>NC_142582.1:68498952-70928952 GCF_965207765.1 Zootoca vivipara | reverse complement strand
CCATATGGGCAGTGATATTCAGTGCAGTAGTGCCACCCTCTCTTATTTGCCACGGACCACAAACTGCCTGTTGATGGCCTTGCTAATGAACATGAAATTGAATTACACTCTGCTTTCTCCTAGAATTTACCCCTGTAGAACAATCCAGGCACAGCACAGTTCCCTATCATAAAAATGTCATAAAAACATCTGCTTTTCTGTTCATAACTTTTTGTTGAACAACAAGCCTGGAGAGTTGCAATTCAAAAGCTCACATCCTGCATTCTGAGCATAATTTGGCCCAGACATACAAATATTATTTTATTATTATATTGCATGACAAAAAACACTTCTGCATTCTCTACCTAGAACAGATGCACCAGAGCAATGTACCTAGTTCTTCCTCATTAAAAATGCTAGAGCATATTTATACATTGCTAGTATATACTAGAAACTATTTTTGAAAAGGAAATCAAACCATATTCATTTAGAATCCTTTCTCATTTCAAGTCTGCTAGTCCAGATTGCTTAAACATAATTTCAGGATCAGATAATTTCACAAGAAACTACTGGGCAGATAAAATGTAGTAGGTTATACCCATGCACATAACTGAAGCACAGGCAACTCCCAGTTTACATGGCGGTTACACTCCAAGGCACCACATGTTTTAATGAAATAATGTATATTTGAAACACCATTGAAAAAGCCTGCAGACACTCCTTTCCATCCCTTTTTGTTATGTTTTTGTGCCATTTTCAGGTCACTTCCAGGTTCAGCGTGATGCACATGTGTGCAGTCCATATCAGACACGCCTAAAATGGTTGCTGCCTGTATGTCTCATGCTGCAATTTCATTTTATAATCTAAGAGATCTTTATTAAATACTAAAGAATATATTGAAAATACCGTAAATGCCATTCATCCTAAAATGTTTTCAAATGCTACCCATATAATGCCATTACTAATTTTAGGATAGCTCTGTTCTAGTCAAATAAGAGGGTTGCCAAATAAGAGAATAACTCAAGCTATACCTGCATTGATGTGTGGCTGATGGCGAAAAAGTTAACTGATAAACAACACAGCCAATCACAGGGTTGCAGACTGATCCAGTGGAGGAATAGGGTATTTTCATTTATTTCCTCTGGTTTTGAGGTCCTTTACACCCAGGGGTGTAGGAAGATAGGTGCGGTGGGGGCGGATCGCCCCGAGTGACACGATCCCAGGGGTGCCATCGCTGCTGCCCGCCCCGCCCCCAAAAGGTGTGCCCCACCCCAAAACACGACATGCCCCGCCCCAAAATGCACACCACGTCATTGCGCATGGCGCGCCCCGGCCCCAGAATGTGCGCATGAAGCTCCACCGCTGCTTACGCCACCCATTCCAAAGGGTACCCTAACCCTCTGGAGCAGATATGGCAGAGGTGGCAGTTCAGGAGAATAATAGAAATCCTAAAGGTTTATAAAGGGACCCCTGACCATTAGGTCCAGTTGTGACTGACTCTGGGGTGTGGCGCTCATCTCGCGTTACTGGCCGAGGGAGCCGGCGTACAGCTTCCAGGTCATGTCACCAGCATAACAAAGCATATCTTGAGATCAACCGGTGAACAGGATCAATATCATAGTCCTGGTGGCACCGTCATGCTGGCATTAGAAATCAAACCATTTGAAACTTCAAAATTTTGAAATAATTTTTTTAGATAGAAGCTTCTCTGAAAAATTTGTGGATCGGTATTTAGGGGATGGCCCAACATTTACAGACGCCCTTCCCCTTTCTCTGAATGCAAGACAACCATCCTTACTGATCATCTGGAGTCAGTACAATGCCAAGCCATGAATTAACTACTCGGATATGTCAGATACCACTAGGACTCATAGGGAATCATAGGAATATAAGGGACAAAGGACATATCATAGGGACATAGGAATATAAGACAAACAAGCTGGATCAAGCCAATGGCCAATCTAGTCCAGCATCATGTTCTCATAGTGGCCAAAAACAGGTGCCTATTGGAAGCTTGCAAGCTAGGCCACCTGTAATTCCCAGAAACTGGTATTCTGAAGCATACTAACTGACAGTTGAGGTAGTATGTAGCCATCGTGACTAGTGGTCATTGATAGCTTTGTCCCCATGAATTTGTCCAGCTACATGAAAAACCAGCTACATAAAATGCTGTGATGAGATAATAAAGGAGATTATGGTATGTATTAGATTAGGAACATTTCTGGACACCAATCCAATCATGTAGCTGTAAAGAAAATGGTTTTAATGTAATGTAAAAAAAATTAATCCACATCAAGGTCAAACGTATATTTTAAAAGTTTTTTTTTTGTAAAGAGGGCTACATTCAAGAAGGGACTGCATATAGTCATACTTTGGCAATACTGAAATGCACTGAGGTACTGTACTGGGAAATGATCACAAACATGGGTGTATGAGATCTACTTTCAGGTTTTGGATTAAAAATAGTAATTTTGTGGGGTATAAATTTCTCTTCAAAAATACTTTAGAAACTGCCCATATTTAGTTTTTTTCAAACTGTTCAGTCACCAGTACCGTTTCACTGGGTTGCTAACTTCTTTGGTATATTTTTTCCTAGGCTGCTTCCTCTTTCCTGGATTAGTGATATAATCATCCCACTTAATTTGGCGTCATGTGGAGACCATGGTGATGTCACAATGAAACAAAGCTAATTGGATAAAACTGCATAATGACATCACTGAGGACAAGCAAGGGTAATTTACATCAATATGTCAGTATGTTAATATGAAGGCAGCCCTGTTTAGAGAGGCTTTTAATCTTTAATCGATTATTTTATTCTTCTGTTGGAAGCTGCCCAGAGTGGCTGGGGAAACCCGACCAGATGGGCGGGGTATAAATTTATTATTATTATTATTATTATTATTATTATTATTATTATTAACATTTTCACAAGGCATGCAAATCAAAAAGGGAGGGCTTTTTTGGCCCTGGCAAAAGTGTTCATGGAAAAAGAGCAAGCAGGTTCAGCTCCTCACTCCCTATAATATGGCATGAAAAACACACTGCACACTATAAGCATACCCAAGAATTATACTGTGTAATATACTTTCCTTACAAACCATTAGTGAAACAATTATGACCAAATTAACCATATTAACAAAAGCAAATATCTGGAATTTGTTCAGCTGTACTAGAATCATAGAATCATAGAGTTGGAAGAGACCACAAGGGCCATCCAGTCCAATCCCCTGCCAAGCAGGAAACACTATCAAAGCATTCTTGACATATGCCTGTCAAGCCTCTGCTTAAAGACCTCCAAAGAAGGAGACTCCACCACACTTCTTGGCAGCAAATTCCACTGTCAAACAGCTCTTACTGTCAGGAAGTTCTTCCTAGTGTTTAGGTGGAATCTTCTTTCTTGTAGCTTGAATCCATTGCTCCGTGTCCGCTTCTCTAGAGCAGCAGAAAACAACCTTTCACCCTCCTCTATATGACATCCTTTTATATATTTGAACATGGCTATCATATCACCCCTTAACCTTCTCTTCTCCAGGCTAAACATACCCAGCTCCCTAAGCCGTTCCTCATAAGGCATTGTTTCCAGGCCTTTGACCATTTTGGTTGCCCTCCTCTGGACACGTTCCAGCTTGTCAGTATCCTTCTTGAACTGTGGTGCCCAGAACTGGACACAGTACTCCAGGTGAGGTCTGACCAGAGCAGAAGACAGTGGTACTATTACTTCCCTTGATCTAGACGCTATACTCCTATTGATGCAGCCCAGAATTGCATTGGCTTTTTTAGCTGCTGCATCACACTGTTGACTCATGTCAGGTTTGTGGTCTACCAGGACTCCTAGATCCTTTTCACATGTACTGCTCTCAAGCCAGGTGTCTTCCATCCTGTATTTGTGCCTTTCTTTTTTTTTTTTTTTTTGCCCAAGTGTAGTACTTTACATTTCTCCTTGTTAAAATTCATCTTATTTGCTTTGGCCAAGTTGTCTAATCTGTTAAGGTCATTCTGAAGTGTGATTCTGTCCTCTGGGGTATTAGCCACCCCTCCCAATTTGGTGTCATCTGCAAACTTGCTCAGGATGCCCTCAAGCCCATCATCCAAGTCATTGATAAAGATGTTGAATAAGACTGGGCCCAAGACAGAACCCTGTGGCACCCCACTAGTCACTACTCTCCAGGATGAAGAGGAGCCATTGATGGGCACCCTTTGGGTTCGGTCAGTCAGCCAGTTACAAATCCACTGAATGGTAGCATTGTCTAGCCTGCATTTTACCAGCTTCTTTACAAGAATATCATGGGGCACCTTGTCAAAGGCCTTGCTGAAATCAAGATAGGCTATATCCACAGCATTCCCTTCATCTACCAGGCTTGTAATTCTGTCAAAAAATGAGATCAGATTAGTCTGACATGACTTAGTTTTCAGAAACCCATGCTGACCTTTAGTGATCACAGCGTTCCTTTCTAGGTGCTCACAGACCGTTTGCTTAATGATCTGCTCTAGAATCTTTCCTGGTATTGATGTCAGGCTGACTGGGCGGTAATTGTTTGGGTCCTCTCTTTTCCCCTTTTTGAAAATATGGACAACATTTGCCCTCCTCCAGTCTGCTGGGACTTCGCCTGTTCTCCAGGAATTCTCAAAGATTATTGCCAGTGGTTCTGAAATCACCTCTGCCAGTTCTTTTAATACTCTTGGATGAAGTTCATCTGGCCCTGGAGACTTGAATACATCTAAATTAGCCAAGTATTCTTGTATTACCTCCTTACTTATTCTGGGCTGTGTTTCCCCTGCTGAATCATCTGCTCCATATTCTTCAGGTCGGGCATTGTTTTCTTTTTTGGAGAAGACTGAGGCAAAGAGGGTATTGAGGAGTTCTGCCCTTTCTCTGTCCCGTTCGCATTTCACCATCTTCTCCCCTAAGTGACCCCACTGTTTCCTTGTTCTTCCTTTTGCTACGGACATACCCATAAAAGCCCTTTTTGTTGCTTTTAACCTCTCTAGCAAGCCTGAGTTCATTCTGTGCTTTAGCTTTTATGACTTTGTCTCTACACGTGCTGGCTATTCGTTTGAATTCCTCTCTGGTGATTTCCCCCTTTTTCCATTTTTGGTACATATCCCTTTTAAATCTTAACTCAGTTAAAAGTTCTTTAGATAGCCACCCTGGCTTCTTTAGGCACCTTCCATGTTTCCGTCTCATTGGTATTGCCTGAAGTTGTGCTTTTAATATCTCCCTTTTAACAAACTCCCAACCATCATGAACTCCCTTCCCTTTTAGTATTACTGACCATGGGATTTCACCCAGCATTTCTCTAAGTTTTCTGAAGTCGGCTTTCTTAAAGTCTAGGATTTGAGTCTTAGTATGCTTGGTATACTAAGTATGGTATACTTAGTATGCTTGGTATACTGTATAATAAACTCCAGAAGAGCATGGTCACTCCCACCTAATGATCCTGCCACTTCTACCCCACTAACCAGGTCATCACTATTGGTTAGGACCAGATCTAAAATGGCTGATCCTCTTGTTGCTTCTTCCACTTTCTGGACAATGAAATTGTCTGCAAGGCCAGTGAGGAATCTGTTCGACCTTATGCTCTTGGCTGAGTTTGACATCCAACAAATATCAGGATAGTTGAAATCCCCCATTACTACTATCTCACTTCCTTTTGAATGCTTGGCCATCAGTTCCAGGTGTGGGAATGTTAGGGATGTGGATTAGGATATATTATTAGATAGATCCTATCCAAGCTTGTGTTAGCAAGCTTCCAATATCAGCAGAGTGACATTCCCCTTTTGTGCGCAGCAAAGCGTGAGCGTTAGGTTTGTTAGAACCTCTGCAACAAATATACTTCAATATTGTACTTCCTGGCAAATCCCCTTTGTCCCTCTTAAAAGAAATACACAACACAATAGTATTAAAATAAGATAGAGTTTACTTACAGGTTCATCCTGAGTTAACAGCATAATCTCAGAAAGGCAGGCTTACGTAGAAAAGTTACAAGTATATACATCTGGAGTCTACTTAGTAAAGTGAGGCTCCATCTGGTCTCTCTCTTGGCAGCAGGCCAAGAGGGAGAACCATCCTAACTAGAGATTCTCTGGAGATGTGTTCCCGTTGAAGGAGAAAAGGCTAAGAGAGAGAATGGCTGCTGGCTAGGGGCTTTTGTCTGCCAGCTAATCCATCTCATCTGCATATCTAAAGGAACAGGAACTGAACTTAGTCAGGTGTCCCTCCAGGTGAGTTCCTGTTAGTGGACACTCTAGGAACTGTTGTGACTTGTCTGCCCCAGTATTCCATCCCACACCAGGAAGGCATCATCTGTGTCCTCAGTTTGGCTTGGGGATCTATAGTAAACTCCCACAATGAGATCACTGTTATTTTTCTCTCCCCTAATTTTGACCCAGATACACTCAACTTGGCTTTGAAGTTTTAAATCCTGGTTCTCTTTACAGGTATACACATCCCTGACATATAACGCTACTCCTCCTCCTTTCCTGTTTGGTCTATTTCTCTGAAATAGATTGTATCCCTCTATTACTACATTCCAATCATGAGACTCATCCCACCAGGTTTCAGTGATGCCTATTATGTCATATTTAGTTTGCTGTATATTGATTTCAATCATAGGAAGCTATTCTGTGGATTCCAGACAGTAACAGGAAGCCAAATAATTTGAAAATTCATATTACTAATCTATTTATTAATCTACTTTGCTTTAGTATTCTGTATTTTGTATATTTGAATATAGGTGGATAGTCTGAGTGGTGCAGATGAAACTATGCTTAAGCAATGTGGAGCAAGCCCTTCTGGAGCAGAAATTCCTTCTGCCAGATTTAACTACCATTAACTGCAATAACTGCAACAACATTACCCACGATTAGAGCTAATCAAAGCGCCTGTTGAACTCAAGATCTGAAACCAGTTTCCAACCATAATTTCAGATACTGGAATAAGCGGAAACGCCTAGTTAGTTTAAAAGTAATTAACATTGCTGACTGCATAACAGTTTACCAAAACTCACACTCCAAGAGGGAATAATATAATTTCACATCACAGCATGGGCATAGCCGGGGGCAGGGGGGGGAGCTGCCCCCCTCAAATCAACAAAAAGCAAAAAAAAGGAAGAAAGAAAACTGTGGTTCTGCCCCCCTAACAAAAGCCCTCCCCCCACAAAAGCCCTGACCCCCCCAACAAAAATCCTGACTACGCCCATGCATTGCAGTTCTAATTGCTTACGTTAAAGAAATGAAAGTGTTATATCCACATTCATCCTGTTTACACATTTTCTATGCTAGTTTGGCCTCCAGGTTACCTAGATTATAAACAGCCAACAGAAATTTCAGACTACAGTATAATATTGAAATGTAGCAAGTACTTACCTGGAATTTGAGAACAAAATTCAGCACTTTTGCACTGACACTGTGAGAAAGAAAGAGTTTGATATTTCATACTTTTTTGTAGAATAGTGAAAAAAAGTTTAAGTTTAGAATCCTAATCCAATGAAATCCACAAAAAGAAACCAGGTTCCATTAATTAATTCCCCCCCCCTTAAGCATAGGATACTGTACAGGATGAGGGCATGCAGCACTCCTGCACCACATTCCTTTTCTAACAAATTAAGGTTGCAACCCTATATTCACTTATCTGGGAGTAACCCCCATTAAACTAATGGTTCTTACTTCTCAATAGACATGTATTGAATTTTACTGCAAGTGGCTTAAGCTCCTAATTGACATATAAAGGAGGAAATGGACATCAGACACCCATTCCCTCCCTTCTGATCACTGAACAACGATTGTGCTTTCAGACTGAAAAGCACGGAACTTCTGTCCAGCAAGAATAGAAGGGTCCACAAGCAAAATGTTCAGGATGGAAGAATGTGAACCGATTTACATTAATGACATTTAATGCTGATTTCTAAGCAAACACTGGATTGCCATTTAGGGATTGGCCAAGCTCAGGAACTAATCATTGTTTTCAGCACAACTTTTCCTATTGACTTTGGTTGTTAACTCTCTGAATCACAACGTTTCCAAAGGATGCTGCAGTGCAATGCATCTAAAAGAGTAATTGAAAAATTGTTCTGTTTAGATTATATCATAATCAACTTCTCTTTGAATAGCTCCAATTTCTGTTAAATTTTTAAGAAATGTGTTTGTATTTTCTTTGTATTATGGACACTAAAGCTTTAATTTTGAATTTGTGTGTCTTTTACCAGAATAAACTGCTATTTCATATTTTTTTACAGATACAGTCCCTTAAAGCTCAGGCTTGATTTGTAATAAAACAGCAAGCACTAGGCAGAGCTATGTTGCCTATTCCTTCCACAGAAAAGAAGTATACAGTATTTGTTAAGTTTCCAAGAAGGAGAGGAAGGGAAATCTCCCTCTATGTGGTTTACCATGGGATCCTTCCTTGGATTCGGCATTAGGAGAGCCATATTTATGGCATTTTTGTTTAAAATATGTGCCATCCTTCATGAGTCTTAAAGAGGAGCTTGACGCTATCCATTGCTACTGCTTCCCTGGCTTTTAGCCAAAGAGTCACATGTTTCTGTACTCTGCTCAAGTGCTTTTTTAGCAGAACGTGTTAATCAGTTTTTAAAATTAAAATAAACAAACCTGTGTCACAGATCATCAATTCCTCTTCTACTGAAAATACAAGGCACCAGATAACATCATTTACAATGGCAGTTGCCAGATTCTCCTGAATCACCTGCTGCTGTTGGCTCAGTTCTCAGAAGCAGATTTCAACTAGCATTTTTTCCTCATTTCATCATTGGATTGTGTCCATTATATGTCTACCTAACTTTTTTCTTTTCTGTTTGCCCTTTTTACAGTTTAACATTAATGATTTTATTTTTTAAATTGTTATGAAAATTGATTTTAATACTTTATTGCTATTTAAAATTAACATTTCAAATTGTCTTATAAACCTTTTAGAGGTCTTTTGTACTAGTAAGCGACATATAAATTTTGTGAAATAAAATAAAAGCAAATACTTTTTCTTAATTGGTTATCAGTAAAGAGCAGGCACAGGCAAACTCGGCCCTCCAGATGTTTTGGGACTACAACTCCCATCATCCCTAGCTAACAGGACCAATGGTCAGGGATGATGGGAATTGTAGTCCCAAAACATCTAGAGGGCCGAGTTTACCTATGCCTGGTAAGGAGCATTTTAAGGGTTATTTTATACATTACACAGAGAAAAACAGGTTTCCAATCAAGTCAGCCAAACCTGGTTCTCTAACAATTGTACCAGATTATGTACATGTTTTCAAACATGGGTTTGTTACAATTACACTTTATATGTATTTGAAATATCTTGGACATACATAGAATACCATTTCTGTTCAACCCATTTTACAATATCAGTTTCCTCTATTACCGTATTTGAGATCACTAGCAAAGCAACTGCATAATTCTAGGATGATTATTTCTAGTTTTACAAACTTCTAGAGATTACTAGAATGCAGATTTCTTGCTAATATCATTAGGAGAGCATTTTCACGGGAGTCCTCTCTTGGGAATCAAGGAAGACATTAAAAACAAGTTTGGAGAAGCAATTTTTGCTTTCTCTTACTCATATTCTCTTCCTCAGGAATAGGAGGCATTTTTGACAAAATGTGATCAAATTAGGAGAATAATGTATAGCATTGGCTTGTCTTAAATATTATGCTGTCATCCAGTGGCCATTGTTATGAACTGCACAACTCTTCTGTTTTACATTTATCAACAGAACTCAGAAATGGTTATGACCTAAATTAAACAGCATGGAATGACATGGAGGGAAATAAGATAAGCCAGAAAATTCACAAAACGTCTTTTTTCCCTTCTTCCCACTAAAGGACTAAAAACTAGAAAGGTGTAGGCCCTAAAGCCCTGAGGGACAAACAGTACTGTATTATAGATGTGTTTTGCCTCGTAAAGAGCTACTCAGCGCAAGCTATTAAAGATTTCCCTCAAATAGTAAGTTTGCATATTGCCACAAGGGTTTCCTCCGAGGCTAGTAAAACTGTCAAACTTATACTAAAAAGTCTGAAACAATCACTCCGCAGAGACAGCGGTGGTGGGACGAGAGAAAAATAGAAGAGCAGCATGCTGGTCAGGGCTGATGGGAGTTGTAGTCCAAAGCAGATGGAGGGCGCCAGGTTGGCAAAGTATGTACTAGAGGGAGGGATAAGGAGCATTCTGACATTGGAAGCTCTGCCTTACATCTCTGTTAAGCGGGGGAAGGGGGAGTTGCCTAGCAGTGCCGGATTTACGTATAAGCTAAACAAGCTATAGCTTAGGGCCCCCTCTCTTGGGGGGCCCCCAAAAAATTAAAGCAAAAACAAAAACTGGATCTACATTTCCAAAATATAAGATAAAAAAACAAATAATACCTACATACGGCAGCAGTGTTTTGTGTTGTGTAGGCTCCTATGATGTAAGTAATGGGCCCCGCCTGCTAGCCTGCTCCCTAAAATATCACTATCACTATTAATATACTTCTTCTTAATTGTATTTCACTGTTAATATACTTCTTAATTGTCTTTCAGTTCAACAATTACTTTGATAAAATACACATTTTATTATGTGCAAATGGCTTTAGATACCTATTAGGACCATAAATTACCATATAGCCTATATTCAACACAAAAAACAGCGACAATTTGTTGTTGACAAAGGACAGGTGGACATATAAAGGGCCCCATTACCTTCAGGAGCTTAGGGCCTCATCAGACCGAAATCTGGCCCTGCCTAGACCCCATTTACTCAGTACCAATGGGGTTTTGCTGTGGCAAAGTGTAACTTGTCAAGAAGGTTGTGAGGAAAAGAACACAGATAACAGAGGCATGACACACACACCCTTCTCCCAACAAGGCAACAAAGTGCCTAGAGTACACTAAAAGTGGAATTCCATTACCTATCCCAACACAGAGGAAGGAGAACCCGTGCTTAAGTCAAAGCAGGAAGCGGCAGGATAAAGAAGCAAATACATACTTCCTGCATTCTCCTCACAATGTACACTGAGGAGAGAACTAAAACTCTTGAGTTGCTGGTCTCAAGCCTTCAGCAAGGTGGGGAAGTCTCAGGCCTGAAGGAGAAGGGAAGTCTTGCCTGACCCCACCCCCAAGCTAGCTAAATGAGTTTTTTGACTTAGGGTAAATGTTTCCTGAATCTATTTCACCTTCTGGAGGCCAAAACTGGAATTACAAGCTCCTAGTCAGCTCAGCTGCACTCCTCAGCCTGAATCACTTTTTGTCTGCATGTGTGGGTAAAGTTTGCAATCTCCAGAGGGATTTCAAGTGAAACCCATTGTGTTTCATAGAAGCTATCTGAAACATAATGCATTATTATTATTATTATTATTATTATTAATTGAATTTATATTCCGCCCTATAGCCAGAGGGCTGTCTTTCTGTCTCAGGTGTATAATTCAATTATCAGAAGAGTCCACATAGTTTGAGTTCTGTACTGATGTAAGGAATATAATTTTAACTGTTTAGAATTACTGCAGGCTCTGGGTGTAGTATTATAAACACCAGAATCCAAGAGTTAGAAGGTTAAAAAATAATAATCCCCCCACCCCGTGAAGAAAAGCCTGTCTTTTGCTTAGGCCACATCACAACTAAAGTTTGATTTATTCTGGCTGTGAGCATCAGGGGAATAGATTTCTGTTAAGAAATTCAGCTCTCGTTAATGAGGATGAGATCATGGGTTGAGCGTACCTGTGCTATCTCCTTGTGGCTGGTAGCTCAAGGTCAGTATGGCCGCCTGCTTAATTAATAGCAACTATGGACATGTGTGAACTGTACTCCCAAATCCTGGAAGGTTCTAGCTAGCTGAGCTTCTGATTGGCTGGGAAGTCCGGGTTCGCTTCTTAGGCCAGTTTTATATAATTTTGACTCACACCATTTTTCTGTGCTTCACACCTTTTTCTGATGCTTGAGCACAGGTGTTCCTGTGCTGTAGGTTCGTGTACCTTGTAGGTTTATATTAGACTAAGTTTTGCTGTTTTATTCTGACTTGTGTTTTTTTTTTACCATTTCTGTTTTCCAACAGTATTTTATTTGTACTTTTCATGGGTTTTAATTTTATTATTCACTGTCAATAATTTGCCTCATTTTGCCTTCATTTTGTGTCTGTTTTATTCTAGAAATCTTGGGTCCCCAGTTCTGGTGTTTGGGACTTCTTGGTTAATGGCTACTGTACAGTGTAGTTTGTCTGTGGCTCAAAGGGCAGAGAGTGGACTTTTAGCTCTTGCCCGCCTGAATCTGCAGGGTCTCCTGACCTAGACTAGAAGACAACAAGAGTGGTGTCAGCATAGTACTTTTGCAGAGTCCAGTTGAAAGGCTCTGGCTGGATTTTTCTACTGACTTAGGCCAAGCAAGAGTCCTCAACCCCCTGGGCTTGGAGGTCAGGCAATATTGACACACATACTCCAAATTAGGGCAGAACAACGTACTCCAAGGCAAATACCTCAATGTTGTCCTTTAAGGGACATATATATACTGTATATTCCTTTACTTTTTTCTTTTTATACCACTGTCAAAAAGATATATCACAGCAGTTTACAATATAAAAACTTAAAACCAAACAACAACATTACAAGTTAAAAACAAAAGCATAAAGAAGTTAAAAACAACCATCAACAGATGGGGGGTGTTGAACTCTTAATAGCTTGCATAGGTTTTGTGGAACAGAAAAGTTTTGTTTTGTTTTTTTTGCACAGAAGGCAAATGCTGAATCTCTATTGGCAGGATGTTCCACAGGAAAGGGCCAATGACACTATAGGCTTGCTTTCTTGTTGTTGTCAAACAAGCCTCATCAACTCAGGGAATGACCAAAGATGCTCTTGCGGATAATCACAGTGATCAAGCTGGAATATAAGGCTTCAGAGAATCTCTGGACCCAAGTGGTTCAGGGCTTTGTAAATCGAAATAAGAATCTTGAACCTGGCTTAGTATCAGATAGGCAGCCAGTGCAGCTCAATGGCGTCACATGTTCTCAACCAGAAGCTCTCATCAGCAATCTGGCTGCAGCATTTTGTACCAGCTAGAGCTTCCAAACCAGCCCCGCTGCATTACAGTAATCTAACCTTGAGTTTACCATTGCAGGATTCTGGAGCAATGATTTCCACGTATTGTAGTAAGAATCGAGAACATATGATTTTACATCCTTTCTTATTTCTCCCTAGATACAGCAAGAATAGCACATACAAGGAGCCCATGTCAGAATGAAGATTTATTGGGATCAGAATCAATCAGTATGGAGGTCTTAAGAAGCTGAAGCCAGAAAATTTTATGCTGACTGCTGTTTTTTTCATAAATTTATTCTAGGAATAAAAGTGTTCAGAGTTCCGGTGGGGAAATTCAGAAATGTTGTTTGGCTGAGTGAATATGTTACATTAATTTTCTAATATGTGAAGGAGTAGATTGCTCCTCTAACAGCAATGAAATTAGTTGCTTTATTTCTTCATTAAGAATGTGGGAGGCAAGTTAATATCCTATTATGGCTTTCAAAATTAATTAAAATAATTCTTCATTAGCGTTATATCTATACATACAGGGAGTTTTTAGTTGAAATAATTTTCTAAATTAATCCTGCATCGAGAGAAGTATGTATAGGCAGCAATCCTATACAAACTTACCTGTAAGCCACATTGAACTGAAAAGCAGTAAGTCTCTTTGGAGGTAAGTTTCTGAATAGACATGTGCACGACTGCATTTTTCCCCCTTCTTTTAAGCCCTTTTTTTTCAAAAGAAATTTTGCTTTAACTTCCATGTCCTAAAATGTGCCATAGGGCTTTTCTGTGCCCCCCCCACCTCCCTGTGCTTCTGAAAAGCTGCTTTTGAGGGTCAGGGGGGGCCTCTGGAATGGCACAGGATAGAGGGGGGGGAGAGGCACTTGCACCAAAATGAAATATATAGTGCAAAAATGCAATACGTTACAATGGTACATGAACCGGGACCAAATGGATGTGTCATTGGGGTAGTCAAATGCTACAGATCTTGCCAAAAATAACATTAAAACTTTTTCCACACACTTAATATCAATTCAGCATTTTTGGTGGCTTGGCTTTTGTACTGCAAGTTTGTGTGTGTGTGTGTGTGTGTGTGTGTGTGTGTGTGTGTGTGTGTGTGTATCAGATTCTCAAAATCAGAAAAAGTAAGTGAGAATGGCCAGATAAACAACACAAATGCAAACAGAAAATTATTACGCAACTATCTGCAGAACAGCTGCAATAGAAATTATGTTTGCAAAAAGCCGTCAACCAGGAAAGACAAGTTTCGTGATGCTGCTAGATGCAGTGAGTCATATCGTCCTCTGCCTAGTTGGGCAGTGAATAAATAAATAAAATTTGATAAATAAAATTTGAAATAAAATAATAGGATTCATAGCACAAATCTCACAGATGTATCAAAAATTATATCAACTACTGCTAATTGTCCTTCTCCAAAACTGAGCCCTAGGTGTGCAAAGCGGTTTACAGCATATAAACAGATCTAATGTAGCACAACTCTACTGTTGAGTACAGCAATACAGTCTGATTCTTGCATGGACAATCTGGAAATAATAGAATACAGCCATTAGTAATCCCACAAAATGCCTACTAAATCTGTTGACATATACATTAATTTAAATTGATTTACTGGTGTAGTTTCCCACAAAACAGCAAACCAGGTGGCATTATAGATTCCGGTTTGTATCCACTGCTGGTCATACTAAGAGCAGATCAATTTCAATTAATGGGCATGACTAATTTCGGTCCATTAATTACAATGGGTGTACTCTGCAGAGAACCATCTGTTGGTACTTTCTGTTTCCAGTGGCACAGAGAATTTCCAGGCGCAGCGTTACCAGGTTCAGTTTTCTTTACATGAGAGGACATTGGAGATTTAGGCTGTCTTAATAAAAACTGGTTTATTTATAACTATACAGAGCTGATTAATATTCTACAGCCTTTTAAATGTGTTTGTGAGAGGGTTTTTTTGTATTGTATTGTTTTGTTTTGTTGTTTTGTTTTAATTATTTGTGCTTTTACCTTGTATTTTTATCTTGTGAATCACACTGAGATCTTACGATGAAGGGCAGAATATTATTATTATTATTATTATTATTATTAATGTACTATATCAACTCTCCTGAATGCAAAGTAGTGCCAGAAACTGTAGTATTCACCTAGTAGTTTAAACCTTACTATTATAATATGTATCTATAAGTGAAGTGTGGTATCATACACTAAACTTGGTGCTTGCCAAGTCAGGTTTACTAATCTTATAGTAGTTTAATCTGGAAGACGGAATGGCCCATTGCACTGTAATCACAGGAGTAGATTAAAACACAAGTCAGATAAAAAGGAAGAAGAAGGAGCCTTGCAAATAAACCCTTAGAATGCAACAAAAACAACCAAATGCAACTGCTGTCAAATCTCACTAGAGGGCATCAGTTTCCTAACCAAAGATGGCCAAAAAATATACTGTACAGTATATCTGAAGTATCTGTGCATGCATACACAGATGTATCTGTGTATCTGAAGAAGTGTGCATGCACACGAAAGCTCATACCAAAATATAAACTTAGTTGGTCTTTAAGGTGCTACTGAAGGAATTTTTTATTTTGTACAGTATATGTTTTGCTTCTTTAAAAGAGTAGGGAAGTTGAAGAGACAACATGCCAATGACTGTAATTCCACTGTACTGCTTACAACATTCAGCTGGAGCTTGCCAACACAGGGCAGACTTGAATCAGCAAGTTCCTGGTACTGTGCATAAGGGAAGCCTAGCAAAAACCTTCAGGCAATAGTGAAGGCAGTGCATAGTGATAACAAGCTTAGGCAAATCTGAGCTCTCCAGTGCACATTTCATTACAAAAATACAAAATGGAAGAGAAGATACTGCAAGGGGAGGGCACTGCAACATGGCACCAGACTCATGGCCTGTGTGTGCATACTCTAAAGTGAGCAAAACACACTGTCCCTGCTCTAAAGTGAGCAAAACACACTGTTGACCTATGTGATCAAAAGGGGATTACAACAAAAGACAGTTGTTATGGATGCTATTCAGTATAATCAAGTGTAATGTGATGCATGTCGGGGCGAAAAAAATCTTAATTTCACATACACATTCATAGGGTCTGAACTGGCAGTTATGGCCCAAGAACAAGACCTCGACTTACCCCAGCAGATAGTTCACTGGAAATCCTGAGTGCGGCAAATTCCATGCTTGGGATAGTTAGGAAAGGAATTGAATATAAAACCTCCAATATCGTAATGCTGTTATGCAAATCTATTGTGTGACCACAATTGGAATACTGTGAACAGTTCTGGTTGCCTCACCTCAAAAAGGACATTGTAGAGTTGGAAAAGGGGCAGAAAAGAGCAACCAAGACAATCAACAGGGTGGAATGACTCCTTTATTAGGGAAGGTTGCAGCGTTTGAGGCTTTTTAGTTTCGAGAAAAGATGAATAAGAGGTGACAGTTTATAAAGTTATTTTTAGAAAGAGAAAGTATAAAGAGAAGTCCTTCCTATCGCAAAACACCAGAATTTGTGGATGCCCAACGAAGCTGAATGTTGGAAGAGTCAGGACAAATGAAAGAACCTACCGTACTTCTTCATGCACTGCAGAAGAGTGCTCTGGTTCTCAGGCCCTGCTTGCAGGTTTCCCACATGCATCTAGTTGGCCACCCTTAGAGCAGGCTGCTGGCCTTTGGCCTCTTCAAGCAAGCTCCTATGTTTTTACTCACGTGCATTGATATGTCTCATCCAGGCAACAAGTGGACAAAACTTTAACCTTGCCAAATAATGATGACATTGTGGTCACTTGTCTAGGATATTGATACCAGTTCCTTCAAACAATTTGCTTCTCTCAGAACAATTAAGTGCAGATCCTTTCAGGTATCTGTAGAAAGTGTTCTCAAAAGGACAGGAGCAGGAAACATAGCCATGGGCAGAGAAAACATCTGGGACATTCCTGCAGTGTACTTTCCTGTTGGCAGCATATCTCAAGTTCTGTTGGCATGGTAGACTTCCATCGAAATAATATAAATAACAGATCCTGTTATAAATAACATGAATAACCATGAATAATATAAATAACAGGATCTGGAAGGACAGATCCTGAAACTGAGGCTCCAATACTTTGGCCACCTCATGAGAAGAGAAGACTCCCTGGAAAAGACCCTGATATTGGGAAAGGTTGAGGGCACTAGGAGAAGGGGACAACAGAGGACGAGATGGTTGGACAGTGTTCTTGAAGCTAGGAACATGAGTTTGACCAAACTGCGGGAGGCAGTGGAAGACAGGAGTGCCTGGCGTGCTGTGGTCCATGGGGTCACGAAGAGTCGGACACGACTAAACGACTAAACAACAACAACATAAATAACTCCTCAACTAGCTAGCTCATATACAAAGAAACTACTGGCCTGCCTCGTTGCATGACATTACAATAAAATCACCCTTGACCAGAGTGGTCAGGAAGGGCCTTTCTTTCAGTAATCCTCAAACTCATTTGCTGCTCCACCGCACAAATAGCAACGCAAAACCAAAACTCAAATCCTTTTCCCACTTAAGGACGATTTCCTAGAATCCAGATGGATGGGTGTGTGCAGAAAGGAGCTGTGTGTAATTATTCATACTGTTGCGAACGGGGAAGAGGAATGAGGATGTCTAAGGAAGACGGGGATATTCAACACGGACCTGTTGAATGGGATGTTCACTCAGTATGCTAATTAGCAGATTTAAATATGCGCTGCCTTCTGCCACGGCCGAGTCCTCTCTCCTTTTATTCCTGAGTCCGCCCGGGATTCAGGTGGGCGGCTACAAAGCAGGTAATATGAGCCCAAACCGCCCTCTCCCACTCTGAGTGCTCCCGAAGAGAAGCGAACGCCACCTCTGACAAAAGCCAGGCTGGAGTGGCGCGGACGACGAGCTCTGGGAAAATTTGGGATTTGAACTCAACAGGTAGGCGATCGCGAAAGCGGGATAGATGTCGAGAAGCATAAAGAAACAGAGATCTGCGACGTGGATGAAGCTGCCAGTTCTTCCGAGGGGAGGCGGAGGGAGGGAGGGGAAATTACTGGAGCCCGCTGCCCACACCCTATGGCACCTTCGTGACCCGACAACGTGCCTTCTCCACTTACGCTTTCTGTGTAGTTCTGCGTTGGGTCTTGATCTTCCGTGATATTGGCTGTTAGATCTGCCCCTCAACTTGTTACGATGGTTTGGGGCTGGCGGCGGCGGCGGCGGGCTTAACTTTCATTAGTTTAAAGAAGCAGGAAGTGGCGGCGGGTGCCATCAATCGCAGCGCACCATGAACTTGAAGTTTGCGCACAGTTTTGCTTGAGAATACCTTCAGCACAAGATTCCCAGGGCGGTGTATTTTGCTTATATAATCATAACAAAAGTCAAAAGCCTAAAAACTTGTGTCTCCACGACAGCAGCAGCCGGCCATTTGAACATCGAAGGGAAAGGGGTGGAATTCGAGGTGCGCTTCTCGCAAGAGAGGGCTGCTGGAGTTGGTATCGGGTGCGACACAGTCATTGTTTTTTGAAAGCTGCTCAGTTTCGTCCGGCTAAACTGGCCCTCCTGAGATGCTGAGCAAGAGCTATTGTGCCTACTGGCAAGGAGCCAAAGAACAGCGCGACTAGCTTGGCCAGTCCAAGCGGGGGCTTGTTGGAGTAGGAGAATTTTTTTGGCATTTCTGGAGCAGGAGCCCTTCAAGCCTATAAGGGGCGTTTCAGCCACATGGTACCACATAACCTAGTTTTGAAGGGAGAGAAGTAGCGGGGCCAGCGGAGCGGGGGATCTTAGTGGTTGCACAAGTCCTTGGTCATGCCCAGAAGGAGCTCTGTGAATCCTGGTCAATATCATAGTAAAAGCACATGTCTAGTTTCTGTCATACTGAAGCTCCGTGTAATCAGTTTGGAATGTTGTCAGCTGGAGATCTTTCCTTGACAAGATTCTACATGTATGGGGAATGTGCTGGTGATCCAAAGGATACACGGACACATGAAGTAGGACCTAACTTATGTTATCATGTATTTTTTTTCTGATGCTGAAATTGTTGGTTTCAATTGCTGAAAACAATCCATGTAATTATTATTACGCAAGCATGATGACGTACATGCTAGACTGGTTTTATGGGAGGCCTGCAGCCTAATCTAGAGCAACTTTCATCTAAATGTCTTGTAGTGACTTGTGAATGATGTTAACATTAACTGCAGCCAATAAGGCATTTTTTAAAAGTTTGTCTGCAATTAATCCATAAAATTTTTAAAAAATATTGTTAATTTGGTAACTTTTTTTTTACAGGTACCGGGTTATGTTCTTTTTTTACATTTTGCTCCTTCAGCTGGTGCTAACGTTGCTTGCGTTTCCTCACTGCTCAAGACAACTGAAGGAATCAGATGCAGTGAAAGAAGGTAACTTCCTTTATGCATAAACTATGGCTTCTAAACACAACTGAGATTCTCTTCCCAATCCAAAATTATAATCCAAAATTATTATTTGTTCACTAAAGCTTTAATCTTCCTTCATTAAAAAGGGTCTAACTGTGCGTGTCAAGATAGTTCAAGACGTATGTCATTTCTGTGGGGTGTATGAAATCAAAAGAATTTATTGCAACAATCAATAGTCATAGAACAACAATCTTAAATACACATTAAAATAAAAAAATTCCTTCAGTAGCACCTTAAAGACCAACTAAGTTTTTATTTTGGTATGAGCTTTCGTGTGCATGCACACTTCTTCAGATACAGTGGCATGCACACGAAAGCTCATACCAAAATAAAAACTTAGTTGGTCTTTAAGATGCTACTGAAGGAATTTTTTTATTTTACTTCGACCCAGACCAACACGGCTACCTACCTGTAACCTTAAATACACATTGTTCTGGATTTTAAACTGTACCCTCCAAGGCAATTGTCCCATACTAACATGTTTTGCTGGAAACCATAGGCCAGAATTGCTTCTCGTTGGCCCCATGCAGCCAGCAATATGGCCACACCTGGTACATTTGCCAGATCACCAGTGAACTGCAACGCAAGGCGAATCTGGAATTCCCCAAGCCCATCCTTAATCAGTGACTATACCAAGCACCTGCCAAACCCCAACAGCCATAGTGACAAGCATCCTTTGTTTATCTACCACATATTCCACAAATACATTTCATAGAAAACCAAGACCTCTGTGGTGCAATGGGTCGGTGCATCTGGCTGTTAACCAGAAGGCTGGTGGTTCAAGCCCCTCCAGGGATGGCTACGGGTAGGATTCTGTCATTGTAGGGGGCTGGACCAGATGACTTTCTGGTCCTTCCAGGGGTTCCAGAGGTTGGACCTTCCAACTCTACAATCCTATGATTCTAAAACAGTCTAAAAACAATAGTACAGTAACCCTAATAAAAACAACAACATTGCAACATAAGATGAGCAATTAGGCAAAATTGCTCCAAAAAATAGTGAGTGTATAAGCTAGCTGTGGGAATGTTCAGGAATGTGGATGAGGAGATATTGTTTAATATATCCTATCCCCGCTTGCGCTAGCAAGCACAAAACTTTAGCAGAGTAAAACATTCCCCTTTTGCAAAATACACAGCAGAAGAACGTTTGCGCAGGCTTGATTTAAGCCACTAAAATAAAGTGTATTTTCCTGGTATTTCCCCTTTTTCCCTCTTAAAAGAAAAGACACAACACAATGCTCTTAAAAGTATAAAAGATGTTTACTTACAAGCATCTCGAGGTACAGCACACTCAAGAGGTAGACTTGCTTAGTTAAAAGGTAATATATACATTGTGAAGTTCACTTATAAGAAGTGAGACTCCATCTCATCTCTCTCTCTAGGCTGGAGGCCTTGAGGGAGAGACTCACTAAGATGTGTGTAGTCCAAGAGGTCTGGTCCAAGAGAGGGAAAATGGCTGTTTCCTTCAGGATTTATCTGCCACTTCCTCAACTCATTTGCATGTGAAGGAAGAGGAAACTACGCTTAGTCATATCCTCCTCCTCAGTCCTCCAAGTGGACTATCTAGGGATTGTTGTGACTTGACTGCACTTAACCCTTTGCATCCCACAAACCCCTTCTCAGGCAATTCACAACATACACAAAAACATACATAAATAACTTTAATCAACCACCCAAGAGTCCCAGCTTGCCACGAAGATCCTGGAACTTCTCTCTTGGCAGGGGCTTTGTTAGGACATCTGCAGTCATCTGGTCAGTGTTGCAGTAACACATTTCAACAAGTCCATCCTCGATCACCTGGCGTATGTAGTGGTACCTGACCCCAATGTGTTTGGTGCGTGCAAGGAACTTTTCACTTTGTGTCAGCTTCATACTGCTCTGATTGTCCTCCATCAAGCTGACAGGTCCCGTTCTTGGCACGCCAAAGTCCTTCAGGAGCTGATCCAGCCAGGGGATCTCTCTGCAAGCTTCCGAAGCCGCAATGTACTCAGATTCTGTGGACGATAAAGCTACACATTTCTGTTTATAGCTGCCCCATGCAATAGCTCCGTCCCCATACATAAAAACATAGCCACTTGTGGATTTATAATCCTTATTGTCCCCAGCCCAATCCGCATCAGTGTACCCAAGCAGTTTAGGGTCTCTGACAGCTGGCAGTTTTAATTTACAGTCCATGGTTCCCTTTAGATAACGAACAACCCTCTTAACTCCAGCCCAATCATGCTCAGTGGGACAACTTACTTTCCTACTTAGGATCCCCACTGCACTTGCCAGGTCAGGTCTGCATGTGGTAACCAAATACAAAAGTTTGCCGACCGCTGACCTGTATTGCGTGTTGTTTGGCAGCAACTTCGAACCTTGTTGATTCTTCAAGAAGTCTGTGGCCATCGGTGTCGCAACTGGGTGTGCGTCCTGCATCTGCATGCTTTCAATCAGTTCAGTTATCTTTTGCCTTTGGCTGAGTAAGAACGATCCATCCTCTTCTCTCTCAACTTGAATTCCCAAGTAGTATTTCACTTTTCCAAGTTCCTTGACCTCTACTTCCCTGTTGAGGTGTTTGACTATGTCTTTATAGTCTTTCTCATTTGACGTAGAAATTAAAAGGTCGTCAACAAAGGCTAAAATGTACGAAAACTGTCCATTCCTTTGTTTGGTGTACAAGCACTTATCAGCAGTCCCTTGCTTGTACCCAAGCTGCACCAGCATCTCATGGAGTTTCTGGTTCCAAGCCCTCGCTGCTTGCTTCAAACCATAAAGTCCTTTCTGCAGCTTGCACACTAGATGTGCCTCATTTGGTTTAATGAAACCTTTGGGCTGCTTCATATAAATCTGCTCAGAAATTTCGCCGTGAAGAAAGGCTGTCGCAATGTCAATATGGTAAACTGACATTTGCTTAGATGCTGCAATACTTAAAAGTAGTCTGACACTGCTGTATCGAACTGTCGGTGCAAACACTTGATCGTAATCCTCTCCATACTTCTGGGAAAAACCTTGTGCCACAAGCCTAGCTTTGTAGCGTTGCACCTCCCCTTCTGAACCCTTTTTAACCTTGAACACCCATTTACTTCCAATTGCTTCCTTACCAGGAGGTAGTTCTGTGAGTGTCCAGGTCCTGTTCCGATGAAGTGCATCTATCTCCTCCTGAGCAGCTTTCCTCCAGAGACTGGCTTCATCTGGTGGCATCCTCTCTATCTCTTCCCATTTGGAAGGTTCCTGTGGAGACGCCGACCTTGTAAGGTAGGACAGCCGTAATGGTGGAACACCTCTGTTGGTTCTGGATGAGCGTCTGACCTCTGGTCTTTCGACCGCATCAGCTTCCTCATCCTCCTCCAGCAGTGGCATATCCCCATACAGCTGCTCGTCATCATCTTCGTCTCTGGTGCTGCCAGGGGCCTGGACCTCCACGTCTTCTCGGGTGTCACCTATAGGGGGTGCTACGACACTAGAAGTTGGATTAGTACTTTGTATTGGTTCAAAAGGAAAAATCACAAATTCCTCATCCTGTGGCTCCTTGGAACAATCAATGGCAGTGTCCTTTGTATCAACTTTGCCTTGCTCATCGAAGTAAATTACATGCTGCGAACTTGTCTTGCCAGTTTGCGGATCCAAGACTCTATATCCTTTTCCTCCAGAAGCGTACCCAACTAGGATCCCTGCCTTCGCTCTGGAATCAAGTTTGTGTCTGTGCTCCTTGGGCACATGATAGTAGCACAAACTTCCAAATACACGTATATGTGACAAATTTGGGGCTTTTCCATGCCAAAGTTCAAATGGTGTGCGCTCTGCGCCTTTTGTGGGCAGTCTGTTCTGAAGATAGACTGAGCAACGAGCCGCTTCACCCCACAGCCTGTGTGACAAGTTAGCTTCCTTTAGCATGCACCTTGTCATTTCCAAAATGGATCTAAATTTCCTCTCTGCAATTGAGTTTTGTTGGGGTGTGTAGGCAACTGTGGTCACGTGTGATATGCCTTCTCTAGCCATGACGGCCTGCATCTCATGTGAACAAAATTCCCCACCATTATCGGACATTAAAATGGAAGGGGCTCGCTGGAACTTGTTCTTGACCATGTTAAGATAGTCCCTGAACAATTCCACTGTCTCACTCTTCTCCTTGATAAAGTAGGCTACGCAGAATCTCGAGAAATCGTCCAAAAATATCAAAATATATTTATTACCTCCTAGAGAAGACACATTCATTGGTCCACATAGATCTGTATGGACAATGTCCAATACTTTAGTGCTTCTCTTCTCTGCACAACGTGGGAAAGAAGGTTTAGTTGCTTTCTCACTAACACAAGTTATACATTTTGATGTTGGTGTATTTGTGTTGCTTTGCTTTACCTGCAGACCTCTCACAAGATCACCTTTCTGTAGTTCCAGAATAACGTTGGTGTCTCTGTGTCCAAGTCTCTTGTGCCAGAGTTCCAGACTTCCTTCGTCCTTTTGACTTGGTTGCGCCACCTTTGCAGACTGGTTCTGCTGGTTCTCTGAAACATTAAGCTCATATACACCATCCTTTAGTGTGCCTTGAACATAAACTTCATCATGCTTAGTCACAATACATTGTCCTTTTTCAAATGTAATTTTAAAACCTTTCCTGTCCAAACTGGACACGCTGAGTAAGTTGCAATTAAGCTTTGGTGCAAACTTAACTTCAGTTATCTTAGTATTAATTGTTTCATGATCTACGTTGAATTTCAAATTCACAGTTCCTGAACCAATTGCCTTTACAATGTTGCCATCAGCAATCTCAATTTCAGAGGTTTCATCCCCATTAATCTCATTAAAATACTCCTTTTCATAACAGAAATGAGAACTCGCTCCACTGTCAAGAATCCACTTATTGCGCTTATTTTCACAATCCTGGACAGCTAAACTCCTCTCCTGCATCAACATGGTTTGCTCATGACTCCCCTTCTTAACACCTTGTGGTTTTGAGGGGTGGGATTCAACTTTATCCCCATTTTGACTCTTGCAGTTCCTTGCTATGTGGTTTTTCCCATTGCATTTAAAACAAATTATTTCTCTAGATGTCTGTCTGGACTTTCCAAAATGCTTGGATGCATAGCTGCTATCCTTCCTCCTTGGATTCCTTTCTTGAGAATCAAGGCTATCTCTGCATTCCTCTCTTAAATGGTTGATAAGCTCATTAAAAGTTAAATCCTTTGTGTGATCCATTATACTTTTAAATGGAGCAAACGTAGGTCCCAATGATGCAAGCATAAACGTTACTTTAGTCACATCATCAAAGGCTCTGGGAGTAAGGGCAATTCTTTGAACAATCTCAGAAAAATTCTTAAAATGCTCTGTAAACTCTTCTCTAGAATTCATCTTCAACTTGAGTAACTTATCCAACAAGTATCTATAGGAACTCTCTGTAGATTGTGCATAAATGCGTTCAATGTCCTCTAGGATCTTAGATGCATCATCTTCAAAATTTATCATTGATAGATGCTCATTCCTCAAACTGCTCAAAATTATGTGCTTGGCTTCATCATTTTTAATACTCCAAGCTTCTATCTTAGCTAAAGCTTCTGCATCGGTTCCTGTAGGCTTTTCTTCCTTAATGGCCTGCAGAACACGCCTAGCAGCAAGATAAACTAAAACGCGCTGCTTCCACTGCACAAAATTATTGTCATCCAGCAGCATAAAACTTGGTCTTGCCTCACTATCAAAACTGGAGCTTGCCATCTTAAAACTTCAAAAATTTCCAAAATTCAAAAATCTTTCAAAAATCAAATTCAAAATCTCAAAAATATCTTCACTACCTCTGAGCTTTCTCAGTGCTGTAAACTCTGAGGGAGGGGAGGGGTAGTTAATCCCCCAAGCACACTGCAGAACAAAGAGACCATGTGCTCAACCAGGAAATCCTAACTGGAAAAATCCTACAGAGTTCAAAATCACAATCCAAATCAATCCTTCAAAAATACACAAAATACGCAACTCTGGGCCGCAATAACCCTTTGTGGGAATGTTCAGGAATGTGGATGAGGAGATATTGTTTAATATATCCTATCCCCGCTTGCGCTAGCAAGCACAAAACTTTAGCAGAGTAAAACATTCCCCTTTTGCAAAATACACAGCAGAAGAACGTTTGCGCAGGCTTGATTTAAGCCACTAAAATAAAGTGTATTTTCCTGGTATTTCCCCTTTTTCCCTCTTAAAAGAAAAGACACAACACAATGCTCTTAAAAGTATAAAAGATGTTTACTTACAAGCATCTCGAGGTACAGCACACTCAAGAGGTAGACTTGCTTAGTTAAAAGGTAATATATACATTGTGAAGTTCACTTATAAGAAGTGAGACTCCATCTCATCTCTCTCTCTAGGCTGGAGGCCTTGAGGGAGAGACTCACTAAGATGTGTGTAGTCCAAGAGGTCTGGTCCAAGAGAGGGAAAATGGCTGTTTCCTTCAGGATTTATCTGCCACTTCCTCAACTCATTTGCATGTGAAGGAAGAGGAAACTACGCTTAGTCATATCCTCCTCCTCAGTCCTCCAAGTGGACTATCTAGGGATTGTTGTGACTTGACTGCACTTAACCCTTTGCATC
Source organism: Zootoca vivipara (assembly GCF_965207765.1). Taxonomy (NCBI): domain Eukaryota; kingdom Metazoa; phylum Chordata; class Lepidosauria; order Squamata; family Lacertidae; genus Zootoca; species Zootoca vivipara. The sequence continues at coordinate 70,902,992 of NC_142582.1, read as the reverse complement.
CCACACTAGCTAACAATGTCCAACACTTCCACAACCCCAGATAGCCAAACTGGTGGCATTAGTGCCAAGCAACCCCACCCCCATGAACGTTCATATGCATAAGATCAGAAATGCCCCTCGGAGTAGTTCCCTTATGAAGGCTCAAGGGCTAAGGGATGGGGCAACGCCTCATTTTCCTGTTAAAGTTGTTCGTATTCAACCTGCCCTCAGGCTCCTCTCAAGTTCCCTACATTGTTTCAACTTAACTTGACACATTTGAGTCCCACCTCACCTGGAAAGGTTTACTCCCTTCGACACGTACCTCTGTTCTGGCTTCTAAAGGCTGTTTTTAACCTCTTCATCCTGAACACCTCTAATGTGGTTCAAAGTGACATCACTGTCATAGTTTCATAAGTAACTTGTGTATATTATCTGGGGCTCTCAAAAGTTCTTCTTGAGGTTTTTCTTAGGCTACTGGCTAAAGATTTCTGTTTTGAAATATAACCCGCTGTTAAGAAGACAACAAGCCTGCAACTTAGGCAAGGGTTACGTTCCGGGGATTGCACCTAGAACCAAAATCGCATATAGTCAATGCACATTGGGTTCAATGGTAGGTGGGATTGCCAAAGTCCTTTTTCCCAGGCACCCACCCTCTTTTTATTTTTATTTTTAATTGTTAGCCAAGTATATGAATCTGAATGCGCACAAGTTAAATGTGTGCATGTTGCAGACTTACAGTACTACTAAATCTTCTTTCCTGTCATGTGATCCTCAGATTAAAGTCAAAACAAAATTTTAAAAAAATTCCTTCCAGTAGCACCTTAGAGACCAACTACGGTAAGTTTGTTATTGGTATGAGCTTTTGTGTGCATGCACACTTCTTCAGATACACTGAAATATCAGTCACCAGATCCTTATACAGTGGACACTCAGGTTGTGAACGTGATACACGCGGGAGGCACGTTCTCAACCTGCAGCGTTCGCAACCTGCGTCTGTGCGGGTCACGATTCGGCGCTTCTGCACATGTACAAAGCGTGATTTAATGTTTCTGCACATGCCAAAACCTAGGAGTAATCCGTTCCGGTACTTCCAGGTTCGGCGCAGAGCGCAACCCGAAAAGACGCAACCTGAAGCGGCTGTAACCCGAGGTATGACTGTATATAGTGAGAGGGTGGGGAGGGTATTACTCAGAAGGGTGGTGGGAATAGGTGATTTCACCCCCCACCCTCTCACTATATATAAGGGTCTGGTGACTTCTGTTTCAGTTTATCTGAAGAAGTGTGCATGCACATAAAAGCTCATACCAATAACAAACTTAGTTGGTCTCTAAGGTGCTACTGGAAGTAAAAAAAAAAATTGTTTCGACTACGGCAGACCAACATGGCTACCTACCTGTAACTCAGATTAAAGTGTTTTGTTAGTGGAGCTCCTTTTTCAGGGACTAGGGATATACAATAGTTTGTGGGACTCTGCTGGTTCCCTTGAGAAAAACCATGAGAGTACTGTAGTTTTAATTTTACTGACACCTGTGGCAGATTGCCTTTGTATCTACTGTGGCATGATTTATGCCACCCACAACACTTTTCCATTATTAAATAGCAAGGTTCTGGGACAATTGCAATTGATGAAATACTTCGAAAAGAAACTGAAAGAGACCACAGGTTTTCTAAAAGCACCCAATAATAACATCCAAAATGAGTGGGCTGAATTTTTCACTTTGCACCTACCCACTGTGGTCAAGACGATGGATGTGGTTTGGGGGTGTCAGTATAAACAAGCTTTTTACTCAGTGGCCCACCACAGAATCCCTGAAGTAATAGCACCTGACACAACCTCACAGCATCCACTGGGGATGAGACTTCACAGTTAGATACAGGAGTGAATTCAGTCTAGTCTTGACACAAGCAGGATTAGATAGAAGTATTACTGAAGAACAAGAGTTTGGAGTCGATATCCCACTTTATCACTACCTGAAGGAGTCTCAAAGTGGCTAACATTCTCCTTTCCCTTCCTCCCCCACAACAAACACTCTGTGAGGTGAGTGAGGCTGAGAGACTTCAAAGAAGTGTGACTAGCCCAAGGTCACCCAGCAGCTGTATGTGGAGGAGCAGAGATGCGAACCTGTTTCCCCATATTACAAGTCTACTGCTCTTAACCACTACACCACACTGGCTCTGAGATAACTGAGGGTCAGATTACAGAGGAAGGGGCAGGTAACCAGGAATCTGGGGCGAATAGAAAATTGGGGAAAAGCTTAATAAACAAACAAGGAGAAGCAAAGGTGGTTGAGTTGAATACCAGCCGCCTTTTCCTGCTTTCTTCTGCAAGAGTTTCATTGAGGCCAGATCATCATGGTCACGTCATCAAAGGTTCTGTCACCTGGGACTCGGCTATACAGCTGCAAATAAAACGTTTAAAACAGGCATCTCCAAACTGTGCCCTCCAGATGTTTTGGCCTACAACTCCCATGATCCCTAGCTAACAGGACCAGTGGCCGGGGAAGATGGGAATTATAGTTCAAAACATCTGGAGGGCCGAAGTTTGGGGATGCCTGGTTTAAAATGTGTTGTAAAGTGAATCTGACACTAGATGGTAATAGCTATGCCAAATTCAATGTATTTTTCAAAATGTTATTTTAAAAAAGCATTTTCACAGCGTTTTTTTATATGTGTGTAGATTCCACCCTAGAGGCTCACCCACTATAACTGACATAGCCTTTCGGAAAACCTGTGTTTGATTTGAGCCTAGCCGTTATTTCCTTGAGTAGGTTATGTGCAAGTGTTTTATATACCGGTAGCTCCAGATCGCTGCAATATGGCATTCAGCATTGGATAACCTTTTCTCCTATAAAGGCGAAACCATAATGACAAAAGGAGTTGCATTTTTAAGGCCTATGTAATACTCAAATATGATCTACTGCTGTTTTCACAATAATATGAAGTAAGTAATGTATGAGCCATTGGGATCGCGCAGACTCCTAGTGTGACTTGTGCAAACATAGGTGGTTAAAAAATGTGGTTGTGAAACATCAGCTCTGCTGATTCATATGTGACTTCTTCCATGTGACTCTACTTGATGTTTTAAAGCATCTGTGAATGGAAATTTTCCACCAGTGTGTTTGCATGCCTGTGCATTTTCTTAAAGGCCATGCTTATATTTTTAATAGAAATGTTGCTTTAATTATTTTTTTCAGTGTTCATCTCAACAGAGGAGGCCAATTTATTCATTGGACGACACCTTCTATACAACAGATTTGACTTCGAACTAGTAACCCCAGGGGATCTTGAAAGGGAATGCAATGAAGAATACTGCAATTTCGAGGAAGCAAGAGAAATTTTTGGAGACCAAGAAAAAACAGTAATTGCTTTACTTTTGGTGGCCTATAAAGGAGATATTTCAAAGGTCAATGCTTAGGACTACAACATCATGTGTACATATTTATCATTTGAGAATGGGCACAGAACCCATTGTGCTTATGGGTGAAATTGTATTTTATTTTTTTATTTTTTTACTGCTCCTAGGATTGAGAGGGTCGTGCCTCTCAAACTAGCCCAGGTCTAGTCCTTCTGAACCATTGTCTGAGCCATTATGCAGAGGGGGGAAGTAATCAGCCTTCTCCAATTGGTTGCTTTGGATTCCAACTCCCTGAATCCCTGACCATAGGCCATACTGGCTGAGGCTAATTGAGAGTTGTAGTCCAAAATGTCTGGCGGGCAACAGGTTGAGGAAGGCTGAGCTAGCTCATTAACTGTTCGTTGGAGAATTTACAAGTGAATCAAAATTCCATTTCCCTCACTCTGGTGGTGTACTCACACTAGGCTTTATGTACTGCTGTTATTTTGTTGTTGTTGTTTAGTCGTTTAGTCGTGTCCGACTCTTCGTGACCCAATGGACCATAGCACGCCAGGCACTCCTGTCTTGCACTGCCTCCCGCAGTTTGGTCAAACTCATGTTCGTAGCTTCGAGAACACTGTCCAACCATTTCGTCCTCTGTCCCCTTCTCCTAGTGCCCTCTATCTTTCCCAACATGTCTTTTCCAGGGAGTCTTCTCTTCTCATGAGGTGGCCAAAGTAGTGGAGCCTCAGCTTCACGATCTGTCCTTCCAGTGAGCACTCAGGGCTGATTTCCTTCAGAATGGATAGGTTTGATCTTCTTGCAGTCCATGGGACTCTCAAGAAATAACTGCTGTTATTAGGATGGGTATACTCTATCTCCACAAAATGGATGGGGGCAGCCATGCTGCTGTTAACTTTTTTTGGTAAATGGGTCTGGATGATGCATTTCACAGGAGAATCATCAAGGAAATGTTTCTAACGTAGTAAAGTTTATTGACGTGCACACTGTGGAGAAGCTTTTCCGTATGTGCATAGTTTTTTCTTTAAATAATAATAATAATAATAATAATAATAATAATAATAATAATAATTGAAGGCGTGTTCCATGGTGGCTCGTCTTGTCTTGCCACCAAAGGCAAAATGGGAACATGTGGCTGTGCTGCCGCTCTACCCCCACCCTGCCACCCCTACCAGGGAAGCTGAAAAGTGCCACCCTGGCAGGCTCGCACCACTACCAGCAAAGAAGCAGCATAGTTTTCCAGTGAGATTTTGCAAGATCTCAATGGAAACCAAAACCACTTCTCCCCCAGAGACAGAGGCAGGTGGAGCACCTATGGGTACTGCTTCTTATGCTGCCTGAGGTGGTTATTTTACACCTCCTCATAGGCAAGCCAACATGTACTGTTACTAGTTATCTTTTAAATCCACTAGTTTACAGCAGAACTGTAAGTTTTAGGTTAATACTGCATGCCCAAGCTAGAATCATAGAATCATAGAGTTGGAAGAGACCACAAGGGCCATCCAGTCCAACCCCTTGCCAAGCAGGAAACGCCATGCATTCTTGGCATATGCCTGTCAAGCCTCTGCTTAAAGACCTCCAAAGAAGGAGACTCCACCACACTCCTTGGTAGCAAATTCCACTGCCGAACAGCTCTTAATGTCAGGAAGTTCTTCCTAATGTTTAGGTGGAATCTTCTTTCTTGTAGTTTGAATCCATTGCTCTGTGTCTGCTTCTCTGGAGCAGCAGAAAACAACCTTTCTCCCTCCTCCATATGACATCCTTTTAAATTTAAATCATTTTTTTTAATCCCCAGGAATCCTGGGAACTATAGTTTATACCACACAGCAACCCTTCTGCTGGGAAAGCTCAGACAGTAGAGCATGAGGCTCTTAATTTCAGGGTCATGGGTTCGAGCCCCACATTGGGCAAAGATTCCTGCATTGCAGGGGGTTAGACTAGATGAGTGTCAGGGTCCCTTCCATTCTATGATTCTATGAATTCTCAGCACCTGCAGTTCCAATTATTCTTTGCAAAAGATGCACTTTAAACGTATGGTGTGCATGTACTATAAATTGCTTTTTCATTACCAATGCAATCTTTTAACTGTTCAGGCTTAATTTGTGACAAAACAGCAAGCATTATTCCTTTTGCAGGGGAAAATGTGTATTTTTTGAAGTTCACAAGAAGGAGAGAGAGGAAAAATCTCCCTCTCTAGGGTTTACCATGGGGCCAATTCTTGCCTTGTGATTAAAGCTCAATAACCTGAATTGCAATCTTGAGATATTTTAATTTACTCTGTGTTTGTGTGTGTGCGCGCGCGCATAAGGATGCTTTTAAGGTTTGTGTATTTGAGTTTGTGATTTGGGGGTAAATATGTGCCATCTTTTAAGTGCTCTTTGGCCTTAATTGTGGTGAATGTTCCTATTGTAAGAGTGTGTGCATTGCTTTATTTTGCATCAGACAATGGTCACTCATTATTCTTATATTTTTAGAAATTGCTGTTTCTGAGTTGCAGAGTAGCTCTGAATTAGTTCTCCATATTAGCACTTCAAAGCTTGGGAGCACCAATAAAGGACAGCCTATCAAAACTATTCGTGGGGTGGGGGTGGGAATCCGCCTCAGACAGTTGTAGTACTCAGTTAATAGTGACTAGGCATTACTTTGTAGCAAACGTGCTTAAGAAGCATATTCTAGTAAGTATTCACTTATATACCAGCATGAGTAAGTATTTATCAATAACTAGAAGTTGCAGTATAAGCCAATTACCAGTGGGGCTAATGAAATGTTTTATTTCCGTCATGTATTCTGCACGGCTTGCTGCCTTTCTCTCAGTCCATTTTATATATACTGATAATATTGTTATTAAGGCAGGTCTTAAAACTTCCTTAACCAATTCCACCCAGTGTTAATCAGTGTGACTCTTGTAATTTAATCCAAAGTTAAATTCTTGACTGGGCTTTTTTTTTGGGGGGGGTGCAGTTTTTGTTTTTAATTGCTGCTAAACAATTACATTGGTTGTTTTTTTTTTACTATCTCAGATCTTATTTTGGAAGAAATATATCATGGAGGGTCGTGGCAGATATCAAGGTAAGCCAAAATCACAGCAGATCTTTGTGGTTCTTATTTTTGTTTTATACCACCACTTCTGCTGGCCACAAGGAAAAATGCCTTCTTGCTATGCCATCCCCCAGGTCTATTGCCATCGCATAATGGCAGCAGAGCTGGCTCAAGGTTGAGCGGATCCTTTGCTGACCCAGTTCCACCCTTTCCCAACCCTGAAATGTCCCACTTCAGGGAGTCCTGCTGACTCCTGCCAGTGGGGCCTCTGCCCACCTGTCCTTTACATTGGAGCATTCCTTATTGGTGTATCTGGGCAGGGCTGGGTGGAGAAACACCTCTGCTTCATGCCAACCTCCTTGAGTGTCATGGACTAGTTGGACACACAGGAATGGTGGGAGGAACCAACTGGGGAAGAAGACTCAGAGCCCAAGAAGTAGTGGTAGGATAGAGAAGAGGGAGAAGACAGGGGTGAGGAGGTGTCAGAAGCGGAAGATGTAACAGGGCTTTGTGAACTGGAGGAGTCTGTGGCAGAGAGAAGTCTGATATAATTCTGATCAGAGGCAGAAGCTGAAGCAGGATAGGAAGGAGGCCAAGAGGCAGGGATGATTCCTGTTGTTGAAGAGGCATGGGTGTCTGCTCCTCCTGTTGTAGCAAGCACCTCTCTCCCCCCTGGTCTTCCAGGAGAGGCACGAAAAGGGTGAAGATAGCTTCACACAACCACAGTCTTAGATTGCTTGAGAAAGACCCTGGAGAGGAGGGGACTTAGGCAGCTGTGGGGAGGTGGGGATCTTCAGTCTCAGCAAATAGCTGTGCTCATTAGCCCCGACACTCCTGTGAGATCTTGTTTTTGCTAATAAAAGGTTAATTCCAACTTTCCCAGCGTTATTTGCTGCTTGGCTCACTCCTGTCATTGAGTATGGCAGATCTGGGGTTTGGATTGCTCCTACCTGTCAGAACCATTTGATAATACATAATACATATTATGTATGTTGTTTGATATCCTTCATCATTAAAGAGGAAGTTAATTTGCACTATTATTTTGGACCATCATTGTTACCTTTGAACTAGAACCATTCCTTTAATGGGTTTGGAGGGCACACAGAGGCCCTAATGGTTTGCATGCATCTCAGTTCCTGATGCCACAAACACCCAGTGCATGTTGTTCCTCTGGTGGTCACCCAGTAGATTTGGGGAATCATACATATTGTCAGCATGGTTACTATTTATTTTATAATTATTTTATAATTTGTTTTACTCATACTGTATCTGATGTTTGATAGCTACCTTTTTTTTGTTTTCCCTTCTGCAATATGAGTTCTGATACCCTCCACATAGTTGATTTATCTTGAGCTGTGTGCTCTATGAACATGTGGCAGACACTGCTCATTCAAGCTGTATGTTTGTGGCATGCACACTGAGAACTGCATAGATCTGTAATCTATGCAGGCTAATGTGTTATTTCCTTAGTCACTTCTCAACCACATTACTGCATGCATTGTACTGCTGCAGTCCAAGAGCCCCTCTTCAGTAGATTCTGGCTCTTCTTGTAATGAGAATAGCACATCTATGTTCAGACTGCAATAGGGACTGCTGAAGAATTTGTAAAGAAGTTACTTTTATACATTTATGGGATAATTTAGGAATAGTTTCAAGACACTTTTTTATGGCATAGTCACCAGGCATCCCCAAACTTCGGCCCTCCAGATATTTTGGACTACAATTCCCATCTTCCCTGACCACTGGTCCTGTTAGCTAGGGATCATGGGAGTTGTAGGCCAAAACATCTGGAGGGCCCCAGTTTGGGGATGCGTGGCATAGTGTGACCTAGGGTAGATCAAGAAACAGTTAACTCTGAGAATATACTCAGTAATTCTGATTTCTGTGCAGAGGAGCAAGCAATGCGGAAGATTGATGTTATGGGACTTTTGACTGGCTTGGTCGCAATTGGAGTACTGTTGATCATAACTGGGTTACTTATTTATTTTCTCTGCCAAAAGAAGTGCAAACAAAGACATCTACCACGGTAAGAAAATAAGTTTTGTAAATTCCAACACTTTGTTCAGTGTATTCAAGTTTGACATGGAAGTTTCTGTACCCTAAAAATAATAATTATGGGTGCAGTATATATGTGTGCTGTATGTTTACTGCATTTTGTCCCATTTGGGTTTGTGCTAGGTGCAGATATTTATTTATGTGAAGCATTTGTACCCTACTGTTAGCCAAAAAAGCTCCCAGAGTGGCTTACACACAATAAAAACAAGACAGTCTCTACTTGGAGACTTACAAACTAAAAACATACACAAGGGAAATAATGAACAGCTGGCACAGCTCAGGGACAGGCAGTTCATGAAGGAGCCCTGCTTCCTCTTTCTCCCACTGAGGCAGTCTGATGGAATGGCTGCCCCCCCAGATGACAACTGGGGGGAGATGAGGGCTGATGGAGCTGTCCTGTCACAGCAGATTCAATGGTGTCAGCTCTGCTTCCTAGCTCTCCCACTGCTGGAATGGCTGCCCTCAGGTGACAGCCTTGCTTTCACCTGTCCCAAGGTGATATGCCTTGGGACTTAAGAGAAAAAAATGGAAACAGGGTATGACTTACCAAATAATCTATGGATTTCTACTTGAACAGTTGAATCCTTCGGAACTAATATATATTTAAAAATAATCCTGCTGTATCCTAATATATGGAGATTTGGATGGAAATAAGGTATATGAAATTGTTATGACTATGGAAGAGCATGAAGATCAGTGGGCTGAGGTTGCTGAGGTTTGTGGGAAAGATAATAATAATAATAATAATAATAATAATAATAATAATAATAATAAATTTTTATTTATACCCCGCCCTCCCCAGTCAAAAACCGGGCTCAGGGCGGCTGACACCAACAGAACCACAATAAAACATAAAAACAATTAATTAAAATACAGTATTAAAATTTAAAGTGCAGCCTCATTTCAAGTAGGCCATAAGTGGCTGACATCAACAGAACCACAATAAAACATAAAAACAATTAGTTAAAATACAGATTAAAATACAGTATTAAAGGCAAAATCTGGAGTCAGTAACAATGACAGGGAATGACGAAGAGAAACATGGGGAACAGCCTTATACTGATTCATACTAGGAGCGTCTCCACCCTCATTGTTCTACCTGGACACTGAGGTCCAGAGCCGAGGGCCTTCTGGCGGTTCCCTCACTATGAGAAGCCAAGTTACAGGGAACCAGGCAGAGGGCCTTTTCAGTAGTGGCTCCCACCCTGTGGAACGCCCTCCCACTAGAGGTCAAAGAGAACAACAATTACCAGACCTTTAGAAGGCATCTCAAGGCAGCCCTGTTTAGGGAAGCTTTTAATGTTTGATGGATTTCTGTATTTTAATGTTTTGTTGGAAGCCGCCCAGAGTGGTTGGGGGAACCCAGCCAAATGGGCGGGGTATAAACAAACAAACAAACAAACAATTTATTATTATTATTATTATTATTACTACTACTACTACTACTACTGATTCATCTAGCTCAGAATACTGACTGCCAGCAGCTCTCCAGAGCTCCTGACAAATTGTCCCTCAGTGCAATTGTTATGAATTGTTGTGATGTGGGAAGGCGACAGTGCTGGCATCAGTGACATCAGCACACACGGCCCCGGCCTACATATGTCCATGACATATGTACTCTTTTAATTCTTCAGAGGTGATGTGCCCTTGTCCAGTGCTGATCCATATGCTTTAGTGAAATGGGGTTGGGGAACTATACCAGCACAAATGAATACAGTGGTACCTCTAGTTACGAACTTAATTCGTTCCGGAGGTCCGTTCTTAACCTGAAACTGTTCTTAGCTAGAGGCGTGTTTTTGCTAATGGGGCCTCTTGCTGCCATCGGCACACGATTTCCATTCTCATCCTGGGGCAAAGTTCTCAACTCGAGGTAACTCTTCCAGGTTTGCGGAGTTTGTAACCTGAAGCATTTGTAACCTGAGGCATTTGTAACTCGAGGTACCACTGTACTCCCATTCTATGCCATCCTGTTCTCTCAGCGGCAAATACTAGCCACTGAAAACATTGCGCTCCCAAGAAAGTGTAGTTCAGGTTCTTCTCTCAATTGAAGTTTTGGACTCTTATACTTAATCATCACTCTGCCATTCTTAAAAGTTGTGCTTTTATTTTAGGGATAGAAGCTACAGGAGGCGTAATTCTTCCATCATCTTTCAAAGACACGAAGAGATTTCCTTAAACCCTCTCTCTCCATGCACAGAACACAATGGATTGCCAACTTATGAACAAGCAATGGCACTAAGTGGCAATTGTGAAGTTCCACCCCCGCCATATCCAGGCCCTTCAAGAGCACTTAGGGCATTCAAGAAGTCTCTCTCTCTTCCTGTTTAATTAAGAAACGGGGCTTGTAGAAGGCTTGAGAATTAACCTGGAGAGAAGAAGATGTATAGCTGAAATGCTGCAGCATTGTGCTCACTTCAGGAGTCTTTCACAGGGTGAAAGGGATACAGCTCTTCAGTGTGCCTGAGAGGAAGTGAAGTGTGTCAGGTGAACAAGGAATGCACCCTTAAGCAATGTGCTGATGGCTAAGGATGAACAACTCCCTTTGTTATGCTTCATTTTAGGTGCTAAGAACTGTAGTGAACTCCTCTGATGCATTCTGAGCCAATTGGTGCATTGATTTGCCAGCCTTTGTGTCTCTCACCAACTTAGCACTTTCATTATGAATTTTTTAAATTAAAAAATACCAATTCAGATTGGTAATAAAGTGGGAATGATAATATGAATAAACACAGGATCCTTGCTTTGAACTACTTTTAACCACAATAAAAGGAAGAGCTGGTAACATAATATAAATGGAATATTTCTCAAACTCTGAACAACTTAAACTGTGTTTTTTAAACTAGCAAAAACAGATGTTCAATTGAATGGTGCTTCCTCCTCATTTGCCTCTGAGGCACATTAAATGATGAATCTTAAGACCTATTTCATCGGATGCATGAAGTATTACCCCAAGTTACAGGTAAATGAGGGGGAAAGAAGAAGAATGGAAGTTGAGAGAAAACATGCTATTAGCAGTGGCCATTCACAACACAGTCCTGGTATCGGTTAGCTAATTAACATGAGGCAGATTTATCAAAACTTGCATTGAAGCCACTGAATTAACTATGTTTGCATTTTATTTCTTACGTGGCCTACTATTCAGAAAGTTTGAGATCCAGTAGCCCACACAAAGTGCAGGTATATTTGTTGCAGAATACAGTGGTACCTTGGTTTAAGTACACAATTGGTTCTGGAAGTCTGTACTTAACCTGAAGCGTACTTAACCTGAAGCGAACTTTCCCATTGAAAGTAATGGAAAGTGGATTAATCTGTTCCAGGTGGGTCCATGGAATACTCAACCTGAAGCATACTTAACTCGAAGTATGAGTGTAATTGGTTCTGGAAGTCCGTACTTAACCTGAAGCATACTTAACCTGAAGCAAAATTTCCCATTGAAAGTAATGGAAAGTGGATTAATCCATTCCAGACAGGTCCGCGGAGTACTTAAACTGAAAGTACTCAAACCGAAGCGTACTTAAACCGAGGTATGACTGTACTTAAAAAGTATATTCTCTATTTCTGGCAGCAATGTTTAACCAAAGGAGCTAAGCAGCTAAGGGAAATGTGAAATAGCTACTGCCATGGGGTGAGGAACAGTGCATGTCCTGTTTTCAGGAAAGAAGCATGTGCAATATTCTGTTCAAGTGTTTGATTTCTCCACCTACATTCCAAAGCAGAGAAATAGTCCACACCCACCCACTGGAGACTGTACTGTATGAACTTTGGGGACATTTTACACATTACCCACAACAACAAACCCGAGGCTCTCCAGCATGTACACTCGCAAGCAGAAACTGCTAATCTTGGCTTCCTGGATGAGACACGTGTATGACACTTCTCACGTGGACAGCTTTAAACATTCACAGTTTTGTAAATGTTAGTCATACAAGCTAAAATAGTGCACGAGGGAGGAAAAAAAATCTGAGGAAGGAGTGTCCGCTTGGGTCCAGAACTTCCAGCTCAGTCACTGAAAACCATATTCACCTGCACACAAAAAGATGACAAAGCATTCCCCACCGCACAGCAGCCCACACGGGTCCTTACGGCAGCCCATCCGAAGTATGCAATCCCCAGTCGCCATACCAGGCTTCCGCTACACCGAAGCTTGTCAGTATTTAGGGCTCCTCGGTTATTGCCCGCATTCTGACGCGCCGCCTATCCCGGTTCCGCTCTGTAGGCCAAGCTCACTCCTTCCTCTCTTCCGCCGCCGCTACGATTACGGATCCTCGGCGCCGGCGGCAGCTGCTTCCCATGCTCTGGAGCCCCAGTAAACTCTGGCGGGGGTGGGAGGGACATCCTGGGAAGCAGCAGCAGCCCAACATGGGTCTTCGGCTGGGCTGCTTGCAGCCGCCGCTGCCCTGATTACGAGCCGCCCTCCCGCCCCTCGCGGCGGAAACCGAGGGGAGGGCCGCGTCGGGGGTGGCCGCCGCCGCCGCCGCCCTCCTCCTCCTCCTGCGAGAGTGAAGCGGGGGAGTCGCTCCCACCCGCTCGGTTCTTGCAGCTGCAGCCGCCGCCAAGCAGCGCGGCCGCCTCCGCCCCCTTTCCCTTATCCCCGCGCGCCCAGGCCCCGTGCGGAGCCACGGCGTCCCCTCCTTTCCCGCTCCGATGATGGACAGGAACTACCCGGCGACCCCCAGCTACCCCGACCCGCTGGCTTCGGTCGCCGCCGCCACCGCGTCCTCGCCGCCGCCCTCAGTCTGGGCCTACGAGCGGGGCGCCAGCAGCCTCAAGCCCAGGTAAGGAGGGTCTGCTCTGCAGCCGGCGGCCCGCCTGCTGCGGGGGCTGCGCCAGGAAAGGCCGGGGATTGGGACGAGGCCTCCGGTGCCCCTGGCGCCCGCGGGGCGTGCCCGCCGCTCCTCGAAGCGGCAGAGGCGGCGGCGCTTGGGCAGGCTTCCCTCGTCCCGAAAGGAGAAAGCGGCGGCGGGCAGCCCTTCTCCGGCGCTGAGGTGGGGGGGGCAGGGCGCCGTTGGGGTTTGGAGGCGGGTGTCGCGAGGGGAAGGAGGCTGGGAGGGCGAGAAAATAAGGGGCAGTAAGAGGCGATGAAGGCGGCTCCGTGGTGTAGGAGAGGACCGGGGCGGGGGGCACGAGGGTGATTCGGGGCTGCAGTGCAACCCCCAAGCCACGCTTCTCTCTTTCTCTCTCCTATAAAATCACGCTTTCTGCAACTTGGAGCGTTTTTTTCTTCCGTCCCCTCGCTGTGGGATGAGGGAAGCCACGCATTCCAAAATTAGTCCTCCTTTTCCCTTCACCCCCTCCCCTATTAAAGTGCATTTAAACTACTAAGAAAGCGGGGAACGTTGCCCTGCTTTTCGTCTCCTGCTCCCAAGGGGTGTGCTCGCGCGTGTGTGTTCACCAGGCATGTTGGAGTTCAAGAGTTCGTGTTTACTTTTTACGTTGCCTAGGGGAAGCCCATCTCATACTGTATCAACTTTTGTGTGTGTCGTCTTTGAGATCTTTGGAGGAAAGTGGGGGAAGGCTCCCCGCCCCCATATGTATACAGTAAATCCTAGTGAGCAAAGCGAGGCTTTAAAGGTGTGGCGCAATTTGTTAAACGGCACAGTTTACAGAGGGAAGGAGTGTGAAGAACAATACCGTGTGCTTTGGAGGTTGAAAGCGCAGAGTTGGCAATTGGGGATGGGCATTGCTAACTCTGGATGATCTCATCTTACGCTGCCAGAGTGTGTTTTGGGTTCATCTCATCGCTTCCCAGCATCCTCGCATCATTTAGATTTTATTATGTTATCTATTGTTTTATTATAGATAAAGGCTTATGGTATGTTCTGCTACCGAAGACGCTTTATGCTGAAACTTGCCCAAGAGCATAAAATCCCCAGGGGTTTAACAGGGAGTAAAGCATGGAATAATGAATGTGATCCATTTATATTTCCTTTTGTATTGCTTTTTCATATATGCTGGCAAAGGTGGTTTTACCATGCTGTGGGTATAGTAGCTTTCCCTACTATATATATATATATATTTAAATGTTGGTTTAACTATATTTAAGCAACCTGTGCTTCTTAAAACAAGTGAGGAATTTTGCATGTTGAACCTGAAATCCAGTTGGGTGTTGGTATGGAACAAGTGGGACCTGCAACAAAATGTTGGAGTGGATCTCTGAGCTGGAACAACAGTGGGAGAAATTTGTATCTTCACCAACCAATTTTAAATTATATTAGCTTTCAAATTTTTATGACTTTAACCAATTTTGATGCAGTAAGCAAATTTATAGACAGCTCTTTAACATTGACTGAGGAGCAGTCATCCAGGTGCCTCCCCCAATAATCATTTAGCTTCTTTTAACTTAGATGGGTAAGAATTTTTTTTTTAAGAAAGCGCTGTACAGTAATTAGAAACCATGCTCATAGGCAAAATCAAAAGAGGTGTGTGATGCTTTGGCCCATGAGGAGAACAAGGAAATCTCATTTGCTGGCAGTCAGGCTTTGATAAGCTTGCAAGGCTTGATAATTCCCTGCCTTGCAAGTCAGTCCAAGCCTGCTCACCAGCAAACTACCGGTAAGAGGAGGGTGGGAGAATGAGAACATAGGAGCTGCCTTATACCTACCTAGTCAGGTCATTGGTCCACCTAGCTCAATTTTGTCTACACTGATGGGCAGTGGCTCTCCTGGATTTCAAACAGGCTTCTCCCCCAGTCATACCTGCAGATTAAACCTGGGACTTGCTGTGTCCAAAGCAGGTATTAAACTACAGTCTTTCCCCACAAGAGAATTTTCATTGTTGATGGCCAGGCTCAGAAGAAGAAGAGGAGGAGGAGGAGGAGGAGGAGTTTGGATTTGATATCCCGCTTTATCACTACCCGAAGGAGTCCCAAAGCGGCTAACAATCTCCTTTTCCCTTCCTCCCCCACAACAAACACTCTGTGAGGTGAGTGGGGCTGAGAGACTTCAAAGAAGTGTGACTAGCCGAAGGTCACCCAGCAGCTCATGTGGAGGAACAGAGACGCGAACCCGGTTCCCCAGATTACAAGTCTACCGCTCTTAACCACTACACCACCATGGAGATGGTAAAAGCTGATGAGTTAAAAGTTGG
The DNA here is from genome assembly GCF_965207765.1 of Zootoca vivipara. Taxonomy (NCBI): domain Eukaryota; kingdom Metazoa; phylum Chordata; class Lepidosauria; order Squamata; family Lacertidae; genus Zootoca; species Zootoca vivipara. Next base: position 70,887,478 of record NC_142582.1, on the reverse strand, counting down.
CAAGTGTTTTGTCATGTGCTGCATGCTTTTTCTCATCAGGGGCTTTCACTCACTCCCATAGCCAGGATAATAACTCTGCTTTAAGTCACTTGCCTGATGATAAAGGTAAAGGGACCCCTGACCAGTAGGTCCAGTTGTGACCTGGGGTTGCGGCGCTCATCTCGCGTTATTGGCCGAGGGAGCCGGCGTACAGCTTCCAGCCTGATGATAGGTAAGGGCAAATTGAGGGGAAAATATGTACAGAATTCTTGCTTCAAGGGCCCCAAAGCGGAAGGGTAACTGAGCAGGGGTGTTAGGAGAGGGGCAGTACCTATGGTGGGGGACATGTTGTGTTCCTTCTGGGGTAGTTTGTCCACCTTTGATCCGTATCCTGCACTCAGCTCTCACTTGTGGCTCACAGAAGCTATTGGCAGCCGATAGCAGCCACACCAGGGAACAGCTTCAAGTGGCCGGATAAACCAAGTGAGGGGTGTAGCGGATGGATCTCAAACCCTTTGTGAGTTAGGGACTTTCCTGCATACGAAGACAGGCTCATGTGGTTTGAGCAGATGAGACCAATAGTGGGTCTAATGATCAAGAAGTTGTTTTCTGCACATGCTGCATGTGAGTGGCAGGTAGGGCTTGTCAACCTCGGGAAGAAGGTAGCCCATCTAAGAGAAGGAAAACTCCGGTTCTAAACTTAGGCTCCCTTGCGGGATATCTTCAGGAGAATAAAAGGCTAAGGGCAAAAAACCGAGTATTTGCCCTGCTTTCCTTTGGCGGACCACACCAGCAAGGCCGAGAATGGGGTCTTGTCATCTGAGCAGCCCAAGACCTCCATACACATACAGGGCTTGTGTCCTGTGGAGGTCACTTCAGTGCTCCTAACACAGCGGTTTTACTTCGCCCCCAGAGGCACACTCCATTGTCTCTTGAGACAGATGGATGCCAACAAAGCTGTATTCATGTAGCCTAGATTCCATAACATGAGGGCAGTGCACAGATGCAATCCTCTGTCCCCCTTTGAGGAGGATTTCGCCTTTTGGGGAAGTAAATATTGAGTCTTTGCATGTATTCTGGCTTCCTCATGGTCCTGTTTTGCCTTCGACAGTAAGCATGGGGCCAGCATCTTTGCAGTTACAGGGAGCAAGTGGGACACCACAAAAATTGTAGAAGTGCTCCTGTTCAAAGACCACCCAAGCTTTACCATAGGGAGGAAGGTCACCTTGCCCCTCATATCTTCCCATATCTTCCCATGCTTGCTATATGGTGTTAAGGGAGCTCAGTTTTTGGGGTTGATTGGTAGCTCCAACCCTAAGCATTTTACTGTCTTACGAAGGAGGCGAGTGGTTCTGGATAACATTCTTTTATTCCATCTGAATCCTGTACAATCAAATTCCATGCTTTCCCATAACCTTCTACAAGCAGCACGAGACTTGAGCAATTCCTCCCCGCTTTTTCATTTCCCCCTTCCCTCCTAACATTCTATATCTCATCTGGTTTACTAATACAGTCTGCCTAGCTTTTGCTTCCATTAGGCCCACTTTTCATTCTCTGGAGGAAAGTGGCTGCAGTTCATAAGAGAGTGGAGAAATCTAGGATTTTAGCATAGGTGTGATTGCCTGCCTCCCACCCCTCAAAAAATAACATGTGACAATAAATATAGGAGTTCTTGCTTGTAGGGTTCAAAGTGAACCCAGAGGTTACCTTTCCAGAGAGACAAGTTATTCCAGTGTTTCTCAACCTTATGCCTCCAGCTGTTTTCGGACTACAATTCCCATCATTCCTGACCACTGGTCTTGCTAGCTAGGGATGATGGGAGTTGTAGTCCAAAAACAGCTGGAGGCACAAGGTTGGGAAACGCTGAGTTATTCTATATTTTATTTCCTCTGTCCTCAGTGTTCTGTAGGTCACATATAGTGATGTTAAATTCTCGAGAGTATTCTTTTGACTCCTCAAACTTCTTGAGAGGATAAGTCACCATCTTCGTCTCCACTGGTAACAGAGCTTTCAGTTCCACACTGATCATCTGCAAGATCATAAAGCTAAGTTGACGGTTGTGTAAAATTCAATGAGCTTCTTAGAATCTGTGTTTTCTTCTCTTCTAGGAACAGGTAAGTAGCCGTGTTGGTCTGAGTCGAAGCAAAATAAAAAAATTCCTTCAGTAGCACTTTAAAGACCAACTAAGTTTTTATTTTGGTATGAGCTTTCGTGTGCATGCACACTTCTTCAGATACACTAGAAACAGAAGCAATGAGACCCTTATATATATTCAGAGGGTGGGGGGTGATGGGAATGGGTGATGGGCTGTAAGAGTGGTAAACCTGTTGATGGCTTACCAGCAGCAGTTTTATTACAGAAAAATTTCAGAAACAGACTGGAAAGAGAAATTGCAGAATTGGAAATCATTACCAAGCTTAAAACCACGGAGCCACCTGGGATGAATAAAGACATAGGGTTCTTATCTCATTATGCATGATCAAGCTTTCTTTAGCCTCAGCCCGCAGGACCTATTGCAGTAATCAGCAGTCATTAACAGCCATCAACAGGTTTACCACTCTTACAGCCCATCACCCATTCCCATCACCCCCCCACCACCACCCTCTGAATATATAAGGGTCTGGTTGCTTCTGTATCTAGTGTATCTGAAGAAGTGTGCATGCACACGAAAGCTCATACCAAAATAAAAACTTAGTTGGTCTTTAAGGTGCTACTGAAGGAATTTTTTTATTTCTCTTCTAGGAGTTTTAAGTTATGAGCTACATATGTAAGCTTTCCTGCTCTGTCTATAGTAAGCCTATTCCTTTTTGCTGAATGAATAAGTCCATAAGTACTGAAGTTGCCTTCTGTTGCAGCTGTCGTTGACGGCATATTTAAAATGTCCACACTCCACAGCCACTCTGCTAAGCTTTGAACCAAAGCATGTTCCCTTCCACCAAATCACTGCATCCACTTTTTTAACCAACTTCAATACATATGACTTGCTTAAAAAGTCTTCCTTGGCACGATATGCTGCCAGCTCTGCCAAAATATATTGTGCATTATTTGGTGCATTTGCTGATATTTTGAGATCAATGAACTCAATACCTTGAATTTGTTCAATTCGTGATAAATGAACGCCATTATACTTTGGATCAAGGATATTTGCAGCAAAATGAATTGGCTGCAATGCAGTTCGAAAGCGCGTCGAAGTGCAAGTAGATAAATAGGTACCGCTCTGGTGGGAAGGTAAACAGCGTTTTCATGCACTGCTCCGGTTTCGCCCAGAAGCGGCTTAGTCATGCTGGCCACATAACCCAGAAAAACTGTCTGCGGAAAATGCCAGCTCCCTCGGCCAGTAAAGCGAGATGAGCGCCGCAACCCCAGAATCGTTCGCGACTGGACTTAATGGTCAGGGGTCCTTTACCTTTAAAAAAGTAAAGGTACCCCTGACCGTTAGGTCCAGTCATGGGTGACTCTGGGGTTGCGGCGCTCATCTCGCTGTATACGCCGAGGGAGCCGGTGTTTGTCCTTAGACAGCTTCCGGGTCATGTGGCCAGCTTCTTTAAACTAATATTTAGAAGAACAAGTCTTGCTGAAGGAGAACCAGCATTGCTTCTGCAAGGGTGATTCCTGTCTCACTGACCTTTCAAGAGTTCTTTTGAAAATGTCAACAAACCTATAGAAAGAGGTGATCCAGGCAGCACTGTGTTCTTAGACTGAAAAAAATCTTTTAATGAAGTCCTTCACCAAAGACACCTGAGAAAGCTTAGCATTCATGGGCAGGCCCCTTATTAGAAGGGAGTGATGATGATGATGAGAAGCAGCTGTGATTTGGCTGCTGAGAGTAACTACTGGGTAGGAGAGAATCAGATCTGGGTGGGTTTTTTTGGTTTTTTTGCAAATCAGCTGTTGAGAATGTGCTTCAAGTTTAAAGCAGTTTGACTTTCTTTAATCTAGATGACAGGAGGCGTACATTATGAGAGCTGACAATTCAATGAAATACTGGTTTGTTTACACAGAAGACAATATTTACTTCCTGTGTATCCAAATATATCACATGTGGTGAACATTACTACCTGTTGTGCCCTGAGATAATAGAGCAGGCATCCCCAAACGAGCCCTCCAGATGTTTTGGCCTACAACTCCCATGATCCCTAACTAACAGGACCAGCGGTCAGCATAGCTGCCAAGTTTTCCCTTTTCTCACGAGGAAGCCTGTTCAGCATAAGGGAATTTCCCTTAAAAAAAGGGGATAACTTGGCAGCTATGCCAGTGGTCAGGGAAGATGGGAATTGTAGTCCAAAACATCTGGAGGGCCAAAGTTTGAGGATGCCTGTAATAGAGCATGTTAGTAGCTGCCTACTACTATTTGCACTGCACTATTCATGTTCATTGGGACCCAGGTGGCTCTGTGGGTTAAACCACTGAGCCTAGGGCTTGCTGATCAGAAGGTCAGCGGTTCGAATCCCTGTGGCGGGGTGAGCTCCCGTTGCTCGGTCCCAGCTCCTGCCAACCTAGCAGTTCGAAAGCATATCAAAATGCAAGTAGATAAATAGGAACCGCTACAGCGGGAAGGTAAACGGTGTTTCCGTGTGCTGCTCTGGTTTGCCAGAAGCGGCTTTGTCATGCTGGCCACATGACCTGGAAGCTATACGCCGGCTCCCTCGGCCAATAATGCGAGATGAGCGCGCAACCCCAGAGTCGGTCACGACTGGACCTAATGGTCAGGGGTGCCTTTACCTTTACCTTTATTCATGTTCATAAGATGGGCTTAAGAGTTCTATCAGCAACACAAGATGTGGTCACAATTTAATACTTATGATGATATTAAAACAACATCAAACCTCAGGGTGGATGCAGCAGCTACCATAAGCATTTCCTCAAAGCTCTTTTGGTAGCTTTCAGATTGTTACAGAATAAATCATGGCATTTCCTGATGGATTTTGCCAACTTACAGTAATTTTTGCAAGACTAGAGACAACAGGTCTAATATGAATTAAGTTTGGCGCTGTCATTGTTCCCATTGTCTGTGTGCAATAGGCCATAGTGATAGTGGGGTCTCCAATATTTGTAATTTGGGCAGATTGTAAGTGCTGAAAACTAAATTGAACTTGCTCCAAATTATATAGTGCAAAATCTGCCAGAATGCCATATCTTAGTACTTACCTAGCGGATGTGGAGAATATATGCACAGTTTCAGATGCAGCAGAATAAGACCCCCTTTGCTGGCATTTTGCTTAAAAACATTTTTTTCTCTTGGCCATGCGTTGGTTTTTTTCTTGAAATTGTTCATTAACATAAGTGTACCATCAAAAGTGGTATCAGTTATGTACTGGTTCTAGATTCTGTCTCTGCTTTTCCAATTGTCTTTTTTACTCTTTGTTAACCATAAAAAAATTCCTTCAGTAGCACCTTAAAGACCAACTAAGTTTTTATTTTGGTATGAGCTTTCATGTGCATGCACACTTCTTCAGATACCTTCTTCAGATGCATGCACACGAAAGCTCATACCAAAATAAAAACTTAGTTGGTCTTTAAGGTGCTACTGAAGGAATTTTTTTATTTTTACTTCGATCCAGACCAACACGGCTACCTACCTGTAACCAGATCTTTGTTAACCAGTTATAGATAAGCTTTCCAAACTTGTGGTTCCTTTCCATTTGCTGAATTTGTTTATTGTCTTGCAAAAACACCTGTATAGTACAACTCCCATGACCCTGCCGTTAGTATCATATGTTCTATTCTCAGAATCAAAGCGTTGCTGTGGGTAGAGCAGAAACAACCGTGTAGCAAAAATAAAAATAATGTACTCATTCCTTGCTTCTGATCATTCTTTAGATGACATTGCCATCTTTAAAGAATAAGTCCATTCATTTCTCTTCCTGGAAATCAGTGTCTTCTGTAAATAAATCAAATGTGTGTTTTATTGCCAGGTATAGCCTTGACAAGCCTTTCTTTTGTTCTGTATCATTTGAATTGGTTGGTCATCAGATTCTTAGTAGAATTTATCCTGTGGGTCCACCTTACCAAAAGAATTCTTCAGAAAAGCTGTTCCTGCCCTTTGTTATGTTAATTATTGGAGATATTGACAAAGCAACTGGCTCTAGATATTCATTTGCATGCCCAAGGGAGTCATATTTGCTGTAGAGCAGGAATGGCTGGCTGTTCTTTTAGTGCCATATTGCTTTGTTACCACATGAAAGGGTCACATGACAAAGGTGCTCAAAATCCTATAACATAAAGGAACTGAAATTAATTAATGGAATAGAAAATGAATTGAAAATGAATTCCCAATTATCCCTCACCATTAATTTAATACTGCCTGCCTTCTCAGTTGCCTTTTAAAGAACTCTCTCTCTCTCTGTCTCTGTCTCTCTCTGTCTCTCTCTCTCTCTCTCTCTCTCTCTCTCTCTCTCTCACACACACACACACTTAATGATAGCACCTTGGAGACCAACTGAATTTGTCATTGGTATGAGCTTTCGTGTGCATGCACACTTCTTCTGTTTCAGTCTATCTGAAGAAGTGTGCATGCACGCGAAAGCTCATACCACTGGCAAACTTAGTTGGTCTCTAAGGTGCTACTGGAAGGAATTTTTTGTTGTAATTATGCCAGACCAACACGGATACCTACCTGTAACTTAATGATGCTCATCAAGAGTGCTGCTTTTTAAACCTCTCAGCCAGCTCTTGGAGGCATACAGGGTGGGAAAGGATTGAGGGCAGTAGGAGGGAGATTCACCTTAGTTCCCCATGGGGCTGGTCCTTTAAAAACCTCTGAGCACACTGCTGCTCTTCTGCAGTACTAGGGCCTGGGAAAAGGAGTGTGCGCAGCTACCACTTCTGCCTGAGATGAGTATTATCCTTCATCAGTTCCATGAGTAGCGATGGCACCGAACAAACCATTGCCACTGAAAGCAGCTCAGAACATGCCAGAAATGGAAAGGAGTGCTTTGATCTGATCTGATTTTTTTAAAGAGTTCTGGCAAAGCATTGGAACACACCAGAATGCTCCTTCCTGTTTCTGGAGTGCTATGAACTCAGTACTGTACCACCGAAGCCAGTGTTGTTTGGCAGAGCTAAATTTGTTAAGCAGGGTGGTGGGTCTTTAAAAAAGGCTTGTCAGGACATATCAGGCAGGTGGCCTGGTGACTGTCACTGATACATACAATTCTTCATGAAATGATGGTACAAATGTACTATACAGTTGTACCTCAGAAGTCGAACAGAATCCATTCTGGAAGTCCGTTCGACTTCAAAAATGTTCGCCTTGCAATGCATGGCTTCCGATTGGCTGCAGGAAGCTCCTGCAGCCAATCGGAAGCCCCATCGGACATTCAGCTTCCAACAGAAGGTTCGAAAACCAGAAAAACTCACTTCCAGTTTTCGATCATTCGGGAGTCAGAATGTTCAACTCCCAAGGCATTTGGGAGCCGAGGTACGATTATATACTGTGTTAGCCTGGTTTCACATAACTAAAAACAATCTGGATGACCGTATGACTTGCCTTCAGTTAGACTGGGTAATACTGTACTTTCTATCCAGTCCCTGGTGTGTTTTTTTTTTTACAGGACAGGAGTTTTCTTCCCTCAGGCTATTGAAAGGCAAGTCAACCTAACAACTGAGCTTTCTGTGGCTTTGAGGGCAAGAGATGCTAAACAAAATGTTACTTTTTTCTCTCTCCCTTACTTGAAGCAGAATCCAAAGTTTGCTTTCTTAGAGAGAACTGGTATGTTTTGGATTGCAACTTTACTTAAATAAAAAATGAACTCTGATTTAGATTGATAATAGTGCTTCTGTCACTCTTAACCAGAGTGTTAAATATTTTAGTTTGAGGGGGTATCCTCAAATCCATGTCAGTTTCAGAACATTGTTGTTCCTCAGATGCTCACTGACATAACAAGAGCACATGTCTGGAGAGTGGTGGCAGATGGTGCAAATTGTGAGTAGTGAAGCTGAGAAATTTTCTTTTCCTTTCTAATCCAGAATTAAATTGGGGGGGGGGGTTCCTTGCCTCCCTACGGACCCAGATGGGTGACATAAGCCCTTTGTTTTTCTTAGATGTGAATGGCTTCTGTTGCCATCAGTGTAAGAAAGGAAAGTATAGGGGGCTTCTACATAAACTTTCTTCCTAATAGCAGCCCAACAATTCTCTCTCTCTCTCTCTCTCTCTCTCTCTCTCTCTCTCTCTCTCTCTCTCTCTCTCTCTCTCTCTCTCTCAAAAAAAAAAAAAAGCCACTGGAGGCTTCATGCTACAGAACCTTTTTACTGTTGGTTTGCTCTGCAGGTTAATGCCTCTGTAGGCTGCCCCCCCCCCATATCATTTTTGTAACTGAACTATTATCTTATTGAAATACATGTAGATTTACTTCAGTGATGCTTCTGCCACCTGCCTCTGCCTGGTTTTCAGATTCATTTTCCCATTGCAGTGATCTGTGCCCCAGCATAAGCATTTGCTGAGGATTTTTCAACCCTTGGGTGAAGGGTTTTTTTTAGTGGCCACAGTTGGGAGGAAGATACAGTCTCATTTCTCAGGACAGTTAAAATTCACACAACTGTCTGTAATGCCAAATAATATGTAATGTATACAATGCAGTCCAGAGTCTCATAAGTTCTCTGCTCAAGCCTCCGCATTCATTCATTGAGTTGCTCCTTCCAATGGTGAAGGTGTATATGTTCTCTTGTTTTGGTTGTTTGCATATAGGTGCTCCAAATGTTTACTGGAAATACAGTACAAGTTTTGTGGAGTACAATAGTTTTGAGAAAGAACGCAAGTTGAGATGCTGGTGCAATTCCGTTAGCTCTTTCTAGCAAAGTACATGTTATTTTAATAATACCGTAATGTGGTTTTGACCCTACCCTTCTACTAACATTGGAGGTTCCCATAACATTCTCTTGTTTATTGTTAAACATTAGTTAGGCAGCACCTAAAGGAAGTGGAAAAATACTAAATTTGTAAATATTTTTCTTAACATAACTTGCTTTTGCTCCTCTGTAACACAAATTGAAATCTCTTTTTAATTGCCACTAAAATTATTGCTATTAAGAGTTGAGAACGAAGGATCATTCTTCAGTAAGTACTACGTTATGTTTTGGTTGGGCAACATACAGCCCACATGCAACCATTACATCTTTCATGTAGCATTACTTTCAGGTGGTGGGTATGCAGTCCCCCACCACCACCACCAAAACAGACTTGTCATGGTATAATTTCATGTTTGCATTTCTTAACGGAAGCCTACTCTGTGCATAGTCACCACTTCCTCTTGTTTGTTTCACCTCTGACATGGGAGGCCAGACAATCATGAAGGGAAATGTGTAAGAGGTTCATACCAGTGTCAGGAGGTCCACAATTTTGCTTGCCGTGACAGGTGTTCCACTGTGCTCTGGCAAGTGTGGTGGATCTTCGACTTCTTCCCCAACTTGGAATTGGAGGGGAAAAGCAAGGAGGCATTCAAAACAAATGTGGAGACCATCACCCTTCTCCAACCTACCCAGTCTTCAGGGTTGGTAGTGGTGGGGGGAAGCTTAAACAGTGGGAGTTGGTCCACTAGCGCATCTGGGGCACAGCCCTCCCAAGGAGAACATCAAGCAAGCAAATTAAAAAAAGAAAAACCTTCCCCAAATTTCAAAACCACACACTGCACACATTTTATAATTTTATTTGAACTCTGAGAAGCTCTGCAAACATTTTATGTTTCAATACAAGTGTAATCCAAAAATATAGCTATGGATACTGCCCATACATGTCTAGGAAGAAAAAACATGTGACTAGCGTTTGAATTTGTGTGTGTGTGCCTGCGTCTGCATGTCTGTTTTTTGCTTCTGATATAGTCAGCCACAAAATTAAAAACTAGAATAATTCTGTGCTGCAGAATAATCGATTTTTACTTAGTCTATATAGCCGCTCTTTAAAATAAGTCAATGAAACAAATCTCTGTTTTGATATGTTAATGTTTTAAAGGTTATTTTATTGGTTTGGTAAACTAAAGCAGCTTTCTTGATCAGTTTGTTGATGCACATTGATATTGTGTAAATAATTGGCACTACTACAGATCAGTAACTCCTGAACCACTAAAGTTCATGTTCTTTTGAGGTTATTTTGCTTTATCCCTTTTTATGTGATTGTCAGACTTCTTGCTGTCATGTTGTTGTTTTCACTAGTTTTACGTGTTATAACTTTTACTTTCCCCCCAGTTTAAGCTATGGAGGAGGGCATTCATCCGAAACAGATTTTCACAGGCAAACATATACAACTTCCCATCAGCTTCCTGCATACGCCACTACTTCCCTTCCCGCCGGTAATAATTCTCTATGAATCTTCAGTTTAAATGGATATGTTTCTCAGGTTTTTTTTTGTATAAAACCTATTATAAATTTGTAGCACACTTCCAGCAGATGACTTTGATGCTCACAAGGGATAGTTAAAGGAGAATGTTTTGAGGAATGTGCATTATCATTTGCACTATCCTAGTAGCGCTGTTATGCACTGCATCAAATAAAAATTACTAGTCACTTAGTTTTTAAAAAACATTTCATAAATTAATGTTTTAAGTAATTTCTCTCTGTTTCCCTGTCACCACCTTACCTGCATGATTAGCCGTCAAGTTTCTGAAGAGTGTGAACCTTTTTTGGAAGGAGAGTGAAATGTACAGCTATTTTAAAGGCACAGCTACAGATAATCTGCTCGCTATTCTTATGCTAATTACATTTAGATGTCAAGGGCTGTTCATGTGGACTATTCAGTCTTTTAAAAAAATGCGAGTTAAAAGATGAGCATATAGTTTATGTTTAAACTGATGGTGCTACAATTCACATACGGTACATTTGAAGTTTATTTAGATAATCTCCACTTCCATTATCCCAGTACAGTATCTCAATACATTCTTCTGTCTTTCTTCCCCCATTAATTCCTTGTATGACTGTAAATTACCCAAGATTAGCCAGCAAGTCTTATGGTCCATTGAATGTATGGCTGCACACTTAAATGTGCAGCATATTGTGTAATGTGTAGTTTTTTGTGTTCAGACTCGTATATGATTTGTTTGTCTAGGCCTTTCTGGGATTTTTGATAACACTATGCACAGCAGCAGTAACAACACTAAAGATACATCAGTTATGAATTTTCTCTCTGCAATTGAATCCCGCAATGCTCAGGCTGTTTCTTCAGGAACTACTCTCTTGCCACAGTTCAGAGCTCCAACATGGCAGCCAGGTGACATTTTCCTAATTTTCAGAGCTTAAGTCTGTTGGTTCTCTATCAATAAGTAAATAAATATATGAAATATTAGTATCATAGAGAAATTAAGAGAGAATGTTTGTTTTAAATGTTTTTTCCCCATTTTGTTTTGCATTTCTAGGGAAATGTTTTCATTTTAAGTATTTCAAGTCTTTTTTGATTCAAAAGTACTGCATTTGTGCCTAACTGCTATTTGTAACTAGGTATTGCTCTTTAATCAGTATGTAATCCAGTTATAAACACTTAACGTTGGTTCTCTTCCTGCAAAACTGGTCTAACTTCCTTGCAGGACAAAACTGGTAATTGAACTTCTATGAAAATATTAGTCTTGGGTCAGTTTAACATGTGGGCTCTCAGGGCTGATGGTGTGTCCATATGCAGTCAGAAGTCCTTGATGACTTCGACCTATAAGTTTGCATTGCAAAAACCTAGCAAAAAAATCAGTGGCTTGCTAATTTATTACATCCTCAATTGCTTCAGGCTTCTCTTCCAATTGCTCTCACATTGTCGCACACTTGTTAGCAGGGACCATCATGGTTGCAGTCTCTCTCCCCTGGGCACAATAATGTATAAATACAATATTGTATTTATTGAAGAACTTGCATGATTATAAGAAGGACATCAGCAACTCCGAAAGACCTAGTGCCATTTAACTATATTTTGATAAAACACATAAAACCCTGGAAATAGACAAGAATTTGTTGTATATGCGTCACAGGTCACATCTAAAGCATTTAGCTATAACAAAAGTCCTAGCATATTGAAAGAGGTCCTGAATTCAAGATTGGTGCTATTAAAACAGTTGTGACATTCAAAAACAGGCTTTATAACCTCTTTCAGATTGCCATATTTATTGCACAGTAATATGTTAATCTTACATGGATTATGTTTAGTTTGCAGCCACTTGTTCCTGAATTGCCACCATATATACAAGCTTAGAAGTAGGATAGCAGAGGCTACCCAAAACAAATTCCAGGAAGACAAATGATTTCACCATCCTCTTTTATATTAATAGAATATAAGTTTTTCTGGTTCCAAATGCAGTGGTTAAATAATTCTTATTAGGTCCAAGATGGAACAAAATGGTTACGTATGTTCTTATTTCACTATTGAGTAGTCACTCCCCTTTTTATCAGTGTCTTTTTCCCCCTTTTTTAAAAACAGGCATGCATTCGTCAACCGAGCTTTTTGTTACTGGAGCCTTGCCAGCCACTGGGACGTTTCCACCAACTTCGGCCTATCAGCATCCTAACACTTTCAGCAGTAGAAACTTTGCTGCTACTCCTTCTCTTACACTTCAAGATGCAACTTTCAGTGCGGCATCAAATGGTCTTCTTACTGCTCATGACCCTTTATTGCAGATCAAGACATCCCAGAGCACCGTTCCCACAGCGCTGACCTTTGAGCGCCTGGGCAGTTCTGTGTTAAGTACCAGCATACCACCACAGTCTTCAACATATCGCTCTGCTCAAGAGTCTGCACCCCATCTCTTGCAGCCACAGTTCAGTTTGTTGCCTTCATCACTTGGAGGAGCTCAGCAGGCTCCACAAGTCTATAGTTCACCTCTGTTTACTGGTTCCACTGCCTCAATTGAAAGAGCCCTGCAGCGAGAATGTAGTGTTATTAAGCACCATCAGCGGCCTTCGAGCACACAGTCTGTTCAGGCACAACTGACTGGTTCACAGCATTCCTTACACAACTATTTATCAAGTGCAAGTGAAAACGATTTTCAGGATACATCCCGTCAGTCTTCCCTATCTTGTAGCCCAGTCGATGATGCTACTCAGGTGAGCAATGGCAGACCCCAGCAAAAGACCTCTCAAGTTTCAGTAGAACTTGCTCAGTCATACACGTCAGCGATTCCATCACCTGGTTTTCCATCTGTTTCCACTGCAAAGGCAAAACACTGTTCTACGAAGCAGCCACCAAGATCAACAAAGACTCCTAAACCACAAAGCATTGCCCCTACTGTGCAGACACAAAGCTTTTCCAAAACTGCACAGAGCCAGAATTCTGTAATAGCAGGTCAAGCACAAATCTATTCTACAGCACAGCTTCCAAGCCTCTTGTCAGTAAGCCAATCACAAAACTATGTTTCAACGCAATCGCAGAATGTGCCACCGGTCAGTCATGCACAGGTATTCTCAGCCATCAAGGTTGAGAAGCTGCCACCACTGTACAAAACACTTGCTTTTCCTGGGCAATCACAAGCAATAACTTCAGATAGCCAGACACTAAGCTATTCTTCTGATCAACAGGTATTAAGTTCAGTTTCAAATGGCAATTACTCTGGGCAAACGGATCTTTCTTCAGTCAGCCAATCTCAAAATTACTCTTCTAGTCATTCTCAGGGCTTGTCAACCATTAGCAGATCCCAAGGTAACTATTCATCTCAATCACAGGTTTTGTCAGTGGTTAGTCCTTCAGAAACATACACAACAGGGCAATCTTTAACATTAACGTCACCATCTCTTCCATATTCTTCTCCACATATTCAGAACTTGTCAGCCTCGAACCCTCCCCAGAACTATATTTCTTTACATTCTCAGGCACAAGAGCCATCTTCTCCACAGTCTCAAAAGTTTTTGCCAGTTGTCCAGTCAACTTCTTTTGCAATGCCTGCTCATTCACAGGCATTGCAAAACAACAGGTCTTCCTCAGATACTAAGTTATACAATAAAAGGGAATCTGACCCTAACTTATATCAAACGTGTAAGCAAGAGGAACAGTTCCCAATGCAAGATATGCAGGCATTGCAACAGCAAACATCTTTGGATTCCTCCACTCAGAGGCTAACTGACGATGAAGTTAATGCTCAGGATACAAATTACAAAGTTTCCAAAGCAGATAATAGGTATTCTCAAAGTGTAATCAGGAGTAACTCTCGCCTTGAAGATCAAGTTGTTGGGTTTACTTTTCAGGGATCAAAAAAAGACGAAAGAATGGTTAGTTCTGTGGCACAGCTCACCCAGCAAATTGGCCATATCACTAATGTAGGAAGCCATGATATTAAAAAGGCAGCTAATTTATTGCCAACAACCCAAGTAAATGTGGATTCTAAAGAACTCAGCCAGCAGCATTCTCTTCTGCATAAAGTACATGAAGCGAAAGCATCAGAGCAACAAGGCCAAGTCATGAGCACACCACCACAGCTTCACAGTCAAACCATAAGACATGGCCATCAGCTGTGTTTGCCTGGTGCACAGGTACTTCTAGAATCTGCCTGTGATTTGCAAATGCTTCAGCAGTCAATACTACAATCTGGCTTTGGGCACACGAAAGGTTCTTCACAAGTCCAGCTGCGCCTTCAGGGTTCTCAGCAGGTGAATCACCCGTTCCTTCAAGTAGATGGTCATATGATTCAGAGTAATGGAGGACATTCTCAGCAGCAGCTTCATTCTCAAGACTCTGAAGTTATGAAAATGAACATTTCTGAACCATCAAAGCCACTACAGCAACACTTGACATTGAAAGAGAATTTTGTGCGGCCAGATCATGAATCTAAGCATCATTTTGGTTCCCTTAGTTCTGTATGTTTTCCAGAGTCTATGCTTCTCAACGATGAGAGGAATATACTGTCTAATGTGGAAGATATCTTGGCAGCAACAGCTGCAGCTTGTGTAGGAACAACGTCTGAATTTGCCAAATCTACGGCTAATGAAGAAAATATCCAGTCAGTTGAAAATGGGGACATTTCTAAGTCTCAGTTCCAGACAATAGATGTCAGACATGTGAGTTCTAGCTTCAACAACTCATCATCTGTTGTTGGAAAGCCACTGAACATAGACAATGTTTCTTTAAATGGAGGCCAGGTTACACTAAACCTAACAGCAGTGCCTACAATGCAGCCAAAAAATAGGAACCTTGACCAACAGCACCTTGAGACTCCTGATCACATCATTCCTCCTAGAGTTGCTACCTCAGAGCTTGAACAGAGGCACGAACAGGTTCCTGGCTTAGTTAAGCAGCAGTCTGGCATTGGTAATGAATGTGAAGATAAAAACGATATTCATATGGATAGTACAATAAATGTACCCCATGGTGTTTTTAACATGGAAAGTGACAACACTGTGACAGGAAGCAAAGCTAAAGTTCTGCTGCAGCCAATATCTATGCAACAACCAGGTGTTGAAAATGGCAGCAGAGCTGAAGGCAAGAGCCAAGATTTATCACAAGAGGAACTTCAGAAGCAAAAGGACAGAGGACAAAATCAGCTTAAAAATCCCAACGAAGATGGCATGCACCAGAAGCAATTGAAGCGAAGTGGACAGTGCAAACGTCAGAATTCAAGAGGAACCGATGTTGCCTTGCCATATTCCCCTGCTCCAGAAAGCTGCCATGAAACTTACCAGCATCAAGAGAAAATGAGGCAAAAAATAAAAGAGGTGGAAGAAAAACAACCAGAAGTCAGAACAGGATTCATTGCATCTTTTTTAGATTTCTTGAAAGGTGGACCCAGGCAACAGTTTTCAGCTCCTCCTGTGCGTGTTCCTAGTCGTGTGCGGAGACCTGTTACCCCAGTTGTTAGAGCACCTTGTCCACATCCACTTTCAAAACCTCACATGGCAGCAGCAGCACCTTCTGCCTCACTTGAGAGCAGCAATGAATGTTCAAGCAGAAAGGGTGATGAGGAACTGAAGAAAAATTCAGAAGCATTGCCATCGTTTTCTTCTGATGAAGATTCTGTAGGGGCTAACCAGGATCTTCAAAAGTGCATCACTTCTGCATTATCAACTTTGGACGATGCTTCTGATAAAAAGAAAAAATCAGGTAAAGATTATTTTGTTCACAATTGGATATGTGGATCTGGTTTTAAAATAACTTAAGTAAAAGAGTCAAATGATTCACTCTTGCTTATCCCAAATGCTGTAGACAGATATCTATGTTTCACTGTTATTTAGGCAAAGCGGGATCCTGACAGGTGAAAATATACTTGGAAGTAAATTTAGCTTCCTTGAAAATGGTTTTAAGTGTTGTCACATTCCACCATTTGTTTTGGGAAACAATAGTTTTCGTCCAGTGCTGTGCAAACAGTTCCCCTCATGCAGCGGTGTTTCCTCCCACTACACAACCCCAAACTCTGTTCTAGAGGATCCCCTACCCCTTTGGATAAGATTTCTCCAGCACAGGGGCTGGAGAAGCCAGAAGAGGAAGGTATGTTTTTATGCACAGAAGTCTGCAGTGTAAGCTGTATTGGATACAACCTAGAAGGCCAGATTTAATTTGATTTTATCTAAATTCATTCTGAAGGCTTAAAGATTGTTGTAATATGTTTGTGTGACTTTACACAATCATTCTGTTCTTAAGGGCCATTTTAATGCCTAAGCTTTTTTTTTTTTAAAGAGTCTATTTTTCCTATTCATGGAGCATAAACAGTAACACAATGAGCCCTATCCAATGCAGCACAAGATAAATAATTCAATATCTGTCCTTTTTATTAAATAACTGTCCTTTTTCTTTTAGGAGGAATATTTTGTGTCCAAGTCTTGTCTTTGAAAGTGTCTCGTGTCTCCACAAAGCTAAGCTCTTGATAGTGTGTTAAGAGACAAATTCAACTTAGAAAAATCCCAGACCACCTTAGATTTACCGCAACACATTTATCATACATATTAAAAGATGGGTGTGGTCTTGTCTGTTTGTATTCCCTTTTAGCATCCTAAGGATCCAATTTCTTCCATATGTAGTTCAAAGCAGCAAACCTTTCAAATTTGAGGGTGCCTTGATTTCTTTTGGGGGTGGTGTGGAAGCTTCATTCTTTTTCTTGTATGCTGCACTAATTTTTAATGAAAAGTAAATATATTAGACATACAGTAGCCTAGGACCTCAGATAGGGGATCCTTCTAATGTCATCAGTGGAACTAGAATTTTGTTCTACTCAGTAACAATTTTTCAGTGGCTTACGATAAGCTAAAAACAGTCGTTAATTGAAATATGAAAAAATGCTCGTTTTTTTTACTTCAGAAATCGTCAAGACCATATCTAATGCCACCACCAATACTGTTGAAAGGAAGGAATCTTCTGAAACAACTAGTTCTGTGGCAGATTCTCAGGTGAAAATTTGTTCAGTGCAACATGAGAAGGGCAGAGTTGTTACAGAACACTTAGCAAAAACACAGGCAACTGCTGCAATAGAAGGATATATTGAGGATGACAACGGAGAAAGTGGAGGCGAGGGCGTGTACAGAGAACGTGATGAATTTGTAGTGAAGATTGAAGATATAGAATCACTAAAGGTAATCAATAATTTTGCTTTGAGCAATTTAAGAGAACACACTGATCAAAGAGTATTTCCTGCTATGTATAATTTTATCTCCTTTTCTTGGTATCTTGTAGTTTTGACATTTTTGGTACTTTACTGTAAATATGTGCAAATCTTTTCCGATAACAGGACTAAAAGATAAAGGTAAAGGGACCCCTGACCATTAAGTCCAGTTGCGGACAACTATGGGGTTGCGGCGCTCAACTCGCTTTACTGGCTGAGGGAGCCGGTGTTGGTCCGCAGACTTTTTGGGGGGTCATGTGGCCAGCATAACTAAGCCACTTCTGGCGAAACCAGAGCAGCGCATGGAAACTCCGTTTACCTTCCCGCCAGAGCGGGAAGGGAATCTACTTGCACTTTGACGTGCTTTTGAACTGCTGGACAGGAGCTGGGACAGAGCAACGAGAGTTCACCCTGTGGCGGGGATTTGAACCACTGACCTTCCGATTGGCAAGCCCTAGGCTCTGTGGTTTAGACCACAGCGCCACCCGCGTCCCAACATGGGACTAGCGTTTATAAATGTATATATTACTTTTCAATCTTACGATTGCTTGTTACATGGAGACTCAAACTGAGATCCTACTAAAACATTGTTTAGGAAATTTAACTGGTTTTTCTTGATATCTGAGTTGATAGACCATGGTTTGAAATTGGCCGTTAAACCAGAAGTGGAAACTATGGTTTCAATGGGTTTGTGGTGATCAGTTTTGGGTGATGCCTGAGCTGACAAGCTATAGTTGTGCCCATCACTCTCTAAAAACAAGGAAGAAAACAGCAGCCTACCCTCAAAACAACTTGTTAACTTAATATCACCTCTGGGGTAGGTATGAGAATTCTCATTGTCATTTACTTGTATTCAGATCTGCAGTAAATACTGTTTGGTTGGGTTTTGATAGTTTTATATACAGTATTTTTACAGCATTTTCAAATGGCTTTATTAAATCATTAAATTGGGGATATATATTTAAAGCATGTTGTTGTTGTTGAATTTATATACCACCCTATACCCAGAGTTCTCAGGGCGGTTCACTGGAAAGATCACAAATATGAGATATTTCCATTTGCTGTTTAGTTGTCACGACTTCAAAATAATGAAAGAGGGGATTGTAGTGTGGTGCAGTGGATGTAGTGCTGGGTTTTCCCATGAGTAGAATTATGTTCATGTATACCAGGACTGGCAAATATGCTGTGGCCTATTAGATACTGTTGGTCTCCAATTCTCATTGGCCCCAGCCAGCATAGTCAATAGGGATGATGGGACTCTAGCAATGTCTTGAGGGCCAAAGGTCTTGATTTATATGCTTGGAAAGGCCCACACCCTTCAGTTTGACTTTCAACTGGCAATTGCAATCATTACAGTATGTGTTGAGAGCTACTATGGAAAACAAAATACTGTGTAAAACAGGCATAGGCAACCTTGGCTCTCCAGATGTTTTGGAACTACAACTCCCATGATCCCTAGCTAACAGGGCCAGTGGTCAGCAATCATGGGAGTTGTAGTTCCAAAACATCTGGAGAGCCAAGGTTGCCTATGCCTGGTGTTAAATATACAAACTCATGAAGGTAGGGTGCAGTTGAGGCTAATCACTTCAGCTGCATAAAACTAATTGAAATGGCTGCTTTTTTCCCCCCTTGCAGGTTGCTTTAAAAACAGGAACGGAGCCTCCAGCCATCTGGAAGGTTCAAAAAGCTTTGTTGCAGAAGTTTGTTCCTGAAGTGCGAGATGGGCAGAGAGAGTTCACAGCTACTAACAGTGTATGTACAAGGATTCCACATTAATCTTGGTACTCAGCAACAAAGAACTCTGTGACATTGTAGTCCCTATGATAATAGAGGTTCTTTCATAAACTACTGCTGGCAGAAAGGAATGTTCCTGCTGCCACCTCTTCCTTCTCCCCTTCCCAGGCATTCATTGCTTGTGCCACTCCTTTTTCATGGCAGGCTTAACCTGCTGTGACGTGCAAATCAGATATTGTGTGGTTACTAACTGTAATGATCAGAACCACTTGAAAGGCCACTGGGTCTTTTATTCCCCCACTGAAGGATCATTTCTAATTCTCCTAACTGTAACTGAGCTTCTAATGCCTTAGGCTTCAGAAGCACAGGTCAGGCACATTACATATTATGTCCCTTTGAGCTAAACAGGTGTATTTAATTGTACCGAAACCTTCAGGCTAAATAATGTGCTTATAAAAGAGTAACCTATTAGACATTCTTATTATTAGTGATGAATAGATGATCTAAATTTTATATGCTGATTCTTTTAACTTGGAGTGTGTGATAAGCTTAACTCTATTTATTTGGTTGCATCAAGACTTTTCACAAGTGAAAACTCTACTCATAGCATTGGAGGGGATCCCGAGGAACATCTAGTCTAACTCCCTGCAATGTAGGAATCTCAACTAGATCATACATGACAGATGGCCATCCAGTTTCTGCTTAAAAACCTCCAAAGGAGAAGAGTCCACATCTCTTGTGGGAATCTGTTCCACTGTCAAACAGTTCTTACCATCATAAAAAAATTCCTTCAGTAGCACCTTAAAGACCAACTAAGTTTTTATTTTGGTATGAGCTTTCGTGTGCATGCACACTTCATCAGAAACACTGAAACAGAATCCACCAGACCCTTATGTATATTCAGAGGGTGGGGGTGGGGGTAATGGGAATGGGTGATGGGCTGATGGGAGTGGTAAACCTGTAGATGGCTGTTAACGACTGTTGATGACTGCAATTGGTCCTGGGGGAAAAAAGCAAGGGCTGAGGCGCTAAAGAAAGCTTGATCATGCATAATGAGATAAGAATCCAATGTCCTTATTCATCCCAGGTGGCTCCATGGTTTTAAGCTTGGTAATGAGTTCCAATTCAGCAACTTCTCTTTCCAGTCTGTTCCTGAAATTTTTCTGTAATAAAACAGCTGCTTTGAGATCTTGTATAAATATATTTTATTATATATATTATTTATTATATATTTATATATATATTATTTTATCAAAGCAGCTGTTTTATTTTTAACTTGAATCCATTGGTTTGGGTCCTAGCCTCTGGAGCAGGAGGCAACAAACTTGTTCCCTCTTCCATGTGACAGCCCTTTAGATATTTGAAGATGGCTATGATATCTTCTCTCACTCTCTTCTTTACCAGCTAAACATATCCATTTTTCTCAACCATTCCTCATATTGTATTTTTAATATTCTGAACCACCCTGAGATCTACAGATGAAGGGTGGTATACAAATTTAATATAAATAAATAAAATAGGCATGGCTTCCAGACCCTTGATAATCTTGGTTGCCCTCCTCTACATATGTTCCAGCTGGTCAATATCCTGCTTAAATTGTGGTGCCCAAAATTGGGACACAGTACTCCAGGTGAGGTCTGACCAAGACAGAATAGTGCCCTTGATCAGGACACTATATTTCTGTTGATGCAGCCTAAAATAATGTTAGCTTTTTCCTTTTTTTCTTTTTTTTGCTGTGCATTATTACACTGCCTCTCTTGAGCTTAGTTCCCACCTACTTCAGCTCTCCCATGTTACATCCCAGCCCTTTCCTGAAGGACCGACAGGAGGGATAGATGCCTTGCGCTTACACTTACATCTGGACGCAACCCATTATTTAAACTTAAATATAAATTATCCTGTACAAAATTGAGTGCAAGAATCTGCATGTACTATGTCTGCGTTTTTTCTCGTTGCAGTATCTTGGGTATTTTGGAGATGCAAAATCCAAGTACAAAAGAGTATATGTGAAGTTTATAGAAAATACAAACAAGAAAGAGTATGTCAGAGTGTGTTCCAAGAGACCCAGAAATAAGCCTGTACCGCCTGCAAGGTATTTTATTTTGATAAAATAATGTGTCAAATAGAAAAGCTTTAAGATTTGTATATTTTAATTGAAATATTTTGTATTTTTTTACAGCAGGCATCCATAATATTTATTTGTGGTTGCAACAAATAGAATAGACTAAAAAGGTGAACTGGTTTGCATAATTACACATTTTGGGCTTGCATGGTTCTCTTCCATGTATAAGAGGAGGAGTGAAAGTATCTTCACTCACTTTTGACTAAACCATCATTTCCCATTATGCACAAACTTTGGAAACTGAGGTTTAGGCAAAAGAATATGGAACTTTCATTCTCCTTGTGTATAATGGAGAACAGAACAGGAGCATCTTGGCTCTTGAGTCCTGGAAGATCTGCTCCTTGCTTTTCTAGCCTTTTTCCACCTGGTCTGGGAAGACGGGGCCCTGACCAACTCTAGCTACGAAAGCTGAGGCTGCTGAACAGACTCTGGGGTTGGAGTATTGCTTTGGGGTTTTTTTGTTGCTGTTATTGCTACTAATTTTAGGATCTTTATTTTTGGATCTTATGGTTTATTATGGTTGGCTGCTTTTTGATGTGTTTTGTTTATTGTTTGTGACTACTTTTGTTACGTTTATAATTATGTGAATCTTTTCATGTTGTAAGCTGCCTTACAACTGAATTGAATAATAATAATAATACTAATAATAATACTAATAATAATTTATTATTTATACCCCGCCCATCTGGCTGGGTTTCCCCAGCCACTCTGGGCGGCTTCCAACTGAATATTAAAAACAATATAGCATCAAACATTTAAAACTTCCCTAAACAGTTGTCTTCTAAAAGTAAAATAGTTACTTATTGCCTTGACATCTGCTGGGAGGGCGTTCCACAGGGCGGGTGCCACTACCGAGAAGGCCCTCTGTCTGGTTCCCTCCAACTTGGCTTCTCGCAACGAGGGAACCGCCAGAAGGCCCTCGGTGCTGGATCTCAGTGCCTGGGCTGAATGGTGGGGGTGGAGACGCTCGTTCAGGTATACAGGACCGAGGCCGTTTAGGGCTTTAAAAGGTCAGTACCAACACTTTGAATTGTGCTAGGAAACGTACTGGGAGCCAGTGTAGATCTCTCAGGACCGGTGTTATGTGGTCCCGGCGGCCACTCCCAGTCACTAGTCTAGCTGCCGCATTCTGGATTAATTGCAGTTTCCGGGTCACCTTCAAAGGTAGCCCCACGTAGAAAAATTGCAGTAGTCCAAGCGGGAGATAACCAGAGCATGCACCACTCTGGCAAGACAGTCTGCGGGCAGGTAGGGTCTCAGCCTGCGTACCAGATGGAGCTGGTAGACAGCCGCCCTGGACACAGAATTAACCTGTGCCTCCATGGACAGCTGTGAGTCCAAAATGACTCCCAGGCTGCGCACCTGGTCCTTCAGGGACACAGTTACCCCATTCAGGACCAGGGAGTCCTCCACACCTGTCCGTCCCCTGTCCCCCAAAATGACTCCCAGGCTGCGCACCTGGTCCTTCAGGGGCACAGTTACCCCATTCAGGACCAGGGAGTCCTCCACACCTGCCCACCTCCTGTCCCCCAATAACAGTACTTCTGTCTTGTCAGGATTCAACCTCAATCCTGATGAGCACATGACCCTAAGACACTCTGCAGCCCATTGGCAGTGATCTAAACCATAGTTGTGTAATGTTGTTCATAGATACGTTTTCCCCAGCCGGTATTTTTCAGATTAATTTCATTCTTTGGGTTTCCTCTTAGTTCCTTCTGTGGAGCTTGGTTGCTGTTAAATGAGAAGTGACATTCCTTCTTTCTCCCATTCACAAAATTCTACTAGTTAGTCTTTTAGCATCTAATGGTTGGGTGGGAGCAACCTCGGGTATGCATGAGTGCATTTGAACACATCAGATTACAGTGGTACCTCTACTTACGAATTTAATGCGTTCTGAACACACATTTGTAAGTCGAAAAAATTTGTAAGTCGAATCCCATAGGAATGCATTGGGAGAAAAAATTCGTAAGTCAAAGCAACCCTATCTAAAAATTCGTAAGTAGAAAAAATCCTATCTAAATCGCATCCAAGATGGCGGACGGAGCTCCATTTGTAAGTAGAGTTATTCGTAAGTAGAGGTACCACTGTACCAGCTTACAAGATATTCAGAACTGATGTGCTATATCTAATCATGACCTCTCACTTGCACAATGGAAACCTGCTTTGCAACAGGACTTCTTCCTCATCCAGTTCCTCTCACTGTGCTCTCAAAATCAGCTGCTCCACCCTTCTGGAGCAGATTTGTTTCTGAGGTGGGTGCGGAGTCCGGGGGAGCACTGGATCCACACTGCACTGGATCGTTCCTAGTAGTTAAATCATTTAAACAATTGTGCTTGTCTACAGGTGAAAATGGAGTAAAAGACCATAAAGGAATTAATGGAGAGAGAATAACAGAGGTTAAACTAATGAATAACCTAAATGACCTTCATTTATAAACCTTAATTTATAAAAGTGAAACTCATATTCGCAATAGTTCCTTGCATTTACTCTCTCTTTCAATTTGTAGGCCTGTCCATTGTAAGCCAAGCACTAGTATCAATAAATCTCCTGAGCCTCCAGCATCAAAAACTACACCTGCAACAACAAAAGTTTCTGTAGTGAAACCCAAAGCTAAGCAGCCAAAGATAAAGGCAGAACCACCACCAAAGAAACGGAAAACATGGAAAGAAGAATTGCCCCCTGCCCCTCAACTCCAGAATGATGAAGAAGGTAAGTACCACAATGTCAAAACTAGGTATTCTGATTATGTAATATCTCCCAAAAAATTAACAAGCTTTGCAAATTTCTCAGCGGAACTTGGTGGAGAGGTGCTAACTTGATAGGAAAACCTTATTCTCAACAAGTGCCCTGAAGAAGGTTGCTTTTAACCGAAACACATTGGACTTCATTTTGCAAAAACTGTATTTTGTAAAGATTTTTTATTGGCACCACTTTGAGGCTCAGCCACTTTCCTGACTTCTCTTGCTTTTGGTGCTGCTCTAACCCTAACCCTAACCCTAACCCTAACCCCTTTTAGTAGAACAAAAATTCATGTTGTCGTAAAATGTAATTTGCCATTTTGTCGCATGATAATTGCGAACATTTCAAAGCCATCATTTGTGAAGAGGGCAACTTTTTTAAATATTGCTTCATAACATAGGATGAGTGGAGTCTTATGCAGACATTGCCAGCACACATTTACTTTGCATATGGAGGAGGGAACAGGGGCTGCACCTCTTGGACCCAGCTCAGCGTTAACAAAAGTTTGCTTGTTGAGCTCAGTGTCTCTGAAGGGATGCTTACATGCATGCAGCTATACATGTATAAGCACCCCGCATGGTTGGGAAGCACAATCACATGGAATGCCAACACATTTGCAACTCTTTGCAGACAGCATGCTCAACAACACATAGGCATCTAAGAGATGGGGCAGGCAGTGTTGGCTATAGGGTCAGTAACACTCTGTGGAATGGTTTTACCTTTGGCAATTTCTGTCAGGCAGAAAAGTTTCTCCCAAGTCTCCACTCCACTGTCCTTATTAGGAATGACTTCTTTAACATTTAATTTTAAGTGGCACTTGCAGTGTCTTTGGGCATTGGTTGATTCTTCTGTGGCAGCAATGTTGCTTTCAGATGTTGCTTTGAGTTTTCAAAGCAAAGGATGCTAATTTTCCAAAATGAAGCAAAAGTTTAAGCTTAAATTTGAATGCAATATGATCATAAAAACTCATCCTAAGCACTATTTTTCAGCTTATAACTAATCCAGTAAGAATCTATATTTTGTTGTTCTTGTTTAAATTATTTGAAGCTTTTTTTCAACTGTTAAGGATCTTAACAGTTCAGTCCTTACTAAAATTATGCATACAGTCATACCTCATGATACATCTGCTGCAGGTTGCGTCTTTTCAGGTTATGGACGCGCCGAACCCAGAAGTCTCAGAACAGGTTACTTCCAGGTTCGGCGCGTCCGTAACCTGCACGCATACGCAGAAGCGCTAAATCGCGCTTTGTGCATGCGCAGAAGCACCGCATTGCGTCACGCGCATGCATAGATGCAGCGCTTCATGTTGCGGCCTTTTCATGTTGCAAACGGGCCGCCGGAATGGATCCCGTTCGCAACATGAGGTACCACTGTACTAACCATCTTGGTATACCTGTATTTCTTTGAATGGTCACTAGAGGTCACCAGAATCGTAATAAATTTCTAGGCCTGTAAACAAAATGCAATTGGAATAATATATTTGTATTTTTGGTACTGTATTTCAGACACTGCATCTCCAGCTCCTATTATTGCTCGTTTTTTGAACACCAGAGCTATGAAAGAAACATTTAGGAGCTATATGGAACTGCTTGTTAGTATTGCCTTGGATCCAGATACTATGCTGGCATTGGAGAGGAGCAATGGTACAGTGTGTTCAACCTTTCACTTTGTGTAGCTTATTTCTGTTTCCCATATGATATCTTTGTTCAAGGAACAGATAAGACATCAGCTTGAGATCACAAGCATTTAGAGTTCAGGGGTCCCAAACGGTAGTCTGTAGATCACTGGTAGGGGCAGCCTTCTAGGGGGAGGGGCCACATGTCAATGGTGGGAGGGTCCAGAGGCAAAGATGGGAGGGCAAATATGACTCTTTGTATTATAGCCTAATTCTAGTCATGCAAAAGTCAGGTTTCTATACGCACATACCTCAATCCTCCCATCTAGGCAAGCAAGAGATCTGGCTTGTTTATATACTGCGACAAACACACAAGACGTAATTGGCTGTGCATTCACATAAACAATACTTTTCTATATATTCTTATCACAATATCAAATGTTTATCTTGCACATAAACAACACATAAAGTGCAGTAATATAGACGGAAGTCCCAATAGATCAGTTCATTCATAAAGACCAATTATCTGCTAGTTTCTGTTCCACATATGTTCATAAAGTCCAAATTGGAGCCTACTACAGTTCCAGAGAAACTGTGCAGAAACCATTAGTTCTATTATCTTGATACTTCATATATGAACATATGCCACTGATGAAGCCCATGAGAGCAAAAACTCTGTGAAACTGTAGTAGGCTTCAGTGGGTTACTGAGCTTGTTTGTGACTCTGTAGGTACACTTTTTCCTACCTCTTTCTGCTTCTGGCCAATGCTTGCTTTGCATTGAAGTATCATACATTGTGTTCTGCTTTTTCAGATGAGCTGCTTTTGCCTCATATGAGAAAAATAGATGGAATGCTAAATGACAATAGAAAAAGGCTGCTGTCCAAATTGAGCTTGGAGCGTTCACTCAAGGTATTGATAGTGAAAATGGTTTTATTAATTATTTACTGCTCTTACATCGTTTGAGATCTTTTGGGAAGTGATGTCTAATCATACAAAGCAAATAAAACAGCAGTGCAAATTCCTGTTGGATTTCTTGTATATATTTTTATCCTTTCAGATAAAAATTGCCTAGCTATAATCCTGCATTTTCAGATGAAAGGGAGACTTCCTGTAAACATCAGTGAGCATAATATGAAAGAAACTATATCTTACCTTAATTGGGCAAATCACCTGAACAGGATTAACTCAATATATTTTTAAGAACTTGAATAACAGTAATTGCTCCTGCATTCTTTTAAAGACTTAATTTATCAAAGAATTCTGATAAAATTTGTAGCTTATTAATTTGATGTAGTGGAATCCTACACAGACTGTAAATTTCTGCATTTTTTCCTCTGTTCTAAGGCTGCTTTGGAAAGCTTCCCTGAACTGACCGTAATCAATCGAGATTCTAAAACAAAAACTGGAGTGAGTGTAATTCCTAGAATCAAAATGAATGGCAAAGCTTATAACAAGAAAACACTGAGGATTTCTAAAGCAGCCTCAAAATTAGCACAGGTATGTGTGTTTTTTTAAGTGTTTGGGGGTGGTTTGCTGCTATATTTTTAATGGAACACTAATATCCTTACTAGAATAATCTTCTTTACAGGCATTATCTAAAACGTGATACTAAACTTTATGCTTTCCAGTTGTGCATTTTCAAAAAGAAACTCATAAATTATTTAACAGTAGTTTAAAAAAATATTTGACTGGTTTAATTTTCTTTGAAGTCCAGTAAGAAACTGTATTCTTAAAAAAGTAAATACGTTGAAGTAGAGAATAGAAAAGGGGCCCTGTGAAGGAAATATTTCACAACAGGAGGTATTCATTTTCCTTATGAATGAGCCATCACACAAAAGTACTGACCTACCCCATACCCTTTTTATTTGGTCCTCTGGAGGCTGCAGACCTACATGCACCTACCCTGAGAGTTGGTAAGCCCCACTGAACTCAAATGGGACTTCTAAACTGATGTGCATTCAGATTTAGTGTAAGCATCTCTCTCTGATGGTTCCAGGTCTGCCATTATGGCTGGTAATATTGACAATTTTATTTATGGCTTCCTTTGCACTTACCTTGTTGCCTTTTTAAACCCCTACATAGTAGCTTTGACATTTGACTTCAACCTGTATCAAAACATGTTAATACTCTATGTAAGCAACTGCAGTGGTTCTCCAAATCTCTGCCTCTGCGAGCCCTAGACATTTAACTATCTGGCAAATATTTTCCCCACTGAACTGCTTTCGTTGAATGCCACCATAAGGTACCCAGGTGGAAATGATGGAAGACATTTCCTGAAAGGGTTTTTCATCAGTACTGTATAGCAAACAGAAATAAGTAGTCTGCAATTTGCCTATCTGAAGTGGGAGAGAGAAAAATGTTAAGGAGTTTGGGAGGGGGGTTGCAGCAGCAGCAGCAAACTGAAGGCAGCTGCACAGTGATGTTTGGACTGAGGGTATTCAGCACAAGGGGGTGAAATGCCTAAGAGAAAATAGAATCCGAGAGTGAACAAGAAACAAGCATTCACCTATTCATCCATTGTGATATCTGAGAAGCACATCAGAGGGAGGAGGACCCAGGCATCATCACCAGAGAGGGTAAAACTTAAAGGGCATGAAATCAACATCCCAAGCCCTGTTAAGCTTTACTAGGCAGAATGGCAGGGTAGTGTTGGCTGGCACTAAACTGGGCCTCCCATTGTAAACTGGGAAGGTTGAACTCCATTCATAGTAACTGGGTTATTTTTGCCAGTTCCCCTGTGTCCTGTGAAAAGCTGCTATGGAGGGTGAGAGAGCCACTGGAACAATGTGGGAGGATGCACAGGGACTGCAGTGGGAAGGTGAAATATAATGAGCAGTGCCTCCCTCAACCCCCTTTGCAAGAGTCTCTGCTGGATCTCAGTTCCATTTGCAAACTGAAGGATTAATCTAGGCCCAGGCCTTGTGTGGATGAATGTATTCACAAGTGCATATTATCTCTGAGTGGTCGGAATAATTATTGGTACCAATAAATTCATCAGTTCATAGTTAACTTCATGGCTAATAAAAACTATTTTCCTCTGCAGGAGTTTGCTGTAGATCCAGAAAAGATATCATTGTGCTCTTTATATCACTCACTCCATCATTACAAATACCACATGTTTCTGAGGTGTAAAGTTGAGGTCAGTTTTTATCAAGTTGATGATAGCATTTTTTGTTTTCTATCTGATTCTGTCACATTTATCTATAAATCTAGGAGTAGTTCATAAATTCTGAAATAAAATAAATAAAAACCATGCTGTGGAAGTTATACTAGTTAAAATACTAAGATTTGTTGATTACAGTAATATGGGGGGGTTTCAAGACTTCTTGTGAACAGGAAACATTAAGGTTATTATGTGGATTGAAATGAATGCAGGTAGCTCAGACAAAAGAAAAACTTGCCAATTTTATTTATGATATTTAGTTATTTTTATACAGGGTTGCAATATTTAAAAAACACACAAAAATACATACCATAGTAACAAACAAAATCAGTACTCCCTGCCACCACATACACAGAGTTTAAAAGGCCATAGATTGTATAATTAGCCAAAGGCCTGAAAGTAGAGGAATGTTTTTGCCTGGTGCCTAAAGATGAAGTGCCAGGCAAGCCTCCCTGGGGAGTGTGTTCCACAAGTGGGGAGCCACCACAGAAACTGCCTATTCTCGTGTTCCTGCCCTCCAGGCCTCTCGTGGATGGGGCACGTGAAGAAGGGCCTCCGATGATGATTGCAGGGTCCCAGTTGCTTCATGTAGAGAGAGGCAGTCTTGGGTAGTGTAGTCTTGAGCTGTTTAAGGCTTTATAGGTAAACACCAGCATTTTTAATTGGGCCCAGAAACTCATTGGCAGCCAATGCAGAAGGGCTAGGATTGGTATTATATGGTCAAACCATGTTGCCCTGGTCTCTGCACCACTGAGGCCACCTGAGCCTCAAGCGACAGCCTTGGATCCAGAAGTACTCCCAAGCTGCATACCTGCAGAGAGTGTAAAGTTATTAAATAATATTGTAGGTTGTTCATGAGTACAGAAATGGAGCTTTAGTCGAGGAACCTATTTGGCTGCACAAGGAAATTCATTAGTATCAATGCATTGTATTTTGTTTATGAGGTTGTCCCTTGGTCACAGGTGGTTTGTGGGTGGCTGAATAAATCCACTAAAACGTAAGACCTCTGACTTCTGAGAGTATTGAGAATGAATAGATATCTGCAAACTAATCTCCTGCTTCCATTGCTCCTCCATAGATTTCTTCCGTTCAGAAGAAGAGTGGAGATCTAGGCCAGGAGGAGATTGTACAGCAATGCATGAAAAATATGAAATGGGTAGAAGACCTCTTTGAGAAGTTCGGTGAACTTTTGAATCATGTACAGCAGAAATGTTCATAACAGACACTGTCCCAAATGTTACTTTTTTTTCTCTATAGCACACATCATGAGAAACTGAAAGGTCAGAGAAGCTCTGGTTAATCTGGTCATGCCACAATATTCTGAGTCTGAGGAATCTGTGGTGTTCTTGGTTCCGTGGCTTCTGATGAGGAAAAATTATGCTGCCATGAAAATGGAACTACAAATGAACCTCACTGCATTTTTAATCTGAAGAATGATTTTTTTTTCTATTTTGTAAACTCTTGTATTGAAATGACAGGTTTATTTTTGAAATGATCAAAGCATGCACTAAATATATATTTTTGGGCTACGGTGAAAATAATACTGAAAATATGGCCTTTTCTGGCTCTGTACACAATGTACAAATATTTACATTGGTCTGATCAAGTAGAGTCTTCTACATTTTGCAAACAGAGCTAATATGACGTTAAATTCGCCATATTTAACGCCACCACAAATTCAGAATTATCATTCTGCTTTATGGACTCCTTTTACTGCTGTTATGTTCAGGAGGCTGAACATGGAGTTGGTGCAATCCTTTGACGGCTATTTTGTGTCAAATTATATTGTAATGAAGCGCAATGACTTTAACTATTTTCCCCTTTTTTATTTTGAAGAAAAACGTATTTTTCTTTATACTGTGCTTTTTTTTCCTTTGGAAAGAAATCAGTTGTACATTTTATCTCACAAATAGTTGTATTTTTCACAGAGAAAATATTGTGGCTTACAATTGTTTTGTGTATCTTTGTAATACACTTTCATGGTTTTCAGTAAATTCTGTTCATTTTTATATATTAATTTCATATTGTAAACTATATCTTAAGATAATCCTTTTGTTTATACAGGTTTCCTTCAGTGTTAACCAGGAATAAGACATACTAGACTTTATAAGTTTGCTTTATAAGTTAAGTTGTGTTTAAACACTGCATTTTATTTTCTG
Source organism: Zootoca vivipara (assembly GCF_965207765.1). Classification (NCBI taxonomy): domain Eukaryota; kingdom Metazoa; phylum Chordata; class Lepidosauria; order Squamata; family Lacertidae; genus Zootoca; species Zootoca vivipara. The sequence continues at coordinate 70,856,482 of NC_142582.1, read as the reverse complement.
ATTAATGAAAATAAATTTCTTACTAAAATAACATGAATAATTGAAATTTTCATTGAATAGCTACTATATTTCTCTTCTGGATACCGAAGATTGATGATTGGATAGACTATATGCAGTGTTAAACACAGCTGACATTTTTTAAAAATTGGTAATGGCAGAACTGTTTGCTTCTTGGTGCCTTTTCAAATCCTCAGACATTCTTTTGTAGTTGTCTTTCTCAGCTGGGTTATTTTTTAAATCAGTAGGACCAGTAGTCCCACTTAGACTACAAATGTGTTAAACTCAGATCAGTAGGAAAATTTCTTCATCTGCCAACAGAATGCCTTACCTTAGTCTTGGATTCAAAATGTGTAAGTCCTCTGCTTGGATTTGTAAAAGGACTAAACGTATTGTACTTTTGTCAGATAATATATATACATAAATTATATATATATATATAATTCAATTGTCCTTTCACTGCCACTTAGTGCCTTAATTTCAGCCAAGAAAGCAGGATTCTTCATTCACTAGCCAATCAGGATATTCTTATATGTAGCATGGTGTATTTTCTTTAGTTGTACATATGTTCATTGCACCTTAGATTTGTAAAGAAGAATGAAAGGCTGTGATCATGAATTAAACTAGGATTTCAAAATATGAAAGGACAACATTTTTGATCTTGATATCTATTATGTTGGTTTACCTCTGCATTTTCAAAAGGTTTTTATATTGTAGGACGTGGTGGTACTCTATTTTTCTGATGGGGGGGGGAATGCAATGAAAAATTTGGTAAATTTCTTGTTGATATTTGTCTTAAAATATCTTCATACTGCACTTGCCTTGAAAAAGCCAAGTTGTATTACTGTGACTGTGACTTTGCTGTATTTCTGCTACTTCTGTAGAAGAACTAAAGGTCTAGACTCAAGCTATACCAGTGTTAGGGCTGTATCTTGATCCTCTTCCTAGAAACATTTCAGGCATGAATCTTACCTGCAAACAAAGAAGCGTAATACTGCCGAATTATCTTGGAAACCTCAGCATATATACATCCTCCCTGCAAACAAATGTACATCTTCACTCATAATTAAGGCTGCAATCTTTTACCTGCTTATCCAAGCCCTGTAGAACTTCTGAGACTTTCTTTTGAGCAGGCATCTGTAGCATTGCTCTGTGAGAGTATGTAATGTTAGGAAGATATTTGAAAGTCTTTTTATAATGTAGATGCAATATCCTTGGGGCCATCGTGTAAATAACCTGCTCAGCTGGAGGAAGATACTCTCATACTTCTCATTTTAGAATTGAAATACTTAAAAACCAGTCACTGAAGGTTCAAAGTGCAAAAACAAAATGTGTTCTTCTACAGCAAAGTAATATACATTTCAACACAAGCTTACACATATATTGGTTTAATAATTAAACTTTAATTAAACAAAAGAGCTGGGGTTGCCCCATGTTGTAGACCAGGCATCTCCAAACTGCGGCCCTCCAGATGTTTTGGCCTACAACTCCCATGATCCTTAGCTAGCAGGACCAGTGGTCAGGGAAGATGGGAATTGTAGTCCAAAACATCTGGAGGGCCGAAGTTTGGGGGATGCCTGTTATAGACCCAGGATGAAAGCCTATGCCCACTTACCTAAGACTAAGTCTCATTTAAATCAATGGAACTTACTTCTGAGGAAATTGGTAGGATCGTGCTGAGTCGGTGGCAACTTTATCAAGTGAATGATAAATAAGAAACTTTCTCAGGAATATGGGAGTAGAATGGAAAAGACAGTTTTGTATTGCTAGATGGGTGTTCAACTTCCTACCTTCAGAGAACTCTTGCATCAACTGGTTTGCCCTCCCTGTGTTTCAAGAAATGCCTGTACGTTGCAAGGAGTGTCTGTTCTAGGGTACACAACTTCATGTTGAGCATTGGTGAGGCCTATTAGGCCTAATCACTATACCACATGAAGTGTGGACATCTTGAAACACACCCAATGTCTTTTGTGACTCTGTGGCGCAGGAAAAGGTCGGCAGCTGTAGGGGCCTGGGTGTATTCCTAGGCACAATTGCACACCATTTCTCTCTTAATTGAGAAGCCTCTAATTAGTTTTGAGCATCTTCCATGGTTCCTATAAACAACAGAGAATATCACCATGCTAGGCAGACAATGTTTTATGTATCCAGAATTAAGCAAGTTTAGGAGAATTAAATGCCATTTGGGAAAATAAAATGTAAGCAAAGATTTTAGGCTTCTTGTACCAACAGATTGAAGAAATTTGCCTTCGCTGTAGCAATAACTCTGTATTTCCTGCATTCAGGGAATATGTTTTGTAGCTATAAGGGGACAGAGTAACAGCAACGTTACTTGAGAAATCCAGTTATTTGCTCAGAGACATTTTCTAAATATTCTGGGATAAAAATTGAACATTACTCGTGACAACCGCCTTGTGTTTTCTTCCTTCCAAGGAAACCCCCCCCCCCCCCGGGGCAAGTAGAAGTTTTGAGAGAGTGCTGGATATGCTTTGGAGAACTGCCAGTGCACTTACAATAAGTAGAGTTATAGGATTTGAGCAGCGGAAACCTCACCTAAATGCAATATACAGTGGAACCTCGGTTTATGAACACCTCGGTTTATGAATTTTCGGTTTATGAACGCCGCGGACCCATCTGGAACGGATTAATTCACTTTCCATTACTTTTAATGGGAAAGTTCGCTTCAGTTTATGAACGCTTCAGTTTATGAACAGACTTCCGGAACCAATTACACCCATGTTTCAGTTTATGAACGCTTCAGTTTAAGTACTTCGCGGACCTGTCTGGAACGGATTAATCCACTTTCCATTACTTTCAATGGAAAAGTTCGCTTCAGTTTATGAACGGTTACTCCGCGGACCGTCTGGAACGGATTAATCCACTTTCCATTACTTTCAATGGGAAAGTTCGCTTCAGTTTATGAACGCTTCAGTTTATGAACAGACTTCCGGAACCAATTGTGTTCATAAACCGAGGTACCACTGTATGCTGAAACTGTTCAGACTTTCTTCCACTTTGTATTTAGGATTGTGATGTAGCTGATTTGAATAGGATACATCAACCAACATTGTACACACATGTCACTTGTGTCTATAATACTGCAAGAATGTGGAACTGGCTGGCTACAGATGTGCATGTGATTTCCAACTATTCAGTACCCACTCAAATGTATAAACATGAAGTTCTCATTCTTTGTAAATGTATCAGTGGGGGCAAGCAAACAAATCGATAACACTGTGCTAAACTAAATAATTGCACCTGCATATTGGTAATCCAACAAACATCGTTTTGTGTCCACATCTCTAAATGATGTATATCATTTGATTTTTCTTCTTCTTTTAAGCCTCTGTTTGCATCAAAAGTGATACAACTGGATTGTACAGTCTTCTTTAACAGAACATTGTATCATTTACTTTTGCTTTAAGTAATATATGTTAAAAAGGAAACTCAAACTGTCTTCCAATAAACAGGTCTTCATAGAGGAAATATATTTTAAATATTTAAAATTTTACTACTATTTAAAATAATTTAAATAGTTTAAATAATTTAAACAAGCCAAAACTAGGACATTGAAAATCAGTGTATAGTAACTTCAGATTTGTTAATGGCAATTTAACATTTTTCATCCTACACTAACATACATTTTTGTAGTATTACACAGTGCACTTCCTTCTATATATCTATGCTATTTAAGTTCACATTTCATTCACAAAATGCATAGTAATATCTATCATTTTATGTACGGCAAACATTTAGGCCAGGACTAATGAGAGGTGCTTTTTTAGTCCAGTTTTTAGGTGGTCCACAATAATGTATAAAGCTAAGAAAAAGAAATCACATTTTTTGTATTGTTGATTTGATGTTACTAAGCTCATTAAAGTAAAGACACTTTTTCAAAATGCTGTTTAGTGGTTTATTAAGCTTGAAAACATTAAACTGAAGTAATTGGGAGTGACTAAGGCAAGCGGCTTTGTAAATTTGCAAAGTACTCCGTTGGTATAATGATTCAAATATGACTCTGTTTTGGAAACCAAATGGTGGCCACAATCTTCACATATATGAAAGACTTGCATGCATGCACATATAGCAGATTTCCCTACTTTTCACACATAATTTAGCTGTGCCACATTGTAAGTTGCCTTTGGAAACTCAGAATTCCTATAAGGAGGAAGGGTAGGGTGCAGTTGCAAAACATGGGAGAGAAATGGCGGCTGCATATGCTGTGGTTCAAGAATACTGTAATTGGCAGGAAATGGAGGCATGGCTACTTCCTCAACAAGGTTTTTTTTTGGGGGGGGGAGTGTTGCAACTGTTAGTTTCACCTGCTTAAGAATTATTTTTTCCTATTTGTGGAAACTTTCCTATTATTCACCAGTAGCCCTATTTTGGCTACATAACCACCTGAGTTTGCTAAGCCATTAATATCTATTATAGTTGTGGCCATCTTTGTCTCAGCTGCACACGTTTATTTTTTTAAAGGGGTATAGCCTCAAGAAGCTCCAAATGACATGAAATGTCTTGTTTTGGTGGCTTCCCCCCCCCCCATAGATGCCAAGTTTTCCCTTTTCTCGCGAGGAAGCCTATTCAGCATAAGGGAAAATCCCTGTAAAAAAGGGATAACTTGGCAGCTATGCCCCCCCCCAACGCAGCACCTACCCATCCCACCCTTTCATTGTTTATATGGTTTCATTACAGAAATTCAGTGATCATTTGTTACTTTGGAAGACTTAGCCTACTCATCAGTATGAATTACTTGATCAATGTTGGCAATCTGTCACCCATCAAATATCAGCAGAATGCATTTCAATCAACCACTGGTTTGGATTCTGAGCTTCCCTTCTGTTAGTGGAAAGGCTTTTGACTCAGGAAAGATCCCACTGGTAAAAGTGGCTAGATGGTTGTGGCTAGCACCTTCTCCTTTGAACTGGGCCCACAACACTTTAGCAGATTTTTGGGGTACACAGGGAGATGAAGGGGCAATTGGTGGAAAATGGGTGCCAGCAGAAACAACCCTTGAGCAGAGTTCCCATCCATGGGGTTATAAGGATCCAAGCTAATTTATTTCACATAGTACTGGTACGTGAATGGCTGCACTGTATAAATCACATTGGAAGCAGAGCAATTTATAACATTTGCTGCTTTTATGTGATAGAATTGCACTTATATATGAGATAGGGGCTTCTCTGTGGTGGTTCCACACCTGTGGAATTCTTTCCTCCTGGAAACCCAACTGGCCCCAGTATTTCCAGTGTTTTGGTACCAGGCAAATATGTACCGGTTTCTATTTTTGCCTGGAGATTTTTGGGATGTTCACTACTGCTGCAGGTCTGGAGGTTTTTATGACTGAACTTGTTTGGAATTCTTATTTTAATTATATTGTAATGTACACTGAGATCACATGATGAAGGGCAGGCTTAAAGTATGTGAAATAAATAAGCATTCTGTATTTCTGTAGTATAACTTGTGTGGATTTTATTTATTTTTATTATATGTGACCTATATGCTGAAAGTCTGCTTGTCTCTTCAAGGATAATGGGCACACTGCACATTTTCATAAGCAACTGTTTATGTATTCCTTTTGCTGGTCTCTTCAGAATGGCTTCATTTTGACTGAATGAAGCCATTGTTCATAGGTTGGAGAAAGATGCAGATGAGGAGTCATTAAAAATAACTGGAATGTTTATGAAATATTTATGGTAAATAACCATTTGGTATAATCCAAGATCAACACACAAGATGCAAAGAAGCAACTCACACTAATATAAAGTGAAACATCCGTGCTGCTCCAAACACTAAATTAAAAAAGATACAGTGAAGACTACAGTAACTTGTGATGTGGCAAACTATTCTGCATGAACAAAATCTAGACTTACTGCCTGAATCGAGCCATTTTCTTAACTTTTTCTTAATGTTAGCATGAAATATGAAACTTATCTAAGAAAAGAAAAGTAGTATTCAACCTCTGCTTGGTTATTTTCTTTCTCAGTTTGTTCTAATCTAACACAAACATCATCTTAATCACTTGCCAAAGCAAGGAAGATCCCATCAATTACCATGTCACTCCAAAATTTATTCCCAATATGAAAGAAAATCCTGCTTGCTTGCTTTTTTTATTTTATTTTAGACTTGTGTACCGCCCTTCATCATAGGTCTCAGGTCAATTCACAAGGTAATTCTCTCTACACTACTGGCAAGGCACAAATAACACATGGTTGTGCATCTGAGCCTGATTGCGACCTGACCTTTGCTATTTCACCCTCACCCTTTCCACAAGCATGGCCAGCCCAAACCTTTTGCAGCACATATATATGTCTGCTCAAAAGTGCACCCTCTTAAATTCCAGTGTAATCCCAGTACAGAGTGTATAGGACTGCAGCCTCAGAATGTTGTTGTTTAGTCGTGTCCGACTCTTCGTGACCGCATGGACCAGAGCACACCAGGCACTCGTGTCTTCCACTGCCTCCCGCAGTTTAGTCAGACTCATGTTGGTAGCTTTGAGAACACTGTCCAACCATCTCGTCCTCTGTCGTCACCTTCTCCAAGCACAGTTCAGAGTGTTGGTGCTGACCTTTAAAGCCCTAAATGGCCTCGGTCCAGTATACCTGAAGGAGCTTCTCCACCCCCATCATTCTGCCCGGACACTGAGGTCCAGTACCGAGGGCCTTCTGGCGGTTCCCTCATTGCGAGAAGCCAAGTTGCAGGGAACCAGGCAGAGGGCCTTCTTGGTGGTGGTGCCCGCCCTGTGGAATGCCCTCCCACCAGAGGTCAAAGAGAAAAACAGCTACCAGATTTTTAGAAGACATCTGAAGGCAGTCCTGTTTAGGGAGGCTTTTAATGTTTAATAGATTATTTTATTTCATTTTTCTGTTGGAAGCCGCCCAGAGTGGCTGGGGAAACCCAGCCAGATGGGCGGGGTACAAATAATAAATTATTATTATTATTATTATTATTATTATTATTATTATTATTATTATTATCCTTGTGCCCTCAATCTTTCCCAACATAAGGATCTTTTCCAGGGAGTCTTCTCTTCTTATGAGGTGGCCAAAGTATTGGAGCCTCAGCTCCAGGATCTGTCCTTCCAGTGAGCACTCAGGGCTGATTTCCTTCAGAATGGATAGGTTTGATCTTCTTGCAGTCCATGGGACTCTCAAGAGTCTCCTCCAGCACCAATGTTTATATACATCCGGATAAAGTGGGATTTATTCCAGGTAGACAGATGAAAGATAACATAAGAAATATTTTTAATGTAATACAATATCTAAAAGTAAGAAATGAGAAAAAAGCAGCAATGATGTTTATAGATGCGGAAAAAAACATTTGATAATATATCTTGGGATTTCATGAAGAAAGTGATGGAAGAAATGGAATATGGAGAAAAGTTTATAAAAGGGATACAAGCTGTATATACAGAACAGAATGCAAAATTAATTATTAACCAGGTGATAATGAATCAATTTAAAATAGAAAAAGGAACGAGACAAGGATGTCTGTTAATTTATCACCTTTATTATTCATCCTGGTCCTGGAGGTTTTGAACAGAAATATAAGAGCAGATAAACAAATTGTGGGAATAAGAACAGGAGAAAATGAATTGAAGTTGAAAGCATTTGCAGATGACTTGGTAAGTACAGTTGAGGAACCAAAATTATGTCTCCCTAAAGTTTCCGTGTGCTGCTTTGGTTCGTCAGAAGCTGTACGCTCCCTCGGCCAGTAAAGCAAGATGAGCGCTGCAACTCCAGAGTCGTCCACGACTGGACCTAATCCCTTTACCTTTAAAGTTTTAGAAAAAATACAAGAGTTTGGTCGAGTAGCAGGATTTATTTATTTATTTTTTTAAAAAAAGGAAAGACATAAATATTAACAAAAAACATGAAGGAATCGGAGAAAAAGGAGTTGCAGGAGATCACAAAAAAATAGAAATTCACAAAAAAGTCAAATATCTAGGAATTTGGCTTACCAATAAAAATTTAAATTTATATAAGGCTAATTATGAGAAAGTTTGGAATGAGATTAAGAAAGATTTGGAAACTTGGAACAGAATGAATCTTTCTCTGATGGGAAGGATAGCAGCAATAAGGATGAATGCACTACCAAAGATGTTATTTTTATTTCAGTCAGTACTGATAATAAGTAATTTTGTCTGCTTCAAAAACTAGTAAAAAGGCATTTCTAAGTTTGTCTGGAATGGGGAAAAGCCTAGAATAAAATACAAAATACTTATAGATACAAAAGATAGAGGAGGCTTCTCCCTTCCAGACCTAAAATTGTATTATGAAGCAGCTTGCATCACGTGGATTCGGGACTGGATTAAATTACAGAGAGATGGAATATTAGATTTGGAAGGACATGATAATTGATTTGGTTGGCATTCATATTTATGGTATGGGAAAGATAAAAAACACAAAAGTTTTCATAATCATATAATAAGAAAAATGCTTATAAAAGTGTGGAATAAACATAAAGATTTTTTAGAACCAAAAACTCCATGGTGGCTTTCGCCGGTGAAAGCATTAGCATTCAAACCTCTTAGTAAGAGAGGAAATTGGCCGACGTATAGATAGTTATTAATAGAGGCGGGGAAAAGGTTAAAGCTGAAAGAATATGAGGAACTAAAGTGTTTTTTTTACAAAGTTGGTTACATCATAGACAATTAAACAACCAGTTTAAGGAAGACAATAAGAAAGATTTCAGCTACACAGTGTCAAACTTTCAAAAAGAGATAATTGAGAGTGATACGAAATTACTAAAAAAATGTATAATTCCTGTTATATGGGGGAAAACTGGATGGAATGGTAAAGTGAGCACAAATAAAGTGGGCTCACGATTGGGAAAATATGTGGAAGGTGAAGTGAGATACTAGTATAATAATAAAGGTAAATAAATTCTATCTCAACAGTCAAAGCTTGCCCATTTTTGCATAGCCTCCTACCAGCTGAGCTCTTTTCACAGTTAGGTGTGTATATCATTGCATAGGATCTAGTTGGCAGTACTGTACTGCAAGCCCATCCACACTTAGTAATATACACCAGCATAATGCTGGTGGTCAACATAAGAGGTTTAAAGACTGTCTCAAGGCAAATCTTTAAAAATGTAGTATAAACACTGACAACTGGGAAACACTGGCCTACGAGCGCTCCAGTTGGAGAACAGCTTTTCCCAAAGGTGTCATGGGCTTTGAAGAAACTCGATCTCAGGACGCAAGGGAGAATCATGCAGGGCCGGCTCTAGGGGTAGGCTGGGTGGCGCCGGGCGGCAGGGGGGCGCCATGCAGAAGTCACACTGCGCCCGCCCACCAGGGCAGGGGCGCCGGAGCGATCTCCGGCCCTGAAGGCACGCTTGGCAAATCCACACCGTGATCAACTCCCGCCTGGAAACCAATGTCCCCACTGAGGAAGGACGTGTGGATCCAGAATTGGTCTCCACAGTCACTTATGGACCCATTGTTAAAACCATGTTTATGGAAGACAATCTTACTCAGCTACGATTTGCTTATGAGTAAACATTCATAAGTTTAAAGTTTAAAGGTAAATGCATACCTTTACCTTTAAACATATTCTGGTTCACCAGAAGCGGCTTAGATATGCTGGCCACATGACCTGGAAGCTGTACACCGGCTCCCTCGGCCAGTAAAGCGAGATAAGCGCCACAACCCCAGAGTCGTCCGCAACTGGACCTAACGGTCAGGGGTCCCTTTACCTTTAAACATATACAGGTTTCAGGGTGCACAGACTTGTGAAATGAAACATTTGAGACCATGAGCAATAGGAGACTTTTGGTTAATAAGAATTGGATGGGGATAAAATGCTCCTACCACCAAGATCATAACTTGCAAAGAGCAGGGAACATACCCTCACATGCCCTGCTACCTGAGACATTTATAAAGGAGGGGCTAACGGGAGGAGGTATGGCTGCAAGGGAGACACTACTCTACACCATGGGCCAAGGCCTACTATCTGTAATGCCTGGGACCGTTATAAGCAGGAGTCCAAGTAATAGCCCCTCACCTTCCCCTTACTTGCACTCAGACTGAAATCCACATGGAAACCTGTACACTGACCAAGCTTCTTCCAGAGGTTTTATTGTAGCATGACCAAGTGCCATGGCACCAGAAGCTGCAGGGGGTGTCACAACAATGTCGCAGAACAGAGTCAGGGAGGCGAGGGGTGCCAAATCTTAGCATCAAACAGGATGCTGCTGAAATTTGAGAGCCCGAAGTCCACTACTGCTCCTTCTTTCAGACCTTTCCACCAATCCGGACCAGCCCACCCATTAGGTGAGATGAGGTGATTGCCTCAGACGGCAGGGTCCACAGATCCCAATGCAGATCATTATTATTCCTCGCCCCCTTGTTCTTGATGCAGATCTTCACTCACCCTTCTTCCCTAGTGGGGAGAGGAGGGGTTGCCATTTTGAGGTTTGCCTCAGGTGCCAAAAAAGCCAAAATGTCTTGGGTGTTCCCACTCCCCTCTAAACCCATGTGTGCAATGCAAGCATATAGAACAGGCTTCCTCAATCTCGGCCCTCCAGATGTTTTTGGCCTACAACGCCCATGATCCCTAGCTAGCAGGACCCGTGGTCGGGGATGATGGGAATTGTAGTCTCAAACCATCTGGCGGGCCAAGTTTGAGGAAGCCTGATATAGAAGGTGTCTCACTCTTGGTTTCTCCCTAGAGCTAGAGGGAGAAACGGGAGCCTTTGTGTGGGTGGGAGCGTCCTCGGCAACGCACCCCGGGAGCACAGCAACCCCCTCTAGGGAAGCTCTGGTGAGCGCACCGTTGTCTTAGCCGCGGCGGCCAAAACGTCCCGCGGCTGCAGTTCGGCTTGTTAAAGTAGAGGGCGGGCTCCGCCCCCACCGCCAACGTGAGCCAATGGAAGCAGCGCCTGCGTGCGAGCGCCGCCTATTTCCCCTCCGCGAGGAGCCCGGGCTGCTCCGCTCACTCCCGGGGACGCCGAGGCAGAAACCGGCCGGCGCTATGGCCACCGTGAAGGAGAAGGCGGCGGCTTTGAATCTCTGCGCGGTGTACAGTCCGGCTAACAAGCCTCCAGGTAGGCGGCGGGTTCGGGGCTTCTTTATTATGTTCTGCGGGGGGACAGGCGGAGAAGGGAGACTGCGGGGCAAAGCGCCTCCAATTAAGGCAGGTGGGTGCCGTGGGCTCCCCGCCTCTTCTCGCTCTTAAGGGTCGGCTCCTATAGAGTCCTATGCAAAGCCGCCTGTCTCGCGCCCTCGCACCCCCAATTTCGCCCCGCTGAGAAGTAAGGGGCGTGGGGCGGGCGGAAAGCGCGTTCTCTGACTGGCCGCAGGTGGAGGCAGCACCCGGGTCTGATCGACTGATCGACCTTTGGCTCGACCCGCCGAGGTTGCTCTGATGCAACCCCGTATCTTCTCCCTTCGACGGCTATCTCCTCTCTTCTGGCAGATGCCTGGCCTTATCCCAGTTGGAAGGTAAGCAGAGCTGGTGGAGGGGTTCAGTTGCTCGGGCAGAATCCTATTTTATTATATTATAAATTTGTATACTGCCCTTGTATACTGATATCATGGTGGGTCGCAGCAGAAAAACGCATAATAAAAACAAGAACAAAACAAACCAATAACTCCTCCACCCTCTCACACAAACACATTTAAGAGGTTAAAAATGTTAATTAGTGTGCCTAAGGGCTAGGATGGCGGGGACTTCCCTGCTCCCAGCTCTGGTAGGTTTGCTGTTTCCGGACTCTCTCTCTCTCTCTCTCTCTCTCTCTCTCTCTCTCTCTCTCTCTCTCTCTCTCTCTCTCTCTCTCTCGTTAGAGCTGGTGCCCTGTTTCTTCAGGTTGCCTGGAGTCCCTGGGTAATATGCAAGAAGCCTTTCCCCGACAGAGGAAGCTCTTCCAACTTGCTTTACTTACTCACATTTCTACATTAATTTCATAAAGTGCTTTCATTCCCTCGCTTCCTGCAAAAGGTCTGTTCTGTCTCTCCTAACTGAGCTGCTTGTCAAAAGTTGGAGGCACTATTCATCAGCATGTTGGGTTCCTTCTTAATACAGTATATAGCTGTGGATAAATTGCTGTTTGTGTTAAGTGTGATCAGCTTCACGCTGGCTGTGTGATCCCTATGGAAGTTCATATATGTAAATGTGCAGGAGCTGGTCTCTTGTGGACTCCCTTCCAGGAGAGGAAATTCTTTCCTCCCAGTTTGGGTAGTCTTCTGGGAGGCAGCCTTGACTCCAATGTTGTTAGCAAACAAAGCTTTCCCTGGGGTCTGTTTGGCAACAAGAATTAGAAAAGCTGTAGCGCTGTTGGCTACAGTACAGTAGATTTTTTGTTTTAAAAGAACTTTTAAAAAAAAATGTCGGCAGAACTACTCAGGCATTTGAGTTTACTGGTCTGATACGGACAGTACCAGTAGATTTAGGTGTTCTGGGGCAGCCTTTGCATCCTCCAGTACTTGACTATAAACATTATGGTTATAGGCATAAAAATTTGATGGGTGAATGTACCAGGTATGTGTGTCTCAGGCATTTGTTTTAATAACAAAAAAGACCGTTCTGTGCTGATGGCTTTGTCGTAATTATAAAGTACAAATAGTAACCACAACACATGCTTTCAAAATACTTTTTTTTCTTTTTCTTTTTGCAACTTTAATCCTGAGTGGATACAAGAGCTTTTACAATCTTGTGAAGAATCATGGCCACCTGTAAAATACATTCTTTCTCTCTCCCTTCCCCCACCTTAGGAATTTGAAATGGCAGCCTTGCATAGAAGCATCTTGGGCAGGTGTGGGCAAGACTCTCCCACAAAAAGTATCACTAATGAGAAAATGAAGATTCCTAATATTGTCAGTAATTGACTGACAGCTGCTTTATAGGGTCTCTGTCTCTGGCAGAGAGAAATCTTCCCCAGCCCTGCTGACTGATAGCATTTTTATAGTTATGGGGACAAAACTGTTATATTCCCTTGAGTCAAACCTTAGAGCAGGGATGGAGAGCCTATGTCCTTCCCCAGATGTTGGAGTCCCAGAGTCCATCCATCCCTGACCATTGACCATACTGGCTGAAGTTGGTGGGAGATGGACTCCCACTCCACCTGGCAGGCAAAAGGTTTCCCATCCCTGTGCTAGAGACCTTGTTAGCTAATGTTGCCAGGAAAGCAGGTAAAAGGGCTCCACAAATATTTCCACGGGAAATGATGCACACTTTTGGAAGTGACTCCTAAAAATATTGGGTAGGTCTATAATCTGCTTCTAGAACACTCACTGAAACACCTCTTGCATTGCGTTTTTAGGTTTCAGCTTGGCACAGAGACCATTTGGAGCCACATATGTCTGGAGCAGCATTATCAACGCACTTCAGACCCAAGTTGAAGTGAAAAAGCGGCGTCAGAACCTGAAATCTTTTAACGACTGTTTTATTGGCTCCGATGCAGTAGACATAGTCTATGCCCACCTTCTGCAGAACAAATACTTTGGCGATGTAGATATTTCCCGGACTAAAGTTGTGAGAGTGTGTCAGGCACTGATGGATTACAAAGTGTTTGAAGCAGTTTCTACCAGAGTCTTTGGAAAAGACAAACGGTCTGTGTTCGAAGATAGCAGCTGCAGCCTCTACAGGTTTCCAAATGCGTGTAACCAAATGGACAGTCCATTTGGAAAAGAGTACGGCCGGACTGTGCATCAAAGGTTAGTACCAAATGAAGTGCTGAAGATATTTGCCATGTTTTCTTGTTGTTCTATCTTGTATAAGTTGTTCCACAGTCAACAACTGAGGAAGATCTACTTTTGCTGAACTCATGGTGGACTTTGCTTTGATCTATCTCTGCAGCTTTGTGTACCAACTCAATACATGTCACTGTCACTATCTGGCTAGGTGCCTCTGTGGATGTGGAAAGGGACAGTCGACTCCCCCTACTTGTCAGAAAGACAAGGTGATTGGTGCTGCTGTTGGCCATCTGACTAAGGATGTGTGAGCACAGCTCTGAATTCAGGATGCAAACTTCCTGCCCTGGGAATTATGCATGCAGCACCAATTTTTAGGAGTTCTCACCCAACCAAGGGGTGCTGGAATTGAAGCTATGGTAGTTTCCATCCTTGCATCACCCTTGCTGGATGTCTGTGTCTGTCTATCTCAAATGTATTATTTTGCCTTTCAGCGTAAAGCTTCCACATTGGCTGATATCACTTCAAAGTTGTCCATTAAAACAAAGATAAATAAAAGGACAATAAAGTCAGTAAAAGCAAAAAGCTGAACAGAAACAAAAAAGCAAAATTAGTTGTCTAGTGTAAAATAGCTTTTAGGACAATTTAAAAGCTTTAGGTACCAGATAATGAAACTAACACTAGGAACTAGTTACCAGCCAAGTGTTTCTGGGGAGTGTTCCACAGTGGGGATGCCACCACCAAGTGGGCCCTGTCTCTGATTGCCACCTGTTTACCTCCTGTTGCAGGGGGCATTCAGACAAGAGCCTCCAGTGAAGTTCTTGCCAGGCAGGCAGGTTCATGTGGTTATGAATGTGTGTTTTAAAATGTCCCCAGGGATAGAAGGTAGAGCTGCCCTTAGAAGTCAATGGAAAAATTGTAGATTTCAATGTAGCTGAAACTGAGTACCAGCATGTCTGCCCTCTCCTCCTCAAATTTTTATACTGCCCTAGGCTCACAGGAGAAAATCACAATATAAAAAACACAAAATACATAATCAAAATAAAAACAACAACCCAATTTACACTTCAACCCTATCATTCTCAAATGGATTTAAGTATGACCAATTTCCATTGGATCAAGTACAATTCTTGGATAGGATTTTGTTTGTATCATTCCAGCTGATGAGAGAGTGATGTATCTAAAGGCACATGCTGAAGACTCACTCACGTGTACTAATTATGACTGCAGGGAGAGTTGTTCTTTTGGTCTATTATTATATGGGTGAAGTGGACATTTGAAATGTGTTAGTGTCTTTTGAGAATGGAACCAAGGGTGGACACCAAAGTAGAATGTAAGGATGTGAGATTATGTGTGTAATGTAAGATGACTAACATGCTCCTAACTCTTAGGAGAAAAATGTATGATGCATTTAAACCACATCCAAAGCCTTCCCCCAAAGAATCCTGGGGACTGCGGTTCATTAAGAATGCTGGGAAATGTATCTTTTTTGTGAGGGAAATGACAGTTCCCAGTATTATTTGGGGGAAGGCATACGGTTTAAATGTGCCCTCCATTAAAATGCTATACCTGTTGCCACAAGTGAACTGAGAGGTCTCATTTGGGTGTAGTGTGCACAACCCTTGTGAAAGATGCTGAATCTAACTTGGTTATGCTTTATAGTGCAATCTATATATAACCAGATAGAAACAAGTCCATTTGAATTCAGTGGTGCTTGTTCCCACTAATCTGGAAGTAGGGTTGCCTTAGACATCACACCTAAGAGGGAAGTAAATCCTATTGAACTTAGTAGGACTTGCTTCTGAGTACACATAGCTTGGCCCCTTAGAAGCAGTGTTAGAAACTGAGATAGAAAAGCTAGGAGCCAAATGGCTACTGGAACCTGGATTACAGGTGCAAAAACAGGATGGCTAGTCGCCATTCCCTTCCCGCCCCCAATACAGTAGCACTTTATATTTAATTTTTTGAAATGCATGAATTAATACATAATTCACATCAGTGACACATTGTAAATATCACATTTTTAATGGCAGTTCTTAATTGGACACCGCAAACATAAATGGGGCTCAGCCTCAGCAATAGTGGTCAACCATATACTGTAAGTATTTATAAATACGGGGGGGGGGCTGTGTCTCTTAGCTCAATATGTTACATCACAGCTTCAAGTACTGAAGTCACAGTTAAATATGACCATTATATCAAACATCTTAGAAGAACAGGCCTAACAGCACAATCCTAACCATTTCTACACAGAAATAGATCCTACTGAAATAGATCTAGGCAAGTGGGATTGGGGTTGTAACAGATAATTGACCTGATACTCTTGTGACAGGTCAATTAACATAAGGGACACTGATGTGCATTCAATTATCTTGAGCATGTATCTCTTCGGTTCATTTTTATGTTTGAAGCGGAATGTTTGTATTTTGCCCTTCAGTTGAATAGTCATGAATTCAAAGCACACTTTTAGAGACTATCACTACCAGGACCTTTCTGGCTGAAGAGCAGATACCTTGAATCATCCATTTTTCTTTCCTCAGACAGGAGAAAAGAGCATTACTTAACATAACACCAGTGAAATCAGGAAGCTTGGAGGATCTCTTGGAAAACTTGAGTCTAACGCCTGTTAGTTCCTCTCAAGTAAATACCTCTCTAAACCTTTCTCACCAAGGTAAGTGATGCGCAAACATCACAATTGCTTGCACCCAAGGGAAGGAATGGATGCCTTATATTAAACTGGTGGGAACTGTATTTCCACTACCAAATACAGTGCTTAGAATAAAAGGAATACATTGTGTAGTGTATTTTCTTGACTTACAGCAGATGCCTATTGTCTCCCCATCCTGATAAATCATGCATCGCCAACCTCTGACACTGACCTACAACTGTCACAGGGAATAGAAGTTTGTGAAGTTAAGCTGGAGGGCCTGGCGATGATCATTATAGACAAGCCTTCACCAGCTCAGAACCCACGGTGTGTTTTGGACTACAATGTCCATCAATCCCAGCCAGCATGAGCCATTTGCTTATCCCGTGATGTGCTGCTGTCTGCCTTCTCTCCTCAAGCTCATTAGACTACAGATAGCAAAACTACCCCAAGCTATAGGGGGAAAGGCTGACTGTGGTGTATTTGAAAATGGCATTGCCTCACATTTTTGACTTCTGGTGTAGGGGATAAAAAGCTTTTATTTATTACATTTATTATGTAGCCACCCCAGAATAGAAGTTCTCTGGATGGCTTACAAAGCAACAGATAAAATAGGTGCATTATAAAACAATAAAAACTATTTAAATGATATTTTTAAAAAATGAAATGCAGTTTAAAACTCATATTTAAAGCTCAGCCATTATCTTGAAAATTTAGCTGGTTTTAAGAAGGCTTGAATGTGTTGCTGCCACCTATTTCATCTTTGTTGATGGGAAAGCCCAAAATTGGGGTTGTTTTTCTGTAGTTGAAAATTTAGTCCTGATTAGAAAATGCAGCAAGCAGGCAAGTTCTTGCTTTTCAGTTTTGGAATCCTTGAATGTGGCAGAGGCTCTTGAAGCTAAGGAATCCATTGTTCCAGCTCTAAAGTCTTCAACAAGGCCTCCTTTCTTTACGCATCCTTATTAGCATGATTTATGTGATTGGATTCCCTGTGCAGCAAAGATCATTCGCAAGTTCCACAGGAAAAAATGTAAAGCATGTTGGCTATGTCCAAATGCTTGCTGTTCCCTGCATAAATTGCTGTTGATCACCTTCCTTTTACCCTGATAAAGTACACTTGTAATGCATCAATAAGGAAGCAGGTTGCTTAAGTGTTCTTTCAGTGAAGTATTAAGTCTCTTAGGCTAAAAGACAAATAATGCAATGGCAGATTACTCCTTGACCCCTAAATAACTTTAGCTAACTTGATCTTGGCATTTGAATTGTGCTTCTAGTTATTAACGAAGTCTGGAGAGAGCAAACAATTACCCGCCTCCTGCAGCTTATAGATCTTCCACTTCTTGACTCTTTACTTGAGTACCAGAAGGCAGGATCTAAAATTCCACAAACAAAGCAAGAGTCTGAATGTAACATCACAAGCCTGGACCGAGAAATTCTGAAAGCATTCGGAGACTCTCAGTAAGTATGTATGTTGATGAACAGGAACACAAGAAGTTGAGTTGCAGACCAAGTTTACTTTTGCCTGCAGGGCAAATAGCATCTTTAGAGGCATGTTTATTAAGGGGAGAAGGGTTTGGACCAAGAAAATAGTGTGCTGGAAGGGTTACTTTTCCTGCCTCTGTGCTGCAGTGCCCATTTTAACTGTGTTCACCTGCCATCCCACCTGCAAGGTGCTTTGATCTCTTTCTTAAATGCCACCACTGAAGATCTTTCCTGCATCTCGCAGGTCACACCTAGCTTTGGCCCTAAGCTGTTATTATGATTTCAATGGGCCTTGGTTATGGACAGACCTTACCTGGAGTAGGGCCCATGACTTTGAAAATATAGAGACATAGGAATTTTCATTTTCTAGGGCGGATGAATGGGTGTCGGCAGCAATAGACTGTCTGGAGTATCTGCCAGATCCGATGGTGGTTGATGTGAGCCGCAATTTGCCTGAGCAGCCTGACAAAGTACATTTTGGGAAGCTGCTGTTGTTTGATACCATTGGTAGATACTATAGCCAAAAGAAGGAACCACTGTTAAGTCATGCACCTGAAATCCACCTGGGCATTGCAGAGCTGCTAGGTAAGTGCAATTGGCTTCCAAATTTCTAGATGACTAGCTACATTCTTTACCAAGCAACTCCTTGTCTACAGACATGTGGAGTGAAAACTCTTGTAAAATGCATACTGTACTGTATAGCTCAATGGTAACTGTGCTTTTACTGGCAAACTTAACAAGTTTGTGGTGATGGGGAATTGTCTGTATTTAAACAGAACATAGATATTAAACAGAACATAGTCATAAACTCCATTGTTCTTCTTTGTTCCAGTTAATGGGAAAACTGATCAAGCTTTGGAAGCAATTCAACTCTACTTGAAGTTATTGGATAGTACAAGAAGAGAGGAGTTCAGGAGACTACTCTATTTCATGGCTATTATCGCTCAGAATTCTGATCTTAAGCTCCAAGCAGAGGCAAGTGTGATGATCACTTAGGGCCCCTTCTCATGTAACCTTCAATGACATGGCAGTCTTTGGAGCAAAGCTGTGCCACCAGGTTAATGTTGGAAATATGAGATTGCTATGGTGGGACCCCATGCCATGATTCCTTCCCATGATTACACTGTCCTTTTGAGGAACCGAAGTGGGAAGGAGCCACATTATGGGTTCCTTCCACGTGACCTTGGATTTCCAGTGTTGTTAACCATTGGAGCAGAGTCACACTGCAGCAGTTTCCACACCACCAGACAGAACATTGTTTTAATTTACTGTAATATTGTATATTAAATATTTAAATCTGAGCTGGGACATTATGACAAAGAGTGGGTAAGAAATAGTGCCTAATAATAATAGTTAATAATGATTTTTTAAAAATGGGTCGTTTCCAGTGTGACTATTCTGCTAGCATAGTATTTGCCCTTTCCCGTCCCCTGTGCACCCTCAAAAACTGCTCCAGAGGGTTGGAGGGAGCCCCTGGAGCAGATTCTGAAGGTGTGCAAGGAATGAAGAGGAAGGAAAAGTCCAGTTGCACAATGGGAACTCTGTGCACAGTGTTTGATACAACCCCTAAATAACCAATAACAATAATATTGAGATGATTTTAAGCAGACTTATGCATAAGCTCTACTGAACTCTATTAGGCTTACTTCACAAATTAAGTAACTTGCATTCACATAACTTTCTATAGTCTTGTGAAGCAAACTATAGGAAACTTGTGTTTGAAGACAAAGTAAGTAAGCAGGGAAGCACTCTTTTAATCATTTCCCTTTATTTTGTAGAGCGACAACCGGATGGTTGTGAAAAGAACTTTCTCCAAAGCCATAGTCAACAATAAAAGTTTATCTAAAGGAAAAACTGACCTTCTAATTTTGTTTTTGGTGGACTACCAGAAAGATGTATTAAAGGTAAGTGCCTAAAACCTTGTTTCCCTGCTGTTGCTTGTTACTGAATTATCTTCCTAAATTTTAATGACTAAAAAAAGCTGTTGCTGCTTTTCTCCAAGATCCCAGGGACGTTGCATAAAATTGTTAGTGACAAGCTTGTGGCTATACAGCAGGGGAAAGATTCCAACCTGAATACAGGTAACCATGTCTTTAATAACATTTACGGTAAGTCCATGGCTGGGGAATCAGTGGCCCTCTACCTGTTGCTGGACTACAGCTCTCATCAGACCTGACCATTAGCCATGGTGGCTAGGACTGATAGGAGCTGAAGTACAGTAACATCTGGAGGGCCACAGGTTTCCACATCCCTGCTTTGAGTCACTTCTAAGAAAACCCTGGAAAAGCCCACATCTTAATTGACACTCTCATTTATTTAAATGTAGCGATAACGAAACTTGATAAGGCATGAGTTGGGTTAGTGATGCCTTGGGGCCCATTCAGCAATGTGGTTCTATGAAAATGCAAGTTGATTAAGTAGACAGAGATGAAAGCAGTTGTGAGATGGTCAAGAGCATAAGTGGGAAATCCCTGGTCCCAATTTCTTTAGCCATGAGATTACTAGGTGGTCTTAAACAAGATATCCAGCCTGCGTCCTTTATCTGTAAAATGGGGGTAATACTGGACTACCTTCCAGAGTGCTATAGGGCAAGGGTGGGGAACAGGATCCAGCTTCGGGGAGGGGCAAATTCTGAGGCTTCCCACCCCCCACATAATAATAATAATAATAAATAAATAAATAAAAATTATTATTTATACCCCGCCCATCTGGCCAGGTTTCCCCAGCCACTCTGGGTGGCTTCCAACCAAATTCTAAAATACAGAAATCCATCAAACATTAAAAGCTTCCCTAAACAGGGCTGCCTTGTCACTTTGCTAGGTAGGTAGGGCTACCCACCTGTCAGTGGCCTGTTGTCACGTTTCATCAGATAACTTCAGTATGAGGGAAACATGAGAAAGTGTTCCTGTTGTGGCAGGGATCAGCTCAGCTCAGAAGGTGTGGGGCCATGTGGGCATGGGTGGAGGGAAATGACTTCACAAGTCTAGTTAGGATCCCTGGCAGGCCAGAGGCTCCCCATGCCTCTGCTGTATTGATTATGGATATGAGACTACTGTATATCAATGACGAGAGTTACCACTAAGTATAGTTTTATGAATGGTTTTTCATGCTTGCTCTTTAGGATATACTTTCTGCCAGCAACGTGACAAGAGTGAGTATCACCACAGTGCAAAGAAGACTACAAAAAAGGAACTTGTATCTTTGCTAAAATCTATTGATGAGGACTCCAGTCTCTCTGCCAAAGAGCGGAAGAGGTTGCTTGATCAATTCTATGCTAGTAATCCAGCCATCTTTTTGCAGTATTTTCATGACAGAGGTACCGATGGAGGTGTCGAACTTTAGCTCTAGAAGGTTACTGGAATACTAATAACTTTTGGAAGCACTTATTTTGTGTCTTTTAAAAATTTTTGTATTGTACTTAAATAAAAGTGGTTTTGTAATATGGAGTTCCCATATAATATTATTTAAAAATAATTTAAATCTATTAAATCTATTTAAATCTTAATTGTTCAGATGTATTCTTGATTTTAAAAAAATGGGGTGGGGAGGGAAGTTTAGGCCAGTGTATGAGTTTTTAGCTTTGTTCAAACACTATTGGAAGCTCCTGAAAACTAGACTTATTTGGTGAATATAATTTTTGCTCCTGATTGTCAGATCTCACTGCCACTGGACTACAACAACCACATGGTTTCTCCGTGTAACACAAGGTTGTTGGATATATATATGCCCATAAATTATTACAAGATTATTTGTCCATGGCAAGTCTACGTTTGTATGTGACTTGTTCACATGTTGAGTTTATAAATACTTTCAATCCATTTGTTGAAGGGAGCTGCATTTTTTTATTTTTCCAGTTCATCAATACTAGTCTTCTTTCTATAGTAAGGGTGCAGGGATTCAATTTATATTGTCCCTTTGTTAGGTTCCATGTATTGTGTATATAATTCAAAAGGATATTTTTAGGGCAAGTTGGTCTTGAATTGACAGTGCATGGCAGAACCTTGCCAATTGTGTAAATACCTGTGATTGTGTCTAATCTTATGTTCATGTTTATTGAACTCTGAAGAACAAATAATCCTCCATAAAAGTGAGCTCCAGCAATCTTCCGTTGGTCCACTTGGGCATAAACTCCATTGAATTCAATCGGGTTCAGAGTAAATGTAAAAAATAACAGGGCTTGTTAGAAAAAGCCTGTTTTTGTAGGATATGTCTTGTGTAAAGGCCAGTTCATATGATCCTTGGGAACACCTCAGCTTAATTGTATTTGATAGTGGCATGCTGTGGGTTAAACCACAGCGCCTAGGGCTTGCTGATCAGAAGGTCGGCGGTTCGAATCCCTGCAACGGGGTGAGCTCCCGTTGCTCGGTCCCAGCTCCTGCCCACCTAGCAGTTCGAAAGCACATCAAAGTGCAAGTAGATAAATAGGGACCGCTCCAGCGGGAAGGTAAATGGCATTTCCGTGCGCTGCTCTGGTTTGCCAGAAGCAGCTTTGTCATGCTGGCCACACGACCCGGAAGCTGTCTGCGAACAAACGCCGGCTCCCTCGGCCAATAATGCGAGATGAGCGCCGCAACCCCAGAGTCTGACACGACTAGACCTGATGGTCAGGGGCCCCTTTACCTTTTAGTGGCATGCTAAAATGTCGCTTATGCCCAGGGCAGTGAGTCCCAGTGATTGCTTTGTTAGTGGCACAACACAATCCAGAGGGATTAAGTGCCTGCTTGGAAAATGAGGACTGAATCATATACTCCAGGGTTGTGTAAATTACCCTTGTACTTGGATGTCAAGAAAGTTTGGGATATGCATGAAGTCACTGTTACTTCCTTCTCTGCTGATAGATCTAAAAGTGCAGCTGATGGTGATCTGGAATCAACAGGGTTTTTTTTTTAACACACTCTTGGTCCATGGAACATCTACATAAATCTGTAGTAGAAACCTAATGGAGGTTTCTGTGAAACTTCTTGGATTTAGACGGCAGTTGTAAATCATCATTACTGCCATACCACCACTTCTGCCCTTACATGGACACAACAAGAATTGTATCAGTGCAAAGAATGCTTGTTGGTAGATGTTTTCCATTCTGTTGAACAATAGGGACCTGAAGCTAATAAACTGACCAAGGGTGAGCAGAACTTTCCAACATAAAGGTTTGCTCCTCAGGAGACTACCATCAATGAACCCATTTTTATTTACTGTTGCAATTTCATACTGTTGCAATTGGCTCCATAATATGCAGCCCCCCAAAAAGAAAAGAAATTCAAAGCTCCGCTTTAATATTTCTCACTCCTTTAATTGTGTTATTCCCACCATAATGTGACACATTGGGTTTATCTGTGCCAGTAGATAGGCTTTAAAGTACAGGCCCTACCATACTGCTTGACATTCTAGGCTTAAATAGTTACTTGCTAATCACATGGGAACATAAATAGTGCAAAGAGGAACCAAAAATAAATGGGGGTAGACTGCTTTTTAATGCATTTCTGCTGATAATAAGAAATTAAATGCTGCTGCTTAAACCTTAAAAGGTTTTCCTATTTGGAAATGGTTCCAAATAAGGCATATGCTTTCGAGATGGCCAACTATGCTTTGGTTTTGTTTCTCAAACAGCAATCCCTTATAACATATTGCAATGGCAATCTGTAATGGAAGCCCCACTCGCAAGTGTGGGCAGGGGGAGTCGAAAGGTACAGTGGGTTTATGGTCCTTGAACTCAAATCAATTACAGTAGAGACAAAGCCATGCCAAGGCACAGGAGAGCCATGCAGTATAGCACACACCACTGTGATGCATTATTATGTGGTTGCCTTTCTCAGATTGCTAAAATAAGGGCTTGGGAAACAATTAGGCACAAAGATCAAAGGGATAAAAGGGCTGTCTGGTTTCAAGTCACTGCTGCAAGATAGGACCATCCCATAGTAACCTGATAAGACAATATGTCCAAGGGTTAGGTACTCATGTGACTAGTGACTGAGAAGGGCTGAAGTTAGGCCTAATCTGGATCCAGTTTCTATTGCTAGGTGCTGTCTTCTGCTTCACTGACTGCTTTGTTCCATGGCTGGCTTTCTCACCTGATGGTATCATTTTCAGCTTTGGCTTGCATTTTTGCCTTTTGCTCAATTGGCTGATTATAATGCTTTGCAAGTACTGTAGTACTGAAGCTACATTTCTCTCTTTTCATTCCCCACAGTTCCCTGACTTGTTTCCTCCTGGGATTTAATTGATCTCTCTTTATATACATAGTAAAATTGTGGATGTGTCTCTTTTCAGGCTATGTTTTTAATGGTTTATTTGCTGTTCCTTAGGTTTTTTCCAGAGGTAAGCACAGAATAAACTGATTTTACAGGGACTATCACTTTCTGAAGATATCTTATTTGTTTTGTCTAAGCTCTCATTGTTTCCCCCTGGACTAATGTTCTGTTCTGGATGGCAACCAATTCTGAGCTGTAGGGAATTGTCCAAGTAAAAGTGAGCTGTCAGTCACAGATCTGCAGGGATTATAAGGGAACAGAAATCAGGCACTTGAATCTGATGAAAGTTTATAATGTTAACCCTCCTACCTAGATGAAATACATATTGAGCAGGGCTGTTTTTCAGCCAGAAATTGCCAGAATTCAGTTCTGGGGTATCTCAGGTGGGAGCCATTGCCATTATAAGAGAACAAGGGAGGTTCATGGTGAGTTCCAACACCTCTTTTTCTAGAAGAATAGAAATGATATTGAGGATTAAGGATTCCTATGCATTTCACATGTCTACGAAACACGCTCAGGATCCTTCCAACAAAATGACAGCAGCAGAATTGTGCTCTTGGAAGTAAATGTTTTATAGAGGGAAGAATATAATTTCCCTCCTCACTCTTGCCCAGTTAGATTATTCCAAAAATAACATAAGGTGATATGATTCATGTTGGTTGCCTCTGCAGAACAATGTAGATTTATTCTTACAATTTGAATTTATTCACGTGTTCTGGTTTGCTTCCCACTCAGCATTCACTGATGTTTTCAATCAGAAGTTAGGTAGGTGGTGACTAGGGAATAAACTTTCTCTGTGGTGACACAATGTATATCTCTCCAAATCATTTCTTATTTGCCCAGCTATTTAATTGCTGGTATATAGCTTATTATTATTATTATTATTGGTAAGGTAAAGGTAAAGGGACCCCTGACCATTAAGTCCAGTCGTGGACGACTCGGGTTGTGGCGCTCATCTCGCTGTATAGGCTGAGGGAGCCAGCGTTTGTCCGCAGTTTTTCCGGATCATGTGGCCAGCATGACTAAGCCGCTTCTGGCAAACCAGAGCAGCGCACGGAAATGCCATTTACCTTACCTTGACATGCTTTCGAACTGCTAGGTTGGCAGGAGCAGGGACCGAGCAATGGGAGCTCACCCCGTTGCTGGGATTCGAACCGCCAACCTTCTGATCAGCAAGCCCTAGGCTCTGTGGTTTAGACCACAATGCTACCTGCATCCCACATTATTATTGGTAGTTATAGGCTATCTTTCAGGAATGTCCCCTCTTCCATTTTTTCTATTTTTACTGAGTGCATTGTATGTTGCTTTTGTTGACTTCTATTGTTTTTATATAGCATTTTGTTGTATCTGCTTTTGTTGTTGCATATTTGTATGGGTTAGTCTAGAATGATGTCATCTAAAGGGCTCCTTCATAGCTTTAATTATTGATTATAAGACTGTAGTTTGGTCAGGAGAGGGTTACTTCCTGAGGTAACTGATAGCACTGGCAGGGCGATCAACTACCCTCTTTTATTAAGGAGGCATCATTTAGACACCAGAGCTCAGCTCCCCATACAGCCTACACCTGGTGCTGAAAGTACCCAGAGAGGCCTGATTCTGCGCTCTGGGAGAATCCAGTACTAAGGCGTTGTGAAGCCACTGCCCCCCGAAACCTAATGAACAGTTTCAGAAACCTAAGAGACGAGCAGTTTTATGTGGCGCTCTGATGCTGAGTCCATTATGATGCTCAGCCAGCTTGTAAATAAAACCGTTTATCGTAAATACGCCAGAATCTCAGGTGACCTTCATTTTAAGGAAACCAAACACGGGGTAGGTGCGGGCACCCTTGAAATCTCTCACATTTCTGTGACTGGGGTGCACGCACCACTCTTTTTCTTTTCGCCCCCCTGGAAGCTTGGGAGCAAACCTCACTTAACACAGCAGGACGGCATTCCCAAGTAAATATGCCCGGGGCTGCAAAGCACCTGACGAGCTGCCCGACTGATCCCGTTCTGACATTGACCAGCAACCTATTTTGCAGGACGGCTGTGCGAGAGAGCCAAACAAAGGCTGCCTCTTTAACAACGTGCATGCTTCAAAAACATGTTTGCAGGGAGGCGTTTCCAGCACGCCCCGTGCCAGTCAGTCCGCATCGCGTTAGGCCGTCAGTTCACTGTTTCGAGGTTTATCGGCGGTTTAAAATGAAAGCCATCATCATATTACTCAGCCCTGCCTCTGTATGTGTGCGTGTGGTGGTGGTGGTGGGGCTGGGGCTTTTGTCCGACACGGCGCTCCCCTCCCTGCTCCCTCCATGCACGCGTACAGTAGGAAAAGCCTGGATGCAGCAGCGGTAGTTCTGGAACAGAAAAAAGGCCCGGGAGTGGGGAGGGAAGAGCCTTTCGCCCCTCACGCCTTCCGCCAACAATCTCGTCTCTTGATTGACAGCTAGTTTGCGTATTGTAATCGCCGGCACGCGCGCGCCCCTCCCACCCTCCTCCCGCAGCTGCCCATTAGGGCTCCTCGCGCTTTGCTTTGAGCGCTGCCACTTTAGCAAGGGATAGCGCAGTCATCGAGGCGCCCTGTGAGGAGCCACCACCTTCCCCCTGCCCTCCGTAGGCTCCCGGCTGCCTGTGAGGAGGAGGAGGAGGAGGAGGAGGAGGAGGAGGAGGAGGAGGAGGAGGAGGAGGAGGAGGAGGAGGAGGAGGAGGAGGAGGAGAGGGCGACGACGGGGATTGCGAGGAGTTCCCGCTAGTGGCGCTGGCGTTCAGGGGCCGCGCCCTTTCCCGCCCCCTGCCGCTGGGACTCGCTTTCCGGAGACCGGTCGCTTCGGGTGCAAAAAAGTTGCTGCGTTCTTCCTGCTCGAAGCCTTCCTCTCGGGTAAGCGGGGCTGTGGGATGGTGGTCTTCTTCCCGCTGCAGCCCGAGACTTAGGCGGGGTGGAATCCCGGTTGCCGCCCCCTCCCCCGTTGCCATTTCTGTCTGCACCAAGGCTGGTGATGTCGGGTTTTGGTGCCCCAGAGAGCCGCAAACTCTGCCCCTGCCCCTGCGGGCGCTGCAGCAAAACCGGGGCTGCTTGTTGTTCGGCTGCATCGGGATCCCAGGCCGGGGTCGCGACGGGGATGCGGGCGAGAGCACAACCCTTGTCGTCCTGTTTGGGCCATTTTAATCCATATTAAATCGGAAGGATCGCATTGCTTATCAGCATGCATGGACGGAGACAGCGGGGAAATTCCACCGTGTCTGTCCTGCCTGAAGCATTCGTCAAGGGTTAACATCCATAAAGCATGAGCTTGTTTTGAAGGGCTGTCATAATCAGCGGATTTCCAGTCAGTTCCCTACGCGCGCCTGTCCAGAAATGAGCTCCACTAGCACAGTGAGACTTTACTGCTAGGTAGGCATGCATGCATTATCAAGGCCTGCGCCAGCATTTCCTTCTGGGCAGCCTCTCGGCAGCTGCGTAGCTAGCTGCTCGGGTGCGGGGGGCGGGGCGAGCTGCCCATGGGGGCGGGGCAAGAGCCTCCAACTTGGAGCATCTCCTCTGCCTCCCCCTCAGCTGTAGGATGGCTGAGGGGGAGGCAGTAGGCAGACACAAATCCCACATTGCCGTTTCAGGCAGTGCGGAACCTGCAGGCGCCTAATTCGTGAGCCCTATTTTATTTTATTTTTTAAAAAAACCTCATTTTGTCACACACACCCCTCAGTGATGACACCCGGGGTGGCCGCACCCCCCTTCCTCTGCCACTGCCTCCCAGGGGCCACATGTAAGTGGTGGGCAGGGCCAGAGGACAAAGTGGCAAGAGCAACAAATGTTCAGTTTTACCTTTGTATAGTCGCCTGGTTTCTACACACATTTATAAGCCTCTATCTATTCTCACAGCCAGGCAGGGTGGAGAATTCAAGGATGCGTTCCAGCCAGGAAAGAAGGGTATGGAGCAGGGCCTGGGGAGGGGGTGTGGTGTGGTGAGCCGGATAGAGAGGCTTGGAGGGTGACATTTGCCCCCTGGGACTGAGGTTCATACCCCCGCAATATAGGTAGGATTGCAGCAACAGTCTTTCATTTGCTAAATGGATATTATTGTTCTAATCCTGTATTTGAAGATTTTCCTTGTTTTGGAATATAATGGATATATTTTATTTCATAACTCTGCAGCTCCCCAGAAAGAAATACACCAGTTGTCTGATATCCCTTATTTTTACTCTCTCTGAGTTGTTCAAAGCTTTGTCTGTGCCCACTGAGCATTTTTTATGTGTCACATTGGGAAATATAAAGTTTAACTGAAATAGCTGGCAGTTCACTCATATCCCTGTTTTTCCAGTTCTTCACCTCGACATTACATACTTTTCTGAGTAGTCACCTTTTTATAGTTTCATGCAGACTTTTAGGAAACTGCATAGTCATGCTGTGGTGTAAATAAAATCCAAACAAGATTATATATATATATATATATATATATATATATATATATATATATATATATATATAATGTATATGCTTTAGGACAAGTCATTTTCCAACACTATAATATCCTGTTTGGATGTGTGCTAAGGAAACCTTTTGATAGTGGGAACTATAAAAACTTTAAAATTTTGCTGCTTTATTTCCAAGCACTTGTCTACATTCATATGGTGATGTGTGCATGATGGTAGAAAAAATGAGTGGGGAAGAAGCCTCAGTTTTTCTTTTTATGCCTGTAAAGCTACCTGGTTTGAACTTCAGTGATTTAAATCAGTGCTGTGCCATTTTTTTCTGTGTGGTGTGGGGGGCATTTTCTTGGGAAACAATGTTGTCCACCCGTGCTGTTAAAACTTGGCTGCAAAGTTTGGAAGACATCAAAGTGGAATTCTGTCTCGTTGATCTGTATTGCTCTGCTTCTCTCATTTTCCTTTGCTGCCTTCTGTTCAGACACCAGGGGCGTACCCAGGATCAAAACTAGGGGGGGGCAAGGGGCGGGGCCAAGGCACGGGAGGGGAGGGGCCACAAAGTGGGAATGTGGGCGGGGCTACAGAGCCCAGGTGAAATCAAAATAAACAGTAAAAACTACAGCAAACTGATCACATATTTTAGGAAGGGGTCCCCAGAGTTGTTGACCTTAGGGAACTGACACCACACTTGCGTATTATACCCCAGAGGACAGGATCACACTTCAAAATGACCTTAACAGATTAGACAACTGGGCCAAAGCAAACAAGATGAATTTTAAAAAGGAGAAAAGTAAAGTACTACACTTGGGCAAAAAAAAATGAAAGGCGCAAATACAGGATGGGGGACACCTGGCTTGAGAGTAGTACATGTGAAAAGGATCTAGGAGTCCTGGTAGACCACAAACTTGACATGAGTCAACAGTGTGATGCAGCAGCTAATAAAGCCAATGCAATTCTGGGCTGTATCAATAGGAGTATAGCGTCTAGATCAAGGGAAGTAATAGTACCACTGTATTCTGCTCTGGTCAGACCTCACCTGGAGTACTGTGTCCAGTTTTGGGCACCACAGTTCAAGAAGGATACTGACAAGCTGGAACGTGTCCAGAAGAGGGCAACCAAAATGGTCAAAGGCTTGGAAACAATGCCTTATGAGGAACGGCTTAGGGAGCTGGGTATGTTTAGCCTGGAGAAGAGAAGGTTAAGGGGTGATATGATAGCCATGTTCAAATATATAAAAGGATATCATATAGAGGAGGGTGAAAGGTTGTTTTCTGTTGCTCCAGAGAAGCGGACACGGAGCAATGGATTAAAACTACAAGAAAGAGGATTCCACCTAAACATTAGGAAGAACTTCCTGACAGTAAGAGCTGTTTGGCAGTGGAATTTGCTGCCAAGGAGTGTGGTGGAGTCTCCTTCTTTGGATGTTTTTAAGCAGAGGCTTGACAGCCATATGTCAAGAATGCTTTGATGGTGTTTCCTGCTTGGCAGGGGGTTGGACTGGATGGCCCTTGTGGTCTCTTCCAACTATGATTCTACATCAACTAAGAATGTGTTATCCCTTTGGTTGATATTTTCCTTCGATGGTCTTGAGTATTTCTTAAGTTGTCCTATTATTTTATTTTTGCCTTTTTTACTGTAATTCAAATCTCAAATGTTTAAGATGAGTAGAAAACATTTAAATACATTTAAAAAAAAAAACCTTTTCAGTATCCAGAATATACTCTCTTTACGTGCTTGCTCAAAAGTTAAGTTCCAACTTATGTTTGAATGAGATGGAAATAAATTGTTGGTTCTGGGTCACTATCACTTTTTGAAGGTACACATTAAAAGTGGATTATACATAAAAAGTCTTTAAAAAGCCTAAGGGAATGTGTGCACACGCACATGCATATATATAACATATATATGCCACCACTCAATTCACCCTACCACTTGAGCAAGAAAAACTTAAAGAACTGTAGGTTAATTTTGAATAGGGAGCTACTACTAGCTAACTCAATCACTATAGAGCAAGTTTTCAGCCTGTTTTCCACTTCCTCACCCCAACCCCCGCCAAATCATGTAGTATGACAGTGTAGTCTGGCCCATAGGATGAGCCCTGAGTTGTTAAATATATATAATCAACCCCCAGTTTCCAAATTAAATTTTACTAAGATTACAGCTGGAAATATAAATTATGAAGGAGAAAACAGATTGGTAGCATAAAAAAGAAACAGAACACATTACTATCTATGGTAATATTCCAATTCTACAGCAATTTATCTACAGCAATTTACAGCCCACTGAATTTGGCAGACTTACTTCTGAGTAGACATGTAGAGGATTGCCTAACATAGGCTACTTACAGCATAATCTTAAAAAGGATTCTCAAACTTTTTTTTTGTAGAAAGGAATGATCACACATGATGTTCAACAGATGATATTATTTCCTAAGAAATACTGGTAATCCCCATGTTTAACTTGTGGAATCAGGGGAGAGGATTGATGGGAAGAAGGATTTTCAAATTGGGGGGGGGGAGGCGGACGTGAACCTGAAGCGACGGCGGCGAAGGGGAGAAAACCAGCGGCCGCCTAGAGGAGAAGAGGGAAGTCTGGGGGTGGGCGGGGGGGGGAGAGAAGGGAACCAGGCTTGGATCGGGGCCTCCGCGGAGGTCTGGAGCAAAGCCCCGGCCTCCGCGAAGCTATCCGAGGCTCCGTTGCTGCAGCGGTCTGGCAGGCGCTGAACGACTCCCGACGTTCGGGAGACCTTTGAGCACAGCCGCGCTGTGCGCATGCGCCCTGCACGGCGGCCGCCGGAGTCCACAGCCGCGCTGTGCGCATGCGCCCCGCTTTGCGCATGCACAAAGGTCTCCCGAACGTCGGGAGCGTCAGCCCTTGCCCCCTCCCACACAGCGCGGCTGTGTGGACTCCGCACGGCTCGGGCGCAAGAGACTGCTGCGGGCGCCGAACTCGCGCTCCGCTGGGCTGTCCTCCGCCTCTGCCCACCAGCCCCGCCGGCAGCGCTACTCTTGCCCGCAGCTGCCCGACTGGCCCTGCCTCTAGAGTAGGGCAGCGGCCCCTCCCTGCCCCGCGGTGGGTACGCCCTTGTCAGACACCCCTTAATTGGGAGGTGGCAGGGTGCAAACCTAGCTGGAAATTATAGCCTTTTGACATGGATGTCATTCCTCAATGCATGTCTGCTGATTGCATAGGCTCATTGTTATGGAATAAGTCATTATAATGATTAGCATATTTTTAGTGTGAGCATCACACTGCCCAAGGTTCTGAAGCTGTGAAGTCCTGTCTTAAATTAAACCCTGTGGCTTCTAGGGAAGGCTATGGTGGTTGCTTCTCAAAAGTTCTGGGAAATAAACTCAAGGATGTGCAAGCCCGCCACACATCAGACAGGTTTATTCATTAGTGTAAACACAAGCAGGTGCAAACACATACTTCTAGATGCAGACTCAACCACTTGGCTGATTAAATACTTCTCACCTGTGCTGGCAAGCAGTTTGTGCTGTATGCATGGCTACTGCATTAAATGAAGGAAAACACACAAAAACAAAGTGAAGTTGAAAATGCTAAAATAGAAAAGAAAAGATTGAGTGAAAAAAATGAGCTGGGTCTAAGAATGATTCGGAAAGGGACCACCAAAGAAGTTCTTAAGAAAGTAAAGAGAGGGCAATCTGGGAAAGTGATGATAACAAGGGGGAGAATCATATGGGAAAATGATATCAGGATTAAAAGGAAGTAATAATAATAATAATAATAATAATAATAATAATAAGTTATTATTTATACCCCGCCCATCTGGCCGGGTCTCCCCAGCCACTCTGGGCGGCTTCCAACAGAAGAATAAAACACAATAATCTATTAAACATTAAAAGCCTCCCTGAACAGGGCTGCCTTCAGATGTCTTCTAAAAGTCTGGTAGTTGTTTTCCTTTTTGACATCTGTTGGGAGGGCGTTCCACAGGGTAGGCACCACCACTGAGAAGGCCCTCTGCCTAGTTCCCTGCAACTTGGCTTCTCGCAACGAGGGAACCACCAGAAGACCCTCTGTGCTGGACCTCGGTGTCCGGGCAGAATGATGGAGGTGGAGACACTCCTTCAGGTATACTGGACCGAGGCCATTTAGGGCTTTAAGGTTAGCATCAACACTTTGAATTGTGCTCGGAAACGTACTGGGAGTAAGTGTTGAGATGAGAAGTGAATGGGAAAGGAAAATGATGGAAGTGATGGAAGTGAATGGGAAAGGAAAATGATGGAAGTGTTGGTAGAAGTAGCATACAGTATTTCACATGATAAAGGCAAGCATGTTAGGAAGAAACCTCGGCTAGAACTCATCTCCCTGACATTTAGTGAAGGGAATATTTTATATGTGTGCAAGGAAGAGGATTCAGTCATATAGTCTGTGGTGGTAGAACCCAAACAGGTTTTACCATCTCAGTTACCCAAATCTTTACTGTCATAGAACCCATATGTAAAAGTGGATTGGGTCAGAGGGATGGTAAATGTGACTCTCCCCATCCTTTTTTGTCCAATGAACTGCCATTATTGTTTTCCTCTCAGCGAGGCTCTGAACCAAAATAAATCGTGCTGGAGAAAAGCAGCAGATGTACAGCAGTTTCACTGGGAGGGGGAGTTAGTTTTCCCAACCCACATATCCCTCCTTCCATTCAGTTGCCACTCCGCCACTTCATATGGAGGTGGCAGGATCCATGTTGGATCTGCCTTTTTCATATCTAGTTTGTCTCTTGGTGTCTGAAAAATCAGCCTTCTTGATGGGAATGTTGCTGTTTTGGATTCTTTTTCACTTATATGAGCATGCTAAAAGACTCCATGATGTCAGAGGCTGTAGAACTACTTGGCTGGAGTTGGTCACACAGGCATAATTCTACTGTTGAATATGCTCAGAAGAATGCAGTGCGTTGTAGGTTGCTTCCTTTTTAATTTGGCAATTTATGGACAGCCGAGCCATTCAAACTACATATGACACCAGGGAGCCTAGTGCAAACCGTAAATATGTGTAAATCATGGGTATAGTTAGGGATGTTTAATTGTAATTATTATTAGAGTGGAAAACCGGTTATTTTAATCCCTCCTTTCCTATACAGTCATTTGTTTCCAAAGCTGGGCTGAGAAACAAAATAGCAACATGGTACACTATAATCTGGCAAAGTGTCTTGTTTTGTTCTATGCATATTTGTTGAAGCTCTTTGCTTAATCCATAAGATATTAACTAACACTTACTGTACTTCGAAAAACTGAAGGTAGCACTTGTAGAAGTCTAGACACAATTCTGCCTTCACCGAAAATATGGATAAACTGTGTCTGCACTAATGTTTCTATTTATTGTAGAAGTTTTGTCTAGAATGTGAATAATACTTTAAATATACAAACAGGTGTCAGGCCTGTATTATTTCAGTCATACAGACTTTGGGTCTTCAGGGTTTGGGAAACTTTTGTGTTTGTGTCAAAACTCAAGAAGATGAATCCTGAGAAAATTCAAACTTTCCTTTGCATCAGAATGTCAAGGAGATAAGTAACTACACAACTTTTAGATGACATCTGAAGGCAGCCCTGTATAGGGAAGCATTTTAATGTTTGATGTGTTATTACCGTATGTTTTATTATGAGATATATTTCTGAATGTTAATTAACTCAGTGTCAGTTGTGTTGAAGAAAACTTGACAGAATGCCTAGTGGATTCCAAATGCTTTTCAACTGTGAGTTCAAAAGAGGCATTGTGTGAATACAAAATAACTAGGATTTTTTTCTACACACACAGCACGCAGTACAGTATAATGAAAATAGCAGTGTGACTACAGGAAAATGTCATATGGGAAGGATACTGCTGTGACAGTCTGCCTTTAAATTCCTGTGATCAGTCACAAGCCTATTTATATATAAATTGTATCTAAACAAGTAGGGCCTCCTTCCATTTAAGAAATTTGGGAGGCTTGGGATACCAGATTCCTGTGCTTATTTGCAAATCTGCCCTTTGTTACTGGCGTTTTGTATTTGCTGCTGTGGAACCTAACTCTGTTGTGGTGGCTTTCTTACAGACCTCTTGCTTCTGTTTGGCTTTGCAGAACTTGCTTCTGTTTGGCTTTGCAGAAGCTGTAGTCTCGCCCCACTGCTTTGCTGGCTTTCTGCCCCTTTCTTACACCCTGAAGGCTTGGTCCATTAAGTGAGAAGTAAGTGTGTGACAATTAATTTATGTGACAATTCATTTATATAGCAAAGAGGCTACCATCATCTGCATGCCTTCAGGATCATGTGCCTATGGTCACATGAGGTTGGGGAGTGGGACTATGATCAGTCACCCTGCCTGCACTGTTTTGCAGGGGGTGGTGACACCCTTCCAAAAGTGCTTAGAATGGCCTCATGAACTGGAACCTTCAGCGCTTGGAGATCCATCTCATGGGGCAGCCTACATGCATTTGGAATGCTGATGTGACTCCACTAACATGAATGGCATTGTGGAGAGGCTGGGGTAATGGTAAGGGGCAGGCATGTGCTCTCCAGCTTCACCCAAGTATAATATGATCCTGAATGCCTATATAGGATTATAGACTCAAAAGGTCAGATTTCCCACCCCACCCAGACTGCTCATTTGCTACCTCTGAGCAATTTTTCTTCTTAATTTTTTTTAAATAGTAAGAGTTGTGTGAGGCATTTCTTCTTTGTTCTTCCTTTGTCCATTTTGCTGATTTAGAGGCTTCCCTTCTACACTAGCTAACCAGGCAATCGGTCAGCTTTGCATATCCCAGATGGTCTTTACCGGGATGGATTTTGTTTTGTAGTCTTAAGTGAGAGAGGCAGTATCTCATTCATATCAGCATTTCCTGGGAAGATGAAAGACAGGTCTTCATAGCCATCAGCATCACTTGTCTCATTGCTCAGCAACTTGATGCTGAATGCGTGAACTGCTTCCGTAATATGTGTTCTGTTTGAGATGATGTTAGTTTGGTAGGTGTGTGTGATCTGTGATGGCAATTGCACATCTTCACATCATTGGATGGCAAAGGTCTCTTGTTTAATCACTTATTGCCTTAGGTGAATTAATGTTCTAGCAGTAATCATAGGGGCTGTTTGTTTGTTTGTTTGTTGTTGTTGTTTTCAAAACCCATTGCTAAAGTCTGAAAACAGAACATTTTCTGAAAAGAAAAGTTAAAACCAGAAATATTCTCGAAACATTTATGGGAAAGTTTTCCAGTGCCCTAAATTGATGGGGAACTCCCTTAGCATGTATAACTTATATTTAGTAAGCAAAACTGTATGAACACATCATAGTTTTTCCCCAGTATACTCATAAGTATTTGAAGTCAAATATTTTACTGGAGATAAGGTGAATCAATTAAGTACACTTAATGTAGTTTAAATATAGTTTAAATGTTACATGCAAATTAATTCAAAGCATTACTTGAATAGTATTTTTGTTTGTTCAGTAGGATACACTTCCTTACAGGGTTACAGTTCACAAAATTAAAAAAGGTGTAAAAACCCAGGAAGGTATTGAAAACTGTTAACATACTTTAACCAGACCCATATAATTTTGTCATGCATGCATGCATTTTATATGCATATGCATTTATGCTTTGTCAAAATAGACAGCTGAGAAAATTTAATTATAACTTTAAAACTGCCTTATTTGCCTCATATTATATCCATTAATTATGCTACTAATTAAGGTTATAATACAGTGTACTTTGGGAAAGGGAATTTTTCCAACCTGTATCATAGCTCTTAGTATGTATGGCATGATGTCAGAGCTACTACCTTTTTGTATTTGAAATTACAGTTGCTATTATTACGATGATTATTTATTAGACTTCTTAGTTGATAGTTACCCAAAGGTCTCCAGGTAACTTGCAACATTGTCAATATCAAAACAGTGTTATTTTATTCAAGTGTTTTAAAATAAATAGGTCTAACTTCTGTACATATAATTTTTTTCATAATTTCAGAGAACCCCCCCCCAAAAAAAATCTTATGTAGCATCCTAGTTGGACTAACTGAATTAGATGCAGGATTTAGCAGAGAATTTGGCCTCAGTGGGAGTGCGTGTATTGGTTTAATATCTTCTTAATCCTAAAAGCTGAAAATGTCCCAGGACCCAGGCAGGCCAGATACAAGTGAAGGAACATCAGGTAAATCAGAAGATAATCAGCAGGACAACTTGGATAACTCAGAACAGTCTTCCAGCAGAGGCAATACACCTCAAGGTAAGCAAAATTACTACTTCAAACCTGGTTTCCCTCTTCAGAATCAAAATACCCTCCAGGAGTTCTCTCTGTGTGTTCTGTACATCAAGGTAACTTTATGGAGCATTTTCTGAACAAAGCAGTATGTATGCCCCCCCCCCCCGATGTATTTCTTAAACAAGTAGTAATGCTGAGCCAGGCTTTCTACCTCACTTTGTGATATTGCACCACATACTCCAATGCATGGGGAGGAAATGAGACATTGGATTGACACCCAATGTTACAATTGTGGATTGTATCCAAAGTAGTGCTACGTGAATGTTCTGTGAACACAAGGACTTCTGCTTGAGCAATTGAATGTTTTATCCCATCCTACTCCCACATGCCCCCTAAATCTGTTCTAATGGTTTCCCCAAATCTCTTGAGCAGTTTTGGGGAGGGCACGTGTTGGAACGGACCCTGAGGATCATCTATTCCAACTCGCTGCAATGTAGGAATCTCATTGCACAATTGCGAATCCTAGCATTGATGGGGAACATTAATAGAATACTGCCCTATGCCTATTGTAGTCCAATCTCAGTTTTGATCTCCTGAAGCTGGAAATCTTGCAGCTTTTCCTTTCTGTTTCTTCCTTAAATAACAGAGTTTTTGGTTGCTTCCAATGTCGTGAATTCAACATACCTCACTTATTAATGAAGGGGTATATCTTTTGTTTCCTTTTAACATCCCTCCTTTCCAGTTTTCTTCTTCAATGTTATTGTAGCACAAATTCTGCCCATCTGACAGCTTTCACTTTTTCCTTTTTGTGACTATACCTTTCTTTCTCAGAAGGCTCAGAAGGATATTCCTTCTTTTCATATTTGAATTTTACAGGCACGGATTTGCACAGAATGACCTGTAAACAGCCCACTTCTTTGTGCAGCTTCAAACATGATGGTAGCATACAAACTCCACAGGATGGTCACAGACTGAACATGGCAGCCTTCCCCATCCTTGTGCCCTGCAGATCTTGTTGGGTGTCAACTCCCATTGGCCCCAGCCAGTCAGGGATGATGGGAATTGCAGGCCAACTATATCTGGAAGTCACCACATTGGGAAAGGTTGAGATGCACCATTAGATAGCTTATCTTTATTGAGAACATTCCTGAAACATAGTGGACATTTACTTCTACTATTTCCAGTGGTATCTGTGACTGTCCATCCTTATCAGTTCTTAGGAACTGTAAACTTTAAAATCGTACAGGACATGCTCAGTGAGATGGGAACAGTCATCTTTGTTAATTTACCATTTTTAAATTAATGGGACTGTTTGCTGAAGTATGTTTCATTACCTTCCAGCTAGCCCTCCTCAGTTTGTGTCAGTGGAGGAGCTGATGGAAACAGCAAAAGGAGTTACCAACATGGTGCTGGCCCATGAAATTGTCGTCAATGGAGGCTTCCAAATTAAGCCAGCTGAACTGCCAGAAAACAGGTAAGATGTCTATTGTCACAGGCATAACAAGTTTTAACCAAACATATCATTTTTTTCTGTACAAAAAAGCAGCACCGCAAGTAGTGGATCCAGTGGGGGGGGGGGAATAAGTTAAAAACATCTCACTGTTTTTACATTGGAGTGAGAAATACAGAAAATATTGTGACTGGTCAGGCATTTGTTAAGAGAACATAAGCTTATTAACAGTGGATACATCATATTCTGTTTGCCATGAACTAAAGGGATCTTCCTCATCCTGTGAACCACATCCTCTCCCCAGAGGCCCTCAGCAACAGGCTCCTATAGCCATGAAGGTTAGCTTTGTACATCTAGCTCAAGTGTTATATCCTATATGTAGTCAGGGAACGTTATGTTCACGTTTGTACATAAAGTATATTAAGAGCATTCCTCCCATAGGAGGAGATAGAATGCTTATATCAGAATACGCACACAGTCAGCTGTGATTCAAATTTCCACATTCACCACAGAATTCATTTAGGAAGCTGTTTTGCATATTATCTATGGAGGGAGTTCTCAAAACCTTCCAGCCCTTCTGGCAGCTACACCCCCTACCTTTTTCATCCCATTTTGGCGACGGAGTCTCCCTTACATGTTCCTTTTGAGCTAGAACTTCCTCTTGGGCGCAATGTATTTTCCAATGTATTCTCTTCAGCTGTAATGTCGGAGATTTAAAGTAACCATGTAACTGCTAGTGATGGTTCCCCACCCCCCTTTCGAAGCATCACAAGCTCATTGTACTTGGCTTTGTGTTAGAATTACCATTTCAGTTTTCTTCTCCTGTTGTCTTGCTTGTCAGCCTTGAAAGAAGAGTAAGGGATATTGTCCACAAAGCTTTTTGGGATTGCCTGGAAACACAGCTAAAGGAAGACCCACCATCATATGATAATGCAATTAAACTTGTGGGAGAGATCAAAGAGGTAAGAGGGGCTAATGTATTTCCATAAGCAAACTTCTTGTCCATACATGATTCTACATTGTTTAAGGGTAGTTGCAACTGTATCAAGCCCAGTACAGGTCTTCAGAGACCTACACTATTTCCTGCTCCCAGTACATTTCTTCCTTCTCTTTGCTTCCTGTTTTCTAACTAGTAACCAGCCCATAAAAAGGTTCTGCCCTGCTTTCCCGTGACTGCTAAGTTCCTTCAGCAGGTACTTTGTGTCAAAAGTTTCTGAAAGTCCAAGTGTTTATATTATCTTCCAGATGGACTTCATCTACGTTGTTTGCTTATATCTGCAAAGCGTTCTAAAAACAGGATGAGGCATGTTCAGAAGCATCTTTGACTTGGACAAAAAGAGATCCTCATGTCCTGTTCGAGCCTCACAAAGGCGTTTGATTGGGTACTGCTGGAGCCAATGTACAAGACTAGATAAATTATTGGCCTGATCTATCAAGGCAGTTCCTATTTTCTTAGACCAGTGGCCTGTTTCGCCTAGTGTCCTGTTTTCAGCATTGACCCTGTTTCATAAGGGCATGGACTGGTGGCAGGCAACACCTGAATCCTTTGGATAGCTTTGCAGTACTTCCATAATGACTTATAGCCTTATGCCCTGCCCCACTGTGCTCTGGAATCAGTATGGCAAACAGTTTCTGTTGCCTCGTAATCCAATTTACAACCTGTCGCTAGTGAAAAATTATGTCGGCCACAGTCTGCCACTTGATTGACTGAGGCATTTCGTTCCTCTCCCCTGGCCCCTAAAACATCTGTGCTGGAACTACTCATTGTGTCGCCACGTATCTTCAAAACCTGCACACTGCTTCTCCTCTGCAAAGTGAGGTCAGTAGAGGGAGATTTGCAGGGGAGAAGCAGAGCTGAATCCTACCCTCTCTTGCAGTTTCCCCCTTGCAATCTGCAACCCCATCTCTGTTTCAGATCCATGTTTGTGATGGAAATAATCATTCTAAAATTTCAGCAAAGTGACAGTTGAAGAACAGGTTAAGCACCCTTTCTCACAAACCCTGTTTCCCTGCAGATTTCCCTCCTTGACACCACTCTTGCAGGCAAGAACGAGCCGTCTCAGGAACAGTTTCTTCTCTAGAGCAATTTTGGCCTTAAATGGAAAGCCTGGACTTTGAAGTCATCTTATTTTACTTGTTATTTTGTATTATATTTACTGTTTTTAATTAGGTTTTTGTAATTTTGGATTATGCGGAATGCTTTATCTGAGTGGATGTAGCAACCGAGTAATTTCGTTGTTCCCGCAAGGGGACAATGACAATAAAGATATCTTATCTTATCTTATCTTTGCAGAATGGAAGCATCAGGCGTGAGTTTAAGCATATGAAATGGAGCAGAATGCGTCACCCTTCAATACACTGTGGGTTATGCATGCATACACACTGAAGCACCAGTATTAATGCCCTGCTCCAGAAACCAAGGGTTGCATCCAGCAAAGTCATCCTGGTTGTGCAAGGACTTCCACTTGCATAATGGAACTACCCCTCCCTCTCCCCACATTCTATCCCCCAAATATGCTCCAGAGGGTTGGAAAAAGCCCTGCAACAGACTGGTTTGGGGGGGGGTGGAGAAGAGGAAGGGGATGTTGTTGAGCAAGCAGAAATCCTTGTACAGATGGGATTACTTCATTGGATACAACCCCAAAACAGTTCTTCTGTACACAGTGAATGAAAACTATTAAAACTGTTAATGATTTGACCTTGTTTTACTTTTCCTGGTAACACAATATTGCTGCAACTGTTATTCACCTTGAAATAGTGTTGATTGATACAGCAACATAATACTGCTATGAGCTAACAAAGGAACATTGCTTTCTTTCAGACGCTTTTGTCTTTTTTGCTGCCTGGCCATACTAGATTAAGAAATCAGATTACCGAAGCTCTAGACCTGGAGCTGATAAAACAGCAGGCAGAGAATGGTGCCCTTGACATTTCTAAGTTGGCTGAGTTCATTATTGGAATGATGGGAACTCTCTGTGCTCCAGCTAGAGATGAAGAAATTAAGAAGCTGAAAGACATTCATGAAATTCTTCCCCTGTTCAGGTACTCACATTAAATCAGTGTCTGCCTATGGAAAAATACTTTGAATGTTTTTGATAACCATTGGCAGGATACAAAATTTTGCATGTAGCGATGAAATAATACATGTGTGCATTCATGTTTGTTTAATGGAGTGGAAATGCAAGTGCAAGAATAGTGAATAATCTGGAAATTATTTTTCTTTATCAAGACTACTTTTATAGAGGCATTGCAACTGGGATTTCCCTCCCCAGCTAGTTTAGAAAATAAATAAAATCATGTATACTCCTAAATACAAACAAAATGTGGCATTTATGTCTACCCCTCCCTACAGCTTTAGCTGATATGTCAGACTGAGGTGCGAATTTTGCTTGTATGTTCCTCAATGATAAAGGGGAAGTGGAAGGAGGAGAAATATTTTTTCACATAGGATACCAGATGCATGGGAAAGTATTCTAGTAGGGACTTCTGTCTCACATTATAATTTCTGTATGGGAGGGGCCCTTTGTTTTTGTAAAGATGAGCATTCATCTAAGCCCCAACTGCATTCTGAAGCTGTCTCGGGCTTATCATCCAAGCAAGAATCGGGCAGCAGTGATCTGAAAAACTGCTAAAGGTAATTTTTAGCATATATTACATATGCCAGCAGAATTGTTCTCTAGAAAGC
Organism: Zootoca vivipara; assembly: GCF_965207765.1. Lineage (NCBI taxonomy): Eukaryota > Metazoa > Chordata > Lepidosauria > Squamata > Lacertidae > Zootoca > Zootoca vivipara. The sequence continues at coordinate 70,814,755 of NC_142582.1, read as the reverse complement.
ACTGTATTTCTTCCTGTTCTTTAAAAGGGGATTGTTCCTAGTTCTCCCCACATAGTTCTTTAGTTAGATGACTTAAATATGCCTCCTTAGATGGCTTAAATATGCCTCCTTAGCTCTTCATTTATCTCCTTTTATATTTGATAAATATTGCAAATTTTAGGGCATGTGGTTTGATTTATTGCAGACATTTAGACATGCTGTATTTCTCATTGATACCGTTTTTAAAAATACTGTGCATTGCTTAGGTTTTTTTTTAAAAAAATAAGCGATTTATAAAGGTAAAGGTAAAGGGACCCCTGACCATTAGGTCCAGTCGTGACCGACTCTGGGGTGCGTGCTCATCTCGCATTATTGGCCGAGGGAGCCGGCGTATAGCTTCTAGGTCATGTGGCCAGCATGACAAAGCCGCTTCTGGCAAACCAGAGCAGCACATGGAAACGCCGTTTACCTTCCCGCTGTAGCGGTTCCTATTTATCTACTTGCATTTTGATGTGCTTTCGAACTGCTAGGTTGGCAGGAGCTGGGACCAAGCAACGGGAGCTCACCCCGTCACAGGGATTCGAACCGCCGACCTTCTGATCAGCAAGCCCTAGGCTCAGTGGTTTAACCCACAGCGCCACCTGGGTCCCAAGCAATTTATAAATGTCCTTAAATAACTACACATGCCTGCTTGAAATGTCTTCTTGATTTTGCAGAGAGATTTTTTCTGTGTTGGACTTGATGAAAATGGACATGGCTAATTTTGCCGTCACCAGCATAAGGCCACATTTAATGCAGCAGTCAGTTGAATATGAAAGGAAGAAGTTTCAGGAACTTTATGAGAAACAACCAAGTACGGTTTTTGTTATTTTGCACTGCTAAATGATCTGCTTTTTGTTTATTAAAAGACAATTTTATTAAGCTGATTCATCATAACTGTTCAGTCCTTAATTTGGTAATTATGCCAAAATAACTCCCCATGAATGGCAGAAAGCTTACTGAACTCAGTGGGGCTGATGTCTGATGAGCTGTATATGGGAGGTCCTTCTGCATAAACTTTGGGTTGTTTCTCAGTGTCATGAATGGGAGCATGCAATGCAGTTTAAAGATTGCAGTTTTAGCATAAGTGTATTAGGGGAAAATGAGCGGTGGTAATAAAAATAAGCATTCAGAGTGCAAATGTCTGGATATCTATTTCAGTTTTTAAAGTCAAGTTATTAACCAACTAAAAAAATTCAGTCAACTGAAAATCCAGAAACAATAGGCCCTTGGATAGAATTATTCAACATGCCTTAACTCTTAAGGCCATCTTCCCTAAGGACCGACACCCTTCCCTGTATGTCTTTCACTTTGGAGGTGACGCTGATCCGAAGTAGGGAGATGGCTTTCTCAACTGTGGTGCTCCAAGTATGAAATATTTTAGAATTCATGATGAGAGACCTCTCTATTCACCTAGGCATTTTAAGTACTGTTTCACATCTTACACCTGCTCATCTTATTTGTCAGCTGTTTTCATGTATTTTGTTTTAAACTGTTTTGATTGTTTTTATTTTGTTCATATATCGCACAAACCATTCTGCGCAATCGGTTTTGACCAAGGGCGGTATAAAAATATTTCAAATGGATAGGCAGGAAAATGGGTTGATGAGAAAATGGTCTGGTAAGTCAGTTTTTCCCTCAAAACAGATTCCTTAGATTTCGTCACTGAGTGGCTGCAAGAAGCTGCGGATGACCTGAGATCCAGAATGGTGCCTGCTATTGATCATGGCGCCACGTCTACCAGTACTGCCCCTGTGCTCTGTTCTGTTGCTGTACAGAATCATGCATACCTTAAGCTCCTCAAATGGGATCATCTGCAAAAGCCTTTTCCAGAGGTAACTATTTGCTTTTCTGTAATTACTATAACAGTTTTTGGATTGGTAGGGTGCGTTCAAACATACACTTGAACTAGGTTGGGTAAGTCCCTTTGAATGGGAAGGACAGGGCTTGTTTTTTTGGGTCTTTAGATTATTGCCTTTGAACCTAATCTTTATGCTGCATACAGTGTGTTTGGCTGATGGTGTCAAGATGTGCCTGTGTGTGGCAGGCAGCTGCCATAATGCTGCCTCATCCTCAGTGGCTAGGGGGAGGTATAGTTTAAATGGAGAAGCTGACTACCATCTGGGCTAGAGGTCTTGGAGTTTGGTCTTTGTTGGCTATTCTTGGGCCCTCTGCTCATCCAGAAGTTCCTGATAGCTTATACACTGAGTCCTCTCGTCAAGTGGAGCTGTTAGTCAGTCTGGAACAGGTCTATGCTCATCTGCAATCTTATCATGGATGAAAGGGCTGACCTGACATGTTTTGCTGAGGCTTGGGTGGATCGGCTGTTCTTGCAAGGATATTTAGTACAGCACCTGGCTAGACCAGGGGATCGAGGTGAGGGTGCTGCCATTATTTTTAGAACCACTGTCTCCTTCACCAGACTAGGAAATGGGCTTTGAGAGCTTGCAACCTAGTGTTAGGCTGGATTGGGGATGCTACACTATATAACTATTACATCATCTTGCCTTCCTCCCTGCATTCTGAATTTACTATCCTCTGTTGTGTTAAAACATTTTCCCCCCAGACTGTGCTAATGGACCAGAGCCGCTTCCAGGAAATGCAGCTGGAACTGGAGCAGCTTATTTTAACTGGAGCGATTCTTCTGGTAACATTCAATGCTGCAGGCACAGCGCTTTCAGGCTTGCCAGCATTTACGGCCAATCTTAAAATGGTTATCCGGGTACTGCTGACAGGTCTACACCTCCCGTGAGTACTGTGTGCCTTTGGGGCCCTTTATAGGGTGATGCAGGATGATATAGATGTCAGTTTCAACTAGATCTCGGGCCTGTTTTGCACATTCTTCCCTACTTCTCCAAGTAGTAAAAGGCTTTTGAAATTATGAGGAATTCCCATTATGAGGAATAGTGGGTTACAGGTAGGTAGCCGTGTTGGTCTGGATCGAAGTAAAATAAAAAAATTCCTTCAGTAGCACCTTAAAGACCAACTAAGTTTTTATTTTGGTATGAGCTTTCGTGTGCATGCACACTTCTTCAGATACCTGAAGAGGAATAGTGGGGTAATTCTAATCTTCGGATAATTCTGATCTTCACATTTGGCGTAACCTTTGATTATACTACTTCATTATACAGGTTTGTGGGAATCTGATACTCTCACATGGAATGGGAAAGGGTTATAGGTAGTTTTTTGTGTGGGGAACATCTAAACATATGTTGTGCACTCACAGAGCATTCTGAAGAGTTATGAGTCTGGAATTTTCTTAACATAGCTCCCAGTTGTGTCTAGGAAATTGCTGACACACACCCCCCCCACACAATATAGACACACCCACTTGTTTCTTTGAGAACTCAAATCCCCTCTTTAAAAAGGAAGTGGTTGGTGTGTGATGATTCCTCCAGTAATGTTCCCTCAGTCTGTAAGGTTTTTACTCGTATAGCTCATGTTTTGTTTGATTGGCATACATTAGCTAACCTGTCAATTCAATTCCATGTTGTTTATGAGCTGTTAAAACATACAAGAATTTTGATCATCTTTTTCTAGCTCCTTCAACTTGAGTGAAGCATTGGCTGTCGTAAGTGAAAAGACTTGTGCTGAAGTTAATAGTTGCCTTTCCCAACATGGATTCACACCTTTCACACTTGAGAAGGAGACTGAGCTTAAAGGACAGATCCAGGCTGTGGCCAAGCCTAATAACACTGTGTGCAAACTGATAGGTATGCTTTGTAGATCAGATGACTGCTCTTTTCCCTGCAATAGTTGTGCAAAATCAATTGTTCTGCATGTCTAAGTCAAACATACATTTGAGGACATGGGTATATCTTATTTTTGTAAAATGAAGGGGATAGTAATGCTTCAAATGGGTGAATGGACTCGTTTTGAGATGAGAGATTGTATTAGCTGCAGGTGCACATCATAAGACTAAGCCAAAAATCCTGGTTTCAAGAGCCAGGATATGCATGAGCAGTATGCACTTGCAGGCAGACCCTTTCTTGCTGCTTCATTCCTCCCTTTCTTGAGCTGCAAAAGCAAGCCAGGACTAAACCATAGCTTCTCGTTATATGCATATCCTGAAACTATGACTAATGGCTTCAAAACAAGCCAAGGTATTAAACCAACATTAAACCTTGGTCTTGTTTGGAAGCTAAAAACCAGTTTAGAAGTTTTCATGTAATGGGAAACTGTAAAGGGAAGTGGCAAGGGCCTGCAGCCACTGTTTAACATAACCATTAAAAAGCTACTTTGTCAAGGTGTGGAGGTCAAAAACCAGGAAGGAAAGGCCGCTTTTGGAAAATGAAACATTTTCTTGAAGAATTACTGAAAAGTGATGTCAGGTTTGAGTTTTCTATCTATGAGTGATGATGTTCCTCTTGGAACTGGGAAGCAGAGATACATAGGAATGTTTGAAATGAAGGAGAAATGATGCTAAAAGAACTCCAGATTTTGGTCTGTCTGTGATTGCGATAAGACGGTTGTATAAAAACAGAAAAATTAAGCACCATTATGGGCCTAATTGATGCATATTATCGAAATAGGAATTTGGGATCTTTCAGGAAGTCTTACTAATAATTTACTTCCCTTCTCAAGATTCAAGAATCCAGTCGTTTCTGGAGAGCTACCTTGCTTCTGGAGATCAGAAATCTCTTCCTGCCACTCCTGGTGGATTAGGCCCTATTCAGAAAGAGCTGGAGGAAATGGCTATCAAGTACGTTCGCCTTGTTGCCTACAACAAGATGGTCTTCAGTCCTTACTATGATGCAGTTCTCAGCAAAATACTGAATGAAGAAGACTCATCTTAGCTATCTGTGAGGAAAACTGGGAAGGTGTCAGACTCATTGGTATGCTGCCCTAAAGAAGATAAGGGTAGGAGAAGGCTGTCACACTCATGCTAATGATGAGGGCTGGGAAACAGAGGCCTCTTTCAGACCCCAGTTGTTTCTTGGGGATCCCCACAGTCTGTCTTGGTATCGCCTATTCCCCACCAGGCCCCCTCAAACACAGACCAGCTCTGTTTAGGAACTTAAGTAAAATTCAACACAGCACAGTTTTATTTAGGCACTTGTGTGTAGGAGGCAGAGCGAGGAGTACCAAGATTTAAATGTTCACTTCCCCCTGCTTTCACCCAAGTTCAATAACTGCTCATAGCCAATGCCAGTCCACCATTGGACACTGCTCCCATCCCATCCTGGTCCTTCTGGCTGCTGAGTGTGCTTCTATACATGGGTCACTGTTGTTTGGATCGGGGGGGGGGGGGTCAACTGTATGTGTTGCTTAGCATGTGTGCTTGCAGACAGATTGCTGGCACGGATCATGCTGAATTCCTCCTGCCCTCCCCCCACTTTACCTCATAGAGTAGCCTTTGGCTGATCCAGCAGACAACCCACGAGCAGGAAGTTTCCCTCTGCCCGTCATATCACCCTTGCTGGGCTTGGATGCAATACTTTTATTTGAATGTTAGAAATTGTGATTTTAAATTTATAGTGGGAAGTGGACTACCTTTAATAATAATAATAATAATTTATTATTTATACCCCGCCCATCTGGCCGGGTTCCCCCAGCCACTCTGGGCGGCTTCCAACAAAACAGAAATTCTAAAATACAGAAATCCATCAAACATTAAAATACAGAAATCCATCAAACATTAAAAGCTTCCCTAAACAGGGCTGCCTTGAGATGCCTTCTAAAGGTCTGGTAATTGTTGTTCTCTTTGACCTCTAGTGGGAGGGCATTCCACAGGGTGGGTGCCACTACCGAGAAGGCCCTCTGCCTGGTTCCCTGTAACTTGGCTTCTCGTAGTGACCTCAGTGTCCGGGCAGAACGATGGGGGTGGAGACGCTCCTTCAGGTATACCGGACCGAGGCCGTTTAAGGTCCCATGAAGTTTATAGAAAACTTTCTGCTAGGTTTTAAAGTGTTTTCAGGAGTTCATAAACATGTGACTTATTGGATACTTGAGGACATTAACTGTTTCTTAGGTAGGCTCACTTGTTAAGTGTTTTCTAAGATCAGAGACATGGATGTGTATGTTGAGTCACAAATATGGGAGGCAAAAATAATTCTGTGAATTGACTTTAGAAATTGCTTTTGGTTGAAAAGCCACACTGCACAGTATGCTTCCTGAATGTTTAGTAGCTGTTTTAATCTTAAAGGGGGAACAAAGATAAAAAGCCTCTACATTAGTGCTTAAGTAATCTCTCTGAATAATAGAATTGCTCTAAAGCAGACCAGCTCCCACCCATCATTATTTGATGAAACTTTCTCTGTTTATTTTTTTTAAAAAAAGAGGTTCTCTTTAACTATTCAGCCCATTGTGTTTAAAATGTGATGCTTGTGATGTCTGGATATATGGCAAAAGTATAGGGCTAAATGGTTTTCCTCTGTGAAAAACTGGTTAGCACCTACCTGAAACGTAGATCTATGAAGTTTGAGTGAGTCTGTGAGGTTGGGTTTTAGGACCCACCAGTGCAGCAAAGGCAAGACAAATGTCTTGGGAAGGGGACGGAGCTCCCAGCATTCTTCAGTCTATAGACTCACCAAGTGGAAAGCAGGCACTGAAATTCAAATGGTTATGAAAAAGAACAGTAGCAAGGACAAACATACAATTGTCCCTCCCTAAAAGTAGAACTGCAACAGGAGTAAATTTGCCTTGAAGGCAAGGCTTGATAATTACACAACCAACCTAATCCCAACAAGGGATACTTCCAATCAACTCTCAATTTTTTTTAAAAAAAAAATCCTTCCAGTAGCACCTTAGAGACCAACTACAGTAAGTTTGTCATTGGTATGAGCTTTCGTGTGAATGCACACTTCTTCAGATACACTGAAATGGAATTCACCAGACCCTTATATATAGTGAGAGGGTGGGGAGGGGTATTACTCAGAAGGGTGGTGGGAATGGGTGATTGGTTGATAGGTGTGGTAAACCTGTTGACGACTGTTAACAACTGCAATTGGTCTTACAGGAAAAAGCAAGGGGTGAGATTGCTAAAAATAGCTTTATCATGTATAATAAGATAAGAATCCAATGTCTCTATTCAGACCAGGTCTCTCCATGGTTTTAAGTTTGGTAATAAGTTGCAGCTCAGCAACTTCTCTTTCCAGTGTATTTCTGAAATTCTTTTGTAATAAGACAGCTACTTTGAGTTCTGGTATAGAATGTCCTGGGAGATTGAAGTGTTCTCCTACTTGTTTCCCAGGACATTCTATAAATGATCTCAGCCCAGCAGGCTGTCATCCAATGTGATGATGGCTCAAGTTCGATCTTCCAAGGGGAGTGCCTTTACGTAAGTTGTGGCTATTTGTCCGCCAGCATGTGGCCAGGCAGAGATGATGTGGAATCATGATGTGATAGTGTCTTCCTCCTGTGACCAGTCACTGGTGAGTGCTCCTAAGGCAGTAGCACCCACAGTGATGGCTTGGCATAGAGCTTTCCCCAAGGTGGTTTTTGTGATGCTGATATGCACACCCAAAGGCATGGGACAGCCAGGGCCAGCGCGTCCATTTAGGCGAACTAGGCAGTTGCTGCCTCAGCCCCGCTGCTTTGGGGCGAATCACGAGGGAGGGCTCTGTTTCCCTCCCTCGCGGCTTCCTTTGAAGCCCTCCTTCAAGGCTTTGAAGCAGCTGGTTTGAAGTCAGCCGGGGAGAAGGGAGACGCGGCTGCCCCTGCGAGAGGTGGCAACAGGATCAGCGCCCCGAAAGCGCTCCTTTCGGGGCATTCATCCCGCTGCCTCTCGCAAGAGCAGGCTTCCTTCCCCCCCTCTCTTTCTTTTTCTCTCTTCTTTCTTTCTTTCTTTCTTTCTTTCTTTCTTTCTTTCTTTCTTTCTTTCTTTCTTTCTTTCTTTCTTTCTTTCTCTTTCTTTCCTTTCTTTCTTTCTTTCTTTCTTTCTCTCCCCTCCCTCCCTCTTTCTCGCTATTTCCCTCTCACCCCTCCTCCCTCCCTCCCTCCCTTTCTCTCTCTCTCTCTGTTGCTGTTTCCCTCTCACTCACTCCCTTCTCTGTCTCTTCCCTCCCCCCCTCTCTTTCATCCCTTCCTTCCTTGTATTCCTTCCTTCCTTCCCTCCCTCTCTCTTTCCTCCCTCCCTCTATTTCCCTCTCACCCCCTCCCCCTACCTCCCCCCTCTCTATTTCTTTCTCACCTCCTCCTCCCTCCCTCCCTCCTGTCTCTTCCCTCCCTCCCTCCCTCCTCTCTCTTTCATCTCTTCCTTCCTTGTCTTCCTTCCTTCTCTCTTCCCCCTACCTCCCTACACTATTATTCTGTGGTAGCAGGACTGTCACTGCTTTGGAACATGTAGCAGAGATCATGGTTACAATGAACAGGTTGGATGTGAAATACATCTGTGTTTGAAATATGATTGGCCGGAGGGGGGGGGCGCCAGAAGGTGATCTCGCCTAGGGCACAAAAAACCCTAGCACTGGCCCTGGGTACAGCTGTGTAATGACCACTTTTTTGCTGTTAGGGGGCTTTTGATGGCTGCTTTAATTCAGATGACTCTGTCCAGTGCTGAGGGGATAAACCCTCTTACTGTGGCCAGAAGTGTCCCCAGATGAACCAGTTGTTTCTTGGAGCTCAGGTGCACAGGGTGAAATCTAGACATGTCTCAGTGGCATCTCCAAATTGTGCTTGACCATCTTTCAGATATAAAGTGTGGCAGAGTAGATTAGCAACAGGAAGGTACTTTCAGCAGTTCTGTAATGTCAAGTTGTAGAACATAAAACTTGTTAGCCAAACAAGCATATTTTTTGTACTTCAGCAAAGAGTTCCACTCATCCTTGGTCACAGATGTAAATGGAGCAGGAACTGGAACATATCTAGTCACTTTAGGTCAGGTAACTTGGTCACACCTGTGAGAGGTGCAGACAGCTCTTCAACTAGATTTATCATTATCATTGTTTATTTGTATGCCGCCTATCCATAGTTAAAACCATTCTCAAAGCAGTTTACAACATGAAAATAATTACATAACTGCAAACATAACAAAAGTAGCCATGACTGATAAATGAAAAGTACACAGCATAATCGAAAGGTACAAAAAAAAAAAATCAGTATCAAAAACAGCAAAATTATTATCTCAAAAATTTAATCTTGACCCCCCAACAAACAATCCTGAACAATGCCCTACCCACCCCAAGAATTTGTAAGTATCCTGAAAAGCAGGTCTTCCAGGACTCACAGTCAAGATGGTCCCCAAGCAAGGAGGGAAGACATTGCCTTCCCACCTCCTGGTCCCAGGCCCTTAATCCATTGTTTACCCCAGGCTGCCTGGCTCAAGTTCCTCAGAATATTCACAACAGTTTCCCTCACTTCTTGTAGTGGCAGTGCCATGCAGCCCAGCTGCATCAAATGGGCCTTGACGGGTCAGCATTTTGGCCTTGCAGATCCAGAATTGGGTGAACCTCTCTGCCTCCGGGATGTGGGAAAGTGAGGCCAGGAGCTATTATAAAGGAACCCCCTCTTCTTCTGTCAGCTTTTGACACTCTGCCAAGGTGCTGCCAATCTTCTGGGCACCCCGAGCTGCTCTGTGTCCTCCATGGAACGCCAGAAGGAGCAGTCCAGGGCCTGCTTCCCCTTTGGCAGCTGCTTTTTATGCCCCAAACATTTGAAAGCAATCAAATACTTGGTCAAGCAGCCAGCCAACCAGCCACACTCTGTCTTTCTTAGAACAAGAAAAAGAGAATGAAAACAACAAGCCTGAAGAAAGTCAGAATAGAAGTATATAGGAGCAGAAAGCAAAGACATGTACAGCTTGCAGTAAAGGCAGGACCATAGCTGCCAAGTCTCCCGTATTCCCCGGGAAACCCGTTTTTCCAGCCGTTCCCAGCTGGAAAAACGGATTTTTTGTTTTTTCCTGGTTTACTTACCGGCCAGGGGAGGCACCTTCTGCGCATGTCTGGAGTCTCTGGACATGAGCAGAAGCGATTTCTGGCGCGGCGGCCATTTTGGAACTGGGCGGAGCATGCTCAGAAGCTACTCTCGATGCTGCTCTGCCCAGTTCCAAAATAGCCGCAGCGCGACTTCCAGCACGGCGGCCATTTTGGAACTGGGCAGAGCAGCATCGAAAGTCGCTTCTGAGCATGCTCCGCCCAGTTCCAAAATGGCGGCAGCGCTACTTCCGGTCTGCCGATCCCTTATTTTTCCGGCAGGAACTTGGCAGGTATGGGCAGGACAGATTAAGGAATGCTTAGGTCTCCTCCTCCTTCCCAAGGTGTTTGTCACGCTGGTGAGGCCTAAACATGGCAAGGCTCACTCCAACTAGGAGATAGATGAGTAGATAAGATACCCTGGGCTACCACAAAATATTGAATCAGTGTTTTTAACATGGAACAACATTGACCACAACCCAACAAAAAACAGTCATCTCTCCCACTAATACAGACTTTACTGTGCTTACCTTTGGCTGGGTTGGACCTCTCAGGTCTAGAATTGCCAAAGTAAAATAATTATTCCTCGGTTATATTAGTCAAATTGTTGCTTTAGGCTTTGCTCCCTACACATCTGACCACTTAAAGAAAAAAGTGCTGCTTGATAATTTGCAACAATAAGTTGGGGATAGTAAACATGGAAATTCAGTATTCTTCTATTATTGTCTGACTTGTATTTAATTGAAGCTGTTAATGTGGTATTGTTACTGTTTTTCTTATGTATTTTATGTTGCTGCTGTCTACTCCATTTATGCACCACTAATGTGAGATTGTAACTCATTTGTGATAAATTATTGTGTGTACTTTACATGTTGCAGTTACAGATAAACAGCGATTGCCCGCCATTCTTCTTTCTGGTTTGTATGCAGTTTTTGCTCCTTTCATTACTTGTTGCAGGCAAGTATTTATCTTTTTAATTCCCCTTTAATATCTATGTATGTGTTCAAGTCCTTGAAGAAAGAGCTATAGCTTAAAAGTGCAATTCTTCAAGAACTGCTGGTATGCAGAGCAGCGGATGGGTTGGTGGGACTGCAGCGCTCACCTTCAGTTGCAGTGCCGCTGCATACAGGTACAAAGAGATTTGAGTGGCAAGTGAGATAAGAGAGACCTCTGCCTTGTCCCTCTGTCCTGATATGCAGCAGTGACACAACCAGAAGGTGAGTGATGTGGATTCCCCCATGCCATCTGTTACTGTGTATGCGTTACTGCCATTGAGTTATTTTAGCTAGTAGATTACTTGAGAAGCAGTGGCACTTGCCACATAAGGATGTGGTTACAGTGGTACCTCGGGTTACAAACTCCGCTAACCCGGAAGTACTGGTAGTACCTTGGGTTGAGAACTTTGCCCCAGGATGAGAACGGAAAGTGTGCCGGCGGCATGGCGTCAGCAGGAGGCCCCATTAGCAGAAGCACGCCTCAGTTTAAGAACGGTTTCAGGTTAAGGACGGACCTCCAGAACAAATTAAGTTCGTAACCTGAGGTACCACTGTATTTGTAACCTCAAGAATACACCAGTGTGTTGGCTATTACTGGCCCCTGGATGTCTAAGGACCTGTAGAAGGATGGGTAGCGTTCTGTTTGAATGTGGCTGGATAGTGCAGTAATCCCCAGTATGTGTATCCCCATAATTTCATCCCATTTCTGCATTAATTACACTTTTAGAAATCCCAGCATAAAATTACATTTAAATATATTTTAATACTTTTTTTTTAGAAGGTAAGAAGCTGGTGGATAACTAAGCTTCGGAACGTACCTTAGTCTAGTTCATTCAGATCAGTTCAGGTCCAGCTGGAATTTGTAAAGATCAGCTGCTTGCAGCATTCCGAATGCAGTGGTTTGTCTCAGGGTGTTAATTGCCACTCGGTAGAATTAAACCGGTTCTTGCTGACATTGTTGTCTGGATTACAACCATTCTCCCTATTACAGTTTTTAAAACTGTAAAAGGCTTTGGGTACCTTGCTAGAAAGGCAGTATATTCCCAGTTTGAGAGAACATTTAGGGGTCCACTGTAGCTAAATCTCAACAACTGTGAGTGCTTGGTTTCAACAATATTGCTTTTTAGGAGCAATGGAACTGGTGCCATGTTTAGAAAAAAAATCGCCAAGGCTTCAAAAACAAGGAAATTGGTCCACAGTCAAACGAAATAATAATTTACCCAAATGTTTCTCTTTGTTTACTCAAGATTTTATTGTAGACTGCACTGAGAATTTTATTTAAGACCAGTATAACAAATAGCCTTTTAGAAGGAGGCAAACCCATATACTGCGTTTAATTCATGGAAGCCACCCTAGGAAGGCATAAAATAAAATTTTCCATGATTACAGTGCTGTCATGAAGGCTCAGCTCTTAGCTGAATCAGATGTAAAGAGGGCTCTTGCTGCAGATCAGTCACTACTAATATTTATAACCTGAAATAATGACATTCCTGGACATTTGCTTTTAGTTTGTCATGTATGTTCAGATATCAATTTTCTGAATAATAAATTGCACTGTAATAAGTTAATAAAGCTGTTAGAAGGCCAGCTGTGAGGGGCTAAGCCAGTTTCCAAAAAGGAGCCCCAGCAAAGCAACTGTACCCAGCTTGTCAGAGGCTGTCTGGTGGTACGTCATGGACAAGTTCTGCCAGTGGTGTGGGGAATTTTGGGTTCCCTTGTTCCTCTGCCTTCTCCACAGGAGGAATCCTGGAGCTGGGTGTACTTGACTCCCCACCACCCCTGCCTACAATGGGAGGGGAAGGAAAGACAAACTGCAAACAAAAAGGTAGGAAGGAGCTGTCACCCCTCTCTAGCTCCGTGTGCTAGAAATAAAGTGGTATGAGGCATGACATGATGGAGAGATCCTTTATTGGAAAGGAATGTTCTTCCATTTTAAACTACAAAAAACAGTTTCCATTCATTCTGCCATAAATAAAAACAAAGAATAAGGCAGGACAGACACTAAATGAGCAAACTGAGAACAACTTTGTTTTCCAGAGGTGTGGACTAAAAATATTTCACAATTTTTATGCTATCCAGTTTTTAAAATAAAACTGTCAGGACCCCTGCAAGATTTCAAGTGGTAAGATGGGGATACACATGTGAAGAGCAACCAAATGCAATTCAGACATTCTGCACAAATTGTGTTCAAAACCTGGAGCTCAAATTTGCTTGTTGTAAAATTCACCTGCCCTTTTCTTTTCTGATGAAGAATCAGCTGGTAAAAAAGAGGCACCACAGTAATAAAACAACCTCAGTTGCAAGATGCTTGTTAGAAACTTCAATCCCTTTTAAACATTTGATTTTGTAGAAGGAAAACAATTGTTACAAGTCCTTTAGTCCTCATCATTGTGACTGCAACATGTCTCATCGGATTCGCTTTTGCTGTCGCGCTCTGTAAATGTCGTGAATTGGAGGAACCACTGATCCTTTTTCTTCATCATCATCTGAATCTTCATTTGGTCTTTTTACAGATTTATTAAGAAGGGCATTATTTTCCAAAGGTCCATTCCCTTCCATTGTTAAGTCTGGCAGTCCCCCAGTAATGATTCGCACAGCTTCATCCACAGCTTTGGAACAGGGAAGAAAAATATTGATGTTATAAATAATTATTGTAGGCTGAAAAATTATGACAGTGCCCACCATTATAAAGGTAAAGGTAAAGGGGCCCCTGACCATCAGGTCCAGTCGTGTCAGACTCTGGGGTTGCGGTGCTCATCTCGCTCTATAGGCCGAGGGAGGCAGCGTTTGTCTGTAGACAGCTTCCAGGTCATGTGGCCAGCATGACAAAGCTGCTTCTAGCAAACCTGAGCAGTGCATGGAAACACCGTTTACCTTCCCACCAGAGCGGTCCCTATTTATCTACTTGCACTTTGATGTGCTTTCAAACTGCTAGGTGGGCAGGAGCTGGGACCGAGCAACGGGAGCTCACCCCGTTGCAGGGATTTGAACCGCTGACCTTCTGATCAGCAAGCCCTAGACTCTGTGGTTTAACCCACAGCACCACCTGGGTCCCTTATGATATCCATTATATGCTTCATTAATTTTGTTTGTGCGTTAAATTGTCCATACTACCCTTCCATTTAATAACTCGCAGGGCAATTTAAAAATGTTTAGCAGGAAACAGATGAAAATGGCTTTTGGAAAATACTTCATTTTGAAATTCTTGTTTCAAATAAGATCACAGAACAACAAGCCATTGGTGTCCTTTCAAAAAGTATACTGAAATTATGCAATTGTCATGTTTTTCAAGTACAGCTCTTTACAAGGCCAAGTACCAATGTAATCAATACTAGAACTAGAGGAACATCCTCTAGCAAACCAATTAGGAAATGATATTCCACTGGGGGATTGAATATTGAGGGTTTACATTAGATTTTGCATTGATGAAGAGCTATACTTGAAACACACACATTTGAATATACCTTTGAAAATAGTTGTGGTATATAATTATCTATGATAGCCCTTGCTTGCTGATTTATTCAAAGTATGCCCAGCTCTTTGACATTACACACTAAAGGCAGTGCTTTTTTTTCTTTAAAAAATGTTTAGGGGTACTCTCATTTTCCTACTCCTATTGAAATCCTACTCTCATTTTCCTACTCCTATTGAAGTTTGGCCTCAATGAGGCCAAACTTACATTCACAAAATGTTTAGGGGTATTTTTACCGCCCCAAAAAGGACTTGTCTATAGGGATAGCTGACTTGCATCAAGAAGTTTAGTGTGTGTCCATTTTGTGTTGACAAATGCGGGGCCCCCTCAACTTCAAATTGTAGTATTCACCCTGCAACAGGTGCTAACCATGCAGAAAGTCATTTGCTACTGAAAATGCGAAGTGGTTGAAAATCAATAAAAAACACAGATAACAAAACTGAGTGTTGAATTCATTCCACAAATATCTTCAGTTCTGTTGATTTTAACAACAAAATATTAAATGATTCCTGTGTCATTATGTGTGCAAAATCCTACTTTATCTTTTATGGGGCGGTTGTTACAACCATATAGCCAGCAAGTCACACATGTATTAAAAAATAGCATGGATTTGTAATTTCAGCTTCTATCTTACAGCCACTTCCTTTTGCTTTTAATTCTATGGACTTCAATACAGAGTTCTCCATTGACAGTAGTTACAGAAGCCGCTAAATATTTACTCACTGTCCTAAAATAAATAAATAAAAATACTATTTTGGCTAATTTGAGTACACACATACAGCAATGTCATTAACCTTAAATTGTGTGATTGTCAATACCTCAAATAGCCACCCCCAAGTCTTCAGGGTTTAAGTAAAGTAGTCTACTGATGCAACCATGCATTTAAAAGGACAAAAGCAACTTACTGTCTGGGAGTTTGCATCTCCTGATAATCTCCATGAGTTCATCCACTTGCACAAAGGGGCCCTGCAAGAGAGAAAAAATGGACCATTTAACAGGAAATGCTATGGTAAAAACCAGTGAGACTAAAGAAAATGAAAAGTTTACTGCATTGAAGCAAAACACAACCGGATTGCAAGGCCATTAAAACATTTCAGGATCTCATGACCAACCTGAAAACACACAGGAGGTGGGAGAAGCTTCATTAGAACTACAGCAGCAGGCGGGACTGGAAAGACACCACCAGGGACTGGATGCAAACCTGGAGCTAGTAAATATTAAAACAAAACACATTTAAGTCTTCATGGCTCTTCTAGCTAAGGAGAATCATCTGCATGCTGATGGGAGTTCCTTTGGTTGATTTAAGTGACCTTACAAGCACTATGCAAGAACAAACAAAAACTCAAACTTTCGTTTATTGTACTTCGATTCCAATTTAGCAGAGAATTGGAAGGGTATGAAACATTCTAGTTGTGTGCCCAAATGAGAATGAACTGAATGAATTGAAGCTTTTTAAAGAAACAGCCAATCAGAATAAGGTAGAATTCTCTTTCACATTTACATGATTCAATATTAGCTTACGTGCTAAATGTCTTGGCTGAAATGGAATCATCTGCTGGGTATCTGGTTTTGGATACTCTGGTTTTCTGTCCGCTTCATCTTTTAGCACAGGCACTATTGAAGGAGCCACAACAGGATCTGGAATTATGGTTGACAGCTTTGCCCGAGACACATCCTGGAAGTTCATAGCATGAGAAGAAGCATAAATAAATAGCATGAGAGCAGCTCTGCTGGATCAATCCAAAGGCTGATCTATAGTCCAGCATATTGTTTATCGTATGACCAACTGAGTGCCTATGGGAAGCTCACAAGCAGGAGGGGATCCCATAATGCTCAACATAGACTGGTCCAGAGTAGCATCTCTGTTTGCATAAAGCAACAATGGACACCAGACCAAACCCTGCCCAATTTTATGGAAGAGAAGTTTTTTGTCTGCTCATAATTTTAAAATTTATCAACAAACTTTCTAATAAAAGTTTGCCTAGAATTACTTACAATAAACAATGCAAAATATTAAAAATACAGGCAATGCATTATTTAATTTCAATTTACAGTATCAAAAACTTGAAACATAATAGATACAGCAAGAAACTAGCTCCATATTGATTTAGGGACTTGGCTAGGAAACAGTAAGATCAATGCACCAGCACTACATATGTACAGATGTGGGCAGGCAACTGATAATCAGCTAAGAGTATTTTAAGCTGGGGTCACATAGGAAGGATGTGGTAAATGAAACTTTCTAGAACTGGAATGGAGTAAAACTTTGAATGGATTTAATACTGGCTTTTTAACATCTACTGTTGAGCTGGACTTCACCTTACAGGTACCACATGAAGGTGGTTTAAATTGTTCCACACAAGCACTGCTATGAAGAGTTAAATCATATGCTTGCAACAGCTCACTATGCAGCTGGTGCGATTTTCCAAAATGCCAACCTTTCTCTTCTTGACACGAGAAGGAAAATCACACCTGCCATGTGGAGAGTGGAACAGACTGCTTCAGGAGTTGGTGGGACTTTCTTGGCTGGAGATTATTTAAGCAGAGGCTGAATGGCCATCTGTCAGGGATGCGGTTGTTGCATCCTACATTGTATATCCATCATCGAGCAGGGGCAGCATAATCTCCCAACTCCCTCCTGTGATTCCATGATGGAAGCTACTGCCCACAAATAGCTTATCATAGGGTAACAGCCAGCAATTTGTAATAATATGAACTGTTCTCTACATGATGACAAGAACAGCAAAAAAGAAATGGAAATGAATAGTAATTCCAAACAAAGAGAAGGTGTTTCTGCTTGTGCTTGAATGGACATCTAAAGGCTTAGGAGAGTCAGGGTTTTTTAACATTTTTAAAGCAGCACTGAAGGCATGCAAGTAGCAATGCTATGGAACTGCATTCCCTCTCCAACTAAACAGTCTGGAATGTCATCATCTCCTTACCTTATAACCAAGAGCTTTGAGTTCACTGGCAGAGCAAGGGTACAGATCCATAAACTTATATCTGTCTACTAGTAGAGCTGTTTCTTTGCCCTCATATTCCTCCTTGAAGGCTGTAAATCTCCGTTTCTCCACTTTAAGTATGCTAGCCAGGTCACCAATATTACTTTCAAAAGCTAAAAATCGGGCCCATATCTCTCTGTGAAAGAACAGACAGAAAGAGTACAAATGTTCAAAAGAAAACATGCTCAGCACACATGGCCTACAATCACTTGCAACAGTTATCAGCAACCAGCAGGCCCAATCCACTGCAAGCCAGCTGCTTGCCCACTGACTAAGGAACCCCCTCGTCTGCTCTTTCCGGTGGCTTGATACCCAGGATATCCAATTCTATGTTGGCAAGAAAACCATTGTAGCAGATGGAGAAGGGAATTGTGGGCAGTTGCCAGTCAACTATCATGTCTTTATTCTGCAACCAGAAGCCATAGCAGATACATCTGCTTTGTACCCAGAGGGCATCCTAGAAGGCAGCAATGGCCAGTCTGTGTGCATCCAGGGCAGCAAACCAGCGGCTCATAAGCTGCATGCTGATAGTAGGTAGGGCCTGGACTCCCTCTCTCCTGCTCCCCAATCTTATCCCCACTCATGGACACAGAAACACACACAGATATTTCCCCTCTTCCCTGCTCTCTCTCTCTCTCTCCCCCCCCCCCCACTATGCAAAGAGCTCACTGGTTCACTCCTGGGTAGTTTACAGTGCCAAACAGCTGGGAAGTGGTAAAGGGGCCTGCAGACCATCTGTATGCATTGTACATGCAGCCCTGGCAAGGAGTGCCAGGCAAAGGAACTGGTTCCCTGCTGCTGGTGCTGCTCGCTAGGTGCTTCAGGTTGAAAGCAAGAGGCAACCAGTTGGTGTGCATGTCCCCTCTGCACAAAGGGCGCAGGAGAGAGTGTCCTTAGAGGCAGAATGTAGAAAGAAAAAAGCTGCATGCAAAAACCGCATGACACTGCACTGTAACTGGAAGCCATGGTTGCTGGGGGAAACTACTACCTGATACTGACAAACGAAAATGGTAACAGTGGATAAATGTCTAGTTACCACTTACATAATTCCCAAATTCTACTTTTCCTGGAATAGGCTTCAGGCAGCACAGAGTTGGCTATGAGGCTGTGGAGGGCATTTGCAAAGAGAGACGATCTCCGTGGGTAAACATGGAACGAAAGCAGGAGGG
This sequence comes from Zootoca vivipara, assembly GCF_965207765.1. Taxonomy (NCBI): domain Eukaryota; kingdom Metazoa; phylum Chordata; class Lepidosauria; order Squamata; family Lacertidae; genus Zootoca; species Zootoca vivipara. The sequence goes on along the minus strand of NC_142582.1, from coordinate 70,796,245 downwards.
AGGTATAGATCTGAGCCCCTGTGTGTATGCATGCAAGCAAAAATGCCCCAAGTGCTCTGAGTCTATATTCTATATTGGCCAAATATACTTTCCAACAACACTCCATATAGCTGTTATCTTCACAATGGAGATGAGAGTACGTTCTGGCATCCAAGGAATGAACTCCATAGAAAATTCTTACAATCTCTGGCTTCTCTCTCTCAGCAGCTGGCTCCTTATTTAGGACGAAAATGGCAGTACAGGCTGCAACAACCACCCCCTCATTAATCTGGGATATTATCTATGTTGTACAAGGGGTTTCACGTACAGCAAAGCAGATGACTTGGAATGGAGCTTTGGCGAAGCTTACCCAGATTTCTCAGGTGGGAGGCTCCCTGAGGTTAATACGCGTTCAAACAGGACTCTTGTATTATTATCCTCTATTTTAAAAAAAGTATTAAAAAAGAAAGATGAAAACAAGCTTTAAATATATATATATTAAAAAACTGGAAATTACAGGGGGTGAGGGGACAATAGCTTGACATAATTTCAATTCCTGTGAAAGATGAAAAACCCAATTTGCAACCCCAATTTCATTATTGCTAAAGTAATCTCTGGGAGAAGAGACACACAGAGAAAAGGCTTTAAAAAACGCTACGGAAGTCTCACTTCTACTCTGCAGAAGACACACCCACAAATTACAACTGCAGCTGACAGGTAGGTATAAAAAGACAATAAAAATGAATTAAAACCAGAACCATAAAATAAGAATTAAATACTCTGTTTAAAAATTGATGGCAGCAGCAGCACACTTAAGTACTAAACAAGAAGCAGCTGCTTAGGACAATACTGGCCATTGGTTTTTGTGCCCCTTGTGTTCTTGCAGGCTGCTGATTTTTCAATCTGAAGTCCTCACTCAAATTAGCAGTCTATGGATTGGATCTGAGTTTCCTACCTGCAAACAGCAAGACTCCATCCATACAAAAAATGTTCCTCAAAAGGTGGTAGTGATTTTCACCAATTGCCCCTTTCACTTTTACCAACTGCCCCATACTTCCTGTGTTCCTCTGGAGGTTGCTACAAACCTCCAGAACAGATTTTCAGAGGGCTGCAGAGGGAAGAAGGAAATCCCTGCCCATCTTCCCAAAAAGCAAGTGAAACTCCTCACAGCACAAGTCCGAAGCTAACCCAGTTGGAGAACAGTCATGAGATTTGACTGTTCTCAGATGTTTGCTTTTACAGTACAGTAATTTCATCCCCCAACCCTCCAGAGGAGAATTTTGATATTGTGGAGGACTTCAGAAAAGAGCAGAACAAGGGGAGTAGAAATCCACTTGTGCAATGTTGAGTGTTTTCCACTATCATCCTGATTTTACTGATGGAGAGAAGAACTGGGGAAATAGCAGCCTGCCTACAATTACTACTGAATGGGGAGAAATTTGAATTGAAGGTTCTCAGCTCACATTCTTGGCCACAATTCTATACAAATTATCTACATATAAGCTATACATTACGATGCATCAACATCCATCTACACCAGGCACCCCCAAACTTCGGCCCTCCAGATGTATTGGACTACAATTCCCAGCATCCCTGACCACTGGTCCTGTTAGCTAGGGATCATGGGAGTTGTAGGCCAAAACATCTGGAGGGCTGCAGTTTGGGGAAGCCTGCTCTACACACTCTTGAAGTCAATTTTCCCCAACACATTATTGGCTAAAGACCTGAGCAAACAAGCAGTATGCAAAACAATGAGCAGCGAAGTCCCATCTGCTCACTGATGATACAATATGGAGGGATGCTACCACTATCAGTGATAACTGAGCTCTGAATCTTCACAGGTCCATGTCAAACAAACTGCTCAATTTCAGGTAAAGGAGGTTTTTGTCTTGAAAAAAGTTGTAATCCAAGAGTCCAGTGTAATGAATTATCCCAGCTCCCAGAACTTACCATTGAGATGAGAAAGGTAATCAATATATGCCAAGACGTATTCTGGAATGTCTCCATATTTCTTTAGCCCCAACTCAAAAATCTTAAAGGCCACTGATTTGTCCTGCAGATTTCAAAACGTTATTAGTTGAAGACAGAAGAATCCAGAGGCTGAAGCAAAAGTTTCATTCACTGTGTGCAATAATACCTTGCTGCAATAATACTCCATCAAAGCAGCCGTAACATAGACATGATGACGGGTCCGGGCATCTTCTCGTGCCTTCTTAAATATCATCCTGCCTGATTTTATGCCCTCTGCTCGCCTTGCAAACTTCATATACTGAATGTACACCTGAAACATATAGGTCGAAAAGGTAGGATCACCTTTAAGCTGTGACTCTATTTTTAGAAGTCAACAGCATATTAAAGACATGGCTTCTGAACAATACGTGTGACTCGTGATTTGTTTCAAATGAGACAAAACATGAGCCCCATCCTAAGCCAAACCATAGTTAGTTCTAAGTAGGGCCACAGCAGCAGAACCAGCAGAGGTGCAAAGAGGCCACACTCCCCCCCCCCTCTAAGCAACAGAATGCTTGCTTATTCCTAAGTTTGGCTTGCTGTTACTTGTGAGCAAGGCCATTCTTAATGTCAACAACAGTTCTGCTCATAATTATTTTTAAGTAAGTGGAAGGGTAGAAACAGATTACAACATGAAATCTTTCAAATTTTGCTGCGTCACAAAATTTGGGAGGCATTCTTTGTACTTTGGAAGAAAAAAGGCAATTGATAACAAAAATTGAAAATGTGACTTGACATTATCTATACATTTTCAACTTTAGGAACTGACCAAAGAGAAATACACAACTTTTTATCCTATAGTCATCCCAACAAGGTGAAACAATGAAGACTAAACATACCAAAGTGGGATCAATATCTTCAATAGCTAAGAGCCGGTTATATATGCTGTGCACCTTCTCATATTTCATCCGACTCTGAGAAAATACAAAAAAACAACAACCCATGTTTAGTTTAACTAATTTATGTTCAAAAATTTTACTGGACCTCTTTATTTGAATTTGCCAAGATGGAGTTCTCCAATCAAGATTATGCACAAGAAATAAAAATCTGGTTAAACTGGAGATGGAAAGAATAATGTCACCTAAGGACTCACCTCTTCATAATCTGCATATGCAAAATAAAGAAGCATGTTCTTTTTTAGTAAAGTGCTGATTGCTCGTTCATAAATATTTGCAGCTTCATCACTAAACAGTTTAGCATTGTTCATGTCCTGGAATCAAGAGAAAATATGAGAAAATCAACTAACCGTAGGACTAGTATGAAAAATAAAAACAGTTTTCAGTCCTGTGCTCATTAACAGCTCTACAGGAATATTGTAAACGCAAGTGGGTTACCCTGTAGCAAGAACTCAGCAGCTACAATAATGGATATTATTAGAAACGTGATTTCACTTCACATGCTAATAGCAAAAATTGAATATAGTTTAGCAACATGGTAAATTCAGAATACTTAATTACTTTTATGGACTTGGTATTTTTATTTTCTATTTTAAAGATCTCCCACAATTTAAAAATGGGATTATATATTTTTGCATATGATCCCATACAACTTTGATAGAATTAACCACTTCATTGTCAAATAACAAGGTCCCACAAAACAAACAAATGAAAACATAGGCTGGATCCAGATTAAATTAGCTGAATTTAGTTGTCACTGGAATCGTGGCTTGACTTAATCATGATTAACTTCACACTGATCTCAATGGACCCAAGTTCAACTTATTTAGTTTAGTACCAACTATAGATATGTTTAATTGCTGTACATAAAATGCAGTATTTCTTACTGTCTTCTCTTACCCCTTTCTCAGCTAGAAGTTTGCTGGATTGTTCGAGATATTGTGCAGCTTCATACCAAATATCTGGATGATGTCCCAGCACCAACAGGCATTGTTCATATGCAAACATCACTAAGGGAAGACATTGAAACAAGATAGATTCCTAGCGGGTGGCACCTTACAAATTGAATCACTGACGCATTTCTACCAGTGATTCACAAATGTAACTTAAAGGTCTCTTAAAGAGCCACCCACATGATCTCAAGAGCAGCCCTCTTCAATTCTATGCCCTATCAACATCTTTATAGAGATTTCCAGACATATAATTCCTGGCCCCTCTCCAGCTAATAAAATACTGACTTTGAAACTGTTGGTGGTCAAAAAACGCTGAGCTCTGTCCTCACAGGAAAGTCTCATTATACATGTCCTTGAATGGCAAAAGGACCAACATGATGTTCTCTTTATAAGATTTCAAATGTTTTTGCACCCTGAGCCATGAGAGCTTAAGTCTATTGTTTCAAGAGGCACCAACAGGTTCCTTTTGCAAATTATCTACCTATGGAGAAAAGCAAAGTGCAACGAAGCCCACTGCAATCAATGGGATTTAAGTACACAGTCCAGGCAGCTAGGTTTGTATACTATAGTTTATAAGAGTCCTAGACCCCAAAATAAAATCAGCACAACTTAATTACTATGGTTATCTTTGCACTATTTCTAAGCAGCACAACAAAAATGTATAGTCACCTCTCTTTGTTATAAGGGTTTGGTCTTCAGTACGTAGAGGGTTGCTCTTTTCCCACTGAATATATTTCTTCCACATGTCTACCTGCTGAGCTTCTTGGGGAGTATTTTGGGGTGGGACTGAAGGAGCATTGCGGTCCAGACCTTTCATCACAGTTTCATATTCCTGAAGAGAGAGGAAGAAACAGAGAAGAGGTTTCATTAAGGTGGGCGCCGGAAGAAAACTTTATATTAAAGTTACTACTTTTATCAACTCCACTTAGTAATCTGCTGCAGCTCAAAGCATGCAACAAATATTCATGCTGTATTAAATCAAGACAAAAGGGGAACAAAACAACCAGGAGCCTGTACCTTAGCCACACGTCTAGCGTTCATATAATCTCTACTGCGATCTTCAATCATTTTCTTAGCTAAGTGGATGTTTATTCCCTGGAAGACAGAAAACAAGAAGTGAACATCAAACATCGAAGGGGGAACTAGCTGCCTGCTGCTGCCTGCTTCCCAGTGGGATTCCTGAGCTTTCTTGCCTCCTGAAGCCTTGACTTGGCAGCTCCCAGCAACACTCAAAACTTCTCTCCCAGCTGGGCATTTAGGAATAAAAGTTGGGCTCCCTTTGGGAAGAGCCACTTCAGTGGGAGAGCAAAGGCAAGGGCTGCCCCCTTAATGCTGCCTGCTGTGGGGTCGGCCTTACTTTAAGTGTTTGGGCTTTTTTATTTATAGCACCAATCCTGGCCCAACCACACTAGCTGCTAATTGGTTTCCAGGCCCAATTCAAAGTGCTTGTTTTGACCTATAAAGCCTTGCTTCCTCAAACTTGGCTCTCCATATGTTGTTGGCCTACAACTCCCATTATCCCTAGCTAGCAGGACCAGTGGTCAGGGATGATGGGAATTGTAGTCTCAAAACATCTGGAGGGCCGAGTTTGAGGAAGCCTGTATTAAATGGCTCAAGACCAGAATACCACCTGAGGCCCTTCTTTGTGTGCTTCCTCCACAAGTGGTCTGGAGGATGGAACTTGAGAACAGGCTTTTTTCTGCAATGGCTCCCCATTTTTGGGATGCTGTCCCCACAAAAGCTTGCCTGGCACCTTCATTACATATCTTTAGGCACGTGCTGGAAACATTCTTCTTCTCCCAGGCCTTTGGCTGATTAAGCAATCTATGACCTTTTTCAACAATGTGTGTGGAGGGGTCATTGTTTTTGTTGCTATTATGTTATGTACAATGTTATTCTACAATTTTATTCTGCTAGACAAAATGGGAAAACACTTGTCATTTGGATTAGGCTCCTGCTCAGAGGGAAAAGTTGCTGTTTCAGTAGGGGACAGTCCTATGTTCTGCAGCCCAGTGGTATTAAACATATACAATCATAGAATTTTATAGTTGGAAGGGATGCAAAGGATCATCTAGTCCAACCCCCTGCAATGCAGGAATCCCAACTAAAGCAACCATGATATGATTAGATACAGGTCTCCCAAGTCAGTGCACTTGAGCTCCTCGTTCTCTTGTTCCTAGCACTGGAAGATGATCCTTCCCACTGTACAAAGAACACCATCAGATGAAGAATCTAAAGATGCCTGGAGGACCCAGTATCCTTAAAGCAATGGGAGTAGCCTCATCCACCTAGAATTGGCAAACAAAAAAAGGTAGTCCCCGCAATTTTGAGAGGCAGGTTTGTGCTGCTTACAGAAAAAGACTTTATTGTCCTGCTCCTTCTGTCCACCCTTCACAATGTCTTTCAGAGGTCTACACTTGCAATACTCAGAAAGGAGCTTGCAGAGAGCCTATTCAAGTAGAAACCTCACTGCTGCAGGTCGAGAGAAAGTAGCTAAATCTTGTTTGAACATCAGGCATCTTTTTATTTACCTCTTCATATTTGTTATAATCTCGCCAGAGTTGCTCAATGTTGATCATTGGATTCACACAGCCCCGTTGATATACCCTGCGCACAGCAGTTATCCTCTGGTTTTCTGCATAGGATCCTACTGCTTCACTAAATGGTGAGGCAAGACAGTAACATACCAGCAATTACATACTGCAACCTGTACAAATATTAATGCTGCATTAATTAAGAGAGGAGGCAGGTTTTTGTACTTACACGCCTTTCAAAAAATTGATGTAATCCACCCAGATCTAATGTAAAAATATATAGAATCAGAGCAGTGAACATTTAGTTTGTAGCTATAATCAAACACCACAAATAAATATTTAATGAGTAAAGAAACATACCTGGTACGACATTATTTCCATGCCAATTTTATCCAGAGCAAAGTCATATGCCTGAGCCATTTTTTCTCTGGAGGAGAACACATACACTATTAGAGCCACACAATAAAATTACTAAAAAATACTGTTTTAAACTACAATCTTAATAAGCAGTGCCCAACCTAGTGATAACAGAATAAATTATGCATGGAAGGAGCTGCATCTAAGATAAGAAAAGGGAGCATCTAGCTATTTTATAAGAATTCAAATCTCCAGGGGTGGGAGAAGATCCAGTTAACTACTGACTGGTCAGCTTGATGTTGATACCAGAAAAGGTCCTAGAACAGAAAAGGACTTAGAAAAGGATGCCAGATGAATCTCATTTCACTTGGTGGATCAGGGGAATACTGTGGACGTAGTGTATCTTGATTTCAGTAAGGCTTTTGACAGTCCCCCATGATATTCTTGTGGAGAAGCTGGTAAAATGTGGGCTGGATAAGGTAAGTGTAAGGTGGATTTGTAGCTGGCTGACTTATCCAAAGCTCACTAATGGTTCCTCCTTTTAATATTTTTAAAGAAATGCAATACATGCCTGTTTATATGAGGGGATACTATCCTGTAAATGTTGCTCTTATTGTTCTTTCTCTGGGTTTATGCAGTTGGCACAGGATCTTAAATAACTGGTTTTGTTTTAAGTTGTATAACCCTTATTGTTGTTAAGTTTCTTACATGGGATGTGATTGGAAAAAATACTTAAAAGAGTAAATAAAAATGGCACCAGGCATGGTTTGTTGTGGCACTTTGTTGCTCTGACTATAGAATTCTCTCCCTGAAAGTACAGATGGTAAGAACTTTGTTAGGTTTCCAGTGAAAGCATACTGGTACTTCCTGGCTTTGGGAGGAAATTAGCAGAGATTACCCACAGTCTCAGGTTTATCCTGCATTGGCTATGTTTAACTGTCAATTGGCCTCTTAGTGATTGTATTTTATTGCTGTTTTAGGTTTATGATGTAATTTTATATTGAGAACCTGCCCTGTAATTGCTGTGTGTGATGAAGAGCAGTCTAGAAATTTCATAACTAAATCAAATAAACAAAACTTGTCAATAGGAGGGGGAAACAGCTTTGACAATTACGCCTTCTTTGGATTAGTAGTTCGGTGGAAAAAAGCAACAGATCCTTCTGATATCTTGTGTACGGCTGCTTCAGAAGTGCCACTTTGTCAGCAAATGAAGTTTAATAATCAACTGGAAGGAATCGAGGCATATATACAATGACAAAGAACACCATGTAGGAGTCAGTGCTGACCCAAATTTATGGCACTACGCCACCTAGGACAACATTCTATGTTGGGTGTCCCCACGTGACCCCCCACTGGAGCCAACACTTTTTAAAATGTCTTGCTGAACCTTTCAGGCATCAGTTCCTGCCTTTACCAACTCCTGTCTTGGTGAAGGTTGCTTAACATTGCTACATGGGCAGGTCTACACTGGCAGAAGTTGTCTAATTATTTCTTTAAATGAGAAGCTAACTTGGGAGACTGTGATCCTGCTTCAGCATCCTTAACTGAAAAAGGAATTAGATTGCAATAAAAGAAGAAGCTAACATAAACAGCATTTACTTACTTATAACTAGGTAGCTTCCCTTTGGTTTCTCGCACATAAGAAAGGTAGCACTTCCATAAGTCAATGTGCAAAACTTTCATAAGGCACCTCTGAAACAGCTATTCACATTGAAGAAAAACAACAACAGGAATCCATGAATAGACATCAGGAGGCACTTTGGAGCTTGAACAAACAAACTAAGGTTCAGTCTGCATCCCTTTTAAGACAGACAGGCATAGTCTCAGGAATAACAGCCAAGTCTTAATGTAAAGGTAAGGATGCTGTCAGAACTGTGAAATGCATCCATCCAGTACGAGAACCTTGCAATTCATGCACCCTCTGTTTGGCATAGTAGTGTACCTCTGTTTTGACATTGCCACTTTACACATATTGAAGCACAGATACATGCCCTGGAAACCTGTAAATTACTGTGTGTAGGAGTAGTAAATAAACTTTGGATCACAGCTGAAAAGGACTAAGTGGGACTGGGAAATATGAGCATAACAGCAGATGAGCATACAAGGAGGAATGACTTTACTAAGTGGTTCATCTGTTTATCTGAGTGGTTTTAAACCTGTTCTGGAGAGAGTTGCACTCCCCCTAAAGCAGGGATTGAGGCAGGTAAAAGTGCTGCTGCAAAGGAATGACCAGGAGCCTTAAAAGTGTGCTCCCAATTGTTCTTTGGTAAGTGGTGCTTTAAAAATTTCGTAATAAATGCAAGCTCGACTGGGATTGGCTTCACTCATGAGCTCCAGAACAGAGCTTCTGAGTGCAGACAAAGCCTGTGGTAGAAACCTTTGCAACCCCATTTTGAACTCAAACCAGGATTGGAAAGGAAGAATAATCCTTTTCAGCTTCATCTTAAGTGAAAGTCAGGCTGCAAAGGAAGAAAGGAAGAATCAGGAGCACACTTCTGAGTCAGCTTTGATTCTTCCTTTGAAATCTGAATCATCCAATGTCATATATAACATCAGGTGATTGACAGGTAGGCATTCCTCCTACCTGTAAAAAGTGGCCCATGGAGGGCAGGCCAGAGCCAGCTTCCCAGGCTTGTAGTTTGGGCTGCTCCTAGATCTATCATGTCACTGAATGCAGAGGTGGCCTCAGTGGCACAGAGTGTCAAAATTTATCAGCTGAAGGTGACATATCAACTGCAATCTTATCTAGACAGACAGCTGTGCTGCAGTTATTCATGCTTTGGTAACCTCCCATTTGGATTACTGCAATATGTGAGGCTGCCTTGAAAAATTCTGCTGGTCCAAAATAGGGCAGCAAGGTCACAAACTGGGACTGGTTATTCTGATCATACTATGCTAGTATTTGCCATCTACACTAGCTTCCAGTCCATTTCCAGGCTCGATTTTTAACACTGCTGTAAAACTTTGAGGTTCTAAGTGGCTTGGGGGCTGGTTACCTGAGGGATTCCCTCCACCCATTCTTACCTGCCTGGATCCTATAATCTTCTTCAGAGACCTTTCCCAGGATGCCCCTTGCCGAGTAAGTGAAGCAGCCTCATGTGATATAGTGAATGAAATGGTCTTTTCAAAGGTGGCATCCCCACTGTGGAATGTCCCTTCCCTTCAGACTCAATTCATACTTAATGGTAGTTCCCTTATGAGTGCTACAAGAATGTGAGCTCGCAGACTGGCATCACTCACACAGAGGCAGTGTCTGGCATCTCCATGTGTAGTTGCTACAATTTGCATGAGTGTAGTACAGGCACCCCCAACCTTCGGCCCTCCAGATGTTTGGGACTACAATTCCCATCATCCCTGACCACTGGTCCTGTTAGCTAGGGATCATGGGAGCTGTAGGCCAAAATATCTGGAGGGCCACAGGTTGGGGATGCCTGGTGTAGTATCTTGAAAAAGACTTGTCAGATTGGATTAACTGTGGTGGCCACAGACAGCACCCATATGGAGGGAAGAGAACCCCATGTGGTTCTCACAAATGACACCTGCATGTAAGTGCTTTTGAAGTCACGAGGCTAGGGATGGCCCAACCTCTTTTTGAGGTACTCACATGGGAGCCGCCACTAGGCCATGGCCCCAAAACCTTCTTGTGGAAAATGGGTCTTCAAGCAGATGTTAGAAATGGGATGGCATGTGTGTCTCTTGCCTTTTGCCACAAAGTGGCAGACACTGGAGATAGTTTATACTTAATTTCCAAGGCAAATGCTAGGACAAATTAGCTGTTTGCAAGTTTAAGACTGACTTCTCCACATCATCTAACAAGGGAGAATAGATGATCCATGTATTTATTCTTCCTTCCAAATCTATTTAAAATATAGGCCATAATTATACACTCACCTTTTCTACTTTGTCATAGTTTTTTGCTTTTATCTGTAAAACAAACAAAACTCAAATGGTTAGGTCAATATTGCACTAAAGAAGTAAAAACATTCTACATTATTATTTAAGTCAGGATGGGGAACCTCCAGCCCAGGCACCCCCAAACTTCGGCCCTCCAGATGTTTTGGACTACAATCCCCATCATCCCTGACCACTGGTCCTGTTAGCTAGGGATCATGGGAGTTGTAGGCCAAAACATCTGGAGGGCCGCAGTTTGGGGATGCCTGCTCCAGCCCATGGTCTCTTAAGACTCCTTTGGGCTCCTCCCCACACAGGCACTCCTCAAGTGTTTTTGCCTGGAATGTGTCCTTCAATTACAACTAATAGTTTAGGCACGTGTATGCATTCCTGACTTCTGTGTGGCTGATACGTTGCCTACTGCGCAAAGTTAAGAATTTCATTTGTTGGCCCACACACTTTGGCCTCTCCCCACTGCCCCTCTGAGCACTGGCATGCCGCCTCCAGAGATTGCCTATGAGAGAATGTAGTCCTTGGGTTGAAGGTCTGCACCCTGATCTAGCTTCAGTAGGTTTGGTGTTCTAGGACTTCCATTTCATCATTAACTGAAAAATATTCTTCAACTTGAAGAACTTTTTAAAGGATAATACAGCTTTCCCTGAAATAACTGGAACTCTTCTTACGAACAAGACATAAACCATTTACATACTAAAAACCGTTTATGTGCATTTCGTTCGGTATGGAGTTGGTTTTGATAACATTTATGTATGTCTAGCTATGTGTTTGATGCAATACTTCTTGTGCAAGCAGCCATCAAAGCTTGTCAAAGGCGAATGCTTTACCTAAAGCTTACAAGGCACCCATTTATGGCAGTAAGAACACAAGAGCCTGCTGCATCAAGCCAGTGGCCCATCAAGTCCAGTGCCCTGTTCTCACGGTGGCCAACCAGATGCCAGTAGGAAGCCGGAAGGTAGGACCTGAGTTCAACAGCACTCTGTCCTCCTGCAGTAGTTTTCAAACTTTGTTTCAAAAGAACGCAGCGATTGCTCTGAAGGGTTTCCTCTATGAAGCAGGTTTTCCGTTACAGATTTTCCCCAGCTGCAGGGCATAATTTCAGTGGTCCCAAAAGGCCTAGCTGGTGTCAAGTTTCCAACAAATGGGATTTTCTTAGCAGACAAATGTACATGGAATGGATTCCCTGAAGAATCAAAATTTGAAAGCCACTATTTGGGTGCTTTATTTTTTCTCCAGGTGAGACTGTGGTCATATTAGTGATAAACTTCCAAACAAGGTACATAATATATAGTGAGGGTCGCATGCACCCTGCAGTTGCGGGCTTCCATTCCACAATACAGTTGAACAATAACAGGCTTCTTTCTTAACATACTGCTATGCACTGTCCAATTTAGCCACAATTCCAATACTGTCTCTCCTTATTTGGTTCCAAGCGCTAGTTCCTTTTGTAAAGGAATTAAATAATAATAATTTAAAATCAGGACTCAAAAGCAGACCATGGGGACTGAAACCCAGTCTAAGAGCAGCTTGGATATTACTTAGGTAAGAATAGGGTGCCCAAGTCTCTGGCATTTGTGCAATGTCACATCTGAAACAAAGGTTCTGCAATGAAGCCTGCACTCTGAAGCAAAGGCTACATTGTAGATGGAACATAGCTGTAAATCAGGGGTAGCCAACCATTTTATACCTACCGCCCACTAATGCATCTTTCTTGATGGTAAAATTTCCTTACCGCCCACCCGTGCTCGATGGAAGGAGGATTTAGATTGTGCTGTAGAACCCCCTACCGCCCACCTAAAATCCTGAAACGCCCACTAGTGGGGGGTAGGGACCAGGTTGACAACCCCTGCTGTAAATGAATATGAAGCACTAGGAACTTATGCAGCCTGTTCCTGATCAGCAATGAAATGTTCAAAGTCACTGTAAGTGCTCGTATTTTTTCCACCCATGTCTCTACATTCCAACTCAGTTTGCAAAGATCACCATGAGTTGGTAAGCTTATATTGCTTTACATATCTGATTTCTAGAGTATATCTACAGGATCAGCAGGTGCACTGTTTCAGTTCTTCTGATCATCATAGTCCAGACATGTGGGGTGCTTCTGTCTGTACTACCACTGAAGGGCAAAGGTGGCACAAAACCAAGAGGGGCTGCAAAATCTCTATTGAGCCTTTCCATACAGTAAGACTTTTTCGTCCCTTAGCACTAAACCATTATTGCATCTAAACACTTCCCTGGCAACCACAGGTGACCAGGAACTGCATGCAGGTGAGTTCATTGGTTGAAACACAAGAGTGCTCCATTCGTCCACTGAGCTCAGTATAGTAGCCAAGTGGGCTGCTAGAGGAGGGAAGCCCCTTCATCCATGTCCAGCATTGAAATATAGCTCTCTGCAGCTTTTCTTCCAGCCCCCCGTAGGCTAGTAATTTGGGGTAGGGAGCAGGCTACCATCTTCTAGAGGGTATTTACAAGGTAGCACTAAACTCTTGCTGCTCCTGATCCAGCACATGAAAGAAGATCCCACTTATAATGGAAGGGAAGGATTTAGCTTCACTGTGGGGTGCTGTATAGCATAACCCTGTTCACTAAATTGTTTACAAGGGTAGATGTCTACTCCAGCATCAGAAGGGAAGAGTGCTTATCCTTGAGAGACAAGGAGAAGAGAAATAGCAAAAGGTTCATTAAATGGAAGGGTTGGTGTTGCTGTTGGAAGGAAGGAGGAACTTTGATGATGTCTCCAGTTTGCATGGGAGATTAGAGCATAAGAATCTACCCTATACAGAATCAGACCACACATCGACTGGCATTAATTTCCCATGTTTGTAGCAAGATGCTGAAGATGCTGGGGATTGATCCTGTGACACTTTGCATGTTCTATGTTCTCGACCCATGGTTCCCAACAAGGGGCACACGCCCCACGTGAATAGGAGTTCACTTTTTGAATAATAAGAATTATATGTTGGGGGGTGGGTGGATCAGAATTTTAGAGATGCTTAGGTGGATGATGGCCAAAAATAGGCTGGGAACCACTGTTCTAGACGCTAGATGAATGACTCCCTGCTATAGTGATATTGCCACAGAATACTCATCCTCTGCCATTAATTTTTTAAAAACAAAACTAAGAATTAAACTTAAAAACAGTTTATAAAATGGTGCATGTAGCAGCAATAGATATTTCTATCACTCACTAGGCACTGTTTTGTACCAATGACACCAGTTAAAATATCTTCCACACTGTATTCTCAATTTCATTGCTACCGTAGCTGGGGGAAGAATAGGCTTTCCCCAGTAACAAGTATTTGTCCACCACACAAACACTAGCTGCACATTTCTTCCTACAAATAAGGAGCTGTAAAGGCTCCAAACTTGCATTTCTTTCCTTTTGAAATTTTCCATGCTGAATGTTTTCAACAGAGAAAGTAGGAAAGCCTTAGATTTCAATTGTCCATTTTCAATTAAATCCTTGCTCGTTCTTGAGCAAGAGAGGCTGAATTAAGATGCTTCAGTAGTACTCAAGAATGTGTGAAAAAAGAAAATAACTCAAGGAAGCATAAATTCTAACTCTTGCATCCAATTTACAGGGGCACAAAAAGATATCATTCAATATTTTTTTTCTCTCTCTCTCTGGAACAAGGTGGAAGACAACAGGCCATTGACATGAATGCTAATTGTGCAAGAGCATCGCAAGACACTGTTTTAAGACACACAGTGTCTCATATTACAGAAGTCCCTTTGTGTCTAACAGGCTTTGTAAGCCTCAGTGTGATTATACAATATACCCTTATACACCCCAAATTTTCATTTTACAACCATAGCTGAGACCAGTACAAATGTATTTCTTACGAACATATATTACACTAATATTTAGTTGAAGCATAAATGAGGGTATGCTATTTTTACCATTGAATTCCTTTGGTCTTTATAAAGATGTCAGCTTTTATACCATTATATATGAAAACTTTTCTATTTCTACTTTCTCATATCTTGTTTCAAACAGTGGAATAAGAAATTGTGTCATTCCATTGTTTAAAAATGCTGGTGGCACAATGACCTGGTTTGGATGATTGAGATATCTGCCTGTACGTACAATCCTTTTACAGTGAGCCATGATTAAATCAAGAAGTCTTAAGCCACTGCTTCACATTTCATCCAAAACAAGAAACTATGGTTACCAGCTTTGGAATAAACCAGGATCATAAACCAATTTTTAACTTGGCTTGCTCCAAAGCTGGTAGGTAACCATAGTTTCCTGTTTGGGATGAAATGGGAAACAGTGGCCGAACACTTCCTGATTTAATCATGGCTCACTGTTAAAAGGCTGTGTGTATGGGAGAAAATATTTCTGCATATACAGCCAACGTACAACAGCCAAATGTAGCCATTTTTTGTTTTGGTGTTCATTTTTTAATATATCACTAGAGTTAGTGATAGGCTTCGGGCAGCTTATGAAAAAAGAATGAAGCAAATTCAAAGGATACACCTACAATGTCATAATAACTGAAACATCTTATCTGTCTTCTAATTATCAGATTCTGGGAACAAGAAACAGGAGCAGCACAGTTCCATCTTGCAATGGCTAACAGTTGCCTTGTGGATTTTTGACCCCACCCCAAACAGTAAAACCTGTATTACAAGCTGCTTTTGAAATTCTTTTCAGCTCCTAAAAGAGTCTTCCAGGGGGCATGGGAAGCTACTGTTTGAGAAATATGAAACTAAAGTTCACTGACTGGTTAAGATACCTTCTTTTAAGCCCTGAAGACAGAGGTGTTGTTTTTGCTAACAACCCCCCCCCCCATATTATTAAAGCTATTTTGTAAAACTTAAAGGCAGCAGGATTTTGATTACAAACTAACCAATATCTTGGCATCGAGTCTATAGATCATTGTTAACAAAGATGCAGGTTCCTTTTGTTCAACATTACATTGGTTCCATCTCTTTGTTACTACAGAAATGTATTTGAGACTAGATTTGCCAGACATGGCTTCTAATATTTAGCTAAATAGGTCAGGACTCAAATGGCTATACCATTTTCTGCTTACACATTGGGGCATACACAGACACACACACACCCCTCCTTCCCGCACTAAGTCACCTCCCAGCTCCCAGAGCAGAATTCAATGTGGCGAAAAGAAGCACAAAAAGTAAGAAACAAGAACATATTATTTATATTTAGGAAGGTATTGTGATAGAAAGTCTGCCATCTCAGGAAACAAAGAATTACTAAAGAGATCATGGCAAATTTGAGTGGGATGACAGTGGTTAGAGAAGGTGGAGAGAATCCTCTATCAGAGATTTGGATACTTTTTTCTTTTTCTTTTAACATGTGAGGAAAGTTATACAGTATTTGAATACCTGAAAAGAAAATGAATTAGCAACTGTGTATGTGAAGAAACTAAAAAGCTGCTTTATGTAAAAACAAAAAGCTATAATTAAAGGTGAATTTGTGGATCTAGATGTAACCAGCTTTGCTCCCTGCTCATAGTCTGAGTTACCTTCTTAATTATTCTTATTGCTTACTAATATTAATCCAGGCTAGGAAACAAAGAACTACAGAAAAGCGCTCCACGCAGCCAGAGAAAAAATTGAAAGCGGTGTTAATCCACAGAAAGAAAATTCAAATGCATTTCAGGTATGATTTGTATCCAGGGATAATATTAATTCTAAGTGCAGGTATTTCCATGTGACTTGCTTGAAACGTGTTCAAAATATGCAAGGTTTTCCAGTTCAAGTCTATAGGTGTATACTCAGAAATATTTTGATACACAGAAAATTTGAGGGTAATATAGCATTTCTTCCAACAACAGCCCCTGAGACGTATTAAAGATGACTTCTTTAGGACTACATGCAATCTTTTCTTTTTGAAAAATGCAATGCAATCCAATAATTTAAGTTGGGAATACAGTGAATGCGTATATCATAAAAGTACATTTGCCACATTGGGACGCGGGTGGTGCTGTGGGTTAAGCCACAGAGTCTAGGGCTTGCTGATCAGGCGGTTCAAATTCCCGTGACGAGGTGAGCTCCCGTTGCTCGGTCCCTGCTCCTGCCAACCTAGCAGTTCGAAAGCATGTCAAAGTGCAAGTAAATAGGTACTGCTCCAGCGGGAAGGTAAATGGCGTTTCCATGCACTGCTCTGGATCGCCAGAAGCGGCTTAGTCATGCTGACCACATGACCCGGAAGCTGTACGCCGGCTCCCTTGGCCAGTAAAGCAAGGTGAGCGCTGCAACCAGAGTCGACCGTGAATGGACTTAATGGTCAGGGGTCCCTTTACCTTTACCACATAGCTGGGATTGCTTAGGCCTCCCATTGAGTGGCGGCTACATAAATGGGTGAATTGAGCCTCTATATTTTTCTTTACAAATACAGTGGTACTTCGGGTTACAGACGCTTCAGGTTACAAAAACTTCAGGTTACAAACTCCACTAACCCAGAAATAGTACCTCAGGTTAAGAACTTTGCTTCAGGATGAGAACAGAAATTGTGCTCCGGCACCGCCGCGGCAGTAGCAGGAGGCCCCATTAGCTAAAGTGGTGCTTCAGGTTAAGAACAGTTTCAGGTTAAGAATGGACCTCCGGAACGAATTAAGTTTTTAACCAGAGGTACCACTATATTAACTTGTTACTGAAAGTCAGGACTTGGATATGCCCAGTACAATTTGGCTTCTTCCTTTGAACAGCAGACCTGCATTCAATGAAGCTTTTGAAAATCTAGTCATATGTACAGTTTTAAATCAGTTTGCCATGAAGAACAGGCCTATTGGACAAGCAAAAAGTTGCAGTGTAAAAATGATAAGGTGGTAAAATCAGCAATCATAAATTTTAAGACAACTGCAACAGTTTGTCAGAGGTTAACCACTGGCCATGCTTTGCTGTCTTCTTATGTCAAAAACTTAGGCTCTTCCTCTGCTTCATCTGTAAAAAAAAACTTTGAAACTGAAGTTTTGGAAACTGCTTTGAGGTGTTTTAACCATCAAGTGGCATATGAATTTTATGGAATAATAAAAGGTATGAAGTTAATCCTTGATGAAAATCCTGCTTGCAGCTTATGAAGGATGGTAGGACATTTTGATTCACAGGTTAGGAGATTAAGAACACAAATATACTAATGTATTACTAATGTATCAGCTGTTCCATGCAGAAAATCAAAGCCATGTAGCCTGGCTTTCCCAGCATTCAGGATACCTGGAGGCTCACAGTTGGGCAAGTTCTGCACAGAGCATCATTGTAAGGAAATACACAGCACTGTTGCTAGCCTGTAAAGAGGGCTACTGTTTTATCACCTGAGGAGCTGAACTTGTACTTGTCTGTTTAAGAGTTTCTTTCTAGCCCTGTCAGAATATAATGATGTGAAGGCGCATGATGCAGAAACCTCACTGAAGCAAAGTCTGAATAAGCAGTTTTGCTTTCTAGTGAACACGTAAGGACAGGGCAGTATCCAAAAAGGAGGTTTTGTGTTCCACTGAACAGATGAGGAAGATGAGATGAGATTGTTCTATCTCACAAACTTCCAATTCTAATTTCCCCACTCTACTAGCACCTACGAAATCCCAAAAGTCTTATTGGTCTTCCACAACTTCGCCATGGTACTGCTTTGCAATTTGAAACCCACTAGATCATTGGATGCAGTACTTCCAAAGCAATGTACTTCCAACGTCGTTTAGCTAACAAAGGCAATAGACTACATAGATTTTCTGTCCTTGTTAGACTGTCAATCCCTCAGCGCTCGTGAACCCAAAAGGATCCCATAAAGCTTTGAAGACATACTCATCTACTTAGGAAAGCTATTCAGTCAATAGCCTGCTTGGCTAGCAATATAGGAAGTTGGCTGACATGGTTGTTGCTGTGTTCTTCCCCATTTTTTGATTAGAATTTTGCAGAGCTTGAGCCAGAAAATGGGAGAGTACCAGAGTCTCAATTCACACCAAAGAGTACAGAACTCTGCCTAGTAAAACACTAGCTGTGATAACAGCAACTCCTTCCCAATTGCTGTTGCATCTCCAAAGCCAGCTGAACTGTTTTTAGTGATGAATGGTTTAATTGACCCAGGGTGTCTTCATTCTTAGCAGTTTTCAGCTTTCTGTAATATTGATTTTCACTTGGGAGTTGCAGCACTCTGGTTATGATTCGTCGTCTTGAAATATTTTTCAGTCTCTTCACCCATTCACAGTGTAAAAAAATATGTACAGTACTGTACTTTTGGCTGTATGACAATAACCATCTGAAATTTGACTGATGAATGCCACTTCCGTTTGATACTTCATTTGGCCTGGTTAGAGTGCTGGCTACAAGCCATGATTTGGCAGAGTGGTTCTTTCATTCCTGTCAATAAGCACTAAGAAACTGGAAACTGTCACCCCACTGCAATGGTCACTGTAGGATCCCATTTTGCCCCTTATCTTCTTCAATGTGTATATGACGATTCTGTCCTGCTTTCAAGTGTGAGAACGATAATCGAGAGCACATTTCACCAGTGCTCCAGTGTCTGAACTACTCTTTATTGGCACAATCACAATTCAAGTTGATTACTGTCAAGTCTTAAATAATCTAGGACAGCATTAGACTGACTGTACTCCCAGATAATTTTGGGTGTCTTTCAGTAGCTGGGAATAGGTTGGTATGAGAATCTGCATAAATTTGACAGCAAAATGTGTCCCTTTCAGGGAACAATAGAATTATTATCAAAGGAACAATGATTAGTAGACAGAGATAGGATAGTATGAGGATAAAGTTATGACAAGTTTAGAAGTATTTTATGGAGAGTTAACGAAAACCAATAATTTACTCTACTGCAAGTTTTAAAAAGAAAAACCACAAAAAAATCATGCAACTAATGCACTTGTTTATGAACTTGGCAAACAACTGTAATTTTGTGTTCTCTACATTATGGTAGAATAATGGTTATAAGTTACGGTTTGGCTGTTTTGGAGAAGTCTTCTCAGAAGCATTTTCATTGTCAATACTGTATTTTTTGTGATCTTTTAAGTTTTCCTTGTTTCTTCCTTTTTTCTTTTACTGAACCATGGAGATTAATTTTATGGAAACTTCGTCCATTTAAAAAAATCAAGTCTACAGAATTGTGATATAGTCAGATGGCTTGTCTTTCTATCTACCTGAGAACAGCATCAACTTCAATCTCTCTCTTTGGATGGAACACTTATCCTAAAGGTGTCCCAACTCAAGAGCTTGACATCATGCCAATTTGGACATTTTTGAAGTTGCTGACTCTTGTTTTCTGGCATTGTCTATTTTTGCTGGAGCTGTTTTTTTGGAGCAGTTAACTTTCTAGGTCTTCTCTTCCTTTGCAGTGTTCAACACCACATTGTGTGGGCATAATTTTAAGAATTCTGTCACTACAAACAGAATCCAACGTCATCTTATGAACTAGTCAATAGAAAAGGATGGTGGAGATTAGTGTATAAATCTGTATAAATTTCACAGCAGAATGTGTCCCTTTCAGGAAACAAGTAAATGATTGTCTAATGTATCTTGGGAAGACCATTTAAGGACAATAGTCACCTCAAACAATGAAAGATAGGCTTGACAAGAGAGGGGGGAGGGAGGGAATGCTTATAATTCCCTTATCATTCCCTCATTCTACTCTGTTTTCAGTCAATTTAGCACTCACTGTAAACAATATTATAATTTAGAGGGTCTGAGCTTCTTATAGAAACTCATTTTCAAAAGCATCCAAAAATTGTCTGCCATTTAAAGAGTTATAGGCTGGTGATAACCCTGTCAGGAATACTGGCCAAATAGTCTACCATTTAAGGAGTTATAGGCTGGTGATAACCCAGTCAGGAATACTGGCCAAGTGAAGGGTACGTTTTACACACCTTGAGTAAAACTTCTACTACTTTGACTCTTGTGGAAATGTAAAAATTAACCAAGATTTGTTTATAAACTCTAAATGCAACAAAAAGCAAAATGACACCAAGAATAACATGCTACTTATTTTGAGGGAACGGTGGAATTGTGTTGTTGTATTGTATTCCAAACTACAGTATGTGAGTTCAGCACAACAAGTAAAATGGTTTACCAACATAAAAGCTGTTTATGCATAGGCTCTGCATGTGTAATGATGTATGCCAATTATATGCAGGTTTACAGACTGGTGGGGAAATTGTTACATGTGTTCAGTCCTCTTGTGGTAATTCAGCAGAAGATTAGAGGGCTGCATGCCAACCCAAGCCCAATTCAGAGGCACATATACATACGTACCCTCAGCAGCCAGTGAAGACAGGCATGCCACTTACATATTCATGCACTCCACAGGAGATAGGCAAGAGCCTGCACACAGGTGCACACAGAGCAGGGGAAGGGTGGACTCAGCAGCAGACAAAAACGCACATAATCACTTAGCAGTGCTCTTGCTCTCAAGCAGGGTCTACCCCTGCCCCAGCACTTTCCTGCCTCTTCTTGCTGTTGGAGAAAGGCCCCTTCTTTGGTGTGACACCACTGCTAGGTCTTCTTCCTGTTTTCTAGCCTTCTAAGACCTAACAGTGGCAACAACCTTTTAAGAACAGTGCCATCCCAGGGGGCAGAAGGGACCCTTTAGTAAAAAGGTAGAGGTGCCACCTTCCTTTCCCTTTACTATCAGGTCAATATAGACTTCTCTGCAATGCGGGGGGGGGGGGCAGCACCACCCATTTACATTTTTAAAGTGCAGCCAGGTTATTGATGACATTTCTGGGCTACCCAAAATTACTTGGGATGTGTGGATGAGCCATGTGTTAGCCATGGCATGAAAGATCAGAAATGTCTTCTAAATGAGAAGCTTGGAACCCATCTGTCAGCATTGGTCAAAGGTTCCACTAATTCAACACAGAGAGACAATAATTTGAGCAAACATTTAAAAGTCACAGTGAACATTTGTTCTTTTATATTAGTTTTGTTTCTCTTATGAAATGGGCAAAAGGGTGAGGTTACTACCTACCTGTAGTGGTTAACAATGCACCTCACATAGGCAAAACACATTCTTAGAGGATATGTTAAGAATATGGTAGAACCCATGGTAGAAATCAACATATCAGGCACCAGGCAGGTAGTGTGATGATTAGATATATCCTACTATTTGTGAAGTGCTATAGCTAAAAGCAGTTCAAGGTAAACAGAAATTCAGTAGAAATTTGTCTTTGGAGCACAGGAGCAAAAGACACAAATATGCTCTATACCTTTCACAAAGACATCAAAGAAGATTCAAAATGCTTTTGAGAGAAGGACCAAAAGCAGATGGAGAAGTGAGACGTTGGAGTCAGGGAGAGAACAAGTTCGACAGAAACATATAAAACATAAGTTGATTGTGCTCTCGGTGTGTGTATTGCTACTGGTATAGAATACCTCTCCCAGGTGAAGACATACCCTAGAATTCAGAGGTACACGAAGGGGGTATTCAATCAGGAAGATCTTAGGAATACAATTGGATATGAAACCAAAGGAAACAGAAGTTTCAACAAGCTTGGAAATTAAGCAGCTTTATGCACAGCAATGAAGCTTAGTAAACAGCTTCACATATACAGCCTATTTTATTACTGGGTCAGAAGAAGTAATGATCAATTTACACTTTAGGGGCCCATATCACATTTTCCCTCCCCAATCCTTTCCCCTTTTGGATGCCTTTCTATATACTGAAAATGATCCTTTCTCCATTTGAAAGCACCAGTAGAACTATGTTTCTACCTTTCCCAAAAAATGTCATAGGACATAGGGACTAAACCCCACCCAACTTTCATTAAGGATTCTGGACCTTTATCAGAAATTCACTGCTTCCACTCCCCAGTCTTCTACTAAACCTTTATACCTGAAGGAGCATCATTCAGCTCAGACACTGAGGTCCAGTTCTGAGGGCCTTCTAGCAGCTCCCTCACTGCGAGAAATTACAGGGAACCAGGAAGAGGGCCTTCTTGGTAATTGCGTCCCCTCTGTAGAGCATCCTCCCATCAGATGTCAAACTGATAAACAATTATACAACTTTCTGAAGACATCTGAAGGCAGCAGGAATTGTTAATGTTTGATGTCTCACTGTTTTTATACTATGTTGAAGCCACCCAGTCTGGAGCACTCCAGTCAGATGGGTGGAGTGTAAGTAATAAATCATCATCATCATCAAGCTACTATGAGTGTGTGGCTTTTACAGAACTATGAAATGTATTATTTTTGGAAACTGCTCTGAGCTTTTACTACAACCAAATAAATACAATGGATATACATGCTTGCTGCTCACCACTTTGTATTGGCCTTGAAGAAAGAAGTGGTTTTCCTCCTGTACCTTGTCCCTGCATTCCCTTTCCCTTGTGTCTTCTTAGTTTGTAAGTCCTATAGCAAGACACACACACCCCTCTCTATTTGAGGAATAATTACTTAATACCATGAAAACAAAATGGGTTAAAAGCTATTTTGTATTTGTACTTTAAAAAGTTATGCTGTTGAAATTTCATTGACTTGTAAAACCCTTTTTCTTTTTAAAGATCACATTTCTGCTTTTGCACAAATAAATATTTGCCTCTATCGCCTTGGCTACTCAGGAAAACAAGAGTTTCGCCAGACTAACAAATCATGCAACTAATTCTCTGTAGCTAATGTGCTTTGTGCATATGCTTTCTGAAAACAGCAGCCTGCATGCTCCATGGTGAATGACTTTTAAGTACCAAGGGGCCTTCCCAAAGCAATTTGTAATTGCCACTTGGGGGAGTGGGGGTACTGTTAAAAAAAAATCCACCAGTGTGTGCAAACCCTTGCACTCACCTGTAAGCAGTTCTTTGGGTCCTGCTCCTTCCCTGAAATATTACACATATGCACAAGTGGTTATGTCCCACTATTTTTCAATTGGACATACAAAATGCATGGACAAACTGCAAAATTGCAGTTCCCATTTCCTGAAAGTGTTTTAAATGTAATGTCCTCTTATCAACACAGCTGGGATTCAACTAACTAGTCCCATCAGCAAAATCCTGTGCAAGGACTTCCACCAGCACAACAGGCTTTTTTCTCTTTCTCCTCTTCCTGTGTCTTGAAATTTGCAGGGGAGGAGGGGAAGAATTGGGCGAATCTCCAGAACAGCATACGGGGGAAAGGGGGAGGGTGGGTGTTCCATCTGGCAAGATGAAAACCTTGGCCTGACAGGATAGCCATAGCACTATGCTGAATTTCTCTCCCCATTTCAAAGTACAGCTGTACTCCTGAACTAAACCAACTTCACATTTGGGCATTATGCAAAACAAGTTAAAACACCTGATTTATGAAAATACTGCTATTATTTTGATGGCTAGATCCCCTTTCCAAGCTAGCCTTCCCTTTTCCCATATCTGACCTTCCCAAATACAGTATATTCCTGCGTATAAGACTACTTTTTAACCCAGGAAAATATTCTCAAAAGTCGGGGGTCGTCTTATACGCCGGGTTGTATCTCTTATACGTCGAGTATACCCCAAACTCTATATTCTCACTGGAAAAGTTGGGAGTCGTCTTATACACCTAGTCGTCTTATACGCCGGAATATACGGTAATTTTCCTTCTGTTCTGGGTACATGCTCCACACAAATTCCAAGTTTATTGTTCTTATATTTAACTTTATCCACCCTTCAGGCTACACCTGTTGTGGATTCTTCCTCATGCACATTACTTTTCTGCTGTAAAGGTAAAGGTACCCCTGACCTCTCACTCTATAGGCCAAGGAGCCGGCGTTTGTCCGCAGACAGCTTCCCGGGTCATGCGGCCAGCATGACTAAGCTCCTTCTGGCAAACCAGAGCAGTGCACGGAAATGCTGTTTTACCTTCCCACTGGAGCGGTACCTATTTATCTACTTGCACTTTGACGTGCTTTCGAACTGCTAGGTAGTCAGGAGCTGGGACCGAGCAACGGGAGCTCACCCTGTTGCGGGGATTCGAACCGCCTACCTTCCGATCGGCAAGCCCTTGGCTCTGTGGTTTATACCACAGCACCACCTGCATCCCTGTAGTTTTTCTGCTGTAGTTTTCATCAAATATCAGAGTTCTCCCCTGCCATTACAATTCCTGTGCCTTATGCTATACCACTGTCCCAAGTCTGTAAAATCTCCTCTTTATAACTCTGTTGCCCTCTCTTCTAGCCACACTTCTCACTGCAACCTGCTTCAAGTTCAAAACATTCTTAAGAGAGGAAAAAACTTTCCTCCCCCATGTGAATTCAGTGTAAAAGACGAATTTGCTGCTTATGCCATTTTATTTATTACTTTATTAATAATAATTATTCTTATTTTTTATTTTGCTTTATCATTAATTTGTTTTTACAGTCTTGTAAACCACCCTGGTAAAATTTACTGAAGTGAAGAAGTTTATAGAATAACAAATACATATATCACACTTTCTCTCCATTAAGCAGATTTTCTATTGTTTTAAAAGCCTGCTAATCGAGTTTTACCAGCTGCGATAATAGGGCTGAAGAAATGTTTGGGCCGAGCGTGTACTAAAGGAGGAAAAGACGACTGCAGAGAAACTGAATGAATTATTTGCATCTACTCTCACTACAGAACATGTTAGGCAGATAGCTGTTTGTCCAAAGAACTGAGGAACATGATGGCAAGAAATGAAGTTCTATGCCCTATTTAAAAAACAAAAAATTATCAACCCAAGAATTCTTAAAAGAATCCAAAATGTGGAATTACTGATCATCTAACAAAAATAAATTGCTGCCAAGATTGAGCAGTTTCTAGTCCTCAAATACGGCAACCAATTATTAGCAATACTAACAATAAACATCTTTTAAAAAGAAAAAGCAAGGACAAGGAACAATTATAGGCCACTTAGCTTAATGTTGGTCACTCTGGGGCAAACTGATGGAAAACATTAAAATGACCAAATGTACAGAACAGGGGTGGGGGGAAACTCCAAGCTCATGGGCCAATCTTGGTCCACCCTTGAATGCTCTTCAAAAAGTGTGCGGACAATGTGGAGTCAAGAATCCCAGATGGTCCCATATTTGATAGATTTACTGCAGATTAACCAGAGATTTTAAAGGCAACACACAAACCATTCTCAGGGAATTTTTTTAATACCATCATTGAATGGATGGGGAGATTGATAAACATTATGGATTAAATAAAGACAACTGACATGATACCCAAAATATTTTTTTATATGTTAGAGAAAATGTTGTAAATTCAAATATACAAGCAGAAATTGATGGGAAGGCGACTAGAACAAGAAAGAAACCCAACTGGCTCAGAGCTTTAAAAAACTGGAAGAGTTGAAATTCCAAAGGAAATCAAGAGAAAGATTTAGCAGGCGCTTTTGTCTACAAGAAGTGAGACAAGAGATGGATAAGCATTTTAGAAAATGTATTAATATGAAATGCAAATGTTTGTGTTGGGAGATGTGGTCAAAACCAAGATTATGTTCATGTGGAATGCAGAAAAGTATACAGGGAGAATTTTTGTAGCAAAGAGTGAAAACAGAATACACTATGGACACAATAGTTCTTACTGTAACATTGAGGAAGCAGGGAGAGAAACTAAATAATTGATTAGAAACAGACGGACATTACAGTAGAAGGGTTGCTTTCTCTCCCAATTCTCTTTCAGCTCCAATTCTGGCAAACTACACTGACTTCCAATTAATTTCCAGGCTAAATTCAAGGTGCTGGCTTTGATCTATAAAGACTTTATGTGTCTCAGGACCCCAATACTCCAAGGACTGACTCTTTGCAACATAAACCAACCCATACCCTTGCATTCATCATTCAAGGTCCTTCTTCATATATCCACTCCAAGGAGGGTGCAGGAGGTGTAAAAACAAGAGCAGGCCTTTCCAGTGATGGTTCTCCACTTATGGGCCGCTTTCCCCAAGGAACTATGTCTGGTGCAATCTATATGTATCTTTAGGTCCTGGAGGAGGGGATTATTTCTTGTCAGGCCTTTGGTTTTGACTGTATGTGGCCTTATCTGTGTGAGATATGTTAGTCCTACTTTCTTATACAGTGGTACCCCTAGTTACGAACTTAATTCTTTCTGGAGGTCCGTTCTTAACCTGAAACTGTTTCTTAACTAGAGGCATGCTTTTGCTAATGAGGCCTCTTGCTGCTGTTGCGCCGCCGGCACACGATTTCCGTTCTCATCCTGGGGCAAAGTTCTCAACTCAAGGTAACTCATCCAGGTTAGTGGAGTTTGTAACCTGAGGTGTTTGTAACTCGAGGTACCACTGTAAATATAATATTCAGCTTTTACTGTTTGAGTTTTATACTTTTTCATGCATGTGTTATTTTTTGCAAGTCGCTTAGAACTACCTTCTTTTTTAAAAAAAGCAAGTAGTAAGTTCAAATAATAATGAGAAGAGCTTTTCAAAGCTCAAATTAATTCCACTGGACTTTTGCAAAGATCTCCTGGAAAAGCAAAGTGTGCGTTCAAGTTGCCACTTTCACTGACTTTCGGGGGGTGGGGAACTGATCTAGGGAGAAGAGTGTGAAGTAACCTGAGGGGTGTCCACGGCATTTGCTCAAAAATAAAAATGTGCCCACAGGCTAAGCAAGGTTGTCGTCTCCAACACAGAACACTGTTTCTAAATCTGGACCAACTAATTTCTTATTATAATTAAGTTTAATTTTTATTGTATTTTATGTAAAAATGAATATATTTGAAGTCTCTTTCCAGCCATGCCACACAAGGAACTAGTTTTAGAAAGTGGTTAAAATGATTCAATTCTTTTGATTACATATACAGTAATATGAAGTTTAGAACACTAATAATCGCAATGGTGGTTGACAAAGAAAAAATAAGGATTTGAACAAAAAAACTACTTTGGTATTAAAGTCATTCCTGACAAGAGCTTTTTCTGAAAATATATGCACACTCTTTCTCATCAACCTTTATCTGCAGTAATTTATTTGGAACCTATTTTCAGATTTAGAAAATACTCTGGGCAAGGCGTTACATGGACTCTCTACATGTGCACAGATAAAAGTATGCATATATATAAAATGGTCTGACCAGCACCTCTGAAGTTCTATGACCGATGTTTATAGCAGCCAAGCCTACAAATAAAAACAAAATGATTTAATGGAGCCACTATATGGTTTAGTCATGAACTGAGAGAAAGGGGGGGGGGAATTGGAGGGAAGATGAAATGAATCTCCTTGAACCCATACAGCTAATATTGAGTATTCTAGAAGAAAAGGAGGATTGATGGAATCTATGCTATGAGATTAAAGGAAGAATAGAAAAAAATGACACCTTTCCCCTTTTCTTCTGTCCAGGACTCCCTCCCTCCCTCCGAAAAAACCCTCCTTGCTTATGTAGCCATCAAGTGCTAAGGTCAGGTCTAACAGCCCGAGGCAAAGTTCTTGGAGCAAAGTCTAAGCTAAAGAGGCAGAAGAAAAGATTATGAATGACAACACAATTATTTACAAATAATTTATGTAAACAAAACTCAGAAGCCACTATCTATACTTAGAAAAAATAACAATATCCTATTTTTGGAGACTTCTACTCTGCACCATAACAAGCAACTCATAGGGAGCAGTGCAGCTGTAAGCCCCTAAAATGAATTGTGTGGCATGGGAAGATGAGAAATTTCATTTGCTCCTCTCTGGATAGAATCACATGACCAGCAGCTGAAAACAGGGTAAAGACAAAAAAATTGGGGGGGGGGGCCTTTGGTCTCAGAACAATTCTACTATTTTGGTAAGGAGTGTTCAAGGGACAATCTGAAGGCACTGGATAAAACAAGGCAAGCTGCAGCCCAAATGAAAGGCCACTTAAGAACAAAGTGTACAGGCCCATGGGAGGGGGGGGTCGAAAGAAGGTGGAAAATTTGTCTATGAAAGTGTTTCTTTTATATATGTTTCTTTTTGTAATTTGTAAAATCAATAAA
The DNA here is from genome assembly GCF_965207765.1 of Zootoca vivipara. NCBI lineage: Eukaryota > Metazoa > Chordata > Lepidosauria > Squamata > Lacertidae > Zootoca > Zootoca vivipara. Next base: position 70,767,772 of record NC_142582.1, on the reverse strand, counting down.
AATTATATTTAAAAAAAAAAGAACAAAGTGTACAAAAAAGAAAGTTTAGTCTCCCTTCCCCACGTACAACTGGAGAGCTTTTGAATTTTCATTTTTCACATTGCTTTTAAAGCTCTGCAAGTTTAAATGAAAAACCAATAGGCCACTTCTCATTTAAGTGTTTAGGTATCATACATGTAAGAAGTAGCAGTGCAAAAGGTGAAATTAAAAATTAGTTATTTAAGCCCTATCCTTTAACTAGGTATTATGCCAGATATGCTTAGCTCAGAAGAGTTGGTCTCCAATACTGAATATTATTAGCTATTAGCTCTTAGCTCTCTACCTTTAGTGGCAAAGTTTATTGCAAAGATATATTATATTGGAGTCCAATGACAGGGTATTTGTTTTCAGAAATATTGGGTTGGGTGGGTGTCTTCTCACATAAATTTCCCTAAGGGAATAATTACAGACACGTGTGGTTGTTTTCTATGGCTTGGTTCACTGTTGGGGCTAACAGCATCCCTTTGGTGTTGTGGACTATTTCCACCTGTCGCATACAAAGTGAACTGTGTGGGTCTATTAAATAGCTGGCATATGGAGCAAATATGTATTAATAAAGGAAAGATTTTTGGATTAGGGGAGGGTTTTGATTGGAAGACAGATTCATTTCAAGCCAATGAAGAACTACTGTGAAAAGAGTGGATACAGAAAATAATTGTTCTTTTAAAAATGCCTCTTTATTCTGTATTTTTGTGAAAGGAGAGTTCAGTCGTATTCACAACAGTATGTATACTTTGTACAGCTAAATAAGGCATACATAATCAAATATACATATGGAGGAAAGGAAAAAAATTATTTATGCTCTAACTGGTATTTCATGACAAGACATGCATTTTGTGAATGTAAAAGGGCACTGGAACAGTAAAACAACAACAAACAATAAAAATCAAGGATTTAAAAGGTTTATCATTAAAAGTATGTTAAAACTTCCGTTCCTTACCCATGTGTACCTCCAACATGTGCTCTGGAAAGTTGTGAGCCTCCAGAGCAGATTTGAGGGTGGGGAGGAAAGGAGGGGAAAGCGCACTTGCACAAGCAGAACGCAGCTCATGCAATGCTGGGATTCAACCCAGTTGCCCAGATCCATACACTTTCCAATACTTTTAGAAAATCCTAGAGAAGGCTAGGAAATTATCCATATTATAATGTTAGAACACCCTGGAAAGGGAAAGGATAAAAGGGCTGGCTGGCTGGCTGAACCTTTTGCTGCCCAATATTAGAACACATTACCAATTGCCTCATAGCATAACCATTATGTTCCCAAAAATGAATTGCAGGGCAATAATTACCTTGCTGGATCAGACCAAGGGCTCATTGGTTTTATTTTGAATACTGGCCAGCTAGATGTTTCTGGGAAACACACAGGATATGATAATAATGGGCCAACAGTCCATCCCAGAATCTCCTACACTATGGCAAAATGACTTATTGCTACAAATCTATCTCACACACATATTCTAAGCTGAAAGATTTGCAGTTAACTTGTATTACCTAATAAAGGTAATTTGTTATGCTGGGTATAACCATTTGCAAAAATGTTAAATAACAGCACATGACACACAATTGTCCAATCCCATATACTGTAAATTATTTCCCTCAAGCTGGGGGTACAATTTTAAGAGTCTGTCCTGGCCCTTAGCATAGGAGGAATAGCAACAGTGAAACTGTGGCAATCTTTTAAAATTACAACTACAGTGGTACCTCAGGTTAAGTACTTAATTGGTTCTGGAAGTCCGTACTTAACCTGAAGCGTACTTAACCTGAAGCGAACAACTTGTTGTTGTTGTTTAGTCGTGTCCAACTCTTCGTGACCCCATGGACCATAGCACACCAGGCACTCCTGTCTTCCACTGCCTCCCGCAGTTTGGTCGAACATGAGTTTGACCAAACTGCGGGAGGCAGTGGAAGACAGGAGTGCCTGGCATGCTATGGTCCATGGGGTCATGAAGAGTCAGAGACGACTAAACAACAAGTTTCCAAACTGCTTTTCAAGAGTTACATCACACTACTGTAACCAAGTCTAGAGGTTAGCAACTCGTGAAAAGGACTGCCAGACCTCTAGTTTATGCAAGGGCTGAAACTGCAATCAATCAAAGCTGATAAAACATGGTCTAGGCCACAGATAGCATGGGCACCCAAAAGCAGCACTGGATGCAGCAGCATGGTTAAACTGAGTCCACGACTTAAGGGGGAGTATAACTCCATGAACCACTTGAGAACTTAAGGCATAACCTAAAGCTTAGAACGTGAAAATGAAATGGAATTATGCTCCCCAGTAAAAGTATTTCTGGACTGTGTCCATTCCATAGCTGTGTGCAAGTCCCAAATTTAGCATTTTGATCAATTTTTCTATAACTCCATTCCCACCACCACCACTTCTAAAGATTCTAACCCCTGCATATTGAAAATATGTGAACATGCTTAGTGACATTTCAGAAGCTGGACCAGGGCAAAGTATGATTTCCAATGAGCAATGTGTTGTACTCCACAGATCCTTTGCCTCCCCATGACTAGCTTGAAGAATTATGCAAAATGTGAATGTGTGTAACTTCAGTTTTTTTATGTAGTAAAACTTGTTACCTAAACAGAATTTGATTATTACGTGCAGGGTATAAAGTACACAATCCTGAGTATAGCAAATAGAACCTTTTGCATTTCTGCAGCCAAAGAACTTGACCCCCTCCCAAATATTATCTAGTTATTTAACACATGACACAGAATGCAGTCTCCTGAACTAGGATTGTGTACTTAATACCATAAATTCTGAAAATAAGCCTTACGTGTGCTTTGCAGACTATATGGAGACACACACAAGAATGCTTACATTATATTTTACATTACATTTAGCAGCTAGGTACTTCAATAACAGCCTTAGGCTTCTGAAATAGCTCAGGAAGAAAGTGAATATAGCAGCCTCCTTTAGCAAATCATATGACCCCTCTACAAGTATTTTTGTTCCAAGTTTAAATACCCAGAGAAGGGGGCCGGGGAGAAGCTTCTAATTTTATTTTATTGTATCGTGAGTTTTTAGTTTGCTTTTTCTTTGACATCTAAAAACTTTGTTATTCAACAGCCAACAAAATAAAAGAAACAAAATGATAAGCCATGATCAGCAAAAAGGAAACCATGCCATTCTTGTACTTGGTGAAATAATTCTACCACGGGTGATACCCAGAATAATTATATGTGACTTCTTATTGCATCAGCCTGCTTGCTTCCCTTTGCACCTCCCTGCAACTGCACATTACTCCCAAAAACATCTGCTCTAGAGGGTCTCCCAAACTTCCAGAGCAGATTTTGGAAGCACACTAAGGACTGCAGGGACGAGAGATGAGGAGCGCCTTCCTGGCCCAAGCTGGGGTTGGATGTCACTCAATATGATTCTGTACCCTGCGGGATTTGTCATCTTTCCGCAGGGCCTGCAAGACAGAGCTGTTCCGCCTGGCCTTTGGGTTAGACTCAGCCTCCCTCATGGCTTGGATTTATGGACTACTTGAAATGAGGATGCATTTTAAATTTTAATACTGTATTTTAATCTGTATTTTAATTGTTTTTATGTTTCATTGTAATTCTGTTGGTGTGAGCTGCCCTGAGCCCGGTTTTTGACTGGGGAGGGCGGGGTATAAATAAAAATTTATTATTATTATTATTATTATTAGGTCCAATGTTTAGGTCCAATGTTCTCGAATGACTTTAGGAATAAGTCTCTTGCATTATCTACAAAAATCTAATATTTAGGGGGGAAATACAAATGTATGTGAGCACACACAAGAGGAAGAATGATGATACTAGAAATATATACTAGAAATATATACTATACAGTCATACCTCGGTTTAAGTACGCTTCGGTTTGAGTACTTTCAGCTTAAGTACTCCGTGGACCCGTCTGGAAAGGATTAATCCACTTTCCATTACTTTCAATGGGAAAGTTTGCTTCAGGTTAAGTACGCATCAGGTTAAGTACAGACTTCCAGAACCAATTACACTCATACTTCGGGTTAAGTACGCTTCAGGTTGCGTACTCCGTGGACCGTCTGGAATGGATTAATCCACTTTTCATTACTTTCAATGGGAGAGTTCGCTTCAGGTTAAGTACAGACTTCCGGAACCAATTGTGTACAAACCGAGGTACCACTGTACTAGAAAGCTCATATGTCAAATCCTATCTTCTTTTTTTGCCTTGTATACCAGGTTATTGGAATTGCTTATTATATAATCTCATGACATACGTGGGAAATCCCAGCTTTGTAGTGTGTTTCAAAGGCAAGAAAGTAACATCCTCTGTGTTTAAGTTGCTGGTAATTCCATTGATTGTTACACTCATACTACAATAAATGATGGGCCAAAAATCACAGACACAATTGCATCTGATTTTTGATGCAAAGCTACAACAAGCACATAGAAATTAATATTTATTAACAGGTAAGGAGCAGTACACAAGTACATTTTTTAAAAAGGTACGAGATTCATGAGCTGTTTCAAAGTCTAGAATAAACAATTGCTTTACAGAAAACCACATGCAACTTCGTAAAAAATTACTGTAGTATGGTAGTACATAACTGTAGCAATAGCATCAGATTAATTTCAAAGGAAATTTTAGCAATATGAAGGTATTTCACATTAAAGAACTCCAAGCACATTCTCAAACAATTATATTTTCACCCATATATTTCTAAGTATGTCTTTCTCAGAATGTTTGTATCAAAATAGATTTAAAAATACTATTAAGATGTATAATTCTAAAATCATACATTTTCTGTAGCCTCTATACCTTTTGAAAAAATCCTTCTTAGTCTATGCTAAAGTGCAACAAAGCCAACATATTGGTTAGTTACACTCTCAACTATAATGGAAATTCAAATAAAATTTTACAGTAAGTTTTTGGAGCCTAAAAAGAGCTTTGTTTATGAATCTTTGACAAATTGGAGGGGGGATTACACACTGCAGCTACTTAATGCTTGTTTAGCATTAGTTTAATGAAAAGCAGCTCAACGATCCCACTTCAATGTGAAAAAAACCCCTCAGAATTTGTTCCCTCATGAGCCTTCGTAGTCTAAAGTCTGCTTCATAACACTGAGTAGCTTTCCTGATATGTTTTCAAGGAAAAGTGTGGAAACCTTATCCTGGTTGGTTGTGTTCTTTTGTGGGGGGCTGGGCGGTGGTGGAGAGATCACTGAATTTTAACAATAATTAGCAGTCTGTTTTCTCAATTCTTTCAGTATGTGAAAAAATGACCTTCAACAGGCGACTGTCAACATTTTGGACTTGTATATGGAATTGTCTGCATGAAGTACATGGCCCAGTGGGTCACATTGAAGCCCGTGTTTCCACTTTCCTTCCCCATTCCCTTCTTTAAATGCATAATAATGTATTTAAGTTGTTTTTAATGAATATTCTGTTAATCTTTTGTGAAATGTAATGTTATTTTAAAAATTAATAAAGTACAGTGGTACCTCGGGTTGCCAACCTGATCCATTCCGGGGTGCCATTTGCACCCCGAAAAGTCCGCAACCCGAGCAGTGCTTTTGCGCATGCGCGAATAACGCTTCTGTGCATGCACGAAGCATGCAGAACGATTCTGTGCATGCACATGCGGCAAAACCCAGAAGTAAACACTTCCAGGTTCGACGCATTCGTAACCTGGAAAAACGCAGCCTGCAGCAGACGCAACATGAGGTATGACTGTACACATAAAAAACTATAAATAGTAGCCTGACTTGAACATTTTTAGACATTTTTTTACATTGGTTTAGGGTTTGGGTCTTAGCCCCTTTTTTGTTTTTGTTCTAAGTTCCTTATTATTTGATAATTTGTAACTCATTCTGGGTCCTGTATACAGCTTCAGCAATAGGAATAAAATGCCTAAGTAAAACTTCCATCTTAGTTATGTACAACTGTACTATACTGGAACACTCAAGCATACTATTATGAAGCTAGATTTTTTTAAATACAAACTGCAGTAGTGTGGGACATTAAGAATGAAAATATAATTTCCCTATTTTATTTTATTTTATTTACAGTGTTTGATAACATTAAGTTCTAAGTATCAAAATTGTTAAACTTTTAACACATGACTGAATTCTGCTTATTTGGGAGGAAGTCTCTCAGGCCCAGTTAACAGAAGCCATGGTTCCCCACTATGTTAACAGATCAAGGAACTCCCTGCTCTCTTTCTTTCATGGCTACAAGGACACCTGAAACTTCCACTTTTAACTACAGTTCTCCACAAGATCAAAATCTAGCACAATGTGGTTTGCTTAGACCAGGGGTGGGGAACTTGTGGCCCTCCAGGTGTTGAAGCATCCAACTCTCATCAGCCACAGCCAACATGGCCAACCTTCAGGGATGATGCAAATTTAGCATAACATCTGTAGGCCCACAGGGTTGCTATCCTTTGTTTAGACTAAGAAGCAGCCAAATGTCAGGGCAAATCTCTTATGGCTTTAGAAGGCTTACTACAGTTCATTCACATAGCAAGAAACATTTATCTAGTAGGTGTGTTTTGAATTGTAGCCTTTGCCACTTATCTGCTCAGTCTGGAAAATTAAATCAAAGGGATATATTTTGTCAATTTATGTTGTTGTTGTCGTCCCTTGTTTAGTACATTCCCAGAATAGTACTTCATAACATTTCCATACTATTATTGGACCTAAAACATAAAATTAAGCCTCACAACAACCCTGTGAGGTAGGTAACAGTATAGCTATTGGATGGGAAGCTGTTTAATTAAACTTACCAAAAATGACCCAGGATATCAGAAGAGGTAAGAAAAGAAAGCTCAGATCTAGTCATCAGTATGTGCCATGAGGATTCACCAAGATTCTGTGTTTCTTTAGCTGCGGCATAGTACTATTTGTAGAATTTGGCAGCAATCATTAATTTTTATCGTGTTCACTTAGCTGTTCATGTTAGATATTCTAAAGTTAAATTGTATCACCATCCTTGTGCCATAACCTTTTCCATAGCTAAGCCTCTGTACAACTTTGTACATTATAAAAACATGTTACTGTATAATTGTATTCATTTGCATGGCGCTGTCATAAGAGCTGCTGCTCAAATTTTCAGATTCACTAGCATTCAAAACTTATTATGTCTTCTAGCCCAGCACCATCCACATGCTCACTACTACTGAGAAAGACCAAATGAATAATCTGGTCTCTTGTTCTACTTACTCAAATCTATTCCCTGATACAGTATCCTGAACACTGATCAGCTAACCAATACAGTATTATGCCTCGCTCTGTGAAGATGCAGAATCCAGGTGAGTGAATGTATAGAAACTACAAAGAAGGATGATCAAACATGGGATGAAGATAAATAAGGCTGCAATAAAAATGTATCTGTACCTTGCACTATGATGTGCAAGATGATGTGGCAAGAGAATAAAATATGGCAACAAAAAGACCGCAAGGAAGGGTATTTTCTGGATGAAGAGGTGGAAGTAAAGACTCTTGCGTTTGAATGAGTATAGGAGCAATACAAACACCTTACTACATTTTAGACGCAAAGGATTGCCAGGCAACATAACTGCATTGCTGGGACATAATCCTGCCAAAACAGGGTAAGCTGGAAGAAGAGGAATATTCCATGGCCTAGCTCTGTCCTGGAGTCTCTCTATACCTAGCCGACACTGCTTTGTTTGTCCCATAGCAGTAGCCTTTAAAGTTATAATCTCTATCTACCTTCAAGCTGGCACAAACTATCCCTGGTTATGCAGGAACACATTTTAACTACCTTGGTGTCAAACAACCAATTTTTAATTGGATGGAGATTGGCACAGCCCAATATTCATGTTTCTTCCCAATCAAATACATCATCACTCCTCAACTCACAAACAAAACTTTTCACAGATGCAAAACCTGTTAGATACACATAGGAAGAACTCTATCAAGCAGTAGTGACAGAAAAGGGAATGCCATGTACCTATTTCCTGACAAGACAAATGCAGAATGATAAACAAAAATTTTGCTTGTGTGCAGAGTTTTGGGGGTTGACTTACAATAAAATAATTATTTCTTTCATAATGTTAGAAAATCAGAATATTACAAGCAATTTTCCCAACAGTAAATGATACTAAGAGTAGAAATATAAAGCTTTAGGGGAGGAGGCCAGTGCCTGTTTCCTACCTACATCCTAATACTACTTATAACCATTTTGAGTGACACAGGTAGGACTAAATTGACCCAGAGTGTATTTTTCATTTCGGAATTGACACATTGCATAATTTTTAACATAATCCTTCTATTGTCACTGGCATAGCATAAAACAATGTGTCCAAATTTCAGTCCTTTACATGGTGACATCCAACAAGAACCATTCGCCCGTGGAATCAACTTCCACTTATGCAATGGGACTACTACTGTAACCTGCTGGAGGAGATTTGGAGGTCAAACAGGGGGTGGGGGAGCACTCCTGAGGTGGAGAAGAGGAAGGATATATCCTACTGTATGAAGTCAATTTGCATAATGTTGGGTATCACCATTTTTAATGTGACTGGCGAAGTAATTGGGCCAAAAGGTATCTCAAGAAAACTGCTGATTTTTGCCTGGAAAGTACTGAAATAAAAATATCCTATGGATTTTTCAAATTAAAACTGATTAAGGACATTTTTAAAGGATTAATTAAAAGCAATAAGGGTTACTGTCACACAATGTGTTTAAGACTATACACAGGAAGATAGTAACAGTATAGGAGTTAGATGCAATAAATCAGCAGAATAAGACACACAATATTTCTTATATTCTTAAAATTTAAAGATATTTACAATCTGCATATGAACTAAAGATGACAAATTCTATTACTTCTTTTAAAATGCTAATTCATTAACATGTAACCCATGAAAACTCTGAGAATTCCTAAGGCAGTAAAAGGCCCAGGGCAAGATAATATTTATGGATAAGAAGTTTGTCAGACTTAACTGTCATTTTGCTCTGTAATTATATGCTTTTGAGTGAGTGGACAGGATAATGCTTTAGTGTTTGGACAATGCTTCTGTAGTCATAGACATGGTAGTCAAAAGTTTTTTTCCACAACCTTAATTCATATGGAGGCCGGCACTAATGGCTCAAGAAAACTGGTGACATACAAAATATTTGTAAAGTCAAAATCCACTATGCAAACCAACAGCTTATAAATCCTATTTTCCAAGCACAAACATAGTGAGTACTTTCTAGTGAGTTCCCATTTGATGAAAAGACAGAATATACATTGTATTATTATTATTATTGGGTGTACCTTTGGTGCGACATATATCCATGGGTTGAGCATCCAAAGGGGCTCAAGAATGAAAAAAATGTCCTGTCTTTCTTTCCATTGCCAGTCCCCCAAGTCTCATGGGAAGTGATATGGGATAGAATTTTTTTGTTTTGTAGGTTCATTAGTAAAAATGAATGGATACCAATTACAAATATAATATTAAGGAAGCATTGGAGTTTCAAAGGTTTTAGCTTTATTTACTAAATAGAAGTAAAACAAGTAATAATTAATAATAATTTATTATTTATACCCCACCCATCTGGCTGATTTTCCCCAGCCACTCTGGGCAGCTCCCAATTGAGTGTTAAAAACAATACAGCATTAATATTAAATACAACATTAAAGTATGCTCTCTAGGGAAACTAAAAAATTTCAGATACAAATTACCCATCTCATTGCTCATGGATGTTGCTCTTAAAAGGCATTCAGCCCATTGAAGGGAGATCTGGGGGGTGGGGTGCGTGTGTGCATGCGTATGAAGGCAGTGATGGCACACTGGGAGGAATTCAACGCTATGCTTTTTAAAACATTCTGTCAGCAAAAGCATTTTTGCTTCCCCAAGTAAACAATCTCTTCTCTCCTCCCTTGTGCTATTCAGAGGTGGGGCATCTTCCACCACCACTCCCAAGCCAATTTGAAGGGGGTTGTGGGGAAGGAGAGGGTGAAACTCTTGAGTTGCTAGCAGAAGTCCTTGTGCAGATTTCCACTAATAGGCCCTGGTAGTTCAATCAGGCCTTTGGATCCTGGATATTGTTCAAATACTAAACTAAAGATGAATGTTCCAGCTTATTCTACCATAAACCATTATTTACAACTAGGGTTGCCAATGCTGGGCAGTATCCAACTAAATAGTTCTGCCAGTGCAAGGACTTTTAGCTGCACAATAAAACTTCACTACCTTGCCCTCTCCTTGCCTACTCCTTATAATGTTCCAGGGTGGGTGGGTGGGAGGGGTTGTCCCCCAACACGTCAAACCAAATTTACAAAATGAGCAGAGAGTGTGCAGGGAGATAAGAGGGCAGGAATGTTCTAAGGTTCCAGAAGAAATTATAATAGTATTACTGAAGATTAAGACTTTGACAATGCACAGGATCCCTATCTACTTTTGCCCTTCACGGTTAAGTCTAACAGTTTACAATGTGTGAGTACTGGCCACTTAGAAAGGACAATATTGCCTACTGGATTCACATAGGCAAGTGTGCTATTATAATGAAATTTTAAATCTATGGTTCAAGGGTTCACAAACCAACAGCTCTTCAAGCCTTCTGAAGACAAGTAGAAGAACTGGGAAAGTCCACAGCCTAAAGCTATGACCAAGCACATCACATAAAAACAAGAAAAATGGGGTGGCATTCAACTTTTTTGCTCTGTTAACTGAATAAACAAGAGTAGCATTCATGGGACAGATCCTTCCATGAATGCTCCTTTCATCTGTGGAACAAACATGTCAGATACTACCTATGGACAAATCAGCACAGATAAAGAGAGAAACTAATCATCAGTATGATCAATATCCGCACTGCCTCTGGTATGGATCAGCACATGCTGCTGGCAGGGTGTAGAGAATACATCTCTATAAAAGGCTGCCTTACATCTGAGAACCTGCATTAGCACAGAGGGTGCTTAAGATACACTTAACATTTAATTGCATATAGCCTGTGCAGTCTTACAATAGTTATATACTTCAGACTCTGTTACTAATATTATATGCCACATACAACACCTAACAACTTATTTTACTTATCATTTTAGATAAAGATTTAAGTTTACTCTAATTTAACGTAAATACTAAGTCATTATAATGTTAAAAACCTATGACATGCATCTCCACATGCCAGAGAAAGGCATATTTATATGGAGAAAGTATTACTATGATAATTAGGTCATAATTTCAGGTCATCCTATGCACTTTTAACAGAGCAGGATAAAAAGCTTATTCATTTTGGTTATGAAATATTTTGTTAGACAGGTTCTTGAAAATGTGACTTGCATAATTCATTTATGTTTTAACGCATTCAGTGATTTTCAAATAAAAATATGCATTTCCAACCCCCCTCTAGCAAACATTTCAAAAACTGAAACAGCCTAGGAATAATAATAAAAATGTTAGAGCCCAACAAATCACAAAGCCATTTGTTAATTTTTATGGGGGAAAAGGAGCTCTAAATAAATTGACACAGGAGGCAATAAATTGACACGACAAGTAAATAAAAGGCTAAAGCACTCCAATACCATTGAAACGGTTTTAATGTTGTTGCAAGTCCATAATGCAACAATCATCAGATCATAAAGAGACCCAAATATTTAGAAATCATTTTAATTACCCCCTTTCACCTGTTGTACAGAATTAAGAAATGCTCAATCCCTCCTTTACCTGAGTTTGTGTATGTGCCTAACAAGTTATGTTTCAGTGCCAACTTAAATTCATATTATATGTTTAAGAAAGAAAATGAAAATATTAACCTCAGCTTCAATGTACAGTTTCCAGAATCTGCCAGAACTTGGGAACTGGGCAACAAGGCGTTCATAGGTCTTCCGTGCTTTGTCTATAGGTTGATTCTAAAAATTGAAAACCAATAAATATTTACAAAATTTATAATGTAAAAATGTATTGACATTTACTTCAGAACCAATCACTGTGAGTGGACCCATTGATAAGGAAATGTAATCCTATGTCACTAAACCTGTGCCTCTCGAATGAGAATGCTCCAAGCGTCAAGGTCATATGGATTCTCTTCTAGTTTCTTTTCAGCTTTCTTTACTTTTTCTGGGACATATTCAGCAGCCTAGAAAACACAGAGTAGTTGGTTAAAAGGGTATATAAATATCTTAATAAAATCAATGCCATCTGCTAGCTATATCAACAATGTTTACATATCCATAGCTATCATTAGATTAATATATGCCAGCCTACACGTTTTTCCACAGTGGTACTTTGATAAGTATGCACAAGAATCACACATCAAGTCCACAGAAAAGCTCTCCATTACAATGTAAAACATGGCTCAAAATGTTATTTAAAATAACAGAGTAATCTTAAGGTTATTGTAATAAGCATCACCAGTCTTCTGTATTAGTACCAAGAATAATACATGCATGTTTGATTCAGTCTTGGAATACAAAACATTTGAATAGCTCCCTCCCTTCACCCAAACAACAACAAAAATAGTATCACTAGTTAAAAATCATTTTAACAAGTTTCTATTCTTTGAGAGAAACTTTTTTCACTGTTGGTCTACAATGCAAACTGAGGAGGAAAGGGGGAAGACGACAAATAAAAATACAATTTAAATGAAATATCTGCAATTTTACACTTTTATTATTTTCTGCTTTACATAAAGCTGTTGCCTATCTTGCTGTTTGGCAGTACTCTCTAATGGTACAATAATTCCTTCTATAGCCTCAAAATAATTTAGGATAACAATAGATTTTCACCCTGACACTAGATTCCAAAGATTTAAGATTTACTTTATTCTTATAAATAAAGTAACAAATTATCATCAAAAAATTAAAATAATTCTGATTTCAAAGAGCTTGCGTAAGGTGACTAGACTGGACTTCCCTAATCCCATGAATCTAGGATCTTCTGAATAAGCTATGCCAGAAAGGTAAGTTTGAAGACACGGGACATATTAGTTGTAGTAACAACTCCCCGTTCTTTTAAAGAATGTAGCCCATTATTGTGTAACAAAAAAAATGCAACACTTCAGATACTACACACAAGCAACCCATATTAAACCAATAAGAAAGCTTCCTTTTTCGTATGCCTAGATTTTTTTTGAAATTAGTGTTTTATTTTATAATCTAAAATATGAAGCAAGTTGAAGAGTTTGTCTACACTAGCTGTTTTACAGTGCGTAAGTGCCGGGTTCAGTCATTTGGGAAGACTCCGAACCTTTGCATATTTATAGTTGTCTAGCTATATATGGAATTTTGAAAAACTAATATAGTGACAGAGTTAAAGACTGAGTTGAATCTAACTACTTGATACATCAAGTAGCACTAAGATTTGGCAACACTCAAGAATGCTAAGCAAGTGTGATTGCAGTATAACCTTAAGGCTGAGCTACACAACAAGAAGGAAAAAGTAACATTCTAGTTGAACCTATTTATCTTACATTGTGTATTAGAGGACTGCAGCCTTGCAGGCCAGTATATATGAGGTAGTTGACAGTTTCCCATTATTATTATTATTATTATTATTATTATTATTATTATTATTTACCTAAAATACGAAGAGCTGCTCAAAAGCAATAAAATCAAGACAAGGCTGTGTCCCCAGGATTACAGTACATGGCAGTACCTTTTCTCAAAAGATAAGAGCAAAAGAATCACGGGCTGCCATTGGCTTAACCTAGCAAGCTCTTCTTGCCTTCTCCCAACTCCTACTTTTTCACATTCCATTCAATTCAAAGTAAAAGGGTTCAAATGAGCAAAACTGCTAAGAAGAATAATTTAAGTATGAGCATGGTTGGTTTGGAGAACTGTGTCCTGACTTAGTCCCCTGGCTTTTAGCTTTTATTCAGCAGAACATTATACCAGGATGTCCAAACAGGTAGAGCATTCGAACAGCTAGAGATCCGAACAGGGAGAGCAATCCATAAACGGGACTTTATGGACTTTACTAAAAAAAATTTTTTAAAAAAACACCACACTTAATTTGAAATAATCAGTTCATTAAATTTATTGATTTGGGCCCTGTGTTGTTTACTCATGCAATTCATGAGTGGTTTTGTTGTTGTTGTTGTTGTTTAGTCGTTTAGTCGTGTCCGACTCTTCGTTGTACCCTATATCTATGTATATCTATTCTTTTGCATGGTTTCTCTCATTCTATATAAAGGTATCTTTGCAAAATAGTAACTACTACAACAACCAGTCTGACTTGACTTCAGCAGAGGTAATGAAGGTAAATGCAACTTTGGCATAAAACAGAATACCAATGTCACAATGAACTGAGCTGATGAGACTCAGCTACAAAAGATCAATATGGACTCATTCACATAAGCTCAAACAGTCCTATGGCTAAGATTTCTAACAGTATTCATTTATCAATTAGATTTATTATATCCCTATTATTATATCCCTAACACATGCAGTGACAACCATTAAGTTAAAAAAATAACAATAAATTTAAATTTACAGCATGTAATACTTGATCTGTTCCTGCCACAATACACCACTAACCTCACCTTCACTAACAAAGCCCTGGATGAAAAAGTATTAATTAGCACCTAAAACAAAGCAGAGTTGGCGTCAATTGCAATTTAGTGGCAGGGCATTCATTCTAAAGGCCCTCTCCCACAGGACTCTACATGGAATAGCAAGGGCATCTCCAGTAGATCTTGTAGCCCAGGTAGGATAAAATGTTGCAGCTGCCTTGGGAACCTTCAAGTTGAAGGACATGTTAAAGGGAAAGGTTTGTTACCCAATGCTGTCTGTGGCTGAGCAGAACAGCAATGGAAAGTGAAGTCCTGTTGTCTGAGCAGAGGTCCATTGGCACAACACTAGCTGCCATCCAGAATAAGTAACACAACCTTGAATAGGGGTTGGTGGCATATAGGCAGCCAGTGCAGACTGGCATTCTACTTGGCTGAACTAGTCAAAACTCTGGCAGCAATGGTCTGAACCAGTTGCAGCTTTCAAACCATTTTCAGGCCAACCTAGAGTGCATTACAGTAATCTGATTAATTGTCTGGGTATCCCAATTGCGCAGAACCACAAAATCAGGTACTTTCACACTGAAATTCCTCTACAAACAGACACCATACAGCTATTACAGTAAGTGGTAGTAATGTAAAGGGTGGGAGTACAAGCAGGGCTTCTCCTATATCCACATGCCTATGGGCTACAAATGAAAATATATGATCTAACATGCAAACCTTATTACAGCACTCTCTTGACTAGAGAACGTGCATTTCATTTTCAGATTTGTATAAAGAAAGAAAAAAGATGGCAGGCATGACAAACTTCATGGGGACAGGCTTGTGATATGTGGAGCTGAACAGTGCAGGGTGGGTAAAAAAAATTCTAATTAAAATTTATTTGTAACATGTTGCTTAAAAAATAACCTGCCTAACAAGAAATTTTATTTAACACTTACTCTGAAAACTTAATCATGACCAACTAACAAAAACAAAATTAAAGGTCCTAAAAATGAATAAAAGATAAAGCACTGGGAGGGGTCCACTGAGGATAGATTATAATAATAGATTAATAGTGTTGTATTATATTAAAAGTACTGTATATTTATAACTGTGGATTTCTTCATGGACCCAGTATAGCAAGTAGTTATGTATACTAGAATTCAAGAGTTGTCATAATGAATCCCAACTTAATCATCTACTACATGCTCTTGTACCTCTGTTACGCCTCCCACCATTCCAGTTTGCATTCCCCCCCAGTTATGAATATTTATTCTTTATCAAAAATGAACATTTACTTTCTATCACTTTTCCCTAGGAACTACCATCCTTAACTGGCACCTAGAAAGCTGAGAACAAATCAATGCATTTTAATGGTTACAGCACCCAGTAAACATGTATGATTGCACAGGAAATATATGAATACCAAAAATGAGAAACAATTTACATCTATGATTTAAATTGGTCGTCTTTACAATTTAAATCAATCAACCCTACAATAATTTAAGTGTGAATAGCATGAAGCCAAAGAATCTCACTGAAAGAGGTGCAGTAAACTACTTATTATGACAGAACAAATCTATCTGCCCTTCCAAGCCTAAGAAAGTGATCAACAGATATGAGTTCTCAATCTCAGCTGCACATTGCTGCCTCCCATTGCAATAAATGTGTGGCTGGAGGACTGCCTTTGTATTCATTCTACAGGACAGCAAAACTACTTGGACATTCACTACTAGTCTTTCTTCTCAGTCAAGAAAGACAGCTGCCTATCTACTGTCATGGATAATGAACACTGTAGTAAAATAGAACAAGGTTAAGCAATCAGTGATGCACACACTGATATTTTCCAAACGGAGGAATATGTGAGAAGTGGGTGTGTTTGAAATATGAAGCTTCAATGAACCAACTGATTCAATATATAGTAGTGAAGGGACAGTTATATAATTAACAAAAAGATGCAGTCATAAAACTTCTTGTGTAATTTCTGAGCTTCAGATATTTTATGCAATTCTCTATTTCCTTATAAATGGAGCAGCTGAAATGAGTTGTCTGGAACAACACAATAAGGATGTTCTTAGATTAATCTACCTTAACTAAGCACATTATGAAACCTTCCTTGACTGGTTAACTGTTGCTGTTGGGTTGAGAGAACGGATAGTATTCAAACACAGGCTCAGGAATTGAGTTTTAAACAGGTCATAGATGTATTACAGCTGATGAAAATGCAAAATGTTAAACCCAGCCAGGTGACAAAAATTATGTTGAGTTACCATTCTTAAAATTTATGTGGGAATGAATGAGGTAAAAAAATGACTGTGCTTTGCTGTAAGATCAATTATTATCATTTATTTGATGACAGTGAAAACCAGTGAATGAGGCATTTACCGCCTTCCCTCCTCTGTTGTTGTACTGTTGAACTGGTCATAAGCAGAGGAGGAGGAGAGCAGAGCACTGATAAAGTGTGATGTATACTAATACTCCTTCCACTTGCCTGTGGGACCATATTAAAAAGTTTGAAAACCACTCGGTTACAGAGTGGCAATCTCCTCATTTATTGTCTGTCAAGGAACCTCTGCACATTGCAGAGGATTCAGGCTATAGTCAAAGATGTAAACTCAATTAACATTGAGGTCTGTGGGCTATTGCCACTGCCTTACATGAACTGTACTCTAGAATGCACCCCAAACTCCCATGCATTCCCATGAGTGATCCACTCTGGCTGAATTGAGTCTGAAGGCAAGAGCCATGCCCCTTGATGTGAGCCCATAGATGGTGGGGCAGGACACCTGTCAAAATTCTAGCCTAGATAGAGAACTTTCATTCCAATGGTCCGTTCAACCCAAAGTGATATGTGAATAGACATATAGTGCTAAGAAAACCAATGCAGTAACACCAGTGCATGTTTGCCTTATTGCACTGAATAGCATGTGGCAAACATGCTATTCAACATACACCAACAGTTTTTGGCCAGTGAATATTGCTTTGGATTAGACAAAATTGTGCTGTTTATGTTTATATTAAGCAGATTCCACACATGCAAGTTCTGAGGCAGATAGCCAACCTGATAAGTTCTCCTTTTTATTATAAATTCTGCAGAAACTAAAATCATTTGCACATTTATTAGCAAGGAAGTTCCACTGGACTCAGTAGGACATGCATCTTCATATAATCATTCTTAACTTTGTTCTTCCTAAACTGAAATACAACCAAGATGTTTGGAATCCTTTTCCATGTAAAGGTATTGCTAGCAACTACCGTTTCACTTCAGTTTCCCAAGCCTGTGATACTATGACCACGGATTTTAAAGTTGTCTTTTTACAGCAGAGCTTTCCAAACTGTTATGAAAAATTACGTGTGTCGGCTGCAGTGTGCAGGTGTGTTATGCGAACACTCTTATAAGGGATTAGCTTAACCTCTGGTTTGCTAGTAAAATTGAATTACAGTACTGTGTCACAAAATGATGCATGTCTAAAAAGTGTGTCACCAATGTGAAGTTTGGAAAGCTCTGCTCTACAGAAAAGAACTTCAACAAGTTTTGAAATTGTCTTCCAACACTTTTGTTGGCAACTTCTGTCTCTTAAAGCAAAAGCAACAATGTGCTTCAATATTTGGTGTATGCACACATTTATTTATTCCTTGAATGGTTTTGAGAATGTTCAAGTTATACTCAACTTCACTCCTGCCCCCGCTTAATCATGAGGCCTACCCCTCCCATGCTACTGCAATGAATAGAAAAATACTGTGGCTGGAATAAATAACTGCAGAACAGGAAGGAAGACATCCCAATATAGCTCCTTCTGTTATCCAGACTGCAGCGATGGATATATAGGAGTCTAAACCAGCGTTTCTCAACCGCTGTTCCGCGGCACACTACTGTGCCGCGAGACACTGGTTGGTGTGCCGCGACGTGGAGGCAGCCCAAGGCCACGTGCGAGCACCAGCCTCAAGGACTCACGCGGTACTCCAACTGCGCACAGCGTGGGGCACTGCGGCTGCGCAAACCTGGCTTGTTATTACAGTATTTGCCTCTCCCTCCCTCCCTAATTCATAAGAAGGCGGAGCTGTTCTTGGCAATCTGAGGGACCGTGGCATATTACCCAATCGCACGTCGCCTTCTGAGAAATTAGTCCCATCCCCGTCAAACTGGTCACCTAGGCGACCAATGACGTTTCCAGTCTTGAGGCCAGAGTGGTACGTGACTCGGCTGTACCGAAGGCTTCGAGATCTGCCATTATCCGGTTTAAGATTGATTGACATCTTCAGGAGCGAAGACCAAGCGCACGCGCTTTGAAATATTTATTATTATTTTCGGCTCCGTTTTTACCGTGGTGCGAATTCGGTGGCCATGATTGGCTGGCTATAATGACGGAATATGTAGCCAATAGCCTTGCAGTAAGGAACAATATGGGTGGGACAAATGCGTGACTTGACCAGATGAGCTGTGGTTTTGTCCAATTGGAAAAAAGCTAGGGCGGAGAAAGCAGAGGAGTGCAAGTTAAAACAGCATAGGTAGCTGGTTTCACCAATAAGGAGTTGGGTGGTTTTCACGCTGCCCAATTATTATCAAAAACTTATGAGGCGGAGCTTTGCTTGATATGCAGCCACTGTGACTAATGCATCTTGAGATGGTTGAAGAGTCACCCAATGGGAAATGAGGAGGGGGGATGGAAAAGGGGGCAGGTCGCCAGGTAACTTCGCCAATCAGTGTTAACATTATTGCAGTGCTAGCCAATGCACGGCCACTGAGGGCGGGTCCTGATGTGTTTGGGTTCGTGCTCCTCCAGGGAGTGAGACGGCGGCGGGGAGGAAAGTTTATTTTTTGGTGGCGGTTGACTCCCCC
Source organism: Zootoca vivipara (assembly GCF_965207765.1). Lineage (NCBI taxonomy): Eukaryota > Metazoa > Chordata > Lepidosauria > Squamata > Lacertidae > Zootoca > Zootoca vivipara. The sequence continues at coordinate 70,748,497 of NC_142582.1, read as the reverse complement.
CTCCCCCCGCCATTTGTTTTGATCTCGGTATCTGGCGGCTGGATTTCCCCGGCGGGTAAAACGGGCGGGAAAAGCGGCTCCCGCAGCAGCGCCGGTGGAAATGAGGTGGGCTCTCCGTGTGCACCGCTGCGGGCGAAGAGGTGACGGCTGCGGCTCCCTGTAGGGAGTGGCGAGGCAGGCTTCCTTTCCGGCAGGTCAGTGCTGTGGCACGTCGCGGCAAAATTTAGACAAACTAAACTAAATATAGGGCGGCACAGAGTTGGTGTGCCGCATGATTTTTTTCATAGAACAAGTGTGCCGTGGCCCAAAAAAGGTTGAGAAACACTGGTCTAAACCATGTCTCCAGGTTCAGCTTGTACTACTGAGGCAGAAGGTTGGATAAAACGAGGTCCGGAGGGCTCAAAAGATAACCCCCCCTTTAACAACCCTTAATCCAGACTACTGCACCCAAAGATACTTGGATTTGTTTTTCTGACTCAATCCCATTATTTGTTGCAGCAGCCAGTGAAAACCAGGGAGTATGTCCTGTGGGAAATGCAATGGACTTTCAAGAAACAGAAGGAAGGTTCTTCTTATGTTTGTATTATATAAGGGCAGGTATGCCTCTCCAGAAACTCTGTCACCTTCGCAGAAGCAAAGCAAACTATAGTCTCACTACCATCTACCATCCTGGTTTCATGCAGTCTGCCAAAATAATTTACTGCATATTCCTGCGTATAAGACTACTTTTTTAAGCCCCAAAAATCTTCTCAAAATTGGGGGGGGGGTCGTCTTATACGCTGGGACCCCCGTGAACTGAGCTGCCCGCTCGCCTAACTCTATATTTTAAATAGACAATTGGGGGGGTCATCTTATACGCCGGAATATACAGTACTTCCTCGTATAGGAGACTACCGTAGACTGGTTAGTGAAATTTAGCCCGCCATGTCCAATATTACCTTGATGTACCCAAACCCAACCAAAGAGCACTACTAATAAGAAGGAACATAAGCAAAAATTTACAGGCATAATAGATGGTGGAGAAAGATTTAGTTTCCCCCCAGCTGACAAGAAAAGGGAGCAGTCAGGAAGGACTATCCATAGGCACATACAAAACTTTTATATCTGATCACCTGAGATTTAAACTCTACTCAGCACCCAGAAATAAACCCAACAGGAAGCAATCCTTGACATTCACTTGGTTCCACAGAAACTAGTGGCATATGTTACTTAAAATGCATTGGAGGAATTATTAACTGCAATCCTAACTTTAAAAGCAGAGTTACCATATGTTTGTTTTGTGATCTGCAAATTCAATGTGATCACCAAATAAATAAAAATAAGCTAAAGGGCTTGTGGAACCTTCTTCACTTGAAAAGCTGTGTTCTATTTGTTTTATATCATATATTATGTTTCTAACCTCAACAGTAATTTGCCACACAGTTGGGAGGCAGCTTCTGTTTTAAGAAACACAAACTGGCCTCACAACTTCAGTGCATGTGTTGTTTGGATTTTGGCTAGTGCCTTCAGGATAGGTCCACCTTGGATACAATTCTAACCTTAAAGGCACACACACACCCCACACACAATACTGTAGTAGCATTTTTCACAAAGCTCACCATAATATAGTATTTCTGTAATATTAAACTCTTCTATTAAAAATAAATTTTAAAGCAGTTTCATTCAGCGTTTGAGCACATCCACACCCACTTTACTTTGAATACACAAAACCGGGTACATAGGACTCAAGTTTTTTTTTTCTAAAACCTGTACAAACCTTTAAACCCATCTTCATGAAACCCCAGTGTGTTAAATAACACTTTCCTGCGTTCTGGTAATATAAAGTTACAAGGATTCGCCTATTATCTCACACGTGGAAATTTGAATGGAAAGACGCCCCCTCAGCGCCCGAGCAATTAAGTCCATGAGAGAAAATACGTTAAGGCCTCAACGCTATACATATTCTCGTAAGGGCCGCTGAACATAGCGGAGCTTGCTCCCGACTAAGTGCACACTGGATCAGCTTTAAAATAAGTCCTTAATACTAGGATAAATATTAATCTTAAATACCCTTACCGGGCACAGGGACAAGCATTTTCGGTCATGGTTCCAACCAGCTACTGAGTTGAATGGGGAGAAATAACTGGGGCGAGTTAGAAGATGGGAAAATATTAAATTATGAAACTCAACAGGATCTATGAACTGGGGGACCATGGCTGAAAACTGAGAAGAGGCCGCAGCACAAAGGCGCGCACGTTACACAGGCCCGACCCCGCACCATCCTGAAAATCGCCATTTTCACCTCTTCCAGGCCTCGGTCGTCCTACCAGGCACACAACCCTATTCCCCCCGCCCCCCCCCAACAACTCCCCCGCCAACTGAGACTGGCTCAGCTCGGGAGGGCCCTAGTCGCTCACCTGGTCGCCGGCGGGAGCTTCTCCAGACATGGCAGGCTGAAACAGGCCCCCGAGGGGGGTGGGAAGAAGCGGCCTCGGCTATTTAATGTGTGCACTTGACCCACGCTTCTTTCCTCCTTCCCTTCCCCAAATCCCCGCACACCTACAAAGCTACCCAGCCGGCCAGGCAGCCCACTAAATTACCCCCTGAGTGCCGCTCCTGCCTCGTTCCGAGGAACAAAATGGCGGCCCAACCGCCCCACAACTCTTGTCTTCCTCAGTAAAGGGTGGAGGCGGGGCCAACCGGGAAAGCGCGATGGCGCAAGGGCTGCTGGGAAAAGGAAGGAAGGAAGGAATTCGCGGCACACTACGATAAAGGGGACGGGGGTCAGCGGCGCGCGAAGGGTTAAGCCAACAAAGAGACCAGAACTTTAGCGAAGAGCGAGCGAGCGAGGAGGATGCTGGGAAGGAAGGCGGAAAAAAAAGAGGCAGTAAGAAACACGCCCACAAGTAGAAAGGATGGTTGATCATGGGGGAAGGAAGCCGCTTGCGCTCTTTGACGCCTCGGCATACCGTAGGCGGAGGGGAGCCGGATGTTGTTGAACTACAACTCCCATCAGCCCCGGGAAGCGTGGCCAACCTTCCCGTTGATGGAAGGCGTAGTTCATCAGCATCTGGCCAAAGGTTTCCCACACCTGCCATGTACTACTTAACGACAGGTGGTAGGCTTGCGTGGTCTGCGCTTTTCTTCCTGGTACAAGAGGCATGGACTTAGTTAAAAGCACGCTGAGCCCCGACGTTTGCTTTGACTTACCAGAATAGAACAGAACTCAGTCCGTTCTCACAAACTCAACCAATTGGGAGCCCTGCTCCCTTGCCAAGCATCTCTCTTCTTCCGACCCCCGCTCGCTCGCATAATGGGTAGACCTGGACGCCGGAAATTCCAATGCTTTTTACAATGAGTAGACTAGGAATCCCCCACACGCCACGTGAGCAGACACAACTAGTTTCAGGGTATTGAAACTCCATCCCAGAATAGATTTGTGCGTGATGGTGACAGGTGTGTATGTGTGCACGTGTGCCTGCACGTAGAAATTTTGTGTTCCCAATTTCTTCAATGGAGCTCGTTGCAGGAAGGACACATTGCAGGAAGGCAAAAGCATTCAAGAGGGATGCTGAGCAGGCCCTATGAGGGTCATGATCTGGTGAGAGAACTTGGGGAGAATCTTAAAGGCCAGATACAGAGGACTGGAAATCTGCATTCAGTATTTCTTTTGTTGTAAGACTTATAAGGCTTGAGTAATACTTAGAATTACCTGAAAAGTAACTGCTGCCACTGTATGCTTTTCTGAATACAGTATGTATTATCTTTCACCCTTCTGCTGCTTCTATGCAGTTCTCAATCCGCGCACGGATAGGTATGTGATACATTTAAACTATCTGAAATATGATTAGTTACAGGTACGGTAGGTAGCCGTGTTGGTCTGACGTAGTCGAAACAAAAAATTAAAAAAATCCTTCCAGTAGCACCTTAGAGACCAACTAAGTTGGCACCAACACTGAGCTTTTGGTGTGAGACAAAAGCTTGGTTGTAATTTATCTGCCTAAATATTCATGTTGTTTTAAGTTAATATGTACCGGTATGTCATTGTTTTATTTATATTTTATCATTACTCGCTCTAGAAGTGCCTAAACGGCCTCGGTCCAGTATACCTGAAGGAGCGTCTCCTCCCCCATTGTTCTGCCTGGACACTGAGGTCCAGCACCGAGGGTCTTCTGGCGGTTCCCTCGCTACGAGAAGCCAAGTTACAGGGGGAACCCGGCCAGATGGGTGGGGTATAAATTATAAATTATTATTATTATATTATTATTATTATTATTTTTTAAAAAACAATGAAGAGCAGAATAGCAATACAGGACATAACAAAATAGAAAACACCAAGCTTTCATCTCAAGCATATTGCTATATGACCAGTGGTTGGGCTGAATGTTCTTTGAGTGCTGTAATAGGGAGGGGCTTCATTAGCAATTGAGTGCCAATATCTGCTTTTACAAACATAATTTTTTTATTATGTACATGACAGGAAGGATGCCCTTATGCAAACATTTCTAATGCCGTTTTGCTTAATACACACACATCTTTGGAAAGCAATTATCCTTATCAAAAAGCATTTTTGTTTGCTATTTTTACACACATTTTACTTCATTAGATGTATTTTTGTTTGGTGAACTGCATTGTAAAATTCAGAGATGTGAAAATTTTATAAGATGACTTCGTTTCAGTTTTTGTGTTGTTTCAGAAAGCGTGAATTAGGTAGGTTTGCCTTTGAATGCAAACTTAATCAAATTTATCCAACATCCCTACTTCCAGCCCAGTGATTCTTGATACTTAAGATGCTTGCAAATGGGTTTTATTATCACTGCAGGCTGCCTGAAGCATACCTTGGACTTTAGTGGTTCTGACAAAGTTGTCCACCACCTTCCTTCTTTCAGTTAGGAGGATTGGGCAGCTTTTGCCCTCCTAGAATGCACAGACAATTAAGGAATGACTATTTTTTATAAAAGAGACAAAAGTTTGTTGGACTTGATTCTGAATAGACAATTGTCTGAACAGTTCTGTTTTCTTCTGTTACCTAAAAATCAGTAGTTACAGGTAGGTAGCCGTGTTGGTCTGAGTCGAAGCAAAATAAAAAAATTCCTTCAGTAGCACCTTAAAGACCAACTAAGTTTATATTTTGGTATGAGCTTTCGTGTGCATGCACACTTCTTCAGATACACTAGAAACAGAAGTGTCAGACCCTATATATATACAGAGGGTGGTGGGGGTGGGTGGTGGGCTGATGGGAGTGGTAAACCTGGAGATGGCTGTTAATGGCTGCTGATGGCTGCAATTAGTCCTGGGCTGAGGTGCTAAAGAGAGCTTGATCATGCAAAAATCAGTAAAAAATAAATTCTTTTGGGAAAAGATATTAAGTCGGTGGCTTCAGTGAATGGGCCAACAATTGTCCAGAGTCTGCTCTGCAAAGGGGAATATCTCTTATCTTCCCTGCCCAGCTAAGGAATAATAATAATAATTTATTTATATGCTGCCAATCTGACTGGGTTACTCCATTCCGGGTGGCTTCCAACAAATTGAAACACAATACAACATCAAACATTAGAAACTTCCCTGAAACTTAAGATGTCTTCTTAAAAGTCAGATAGTTGTTTATTTCTGTATTCTAATATTTCTGTTGGAAGCTGCTCAGAGTGGTTGGGGAAACCCAGCCAGATGGGCGGGGTATAAATAATAAATTATTATTATTATTATTATTATTATTATTATTATTATTCCTTGGCATCTGATGGGAGGGCGTTCCACAGGGCAGGCACAATGACTAAGAAGAATAAAACCCATTCACAGCCTTTTCCTGAGAAAAGGACATTTGCTGGGATTTGGAGGGATTGGAATGTGCTAGTGGACCAGATCTGGGCTTAGTGAATTTTGTGGGGCATTGTACCTCATCTATGCTCAAGTAGTAAATGACTGCAAATGTTACAAAATGGCAGTGAAGCCTCCAGTGATGTCCTTCCAGATGAAACCAGACCCGGGGAGTAACTGCACCCCTGAAATATATCCCCATTTGGAGAAATGGGACAAGCATACCAACATAATGGACTCCTATGTAAGGAAATGAGGAACAAGGGACTGTTGGGGTCATAGGTGCTCATGCTATGCTGCTAATCTAAGGCCACATATGATATGGGAAAACTGTAAGTACGGAGTCAAAACTGGAGCAAGCTTCAATATAAAGTGACAAGTTTGGGGGACTTTTAAGAGACTCAACACAAGTGAATTCTTGGCTCTCCACAGGTATTTTATTTTAATCATCCTGCAGGCTTTGTACTAGATCTGCTCCACTAGATGGCAGACTGACACAAATCCAGCAAGCTTTCCAAACAACTTTTCCCGTTGTTTGTAGGCAGCTCTCAATAGTTCCTGATATCATAAGATCGAGCTGGAGTCTGAATTGCAAGTTGTTGTGGTTGTTGGGTTTTGGGGTTTTTTACACAAATGTTTGCAGAGCTCAAGAGGCCACTTTATGCCTGCCAGCTTTAAGCCTCCGATGATCCTATGTACGGCATATACCCTGGATATTGGGTATATCTCGAAAAGGATATTGCCAAGCTGGAAAAGGGCAATGGAAATGATCAAGGACCTGAGTTTGGAGGTTTTATTTTGCTTTTTAGGGCAGCTAAGTGTGAGGAACAGGATGGAGGCTCAAACAATTTTGCAGGGGGTGGAGAAGCTGGAATTGAGAACAGAAGCAACAGCACAATACTAACCCCCGTCCCCTTTGAGTCAACTGAATACAATGAGGATTATTCCCAGGAAAGTGTGCAGCCTAATTTATGGAATTCTTTGCCTCAAGAGGTGGTAATCACTCCTTACCTAAAGGTAAAGGTACCCCTAACCATTAGGTTCAGTCACGGACGACTCTGGGGTTGCACGCTCGTCTTGCTCTATAGGCTGAGGAGCCGGCGTTTGTCCACAGACAGCTTCCGGGTCATGTGGCCAGCATGATAAAGCCGCTTCTGGCAAACCAGAGCAGTGCACGGAAACGCTGTTTACCTTCCCGCCAGAGCGGTACCTATTTATCTACTAGCATTTTGATGTGCTTTTGAACTGCTAGGTTGGCAGGAGCTGGGACCGAACAATGGGAGCTTGCCTCTTCGCAGGGATTCGAACCGCCGACCTTCTGATCGGCAAGCCCTAGGCTCTCTGGTTTAGACCACAGCGCCACCCGCGTCCCTCCTTACCTATATGGATTCATTCATTAGCTAGATTGATTCAAAGGAGGATTAGACAGATTCACAGGGGATAAAACTGTTATTGTCTGTTAGTTAAAAACAAGTTGGGGCCCTCATCAAAATGTTGTGTATGTGTGTTGGATGTATGTTTTGCATCCTGCTAGCACATCTATGTAGTTGAATCCAGCCTTAAATAACTAAGACTACAATCCTAACTTCACCTATCTGGGACTCTTTATAGGATTGTATAAATGGGTTCAGGATCATCATGGCTGGGTAGCCCTGGCAGCTAAAAACAATTGCACTGGCTGCCAATTAGCTACTGGGCTAAGTTCAAGGTGCTGATACTAGTATAAATCCCATTATAGCTTGGTACCTTTGGAACTCCCTCATGGTCTATATCTGTCTATTGCCAGCTTGTGTTTTCAGCACCTATTGAAGACCTTCATTTTTCAGCAAGCCATTTAATTAAAAATGATTATCCCAGTTTGCGTCTGTATTTGACTTGACATGGTTTTTATGTATGTTTTATTGTTTATGTTTTATTATTAATCACATAAACAAAATAAATAAGCGGCAGTCCCAGCAGAATTCTCTCGCACGATCAGATCAGCTGCTGTCTGCTTTTTCCCAGCTGTCAGTCAGAGTTGCTATTGTAACATCTTTCAAAGGAACTAGTGAATAATTGCTTTTTTTATTTATTTAATGTCGGTTTCCTTTACCAAGTAACACTCTCCAGAGGCAACTGATTCCACAATCTTTTGGGTCTTGGATGCAGACAAAGTTAAGTCTGAGCATTTGTCAGTGCTACTAAAATCAAAGCATCTATATATAATGCAGTCCACGAGATGGATGAAATGTCTTTTGCTGAAGGTCACTGGCTAATTTTTAAATGTGCCTGTTCACATTTAGGGTAAAAGCAAGTGGCTATTTGCATTTAAATCTTGCTAGCTGAATTTCTTTCATTCTCTTCTTATATTTAGCCGTTTTCAGAAAGGCTGCATACCATAGGCGTGCAAAGAGGGGTGTGTCTTGCCAAAAGGAGTGTCTCTAAATTTTTCTAAAAGGCTTGCATGGTATGCTTGTGGAAATATAAAAGGCTGGCTCTAAATCTTCAGCTTTAGTTGTCAAGAAATGCTGCGTTTTTAAATAGTCTTTAAAGCATTGTGAGTGTCTAAAATATGTGATCAGACAACCCTGTGCTCTGAAATCAGGGGTGGAGAACTCTCCCACACAGCCCACCAGATCTAAATTCCCTTGGGGGGAAAATGGTCTGGGGGCACATGTCAAAAGAGGGCAGGGCCCAAAACACAAATGTACGCTATTCTCCCTCACACACACTCGCATCGTGTAGACGCCCACACACCCTCTTGTGACGTCGGCTTACGCACATTGAGAAGGGGCTCTTCTGTTCTTCACACAGTGAGAGGGCTTCTTTATCAGCACACGGAAAATAAACAGAGCAAGCTGGCCACGCTAGAAGAGGTCTCTTTCTGCATAGGCAGCTCACAACATAATGAGACAGTTGGAGGATGGGCATGACCTGGGGGAAAGGAGTGAGGGCTTAGGAAGAGAACTGAGAGACAGACTAAAAAGCCTTGTGGTCAGATTAGGTCCCAAGTCTGGAAGTTCCCCATGCCTGTCTTAAATACTTGAAGCTGCTGCTTGGGAGAACTCCCAGAAGCTCAGCAGGAGGAGAGGGGAGATGGTTCTGTCTGGGAAGCAGAAGTGCTTTAGTGTGATGTTGAATTCCATCCATTAATTGAAAATGTTCAGGTAAAATAAACCTGTTCTAATTATGTAACCAATATTTTCAGCTCTTTGCCTCTCACTTCAGCCAAGGCATTTCTGACCTGAGTCCACGGCAAATTATAAATCTTGATGAGAGAGTGTAAGCTAGAACAAATAATCTGTTTCTCCTGACCCCTGGGATATAATGTGGGCATGACTGGCCTCTCCAAAATTACGAAACTCGATGTCCCAGTCACTGAGTCTGGTTCCTTAAAAAATAAAATAAACTCATGAATGTATTCATGTATACAGCTGCTTATGACACTGAAACAAGATATGACGCTCTATAATCTCCACTGGAGTTGCTATTTACAGTGGGATGTCTAAGGTGCCTTTTGCCCTACATGTCTTTCCAGATGATTCATTGCTTGGTTTTTCAAATATACGTTTAATTTTTATTGCTCTCAATATCCTCTTGCTCATTTTATAGGCAGCAGTGCTCTAGAAAGGAAACTAATGAAATACTCTCTTATAGACCCACTTGTTGGCGAGGCAAAAAATACCAGGCTTTTAGATGTGAGGAACATGATTCTGTGCTGTACATGGAAGATTTCTCAAAATTGCAGTTTGTGTGAGTTTTTGTCACAATAACCACAAAACAACTGAATGCAATATTGAATGCCCAGCCCACACAATCATTTTGAAGTCACTCTGCCACTTGATCTCCCTACCACTACACAAACACACACACAATTTTCATGTGGTTGCACTGGCATAGCCTAACTGCCAAAGCAACATGAGAATGAAGAACCATTTCATTCAAATAACCTCCCATGTGATATGGCAGTTCTGAAGTTTCCTTTTTCTTCATGGTGGCCACAGACATAAGTTATTATGCATAAGTCCCTAGAGTGGCCACATGCCCTATTTCACAGAGGATTTACTGTCCTTTGTTTGAAGGGTTGTCTGGTCCAAGCCTAGTTTAAATATAAAAATTCTGAGAACAGAGGCTATGAAGTTGCTCGTCAATGGCTTTCCACATTCCTTCCTTCCTTCCTTTTTCCCTTTTCTTTTATCAGTTTTTATCTTTCAGTATAGTGTCAATCAATCAATCAATTAAAAACTGATGATTAGAACCTGGAAAACACACGGAGCAGATACACAAGCCACCTAAGTCACATGGGTTTTCATTATTTGTAATTATTTTTAAATGATGCTAATGGGCATAAGTTTGAGGCAGTTTTTAGTTTTTCGGAGCCAAACTGCACAATCCAAGCAGCCAAAAGCTGTCTCTTAAATTGTGATTTCCAGTGGAGGGGTTGTTGGAAGGAGGGCTTCTTAACCCTTTCCCCACTCAAAATTATCTGCTCTTGCTGTTGTTTGCTCTGGTGGAGAGAAAATGAAATGGGGTACCTGTTAGTTTTCTATTCCTCTCACTGTGCAGGTCACATGCCTGTGTTATGCATTCCAGCAAAGACTGTTGGAATCACGGGAGCGGATGTTTGCTGTATTCTGTTTCTGTTTGTTTCCTTCTTCTCCGGACTTCTCTCAGCAAGAGGAGACATGTTTTTCTTTTGTTCTGCCTTAATAAAGTAGCTTTTAGTACACAACCTCAGCCTGGCTCTGTCCGCGTTTTACCTCTGCTGGACTGAATATGTGCTCAGTGTCTCCAAGACATGAGTCGTAATAAATCGTCGGGAAGGGCTGTTGGAACTCCCTAGAGCTGCACGCCGAACGCTGATGGGAGAGACTGGCTGGATTCGTTCCTGCATTATGCGTGTGGATCGTTCCTGCCCCCGGCTGACCCGACAGTACCTGTGTCCTGGGTACCTGCAAAGTGAAACACATATTGGGAGCGCAGATGAGAGCTGAGTTCATGACTCCACTGTCTCACTATTCATTTATATGAAGTATATTCACTCCAGTCTTTGGCCAAAAGAAGACTGCCAGAATGGCATACAAATATTATGAATAAGATAATTCCTGCCCTCAGACTTACAATCAAAAGGACCTCACACAGGTCTACGGCCATACTACCCTGAACACGCCCGATCTCGTCAAAAGGACCTCACACAAAAGGAAGGGATTAGGAGGAGGAAGAAAAGCAATCTCAGGCACTGGTTACAGAGTTACACATAACACAGATGGTTTTCCAACCTTCCATGTTGCACATTGTGTGTTGAATTTATTTGTCTTCGTTTCCCATAGTGCAAAGAGAGAGTTGCTTGATCAGATGTAACAGAACATATCGCTGCGCCTATTAACACTGTCCGGTGTTTCCAGCACTGTCCTGTTGTTTCCGTTTAATTACTTTTATAGCATAGCAATTAGTATATCCGAAGGTCAGAGTTCCTAGATCTGATTACCGTAATGGAAGTGACTGCTGGTTAGATGCACCAAGGAGAACACTCGGTTGCTATATATAGCACCACCTACGTACATGGTGCTTGATAAATCCCTACCCAAGGGACGTGTTTTACCATCTAAAAATAAAGAAGAAAAACAACAGAGGAAGGGAAACAGAAGCAGGAGTCAGTGGGGTGAATACGTAATTATATCTTAAACACACACTTCAGCTTTTTTGTAGTGGGACTAAACGGTTGCTCCAATGGCTTCCTAGAAAAGGCAAATGTTGAGGCGGGATTTGAAGGTAGTATGGGATAAGTTCTCACAAAGACGTTCTGGTAGGGCAGTCCCAGGGATATGAAGGAGAAAGGGCAAAGGAGAAAGGGTAGAGTTGCATAAAAGAGCATGAGATCTTTGGAGTGGTGGAGCTGGACAAGCAAAGGTTATTAGCTGGGTTGTGTCCAAACTGGCAAGTTTGGCCTTGGAGTTCAAAATGAAGCAGGGCAAAGGCTAATAGAGTTCTGTCAAGAGAACAAGCTGGTCATCACAAACACTCTCTTCCAACAACACAAGAGACGACTCTACACATGGATATCACCAAATGGGCAGCATCGAAATCAGATTGATTATATTCTCTGCAGCCAAAGATGGAGAAGCTCTATACAGTCAGCAAAAACAAGACCTGGAGCTGACTGTAACTCAGATCATCAGCTTCTTATAGCAAAATTCCAGCTTAAACTGAAGAAAGTAGGAAAAACCACTGGGCCAGTAAGATACAATCTGAATCAAATCCCTTATGAATACACAGTGGAAGTGAGGAACAGGTTTAAGGATTTAGATTTGGTGGACAGAGTGCCTGAAGAACTATGGATGGAGGCTCGTAACATTATACAGGAGGCAGCAACGAAAACCATCCCAAGGAAAAGGAAATGCAAGAAAGCAAAATGGCTGTCCAACGAGGCCTTACAAATAGCGGAGGAGAGGAGGCAAGCAAAATGCAAGGGAGATAGGGAAAGATACAGGAAACTGAATGCAGATTTCCAAAAAACAGCAAGGAGAGACAAGAGGGTCTTCTTAAATGAGCAATGCAAAGAAATAGAGGAAAACAATAGAATGGGGAAAACCAGAGATCTGTTCAAGAAAATTGGAGATATGAAAGGAACATTTCGTACAAAGATTACCATAATCAAGGACAAAAGTGGTAAGGACCTAACAGAAGCAGAAGACATCAAGAAGAGGTGGCAAGAATACACAGAGGAATTATACCAGAAAGATATGGAGGTCTCGTACACCCCAGGTAGTGTGGTTGCTGACCTTGAGCCAGACATCTTGGAGAGTGAAGTCAAATGGGCCTTAGAAAGCACTGCTAATAACAAGGCCAGTGGAAGTGATGATATTCCAGCTGAACTATTTAAAATTTTAAAAGATGATGCTGTTAAGGTGCTACACCCAATATGCCAGCAAGTTTGGAAAACTCAGCAATGGCCAGAGGATTGGAGAAGATCAGTCTACATCCCAATTCCAAAGAAGGGCAGTGCCAAAGAATGCTCCAACTACCGCACAATTGCCCTCATTTCACACGCTAGCAAGGTTATGCTTAAAATTCTACAAGGCAGGCTTAGGCAGTATGTGGACCGAGAACTCCCAGAAGTGCAAGCTGGATTTCGAAAGGGCAGAGGAACCAGAGACCAAATAGCAAACATGCGCTGGATTATGGAGAAAGCTAGAGAGTTCCAGAAAAACGTCTACTTCTGCTTCATTGACTATGCAAAAGCCTTTGACTGTGTCGACCACAGCAAACTATGGCAAGTTCTTAAAGAAATGGGAGTGCCTGATCACCTCATCTGTCTCCTGAGAAATCTCTATGTAGGACAAGAAGCTACAGTTAGAACTGGATATGGAACAACTGATTGATTCAAAATTGGGAAAGGAGTACGACAAGGTTGTATATTGTCTCCCTGCTTATTTAACTTATATGCAGAATTCATCATGCGAAAGGCTGGACTAGATGAATCCCAAGCAGGAATTAAGATTGCCGGAAGAAATATCAACAACCTCAGATATGCAGATGACACAACCTTGATGGCAGAAAGTGAGGAGGAATTAAAGAACCTTTTAATGAGGGTGAAAGAGGAGAGCGCAAAATATGGTCTGAAGCTCAACATCAAAAAAACCAAGATCATGGCCACTGGTCCCATCACCTCCTGGCAAATAGAAGGGGAAGAAATGGAGGCAGTGAGAGATTTTACTTTCTTGGGCTCCTTGATCACTGCAGATGGTGACAGCAGTCACAAAATTAAAAGACGCCTGCTTCTTGGGAGAAAAGCAATGACAAACCTAGACAGCATCTTAAAAAGCAGAGACATCACCTTGCCGACAAAGGTCCGTATAGTTAAAGCTATGGTTTTCCCAGTAGTGATGTATGGAAGTGAGAGCTGGACCATAAAGAAGGCTGATCGCCGAAGAATTGATGCTTTTGAATTATGGTGCTGGAGGAGACTCTTGAGAGTCCCATGGACTGCTAGAAGATCAAACCTATCCATTCTTAAGGAAATCAGCCCTGAGTGCTCCCTGGAAGGACAGATCATGAAGCTGAGGCTCCAATACTTTGGCCACCTCATGAGAAGAGAAGAATCCTTGGAAAAGACCCTGATGTTGGGAAAGATTGAGGGCACTAGGAGAAGGGGACGACAGAGGACAAGATGGTTGGACAGTGTTCTCGAAGCTACGAACATGAGTTTGACCAAACTACGGGAGGCAGTGGAAGACAGGAGTGCCTGGCGTGCTATGGTCCATGGGGTCACGAAGAGTCGGACACGACTAAACGACTAAACAACAACAACATAAAGCTGAGAATTTAAATTATTATTAACAATAAAATTTGTCACTGCTGTTGTTAAAAATAAAAAAGATTAGACGAATTTAAAAGAAATAAGGGGAGTGCAAGCTCATGGAGGGATTTTGAAAATCAGGAAGAGAAGCCTGTGCAAGATACAAAAGAAGAAAGAAAACCAATGTAGGGATTTAAGAATGAGAAAACTGCACCACCAAGTTATGAGAAAGTGGTAAAGAATTTTGGCATAAGAGTAGTGGATGGGTATGTGTAAGATTAAGGTGGAAGACCAGAGAGAATAAATGAGGAAGGCAGGGAAGGACAGACTTGAGGCTTGCGGAATCAACATGGAGATCTATCAACTGAAGCCAGGTTCAAAAGACATATGCTTAAAGAACATGGTGCTGCTGAGCAAAGGACTGGTTTTGGGGACTAGATCAATGAAGACAGCCACCCTCACCTCGAGAACCTTCATGCCCAGTTTGATGATAATATGGAAAGAGGCAGCCAAACTTACGCCGAAAAAGGCAAAGTCACACCAAAGTATATTTGAATCAAATGATGCCCAGCATCCAAACGTTGATGACAACCGTCACCCCCACATTGGGAACCCCCATGCCACATTTGGTAATGATATATAGAGAGGCAGCTGAACCTAGGCCAAAAAAGTCACATCCAAGTCATGATTTGGTCCACCATCTTGATTCAAGATGGCACCTACCATCCAAATGGTGACAAAGTTTGCTGCTCCCACCTTGGGAACCCTTTTGCCAAGTTTGGTGATGATATCTTGAAAGGTTATTATTATTATTAGTAGTAGTAGTAGTAGTAGTACCCCGCCCATCTGCCTGGGTGTCCCCAACCACTCTGGGCGGCTTCCAACAAAGATTAAAAATACATTAAAATGTCACACATTAAAAACTTCCCAAACAGGGCTGCCTTCAGACGTCTTTTAAACGTGAGATAGTTGTTTATTTCTTTGACATCTGGTGGGAGGGCGTTCCACAGGGCGGGTGCCACTACCGAGAAGGCCCTCTGCCTGGTTCCCCTGTAGCTTTGCTTCTCGCAATGAGGGAACCACCAGAAGGCCCTTGGTGCTGGACCTCAGTGTCCGGGCAGAACGATGGGGGTGGAGACGCTCCTTCAGGTATACTGGGTAGCTGAACCTAGGCCAAAAAATGGGCAAAGTCACACCAAACTGACATTTTGGACTGCCGTCTTGTGTGAAAATGGTGTCTGGCATCCAAACTTTGATGATGACCACCTGCTCCTGGTCAGGAACCCTCATGCCAAGTTTGGTGGAGATATCTCAAGATGTGGCCAAACCTATGGACAACCACATCTATGACTCTATTATTCTGTGCAATGGACAAACCACTTTCCAAAATCTACAGTAGATGATACCGGTAGTTATTTCCAAATGGGGATACTCAAAGTGGCTAATAAAAATAATAAATAAAACAAAAATATTAATAGTAGTAGTAGTAACAATAATGATTGCTGTTTTTCAAGGTTTCTCTCAACTTTCCTACTAACCTTGCATACACAGATTTTAATTCATTAGTATGTATAATTTTAAATACTGTATTCGGGTATAGAAAACCAAAACCTTCCCAGAAGAAAAACTTAGCCAAAAACTTCATTTGGCCAAGAAGAAAGTGCCCTGCTGATGACTCTAATACAGTTTTAATTGGACAAGAAATAGAAATTAACTGTGTCTGTTAACTCTCCTGAAGGTGGCATGATAAGTAATCTTGTCATGTCTAAAAATAGAACCAAGTGTTGGTTAATCTGAAACACAGGATGAATACAAATTGTGATGAAATAGATTCTGAGAGAAGAAAAATGCAGGAAAGTCAGGAGAGAACAAAGGGAAATGCCCATCATAATCTTAAATAAATACCAATTTGAAAATGAAGAACGTTTTGATTTATTTTTTTAAAACCAATAAGGCAGTCCAGAAAGGGGTGGCAATTAAAAAAATTAACCAAATCTTTCTTGCAAGTCTATGTGGGGGAAAATATATGGAGAAGGCAGGCAGGTAAAATAAAAATAAAAATGATTTTCTCTGTGTTTTTCTTCCCCCTTTACATCTTCACTTATGCTTCCTTATTCCTTAGAGCAGGTTTAGGTAGCTGCTTCCATATCAGCCTCTGCTTTAGGTTGGAAATGCCTGGCTCCCCACCCCACCCCGCACACTTATGACTTGTGGAGAAGCAGCTGTCAGGTTGCTTCCCACCTCTCCTGACTGTTTCAAAGCACTCTGAGAGTGGATCCGTTTAACTGTGAAGCACCACAGGATCTAAAGTTAGCACTGCAGCCCCATCTACTCTCTACCCCCCTCCCTTTTGTTATTTCCCTTCACTGTTGGCCCAAAGCTTTTCCTGAACATGTGCACATCTCCAAAGTAGCAGGCTATCCCCTCCTTCCATTGTTGGATATAAGGGACCAAGTACCTGGCATACAGTGTGTTCTGTGTGGGGTTGCATTCCCCCTGAATGATCAGATATGTAGCCTTCAGTTACATCTAACCCTACAGATGCCTGAATGTCACACTTGAACCTGCATGATCAATTGGTAGTAAACCACTGGTGGCTCTTCCTGGGTAAACATGAGTTTGCCACAAGTATTAATGCCCTGTTAACACCCAGTTAACAGCCTGTGCATTGGAATACCTGTGAAAACCTTCAGGAAAGCAGTCCTATACACACTTTTAGGGACGCAGGTGGCGCTGTGGTCTAAACCACTGAACCTCTTCGGCTTGCCGGATTGGGAGGTCAGCAGTTCGAATCCGCACAATGGGGTGAGCTCCTGTTGCTCTGTCCCAACTCCTGCCAATCTAGCCATTCGAAAGCACACCAGTGCAAGTAAATAAATAGGTACTGCTGTGGCGAGAAGGTAAATGGTGTTTACGTGCACTCTGGTTTCTGTCACGGTGTTCTGTTGTGCCAGAAGCAGTTTAGTTATGCTGGCCACATGACCTGGAAAGCTGTCTGTGGACAAACGCCGGCTCCCTTGGCCTGAAAGTGAGATGAGCACCACAACCCCATTGTCGCTTTGGACTGGACTTAACCGTCCAGGGGTCCTTTACCTTTACCTTTTATATACACTTTTATGGGAGTGAGTCTCACTGAACTCAATGAGTGGGCGGGGGGGGGGACGACGAGTAGACACAGAATCATAGTTCAGGGATGGGGAAGCTGTGGTTCTCCAGATGGTGCTGAACTACAACTCATATCAGTTTCAGCCAGCATGTCCAATAGTCAGGAATGATGGGCACTGGAATACTATACTGATGCAGCGTGTTAACTATTGTATTTTAACTGTTGCAGGCCAATAATTAAGTACATGTGGCATACAAATATTTTCAGTGAAGAAAATTAAGAAGTGAATGTGGCCCTTGAGACACTGTTATCTGTATCCCCTATTAAAGGTAAAGGGACCCCTGACCATTAGGTCCAGTCGTGACCGACTCTGGGGTTGCACGCTCATCTCGCATCATTGGCCGAGGGAGCCGGCGTATAGCTTCCAGGTCATGTGGCCAGCATGACAAAGCCGCTTCTGGCAAACCAGAGCAGCACATGGAAACGCTGTTTACCTTCCCGCTGTAGCGGTTCCTATTTATCTACTTGCATTTTGATGTGCTTTTGAACTGCTAGGTTGGCAGGAGCTGGGACCAAGCAATGGGAGCTCACCCCATCACAGGGATTCGAACCGTCGACCTTCTGATCAGCAAGCCCTAGGCTCAGTGGTTTAACCACAGCGCCACCTGGGTCCCTCGGTATCACCTATTATTTTTAACTAATTTGGGAACGCACTGCTGCCCATTACAGTATTCAGTACTGTACAATGTTCACAATTTTTTTTTGTACATTAAGGTCGATTTATTTGCAAGAGGCAGCCATCAGAGAGTCTTCTCACATTCCCAGCTGTGAGGCTGATTTTAAACTGCGTGAGCCCCGTAGTTGAGTGGCAAAAAATGATTGGGTGGTAGACGTGTGCAGGGTGGCTTCAGATTATTGGGCAGTGACTTCATATCTGTCACCCACTTTATTTTTATATTTGTCCACGTGTTTATCTCCTACTGGATATACTGTATACAATTAGTCTTATCATGGACTCCTGTTGATTGTGGTTTGGATGAATTTCTCTAAGCAGGGAGATAGCAAAATAAATAAGCAACACAAATGATGGTGCTGGAAACACAGCTAGACAGTGAACACTTTGCTGGGCTGCCAGAGTGAGTAAAGAGATTTCATGTTTAAAGAAGGAAGGCCATCTGTGCATATCTGCCAACTCTTCCTGCTTCCCTAGAAGACCCCAGATCTTAAGGCTAATCTTCATCCCTTTGCACAATGACCGCCTGCTTGCATTATTTTGCTTCCCCTCCCCACCTGTCCGTGGAAAGCTTTGACTAGAATGTCCTACTGATTAAGAATGTCCCATTTTAGCTTCTTGTACCACATAACATGCACAGGTGATGGTGTTCCAGTAAAATACATCCTCCCAATGAAACATTACTTGTTTGTGGAATTGCTGTGGCACAATGGTCTGTGCAAGCAAATGTGTGGGTGTTTTGTTTTTAGCACAGACTATAAGAAGAGTATTACTGGAGCAGATCAAGGGTCCAGCATTCTGTTCCCACAGGGGTGAATTGGATGCCTAAGGGAAGCTCACCAATAGGACAAAAACGCACTAGCGCTCTCTGCACTTGTGATTCCTAGCAACTGGTATTTAGAGGTATACCAGTTCTGCAAGTTGGCAGGAAAAGTATTGCACATAATTGTTTGGTCGATCATCATATCGCACGTGCCAGTCAATCACTTCCCTCCTGCTTTCTTGAGGAGGACTGCAGCTCTCCCCCCCCCCCGTTTTTTCCAGAAAACTCCATATCCACAAGGGGACAAATTAACTTTTACTGGTGTTTTTGTGGCACTTCAAATATATTATAAAAGGCAGACAGTCTGCCTGAAAAGGGGAAGTGGAGAGAGAGGAGGAAGTAAGCCTGCTGACTAAATCAGTGTTTAAATTACTGGTGGGTGCATCTGTTAATTACGTTGTAAAAGCAGGAGAGCAGGGGACTGAGCTCACACGGCAAGAGGAAAAAATTTCCCCCGTTTCTCAAAGCTTCTCCTCTTACCTGATTCCAGCAAGGGGGCTACTGGGAGCTTAGAAGCAACTGTGTCAAGCACCTGGACCAGAATCCTGTTACAAAGGGTTACCTGGGTAACTATCAACAGAGTTGCCTGAAGCCTTGACGGAGGCACTGCCACCCTTTCTTTGTCTGTGTTCCCACTCCCATTTACTCACTGGATGGCCTTTGGCCAGTCGCTATCTCTCAACCTAATTGACTGCACAGGGTTGTTATGAGCATAAAATGAGAAGGGAAAGAAAACACACAGAGCTCCTTGGAGGAAAGGAGGATCTGAATTTAACAGTAAAATAAAACACACTCACCCACACCCCTCTTATGCTAAATTAACTTGCCAGGCAGGGATAACTTCAACCAGTGACAGGTCCCCCGCTCCCTTACTCAGTTCCTTCCAACCTTATGTCCCTGCTTTAATAATAAAAAGGCTCCTGTGAAAACAGTGATGATTATTATAAACAAATCCATTTCCTGTTCAATGTAATCTGCTAGAGTCATTGCCTCCTGCCTACTTGTTTCCTAATGCCAAAATGGCCCACAGTCTTTGGGTTTCAGATTCTGGATTCAAATAACTCTCTGGCTCTGTTCAGAAGCCTCAGCGCAGAGACTTAGTTTATGTCAACAGGCTTGCAAAACTGCGTCACCGTTCTTGAATCCTTTCCAGGTTACACTTTGTACTCTAATAATTCATTCCTACGGCACCTAGGTCTGTATTTTCTGTGCAAGCCTCGGAGAATGCTTTGCAAAAGAAAAAGCCACAGGAGACAGGCATTAGCAAAGATTATGAAATACCAGTGGCTATGTACAATTTGAGACATCTGACAGGTACAGGAGACCAGCCCAGAAAAACACACAACTAATTCCAGATAGCCTCAGAATTGGGGCGGGGGGAGAAGGACCTGTCAATTTGAAGTAGGGTGAAATTTAAAGTTTCATCAAGCCTATTTTTTTCCTGTTTCATTGCAGAGATCATTGCTTATGCTGTCACTGGGGCACAGTTGGGGGGATGTTTCCAACTTAATGTAGACTTAGAAAATCTTTCAATTAAAAAAATGTTCACACACCTTTTGTATTCCTTTTTTGTTAAATGTAATAATATTTAGTTATAGCACTGTTTTGAGCCAGGTGATGAAGCGAGGGGGTAGCTGTAGATAGGTACTCGGAATATGTTCAGATTTACTTGTGTTTCTTTAAACTGGGGGCAAATTGTGAAGATCAGGGAAAGATAGTGGTCTTGACTGGCCTTGGAAAATATTATTATATTATTGTCATGAATCGAACTGAACTGAACTGAAGCCTTGTTTCAGTACTCCAGTTGGGCTTGGCAGTTGCTCTAGGGATTAAATTATTTAAAGCCTTCAGCTGGCCAGTGTAGGCAAGCAATAGCTTATAAAATACTTAATCTATTTCTTCAAAACTCGTCATAGGTTTGCTTTACTTGGACTGTAAAACTTTATGCAACTGTCATCTGCTATTGCTGATTTTCTTTTGCAGATACGTTATATATGGAATATATTTTTATTTCTGAAACATTTGTCTTGCCTGCCTCACGTTAATTTAGAAAACAAGAGGAAATATAAGTTCGTTGAATCTAGTCCTTCAAAATTTATTTCTGTAAGGCCAGATCCTTCCAATGTCTTCCTGTGCAATTCTTCTATCATCATTTAATCACAAGTGCTTAAATGTGGTAAAATCTCTGAAATAAAAAAATATGACAAGCAATGTAAGTGTCTCGTACAGTGGCTAGCTAAACTGTGGTTATGGAAGACCCACATTTATAGTGATATCTTCATGACATTTCACCAACACTGCAAGATTTCCTGTGCAGAAGAATGAGACATGTTTGCTTAACATCTGACTTCCTGCAATATATATTTGTTTCTAGAGAGCAAATGGTAAGTAACAGATATGAAGTGGAGACAGAAGCAATCTGGAGAGCTCCTCACCACAGGATTAATTGGGTAAAGCCTCTTAGGTTTGATTAGCCATTACTTAGATCTCTCAATTCTTCCCCTACCCTACCCCCACCATTGCTTGTTCCTATAAATGACTTTTCCTGTCACAATCTATTAGGTTGGTTTACATTCACTACCATAGCATTTTTTTTTCAGAATCAAACAGAAATATAACAGATTAAGAGCCACTTTGCAGAGTATGCTTTCCCTACACATGAAACACTTTCATATGAAAGCATGAAACGCATGTGAGGTTGATTGCATCTGGCTGAAGGTGCACCTCATGGAAGGCTTCTATTGGCTGTGGCTTTTCAGAATGTGCATCAGAGAACATATTTAGGTGTATGCAATTAATGACAACGTACACACACTGTTTTCCTTTTAATGGGGCAGTAGTCCTAGATGTATATCAGGCACCCCCAAACTGTGGTCCTCCAGATGTTTTGGCCTACAACTCCCATGATCCCTAGCTAACAGGACCAGTGGTCGGGGAAGATGGGAATTTTAGTCCAAAACATCTGGAGGGCCGAAGTTTGGGGATGCCTGATGTATATCCTTTCACAGAATATAGCAGAGTATATTTTTCTGTACTATTTTTATACCTTTTAAGGTTTAATTAAGAAACACGAATTCAGATAAATTTAGACAAAGTTTTAAAATAACAGTCCAGGGCACTTCCAGACTGTTGCTTATTTTCCAGTCGGATTCAATCACATTCAATCCAGCCAGATTCAATCGCATTCTGGAAATTCAGGTTGGACAACCGTAGTTGAATTGTAGTCTTGTACAATAAAGCCACGCCCCCCAAATATTTTTTTAGCAAAAAGGAAAGTGATGGGGAAATGCACAAAAATGCATGAGATGCTTTGATGCAAGGTCCAGCCTCCAAACAAACCAATCAGAGTGAATGCTCTTTAAACAGCCAACGTGGTCTAATCTCCTTGCAATCAAATCAGATTGAATGCCCAATAAACAGGTCGTCTGGAAGCAGCCCCAGACAGCAGACCAAATAGGATCAATATAATTATTTAAAGTACTTCTTTCAAAAGCAAGCAAGCCCAAAATTGTAGATGGGAGGCATTTGGGTGACCTTCTCCCAGGAGGTCCTCCTGCAGCCCGTTGTTTGAAAGTCTTGCTCTACTAGTTGTAAGATCTTGCCTCACTAGAGGATGTCCACAGTATGGCAGTATACATACATAATGGCATCCTGCAAATACAGCCAGAGTGCTTCAAACAGGCCTTTTCTATCTAACAGACTTGAGGTGCATCATTTATATATGCAGCTAATTGGACTGCATCTTCTAAAATTGGCAAGCTACACAGTGCTGGAAGATACAGTCCTCTTCCCATTATGAGGTAAGATGTGCATTCCACCTTTTAAGACTAATAGTAAAGCCAGTTAAAGGAAACTTTGAACAATAAATTGTTTTATGACATGCCTGCTAAATACATGGGGCTTTGTACCTGCCACCACAATGAATTCTGCTGCTACTCTGTGTGTGTCCCCTTGTAGCCAGGCTTGGCTGGGTTAGATTGGAGAATGTTACCTTTCTCTTTGAAGAAGTGTGCATGCACACGAAAGCTCATACCAAAATAAAAACTTAGTTGGTCTTTAAGGTGCTACTGAAGGAATTTTTTTCTATTTTGCTTCGACTCAGACCAACACGGCTACCTACCTGTAACCTTTCTCTTTGCTTTTTTCCCTTCTCTTCTTCTCCCCAATCCTCCCCTCCTCTCCTTCATTTCTTGCCTAGTTAACACATTCCTCTGAGTAACTGAAAGTATCTTACCCATTTATTCCTTATATGATTAAAGGAAGAAGGCACCATATTGGCAATAAAGTATTGTGATCTCACCTGTTACCTGGAGCATTCACATATGCTAGCGGAGCTACTGAATATGAGAAAGCAATATTTGTTGTTGTTGTTTAGTCGTGTCCGACTCTTCGTGACCCCATGGACCATAGCACGCCAGCAATATTACGCATGTTAAACCATGGTTTAGGGTTACAAGGAGAAGACTGTGCATGATATACCTTCCTCTTCTGGTGCAGTGCCAAGAGACATTCTGAGTCTTCCACTTCTGTTTTTGCAGCTTAGATCTGAACCCATACAAACTGTAGTAAATTAACTGTAGTTACTAAAACAAGATAACTTCAAACAGTGGTGTATGAAGCTGGCTTGTTTTAGTAAACATTAGTTAGGTATTAGACACTGTTTAAGGTTCAAATGTAATGCTAAGCAATGGTTGATCAAAAATAGAAATGTAAATTTGTATCCCCACACAGCAGCATTTGAGGAGGAGAAAGGATGAGTTCACATGAGTTCAAGGCTTGAACAGGCTTGTCATAATGCTAAATCATACTTGTGTTATTTTCAAATGCAGCCATTATACATTTTAAGCGTTCACATGTAATAGCAGACTAGAAAACTGGACATTTAGGTACCATTATCTTTTCTTTAAATACATCACTTGCCACTTAGTTTGCTCTTTACATGGAAAACAAGCAGGGATTGTAACATGACTGAATGGTAATAATATTTTTTGCTTTGTAAAGTCTCCAGCAGAAAACAAATACCTATACAAGTGACTTAAATGTAGGTGAGCATAATTTAGTGAATATATTTTCAACATAAGCTAACATTTTGAAGTATGTTCATTAATAAAATCTTGTCTTTTGAAAATGGTAGATTTAAGATTACAACAACTTAGTTTTATTAAGTTTAAATGAGGGTCAGCCACTCAAAGAATTTTTACTGGTACAGTACATGTAGATACTTTAATTCCCTATAATAGAAGCTGTCTGTCAAGTCAGAATTAATGGAGGTGGTATGACATTCCAAAGCAATGAGTTTCACAGAAGTTTCAATATAAAGGAGCCCTTATGGTGTTTGTGAAGAACTTTGCACAATTCAAAATGATATTAAACTGAATACTTTTTTTGTTTATACCCTAGCTGTGCTATGTTGTAAAATAAGAGCACAAAACTATGTGTACCTACAAAGGAGTAAGCTCCACTGTAATCAGTGACCCAGTTTGCATGTAATGCTAAGCCAATTCCGTGTCTTATCATGAATAAGCAAATGTGCGGCATTCTGGAGCAAAGATTTTGGCTGCTGTACTGCTTGCGTTTGGCTTAGTGTTATGTCCAAATCTGGGCTAATGGTTTGTCTCACTCCAGACAAACAATGAGCTATAACTGAGGTTTATTCTTGGTTACTGGTCCTGGTTTGTCTCCTGGGGGAGACAAATCACAAGCCTGGCTTTGGACATCAGGTTAAGCTAAACCATGGCTTAGCCTTGGGTAGCATGGTGGCAGCAGGACCAGGGGAGGAAGCAGCTGTGATCTTTGCTCATATGTTCACTCTAAGCTGTGGTTTAGCTTAGCATTATATGTGAACTGGGCCAGTAGAACTAAACGCATAGAGGATCAGGTTGCAAGTGTATCACTTTAATTTAAAACTAATCTCAGAGCTGCTTAATGCATGAAGAATTAAGCTAAAATATATAAATCACCAAAATTGTAAAATAGTAAACTAAGGTTGCAATTTAGTTGAACTCAGTGGAACTTACTTCTGAGTAGACATGTATCAGATATGCTATAAGTTATGTACTCTTTAAAATAGTGTAAACATATATAGCCCAAAAACTGAGTTCTTTTTAAACAGCAACAGGAAAAGGAAAACAATAGGCTTGAGGGTGTGTGATCTTATTTGGTCATGCTAGCGAAAATCTATTATTTATGTGTGGGAATTCCAGACGGCAAGGAGCATAACATACCTGCAGTATCTTATGAATAAGGGCAAGAAGACTGGATTATTTTATGAATGTTTAAACCAGTTGGCTCGCTCATCAGAATTTATAAAATCTTTTAATTTCATTCTTTCAAAACAAAGACTATGAATATGGTGCAAGATCTCATCTATATGTGCCTGTATCTCCAAACCTCCTAGCTAGTGTCTTGTGCTATAGTTGTACCTTGGATCCTGAATGCCTTGCGAGTTGAACGTTTTGGAAGTTAAACAGACTTCCAGAATGGATTCTGTTCGACTTCCGAGGTACCACTGTACTTACTTCCCATACTGCTCTTGTGCTGCCCTTTCATTTACAGGTAGGTAAAGGTAAAGGGACCCCTGACCTTTAGGTCCAGTCACGGACAACTCTGGGGTTGCATGCTCATCTCGCTTTATTGGCCGAGGGAGCCTGCATACAGCTTCCAGGTCATGTGGCCAGCATGACAAAGCCGCTTCTGGCGAACCAGAGCAGTGCACAGAAACCCCGTTTACCTTCCCGCTGTAGTGGTACCTATTTATCTACTTGCACTTTGACGCGCTTTCGAACTGCTAGGTTGGCAGGAGTAGGGACCGAGCAACGGGAGCTCACCCCATTATGGTGATTTGAACCGCCGACCTTCTGATCGGCAAGCCCTAGGCTCTGTGGTTTAACCCACAGCGCCAACCACGTCCCATTACAGGTAGGAGGCTCACACAAATCATCATAGCAAGAGAGAGAATCCACTATGTGAGTCATATGTGTTCTGAATGGCCCCCAGTAGAAGATGCTGAGAAAAATGATGGAGCAAATGCCTGAGAAGCTGGAGCTGGTTTGCACATCAGTCCACTACGTCTCTCTCATGTTCCTTCACTACTAAGAGAAAATGGCTTGGAGTATGCCAGCTTCCCCCAACCTGGCATGCTTCAGCTGATTTGGATTACAACTCTCCAGGATGACAGTTTTCGTCTAAGAGTCTGGGGAAGGCTCTAGCATGATTAGAAGGAAAGTGAGTGATAACAGCGACTAGAGAGTGTGGTAAGAATTTACCTCTATACCACTGGTCCTAGCCCAGGTGAGGGAACAAACCTTTAAATAATCACACAACCAAAGGAATATCAAGGTTTGTACGTAATCGTGTAAATAAAATGTGACATGAAGTTGTAGAATTTGGAACAACAATCCTTATCCTATGGTAATCAGAAGTGTTTTTTGCAAACATCCAACATCTATGTATATAGCATTTTTTCCTGGTAAAGATTAAAATGTTTCATCTTAGCATTCTTTTTGTGTGTTTTTCCAGGGTTTTTTTTTTAGGGTACTTGGGAAACCCACTTTTTATTTCATTTCAAATATATTTGCTGCCATCAGATAATTGGTAGCTGTTGTAACAAACAGGGAGGTTCCCAGTTCCAAGGGCAACCCTGCAGAGTACGGTTCCTTTGGGGAACCCACACTAGTCCTTTCTTTCTGCTACCACAGCCTGCTTATGTGTCACCTAGGGCAAGGACAGGGTTCCCAGTGCCTTACTGTGGTATCCTCTAGTGCAGGGAAGCAGCCAGATGAATTCTAAGTGCCTGGCTTGCCAACTTGCCATCCCATCTCCCCACCACTCTCCCTGTAGTGGAGCCAGTAGCATAGCCATAAGCAGTCCTAAGGTAAAGGTAAAGGTAAAGGGACCCCTGACCATTAGGTCCAGTCGCGACCGACTCTGGGGTTGAGGCGCTCATTTCGCGTTAATGGCCAAGGGAGCCAGCGTACAGCTTTCAGGTCATGTGGCCAGCATGACTAAGCCGCTTCTGGTGAACCAGAGCAGCGCATGGAAACGCCGTTTACCTTCCCGCTGTAGCGGTACCTATTTATCAACTTGCCCTTTGATGTGCTTTCAAACTGCTAGGTTGGCAAGAGCAGGGACCGAGCAATGGGAGCTCACCACGTTGCGGGGATTCGAACCGCTGACCTTCTGATCGGCAAGCCCTAGGCTCTGTGGTTTAACCCACAGCGCCACCCGCGTCCGGAGTCCTAAGGTATACAGGAGATTAACCAGCCCTGAGTGTGTTCAGAAACCAGTGTAGCTCAGGAATCGAATTAGGCAATTTATTCAAATTGAGTATAGGGTAAAAACAGAGGGAGGGGGGAAAATAGCAAGTATGCAGCTCAAAATTGACATAAATCACCATATCAAAAGATTGGTCTAATTAATCCTATGCTTAATCCAGACTAACGTACAAATTTACTTTCAATGGTCTAGTGATGGCAGCTTCAGGGATCAGTTACAGGTTGTCCATGGCCAATTTAAAGGGGTTTCTTCCAGATAATCATAAGCATCAGCAGGAAGAGGTTTGACACCCTCCTGGGAGCTGGGGAAGATAACAGAAAACCCCTGGGAGCAGGGATGACACCTCCCAGGAGCAGAAGGAGTTAGTTATCACTGTTGAAGGCTGTTACCTGGATTTCTGTCTCTTTTAGATATATAGGCCCACTTCACAAGGCATGGTCAGTGTGTGCATCTGTTGTGGGGGGACAGGGGTAGGCAGTGCAACCCCATGACCCTATCATGTATTTATTCAACGTGAGAGACTTTAAGTGACACCCCAACCCTATAATATGGATAGAGTCCTTGAAGAGCATGGTTCTCAGGTGTCTTGCACAATGTTTATTAATAAAATATTAGAGGATTTCAATCCATTGATTGATTCCAAAACTAAGTTATGTTCCTACTTCATCTTTTGTTTTGAAAGATTGCATTGGCGGCAATTCTGAAAAACTTTATTGAAAAGCACAGGGGATAGATATGCTGCCCAGTTATGCTGTCTTTCTCTAGATGGTTAATTTTTGTTTCCCTTTTTAAAAAATGTGGCACAGTTGTGTTGTGAAAATAGTTTGGTCCGGAAGGGTTACATTCTTTCTGTAGTAGCTCATGTTGTTTCAGCATGTTATGGAAAATTCTGCTGTGTAGAGAAAGTTACAACCACTCTAACGTTTAAGCATACTGTTTGGTATGCCAGATCGTTATGAGCCAAAAGAAAACCGATTGGGCAAATCTGTGTGGGGAGAAATAGCAAGTATGCAGCTCAAAACGGACATAAATCACCATATCAGAATATTGGTCAAATTAATCCTACACTTAATCCAGACTAACATACAAACTAATTTCTTACTGCAGCTCCATAATTCTGAATTGGATTTAAACAAAACAACAACAACAACAACAAACATCAACCTCAACACCTAAACACATTTGCTGGATAATAACTCTCCGTCTCTCATTGTTAGAAAAACCAACCCTAAAAACAAGTGGCAACAGCCGCACTTTCATTTTAGATATCTTTGGGAGCAAGTACAGTCTTTGTTATGTCTGGCATCGTAATGTTCTTGTCCATGATTAGAACCCACTAGACAACACAGCAATAAATTGTATTTTTATTACGAAAGCTAGTAGCACTGGTATATAACATCATGCATGGTGTGAAGAAAGTGGATAGAGACGGTTTTCCCACTCTCCCATACTACTAGAACTTGGGGACATCCATTGAAACCGAATGGTGGAAGATTCAAGATGGACAAGAGAAAGTACTATTTCACGTTTCATACGACGCTATGAAATCCACTCCCTTAAGAGCTAGTGATGGTCACCAACTTGGGTGGCTGTAAAAGATAAGGCTATCAAGTGTATGTAACTAAGCCAGCTATGTTCTACAAACATTGTTAGAAGCAGTAAAGCCTCTGAAGTCTGAACAGCAGCTGCTGGGAATCACAGGTGGGGAAGAGTGCTGCTGTGCTTAAGTCCTGCTTTGGGCTTCCCATAGGCATCTGGTTGGCCACTGAGAGAACAGGCTGCTGGACAAGATGGGTCATTTGCCTGGTTCAGAAGGCTCTTGTTAGGTTCCTGCTGGTGGAAGAACATATCCCAATATATATATATCCCAATTCTAGCCAAACTGCTCTGTTTTTCACATTCTTTTCTATTTGAACTCCTACTTACAAAATTTTACATTGCACAAGTTTGCAACAAAACTGCAAACATTTCTCCATGTGCAGTGGGGGAGGAAGGAGGGCTTGCAGGATGTGTGGTATTAACTTCCCTTTGTACACAATTTATTTTCCAGTCGTTGGACCAGCTCCTGACTTAGGACCTTACATGCCAATCTATTTTAGAATCCAATATCCTTGGCTCTCAAGGCAGTCGATCTTGATTGGGGGGTGGGGGGCAGAGGTCAAAACTGTTCTAGCTGCTAGGAGCCTAGCTAGCATAGCAACAACGGCTCCGCATTCAGAAGCTTATTAAAAAATAGCTCAGGAAAACATTACTATTTATATGTATTAAACAGAATCTTGATTAATATTAACCAAGAAATGAGGGGAAGGAAAACCTACATTCAGTTTAGAGCCAGATGATTTAGGACTCCCTTCCTTCCCACAAAGGCAAGATTAGTCCCCAAGATTAGCAAATTGCTTCCCCCACCCAGACAAGAGAGAACTTCAGCAGCTATTAAAGGTACAAGAGACATGAAGCCTTTACTTTTTTCTTTTTTCTTTTTAACCTAGCCACCATACGAGAAGTCTGCTTCTACTGTTCTGTGGCTACAGAAGGAAGAGGAGAGTGAGGACCAAACCAGATATCTGCATTTTACATTCACATTTTTTAAAAAATGCAAATAGTATCAGTTCTTTTTTAATTAGAATTTCAGAATGCAGGAAAAGGAAGAATTTAGCCCCATCATACCTTTCCCTGATCCTGAAGAATATCCCTCATTTAAAGCTTTAGGAGGATAAAACCCTGTGTTAGCTAAAGAAGGTGTGTAACCCTGTCTCTTCCTTCATTGTTTACTAAGTGATTGCATACAGGTTATAAAGTATTTTGTGGACCGTAACTGCAATCTGCTCCTATTGTTTTTGTGATATGATCCTTTCTGCTGAGCATCACATTACTTTGAGTGGGGATAGTGTGTTTTACTTTATCACAGACAGTCATGTTTCTCTTTGGAATAGGGTTAGGGTATTTGGGTTTGGAATTACTAAAAACATGGTCCTTTATGATGAAATTTGTTACCTTATAACATTAAAGGCATTTAACTCAAAATAAATAATGCATCTGCAGTATTTGCTAAGCAACTTTTTAATTTTCAAAATAGGTTAAAACTTTCTACTCCTGAAGAGTAGAAAGTAAATTGTACTAACCAGTTTAGTGGAAAATAGCCCTGTGCTAGAGCACATGTGGGTTAAACGACAGAGCCTAGGGCTTGCCAGTCAGAAGGTCGGCGGTTCGACGGTGAGCTCCCATTGCTTGGTCCCTGCTCCTGCTAACCTAGCAGTCCGAAAGCGCGTCAAAGTGCAAGTAGATAAATAGGTACCATTACAGTGGGAAGGTAAACAGTGTTTGCGTGTGCTGCTCTGGTTCGCCAGAAGCGGCTTTGTCATACTGGCCACATGACCTCGAAGCTGTACGCTGGCTCCCTCGGCCAATAACGCAAGATGAGCGCCGCAACCCCAGAGTCGGTCACGACTGGACCTAATGGTCAGGGGTCCCTTTACCTTTTAGAGCACATGTGGAAAGCCCCCAGGCTCAAATTTCCAAATGAATGTCAGATGACATAATAGGGTTAAAAAAGACCTCTGCCTGACATTCTGGAGAGTTTCTGCCAATCTTATTTCACAAGACTATGCTAGTGGGCCCAGTAGTGTGGGGGTGGGGGGCAGTGGAGCGGTTTCCCCCCAAAACTTTGATTTCCTAAAAAAAGTCCCCAGGTGCTGGTGGGGGTTGCTACACCACTGAGTGGACCAGCTTGATATGTTCAGTCACACCTAGGATTGGCTTCATTGCTGCAATTCTAAATGAGTTCACTGGAATATGTCTCCAAGTGAACTCAGTGAGACTTGCATATGAAAAGGCACATATAAGATTAGGCCAAATTCCTTATCCCCACCCCCACCCCTGCTTGTGCAAAGTTTAGAGGGTGGTATTCAACCAAGTTTTACTCAGAGTAGATCCAATGAAATTAATGAACATGACTAAATTAATCTCAATAGGTGTAGTCTGAGAAAAGCTTACCTGAATGCTATCCAAAGCTTGAATCACAACATTATTTTTTCCTTTGCCAAAAGGATCTGACTTTGCAAAATCCCATGTATGTTGCAATTATGTATTTAAGCAAAAATGCATATGTATAATAGTGGAATTTCTTCCTTGTGGTTGTGAATTGAGCAACTGGGAGTGAACAAAAAGAAATAATGGACTAACAGCACAATCTTATGCATGCCTCTTCAATATCAAAAATTCATTACTTCCATTTAGTCACCCAGTATTGTAAGGATTTCAGCCTAAGACCGCACCAATGTTGGACTTTGGGGTCTGAAATTTCAGAGCAGAGTCCTGTGCAGCACCACTGAGGCTCCACACAGTGTGATCGAACCCATTGCACTCCCCTAAATCCATGGGAAAACATGTCACCCCCTGGATGGTTGTATTACAGCTCCCATTATCCTTGACCACTGGCGAAGCTGGCTGGGGCTGATGGGAATCCAACAGCATCTGAACACCACAGGTTTTCCATTTCTACTCTACTGAACATCATGGGACATATTTAAAGTAACAGGCTGAATGGCTGAATCTATCAAACAACAGGACTTACTTCCAAGTTAACATGAGCAGAATTGTGATATATGTATGTTTCTAGCAGTGATCCCACTAAACACATCTAAGGATTATGCCATAGCATAGATGGTACACCAAGCAGAAATGATCCTGCAAGTGTACCTTTCAAATTTTCCTAATTCAACCCAATGCTGCCTGTTCTCTAAGGCTTGAAATGTATAAACAGGTGGGCTTCACAAAGCTAGGGAAAGAGGAGAAAGGCAGGAGAGAACAAATGTGGGGTGCCTTTTACAATGAGCAGTTTGCTTACACGTGAGAAGAATCTCCCACCTGTTCCATAAGGATCCAGTTGCCATATCAAATTGCTAGATGGAAATGGTTAGATTCACGGCTTCGGTAGGATAAAAAAAAAATAGAATGCAAAACAAGGAGAAGCAACCTGTTAGACCAGGTGCCTTGTGGTCTTGTTACAAAATGTTCTGGGAAGCGGGGGGGGGGGGGGGGGAGAGAGAAACTTATATCTTCATTTCCACATATTAATTGCTGTTTCAACACTTCCCATCTTTACTGTGATCCTTTCTACATCAGTGATTAGCACTTCAGAAAGGGTTTAAAGTGGGAAATGATGGTTATCCATCTGCACTAATTTCCCCTTTGTAGTTAGCTATTAATTTATTTACTTTTATAATTATGCCTCCCATCACGCCAGAGCCACTTGCTTCAGTACACCGCTCTTTTAAGTCTTCCTTACCATGCCTTACTAAGACTCTTGTGACATTCTTAATTGAGTGACACATCCCTGCTGGATATGTTGGAAGTGTGTATTTGGGTTGTGCTAATGAACTAAGTAGGTTATAATAGTTCAAACTAGGCCTTTTGCATAGTGATGCACAATACTCTCTAATGGTCTTGGTGAGTAGCTCACTAAAATGAATGGGACCTCTTGCTAAGAACTAGACTCTGAACAATTTAGCAGACTCTGAACAATTTAGCAGGCTTTTCTTATTTATTCCAATGTTTATGTTCACAAACAACCCTTACTGGATCTTTAATGCTTATTTGCCACTGATATTTATTAGTGCAATTCAATCAGCTGTAACAAGTCCAGAAAACAAGCTGTACATCCAACTGTTCCAGGTGGCCTCACTTTCCTAAACAGTATTTTAACAGTAGATCATTCCACTCTGGTGAAAGATCTGACTAGGATCATTCATTCCTGAATGTTAACACTGTTAGAAAATATTAGAACAAGGTCACACAATAGACACCAGAGTGGCATGGGAATTTTTGCACCCACTTTGCTGAAGGGAACATAATAATGGCATTAATTGATGGGAAGGGCTTTGCCCTGTTATAATCCTTTTTTCCCTCCTGAGAAGTTCTAAGCACAGAACAGTTCATAGAAAAAAGAAGAACTTGTAGAGTTGGAAAGGGATCCCAAGGGCCCAATTCCCTGTGGTGCAGGCATTGGAATCACAGCTTAAGGTACCTACCCAACCCGTGGGATAGCTCAGTCGGTACTCTTAATCTCACTGTCATGGATTGAAGCCCCACATTGGACAAAAGATTCCTGCAATGCAGGGGGTTGGACTAGATGACCCTTGTGGTCCTTTCCAACTCTGCAATTCTGTGACTCAACCTCTATTTATAAACCTCCAATGAAGGAGAATTCCACCACCTTCCGAGGGAATCTGTTCCACCGACCAACAGCTCTTACCATTAAAAAGTTTTCCCTAATGTTTAGTCTGAATCTCTTTTCTTGTCATTTGAATTCATTGGTTTGGGTCCCATGCTCTGGATCAACAGAAAACAAGCTTACTCCCTCTTCCATGTGACAGCCCTTTAGTTATTTGAAGATGGCTATCATATCACCTCTCAGTCTTCTCCTGATATGCCCCGAGAAGGACCTTAAGGTCCACAAATAACAACATTCTGGAGATTCCGAGCCATAAGGTGGTTAGATTGGTCTCAACTAGGGCCAGGGCCTTTTCAGTACTGGCCCCGACTTGGTGGAACGCTCTTTCACAGGAGACCAGGGCCCTGCGGATTTGTCATTGTTCCGCAGGGCCTGCAAGACAGAGCTGTTCCGCCTGGCCTTTAGGTTGGATTCAGTCTGACCCCTGTGTTTTCCTCCCTCATGGTTTTGATTTATGGACTACTTAAAATGAGGCTGCATTTTTATTTTAAAATTGTATTTTAATCTGTATTTTAATTGTTTTCTTTTATGTCTTATTGTAATTTTATTGGTGTTAGCCGCCCTGAGCCCGGTTTTGACTGGGGAGGGCGGGGTATAAATAAATTATTATTATTATTATTATTATTATTATTATTATTATTCTCTACTCCAGGCTAAACATACCCAACTCCTTTTTGAGTGGGACACAGTGAAGGAGGTGACCTTGAGAGTATGAAGAGTATTGTCCTAGCACAACGAGGTGGGGGTGGGGATTGGCGTTGTATTTGTAAACCCTAAAAAAAACTTTATAGGAATTAAAATAATGATAACAAACTAAGCATGGGGAGGTGTGGAGATATATATATACCAACTCAGGGAAATATATGTTGGTTGTTTGCCTACCTGAAAATAAACTTGTAATACCAGTTTTTAAAAAGTTAATTCTGGGAGTATGAATTTTCTTGTAAGCCAAGCCCAGTAAATGTTGGTCTGAAGCTGCATGTTCTTTCCAGAATTCTTGTTTTGAAAACAAAGAAGCATAAATGGTTTGCAGTGGGTTGTTGTTTTCATTTCTAATGGATAAAAAAACACCTTAGGAGCTATTTTCTGACTTAGTGGATATTTACCGAGCTTCCTGCCAGCCTATAAATGTACGCACATGAACATGGTTACTCATTAGCTTTCTTTAGAAAATGAGGGGTAATAATCACTTGGCAAACTAGTTACAGTTTGCTATGTTTTAAATGAGCAGGAATAACAAAGGAATTGTTAAGGGATTTTCTTAGTCGTCTTGAGAGCTGTTTTTTTCAGAAAGGTCTAATACTATATGAATTTTAAAAGTATTACTTTGTTTACCACAAACTTAATGTAAATCTCCTATTGGGCAAGAACCTGGATGGATCAAGTCCTGTTAAGAGAAGGGGTGTTGGTGGTAGGAAGTGGTTTATGGGTATAAAAGCAGGGTGATGAAATATCCCCGTGTTTGGCCTCTGTGCTGCACAACAACAGGGAAGCTTTAGATACCACAGCTTGGACCTAAAGAAGGGCAACTTCCCTCCTTTCAGTAGCAGCTTCCTGGACCCTCAAAGATCTATGTCCTGGGACCACAGTGTGCGCACACAGAAGCATGCGACTTACTCACTGTCATACAATGCATGCACGCACACACAAACACTTTTCCAAGTCAGATGTGACAGGGTCTTTCTTTGTAAAGTGCACAGTGACTACTATTTAGATAATTCCCAATGGAATGATCAGAAAATTGTCCCCAGACCTGCCAGAATACCTTCTGAGAGTTCTTTGCTGCATATGTAAGATCACATCCCTCTTCTCTCATACAGATTTTTAGAAGTAAATGTGGATTAGAGTCTGTTCTGCACTCATAATAATGCATTGAAAGGCTGGGTGTGGGGGCAGAATCAACTGCTATATCACTTGTTAACTACCTGCAAGTCCACTTCACACATTAACAGTATTCTGGCACAAGACAAGTCCTGCATGCATGTGAACTGCTGTGTTTATACATGCATGTAGGATCATCATATATTACACTTTAGTCAGAGGAATTACAACATAGTAATGGGTTGTTGTTTTTTCGAGATTTGAAACCCTATAAAGAAGTCCTGACTGAGAACAAAATATAGTAGGGAATTGTTATGTTTATGGCCCAGTGTGCAATATGTGATCTGGATTTATGCATTTCGAACTAGATTGATTGGAATCTTTGGTTTCTATGGCTCTATAGTTGTGGGTATTTTGGCAGTTGGAGCAACTACGGTAGCTTATTAGAAGTGCTCCCTAGTTAATAGTGTCTGTGGAAGCTCAGTGTAGTACTGGAGCACTCACGAATTCATACATCGTCCCATCAAACGAACGTAAGAAAATCTAGTCTGCTGGATCATCTCTTTCATCTTGTGCAGTTATCTTGTTTCCAAAAGTGTGGCTAGCCAGATGCTGAAGTCTATACACAGGGCAGGAACATAAGAGTTTCCCTAGTTCCTCCCCACTCCCCACTGTGTATTCAGAGGCATGTTGGTATAGGTGGTGGTTTATTTAGTGCTCATATGACTGAAAGCTGGGGTAAAACTAAGCTTTATTTCACCTGGGTCAAAGACCCAGTTTGGGACCCCCCCCCCCATGCACATTTGCGTACAGAGAGAGAGAGAGAGAGAGAGAGAGAGAGAGAGAGAGAGAGAGAGAGAGGCACCTCGGGTTAAAAAATTGGCTATTCTCTAATCCCCATTTAAAGGCAATCACCAAAAGGGATTCTCCAAATATCCATCTGCCATTTTTTTGTGATGGATCTGCTACTGCTGTGAGTCTCAGAGAAGTCTGGGGTGTTTGTTGGACTTGTGATACCTAGGCATAATGTTATTTAAATTATGACCAAAGCTGATAGTTTTCAGAAATGGG
Organism: Zootoca vivipara; assembly: GCF_965207765.1. Lineage (NCBI taxonomy): Eukaryota > Metazoa > Chordata > Lepidosauria > Squamata > Lacertidae > Zootoca > Zootoca vivipara. The sequence continues at coordinate 70,712,363 of NC_142582.1, read as the reverse complement.
TGTATATCAGAGCCCTGGTCTTCTTCAAAAGGCAGCAGCTTGTGAACATGCTATGGTGAGAGGGGGGAAAGCCAATTTCTCAAAAGGCCTATTGTTTGTTTGTTTTAAAGGAATGAGAGTCATTCACTTCATAGCAGAAAGCACAACATGAACTATGCTTCAGAAGTAAGGATGTCAGATAAAACTGCAAAAGTAAGGGATCTTGCATGAAGATGAGCTAAAGTGGAGAGGTTCCAAATCAGGGATTTCTCTGAAAATCAGAGACCTCTGACAGCTTGTTTTGCTGAAAACAAGGTTTCAGGCGAGCTAATTCCTGGCACTATCTCTGCATGTTTTGCAATAGGTTAGTAATTTAGCTTCTCTGTCCTTCAGCCCTTCTTCTCTGAAGAGCATTCATGTGTAAAAAGCCTCTGTTGGGTAAAGGAAAAAAAATCTTACCTCTTAGTCAGATAATTTAACTGGGATGGTGAAAAGCTGACTGAGAGGAAAAACCTGGTAAGGCAAAGTGAGGCATGGCGCATAGTAAGCCTCTTAATATCACTGTTGAATTTGTCATCATTGCAACCTCTTCTTGTGAAAGGCTGTTCCTGGTGAGTTTTAGCAGAGCAATAAGCTGATGAAGGCAGGGCTGACCCAAGAAGAGCCTGCTGGATCTGGCCAATGGCCCATCTGGTCCAGCACCCTGTTCTCACAGTGGCCAACCAGATGTCTATGGGAAACCTGTAAGAAGGACCTCAGCACAAGAGCTCTCTCCCCTCCTGTGGTTTCCAGAAACTAGTATTCAAAAGCATTACTGCCTCCAGCTGTGGAGGCAGAACATAGCCATCATGGTTAGTAGCCATTGATAGCATTAAGAATTCGTCTTTAAAAGTTGTCCAAGTTGGTGACCATCTATGCCTCCTATAGCTTAACTATGTGTAGGTAGGGATGGGTGTCTGAAAAGCACAGCAATGCTTTTAAAAGTTTTGATCCAAACCGGGAGATGGCGGGAGACGTTAGGGCTCTGCTTCAGGCAGTCCCAGAGTGATTTGCCAGCAGGCACCACCCTTATTGTCCATTTAGTGCCTGGTAAATACCTTGTTCGTTTTGTTAAACTTTGTAGGGTGCATACACACCATACAGATAAAGCACACCCACCCAAGAATCTTGGGAACTGTGGTTTGTTAAGAACACTGGAAATTATAATTCAGTGAGGGATAAACTACAATTCTCAGAATCCTTGGGGGGAAAACTATGATATAAATGTATTATTATTATTATTTTATATTTTGTTTACTGCCCTTCATCTGATATGTACTATGTATGATATGTAAACAACACAGCCATAAATGCAACTTAAATCTTGCAGTTTGTTTTATACTTTTATGACATTGTGGCTTTTGGGCTATTATTTGTATTTACATTTTAATTGTGCTATTCCTCTTGTAAACTGCCCTTTGGGATGGTATAAAAAAAACAAAAACATGTCTGTTTGGGCTTGCAGTAGGGAACACAGTGTAAGCAGTCAACATGGGCCCCAAAAGAAACATGGTGTTTAGCACAGAACCTAGAGTGGAAGATATTAGTAGCAATGGCTATGAGCAATGAAGACGCTGCCCTTGTTTATAGCACCCAGGTGCCTGAGATTAGCTCTAGTAAATACCTGGTAATTAACTTTTCTGTCTTATTCATCCATATAAGAACAGTGCATACATTTAAACGGAACAAAGAACACGCATCAGCCCACAGTTTTACTTTGCTTCTGCTCCAAAAGGAACAAGAGGTATGATGACTTTGTATATTTTAGTGTAGCTGTTGATCAGTTCCAGGCATATTTTGTTGTAGGCCCTTGTATGATATATTTATGTGCCCCAATCTAGTTTGATTATGCACCAGTATCTAGTTATGCAGATGAAACGGGATTATGAGATTAAGAAATATAAATAAATACAAATACCTGTCTTCAGAATGTAGGTGCATGTTTATATGGGATATTAATAGACATGGCCAAGTTATATTTAAGTACTGCAACAATTGGTAGACAAATCCAAATCCTGTCTGAGCATGGAGGAGTGGTGTAGTCACCACTGCACCTATAGCACTATAGCTCACGCACACACGCACACACACACACAATTACCAGTGCAACTGATGGGTTTGGACTGCACCCTGATTTTTTTTAAAAAAACACCAATAAATTCAAACATTTTCAAAGTTTAAGACTTGCCATATTTCTATCAGTGAATGAATAACAACCAGCCAACATTTTTGTATAACTGCTGCTTACGAGGAAAATATTGTTAATATATGATCATTTTAAATTTCTCAGTTTGGTGGGCTTCCCAGAGTCTGTGGGTCCTCATCTACTGCACAGCTTGTGCACCACTGACATGAATGGGAACCTAACTTTCTAGCTTTATTTCTGGTACCACTGAGTGGTCAATTCCTGCTTCTAAACTTCATCAAGGACCGCGAGCCTGTCAACAAGGATACTTTCTAGCTGCAGAACTAATGAACTTAATAGAACTTGAATAAATAAATAAATATTTCCAGTGCAAATGGAAGCATGAACTTTCAGCCCACAGTGTATAGAACTACTGTAAAATTGGGGCTATGCACACATCAGTGGCTTCGGATGCAGTGAGGTTGATTTTTCTCAGTACTTCAATTCACATTCTTACATTGCTGTACACAGTTGAGAGGGAGTAGGGATGTCTTCACCTGATTTGTGCTGATCTCCTGTCTGCTGAAGCTGCTATCTGCCCATGTGTCATCCGCTGTCTTAAATGTACCCACCCACAGATTGGAAGCTGGTTTGAGGGGTAGCGCATCAATCAGTAGCAGTTTCTCAAGAAACTACAGGATAACTATGGATTGCTGCTCAAGTGAAGTGTACTCAGCTTCAAACATGAGCGGTGGGAATGTGCTGGAGCCAAAGTAAGTGAAAATGGGCATAGCCAAGGGGGGGGGGGGGAGAGCACCTGCCCTCCCCCCAGATCAAGTAAAACAATAGTACTTTTCTAATTGACCAATCAGGTCGGTTCTGCCTCCCCTAACAAAAGTCCTGGTCCCCCTAACAAAGTCTTGTTACCCCAACAAATCCTGGCTACGCCCATGTATATGGCCCACAAGAACTATTTGCAAATGCAAAGTGGGGCCAGTGTAAGATTCAAGTTTATTGCACACTTGGGAATGCACAAATGTGCATGGCGCTTGGCCAGAGTGTGCTTTTCAGGCTTTGTGGTGCAATTCGAATACCCTTACATCCATGGTTCCCAACAGAGGAGCAATTTGATTTGTAAGGGGGGCAATTGAGAATGAGTTATTAAGAGTTAATGGCTTCCTCCATGTCTACTTTTTGAATAATAAGAATTATATGGGGGGTGGGGCATCAGGATTTTAGAAATGCTTAGGTGAGGCATGGTAAAAAAAAAAGGTTGGGAACCACTGCCTTAGATGGAAGTAAGCCCTACTGAGCTTGGTAAGTTACAGGTAGGTAGCCGTGTTGGTCTGAGTCGAAGCAAAATAAAAAAATTCCTTCAGTAGCACCTTAAAGACCAACTAAGTTTATATTTTGGTATGAGCTTTCGTGTGCATGCACACTTCTTACCAAGCATGAGCTTGGTAAGGTTTTTCTTTCTTCTGACTAAAGGTGCCCAGCGAGTTAGTCAGGCTACAGGTGTCTGGCAAGAAGACGACGCCCGGTGATCTGCATGTAACGGCGCTTCCTCCCCATTTTTGCTTCGTTGACCACCTCGGCGCTGTCGCTCGCCTACAGAGGTGCTTCTCTGCAAGAGGCCGCCGAGCAGCAGGGCCTGTGCCAAAGCAAGGCGAAGGACGCGCGCTCCTTTCCCAGAGAAAGAGGCGGGTTTAGAGGTCTGATTTCCAGCCAGGAGGCCGGCAGAAACCAGCCGGTGGCGCTGCAACTGCGGAAGAGGGCGGCCCGCCTATTCTCTCGTCAGGAGGGCCCCGCAGGCTGGAAACGGAACAGAGACATGTCGGAGCGGGGCTGAGGCTTCCTCACAGCCTCAGGAGCAAAGGGGGCGGCAGCAGCGGCGGGACAACGACGGAGCTGCCCCTAGGCCCCGCCACCGGAGCAGCAGCGGGGAGAGCCGCCGAAGTGGGCGGCGGCGGAGGAAGTGGCGGCTGCAGGAGTGGCGGCGGCGGCAGCGGCAGCGGAGGCAGCAGGCTGGATCCCTCCCCGGGAAGATGAGGCGGAGGCCCGGGGAGCTGAGCGGGCTGAGCTGGGGCGCGTTCCTCTCAGCCGCCAGGACAAGATGGCAGCGGCCGAGGAGGCGGCGGCAACAGCAGCAGCAGCAGCCGCAGCAGCCAGAGGCTGAACCCGGCCTGGGAGGCGCCTCCTGGTAGTAGCGCTCTGGTCATGCCGAGGGCTGCTGCGGTGGTGGCGGCGGCGGGGACTGTAGCGCTGTTGGATCTGTGAAGGTGAGAGGCTGGGAGGAGGCGAGCGAGTGACCGAGCGACCCTTCTTCCCTGCTGAGCGGGCAGAGCGAAGCTGAAACGCCCCCCGTCCCCTCCCCTGCCCGCCACTATGTTTTGGGAGTTGTGAACAAAAACTGAGGGGGCTGAACAAGGTAACCAAATAAAAAAGCATTTTAATTCCCTCTCCCCCCCCCTTTGGGTAAAAAGATCTCTCCACCTCCGAACTGGCAGTGGATCCCCGCCCCCCCTACATACCCCTGGCTTCGACATAAGGAGCTGGGGGCGCCCCGATCTTAGGCTGTAGGACGAATCCTGTAGGATCGGTCCGGGAAAGTGAGGTAGGTCAGGTTTTCTCGCCGTCAGCTGCCCCCTTTCCGGAACCAGGATTTGTTTGGGAGGGTTTCCCACCTCCCTCCCCTCCAAAAAGGGGGAAAGGAAGGCATGTTTTCTCGGAAGGAAATCCCTTTTGGGACTTCCGAAGAATTGTGCGCGGATTGCAAGCGTCAAGGAGACTAAATGTGCTTCCCGAATCTTATTTGCAGCTAGACGTTGAGTTAGGGCTATCTAGGAGCCTCTATAATTCCCTACCGGATTTGAGAGCTGGGATAGAAGAAATAGTACGAGAGTACCCGCGAGCATGTGCAGAGTTCTATTTATATTGTACACCCGCACCCGGTCCCCGTGATTCTGGGACTAGGAGGACCGGTTGCAAGGTAAGGGCATGATTTCTAAAACAGGGTTGAGTCCTGGCGTACTTCTTTTTACAAGTCAACTGCTGCCTGACATGGGGGCTTAACCTTCGCACGTCTTCTTGCTCCATCGGATGAAGCTGGTGACTCAGTAAAAAAAAAAAGGCTTTTAAATGCTGAAGACGGAGCCACATTTTCTAAAACAAAAACAAAACCCACATTTCCCCTGTTGCCTTTTTTCCAGTGTAAATTGACGAAGTCGAATTAGGAAGACTGGGGCTTGCTGCCACCAACAGCTCTGAGAGCCAACAGATTAGTACTGTACTGTACACTGTATATAAATAGTTAAGCTCCATTTCGTAGTATCGCTCCCATTCTTGCTTTCTGTGGCGGTCTATTCCTTTGGCAACCAGAATTTTCTCTTTTGTGTGTCTCCCACCCGTTTGCACTTTTGCTAGATAAGCCTGTTCGGGCCTCTGTAAAACTAACCTTTAGGATCTCTGGATATGAAAGAAGAAATGTGACACGACTGCTCCGCTTGCAACTTGCTGGGGCAGCAGGAAGGCGTGGTCGCAAGCTACTCTAGTTACAAGGGATCATTGCTTTCCTTTGGGACTCGGGGGTAATTTGCAACTGTAGTTTTGGGAAAGTAATGTCTATTTCCATGTCAGAGAGGGGAAACGCCAACTTAAAATGGTACGTGAAGTGAACATTTGATACTGGCAGTAATTCAGAGCTAGGGGGGCTTAAAGTTGATGTAGAATTTAAAACTAATAATCACTTAGTCCTTGATTTCTTTTAAGTGAAATGCTGATATTTGTATTTTGTTTTCCCCCTTCATATCATGATATAGTATATTCACTGTAAAACAAAGTACTGTGAAATGATACTGTTTACTTTATCTAGCATTTTAGTTTGTCGTTTTTTGTTGCTTGGTGACAAGCTTAGATACTGATTTGAACAAGAACCATGTGGAGTCAAGGTTTATTGATTTTTAGATTTTAAATAACTTAAGTAAACATTAAAGTTTGATATCTGTTACAGGATTCCAGTGCTTTTAGTACCGCAGCTTTATACCCGAACACTTGTTTGGATAACTAATAACTTGTCACATTTTCAACAAGATTTAGGGGGCAATCCTAATCATGTCTACTCAGAAGTAAGTCCTGTTGAATTCAGTAGGACTTACTCCCAAGTAAGTGGGGTTGGGATTACACCCCAATGTGCTATGGCATTTACATTATTTCTCTCTTTCTAAAACCATATTCATCTAAATTTAATTTGGATAGACATTTTGTGCATGTTTTGTAGGCGCTAAAAATGTTGAGTTCTCTTGGCCAGAGATATTGGTGTCTTATTCTTGTGTGCCTTGTGAAACCAGATACTTGGATATGCATGTAGCTAATTTTGTAAATGCACTTATTTTAAGCCATGACTATGCACTAAGTGCTATATAAAGTGTACTGTTAATCATTGGCTCTTTGTTTTGTGGTGATCACGTCTGTTCCTTTTCTAAATTAACAAATCAAGAACAATGTTTTTTGGCATTCCCTGTGCACTTTTCTTGATACCGTAGTTGTTGGATTCTTGTATGGCATTAAATAGGCTATTGGAATCTTATTTTTGTGGAAATAAAATCTTGAAATCTGTGTATAGCCCTTCTTAGAAAACTAATTAAAAAGTCATGATGCTCTTTTCTTCCTCATAGTAGGGCAGTTATGATGCTGAATATAGTATTAACTGAAACTACTCAAGCCATAATAAAGCTCATTGTTTGTTTGAATTTTAGTTTCAAACACGTGACAAGGAGTAAAAATGTTCTGACAGCTTTTAGAAGTTTGGCTTGTTGGAGACCTTTTGTAAATGCAGTGTTAACATCAGACAATTTCTTCTGTAGTGCTAAAGTGCCTAATATTAATAAGTGTGTCATTGCGCACACAGATTAAGAAGCACGTAACTAGGTCAGGGCTCTAATATAGAGTTTGTGAATGAGCCAAGCTCTCTTAAAAGGTAATGATTCCATGGGAAAAATTATTACATTGGTCACACATAGCTGACCTACTCGAGCTTATTATTGTTATGGGTAACTATACATGAACTATATAGCCTATAAATAAGAACTCTAGCCTATATGGTTTGACTTAGAAAAACAGTACAATCCTGTACCTGTCTACTCAGAAGTCAGTTCAGTGATGCTTACTCCTACATAAGTAGGTATAGGCTTGCAACCTAATAATTATTTGTAATGTTTGGAAGCTTCTCAAACTGTGTAATCATATTTTTGTTGATGTAAGTATTAGTGGACAATCTTATCTTTTTATAGTTGAAAAAGTTTTTGTATGCGAACTAATGACTTACATAAGGATGGTAATAATAATAATTTTATTATTTATACCCCACCCATCTGGCTGGGTTTCCCCAGCCACTCTGGGCGGTTTACAACATATCAACAACGGTAAGTGGTTGAAAAGTCAGAGGGTGGTATCTGATTAAGTTGTACTTCAGAATGGGCACACTGAAATGTGTAGACTTAAGTATGATGTTGTCTAGGGTGGGGAGCCTCTTGCCTGGGGACTGAATGCAGTCCTCCACCCCTTGCAAGCATCCCTAGGCTATGTTCTTTTGTTGGGCCAGAACCCCAATTGGCCCTGCTTCTTGCCATCCTCAAGTGCTTTTGCCTGTCTGTCTGTCTGAAATGTGATAATGCCTCTTGCTTGTGTCAATGGGAAGGTGAGGGTGAATATATACAAATCTCTCATTTTGTGTAGCTAGAATGTGTAGCCCAATGTACAAAAGGAAGAGTTGCAGCTGCTGCTTTGCTTATTTTTGCCTCTGGTCTTTGCCATTACTGATATGCTTCCCCCAGAGACAGAAAAAGGTTCCCTACTGCTGACCAACCTCCTTTCAATAAGACTGACTTCTGAGCAAGCATAGTTGAAGTTGGGCTGCTAATTGGTTACTTTCCAGAATGCTTAGTTGGTAGGAAATTCTGAAACAAATTTTACATTTAACGTGGTTGAATTTGATGAAGTCCAAGTTATACATAGGCATTTGCTTGGATTTGAGGCAGGCTAAGAAATAAACTGGGACGCAGGTGGCGCTGTGGTCTAAACCACGGAGCCTAGGGCTTGCCGATCAGAAGGTTGGCAGTTCGAATCCCCGCGACGGGGTGAGCTCCCGTTGTTCAGTCTTGCTCCTGCCAACCTAGCAGTTCGAAAGCACATCAAAGTGCAAGTAGATAAATAGGTACTGCTCCGGCGGGAAGGTAAACGGCATTTCTGTGCACTGCTCTGGTTCGCCAGAAGCGGCTTAGTCATGCTGGCCACATGACCCGGAAGCTTTCTGCGGACAAACGGCGGCTCCCTCGGCCTATAGAGCGAGATGAGCGTGCAACCCCAGAGTCATCCGCGACTGGACCTAACGGTCAGGGGTACCTTTACCTTTACCTTTAAGAAATAAACTATTTCAGTTACTTGTTTTTGTCCTTTAAGCAGTAAGTAGGTAATGCTCCATCACTTTTTGTAATCCAGTGACATTCATTTACTATCCTCCCCCTCCCACAAACCATATGTCAAATACCTTAAGTAGGGGCCAGAAAAACATCCCTGGACCCAAACAAACATGTTGAGTGGCATCCTATTTGTCAACCCAGAGGCAAAGATGCGTAAAGAGATCAAGGTGATTTAAATTCCCAAGAAAAAAAAGGTTGGTTTAAATAACAGATGTAAAACAAGTGTTTAGTTTTTTAATTTGTATTTCCTGAACAAGCCTAAATAGTAATATAGCAACCAATAAATTGTAACTAAATAGCTCCCTTAAACTTACCTTGAAGACTAATCCAAAACCATGAAGTCCACATCCATTTTTTTGCTACAGAATCGATGTTTGCTTAGACTGGGGGGTTGTTGTGATTTAAGGGAGTCTTTTTTGCACTTTTTTTTGCACATGTAAGAACACTAAGCAAGTTCCTATACTTGAATGCTAAGTGCCCAGAACTTTGCTTATTTATTTTATTTTATTTATGGTATAAACCTGTCCACCACATTGAGCCCAGGACAGATTACAACTAAATGCAGACTTGAAACAAGCAGGCCAGCACTACATAAAATATATTTGAAAGATAGAGATTTCTTTGTTTTGTGTTTTCTTTAACATCAAAGCAGGCTGGGTAGGCTGCTTGGGGAGGAAGAGTAGATAGGAAATTTGCCTATTATAACTTTTTGAACTGCTATTTGTATTGCAGAAGTTATTAGCCTGCCAGCTTTTCCTCCTGCACATGAAGGTTCCTTCCACGAGAGCATGAAAAGGAAATAAATATATAAATATTGTTATTGTTTACACAGGTTCCTTTGCCAGTTGCCTGGAAGCAGATCTTATTTACCAGTGGCAGCTTTTTAGAAGCCTGTTATGCTTTCTTTCTGTCCCTTGTCTCATAATATCAGGTACTGCTACTTGTTTTGTCTCCAGTATTTCCCTTCCTTATAAATTAAGACACGATTATGTCACTCCCTAATGATCTTCTCACCGCCAAGTCGAGAAATGCTGTTGTTTTCCACGTTACAGTTCAGTGCAATGTTTCTGGTTAATGGTACTTAAAATAGCACTGACTAGTTGTGCCTCTGCATCATGCCCTTGTTTTCATGCCCAGTTTTCATAACAGTTTCGATTCGGGTATGATTTTGAATAATTTGTTTGGTTTGACCCTCTGTGTACCAGGAAGTTGTAACGTGTGTTAGAATAAATCTGTAAAGATTAAAAAAACACACACCAAAAGTATAGCCGCACAGATGCTTTTTTGGGGGGGGGGGAATGGTGGCGGCAGTCTGAGTATGAGCCATATGTTGGCAATTGCTTGCACTTTGTAACTTTGCTTCTCAATTGCTGCTGCATTTAATCTATTTTGATAAGGGAACCTGTTACTGGAATGCTCCTGAAATACAAGATTGAGCTATGAGAATCCTAAAGTTGATCAGTGCAAGCAGCAGCTGTACAAGCATTCTACTTTTATTTTAAGTATGCAGTTATTTTAAAAGTGTAAAGTTCGATGGTTTTACCAAACTGAAAGATCCTTCTGAAACTTACCAGATAAGTTTTTGTTTTGGCACAAACCCCTGTTAGTAAAAAGGAGTCCCCTGAATACCTGCAGTTCTGTTTAGTTGGCATACCCCACAATTGTTATATGGAAATGATTTCGGAATAGAAAATATCGTGTTTTTTGGGGGGTGGAGGGAGGGAAGTATCCTTCATGTCACTCTCCTCTCGTCACTTGGTCTAGTAGCAGCTGCTAGGCTTGACTATATTCATTGCAGCATTATGACATTGTAGTGAGTTGCTATAAAAATCAGGCAGAGGTCTTAACAGAGGCATAACATGTGACACTATCACCTGTGAGTACTGTGTGTAATTATGTAGTGTTTTACATCAAGCTTCTATTAATGTGGGATTATAGCTTGGCTCTGTGGTGCAACCTTAACTGATCCTCTTGATGAGTCCCTCCATCTTCTGGAGCGCTTCAAAATGCCTTCCAGCTAGTAACTGTTGGTTCTGATTATTCAATCTACTTAATGTGTGCCTTTGGGCAAGACAGGCTTGGAAAAATTAGGGAAATATGCTCTCAGTTGCTAAAACATTAGGGTGTGTCAGAAAAGTTGTGAAATATTTCAAATAAAGTGGGTTTCTATAAGAAAGGTGATGAAAAAATGTTTGTAGTAAATAAAGCTTGGGGTGGTTCTGGAGGAGGGTGGCACAAATTTTCATATCAAGTGGGCCACAAGAGTACCTTTGACATGGAAGCCATGGGCTGCATAGTGCCTTGTTGCATGGGAAGGGAAACAGGAGGCCAAATTTGACATGTTCGCCCCAGCCCTCATGCGGCCTTCCCAAAGCTGAGTAAGCTGGGTTTTGGGAAGGAGGTGCGAGGCTCTGGCAGGGTCCTGGAGTACTCCCTTTTTCCTTCCCAAAGCTGGGAAAGCATTAACTAGGCTTTGGGAAGGAGACTTGGAGGAGTCTTGAACACTGTCAGAGCCCTCATGTCTCTTTCCCGAAGCCCAGCACTTCTCTTACCTGGCTTTGGGAAGGCAGTGCGAGGGCTGCGGAGAGGGAGGAGGCATAAAAAGTTGTCAAGGGCCACATGTGGCCCCTGGGCCATGTGTTGGACCGCCCTGCTCTAGAGGAAAGGTTAAATGTCTGCATTGACTTGATGATCCTTAACCAGTGTTAGAAACTGAGATACGAAAGCTAGGAGCACCCTAAACCTAGGTTATGGGCACAACAACAGAATGTCGGAATGTCTAGGCGCACTTTTTTGTAACAAATACAAAGCTGAAAATGAATATTATTACGTTCATTTTTCACATGTTCTAGTCCTTCCCCTGCTCACCTCCTTAATATTCTTAAGAGAGTCTTTTCTCCAGTCTTCAGAGAGTAGCTGGAAGTGGGGAGGCAGAAAAAAAGCCCTTCTTTCCTTCCACTCTGCAGTTTTAATCTGAAATCTTAGGCACGGTACTGCGTCCAGAGCTCAGAAACTGCTTGTGCTAACAAAATTCCCTGTTGCAAAATGCACTTGGGAGTTTCGAACACTGTCGTAAATGTGTGCTTTAATATATTTACATACAGGGTTGGCATTACGTTGTATTTTGAAAGGATGCACTGTTGAGATACTCCATTTTATTTTGACTGTGTATTGGCAAAGCCAATGACATGCAATTCACATGTGTTGCTTGGAATTTATCTGCTTTAGCATGCCTTGAATTTCATTCCCTGCAGCAAAAGTGCAGGCAGGTATAACAGGCCTAAACTGGAGCAGCTCTCTGAATAATCCTGTTGTTGTTTTTTCTTGCTCAACTGTAGAAAATTAATTTTGTTAACAGGCATCTCTCTTTTTTTTCTTCTGTTCACAGTATATCTACAAAAATAAAGATTAGATGGCCAAGTTAGTTTGCTTTTCTGAACATATTTAAAAAACTCTAAAAGGATTCTCCTTTGTTTTTTAAAAATTAGTTACCAAGACTATTTAAGTAGTAATGGGAGAAAGGCTTTCCCCAATAAATACTCTGGAAAATTTTTGATTGGCAACTTACAATGTTAAAATACCAGCTGTCATCCTTAACCAGCTAACCAGCTTGTGTTAGGAATGAAGATGAAATGAGAAGTTTTAGCTACCTTTATATCTACCACTGAGTGCTATCGTAATGTGTGTTATGCCTGCTGTCTTTCTCAAAGTTCCCCCCTTAAGGGGCCAGGGTGTTCAGGAGCCAGAGTAAAAGTTACACAAGAGGCATGTGGAACAGTGTCTCCCTCAGAGGTTATCAGAGTCTGGGACAGGGGTCAGCAAACTTTCATAAGGGGGCCGATCCACTGTCCCTCAGACCTTGTGGGGGGCCAGACTACATTTTGGGGAAGGAAAAAAAAAAGAACGAATTCCTATGCCCCACAAATAACCCAGAGATGCATTTTAAATAAAAGGACACATTTTACTCATGTAAAAACATGCTGATTCCCGGACCTTCTGGGGCTGGATTTAGAAGGCGATTGACCCAGATCCGGCCCCCGGGCCTTAGTTTGCCTACCCATGGTCTGAGAGCTGGGGAGTGACAAGTAGAAAATCAGAAAACATTGAACTGAAAAAAAAACCAGCTGATATGGAAAGAGAGGCAGCATCTCTACTATTCCCCTGCTTCTCATCACAGCCTCCTGAGGCTGCTTTTCATTTTGTAAGAGCCTCTTTCGGGACACAGACACACCATCTGCTTTCTCCTTGACAGGAATGGGGTGGGGAGAAAGAGGTGCCTAAAAACTTAAGTGTAGCACCACCTCTGTAGCTCTGCCAATTTAGGTAGGATTTTTTTTCTGAAAGTTGCCATGACTACATTTCCACTGCCATGAGTGACCCATAGCCATATAATGGCCCTGGCTGTGGTTCTCTATTTTTCTGTTTCTGCTGCTTTCCCCATCACTGCCCTTCCCACCCCCAATCTGTAGTTTCTATTTAGAGATGCCCAAAGTGCTTTAAAACACTGTAATTGTGCACTGTAATAGATTTGAATGGTTGACAAAGGCCTTATTGATAAGCTATGGTTGAATGTGAATGAGCGGTATGCTAGTTAGCGCATGCTGCTCAAAAGTTTCCGCGGTGCATATCTCCACGCCTGCTGTGCCACAGACGAAACAAACCAGAGTCTGGCTTGTCATTCCTCAAACAAGTAGGAATTTGGGATTATACAGAATTCCTGCTTGAATAATATGAGCTTTTGTTGCATTTCATTAACTTTTGTATTAGTCAAAATAAATGACTGAATTGCATGTCTATATCAATGATATTGTCAGCAATGTACTTGTTCTATCAAGCAAGATATCCTTTAGCATTGCACAAAGGAAGATGGGGATCTTCCGGTATACTTGTTCATTGCTTTAGCGACCTCCCCCTTTTCAGTTACATAGCAATGAAAATTCTTCTTGACCTGTTGTACTTCACTTTGCGATAACCTGTCCCACTCAAGTTGCTGAAGCAGAAAAACTGATCTGTTTCCATGAAAGAAAAAAGAAACCCCTGATGTTAAATCTCACAACTGATCTGGTCAGCATTATTACGATGCAGCTGCAACTTGAAAACATTCAGCAGTTGGTTAGGTAGTTATGGTAGAGGTGGGTGGTATGGGAAGAAAGACAGTTAATTCTGGGTCTGATCACATGATCACTTTTTGCTCTGAGGGCTGAATTAAAGTGTGGCCAGCTTTCAGAAAGGCACATTCCAGTGGTGGGTGTGGCTGGGAAAAGTGGGTGTGCTCAAAGATAAAGCGATGAAGGAAACACACTTCCCTCCAGTTGGATTAATAAAAGTTGGATTAATAAAAATAAAACGCCAAAGAAAAGCAGTGCCCTCCCGCAAAATAAAATGAGTCTGTTGAGCCTTTCACCTTACCCCCTGCTGTTGTCATTGAAAGCCTGTCTGTGAGGTGATCATGCCTCCCTCCACCACAGCTCACTTGCTGATCTTGTGATCCTCAGCACCCACAAGAAGCTGGTAATTGAGAGCAGCCTCCCTCCCAGATGCAAGCTGGTTGCTAGGAAACACTAGCAAACTGGCTCACAGAATCCCTCTGGAGTTAGAGAGGAGTGTGGAAAAGGCGCAAAATTCAAACAAGTAAAGTTAAAATCCGGAAGTATGTATCATAGCTAACCTAATTCCTATCCTTCCCTTCTAATATGCTGCATTTGCTTGTGAGCTCAGGTTAGAGAAGAGAGGAACCTGCATCAAAATTACAACTGGGCTGCTGCTGTTAGCTGAGCTCAGGTTACAGCAGCTACAATTAACGAAGAATCCAGAAGTGTTTTAAATGTAAGTGTCCTTAATCACAACTGAGCTTGGCAAACTAGCAGCACCATCTGTCTGAATCCTTTTCTGAAACCCTTGACAGTGGGAATCACAAAACTCTACCAAATTCAAAGGTGCTTACAAAAACCGGGCAGTTTTCAAATGCATGCTGCTTGCTCTGATTGCATAGCAGAGAACAAAGTAGAGGAGCCAAACCGAGCAGGATTTAACCACTGCTTATCTGTTGATGTGTGTGTGGGATTACATCCTGCTTCTTTGGCTCAGAACAGGCACACAGTAAAGGCAAAATTGAACCATGCTGCAGTAGTCTGCATGCTACTTGGTGCCCTAGTGCTCATGTGTGATTTACATGTACCTGCAATAGAGTGAAACATTCTCAAGGGCAAATACAGTATTTGGTTTTGAATGAGAATAGGTAGGAATTCCTCCCCCAAAACTGTGAGGAGTGGAAATATTTGAAAGATTTATGGAGGCGGGGTGCTTACCATGAGAAGAAAGTGGCAACAGTTGTGTGTCTTCAAACACAACTTGTAATATGTTGCTGCCACATGTCATTTTTGGGGTTGGCTTTTTTTTTTGGCATGTGGCTGCCACCATCTGTTTTACTCAAAATGCTGTGGAATTATGCCATGACTTGGAAACTCTGGTACAAAATGGTGGCTGCCAGCTGCTGGGAAGAGCTCCACTGTCACTTGTGGTAGTATATATTTAGTTGTTTGCGAGATTTTTGGCACACTTGTCAGGGAGTAAATCCTTGGAAGCCAATTACAAGGTACTTTAAAATAAATAAAAATATTCTGTACACGAAGATAACAAAACAGCAGCAGATAAAACCTCAGTTAAAAGCAAAACCAATTTAAAATTAAGCATAGGCAGACTGGAATAAACAAGCATTTAACATACTCCTGGAAGTCAGCAAAAAGGAGACCATAGGCACTTACTAGGAGAGGGTGTACCACTAAAAATGGTCACAAGTATTTACAGTGGTACCTTGGGTTAAGAACTTAATTCGTTCTGGAGTTCTGTTCTTAAGCTGAAACTGTTCTTAACCTGAGGTACCACTTTAGCTAATGGGGCCTCCCACTGCCGCTGCGCCGCCATTGTGTGATTTCTGTTCTCATCCTGAAGCAAAGTTCTTAACCCGAGGTACTATTTCTAGGTTAGCGGAGTCTGTAACCTGAAGCGTCTGTAACCTGAATCGTCTGTAACCTGAGGTATCACTGTACTAATTATGGTGCTCTCACATGTTGACCAGAGAGTAGGGCTTCAGATGCTGAACTTGAGCATCACATTCTTACAGGTGTAGGTGGTCTTTCACATAACCCAGTCCCAAGCCACTTAGGGCTTTAGAAGTGAATACCAGCAGCTTAAATTGGTCCTGGAAACAAATAAGCAGTTAACATAACTGACACAGAATAAGTGTCACATGGCTAAGGAGTTCTAGTTGCTGTCTTCTCCAATTGTAATTTCAGTACCATCTTCCCGGGCAACTCCATGTAAAGTGCATTGCAGTGAGTAAGCTTGGATGTAACTGGAGCATGTGCATCTGAGGCAAGGTCAGCTTTCTGCAGCTGGCGAACCAGCACAACCTAATAAATAACACTCCTGGGTGCCAACACCACTTGCATCTCCATGGTAACCACCACTGAGCAGAGGTGAACGGCACACTTGGCTCTTTGCGGGGAGTTTAGCCCAATCCAGAATAAGCAGATTTCCCCACTCATAACACTTCCATCTTCTCTGGGCTAAGCTTCAGCTTGTTTGCTCTCACCCACAAATTGCTCCCAAACACCTGCTTAGGATTTCCAGAATGTCCTTGGGATTAGAAGATGAAAACAAGTTCAAAGCTGCTTACCATCTGCATATGGCATTTTAACCCAAACCTTTGGGTGATTTTACCCAGCCGTTTCACACAGATGTTAAAAAGCTCAGGGGACAAGAGGGAACCTTGAGGCACATCAAAATTTTGGGGTGGAACAGAGGTCTCACAGCACCACCATTGAATAACATAAGAAGAGACCTGCTGGATTAGGTTAGGCTAGGTAAGGTAAGGTAAGGTAAAGGACCCCTGGGCAGTTAAGTCCAGTCAAAGACGACTATAGGGTGCAGCACTCAGGCTGAGGGAGCCGGCGTTTGTCCACAGACAGCTTTCTGGGTCATTTGGCCAGCATGAGTAAACTGCTTCTGGTGCAATGGAACACCTTGATGGAAGCCAGAGTGCACAGAAATGCCGTTTACCTTCCCACCACAGCGGTACCTATTTACCTACTTGCTCTGGTATGCTTTTGAACTGCTAAGTTGGCAGAAGATGGGATAGAGCAACAGAAGCTCACCCTGTCGCACGGATTCGAAATGTCGACCTTCTGATCAGCATGCCCAAGAGGCTCAGTGGTTATACCACAGCGCCACCTGCATCCCACTGGATTAGGTTAAGGGCTATATGGTCCAGCACCTTGTTGTCACAGTGGCTGACCAGATGCCTATGGGAAGCCCAGAAGCAGGACCTGTTCTCCCTCCCTCCAGTTAGGACAAGGGAACACAGTGTTGTAGTGGCTTGAGTCCCAACAGAGAGAGAATTCAATTGGTCCATGATATAAAGAATTGCTGAGGGGTTCAGGAGGGTATACTCTTTGTCTCATCTTGATTGGAATGGATCTGAATAATCAATATTCCCCAAGACTGCTGGAATTGATGAGTAGATGTCTAGTCTTGGACTTTTCTTTCAAATGGTACATTGGAAACTGGTTGATAATTTTCAAAGCCATAGAATCTAAATTTGGCTTTTTTTAAAAAGAGAAAAAGGGTCGCTGTTGACTCCCTTCCAGTGATAAGGCACTTCTCAAATCTTTCCCCACGTGTGTATGAAGTGACACATTTAGGGTGTGTTTTTGCCAGCTCTAAATATATGTGTGCTCCCTGCTTGGGAGAGTTTGCTTGTAGAGACCTAGGGATAAGGATTGAATTGTGAGTAATAGCAAGTACAATGCACATATGCCCAGATTAGGAACATTTTACAAGGCATCAACGAAAGACAAAATAAGGATAGTGATTTATTAGGGCCAAGTGCCAGAAATAGACACTATGCTTGGTAAATGGGGACAGTTAAAGATGGTTTTAAAGTAGCGGAAGGATTGTTAGAGAAAACTCACTTGGCTATGTTGCTTGTACAGCATCTGATTTCTATCCTGCCTGAATAATTCTAGCCCTGGGGGCAGAGTTCAGCATCAAGTCCTCTTCTTCTGGGTGGACTTGCCCTTGGATCAACTTGGAGGCTGCTGACCTGCATCTGTCAAGAGCCTCTTTGTCTAAAAATCAATGTCTGATTATGTTATTGTCAAAATCAGAGGTCTGCTCTCTTCACACATCATTTGGTATTATTTATTCATTTAAAAACCATTATATACAGCTTAATATTTCATGTATGTCTAAGACTTTCCAGTCCTTGATTAGTTTTAGTCCAGGGTATGGTATGTTGCTTCTGTTGTTGGGGAGTTCAGATTAGTACAGTAGAGGGTTCACAATGCCTTTCTGCCTTTTGTTTTTAATCTACAAGGCTGGCTTAGTTTGTTAGTGTTTTCTCAGGCTCCTTGTGCAACCTTCATATTGACTCACTGATGTACCAGTCTCTGCCTGCCTGCCTGCCTGCCTGTATTGTATATTGCAGAGTCTGTAGCCAAACTAGTTTGTGTGTAGAGCAGAATATTGGAGGTTCTGTTTAATCAACGTAGACATTTTGTAAATATATACAAGTGGCGAGTATTTCACATGGGGGTTCTGTTCCGGGCCCCCGCACACATTGGCAGAGTGTGCATAAACGTCCCCTGTTCTGTCCTTCCCTGCCCCTCTTCCACCTCATTCCACCCCTGTTCTTCCCTTTTGCGGGTCCAAAAGGACCTGCACATCGGTGATCACACATCCATTGGACATGCCTAAAATGGTTGCCGCCTGTAATAGCATAAAACAGGGATGGTTCAGCTGTGACCCTTCATATGTTTTTGGACTTCTAGCATGGCCAACAGCCAGGGCTTGTGGGAGTTGCTGTGCAGCAACATCTCGACAGCCACAGGTTAGCCGCCCCTGGCATAAAGCTTTACCAAGAAAAACGCACACACCCTGCACTGATATCTAGACTCTAGCTGCATTTTCTTTCAAATGGGAGTCTCCCTTAATCACACGCAACATGGGAAACAAGAGTCCCTTTGCGGTGTATGGATGCCTGCGGAAGGAGCTGGAATCTCGGTGCCTGCTGTTTTGTCTTTCTTAATCCCTCCTACCTTAAGCATCTTTCTCCCAATTAAGCTCACCTGGTATTGGAGCTTGGCTGAGAAAAAAAATAGTCCTGGGACTGATGGGAATTGAGTGGTTTGAACATGCAGGGGAGTCTTTAGAACCCTCTTCGCCATTGCTCCATTTTTCTTGTTGCATACCTGTTTATTGCTATGCAACAACAGCAAAACAAGTGGGTTGTTCATCCCATTTGATTAAAGTTATAATTACATGTAATGCCATATTTATGTTGGGTTGTTTAATCAGTTCTACAGTATGTATATAATAATTATGTTTTTGCTAAATTCTTTTTGGAACAGATGACCCTGAGAAATAACAAGGCCCAGTAGACCATATGTGCTTGATTTTAAAACAATGTATTAGATCAGCACTCATTATACATGACCATGCAGAATTTTATTTTTGTTTTGACTAGTTTGAGGTGGGATACTTCAGTGAAAGAGCATATGTTCTGAGTGCAGGTCTTAAGTTTTAATCCTGCTGAACTCTGTTTATAAAGGATCTCCAAGTTTCAGAACTTGTAAATAACTCTCTTTGCTTGAATTACTGGATGAATACTGCAAGTTGGAAAAACCCCATAACAATTCAGGACTAGATGGACTAATGATTGAATTGTCTATAAGGTAATACCCAACATTCTAAAATGTTTACAGCAAAATATTTTCTTACTAGGATCATGTCTGTCAGATGTTCTACTTCTATACCTACCATTCAAATTCAGATACACACACTTGTAGCTTTCTATTTAAATCAACTTGGGACATACATATATACTGATTTTTATACCATCTTATCTGTCATAGCTTTATCTCCAAAGCATCCTGGGAATTGTAGTTTGGTGAGAGTGTGGATAATCTCTCTCAAGATTTCTCTAGCCATATTTGCACAGTTACAATTCCTGTGGTTCCTCAGAAAGAGTTACTGCAATAGTCCATGTTGTAGATACCATGTTTTGTGTGTCCTTCAGTAAATTACTTTCTTCTTATTACAGAGCAGAAATGTATTTTAAGACAGATGTGTTAGTTACAGAACAGTGGCTTTCTCAGTTAGATAAAGTGTAAACTTGGGATGCCTTCTCTTATTTCAAGGATTAGATAAGAAAGCAATGGGACTATGAAATGATGTCTGAAATGATAAAACTATATGTAAGGAAGGTAAAGTAGATGGGCACTTCTCAATGCTTGACAAATGGTTACTGGTTTTTGTAAAAGAAAGCATACTGTTTTGCCTAGAATTGATTTTGGGTGAAATCCAGCATTGCCTGTGGATGTGAAGAGATTTTCCCTTCCTCTCCCCCCCCCACCGTGATCCCCAACCTTTCAGAGTAGATTTGTTGTGGGGTGGGTGGGAGGGAGGCTGGAGGGGGAGGAGAGAAAATAGATGCCTTGCTTGTGCAAGCCAAAGTCCATTGCACAAGTGGGGTTCCACAACTGGGTATCCCTCTCCCCCACCTCTATGTAATAAAATGTTAAATTAAAAAAGAGAGATCCAGACAGTCATAGGTTTTTTAGGGTAATGTTTGGATATTGATGTCAGTTGCCGGCTGATTTTCTTGGATGTTGATTAGAGGCAAATGGACATACAGGCCACACCCTGTTTTCAGGCCACTTCCGGGGTGGTAGAGATGACCGTGTGCATGCTTGCGTGTCAATTGGACATGTATAAAATAGTCGCTGCCTGTACTATATTCGACTTAAGATTCTGTTAAGGTATTTAATTTTCCCTATAGTGGTAGTGGTGGTGTGAGATTCTGTCAGGAACCAGAATCAGGAGTAAAACACCCAGAGAAGTTAACTCTTTATTAAAAGAAACCAAAACAGTGCAAGCCTAGTGATCAAGCAACTCTTCCCCATAGGTCTTACCCCAGTGAGGCAGTTGTGAGGTCCGAAGGTCCGCTCCTTCCCACTGTTCTCTAAGGCACCTCTCCTGGTTCCTTCCCTAGGAGCCTAAGACTCTGTCATCTTGACTCTCCTTGCTCCGTCCTTTTCATTTATCTCTGCATTCTGGGAGACCATGGGGGAAGCGGAGACTCCCTGGATTCTTCAGCCTGCTTGATCTCTGCCTTGCCTGCCCTCTTCTGCCTCTGATTTTGGGCTGCTCTCTGCCCCAGCCTCTTCCTGCTCACTAAACCCTGTTGCCTTTTCAGCTTCTGACACCTCCTCCTCCTCCCAGTCTGCTCCCTTTTCTGCCTCTGACCACTCATCATTGTCCTACCACCAATCCCCTGGCTCTAAGCCGCCTTCCCCTGGGGGTTCCCCAGGTAGTGCCTCCCACCATTCTCGGCATCCTGGCAGTCCATAACGTCCTGTGGCAGAGTTACCACCAATTTCTTCCTAGAGTTGCTTTTGAGCTGTTTTATATAACAAGCTCAGTTGGCAGAACATGAGACTCTCAATCTTAGAGTTGTGAGTTTTGGGGGAAAGATTCCTGCATTGCAGAGAGTTGGTCCCTTCCAACTCTTATGATTTTATGACTAAAGTGGTTACAGAATTAGTTTTCCAACAGAGGTGCAGTGTGTTGGGTTGGTTATACAGAGACTAGGGGATGATTTCAAGTGTCATCACTTTTTGAACTTGAGAAAAATTAGTTTTGGCTAATAATTTCTGGAAAGAAGATTTTTTCATTTCTGTTTTTAGTGGAGATCATATGATTTGTATATTAGCATTAGTGGTATATATTTACAGAAAACATAAATTCATGTCTATATGTATGCAGAAGAGCCAGGTGCAACTCCTTACCGGTAGGAAACGGAGGGTTTTCTTTTGGTAGAATAAACTAGAAAGCCAAACTGCCTTTTATTCATGAAATTTAGAGTGTTGCAATTAACTTCTTAGTCTGGCAGTTTCAGTAGTTTCCCATCTAACACAAGTGAAAACATTTTTATTTTTCTTCTGCCCTTTCCCCTGCGCCACAACATATAGTAGCAGTTCCTATTTGATTGAAATGGGATTGTCCCCCTCCTCATTCTGTCTAGGAGCTGTGGAGCATCTGTAACCCCTGGATTATGGGACATAATAAACATAAATAACAAATCCAGTTTGAGATTACTTTGCATATAGTTTAAGAATGATTGTTTAAATATTTTTTGTCCTTGATGTGGAGATACAATATAGCTTGTCAGCAAATGGATAGTAGCCATTTAAAGAGAAGAAAGTCATAGGATAAATTGTACTGGTTCAGGTGATTGGGAATACAAAGCAGGCTAATGAAAGCTTTCACATTCAGGATAGAACGAACCATATTTTGTATGAACTTGTGGATTGTTCTTTACTAAAGTTATTTAAAATATGCAAGGATTAAACTGCTTCAGATCATGGTTTAATAATGTAACTTTAGGGGAAATGGCATTTATGGGAGTGTGAGAGAGGTCTAGAAATTGATGCATGGTGTGGAAAAAGTAGAAATAATTTTCTCTGCTACTCTCAGAAGATGAAAACTTGGGGTTTTACAATTAAGTTGATTTAGAAGTAGATTCACGGTCGGCAAAAAAGTACTTCACTCAACATACAATTAGCATGCGGAATTTGCTGTCATTGCAACTGATTACATGAAACATTGCATGTACCGTATTTGTTCCATATTATTTTATACTGATGCAGCAAAGAAACAAGAGTTTGTACTCTGTATAATATTGGGACAGTCAGTTCAGTGCATGCATGAACATTATCAGCTATTTGTCCAAAGAGTCTTGCAAATGTATTCTTCAATATTTGTCAATATGAATTATAATGCAAGGCTTTTTCTGTGAATTGTGGTAGATGGGTTACTTGACTGTTGGGGACAGTGGGGCTTTGAACTCAGCTTTTGTCTTTTTCTTCAATTTGTATTTTATTATATTATTATTAGTTGGCATTTTATTTTAACCCTTGAATTACAGACAAGTGGCTCCCTTAGCTCTTTCTCAATCATTCCCCCCTTTCATAGAGACACACTCACCAGCTAAGCCAAGGACACCTGTAGCCCTGCTGGAAATGGGGAGCAGTCTACTTGGCTACAGCCTTAGTAGGGTGGAGACTACTCTTCCTGGCTTTTCTGCACACAAGAAGTTCCACTAGTCGTGGATCTGTACATACTAGAGGGAAGAAACCTGCTTTTCACCAATCTGCTACAAGAGTCTTCTCTTGAGCCACTTAATGCATGACTTGTGGGCTTGCAGAAGCTGTGGGAAAGGCTTTGTTGGTTCCTGTGTCCTAGGGCTGATTTGCTCAGTTGCAGCCAGTTTTTCCACTCTGCTTTTTGCACATCTGCTGTGAGAAGGGATGTCAGCCGATGGGCAGCTGATCCATGATTTGGTGGGAATGGCTTGGTGGGCCAAGGTTTGGCCCCAGGGTGAAAGTTCTTTACCTCTGTCTTAGAGACTCAGGAGTAAAGAATGTTGCTTAATCATATACTTAATGTTGTACTGCAGTGCTATATGTATTTCCTTTTTATTTTGGTAACTAAATTTCAAAATATAATTTAAAAGAGCATTTAAAAAATAATGAACAATCAGTAATGGAAAGAGAGGAACAATTTTGTTACTGATAAAGAAATAGTAATGTTTTAATTTGTTGCTAAGTATTTAGTGGTTGTTGTATTAATCTGCCTTCATTGCGATGCTTGTATGTAATAAACTCTGCTTACAAACATAATTTGGGACCTGTTGTGTTTACAAAATATGGCAATTAATTTCCAAGCTGTGGTTTGTTTTGAGATTTATTTATTCTAAAATCTTTAAAGGTACAATGCTTTAAATTCATTTTATCTAATGATTACTCTAACTAAACACTGGTCAACCATGTATAAGAGTATGCTGGGAGCTCTCTGGTAGTACTTCAGCAGCCCAGAAAGATCTCTATCTCTTTGGTAGAATGTGATGGAAGTATAGTGTTTGTCAAATGTGTGTTATTAATAATAAAAAAATTGTCTGTGGAATGCTGAGGTAGAGGAGAGTGAAAGGTGATTGGTTAGGTTTTCCCCCCCCTTGATGTAGTAAGGCTTGTTTTGAAATAGGTGGGGAACCTCTGCCTTCATATTATTTATAATGCAAACAATTTCACTTTTCTTTCTTGTTGAAATTGTCTGCATTTGCATTCTCAGTATTTCACCTTTAAGAAAGTACCATTCATCTTGGACGCCCTTCTCTTTGAATATTGCTGCCCAAGGGATCACATCCATTAAGCTTTTTGAAATCAGCCTTCTTAAAGTCTGGAGTGGATGTCTAGTTATACTCAATTTTCCCTTGCCTGTGTATAATGAAACCCAAGAGGCCACGACCACTTCCTCCCAAGTTTCCCAGTACTTCTCCTTCGTCAATCAACTCCTCCCTGTTGGTGAGGGCCAGGTTCAACATAGACGAGCCCCTTGTTGCTTCTTCCACCTTCTGGAAAATGAAATTATCAGTGAGGCATCTGAGGAATTTGTTGGGCCTTACAATCTTGGCAGAGTTTGAGTTCCAAAAGATATCAGTGTAGTTTCCCATGACTACTATATTTCTCCTTTTTGAATGTTTGGTAGTCCTACCTGTTTGTTATCTGGTTTCAGATGAGTGTTATAGTACTATTTAAGTACTTTTAATAATATACAAATTGACTGAGTACCTCTGTTACTTTCTTGCTTTTAAGTTTGACAGGGCTTGCAATTGAAGGTCATATCAAGGCTCATTCCATTCGGGGCAGAGCAGCTTTGGCAGATATCCTCAGATCTGTCAATGTCCAAGAGATTAGCAGGCCAGCCATGTGGTTGAGCAGGTTCACATTTACAAAGAATTATTACTTACCTAGTTACCATTCAGGCAAAACCTTTGCTTAGGTGCTGCAGAATTGCTTTTCTTGAGAAGGGTGTCTGGATTCAAATTTTCATCCCTTCCATGTGTAATATATTTTTTGTGTGCCTACAAGTTGTGGATACGTACAGTACTTCTGGTGTTAGCTTCACTTGGAATTTTGAAAACATGATCGCTGCTGTCATGCATCTGAGTTGAGGAAGCAAGTTGAAAGAAGAAACTAACTTTAACCATTGAGAGGTTCCCAAATGGTAACGTGTTTTATAGTAATGAATTGCCTTATGCAGTAGATGCTTCTACTATATTGATAAAAGAGGACCTTTAAAAACAAAATTCTGTAAGCCAGGAGAATTCCAGTTTAAATCTCTTCTTGCCTGTGAATGTAGCTTCACTTCTCTGTGTTATGGAAAATAGTAATATTGGACTTTCATTTTTTTGCTCACAAGTGTGCTGCTATCTGTAATGAGTGACGAACCTTAAAACTGCAGGTATGGGTAGATTGTTCCAGCAACTTCATTGTACTACCCCCCTTTTCAAGTTTGGGAGAAAGACTGTGGAAACCCCATGTTTCTGAGGCACCTGGTGCACACTGGCCTTGAAGGCGGCCAAACTAGCAAATTCCTCACACCAGGTCCTGGACACCGCAGTCTGACAAAACATTATGGACCATTGTTTGTAAAGAATACTGAGATAATGTTGAGCACAGTTAAGAAAAAGGTATATAAATACTACATTCCTGAATGGTTGCTTGCTCCCAATGTCTTTGTAGTTAATCCATTGTGGTTATTTCAAACAAAATTTATTACTAGTACAGGGAAGTGAGCAAAAATGAAATAAATCCAAGTATACAGAAGGACTTGCAATTTTGTGTGTGTGGCATGAGCAAACTCCAAACAAGCACAGAAAAGTTTTAACATTAATTTAAGTTTTATACTTAAATTATTAGGAAACAACTGCCAAAGTTTACTGACATTTTTTCCTTTCCCCCTCTTCTTTCAGGTATGGCCTCACAAGTCTTGGTCTATCCACCATATGTTTATCAAACTCAGTCAAGTGCCTTTTGTAGTGTGAAGAAACTAAAAGTGGAGCCAAGTAGTTGTGTGTACCATGAACGAATCTACCCACGGATCTATGTGAATGATAATTTTTTTGGAATTGCTCAGCCTCCCAGCAGTGTTGGTACTTTCTTGCAGGCTAGAAACCTATTTGACAGACCTCAAAGAGAGACCTTTTTGTTGCAGACTAGTGCTGTTGCTTTAAAAAATATTGCAGGTGCTACAGAGATATTAGCAGTGCAGGCACAGCAACCTCAAGTGGAAGCACCTTGGACTGAGATACAGGAAAGTGGGCTAAACGTCCTGGACCGCCCCCAGCGATGTGGACTGAAGCGTAAGAGTGAAGAGTTGGAGAATCAGAGTGGCGCAATGCAGATTGTTGATGAACTGCCCATAATGCCTGCAATGTTGCAAACAAACTTGGGAAACCCAGTGACGGTTGTGACAGCTACTGCAACTTCAAAACCAAGTGGTACCAATGGAGATGGAGATTATCAGTTAGTGCATCACGAGGTGTTATGTTCTGTGAAAAATACTTATGAGGTTCTTGATTTCCTTGGGCGAGGGACTTTTGGACAAGTGGTAAAGTGCTGGAAAAGAGGGACAAATGAAATCGTGGCAATCAAAATTCTAAAGAATCATCCATCTTATGCACGCCAAGGACAAATAGAAGTGAGCATATTAGCAAGACTGAGTACTGAGAATGCTGATGAGTTTAACTTCGTGAGAGCATATGAGTGCTTTCAGCATCGAAACCATACTTGCTTAGTTTTTGAGATGTTGGAACAGAATTTATATGACTTTCTGAAACAAAATAAATTTAGTCCTCTTCAGCTAAAAGTAATACGGCCTATTCTGCAACAGGTGGCCACTGCACTGAAAAAACTAAAAAGTCTTGGTTTAATACACGCTGACCTCAAACCAGAAAACATTATGTTGGTGGATCCTGCCCGGCAGCCGTACAGAGTTAAGGTAATAGACTTCGGATCTGCTAGCCATGTATCAAAGACTGTCTGCTCAACATATTTGCAGTCTCGGTACTACAGGTATGTAGCTTTTTGTATTTATTGTTTTTCTGCCCTCTGATTGGTATTTTTGAAGCTTTGACTTTGCTCCAGTGTCTGTAATTTACTAAATTGCATGCTAAGCATGTTGATTTGGATAAGTCTTGAATTGAATTATATTTTTCATTGCTCCCTAGAATATTTACCCCATTAAACAGAGTGTAAATAATTTTGTTTTGGTTCTGCACAGAAATCCTAATCAGCATAACTTCAGTTTTAGTGTCATGCATAAAACTGGACTATCTGACTTTTAAAGTGGATTATGAGGTGATAATCTAGAAGAGGCTATGCTATTTTTGAATTCTGCTTTGTATAGCACAATTCAGAAAATGTATTTTGTGTGCACAAGATGGCCTGGGAGAGAGAAAAAAGTTGATATAAACCTGATTTTATCCAGTGGCGTAGCGTGGGTTGTCAGCACCCGGGACAAGGCAAATAATTTGCGCCCCCTAACCCGTGGATTTTAGCACTTGAGTCTCTTCCACTAGATTACTTAAAGAAACCCTTACCCCCTAAGCACATGTATTATTTGTTATGAAAATATTGATGTAATTAAAGTAAAATGCATCTAAATACAAGTTTATTTTTGATCCTGGCTACGCCCCTGATATCACAGCTTCTATAGCCTACATATAGTAGGAGTATTTAAAATTGTCAAACTGATCTGTAGTTGTCAAACTGATCTGTAAAAGTCGGAGAATGTGTCCTCTTTTTTGCTCTTCAAAATATGGCAACCCTAGTGGGAGAGCAGACACTGAACATTTATACTAACTTTGTGTTTGCTAAGGGTGAGAATATAGGGATGTGGGTGGCGCTGTGGTCTAAACTAGTCATCCCCAAACTTGGGCCCTCCAGATGTTCTGGACTACAATCTTCCCCAGCCACTGGTTCTGTTAGCTAGGGATCATGGGAGTTGTAGGCCAAAACATCTGGAGGGCCGCAGTTTGGGGATGCCTGGTCTAAACCACAGAGCCTAGGGCTTGCCGATCAGAAGGTCAGTGGTTCAAATCCTCGCAACGGAGTGAGCTCCTGTTGTTCGGTCCCTGCTCCTGCCAACCTAGCAGTTCGAAAGCATGTCAAAGTGTAAGTAGATAAATAGGTACCGCTCCGGCAGAAAGGTAAACAGCATTTCCGTGCGCTGCTCTGGTTCGCCAGAAGCTGCTTAGTCATGCTGGCCACATGACCCGGAAACTGTCTGCGGACAAACGCCGGCTCCCTCAGCCAAAGAAGAGCGAGATGAGCGCCGCAACCCCCGAGTCGTCCATGACTGGACCTAATGGTCAGGGAGACTTTTACCTTTAAGGGTGAGAATATGAAACTAAAAGAAATAACTGATAAATTTGAAGAATGCAGTATGCCTAAAAAGAATGGTGTTTCTGAAAGAAATATGCATTGAAAAAGCAAACTATTGATCAGTATGTTACAGAACTAAGGAGGCTGTGTAAGAACTGTAGTTTTGGCGACTTGAAAGACTCTCTGATAAGTGGTGGAAATTGAATTATTTGTGGAATCAGAGGTAATGTTCTCAGACAGCAGCTGCTACATGAGGGAGACCTGTCAGGTATATGTGGGATAATGATCCAGTTCAAGAAAATGGAGAAAAATAATTCTGAAATAGCCAGATTCTCCCAGCGCCACAGAAATACATCATGGTAATGTCAGAATGTCCAGCTATTGTAGTATTGCTAGTGGGTAGCTTCTCATCAAGGTTATGCACTAGATAAAAAGGAAGAATTCAGTGCTGAAATTCTTCCATTAGTCTGTCTTCAGCATGTTGAAATTGCTAGATATCCAAATTCATTGCGCCCTCCACAACATTTGTGCAAACAGTCCTCTTCTAAATCTGAGACTATATATTTCCGCAACCCCTCATTCATCTCAATAAGTGAACTACTATACTTAGTTGAACTACACTATGGGCTAAATTCAGTGACTATTTAAACTGGTACATAAACAGTAACAAGTAAATGATCAATTGCCTTGATTTTAATAATAATAATTTGTTTTCTTAATCATTCCAGGGTAAAGAATTATAGGTACTATCATGTCTCAGTGAAAGCATATCAAAGACATGATCCCCTTAGGAACTGAGTTGGTTTTTTGTTTTCTGTTTCTTGGTCACATGCTTCAGAAATCTCAATCCAAAGAAAGAAAGGAAAATGCATATGAAACTTACCGATCGAAAGGCTGCAGCAACAATATTTGCTGGAAACAAGTTTCTGGGTAGGCGGGAACCAAAAAAAAAGGGAAAAGAGAAGAAAAAGCCAGGCAGGGAATGGATCCGATTCCAGCCAGGTGAGGCGGGGGGGGGGGCGGCGACAGCGAAGGAAGGGCGGAGGGCCCGATCCCCTGCGCGGCCGACAAGGGTCTGGACTCTCTGGAGGTGCCTTGCAAGGGTCTGGACGGAGGCTGGAGCTCTGCAGGCGCCTGGCAAGCGTTAGCACGGTCGGGAAAAGCACGAGCGGAGAGGGAGACTCTCCGCCCGCGCGCTAGTTTAAAAGTGGCCCGGCCACGCCCCCCACCTCCAGCCACCCGATTGGCTGGCTGGTGATGACGTGGCCGGGTTCCCCCCCAGGGGGCGTAGCCAATGTCCACGCCCCCCCAAGGGGAGGGGGCAGTCCTCTGCTCTTTTCCCTGCCAAAGACAGACGGAGGGGGAAAAAAGACGGCAGCTGCTTCTGAGAGGAGAGAGAAACAAAATGGTAGCTTCTAGGGGCGCGTACCGCGCCCTCCCCAGGTGTTGCGCCCGGGGCTTCTGCCCCCTTTGCCCCCCCACGCTACGCCTCTGATTTTATCTTATAGTCACCTTATAGCTAAATCTTTGGTTGAAGGGATATGAATTCAGCAAACATACATGTTACCTCTTGAAATTTGAGAGTACTTTTTATTTTGTGTAGTAACTATTATGCAAATATTGTGGGTGATATCCAGTGGTGCCTTGTATGCCTCCTTCCAGCAACTCCTGTAGCCAAACTGATGCTAAACGTTTTGCCCTACATTCCTTTGGACCACATCAGTGAGACTAAGAGAGGGATCTTGTCATCTGGGCAGCCCAGGATCGTTATGTACATTGGCCAGGCTTGCGCCCCAGGGAGGCCACTTTGGTGCTGCTAATGCAGCGGTTTGACTTAACCCACAGAGGCATACTCCATTGTCTCTCGAGACAGATGGATGCCAACAAGTGTCAAATGTTAGTCACAACTCAGTGTAGACCAGGCATGGGCAAACTTGGCCCTCCAGATGTTTTGGGACTACAACTCCCATCATCCCTGGCTAACAGGACCAGTGGTCAGGGATGATGGGATTTGTAGTCCCAAAACATCTAGAGGGCCGAGTTTGCCTATGCCTGGTGTAGACAGATAGAAATCAATGGACTAACCTAGGATTTTTTAAAAATACTGCAGGTTGGCCTTAATTACTTTGGGTTGGATCCAGATTTGTTGGAAGCAAAACTTTGTTTAACTGGTCACTTCCGTGGGTGGAAGGAGGGAGAAGGTGAGTTTTGCCGATTCCTCGATCACTGTACCTTCCCCAAACATGCGGATTATGGGGGCAGTGCCCGCTGGAACTGTGTGGCAGGTAGTACTGGGGCCTGAAACAGAACAGGATCCTGAGCCACAAACTGCAGCTGCTCTTTTGTTCACAGAAGGACAAGTCTGGATCTAATCTTAAAGGTATTAATGAATTTAAATTCCTGTGGGATAAAGTCTACATGCTGGCTAAAGCTGGCAGAGTTGCTAAAAAATAGAAAGGTGTAGAAATATTTTTTACAGATATTAGTGATTGATTATTTGATAGCAACTGTTGAAATGGCTGACATAAGGAATGGTGGAAATGTGCCTGCTTCAGCTCCACTTCTGAAACAAAACAAGTCTGCTTTGGAGTATTAGGATACCTATGTGTTTTACTTCGAGGTCCTCCTGAGTGGGGGAAATTGAACAGAGACAGGAAGAATATGAATTTTTCATTTTTCATTTCACTTTTAATTAATACACAAGGCAGTTTACAAACAGAAGAAACAACAAAATATACAACACACATTATAATATGAACCCTTGTTTTAAAAGAAATAATGCATGAAGTGTTGAAGACATAGCTCTGTTAGATTCCTCATCAGCAGACCTGATGTACCTGGAGTTCACTATGGAGAGATTTTTTCAGTCATAGCACAATCTTTATAGAATCACCCCCACTCGGTACTAAGGCAAATGGCAACACTGGCGTTTCAGTGATTGCTAAATCTCATTAACTTTTTTTCCATGGCTGTTAGTATCAATTGGTGGAATCCATTTGTTTTATTTCTGCTCTGGCCTGTTGACTGGTGTATTATTTTCGATTGTAATTTTAACGTATTTATTCTATACTGCTTTTTAACTTCAAATGAAAGGCAGTGGATAGATATTTTAAGTAAAAACAGCAACTATAACAATATGGAATAAAGCATTTCAATTGCTCAAAAGTGCCATATGAAGGATGAATAGATTTCTCTGAATGTAAAGTGGGGTACTTGAAAACTGAGGAAGTTCATGAACTTGGATATCTATATAATGCTGGCAGAAAATATTTTAGTTATCTCTCTTCAGTCTTGCTATCAGCTTTGTGAAGCCGGTACATATGAAATCTATAGCTAGCAAGGGGCCTAGTGGAGCCGTGCTGCTATTGACGTACATCTGATGAAGTGGTCTGCAATCCCTGAAGGCTTATGCCATAATAATGCTGTTGGTCTTTTAGATTCTACAAGCGCAACAGTCTGACAAGGGTTCACCTCTGGAAATCTGGGTATTTTCTGTGCCATATGTGTTTTACCTGACAATACAGGTTATCTGCAGGAGTTCTGTTCTGTTTTGTTTTTAACTTGAAGCCATGCTAATTAAGTTTTCTGTTTTTTAAAGCTGTAAAAATTATTTCAAATTCCTGAGTACTAGAATGAGATGTTCAGGATCCAGTTTCAGATGTTTTTAACCACTGGTGTTATCGGGAGAGAGCAAAATATTTTGTTTTGTACAAATATTTATATACAAACTATTTATGTACTTGGTTGGTGACTAGGATTAGATTAAAGATGACACGACCAAGGTTAGTTTATAATTTAAAAAATAAATCTGTTTTATGGTCAAAACTGTACTTGGAGGACTGATAAATGAATATCATTTCTGCCCTTTGTATTAAAGTTGAGTCTTAAGGGGAGAAATTCAGTGTGGTTAGGCTAAGCGTTCTGATAATCTTTCATGATAAAGCTCAGCAGACATTGTTAAAGCAGATAAGCAGGTGTTTTTACATTTCTAGCTACATTTTTAGTTCTGAAACAAAATATATTTATACATGTGGTATACTATATGTAGTATTTGTGAGCAAAAGCTTCCGCCTTTCATATTTTTTCATCTTGTCATATGCTGATATGATTTAGCTATCTTTTTATAAATGAACAATTCCCACAACCCTTGATTTAGCTGTTATTCAAGGGATATTGTGAAATTATGTATATTCATGTTGTATAAGTGGAAACACATAGTTCTGACCATATTCTACTCATTGATGAAAGAAGCAGCGCATGAGAACCAGAACAAGATTCCTCTGTAAACAACTTGAGCTGGAATGTGGCCTCAGATGTTATTCTATCACTTTGAACTGTGCATCACTGAAATGTTGTGGGGGATATCTTAAAATAGGCAGGGGGTGGTGGCCAGAAACTGTTGACTACTATAGATGGTGAGGCTGTTTCGCTGGTGCAGTGAAATAAGCCAGAAGTACATGCTGCTAAGTGCGTTCATTTGCTCAAGGTCAGCATGCTCTAAGTCAGCTGCTATGCTTTTAAGCCTAGTTACTGTTAGGGAAGAGGCAGGGGTTACTACATGAATTAAAGGCAGCTTTTTAAGATAAGGGGCTGAATTTCAGCAGATAGATTCAGCACACAGGAAAATTTGGGGTGGTGTTTGTGTGTGGTTGGTTTGGTTTTTTCTTTTTTAGTTGAAGCCTGAATTATGTGGCTTGGCTCTACTGTTCAGCTGGCTGGTGTCGATGTAAACAAACTGTGAATTGTAATTACCAAGCATGCTGCTGCTTGGCAGTTACTTTACTGTTTAGCATTTGTGCTTTCTCAAGCGGACAATTTGAGCTGACACCTTTTTAATTTTCCACTTTAGAACTATAAACCTCCTAGGGCGTCCCCAAGCTTTTTCACTTGTGGTATATTGTGTTCTTGTATGTTTGTCCCGCCTCATATTAGAGTAGGTTTCGATACTTTCAGACCACTCAGGTGGGTATCTATCAAATATTATATGCTTTTAAAAAGTTGATTTGCTGATACATTCATGTCCTTTTTCTGCCTTGAGTCACTCTGTCTGGAGTTATCTCCTGCTGACCCAAGCAATCTTTCAAGTGGAATTCAGATATGGTTACATCAAGCAGCATTAGCATCTGGTATTCTTTTCTCTCTCTGTGTAGCTGTTAACTTTACTTCACTGGAGAGCTCAACTATTTCTTGCTTGTTATGCAAAAAAGAAAATCTGTTCTAGGGAGCCTGTTGGGCTCTACAGTGCCACAAGCTGACTAGATCGTGTGTGATATATGTGTGTGGGGTGTGGGTGTGTTAGTAAGGCATTCCCTGGAAAAGAACAGCCAATAAGACTTGGCGTTGGTTTCTTAGCATAAGGACAATATTTTCTCTTGAGTAATTTGCTATGCACAAGCCAAACCCTATGCTATGAACTTCAAATACTGTACTGTTCATTTCAGCTGCCTGTATGATTAGCAAGTGAGGCATGTTGTCTTGGTTTCCTCAAGTATTTTCTCTTCTTAAATCTAATACTGTGCTTGGTAGGAGTAATCTGTTCCATAATTATTCAGTAGTCAATATTCAGGGATTGACCCTCTGAATGAGTATTGAGGATTGACCCTCAGTCATGAGGATTGACCCTCAGTCATGAGTAACTGGAAACTCAATAAGACATCTCAACTTGTAGAAATTTGTGTGGATAGGGAGAAGTCATTTTCTCCCTTCCCTCTGGCCCATCATAGGTTACCCTGCCCTTTCAACCAACCGCTACCTCGATTATGATGACTTTTATTTACTTATTGCTAAAACTGATTACTAGTCCATTAGCTATCCATTTGCCATTTTATTGACAAGTCAAAATGTAATGCATCACTGGAGCTGAATTGAAAGGACTGAAATGTAAAACTGTTGAATTTTAAGACTGAAATGTGTAACATTGCTAAAACCAGTCTCCTCTTTTGACGGTTTGATGATAACTGTTCCTGCTTGAAAAACAAGATTTTGCAGGATCCACAAACTTAGACCTGCCAGCCCAACATATATTTTAATGTCAACAAACACAGAGACACTAGGCAAGAATGGTCTGGTAGATTGTAAATCTTTCAAAAAACAAAAGGCTGCTGAGTAAAATTAAGCCTGGAGTAAGGATGTGGGTTCTGTCACGTGTTGGGAACTCATCATCACTTTATTATTATTAAAATAAATACCATATAGATGATACTTAAACTTTGATGGTGCAGTCTTATACAGTTTCTTCAGAATTAAGCCCCTCAATCATCAATAGGACGTAAACTCAGATAAGTTTGTATAGGATTGTAGCCTTAGTAAGATAATATTTAGCAAACTAGCATTAGCAGTTTTGAATGTGGTTGTAAAATTCAGTCATTTCAATTTTTTAAAAAAGATGTGTATTAATGTTAAAACTAATCACTGAATGCAGTTGAAGGCAATACCGACTTAAACCCTGGCTTAGTGTCACAAAAATGAGCCTAGTCTCCCACCTGTACTTGTGCTCCCTTTTTTCCACCTCTTCCTCCAGCATGACATAGAGGAGGAGCTTAGAAACCTTTGCTTTTAGCTGGCCATTACTTCTCATGTTGTCCAAACCCGAAATTTTGAATTAACAAACCAACTCAAAACCATAGATTAGGAACCTCACTTCCGGTGGAGCCTTGGAAACGTGATGTGATCAAGGGAGTATTAACCTCAGTGGCACCTTCTACTCTCAAAAGCAGCCAGACTCCGCCCCCCAGTGAGCCCTATTGGCCGGCTGAGGGGCTTAATGCGGCGGCAAGGAGGGGCCGAACACGCCCCCCCCCTGCAAGTGCGGGAAGCTGGCTCCACCCGCAACTCCTCCCCTCTGGAAGGAGGAGAGGTCTTCTTAATACTGACCTTAATTAGTGTTAAGACACAATTCACTGCTGCAAGGTATGATGGTCACCACTTTATTTGGTATATTTTTAGGTATATTAGTATTAGGTATATTTTAGTGGAGGATAGACCTCCATGACAGCTCAGCAAAGACTCTCATAAACTATTTCAATGTAGAGCCCAATATTGTACCTTTCAGGCATACATGTTCCCATGAAGGAGGGCCTGTGCATAACTTGAAACATGTTGGGTTTTTGGTTTTTAATTTAGTTGTCTGGAGATTTCCACTGACTGGTTTTTGTGCTACTTTTGTTTTGGGAGCTCGTAGTAGAGCATCCACGTTGCATGCAGAAGTCCAAGGTTCAATCCCTAGCATCTCCAGGTAGGGCTGGGAATGTACCCAATCTGGAATTCTGGAGAGTTGCTATCAGTCTGCGTAGATTCTGAGCCAAATGGACCAATGGTCTGCATAAGGCAAATTCCATTGTTCCCATGTCTTCTTGGTCCATGTTGGAAATGGGACACTGGATAGGTGGGCTGGTTCATCAAGGCTGTTTTTAATGGCTAACAATACAAGTTAAGAATTGCTAATTTACAAGGGCCTTGGTGGGAGGAGCTGCTTTTAAAAGTTCCGTCTTAATACTCATTTTTGGGTGGCAAACCTTCACTTTGAGAGAAAACATGCTTAGGAAGACAGTAGTATTTAAGCATGATTGCATACTGTCAAGTGTTTCAGCAAGTCATATTATATGTGTGTCAGTTTTTTGGGTCAAAATCTGTCTGTCAAAAATGTTTGTTGGCAAAGAGAATATTGTCTGCCTTACCATGGTTTTGATATTGACACTGGGGCATGCATACAGCCCACCCTGTTGGTACACTCTTACCAAGGTCCCTGGTGTATTGGGTTGATTATATCTGGCCTTAATGCAACTTTCCTGCATTCAGTGACATGTAGTCTGCAAGGACCTCCTGCCTCTGTATGACCATGTCGGATTGCAGCAGCTAATTTGTTCTGATGTAAGATTGCAAGCACCAATTTGCCTACATTTGGTTTTTAAATTACTGAATAGGTTGGTCCAGGAGGCCAGAAACACAGCGGACATTATACAACGTGCCATGGGCTGGCCTCTGTGAAATTTTACCTCTTGTCGTATGGCTGAAAGACTTCCAACTTTTGGGAAGAGACAGTAATAGACTAAAATAATTTGCTTGCATCACTCTGTTATCTCAGATTTGTTGTTACTCTATGTTCTAATTCTCTTAAGCAGCCAACCAGTATTTGGCCAGGCAGTGTGTGGTTTCTTTTAGAAGAAAGAAAGAAAGAAGAAAGAAAGAGAAGTGTAGTGTAGATTTTCAAATAAATAAATCTGGACATACGTTTTTGCATATTGCATGCCTTTATCTTGTTCAGTACTGAGTCTGACATTGTTGTAATAATATTATGATGTTTCCTTCTGTAGGTAAGGAAGCAGAATACAGTGGTATCTCGGGTTACAGACGCTTCAGGTTACAGATGCTTCAGGTTACAGATTCTGCTTACACAGAAATAATACCTCGGGTTAAGAATTTTGCTTCAGAATGAGAACAGAAATCACATGGTGGCGGTGTGGTGGCAGCGGGAGGCCCCATTAGCTAAAGTGGTATCTCAGGTTAAGAACAGTTTCAGGTTAAGAATGGACCTCCAGAACGAATTAAGTTCTTAACCCGAGGTACCACTGTAGTTAGTAAAAATACAGGCTACTGGCAGGCAGGTGAATAATTATTTCTTTTAGTAGGCTTGTATTTTTGACTGAAGTTTTCAAAGCAGCTCACACTATTATAAAAATTCAATGACAGATGCCAAAAAAATTGTAATAAAATTTAGGCAGCTCAACTGGAGAAGGAGCAAGCTCATGACATTTTCTCTGTTTGCCTGCCTCCCCCTCTTCCTCCTGGAATCTTTCCCACATGGCAGATGGCATTGTGGCAGGTGAGGGGACAGGCCAGTTGTTTGACTTTCATATGCTTGACTGTTGCAAGAAGACAGTCTAAGGTGATGTCATGGGTCCATAAGCTTTCCATTGTGTATCTGTATGTGTTTGATGGGTAGAGGATAGGATGGGATTCATTTTGGTTCCTTTGTTAGTGAGTTTAATGATATCCTCAAAGAGAAAATAATTAGACACATTCATAACTAACAGTTGTAATTGGGAGCTAATGTGCTGTACTGAAAAGACAAATGATGTATTTGGATATGCTATACAGCTAGAGAAAATCAATTTAGAGAATTAAACGGAGACTAGCTGGCAACAATTAAGACTCTCAAATTCATTTTAGACACAGAATTGCTATTGTAATTCCATTGTAGGTGAAGGGTAAGTATCGGCAGCAGAAGCATTGGGAAGCTGAAACAGATAGTAAAGAAAGTTCAAATCGCTTGGCCAAATTCATGCTTTTATTCTCTCTCTCTCTCTCTCTCTCTCTCTCTCTCTCTCTCTGCTAAATTTGAAACAATGTGTTGCCAGGTAATTTGTATTTATAGCCTTACATTACTTATGTATCTTAATTACAGTTTTGTAGCTTACAGAATACTTGCAGAATTTGAGGTTTTGGGAGAAAGCATAGCTTCACTGTAGGGGTGAGAAATATGCGTCAGTGCAGAGAATAGGAAGAGGATACGTGGAAGAAACAGAATAGCTAGAAAGGACAAATAATCCCTGTCTTTAGAGAACTCTGGAGATTTATTTATTTGTTGTTTTGGCTTTGCAGACACTATATGTCAACATCCAACACGGCAGCCATGAGAGTTAGGAGCTCTTGGCATGTAGTACATAATCCACTTAATTTAGAGCTTTTCATTTGAGCATAGGGGACTGCTTCACAGTAAATAGCTTGTATATTTCAGTTTTATGTCTTCAGTAACTGCTTGACAGTCTAGGAATACACATTTGTTTCAGAAGCGGGGTGTTGTCTTGTGCTTGTTTGGGAGCAAAAGCTCTTATTTAGCAGGCAAAAGCGGCTGCTGGCCAAGTAATCAAGCCAGATGTCTGTGGGAAGACCTGTCTGGCAGAAGAACCTGCCCCAGAAATTTCTGTTTTGCTGTCATATTTGGTGCAAGGTGGGGTGGGTTTGCTCTTTCATCACTGCCAAAATTGCCAGGACCTGAGCGGGCTTTGCACATTGGATGAGGGTGGAGGATGTACTTGTGGAAGCCTTCCTGTTCTGAGGCTGTAAACCATTTTACAACTGTCAGCTTTCAAGATGTAAGGTTGAACTTTATTTGAATATAGTTGTTTGCATCAACATTGGACATTCCATGTATGGTCAGAGGCCTCCATTACAGAGAATCGGGAACTTAGGAAGAGTGTTCAACTTTAGCCAGCGCTTGTGTTCCCTTCCTGCCCAGCTTGGTTAGTGGGGGAACTGGGGTATGTTTTATTTTATTATCTGTTTATTGCCTCTATAGCTCAACTTCCCTCTAAGGGGCTCAAGGTGGCATACACTGTTCTCCTACCCATTCTACCTTCACAGCAACCCTGCAATGTAGGTTAGATTGAGGGACAGTGATTGGCCAAAGATCACCAAGTGACCTTTATGACTTTGTGAAGATTTTAATACTGGCCTGGCAGGTCACAGTCTAGCACAGGCATCGGCAACCTCCGGCCCATGGAGGCCATTCATCTGGCCCACAGGCTACCCGTGAACCGAGCCACCCGCTCGGCAAGTCCCCCGTGCGCTGCGGTAAACCGGTGCAACGTGGCACGGGGATTCGCCGAGCAGCGCCGGAAATTGCGTCTACACAGCCGCAGACATGCACAGAAGCCATTTCCGGTGTTCCGGACATGGGCAGCATGGCACTGGAAATCGCTTCTGCGCCTGTGCAGCCCATGTCCGGCCCACGGACGATAGTCTGTGGGAATCCTCCGGCCCACGGGCAGAAAACGTTGCCGACGCCTGGTCTAGCACTCTTAACCACTACACCATTAGCAGACAAGATGATGGATGAAGGTGGGGAAACTACCCATGGCTGGATACTCTCAAAATAAGTGTTAGTCCCAAATGCAGCACAACTCATTTCAAATTGAGCATAGGGGCTGATTTCACAGCACTCCTCGCTACATTAAACCAGTGGGGCGTAAAGTGCCATTGATTTTGTTGAGTCTCAAGCTTAATGTTTGTGCTTAATGTTTGCTGGTTTGTGCCTTTGAACCCTGTTGCTCTGTATTATGCCTTTTAAAACTGTTGATGAACAGTTGGATTTCATTTTATTAGCCAGACAGTCATGTGTCTCTTGAATATTCGTTGGACCAGGTTTTAAACTGCATTTGCAGAGCAATTTCATGATAAGCTTTTCTAATAGACATGCATACTGAATAGCGAAAACAGCTTGATAGGGTTGTTCTCGAAATGATGACTTGACAGTATCTCATAGCAGTGGAATCCAGCTATCAATTGTGTGCTAATCCAGCTAAGTGGAGAGTCTTTCCTAGGAAACTACAGTAGTCATGTGAGCAAAATCATTGGTTGTAAAAATTGCGACCAGAAATGCAAACATCATTTTAATGTATCTATATGCAAATATTATATGCATTTTGGGTAATGAACAAACCGTATTCTGGATTGGTTTATTTATTTACCAAAATTGATATACTTCTTGATTGTAAAAAACAAAAAAACAACCTCCCCAAGTTTGTGTATGCAACAATGCCATATTTGCCATTTTCCTGAATTCACTTATTGAAAGCTGCTGTAGCTGCTGGGTAGCGCAGGTTGAGTCCTGTGCAGTTCCAGAGTATTTCCAGAAAAGGTGTGTGCATGTGCTTCCAACAAGCCCCTTCCCTAGCTTAAATTCAGGCTATATTGAAGGCATAATGGGATAAAAAGCTGTTGCTAGTATTTCTTGCTTCCTTTTTTTGAGTGTCAGTGAATATTTGAAATGAAAAATAAGAGCTGTATGCCTGTCTCAGTATCCCACAGACTCCAAATCTTTTTTCTTTCTTTTAAATATATTTTTATTGTTTTTCCAATATCGTTCTAATAACAGCCTCACTATAACAATACCAATTCTATCCAATTAATACCATTATTAATGCCAATTATTTAAATGTCAAATTATATAATTTAATTAAACTGGACCCATCACATGTTAGCGTTGATGTGTTCATTCTTCTACATTTTTTCTGCATTCCAAAATTGTAATAATTTCCATTCCATTCAGATATAATAATCCCTTATATAACAGCTACAATTGTGATTTCAATTCGTGTTGGTATAATAGGTAATTTATAAAGTTTCAAGTGAGGAACTTTAGCTGTAATCCTTATTCTTTTCTACATCCTTTTTCACTGGAAGATACTATCCTTAATCTCAGACATAAGAGGCTGATTGTGATTAGTCTAGTGTACGCTACTCTGCACATGAGCAGAGATGATTACTTCACATTTTCAGAACTAAGTCATACATTGTGAATAGGTTCTGATGTGCTCCAGCTCAAATGAAACAAATCATTTTTTGTCTATTGGTTGGAAAAGTTTTTTCTTCTAACTTAGTGTTTTGGATAATAAAAGTCAAAATGATATTTGGGGGGAGGAAAACTGCATGCTCTCCCTTCTTGTTCCTGGCTTCCTCGAATTACCCACCCACCCTCCCTTAAGTTTTTCCTTCGTTTCTTTATCTTGCTATGGACTTCGGTTGGTCGTCTTGGCTGTCCAGGGGGCCTGGTAGGAATTTTTTTCCCCACTTGGCAGATTGGCACTAGCCACTTGGTTTTTTGCCTACCTCGTAGCAAATCGTCACGACTTTGTAATGTTTGGTGGTTAGGCACTGGAAAACACATTGTGTGTTGGAGGGGAGGTTGTGGCCATCACCTACCCTTCCCCATGAAGGGTATTCCGTTAAAGGAATCCGGCGGTCATGGTCCTGTCCAATGCCCTGGTGGTGGCTAGGGTCGTGGCTCGACCCCCAGTGACTCTAGAGCAGAGGTAGGCAACCTAAGGCCCATGGGCCGGATGCGGCCCAATTGCCTTCTCAATCCGGCTCGCGGACAGTCGTGGAATTGGTGTGTTTTTACATGAGTAGAATGTGTGCTTTCATTTAAAATGCATCTCTGGGTTATTTATAGGGCACTTATTTTTCAAAATAAGTCCGGCCCACCACATGGTCTGAGGGACAGTGGACCGACCCATGACTGAAAAAGGTTGCTGACCCCTGCTAGGGGAAAGTTTCCAGTTGATTTGCATCAACAAACTCCCCCTACTGGTTGTTAACCCTTGTGTGACTCCTGGCAGAGTGGGCAGGAGTCAAGTATAGTCTGTCCAATCCAATGCCTAAGCCAATACCACTCACATTCTGTAACCAATAAAGTTGTGACCTTCTTAGCCTATTAACCTAAATACTTGTGCATGTGTATGATTTTATCTCCAAGCAGAGGTGGGGCCTCGACTCACAACTTGCTAAATAGGAGACATGGAATCAATCTTGTCTGAATGAGAATCATACTAGAGGCCTTTACATGAAAGGTCTTCCCCACTCTATAGATGTGCAGAGAAAACCTTTTTGTTTATTTACTGAGGAGACAGTGGCACTCTGCACATGTGTAACAGCAACACTAATTAACTAAATTAGTGTTGTACAAGTCATATTGTGACGAAAGCAGCAAGGTTAATAATTGCAGCAATACCAAATGTCAAGAATTCTAAAAAATCTTGCTTAAGCCTTTAACAAAAGTTTGGTTCCTGCAGGCCTCTGGGTAATCCAAGATGTTACTTTGTGGTGAAATCACGGATTGAGTGCACCTGTGTTATCTGGTATGAACTGGGGTCCAAAGCCACTATGGCAGCCCAGGTAATCGAAGTAAATGCCTTCCTGGTGAGATAGCACATTTCTGTCTCAGTTCTGGAAATTTACTGACAGCTCAGGCTCTGACTGGCTAAGAAGATCGGCCCTCAACTACTAGATCTTTTTCTAGTAAAGTATTTTGCCACTTGGCCACCATTTTTTTCTTGCCTGAGCACATGTCTGTGCTGTTTTATTCCTGTGGTATGGTGTCATTGCCTTGCCACTAGACTAGGATAGTTAGATTTAATTTTCATTCTAACTTGCACTCTCCCCCTTCCTATTTTCCAACAGTATTCTTTTATTTGTACTTTTTCTGAGTTCTGTTTTTTGCATGATAAATTTGATGTGCTTTATTCTGGAAACCTGAGTCCTTAATTCCAGTGTTTTGGACTTTTTAAACTGCTACTGCATAGCATATAAAGGAGGATGCTGTGAGCCACCGGAACCTAGGCACCCACATGAAAGTTGGTAGGATGACTGGTGTGAATGTTAGCTCACTCTGAGCAGTCTCTGCCTCTGAGCAGTCTCTGCATTAAGTTAGATTCTTCCATAGTGGTTAATATATCAGCAGTGATTGACCAAAGAGTCTCATTTGTCTCTGGAAATGGGATATGTTTATGTAAGTAGCAGCTGCAGTGATGGGGAAGGGCCCTACAGCTCATTTGCCCATCCACCTGTGGTTCTGCCTTTTAAATATATACCATTCAATGTAGCTGTTAATTTGTGACACCTGTGA
The DNA here is from genome assembly GCF_965207765.1 of Zootoca vivipara. Classification (NCBI taxonomy): domain Eukaryota; kingdom Metazoa; phylum Chordata; class Lepidosauria; order Squamata; family Lacertidae; genus Zootoca; species Zootoca vivipara. Next base: position 70,670,054 of record NC_142582.1, on the reverse strand, counting down.
GCAAAACAAATGACTGAAACGAGAGATGTGTTTTGATTTACATTATGATTAACAAATTATCATGTTTTTATGCCATAAATTCCTTTAATGATAGCATTTCATTGTGTTAAATGCATGGGAGCAGAGTATATTCTAGTACATACGGTACTAGTGGACGTTTGCATTCTGCATTAAATCTGGATCTGCTGCGAAAATGAATTATTAGCTTGTTGGCAAAGTACAGAGGATGCCTTAACGTAACTTATTCACTGGCAGTAGAAGCAAACATGGACCCGCAGATGTTGGCTTACCTTAATAGCCAGCCGACCGTTTGTGTTGCCAGAACCTAAGGCAAAGGGTAGGGTTGTGTCCCTGAGCTTGTGCTGCACTTTGGCAGTTCTTACGCCTCTGAAGCACAGCATGAAGTTGGAAACAACTCTTTTCTCCAAGCTCATCTGCTTTTAAATGGCTTATCTGAGGCACTAACAGTACCTCAAAGGTACAGTGAAACACAGAAGGGCCACAAACCTCCTCCCAAACAGGGAGCTGGAGATGGTGGTGAGTGATCATTCCTCCAGTTGTGCTATATATTTTAAGCTGCTGTAAGAGCTTTGGCAATGCAGTGTGCCAAACCTAAGATCCAGCTCTCCTCCTTATTGAGTAGCATAGCTGCCAAGTTTTCCCTTTTCTCGCGAGGAAGCCTATTCAGCATAAGGGAAAACCCCTTAAAAAAAGGGATAACTTGGCAGCTATGTTGAGTAGGTGATGTTGGAATGATTTCTGCACTTGCAATGCAAGCATGTTGGTTTTGCCTCAGAAGCACAGAGCTGGGAAAGGAACAGGGTATCATCCTCATGGTTGTATTGAGCTTCAAAGGGGTGAGAGGTTCCAAGTGCCATGCAGGGCAACATTCAGGGGACAAGTTCCAGCCCTCCTGTTGAGCTTGTAGCAAGGGAGGAGGAGGAAAAATCACCATTCCATTGTTTTGTGCTCCAAAAGCTCTTTGAGTATCTCTCTGATCAAAAATAGAATAGCGATTTACCTATCCCGAGTATACTTGCACCCCAAACACAAAAACAAACCAGTATTTGGGTGGATGGATGGGAATGCACACTGCTGTTTCATTTATCCCTTTTTTGAAAAAATAAATAAAATAGTGCTCTCAATGAGCATCTTTTAACTTTTGTTTGGTTTTGCATATGGAAAAATTAAACTCTAATTAAACTTGTGCCAAAGGTTTGTTTAGGCTCCACCTAGCATAATTCAGTTTTTAGGCTTAGTTTTGTTCAGTCATAATGACTAAACTTTGTTACACCAGTTGTCTCTTAAAGAGACATACAGTTTACAGAATTAAAATGTCATGTAATTGGTACAATTAAAATATTGCACATGAGAGGTACTATAGATATTTATAACTTAATATAGATCTGATGAGTAGATTAAGCCAACATGCATTGTGAACATTCAGGGTCTAATTATTGTAACAGTATTGTGAATGTCAAACATATATAAATCATGTTATGCATATTCCAAAGCAAATTGTTGTTGTATTAGCTCTGTAATGTGGCATAGTTGTCTTTACAAATATTAGTATCTTAGTTGCAACTAGGCATTGTGTTCTGCTCTCTTGATTTACTAAAAGCAAAATGTGGGGAAGGATCTGCCCAGAATTCGTTATTAATTTGAAATCTGAGTTACTATCTTTTAAGTTTCTCCTGAGTTACTGAGTATAAAAACCTGTAACAGCTTCTGCAATCATGACATGAGATACTTCTAATGTGGTCCTCAGAACTAGAACAACCCCCTTTCTAAAGTAGTGCCTTGTTGAAGTGTCTGCTAAAAATAGTCATTCCATCACTTCAGAAATATTTGAGCTATTTAAATTCAACATGTAAAAATACCACAATAAAGAGATTTTGCTGCTACCATTTTTGGCTTTTGATGGGAATCTTCTTCAGCATGATTGTCATGCCATTTTAGGAAATGAAACAGGTTTTAAATATATAGAGTCTGTAGTGCATTATACTTTTCTGGAAGGCATGTGACTTTGAAGTTCTCTGAATTAACAGCTGTCTTTGGTAGTCTTCCTGACTTTAAGCTGCTTGAAGGATCATTTTTATTTTTATGGCACCCAACTGAAATGTCAGCCAGACCACATTGAAAATGCAGTTTTTACTTATTCCATTATTAGCAATATGTTCTTGGCTACCTATTAACGAGAATTTACTTGTTTCTTTGGACTTTTTTTCTTTCTGTTTGTATTATCCAACAAAGGGTTGACATTCAGAATTTGTAGATTCATGGAAACAATGCTGCACTTTTTGTAGCTTTCATTAATTTCACTTTTCTGATCACATCAGGCAGTTTTCTTTCCTATACTAATTTTTCAGTTGGATTTATATTCTGCAATTTTAAAGTCTTGAATTGATTTAGAGTACCAAAAAAATACAATCAGATGGGCAATGGATGAATATTCTGTGTTACAAAATATGTACATGTTTAGATCCAAATATTTCATGGCACATGTGTAATCTCTCCTGCTCCAACCCATGTGGGTGTTATGGAGTCAGTTATTAGGGAGGAAACTCCCTGGGCTCAACCATTATTACCATATTGTCCCGCATATAAGCCACACTTTTTTTCCAAATTCCGACCATGAAAAGTTAAATTTGTGACCTTACAGAAATTGGCTTTTACCTTATCGCTGCTGAAACAGACATACGGTAAAACGGAATGGGTGTGAGTGCCTGCGAAATTTTAAGGGAGCGGCTTATATTTAGGTATTGTCTTTTCTTCTTCCTCCTCCTTGAATTTTAAATGTGCGACTTATTTACGGGTGTGGCTTGTATTCGGGTCAATACGGTATATGAGGAAAAATTAAATCCAGTCTTTCTGGGCTTTGTATGTAGCCATTATGGATGTTCAGAATGAATTGGTTCCATTGTAACACACTGACCTGGTGTGCACACAATGAATCATTAGGAAAGGGATTGAAAATAATATTTGTTAATACCATAATGTCATCATATACATCTGTGATATGGAACTCCGCTTGAATACTTGCTGCGTCTCAAAAATGGTTTTCAGAGAGCTCAGAAAGTTTCAGAAAAGGGCAGTGAAAACAATGAAGGGACTCTAGCATCTCACCAAGAGGTTTGGTTACAACATTTGGGGATTTTTAGTTTAGAAAAGAGGCCGGTAAAGGAGGGGCATAGCAGAGATATATAAAATTATGCATAGTATGAAGAAAGTGGATAGGTCTCTATCATAATACTAAAACCTGGGGGCATCCAATGAAGATGACTGTTAGGAGATTCAGAAAAGAAAATAGGAAGTGCTTCTTCACACAGCACATATTTAAACTCTGAAATTCATTAACACAAGATGTAAAAGGGAACTAGACAAATCCATGGCGAATCAGACTTATCAATAGCTACTAGCCATGATGGCTGTGTAGAGCTGATCTGCCTCTGAATACTAGTTGTTGGGCATAGCATGTATGGAGAAGGCTATAGCACCCAAGCCCTGCTTGCAGGTTTCTCATAGGCATCTTGTTGCCCACCAGGATACAGACAACTTCCCATTTACGTGGTGGTTACGTTTGGAACCCCCCCTGCGAAATAGCATAGAATGGGGAGCCACCCGTATCGGCTCAGCTGGACAAACCACACTGTCTCTCCAGCTTGCCAAATGCCTAAATAGAGAGTTGTCTGTCTTGGATTAGATGAGCTTTGTCTGATCCAGCACAGCTGTTCTTATGTAAGCCATGGTTTATTTAGCAAGTGTGGTTTCTTTCTGTCCTTGTTCAACAGCCTAACCATGGGACACATACGCAGTTTATAGTCAATATTCTGCCCAATAAAGAAAAAGCGCTACACTTCACAATCAACAAAACATCTGGATTCGTGCAAATGCTAGGAACAAAGGCTAAATAATAAATTTTATTGATGTATAAATAATAAATTCAATAATTTTTGGGAAAGGGTGAACTGTATATTTAAATAAAGAAATATTTATGGCCTAACCTTGTGCCCATGATGCGTTGTTGAATATGCTTTAGTATCCTTTTACTTTGGTTTTCAGTTAATTTTTTTACTAAACTTTAATGCTAGCACATTGAAGAGCATGTCTCCATGGGTACTACTATGCACCAAGTCAAGCACAATGCAAGTGCTCACACACTTTCAGGTGAAAAATAAAGCATTGTGTGAATTTACTACAGAATAAGTTTTGACTTTTTTGTGTGTGCAGTAAAAATAGCCTAGACACTGAAAGCCGCAGCTGGTAAAATATGATGAAGCAGAATAACATATAATTTGTAGATTCCATGGCACATACATAACTAGTATGGCCTGCATGGGAAGATGGGGGATTTAATAAGAACAGTTTACCTTACAGAAAAACAAAGTTATTTGACTTTTTAAATTATTTAAATAATGATTTCCAAATTCCAATTTTTATTCAGGGTATTGTTTTTATGTAGAATATCCATTAACCATCCCTGTTTTATTTGCAGAGCACCAGAAATCATATTGGGTTTGCCGTTTTGTGAAGCCATAGACATGTGGTCACTGGGCTGTGTGATTGCTGAGCTATTCCTTGGATGGCCACTGTACCCGGGAGCCCTCGAATATGACCAGGTAGTAGAAACTTGATGATCTGAGATACTTTTATCTGTTTAAGTCTGCAGTTTAGTCAGCTGGGGTTTAGAGTTCATTTATTTTGTCATATGACTTTAAACATACCAAATAATTGTGCACCAATATTTAAAAACACCAAAAAAAATGGTTTAAAATAACTCCCTTTGAGTCAAGCTCTTAAAGCACTGCACTATTGGACAATGGCATTAAGCAGGATAATTCTGGTGCGGGCTTTAAAAATGATAACTGTATACAGTATGATTGCATCTCGTGTGCCATTTCAACCTTGCGTGGTTGAAAGCTGGCTGGTTGAAATCCCGCAAATTAATTGCATGTAAGGCAGAGACCTTAAAAACTTATTTTGCACTTGGGTTTTCCCAGTATGGAAAGAGGTTTTAAGTTCTCAGAATTTCTTACTGATTTCTGGGATGTTCTTTCAAGAACTCAAATGGCCCTATGAGATCTTGCAAGAGCATCCCAGAGCCTAGTAAGCAGGCAGAGAGTGTAAAAGCTTGCTTGGAAGGTAAGGATGGCCATGTGGGAGTGGTCCCAAAGGGGCAACTCAGGTATAAACTTTTTTGCATATATGCACCATCCCTGGAAGTAACCACCACAAGACGTACAGTAATGTGTTTGTAAAAGCCAGACTTCTTTTAACTTTTCAGATTCGTTACATTTCACAGACACAAGGCTCACCTCCAGAGCAGTTGTTGAACGTTGGAACGAAGACCACAAGATTTTTCTGTAAAGAAACAGATGCACCATATTCTAGTTGGAGATTAAAGGTACTAAGAATTCTTGAGAGTGCAGACAAGAGTTCCTGCCATCCATGTTTTGGGCTATATATGTGCCTTCAAGAAGGAATACAGCTGAAGCAGAACAGGGGGTATATTTTGTGAACACGTGGTTGGTTTGTATTGGTTGGAAGAAGCAATTTTGTGGGAGGGGCCTATGAAGCACATTCCTCTGTGTTGGCACACTGCCTTCCCCCCAGTTGTGCTTCAGGGAAAGGTAGAACTCGGTTGGATCTCTTCACAACTGCAGCTTTAGGACCCTTATTTCATCAGCCTTCCTCACTTGTCCTCTGATGTTACCACATAGCAAAAACTGATGGCTGTGTGGTCATGTCACTGTTACTCTGAAGAAGGGTTATCTTGCAAACAAAGTGGTATTAAGGGTTGCAGATTGTCATGAAAATGTAAGGTTGCCAAGGGGAAAGGGGATTGATAAATGTTTTGGCTTCTTCATACTGACTGGAGAACATTTGGATCATCTCTAAGAACTAAGCTAAATGGCATATCTGATTAAAATGAGTTGCTCTGCACACCTCTCTTAGACATAGCACATTTCCATTTTTGGAAAAGGCCAGATTTTTACAGCAATAACAGAAAACACAGTGCTGCCTACTTTAGGTTGCTATTGCTTTGTGCCGCAGAATGATTCTCTCTCTCCCCCCCCCCCCCCCGGTATATTAATAATTAAACCATCCATTTCTTAAATTTCTGAAGACACTGGAAGAACATGAACGAGAGACAGGGATGAAATCCAAAGAGGCCCGAAAGTACATTTTCAACAGTTTGGATGAAATAGTGCATGTGAGTACATTCGGATGCATTTAATGTATACAGTACAGTTTGTGTGTTTTTTAATGTATTAGCTACCATTTGTGACTAGCTACCTCTAATTTCACTTGTGGGAATTGTTCCCCTGTATCTACTTTTCAAAGTAGAAGGGCACATAGAATGAGGTTTTACTTGCAATGTAATTAAAAATTACACTTTATATGCTGCCACTGATAATTGTTTGTATAGTGTTGTTTTGCTGCTATTTGTTTTATTGTGGAATCTAATTATGATTTTGCTGTCATTTATATTTTTATATGAAGCTGCCTTGAGTTTAATAATATCTTGAAAGGCAGGATATAAATATTTGAATGAAAAGTGTGCATGCACACGAAAGCTCATACCAAAATAAAAGCTTAGTTGGTCTTTAAGGTGCTACTGAAGGAATTTTTTTATTTTACTTCGACCCAGACCAACACGGCTACCTACCTGTAACCAGAATGAAAATGTTGTTATTGATGAATTATAAACGCCTCATTGTTTTCACTCTGACATTTACTCGTTCAACACCAGGTGAACATGGTGATGGAGTTAGAAGGAAGTGACCTGTTGGCAGAGAAAGCAGACAGAAGAGAGTTTGTCAGCCTTTTGAAGAAAATGCTGTTGATAGATGCAGACTCGAGAATCACTCCAGTTGACACACTGAACCATCCTTTTATTACCATGAAGCACCTCCTTGATTTTCCTCATAGCAACCAGTATGTTGTATAACACACTTGTAAAAATAATCCTGGGCAAGCCTTTTTGAAATGGTTCCATGCTACTCGTGCTGCTATGTTTGCTGTAATTCCTGTGCCTTTTGATTCTGGGCCACACTCTCCTGGTTAGTGCAGATTACAACAGAACCAGGGTTTCAATAGCTATGGCTTTTCCCTGTACACAAGCATTAGTCTTTCTCGGTTGCTATGTTGCCTGTTGCTGGTGTGCTGCTTTATATTAGAACTAGAAAATAAAGGATAACTGAATTCAGGAATTATTTTTTGAATTGCCACAGCCAGCCACACACATTCATAGTCACAAACAAAAAGACAAAACACTTGCTGGCAAGCGTATTATTATTATTATTATTATTATTATTATTATTATTATTATTATTATTATCATCTTTTTGGAACAGAAAAGAAAATACAAGGAAAATTCACCAAAAAACCATACATAAAGTACACAGAAAGTTGAATGATACTGTAGTGACTGCCTGATCTCAGATGAATCCAACACACGAAAGATGCATAACAGTTGCTAGGGGAAAAGGAGGGACATCCTATGGAAATGGCGAGGACTAAAAAATAAGAGAGAAGCAGGAAAAGTGTACTAATGGAGATAAGAAAACAGACAACTCACTTATCAATCACAGCTCTGACTTCTCCCATTGGCTTAAAACACTTCACAGGCAGGAGCAACCATCCAGACAGAAATTGCTTAGAAGAGTACCTGTATATTTTACTGCATGACATTATTTCTAGGAGGACTGCAGAATTACTTTAAAACAAAGGAGAAAGAAAGCTCAGAATCTGGGGACCTTGCTGGGGGACTACAGGGAATGTCTTTGTGAGCACTGGGTTGGCACCCTCTGGCTTAGAGTGTCTTCTGACCCAGGGATCTTGTTTCAGCTTTCTTAAGCACAGTCTACGGCCAGTGTTTGTTCTTGGCTATAGATCATGGTTAGGGAGGAGAGAGCTTAACTCTGTTCCTGGATTCAGGCAGCTAAACTTTGACTAAGCTGCCACGCTGCACTGATTTAAAAGGGGTAAAGGGGGGCAAAGGGGGCATCAGCTTCTCTTTGGGAGCCAGCACATTTGCATGGTCCTGGAAGCTGTAGTGTGGCTAAACCATAACCAGGCCAATGGGAGGAAAATACTTGTGTGGGTCCCTGTCCCCCCCAACCCCAACCAAGACTGAGGTTTTAACCTGTTTAGTCTCTAAGGAAAATAGTCTGGGCCAGTGCCATGATTGTTATAGTGGGTTTTTGTGGTGGTTGTAACGTACTTTCCTCACAATTCATTCTTTCTTCTCTTTGCCATCAGAGTGAAATCCTGTTTTCATATCATGGACATTTGCAAGTACCGATCAAATTCATATGATACAAATAATCGCAATAAAACAGTGCACCTGAGACCAATTGCTTCAGGTAATGCACCAAATCTCTCAGCTAATTTTGCCAAGATTGGTGCAGTACGAAGTCAGGTAAGTACCTTTGATTTCACTTTGGGTCTCCTATTCACTTCCACCCTCATCCCAGAGTTTAGATCACTGCAAAATAATGAAGGGGGGGGCGTGTCTCAAGGCATTGGAAGGGGGCAATAAAGATGTATCTGGTTTTAAGGGAATGGTTTTTATGGTTTGGCCAATGTTGTTGCACATGACATACTTCTGAATCAAAAGGTGAGGTAGAAATCATGTATCCCAAACAGAAGATAAATTAACATAATCACTGTCCATCTCATGCATAAAGTGGAACCTCAGGTTATGGCGGGGATCCATTCCGGAGGCCCCGCCACAACCTGAAAGCGTCGCAACCCAAAGCGTCGCATCTGCACATGCGCGATTTAGCTCTTCTGTGAGTGCGCGAATCCAGAAGTAACCCGTACCGGTACTTCCGGGTTTGCGCCGGTCTTAAGCCGAGGGTGATGTATGCCGGAGGCATCGTAACCCGAGGCTCCACTGTATTAGGCAGTAGACTAGCTACAGAAGCTCATTGCACAATAAAAATTGTTAAGTTTTAAAAAGTGCCAATAAGCTCTTCATAGTTTTTGCACACAGTGGCTTTGGATATGATGAAATGCAAATGCTTCATCACTCCTATTATTATATTCAGCAACCTAAATTGAACAGTCACATTTTCCCCTGTGGAGAGATCCAAAAGTTGCAACCATACCAATCTCCTAATGCGTAAAGATGTGGAAGCTAAGTTGGTAACTGAGGCATCCATGTTTCTTGTTTTTGCTGCTATTTGTTATGCTTGATGCTCTTCAGAGTCTGGAATTATGTTATGGGAATATAAATAATTGGGAATCCAGGAGTGCCTTGAGGCTTTGTTATGGCACTCTTGCTCTCTTGTCCACATGGGCCAGGAGAGGAGGCTTCTGTTGTGGCTTTAAATGCCAGCCTGGTAGAGAACCGTGGAGAACAAGCTCTTCAAGATGAGTTACCTTCCTTTTCTAGTTCTCTTGGAAGACATTTTCACAAAATAAAGCCAAAGGTTTTCTGTTCAAGAAATCCTTTGTTGCAGTGCCCCCATGTGGTGAAATATTCAGTGTGCTGGCATGTACTATAAAAATGATCTTCATATACAGTATTAGGATTTGCTTTTGCTGCATGCAAAAGCATGAACATCATAATCCTCATGCAACATTATAGCTTGAGATTTTTTTAAAAAAAAATGCATGTGAAAATTGTGGCAGTAATTTTGTTAACTGATAATATACCTATTATTTTCAGGCATTAGCAGGATCTGCCCATTCAGTTATGCACCATGGAATACCACTGCAGGCAGGAACGGCTCAATTTGGTTGCAATGATGCTTTTCAACAAACACTGATTATATGCCCTCCTACTCTCCAAGGTATGAGGCAATTAAAATGACACGTGATATAAAATTAGATATTCACTTGGTAGTTCAAAGAATCGTCAATTCAGGCTATTGATAAAACCTACTACAATTAACCAAGATTTTACTTCAGGTTTTCCATTTTCCTTGGATGATCTGATAACATTGAGAACTCTAGTGGTCAAGTATTTTCAAGAAGATGAAATTTAAAGGTGATAGTGGAGTCATATTATTGCATTTTGAGGCAAATTTCCTCACTTTTGTATCTAAATCCCACTGCACTTCCTTCCAGTGAACCAAAATAATCACATGGACCTCATGCATGACTTGTCATATCATTGTTGAGAATACCTGTTGGAATTCCTAGCCTACACTTATTCAGCGTTAATCTTACTTTACATGGTAAAAATCTAGAAGCACTGTGGGCCTCTCAGTGTTCCCTCTTTGTAGCCTTGGTGGTTACTGTCTGGGTCATGTTTCCTAATATGGATCCTTCTGTAGTCTGTCTGCCCTTTTTGCTTAAGATTCACTTTTACTTTTACTTCCTTGATATAATTTATGTTAAGCATCTTTATTTTTAAAAATCACATTTAGGAATGTAGGGCTAAAACAGTGCAGACTTTGTGGAATTTCTTTAAACGCCAAGTATACGCTACGACTCCTCTGTCTAAAAGGACTTGATGCGAAAGGGTTGCAACATATGTTCTCTGCTTAATCCCAGAACTAAAAAGGATACATCTGATGACTGAAGGGCTTATTTCACATAGGCGACACAGACTATTTAATAATTTTTCTGGCTAGGATACCTTTCTTGTGCTGAATGCTACACTGCATCTCAAATGAAGTGTTTCAGGTTTGGTTAATTTGTGGCATGCTGGCACTCGCGTTATTGGTGCCCATTTCTGATAGAAACAGCATGGAAGCAAGTAGCCCCTGTGTTCCTCTACAGCCTTATCCTCTGATTCTGTGGTTGGCCTGCAGCAGATTTGAGCCTGGCTGCTTCAGTCCCATCTTGGCCATGGTGTAGAACAGGCACCCCCAAACTTCGGCCTTCCAGATGTTTTGGACTACAATTCCCATCATCCCTGACCACTGGTCCTGTTAACTAGGTATCATGGGAGTTGTAGGCCAAAACATCTGGAGGGCCGCAGTTTGGGGATGCCTGGTGTAGAAGGAGAAATGAAAGTGAGGAGTTTTGGGGGATGCTTCTGATTGCTAGATTATGATTTAGCAATCAGGTCAGAAGCGATTTGGCCCCGGGTGATAACTGGACTGAGCAATATTTCCCTGAGCAAAGTTTGCATCAGGCTCAGAAATCAATTCTGTATGCTAACCTTTTATTAATTTGGATTCAATCTTAACTCCCCTTTTCTTATTTGTGAATTAGGAATTCATGCTAATCATGGGAAGCCCAATGGTTACTCTGTAAGAGTTGATAATGCAGTGCCGTTGGTCACACAGGCTCCAACCCTACAGCCACTCCAGATAAGAGGAGTCCTTTCTCAGGTATGTTGTTTGATGCTGTATGTTGTTTCACATTTTCAGAGGTTTCACATTTTCAGAGTCATAAATATTAGTTAGTTTGACAGATTTTGAAGTAATATCACATCAGTTGAGAGGGACTGTAGATTAATGACAGGCCCAAATGCTTTGCATGTAATGTATCTTGGCATTAGCATGTAAAAGGACCCTTGGGCAGATGGACTGATAAGATCTATTATCAGAGTTGTCAGAGAGCTGCTGCGGGCTAAATGGACCAGCGGCCTAACTTGAAAAAAGGATACCAAACCTATTGGGATGTAGTTATTCATAACAGCTTATATGTTTACAACAGACGTGGTCTAACCGAACACAACAGATACTGCTTCCAACATGGCAGCAAGTGACCCCTGTGGCTCCTCCTACAACACTAGCTTCTGATTCTGTGGCTGGCCCGCAGAGACTTGGAGACTGGGGGTACGTCAAAACAGTATTTTGATTTTGTGCTTGAAAATGAAGTACGCAACTCTGCTATATTTTAATAATCTTGTATTTTTCTCTGTTTTCCCTAGGAAGATGATTCCGCATGGCAACCATTACAACTCGGTGATGACACAGTCTCTGTTAACCAATCAAATAACTTTATCTGCTCCTCAACCAATCAGTGTGGGCATTGCACATGTAGTCTGGCCTCAGCCCACACCAACCAAGAGAAATAAAGTGTGCCAGAACAGGTTGGTTTTATATGGTGTCTGTGGATCATTTAGATGTAAAAAATAATAATCATTCTTTCAAAATCCCTTTTAAAAGGGGCTGTATATTTATGAATGCTGCATGCTCACCAAGGTGTTACACCTCAAACTAGTTTGTTTAGAACATTTATTTCTTTAAACATTAAATACTGTGTTACAGTTCAAATTGATCAGAAGCCTACCGGTTAAAACCAAGGGATGGTAACAAAATGGGAAATAATGTAAAGTAGCATTTGCTGCCCTTTGATCTTCTCTCTTCTTGTGACAAAAGTGGCTTTGACTATATTTATCTGCAGAAATAGACTTTGGTTTGGTTATTTAAGAATTGCAGGTAGACGCAGTTAGCAGTTCCTAGACTCATGTGCATGAGGAATTGTAGAATTTGGACTATTGAAAATAGAGACATTGTATAATAGTCATAATATGACTTAGAATAGTATTAAGAATAGTCTTTCTTTTGCTGGCAGCAAGAAACACTTTAAGTGCTCTGTGGAGAAAATGTGCCCCATCACTACAGAAGTTATTTACAAAGGTATGGGACATTTCAGTAATGGAGAAACGTAAGACCGGGAAGGACAGTTACACTGGTGAACTATGTTAAGTAACCCCTGATTCATATCCCCTGAAGTCAGTGAACACAATTCCTGATGATTTCAGTGGATTTTGAATCTGATTCAAAAATGTTTATGGTGTCCAAGCCAGCATTTCTTCATTTCTTCTTTCCTTTTTAAGAGAATGGTATCTTCAGCGTATTGTACTACATTTCATTGGTAAATCCAACTTTGAACCTTGCATTGCAGCATCTGAACAACCCTGCTTGTGATATGCAATAGTTACCTGAAACGTTTTCCATGATTGCTCTGGAAAACAACATTTACAGTGTTACCTGTATGTTCATTGTTTTATGTTTCATGCGTTGATTTATTTTCATTGCTGTTTCAAAGTCTTATGTTCTAGTTTGAGTCAATTTGGGGAGGGTGAAGTAAAGTTGCTACATTTGTTTGATAAAGAACATCTTTATGACATGTCTAAATAAATGTCTTCTTTGCAGGAGTAACGTGTTACAAAATACCAATATCCAAAATTCAGCATTTGTGTCTCCAAAGATAAGCAATGGAAAGGCTGATGAGAAGCTAAGCTGTGTAGAAACACAGGACAATTGTAACTCGGTTGGTCAGGAAAGCAACTGTTGCAAACCGCCCGTCAGGCAGGACCCTGATTCATCTGTTTCAAACAAACAGCGACAGGCTATCATTATTGCAGATTCCCCAAGTCCACCAGTCAGTGTGATCACCATCAGCAGTGACACAGATGAAGATGATGTGGCACAAAGGCATTCATTTGCAGAGTAAGTAGTAGCGTTGGGCTTATTTTAACTTCAATTTCCCTCAGGGTTGTGCTGGAGAGTCGGTGTTTTGGTGATAGTAAGAGGAACTTCCTAAATATACAGCACCAGTACATTCACTTGAATCAGCTTAAATCACTTGGAACATGGCTGCCACTTCTAGCGGCAGGTTGTTACACCTCTTTGAGTTTCACAGCTTTCAGTCTGTAGTATAGCTTAGCACACAGTTGGCACTAAATCAACACAGCTAGAAGTTGCAATCGATGTTTAGTGAGAAGTGTGCAGGATGAATGTTTTATTTATGTATGTTTGCATTTCAGATGTAAAGGGAACCTAGATTGTGAAGCTTGCCAGAGTACGCTAAATATTGACCGTGTGTGTTCATTAAGCAGTCCTGACAGCACTTTGAGCTCTAGTTCTTCTGAACAGTCCAGTCCATCCCCTTGCAAAAGACCCAACAGGTAAGAAATGTACATAACTGGGTTTGATGTCCCTGTGTGGCAATAGGACCCCAGAATCCCATTTCTAAAACCTATTTCTGGAAGCATTCTTAAGCATAGGTTACATAGTATAATGTTTTGACTGAATAGAGGTTTCTCTCTGTATATGTGACAATGCTTCTGTGCACTGGATTTTTTGGAACAAGGGTTAGGGTAATAAAGCTTCCTGAAGGACGAGCCTTAGCAGGCTGGATATGGCCTGTCACTGTTAGCCTTCTTGTAAAGTTTTGATAATTATGTTAACATAACTGTTTGGATATTTATTTATTATAAATCATTTCCCATCAAATATCTGTTAGGTGATTTTACAGTAAAAAATATCAAAAATAAAACCATTCCATATGTAAAAACAATTACAAATCCAATACAAATATAGATGGTGATAGAGATCTATATTTTTTAAAGGCTTGTTTAAAAAGGAAGGTCTTCCATAGACAGTGGGGAAAAGCAATAGAGATGGTACCTTCCTGATATGTAATGATTGGTTATGCCGATTGTATCATTTCTGAAGATAGATAATAATGAATCTTAAAGATATGGTCAACAGCACCTTTCTATTACTGTACACCCAACTGGTTCTATGGTTCTCTCGGAATCTAATGGTGATAGCTCAATTGCGTCACTAATTCTCGGGTATAAATTTAAATCCATTGTTGAGTTAAATAATTAAGTATTGCAGAGCGAACTCAAATGAGCAGCTCTGTACAGTTGTGAAAGTCATGGATTTGTGATTATTTTAAAGATCCTTTATAAAATTACCTTGCTGCCCTGACAACGATTGCCATGACAACTACACAGCCCTAATTAAAAAGATGAAAGGAATTGCTAGGGCTGAGCCAGATGTCCTCCAGTGAATATTTTTGACATGCAAAAGGGGCTTCACCACCTCCAATTGTTAGATTAAAGAGTCCCCCCCAAGCTAACATTTTTTAACTTGGTTTGTAGTTCTAATCGGCTACAGAATTGGTGCCACTTTTTATTTGAAAGATAACCCTTTCCTACCTAGCAACAGTAACATAGATATGCAGCTATTCAGATTTTGCTACATGACATCACTTAGGGTAAATGAAGTCAATTTTGCTTTAGAGTGATGTCACAGTCACTAGAATGGATAATAAATGGGAATGAAGCTGCAGCTTCATTGGGGTCTGCAACAGGGTTGCTGCCATCTGAATGCTGGTAGGTAGAGTGTACATGGACACTACCTGTGTTTTGGTTGGGGGCATCTACTTCCCTTCCCCTAGGTGTGCTCTGCTGGCAGAATTAAAGTCTTTTCTGGTGTGAGTGCCACCAGAAATCGGCTAGCAGTCAAATTGGTGGATCAGGGCTGACATTTATTTTACTGTTAGTTTATTTCATTTTAAAACATTTATAGTCTGAATTTAGGGGTAAAACTCTCAAGGTTGCTTCAATAATTATGGAGTAAAATATCAACAGTACTTTCCAAACAAGACTAAATCTAGCAGTATGAAACATCCAGCCCCCCAAAAGAAATCTTAACTGTAACCAAAACCATCAGCAACAAGAGAAAACAATAAACAAAACTAAATACACATTCTGCCTGCCTTTTACCATAGTAATAAAAACTTAATAGTTGCTTAAAACCAGTGACTAGTGAAAAGTGGTCTTGGGGAGAGTGAATTGGGATAAGAGTGCAGTATCTCCATTCATAAGTATTGGTTGATTTCTTGGGGAAAGGTGCATTTTATGTACAGATCTGAAGCTCTGTTTTTTTTGAAGATGTCCACACTTCCCCTAGTAGTTTGTTTATAGAATGAAACTTGGATTGATTTTGGAAAGCTGGAAGTTTAGAGTCAAGAACCTCAACTCTCCTGTTTAAATCTAATTTTTCCTGTTTTTGTTTTGTTTTGTTTTTGGATGTTGTGCTGCAAAAGGAATGAATGTGATGTACCCTTCATAATGGTGCTTTACGTTATTTCTGTAGTATGTCAGATGATGAACAAGAAAGTGACACTGTGGATGGTTCTCCCAGTTCAGAGTCTTCAGGCCACGACAGTCCATTCCTAGAAAATAGTTTTGCAGAAGACACTAATGATAACCCAGAAACAAGAACCTCAGCTAACTTGGAAGCCAAACCAGCTGTTTGTACTGTGGTGCCACCAATGAGGATAGAGAACAGGTTAAATGCAGATGAGCAAATTACAAATGCAGGTAATTGGTGCTTATTTGTTTTCTATGCTGGCCACATTTTGTTCAATGTTGCATGCAGAGATTCCATGAATGGAGGGCCACCTGGGTAACATCATTTCTGTCTCTTCTCCCATATCCTCAAAAACCCTCTTTAGGAGAGACTGATTTGAATAGTATGGACTGTGGGGTGGGGTCTTCAGGCAGAGGAGTGAGTCACTGAAATCTATGCATAGACAAACTTGCAAGTATTTGTGTCCAATTTTCATTGACTGCCATCTCTGCCTGGTTCTGCACCTCCTGCTCCTGCCATGCAAGATTTCGCCCTGTGGCTTTCAACAATTTCTTCCTCTGCCTGAATCCCCCCAGGCTGCAGGCTAGGAGGGATGTTTTGAGGTGCTTCCCCCCCAAAAAAACCAATAATAATGGGTGGGGTGTGTGTGTGTGTGTGTGTGTGTGTGTGTGTGTGTGTGTGTGTGGTTTAGTCTCTCTTCCCTTGAATGTTCTAATGTTGTACAATTAAGATGAATAAAGGGAAAACATTAGAAGCAACCCTGTTGTATCCTATGTTGATATTTTCATATTTTGCTAGTTACCACCTGTCAACCATTGGTTAAACGCCGATCTGCCCGTATCAAAACAAACCATGCTTCTGGCTTGGGCAATCGTCAACGAAAATTGATATCAGCATTCCATCAGCAGCACTCAAACCTCAGTCAGGTATGTATGTAAATAAAGTAATGTAGAGGTGTTTTTATTGGTTCAGACATTTGGATTTTATGTTGAAATCTACTGCACACACATGACTCAAACCCATCCCCACTACTTCATCTATCTTTCATACTGACCTTTGCAAACTATAATTTTAATCAAATTAACCAAAGAGAAACTTTCAGACTGGTTGAGATATCAGGTAGAGACAATTAACATGCAGTATATTGGGCTTCCTTGAAGACTAAATAGCGACTGCAGTTCATACATAATTTGATATCCCATTTCCTGATGATGGAGTATATACCACTACAAACATATGACATCAATCTTCCAGGGTCTGCATTTGACACTCTATTTCTTTTCTAGCATAACACAAGATTCTGGTTTGGACCTAAAGTTCTAAATGGCTTTGAACCTACCTATCTAAGGGGCTGCCACTCTTCTGTAGATGCTTTCCTGAGGATACCTTTTACACACCAGATAACACTGAGGACTCGTACAGTGGTATTTTCTGTGAATGTTGCGAGTGGTTAAGCATACAGCAAAAAATTGTATCTACACCTACATTTTGGGCGATATTCTGTTAATGAGTCCTGTCAGTGCAAGCATTTCATAATGGGATTTCCCCCCTTTTCCACCTGTGTAGGCCCATGTCCTCACCGAGTCTGTTCCAGAGAGATAGAAACAGATTTGGAGGGTGTGAGGGGAGGGCTATAACTTCCCATTTCCCAAGCAGAAATGTTTACGCTGACAGAACGTTTGCCTTAGTGCTTTCTTGGATTCCATCAAAAAGTTGTGTAGGAGCTGCTTCTTCATAGTTATGTTTTTTTTCTTAAACAAGAAAGAGGCATTAGACAAAGCCATTGAGAAAAGTTAATTTAATTCAAATACTGGCTCTGGCAATACTTTGAAAGTCCGCAGTGTATGTGACATGACCACAATGGCATGGATAAGTGGGAGTTGTGTGATTTGCCCTACTTGCATAGTTGTGGTATTTACATTGGGACATACAAACATGCATACACTTACACCATAGTTGTGTAGGAGAACACACACACACACACACACACACACACACACACACACAGTATGGTTCATTTGAATGTGAAAGTGGGCCAATGTCTAAGTGTTACCCAGTAAGTTTAGTTTTGTTTAAGCATATTTGCTGGTGCTTTGGATCAGTGTGGATCTGGTTTATTCATGCGTTCATTTGTGTTTTATGCTACAAAATTTGTGACTTACGTGTGCTTGTTTTAGACTCATAGATAAGTTTTCTAAAAGTCTTATGACTATATTGAGAACCATAACTTAGAAATTGGTTATTCATATATTCATGAGTTTGTAGATTCCATTGAAAAAATGTGGTGGAAATTCTCTCATTGTATTTCCATATATAGGTGTGCACAATATCATTTGTGATGTTACATATAGATTAGTTTTAAGGGGCAGGGTTCAAGAGAGAAACTTCAAAACTAATATAGTCAAATTTACCTGAAGGTATTCTGAACTGCCTCTCCAGTTGCATATCCAGTGTCGGAGAATGTGATCAATAATGATATAAAAAGCTTTGAGCTTCTTAATTCATAATGATATACATCATAGTCTATAAATTGTTCTTATAATAGGGGACATTAACTGTTGGCTCTCAAGCCATTCACATGAGAGGTCTTGTCTAATTCCCAGTTGCCAGAACTATTTTGTTTTCCACCTTCCACCAGTCCCAACATTATAAAAAGGGGAGGAACAGAAGATAGGCTGTTTTTCCTGTCACAGTATGAGGATTTTGGGGTCACCAGGTTCAGAATAGGAGAAAAAACACGACTGCACACAATGGATTTGGATCAAGGTCCCTTTTGCAAATGAAAGGGCTCCTTCTATTCACAGACAGCACTGTGATTTAGTGAGGGCTTCTGTTCGGGGGAAGAAGGAGGGAAGCAATTTTCCAATTTCTCCTTCCCCTAGAGCCTCCAGTGCCACCTCTCACATGGTTCTAGAGGGTCCTCCAACCCTCTAGGGTAGCTTTTCAGAGGGCTCTAGAGGGACAGACATAAGTGAAAATTGTCTGCTCCCTCCCCCTCAGTGGCAATATTCTATGATCAAAGAAACTCTGGATCCAGGTCAACACATATTTAAATTAGGAGCTGTAATTGCTGCAGTACATGTTGACCAACACTAATTTGCATGGCTTTAAAAAGGAATGGACAAATTCAAGGTGGATCATTCCGTCAGGCTATTCTAATCCTAGCTAGATGGAAACTCTATATACTCTATATTCAGAGATGATACACCTCTGAGTACCAGATGGTGGGGACAAACTGAGGATGCTTTTCCTCGTGCCTTGCTTCTAATCTCAGAAGCAGGTAGCCCAAGTGTCTTCAAGCTTTTCATACCCAGGACCCACTTCCAACCCAAACATGCATTTGGGGACCCATTTCTTAACCTTTTACCATATATTTGCATGGTGCTCCTGTTGTGTGACCCATCTTGGGTCAGGCTGTGACCCACAAGTATGGTCCCGTCCCACCAGTTGAAGACCATTTATGGGAACAAAATGCCGAACCAGACGACCCCTTGGTTTGATCCAGCAGCGTAGTTCTTATGATTGTGGGGTGGTGGGCATATATGACTGCAAGGAGGTGGAGGAAGCCCATCCCCAAAGATGTTTCAAGGAAGCGTTGGTGGGAACAGAGGAAAGATTGTTTAGATGTGATAGCGGTCCACTCTGGAGATGGGGGGAATCTTGTATTTGCTGCTTGAATTTAACTGCAGTTTCTCTTGAGACAGGTTCAACACTTTGGATCTGGGTCTCAGGAGTGGAATGGAAACTGTGGTCATTGGAGACAGCAGGCATATATCCCAGCTAATGTTTCCAGTCATGCATTCTCCCTTCAACATGGAAGTCCCACTCATACCTCAGTCCATGCACATTTGGCTGGAAGTACACATCTTGGAGGACAGCCTGCTATTCTGCCGTATCCGTCATCTGTGCCCCTCACGACAGCTGCTCCCGTTGCCCACATCCTAGCCTCACCATGTACCTCAAGACCGATCTTACAGCATCCCACTTACAGTATCTCTCATCACGGTGGCATAGTTCACCAGGTCCCAGTGGGCATAAATCCCCGACTGCTACCTTCCCCAACCATCCACCAGACTCAGTACAAACCAATTTTCCCACCGCATTCTTACATTGCATCACCTGCTTACACAGGATTTCCATTGAGTCCAACGAAACTCAGCCAGTATCCGTTTATGTGAGAACTCAAGTACGCTGACAGAGCTCAGTGATACATACATGTGATTTGAGAGGAAAACATGGTATTTAATAAATATTAGCCATGGCACAACAAAAAGATATTTTTTTTAATCATGTTAGACTTGGGTGCAATTTAAACAACCTTGAGCTTTAACTCACTTTTAATGTGTTTTTGCACATTTGGTATAAATTTGTCTTTAGTCATGTTATCTTCTTATAGAGTAACTCCAGACAGGTGACTTATGGGAGCAGAAATCCAGTTTTGCTCCTACTATTTTTTATAAAATTGCCTTCTAACTAGTGCGAGACATGTCTACATTTGGGAAGCCATTGAGTGTACAGATTTAGAGCAACAGATGCACATGTGTCATCAGTATCATGTATGAGTAACTTGTTTGTATTATGTATCTTGGTGTTCAGTGTCGAGTCACTTATCTAAAAAAGGTTGAGCTGTTCTTCACTTGCATGTGTCCTTTGCATGGGCAAAAACAAAGTTGCCTAGAAATTTGCTCTTAAATGTTGGTGTCCTAATAATCTCAGCTGCATTGTAAACTGTTCCCACACATAGTGCCTTAAATATTTGAGGTTGTTAATGTTACTATATTATAAATGTTGAGGACTGCACTTAACATTCAGTTTTGTTGATTATTTCATAGAGTTATGCGCGCTCTCTTTCTTTTTTTATTTGTGTGTGGTATGATTTTAGTATAGGTTGTGATTTCTTTATCTAGGGGACAGCATGTTTTGCTGTAGCTGAATTCTGCTGTCTAATACTTCCCCCGAATGATCAGCTTCATGGAAAGCAGTTTGTAGTTCATAGGAAAAGTTGATTCAGTAGCTGTTGAATAAAAAAAATGGTGTTTTATACTGTTCAGTGGAACTGCAATACAATCTAAGTAGTTTATTTTCAAAGTGTTTAAGTCCAACTGGATTTTAATAACCTGTTAGAGGTGCAGTAGGCATGACTTGGCTAGATTATGAAAGCAAAATGCTCATTGATTCATGCTGTGGTTTCATCTTAGCTTGAGCAAACCATGCAGTATTTAATAAATAGTAGCAGAATATTTACTATTGAAGCTTGAAAAGGTGTGAGTACTTTGTGTGCAATTTTTCATTTATGCATGGGAGAGATTTTAGCCTTTTTACATTCTAGTATTTGTTCTAGCCTTTTTTTGGGGTGGGGTTATTTTCTTATTTAAGACATTCCGTCAGGGACAACAAATTACATGCATTTTCCCCTCTAGGAAGTGCATCATTTCTCTCTCTCTCTCTCTGTGTGTTTTTGTTCTTGTTCAAATAAGATTGCTTTTGCAGCACCAAAGACTTAATCATCCATTTCCTATTAAAAGGTAGCTACTTTTTTCATACACCTCAAGTGTAGTGATAGGGATGGGTTTTTAAAGGAGGGTATTAAAGTGAGGTTGTGTTTTAGCTTATGAGGCAAGTAATAAATTGTATCATCTATCTTGAATGTATCATAGATAAGCTGCTATATAATGATTGCCACTTCAGATAGCTGTGAAATTAGGTGATTTAACTAGTTCTTACCCTTCTAATTTCTGTATAAGTCTAATGACATGAAATGGAAGTATGGGGTTGATTTTGTTTTTGTTTGCTTTCATGTTTGGAGTGTTGTAACTACTATATTGTAAATGATGGAAAACAATTGGATATGTTATTTTGGGGTGTGTTATTTGCATCAGTATTTTATCTCCATTAACTATCATTGCATATAAATGGGTGTATCCATGTAATTTAATTTTTATGTGTTCATATTGACATTGTGTAGACACTTAAGAAAACTATCTTGGTGGCTTGACTTAACTTTTTTATATATATAAACAAAGATTCTGGAATACAGTTATTGCAGCATAGACTGGAATAGGAGTGCAAAGGGTTTCTCTCAAGCACAATCCTAGGCATGTTTACTTAAAAGTAAATCCCACAAAGTTCAGTGGGCCTTACTTCTAGGAAAGTGTGAGGATTGCAGCCTCAGCAGTCTAACAGCTGATAGAGTTTTTCTTTGTTCCATTAACACAAGCAGTGTTTTATTTAATGAATGTCTAAGTGGAAAAAATGTGCCTACATTTGATTTACTTTTCAGGACTGAAATACAGCAGTATTAGTTGACAAAAACCAAAACCAGCAGTACAATTTAATGGCTGAATATGGAAATAAACCCTAACCCTTTCTCACAACTCTTAGGCCACAGTCAGAAAGCTGCAGCTTTGCATGACCAGGTGGGGCTTTTAAAAAAAGCGCTGCGTGTCATGTACCAAAAAAACAAAAATCACTTCTGAAAGTTGGAAAAGCTTAAAACCCAGCTTTGTGATAATGGCATGGGAGAGTTGCTGTTCAGATGAAAAGAGTGACAAGTCCCACTGAGTGCTGACATGCTCTTGGGCACACTAAAGGAGTATTCTGGGTTTTTCATAAACAGTTTTATGTGTTTTGTAGAAATACAAATAAATATCAAATATCAAATAAAGACAAGAATAACGTGATCTAATTTGGAACCTTTTCAGCATATATTGAAGCAGATGGAATCAAGAAAAAAATCAAGCAGATTTTGTCATGTTCCTTAATGTTTATGGTTCAGTAAATTCCTCTTTTCTGTTAACTCCTTGGTGTTGAGAATGGCATTTCTTGGTGCTGAGAATGGCATTTCTTGGTGCTTACCTCCATTGCTGGCAGTGGACACATCAAGAGCCATGAGCACCAGAATTTAGCTTACCTTTTCTATAATTATCACCAAAAAAAATTAAAAATGTATTCTCTTAATTTACTTGGATCTGTCTTGCTCTGTAGAGTATTTACTATGTTTTAAATTGTGTTTGGGATACAAAGCTAATGTACTTGATACATTACACCATGTCAAATGAGAAAGCAACACCATGTTGCGAGAAGCCAAGTTGCAGGGAAATAGGCAGAGGGCCTTCTCGGTGGTGGCGCCCGCCCTGTGGAACGCCCTTCCAACAGATGTCAAAGAGGAAAACAACTACCAGACTTTTAGAAGACATCTGAAGGCAGCCCTGTTCAGGGAGGCTTTTAATGTTTAATAGATTACTGTGTTTTATTTTTCTGTTGGAAGCCGCCCAGAGTGGCTGGGGAAACCCAGCCAGATGGGCGGGGTATAAATAATAAATTATTATTATTATTTTATTTTTATTATTATCATCATCATCAAACATAGAACCGTTTCTAACAGTAATACCCCAAAGGTAGCCTCTGGCTCCTAGCATATTGCAAAAGAGCAAATATTTTTTACTTTTCAGAAGTGATAAATTAAGTTCTGCCACACTCAACACTGAGCATAATGTGGTACTCAACAACCAGTTCTGCAATGAGCATTGCAGTGAAGGACTAGATCTTCTGCCCTCTCTCAGGCTATACTCTGCAGTTGCACAGCAAAACAGTTATGTTGACTGTGGTTGCAGCGGAATAATTTAGCTGTGGGATAATCTATTTATGGTTGCTGTGGCTTTAGGAGGGCTAAGGGTCTGTCCAGACAAAAAATTGGTGTAAATCTATGGTCAAAGTAATCCCACATATACATCTTATTCTTCTGATGCCTTTTAAATAAAACACTGCATGATAACAAAATTGCATACTCTTTTTAATTTGGAAATTTAATTTTTATATGAATCCCTTGTATTCAGTTTTTAAATTTAATTCAGGGTGTGTTATTGATCAAATATACTACTGTATTAACTATTTTTTTAATTTTTCAAATATTCTGTATTTACTGCTAATTTTAACTTTGTTTGTGTTCAGTAAATGCTAAAATCACACTGCAAGCTGTAGAAAGATTTGTTTTAGAACTAATATAGATTTGGTTACTAAGTTTGAACTGTTACAGTTTAACAATTATTTGTAGACTTGTGGCTTTTTTGTTCTTGATTTCTGTGCTACACTAGTTTGCCATGTAGCAATTGCACTGTGCAATATTACAATAAGAGGACTGGGAAAATTTTTATGGATGTAATGTTTCCTACAGTTTGCGATAGTATTTCTCTCTAGTTCTCAGTGATTTAAATGTGACCAAGTCTTCTGTACTTTGTCACAAAAAGCGGGTTTTCCAGGTGACTATTTTGGTGAGTGTCAAAATAAGAATTTATGGTGTATTACTGTCGAGATTCACTTTGAATTAAAATATATATTGCAGCAAATGGAACTTGTCGGCTTTTATTTTTTATTAAATTGTGATAACTGAAAAGCTTTTCAATCTTTTTTCCCTAACTCCCAAGGGCTCATTTATATAAATTTCCAGTTTCACGGGATTTAGGCCACCAGCTTTATCTTAGTGATGCGATTTCCCCCAGAAGTTTGACTGAAGTGGTCTAATCCTTCAAGAACACTTGAGCTTCCATTTTTGGCCAGTCAACAGAAACTATTGGTTTTGGACTTCATTGAAAATTGCAGCTTTTCTGACAAGTAGTTCCTCTGAGATGCCTGTGGAATAGTGATTGTACAAGTTGCCAAATGGTGGGAAAAGCCTTCATCTTAATTATGTATTGGGACACGATGCTCCAGTAGATTATTATTTATTTCCATTGTCCATGGAATACATGTGATCTATGTTAGAGGAGCAGACAGTCTGATGTGGAATTGATAGAAAAGAATACCTGCTCATGCCAGTCCCATGCAGAGAATCATTGTGCTAAAAACCACAAAGTTTATTGATAAAGCAGCTACACTATTATTATTTTTTGCCAAAGCTCCTAATTTTGATGAGGGATGATGAAAACATCAGGAGTGGGAGAAGGAATAGCCAGCTCTTATTTCTATTAAGGCTGCTGTGGATGTTACATTATAATTATACCTTGTGGTGCCAAGTGCATTTTAGTTCTAGGTAGCTGAAAGCCTACCTCACAAGGGCACTGGTTGGTGAGAAATAGGCAGGCAGTAACAATAGCCTATCCCCAGTATAATATGGAAGCAAAGTGAAACTGCCATGGAATATAAAATATAACTAGTTTCCTTAGGGCAAATTCCCTCATCCCCAATGACATGGACATAGCTGAAGAAAATATCTCCAAGATATGAAGCAATTGATGTGCAGAATGCAATAGGAGATCTCTTGCCAATCCTTGTGCTATTTCCAGGTAGTAGCAAGTTATTGTTCAGAGGTGAGCAAACTTTTTCAGCAGGGGGCTGTCCCTTAGACCTTGTGGGGAGCCGGACTATATTTTGGGGGAAAAATGAACGAATTCCTATGCCCCACAAATAACCCAGAGATGCATTTTAAATCAAAGCACACATTCTACTCATGTAAAAACACCAGGCAGGCCCCACAATTCACCCAGAGATGTATTTTAAATAAAAGGATATATTCTACTCATGTAAAAACACACTGATTCCCGTACTGTCTGCAGGCTGGATTTAGAAGGCGATTGGGCTGGATCCATGCTATTGATGCTAATTATGCTTTTGGACAAGACATTCCCCCCAGTAAGTTTCCTTTTATTGAGGCTGGTATGAGCTTTGAACAGAAAAGCATAGCAAAGATGTTGGAGCCTGATCTGAGGCTACCGCTTAGCACAGTACATTACTACTACTATTTTTTTTTATAAAAAAAAAACGTCCTTTGCCCATGTGGAAACAGCAATGCATTGATTATTGGTTGTGGTTTCTCAAATAGGGCATTTTCACTAGGCCAACCCAGCGTTCTTTTTTGTTCTTTGTTCCATCTGATTGATCCATCCAATTGTACAAATGTTTTCCTTCCAAGCTATGTGTATTTTTGAATGCTAGGGATTCCCTCCCTTCATCTGCAATGTAATGGGGTTAAAAGGATAATCAAGAATTTTTACAAGTTGGCATGCTGCATTTGATATCTTTGTATTTTCAGTAGCTGAATCATTGGCATACCAAAGTAATTGCAAAATCCAGCATGTAAGAAATATCATCTGACATTGTACTTTTGCAGCATGTCATAAAATTTAAAATTCATGCTATGGGCATTTGTTGCCTTAATAAAATTTGATAAATAAAAGCATTTAAAATTTCAAGTAATAGAATTGCATTCCACCAGGGGGCTCTGCCTGAATGTTTCAGCAAGATTACTATGACAGGAACAATTTTTTTCCTGCTCCTTTTGGAAGTTTCAAGGCATTGTATGGAATCTTGTTTCCCATGAAATATGAAAGAAGCAGCTTAAATTGATACAACTTCCATTAACATTTGTTTGCACTTTCTTAAAATACCAATAATGCAGAGCATTTTGCTTCATTTAGCAATATTAGGACTACAGATTTAGGTGGGATATGTGTGTATGTTAGGATTAGCCCTCTCAAACAAAACAAAACAGTAACAGCATTGCAAACATAAGACACAACATTGATGGCACAGCAACACATCTAAAAATCATCACAGCAGCTGAGGAACAATGCCCGCAGACAAAAAACGAAATGAGTGCAAAAATAGTATCTTAAAAGACTACCAACAGAAAATTGAATATATTTTAGCTTCATATTTATTTCCTGAGATTGTAGCTGCCAAGCATTCAAGACAGAATTATCCTTTTTGTTTATTCAGCATTCAGAATTGTGCTTCTTTTTAATGATATCTGCAACCTTAATTCTTGAATGGTCTTGTGGATATTTTTTAGAAAATTTTGTTTTCCAACTTTGCTTTTTTGCTTCCCTCATTCCTTTTCTATTCCTCTTTGTTACATTTTTTATCAGGCTTCTTTAAAAGTGTTCTGTCCCCCCCACCCCCCACCCCAGCTGTTTCCTCAGTGGGGAAATTTAATAATTGCTTCAACTAAGAGTTTGATCAGGGTCATTTTTTTCCCCAGAGGGAAAAGGTGGATACTAAATATAGATTATTCATTTAATCTAAAAGTGGTATGACAAGGACACAGGTGAAAGGTGATCCCTGCACCCTGCAAACCCTTATCATGACAACAGCATCCACAACACATAGCTTCCACACTTTTGCAATAGAGGAAAATAATGAGTTATCCTGGTGCTGCCCCCCTGAGGAAACACACATTTTGTTCAAGTAGAAGTAATGGTAAAGAGCACCATTGGCAGCACGGGGGGGGGGGGGTGCACAGAATAGGGTTGCCCACCCCAGCATTTGATTGCCCATTGATTTTCCTACCCTGCCTGAATTATAGAGAATTTGTAATACAGGGTTTTAATTTTTTATTTGATTCAAGTATCAGAATAAAAAGGGTGGTATTCAACTAGGTTTTACAGAGACGAGGTACACTGGAATTAATGCACATTAGGTCCATTAATATCAATAGGTCTTCTCTGAATGAGAATTGCATACCACTGACAGCGTTGTATCGCACAAAATTGTCCCATTTGTGCAATGGAAATTTGCCTTCCTCTCTGCCTCCTGTGTACCCTCCAGATCTGTTCTAGGGACCAGATTTGGGGGGGGAGGAGAGAGGAGGAATAGGACATTCTGTTGCACAAACAAGTCCTTGTGCAAACAGGTTGATTTGGCTGGGCACAGCTTACAAAAGTTAGAACATACCTTTAAGATAACATACATTAGCAACAGGCTCAATATTATGCTCTATGAAGTGTAACCCTCCAAAATGGTCATAATCCAGTGACAAAAGGTTCCTTATAAAGGAACTGCATACAGGGCTGCAGATTTCATTAATGCAAGATGTTGTCAATTTGTCTTCAGACTATATCTTACAATTTCCCCAAGCATTCTTGTTTCAAAGGTGTCTTCTTACAGTCCCAATGAGGAGCATAGAAGTTCTGTTGAGAAGACTGTATCATGAAAAACAAACTATCTTCTCCCCCTAAATCTATATTATTTGCATGTATATATATGTGCAGTTGGGTTATATATACTGAGATTCCCCCCGGATAACTCCACCTTCTGCTTCTGAACACCAGCACCCTAAAGAATATCAAGTTCTTCAAGTGTTTGAATGTGGATACCAAAAGACAATGTAGTATGCTATGGGGTGAAATCAGAGAGCACACATATATTGACCAAATGGTACTTCCTCGCTCAGCACCCACAGCCTTACATGGTACCTGGTAATAATATAGTCAGCACAAGTGGGGCCCATGTGGGCAGCAAGGCTTAAACACTCAACGTGCATTATGAAAGAAAACTAGGAATATTTACACAAATCGTACACCAGCCATTAGCATTCCCAATCTGCACATGTATCTGCTGTAATCTTTCTTGAGACAGCACAAACTGGGAACAAACATTGGCATATCAAGCAGTAATTAGCGATGGGTTCATTAAAAAAAAAATCCAAGCAAAGTATTAATGAATCATCCTTGACACCATTACCTCTCCCAAAGAGACAGTCAAGGAGGAGGCCAAGGTGAGTGTTCTCACTGGAAGGCAGGAGGAATGGCCTCACTGATCCCAGTAACCTCCAAGATCACTCTATAATGTTTCATTTATGTATGTGGGACTGGCTTTGAGGATGGTACAGAAACATCTGGGTTGTTCCTAAAAATGAACAAAAAGGAGTAAGTACACCCCTGGAAAGAACCAGTCCCATATAGACTCCCTCTGATGGATGTGTGCACACGCGTGCCCCCCCCCCCCATGAGGTATAAAGCTAGGAACATGCATTGCTCACATGCCCCACCCTTAACACCCCCCTGGCTGCTCTTCAAATATCTGTATGTTAAGACAGTGTTACTGCTTACATAAGGGTTTCCAAGTGCAGCCAACTAAACGTGCTTAAAATCCCTCTGCAAATTTTGCACTGTGTGGAGGTCTAAAGAGCAACCAAAATACTGGGTGGGGGGCTGCCCAATCTCTTAATTTTAAATATCATGCCCAAAGTGCAAGATGCACATAAATGATCTAAGTATGTGGGTAGATTCACACAGAAGAATGTGATGTACCCATACCACTCAGGGCTTTCTTTGTCAAAACCAGAGCCCTTAACTGGGACTGGAAACCTGCAGGGGAACCAGGATTATAGGTTTAATACACTTCATGTGTCTTACTGCTGTTAATTGCTTGGCACCCACTATCTGAACCAAGTGCAATTTCCCAGCATTATCAAAGGCAGCTCTATTTGTTTGTTTGTTTGTTTGTTTGTTTTCTTTGCTTAACATTTATATCCTGACCTTTGTCAAAAGACTTCAGGGTGGGTAATAATATTAAAGAATACACAAACCAAACTACAGTATAAAACAAGAGTCATGATTCAGACTTAATTTTTTTATCAGCATCACATGTAGAGCACAAAGCATGTATAACTGTGGCTGGATTCTTCTTCAGGAAAGGTGGAGCTGGCATCAGGTTTAGGTGCTACAAAGCACTCACTCCTTCCCACTACGGCTACCTGGATATTCAGAAGTAAGGCCAGGTATAAGAGCACACCAGTAGAAAATCTGAGTCTTCAAGGGTGCTACAAACCTATTAAACTATGTTTACTCCTCACTCAAATGCATCAGCAAGCATGGTCTCCAGCTTATGTAGCTTATATTTATTTGCCCCAGTATACCTAGAATTGCATGGAAATCACACGTGTACATGCATATTGCACTAGGGGCGTCTGGATGTGATGATGTGCTTGGGAAATGTGTCTGATGGCTATGCAGAGGTAAAAACATACTCAATAACAGTGATTATGGGGAAAGGGGAGATATGAAATGGCTATATAAGGGGAAGACAATTATATTGTCCAATACACAAACTTTGGTCCATCTCCATCCATGGTAAACTTGGTAACTCTGTCAAATTGACTTTGGACACCCTGGTGCTGTTACTTAAAGTCAGGTAGCTTAAGAATAAACTCTCTGTCATTTAGGACCTGATCATGGAGAGAGTTGACTTTGAATGTATTACGTAGGTGGAATGAATACTTCTCAGCCACAACCATCTAGGTATTTGGATCAGCACCAACGTAAATTGGGAAGGTGTGGGTTTTTTGCTACAGTCTATAAGTGAATTTACAGAACGCGGGTGGCGCTGTGGTCTAAACCACTGAGCCTAGGGATTTCTGATCAGAAGGTCAGCGGTTCGAATCCCCGTGTTGGGGTGAGCTCCCGTTGCTCGGTCCCAGCTCCTGCCAACCTAGCAGTTCAAAAGCATGTCAAAGTGCAAGTAGATAAATAGGTACAGCTCCAGTGGGAAGGTAAACGACGTTTCTGTGCGTTGCTATGGTTCATCAGAAGCGGCTTAGTCATGCTGGCCACATGACCCAGAAGCTGTACGCCAGCCCCCTCGGCTAGTAAAGCAAGATGAGTGCCACAACCCCAGAATCATCTGCGACTGGATCTAATGGTCAGGGGTCCCTTTACCTTTTACCTTTATAAGTGAATTTAATCTCCAGCCTAGTTCCAGGGCTGAGTATTTGTACCATGTGTTGGCAACTGGGGCAGAGAGGGATTCTGCTATCTCAGACTAGCATAGTCTCAAACTTGGTGTTGAGGACTCCTAGAGTGTTAGTTCTGGGGTGCTGAAACATTCATGCAGTGACTCCAGACTTCATGGGCACCGTGAGAACATAATGGGACAAGCGCCTTTGTTCTACATGCGTCAAGGGTTTTTGGTTGGGAAGGACAGTGGTGGTCTAAGGGTGAGGTTTTCATTAATTCTTTTCATTTGCAAAATAAATAAATAAATAAATAATCTTTAAAAATCCTGCCTACCTTAAGAGAAGATACCATGGTTCTGAACAGCATAAAATCAATAAAACTGCTTTGATGAAACAAGCCTCCCAAGTCCGTTTTCAGGCACTATAATTGCCCCTGGTATTAGGGAAAGACTGCCATGCCTAGTGCGAAGAGTGGGAAGGTGCGATTCCACTCCGCCTCCATTCTTTTTTTAAAGAGGTAAGAGAGCGATGCCGGCGCTCATTTGAGGGACCCCCTTTGAACCTCCCTCGGTGGGTGGCGTGGCGGCGGTGTGGGTCACGCCGAGGTCCGCCAGCCCCCCCCCCCCGGGAATCCCGCTCCAGAGGGAGAGGAGTGCGCGCTGGCCCTGCAAGGGCGCCCGGAGCCCAGAAGAGGTCCCCCTCGCCTTAGGAGCGCCGCCATCTCCGCCCCTCGACGAGCGGGAAGGGGGCGGAGGGTGTTGCTGCTACGTGATTCCTTTGTCGATGAGGCGCCCTCTCCCTGCGCGCTGCAAACCCAACTCCGGCCCCGGAGCGAGGGAAAGAAGCCGTCAGGCACGAGGACCGGCGGGCGGCCGAGCGAGGAGGCCCCCTCGGCGGCGTCTCTTGTTGCCAGGCAGAGGCGTCCCCGGCGCCCGCAGCTAGGCGGGGAGGCGGGAAGGGCCCGGCGGCAGCGGCGGCGACGGGCGGTTCCATGAGGCGTCTCCGCAGCCTTTGCACCTGCTGCTGCTGCTGCTGCTGTCAGGTGGCGTCGGCGGGAGCTCGTGACCTGCCTCGCGCCTCGATGGGCAGCCGTGGGCTCTGAGGGGCGCCGGACCCTCGACGGGGATGTGCCATCTGAGCCGCCCCACAAATGGCTCTCGGCGACGAGGCGGCGGTGGCGCCTGCTGCTGCTGCTGCTTCCACCAGCACCAGCACCCTGAGGTGTGAGCTTCCCGTGCGCCTGCGGGGACTCTTTGCAGCAGGCATCTCGCGGGCTTGGGCTACCAGCGTTGGCCTCAGGCTGCTGCTGCTGCTGCCGCCCCCGCTGCCGCCATGCCCTGATCGGAGAAGCGCCGAGGCAGCCGCGGCCACCAAAGGGCCCCTTTTCAAGGCTGCCATGCTCCTCGGGGTGCTCTTAGTCCTTTGCCAACGGGTCCAGGCGGAGCAAGGTAAGCGGCGCGCCTTCAGACCCGGCCGAGGCGCGGGTGTGTGTGTGTGAAGGGAGGCTGAGCAGAAATTGCTTAATGAAGAACAGGGGGTGAGCGGGGGGGGGGGCTTCGTTACAGCTGCAGCCATTGTGTTATCGGCGATCTCGTTCCAAATAATAAAAAACAATACTCTTCTGGGATGTGCTCTAGCAGGGGAAGCTCGCGCCCGGTTCCTAGTGCCTTGGAATGGAAATGAGGGATGCTGCACAGAAGAAGGGGCCATCTCTCTCCCCCCCCCCACGGCCTCTCCTCTCCCCACAATTTTAAACAAAAGTTAACAGCCTTCTGCATAACAGCTGCACTTCACTGCAATGCCTCAGCGTTGTTTCGGTGGCCATGGGATTCGCATTTGATTTTTTTCAGAGGGCGCCTGGAGGCTTGTAAATATTTTAGCACAGAATAATTCCGAGGCGCTGCCCACCCTTCCCCCCCCGTCGTTTTCTGTAGCTGGTGAAGTGTGTCAGATAACAAACGAGGGTTTCTGAGCTTGTGTTTTCAAAGTGGCCTACAGTGCTGGAAGGAGTGCTCTGCTGCCTCTTGTTGACTCGCATCTCTTTCCCCTCCCCAAAATCAGCTGCTTTACATTGCAGAGAAAAGAAGCTGTTGTTACCTCAAACAATTACTTTTTGGATTTTTTTTTTGGGGGGGGAAATAGATGTGTCAGAGCTGATAAGAGTACAAAATTTTTTCTCCAGCATAACATTTCTTATGCTTGGTATCTTGGTGATTTTTTCCGGGGGAGGGGGCAGGACTCATTTCCCTGCCATTTTCCGTTTTGAAAGTAGTAGCAGCTTACAGGGTGGCATCAAACTTAACAATGCTGTACTGTATTTAGTTGTGAACAACAAGGAATGGTAGTATGAATCTGTGTGGACACAATCCCATGAGGATGGAGTTCATGGGACTTTTTTCCTGCAGGATTTGGGTCTTCTCTAGCTGAGCCATGATGCTTTGGTTATGACTGGAATGTTCAGACTGTTTCCTTTGAGGTATAATCAGTGGAGTTATGAACTATATAAAGCCCATTTTTGGAGCATGCAGCTTTGAAACTCCCTTCAGTTTCAGAATCAGCTTGACATGTGGCTTAGCGGGAATGCTATTCATGAAGAAGTCTAAAGTGTCTGGGTCTAGTCTTACATATCTTTCGATTCTGGCCATTGTGTTTAGTATTTATTTAGTAGTAACGATTTAATTGTTGAAGTGCTCAGCGATCAGGAGCATGAGAAAGCTTTCCCCTCTCCTCATCTGGTTGCTTCTGTGGTAACCAAGGTGGTTTACTTACCACTAGAGAATACAGTATTGGATAAGATTAGTTGTATTAAATAAAATAAAAATAAAATAAAGGAAGGTGTAAGGTTTTGCTTTATTTCTCCATAGGGTTGGAGTGACAGAAATTTCTTTCTTAAATAGTATTGAACTTATGTAGGGTCTGGGAGGATTTCTCTGCACGTAAAACTGACAGCTCTCCCCCTGCCCCAAATACCACTAGTATAATTGACTGTGATCTTTACTGGTAGGTTATGACCTGAATTCTTATATAGGGCGCAATCCTGAGAAAACTACACCAGTTTGGATTCCACTAACATTATTGCAACTTAAGTGCTTTGATGTGCACTTAAGTCCCATTCAAATAAGTGTGTATTAAGTTGTTGCGAACTATTTCTTTTGCTTAATTCCCATTTAATTTTCTTTCAGTTGGACTGATTGAATGTGCTTATTAGTTAACTTCTAACTTTTTTTTAATGGAGAAAATACCTTGTACAATTACAAGTGGTGTTAAATGTACTGGCCCTATTTTGGATCTAAGGGCTAGTTAGAAGTTCCCTTCAATGGATGTGTGTGAGAACAACTGGCTTATGATACAGTAAAGAAATCCATTTAGGGGAGCTCCTTCGGTTCATAGATTTCCCTTGCTAAACTGGAGTTAATACAAACTTGTTTATGTGTAATATGCATTTTACATGTTAGCAGTGGTTTATTTCCTAAAAAAAAATGTTTAGTGGTACTCTCATTTTCCTACTCATATTGAAATACTGCCCCTCAATGAGCCCAAACTTATATTCACAAAACATTTAGGGGGTATGCGTACCCCTGCATCCCCTCCAGAAAAACCCCACTGCATATGAGAACCTGTTAACAGTTCTTAATTGTGGCCAGTATCCCATACCAATGAAAAACAGACATAAAGCAGTTTACATGGAGCTGCCAGTCAGTTTCACACTAGACCAATATCTTTTTATCTTTAATAATATAACAGAATAATGTGTCCTTTAGCCCATTTTTTTGCATCCGATTTTGTATTAGGGTACAGTATGTTGTAACATAGAATGCAGGTTTCAATTGTAAGTGTTCAGACTCTTCTAAGTTTGTGCTTACTGTATATGTTTTAGCCAATCTGGCAAGTCCCCCCTGTCCCAACTGATAGTTCTGAAACTTTTAGTTCTAATGTGAGAAGAGGTTTGGGTTAGGGGAACAGATTGAGCTTGTGATAGAAAATGTGAGTTGCTTTCCTGTCTTGCATGATTGTACAGTGTCTTCTATAACTTCTAGTCATAATAATCACAGTGACAGTGCATTTGTGATGTGATGTTAGGAGGAATTCCCCAAACGTTGCTAGTTTCTTTTATTTCTGAGTCATGTAGCAGGTTTTTTAAAAGGTGCAAACTGTAGTGTAATATTCCTAAAGATGAATGAAAACGTTAGGAATACACTGCAATAGACACTCTGGTTGGACAGCATTTCTGTATGCAAGTGAAACATATTTTCATTTGTCTGGTGATGTGGAAACTTGCTACCAATATTTTGCTAACAGTCATAGTTTGATATGAACAGTACAAAATAGTTTTATAACATGTGCAGTGAATGAACAGAAAAATAAGTTGAATGTATTACAAGTGGGGGAAAACCCTAACAAAGACTACTTTTTCCACATAAGCACATTTCTGTTACCAGGAAAGTAGAAGTTGCTAATGCAAAAATTTGAAAGCAGGATAAAATGGTGAAGTATCCTTGAGAAAAGCTCATTATCAAATAGTGGTTCTTTGTTTAGAAATGAACAAAAAGAACTGGATTGTTTCAAGTTGCATAGCACTGAAGTGCTGAAAAGCCAGTTTAAAAGAAGCCATTACAAACCTGTCTCGTCTTTTCTTTCAATTTCTGCTTAATCTGATGACTTATAGAACTAGGTGGATGCATTGCTAGTAAGACTTTATTTTACAAGAGTCACATCTACTTGGAACAGAGAAATAAGTGAATATTGATTGCATGTAATTGTGGCATGTGGTTAAAAACAACAACGACCCTGTGGTCCTTAAAACTGGTGCAGCAGAATTCCACAAAGTTCTTGTTCCTCTTCAGTTCACTGTGTTTTGGTTCAGGAAGATCTGTGGCTCAGTGGCATCTGCTTTGCATGCAAAAGATCCCATTTTAACCATATTTCTGTCATCCAGCAATAAATTACTCTGGAAAAAACAAGTTTATTGACTTTTATAAAATGTAAGATATATGGCGTAGCAAAATAATATGGTGTAGTAAAATAATAATTTTTTCAATTTCCATTGAAATGCAATATGGTAACTTTTGTCAATGATACCTGAGCTGGAAAATCACATTTATGCAAGCTTCAGATCTAAAGCCCAGTGGGATTTACTCATTAGTTCATAAATCTCGGCTAGAAAAGAATTAACCGTGAATTAATAATGGATTTTCATGCAGGAACCCAAGTCCAAACTATGTGTGACACAGAAAGATGAGCAAAGGACTCTGGTAGCCTATTTCCCTTTTGAAAAGCAACTTCAGGAGGGGACAATCTGGATGAGAGAAGTGAGGGTATATCTGTAAGAATCATTCCTACTGCTTTTGCATACAAGTTGCCTACATTTGAAAGTACAGTGGTACCTCTACTTACAAATTTAATGCGTTCCAAACACATTTGTAAGTAGAAAAAAATTGTAAGTCGAATCCCATAGGAATGCATTGGGAGAAAAAATTCGTAAGTAGAAAAAATCCTATCTAAACCGCATCCAAGATGGCGAATGGAGCCCCATTCGTAAGTAGAAACATTCGTAAGTAGAAACATTCGTAAGTAGAGGTACCACTGTATGTATTTGGAACTCTGTAGGAGGAAAAGCAGCTTGAGAAAGGTGAATTTAGAGCAGACAAGTGGCAGTGTGTGCTTAATCTTTTTGATTTCCAGATTGCTTTATACGAAAGCTGTGTTTCCTTAAAAGAGGGAGCCATTGCTGTTTCGTTACCTGTAGGAAACCACAACTTTAACATGAGATAAGCAGTGGACTGTGTGTGTGCATAGAAAGCCCTGAAACCTTTATCAGTATGCTGTACCCAGGGTAGCCTGACGTATTTTTTGTGCAACTTTGTCTTACAAGTCTTTGTAGATGATAATTTTCAGCATAACCTGAACTATGTTCCTTTAAGTATCCTCTGCAGCTGCCATTCAGAGTAATCACACCACAAATACTGCAGTATTTAAATTAGCCACGTGTGGATACTATAACAGCACCACCGCATTGGGTTCAAGAACTAACTCATGGGAAATGAGCCTGGTACCACATTATACTCACTGAGGAAACAGCACTTCCATATGTGAATTCTGCTTTTCTCTATCAACAGGTAGACAAAGCTAGAGGGTATAGAAAAGACATACAGTACAAAGGGAAGAGGGAGTCCCTAAGTAGCTGCCTTGTCTCTCTGTTTTTATTTATTTATTATTTTGCCTCTCTTCAGAGTTGTTAATTTCCCCTAGCTAGCAGTTGGGAGAAGCAACAGAGAAAATGAGCCACTCTGAGGAGAAGGAAAGCCACTTCAGGAATGAGAGAAATTATTAAAGGAGAGGCAATTAGGTGTGGCTCTTTCCTACTCCAGAGTGAGCAGGAAAATGTAACATCAGAAGTTACAATTGCAGCTGTCAGGGAGTTGTTGCGGCTACTCCCGAGTAAAGACGCTCCAGTCCGTTGTGTCTTTAAAGATTTTAATGTGCATACTATTTACAGTGCAGAGATAGCAGAAAACATGACCGCCTAGTCCAGGCATCCCCAAACTTGGCCCTCCAGATGTTTTGGGACTACAATTCCCATCATCCCTGACCACTGGTCCTGTTAGCTAGGGATGATGGGAGTTGTAGTCCCAAAACATCTGGAGGGCCGAGTTTGGGGATGCCTATCCTAGTCACTCTCAGAACCCAGCAATGGCGCCCGTTGGCTTCGGGGCCAGCATAATAACTGGGGCACCCCGAAATGCCGCCCCTTCGCCCTGCGTTTGGGCGCATGCCTCAATTTGGGCGCCGGAAGGAGCAGTGTCCCTTCTTCCCCTTGCTGGCTGGGACGGTGCCTGGGCTCCGACGCCTCCCTGAGCCATCCCTCCTCCCCTTGATGGTCAGAGTGGTGCAGGGGCTCCGATATGTCGCTGAGCCCTTCTTCCACCGTCTGTTCCCCAGAGCATTGCCAGGGCTCTGATGCCTTGCTGAGCCTTCCACCTTCCATTCCACTTTTCCCTGACCCGCTGCTAGCGCTGTCGCTGGGCGAAGTGCTGGTCAGGATTGGGGGAGGCTCCCTGTAGGGAGTCCTCCTGACAGCATAGAACAGCCTTCCCCAACGTAGTACCCTCCAGATATTTTGGGCTACAACTCTCATGAACCTTAGTCAGCAAGTGGAAGTGATGAGGAAAAATTTGTACTATATGTTTTAGCTTTTGAATGGATAGTTCAGTAGAGAGATGGAAGTTGCTGGCCTGTTCGTTGTGAACTTGCATCCACATGGCATCATCCTCGTCAACAAGTCATCCCGTTTCCAGTCCTCAACCCCAGTTTAATCTGGATTTGCCACTTACATGTTTTGTTTTTAAAACCTACTGGATAGTTTGTGGAAATCCAGATTAAATGAGGAGATAAAATGGGACAGTGTTTTGGTGAGTTCTGTGGATACTATTACAAAATGTTCATGCAGGGGCAGCACCGACTTAATAATGAACTGCCAAGTGGAAGTAACCAGAAGTCATAGGGAGCGCACCAGGTTGGACAAGGTCAACTCAGAATCATGGAGTTGGAAGGAACCTCAAATGTTATTTCAATAAACAAGATCCCACTAAGGGATCTTGTTTAATGAAATAACAGGACCCTGATAGGATATCCAGCCTCTGCTT
This sequence comes from Zootoca vivipara, assembly GCF_965207765.1. NCBI lineage: Eukaryota > Metazoa > Chordata > Lepidosauria > Squamata > Lacertidae > Zootoca > Zootoca vivipara. Next base: position 70,632,156 of record NC_142582.1, on the reverse strand, counting down.
AAAAACTTCTAATGAAGGAAGGTCTACCACTTTGAAGGCAGCGTGTTCCACAGTTTCCTCACGTTCTCAAGGTATCCAATGCCCATTGCTGTGTAGTTATGCTTAGCTACTATTAGTGGCAATAGGATTTTCCTTATAATTGCCTCATCTTTGGTATGAACGTGGAGCCGGATAGAAACCTTGTCTGGACTTCTTTTACCCAAAGTCATTGCCTCACCTTTTGCCCTTCTATATCTACTTTGCTATTCTTTGGCTGACACCCAAGAGCGCATTATCCCACTCCCCTCTTCTCTGAATTTGAAACAGCTTTCATTGGTGAAAGATCTGACTTGTGGTCTGTAAATATTTCCAGTTGTTATTGAAAAATAATTCTGGAGCAACTAATTCTGTTTCATGTCTTGTCATTTTCATCTGGTTGGTAGATTGCAAAGCAATAACTTGCTTTCTTCTTAATGTATTGCTATGCTTGCCAGTTTGCATTTTGTGAGCAGTTATTTGACATTGCTCTCACTCAGATCAGAGTACCCTTTTTAAAGATCGCTTTTCACTCCAAGCACATGCTACACGTTCACTGTGTGTCTACTGCATTTCAATAAAAGGTCAATTTATTGTGTTAGATTTACCTTCTCAGCTGCTGACTCCATGTGCCAAAAGACACATACGGTACCTTTAGAAATCTAGTTTCCCTCTCTCTCTCTCTCTCTCTCTCTCTCTCTCTCTCTGCTTTATTGGTTTTAAAAGAAAAAAACATAGCACAACAAAGAAAAACAAATTGAAAATATAGTATTCAACAAAAAGCAATCTGAAAAAAGTTTGCACTTCTTACATTCAAAATTGAGTTAATTCTTCACTGATTCTAGTATGACTTCTGATCTAGAAATCTAGTTTCTCAGTTTGCAGTATACTAGTATACTAGGAGTGGAATCCAATCGGTCATCCTTGCCAGCGTTCGAAACTCCCATTGTTCAAGGCATGTTTTGCGACAGGGAATTTCAGTAGCGTGAGCAGTTTCAGAGCCCTGGGTGCCTAAGATTTCAGATTAAAACTGCACAGTGGAAGGAAAGGAGGACCTTTTTCTGCCTCCCCACTTCCAGCCACTCTATGAAGGCTGGAGAAGAGACACTCTTAAGAATATTGGGGGGGGGCATGCCTTTGATTTTTGCAGTCTTCAGATGAGGACTGGACCATGTGAAAAATGAACATAATATTTTAGATGCAGTTCATTCATTTTCAGTTTTGTATTCTTGTTATAAAAAAGTGTGCCCAGACATTCTGTTGTTGCTCACATAACCTAGGTTTAAGGGGCCATTTAGCTCCTAGCTTTCATATCTCAGTTTCTTACACTGATCTGTCCACTGTTGGTGCAGTGGAAGTGTCTATAAAAAGAGGGGAAGGGGCAGATTTTGAGGGGGTGCTGTGGTTTGCAGTGTGGCTGTGTCATCAATGCTATGTTGTGCAGTAATTGAAAACCCTGTTTGGTCACTTTGCATTAGTACCTCCGGTTGCGGACGGGATCCGTTCGGGAATCCGTTCAGATCCCGAGGTTTCCGCAACCTGAGGACCACTTCTCTGCATGTGCGCTCAGCGAAACCCGGTAAAATACTTCTGGGTTTGTTGCGCGCGCATCCCGAAGTTTACATAACCAGAGGGTTAAGTAAACGGAGGTATGACTGTACTTTGTTCCAGCCAGTCCTATCCCTACTTACAGGCATGAGCTAATTTAAATCCTGTTGCTTAGAAATTTAGTAAGAGCTATCCAGACAGTGAATGGAATAAATGTATGCCAATACCATATTCTAGCCTTTGTTTAACAGTCAAAAACAATAGCACAGCATCCAATTCACACATGGTGGGTTGTGTTTTTGAGCAGGATAAATGTTGCTTTTCACCCCTCTAATAAAAGCTGGCATCGTAATGACTACCTAGTGCTGCAGGCAGAGAAGAGACAACTTTCAAAGTATTAAACAATTTTCTAAAAAGGAACAGGTGGAAAAAATAGTTTTTGCTGAAAAGTAGCTATGTTTTTATCATCTTCCTTTAAAACGCTAGATGAGCACTTAGCCCAGTCTTTTCAAACTGGTACCTTTCAGATGTTTTGGGACTACAACCGGTTTGTCACTTGCCACTTGCCACTAATGATGTCATAAGCAATATCTAATAGAGGCATATTCACAGCAGTGAATCTTGCTTGCAGTGGATGCAAAATAAAGTTCGTCGAAACCAGGCTCGGATGGTTTGGAAGTGAGGAATTACAGACCAATCTCTTTATTGAATAATGATTATAAGCTTTTTGCAGATATAATGACAACAAGATTAAAAGAGATATTGAAACGATTGATTCATAAAGATCAAGCAGGTTTTCTACCTGGTCGGCAATTAAAAGACAATGTAAGACACATTATAGATGTGATAGAATATCTGGAGACCAGAATAGATAAACCTGTGGTATTAATGTTTATTGATGCAGAGAAAGCTTTTGATAATATATCTTGGCAATTTATGAAGACGAACCTGGAACAGATGAAAATAGAGGGATCTTTCCTGAAGGGAATAGAAGCGATATATTCGGAACAAAGAGCAAAGTTGATAATAAATAATGTATTAACAGATTACTTTGAAATCACGAAGGGTACAAGACAAGGATGCCCGTTGTCACCGTTATTGTTCATTATGGTCTTGGAGGTATTATTAAATCGAATTAGAGAAATGGAAAAAATAAAAGGGATAAAAGTAGGTGCAAAAGAATTCAAGCTAAGAGCATTTGCGGATGATCTTGTATTGACTTTAGAAAACCCCAAAGAAAGCGTTGGAGAAGTATTAGAAGTAATAGAAGAATTTGGACTTTTGGCTGGTTTTAAGTTAAATAAACAAAAAACGAAGATGATGATAAAAAATCTAGAGAAAGAGGAAAAAGAAGAGTTGCAGCAAAAATATGGTATTGCAATCGCAAAAAAAGTACAATATTTAGGAATATGGATGACAGCAAAGAATATAAATCTATTCAATGATAACTATGAACTGGTTTGGAAAGAAATAAAGAAAGATTTAGAAGTATGGAACCGACTGAAGTTGTCATTTCTTGGAAGAATAGCAGCAATAAAGATGAACGTGTTACCCAAAATGTTGTTCTTATTTCAAACAATACCGATCATAAAGGGGACAGGACAATTCAAAGAATGGCAAAAGGAATTGCAAAGATTTGTCTGGCAGGGAAAGAAGCCGAGAATAAAATATAAAATTTTGATTGATAGGAAAGAAAGAGGTGGATTCTCCATGCCGGACTTAAAAACATATTTCGAGGCGTCCTGTCTCTGCTGGATAAAAGATTGGATAACATTGGGAAACACGGATTTATTAGATTTAGAAGGATTCAACAACAGAGCCGGTTGGCATGCATATTTATGGTATGATAAGAAAAAAACACATAAAGGATTTACAAATCATGTGATAAGAAGAACATTATTTGAAGTTTGGGAAAGGAATAAGATGCTGTTAGAGACTAAGACTCCATGGTGGATTTCACCAGTGGATGTATTTACTGTGAAAAAGGTGAATATGGAAGGAGAGAGATTAACATATGAAAAAATTCTAAGGAAATCAGAACAAGGATGGAAATTGAAAACATATGAAGAAATTAAAGACTCTTTAACTAGTTGGTTGCAGTACCACCAAATAAATGATATATTTTCTAAAGATAAAAAGATAGGTTTTGAAGATAAAAAATCCAAATTCCACGTAGAGCTGCTAGAGGGCAAAACAAAATTATTGTCTAGAATGTATGATTTGTTGTTAGAATGGCATACAAAAGATGAATTGACAAAAGAGGCGATGATTAAGTGGGCAAAAGATTTTGGGCACAATATAGATTATGACTGTTGGTTGAAGCTGTGGAACCAAACATTAAAATTTACTGCATGTACCGCATTGAAAGAGAATATTTGGAAAATGATATATAGATGGTATTTAACTCCAGTGAAATTGTCTAAAATGTATAGAATGAATGATAGAAAATGCTGGAAATGTAAGGAGGAGGAGGGAGATTTTTATCATATGTGGTGGAAGTGCGACAAGGTCAAAGAATTTTGGGAAATGATATATAATGAACTGAAGAATTTTTTTAAATACACCTTTCCCAAAAAACCTGAATCATTTCTGTTAGGAATGATAGGTCAAGAAATTAAAAGAGAGGACAATGTATTATTTTTATATGCAACAACCGCGGCTAGGACTTTATTAGCCCAAAAATGGAAGACACAGGAATTACCGACGATTGGAGAGTGGCAGACAAAAATGATAGACTATGCTGAATTAGCGAGACTTACGAGCGGGATCCGGAACCAGGGGGAAACAAAGTTCCTAAAAGACTGGAGTAAATATGTGGACTACATGGAAAAGAACTGTAGAAGTTTAAAAACTCTTGCAGGGTTGAAGTAAATCCTGCGAACTGAATTTAAGAAGAGGAAATAAAAAACTGCGGGATAAGCTTTGATTAGAAAACCTTATGAGGGGATGGAGGGAAGTCACAGTGAAATACATGTTACTGTGTTATGGTGTTATTTGTTATGTTTAAATGTGTATTAATTGGAAAATCTAATAAAATGTTATTTTTTTAAAAAAGCAAAATAAAGTTCATTGAGTGCTGGGGGTAATGCTGTATTCTTTTCACAGAAGCATCTGAGGGCAGCATGCAACCAATGGGTAGAAATTCTATACACTATTTATTTCCACAAAAGTGAAGTACTGGAAAAGGAAGGAAAACAACTTTCTTTGCTTTCATGTTTTGTTTTCCTTTGCTTCCTCTATTTATTAACTTACATAAAATATCTGCATACCACCCTTCATTTTCAAATTTCAGGGCCATTTACAAAGCATATTAAAGCAGTGTATGTTGAAAACGTTAGCTCAAGAACCACAGAAGGAAAGTCTAAGAACTTATTTTTGTATTGTAAAATGCCCTGTAATTCTTGGATGAGGGGTGGTATAGAAAAGTAATAAATAATAATAAAGATAGTATTAATAACAATGATTTAAAAGGTATTAAAACCTGCAGAAGTTTTATGAAAAGGATAGGTCTTTAATAGATGCTGAAACAAAATCAAGGTTGGTGTATGTTGTACTTCATGGCGGAGTGAATTCCAAACATTGGGTACTCCAACAGAAATGAGCGTATTATTAAGATTTTTAAAAGATTTTTTTATCTGGGATTGTTAGTGTACATGTGTAATGATTTAAAGTGTATGCCCACATACCATCTTCATGACTAAACCCTTAAGGACTCCTGCCAAGAGGATATATTACCAGTATTTCTCTTATTGCAGATGGTGGTTTTGAGGAACCTGTAGCTCTCCAGGTGTTGTTGGACTACAACTCGTATCATCCCTGTCCACTGGTGATGTTCGCAGGGGTTGATTGGTGTTGGAGTCCAACAACATTTGCAGGGCTATGGCTTCCCCACCCCTGTATAGAAGAAGTTCTAAATAATTGATAAATAGTGATCTTATTAGAATATATCATCATAACTGTCTTGATGCCACTGCTATTTAGATAAATACTTTAAGTAAAGATCTTGAAGTTCTTGAGTCTACCAACCTTACACCACTCCTTTACCCCATATAAGTTCTGTTTCCCACAGTTGTACTACCCTTGGAGATTATTCTTCACAATGCATGGCCTGGCACTGAACAAGTTCATGTCCTTATCTATTTATCATATCATATTATTTGGAAGTAGTATGACAGCATCTCTTAATTTATGGTACTGTATAATTGTGCACCTCTGTTTTGATTTTGGTAAAAAGGAAATTATGCTTTGTCTTGATCATTCTATCTCTTAAATAGGAAGATCTTAATCCTAATTCCCAAATAGTCTTATTAATTAGTTGCATTTTCTCTACATTCTGTGGAACCCAAAAGGTTACTTTAGACTGTTCTCAGATCACTGTGTTTATTCAGGGACCTATTCATAAATAAGGGACCCAGGTGGCGCTGTGGGTTAAACCACAGAGACTAGGGCTTGCTGATCAGAAGGTCGGCGGTTCCAATCCCTGCAACGGGGTGAGCTCCCATTGCTCGGTCCAAGCTCCTGCCCACCTAGCAGTTCGAAAGCATGTCAAAGTGCAAGTAGATAAATAGGTACCGCTCCGGTGGGAAGGTAAATGGCGTTTCCGTGCGCTGCTCTGGTTCGCCAGAAGCAGCTTTGTCATGCTGGCCACATGACCCGGAAGCTGTCTGCGGACAAACGTCGGCTCCCTTGGCCTATAGAGCGAGATGAGCGCCGCAACCCCAGAGTCGGACACGACTGGACCTGATGGTCAGGGGGCCCTTTACCTTTATTCATAAACTAGGAGGACTGCCAGCATTCAAACAGCAGCATTTATTCCCCCTTACCTTTATAGAACTGCTATTTCACATGGGAATAAGTGTTCATAAAAATATAAGCACTGAATATTCTATCTATTATTTAAATATAATATGTTTGTAGTCCTTTGCTAAGGAACCATGTCCAAAGAGTCTTATAATAACAGACAATACAAACCATCTAAAATAAAACAATAAAATAAAGAGTTAAAAATGCCTGAAGCCAATGCCCAGAGGCAATACTTGTACATTTTTGCTGCTGAAAATTGGTGTGGCTTCATCTGAATGATAGTGAACAAGGTATGGTTGGCTCAGCCAGCAAGGGATATTCATACTAACTGGCTGTGCTACATACTGTTTAAATGTAGACAGTTCTACTTACGCATGCTGAGCGGCACTTTTCCTGTGTGAGTTAAATATATAAAAATGACATCTAATTGCAAAAAAAGGTTTTTTGTTATGGTATTAATCTTGCAACCAAGGTAGGAAGCTCTGTCAGGCAAAAAGATCCTTTTGAGTGTGTGCACGTGTGTGTGTATTTATTCATGGGAAGATGAATCCGTAAGATATGCTGAAGGAAGTGCTATGGATTTAAACATCATTTTTTTAATGCATTCCTGTTCTTTCAGAACCTTTTGTTCTTTCTGCTGGTGCATGTTCCACTTCAAGAATACAGACGCATTCATTTAAACAAACAGATCATATGGAAGCTCTAGGGATGAGCAGTCTGTCAGGGATTCAGGGAAAGTAGGGTGTCCTGCCAGTTGCATCTTGCCTTCCTTTTTGCTTTGGTAGTGGGATTTTAACAAAGTGTCTCAGGAGACCCCTCCAGCAAACTGCTCCAAGAAACCACTGTATGTGCATCCTCCTGAGTAAAGTAACCTTGCCTCATCATTAGCTCCTTTTGAGAGTCCGTTGCTATGAATATTTTACATTAAATGAAGTTAGTACATGTTAAACTGCCAGGGTAACATCTCATTTTGATGTCAGGAGCCACTGTTTAACCAGTCATTAATGCTTGAATTGCCTAATTTTCTTTTGGGGTGGTGCCAGCAGTTTGTTAGAGTAAAGTTTATTGCTAGTAGAGCGGAAGTAAATCAGCAGCCCACCATTAAACATTTATATTGTCTTATACAAGCTTTTGTAATGGGCAGATGATGATGATGTGGAGGTGGTGGTGGTGGTAGAGGTGGATTGAATGTGTGTTCCGTGCGGCTTTGAAAAATGCACACCCTGCAAAAGGACTGGAAACTAACTGAATGGTAGGACTGCTGGAAGCGCTGCCTGTGGAATTCAATTTCGCCCACCTTGATTAAAAGACGTCGCCCTTGCTATGTTATCAGCAAGGTTTTCTAACTTTCACAGCAGATTTACAAACACTAATTAATTGAAAGCTTCATGAATAAGTCATGCCATGTGCCATTTTACACATGTTGGTAATCTTGGTTCTAGAGTCCTGCTTCTCAGTGGTAGAAAGCAAATCATTATTCCCGCTTGTTGAAGTAACAGAGAGCTTTTGAAAACTGATCATAAGAGGTTTATACTTTGTGTGGCATGGAGAGCTGAATCCCAAGGATCCTCTCGTTCCTATTTATGGTTAAGCTAAGAGAACATCCACATCTGCAGTCTTTTTTTATTCATGATGTGTTGCAGTGGGATTTGGAAAGGAAACCTGAGGGTGTCTTATATGTTTAATGCATGGCACACACACTGTAGGCATATTTTTTAATGAAGTATTATTAAGTAGAACCTAGTGGTTTAGACTGTAGTTCAAAGCACATATGGGTGAGTTAACAAATTTCCGCTGTTCTCACTGTAATTTGCGTGTGTACAAAATGTTCTTTTATTCCTTGCCTTAGCTAGGAAGAATGGATGTCTCTTAATAAATATTCTTCCCTGAAGTGTATTTAGGAATAATGCTCAGATGCAGTGAATCTTAGCTTTTCAGTTGCATTTTTCAACCAAACCAACTAAAATAACATGGCATAATGCTAAACTCAGAAATAAAAAGCTTAGAAGCTGGTCACTTTCATGCCCCTCTCCCCAAAGAGTAGAGCATATCTTCATTAAGTAAAATAAAAATAAATTTTCTTATTTTTTTTAAACAGAATGTTCATTGCTTTAAAGGAGCTATTTCCCATCAAGTCAGTGATCCATCAGAACTCTTCTGAAGAGCAACTTCAATAACAGAATAGTTCTTTTTAAGTCTATGTAATAGAAATTTCACGTATGTGCTTAATTGTCTTTTACATACACGAAAAGCTTTCGAGTTTGAAATTTCCTTCCAAACTCTATAATTCTGTGATTCCATGATTTTCCTTCAGGGTTTATTTTACCTAATGCTGTCCTTCAGCCACCAGAAGGCTCTTTGACCCCATGGTGTGACAGGGCGAGATGCTATTTCCCTCAAATTACACCCCACCCTGGAGCACTCTGTGGCACCTCCCATGCTATTCCACAGGGACTCTCAGCACTTTGGGGTCAATTTTGGAGGGAGCAGCAGGGGTGGCAGCGTGTGAATATGTAAAAAAACCCTTCCTTCCCCATGTTGCTAATGGAAGTTTCCTCTGCATCAAGGAGCCATCCATCAACAGAGGGACACCACTGGATACCACTCTTAATTTTTGATATTTTTCTTAAGCTGAGTGAGCCACATATAAACTAATAAGTTATGACCTGAGGTGAAAGAAAACAAACATGAGTCCATAGCTCATAATGACCTCTGAATTAATGACATGTGTTTAAAATTCAGCAGTTCTTGCTGCTAAACCTTACCTGTCTATAAGCATGATCATGCATCCTAAGTGTTATTAAATAATGTTGCCATTTCATCATATGCTGCAAACAAACAAAAATATATATAACCGGGCAGACGGGGTGGGCTGTATGTTATGATAGTCATAGAGTCACAGAAATAATAGACACAACTAACTTAGATCCATTCATTTCAAAGCGTCTACTGTAAAACCTGGTAGGATAAAACCCATATTCATTAATTAAATAGACAATGGCCAGGCAAGTTGATTATTTAGATTTTATTTTTTGGCATCTGTCTGTCTCAAGAGACAATGGAGTGCACCACCGAGGGTGACTTCAAACCCTGGAAAACCGCAGTGCCTTGTAACTGCTGCCTCTTACGTTGTTTTTTCTGCGTTAGAAGCACCAAAGTGACCTCTCCAGGGCACAAGCCTGGGCAGGATGTATGGAGGTTCTGGGCTGCCCAGATGACAATACAGTGGTACCTCTGGTTAAGAACTTAATTCGTTCTGGAGGTCCGTTCTTAACCTGAAACTGTTCTTAACCTGAGGCACCACTTTAGCTAATGGGGCCTCCTGCTGCTGCCGTGCCGCCGGAGCACGATTTCTGTTCTCATCCTGAAGCAAAGTTCTTAACCTGAGGTACTATTTCTGGGTTAGTGGAGTCTGTAACCTGAAGCGTTTGTAACCCGAGGTACCACTGTATCCCCCTCTCAGCCTCTCTGATGTGGTCCAAAGGAAAGCAGAGCACTACAGTTGGCAGCAGCTTGGCTGCGGGAGTTGTTGGCAGAAAACATACAAGGCGCCATCCCACAATCTTAGGGACTCCACTCCGGATTTGTGTAGGATCCCTTTCTTCACCTAAAGATGTCTCTCAAGGCAGTGGGTTCGGATTTTGCTCCCAAAGCCTTTCTCACAAATGAGTATAGCCGCTAGGCAGTTGAGGTTAGGACCAGAGTTTTCCTTCTGCTAGATGGGCTTCCTTTCCAGGTTGATGAGCCTTCCAGCAACCAATTCTTTCTTGAAAGACATGAAACATAGCCTTTAATTCTCGCCCCTTTAATTTTTGACACATTAAGTCCATTTTTGGTAGATCTCTTGCTGACCAGGATTTATTCAAGTGAAAAGAACATCATTTGATTTCTTTTTCTATGTGATAAGTATTCAAACTGGTATCAGTAAATTAAAACAAACAAACCTACAAACAATTTTCCTGCCTTGATATGAATTAAAACAAAAACAAAAAAAACTCAAGATTCCACATGGCTGGAAACTTGTTTTCATGCAGACTTTGTCAGGTTATGTGAACAAGTAATGTTCTTACATAACTTTCATATATCATGGGGGGAAATGGTTCAAGTACAATAAAGTTGGTTTAGAATCGCCTTGTTAACTTTCTTAGTTTTCTTAGAACAAAAAATACAAAAACAAAAAACAAAAAGGAGAAAAAACCCAACAACAAAACAACAACAACCCTAAACAAACCCTGGCATCAGAAAACTTTGTGTATAACATAGCTAATAGTTTCAGAAGTTGTAGCAACAATCTCTTTTATATTGCCATAAGCTTCTGGTTGTAGAGTAGAGTTCAGTTTGTATTTTAATGTCTGTTTTGTACAGTGGTACCTAGTGTTACATACTTAATCCGTTCCGGAGGTCCGTTTGTAACAGGAAACCGCTCGTAACATGAGGCGCGCTTTCTCTAATGGCACTTTCCGCTGCTGCTGCGTCATCGGAACGCGACTTCCGCTCACAACCTGGGGCAGAGGTCGCAACAAGGCGCATCTACTTCCGGGTTAGCAGAGCGCGTAACCGCAGCATTCGTAAGGGGAATGGTACATAACACAAGGTACCACTGTACTTAAGCTTTGTGTCTAGTTGCTTAGATATTTATATGCAGACATTGCAAGTGATAGATGTTAATCTTGAGGTGGTTGTCTCCCCCTTGGCTTGTTTGACCAACTCCAGTTATGGTCAGCTTTTGAATGCACAGTGTAAAGTCACTATGGGGCATGTCACTATACTGGTTAATTCAAATTGTGCAATGAATTAATTTGGAGGTATTGTGCAACACTCCCAAACTTTTTGAGATAATGAAAGTGACAGGAAAATGCTCTGGGTAGAGTGCAATAGCGTTTGCTATGACACAATTTTTTTAAATTTCTTGGCAAACAAATCAAAACAAACACTTAATAAATAGCTGATGTTCTCTGATATCCATGCAAACAAATCTGGATGAATACTCAATAAAGGGTTGTCTGAAAGTAACCTGTGCTACAATTTCTTTTGAAAGAAAGAATTATTATTTTTTTAAAAGTGAGGCCCACTGTCAATCCCAGAGTATATTTTCATGAAGAATCACAAGAAACACACACACAGTGCAAACACATATTCTCTGCTTTATTTTTAACTTATAGCAATGCCTAATTTGATAACAATATGTTAATTAGAGGGTGGTGTTTTTTTTAAATATGCTCAGCAGGTGCTACTGACAGAGTTTGCTGTTATCCTAAGTTTAGAAGCAAATAGATCCAAACAACAAGAATGAAGGATTGCCAGTTTAAAAAATGTTTGGGGAAGAAGATTCCAGGATTAACCTAACTGATTAAATAGACTCTCTTTAATTGTGGCATCTAGATAAACGCACAACAAATACACACATGCTCTTAATTGTTTAAAAGTGCCATTGTTAAATTTGGGAACCTGTTTATCAGGGCTGGAAAGCCGAATAAACTGCCTTGAAATATTTTCCTCAGACTGTGTGCAGCAAAAGAGATTTTGCTGTATTAATTCATGCCTGAAGTGCTATTTCCAGCATTCAACTCTCTGTGTGTATACATACCTAACTTGCTGCAGTGATACACCCTGTTGTGTTGCTTAAATATTTAATAGAACTTCATATTATAGAAGCCAAAATGATGAATAATTTACAGAACTATTTATATTAGTAATTAAGTGATAAGGTTTCTACGTTTTGAACCATAAACGTAATCATTGTAATTAACAGCATTGATTGCACTTCTGGTTTGGAATTCTCATTAGTCAGATCACCAAGTTCATCCTCCATGTTTAAAACTGTGCTATCAATCAGTCAAATTCATTTTCTAAAAACCATTGGTTGCCACAAAAATACAGACATAATCTAGCTGAGATATACATTTTAGCATAGGTGATTCCCCAGAATATTGGACTCTACTTTTTGAATTAAGTTTTTGACTGTTGGGCTGTAGAGCAAACACTGGAACCCTTTATGTAATCTAGTTATTCCTATCAAACAGTAAGTAACAGATTTTCTCCCTACTGTTGAAAAAAACCTGGCTGAAGAATTTCAAAAACCTTTCCCTTGGGAAATTATAGAAGAACAATATAATACAATAAACAATATTTTCCACTTCTCCCTGGCCACAGATGCATAAATGACAGTTTACAGGTATTTCAGTGCATCTCTCCTCTAAATGTGCTGTAGGAACAGAATCTCAAAGCGTAAATCCTCAGTTCATCAGCAGATAATTAGAAAAATGTAATCTGGCAGACAGTGTTTTGATTCAACAGAATAATAAAATGGTGAAAACAGCATTGTTAAAAGGCAACATCTAGTTAACAAAAGGCCCTGCCCTTTAACTTTTTTAATTTTTTTTTAAAAAAATGCTTTGTTGCTATACGAGTAATCACACTAAAGACATCAGGAATCAGTCCATACTTAACTATAACAGCTGATCTGCTCAGATCAACAGTAGGTTAAAAAAACCAAAACCTGAAACACCATTAGCAGTATTGAGGCAAGAGCCAGCTATAAGAAAGTATATGGAAGGTAAGAAATCAGAATCGTCCGATTTAAAAGGAGAAACAGATGTGAAGGTTATGAGAAGAGATTCAAATCAATGGAAGGTTTGTAAAGAGGAGGTGTTAGTAGGATAAAATCATGTGCTCAGACATTGCAAGAAATGCATGTACATACTGTTGTTTTGTTGTAGCTGTACTTTTAAGTTTCATTAAATAAACAAACAGTTCCTGTGCAAGTATTGAGTAGTAGATTGAGATGTTTGCACATGTCTGCAGGGTCTCTACACCACTCAGACTTCAATAGTCTCTCTCTGACTCTGCTAAGTACCCTAAAACTATGCTTTACTGGTTCCTTCATTTAGTGTCTGAATTAGCCTCCTACAGAGAGCTTTCTTCCTGACACTTACCTCTGTTTACTAACCTGTGTGACAGCTCTTGCTGCCCTAGTCCCGCCTAGGTAAAGGTAAAGGGACCCCTGACCGTTAGGTCCAGTCACAGACGACTCTGGGGTTGCGGCGCTCATTTTGCTCTATAGGCCGAGGGAGCCGGTGTCTGTAGACAGACAGCTTCTGGGTCATGTGGCCAGCATGACTAAGCTGCTTCTGGTGAATCAGAGCAGTGCACGGAAACACCATTTACCTTCCTGTCAGAGCAGTACCTATTTATCTACTTGCACTTTGACGTACTTTTGAACTGCTAGGTGGGCAGGAGCAGGGACCAAACAATGGGAGCTCACCCCGTCGCAGGGATTCGAACCACCGACCTTCTGATCGGCAAGCCCTAAGCTCTGTGGTTTAGACCAAAGCGCCACCTGCGTCCCCTCTGGTCCCACTTACCTGGCCCTAATTCTTCTTTGTTGCCCATCCCATATGCTGTTTTGCTTCTTAACCTGTATAAACATCTCACAAGATTCTGAACCAGATCCTATGAGTTACTCTTCACTTGGGCTTGCAGTCCTTTCCCTGTATTCTACTGTAGAATACAGTACATGTTTTCTATTTACCGTAATTCACACCTACAAGCTGCTCTACTCCCCATGTTGTTCTTTGCTTGTAAAAATGTAGCAAAATCAGAGATGGAGATGGCATGGGGCAAGGGAAGGGAAGAAGTACAGTGGTACCTTGGTAGTCGAATAGCTGGCTCCTGAACAAATCGGCTCCTGAACGCCGCAAACTCAGAAGTGAGTGTTCCGGTTTGCGATCGTTTTTCGGAAGCCGAACATCCGACACAGCTTCTGTGGCTTCCGATTGAGTGCAGGAAGCTCCTGCAGCCAATTGGAAGCCACACCTTGGTTTTCGAACGGTTTCGGGAGTTGAACGAACTCCCAGAATGGATTAAGTTCGAGAACCAAGATACCACTGTAATTGTCTTTGCTGTCAGTATTAACTTGAAAGAGAAGGCCCAAGAGCATCTGACACCTCACAAGGATTTTGTGATCAGCTTCCACCTTTCAGAAGTACCAGGACCCAGTAACATCTTGCTCTATATTAGCATTATCCCAAGCCCATGAGCTGGTAAATCAGTTCTTTACAGGGAAATTTTGGCACCTGAGGTAGACTCCCAGGGACACCTCCCTCCCCACCAGGGAAGAAATGAGGGACAAGGGCAGGGGGAGAAAGATCAACGTTGGGAAGTGCTGCCCCTGTGCCGCCTGCCACACCTCATGGGTGGGTCAGTGCTGGTTCTCTAGTTTTGGAAAATACAATGGTTGCAGTTAAGTATTGGAGCATATTTGCTGCGTCTGTACTGTGTCTTTGAAATGCTCCTGAAGATTATATAGATGTTCGTTACCACTCAAGCATCTTTTCATTAGAAGTAGCTGATTACAAGTCAAAGTTAGAGGATATTTCTGGGTGGCTGAGATTCATAAACATTTAAGTGCACTTAGAATTGTTGCTATAGTGATGGGATGACATAGTGCTTCTAAGTCATGTGTCCCCCCCTCCCTTTCACTCTGCAAAACCGAATAGCTTTCAGCTGAATTCAGCATTAGCTGCTACATAAATTCAACTAGTAACACAAATCAGCTATGGGCAAAATAAAGAAGAGAGGAGCCCTTTCCACAAGGGTACCAGTTTTCAGGCACTAGAATGTTAAGTAATATAGGCTGTACAGAGTATATAGTGATGATTCTATGTAATTTTCTCTGACTTCTAGTTGGTTTCTCGGCACAACTCAGATTGCTGTTTTTGTCCTTTAGAGCCCTAAATAGTCTGTGTGGAGAATACATTAAGAGATGCCTTCTTTCATACAAACGCTCCTATACATTTAGGACTTCTTAGGGGACTCTGTTTATTCCCAGATAAGGTGGCATGTTTGGGCACAGCTTTCTTATAACTGGAACTGTGTCTGCAGGGATTTTAGCTTTGTTTCATATTGCTGGCCTTTGCACACCAGGCAAAAGCAGTTTTATTCCAGAGAGCTTTTGAAAGTATTTGGCTAACTTTCCTTAGTTGGTTAAACTATGTGTGCTTTTTTTCTTGATTACTTTTATGCTGATTGATTGTGTATTATGAATACAGTATTTGGGCGTTTGGTTAGTTATGTGGGTGATTTTTTATTGAAAGGTGGGACAGAAGATTATTAATAAATAAGTTACCACTGGTCATCAGTATGCTTAGCTGAGGCTTCTGGAAGAACAAGATTTTGTTTCTCTGCCTGGCAGTGAACATCCCTTCAGAGCTAATTTTAATCTTTAGTCTCAAAGATTGTAATAATTTATGCATATTAAAAATATTGGGAGGAAACAGCGACTCTCCTCTTTTAATGCAGTGATCAGTTGAAAATTGGGTCACCTTGAATTATAAACAGACTAGGGTTCTGTTTACCTCCTGTGGTGAGCATAATCTCAGAATGATAGGCAAAATGTATGTCCCCCTCCAGGGAGAAAAGAGGACATAAAAAGCACTTGAGAATTGGCCATCCATTTCATGCCATGTAGATCTCCATCTCTACAACACAATATAGAAAAATGTATATGCATATTGATAGATTCCCATATTTTGCTCTGTGCATACCCCCTGTTTCCCCTATTTTAAGACGTAGTCATAAAATAAGCCATAACAGGATTTTTAAGCATTCAAGGAATATAAGCCATACCCCGAAAATAAGACGTAGTGATAGGCACAGCAGCAATGCCGGCTGCGGCACGAGGAGGAGGAAAAAAATAAGACATCCCCTGAAAATAAGCCATAGTGGGTTTTTTTAATTGAGGAAAAATAAATACGGTATAAGATGGTGTCTTATTTTCGGAGAAACACGGTATTTACAGTATTATGTGGCTTTGAAAAACATATCCTTGAAATGCTACCCTTTTGACATTCTGCATCTTTTTCTGGATTTCCAAGGAACTGCAGCGTAAAACACGGCCCTGTCTACAAACACTGATCTCTCAATATAAGGTTGTTTCCAACTAAGGTTTATTCAGAGTAGCCCCATTGAGTTAGTCGTGGCAATTTTGATGGATCTACTGTAAGTAAATACAACCCATATCTTTGATATGTGTTAGTGTTTGGGACTGGTCTAAAAGCAATTGTTTAAGATCCTTTCCCTTTTTTGAATTCTTCATTGTTGTCTGAACTGGCTCAACCAAAAGACTTTGAATTTAATTTGCTGCTTCCTTCCTTCCAAACTTGACAAGGAACAAAAAGTTATGCGAGTGTAAGAATCCACTTTAATGCCAAATCAAGTGCTGAGTTTGTTCACGCTCTCAAAATTACATGCGCTGTATGTCAGAATAACTTTAGACCTTCTCAATGATAATTCCAGCTGATTCTGACCGCGCACATTCTGGAATATAAACCTGATGCTTTGTTGGTTTTTGAAACCAGAGTACTTGAAGTTAGATTTGTTTTGACAAGGATACAGAGTATTCCAGATGACAGTAGCAGTGAAGATGCATCTTCTGCCTCCCTTGGTTTATAAGCATACAAACTTTGGTTAAGAATGTTTCTGAAAGCATTGTTTCCCATTTAACCCAGAGTTCCTGATAGCAAGAATTGTTGAATTACTGCTAGTTAGAACTGATTGTAATATAAACAGACACTGCTTAAGAATTTCCATATTCGTTCAGTTTGATATTCAATTGAGCCAAATATTTGATGCACCAGGATGACAGTTCATTTCATAGCTGCCAAGTTTTCCCTTTTCTTGCGAGGAAGCCTATTCAGCATAATGGAATTTCCCTTAAAAAAAGGGAGAACTTGGCAGCTATGGTTCATTTATACAGTGCCAAGCAGCTGACATGTTAACCTTATGGGGTGTGTGGGGAGGGATTAACCTGCCAAATGTTCCAGTTTGAATCTTTACTATTTTAAAACTTCTTGTATTAAAGAAATATTGGCTATACAGAGGACAGCTCATCTGTACATGCTGTAGCTATGTTGGATTCCAATCCTTGCTTTAGAGCAGGTGTGGGGAATATTTATCCCTCCAGATGTTGCTGAACCATCAGTCCCAGCACATGGCCAGTGATGATGGGACCTGTAGTTCAGAAACATCTGGAGGGATAAATATCCCCACACCTGCCTTAGAGGCTTCTTCAAACTTGACCCTCCAGATGTTTTTGGCCTACAACTCCCATGATCCCTAGCTAGGAGGACCAGTGGTCAAGGATGATGGGAATTGTAGTCTCAAAATATCTGGAGGCCGAGTTTGAGGAAGCCTGCTGTGGAGAGTCCCTTCCCATGTTTTAATGCAGGATTCTATGGGACTTTTTGTGCATTTATGAGCACAGTTCAAAGTATTGCTGCTGACCTTTAAAGCCTTAAAAGGCCTCAGCCCTGTATACCTGAAGGAGCATTTCCACCACCATCGTTCAGCCTGGACACTGAGATCCAGCACTGAGGGCCTTTTGCCGTTACCTCACTGAGGAAAGTGAAGCTACAGGGGCCAAGAAGAAGGCCTTCTTGGTAGTGGTGCCTACTCTGTGGAAAGCCCTACCATCTGATGTCAAGGAGATGATTAACTATATAACCTTTGGAAGACATCTGAAGGCAGCCTTGTATAGGGAAGCTTTTAAAGCTTTTATGTTTTATTATGTTTTTATATATGTTGGATGCCTCCCAGAGTGGCTGGGGCAACCCAGTGGCATAGCAAGAGGGGGCGTGCCGCCCCGGTGCCACCCTGGAGGGGTTGACACTCGGCACACCCCCCCCCCCGCGACTCCCAAGCGGAGCCCCGCCACCCGGTAAAATGTCTCGCTCTGCAGCTTGCTTGCTTGCTCACTTGCTTGGCGTGCACTTTGCTTCTTCCTGCTGGGGCGGAGGCAAGGGGTGGGCCAGGGAGGGGCGTCAGTGGTCACTGCTGACACCCCTCCCTGGCCCGCTCCAGCAGGAAAAAGCTAAGCGCACGCCGAGCAGGTGAGCGAGCAAGCTGCAGAGCGAGACTTTTTTAAAAACCTCGCTCTGCGGCTTGCTCACAGTTTGCTGGTGCCACTGCTCCAGCGCCGAGCGGCCTTCTTACCACCACTGCCCGCCGTGCCGAGCGGCTTTTTCCCCGGGAGACTGGAGGCTCGGCTTTGGAGTCAGTTGCGGGCGGGTGCTACCCCTCTACGTAGCGTGCATGCGTCGCTACTGCGCATGCGCGCTATGAGCGACGCCCCGCCCCCGGGTGCACAGCAATTTGCTTTTCTGGATGATGCAGCGGCTTCCTATGCCGCTGGGGCAACCCAGCCTGGTGGGTGGAGTACAAATATGATGATGATGATCATCATCATCATCAGTACTCGGAAGTCCTGTGCATGGGAATGTTTGGAGAGGTTGTAGTTTTCCTAGAAAAGAGCAAGGCCAGGAGGTTTGCCTCACTGAAGTGGCCTATGATCTAGCTTCATGGGCCTCCTACACGTTACATGCAACAACATAATAGTGCCTTAGGGAACTTTATTTTTTGGGGGGTTGTTTTGTTACGAAAAGCTTAGGGAGACTACTATTTTGAGCAGAGGAGGAAACCACTTATTTGGTGTGTGTTTACTCTTACTAACATGACCATGGAACCGCAAGGATGGAAAGGCACCTTGGGGAACTGGAATTTCAGGCAAGGAAAGAGTTAATCATCCAGTGTCCCCACTCTTCAAAGTCAGTCTCCTAAAACTGTTTTTTCTTAATGATAGCAGCAATGTTCATCAGGACACCATTGCGTACATTGCATGTAGTTTGCTCTGAAATGGCCCAAGTTGTAAGGGGTTGCTTTGTACTTATTAAATCAAAGATTGTCCTCAGTGTAGTTTCTAGGATAAAATCTCAAATATTTTTGAGCTGCGGTATGTATAAAATTAAACAGAGACATTGTATTACCCTCTCATGCAGTTTGTATCATAGTAGCTCATGTTCATGTTTCTTGTAACTGAAGATATAGCTACAGTACATGAAATACTATTAAGGCAGTGTGAATGCTCTCATTTCATCACATTAAAAAAATGTTTTATTGGTTGCAGGCTGCATGTTTTTCTTAACTGGGATCAGGGCACTCTGCTGTTTAGATAATATTGATGAGTTCAGAAAAAGTAACATAGTAATAAAATATATGTAATGAATATGTGATGGAGCACATGGGAAACAAGGGTTGTCTATTTTTATAACAGGCAAAACAGTATTTTGCTTAGAGCTGAAGTGGTATTACTGTCAGAGTGACTACATAGGGGCATACATTTTCATAGAGTTGGCATTGCCTGTGCCCAAGGGTGGCCAAAGTTTTTGATTCAAAGAGCTGCATGCTAAAATCTTTATATAGCAAAGAGCCACAAGGCAGGCATCCGTCCATTGCCAGTATTGTCTCCTTTCCTAGGGCCTTGGCAATACCACTGGTGTTTCCTTGTTTTTAAGTGATAGCATAGAAAATGGAAGTTGTGTCTCCTTCGGAATGTGCCTGAGAGAGAAGTTGAGGGAAGAAGCTCTACAACATTTACAAAGCTTCACTGGCATGATTAGCACTGCTCTTCCCATGCGAGGAGCCATTTCCCATTATGCTGGATTACCACACTCCAGAACAAATGCTCAGATCCTTTCTGGAACTCCCTTCCTAGAGAAATTAGACTGGCTTCCTCCTTGATGTCCTTATGCTGGCAGGTGAAGACTTTCTTGTTCCAACACTCTGTCATTTTAGGAGGTGAAACTTAATTCTTTCAAATTTATTCAGTGAAGTTTTCTAAAAAATATGCTCTTGCATGTGAAGAATTCAAATCTGCTGTTATGTTTATGACTGGACAACATTTAGCTTGAAAAGTCTACATTTGATGAAGAAGCACATAAACAGCTTTCAGAAAACCAAATAATACCAATTTTACCTCCTGAGAATGTTAGGTAATACTTAATAATAATAATAATAATAATAATAATAATAATAATAATGTTTTATTGTTGGCATCCATCTCAGGAGGCAATGGAAGTGTGAACCTTTGTGGGTAAAGTCAAACTGTTGGAGAGTTACAGTGCCTGCTTTGGTTGTAGAGACCAATACTGGAGACACATGTCTTATTGCAGTTGGGGCAAATGAAGGTGACAGTGTGCTGCTACAGCTGCACCATGGTTTTCTCTTCACTCCTTCTAGTGGTCATTCTTTCTTCTTACAAGACCTGTCTGCCTGTCTCCAGGCACTCGGGTCATTTGCCAGGGATTCCCATATAGCCGGGTTAATGTTGCCATCCTAGGGATTCCCATATAGCTGGGTTAATGTTGCCAGCCTTCATGTCATGTTTGGAGACATCTTTGTAATGCAGAGTCAGTCTGCCAACAAGATACATCAAAAATAGATCCTGAAAACACACACACACACACACACACACACACACACACACACACACACATATATATATTCCACCCACTTTCGAGTCTCCATAACAATAATGTTTCATAATTTGCCAAATCTGTTTTGTTTTATATATGTACATATTGGAAATGAATTCTTATATCAATAATTTTTTTTAAAAAAATTCATTATTTCATCAATTTCAATGAAGTCTAATTACTTGAACTGAGTTAACGCTAGTAAACTATTCAGTTCTGCTTGCTCTCACACGGTCCTAAAGTGTTTTCCCTTTTATAGAATTGTAAGTCCCACATTTCCCCCCTTTCCATCAAAGGCAAAGAGGGAGAACACACATGCAACAATAATTGATTAAATCTTTGCTTTCCTGAAATGTACTTTGCTAGGAATAATTTTCAATGTTGGCTTATTCAGGCACCTTGGGGGAAGTTGCATTTACAAGGAAGCCTGTCTTTGAGCAAAGCATATCTTAAATTGTGACAATCCAATCCTGTGTCATAGCCTTTAGGGAAACTTATCAAGCGAGCTTAGGTAGGCTTGTGTTTCACTATGCAAACCTCTTTCAAGTTTTGTTATGCATTTGAATAATAATTACTGAAAGATGTTTGATGCATTGAAATGAGCTGAGACACTGCAATGCAACACTAAGAGAATGAGACATCTTGTTTTAGGGCATATTAGACCCAAAGCATCAATCTTGCACCACGTTATATGTGCTTAGATCTCACTATTTTCAGTGGGGCTGAAGCACATTACTGGAACAAAAAATTGCAGCCAAAAAAGTAAGACTGTGCAGGTAGGATATTTGTGTTCTAGTTTTCAGCCTATCATGACTTCAGAACTTTGCATTAGAGTCCTGGGACATCAGTGACCCTGAGACTGGTGACTCTGTACATGGCCAAGTTTTGGAAGCAGCTGCTGGTGAATGGTTTCCTGGAGGAGGAATAAGAACGGAACTATATTTCCTCTACGACCTGCTCCTCAGAACTGTTCGCTTGCCAACATCCTTAGGTGCAAATGACTCTTCCTTACAAACTTCATTAACTCCTGGTGACCCACCATAATAGTCCTAGAGGTAGAAATGGGAACATTTAGAGACTTCCCTATGTTGCTGCCAGAAGACATGCTTCAGAAGCAGAGCTTTAATCCTTTAAATTGTGAGCTCACTTTTTGTGATAACAAGGACACACACCTTCCCAGAGCAGCAATGGAGCCATCAATACACTTCTGATCATCCTGTCTGGGCAGTACTCCAGGCAACATACTTGCTTGTTAATCCTCCAGTTTACAAATGTTTTAATCCAGGTCAGGCATAGGCAAACTTGGCCCTCTAGATGTTTTGGGACAACAACTTCCATCATCCCTGACCACTGGTCCTGTTAACTAGGGATGATGGGAGTTGTAGTTCCAAAACATCTGGAGGGCCGAGTTTTCCTATGCCTGATCCAGGTTGCTGTCGCTCTGTGTTCCACCTTATTGAATCTCTAACTAGCATGTGTGATCACTGCCTGTAGTTGCTTACCTGTATGCAAGCCACATACAAAACAGGCTTAGATTGTGGTGATGATGAATATGAATATGTGGAATATTGAGGGAGAATTCAAGGGATCAGAACCTAGGTATTCCACTGCCTACTTTCCTCACTGTGGGTTTTAGTTTCAGGCAGAAGAGCCAACTACTGTACAGCTACAGGGCTATGGCTAGCTGCCCCAGTATTCCTTCCCACTTCCCTATGTTACTGCCATTATATTGGGCTTACCACAGTGAAGCACTCATTGGCTAGGGTGGAATGTTCAATTGCTCAGGAAATCATACTACTTGCAGTTCATGGAGTCATAGAATTGTAGAGTTGGACAGGATCATCTGGTCCAACCCCCTGCTATGCAGGAATCTCAACTAAAGCATCCAACCCGGATTCCAACCTCTGCTTAAAAACTGCCAATGAAGGAGAATCCACCACCTTCCAAGGGAGCCCGTTCCACTGTTGAACAGCTCTTGCCATCAGAAGGTTTTTCCTGATTTTAGTCGGAATCTCCTACTTTCTGCACCAGGAGAAAACAAGCTGGCTGTATCTTCCATGTGACAGCCCTTTAGATGGTTTGAAGATGGCCATCATATTTTCTCTCAGTTCAGTTCAGAAGGCAAAGTTGTCAGGTTGATTGGGATGAAAACATCACACAGGACAGGTTGAGGATAGGGAAGAGGTGTGAGCGCATAGGTAAGCTAAGGGTTAGGTTTAGGGCTGAAGGAATACTCCTAAGTAGCCAATAGTTCTAGAGAAAAAGTCTTGAAGGAATGGAAGGTGTAGAATGAGGCTTAAGGAAATGGGCAATAGAGACAAGGAATCTGAAGTAGGGGCTAATTGGAGACGAGGCTCCTTTTCCCCCAGCTCCATAACTCTACCATCTAGTGTGCATATTTTTCAAGTTCCTGCTTTCAGGCTACAGCTTATTTTGTCCCTCTTCTCTTGTGCTGCCATACCACGTGACCTGTCCTCTTAGCAATAATCTCTCCACCCTTCAAATTTCTTGTCTCCATCGCCCATTTGAGCTTAAGCCTTATTCTCCACCTACCTTTCCTTCAAGTGGAATTAGAAGCAGCTAAATTATTTGGCAGCAGGCTTCCAGATTAAAGGATTGCAGTATTCATGTTGCATGTGTAAACAAAAGAGGTGTCATGGTGCAGAGGGCCAGCTAAATAAATCTTGCTGTCTGAGGCTTATGAAAAGATGGTGCTCCCATTCCACGTAGAGAAGGCAACTAGACAGTCAATTGAATTTCACATCAGCACTGGAGATGGGACAGCACCTTCTAATTTAGGCATGCAACACCTCTGTCTTCCAATATTTCACTACCACTCTGTTCTCCCCTGCATTTGCTGCCTGAGGCACCTGTCTAATGGTAGAACCAGTCCTGGTGGAGAACTGGGATGAAGACGTACTGTTTGTATCGCAGTATCTTCCATTATGTGGAAAAAATAGGTCTGAAATCAGAGGAGATACCTGTCTACTGTTCTGCAGTCCCAAGGGCAGACTGGGGATAGAGAGCAAATTTCTTAGCCATTTTCTGATTGCAACCCCCTTTTCTATAGAATTTGGAAGAACAATAGTGGAGGTTTTGAGAATGCATTGTATACCGTACTAAATATATATTCACAAGCTTTTAATAGGATAATTGTGTTCTTTGTGTTTTTGAATCTGTCCTTGGATTGCAGTTTCTGCTGGTAGGTACCAGTGATATAATAACTGTTCACTATAAATACAATTCATCTAATGAACTGGTGAGATCTATAATATTTCTTTGTTCTGAATTAAATATTTTTTGTGCACATTTCTATTCAGTACATTTTAAACACACACACACCAATTTACTGCACAGTAAATTATACCATGTCTTTTCAAGTTAAAAATTTGATTCCCTTTTATTTAGTGGTTTTGCCTCTGTCACAGTATCCTGAGCATGAATAAACATTAATGTCTGAACTGTTTAATTTGTGATATGGTTTGTGCACCCTTTGATTAAAAAAACAATTGGCTTGGTTGGTAGAAACTACTTCAAAGAGAGATAATTTACATGCTTGCTTGTTTTTGACTTGAACAAAGGCTGACTGAATAGGAATCCTCTGAGGGAGATGGGTACTTGTAAAAGGCTACAGTGGTCACCAGGGCTGTTACCTTCTCAAGAACCCACTTAAAATTTTAGTTTGTGGCATATGCTTTTGTAGGCTGTTGGCTTTCATTTGGAACTTACTGCTAGCAGATGATGTTTATTCCTGTAGCTGAATTTTCTAGAAGGCACGATTAATCAGCTGCTCTTGCAACCCTGTATTACTTAGAACCTCTGCACTTATCCATCTTCCAACAAATTTCCTCTGGGAAAATAAACTCTAGGCTTGAGTTTAGTTTTTGGTTGATAGGCATATGCCTTTCTCAGCAAATAAAGCCAGATGTGCATGGATAAATGTAGTTGGTTTTTTGTTTTGTTTTTTGTTTGCAACTCCTTAAGTTAATTTAAAACACCGTCCCACAATGAAAGTCTATCTTTAATAATAATCCCTTTTGTTATTGTTGGTGCTTGAGTTTTTCTTTTGCTGACAATTTGGACCATGCTATAATTGATAGTATTACTTGAGTACTTGGACATGTGAGATCATGTAATTATCCATTTCACCAGGCTACGATTGTCTCTTTGGCAAGTTTGAGTGGAACTTGATTTCAGCTGGGTATTAGAGACGGCTGCTGCTTGGTGGTAACTGAAATCTGAATTATTCCTGCTGCATTGTTTTTTCTTTTTTTGGAATGTAAACTGTTTTAAGTGTCATTAAAGAAAGGCAGGATACATTTTTTAAAAAAACAACAACCAAGAAACTACCCGACAGTGGTAGCCATTGCTAGCAGTAGGTTACAATAAGCCTATCATTAGGAATATTATGAATAGCTGCATTTATGTGTTCATATGTTTATGTGTAATATATATAAAATCACTGGCTATTGCCTGTAAAACGTCAATGCAAGATGACACATTCCCATGGGTTCATTTATCAGGTTGCACATGAACCCGTTTGGTAATCTAATTGCTTTTAATGTTTTGGCATGAAACCCAGCCATGAATTATTGAGCATACACCTGGAACTGAGTTCCCTGCTCTGAGAGTTGGTTTAGATGTAGTTGACCCCTCTGCAACTCTAAAGCTTCTGCTTATGGTACTGTTTCTAATATTAAAGTGCTTTTCTCTAGTACACATACTATTTTATTAATTTTTACAATAACAAACAAACAAAAAACATCACATAACAACTCCCATACACGGGATTTCCAAAATCCCTTGACTTCCCTCCATTCCCCTTTTTGGTTCTTTAGTTTTACATTTGTTCCTGAACGTCCATAATATCTTCAATTCACAATAATTTCCAGTTTTATGCATTATTCATCATATTACAAGTGTTTTTCGAAATCCTGCTAATGTAGGTAATCTCTAGTACACATGCAAGCATATGCATACCATTGGGACCATTCTTAAAGATACGTTGGCACTGATGCATATAGGAGGGAGCACTGAAACATTACAATTTGTGCGGTGTGGTTTTTTTTTTTTGGGGGGGGGGGTGTCTCCATGTGGCAGCAGTTTGCACTGGACTTCATTCTGCATTCTCTGGAAACAAGGAGGCGAAGGTTGGAATACAGCATTGAAAAAAGGGCCTGCCTGTACCATTCAAGCTGTCTAGCATGCAGACATCTGGTTGGTTGCCAGTTGTATTGTTGTATTTTTAATTTTTTTAAAAAGCAGGATAGAAACCTAAAGCTGGGGCAAGAACTGCCTTCTACGTAGGGAGGCTGGATTCACCTGGTAACCTCCAACTGCTGACCCTGAGCTTTCTCTGTCCTTTTTTCCTTCTTTCCCAAATGTGGCCAGCTTCTTCACCTAAACATTAATGCTCCTATCTCTCTTCTGAGAATTCCTGTTGCTTACACCCTCATGAGAAGAGAAGAATCCTTGGAAAAGACCCTGATGTTGGGAAAGATTGAGGGCACTAGGAGAAGAAGACAACAGAGGATGAGATGGTTGGACAGTGTTCTCGAAGCTACGAACATGAGTTTGACCAAACTGCGGGAGGCAGTGGAAGACAGGAGTGCCTGGCGTGCTATGGTCCATGGGGTCACGAAGAGTCGGACACGACTAAACGACTAAACAACAACAACAACACCCTCAATATTAACTTTCAGGAGGAACTTTAAAAACATTCCTCTTCACCCAAGCATTCAAATGGCTGAAAAGTACCATTCTTGGGGCACTCTTGAAATTGTGAGGAAATTGTGACTTTTTAGCTTGGTTTTTTTAGGTAACTAAATTGCTTTTAAATGTTTTAAATAGGCTTTTATTTTATTTTTATTGGCTGTTTTGATCACTTTTGGGAGAAAAGGGGGGGAGGATAAAAATTGGACAAGTTAATAAAGAAATAATAAGTAAGTACTCTACATTGGTTCCAAGCACTCTGTGCTGAAAAACAAAGAAGGACACCACAATGCCTATGTAATAGTTGCTCCATGCAAGACAGCAGGAAACCTTGAAAATACCCATGGTGTCCTTTGTTTCCTGATGGCCTAGCGAATCCCCAGTAAGCTAGCTATATTTCAGAGATGCTGTCAAGGCTATTCAGTGTGAAAACTTTTCTAATATTTTCTTCCAGAGTAGACAAAGGCATGAAATCTATCTTTAAAAAGTTTCAGGTTCAATTTTGTCTGATGTCAGGAGCAATTAGGCTCCTTTTGTCAACTTGTTGTAAGCTCAAAATTGTTCTCATTTTGCACTTTCAGACATGTAAGGTATTGAGCTGACCAGCATAATACATTGCTTCAATTTGTTATTTTGGAACAAATCAAAGTAGCACAAATTGGATAATGGCTCATTTGAAATGTGTGGATTCATTATTATGCCCCATAATGAAAACAACACATGAAATCTTTTGTATTTCCTTGTGGGTACAAACCACCTACGTTCCACCCTGCCCCTGCTGTTCTGATGCTACTTCCTCTGTTCCAGCACATGAACAACTCACTCCCTTCTGCTGCCCGTATTTTCCTTTTTCTTCTTATAGTGGAATCCGTTCTCATTAAGTTGTGAATGGTATATGAGCAAGCCTGCAGCTGCTATGCAAAACACAGAGTAGGTAAAGCAATCTCTGTGCAGTAATTTATCTTGTTGTGGGAGAAGAAGAGTTTGGATTTGATATCCCGTTTTATCACTACCCGAAGGAGTCTCAAAGCGGCTAACATTCTCCTTTCCCTTCCTCCCCCACAACAGACACCCTGTGAGGTAGGTTGGGCTGAGAGACTTCAAAGAAGTGTGACTAGCCCAAGGTCACCCAGCAGCTGCATGTGGAGGAGCGGAGACGCGAACCCGGTTCCCCAGATTACGAGTCTACCGCTCTTAACCACTACACCACACTGGTAGACCTAAACAGTCACTCTTCGTGTGTTGGAATGCAAGATAGCTACCGTAATAAAAAGTTATGAAGAAACAAAAGCTCCATCATCAGGAATTCATCTGGATTAGATGTAACTGTACCTGTTTTGCATCTGTTTTCTCTGCAACGAATATGGCATTAAATATGAAGTTGCCATATAGTGAGTCAAGCCAGTGATCCATCTACTCACATACTGGCTTCTCTTACCATCAGAGGTTCTCTACAGTATCAAAGAAGATATTTTCCCAGTTCTGCTACTGATATATTTTTTCACTGGAGGTGGCCAGAGATTTAACCTGAGACCTTGTGCTTGCAAAGCCATGTGCTCTGCAATTGGTTATGGTCATTCCTCTGTTTTGCATCCTCAAAACACTCCAGAATCAGTACTGAAAGGGGCTTTGCACTCTACAAGGGGTTTGAAGATTGTGACCCATCTCACTGTACGTTGTTGTCCTATATTACTATTTCCAAACACCCCTTTCTTTCCTAAAGAAAAATAGAAACTAGCTGTGAAATGAGGATATTTCTTCAGGCAAAGTTGGTCATAACTAATAGAATCACCAAAGTCTTTATTTGCAAAACACTGTTGAGCATCTGAGATCTGATAAAAATGCTTCGAGAACTGAGGACAATTATCTAAGGGCATTAGCAAGTGATTGTTAAGCAGCGCTTCCCTGCTTTCTTGTTAAGTAGTATTAAACAATATTAATCCAGCCAGCCTCTTTCTGTGATATCAATCAGCAATTACTTCACAGGGAGCTAAAGTGTCTATGACCACAGAGTATAGAATACATTGGTATTTGTTAGGACCTGTTATGTTAATCTGAATGCAATTCCCCCCCCCGATACTCAATTGATATTATGGTGGAATTAGCTTTGACCCCTTCACTTAATTTTTAACTGTTCAAATAATATAATATATCTTCAGGATTCTGAATTATGAGGGCATCTAAATAAACAAGCTACCTACTGCTCACTTTTTATTAGAGTTCTCTTACCCCGCCTCCTGGAAACCACACAAGCTCGGAGTATATTCCAAGGTCAGTATTTTGCTTTGGGAAGTGTCCATATAATTGGACCAACACCTAATCTGAGACTGAATGGTAAAGACTTTTAGTATTGACTTTGAATCAATCTGCTGTAGAAAAGAACTGATTTATCTGTTACCTCTAGTGGGCTAGGAAAACTGATTATTTTTCCTATTAAACTCTGTATTTAGTAGACGGTCTCTTCTGAAAAGAACCCAAGAGCTGATTTTATCTTGGTTAAAACATTTTATTTTAAAATAATTTTATTTATGATTTTCATATATATGCATTTCAGCAGTCGTTTAACAGTAAATCAAACATTTCAAAACTCGACATCCTTCCTCCTCTTTCTGCGGTTCATTAATTTTTAAATCATAATTCCCTGCATATTCTAAGTTATATTAAATCATTATTTTATTCATCTATTTTCATATATCTATATTTTAAAAACTGCAGGTTATTAAAAATAGTCCTGCCAATTTTTTATCTGTTTGCAGTTTGTTTGTAAAAAATCAATATACTATTTCCATTCCTATATAAAAAGTTTGTTATCCTGATTTCTTATTCTTCTGGTAAGTTTCACCGTTTCTGCATAGTCCATAAGTTTTTGTATCCATTCTTCTTTTGTTGGGATTCCTTCATCTTTCCATTTTTGGGCAAATAACATTCTCGCAGCTGTGGTTGCATACATAAATAAATTTCTATACTGTCTAGGTAGTTCTGCACCTATAATTCCCAAAAGAAAAGCTTCTGGGCTTTTTTTAAAAAAACAAATGTTAACTTAAACATCTTTTTCAACTCATTATATACCATTTCCCGCTTTTATCTTATTACAAGACCACCAGATATGATAAAAAAGTGCCTTCTTTCTCTTTACATTTCCAACACCTGTTTGATTTTGATTTATGGGTATACATTTCTGCCAATCTAGTAGGTGTTAGATACCATCTATATAACATTTTCATATTTGTTGTTGTTTAGTTGTTTAGTTGTTTAGTCATGTCCGACTCTTCGTGACCCCATGGACCAGAGCACGCCAGACACTCCTCTCTTCCACTGCCTCCCGCAGTTTGGTCAAACTCATGTTGGTAGCTTTGAGAATACTGTCCAACCATCTTGTTCTCTGTCGTCCCCTTCTCCTTGTGCCCTCAATCTTTCCCAGCATCAGGGTCTTTTCCAGGAGTCTTCTCTTCTCATGAGGTGGCCAAAGTATTGGAGCTTCAGCTTCACGATCTGTCCTTCCAGTGAGCACTCAGGGGTGATTTCCTTCAGAATGGATAGGTTTGATCTTCTTGCAGTCCATGGGACTCTCAAGAGTCTCCCCCAGCACCATAATTCAAAAGCATCAGTTCTTTGGCGATCAGCCTACTTTATGGTCCAGCTCTCACTTTCATACAGCACTACTGGGAAAACCATAGCTTTAACTATACGGACCTTTGACGGCAAGATGATGTCTCTGCTTTTTAAGATGCTGTGTAGGTTTGTCATTGCTTTTCTCCCAAGAAGCAGGCGTCTTTTAATTTCGTGACTGCTGTCACCATCTGCAGTGATCAAGGAGCCCAAGAAAGTAAAATCTCTCACTGCCTCCATTTCTTCCCCTTCTATTTGCCAGGAGGTGATGGGACCAGTGGCCATGATCTTAGTTTTTTTGATGTTGAGCTTCAGACCACATTTTGCGCTCTCCTCTTTCACCCTCATTAAAAGGTTCTTTAATTCCTCCTCACTTTCTGCCATCAAGGTTGTGTCATCAGCATATCTGAGGCTGTTGATATTTCTTCCGACAATCTTAATTCCGGCTTGGGATTCATCCAGTCCAGCCTTTCGCATGATGAATTCTGCATATAAGTTAAATAAGCAGGGAGACAATATACAGCCATGTTGTACTCCTTTCCCAATTTTGAACCAATCAGTTATTCCGTATCCAGTTCTAACTAAAGCTTCTTGTCCCACATAGAGATTTCTCAGGAGTCAGATGAGGTGATCAGGCACTCCCATTTCTTTAAGAACTTGCCATAGTTTGCTGTGGTCGACACAGTAAAATGCCTTTGCATGGTCAATGAAGCAGAAGTAGATGTTTTTCTGGAACTCTCTCGCTTTCTCCATAATCCAGCGCATGTTTGCAATTTGGTCTCTCGTTCCTCTGCCCATTCGAAATCTCATTCCAATAATATCTTATACCTTTTGGACAACACTTTAACATTACATTCCAGCAGGTCTCTTTCCAATCGTGATGATTGTTCTTCAAATCCTCGTTCATAACTTTTTAAAATACTTCATTCAAGTGATGTTGTTAACATTCCTGATAATTAAATTCTTTTAATTTATATCCTCCTCCCTCATCTCTTTATAAATGTCTATAAGTTACCCATCTTCCATTATATATTATTTCTTTACCACTATAGCTTCTAATGGTGAGAGCCTGAGTGATGTTTTCATCTCCAACAGGTTTTTGCATTCATACCAAGCGCTATACAATTTTTTCCTGATTATATGGTTTGTAAATCCTTTGTGTACTTTCGCTTTTTCATACCACAGATAAGTGTGCCAACCAAAATGATTATCATGACCTTCAAGATCTAAAATTTACAGATTTTTCAATGTCAACCATTCCTTCAACCAGCACGGACAAT
The DNA here is from genome assembly GCF_965207765.1 of Zootoca vivipara. Lineage (NCBI taxonomy): Eukaryota > Metazoa > Chordata > Lepidosauria > Squamata > Lacertidae > Zootoca > Zootoca vivipara. The sequence goes on along the minus strand of NC_142582.1, from coordinate 70,600,880 downwards.
ATGCCTCATAATATAATCTCATATCCGGCAGGGAAAAGCCTCCTCTCTCTTTCACATCAATCCATATTTTATTTTTTATTATTGTATTTCCCCCTTGCCAGATATGTTTAGAAATGTATTTTTGCCATGTGTTGAAGCAATCTGTCTTGCTAATCACCGATATTGATTGAAATAGAAATAACATTTTTGGTAAAACATTCATTTTTATAGTCGACACTGTACCCAACAATGAAAGTTTCATCCTGCCCCATACGTGCAAATTTCTTTCAATATCTTTTCAAGTTTTTAAATAATTATCTTTGAACAAGTTTGTTTTTTTTGCGGTTAACCATGCACCTAAATATTTAATCTTTCAATCTTTAAACCTTTTAAGACCTGCTATGGTTAAAACTTTTGAAGGCCTTTTAGATTGTTGTTCAACAACAACAGATTTATGACCCAGAACAATAAAGGAAAATATGTGATTTGCTGTGTATTGAAAGATAATTTGAGACAGGTGTTTAAAGTTGATCAATACAAATTATTTATTCATTTCTTTTGGTTCTCCACTCAGCACTTATTCATTACTTTTGGTTCTCCACTCTGTGCTTTCAGGAGGGGGTTAGGATGGATTCCACTGGCTCTGCCAGTGATGGTGGTGGGGCAGTTGGAGCAGAAGTACCTTCTCCACCTGCTGAAGATTCAGGGAATGTGGGAGTTACTATCGGTGATGTTCCTGCTGGAAGCATCTGGCACAAGGCTCCAAAATGAGGTGTTTCAGGGATGGAGCAAGTCTAGCCAGGATCTGCTAAATCCTAAGTTGGTCCATTGCCAGGTGAGGGGCTCAGTCTGAACCCCTCAGCTGTGCCAAGTTGATGCCGAGAGAGAAATGTTCCCCATCTGCCCTTACCAGCAGGAGCCAGCAGGGTTTCAGATGGCTCTGCCACTCCAATAATACCTGGCACCTAGTGACCCTAGGTTTGGATTCCTCTGCCTGCATTGTGGCCAAAGATTTCATTCCCTTCATAGAAGGCTCCTTAGTCCAGTGGAGGCTTCTGTAAATGGAAGGGGGAGCAAAGGCAATTTTTGCAAATTCCCATTTTCCCTGCAGTTCCACAAAAATCGGCTCGGGGTGGGGAGAGGGAGACAACAGCTTGGAACAAAACAGAATGTTGCATGGGGGGGGGGAAATGAAACTTCGGAAAATAGCTTCTCATCCCTTTCTATTCATGAATGTTTCTGCTGGATCAAAAAACAAACAAACAAACCAAAAACATTATGTGAATGGAAGGATAGAAGCAACCATTTCCTTAAGATTTCATGGCAGAGCAGCCAAAACACTGCTGGCTCGCAGTGGTAGGATTTTTTTGTCTACTAGGACATAAATAACTGGATTAACTCCATGGATTCTGTCATTTCAGGCCAATTTTGTAGGTAAGTTGGAGAAACAACATGCCTTGGAACAACTTCAGGAGACCAGGGGACATAGGTATCATCTCGCCTGTGGGCTTTCTTCTCAACTGTTGGAGCATCACTTTCCCACTTGCCAATGTCCATTTGACAGGCTGTAGAATTCCTGCCTAAGAGTTTTTTTTTTCAGCAACACTGAGAGATTTAAAGTTCTGTTTTTCATCAGATGTAAACAATTATTTTACTGAAGCGGCAGTCCTAAGCATCCGTATTGGGGATCAAGTTCACCGAGCTCTGTTAGATATAATATTGAGAACTGTACTTTTGTTATCAGCAATATATACACTGTATATATTCAGGACAATATTGCGGTGAACTGGAGGCTCCTGTTCCTTGGCTTTCAGTTCTTTGTGTTCATGATTCATATGTTCTGCTATTAATTATATCTGCCCTTCATTTTGAGTAGTTTCTACTCAAGGGACAAGCTTAGTATAGAACCTCTTAGAGCCATTTCATATAATACATTATTTTTCTCGTGCCAGTGCAGCAGCAGCAAGTGCAGGAATGGCTTCCTGAATTTTATTGATTACTTATTTACAGAACTGTTCTCTGGGCAGCACAAAGAATAAGATACAATATTAAAAATCAGCAGTTTTTTTTAGCTCCGATTATTAAATGAAACACACCTAACATAGATAGCCCACATGTGTGCATGTTTTGAAAAACACAGATTATTTAAAATTTGTTTAAAATTCCTGCCACCAAAAATATAATAAGGGCAGCAAGCGAGCCTCTCTGGAGAGAATATTCCATAGCTGGGGTGTTACCATGGATAAGGGATTTCTCCTGAGTGGGGGAGACCAAGCTATCTGGCCCAACTTTATTCAGAAGGCAGTCTCCTAAATCTTTCCAAAGTGAGGTGGGAATGCCCACTTTGTCTGCTTACCTCAGCTATTTGTGTGTAGGTGTAGGAGGAATGCTGGATGCATTGGCTCAGAACCTTTTAGAAAGTAATTGCTTTGATGTATCTAATATTCCCTTACACCTGGACTACAAGAGTAAATGAAATATGATTGGGGGCAGGTTAGCCTACTTCTTAGACTCGCTCGAGTCCAACCCTTAGACTCAACCTCTGTGTTCATTCTTTGGAGCCTGATTGTACAAACAGAACCTTCAGTAAAGGACTGGGTTCACATGGCTGCCCCTCTTGTTAAATTGGTTGGTGGGTTGAAACCATCTCCATGCCTGAATTGCTGCTGGAGCTGGACTGCATGTCAGAAGATTCCAGAAGGAATTTGAACAAGAGGATGCTGATTTAAAGCAGATGTAACCAACCTTTTTGGACCAGTGAAGGCCAGGCAAAAAATGGCTGTCACGAGAACATGGTTGCCACATATAAAGGAACAGAAAGAGAGAAAAGGTAACAAAATGGTACAGGCTGCCCCCTCATTATCCACCCCCAGTGAATGGAAAATGCCATAGGAGGTTCTGGTGGGCACATTGGCACCCATGGGTACGATGCTGGTGATTTCTGATTTAAGATCTGTTCTCTCATAAAATTGCTTTACTGCAAGCAAAGCAAGCAACAATCAACTCCAGTCCAGTGTCTAAGTGGGACCTTAAGTCAGTCTTGCCTATTGTGAAGTCAAGTTTCCTAGGATTTATTTGTGTTGGGATACTGATCTTGGACGAATCCAGGGAACTGGTAAGAAGACAAAAACCAAGTATTTAGCAAAAGAATGAACATGGTGACTTTTGCTATTGACTTCTTCCCATCACTTATCACTCTCTGTGGGCTTAATAGTATTTCCTCACAGGAATTTTGGAATACAGTAATTGATTTCACATGCGGAAAAGGTCTAATGTGCTGTGAAATGCAATAGCCTAATGCTGCGATAATTAATTATAAGGCATTTTATCTTTGGATTCATGCAAATGATTGCATAACTGGTGGTTCTTCTAATTTGTTCAGTCTGTGCTTCAGGTCTAAGAATTGAATCAGAGAAAGAAACTAGAACAGTAAGGTGGTAATTATAGACACGCAGCTCTATCATTATATTTCCAGGTTTTTTTTTTTTAATTTTTTTACCATGAAACCTGAAGGTTTCATTTCTTTGTTTCCCAAAGAATGTACCTGGTATCTTTCCTGAATTCATAACTGTTATTAACTAAACTGTGAATTGGCTTATGAAAATTGCCTATAACAGGATAGCTTTATTATCCACTTTATGAGGCTCAACCCCCCCCCCCAACCTATAATTGAAATTCTGGGGAAAGATGAAGCCACACAGTGGAATTTGAGTTCCCATTTTCACATCCTTTCTTACTGTAGGTATGAATCTTTCATTGATACTATTGAGCAGTGTGCACGCTGCTATTTGGGAGTTCTGAAGCATGTCTTTGGAGGCTATACTCTTCCAGAATAGCTGCAACCTGCTGGTTGGCCTATTCTAAATGGGATATTCGTTTAGAGTGAAAACTGTTGTGCTTTAAATATTTGACTCTGGGATGAGGGCATAGGTCAGTAGCAAAATGCATGCTTTCTCTATAGGAGGTTCTAATTCTGCAGAATCCCTCCTTAAAATGATTTAATGTACAAGTGCTGTTTTTCCCCTGTGTCCTTGGAATGCCTCTGTCAGAGCAGTTAGTACTGAAATAGATAGATCAATTCTCTGGAAAAGTGTAAGAAACTCTTATAGGAGTCTGGAATAGGACTCATCCCCCACCCTTTTTTCTTTTTTTTTTAACTAAAACCTATTGCCTATTACAGATAGAAGGGTATGATCCAGCTAAAGTTCAGTACTTATTCCCATTGGTACTAATTGTATATTCCAAAACCGAACCATTTAGACTTTAAACAAGTTGTGTAATACATTAATCATACATTTCAGGGTTTTGTTTTGTTTTTATTAAAAAAAACATGTTTTAATATTTTTATGGTATTGCTGCTCTTTATTTTGTAAGCTCTTGTTTATATTCAGGTAGAACAGGCTAGATAGAAGTTGTCAACAAATAAATAGAATGTCTAATTCAAAGATCATGTACTGTATTGTTTTAAACATGTTTAAAATACGTAATGCTTGTTAGAGTTTGGCATGTGGGTTCGTTCTTGTATGTCCCAGGCCATTCCCATAGGTTAATGGCCAGCATCCCTTGAGATACATTGAAGAGCCAGTGACAATTTTAATAACCCCTCTTAAAATGGTCCATTTTGAAGCAGTAGCTTTGATGGTTGTACTTATGAAGCCCAAAAAGATGCATGGAAACAGTAGCACTTATAAAAGTGATTGCCCCTCTGCCCCATATTGGACGACACTCACTCTAAGCTTGTCACTCAGCATTGATCTTTTTACTATGTTCTCCCTTACCTGACTCTCTCTCAAGTATGCTTATGTGGCCATGTTGATACTGTTTGCCATTCAAGCAAATTGGGATTGTACACCTGAGAGTATATTTTCAGGATCCCACCCCTTTTTATTGTATTTTTAAATTGTTTTACAATTGTATTTTATGTAACACCCCCCCCCCCACCACCAGGACTTTAGGTTGAAGTGCAGTTAATTAATAATAATAGTGTGCAAGGGTGAGTAAGCACTTAAAACTGGTGCCATGATCTCTTTTCATTATTTTATCATTATAAATTCCTGTTCTACCCAACAGTTTCATCTAACAAGGCAGCGCTCCCATCTACTCCTTTAATTTAAAATTTTTTTCCTTGGTAAATGTTTCTTTCAGCTCCATATGGAGCAGACAGATGCAGGAACATCCTGATGGGAACAGTTTGTCCTGTATTTATCTAGAATTTTAAGCATTGAGAAAAACAAAGCAAAAGGAGATCAGTGTGTCTTTGCACCTTCCCGGAAAACAATGTCAAGCTTCAATAGGTGCCCAGTAGCCCACTCACGAAATGTTTACTAATTTAATTGCGTTCCTGTGGAATGACATAATGGGTACTATTTCCCAAAGCATCTTCTTTAGAAGAGAGCTATATCAGGCAATTCAGTAAATAAAAGGAGATGCAGTTGATTTGTGGATGAACGCTTGGTGACACATTCTTGACATTTGTTATGAATAAAAAAAGAGTGGCATTTCTGACACATTTTGTAAAGTGTCATGTTTGTAGCAGTTTTTATTGCTTCCTTAAAAAAAAGAAGAAAAGCCTAGATTATGAGGGACTTCTTGAATCAGTGACCCATAATACGTTGCCAGAGCATGTGTGAACTGGTTTTTTTATCTCACCATTTATTTCACCAGATGGGATGGAAAGCTACAGATTGTTCTCTGCCCCTGAATTCTGGCACAAAGCCTGTTTATATGAGTATCCTTTATGTGATAAGGACAACACACATTGACCTTTGCAGTGGAATTTTTGTGTTACGCTGTGTGAAAGCTCTAGATGTTCCTTGATGAGATGTAGGTTGAAACTAGCTCATAACACAACTTAGTTACCTCTTAAGATACTACACACGCTATAGATTTTAAACCAGTTTAAAATTGGTTTTCATATCATGTTTCCCCAAGGGGTTGTAAGAATTACAGTTTTCTGAGAGACCAGGGGACTATTATTTTAGACCTCCCAATCTTTTTAAACTCCTAAGATTTCTTTAAAGTGTAATGTGATGCACAAGGGGGGAAGACATCCCAATTTCACATGTTCACTGACGAGGTCTAACTTGGTAATGACTGATCAGGAAATAAAATCTTGCAGCTAAGGTGGATAGCTCGATGAAAAATGGACCAAGTTTGCAGCAGCTGCGAAAAAGGAATTGAAATAAATAAATAAATAAATAAAATAAAGCTCCTATTTGAATACTTTCTGGAATTTTTCACTCCATCTCAGAAGGGTGTCTTAAAGCTGACAAAGGTGAAGAAGAGGGCTGCCAAAATTATTTTGTAGGCTGAAGGGTTTGGAGCATTTTCTCAGTAAGGAAAGGCTACAATATTTGGGGCTTTTAAGTTCAGAATGAAGATGACTAATGGGAGACGTGATAGAAATACGGTGTGGAGAAAGTGGATTGTGAGAAGCTTTTCTTTCTTGGGGATCATCCAATTCAGGGGGTCATGCAACAAAGAAGATCAGCAGGAAATTCAAAACAAAACAAAGTACTTTTTCCTCATAACACATTATTTATGGAGTTTACTAGTGTGGCGATTCGCCCTGAGGCAGGACCAAGCATGTAAGGAGTTAAGTTTGTGCCAGTTAGAACTCTCAGGGGCGGGCTCAGCCAGGGTATAAAAACCCCTCCCTAGAGGCAGTTAGGCAGTTTGAGTCAGTTTGAGAGTTCGAGTCAGTTGATTTTGGTAGTTGATGAGAGTCAGAGCTAGGAGTCCATAGGGAGAGCTGGGTTTGAGAGACATAGGTGGAGCATTGGTGGGAGTTAGCAGACAGGATAATAATTAATTGTGAAACTTGTTGTGTTTATTAATTAATTGTTTAGTTCGGTAATAGGCCGGTAACACTCTAGAGGTATTCGGAAGGTATAGGTCATTTATTATAAGTATATTCAACACCATTTTCATTCAGCAACCACAAGCTTTTGTACGCATAAATAAAGCAACATTGTTTATTCACAACATCCTTGTCTGTGGTAACTAAACTAGCAGGTATCCAGTTAGCAGTCTGGGAAGCTGCAGCTGAGGTAGGAATTGTCATTGGTGCAGTACTCATAGACCGTGAAACGTCCGGGGGTGCTGTACAGGTCAGCAGGGACCGTGACAACTAGCACAAGGGAAATGACGACCTCTAGTTTAGATGGTGTTAAAAGGTTAGACAAATTTATGGAGCTTAAGACTAACAGTCCCTATGAGTCATGATAGCTATATGCAACCATCCGCTTCAGAGAAAGTATGTTTCCAAATACTATACCAGTTGCTAGTGAGCAACAATGGCTATTTTCCTCATGGCCTGCTTGTAGACTTTCGAAATCAGTTGTCGATTGTGGGGAATAATGAAGCTGGACTCAGTGGATTGTTGTTCTGACCCAGAAGAGCTTCTTACATTATTAGGACTGTAACTGCATGTTCTCCTTACCATTAATACTTATCCAAACCAGGAGTAAAACATGAACAGGAAATATTATTGCACGTCACGCGTGATATGGACACATTCTAGGCAACAGTTGTCCTTATGTGGGTGTTGAAATGGGGCTACATTTTATTAAATACAGAACATAAAGAGATGAGGAGGAGGAGGGAGACTCAAATAGACCATCAAGCCTCACACTCCTGTGCTCCTTCACCTGGCTCCAAATGACCTTTCCAGCTGGCTGTTGGAGCAGATGTCAGACAGCTTAAAAATATTTGGCTAGAAACATTAATCTTAATTATCTTGTGCTACCCATGTATAGTGTTCTTATTATCAAATTTAATGTCAATTTCAGGGAGATTTTGAAGTCCTGGAGATGACTTCATAAGGGAATATGTGGACTCATAAAGTGAAATTCTTGATCAGTTTTTTTTTGTGCTATGTGCTGAGAAATAGAATAGAGAGAAAAGTAATAACTGAGCTTCCTGCTCTCTGTGGAAATGGACTGATTAATGAGAAGAGGTCTAAAAGGAAAAGAATACTGAAATGTTTGTCTGCAGGACCAGGCAAAATGCCTGACCTTGATTTCAGTGATGGCATTTGTGATGGTATTGATTTTAACAGTAATAATAAATATGCCACAGGAAGCAGATGGATGAAATTATACCAAAGCTCGGTAGTATGATAAATATTTCTTCAGTGGAATGTAGGCACAGAAGTGAGAACAAATAATTTATCAGGATATCAGTAGGAAGGAAGTACATTTTGTGGAAGTACATCAGTACTATGTACTAATATTGCACGTAGACACATTTGAGAAGAGCTAGCTGGATCTAGCTTCTCTTTTCAAACATCAGGTTCAGCCTGTAATAAAGAATATCTTCTTCACCTCCAGATTTTATGGGTGCATTACAAATTATATTTTTAGTCTGTACCTGTTCTGTATGTTCTAAAAATGGAATGTGCAGTACTTATAAAACATTGCATACTAGCTTTTTTAATATAGCCACATCTTGCAGGGTCCTCCTGATTCACCAGTTTCTTTCAGTCAGTACCTATTTTTGCAAAAACTAGTGGCTTGCATCCAAACAGCAGAAGGAATACCTGGTTTCTCATTTTCTGCCACAGACATACCCAACATTTCCAGCGAGTCCCTTAACCTACTAGAGCAGATTTTTCAGGGCACTTCAGAGGAGAAGGGGTGGCAAGAAAGCCCCATTTTCTTCCCACTAGCCATTTTTATCTAGGTAAGGATTACTTATGACAACAAAGCCCCACTGTGGGGAAAAAATGAGGTTGGGGGCAAGTGATTTTTTAAGGGGAGAAGATATGAATATAGGACACAGTTCATACTCTGCATGTCAGCTCACCCATACTTGCACATGTGCTTTCTGGGAAATTGAAGGCAATGTGATTGTGACAAGTGGGTCTGTTGCCATCACATCTAGTTTGTTTCTGAAGTTAATTGGAATTGGTTGAAATGAGAGAACACTCTTTAGCAAAAGCATGAAGGATTATGGGCTCATCCACACTTTTGTTTGCCCCACTGCTTTCCCCCAGGAAAACCTAGGGTTTAGTGCTGAATTGAAACAAATGTCAATTGAGTTTTCTGCAGATTCCAATTTATTTTTAAAGAGAGGGTTTCCCAGGGTAAAAGCAAAATTACTTGGACCCGTGCTTAGAAAGCACCGGAATAGCAGAAAGGCACTTGGACCAATGATTTTTAACCACTGGACAAGCGGAATTGTGGACAGAGTTGTCTGCAATTGAAAAAGCTGCAAAGATGTATTCAGCATCTCAAATCAATTAAATCTCATAATAAGTTATGTTACTGGCTTTCTTTACAACCAAGGGCAGTGTTTGGTATACCCCACTCCACCCTCCCTCTTCCCTTCCCTTCCCTTCCCTTCTGCGATCTTCTGTTTTGAGTAGCTCTGTATTCTGCTGTAGTTTTTCTAAATGCATCTAACAGCTAATTTTTCTCCAGAATTAATCTGGAAATCTGGAATGCTTTATACAATAATACACACCAAAATATAGTAAGCCAAGTGCAATGAGATCCATTCACAGTATTAGGGGCAGTAAATGTTCCTCCTCTACTAGTGAAGCATTTCAAAGCAACTAGACATTATGGCACATGAGTGGCTACCACTGAAAGAAGCAGCCTGGTCTGTTCTACCCTGTAACATTTGGTAATACAGAACGTAATATGTGGAACAGCGTCACATGGGTTCTTTGGCTGGCCCCATCTATTTTTAAATAAGTTCTTCAGGCTGTTTTATTTTAGTGGGCAATTTTTTATGTACTTGGAGCATATGGTAATGTGTTTTGTTGGTTGGTTGTTGGGTTATCTCTTACAATACAGTGGTACCTCGGTTTACGAACTTAATCCATTCCAGAAGTCCATTCTTAAACTGAAACCATTCTTAAACTGAGGCACGCTTTCCCTAATGAGGCCTCCTGCAGCCAGTGCCCTTCCACCGTTCGGCTTCTGTTCTTATACCGAGGTAAAGTTCGCAAACCAGGACACTACTTCTGGTTTTGCAGAGTTCATAAACAGAATAGTTCGTAAACAGGGCTGTTCTTAAACTGAGGTACCACTGTACTGCTGTTGCTGGGCATTAGTGTACTTTTCTTATGATGTTAGTCTCTTGCAGCAAAAACAATTGGATTCTGTAGCACATTAAAGACTATAACAAATTTATTATGAGATAATAATAATAATAATAATAATAATAATAATAATAATAATAATAAATGAACTCAAGTTCACCTCCTTAGATGTATCAATGAGACTTTTTGATCATAATGATATTTTAATTTCTTGATTTATATTATGTTAGCTGCCTTAAGTGGCCTAGTCATAGAAGGGTGCACTATAAAAGCTATGTGAGATTATCACTTTAACCCTGGCTTCGCTGCATTGCTGCTGCCTACAGGCGTGGATCATAGAAGTGTGATTGCTGCTTTTGTAGCCATATGTGCTCTGTAACTTTTAGTTCAAGACTAAGGCTTACTCTCAGCCAGATATTTAATTGAAAGCAAAAGGCTGAAGGCGAGGGGGAAATCAACAAAACATGTCCTTTCCTTCTATTAGCAGAGGCCTATGCGAAGATCAAACGTCCTTCTGCTGTCACAAGAGCAACTTTGGATGTATTCTGTAGTGGAAAGGTGACTTCCAATGCCAACTCAGTGTGCTATGGTGGTGAGGAAAAAGGGAGCTTCACCTGGCAGCATCCTGAATTGTCTTGTGGGGAGCAGAAAGGCCTTTGCAAGGCTGTCCCTTTAATTCTCGCAATTATCACCCAGCTGTGGCTGCTTTTCCTTTTCCACATCTGTCCTGAGGGTTTTCCAACCACCAGGAGAAGCTTTGTAGTGGCACCAGGGCTTCAGAAGCAAGACAGGCTGCGAAAGCCCTACTATGTGAAAAGACACCCATTTGTGTAAGTTTCCATGCTTCTTCCTGGTATTAGGAATTATTTGGCAAGAAACAGAAGAAAAAACCCCAGTCAGTTTTATAGTCCATTAAACAATGTGGTCACATTTAGAATATTCTGCAGAGTTCTGGTCATTCCATCTGAAAAATGCTTTTAAAAATGGAAACAGTTCACAGTGTGATAATTACAATGATGAAAGACTGTGGCCTTTTAGGGGTGGCTAAACTGCTTGGTGCTTTTTAGTTCAGTTAAGTGCTAGTGACTCCTTGTGCAGAAATAATGTACTGTAGGGCCCTGCTTTAGGGATAGGGTGGCAGGTATTACATACTCCAGCCTCTGTGCTCAAATTCTCACTTGTTCCACCCTTTGAACCATCTGTAGATAGCAGGAAAAATTCATGTGCAGGAGAACAGGAGGAGCAGGGAATATATAATCCTCCAATCTCTAAATCACTACGTCTGCTTTAGAGCTAACACACGGCAACTCTTAAAATACTGAAACTCGGTAGGATAGGAAGATAGGATACAAGTAAAGCTATCCTGTTTAGTTTCTCTCTCTCCCATTTTTTTCTATGTGTTTATACTTGTAAAGTTCTTATATGCTTAAGAATCTTAAATCATTAAAAAAATACTACAATGCAGTCCACTGAAATTTGTTAGCAACCAGTTCAGATCAAACAGAATATGAAGTACTGCTTCACTCAATGCATAATGAACCTGTGAAATTCATTACTTAAAAGAGTCATTTTTTTTCTGTGTACCCGTGGATATATTTCATAGCATTCTATTCAAGAGCAGTGTAAGGCCATTGCTAATAGCCACAGTCCTTGCACAAATCACTGTATTTATTTTTAGTGAGATCAGATATACTGTTTTTCTCCAAATAATGTTTAGGTTTTCCTATCAGGGGCCATTGCTTCTCAATCTCTCTAAATATTTTGCAATGGACAAAACCCACATGATTTGTCATAGTTTTACCAAACTTTGTCTTATATAGCATGTTTTTATATTCACTGTTTTCCAAGTGTATTTGATACATTCTCTGTATAATAGCAGTAGGTTACCGCCTGGATCCTTTATGTGCTATGGCTAACCGGCTAATGCAATAAAATTTTGTTTGTTTGTTTGCTTCTCAATCTATTCATTACTTTGTCAACCTGTGGTAAATTCATCAGATGAATACAAAGTCTCAGTGGTGGGATTCTCTAGCACAAGCATTTTTATATTTATTTGCTTAAAACCCTACTTAAGGACCCCAAACCTTTGGCACCTGATGTCTCTGCTTTTTAAGATGCTGTCTAGGTTTGTCATTGCTTTTCTCCCAAGAAACTTACCAACTTACCAACTACTTACCAACTTGTGCTTATGCTACTTACAAACTTGTATTTTGCAGTCTCTGGTCAAACTTTTGCTGCTATATTTTCACATGCTGATCACTTAGAAGTCTATTGCATATTTCAGAATATCACAGGAGCATGGGACTTAGAGGATTGCATTTATTTCAAAGAATAAAATGACACTGAGCTCCACAGAATGGATGTCAGATCTACACCGTAATCCATATTTTTGTAAATGTTAATTTGGCAAACTTTACTAGTCCCTGGCAACATCTTTACCAAAGACTTGCTAATAAGATAGCATTGCAGTTGTCACTTAGTAATTAGAAATGGATTGAGATATCATCCCACCTGTAACATATTTCCGTATACATATCCATCCCTTAGTGACTTTAATTTCATCAACGAAAGTTGAATTTACACTCATTATTTTGTAGTCGTAGGTTTTATGTTTTATCATCATATTATGTCCTAAGGCACTCCTAGCCAAGAAAGGCAAATATTTGATAGTTAATTCTTTATTGACAAAATCACGCATTTACTGAGTCTGGACCCCAGCCAGATCTATGCCCTGCAGAGCAGTAGCAGCAACAGTGGGACCATGCCACCCCCCAACTTATGTGCTGTCATCTGATGGGGTGTGCATGCACAACCCAAGGCTTCTCCTACACAGAAGCTGTCACTTCTCTTCACTCTTAACACTCCTCCTGGTTCTAAGGGGGCGGGATTTGACTGGCCTGCCCCTCTCTTGAACAGCCTCTTCCTCCAACACGTCCTGCACATCCATCTCCATCTCTGCTGGCTGTGACCATTCCTCTCCTCCCCCTTGCTCCTGCCTCATGGCCGGCACCAAACCCCATAAATTTCTGGACCTCTCTCCTTGGTCAATCTTCAGGCCTCCAGCCACCCCCCCCCACTTGTCAGAGGCGTGCCAGTCCCTGACAATTTAGTAAACTTGTACAGTACACAGCCATTCAAATCTCTTACAAATATCAGCCACGTATGTGCAATTCTGTGCTGTCTGCAATCCTAAATTTTAATTGGAGGCAGCGAAAATGTTTTATTTTGATCCATTTGTTCAGTTATTCAACCTTTCATTTTTGCCAAAAACCGCCTTTGTGCTTTTAGTCCTTTCTGCTTTCAGTTGGGATGACTGATTTTATTACTATGTACTGAAAATAGGGTTATGTGAACATTTGCAGTGATTTTTTTAAAAAGACTGAAGGAGCCAACATAGTCTTAATTGCGAGATATTCCCTTTGTAGGCCAATGGGGAGGCAAAACTGTCAAAGTGAATGTTAATGATCTATTATTTCTCAGTAGCAGAAAGCCTAGTGAGAGTCTCCTAAAATGTCATTTTCATGTCATTTTTCCGGTGTGGTTTATCATAAACCTGCAAAGCAGCAAACTTTTCAATTAACAGTTCAGTAAAATAAAAACAGGTCATTAAGATGTCAGCATTAATTGTGACATTTAACCCGTGTCATCTTAAGTGGTGACTGCTGGTTGCAATAAAATAGAAGTGTAAAAATGTTAGCCTGCATTCTGTTGTGCTGTCTCTAACTATAGCAATAGTTCTGTTGTTTTCTAAAACCAGAATTATCCTTCATAGTAGTGATTTCTTTTCCTTTGATAATGATTTTCTTCATTTCAGCAGTTTTATGCTTTCTGTAATATTGATAAGGGGGTCAAATTTATAATGAAATGGAAGCAAAACTTAAAACAAAAAAGAAGAAGATTCTGTTGGATCAGACTAATTGCCCATCTCATATTCTCACAGTAGCCAACCATATACCTGTGAGAAACTTACAAGTTTCTAGCAACTACTATTCAGAAGCATACTGCCTCCGACCATAATATTAGCAGTTTAATTTTCTGTTCTTTTCCTAATGATCACTAGCGTGGAATTTGCCCTTTTTACAACTGCCACAACCTTGGCTGGCATCACCATTGAGCTATCCACTATGAACCCAACCCAAGTTGTCATGTCAGACTAATCTGATCTCATTTTTTAACAGAATTACATGCTGTGGATATAGCCTATCTTGATTTCAGCAAGGTGCCCCATGATGTTCTTGTAAAGAAGCTGGTAAAATGTGGGCTAGACAATGCTACCATTCAGTGGATTTGTAACTGGCTGACTGACCAAACCCAAAGGGTGCTCATCAATGGCTCCTCTTCATCCTGGAGAGTAGTGACTAGTGGGGTGCCACAGGGTTCTGTCTTGGGCCCAGTCTTATTCAACATCTTTATCAATGACTTGGTTGATGGGCTTGAGGGCATCCTGAGCAAGTTTGCAGATGACACCAAATTGGGAGGGGTGGCTAATACCCCAGAGGACAGGATCACACTTCAAAATGACCTTAACAGATTAGACAAGGGCCAATGCAAACAAGATGAATTTTAACAGGGAGAAATGTAAAGTACTACACTTGGGCAAAAAAATGAAAATAAAAAAATGAAAGGCACAAATACAGGATGGGTGACACCTGGCTTGAGAGCAGTACATGTGAAAAGGATCTAGGAGTCTTGGTAGACTACAAACTTGACATGAGTCAACAGTGTGATGCAGCAGCTAAAAAAGCCAATGCAATTCTGGGCTGCATCAATAGGAGTATAGCATCTAGATCAAGGGAAGTAATAGTATCACTCTGGTCAGACCTCACCTGGAATACTGTGTCCAGTTCTGGGCACCACAGTTCAAGAAGGATACTGACAAGCTGGAACGTGTCCAGAGGAGGGCAACCAAAATGGTCAAAGGCCTGGAAACAATGCCTTATGAGGAACGGCTTAGGGAGCTGGGTATGTTTAGCCTGGAGAAGAGAAGGTTAAGGGGTGATATGACAGCCATGTTCAAATATATAAAATGATGTCATATAGAAGAGGGTGAAAGTTTGTTTTCTGCTGCTCCAGAGAAGCGGACACAGAGCAATGGATTCAAACTACAAGAAAGAAGAAGAAGAAGAGGAGGAGGAGGAGGAGGAGGAGGAGGAGGAGGAGGAGGAGGAGGAGGAGGAGGAGGAGGAGGAGGAGTTTGGATTTGATATCCCGCTTTATCACTACCCGAAGGAGTCTCAAAGCGGCTAACAATCTCCTTTCCCCTCCTCCCCCACAACAGACACCCTGTGAGGTGGGTGGGGCTGAGAGACTTCAAAGAAGTGTGACTACTTGCACTCTGACGTGCTTTCAAACTGCTAGGTTGGCAGGAGCTGAGACCAAAAAACGGGAGCTCACCCCGTCGCGGGGATTCAAACCACCGACCTTCTGATCGGCAAGCCCTAGGCTCTGTGGTTTAACCCACAGCGCCACCCACATCCCCAACTGTCAGTCTAGTCAGCTTCTATATGTGGATTGGGTATGTATGCATGCCATGCTGTATTTTGTCTCAGGCAGGTTTTTGGAACAAAATCGGCCATTATGGTACCTGGCTAATCTATTGTGGATTGTGATGTATTTTAATGTGTTGATTTTATTGAAATTGTATAGTGGTGTTTTATAACCGTCCTGGTGTTTATGATTAAATGCAGTATGATTAAATGCAGATAAGCAGTATTAAAATGTTTAAAATAAAATAAATAAGTGAGACAAGGGAGACCTTAATGTGTGCTAAATGATTAATTCACCAGACAAGGTGTGTATCCGTCATAATCTTGGTTTTTTCGGGCGCTCTGTCATAAAGTGATTTTATTGTTCCCTTCAAACAGGCATGAACAAAGACATTTTACATTACTTTTGTGAAGTCCCAGATTTTGAGGGAAGACACAGACCCTTCTCCCAAGGGGACATGGAGCTTCATTAACATGAAGCTTCATTAACATGTAACCACAAAATTTTGGATCGCCTCCAAACCGATCCAAAAGGGCCCCAATCGAGCACAAAACTTCGGCATCAGTTTGGAGTGGATCCAGAGTTTTAGGGTTACACATTAATGAAGCTGATATCTGGTTCCTATGAGTTCTAGACACAAGCTCCCTCGCATACACTGTGATATAGAGAGGTAGCTAACTACTTTGTCTGTTTTACTATCCGTGACCCTGCCATTTTCCCATGGCAAAGGGGTTGTTGTAGGTTGGCTGTTGCTGTTAGGGCTTACTATTGATTTCAGCTTCTTTTGGGCTGATTGCTAGTACTTGCAGTGTCAGTATCTGCTCTCCTGAGAGCTGTGGTGTGGTGTTACCTGTGTAGCAGGTGTTGTGTGCTCTTCTTGCAGCATGCTTGTGCATTCTTTTGGGGGGGAGGGTATGAAATGAGTTAAGTGGCATTGCTGTGGGTGAATGGTGCAGCTGACGCACCCATGGCTGATACAGGAGCAATGTTGTGACAGATGGGCGCCAATGAAATTGCCAATAACTCTGTGGGAGCAGCCATTATTGTTGCTGCATTGATTCCACCCCCATTGCTATCATCATGGGTTTGATGTTAATGCAGGGCAAACATAGAATACCAGCAAGCTGTGCCATGTTGCTGCAGCATAGTGGTGGCCATATTAGATGCACCGTATTATTGCCCTACATATTGACTGCTGACACATCAGCTCTTCTGTACACGTTTTGTTTCCAGCATTACTCAGTTACCATATGCACCTGGTTATCGTTTAGAAATCTTACTTTATAATTTTAATTCTTGAAGTGTTGCTGCAGTGTTGGGTCTTAGGGTATCAGAAAGGCAAAAGAAGGACAGAGCCAGACAGATAACCTTTTATTGGATTAATGTCTGTTAGTGAGAGCAGCTCAATTTTTTGGGGGGGGGGCGGTTGCACAAAGCTTGTCTTAAGGCAGACCTTGCTTAATGCATTTTGAAGGCTGAAATTTATGGCTGCAGATTTATTCTACAACTTTAAGCAAGTAAAATACACAACATAAATCTGAACAGAGCACGATACTCAATCTGGATTGGTTTTAAGAATTTTGTTTTGTTTTTGGAATATTTTGGGGACTATTGTAAGAAGAGTAAGATAAGGTAGGTGGGTGCAAGCAAGTCAGATAGATCTCTTTGTAGAGGTACAATATACTGACATTATATTCTGTGGCTCCAGATAGGTACTTAATGGGGTTACCTGATGGCTTTGCTTTTAGAAGTTCAGCTGTTGTGCTTAGGAACATTAAGGTGCTACTAAAATGTGCAGCAGGAAAGCCATTCAGAACAGCGTGCTCTTGCAACTGACCTACATTTTCTTCTATTCTTCACTTTCGTATCAATTAAAGGTTTTTCAGAAAGTGAAGAATCCCTTTTGCAACAGAGCGGGATCAGCCAGTTACCAGGGGGAATCCTCTTTCTTGGTGCCATATGAAGCTGACCTCATCTTTAGGACATGCTGTGTAGGTAGGGGATATTTTTTGCAGAGTACTCCTGTACATGTTTACTCAGATCCAGTGGGATTGATGGTCAGTAGTTCTGTGATTGCAATAATAATAATAATAATAATAATAATAATAATAATAATAATAATTTATTTATACCCTGCCCTCCCCGGCCAGGGCGGCTAACACCAAATATAAATCACAATAAAACGTAATGGGGGGGGGCTGACTCTGACAGTCCTGATTTTCTACTGCTTCCTGTTTTTTCCTTCCTCTGCTTGTGGAGAGCCATTTTGGAGAATTTCAAAACATTTTTTGAAACATTTGAAGGCTTAGGCTTCAGTGGGTCACTGCAGAAGTTGTTTCTTTTCACCCATGATCTATTATACATTTTTGTTCAAATAGCACTTTTAGGTGTGGGAAGTTAAGATTGTTTCACAAGCTTCTCACTCGTTGATGTATCAACTTGGAACTGATGCTTTTGCAAGGGCCACATAATGTTTGTTCTGCACTTAAAAGGAGCCGATCCTGTGGCAGCACTTGCACTTTAGAGCTCCCTGCTCATTGATGTTAGGCCTTGTTAGGCCTTAGCGGCCAAGCTTTCAATGCCTGCTTAAACCTTTTTTTGTTTAAGCAAGCCTACTCCAACATGTAAATCTGAAGTGTATTTTAATATGTAATTTTATTTTATAATGTGCATTTTATTCTTACTTTGAATCCCCCCAGGCAATTTTAATGTCTGCTTTATGTGTTTATTGGAGATGATTGGTGTTGATGATTAAACTTGTTAAACAAAACAAATTCTCGTATTCCCACTTGCAAATGGGACATTAAGGTTGATAGGGATAATATATCTTGTGAACTGTCCTGAAAGCCTAACAAATGTAATAAACAAACAAGCAAACATATCATTGGCTGGCAGAGGGCAAACTACCCCAATGCTTTCTTTCTTTTTCTCTCCCCATTCCTTTTTCCTTTCGTATTGTTGTAATGTATACAGTAGTGGGATAGATGGGCGGCAGACACAGCTTCTATAAGCAACAGCTCTTTATTACAGGAGTTATAACTCCTCCATGTTCTCTGTACAACAGCATAGCTTGCTGCCTTATATAATGTCAAGCAATTAGTAACAGTAACAAATTCCAACTAACTAACCAATCCTTGAACAGCAGCTCTCAATCCTTCATTTGCATACTGGTGGCGCAGAGTGAGAACTGCAGCCAATCTTAATACATAACACATATCATGTCTATCACATTGTGAGTATGCAGGCATGGGCTGTCTTAATTTTGGGTATTTTATGAGTGTTAAGTATTATTGTTATTTATCATAATCAACAACAGCTATCAGTTTATAGTTACCTGCATTCACAACTGCATTGGGCAAACAGAGGTCTAAATCCAATGCACTGTCCCTCAACCCATGTTGACTTTTTCATATTTATTTCTAAGAGGTGGCCTTCTGAATTCACTTAGAATGAAATGTTTAACCTTTATTGACAGATTTGTATTCTCCATTGCACGCTTCACGGCTGTGACAATGCCCTGTTTCCCATTGGAGTTGCTAATTTTTAAATCACATTTGTTCCAGCATAACTGACACTTGTTTTGTGGTGATTTCTAAAAGTGGCAGATTGATTAATAGTAATTGAATAAGAGCTTTAAAGAGAGAAAAGCAAATGTCATTTAACAAAGGTTAAGGAAACTGTATTTAGAAAGCCAACAGCAAATGCATTTAATGTTATTTGTAAAATGTCTGTGAATGTCTATGACAGAAAATATAGCTCAGTGGAGAGATACCCCAAAGGTTTTAGCAGGAAAGAAACAAATATTACACACTGGGAATCTAATCCAGCTATCCCAAACAATTGGGGAGATGCAAGTAATGGGGCTAGCACCCAGGAGGCATGCTTAAAAGATAAAGCTCATACCTTGAACAGTGCACTTCTTTTCAGCCAGATGAGCTACTATTAGTGCCCTAAAATAGGTAGAATGAATCTGTCTCTCCACCCAATGTTTATTTGCTATACTTACTAATGATGGACCTGAACATCTGCTCTCTGAATATAACTCTCATTTATGCAGATGATGCAGCTGCATTTGCCGGTAGCAGAATAATTTCCTTGACTACAAGTGAGTGCACTTTCTCTTCGGCTCATCTGTTTCCTTTCCTTTTCTGCCTTAAGGGTATATTTACCTGCCACCCTAAACAGTTTTTACAGGGTGTTGAGGAGACTTGAAGTGTAACTGTGACTTCACTTTTGAATCCTCAGACTCAGCAGTGGGTTTTGTGTGACTGTTCCACAATATTTCTGTACACCTGACAGGGAGCCCTAGCCAGTCTTCGTTACCTGGCAAATTTGCTGGTCTGATACTCATATTTACCAATGTATATTTGCCACATTCAAACTTTCCTTTTTTATTTTTAAAAAGGCAGTCAGCTAAAAATATTTTAAGTGTGAAAACACCTAAAGTTCCTCTAGTGACTGTTTTGAAGAACTTTGTCTTATGACACGTTAGACACACCAATCTGCTATGAATGGATCTCAAAGACAGGAAAGTAAACAGAACAACTGTTAAATTATATAGTTAATATATATTTTTGTCTTTGCTCCAGGGAAGCATGTGGTGTTTATGTTTGATGGGTACGTGAACACAACAAAGATGCAGGCCGCTCTCCTTTAAAAAAGCTCAGATAAATTTTGGTGCACCTATTTGTTACCAAGGGTTATTGTGTGCCAATGATACCTAAATTCTGTGCTCAAACACAAAACAGGCCAGGAAGCTTTGGTGGGGTGGTTGGTTGGTGGGGTGGAGGAGAACAGGAGTCACTTCTGCTTGCATGAAGGTCATTCCTGCAGTGCTATAGCACCATGCACTACAGTCCCATGCAATTTCAGAGGGTCCTCCTAGCCTCAGGAGAAGCTCGCTGGGGCACAAGAGGCCATAGCAGTGGGAAAACCCTGCTGCATGAGTGTAGTCTTGTTCTGGCATCTCTGGATGCAGTCCATAATGAATATTTTTTTAATTCACAACTTGTTCAATAGGGGTTTTTTATTTCAGACTGAACCTCTGTTGTGGGTGGGTTGGGCACTTCTTGTTGTTGTTGCTGCTGCTGCAGCAAGAAGCAACTGTAGCAACAAGAGAGTTTTCTTTACTAATAATAATATGTATCAATAAAATTATTATTACTGGAAGTTGTGGTCACAACTACGTAGGGTAAAGAATCACTGCCAGTTAGAGCTCGTAGCAGGTTGCGATTCCATGTTTTCATTGAAGAAGTCAAGAAACATTTTTTCATGAAATGAAAACTCAGTTCAAACAAAGTTATGTTCAAATATCATAATATGTGTAGAATTTTATGTATATCTTTAGAAGATCAGCAATCTCAGTGGTGTTTTGGTGTGGAAATATTCTTTCTTTCAATCCAGGAGGATGTAGAATGAATTGACATGATGAGCTATATTTTGTGATTATGTTGATTAAAGGTACAGTTCTTTTTTAAAATGTAACTTTACATTTAAAGAATTAATATCGGCTTAATTTTTCTAGTCAAGTTTTGTGCTAACCCTGTTATCTATGATTATAGCTTTATTTGTCATGTCCCAAACTGAGAGTAAAAGATTATCTCAAAAAGTGTGTGTGTGAGAGAGAGAGGGAGAGAGAGAGAGAGAATCTTGTCTGCCATACTGTGTCACTTTTTCAGTTCTCCTAATTATTTCTCTCATTTTAGATCTCAACAGTGACATTTCCAGTCTAACCTGGGCATGTTTTAGTATTTGAAACTTCTTTTTAATGCTTTGCACATTAATCTAGAGGACTATAACATTCCTGTATATATCTCTTAGATAGTGTGTAGCCTTTCAACACAGTGCCCAACCGTTGATTTAAAATGCTTATCCATTCTTCTTCACACTCAATTCTAGTCATGTACACTAAACTGGAAGCCAGTGAATCACACATTTGCAAAATTGGATGCTTTTTTGTGTTACTTAGCAATATTGCAGCCATGTGCAATGTATTGCTACATCACTGCAGCATAGAAGAAAACAAGGGTGCTGGTGCATTCAGATAGCAGACAATATATGTGTACTGGATGCATATTTATCTTGATTCAGAACTAGGCACAAAAGGGTAAGTTACAAGGTCTCAGATCTCTACCTAGAGAAGGTACCTTACCTTTATATATATGGAACAACAAGCTTCTGGCTTATTGTTACAGGTACTTCTGCCTTTGACTGATATGAACCCTTGTCTTTTTAAAAAAGATATCTTTGGAGATAACTGCAGCATTTGTCACATATCTTCCCCAGAGACCAATATTCTTTGTACTGAAAAATCAATTTTTGCAGTTTTGCCATTTGCAAATTAATGCAAATTAGTGAATTTTGTTTTATGCGATCCCTTTAATAAATGTTCATTAAAAGCATATTTTATTTGGCCTCAACAGGAGTAATAATGGTCTCCAACTGTTTTAGGACTCATATAGGCTGGACTGAGTGTTCTTCTAATCAGAAGCTCAAGGAAGCTGGAATAGATGGACGTTTGGTCTAGTCCAGCTGAGCTTTAATGCTCTTTCATTTTCACACCATATTTATTAAATTTACACCCTGCCTTTCCTCCCAAACGAGCCTGGAACGGCAAACACACATGCAATAATACAATCAGTACATCTAGAAACATTTCCAGTACTGATTCGGACTGGGAAATATCCCTACATTAAACGGCTTGTTGAAGGCAGAGGATCTTCTGTAGATGCCCAAAAGGCAATAGAGATGGCACCTGTCTAATATTTAAGGGGCAGGAATTCCAAAGGGGAGGTGCCAGGACACTAAAGGCCCAATTCCTACATTGTGTGGAAGGGACATCCTGTTAAGGCAGTATTTGCAGGATGCCCTCTCCTGCAGAGCTCAGTGGTTGAGCATATAATGGGTGATATGATCTTTTAGTGTATCCCTGTTCCCAAGCTTTATAGGACCTTATGCACTAAAACTAGCACCTTGAACTTAGCCTCGTTGCTAATTGGCAGCCAGTGCAATTCTTTCAGCAGTGGCGTAACATGGTGATGGTGGTGGTGATATCCTGCCCCATTAGCAGTTGAGATGCCACATATTGCACTAGCTGCTGCTTCTGGACCAGCAGAAAGCACATTCCAGCAATCCAACCTGAAGGTGCATGAATGACAGTGTTGACATTTGGATAACGTTGTGGTGACATATAGCTGTAACTAAAAACATTTGCTTCTGAATAAGAAGTGGCCATGCTTAATAGCCATTGATAGACTTACGGTACTATCCGATCCCAGTAGTTGCCATCATAAATCTGGTATGTACAGTATTCTGTTACATAACAGCAGTCATAAATGTATGACTCTCTTATTAATTGCTTTTCAATCTCTTATTGTAAACTAAAAACATCCTATATCTTTATTCTCATAAGGAATGTGCTGCACTTTGTTGGTCAATTCAATTGTCAGTTTTTGTTTTTATTTTACTAATATGGTATTCTTGTTGAGATGAGGCAACTAGCATATTAAATAGAGCTACCCCATATAAATGCATAATGACATTATAATACTTGCTATTTAATTTTTAATCCTACCCCTGCCCGCCAAATAAATGTGAACACTAAATTTAGCCTTTTCATGGCTGCTGCACACATGAATTGACATTTTCAGTAAGCTTTCTGCTGCGACCTAAGATCTTTCTTGGGTATTCACAATCCATTTAAACCCTTCAGACTCCCGAGGTCTGACTGGAATGCATGAAGGCTTCCACTTCTTCCTCCCCTTTGCTAAAGCAAAATTTCCTCCCGTCTAAAATGTGCTTCAATCAAAATGTAGTGTTCCATCTTCTCAAACCTTAACCATTTAAATCAGGTTTGAAATAAAGGATATGAGAGGATCTTCAAGCTCTGTTTAAGAGGTGGATCTTATTATTAGCAGTTGCAGTTAGCATTACAGTAGTTCAGATGTACTGTTAAACCGTAGTTAAAGCAGACAAAGGAAATGGGGAATTCCCATCCTTTTGAAGCCATCCAAAACAGTTTAACTGACCTGCATTAACAAAGTGGCAATTGGAATTTTTAAAGAAATAATTAACAACTATGGGAGGGTGGCGGGTTTTAAATTAAATAGTAAAAAGACCAAACTTATGGCTAAGAACCTCACGATTCAAGAGAAAGAAGAAATTGAGAGGACAACACAATTGAGGTTCTGCCAAATAATGAAATATCTTGGAATATGGCTAACATCGAAAAACATTAATCTTTATCAAGACAATTACAGTACTGTATATTAATACATGGTCCAAAGTGAAAAGGAATATGGAGATTTGGAGTAGACTAAATTTGTCTTTTTTGGGGACATGTATTGGCTATAAAAATGAATATCTTGCCAAAGCTACTATTTCTGTTTCAAACCATTCCAGTTATCGGGGGCACAGGCTGTATAACAAAATGGCAGAAGGAAATCTTATTTGGCAGGGGTGCAGACCAAGGATAAAGCATACTCTACTTATTGATATCAAAGAAAGGGGGGGATTCGGCCTTCCTGATTTAAAATTATATTATGAAGCCGTATGCCTCTCTTGGATAAAAGATTGGTGTCAATTTAAGAATACAGATGTACTGGATCTCGAGGGCATGATCTCTGTTTTAGTTGACACGCCTATTTAAATAATGACAAGTCAAAAGTACATAAGAGCTTTACCAACCACATAATAAGAAATTCATTGTTTAAAGTATGGGAAAAATATAAAGCCCTGTTGGAACAAAAAGCCCCACGTTGCATTTCTGCCTTAGAGGCTAAGGCAGTTAAAAAGAAAAATATGAAAGGAAATTGGCTGACTTATAATTCCTTATTAATACAAGATAGTAATCAAATAAAATTAAAGAAATATGAAGAAATAAAAGATCAATTATCAGGATGGGTAGAATACCACTAGCTCTTTGAGACATTTAAGCAAGATAAAAAAAATGGATTTAACAACGAGCCCTCAAAATTAGAAAAAGAATTGTTAAATAACAATACCAAAATTATTTCCAGAATGTACTGACTCCTCCTTGACTGGGAAGTCAAGGAGGAAGAGATGAAGGAGGTAATGATTAAATGGGTGCAAGACATCGGACGCACCATTATGATGAGTGAATGGGAAACTCTTTGGAAAACTAACATGAATTTTACGGCATGTTACACAATTAAAGAACATATGATGAAAATGCAGTTCATGTAGTACCTTACACCATCTAAGATGTATAAAAATATTTCAGACAAATGTTGGCGATGTGGAAAAACAAAAGGAGATATGTACCATATGTGGTGGACATGCCAAAAAATTAAAGAGTTCTGGAACCTCATCTATGATGAGATGAAAAAGATCTTTAAATTAACATTTGCAAAGAAGCCAGAAGCATTTCTACTTGGAATTTTAGGCAGTGATATCCCGAAAAATATAAGAGAAATCTTTTTATATGCAACAGCCGCTGCCTGGTTATTGATTGCATCGAACTGGAAAGGGGGGAAAGTATCAGCAGTAAGGGAATGGCAGAATATGTTATTAGACTATGCAGAATTGGCTCAATTCACAGGTACATAGATTAAGGGGAAATACAAAACAATCATTCACGCAAAAATGGGATATGTTCAATAAATACCTACAAAAATATAACAATTACATAACACCTTTGGCAGCGTTTGAATGACCCTTGTGTAAATTAAATACTACTAAGCAAGATAAAATGGTACGATATGTTATAAGAAAGTACTAGAAACTATAGTAAGAGTAAGGTTAGAAGTATAAGTACATTCAATGTCGTAAATGTAACTTACATCGGGAAATGACGGGAAGTCTGTTTTCATATAACTTAGTTTATTGGATTTTTTACTTCGGCTTATTTTTGTTTAGTTAGAAATTATAAGAAAAGAGCATGTACGAATACAAGTTTAAATCAATATTTAATGGTATAATTATTTAAAGCTGTACATGTACCTAAGATTGTGTATGGATGTAAATTAATAATTTTTAAAAGGGGGGGGGGACAAAGTGGCAATTGGAAGCCAAGCATTATGGTTTGTTGGCAATACTTGCACAGTTTAGCTTTCTTTATGTTCCTTGTTAGAATTAGAGTTGTAAGTTTATCCAGGTTCTTTTAATCACTCAGTTGCATAGCTGCTTGAACCCTCTGATATCAGAACAAGTAAGCCCATAGTATCATAGGGACCATGACATCACTCTCTACCTGTAGTCCAAAGTAAATTCAGTCATTTATTTATTTTTTACTTTTTCTTTTAACTTTTCTGTAAGACCATGCCATTACATTTATCCTCTCTGTATGTGGTGCGTGACTTTAGGAATGTGCATTGTAATTCTGCAAAGATCTGTAGCTCCTGCACCTGCTCCCTCTCTCCCTCTTGCTCCCTACCTCATCTGCAGGTAGCTACCTTCCAATCCCTTAGCAGCTTGCAGTAACAAAATTCCTGTGCTTATTTTAGCAAGATGCCCACAAAATTGTGGGAACATGTATTGTAGCATGGTGCAGAGACAAGAATGTCCCAGCACTATGAATATCTATCCGTCCATCCATCTATCTATCTATGTCCCAAACCTTGGAGAATAAACCCCTTTTCAGGCATTACTCACATGTAAAAACAAGCATGGAGAGAAGCACTAAGCTCGAGGCCCCATGTTGCCCTCTGTGAGTTGAATAATGTACTTCTGAAGCACAACATCTCCTATATAGGGGTGGAGTGTGTGGCTCTGGGGCAATTGCCCCGGGCACATTTTTCTGGGGTGTGTGTGTGTGTTGCTCATACTGCTCTCCCGGAGCCAGACCTGTGCCACTTTCTAAGATTGGGATCTGATCAGATCCCAATGGCCGTCTAGCCCAGCAGTGGCCAAACAGATGCTTGTGGGAAGAACACTATCATGACCTGAGAGGAACAGCACTCTACCTACCTGTGATTCCTAGCAACTGGTATTCTGAGGTATGCTGCTTCTGACAGTGGAGCATGGCTACTGTGGCTCATAGCCATTAATAGCCTTATTCTTTATGGATTTGTCTGATCTGCTTTTAAACCCATCAAAGTCGGTGGCTGTCACTGCCTCATGTGGGAGCGAGTGTCATAGTTAAACTATGCGCTGTGTGAAGAAGTATACAGTCGTACCTCGACTTACGAATGACTCAACAACTGAATTTTTCGACTTACGAGTGGGGCAAATGGCCGCACGCTTATGAATTTCTCGACATCTGAACGGAAACTGCGGCGGTTTTAGATTGGTTTTTTTTTACTTAAGAATTTTTAGATGGGGTTGTTTCGACTTATGAATTTTTCCGTTTCCAATGCATTCCTATGGGAAATTGCGTTTCCAGTGGCGCTTTTTGACTTACGAATTTTTCGACCTATGAAGGTGCCTTTGGAACGGATTAAATTAGTAAGTCGAGGCACCACTGTACTTGCTTTTGTCTGTCCTTCACCTTCCAACGTTCATCTTCATCGAAAAGTTTTCTTCTTCTGTCTACTTCTGTGTGAATATGTTTTGAACTCTTAATGGAAAAGTATGTGTGAATGTATCGTGAGATGCTTGACAGAACCCGATACGCCACCTCTTATATATTTCAAGTGCAACAAATTTGTTGTTACTCTTCAAACTGTATTTGTGTGTGTGTGTGTGTGTGTGTGTGTGTGTGTGTTCCTATGTATGCATGTACATGTAGTTCTTTTGTTCATTTTAATCTTTGCTTTGCTTTCCCCTCATTTTATCCCTGGTTTCTTTCCTTGCCTGCCTGCATGTAATTGTGCACATAATTAAGGCTGGCAAGATAAACACCTACAGCTGCTCCATGGAGGAACCCAGCCAAGACTGACACTATTCCTGTCCTGCGTCATTTGCCAAGGCACTGAGGCTTGGTTGTCAGCATCTATTCCCTCTGTGTATCTACTACTAACCCCAAGGTCCTTACTTAATACAGTATGTTGACACACTATGGCTGATAGCAACATTGGGAGTTTTGTCAAGCTCAGCATGGTTGAGCCTTTGCATTTTTTATGAAGAATAGTGGTAATTGCAACTGCAGGTATAGGGCCACCTTGGTTTACATCTTTTCAGAATGGTCTGTCAACATGCGGAACTTCATGTCCTCAGGTGCAATTTACCCTTCTTATCTTTTTTTAAAACCTTCGTTTGTATGCCATAGAAATTGATGGTATCTTGTCAAAAGTTTCCTAATTTATTACAATATATTTTTTATTAATAATAACATGAAACAATACAAACAACAAATAGTGGATATTGTTCACCATATACAAATACAGTCATGATGTGTATAAGGCAGAAAATAATAGCAGCATGCTAAGTTAAATAACCAAGCCAAAAAGATCTATGAGTTATGGGGGGGGAGTGTCCTAGGTTCCTCTGGGTGACAGTTAATAAAAGAAATATAAACCAATCAGCATTGAAAGTATCTTTTTTTTTGTTTCTGCACACATCACTCTACCGTGTGCAGAAGTAAGTTTATCCATCAAAACCAAGTTCCATGCCGTCTCATACCACTTTTGAATAGTACATCCACCTACATTTTTTCAATGTAACCGCGCCTCCATGTGTGCTGCCAGAAGGAGGTAGTTTATCAGATTCTTAGAAAGCTAATCCCAATTCCCTTTCAATATCTCTGTGAAGGAGATCAGTAAGGATTGCAAAAAACCTTACATATTTATTTTCTTGACAGGAAGCTTTTCCTTCCCTAGGATGGAAGAAGTTGTTTTTCATTCTACCTTCCCAAAGAAGATACACCATGGGGACCCTAGTTTCCAACTATGTGCTATACTATAGCTACTATATAAATCTATATTTCTATCTATCTGCACTATTTATACTATATACTATAGCTACTGTATGATATACCTGATTGAAATACTGTTGAGAAGACACTGAACTGTATTTTGATCCAGTCTTCCCTGGCCACAAGTTCCCTAACCAAGCTTTCCATTTCCATCTTGAGTAGGGTGGAGGGAATTGGGTCCTTGTTTCTAAGAAAATCTGTTGTGTTGTATTATTTGAAGATGAGATATTTGTAAGATATTCAATACAAATGTATTATTTTGCAGGTACTGAGCAACAGCAGATAAATGTTGCCCCCTCTTCAGAGTCTTTTACCAACTGGAGAGCTATATTATCACCAACATGGCCTTCTAGAGAACTTGAGTCTTCCTCAGTGGGTGACATTTCAATGAGGCAAGCCTTGGAGAATGCCAATCTGCTTCAGATAATAAAAAGTACTTTAGCAGAGACACGGACAAGAACTATGGACCAAACTAGGTTTTTGCCAAGCCTATATCAAGGCAGTGGCAACAGTGCATCCCAAGAACCTTCTGAGGTATCTGCTGAATCACCAATGAAGTCTCAAGATGCTGACGAAATGACTATTGTATCAGGTTTGCCTCAAATCAATGTGTTATCCGCATTGTCCACATCATCACCAGTGACACATTCAACTACTACTGTGTCATCCCAGATAATTCCATATGCAACATCCTCCATTTCAAAAGAAATCACATCGGGATCAGACATATTTTCAACCTCTCCATTACCATCCCCTTTGCCATTGGTAAAGGAATCACCTCATATCATAATTGTTTCCAATTTGACTGTGCCACCCACACAAGTGCCTTTGTCCACAGATACAGAAAAATCATTCAGCGTAAACACAGTTAATAATTATTTAAATAAAACTTTAGGTAATCCACAGAGTACGATAGTGCCTGGAAATTCCAGCGCAACAGAATATGCAGTATCCAAAAAGGATGGCAAAGAGTTTTCTGTTTCCACCTCATTTACTAATAATATTGGATTGATTAGTGGTCATTCCACAATACCAGCAGGGACACAATCACACCCAGAAGATAGGAAACTGCATTCTCCTGCTTTGCATGCAATAATATCCAACAAGACTTCTCTCCTATTATCCAGTCACAGAGTGCCATTGAATTCTAGCAGAAATATTTTTTTCTCTGGATTCACTCACAGAGCATCTTTTGTAGCAGTGCTCCCGAATAAGCCACCAGATGCCATGACACATCATAAGGAGAGTAGCATATATGCAACTGCATCATCTACAGTTCATGAGAACAAGACAATTCCTTGGATTTCTGCATCAGCCACCCATACCTTAAGTACTTCACCTGCACAAGTTAAAATGATGACTGATTTGCTGTCTTCATCACTTGCAAGTTCTTCCAAAGCAGTATCTGAAAATCCAAAACCTTTTAGTTTGTCTCTCCCAGCTGTGCCAACTGGAGCTATTTCAGAGGCAATAAGCAAAAATAATGTGATCGCTCCAGCACCCGCACCTACTAGTATACCAGCTTTTTATCCAGCAGATAAAGTCATTTCCTTAATAGAGGGGACAAATCAAACTTCCAATGCAGCTGGACATCAGACTGTTTCAGCACCAAATGATAAAGTTGCTTCCAATATTCATTTAACAAATCCTTATGCCACAGAATCAAAAACAGAGATTTCTAATACAGCTTATGAAACCAGTGAAAACACACCTCCCATAGCCTATAAAGCCTTGGTAAGATCATTACAACGTCGGTCTTTCACCAGAGATGCTAGTGACGCAGTGTTCACAAACGTTGATGTGAATAGATTATTTCCTTATCAATCACCAGGAATGCAAACCACAAATGTTTCTTTAGAAACTCCTGCCAACGAGCAAATTCCCAAGAGAATTTTGCCATTTGAAAGAACCAGCTCCAATAAATTTTCAGTATCTTTGCCAACTTCTGTTGGGGGCCTTTTAAAATTTCGTTCCACAGCCATGTTTATATCTCCTCCTAATAATTTTAGAAATTCTCGATTAGCAGATTCTAATGTGGGAAGGCGTAGCTTAATAGAAGAGGTGGAGAGAAATGTGAAGGTATCCACCACTGTGATGCCCCATGCAGAATATTTATCTCATCTACCTTTAAATGAATCTGATGCTAAAATGCATGAAACTTTACATACAGCTGATACTTCCTTCAGGACTGCTATTTCACCTTTGGACATATACATGTTTCGCTCTTCTACTCCAGCAACAGAACGTTTGGAAAACTCGGTGCCTGGCTCCCTAGAAGTTTCGAACACTGCTTCGAAAGGCATCTTAGAAACTTCAAATGCAGGAAAGATTTTAAAAACCACATCATTGGCTTCTGTGTGGGACCCTGGAAGCTGGCTGTCATCTACTGGCATAAGTATGTCTTCAGGAAAGACCACAACCCATGTGTCCCGTGTTGCAGAGGACTATGTGAGCCCTACAGCTTTAAGAACAATATATACAGTGGTCCCAGGCCTGCAGCAGCAAACAAATTATGTAAATAAACAAATCCCTTCTAGCACAGCCACGTCACCCATTAGTAAATTTGTAACAGTTCTCCCAAATTCTTCAGTTTCAAATGGAAGAAATTCTAAAAGCTTCACAGAATTTAACACATACCCATTGACTGTAGAAGCATCTTCTGGCCAGTATGCATCCTTTCCAAATAACCGAAGTGCTCTCTCACAGGGCACAGTCCCATCACTGCAATCTAAAAAGGACACTCATACACATGGAAATATTTTGGAATATTTTACTGTCAGGAATATGAATGTCACTTCGAGCTTTGGGAAGAATTCCTATCCTGTGTATGAGGATTTCACAGCTGCTAATACGAGGCCGTCTACTAGCACAGATGCATTTTCCTCTATTTTGACAACATATGATCACTTATGGCCTTTTGTTTCTTATGCCAAGTCCCAGACTATGTTGAAGCCTCAAACAACTAATTCTGGAAACCTTTTTGCATCAACAGATGCCTTCTATGCAACATCATCTCCCCTATCACTGGCTTCTCAATTCATTGGTAAATTAACTGTTCCAGTAAATAAGGAAATTAGTGCTGTTAGCAGCAAAAAAACAACATCTCACAGCCTGGTACAGGAATTGCTAAGCTCAACACCAGTATTAAATGCTGAAGAATACATGACTTCAGGAAAACCAACACAGTTCACAAATGGCCCTGTTTCAGGAGCAAATATTCACTTGAATAAACAGCTAACAAGTACAGGAGGGTGGGACACAAAAGGTACAAGTGATATAGATACAGTTAAAATGCATAATGAAGCCACAAAGATCACTCCATTGCAAACACATACCACTAACACAGCCATCATAACCTCTGTTCATGCATCACAAACACGACTAACTACTCCTTTGTTGCCAAAAACCAACTTTACCCATTCTGTCATTACAGTGTTACCGTCTGTGTCTCCTGGTGTAACACCATCTGTAGCAACTTCAGAAGCAACACCAGTTACAGGAAAATCAGCTCCAACATCACCAATGCTGACTTCATCCTTGTTCTCACTGAGCACTGAAAATTCGCCATCTGTGATGGCATTAAGCACGTTAATATCAACACTAGCAAAAAATAATACTGCCACAAAAATGGCACCAACTTTAAGCCCAGTAGTGACACGTGCAGCCTTTCCAGTTGTATCAACAGATGCGTCTACAACACCTGTGCACTCCACTAGCTCATTTCCAGTCACAAAAACTAGTACAGTTTCAGCCCCCACAACACATGCACCAAGACAAACTGAAACAACAACACATGACACCAAGAAATCCACAAGTTCAGACACCAGTAAAACATCAACTGCATACCCACTGACAATTACAGCAGCTTTGACATCTATTACAGCATCAGCGAAAACAGCTAGACTTCTCCCTACACCTGCCGAAAATACTTCCGCTGCTACTACAACAGTGTCAACTTTTGCTAATGTGACAACAGTTCTTCCTTTGGAATGCCAGCTCTCCAGAAACCTTCTCATTAAGACAGGTATGAATATGTTGAGGGTTAGTTATCATGAGGCATTGCATTTCATAATGAAGACATAATATTAATGTCAAGTAGTGGTATTTTTATTTAAGTAGTTTAATAAATGACACAGGTTAAATTTCAACTAATTTGATGGGTAGATTCTTTGTTAGTTTTTGCAAATCTGAATGATTGTTGATAGTGGAGTGCATCTGCTGCTCCTGTAAGTTCATACAGCCCAGTTCAAACTGTGGTCATGTCCTATTTCCTCCATCACTGCCAGGTGGCTGTACCAATGAGGCCAAAGAATCCAGTGCACCGGAGATCAGTATGTTCCAGCTAGGAAGGGAGCTGTCCAGCAAAGGTGTCACAGAGAGCACCATTTGTTGGCTCGGTAATGGCTAGCCTTCAACTAAGCAGCTTTATTGCTGACTCTGCTGCCCATCCCTGATCTGAACTGCATGAGAAGCCTGGCTTCCTCCTCACAAGTAGGGGTAGAAGGCCTTGTGCTGTCGAATTGGCTCTTCAGATCATTGGGGCTTCTGCCTCCTCTGTTCCTAGGAATGATTTTGGAAGGTCTGGTACTGATCACGGCACATCGGTTCTCCTGAAGATGTGGATTCCTCAAGCAGGGCATCTTCATGAGTGATGGCCTTGGGAGGCTGTATGGGGGTGGGCGTGGTATGTCGAAGTCTGCTGATGCCCCATGAACACTGTAGGTGATGTGGCTAGCAACAGGTTTCTTTGTTTCCTCCATTTCTGGGCTCATCTTGATAGGAGACAGTGTGTCATGACATGCCACTGTGAAATGCTCTCGTAGAACTTGCATGTAAATATGTTTAGGCTCACTGCCTTGCCTGCTTCCTATATAGTATTGCAGGGGTCTGTATAACACCTTCCTAAAAACACAGTAATTGCAGTTTTATTTCTTCCCAGCAATAACTGGTAACTGTTAGAGCATTTTCCTGTACTTGATGGACCTACAAGCAGATTTATCACATCAACTTATAGAATTAATATTACTAATTTACAACACTTGTTCTAGTGTCAAGACATTAACTGCAGCCTTTGAAATTGCTCTAGATGGAAATATCGTGGATACAATGGACTTCATTATTGACAATTCCCTGACACTTTCCTTGCTGAAATTGTAGTACAGATAGCTGTGTATGAGACAGGTCACCTACATTTTGGGGTCCTGTTAGCTAGGGGTGATGGGAGTTGTAGTCCCAAAACATCTGGAGGGCCGAGTTTGGCGATGCCTGAGCTAGACTAATGGAGTTGATGATCTCTGTGTGGGATTAAACTGTGGAGTTCTGTCAGTGGAAGCCCTGCTGAAGAACTTCTGCTTATGAAATGGAGCTTCCCTTGTTGTTCCCCAATGCCCCTGAATTGGCTGAATAGCATGGGGAGGGGTGTGTGTGATCGTTCTGTCTGGAAAGCCAAAATATCTGTCCTGATGGAACGATCGCCTTAGCATAATGTTGAATTCCTCCCTCTGTTGTGTTACGTTACAAGAAATGCACGCATCTCTTGCTAGCCACATCGCTTGCTTTTATAGTCATAAAAATACTAGAACTGTTTGTGACTACTAAATGATGGCGAAGTTGATACAAAATGTAGTGGCTTGTTTCATTAGGGCAACAAAGCAGGGGATTTGTATTGAAGGATTTGTGTAGACTATTCAATGTGCAATCGAGTTAAGTTGCTTTACAGCAGGGGTAGCTAATGTAGTGCCTCCCGGATGTTGCTGGACTCCAGCTCTCATTGTCTTTGACTATTTGCCATGCTGGCTGGGGCTGATGGCTGATCTAGAGGGTACCACATTGGCTGCTTCTGTTTTAAAGCATATTGGCACGTGCCCTCAGAAAACCCATGCTTTTCTGTCTGCCCACCCACTCTGCTACCAACACAGTTCCAATGTATGGATTTATTTTTAGGTACATTGTACAGGGAGGCTAATAATGCATACTGAAATTGTTTTTCTTTTCAAATCAACAGGAATGTTGATTTGCCTATTACGATCCGCTTTG
The DNA here is from genome assembly GCF_965207765.1 of Zootoca vivipara. NCBI lineage: Eukaryota > Metazoa > Chordata > Lepidosauria > Squamata > Lacertidae > Zootoca > Zootoca vivipara. The sequence continues at coordinate 70,566,519 of NC_142582.1, read as the reverse complement.
CAAATTCTTCCAGACTAGTATCTCTGAGTCATATGTGTTAATATGGATCTGTAATGCTAAAATGCTTCTTTAATGTATCTCCAGATAATCCTTTACTGAAAAAAATTGGTATGGTTATGACTCAGTGTGCCTGTGTGGGTTTTAAATAAGTAGCAACTAACTGTCTTCAGTTCCCAACAATAGCATTTCCTCGGCTTGAAGGTTTTGGTGCTAAGCATAAGTTCACTTCCAGACTGCAGCTGCTTCGTAGAGCCTATGTGAGCAGTCATTAGGCTTTTGAAAAGGATTATTAAGCAAATGAACAGAGGGTGCTTTTTAACTAATGTATAACTTTGCATTCTAGTTTTGTTTCTGAACACAAGAAGACTGCTGCTGAGCGACTCCTTAAAGCAGAATGTCACAAAAGGTCTCACCCAGGCATTGCGACGAGCTTTCAACCAAAATGTCAATGCTCAAGTAAGCAAATTTAGTCATTTTTTAAAATAATCAAATTAAGAGCAAAGGCCAAGGAGAGAATGGGAAATGTCTCCACTCACTGTTATAATTATTTCTCTGTTGCATTTCAGATTGCATTGTATTCCTAACACATGCATACAGATCTACTGTATACAAATAATCCATTGGCACTTTTTTCTTTAGAAAGTGGGGGCAATTGATGGAACTGTATTATGGGTAGAATTTTGTCTGAGTGGTGTCTTCCTTTCTTGTTGCCAGCTACTGTGATGCTATCTGTTGAGAGTGAGGAAAATAAATTTAAATACTGAGCACTAAATTCTAAAATGTATGTGTGTGTGTGTGTGTGTGTGTGTGTGTGTGTGTTTCTGTCTGTCTGTCTGTCTGTCTGTCTGTCTGTCTGTCTGTGTCAACCCATTTCTCTTCTCCATCCCCATCAGTAGAAATTGGGCTTTTGGCAATTTGAAAATCACACACTTGGGACCATTTCTCAAGTGTGACTGAAAGAAATTTAATTTCTGCTATCATTATAGTTTTATAGCTTAAGCATTTAAAGGTTATATAATCTTATAATGCTTTGGTATGGAAAAGAAATTCTTTCTAGCTTAGCAGCATAACCCTGTGTGAGTTTGCTCAGAATAAGTTCCGTGGGACTTACTCATGAGTAAATGTGCATAGAAATACAACTTAGCTGTTGCATTTTCAACACCTGAGAACTGAAATTGATATACATAAATGGAAACATTCTATGCTGTCATCTAAACTGAATGTTTGAAAGGATGCGTTCTGTCACCCGTCCCTTCTCTTCTGGAGAGTATCTCTTTATTTGTGTAGGATTAGTATTGTGTGACTTGGATTTTTGGATTGCTGGTGGAATGTCTTTCTGTGCCACAGCCTTAAGCTGTATGTGAAAGTATGAGAGCGTATAATATTTCTATATGTCATTTACAGTCAGGTTTATGTCACTTGGAAGATAATATTTCTATACTTCTGCCATGAACAAGGAAGAAAAATGACTTTAATATCAATTTTCTTGCCCTGGTTAGGTTTATATTTCTCATTTTTCTTCAATATACCAGTTACCTGTAGAATTTATTTACTTGAATTTAAGGCTGTCCAGGGCATGAGCTTTTACTTGTTCTGATTGAAAAATGTTGCCATTTTGCAATGATGACAGCCTGTTTTATTGGAAAGTACAGCTCTTTTGAGTGGAATATATAAGAGTAATTCAAATGGGATGTGACTTCTAATTTATTTTAGGTATGATTGTCAGCTATCTTGTGGGAGTTGTCCAATGGCAGCAGGCCTCAAGGCATCAGAAATGAGGGAATTGGGAATAGTTTTGTTCTTAACAGCTTTTCCACAGCTTATCAAATAGCCTAGGAAGTTCAGTAAATGGCTGCCACTCCTGTTAGTCTATCCTCTAGCATGTGTTATATATTAGTTTATTTGAAGCTTAATGTTTATTCTAACAGAAAACAATTTTGACTTTAAAAATGGGGTTGGGAGGGGAGGGAGATTTGAGGCACCTTGATCACTGTCCATCTTAATTACACGAAACTAAGAGTTGTCAGAGGGCAAGCACTGATGAAAATAGATCCCTAGAGACTGTAACAGTAACCCAATGAAAACACAATTTTAAAGATGTTTAACAATATTGTGTGTACAATTCCAAGGAAATTATATATATTCATTTGTTTTATTTGTAACTGTGTTACGACACACAATTACTTCAGTATCCAATGAAATACAGCAAGAACGTTTCTAAAACCATCCTTAACAGCACAAACTTTTTAACTTGACAAAACTGTGATATCCATGTCTTGCCCACATTTCTTACTTTATTGCAAAATCCTGAATGAATGAAAGCAGCTTAACACGGTGTCAGAAGGCCAGCAATGAGGGGGGCAGTTTAATTTCTAAAGGGAGGAGTTCAAAAGTTGGGTCGTCATCTTGGAGAAGATCCTTTTCTGTGCTGGTGCAGAATTTACCTTACCCATAGGAGAAACCAGAAACAGAGCATCTCCCGCTGATCTCCAGGCATGGGTTGGCACAGACATGTTTATAGTATAAACATGGAGGAAGATAATGGAGCAGAGGCAAAATGATAATTTCAGGTTTGTTGTTCTTAACTGACAGATAATAAGGCAGGTTGTTGTGGAAAAAAGAAAAGGGTGTTTTATTCGTTGTATACATTTCTCTGCTGGATATCCAAGAGACTTTAGTTGCCAGATGGAAGGGACAACATTTGAGTGGCTTTATTCAGGAATATATTAATGTTCCGGGGCTCAGGTGGTGTGAATATGCTAATATTTCAACTTCTACCACAGAAAAAATTGTAAAGGAACAACGTATACGTAGGTGCTAAAGCTTATTTAATTCTGCACAGTTGTCTGTTTGGGTGAGGTGGGATTGGGAGAAAGCAGTTCTGTAGTTTTCCAAATTAGTGAGTGAAAAAAGTGGGTGAAATTCTTGGTTCTGATGAGAACTGTGGCTGCTGTTCAATCACAAAAGACCAAAGAGTCAATCAAGGGCCATGTGTGCTGGTAAGGATGCAGTAGGTGCACGACTAGTGTTGGCTTTACAACTGTTTCGGCACCAAGTGAAAACCTGCCTTTGTTGAGACGTTTGAAAGATGAGACGTTTGAAAGTTGGCCATTTTAAAGCTGGTTATTTTAGTCTGCTCCTTTTGTGGGTGTCATTTTGTGTGTGTGCGTGTGTGCTGTATTTCTGTATGTGAAAATGGGGCAATGTGGTTGTGGTTCTGTTTGCTCCTCATACATTTCCTCCTCTCCTCTCCTGGAATGCAAGCTCCTGGGTCCGATCTCTTCCTCTAGGGTATGGTCAATAGAACTAAGTAGCTAGCTTTTAATGTATATGGAAATAGCAAGTTTCATTCCACCAGGGCGCAGAAGCTGATACAAATTCCATTAATATATTACCTAACAAAGAATAATGAAACAATTTACAAAGCCAGGGCAAAGCCAACATCATCCATGTAACTTGGAGTTCTTTCAGAAAATCTTGTTGATGTTTTCAGATTGTTTAGTGAACTATGAGAGAGGTGACCACAAGGCTTGGGATGTTCCTGTGTATAAGCCAGCATCAAGGCTAGTTGCAACAAATGGGAACAAATTTAGTGGTCACGGGTACAAGTGCAGTGGGCACTTTAGATTTTGCACTTGTTCTTTAGTTATTAATTAAACTTTTTTTTTTAGTTGCTCATCATTTTACATACAGTACAGGGATGTTTGTTTGAATTGCATGTGTGTAAATGATTACTATTTTAAAAGTGGGCTAGAATAAATGGTAGATTAGATCAAAGGTTGAGGAATAGTCAACATTATTTGAATTCTATACAACTTACCATATTAAAAATATACCGTAGCTAAGCGGTATACGGAAAATTGAAGCAACAATAGACAACTGAAACAAAATACTACAAAAATGGGGATGCGGGTGGTGCTGTGGTCTAAACCACTGAGCCTTTTGGGCTTGCCGATCAGAAGGTTGATGGTTCGAATCCGTGCAACAGTGGTGAACTCCCGTTGCTCTGTCCCAGCTTATGCCAACCTAACAGTTCAAAAGCATACCAGTGCAAGTAGATAAATAGGTACCGCTGTGGCGGGAAGGTAAATGGCGTTTCTGTGTGCTCTGGCTTCCATCAAGGTGTTCTGTTGTGCCAGAAGCAGTTTAGTCATGCTGGCCACATGACCCAGAAATCTGTCTGTGGACAAACCCTGGCTCCTGAAGTGAGATGAGCGCTGTACCCCATAGTCGCCTATAACTGGACTTAACTGTCCAGGAATCCTTTATCATTATCAGTTCATTTTCCTTCTGACACACCCTCCCTCTCAGCTTCTGGATTCTCACCCAGGGTCCAAACAAACTCAGACCACCCACAAAAGTATCACATTGAGAAAAGCTCCTGATCTCTCACTCTAGATAGGCTTTTTATGGGCAAGTCCAAGGTAGATGGCATTTCCTGAGGCTGTCCACAGTTGTGCCCCATTCAACTGCACTCTACATACCCAGTACAGCAGATTTGTTGATTTTCCCAGGGGGTTCAGTGGATGGGAAAAGGACCTCCCTCTACTCGCCCCCCCCCCGTCCTTTCCTCCTCCAGCCATCTATGTATTCTTAGTTACTTTTGTGGAGCAGGATATGCAGGGCTAAGTGTAGGTTTAAATTTCACTATTCATTTATGCAGCTCTTTCTGAGGTTCTCAATTCTCAACTCTAAATAGCCTGGCTTAAATTGATTAGTCTTGAGAAAGAAAGGTATGTGACATTCAGATGCATGCTATTTTTCTGTGTGCTTTTTTCAGGTTGAAGTTCTGGAACAGTCAAACAATGTGACAGTTGGTTACTATGTAACTCACGAGAGTCTGGTTTTTGTACCTGCTGTGGTTATCGAAATGTTAATTGCATATGGTGTGAGCAATGCCACCTTGGATATTAAGCAACATGTGCCAAATCTTCATTCTGTTGCTGTATTAGCCTTGCCATGGGACCCACTGCCAGCTTACCACTTTCAGCTGAAAACAGGCAAGTCATAAACACGCAGTTTTGTATAAATCCCTACCGTAAGTGTCCCGGTATCAGCAAAAGTATTGTTTGGATTCAACGGGGATAAAATAATCCAAGATGTCACTTGATGAAATGAATCTTAGTTGATTAATCGTAAGAGGTTTAATAAAATTTGCTGAAATTTATGCATGAAATAAGAGGTCTCAAGCAGTAGCACACTTTGCCTTTGTATGCATCAAAGCATTTTAATTGAAGCATTCCTTATTGTGTGAGAGCGAAGAGGGAACAACTCTCTTTAAATGGTGCTTGCCACCTATGGTCATTAATAATGTATTAATGCTGTCAGATTTCAGTATTTTTCTAGCTGATCATGAGTTTTCAGCCACACACTTATCAATGTGAGCCTTCCCTTCACACTTTATGGCAGGGGTAGGCAACCTGCAGCCCACAGCTTAATTAAGTCCAGCAGTGCTCCATTTGGCCCATGAGGCTGTTTCTCCCTAATCATGCCTACCTGAATCACACCTTACATCAGGCACCCCCAAACATCGGCCCTCCAGATGTTTTGGACTACAATTCCCATCTTCCCCAACCACTGGTCCTGTTAGCTAGGGATCATGGGAGTTGTAGGCCAAAACATCTGGAGGGGATGCCTGCCTTACATTATATATGATGTCAGGTATAGGGCAGGTGGAGACATGGTTGCAAGGGCACAATCAGGAGCCTTAAAAAGCAAACCCAATCAGGCACTGGGGAAGGAGGCTTGCTCTCACTGTCAGTCACCAGGGATTGATAATGGGAAGGAATTAACTACACCAGGGCTGGTGTAGCTAAGGGCCTGTCTTTGGACAAGTTGAGAGAATGAAATGGCTTAAGATCCTTCAGACCCAGTTGCTGGGAACATGCTTTCTATGGCCAAAAGCAGGAATCCACACGGGTGGAAGAATCAACCCATTGTCTGAAATGGACTAAAAAAGGGAAAATAACTTATTATGAAAAGGCTACCACACCCACCTCCTGCCCTGACTGCCCTAAGGACCTCTTCCCTCTTCCCTTCATATGCAGGATTGGTCTATCCAAAAGCGAAATAATGTATTTATATTCACTAAACACTTGGCTATTCTTCATCTAGAACTGCAGTTTGTGGGTCAATCTGACAACATACAGTCATGCAGATTTATTCAGACCATGGAACAAAGATTGCAGAAAGCATTTCAGGATGCTGAGAGAAAGGTCTTGAACACCAGTAGCAAGTTAACTGTTCAGGTAATATTCTTTAACTTTATTAGTCACCTTTTATGGGTTATGCCTGTAATACTTTGCAAAACTTTTATTAAACATGTTGTTATTGTTATAACTTCACAGCCAATATGAAAATATTTTATATTTGTTATTTTGTTAATAGCTCAATGATTCTTATGGCTGCATCTTCTGCAGCTGGTGTATAAACAAGCCCAACGTTTATCATCTGTACTTTTTTTTTTTTTTGCAGAACCAGACATTAAATTGTAAACCTTACAGATTAAGTTAATTTTATAAAGAACATAATGTGAAATGGAATGGGTCTTGTTTACTCACGTTAATAAAGATATTTATTTTCCAGAAGTTGAAAGGCACAATTATAAGTAGTCATATTGGCCCCACTCAACTATAGCACATATATATGCAGTTTTTTTAATGCAACAAGGATTGTATACATGCCAACTGGCTTCTACCTCTATCATTCTAAATGGAAATTATATCAGGATAAAGCAGCATTGTAAACTGTTGTTCATTTATCAGAAATGTCTGTTCCATGTCAATATGTCCCGACCAGCTTTTCCGTTTGATATGCCATTTCATAATTACATGAGATTGCCCTACGTTTCTTAGCTCTTTAGAAAGCACTGGCACTGCAGATAAGTGGCTAAATAATAACATGATTTTTAAAGAGAGTCCTAACCTCACCTGCATACCAGACATGCACAGCTTGTGTCCTACAATAATCAAAATCAGGAGGACCCTGGTAGGCTGTGCTAAGTGGCTGGTATGTTTTATTGGTAGGTTATAAACAGAACAGAACTGGACGATACATTAGAATGAGCAAGAAGAGATGCAGCAATAGATCAGGGAGAAATTGTTTTCAACTATGCCAGCAGAAAAAAATAGCTTTAAGGTTTATAAGTGGGTGCTTGTACCATTTTGCCATGGACTGGAATGGAGTAAATGGCTTCTTGGTATCATAGTGGAAACAGACTTGCCTTTAAAGTTCACTAAATCTATTTTAGTTTCTTGATTAAAGATTGTATTCAATAAAATTTTTGCTCTAGTGCAAGGATTAGCCCCAGTACAACAGGATCTGCCCCCCCCCTGCATGTGCCCTGCACTATCTTCAGATCTGCTCTGGGGGGTTGGGGGAACCCCCAGGACAGATTTAGGGACTTCTGGGAGGAGATGATGGGCGGATGGAATGTTCCCTTTAGCTACGTTGAATACGACCCTATGTGTCTGTGTACTTTCATTTATGTACAGTGCCTAGTATATTTTGGCCCTTTTTTCAAATAACAAAGGTGAAGAAGAGTAATCCTTGCTCTTTTGCTTTTCCTATGAACATCAAAAAAGATGGAAGCTTTGTCTGCCTAGATATTTGCCGCAGGTCAGTGCAAATTGAATGCACGTGCATTTGACCTGAGTAACCTGCTCTGTAAGCATCCGGGGATCTGTGTGGGCATGGCATTGCCTTGTTGAAAATGGCACTGGTCTGAAGACAGGCACGTTTTCTCCACCTCGACTTATGGCACCAGAAATTTGTGTTGATGAAAGTCCCCTACATGGAATATTGTGACTCACCCATGCATGGAACATGTTGTGTCCTTCTTACCTCGCCTGCCCTGTCCCTCTTCCACTTTTTTCTCAACTTGACTCAGTTTAAACGATTAATTTTTTCAGGGTTTCTCTACCTCCCGTGCCCCACTTACGGTTTGCACAGTTGCGCAACCCTTTAATAAAAGATGGGATCCCAATGCAATGAATGTTCAGAATATTGGAAGGGAGCAGAACTTTGCATACCAGAAATGCAACCAAACCTGTGCATACCTGCAAACACATCAGCACTTTCTAAGTAAGATATAGGATGTGCTTCTAAGACAGGAAGAAGCATGCAACAAACATGCTGTAAGCAAGAAGCAATGCAGATGTGCCTTTAATTCTTGTCCATAGAATATAGGCAAGTGCTTCTAATTTGATGTTTTAGGTCAAAGCTATAGTTGAGGAAGGTACCTTTCCCCCCAATACAACCCTGTAATGAGCATGGCGCACAGCCCATACTTGTCCTATGCCTATCCTTACCAGACATGTGGACTGGTTGTACATATGGAATACAGAGTTGTAGGATTATGCTGGTTCTGAATGGTGAAACAGCACCTTCTGAAATGAAAACTATCTGAGTTAGCCCTCCTTTGTCCTGGAGTGGAAATACTCTTTTTCTTCTTAGCTGCTTCTGTAACAAAGCTGGATAGTCTAGCCAAGGAGTTAAGACACCCACGAGCATGTGTGTTTAACAGTGACAGCATGATTAACATTTTTCTTTGCCATGTGCACTAATGTAATAATATGCAGGAAAAAAAGTTATGTCAAAATGAAGCTACCGGCTGTTTCTCCGCTTTGGTCTTGTTTCAGATACTGAGCACATCAAATGTTTCTCAGGCTGTAACTCTCTTTTATGTGGTGAAAAATGAAAGCACAGTCTTAAATGGCACCGTGTCGAGCTACCTTCTCAATCATCTTTCAGCAGAATTGGTGGGATTCTATCTCACCTACCCACCCCTGAATATTGCTGAAGGTAAGCCTGCAAAGTGATCGAATTATTTGCATTCTTTCGGTGTTCGTTAGTCAAGACTTTAAAAAACATTCCCATTGGAAGTTAAGCACCACAGCCTTTTCTGCTCCAAATATTTCTACTGTGTAACAAGTGGTTCCTATATCCATCTAGACCAGGGGTCAGCAACCTAAGGCCCATGGGGGTTGTTTAACCGGCCCATGGACCCCCGCTGCCCGCTCGGTCGGCTCCCGTGCGCCGTGGGGACAGAGTGGGGACAGCCTTCCGTGACGCTGGCCGGCTTCCCTGCAGCCAATGGGAAGCTGCGCACTCCTCCTCCACACTGGAATCAGCGCCGGAAATAGCGTTTGTGTGTGTGTGTGTGTGTGTGTGTGTGCGCACACACACACCGGCCCACCACGGCGTCTGCGAGACCGTGAACTGGCCCAAGCCACAAAAACTTTGCCAACCGATCTAGACTATGATGCTTCCTTTCTTAAAAGAAGCCCAGATCAGGAAAAAAAGTAAAAAACCATGGTTGAAGTGCACCTCAGAAGGAAAACAGCTGGTTCCTCATATTGTTATGAACCACCAATATAGAGTATTTTGTGATATTAGCTCTTCATTAAATGACTGACTTTTTTGGTGGACTGTGTCTGTGGACAAGATTTTCTTTAAAGCAGTGAACAGAATTAAAAACCTAGGGTAGGGATCTGAAAAAAATGCTGCACCGTGCTTCTTACAACAAAATAAAATCCTGTGCAGTACATGGATGGTAAAGATGTGAAAGCCATGTTGCCAACAAAAATAAGTGACTTAAAATGCCAGGTGGACAGCCATCCACTGTACACCAGAGGTCCAGTTTTCTGATTCTGACCCCTAAAAATAAGGAGATGCTAGATGGAATTGTGAGGTGAAGGCCATGACTGTTTCACTACATACAGAAGACAACTAACTGGGTAAGGGAGCCCATAATACCATTCTACAAAGAATTCACAATTAAGCAATAAGATGACTTGGGGTAATGAAGAAGGGAACACAAACATAAAGGCAAACATTTTTTAAAAGGACCACTCTTGATGCTCATATATACATTTTTTCCCTTTACCTCATGTTTGCAGTGGAAATATGCAATAGGCTGTCAGGATGAGCTTGCAAAGTTTTCTTCTATAAAAGCAGTTTGAGGATGGATACATCTTGTAATTCAGCCTCTAGGCTGAACTGAACCCTTCTGACTGCTATTTATTCTGTCTGATAGCTATATTTCCACGACTTTAAAGATCCAGTGTCTTCCTAGATGAAAAGCTGACAAAAGTGTATTGTGAAATGAGTGTTAAATCACCATTTGAAGAAAATAATCATTCATGATCCTACTTTGATTTGCTTACCCCCTCACTGGTTAGCAGTTTCACGAAACATTCATCTGAAGCTTCTTGTGTGAATCTTGTGTATATCAGTCTAACCCTTGGTGATCCAAGATCCATAGTCCAGCCAAAACAACAGAGTGATGGATATGTATTCAGAAGTTCCTGGGCTTGCTTTGTAAAACCAGAGCTGCTAGGGCTGAAGCCTGCCTTCACACTGTTCTTACACTTGTGACGCTGCAAGTCCTGCCCTGTAATTTCAGGAACACAAAACCTAGTTGCAGTTAATCATAGTGAATAGGAACTGGGAACATAATCATTCTTTGTTTATTGATGTTCTCTTTATAGTTCTAAAAATCAGGTTTTGTAAATGTGACATAAATTTTGTATATAATTCTATTCTTCTTTTGTTTCAAAGCTTTGGAATATCCAAATCTAGACACTTCAGAAGCAACTAGAGACTACTGGGTTATTACAGGTAAATGTTTGCTTTTTTTTTTAAAGGAAAACTTCCCACCACTCTCTTTTCAATGATTTATTCTGAATTATGAGAAAATGTTCCACCCTGAATTCTATTATTATGAAAAGGGGTTTAAAAAAACAAACCCCTGAAAATTTGGGATTTTCAGTGGCTCACAGCTTCTATAGTTGCTGTGTGTTCTTTGAAGCGCTCATAGAATTGTAGAGTTGGAAGGGACCCCCAGGGTCACCTCGTCCAACGCCCTGCAATGCAGGAATGCTGCCCACAGCTGTCCCTAGGTGGGCTCAAACCACCAATCTTCTGGTTAACAGGAAAGACGCACTGATGAGCAGGTCTGCTGCCAGCTTGTAGGAATGCCTGCTGGTGGTCTCATGTTATGCTGCTTTATGTGTATATTTCTAATTGAAGCAAATATTGTAGCATCTCTCCTCCAAGGGGAACCAAAAACTGCAACCCCGCCGCCACCACCAACAACAACTTGGAAATTGTGTAGGTATTGTGCAGCAATAGGGCTTTATTTTGCATCTATTTGGCACTATTTGTATAGTAATGCTGAGGTTTATTGGGTAAAGGAATAAAAATTGGCTCTGCAGCACCTGCCCCACTTGGAAAATATTCCTTTAGGCTAGAACTACGTCCATAGAGAGTATTTCTTGGTTCCACAAGTTAAAATAGACACTGTACTTTGTAATGGAGCCTGATTAGCTTTGTCTTTTCCATGCACCAGCATGAATTCAGGCCATTTCTACGAGGGCCAAGTGTTTCCTATGCTCTTATGACTCTTACGACCAACCATACTTGAATCCTAGTACCACAACTGCATTCTCTTCAGGATTCCACTTCCATTTCCGTGGCCCATTGTGGATTTTTGCCTCTCACCTGTCTTGTAGAGACAGTTTCCTCTGCCCCAGTTCTTTTGCTCTTTTTCCTATCTCATATTGATTGCCAACCTGGCCACCTCTAGGTGGGGGCTGGAGTTGCAATCCAAAATATCTTGGGGAGCGCCAGGTTGGCAAAGGCTGATCTAGGAGGTACAGCAGCCTGTGAGTGCTCTCATTTCCAAACATTTCCCATTCTTTGGAGGTCTGCTGTTTTGCATACAGTAATGCAATAGTTCACTTTGGCTTCAATTCATCTCTCAGTGTGTGTGCGTGCATGCATGCACATAAGTGGACGTGCATATACTTTCTGGAAACTAATTTCACCATTGGTGAAGAACAGTGCTTAATGAGAAAATGTTTAAGGCAGGGATATGTCAATAACCCACACAATTCACAGGAGTTTAGAAAGCAGGAGGAGACCAGCTGATCAGAAGCAAAGGGGGTTGTGCTGTCGAATGAAAAGTTAGGTTAAGTATTTAGAGGGGGGGGACTTCTATCTGTAAGAGCAGCTCAATAATGGAATAAGCTGCCCTATGGGGCGAACTTATGGAACTAGCCTGCTTGGCAGTTTTAAGGGGAAAAAAACTGTTTCACTGGCAGTCTGCAGGTTTAGGATAACCAGTCTTTGAAAAGGAGGTTGGATTAGGTGACCCAATTTGTTTTCCTCAGCTCCATAGCTGTACATGTCCCTGCAGCTCTGATGTTGTTATATCTTGAATCAGTTGCTACAGAATTTCCTCTCTCCCCCCCCCCCCATGACTTTCACAGTTATACAGGGAGTTGACATTACATTGCTGGGGGTGAATAACCAGAGTTTTGCAAGACTAATGGAGCAGCGTTTAGCACCACTCTTCATGATGTCCCATCAACAAGGAAGACGATTTAAAAGAGCCACTACAGTTGGCAGCTATACTGTGCAGGTGGGTGCTAAGACCATCCTCCCCCCCAAGCCCCCCCCCCCACATACTTTGCTGGTGTTTTTAACTTGCTGTTACAATCTGTAGGTAACATGTTTGTGTATAATCTAGAAGCCACTTGGAGGGATGCTGTGAAAAGTTTAAAATGAAACAAGCAAATGTTTTTTAACTTACTTCTGTATAAATTACAAAATTATTTCACAAATAATTATTTGCTTCCCCCTCTTCTAATCAAGAGTGATATTGAATTAGGTAACACTTTTATCTGCGCCAGATCCACTGAAGATTTGTAATGTGACAATATGGAATACTGAAATGGCCTTTAAATTTGGTTGTAGCTGTTTAAGTCATGCTCAGGGTAGACCCATTAAAACCAGTGGGCTTAAATTATTTAAATCTAGTAGGATCATAGGGTCTCAGTCTTACACTGGCACAGTTCATTGGTCCATCTAGCTCAATATTGTCTGCAACGGATTGGCCCCAGGATGGAAGATTTTTTACACCCTGGATTAGAAAGAGTTAATCCACCTCCAGCTTAACTAACAGCACATCTTTAGGAGGCGGGAAGGTGCCCGATTTAAAAAGGAGGGAATAACCGTTTTGGCAGTTGGGAAGAGGGAGAGTGGGAGCTTGGTGACGAAGAGGGAAGAAGAAGGGTGTGGGGCCAGGATAGTGGTGGTTTAGGTTAGGCTTAGGATAACTTGAAGTTAAAGTCTGACAGAGTTAATGTATAACTGTAACTAAGCTGGTAAACTTATGCATCGTTAAGAAAAGAAAAACCTATGTTCTCAAGAAAATAAAATTCATCTTCTTTTTGTGCTAAAGAGTATCGTCTTTGTCATTCCAGCAGTGTATGGAGGTGGAGACTCAGAAAAGGGCAAAACTTACCTAAGGAAAAGGGGATAGTTTGTGTCCTAGAGTCACACAGGAAGGGCAGTATGGTGAAAACTTAGAGTGCCACAAGTTTGCCAGGGTGATATGGCAGTGGGGATCTGAGTTGACGGAGTACCTGTTCTGTAGGCAAGAGGTTGTTCATTCAAATAGCCCTGAGTGTTGGTGAGATCAGGCCACGAAAGCTGGAATTATACTCTCTTTACTGAGAAGCCCAGAATTGAGGGGTTTATTTTAAGGCTTCAGGAATTGAGTACCCTGTACCCTTTTTCATCTCATAATCTATTGGCAATGTCGGCAAGGGGGTTCGTCGCATTGTCTACACTGACTGGCAGTGGCCAGACCAGGGTTTCAGGTAGGGGTGTCTCCCAAAAACACCCTGGAGATGTTGGGGGTTAAATTTGCAACTTTCTCAGGAAAGGCAGATGCTTTCCCACCTGAGCTACCCATATCCTAATTCATTGGTTTCAAGGGCCTTCTCTGAGTATGACTTAGTAGGATGCAACCCATTGTCTGTAACAGATTGTAACCAATGGCTTGGGTTTTCCCCCTTTCCATTTTCTGTGCTGGCAATGATTGTGTAAAGGAGCTAGAGAACTAGGCTGAGTACCTCACTATTTGGTATGTGTACTCAAGGCCACAAAGTGCCATTTAGTGGCTGTTTTAGACACCACTGGGCAGGAGGGGACAAAGCTGTGGAACTGACATCCCAGCAGTGACACCACTGTCTCTTATGTGGATGGTAGGGGACTGCCACTCCTGCTACTGGGTTAATTAATCAGTGGGGCAGTATTCCTGAACCCAATGTGTCATTGAGCAGAGGGAGAAGCAAGGCACCCAGAGGGTGGAAATGTGGAAGAAGTGTTGGCTACCGAGCAAACCTGTGGGGTATAAACAGGTTCTCATTGACATGGTTTTTATGCTTCTGCTCGAAATATTTCCCCTTTGAACATTTATGTATACTGTACTGCTATTTCAATTGAAAACGTAGATCTAATTTATCAGTCTATTTCTATGCTAATATTATCTGTCTCGTCATAGAAGTGAGTTTATACTATAAATGAGATTTCTGCCCCCTCTCCCTTTGTCTTTCTCTCTTGCTTGATAAGATGGTAAAAATGCAGCGAATTCCAGGTCCCAAGGAGCCTGCTGAATTGACCTATTATACTATATACAATGGGAAACCTTTGTTGGGCACTACAGCTGCCAAAATTTTGAGCACTGTTGATTCACAGAGGATGGCCTTGACACTGGGATATGTCGTTCAAGTACAAGCTGATCGTAAGGAATCTTTGCTTTGCTTTCAGATAATTTATCATAATTATTATGATTGCCTATTACTGTATAATAAAATCAGCATGGCGCATCCCATATGGTGGCTTATCTACTTTGGTCAGTAACTCTTGTAAATGCTGATTACCTATGTTTTTCTCTGAATACTTTCTTATGTGCTTTATTAATATGTACCTTAAATGATAACAGAGCTCTCTGGCGATATATATAATAGCTAGGATCATCATCTACTCTAACTGACTCTTTGGTGTTAAGAACTAGAGCTGAAGGCATGATTTTAAAATAATACCCCTTCTTTGCTTTTCATGGCAGCCAGAATGTAGAACTTAAAAGAGATATGTGCTGCTTTAGAATTGTTTCTCTAAAGGCTGGTAGGAAACCATGTTCTCTGAAAGTCTACAAAGGCATTTGCGGTAATATCCCAACCCTGACCACCTACTGCTTCATCGTCATTATTTTACTTTACATAGTGAATGCAAAATATGAACTGGGTTAGAAGTCTTGATCTGGATGCAGTCTGCTCTGATTCCCACCCCCAATAACCAGCATCAACTGGAGAAAGCAGAGCATGCTAAATATTTGCATAAATATTTAAGTGGGGCATTTGTTGCGGCTTCAAATGCATCCCAGTAGAATTAATGGACATCAAACAGCAGCAGTATGGGCTGGTTTGCTTCCTGTGCTGTAAGGAGTCTGTATAAATCTTTTCATTTTAGCTACTGTATTTAAAATGATTTTCCTGGTTCACACATCGCATTATGCCAAACCATGGCTTAGAACAAATGTGTGGGCTCCAGGACATGAAGTTATAGCCACTTTGCTCCTTGACAGTTGTTCTGTTTCTGCGTTGAGGCTAAGTCATGGTCTGACTTTGTGTGTTGGCCAAACCTGGACTCATGGTTTAGCATTCCCAGAATAACCAAGATCCACAAATGATAGGATAAATATTGTTGGCAGCTTGCAGTTAGCCTGGAGACAGCTGAACAATGACCCGCGTTTGGAAAATATAGCACAGCAGCAAATCAACCTGTGAGGAGCAAAGCAGCCACAATCTCCTGTTTTGGAGCTCATTCATTTGTGCTAAGCCATGGTTTTGCTTAGTGTGATGTGCAAACCAGGCCCATATTATTTATGTAACAGCTTAGCTTTTTCCTGCAATTAACAGTTTTCTCAAATCAGTGAATGAAGCAAGTTATTTGTTTTTGGTTCATGTTAGTCATTTAGATGATGGATGTTTGTAGGCATTCTTCAAAGGAGGAATGACTTGAAGTTTCATTGTAAACCTTTGACAACTCTTAAGTGTCCACAAGTATACATTCTGATATAAGTGTAGATCAATATATTGACTGATCACAAGCTAATCAGATCATTGTAGAATGTAGTCATAGTGGACCATTAGCCCCATGTATTTAGTAGATTTATTATAATTATTATTGACAATATGTGGAACAGAACTTGTCATAGTTGATCACAAAGGACAAGTATGCACATGTGGCTCCAAATGGCAACCAAATACTGAAATCCATCCATCTCTTCTGGTTACAATTTTTAATTTATTAAATTGGTTATTCGCCTAATGCTGCAGTCTCTGGCAATGTCCAAAAGAATGTTAAAAGATCACTTACCATTTCTTCTCTAGAGCAGATACCTTGTGGATTGAAGTTTAAATATTAATTGTTCATATGCAGCTTTGTCATGGCTGAAATTACACAGATTATTCACAAAGTGAAAATAAAAAAACAATTTCCATCAAACTGTTCAAATATTGGATATTATAAAAATTCTTAATTATTTACAGTGATTACGACATCTTTTGGCTAATTCTGTAAATATTAATAGTACATTATTGATTTTAAGTATTGCTCCAGATGGAAATAGACCTGGACCTATTTCCAACTTCTAGTTACTTAAGTGTTATTTTACTAATCATTCATTTATTAATATTATTGCTTGATCATTATGGGAGAAAGCAGGGCATTCAGTTAGTAGTTTTTAAGTGCTTGTATGGTGGGCAGTGGAGTGGGAAAGGCAACCTCTGCCATAACTGATAAGAATTAGAGCTACAGCTTAAATAACCCACTTATTATCTTGGGTGAAGTGGGACATGTGAAGCTACTTATACCAAGCCGGACAATTTGTCCATTGAATTCAATATTATCCAAACTGATTGGCAGGGGCTTGCCAAATGAAACCTTTGCCCGCAGAATATGCGATCCACCACTGAACTCTAGCTTTGCCCCTAAGTGATGTTGCTCTGATATTTCTCCCATAATAGGGGTGAACAAGTCACTCTCTGCACCCTTTTTCTCCATAGCTAATAGTAATGGTTGTCCTCCATAGGTTGTGGTAGAGCACAATTCACATGCTTGAACAGTTGGGGAAAATATCTGCCACTGCCTGCGTGAGACTTTCTGAGAGCTCCTGCCAAGAGCAAACAGTACTGGACTTGCTGGTCCGACTCATTATAAAATTGCTTTATAAGTTTACTTTCTCTCCTCCTTGATTATATACAGCTGTGGTGAAAAACCCACCCAACAACCTATGGATCATTGCTGCAGTGTTGGCTCCCATTGCTGTGGTTACAGTCATCATCATCATTATCACGGCAGTTCTGTGCAGGAAGAACAAAAATGACTTCAAGGGAGACACCATGATGAACTTGCCACAGAGAGCCAAAGTAAGTAATTTTCATCCCAGGATCAGGAAGGGGAATTTCTTCTTCATTGTTACATTCTCCATCATTCTGTATTTGAAGAATAAGATTGTGCTCTCTTTGGACAGAGTTTACTAAACCAGTAAGACAATAAATACTCTGTGCTCAGAGACAGAATGAAGCCATTCCCATTTATAGGCTCCTGTCCAAGTGCAAGGCAGTCTTTATAGTGTAAGTCCCTGTGAAACGGAGGAAGTGCTAGCTGCTTAATGTGTCTTCAAAATAACCTTAAAACCCCCTCTTTTTTCAACCATACAGGTTGAGCAGGCATTATTGGGAGGAGGGTTAGAAGGAAATACAGAATAGAATACGTGATTCACGGCAATATGCTTCCTGATAACTGCTGCTATTCAGTTCTTTTTGCCAGGGAGTCTAAAAAGGCGTTATCAGGTGTTTGAAACACTCTATTAACTTACTAGTGCCTCATGACCATAATAGAACAGCATGGTTGAAATGAGATAATAGATATTCACCAGTTGTGCCTGCATGCCGAAGAAAGAAACAATCTAGCTCTACCAGGTCAAAGTGGTGAATAAAATATCCTGATCAATATCAATCACTAATTCTAAGTTTTCTAGACATTTTTATTCTAGGTACTAGGTACTAGTCATATCTAAAAGGAAAAGCAAGACAATCATTTAAGAAAAATATAGAAACCTTATTAAAATTTTATGAAATAAAAAATAAAAATAAACAGGACAGTCGACTCTTATCTTATGCGATGCTTATGTTTCAAGGATAGTGCATAAAGCCAAAATGGTGTATAGTCAAAACAAACTCTCCCTGCACTTTTGAATGCATGCTCAAGGTGAGTGCAATGGCAAGTGGGATTGCCGATATCCCCCGCTGGATGCCTGCTCCCCTTTTTTATTTTTTTCAGCCAAGTGCATAAAGCTGAATTCACACAAGCTAAATGAGCCTACGTTGTTGGTGGACTGTATACATTAATAGTTTGTCTCTTTCCTGATTTTAATAATAATATCATATCACTTTTATACAGTTTAAATACAGAAATAGCAAAAGCAGATAGCACACCCAGGTGTCACAATTTCCTTTTTTTTTCTTTTGAAGAGGCCCGAAATATGATTGGAGTCAAAAATCTGAGCTACATGCTTTTTTGTATAACAGATTTACAAGTAGGATAGTAAAGCAAACAATAGGGAAATCCTCAACATTTTTTACCTCCATTTGGCTGAACTGAAACTGGAGGTTGAAAGTTCATAGGAAGCAGCAAGTTAAGTGGTGCTACCTCACCTGAGTCTGAAAATGGATTGCAGTTGTTGTGTTCCAGGAAAGCTTAATGTTTCCTGGACGGTTCTTGGGGGCTTGTCTTTGAGAAGACCCTTGGTGACAGATAAGCTTTCAAGAAAGATCTGCCTGTGGTTTTTTTGTTTTTGTTTTACTTATTTATTTGAATGTATTTATTTATTGAATTTCCAAATTCTCTGGGTAATTCTCAATAAAAATATAAAACAATACATATAAAAATATAAAATGATGCATGTTTATGAAATCTAAACTAGATAAAACGGTGTAAAGCCGGAATAAAAATACAATGGCAGATGAAACAGCAGTGCAAAAGGTATAAACCCCGCACATGCACATGCACACATACATAAATCTATGGAACACTGAAGCACTTTCCTAAAAGGCCTGGCAGCGCAACAGAAAAACTACAGCGTTGGCACCAAGTATGTCTCTCTAAGGAGAGCCTGCCACAGTCAGTGTTGGAATGTGTTTGAGTTTACTTGGTGAAGTTGAAGATGTCTTGCCAGCAACAAGAAGTGTTCGTATGGCCTTGAATGTTATCTGGAGTCTTCAGACTCAGCTTTGGGAACCTTGTTTTCTTCTCTCTCAGCACCATGGTCCCCCTCCAAACAATCACCTCTTCCCTGTGCCTAAAGTTTACTCTTTGAAAACAGCAGATGATCCTCTGGGTACATATCCTGGCTTACATCTAGTTTGCTCTTTACTTCATTACTCTGGCCAGCATCTGTACAGTTCGGAATTCTGTGGGTTAGTTAAGGCTCTTGCCATGAATATAAAATTTGGATAGTATAATTAAAGGAACATTTGTGCACAGGGATAAGAGGATAAAGGTTCTTCCTGTTTTTGATTTATGTGCTCTAGTGTTAAATGTTTGATTAATGAAATTAGAAGAACATTTTGTTTTCATTTTAGCCTGCCTGGAGTTTTGGTCTGTCAGGCATAACAGTAATCGTAATTGCTAGCAAATTATTAAGCGTAAAATCTTGGCAATGCAAATAGTTGCCAGTAATATGTGCTGAGTGTATTTAAATAGACTGTGTGTTGTTTCTGTAGTTGCAAAAATGCCTGAAACTACTTGAGCACTGCAAACCTTCTGGATGAAAAATCTGTTCTGTGAATATGGCTGAAGTGGTTTGTTTATTAAAATTATGCTTATGAAATGACGTTATAATCTGTGTATACTTAAAATCTATTGATTAGGATGGCTGCTGAGGGCCTTTGCTCTGCAAAATATAACATTTCAAGTCTTCCAAAAAGGAACCTTCTTGGCTTGCTGCTTTTATTCTTGTGGAGTGTATCTATTTTATTTGCTCTGCTCTGCTTGCTTTGATTTCACATATCAAGGGGGAACAAGGAGAGTGGAACTGCATAATCAGTGCTGCAGTCCTGCTGCTGCTAAGAGAATCCTATGCACTGCAGTTCTTTGCACGGAAGGGCTGCCTGCTGGACCACCTTTTAGAACTCTCCCTTTGTGAATGGAACTAAGCGAATTATTGAAAGGATAGAGGGGTAATGAATCCTTTGGCATTAAATGTTACAATATGCAGCAGGTGAGGGAAGAGATTTGGTGTGCCACCCAGGCCGTCCTGTTAAGGACAGCTCTTTAAAGGAAGCTGGGCAAATTGAATGTACTCGGGAAAGATCAAGTCTAGGATCTTGAGAGTTCTTAAATCCTTTTGTCATCCTTGATTGCTTTAACAATAAGGATGTTCTGTACTACAGACATTTGTGTCAACTGAGTTCAACCAAAAAGAAAAGTGGGGGAAGTGAGGTTGCTGGCACAAGAAGTGAATGAATGCACATAAGCATGCTCTCCAAAATAAGGGCAGCTGAGAGTTTTTTGAGAGTTTTTTGCCTGATAGAAACTGAAATACTTTGAGAGGATTGACTATCGAATGTGTTGGATTTCAGCTACATTATTTTATGTTTTGATGTGGAGGCTATCTGTGTTAAATCTCTGTTCATTTTAATTCATGGCATGATTTTAGAAACAGTGATTTTATATCTGAAGGGCAAGGAAAGTCAGGTGTATGAACCCTGTACCCTGTGCTCTTATGGCAGATAATGCATGCCTGTTGGCTTAAATGTTGCTGTTAATGTAATCAAATGAGTACATTTCTGTAGAGTTCCATTGCAAGGGCATTTGCATACTTTTATGTTCACAGAACTGTTCATCTGACAGTATCCAGTCAGCTTCAGTCCTCTGCTTTGATACGAAATTTTGAACTGGTGGGCACAGCCACATTACAATGCTGAAATGATTTTTGTGGTTTATTTCTGGAGTTCACACATTTCCTCCCCATTACTGTATTCCTGCAAAGCTGTTGCCAGAATGGAATAAACAGTTTTGCCAAGTAAACCACAGAAGTAGATTGAAGCTCCAGCCTAATTAGGTCTCTACTGTGAAGTCCTTTATTATTCAGGAGTTTCTCAGTGTCAAAAGCTTGCCCCGCTTACTTTTATGGCCAGATTATTATAGCTATTATTATTTAAAATAGTAATAATCTCCACAGAACATAGTGGGAAAGTATATGATATGGAGGATGCATAGTGTCACCGAAAGCAGCTACCCTGTGAGGATTTCCTTCTCTCCTGGCAAATCTCAATATGCAACGCGATGTCTAGTGTTGAGAATTTCTACACCCTGCAAACAGGAGTCTGTGAGCTAAAATTGAGGACATTCTCAACACAATTATGTCATTGGGGGAGGGGGCAGTCTACTTTTAACGTTATTATTGGCACCTGTCTGTCTCGAGGACTGCACCTTTGTGGGTGAAGCCAAACCGTTGGAGGGTTACAGCGCCTGCTGTGGCTGTAGAGACCAATGCTGGAGAGACGTGTTTCATTGCAGAAATTAGAGAGGCTAAAAAATAATGATAAAGGGTTTCGTTGCACAGTTGGCAACATATTGATCGCTTTCTGACAGTTGAATTAAAAAACCTTTAATTTGTATTAAAAAATATTCTGTGCGTTAAAATTTGAAAGAAGGTGAGAAACTTCCCCCTGTAGTTATTTTTCAGTGTCTTACTTCTTTTTGAGAAAGAAAAACCTCTTTTTTCCCCCTAGGAGAATTTTGGCATGTCATTGAATGTGCTTTCTGAATGCCCATGCTGCAACCAGGGTCTTTTGTTTTTTTGTTTTTTATAGAATATTCAGGTTCATTGGAAACCTGTGATTTGTGATAGGAATGCAAAAACACTTGACAGGTTTGACTCTAAAATAGCTCTGTTTATTGATTGTTTCAGTCAAAATGTCACAACGGATTCATCAAGTGTTGTACTCATTGCCCTCTACGTGTTTTAACAATTTCCCCTAAGATGGAACTGGAGCTTTTCCTTCAAAGGCTCTGACAACAGAAGTGTCACTGGAATGTTCTTCTAGCTCGCTACATTGTAATAGGGTTTCACATTGGTGATGGAGGAGAGTCCAAAATTAGAAATAAGATTTGAATATCTAATGTCATAGGTCTGCCGCCTGAAGCTATTTCAGATGGGACCGAAACCCTCCATATTCTGGACCAATCTGAAATTGGTCCATTTTATGTCTCTTCTATGACCTGGAAGCTATACGCCGGCTCCCTCGGCCAATAATGCGAGATGAGCGCGCAACCCCAGAGTCGGTCACGACTGGACTTAATGGTCAGGGGTCCCCTTTACCTTTTTATGAGCCATCTATGCTGCCCTCTATCCTTAGCAGAAGGGTAGAAGGGCACACCCATGGCAGCCATAAGGCCTCAGGCTAAGTATATATACTCTCTCCTTCCAGTATTTATGGCTGCTGTGATTAATTCTTTTCAAAGTACATTCAAGTGACCCCAGTCAGTCAGACTTCAAGTATGTATGTATGTATGTATGTATGTATGTATGTATGTATGTATGTATGTATAAAATACAACATACATATGTTTAGAGCTGGTATACCTGTGGTATGCTGTATGCATTAGCTGAATGTAATTGATAGTCACAAATTACAAAAGAGAAGCTAATGTTTACACAAAGCAGGTGGTGCTCTGCATAGTAGACAATTTCAGCCCATCTGTAAAGTTTAAAAATGGATATGTTCCAGCAAGGTGCTATTGCAAAAGGCCTGAAACATGAGTTTATTGTTTTGGCATGCCATTTAATGTCACATTGGTTCCTTTATATTTTGGAGTACACAAGGGTACAGCTTAATATTTCAAAACCATTTTGTTCTGGGTGATATAAGCAACAGTGTTTGAAGAAGACACTGATTTCATCAAGATCAGAGTATCTCCTGCTGCATTTCTATCTTATATCTTTGGGGGATTGCTGTGTCTGTCTAAGAAACATAAAAAATAATCTCCTGTTGACCGGATATGGCCTGTGAAGCAGACAATAAGCTGGTACTTTTCCCGTTTCTTTCTTCTTTCCCATTCTCTCTCTCTCATATTGATTTGATTACTTGAAAATAGGGCCATTGCAAATATTGTTTCACTGTAGTTTGAAGCCCTTTTTTTTTTACTCATAAGCTGCTGCAAATTCTTGGTGCAATGTTCTTCCTCCATTGGCGTCACAGCCTAATTGGCCTACACTGCTATTTAATTCTGTTGGCTGTGGCAGCCACATATCCTCCATGATTATCCATGTCATGGATGCCTGTAAACAAACCCACATGGGTCACCACAGCCAAAGAAGAAAGAGGGAAATGCCACCAAGAAGAATAGTATTGGGACGAGACACATGGGTTTGCAACAAGTGCCAAAAATGGGTGATGCTTTCAGAGTCACAAAAAGGAGTTCTAAATAAGGCATGTAGTTTAGACTCAACCGTAAAATACTTAAAAATGAATGCAGCTACTTCCCCATTAATTCTGTTTCCACAAAAGCATTGATAAATCTGAGCAGTTTCCCCTTCACTCTTAGGTTCATACAATGTGCATCTCTGGCTAAATCTTGAATTGTACAATTAAAAATGTATTAAATGTATATCTGATTCAGAACTCCTTTGTTTTCTGTATCTGCAGCCAGTCCAAGGATTTGACTATGCCAAGCAACATTTGGGCCAACAGGGAGCTGAAGATGAGGTTTTGCCTGTAACCCAAGAGACTGTAGTACTGCCGCTTCCAGTGAGAGATGCTCCTGCCTCTCAGGAGAGGGAAATTATTCAGGATGGAAGCACTGCTAAAATTGCAAAGTCCAATGACACAAGAAAGAGGTAAGTATTAACCGCAGAAGGAACACCCTGGACAGTCTTAATTCAAAATTGCTGTGGAACTTACAACCATTACAGTGCCTATATCATGGTCTGTGTGTGTGTGTGTGTGGGGGGGGAGAGAGAGAGAGAGAGAGAGAGAGAGAGAGAGAGTTGCTATATTGAGCAAGGCTTCCTACAGAAATTATATATATATATATATAGTATGCAAGTTATTCTTGTTTGAGGGATATTGGTGAACGAAAAATGACTTTCTACATTTTGTTAGGTTGCCTCCGTAGGCCATTTTATACAGCCACTTAGCTGCCGGCCCTGCCTTGCTCAATACATTTTTGTTTGTTTGCTTGGTTCAAATGATGAGAGCTGATAAACTGAAACATAAGTCAAATAAGATGGATGTGGTTCATTAGCCCAGGGACATGGAATTGCTCTATCCTCTAATGGAGCAGCTTCATAGGTTGGGATTCAACTAGTGAGTCCTGTCAGCGAATGCCCTGCACAAAGACTTCTGCTTGCACAGTGCAACATTCTCCCTCTCCTCCCCTGGTGCCTCCTGAGATTGGCTCTGGGGAGAGGGGACAAAAGAACCCCTGGAGCAGTGCACCGTTGTGGGCGAGAGGGGAGGGAATAACCTTACTTTTAAGCCAAAATACTTGCCCTGAAGGAACAATTGCCTAGGCGTGACATTGAATTCCTCCCACAGTTTGTGAGTTCTCCTACATCCACCTTTGTCATTGGAGACATTCTTTGGATTTTCCTCCTCAGATGCCAGACTTTCATGGGCTAGCCCCGCCTGTCTTCAGTCACCTCAGGCTTCTCTGCATTGTCAGAAAGATGAATATTTGGAGATAACATAGTTTCCGCAATAGAGATGTAAGAGATTTGATTTGTTTTTATTTCATCATGGCAATTTACCAGAGTAACATAACCAAAATTGTAGGTTCCTTTCCTGAGGATCTTGTGAACTCAATTTCAGCATCTCAAAGGAAGGAGGTGCAAGAGTAACATACAGAGAATGTGCAGAAGTATTATTAATTTATTTACCTGTCACTTTCCAACTGAAACAGACAGGGTTTCTTTTATTAGTGAAGTAGTTGTGCTGGGGCAACAGAGCACTTTAATCTTCCTTAAATGTGCAGACCTAAAGTTCTGGTATGCGGCTGAATCAGTCCCATGATGGCTTGGAGATGCCGCAGATAATTACTGCATCAGTGCTAACCACAGACCTGAGGCTACCTAACAGCTGTAGAAATTGTTTACTTTCTGTCAGACCAAAGATTCTTTAATTATAAAGATAAACTTGTCTTATATTTATTTGAAAATGCCCTTGTCTTATGCTCTGACAGTGATTGCTCCTTGACTCGGCAGTAGATTACCAGAGCTCATTACAATAAAGAAGTCGTTGTTGATTTGCTTCCTTTCATCTGATATCAATAGTACTAAGGGGAGCTATCTCATATTACAAAATGCATTTGTAATAGTACTAGCAAGTTTCACTTTAAAAACAGCATCCTCATAATTTATCACCTAAGCCTTTTGCTAAAACACTTAGAACTGCATCTCACACCACACTTAAAAGACATAGATATACAGTAGTAACTTGAAGCTCTCCCTAACAGCCTTACAAAACTTGAGGAGTCTAATTTTCTACAAGACTAGGAAGGAGAGAGACACACCAGCTGTGACTTCTTGCCACCCTCCTTTTCTTTTGTGATTATTGTTTACTGTGTTGCTTCTTGTTGTTGCTGTGGATGCTTGTGGGTTAGATTAGAACGGGTTGGTTGCTATATTCTGTTGTTAGCTTTATTGTTCAAAATATGTGTGCGTAAAACTAACCCATACAGTATATGCATACAAGTCTTTAGCTGTGATTCCCGCATTGCAGGGGGTGAACTAGATGACCCTTGGGATCCCTTCCAACTCTACAACGCTTTGATTCTGTGTATGAAAGTGTGCAAAATTGTATTGAGAATATGCATTCACAATTGAATATCTCTTTTTAAATGTCCAGTGATACAAGACAATCTTGCAGAGGTTAAAAAAGGTTTTTCCCTCCTCATACAGAGCCTATAAAACAATTCTTCTTGCAAAGCAATTTCTTTTACTATGCATTTTGAAATACAGCTGCATACAGACTCCATATATGACAAACAAAATGAGAGTGCAGCCATATTTCTGAAAGAGTGCAAGGGGAAAGAGTTGTGCAGTCAGAATGCTTTAACGGCCTCTGTATTGGGGGGAAAAGTGACTTTTTGTCCTTTGCAATATTTCCCTTTATCTCTGTGAGTTTACAAAGGAGATGCATTCAATTGTGAATGCATAGAAATCTTTCTACATTCTGAGCTGTTATGAAAATAGACTGTGGATGCCTCCTTGATTTTATTGTGTTTCTTTATTGCAACATTTTTATCTTTCTTTTTGTATAAGAATCAGGCTTGAGAAGTCAGCGATGCAAACCAAGCTAATGCAATAACCTTGAAATGAGAAATATGCAGGGGAAACTTACAATCTTCCTTGTTGCTATGGTTACTTGCAGCAGGTCGCCTAGTGAGAACGGTTCTGTCATCAGCAACGAATCAGGAAAGCCCAATTCAGGCAGAAGCTCTCCACAGAAAGTAATGGCACAGCAGAAAGTGACAAAAGAGGAGGGAAGAAAGAGAAATGGTGAGAAATGTTTCCTGATGAGAGATCTACTATATACCTGCCATCTCTCCCATGGAGATATGCTGCCACAGAATATGCAGTATTGCAAGCCACTCTTTTTTTTAAAATGCCCTGCTAATAACAACCCTCCATGCATCTATTCTTCTCTCTAGCTGTGTTTCCTATCTTTGTTTATACACATTTCTTTGCTCTATAAAGCTATCCATTCATCACTAAGCTCAATATTTGTTCAGACTCTTGAATTGTTGCAATCATTGGCTTGTTTTAATAGTACATTAAGAAAATGGGGTACAGTGGTTTGTATTCATGTACCTGGATTTGTATCCATAGCAAATAGCCCCTTTTTGTTTTGTTTTCAGTGTGGCTTTCAATTCCCCCAGATCTGATAGCATGCCTTAATTAGGCATAACTGGATGTTAAGGTGTGGTGGTCCACAATGCTGATGATTCTTTGTTCTTTAGGCATCCTCCTTTTTCTCTATCTTTGCTAAGGTCCTAAGCTAAAAAGCACCCCCTAAGAGTCTCATTTTTCATATTGAAGCTGTAGGCTTTGTGATTAATAGTGTACCAGCTATAGTTAATGAGAACTGGATATTAATTCCCAGCATTTTGTGATTTATTTTTTGCTTGCTTACTGCTCTTCCTGAGTTTTGAATGTTGTATGTTGTAAACTAATGTGTGAAATCAGTAATTTTTTAAAAATTTGTTGCTGTCTGATTATCAGTGAATGGCTTGATCTTAAAACTTGCAGCTCCATCTTAAAAATATGTGGAATGTACTATATTTTGCACTAATGTAGACTTACAAAGCTTGCATTGCAAACAGCATTAAATATGGTTTTAAAGATATTTAACTGATTGCAGATGTTTAGGATCAATGTTTGTCCTCCATCAAAGCAATGGAAAGATCCATTGAACTATGTAGTAGTCCCCTGAGTAAACTGTCCCCTGAGAACACTGTAAAATATGAATCCTGCAGTGGGTACAGATTCCTGCATTTATAGCAGTTATGAAATCTTCTGCTTGCAAGACTGATATCAAAATTTACATGAATCACAATGGAACTAGCAAATAGTAGCAATTTGAAATAAAATGGCATGCTGTTTCCCATAGATTATATTTTTTAAAATCCTTCCTGAAAGTATTGAAGAAACACCATTTATTGTCCATTTGTCTGTATTAAATATGTTAGTGAGGATGTTATTTTCTGTTTTGTTTCTTTTTTCTTTGACATTTAGGTTTTAAATCCTCAAAGAAAATTGGTAAGAGATTTTAGTTTCTTAATTAAAACTATACTAATATTTTGTTCAATTCATAATTGCTACAATTCTAATGCATCTTTACGATCACTATAATGGCTACTAAAACCAGTATTTCGCTATAAGGAGTGTGTGAAATCCATGTATTTGAACCCGGCTCTGAGAATTTAGCTAGGGTGAAATATTTTGCTTGTGGGCAGGCAGAAAAGTTAATGTAATGGTGGCTTGATATGCTTGTCTACACAGAAGCTTCTAGAGACTGTGCTCTGTGTTGTACCCAGAGGACTCTGGTGTTTCCTCCCCAAATGTTTTTCACCCCTCTCAAAAACGTCTCACTGAGGGGCCTCCCCCCTCCCATTCCCACTGGCCCCCTTGAGCAAAGGAGAACTCAACATAACCTCATGTACCTTCACTGAATTCCAGTTTATCAAGCAGTTGCCAGGCTTTTGGGGCCAACGGGAATTTTGAGAACGTGCCATGGGCACCAGTCACAAAATGGCTGCCGGGAAGGGGCATGGTGGTGTGATGTAAAAAAAAGCTGCTTTATGTGTGTAACATACTACCGTAGTTGCCACATCTAAAAGAGCAGGAAAAGAGACAGGACCACAACATCAACCCTATCACCAACGGGAAAAGGCAGCTACATCAGCCACCACTGCACTTGCTCAGAGAGGGCAGTTCTTTCCCCTCTTCTCTGTTCAGAACTGGGGGGAGAGTGGGTGTCCTGTCCAATCCTGGTGTCTAACGAAATGTGGGCATGTTAGAGGGGAGATGTTTGATGTATGAGACACCGAACCAATGCAGACAAAACTGAGCAGAAAGAGCAAACAATCACTTGTGCATAATGGATTTTTGAGGGGATATATACTGAGACCTTTAGCAGGTTCCATAGGAGGTACTGGCAGGCTCACTGGTACCCAGAGCACCACATTAGTAAGCCCTGCTGTGCATGCAGATCAAGCAAGCAATATAGAGGCAAGACACCTGAATATTGTTTACAAAGCTCTGCATGTTCATATGAATATAGCTGTCAAGGTTGACCTGAGAACCAGAAGAGTTTGTTGCTCCGGCAAGTTTCCGGGCCAAACATGAAGCCTCTTACAGCCGTTCATGTGCAGGAGGACCAGCTTATAGTTTGAGAATACTAAATATTCAGAACCATTTATGAAGGGAGTTGGAAGAGATGACTTTGGGGTCCATTCCAACTCTACCGTTCTATGAAGGTGCAATTCTGAATCATAACTTCATTAGACTTCCTTACACCCCACGGCAAAACTTTCCCCCCATTTTTCTGTTCTTTTTGTTATCTTGAATCGCCCCTTCAGCTCTATCACACTTGGCGCCTCTGAGAGCTAAATACAAAGTTAAACAACAAATCTAAAACATAGCCCCTCCACAAGGACAAAACTCAAGCCATGTGCTACAGTTGGAAACTGTAGCAGAAGTATAGTTCCAGCTGACTATACATTAGAAATTCCTGAATATTGCAGAGTCTTTACTTTGGTCCATCTCTTATAATCAACATGTCTGCTCTTGTCACTTGGGTATTGAAACAGTTCAGTGTGTACTACTGTACTCATATTTTTAGAGTATTCACTCTTTTATAGAGTTCACCTATTTTAACTAAATTTCCAGGCAGACCTGATAATTTTTACACCTCCCTCCTTTTGTCAGACTCCATTAATGAAATTACTATCCAAGTGGCAAAATGCTTTGCTTCAGTGTGCATTACGAGGAACCATTCGATTAAATCTCCCCACCAACCCTACTAGCATTCAGCAACCCATTCTAGGTGACTGTAAATGTGCTGCAACCCCCCTCCCCAATATCATTAGCCTTTCGCTGTGCTGTCAATTCCTAATAGTCCTCCGCTGTTCTGAAAATTGCAACTATACTTGTTTGACTGTGACTTAGTGGTTGATCTGTGATTGTAATAAGAAAGAAAAATTGCATATGGGCAAGGGGGAACCACAATCTTTTCAGTGCTTAGGGCAGGCATAGGCAAACTCAGCCCTCCAGATGTTTTGGGACTACTACTCCTAGCACCCCTAACTAACAGGACCAGTGGTCAGGGATGATGGGAGCTGTAGTCCCAAAACATCTGGAGGGCCGAGTTTGCCTATGCCTGACTTAGGGCCTCTGAAGGTCTCAATCTAGCCTTCTTCTTGCACTAGTATATGGCCAGGTTCAGACCTCTGTGACACTGGTGACATATGTACAGGCTTCCTCATTCACTTCAATGGCAAGTGGCTTGCGTGGAGCTTCTGCTATTGAAATTAATTATTCTCATTCTCACTTATGCATGAAAGTTCTAAAAGAGCTCCTGCACAGAGGCGTACCTAGGGTACCAGTGTCCTGCTCCAACCCTCCTGCCCCCCCCCAATAAATTTACTGCAATAGTCACATTGAAAATTACTACATTTTACATGACCCAAGTACCCGATGCATCTGGAGTGAGGGTGAGGAGAAGAGAAAGGGCAAAAAATTGCCCGCCTTTGTGTCATGGTGCAAGAAGGATAGGAAGCTTCTCCTGCGTTGCCACACTCATATGCCATGCACACCAGAGTCTCCAGTGGTCTACCTTCATACCGCCTTGCCATTTCTCCTACCGCTCGGCTCCCAGCTTTTGTCTGAACTCATGACCTTACATAGATAACTGGAGACAGATTTCTTGGTTGATCTTTGTCCCCCTGCTTGGGCTTGCGGTTTCACCAGCCCCTAGGTAGGCCTCTGCTCCTGCATGACCAAATGATATGACCATGTTTTTGTTCTGTTTTTGCAGATAGAAGGCTGTTATTGCAAATGTAAGGCTGCATATGCACCATACATTTAAGTGACATTTGTTTTTCCAAAGAAATCTGAGAACTAGTTTATACTTTTCAGAGCTACGATTTCCAACACCATTAACAAATTACAATTCCCAGGATTCTTTGGGGGGGGGTGTATGGGCTTCAAATATGTTTTACTTGTATGGTATGTACACAGCTTAATTAGCAAGCTGCAAGACCCAAGAAGCAAAGTATAAGCTGGAGCACACTTTGGCTATCTTGCTAAGCCTTTAATGTACTTTTTTCAATTTTTAATGTATTTCAGAAAATGCAGGATCTCAAAATCAGAATCTCTTTGTTATTCACTTTGGTTGATATGGACTCAAAGTTAAGATTGGTTCATCAGTTGTCATAGTAACAGACCAATTTTAGAATCTGTTCTTCTGGCATTTAGTTAACAGAGGAAAGTGATAACATTTGGTTACTTTTAAAATATAAACTTTATTGCAGCTCTGCTTAAAAGCTTCCCTCATTCAGGTACAGATAAGCACACAAATAGGAAACAGTTGAAATGTACATTCAAGAAACACTTCACTGAAAGGCCAAGGGATGTAGCCAACAAAGCTGTTTCAATAGCACAAGAACTTTGGCCTGTGCAACGAGACTTCCTCTTCCCATGCCCCCTCCAAATCTGTTCTATGTTCCCCCCTCCCCAACCATCCAGAGAAGATTAGGGAAGGGGAGGGATAGGAAGTTCCGTTCCATAGACTGAGGTCCTTGGGCTACTGAAGCAATTTAGTTGAACACCACCCTTAAAATTTTGGGAGAGATGACCTTCTATTCATAGTTAGAATTGCTTGTTAGGATTTTTTAATAGAAGATCAATTTAAAACCACTGTCTTTTATAGATCACCTCTTCACGGGTCACTGAGTTTTCCTGCTCACTTTCCTGCTAATAAAGACAGAACAATGTTTGCTACAGCCAAATTCTGAATGTGCCTCTTCATAATATTAAAAATTGTGTTCCTTTTTGTAGATGTGCTGCAGTAACTTAGTTTAATCCTGGTCAATGAATACCGGTATAGAGTTGGCAAAGTTCACATAAGTTACTGGACTTTTTGCATGGAGGAGGAATGATGCATCTCCATCTCTCTCTCTTTTCCCTCCCCCAACCTTTCACCAGTCAGGTGATGTGACATGTGAGCTGGGCACTCCATGTTGGTGCCTGTTCACATGGAGGTATCACTCATGCAGGTCATACCTTTTGTTTTGAGGAAGAAAATGCTATCAATTAGCAGCAAATGGTTTTATGGTGAAAAGTATCTGTGGTTTTAATTTGAGTTATGCAGTATCTCGCATTGAGTCATTGGCAGACAATAATTGTGTCTGCCAGGAAAAGCTTTCAATAAAGTATGTCACCAAAGGTCCCTAAGTAAGATTAGTAGTCATGGAATGAGAGGGCAGGTACCCTTATGGATCAGTAACTGGCTAAGGAACAGGAACCAGAGAGTAGGAAGAAATGGGCTTCCGGTTGACCACGCCATCTTGCTCAGACGGGGGTCCGCACAGCGGAGCGGACCTCGGCGCTTCAGAGGTGGAGGGAATCGTTCCAGCGAAACGAAACCTCCTTAAAAGCCCCAAATCGAGCTTTTTGGGGACAGATTTTGCCTGGCGGCGCCAAAAGCGGGTTCTCTCCTCCCCGGATCGGCTTTGTTTAAGCCCCCGAGAGCGAGGAGGTGAACCGCGGCGGACAGGCTGACATTGCTGCTCTGAGAGTGCGAAGCTGCGAGTCTGGGAAGTGGAGGTGGCCAATTCTTCAAAGAACATTCAGCAAATGAATAGACTGTGAGTAATTTGGATTCTTTGGAATGTAAATTAAGGCAACAATTTGGACCTGGGAGAGAGGGGAAAAGAGGAAGCCACCCCCCCCCACGGTAACATAAGAGACAGTAAACAGAAACCCGAAGCCGTAAACAGAAGATTTTAACTTAAAAGGATTCCTCAAAGGCATCAAAGAGAATCTCCCCTAAATGCAGGGTAAAAGGGGAGAGAGACTGTTGTGATTGCCCTGCAGAATGAAGTTAAGACTAAGAAAGACCTTTCTTTTTCTCGGGAGCCGGCAGCCCAGAAAACCCAGTGAGCTGACCAGGATTTATAGTTAAATTTTATTTCTATCTTTATCTCTGGACTTTTTGGAAATTCTTTTTTGGTTTATATGCTTTTGAAATGTGAGTTCGAACGTTATTTTAAAGAATGCAGCCAGCTTGTTAAAATGGAGTCGAGAAAATAGACTGCGATCATATTCCACCCCATGTGACAAGTTTTGACCTTGACAGGACTGAACTATGTCAACAAAAAGGTACCCGCCTGAGTTTCAGCGGACTGTTTTGACCTTAATGTGGGAAGCAAGAATAGAACTATGTCAAGAGGAGACACAACGGCTAGTGTTACAGCAACAATTCCAGATTGTGATGACAGAATATGATTTCCTAGAAGATGAAGCTTTTGAAACTGAAGAAGATGAATGTGAGAATGACAATGATGAGGACTGTGATGATTTAACACAAAATGAAGCCCATCACGAAAAAAATGATGATTTTACTCTACAAAAAGTTGGATGGAGTGCCTCCCCTTCGAGGGGGGCACGACTGGACTTACTGGAACTCCAGAATGACCACAGGGAAGAAGGAAAAATTAAGCAGAGAAGAGAAGAAGCTCAGGGGTCTGATATGGAGGCCTGGATGGCAAAAGACTGCAAACAGGGGGTGGGGTGAAGGGAAAGTGAAGTGGTGATTGTAAGGATGGGTTAATAGGACTATAACTGGACTGCTGACTATGGAACTTGCTGGATTGGTGGGGTGTAGCCGGTACTCGGGGGGTGTAAGGTTAGTTTGGGAATAGTTATAGGTTTAAAAAGTGAATTGATTCTGGAAAAAGGTGAAAATATGGAGGCCTATAGAGGGGTAAAAATTAGGCACGGGAAGAAAAAATGGGAGTTTGATTTCTCAGTGATTGGACAATAGGCGAAAATGATAATAGTTTAAAAGTGGTACAAGATATAAAGGTGTATGTTATAAAATATGAACTATGAAACTGTTGAAGATGATAAATAAGGGAGGAAAACCGGGGAAGGGTGGGAGGGTGGGGAAGCCCACAAAATATGGTTTAACAATTATGAATTTAACAATTATGATGAATTTTTTTTTTGTCTTTTTTCCTTTTTGTCTTTTTTTTTTCTTCTTCTCTTTTTTCTCTTTTTCTCTTTTTGTATTTTCTTTTTTTTTGGTATGACAATAGATGGTTGGATGGATGAACTCCTGCGTACTGCCCTGGTTCACTGGAGCTCCCTGGTGGCAGGGGGGGGCTTGGGGGGCAGGGGAGGGGGAGGAGGACAGAAACCCAATCATAAAATGGACCACTTCTGACTGATCACCTGCGTGGGATACTTCTGTGGCAGGGGAGGACCCATGGAGGGGGGTGGGAAGAAGGTGGAAAAGGTGTTTATGTGGGTAAATGCCAGGATCTGTCCAGGTCTTCTTAGGCCCCTATGCCTGGGCAGGACGTCTGGAACACCTTCAGCATACACCCGGGAATCATGGACTCATAACTGGGCTTTATGAGCACCAAATCAGCAGTGAACAGCAGAAGCATTTGTAGAGGTTTCAAAACATTCCTCATTTATTTCTATTAACTACTGCATATTTACAGATCTGGCTTTGTGAGTGTTACAGCCTCTCACTTAGCCATCTTGTCTACAGAAGATATTAAACTGCACACAGCACACGGCAGAGAGCAGAGTCAGGAATGAAAAACAACAAAGTAACAATTCCTAACTGTTCCCTCCCAACAGCAGATATCACCAGATTTTCAGAATGGGAGGGGTGAAAATGCTCACAACCTCCCCCTTTTCATTCTGACCATTATGAAAATCTAGCACAAAAGCAATTTCTTTACATATATACCAAGTTGTTCCTTATTAACAGCTTTAGTCAAAGCATCAGCAGGTATTTCTTTCCCTGGCATATATGAGACTTTTACAACTCCTTTCTGAATGCATTCTCTGGCACGGTGCAATTTGATTAGCAAATGTTTTGTTCTTTGCTTGCACCCTTCTGAATGGATTAGTTCTATGCAGGCTTTGTTGTCCTGATAAACTTGAACTGGACAACAAATTTTTACTCTCATATCCTCACATAGTTGCAACAACCACTCTACATTCATGAGGGAAAAATTTAAAGCGTTGAGTTCTGCTTCACATGAACTCATGCTTATTGTTGCCTGTTTCTTACAAGACCAATCAAATAGGCACTGATTGTACAAATAACACACACCTGAGGTGCTCTTGCCATCAGTTGTATCACTACCAAAACTGGCATCGGCATAGATCTCAAGACCTCCAGATTTTTGGCTAGTAAGCTTCAACCTGTAATGCATAGTGCCTTTTAAATACCTAACTATGCGTTTCAGTGCCTTCCAGTCTTGCACTGTAGGTTGATTTACATATCTGCTGAGCAAATTTACGCTAACAGCAATGTCTGGTCTTGTGCACCTTGCTATAAAACTAAGTTTACCCAAAACACTTCTGAACAATGTAGTGTCAGGAAAAACATTAGCATTAGTATCATGTTGGTACCCTGTGACCATGGGGGTGTCTACAGAATTGGCATCTGTCAGATTTAATTTTTCAATCACATCATTGATCTTACGTGATTGATGCAGCAAAACATCACCTTGCTTATTTCTCTCTACTTCCAGTGAGAGATAATTGCTGACTTCCCCTAGGTCTTTCATATCAAAATGCTTTTGCAGTTTTGCAAGAGTGGTTTTGTAAATATTTGCATCCTTCCAGAAAAACAAAATATCATCCACAAAACAAATGCAGTACAATTTGTGCTGGTTAGATTCTTTAACAAAAACACAAGAATCAGCCTTTCCTTGCTGGAAACCTAAGGAAAACAGCACTTCTGTCAGCTTAGTGTGCCAGCATCGAGCACTTTGTTTTAGACCATACAGGGATTTTTTAAATTTACACACCATTCCCTTTTTTATCTGCACTCCGTCTGGCGGTGACATGTAAATACTCTCATTGAGAATTCCGTACAAAAACGCAGTATTTACGTCGTGATGAGATATGGTCATGCCCTCTTCTGCAGCAATTTTCATCAACAGCCTAACTGTCTCAAATTTGACTGTCGGTGAATATGTCTCATGATAGTCCTGATCAGGAACTTGAGAAAAACCACGTGCAACTAATCTGGCTTTATATCTGACCACTTTACCAGTCTGATCAGTCTTGGTTTTGTAAATCCACCTGCTGTCTACAAGTTTCATGCCTGGTTCTACTGGAACCAATTCCCACGTGTCATTTTGCTTTAGGGAATTCAATTCAGCTTTCATGGCATTAAGCCAAGGTTCGGCATCTTTTTCAGGTAAATTTTGAACCTCTTTGTAGTTAGTTGGTTCAAAAACTGAGTTTGGGTTGCTAGTGGCAGCCATATCTGAAATAGCAGCTTTAGCAAATTCTTTAGAAAATCGTTTAGGTGCTTGTCCCTTGGTAGTTCTCTCAGATCTACGCAATACTCTGGGATCCTCTGGGTCTGGTTCCTCCTCCTTGGGAGAATGGTGACCTGTATCTGGCAAAGATTCTACCTCTAGATCAGTGTGAGACCCATCTGATTTCTTAAAAGAGGTCTTTTCATTCTGATCATCTGTATCAGTGTCAGAATCTGTGCTACCATCAGCATCAATTACAGGTTTTGCCTCTTTGTTAATTGGTTTAACCACCTCATCATCTGAAATGGGATGACATTGAAAAATGCCAACTTTGTCCCATTTTGGATTACAATCCATGCTTCTGGTCAGCCTAATTGTGTTTGTGTCTGTCATCAGCACACGATAGGAACCTTTTTCATAACCTAGAAAAATGCCATGTTGACCAGATTTGCTCAGTTTGTCACCTTGCAGAGTGTGCACCCAAACTTCAGAACCGAAAATTTTTAAATGTTTTACAAACGGTTTCCTTTTGAACAGCATTTCGTATGGGGTGCAATCAATGGCTGATTGATACCTGCGGTTGTAAATATAGGTGAAACACGATAGAGCTTCAGCCCAGAAGGGGTTGGGTAGGCCTGAATCATGCAACAGAGTTTTAATTCCTTGTTGCAAGGTCTGGTTTACTCTTTCACATAAACCATTCTGCCATGGAGATCTGGGCGTGGCAGTCATGTGCTCTATGCCCTGTTCAGCAGTAAAGTTTTCAAACTGTTCTGAACAAAATTCTCCACCCCTGTCAGTAAAAAGACAACGTACATGCTCATCGTGAACATTCCTGAGCCATGCACAAAATTTTTGAAACTTGGAGAAGGCTTCAGACTTCTTTTGTAACATATAGACCCAAACATATCTAGAATAGGCATCTATCAGAACCAAAAAATAACATGAGTTTCCTCTAGAGAGTGCTAGAGGTCCAACCAAGTCTGCATGCACAATCTCATAAGGTTTCTTAACCTCCCTCCCAGATTTTGTACCTTTGGGAGCTTGCTTAATTTTGTTCTCTGCACATGAGACACATTTCATATGATAAGGACACTTTTGAACTTTCATGCCCTCAACCATATTTTGCATTTTACCTACTGCCTGGAAATGCAAATGACCAAACAAACGATGATAATCATGAATACAATGGTTATGCAATTTCTCATTCTTATCTACTGATATATTACAGCACGCCTTTTCAGTTTCTTTAGTTGCTCCAGCAGCTGTACCTGTAACAAAAGGCAATACATATAAACCATCAACACACTTAGCATAAAGAATGAGTTTGTTGTCTCGAAGAATTTCACACCGAGAGTTTGCAAACACCACTTTAAATCCTTGAGCGTCTAGCTGAGAAACACTCAAGAGATTATCCTGCAAATGAGGAGCATACATAACATTTTTAACTGTTGCATTAAGGCTCTGCAAAGAAACCGTTCCCTGAGCCAAACTTTTAATAGTCGTTCCATCCGCTTGATGAATTGCTCCTCCCTGTTTCTCAAGATGAAGAAAGAGATTTTTATCATTGGCCACGTGCCTTGTGGCTCCTGAGTCGACAACAAAAACAGAACGTGTGAGTTGATTAGAACTGCGTGAAATCAAAGCCTTTGATGCAGCTGGCCCTTGGGGTTTTCGGCCTCCTCCCCCTTTGCCTTTGAAGTTGCCCTTCTTCTTTGAAGAGTTTTTACACTGATTTTTAAAATGGCCGACCTCTCCGCAAGAAAAACAGCGGCGCATTTTAAGAGCTTTTGCAACACTTTCACTTTCCCCTGTTGAAGGCTTGTAGGCATTTCCAACAGCCTTGTCCCTGCTTTCTCTAGCAGTCTGTCTGCGATCCCACTCATTCAAGAGCACGCTAGACACATAATCTTCTGTTAGACGGTCATTGGGCAAAGACGACAATTGAGCAGCTACAGCATCATAAGATTCATCCAAACTGTTTATGATAAGCATTGCAAAAACAGCTTCTGAAATATTTAAGTCTCGCTGGACAAGATCCTGTCTGAGACGTTTTAATTGGGCTAGATGGCTGGGCAAATCACCATCTTTCTGCAATTCCAGCCTACACAGCT
The DNA here is from genome assembly GCF_965207765.1 of Zootoca vivipara. NCBI lineage: Eukaryota > Metazoa > Chordata > Lepidosauria > Squamata > Lacertidae > Zootoca > Zootoca vivipara. The sequence goes on along the minus strand of NC_142582.1, from coordinate 70,528,465 downwards.
TTTTAAAGAAAAGCACACTGGATCCTGCATTTTGTCTTAGATGCATATCTCGAAGTTTATTCCAAACAGCCCGTGCAGTCTGCTGGTTCTCCAAGTTGACCAACAACTGGTCCTGGACACTCAGAATAATTGTCCCCCTGGCTCTCATGTCTGCCTCATGCCACGCTGGCCATCCATCATCATCCTCATTAGGGGGGTCATCTTCTATAATATGGTAAAGCTTTTCCCTTTGTAAAAGTGCTTTCATTTTGACCTGCCATGTAGGATAGGTCTCTGGTGTAAGGAGAGGAAAAGATAGAGACATCTGGCCAGAATGTGCAGAAGCCATGCCTGTGTTTAGTTAACAGCAAGACACTTCCCTTCATGCACCCCAAATACTCTTGACTCTCTCAGCAACTTCTCTCCCCACTCAGCACAATTAACAGGCAAACTGGAAAAGCGTCTCTGCTGTCTTCCTGGCAGCCAGCAACATACCTTTCTGTAAATCAAACAGCAGCTTGAAAAACAGCTTCAGCTCACAGCTCAACTCCGATGTGCAGCATCAGATGGAAATGGATCAGAAACATCCAATTATCCAACCATCAATAGCCATCTGCAACCACCAGTCTGCTACCAGCAACCATCCGCCTGCTACCATATGTGGGTAAATGCCAGGATCTGTCCAGGTCTTCTTAGGCCCCTATGCCTGGGCAGGACGTCTGGAACACCTTCAGCATACACCCGGGAATCATGGACTCATAACTGGGCTTTATGAGCACCAAATCAGCAGTGAACAGCAGAAGCATTTGTAGAGGTTTCAAAACATTCCTCATTTATTTCTATTAACTACTGCATATTTACAGATCTGGCTTTGTGAGTGTTACAGCCTCTCACTTAGCCATCTTGTCTACAGAAGATATTAAACTGCACACAGCACACGGCAGAGAGCAGAGTCAGGAATGAAAAACAACAAAGTAACAATTCCTAACTGTTCCCTCCCAACAGCAGATATCACCAGATTTTCAGAATGGGAGGGGTGAAAATGCTCACAGTTTATGTATGTACCATCTTTTGTAATTTGTAAAAATCAATAAAAATTATGTTTTAAAAAAAAAAGAGAGTAGGAAGAAATGGACAGTTCTCCCAATAGAGGGATGTAGAAAATAAAGTCCCCAGAAGATTGGTATTGGTATCTCCAAACTCAATAAATGAGTACAGTACTAAAATAACGAGATCATTGTAAACAAGTGTAAAGTGATGTACATTGGTGCAAAATATCTTAGTTTCCCATATACACTGATGCTTTCTTAGCCGACAGTCACTAACAAGGAATAAGACCTTAGGGTTGTAGGGTCGCTCAATGAAAATCGTGACCTGGTGAAGACTGTGTGGCAGCTGTGGAAAAGGTGAATTCCATATTCAGGATCACTAGCAAAGGGACTAAAAATAAAACTGCCAGTATCAGAATGCAAATCTGTACTACACTTGGAATACTGTGTACAGTTCACATCAAAGGATACTGAAGTGTTGGAAACAACTCCCTGGTGCAACATTTGGGACTTTTCAATTTAGAGAAAAGGCAAATAAGTGAGAATGTGATAGAACTATACAAGACTATGCATGGTGAGAGAAATCGGGGTCATGCATTGAAGCTGAATGTTGTGAGTTTCAGGACTGAGCTCCAAAGCCTAGCCTGAGAGCCTTTCCAGTTTAGCTGCCTTCTCCTCCAACATGTCTTTGTAACCTTGGTCTCAGATTATTTGTTCTGTCAGTTGTAGGAGGGGTGTAGGAGGGGTGGGCTGGGCTTCATGAGACTCTGCGATCCTAAGAGGTAGTAGAAACATGATTAATCTCAACAGAAAAGTGCCAGTGCAATATGCAGAATATTTCAGTGAAATTCTAGTTTCTATAGTAACTAGCTCCTTCCTCGTCTAGTAAATGGTTAGTGTTGCTTTGGAAATGAGTAGGAGGATGAAATGAATATAAAAGGACACTGTAGAACTGTATACAAGCAAAGTAAAATAATAGCTTTAGCTGAAGGATGTTTCCCTTTCCCCCTTCATTACAATACGCAACATACACAAACAGCTGTTGCCCTCCCCATAAAGATGAATATGTTTTCCCCCCATAGGAATAATAAAAAAACTCATTAAGGCTCCACAATTTTAAGTGAAGGCCTTTAGAATTAAGTTTGCCATAGTCTATTCAAGTACATTTCAAAATTCTGAGCATGCTGTACTTTCTGCTGTCAAGATAGTATTTTGTGAAATTATGGCAAAATGTGGGCAATCCAGTATTTCTCCCCAGCCCCATAATATGCTCCATGCACTTGTGAGAGCCTATTGGTGATTTAGATGTTGATGATTGTGGAGCTTAATCAGATTCTTCTGAGCAAACTTTGTGAAGTCACTGTGAAAGAGATAGATAAGACCAAACATAAAACTGCCCACAGTGTTTGCTTACAGTTCATTGCCATCTAAATGACAGCTTAACTTCGCCAACATTTGTAAACCACATCTTGATTTTATCGCTCATGTGTCAGTGAGATGAAACACAATAAGAAAAGTCAGATTTGTAATTTAAGTGACATTTACTGAATAAGTATTCTGTTCCAAGGATGAGAGAAATTCCATTTCCAGCTTTCTTATACAGTATTATCATAGTTTAAGGCTCATATTTTCTCACATTTAAATAATTAATTTTGGCATTGTTTTCTTCTTAAGATATGTGGTTGAGTCTGTATTTTAAGGCTAGCTTGGAAGTTTGTGCTGAAACATGACATATAATGTTGGGAAAAAATCAAAGAGCAGGATTCTGACTACATGAAGGAATTTGGCTTGCTTATTATGTATGTGGTCGATTCAAATCAAGTCTTTAGAGAACAGGATAGGAAACACATAAAACACATTATTAGGATGTGTTTACTAATGTCATGGTGATGTCTGGTCATTTTATACCCATAGAAAGTAAGTGTAGCCCAATCTTGTATGTGTTTAACTCAAGGTCGTTGCAGCCCTAACTAGATCTACTCAGAAGTAAATCCCACTGAATTCAGTGGGACCTGATCTCAGGTTAACGGGATTAGGATTGCAGTTTTAGTTTTTATAGGACTACTGCCTTGACATAGTTATTTTCTTCTTTATCCCTTATCTAATATAATCTGTTCATATGTTGTGATGAATATTTTTTTGCACTCGTGGGAACTGTATCATTCAATAGTTCTGGTTACAGGTAGGTAGCCGTGTTGGTCTGGGTCGAAGTAAAATAAAAAAATTCCTTCAGTAGCACCTTAAAGACCAACTAAGTTTTTGTTTTGGTATGAGCTTTCGTGTGCATGAAGAAGTGTGCATGCACACGAAAGCTCATACCAAAACAAAAACTTAGTTGGTCTTTAAGGTGCTACTGAAGGAATTTTTTTATTGTATCATTTTTTAATTTTTTTTATTGTATCATTTTTTTTATTGTATCATTCAAGTGAGTGAAATAATGTGTGAATGAATAACAGCATCCGGGATCTCTAGTACTTTTCAGTTTCTGTGGTTTCAACAAATGTACCTTATGTTGAAGACTATGGTAGTTGCAGCAGTTGAGATTCCATTTACAGGAATGTAGCCCCAAAGTAGCTCTAATGGGTTTAAGAATAGGCCTAGTGATAACATCAGATCATCCCCTTAGTCTACAGTCTCTGATAAACTGGATTTGGCCAGAGATCACTACTGTGACCTCAGTGTTAAAAAGGAAGCAAATCTGGATCACAGTGGATTTTACTCCAGGTTTAGTAATCATATGAATTACTGCAACTGAAATGGCATACCCGTAAATGAATTTCCCAATACATTTTCCATTCCTCTGTTCATGTAAAGTCTCTTAAAAATTATGGCTTTTGAAACATTATAGAATGGAACTGTTCTGCATAGGGAGTTTTGTCTGTGTTGAAGCTGGAAGTTAAAGGCAGCAATCCTGTAAACATCTCCCTGAGAGTAAGCACTATTGGACTCAATGCAACTTGCTTCTGAGCAGACATATATATAGAATTGTGCTGTAAAACAAAGCCTGAAAATAATTTAGAAAATACTGTTATGCTACAAGCTTTCATAAAAGAAGATATAACAGATGATATGCCCTTGAAATTGCATGCCTTTTTGAAAGGGGACCCCCCCCAAAACACCCACCCACCCATCCAGCAATTTTCAGTGTTAATTGGCACTTTGCCAGCCAAATGGACTGTATATTTCTAAACAGAAAATGAAGCAGAAAGGACTGCAAATATACTAACATAATTTGGTTGAGTTGTGACCCCTAAATTCTTCCTTGGAGCCTAGCCCAAAGTCTTGGGTAAACTTTCCAGTTGCCAGCATCTGTCTTCCAGACATGCAAATGCTACCAATACTGCTATATGAAATCCAGTGGATTTCTTTTCTTCCATTAGGTTCCATTAACTTCCTCAGGTAGCTGCCCAAACCAGAATAAAAGGATTTTGCATCAGTGTTTCAAAGTTTCTCCAAGAGTGAAGCACCCTAGATTGTGATGGTAGTGATGAAGGTGATGATAATGATGATACAATAATATTCATTACAGTGGAACCTCGGTTTATGAACACCACGGACCCATCTGGAACGGATTAATTCATTTTCCATTACTTTCAATGGGAAAGTTCGCTTCAGTTTATGAACGCTTCAGTTTATGAATAGACTTCCGGAACCAATTACACCCATGCTTCAGTTTATGAACGCTTCAGTTTAAGTACTCCGCGGACCCGTCTGGAACGGATTAATCCACTTTCCATTACTTTCAATGGGAAAGTTCGCTTCAGTTTATGAACGCTTCAGTTTAAGTACTCCACGGACTGTCTGGAACAGATTAATCCACTTTCCATTACTTTCAATGGGAAAGTTCGCTTCAGTTTATGAATGCTTCAGTTTATGAACAGACTTCCGGAACCAATTGTGTTCATAAACCGAGGTACCACTGTATTTGTATAGCACCTACACCTAAGTACAACCGAATGACACTGTTTTCAGATCTTACAGGCTTTCAATCTAAAAAAACATGGACAAAGAGAAGTGCGAGAAAAACATAAACAAACAAGGTGCATCTATTAAGTTATAAGATTAAAGTTTATTTTAAAAATACAGCTAAAATTGAACTTGATAGGTACAAAACATAATCTAAACATTCTGCAATCACAGATGAACTGTGAAAAATTGGGCAAATCTGGGTTTTTGGAATGTCAACATTTGTCAAACTGATTTTCAGTCACATGTGCTCAGTCTCTATGTAGCATAATGAAGTCAAAGGTTCCCAAGGTGGTAGAATGGATCAGTCAAAATATTAGAATATTGTTTTGAACACCTTCCCCATACAGAGAAAAAAAAAGAACAGCTCACTACAAATAGAAAATTGGCAGGACCTTTTCCTTTTTTCCTCCAGTTTTTCTTTTGCCGGAGGGCTTTTTAAGTGTCCGACTCTGGGGTTGCGGCGCTCATCTCGCTCTATAGGCGTTTGTCCACAGACAGCCGGCGTTTGTCCACAGACAGCTTCCGGGTCATGTGGCCAGCATGACAAAGCTGCTTCTGGTGAAGCAGAGCAGTGCACGGAAACGCCGTTTACCTTCCCATCAGAGCAGTACCTATTTATCTACTTGCACTTTGATGTGCTTTCGAACTGCTAGGTGGGCAGGAGCTGGGACCGAGCAACGGGAGCTCACCCCATTGCAGGGATTCGAACTGCCGACCTTCCGATCAGCAAGCCCTAGACTCTGTGGTTTAAACCACAGCGCCACCTGGGTTCCTGGATATGTATGTGGATTTAAAAATGGAACCCCCCCAATCTAAATTCTACAATCCATTCTATTGTGTCAGAACTTTATTATCTCAGGTATTGGCCATGTCTTTATGGTGTGTGCATGTATGTATGTATGTATGAATGAATGAATGAATGAATGAGAGAGGTGGGGATAGAAGGTACTGTAATTGCTCTGGTGATTGACAAAAAAATGGAATTTGATACAAACATAATCCAGGTTCCCTGACTCTCATAGAAATCTACTGTATAGAAAGACAGGAGCCTACTGACTGCAAGCTAACTAAGGCTGAAATCTACCGGTAAACTCACCTGGGAGTAAACACCATTGATTTCAATAGGATTTGTTTTTGAGCAGACATGGTTAGGCTTGTGCTGTAAGTCAAGCAAGTTATGAAGAGCCTGTGAGCAGGCTCTGTTTTGTGATTTGGAAGGGAGGATTTGTAGTTGGAGCCAGGAATGTAAGAGACAAAGAGAAGCCCTGTATTTGGTAGAATAGATGAGTGTGAGAATTCCTATTTTCTACATTTGAATAACCCACAGACTGGGGGAAATACAATTTTCCACGGAAGCCGGGAATATCTCCATACTACCTGAATTTCATCAAGTATGTCTTCTCTTTATGTGTTTGTAGCTGCCACTGAAGATCACTCTTCCCCAGTCTGAGAAAGTCTTCCTTTTAATGCTTTTCTGCTTCTTGGACCAAAAGCCTCATTGTGGTTCTTGTAATGCGTCATTTATTTTATAAATTATGCAATTTGTGTATTATTAAAGAAATAATGTTAAACTGAAGTAAAAGAGAGGCTAAGTCTCATATTTCGATGAACAGAAATATTCTCCCTATTGGTAGAAAGCTATTTGGCAATGTCTCCCTATGCCACTCTTCATCCCAATCTCCTATATGTATTTGTTAGGAAAATGTGCAGTTCTTTTCTGAAAGCTTATCAGAGAACTTTTTATGCACAATTTTGCAAACCATAAGGACATTAATAAGGAGAAGCCTAAGATAACCTTTATACTTCTCTACAATTCAAGTAAGTTCCTGTCACAGCTACTATAGACATTTATTTTCTGTGTGTGTACGTGAGCTTCAGATCATTCTGAACATATAATGCTGGCATTGTTGGAACAGCCCAACTTCATATCTTGATGGCGTAAATTGACTTGCACTTTAATTCTTACAGTAATTAAAAGAACAATAAATTTTCAGAGCAACTAAATCTTCAGAAATACAAGTTTGAAAATGGCAACCCGACAGTAATTTATTCTTTGGTCATACTGCACACAGCACAAATATCACTCAGTTACATAACAGAATTAATTAAACTAGTTTGATAGGATCTCGGCTTTTGGGTGGGTGGGTGGGCATGGTGGGGGAACAAAATACATGGCTATCTTCTTCCTCCTTCCTCCTTCTCTCTTCTTGGTGTGTGAAAACTGTACTCCTAGCTGACTAGATGATGGTAGAATGTAAAAGAAAGAGCTTCCTAAAATATGACCTATTATGTAGGGTTGCCATATTTTGAAGAGCAAAAATGAGGATGCTATGACAACCCTCATTTTACATGCCTCTACTATATGTAGGCTATAGAAGCTGTAGTATATTGCTGAGCGGGGCGGAAGAAGAGAAGAGGAAAGCAAGTCTTCAACCAACAGTTATGCCTGTGTCTCATCCAGAAAGTATAGCCATTTTGGCAAATTTAAAAAATCCAACCAGACAGAAATTTTACCCCTGAAAAAGAGGACATGCCCTGGAAAAAGAGGATACATGGCAACCCTATGGCTTTTTTCATAATAGGAGGAAAGCATACAGGAAATTAGTACAACAGATTGCCCTGTGGCTTGTCCTTGGATTTAGTGAATGAATTATATATATATATATATATATATATATATATATATATATATATATATATATATATATATACACCAACTATACACCTGGCTGCTCTGATGGTGAAAGCTGCTGGAAAATTCTGAAATTGTGGCTTGATCCTAAGGCCTTGATCAGAGGTCATCTAAACAAAGGGGATTAGGGATTCTGTGGCCCCCCAGATGTTATTGAGTTCTCCTTCCCAGTTTCAGACAGTACAGTCAATAGTAAACAATAGTGACAGTTATAGTCCAACAACATCTGCAGGGCTACACATTCCCCAATCCTTACCTAAGCCATGATGGTAGGGTCTACCTGTGGCCTGCTTTCAGAAGCCCTTTGCAAGTGATCAGTTCAGACCTCTGCCAAGAGTAATCTGTCCCTCTCCTAGCAGCCTGCTGGGTGAATAGGGGTGGAGAAAATGGAAGAAAAGGGGAGAGGGATGTGAAAGAGGGGGGGAAGTCCATTGGCCAACTTTGGCTCAGACTCTGTCCACCACTTGCTTCAACCCTCATCCACAGTTGACATACAGACCATGATGGATATATTATTATTATTATTATTATTATTATTATTATTATTATTATTACTATTACTATTATTATTATTATATTTATATTTATATTTATACATACCCCCCACCCATCTGGCTGGGTTTCCCCATAGCAAAGGATTGCCTACCCTGCTTTAGAAGATTATGAACAAGCCCTACCATGAGTTTTAGGATCCCATATTGTACGCTTCTATCTTCTCTTTCACGTTTGAAGGAAGAGAAACAAATCTTCAGGTTTCACTTTATAACAAACTGTAGTCCCTTTCAATTATATACAAGTTTGGATGACTATGGTTTCCATTCTAAGCATGATTAGTTAACAAACTGGAATATCAAATGACCAGAATAACAAACCATCAAATATTGTTTGATCCTCATTTGTTTTGACCAGCTGTGGTTAGAACAAACCACAGCTCCTTGAGATAGTACATATTTGGGATCAGAGGTTTGTTTTAAAGTGAAAGTTTCTCTCTCTCTGCTCTCACTTGCGGAGCAGGAGATGAGAGGGAGAGAATGCAAGGAACGTAGTAGTAGTAGTAGTAGTAGTAGTAGAGATACTCTTTCACCATCATCTTGATAACTGAATCAGGCCTAAGACTCATTGAACAAGTGCCTGTTAGGATAGCATTCAGATGACCAGTTTATTTTGCATTCATCCTGATTGTGTTCACAAAGTTTGCTGGGAGGTATATGATATTGGTTATGATCTGTTTACATGGAGATAATATGATTTTGCATCAAGCAATTGTTGTTGTACACTTTCCAGTGCATTTACTCATCACTTTCCTAACATCAAAAAGTCTGTTTTGTTTTGTTTTAAAAAAGAGGGTTTGTTGCACAAGAGCACCAAATTCACTTTCATTGCACTACCCGAAGGCTCGTATGCAATTGAATTTCACCCACAAAATAATTACCATCTGTAAATGCCCCATACTGTACACATTGTTATGCCGACTCAGTGTCACAAAATGTAATGTGCAGGCATCACCAGGTAAATACACTGGAACAATATTTGGGAGAAGGCTTTGGCACTGTGCATGCTGAATATGAGCTAAAATAAGCTGTAGGTTTATTTGTCTTCTTACATTTTAAAGATGTATGATAATCAATTCTTAAAACATATAGTGTAGGGCAGGCATCCCCAAACTGCGGCGCTCCAGATGGCCCTACAACTCCCATGATCCCTAGCTAACAGGACTAGTGGTCGGGGAAGATGGGAATTGTAGTCCAAAACATCTGGAGGGCCGAAGTTTGGGGATGCCTGGTGTAGGGTATTGTTTAGCCTTCCATATGCAACACCCACCTTAATTGTTTGGAGTTTAATGCATATGATTTACCTGTATGCTCAGCAGCCTACTTTAAAATAAACCCTCCTTTATTGAAGTATCTGCTTAAAAATCATAATGCCTTGCATGACAAAACCCCAAACAGATTCATTGGCTTTGAAATCTAACTCTGGTGTGTTTATTACAATCAGGGGTCCCCAACCTTTTTGGAGCCTGGAGGCACATTTGGAAATCCACGAAACCTTTGTGGGCACACACACACAAAATGCAGATTTCACTGACGATAACTGGTGATGCTCAGAACCCCCAGGCAAAACATGCACACCCACCCCAAAATAAATAAAGCAGACAAAAAAATTAGGCAACCCTCAAGGAACCAACCATAAAAGGCCAAAACTCATTTTTTAAAAAGAGGACTTTGGTGAGTAGCAGGGATATCTGTTTCTGGGGTGCTGTGGTACCCACAGGCACATGTTGGGGACCCCAGGATTACATGCAATTCATTTTCACTTTCCTCCTCACCAACTCAGAATTGAAATGCCCAAATCATATGCTGACTTAATCCTAATATGTTTTAGTGCCCACAAGTGATGAAGAGGAGGGAGATATGCTCTTTGATAGCATTGCCAAGTCTGCCATTGATCCCTTCGACACATCTTCTGGATCTGTACAGTTGATTGCCATAAAGCCTGTAGCTTTGCCTCCCGCACACACATCTTCAGACAGGAATCAGGAAACGGCTGTCCTTAATGGAGAGGTAAGATTGTATCCTATAAAGTTGTGTGACCATTTATGCATTGGCGGGTCTTTAAAGCAAGTGCTCAAGAGGAGAGTAATACAGGGCAACTGGCTACCAGACCCAGTTGACAATGACTGGAAAGCTAGCCCCCAGTGGGGAATGTTTTGTGACTTGTGGTGTTCAAAGGTTGTATGTGGAGCTGCCTGAGGAAGAGGAGAGTGTCAGCTAAAGACCATTGAGGTTGTGGTTGCAACCTCTGAAGGCAAGGATGAAAAAAGAGAGAGAAGGGAGTATCCGCCTTTTGGGACTGCTAAGATGGGATAATTTCATTATGGTGAAATCATGCAAAAAGTTATTTTCTCCTTTTTTGTGTTGCCTTATGAAAACTACCCATAGTCATACTACTCAGTATGTATGACAAATGGAAGAAGAAGAAGAAGAAGAAGAAGAAGAAGAAGAAGAAGAAGAAGAAGAAGAAGAAGAAGAAGAAGAAGAAGAAGAAGAAGAGCAGCAAAACTACGAAGAGGGACCCCTCTGTCAATCTTAGAATTTAAGAGTGTGTGCAGGGATGGAGGTGATTATCACATACCGTGTTTCTCATATTTTAAGGCATCCCCAAAAAATAAGCCATGACAGGATTTCTAAGGGTTGGTGAAAAATAAGACATACCCCGAAAATAAGCCATGCCGTGTAGCCCCGACCGAGCGAGAGGCGAAGGCGCGGGACCCAGCAGGAGCTCCCTGCCTGCTTCCCCGAGCCGTCGCGCATCGGGGGACAGAGCCGAAGATCGGCGGGCGCTCCTTGCTGGGCTTGACAAGCCCGGCAAACAGCGCCCGCCGATCTTCGGACCTGTGCTGTGTGACAGACAGGGGTGGGGGGAAGCGGAGATCGTTCTCCGCTCTCCCCCCACCCCCTCCTGTCACCAAAGATCGGCGGGCGCTCCTTGCTGGGCTTGACAAGCCCGGCAAACAGCGCCCGCCGATCTTCGGACCTGTCCTGTGTGACAGGCGGGGGTGGGGGGGAAGCGGAGATCGTTCTCCGCTCTCCCCCCACCCCGCCTGTCACCAAAGATCGGCGGGCGCTCCTTGCTGGGCTTGACAAGCCCGGCAAACAGCGCCCGCCGATCTTCGGACCTGTCCTGTGTGACAGGCAGGGGTGGGGGGGAAGCGGAGATCGTTCTCCGCTCTCCCCCCACCCCCGCCTGTCACCAAAGATCGGCGGGCGCTCCTTGCTGGGCTTGACAAGCCCGGCAAACAGCGCCCGCCGATCTTCGGACCTGTCCTGTGTGACAGGCGGGGGTGGGGGGGAAGCGGAGATCGTTCTCCGCTCTCCCCCCACCCCCGCCTGTCACCAAAGATCGGCGGGCGCTGTTTGCTGGGCTTGACAAGCCCGGCAAACAGCGCCCGCCGATCTTCGGCCCTGTGCTGTGTGACAGGCGGGGGTGGGGGGAAGCGGAGATCGTTCTCCACTCTCCCCCCACCCCCTCCTGTCACCAAAGATCGGCGGGCGCTCCTTGCTGGGCTTGACAAGCCTGGCAAACAGCGCCCGCCGATCTTCGGACCTGTCCTGTGTGACAGGCGGGGGTGGGGGGGAAGCGGAGATCGTTCTCCGCTCTCCCCCCACCCCCGCCTGTCACCAAAGATCGGCGGGCGCTCCTTGCTGGGCTTGACAAGCCCGGCAAACAGCGCCCGCCGATCTTCGTACCTGTCCTGTGTGACAGGCGGGGGTGGGGGGGAAGCGGAGATCGTTCTCCGCTCTCCCCCCACCCCCGCCTGTCACCAAAGATCGGCGGGCGCTCCTTGCTGGGCTTGACAAGCCCGGCAAACAGCGCCCGCCGATCTTCGGACCTGTCCTGTGTGACAGGCGGGGGTGGGGGGGAAGCGGAGATCGTTCTCCGCTCTCCCCCCACCCCCGCCTGTCACCAAAGATCGGCGGGCGCTGTTTGCTGGGCTTGACAAGCCCGGCAAACAGCGCCCGCCGATCTTCGGCCCTGTGCTGTGTGACAGGCGGGGGTGGGGGAGAAGCGGAGATCGTTCTCCGCTCTCCCCCCATCCCCGCCTGTCACCGAAGATCGGCGGGCGCTCCTAGCTGGGCTTGACAAGCCCGGCAAACAGCGCCCGCCGACCTGTGCTGTGTGACAGGCGGGGGTGGGGGAGAAGCGGAGATCGTTCTCCGCTCTCCCCCCATCCCCGCCTGTCACCGAAGATCGGCGGGCGCTGTTTGCTGGGCTTGACAAGCCCGGCAAACAGCGCCCGCCGATCTTCGGACCTGTCCTGTGTGACAGGCGGGGGTGGGGGGGAAGCGGAGATCGTTCTCCGCTCTCCCCCCACCCCCGCCTGTCACCAAAGATCGGCGGGCGCTCCTTGCTGGGCTTGACAAGCCCGGCAAACAGCGCCCGCCGATCTTCGGCCCTGTGCTGTGTGACAGGCGGGGGTGGGGGAGAAGCGGAGATCGTTCTCCGCTCTCCCCCCATCCCCGCCTGTCACCGAAGATCGGCGGGCGCTCCTAGCTGGGCTTGACAAGCCCGGCAAACAGCGCCCGCCGACCTGTGCTGTGTGACAGGCGGGGGTGGGGGAGAAGCGGAGATCGTTCTCCGCTCTCCCCCCATCCCCGCCTGTCACCGAAGATCGGCGGGCGCTCCTAGCTGGGCTTGACAAGCCCGGCAAACAGCGCCCGCCGACCTGTGCTGTGTGACAGGCGGGGGTGGGGGAGAAGCGGAGATCGTTCTCCGCTCTCCCCCCACCCCCGCCTGTCACCAAAGATCGGCGGGCGCTGTTTGCTGGGCTTGACAAGCCCGGCAAACAGCGCCCGCCGATCTTCGGACCTGTCCTGTGTGACAGGTGGGGGTGGGGGGGAAGCGGAGATCGTTCTCCGCTCTCCCCCCACCCCCGCCTGTCACCAAAGATCGGCGGGCGCTCCTTGCTGGGCTTGACAAGCCCGGCAAACAGCGCCCGCCGATCTTCGGACCTGTCCTGTGTGACAGGCGGGGGTGGGGGGGAAGCGGAGATCGTGCTCCGCTCTCCCCCCACCCCCGCCTGTCACCAAAGATCGGCGGGCGCTCCTTGCTGGGCTTGACAAGCCCGGCAAACAGCGCCCGCCGATCTTCGGCCCTGTGCTGTGTGACAGGCGGGGGTGGGGGAGAAGCGGAGATCGTTCTCCGCTCTCCCCCCATCCCCGCCTGTCACCGAAGATCGGCGGGCGCTCCTAGCTGGGCTTGACAAGCCCGGCAAACAGCGCCCGCCGACCTGTGCTGTGTGACAGGCGGTGGTGGGGGAGAAGCGGAGATCGTTCTCCGCTCTCCCCCCATCCCCGCCTGTCACCGAAGATCGGCGGGCGCTCCTTGCTGGGCTTGACAAGCCCGGCAAACAGCGCCCGCCGACCTGTGCTGTGTGACAGGCGGGGGTGGGGGAGAAGCGGAGATCGTTCTCCGCTCTCCCCCCACCCCCGCCTGTCACCGAAGATCGGCGGGCGCTCCTAGCTGGGCTTGACAAGCCCGGCAAACAGCGCCCGCCGACCTGTGCTGTGTGACAGGCGGGGGTGGGGGAGAAGCGGAGATCGTTCTCCGCTCTCCCCCCATCCCCGCCTGTCACCGAAGATCGGCGGGCGCTCCTAGCTGGGCTTGACAAGCCCGGCAAACAGCGCCCGCCGACCTGTGCTGTGTGACAGGCGGGGGTGGGGGAGAAGCGGAGATCGTTCTCCGCTCTCCCCCCATCCCCGCCTGTCACCGAAGATCGGCGGGCGCTCCTAGCTGGGCTTGACAAGCCCGGCAAACAGCGCCCGCCGACCTGTGCTGTGTGACAGGCGGGGGTGGGGGGGAAGCGGAGATCGTTCTCCGCTCTCCGCCCACCCCCGCCTGTCACCGAAGATCGGCGGGCGCTGTTTGCTGGGCTTGACAAGCCCGGCAAACAGCGCCCGCGTGCACTTTATTAAAAAATAAGACATCCCTCAAAAATAAGCCATGTCGTGTTTTTTTGAAGAAAAAATTAATATAAGACATGACTTATAATATGAGAAACACGGTATTTGGTGGCCTAAGTTGTTTAGGGCTACAAACACTTAGGTGAGCAACTTACATTGGGATCAGAAGTGAAGAGGCCATAGCTGGCAAATGAGTCAGAGCTGGCCACTTGAGTCTCCAGTATCAGTCTTGGATACAAGAGTACTCCCAAATTATAGAACAGTTCTGTGGAAAGGAAATTCCACAATCTAGGAACTGGCACAGAGAATGCATTCTGAGGGTTATGAAACTACCAAGAGGACTTCTGCTGATCTTAATACCTGTAGTTTCACATATTTGAGGCCTAAGTCATTTTGGAATAGTTGACGTTTCTGAGTTGTCTTCAAGGTAATGTAAAGCACATTGCAGTAATCCAACTTAGAAGTTGCCAGAGCGTGGAGTACCGTGACCATGTCATCTCTGCCCCAAAAGGGCTGCAACTAGCAAACTAGCCATAGTTTAGAAAGGCATCCCTAGCCCATAAAGGCCACCTGAGTCTCTAGTGAGTGACAATGTGGGACCTAGGAGCACTCCTAGGTTACAGACTTGGCTCCTTCCAGGGGAGTGTACCCAGTCCAGGACTCCCCAGTCTCCCCATATTTCTTTCCACATTCGCATTTAAACTGATGTATATTTGATATTTTTCAATTGACACTGAAGACCTGCAAGAGGGGGAAATTCCCACAATTTGCACATAATGAAATGGAAAGGGGGCAGCCTTTATTTTATTCAGCGCTCCATACATCAGGCTCTGTTTGCGCAATGAATACACACTTTACATAAAAGACCTATTTGTTTAAAAACTTAATTCTGGTGCAAAGTTGTGGTTGGAGGGATATAGGGATAGCCATCAAAGTACCCTCCATCAACCATGGCTAGCATGGTCAACAATCAGGGATGATGGGAGCTGTGGTCCAGCATCATCTGCAAAGCTCTGTTTTGTCTATTCTCAGTATAGAGAAAGGGCTAGTTATATCTTCACATTACTGCACATTGTGATAAGAGCCAATCCAGATCGTGGACTCACATTTTCATTGGCTAAAATGAATGCTGTTCTAAATAAAGCAGATTTGAAATTCCTCACAGTCAGCTGCCTACTCCCTGCTGTAAATCACTGCTCACACTTGTGGTCTACTCATGTTAGTAATGGTAATGAACACAGATGAGTTTGAGGTTCTTCTTCCATAACCTGGAAAAAACTTGCAATGTACGATTTTCCATTATAGGCACTTAGAGCAGTGATCCTGCATGCATTCATTGCTATGACATTTCACTGCCAATGTGAGTAGACTGTTAACATGATTTGCAGAAGTGAGCTGGGAGTTGAATGTAGGAGAACTGTCAGATTTCCTTGTTATTTTGAGATTTGCCTGATGTTGAGGTCTGGTATAGGTAGTTGAGGATAGTTTCTCATTTTTATCACCATTGTAAACTGTGGATTAGACACTACTGCCTGAGGTTTGATCTAGGGATAGTTGCCAATTCTACCAAAATGGAAACTTAAATGCCTACTCATACATAATCTATAGGCTATAAAATAATTGGCCAAATGTCAACAAGACTTAATCAGAGGGTTAATCTGAACAAATAGATTTGATTATAATAATTATTTTTTGTTTGTCAGGTTAACAAAGCCTTGAAGCAGAAATCTGATATAGAGCACTATCGCAACAAATTACGCCTGAAAGCCAAGCGAAAAGGCTATTATGACTTTCCCCAAGTTGATAATAACAAAGGCTTAGCAGACAGAAAAAAGATGTATGAAAAAGCACAAAATGAAATAGATCATATTTTGGATCCTGATACGGATGGATCTTCTCCGTTTGTAGAACCCAAAAACAGGTGAGTGTTTGGTATATATTTTTGTCATCTCTCACATCATTTCCACCTCTACTATAAAAAGGTAACTCATGAGGAGTAGTGTCAATTGGCAGAATGGCAGCATGGAGTGACAAGGTTTTTTGCATATGAAGAATGTTCCCATGTCTGCCTTCTTTCCCCTGTTTAATGATTTGACATTTCCTTGAGATGATTGGTGCTTTATTTATTTATGAATGTATTAAGCTGTAATATGATGATAAAAGAGTTGAAAAGCAATATGGCTGTTGGGATAACATTCTCTTTTTTCCTACCTATTGATCAGACCTCAGAATTACTATTATCTCTTGACACCAGGAGAGGGATGCTGGTCTGCCCTGGAGTGTGCTGTGGATGTTGGAAAAATAGATGACAGTGCAACCACTTTCAAATGCTGATGTTACAAGCTAATGACTTCTCCATTTTTGCCTATGTTAGCAAAAAGCAAAAGTAAAATACTTTTAAGGAACGTAATTGTTGTTACGTGGACGGAGTCATACCTTTCTCGTAAAAAGAATGGTTAAGTTTATGCTAAAGTCTATTTTTTAGAGCAGGGTTTCCAAAATTTGAGTCTCCAGCTGTTTTTGGACTACAACTCCCATAATCCCTAGCTAGCAGGAACAGGGAACCCTGCTGTAAAGAGCTTTAGATAGGTGATTCTGTGGGTTGCATTGCCCCCCCTTTTAATGTAATTAATAAATTATTAATGGATTTGTATTAAAACACAAGAGGTAATATGTGACATCTGTTGGAATTTTCTGTATTTTCTTAATGTTCCCCATATGAAATTGTTGCTTTCTTAGTTCAATGTACTTATTCTTATTAAGGACAGATAGTTGTGCTAGTGTCTCTTAGTATTGTAATAAACAAGAACCATTAACTTTCGTTCTGGCCATTAATTTTTTTATTGCGGCTGTCCTTCATGGGCTTTTGACTATAAGATAAGCAGAAAAACTTCAGCACATAGAAAGTCGGAAATTGTATGGATATCATATAGAATGCTCAGTTCTACTACGCAAGACTTAGGAAGAAAATATCATTTTCTCTCTGACACCCAGCTGCCAATTAGAAATTGCAAGTTTTGGAACAAAAATTCCCACCCATTGTCTCTCAAGCAAGCAGAAGTGTCTAGAAAGAACTTTTCTGCTCAAGAGCAATAAGAACTAAACTGTTACTCTATTGTCACCTGTTTTCTCAGACCAGGAGGGATTAAGAACTGTAAAGTGAGTTTTCTACCTGGAATTGTTTACAGCAAGCATCCCCAAACTGCGGCCCTCCAGATGTTTTGGCCTACAACTCCCATGATCCCTAGCTAACAGGACCAGTGGTCAGGGATGATGGGAACTGTAGTCCAAAACATCTGGAGGGCCGAAGTTTGGGGATGCCTGGTTTACAGTTCTTCCTCCAGCCCATATAGGTATCCCTGAATAGGTATACCTGAGATGCAGGGCTCTCCACTCAAGATCTGCCTGCAACGCCTGTGCAGAGAAGTCAAGGAAAATGTAGCGTAGAGTTTCTGGAATATCTTTGGTATATAAAGAATGGTGAGATCCAACAGCTTTTATGCAAATTGGAGCCTGGATAAAATTAAATGAAAAAGAAAGTACAGTAAGTGCCAGAGAAACATAATTCTAAGGTGATTCAGGTCAGCAAAGAAGAAAGATTCTTGATTGGTGGGTCTGGTGCCATTGCTGGGACATTAGGGCTTTGTACAGGTCTCCAGTGAAGGAGGCAAGTGGAATTGTTACATATGCACAGTAGAAGATAAGATAAAGTTTGAATTATACAGTAGCTTCTTCTATTAGCATAGGCTATTTTAGGAATATAAATGAAGCAGGCAGAAGTTTTATATTAATGTACACAGTGGAAGTGATCTAGCCCTGGAATCATGACTGGAAGGTTAGAAAGTATCAAAGGAGCAAGAAATCCTTAATGCATATTTAGCATGAAGTTTTACTATTGAGCCAGTAAATTTTATTATGTACTCTGGGATTTGCTTGCTGGTGCACAATGTAGAAAGAGGTCATGGTGTATGTGTTCCGTGATTTTTAATGTTTTATTTGTTGTTTAAGAGAAAGGAGCTTCCTTATTCTAATCCATTTTGCCCAATAATTCACTCACAAATAGTGGAAAAGGTTTTGTGGGGGTGGGGTGGGGGGTGGGATGTAGGGAATATTCACAAATTCAGACGTTATTCAGGATTGGATGTCATTTTGGGTTAGTAATACCCACCTTTTGCAGAAGGGTATTGAATTACAGGTATTTTTTCATGTGTACTTAGTAGAGAAGTTCAGATTTTAATCAATTAGATATTTGCTTTTTGTAAAACAGTATACAACATCTATAGGTTAAATCATAAAGCCATTAAGAATCTTTTCCTCCACATTCCTCCTCTGCAGCTACTGTTACTATTCCCTCTTGTCTTGGTACTTCAAAATGTGAAGGAATAAAACTTGTCACCAAATAAATTATTCACACAGTGGCCTTCGCACATTCATATTTTTGTATAACATCATTCTAAAAACATTTACAAATTATCAGTGCTACTAAATAAACTGAGTTGTACATGGACCAGGTCCCCAGCCCTATAGATTCCTTAGAGTATTGTTCATCACGTAGTCAGTGTTTTAAAATGCTGCAGTTGTATTCCCTGTCGACAATGACTAACCTATGCTTGTGCCAGTTGTTCATGTTGATACCTCCCTTCTCATTAGTGAATCTTCCTTAAATCAGCTAATTGGCAATCTCAGGGCAATTTCACAAAGACTGCTCATTATATGTACTGTTCTTGATTCCCTCCTTCCCTTCCTTAATAGTTTCACAATTAGGTCAAGGGTGTGAATCTGCCTAAAATTATCTGAAAACAGTGTAATTTTTTAATCACAGAAGTGTAGGGCCAGTGTCAGTCCCACCCTGCTGTACCTCACACAGGGAGGGACATGTTAAGCTGTCCAGTCCTCACTGGCTCCAGTAGTTCTTTGGGAAAAGGAGGTGACAGCCTATGCAACAGTGCATTCTGACAGCAATTTGACTTGGGTTTGCAGGCAGTTCTGTCCCCTGGAATTAACTTGCCTCTCTGCCCTCTAATGGTAGCTACAGGGGAACTCTAGAGACTTTAATCCCTTAGAAAAAACTCATACCACCTCCCTGAATTACCTCCTTGCCTCATTCCTTCCACATTTCTAGCTCCTTTCACTAGAAGATAGAAGGGGGAAGTGCAACACGAATTCTACCCAATTAAGGGGTTTGTGGAGGCTGGAAGCTCCCTAAAATCCCTTTGCAGAGTGTGTTATTTCAGGTGGGATTGAATCATAGACTGGGAAATTCCAGTTGCACAATTAAAGTCGATTTGAGGTCTTCCTCAACAAACCCAGTTCCTCAGAGGGTTCAACTTTTTTTTAAGGAAAGGGAAAGTGATTGGGGGGGGGGGGAAATGCACTGGAGGAAATCTAATTAAATGAATCAGTTTAGATATAGAGACAAACTTCCTCATTTTCTTCCACTCACTTGGGTTTGCCTCTGTTTTAGTCATGGCTGGTGCCCTTTGGAACTGGCAGGGCAAAAGGCAAGGAGACCAACAATAGGTGAAGGCAGAGACAGTGGCAGACAAAGTGAACTAATCTGAGGGAAAAGTTGCTGTATGAAACTTGTTATTAATTGTACTTTTTATAACCTAGTATTCTGCTTTTCTGTTTGCAGATTAATGTTTCAAAGTTGAGGATTTTGTGGTACTGAATTCTTGAATAAATTATTTTATACATTTGCAATGCATGTATGAAAATTCTAGCATTTCCATATTTTCCTCCCTCACCTCAAACCATTCCCACTAAGACAGGCATGGCCAAACTTGGCCCTCCAGCTGTTTTGGGACTACAATTCCCATCATCCCTGACCACTGGTCCTGCTAGCTAGGGATGATGGGAGTTGTAGTCCCAAAAGATCTGGAGGGCCGAGTTTGGCCATGCCTGCTCTAGAGCTTTCAAGACCCACCAGCATTATAGTTTGCACTCATGGTCTATGTAGATGCCCCACTCTGGTATTAAGACCTGCTGTTCAGCTACGAAGTAGGTCAGAAACTCTGCCTTCCACTTTTATCTTAGCTTCTGTCTTGCTTATTTTCTACCCCCAGTGAGTCATCTGATAGATGTTCATTGTTAGTCTGGTTTATTGTCAAATTTGTGTCACAGAGAAAAATGGGCACCTTTTCAGCATCCATCATCCATTTCCACAGCATAGTGCTCTGTCATAACTGTGGGACGATTGCTTGATTTTCTTAGAAATAACTGGAGAGCTTCAGATTAAATGATGCTACTTATTGATGTTCTTCATGGACTATGTGTACTGACGGTATAGTGATAACCAGTGCCCTTTTTCTAAAAAAAAAAGTTTAGTGGTACTCTCATTTTCCTACTCACATTGAAATACTGCCCCTCAATGAGGCCAAACTTAGATTCACAAAATGTTTAGGGGTATGTGTACCCCTGCGTCCCCCCAGAAAAAAAGCACTGGTGGTAACAAGATTTGGGAAATTTAGGACTGTTTCTTTTGTGCTAGATCTGGGGCTGATGGGAGTTGTAGTTCAAAACAGTTGGGGGGCACTAGGTTGGTTAAGGCTAGTATGAACTGTGTTACAAACTGTGTTATTAGAAGTGTATTGTTTCTTGAATGCTATTTCTTAAAATAAACATAGCAGTTTTTAAGAAGGTTGATTTTGAAATGCTTACAGTGTGCTAGCAAGGAATCAGTTTGAGTGTGACATGAACTATCCATGAGTCCCTGGTAGGCAAATTGCTCGAGGAAAAGCCACCACCCAGTTACCCTTTTTGTCCTTTTGTTTGCTAATTTTGCACATCAGTTTTTTAAATTCACATGCTGTGATCATGTGTTAGTCCCTGTCCTTGGGTGATCAGACTTCAGTCCAACAATGCAGTTGCTAAGGGTTTGGAATACTGTACTGAAAAAGGTTGGCACCTAGCTGAATGGTTAGCGAGACTGAATGGTATGTGAGACAGTATGAATATGCATTGGATGATTTTCAAGCACATCAGGCAAATCCATCATTATTGCAGGTTATTATATGGAAATGAATAAAGAAATAACTGGTGTATAGTTAAATCAGTTTAAAATTGCAGAGTTATACACAAATCTTCACAAAGAAGAAGCATTCCAATATTTGTTTGGAGTACATTGTCTAATAAATTCTAGTTGTTTGTTTCCAAGTGCTTCAATCTTTGGTCTTCATTGAAGCAATCAATATATAATTTGACTTGATGACTGCCAATGTGTAACTGAATATGCATGGATATGTATCAGTGTAACTACTTAGCTTGGAGATGAGTGGGAATTGACGATTTAGATTCCCCCCCCCCCAGAACTCGGAGCATAAAGACTAAAGCGACATCCTACTGCGGAAGATGCACCTCTTTACTCTGGCTTTTAACACCTGATGTGTATATTTTTAGGACTCACCTTATTTCCGTAATTTTAAGTTGTTTTTAAAGTGTTCTTAGTCTCATGTTTCAATTATTGCAACCTGCCTTGGGACCTTGGGGTGAAGGGCAGGTAATAAACTGTTGTAGGTAATAATAAATAAATAAATAAATAAATAAATAAATAAATAAATAACTAAATAAAACTGGCCTCATTTAAATACTGTATTCTTCTGCAGGCAACAAATGAAGAACTCTGTTTACCGAAGCAGGCAGTCTTTGAACAGTCCAAGTCCAGGAGAAACTGAAATGGATCTGCTTGTTACACGAGAGAGACAAAGGCGTGGTATCCGCAACAGTGGATATGATGTACGTGCATGCAAAATCCATTCACTACAAGTTGCATTGGAAGCGTAACAAACATTAGAAGAGTCCTAACAAAACAATCTACCTAGTGTGAAAGTGCTTAATAGCCAGTGCTTTTTTTCTAAAAAGAAAGTTTAGGGGTGCTCTCATTTTCCTACTCATATTGAAATACTGCCCCTCAATGAGGCCAAACTCAGTCAGTCAATTTTTATTACAGCAAGAGCCAGCAATACAAAACAACACAACTCCAAACAGAAAATCAGCAATATCATCATCGGAGGGCAGGACAAATTGTTATAATATGTTATTCAATAAAAGAGATTTACGTTTTTTAATAGCTAAGGTGCAAAATTTGGCAACAGCGTAGGATACTGAGCTCGAAGAATCTTCCAAAAGGAATTTATGTAATGTTTCAGGGGGAAATTCCAGATAATATTGCAAGGATGTGAATTTTGATAATAGGGGTAGAATGAGTCGCGGTTGTTCTTCACTATAGAGTTCACAAAATAAAAGAATGTGAATAGCAGATTCCACCTTATTGGACATGCATGGGCAAAAGCGCTCATCGATTGGTACATGCAAGAATTTGCCGTGTAACACAGCTGAAGGCATTGCATCAAATCGAGCTCTGGAGAAGACCCATCTATAAGATTCATAAGTAATATTGGATAGATACGGGGCAGCTGCCAAATTAGGCCAATATTTTAAACACCTGTAGTTCTCAGGGAGTAAGGCATCTTCTTTCTGCAGTTCAATATCGAAAAGCCAATGAAGCCAAACTTATATTCACAAAATGTTTACAGGTATGCATCCCCCTGCGTCCCCCCCCGAAAAAGCACTATTTATAGCTACTTCCTTTTTAGCAACGGCTAGAGCTGATTTTATGCATTTTTTGGTCTTCAGGTTTCAGGTTTTTTTAAAAAAAATCATATTCACTTCAGTAGAAGGCATTGAAAAGGCAGTTCCTGAAGTCAAGCTTGAATAACAGCAGTTCCTTCGTTCATTTTAAACATCCACTCAGGCACATGGCCTTTCCCAAAAGCTCAAGGTGCTTACAATACAAGTAGACTGTTGATGTGACAATATAAGGCTGCTCCTTACAATCTTGTCGAACCTTCCACACATTTTGTTAGTATAAAGGTAAATAACAAAAAGGAAACCCAAATTCCTACACAATATTTTATTGATTCTGCTGATATGATACAATTCTGCAGTCATACTGTCACAGAAGGGTGTTGGCTACTCCCGAGTAAGCACCACACATCGTCTGGGTTTTCAGAGTTTTATTGTGCATGCTATATACAGTGGTGATATGTCTCAAATCATGTCTGCTCTGCATGGGGCAGAAGCCCGCAATGGCGTCTCGCGGGCTCTGATCCCCCTTTTAAGACTGGGTATCCAAACGCCCCTCCTCCTGGGCTCTACAGTTACTCCATGATCCCAAACTAGGCTCCTGAGGTGCCGTTCTACCTCCCCCCTCCTTTCCAGCCCCTGCTGAAGCTAGCTCCTCCCCTGCTTCCCTGCTACCAACCTGGAGCTGAGCCTCCAGGACTTTGCAGAGCCCTGGACCCGTCTTTACCACTTCCTGTTCCTGGTTTTCCCTCTCAGACTTGCTGCTCTCCCAGCTGGTGGAAGTAAGCAGAGTGGGCTGCTCTCTGCAAGCCCTCTCTCTTACACATACCATATCAACCAAGCTTAGAATAGGCATCTGGATCCTAAAAGCCTCAGCTTTCTTTTGTTATTTAAACCACTTTCTAGCACTTATGGTGACAAAAACAGTCTTGGGAAAATATGTCCCCCAGCAGTGCCCCATCAGAAGAGCTCAGCGGCTGAAGCAAAGCATAAGGAATCTGATAGTCCTTAAGGTCCTTTGCACCCAAGTTGTTTAGGGCTTTGTGAATTAACACCAGGCCGCATCACAGTCAAGCCCACACTACAGTGTATTCTGTTGGCTGCAATACAATGCCTCTATCAAACCTAATTTCAATGGTTGGCGGGGGGATCCAGGGGGCCATGCCAACCCCCCACTGCATGCATGGGTGCACCTATGGGTGCATGGTTGGTGATCCCTTTTCAACGGTGGCCTAGAGTGCAGCAGTTGCAAGAAAAGAAAAGGGCAAATTCTATGTTAGGGACTGAATAAAAGCAGCCCCTGCTGAATGAATACGCTATCTGCCAGATCACAAATATAGAAAGCAAGGATTGTAATGCCCATGATGTAATAAATACCCTATCTATCCACTGAAATATAGTGTGCTCCTTTGCCAAGGTGAGGGAAACTGTGAAACATCAAAAAAATATTCACAAGAGTACGTTTGTGATGGGATTGTCCATGTTTTGACACTGCCTGTCAGAACAAATAAATCGTAATTTGCCGTGTAACAGGGATTATGGCCTGCTATGCTCCAGTGTGCTTCATTGCAACAGAAATTTAAAGGGACAGCCTATTTTAAATCTGTTTTTAAATTTAACTGCTTCAGGTGAAAAAGGGGCTTTTAGAAAAATTACTGATAAAATGCTAGATAGGTAGCTTTTCTCTGATTCACTCTTTCCTGGTAGCTGTTTCCCTTTTGTAAAAGGCTGTTTTGGTATGTTAGCTTACTTTGGCTTTCCTTTTGGCAGCAGAAGCATGATACAAAAGTGAAGTGAAACTATTTTGCGGGGGGGGGGGGGCTTTATTTATTCACGGCTTGCATTTATATACTGCCTTTCTCCTAAGGCAGTTTACAATTTAAAATATTAATGCAAACAAATAGTACAAAATGTTTTTAGGCCTACATGAGGAGCAGATGGCAGATGCTATTTGCAGAGTATCTTTTAATATTTAGTAGTATAAATGGATCCTTGTGCTTAGCTGGAAGACTGCTTGCATGTTTAGCCTATTTACATGTACTGTATAAAGTAATGTTTCAAGTCCAGTGCTCCTGCACCAACAGCCTCTGTGCAAGCAACTCCCAGCTCCCCACGTAGGTAACAGAAGTGGCAAACAGGTATTTTGAGTTCAATCCTCCCCACCTGAAAATGAGAGTTTGTCATAGGTCTGTAACTTGCCTAACATAATTTATTAAATATATACATTATCCTGTAATATTGAGCAGCTCATAATAGACTGAATAGAGTGCTGAACTGAGTTGTTAAATTAAATCACACCGTGAGTGAAAATGATATATATTTTGTTCAGAACTTGCTTATAGGACTATGAAACTTTGCAGTCTGTGCTTGTGTAACACTAGCACAACTGGGGAGATGGAACGGTCCCCTCACAGTGCAAATGCTGACACAGGAAGTTGCAGAGGAGCTGTGAGAGGACAGAAATAACTTAAGTACCAGTGATGGGAAGGGGTCATTCTGACTGAAATGGATCTCTAGAAGTAGAGCTGCAGAGGGAGGGAGAAAGGCAGGCAAGCACTGGGAATATTGGAGTCATTTGCCCCTCTGACTTCATTTATGACATGATTCTACAACCAATTCTCCAGCCATTCATCAGCTGAACAACACATGTGGTAAAGACAATCATTTCATGGTTTCTGAAATAGCTGTCCATTGTAGATAGGTGTTGATAGGCCAAATGAGGTTGATAAAGAAAATGTAACACTTTATGAAAGTAAAATGTAATCACTTCTTATGACTTAGACATAGACAGGATTTTTACTGAATTAACCCCCCACCCTTTTGCATAGTTGCCCAACTTTCTCTGTTATATCCAACAGACTGAGCCTGAAATGATAGAAGAAACAAATGTTGACCGTGTCAATGAGCCCCGAAATTATAACAGAGCTCATCAAGCAAAAGGCCATTCAGAGACATCGACTCTGAGTTCCCAGCCATCCATTGATGAAGTCAGACAACAGATGCACATGCTACTGGAAGAAGCCTTTAGTTTGGCCTCAGCAGGTCATGGAGGACAGAGCAGGCAGCAAGATGCATACAGTTCTACACAGCAGTTGCCATACTCTGAAGTTGTGACCAGTGCTCCTGGTACCATGTCTCGACCCAGAGGGGGAATACAGTGGGTGCCTACCTATAGACCAGAAGTGTATCAGTACAGTTTGCCAAGGCCTGTAAGTGACCACTTATATGTGTTATACTCAGAGCTGTTGTTGAAATGCCAGAATTTGGACTTTAGGAAGTCTCTCTTCTGGCCATCACATACTTCATGTAGTGGCTTGAAGATTCTGCTGGGCTGTATGAATGATCTTCAGTTTTCATCCTCATTATCTTCCTCCTCATATTAAATTTCTATACTTCATCCAAGGATCACAGGGCAGTTTACAGTATGAAAACACAAAAATACATGACAAAACAAAACAATAACCCCCCCACCCCAGTTAAAAGGCCATAGGTTGTTTAGTCAAAGTCCTGGGAGAAGAGGAATGTTCTAGATTAGTTTTGAGATGAATAACCCAAGTTGGCTTTATCCAATAGGAATTAACTTACTGTACTTAAAATAAGCAGAGTAAGAGCTTGTCCACATATTTGCTTGTCCTGTGGGTCCGAGAGATCTTCCACTTGTCCTGTGCTTTCTAGGTACAGATCTGAGTGGTTTTTCCATTTTCCCCACTGCTTTCCCCAGGAAAACCCACTGTTTACCTCGTAATTGGAATAAATGTCAATCCGCAGAAAAACCTTTTGGAAAGCAGGACGACAAGCAGAAGTGTGGGAGAGCCCTAAAAGTCAAGTTGGCTTTAAAAAACCCAGCATTTATTAGTGACCTGCTGTGGATATCATGCTAAACAGTAATTTAGCATTATAAGAATGAGCCGCAGCTTGCCTCAGGCGTAGATTCAAAGAGGTGTTTGGAAGCTGTTTCTGCTTAACTACAGCTTGTTGTGTTGTTTGAACCAACAAACTGCGATCAAACTGTGGTTAATATTCACAAGCCAAGTTCAAAATTGCTTTGAAAGCTTCTGAAGTACTTCTTGAAGTTGTGGTAGAGAGGGAGGGAGAAGCATACTAGCCTGAGTCTTACTTTGACTGGTTATCACCATGCTAAACTATGCGTTAGCATGATGCCCAAATGCACCCTGTGTATTGAGAATGCAGCTTTATTGGCAGTTTTAGATAGATAATTGCTTCTTGTTATTGTCCTGGCTCCTAATAATGAGGTTAGTGATGGGCTACAATAAAGTGGACATAAGGGAGAAATGCAAAGGCTTTCTAGGTGTTTCCGGTGGCAAAGTCATTGGATTCACAGATATGTATTGCCAAATTACATCCAAATATGAGATACCTTATGCTAAACCAACACTATGAAGTTTAGACAGGCAGAATCTATGGTTGGGATATGTTGACAATCCAGGAGAGGAATCTTATATTCCATCTTGGTGCTGCTACATAGTCAGAGTAACAAGATCTTATGATTAAAGAGCCACCTTGAGATTCAGGAGATTTTATTTATTTATGCTGTCCTCCTTCATTCAGAGCAGTTGTGATGAAAAGAAGGACCCATAATGTCATGTATACTTAAGAAATTTCCCATGAGACACTGCGAAAACTGTTATCTATGTGCTTCCAGTCTTGTGGGCTAGGTTGTCTATCACCTACACTTTAAAAAGGGAGACAGGTGCATGATTAATCCCATTCCTTTTCTCAACAGTTAAATACGAACAAAAATGTTTTTTCTGCCTGAGCTAAGTCAATTATGAATCACCTCATTGATGTAAAGATAGGCTATAGCAAACCTGCTGGGGTTGTTCCTGGGAAATGTGACTAAACAGAAGCAGCTGGTGATCTCCAGCCCACCTACACCTTGAAGAAGTTATTCACAAAGAAAGAAAGAAAGAAAGAAAGAAAGAAAGAAAGAAAGAAAGAAAGAGCTTTAAAGTTTTCTTCCTTCCCTGTGTTGATTTCAGAGAATCTAGCCAGCCCAATCTGTATTATTTACTAAGACCCAAAGTACATATTGCTAAAGGTATTTGGGCACCACCAATTCACAGCTCTCCATTATGTGTAGTTGGGGAAAATGGTTGCTGTTGATATCATCACAGCAGAAGGCTTAACCTGAGAACATCTCCACCATTATTATTCTTTTATTTTATTTTAAAAAATACATATTACTGGGGAGACATGAGGAAAGTGTGGGTTAGCAAATACCCCATGACATGTTCCATTTTTGTTAGAGGTGCAATCACTACCTTTCTCATTCATCTCTCTCTTTGAAGTATTTACTCAGAAGAAGCATTTACTCTTGCCTTGGCATGATTTAGAGCAGGCATCCCCAAACTGCGGCCCTCCAGATGTTTTGGCCTACAACTCCCATGATCCCTAGCTAACAGGAACAGTGGTCGGGGAAGATGGGAATTGTAGTCCAAAACATCTGGAGGGCCAAAGTTTGGGGATGCCTGTTTTAGAGTATCCAACTAGATAGTTATACTTTGCCCACTGCCTGCCATTGTAGAGAGTTACATTAGTTTTTGCAGACATGTCCTAATGATCTTGCCTATGTGTAATATATCCTGATGCAGCCTGAACACTTTCTGTGCCTTCCAACCACCTCTTTCTGATTCCAAATAGAAAGGCACTGATTCCAAAGACCATTGGTTTTGGATTCTTTAATAATAACTGATCTGTAACAAAACAATATATAAAGACCAACTTTTTGTGCTAATCTAAGACAGATATGCTTCTTCCCTGACAAATAATAAGTTCATAACATATCAAGCATTGGCAGAACATCCGTTTAAAAATAGGCCTGTGAAATATTGAGTTTACTGTGAAATAGAAAACAGTCTGAAATTTGCTTTGTAACCAAGAAAAAGACCCTAGAGCTAAAGTTGCTGTATCTTACCCTGGTGTAAACAGCTTTGCTGTTTTGTAAAAAGGCACTTCACATTTCATAATAGAAATAAGCATGTCTCTATGGATAGCTTATAAAGTCCCCAGATTATTCCTCTTACGGTACAAGAATGGGGGGAAAGCTACAAGGCTTCATACTTAAAACTGCTAGGATGGGGATACAAAAATATATATGTTATTTTTGATCCATTCCTTTGGGGTTTATTTGAAAGCTAGTGACATTAAATGCACAGGTTCATGTTGCTGCTGCTGCGGGAAGTTTCCCATGGGCTCAGAAACCTGGGCTCGTAGTTTATCTGACACAGGCAAACCATGGTCAGTGAGCCAAGTACAAACCATGATCATGGGTAATGGCAAGTCTAACTATGGCTTAGCTTTGGTTTGCACGGTGACAACAGGACCAGGGGAGAAAGGAATCAAATGCATTCTCAGCTACCTATTCGTGTCTCTCGGCTCCCTCCCCACACCACCTTCTCTCTCTCTCTCTGAACTCTCTGAACTCCCTCTCTGAACTCTCTTAAGTGCTAGAATAGGAAATGTGTTTGAATGCATCCTATCTGAATCTTATAACACCTCTTGTGTCAAGGTGTTTATTTAGGGTACCTAGAATGCCATGCTGTTCTCAGTGATGATTTTGATATGTTGGCTATTCTAGGAGAATGAAAAGCAGCATTTCAGTCTAGCCGCTAAGCAGATTTGATAACTGTCACTGTATTCCCAAGTTAACTTGACAATCTCTGTCACAGCGCAAAGGCTGCAAGATTAGTATCTCATGCTTTGGGCCATAGGCTGATGATGACAGTGTCAGGGAGGTGTTTTGACACACGCGTGTAACATGGCAAAAATCCCTAATTTTGCTGTATGCCATTTTCTGTCAAACTCTGTAAATCCTGGGTGACTGATCCAGTAGCCTCTAAAAATCTGATCCCCAGGATTACTTTACTTTGATGGTGGTGGTTAGTTTTTTAAATAAAAAAATTGAGTCTTTATGTTGTCATAATAAAGTAACTTGCTTGTTCTTGCCTAGAGGAACACGAAACATGTTCCCTGTTAAAAAGGTTGGAAAGAAAAGTTAAAATATAAAATAGTTTTCTTGTAGACATTTTTTTTGTTTCTTGTGATAATATTAGGTGCTTTGAGATATTCCAACATCAAAGTATTATTATTTTTATTGGGGCAAAAAACCCATTCTGAATTCCCCTTGGGGGAGAATTCAGACAGAGAAGAACACTGCAGCGTTGAAATTTTAGGAGGCACTAATAATGTTAACTTTGAAATAGGCTTGGATTACAGTCTTCTTCCAAGATGCTTATGCCATATTTTGGAGAAATGCAATGCAGTATAATTTTTATGAAAAGTCAGTAGATTGTTGAAGAAATATTTATTTATTTTTCTTAACAGGCATATAGATTTTCTCCACTCCCTGAAATGGTGATGGGTTCTCCACCTCCTCCTGTGCCTCCTAGGACGGGACCTGTTGCCGTCACTTCTCTTAGGAGGTACTATGCTATTGCTTTTATGTTTTAGCTGAAAATGTTATATCTCTATCGCAAGATGGAAGATTGCTTTATATATGACATTGAAAGCCTCAGGTGCATTACAAGGCTAGCATTTCTTATACTGTATAGGTATTTGTGAAACTGTAGTGTCATTTCAGAATTTTAGGTTTTCAAATTGTTTTTAAAAGCAACCAAGCAAGGAAAAATGTGGAGTATTGTTGAGCTGTAAGCCACTCAGATATCTAATAGTATCTTAAACCATGATTTAAATCCTCTATCATAAAGGCATGCCAGATTGGTTGTTCTGTAAAAGAAGTAAATGATTCATAAACCTCCCTGTTTTTCTCTTCTGAGACGACTACAGTAAGCATTGCAAAATATATGGATGACCTTATAAAATTGGTTTTGGCACTCTGAAGACATTTAGAGAGATTGTTGCCATCAAGTTTCTTATCTGCACTTTAAACGCCTAATAAATATGAATCAGTTTTAACAATGTTTTAGTATTTACTGCCCAATTCTCCAGGCACTGCTATTGTACAGTTTCCATTCATTCTATTCTTGTGGACATTGCCTTTGAAATTCTGTTTTCTCACAGTCAGCTAGCTCATATCCATGCATTTCTAAGTAGCAGTTGCATAGCTCAGGCTCTTGGTCTATGAAATGCTGCTTCTACAAAATGACACCTGTTTGCAAAGCCACAACATAGCAGGCATGTTATATTTTACTGTGCATTAGCATAAGAATACAGAAACAGCTGAGCTGTCCTGATTGGCTGCCAGTGATGTCATAACTGTTGTGCAAAAATTTCAGTGGACTGTAAAACACTGGCAGCCATGCTCATCATTCACTGTCAGAACAAATGTAGCACTGAGCTACACAGACTATATAAAAGAAATAAGATTTTTTAAATGAAATTATTGTGTTTTAAAACTGATTTTTTTTAAAAAAAAAAATCAGTATAGGCAGGATACAGTAAGTAACCAGTGTTATTTGTTGTAGCCTCACTATTTTTATTTATTTTTATTTTCTAACATATATTTGTGCTATACCAAATCAGGATATGTCTTTGGGATGCAGGCTATATAAATGATGCTTGAAGTAGCGACTCAGCTCTACTGGTATGCACCCATTGTAAACGACTATCAAAGCAAAAAGCAAAATGCTTTCTCTACCCGCTTTTCACAAAAAGATCCCATACTTCTGTGGCTAAAAGTGTAGTTAACTGGTCTGCTCCAGAGCAAGTAGGTTGTGGATTGCAACTGATGTATGCTTGATGTTGGAATGACTGATGTTTCCAATATATATTATACAGGTCGACGTCCGATATTGGCAGCAAGACAAGAATATCAGAGTCCAGTGGAACTGAACAGATTCAGCCGCATGATCATGCCCCTTTTGTCCCAGTATCAAGAGCCCCAGTATCTGTGGCTCCATTGGATCAATCAGCCTTGAATTACTCAGGTGAAAAACGCATGCGGTACAAACAGAGACCACATCTAAGTCTGTATGGCATAGAGACAAGCGTATGAGATCTTGCAAGCACCCTTGTTTAGGACTGTGTTAAATGGTTCTCTTGAAGGCTTGATGAGGAGAATTAATAAAAGGATCCACACACACTCTTTCATTTTATCACATGCAGCATTTTTCTAATATGGGAGAGGTATGGGGAGGAAGGACATGGTCTTTCTGTTTGAAGCACCTGGAATTGGCATCTTTCTGAGACAGGATCTTGGAACCGATGGTGTGTTTTGGTGTACAGAAAGCAAATGGCCATGTAACGTAGACCGTTTCCCTTGTAATGGCTGCTTACTCTTGAGTGGAATGCACTCTGCATTGACCCAAAGGCCACAATCTTTCTTTAGAAAGAGCCTGTTCAGATTACCACTTTCAGCTAAATGTGGTGAAGCCATCCTGAATTGGTGGCAAATGTCATGTGATTGTTTCATTGTGTCTCCAGCTTGCAAGCTAGCATGTCCTTGTAAACCATTCAGAAATGAATTAGGTGAGGATATCCTGATTCATGACTGACCAGGTTCCCTTTGTGGCAGATCAGTTCAGATTAACTTCACTTCATCATTAAATAGGTTGAATATGGTCATAACACGTATGCGTTTCTTCCGGGAGCTCACTATCAAGTAGATTCTACTTGCAATGAGAAGCTTCAGGGGAAAAAATATGGACACATAAAGCTGCCTCATGCTGGGTCAGAACATTGGTTCATCTAGTCCAGTATCATCTATTCTCACTGGCCACAGCTCTCCAGGGTCTCAGACCAGAGGTCTTTCTCAGCACGTGCTAGAGATGCTGGTGACTGAACCTAGGACGTTATACATGCAAAGCATGTTCTATACCATTGAGCTCTGCCTCCCCAACCCCAATCTCTTTGATTACAAAGAAATTCCAGCCAACTTAGCAAAATCCTTTCTGTATTAAGGAAAGACTTCAGACGTTATATATCTGCTTAGGTACATTTGGACGTCTACAACCTAAATGTTTGTGTAAGACTGTGTGAATTAGTTGGGCTCATCTCCTATTTCACATTGTAATTTTGAGCTGCCATTTTGTTAGTGTTCTTGAGTTGACCAAACCAATCATCCAGTTGCTGAAGCCCATATCATCTTGAAGAGGATCCCCCCTGCCCAAGATTGAACAGAAACCCAGCACAATGTGTATCAAATACAAAGAATGGAAGGTTGTGTTGCTGGGGGGGGGGCTAGGAAAGGCATGTGCAAGCAAATTATAAAAGGATCGCTTGTGATTCCGGGTTCACGAGAAGGTCTGGAAGAAGCAGGTGATTTTTCAGGGCTTTTGAAACCTGACAGAATGGCATTAAATGCTTGGCGTTCACTCAGCCACTGTCTTTTTTAACTAATAGAAATGTGTCAAAGTAAAGGTGAGCAAGGGAAGAGTAACTGTTCTGCTTTGAGAAGAATGTTGGTGAGGGTAGATTGGGATCTCCTTTTGCTGATCCTATTCATTTATTTATTTATTTATTTATTTATTTATTTATTTATTTAACTTTCCTTTTTCCTTTCCTTAGTTATTTATTTAAATGTACATACCGCTTGATTGTAGTAAAATTCCTAAGCGGTTTACAAGAGAAGTAGGGTTGAGATTTTTCTCCTACAGACATTGTACCATGGATGTTCACCTTGCATCCCCCCCCTCCGGCCCCCAGTCTTGTCAATATACCGAAAACCTCCTCCAACACCACCTGCGACGTTTTGGAGTAAGTCACCATGCGTCTATAAAAAATATCCATTCATTGTGGGATGTTAGCTTCTAAATAAGAGGCTTTAGAAGCAAGATTTTTCACTTTGCTTCTCATAGAGGGTGGTTGGGGCAAACAAAAGTTGAAAATGAAAAAAATGTGTAGGAGAAAATGCTGACTTGCTTACTGATTTGGTGGCATTATTTCTACAGCTACGCCCCCCGCCCCCCCATTTGGATACTGCCATCTTCTGTTCTGTCATACAACATTCAATTCAACGTTCATGTCATGACTGCTACATGAGCAACTCTGCTCCTATATGCTTCTCAGTCTCTTCTGCCCTAGATTGAAGTCCCTGTTTTCTATCTTCTGTTGTAACATCCGCCCTTCCAAATTCAAAGCATTGTCTGCTACACTGCTGGTATACTTTTGTGTTTTTAAAATACTGAATAGTGGTAAATGATCAGTAGAATAAAATTGCATTTTCAGTAACTTATGTGAACATAAAGAAGTAAGAATCAACAGTGTGTTGCAGATTTTTAAAAAATACTCAAAATACATTGTTTTCACGATTAGGTTCCCCAAAACTTCACAGGTATTCGAATACATCAGGCACTCAATTCCATTGATGAGGTATTCCAGTGCCTCAAATTTCATGAAACACAGAATAGTCTGTTAATATAGAAAACTGAAATATCTGGATGACACTGGGCTGAATGAGCTGTTGGCATTGACACAGATGAGTCTCCCTAACTTTTCTGACTCTGAAATCACGAGGTGCTAAGCTATTGCAAGAACATTATATCCACTTTTCCTACACATGTAAAATAACATCTTTGTAAAAATATAAAATCCCTTAATTTTCTTTGTAAGATAGAAATTTAATAATGTACCAACAGAAAATGCCTTTGTCTTAAACAACTGCCCCTAACAAAAATTGCAGTTAAGGCCACAGTCCTAAGTTCACTACATGGAAGCAAACTTTTCACCGAAACAAATGGGAATTGCATTGTATTTATGATTGGGTACTAAACTATGGGTTTTAATTTTTTTTGCACCTGGCTGGGGGGAAAAAGGGCTTGTAGAAATTTCACTATATTGCCTTAGGTTGTGATCCAGTGGAGCGTTTAAGAATTTTACTTAATTTTAGGCATGTAAATAGTCCCAGGAGACCGCTCAGCACAGTTTGCATGTTGCCAAGAGGTGTGTTAGTGCTTGTGTGCTCTTCTGCTCCCAGCTCCCAGTGGTTGAAATACAGTAACACAGCTCATGCTTCTTGGCAGACTATTGCCACATACAACTTTTGCCAGGAGCTGTTTCTGATAAGCGCAGTTTAGCTGAATATTTCTGGAACTGATTGGTAGTAGACTTGTACAAAACTACTAATTACGGGAATGAGAAAAAATTTATACAATGGTAACATTTGGTTAGCTAGCATATTGATTCACACCTACTATTAAAGAGGTTGCTGGCATTGAGTTTTTATCTAGGATGCATCTCTTTGTCCCAACCTCTGAATGGGCAGCCCTTTCTGCCCCAACCAACTTACTCCAGATGCCATATTCTTCACTGCCTAAAGCCTGGGTGGCTCCACATGGAAGATTCCTCTTTGGTACACAGACTCGGGAAATGCTGTGCTAGCTTTTGTCTGATTTTTGTTTAAAGGGGGAGCAATGTAGAATATTGTAGATACTCGTTTGTTTAAATATATTAAATGTTGGTCAGTTTAGAATTTGGGTGCTGGTACTCCAAAAGAGATGGCGTCTGATGCTGAGGTGTCAGTATTTTAGGAAGGTGTAAATTACTACTGCCATGACACATTTATTTACCATCACTAGTTGGCTTGATGCAGAACAAATGTGATAGATTATCTCCTTGTCCAGAAGGCAACTGTTAATGTCATGGGTAGTAGGAGAAAATGCCAAACTGAGAAATTTAACTGAGATGTGTAGCAATTTTGGTGATTTGTTTTTTATTCACCTAAAATGGACTCATGAACGGAATGATAATTCTATTAAGTTTTCATTGTACCTAATTTCACAGAATCTCCTTAGGAATAGTTACCACAAGTAATATGGACATACTGGAACTACACGACAGAATCTTTGCAAAAAACAACAACACTTAGCTTGTTTAATTTCTGGGACATAGAATATAATGACGTTCTGAATTTCTGTGCCAAATCCCATTTTCTCAGTTTTGCTTTATATAAACAAGACAACAGGATGATTATGCATTCAGATGGGTTGGCTTTGGGACCCCAGGATATTTTATTAAATGGCTATTATTTAGAGCATTAATAACATGCTAGCCTTGTTTTGGCATATACGTCACAGAAAAAAAGCAACAAAAATAGGAGGAGGATAATGTAGTAATTCAATCCTTATTATCACTGGATATTTCTAAACAGAAATTTTATCCCTTGAGTTTAGTTTTGTGGAATATGAAAGGTGACGTGTAGAAGATAACAGGATTCTTCTTCCATGTTAACGCATGTTTAGACTTGCTGATGCTTTCAAACTTGGATTCAAGGCTTTCATTGGTGTGACTATGTAATTGGGAGACAATGAATTGGTGCCCGAATATAAGAAAGACTAATCAGAGGAAGCACTCTTTATTGGTTAAATATTAACACAAAGCATGAGCTATGATAAATAAACATTATTTATTAAATTTGTATGCTGCCCTACATCTTTAGATCTTAGGGTGGTTCACAACCTTGGCTCTATGGATCTACTGCTGCAATTTACAGCAGTCAGATAATTTCATTTGATCAGAGGCCCTCAAATTTTATTAAATTCAACAAAAAACCCAAATCAAACCTAAAAACTACCCTTGTGCCTCCCTACATACAACTAAGATAAAACAAATATAAGTGGTACAGTTGACAGTTTAGGCTTTTGTAGGTCTTCAGTGACTACCTCAGAAAAGACAGCCTATGAAAGATAAGTGGCTGGCTCTGGGCTTCTGGTCCCATCAATACAGTTTAGGTTGGTACATGGACCATGTAGCTAAAGAGGGCACACATTAGAATTGGCCTCGGGTTCGGATTGTTTTCCATCTAGCAGTTTCTCTCCTCCATAGGTAAGCTTTAAGCAGTGATTCCAAATGATAGCACAGGACTCCTAAAGCTATTCAGTCAATCGCTTATGTTAGAACAAAGCTTCTGTGGCAGCTCTCTAGTATTAAAATCCATATTGCTCACCACCATTGCCAGCAGTAGAAGATTCTCCTGTGGCCACATGGGTCTGATTTCCGTAGCATGCATGACCACCACTCTTCCCTTCTGTAGCAGAAACAGTTCGAAATGTAAAGTCATGTGTGAATGCAAGCTTATTTAATAACTAAGCATGTGTATTGATGGGTGAGTTCTTTTACAGTTACGTCCTGATTCTGAAAGGTCATTTATTGTATTTGCATTGGAGCAGCTGCCTCATTTTTATTTTTATTTTTGAACTTGAGGGCAGGAGGAATGATTTCTGCTGTTCTTCTGCACAAGATCAAAATGGCTGAATGTGTGGAGAAGCTGTGGTATTGGTTCTACTTCCCTTAAAAAAAAGAAAATAGTCATGGATTAAAGATGGCATAGGACAAAAAAACACACACACGTTGGAACACTCTTTTTTATTTAAGATTATTGGATATTTGCATCCTTCTGGCTCTGGAAGCAGAATATGAGTACCTGTGGCTCCTCAAGAGAAGCTTACTATTGCTCCAGCATAATAGAAGCTCCTCGCTACACTCATCCTGGGTTTATCGCAAGTAATCTCTGTGACTCTAAAGCGTGGTGTAAATATACAGCCGTGGTATAAATATTGGTACTGGAAATGGCTTTAAGCACTCAGAGCATTTTCCCAATTTGAACTGCTTGTGTTGCATCTGCAGTCATTCCAACCTATGATTCCACGAGACTCTGTTTGTAATATGATGTCTCTGTTTCTTAATTGTTTTTTTTATTTGCTGTTTTTAGATTGTTGTTGAGTCCCATAAGGATAAATGCACCCAATGCCACTCCCACTCAGGGGTGTATTCATCAGCACAGGAAATATAACCTGAAACCTTTTAAATTCAAGTTCAAGGTATCATATTAGGTTCTAGTGACTTGAGTGGATCATATGTCACTAGAGGAACATGACTACACGAAAACGTGTGGCTAACTTCTAACATCCGCCCCCCCCTTCCCTATAAAGGGTGCTTTGGTTGGTGTCCTTGGTTCCATTCATCTCATGTAACTCCATAAGCAACATTTATGCAATTTGACAAGCCCATTGTAGACAACGGAGGCTGGAAAACTGCTGTAAACTGAAATTTTAAAAATGGAACTTCGTCTTATTAAAATATATTGTTTCTGCTTAACATCCCATGTGTGTGAAGTGTTTTGTTTCAAGCTACTCAGGTGCATTTTTCAGTTTAATACACAACCACAAGGAGAGGGTTGGCCTGTTAAGTAGAATGAAGGCAAAGACCATTCTTTACAACTAATGGCAATAATGGAACAGCCTTGTTGGTTTTCAATTACTATTCATTGACTTGTTGAGTAGCATCCCTATTTTGAGATAGAACTAATTGGGGTGGGCGTGGGGGTACAGAACACATGATTTAAGATTCCACAGGGAACTTTATAGGAACAATATTTGTTTCAGGAAGAGACTGTACCAGGATGTAGGAAAATGAAAGAGAGGCTTGTTTTCTGTGTTGATAAAAACTGTATTGAATACAGATAAGGTAACACAGAATTAAAAACTACTGAGTTTCAGACTCCTGATTGTTGATTTGTCCCTCCCTTAGAATGTATTAATATGCAATGCTTATTCAAATAATTTCGTAATTGGAACATAAATCTTGAACATACTTTCAACCTGCCAGTTGTGTTGTGAATGACACAAGTATTTATTTAGGAGATGGTTGGGTGTTTTGTGTGCCACATATCAAAAAGAGTTTTAAAATTAACATAGTCCTGGGAGATTCCCAGGAAAGAAAGTAATGCCTTTTGTTATTTGTAATTTTGGTTCAAAAAATGGTTACAAGAACTAGTCCAAAGACTTGCTGCACTTAATACACATGTTGGCAGCTGATGTGTGCGGCACGTAAGAGAGATGCTTCACTGAACAGAAGATAAAGATGGATTCCTTTTCTAACACTTAGCAACATGTTTCAAGCTGAAAGCAGTGATGTGTTGCTGGCAGTTTAACAAGTGGCTCCCAGAAGATACCAGTGAGACTGAAGATCCATCCATTTGCCAACTGATGAAGATCACCCTGGTGGGGGCAAAAAACTTTATGCAAAAATGCTGCAAAGCATCAGAAAAAAACATAATGGGTTTATAATCATGTAACAAGATATGTTCTTGTAAAATGATTCAGACACGAAGGAAATGAAGGTTTAAGTGATATTGATTTAAATAGCAGGTAGTTGGTACAACATTATCTGAACCATGTGAAGACCAATCCACACACCAGTGGAGGAACAAGTCACACCTATATTTTGCTTTACTTACTTCCTCTCTCCCCATAATCCAACAATTGTGCATATGAGATAATGTCTAAAAAGAATGATATTCTCTATAGAATTATATTAGAGATCATATTCCCCCTTGGAATGTACAAAGCACCCTATGCAAACAAATCCATTCACAAAGCAATAACATGTAGTTACAGTGCTTTTTGGAAGCTCCAAACCCTGCTTGGAACTGCTCCCTATTCAATAGGACTGTCTTGTTCCAATATCATAAGAGCATTCTTATCCATTACATTCTGAAATCTACTGCTATGCTTGTGCTTGATCTGATAAACTGTACAAGAGAAACTACGCCATAGAACAATATTAGAATCCATATTAAATGTTTATAATAGCACATGCAGTACTTTACATAAGTTCACAAGGCTACTGACCAGCAAAATCATCTCTCTGGCTTTTCTTACATTCTCTCTGCAGTAGCATAAATCCATGAATGTGCATCTGCACTGTGCCTATGTTCAATTTTCATACTCGTTCTTTCTACAGACAAGTATGATCACTAGTTGGGTGACCATGGTGTTGGTGTCTCCACTGTGTCAAGAGTGCTGGGTTGACCTCTTCAAACAGGTATATTCTGTTGTGGGATGTTTCATCCTACAACAGTGGCAACAAGGCACTATGTGCAGATACAACAATACATGCTCTTTCTTCGGCAAGGGGCTTCTATTGCCAATGCAAAATGGCATCTTCTAGTTGGAACATCTTGGGTATCCTTTGCAATGTTCCTCTAGGTCTAGAGCAATGTATTTTGATCGCTAACCATCTTCCCTGTTTCTTGATAGGAAGTACAGTTCCCGCAGTGTTTGCCATCCCAGCAGCAAACCGACCCGGGTTCACAGGCTATTTCATCCCGACACCACCTACTGCATACAGGAACCAAGCTTGGATGTCCTATGCGGCAGAAAATGAATTACCAGGGCAATGGGCAGACTCGGTAATTGTTCACATTTTCTTTCTTTGATTTGTATGTTGAATGCAGATAGAAAGCTTTCTTGAAGTCCCTTTGGAAAGGGAAATTTCCACATAGACAGTACTTTTCTTGGGCTACTGCTGGTATTAGTTGCAAAGTTGCAGCTACTGGTTGCCTATTTGCACTGGCCTAAAGAGAATAGGAAAGATTAAAGAATGATCTTAGCACCTTGCTCTCTACACAGTTGGTGCAAATTGTCCTGTGTGGTCAAGCAGAGGTTATTTGCTAGAAATGTTGGAGGTTGCCTTTCCACTGAGCCAGACCACTGGCCCATTCTAGCTCACTATACTGACTGTCAGAGGCTATCTGAGTATCTTCCAGGCCTACCTGGAGATGGTGGGGATTGAACTTGTGGCCTTCTGTGTGCAAAGCAAGATTCTCTACCTGAGCCATAACCTAACTCTCTTAAGAGCTATGAGTGCCATACCAAGAATAAGGCACCAGGGCCTTCAGGACAGGAAATCAATAGGAAAGAGATGACTTATAGAGCCACATCTCATTTGTTATATGGTCTGCTTTGATTTAGCTCACTTGTCAGGAATTCCTCTGAGCTGTTAACCACAGCCTGATATCCAGCATACCTTTGAGCCAAGGTGGGACTCGCAGATAATTTCCCAAGCTGTTGGCAGTGGGTGTATGAAGACAGTGCAAACCAGAACGCTAAGGGTGATTTGTGTTAGCAATATGTGCTAACAATCAATATGTTGCTCCCCACAAAAAACCAGCATGTCCGCATGAGTAAAATGTTCACATTCAGTTTTCATCTACATCTCTCCCATCCCAAATTGTTGTCACTGGGGATACAGTGGGTAACTCTCTTTTTAAATTCTGGTCTGACAGGATTTTTGTTACCAAAGCTATTCTTGTTCAGCTCACCCTGAGCCATAGCTGCCAAGTTTTCCCTTTTCTCGCGAGGAAGCCTATTCAGCATAAGGGAAAATCCCTTTAAAAAAGGGATAACTTGGCAGCTATGCCCTGAGCAATAGGCAAAGATACGTTTAAATTGACTATAAATTGGGATTTTTCTATTTTGATGTGTTAAGAAGCAATTGCTAAGTGACATTTAGTTCATTTTGAAGAAAATGGTACTTTCTGTTGAAGGGAAGTGAGCTGAACTCCCTGATAAACTCAGGGTATGACTGGTGAAAGTGAAACTGCTGAGCCTGGATAACAGATTTTGGAGTTGTTATCACTGTGAGGAGAGAATTAAAGATCATGCTACTTTTTTGACTGCTTCATATGGGATCAGTTTACTTCGTACCTATGAAGAAAATCATGTAGTTCCCATACTGGCTTCCTGTCAAGTGTGTGACAAAATAGAAATTTGCCTGAGACAAGTTTTATGCAATAATTGTAGGTTTTTTAAAAACCACATAATATGTTTTCTCTTTAGAAACTATGGGGAACCAAATGAGAGAAGTTTCAGTTTATTTGTGTATTTGTGTTCAAGTTACCTTGAACATCATGAGATAGGCAGGATAGATTTTTTGAAAATAAAATTAAGAGGGGTCTTGAAGGAAATGGGAAGATTCCAGAAACTTCCACTGCCTAAATGTAGGATTTGCAAGTATTAAAGCAGACGCTTTTTCTAGATTTTTTAAAAGTACCTCCCTTAGTAAAACAGCCATTACATACATCCAAGGGCCCCATGAGAAGATACAAAGAAGCATTTGGTGGAAAAAACAGTTTGCGTTTCTGTGGTACTTACCTCAGAAGTACTATTGTAAAGTATTGTATGGGCTGAAACTGGTGAAATACTGACCTCTAGTGTTTTGTTCTGAAACCTCTCTTTGTTAAATGTGTCCAATAACACAGTTTTATAAGCAAATGTGCTTTGCTTCGACTGAATTTTATTGTCACTTGCATCTTGGTACTGCATAGATTTTAGTTTTATGCCTCACATAGATGAAGTAATAAGGGCTTTGCAGTGCATAAATACGAGTAAGCAACTGGATGGCAAAAAGACTCAGCATCTAACAGGTGTTTTAGAAGTAAATTATCAAATCTGGACTGTTTCTTTCTAGGTACTGTATATAAGGTGTTGTTATGATATATAGTGCTGACAATTTCAAATTTGAGAATCGTTTATTCAGCGATTCAGAGAGTACTTGTCTAATTAAGAGATAGAGCCTTATAGGGCGCACACAGAATGAAAGATTGCTGGTACAGATTCAGATTGATAAACAGTTCCAGCTTGCAAATTCTGTATAAAACACTACCTTGTAATCAGTACTGTAAATTAGATTGCTAGCTTGGTCTGGAACCTTCCTATTTAGACCACTGTAAGATTGCTAAGATTATTTAAATATTATGGAAACACATTGGAGGTATTAAATCACCCCAGGATTTAATGTTTGACAGCCTTCGAAGCAATGAATCAACAGAGTCCAATACTGGATTTGAAACTTCCCATGCAGTTTAAATTATTGAGAGAAGATAAATGTGCCTGTACTGTAAATTATCCATCAGGAGTTTTATTGATGGGCAACCCACTACTGGTACACTATGGCTTGGGAAACGATGAGCAATTTGGTGTGTTCCCACTCATATTGCTATGAAGCTATTAAAGTTGAGAAGTAAACATATTTTTTAAATATTTATACTTTGTCGTTCAAGTCATCCAAGAAGAATGATAAAAAACAAACAAATTAAAGAATGAATTACAAGTTCAATATCAGAACAGAAATCCACAACAATTAAAATTTAAAATGGCAATAAAGCCACATTGGATCATAAAACCGCAAAAGCAACAATAAATAACAATAAAACATTAAAATAGCAGACAGGAGGAAACAATGCCCATGCTATTAAAAGCTAAGGAGAATAAAATGGTTTTGAATGGGTTCCTGAAAGCGGATAAAGTAGACACCATATGAGTAAATTCAGTAGTAGTCGACACAACACCACAGAAAAGCTACTTTTGTCTGCTACCTGATCTCTGGAGCTGGGGCATTTGGCCTTAGATAGAAGAGTAGACCGTTATTCAAATGAAAACATTCTTAAATAAATATATTGAACAACAAAAATAGATAATACACATAAAGAGCAAACATTAACAACAAAATAATGTAAGTTCAACACCAAGTGCTCTTGATAATAAAGTCAAAAGCAAAATAACCATTCAGGAATTAATGAAAAGGATACAAATATAAAATTATAAATGGTGCATAATAACACAACTTACATTGCACAACAAAGGAAACAGAAAATAAGAAAAAGCACTTGCCTGTTTATAGACACCGCCAAATCATATTTTGAAGGGATTTGCGACCCATGTGACTGTGAAGTCATATATTTTTTAAAAATAACCCTCCAAATAGAGGTGAAATCAGTGTCATCCCTAGCCACTCAAGTATTAAAAGTCAATATCTGAGATAGCAATGAACATATCTTTCTTGAACCAGTTATCTAGGGTATAGCATCCCAGTTTGAGTGGCTACCAGAAGATAGAGAAGTAACTCTTTACACATAAGATCCCCATTACCTTTATTGAAAATAGATAAAATACAGGGTTTAGAGTCTAAAATTGCCCTTTCCCCTATAAGTACAGTATACTGATTTCTGTAATTGCTTGTTTCCAAAATGTATGAACTTTAGCACAATTCCACCATATGTGCCATTAAGATCCCTGCTCCCCGCAGCCCTGCCTGGACAAAGGGGGATTCCAGGGTGTGACAATTGTTTTGTTGCCTGAGGGGGGGGGTCTTCACTCTTTTGAAGGAAGAAGTTGGGCAGCTACTCCTAACCCCCCAAACTGGACCACGTACTGGTATATGCCAACTATCCCTGGCCACCATCACACCTGTGTGTAAATGTTCTTGGATAAAACTGATTATTTCGACCCATTCCAGCCTGGTTTTAGGTATGGTTTG
This sequence comes from Zootoca vivipara, assembly GCF_965207765.1. Lineage (NCBI taxonomy): Eukaryota > Metazoa > Chordata > Lepidosauria > Squamata > Lacertidae > Zootoca > Zootoca vivipara. Next base: position 70,484,717 of record NC_142582.1, on the reverse strand, counting down.
GGGAACAGAATCAGGCTTGGGTGCATTTCGGGAGAGTGTGACCCTGTTGAATATCCTGAATCTGTCAGGAGCTTTATTCTGGAGTGCCCTACTTTTTTGCTCCTACTCCCAGGATTGATTCCAGAAAGTAGTTTTGGGTGACTGTGCCTTTACTCTCAGCAGTTGATCTGTAGGGTGCCACAAGGCCCGATTTTGACCCCAATGCTATTTAATATATGCCGCCAGTATACCACCCCTATTTCTGTATAGCATGTGAATCAGGAATAGCTGTGTGTGTCCTAAGCTGGTGAGCTGGATGAGGTTAATAAATTGTGACTGAATCCAGATAATATGGAGACTCTATGGATGGGCATTTCCCAGATCTGGGATTGGTATCTAGATCGGGTTACACTCCCTCTGAAGAAGCAGGTGCATAGTTTGAGGCTTCCTTCTAGAGTTTTGTATTACACTATGTGCCATTGAAGTTTTATAAATAAGTAATAGTTTGCTACCATGAAATTGTTCTTGGAAATGGAGCAGGTTGGGAAACTCACAAAATTGATGCAAAAATCCATGTAATAATTTCCACTTAAAAATTGCTTTTGTAAATACATAGCTATTTTTCTGACTGTGCCCACAAGTAGCCTCTTTCCACATGCAACCGTTGCACAAATTATGTCTTGTGTTTAAGAACAGACCTTAGGGCAATTTATTTGTCTAATTAATATCTTCTTTAGGTCCCGCTTCCTGGCTACATAGAAGCTTATTCACGGCCACGTTACCAACACAACCACTCTCCTTCAAGACTTCCTCGTCAATACAGTCAACCAGCAAATATGCACTCTGGCCTGGAACAAGTCCCACTGCCGCCTTCTGCTGCTTCTCAACAGAGCCTAACAGAAAATTACCCATTGGATAGCCCACTCAACAACCTTTCCACAGCTGCTCTGGTGAAGGCAATAAGAGAAGAAGTTGCTAAGCTAGCCAAGAAACAAACAGACATGTTTGAATTTCAGGTCTGATGGCTTCTTGCGGTGAAAGTTTGCATCACATCACTTGTAGGCCCTCTAGCTGTTAATTCAGACTTATTGTGGCTTGTGCCAAAGCAATGCCATTTTTCTATTCTGAAACAATCAACCCTGGATTAAAAAGAAAAGTGAGTAAATAGAGCAGTCAGTCTGACTATCAGTTCTCTACCTATAAGGCAGGTATTCCCAGGCAACCGTTGTAAAATATTGATGTATTATATTTATGATATGCAACTGTCTGTCACATACCTCTTGTTCCATGAAGCCTTCATTGTTGGAGACTTTCTTTCAACCATCTGCCTGTCTAATATTCCATTATATTAAGAGCTTGGGAAGCACAAATATAGATCATTCTGTAGCAACTTGTGCATGTAAAAAAAGTAAACCTTTTTTATTCAGAAAAAAACCATAGTAATAATATGAAAACTAAGGGCCATATATTCATATATTTGTAGTTCAGCTGATACAATATCAAAAAGACTGATGGCAACAAAGCAATAGAGCTCAGCTCTGCCTAGAGACCACATTTAAACCATACAAATCTGATGTGAAGAGTCCTTTGTAAATATCCCAAAAGTCACAATCTTTGCTCATAATCCAAAACCGACAAAGAGGAAAAGAACAGTAAAAAGGCCCGCTAGCATAAATGGTGTCTAAAGAGCTGGTCTAATGTTACTGTTGAGTTGCACAGAATTGTTTTCAGTGTTCTGTCTCTCTTCACTGTGAAACGGGAAAGATACAGAAATGCTCCCTGGAACCTCCCAGTGAAAACAGATTCTTTGAATGTGCCTTACATTCAAAAAGGTTTTCATTCTGAACACATGGCGGAACTGGTAAATTTGAGAACCTTGAGTCTGTCTCAGTCTGGAATAATGAATACACCTGCTTTTTCTTAAAAAAAGGGGGGGGAGACACAACCCTCTGTTTCACAGAGAGCTCTGTCCTTCTCTTGTAAACAATGATGTCTAGTGAAGTGATGCCAGAAGCAGCTTAACAGACTTGACTCTGATTACACTCAACCAATGACTACGCAAACTTAAGGAATCGCCATATCTTTGGGGGTTGACTACAGTCTTTTCTTAAAGTGTAAATAAGTAAACAAATCTATGGGACAAAACAGTGTTCTGTGAATCGGGTGGGAACTTGCAGCCCTCCCAGATGTTGTTGAATTCTTAACTCCCCTATCGGCCCCAGCCAGCATAGCCAGTGGTTAGGGAGGGCGGGAGCTGCAGTCAAAACAGTGTCTGCTGTGCTGCAGGTTCCTGCTATGAGTGGCAGTGTGGGAAGTGATATTTTGCCAAACCCAGGGCTGTAAGTTCTGGAAGCTAAAAGTAATTCATTGTTCTATCGCACTGTCATGAAAACACAGCCTCAAAATAGCAGAATGAAACTCTATGCTGGCTCACCTTGGGCAGCTGCAAAATAAAAATAAAAATGGTGGACTGTTACAAAAAACACACACATTTTAGTTCCTAAATGTATAATGTAACTTTAGGGCAAATAGAAATTGCCTATGGGGTATCATACTGCGTGTATTGATGTCTACCAGAGTAAACATTTCCTTGAGCTTATTAATTTATTCAGCCTCAACTTTGTCCTCTGATCAGCTAATTTCATTCCCCCCCCCCCCGTGAGTTTCTTTGGTCTTTACTTACTGCAGAGAAACAAACAAAGCAAACAGAAACAGGAGTTTAAAGTAAAGCACAGAATTTTTAAGCAAACACATTAAATATGAAAAATATATTTCCAAGTGTGCAACTTAACTGTCATGATATATAGTAAGTCCTTGCCAAAGGTCCTAGTAATTACAGAACCTTTTGGTGTCATTGTTTTCTTGTTATTTCAATAAAATTGCATATAAATAAAATTGTATTTTTGTAATCATCATGTAAATAAATAGTTAGTGTATATTTATAGAAATGATCAACCTACAAAAGAAAATAAATAACCATAAATTACCAGCAAAAATAATTTTAAAATCAACTGATACATAGGCTAGTGAGACAACTGAATTGAAGAACCAAAGAAACTTAGTCACCCAGAAGATTAAGTCTAATAAGAATGATCTTTTAATCTATCAGCAAATCAAAACTAATTGTATCATTGCTATACATTCATATCGTGTGTATTCAATTGTTGTTTGTTCCAAAAATGTAGTCAACAGTGGGTATGAAAAAGTGGGCAACTGAATCCTGATTAATGTAGGTGAATTTCTGACATCACTGTTCCATCTACTTGAAGGAAGGACAAGTGAATCCTGATTAATGTAGGTGGATTTCTGACACACTGGCTTGATGTTGTGTTCCTCTGGTGCTGCTAACACCCTAGGACATTTCTGCTTCAGCCTCCCTCACCTGGGAGTGGGTGAGGCGGGCAGCATGAGGTAAGAAGGAACATAGTCCGAAATTGAGGGCTGCTTGTTGGGAATTTAATATCAACTATTTACTATTTCAGTTAAACAGAACTAAACACCTCTGTAGTAGCTTCTTAATTTTATTTTTGAAAATAGCTCAATTCAGCACTTATCAAATCTTACATTAGGTTTTGAATCATACTGATAATTTCAGTTTTACTTAGTTGAGAATGTAAATTTATTTGTTTAAAAACATACGTTAAACTAACCAAATTAGAAGGCTTGTAGGAGTACCGTGTTTCTCATATTATAAGACATGTCTTATATTTATTTTTTCCTCAAAAAAACACACTATGGCTTATTTTCAAGGGATGTCTTATTTTTTTCCTCCTCCTCCTGCTGCGGCCAGCATTGCTGCTGCGCCTATCACTATGTCTTATTTTCAGGGTATGGCTTATATTCCTTGAATGCTTAAAAATCCTGCTATGTCTTATTTTATGGGTATGTCTTAAAATATGAGAAACAGGGTATTACATTTTAGAATCTTGAATATCAGCCATGCAAGGTGCTTAAGTATAAATTCCTTCAGGGTTTTAAACCCTTTGGCCTCCTGTCCATAAATTTCATTTCATTCTTGAGGCCTCTGCAAGCCTGAGATAGAAAAGTGGATTATGTGATAACTTTTTGAAGACATTATTAAAAAGAAACCTGCTATTCACTTAAATAGTCCTAATCCAGTATGGAGTTATATTTACCCAAGTCAATGGGACACATAATTTTGCACTGGTTTCTGGCTATTATATTTGGTCACAGGGAAATACTGATGAATCCTAATTCATTCAAACAATACATATTTTAAATTGTATCATTTACAATTTAATTATCTAAGTAAGTATTTTATAAAACCGCCCCTCTGTGCATACTTCATAGATACAGTTGTCATAATATCCTTATTCAATAAGCAATTCATTTTGTTGTTAACATGTTTGTGTAATTTGTAGAAGTTGCAAGCAGGATTATTGTTTCAAGACTAAAGGGGACATTGCTGGAAAGAGGATACTCTTAACATTCAGTATCTGTGAGCACGATGCAATCATGGAGTCAAAATATGGTGTATAAATAATTTGATATATATTAAACATTTTGTATGGCAATAGTTGCAACACAGTTTTTCAATTAGAGATCACCCCTGTGCAAAGACATTCATATTGCAAGCATAGGTGGCTGCATGTAATACTGTAGAAAACCTAATTTGAAAGCATATTTTTCCTTGGAATGTTTTTGAAATTGACTTTTGCTAACCACTAAATGCTTTTACATGCAGCTTTATTTACTCCAAAATGACTGAATATATTGTTTAAACAAGATAAGCGTAAACAAAAAAAACCACAACTAATATTATATGTGCAATAACTATTAACAATAGGTGTTTAAAGTTTGTGAGCTGTATTGGTTGCAAATTGCTGCATTGCTAAGAATAGATAGATTGACATATTTGAACCAGTGATCTTATAAGAACTCTGATAGCACTATATGGATTCCATGCATACTAGAGACATGCTTGTCAGTCAATATAAGTCAACTACCACTTGAATGGTGCTTCATGTTTGTAACACAAATTCATCTTGGACTCTAAGGCTGTGTACACATTGCCATTCTGGCTCCAGTGCACTCCCACTGCTGGTGTTTGAAGCCATGGACACATGACATTAGCCACAATCCATATCTATCCTGGAGTTTGGTACTGCAGTTTGGTGCATTCCCCCTGAAACCAGCTTCTGTCCGATTTAAAAACATAAGCTGCATTAAACATCTTTTTTTGGGGGGGGGGGCAAGGTTGAATCTCTTAACTGCCATAGGGCTGAGGAAGAGTCCTCCAGTGTCACTCTCTGAAAATGGCCCTGCAGGTAAGGAGTGGAACCACTGCTTGACTCTGTTCCAACTCCAAGGCCTCAGTTTATTTTATTTATTAAACTTGTACACCTCCCTTCACTTGCAGTTCTCAGGGCGGCTCACAACATAAAAGTATAATATAAGAGCACAAAATACATGATGAAAACAAGAACAAAAAAACCCACAAAGCAATACCACCACCCCTCCCATAAACACATTTGAAAGGGGTACAAGATAATAATCAGGCAAAGGCCTGGTTGAAGAGGAACGTTTTTTTGCCTGGCACCTAAATGAATAATGAAGGCACCAGATGGACCTCCCTGTGGAGAGCATTCCACAGACAAGTAGCCACTGCAGAAAAGGCCTGTTCTGTTTTGCCACCCTCCAGACAGACCTCTGATAGAAGAAGCACATGAAGAAGGGTCTTAGATTATGATCTCAGGGTCTGGGTAGGTTCATATGGAGAGAGGCGGTCCTGAGTTGCTCTAGGAGGATGCCATGGCTGATGATACTGAATGTCACTGTGAGGGAGTAAACAAGGCCACGTTCTCCAGCTCCAATTCTCTCTCATTATGAAGATCATCAACCAGGGTGACAGAAGCCATTTCAGTGCTGAAACAGGTTTGAGGTGGGTTGCGCTAATCTGCTTCCTCCATTCATGCATGCATGGTCAATACTCATTGAATGCCTTGCTTAAGAAGGAGACATTTGATATTTAGGCCACCTATGAATTTTTAATCCCATCTGAACCAAATACACTTCTTTAATAGCAGGCTCACCAATTTTTAGCATTCCATTCACAGCTAGATGAGTTGGTAATACACAATCTTTAGGATTAAGGTTCTCTCCGCTAGCACTGGAATGGAGAAATGACAACACTGAAGAGGTGCCCAATTTTGCCATGGACTCCATGGCCACTTGCTATGCTTTGGCAGCCCAGATATGCCGACCCTTTAGACTATTTCAGGAATGGACAACCTCAAGCTTGTGGGATCATTCCACCAACTGGAAATAGGTACAAAATGGTGGCTTATGGGGCAAAACCAGCTACTGACTGCACCCAGTGATACTGGGATAACTTACTTAAATAAGTACAAATCTACATCTGAGTTACTGCAGACCAGGGTTAGACAGCTACACAAAGATCTGAAGGCAACTAATTTAATACTAATACTTTGCAGATGTAGAATATTGAAGCTTGGAGAGAAGTGATTAGTACAGCATGGAGACAATTGTACTTGCAGTTTTTAAGAAACAGCAAATTATAACAGAATTTATAAAGTTCCATTTTACACCTGGGGAACTGTGATGCTCAGAGATGAGGTACAGGTTTTTTGTTGTTGCTGTTGAGCAGATGGGAATCAGAAATCCTTGCTGACATCTCGAACAGCTGATATACCCTGATTCTTTCCCCAATCCACTCTTTGGGGTGTTTATAGGCTTAAGTGTCTCCCCAGAATTTCTCTTTTACCAGCTGGGCATGATGATCTCCTCAGCCCTGCTAGGTTTACCTCAGGACTGCTGATTCTTCACATGCTGTTCACTTTCATAGGAATCTCAGCAGCTCTTGGGTCTCTAGCTGCTCAAAGCATCATTTGGTCTGTTCAGCAAACACCCACATATAACTATATTCTGTCTAAGTCCCCAGACGCCAATTTTACCTCAGACAGCAGCATGCAGTCATTGTATTTCCCCCTCACAGTCCCCTTTGCAGGAAATAACGCTTTGTCATTTTACAGCCTTACAATACTTTCAAATATGGCATACCCAGGGCTATATACCCTATATGATATATACAGTGGTACCTCGGTTTATGAACACAATTGGTTCCGGAAGTCTGTTCATAAACTGAAGCGTTCATAAACTGAAGCGAACTTTCCCATTGAAAGTAATGGAAAATGAATTAATCCGTTCCAGACGGTCCGCGGTGTTCATAAACTGAAGCGTTCATAAACTGAAGCGAACTTTCCCATTGAAAGTAATGGAAAGTGGATTAATCCGTTCCAGATGGGTCCGCGGAGTACTTAAACTGAAGCGTTCATAAACTGAAGCATGGGTGTAATTGGTTCCGGAAGTCTGTTCATAAACTGAAGCGTTCATAAACTGAAGCGAACTTTCCCATTGAAAGTAATGAAAAATGAATTAATCCGTTCCAGATGGGTCCGCGGTGTTCATAAACCGAAAATTCATAAACCGAGGTGTTCATAAACCGAGGTTCCACTGTATGTGTATTTGTGTGTGTGTGTCCTTTCTTTATGAAGTTGTATATGCATACTTTCTGATGGCAGTCACTAGGCCCTCTGAACCTATCAAGACTCTTCTGCCTATTGGACACTTAGGGCCAGTACATGGGAACCTTTTCAGAATCTCAAAGCTACAGAGAACCAAGTGCGTGTTTCAGAGTTTTAATACACACTCTTTCTCTCTCTCCCCTTGCCTCCTCTCTGTGTTTCAGCATCTCTGACAGGCTCTTGCAGAAAATAATTTTGAGCCTTGCAACATAACAAATAGAAATATATGCCTCATGGCAGAAGTATTATACATTTATTCTGGTTCCGCTCCCTTGCCTGGGTACAATCAAATAGCATTCCTTTTCTGAACAGAACGCCATACCTACTGAAGTATACTTAAGGTAGCACAATGAAATTAGGTACATTTATTATGAAACTACTGCAACAGAGTGGTAATAATAAGAAATCCTTAAGTGCACTTCACTCTGCTCTGAACTTTTTCTGAACTTGAGGATACATAGCCTAGGACAGGCATAGGCAACCTTGGCTCTCCAGATGTTTTGTAACTACAACTCCCATGATCCCTGGCTAACGGGGCCAGTGGTCAGGGATCATGGGAGTTGTAGTTCTAAAACATCTGGAGAGCCAAGGTTGCCTATGCCTGGCCTAGGACTTTAAGGTGCCTGGTCTCCAGTATTCCACTATTATTATTTCAGAGTTACTTTTAGGTTTGCTTCTCCAAGAATGCATATAGACTGCTTTTCAAAAAGAATTCAAGCACATTTCCCCACTCCTGCTTTCAGAACATATTGGGAACATAGAAGAGATTCCACAGTGGATTGTGTCATTGGTCTTCCTCTACCCCATTTCTGTTGGGTGGGCTGTTCTCCTTTCTTTTAATCCTTCAGAGAGCTGTTTGTAACAATCATAATTTCAATCATCAACTCAAAAACAAACCAACCAGAATCCCTTTAAATGCTGCAAAACTGCTTTTTCAGGGAGGAGTTCATAAGCTCACAAGCACTGGTTAATCTGCCCTGGGCACACTCTTTCACTTTCGTAGAAGTGAATTCACAATTCTGTTAAAATTCACAGCATGCTCTAGCTGACACAGGTGACTGTATTCCAAAAGAGACAGTAAAGTTAAGCACACACCAGTTTTTCCTGCCACTATGGAGAGTGAAAGAACAGCTGCACTTGTTTAATTCTGAAGTTCAGATGGGGAACCTTTGATCCTCCAGGTGCCCTTGAGCTCCAACTCCTGTCATCCCCAAACAGCTTGGCCAGTGGGAATGATGGGATAGTAATATCTGGGGGGCCACTGGTTCCTCATCACTTTTAAACCTTTTGGTTGTACAGTGGAACCTCGGTTTATGAACACCTCGGTTTACGAATTTTCGGTTTACGAACGCCACGGACCCATCTGGAACGGATTAATTCACTTTCCATTACTTTCTATGGGGAAGTTCGCTTCAGTTTATGAACGCTTCAGTTTATGAACAGACTTCCGGAACCAATTACACCCATGCTTCGGGTTAAGTACGCTTCAGGTTGAGTACTCCACGGACCCGTCTGGAACGGATTAATCCACTTTCCATTACTTTCAATGGGAAAGTTCACTTCCGTTTATGAACGCTTCAGTTTAAGTACTCCGTGGACCGTCTGGAACAGATTAATCCACTTTCCATTACTTTCAATGGGAAAGTTCGCTTCAGTTTATGAACGCTTCAGTTTATGAACAGACTTCCGGAACCAATTGTGCTCATAAACTGAGGTACCACTGTAATTATTATTCTCAAATAAATCAGTGTTATTTCCCCTTTAATTGAAGAGTTAAAGTCACAAGGAAACAGAAGTTCAATTTATCACATGTACTTTCCTAGTGGCGCTGTGGTTAAACCACTGAGCCTAGGGCTTGCTGACCAGAAGGTCGGCGGTTCGAATCCCTGTGACGGGGTGAGCTCCTGTTGCTTGGTCCCAGCTCCTGCCAACCTAGCAGTTTGAAAGCACGTCAAAATGCAAGTAGATAAATAGGAACCGCTACAGTGGGAAGGTAAACGGCGTTTCCATGTGCTGCTCTGGTTTGCCAGAAGCTGCTTTGTCATGCTGGCCACATGACCCGGAAGCTATACGCCGGCTCTCTCGGCCAATAATGCGAGATGAGCGCGCAACCCCAGAGTCGGTCACGACTGGACCTAATGGTCAGGGGTCCCTTTACCTTTTACTTTCCTAGTGTAAACAGAGGTAGTGTCAAACTTTCAGGGTTGTTTTTTTTTACTTGATAATCCATACTTCCATTTAAACACACACACCACACGTTTATGTTTGGTTTTAGGTTTCATTTAACGTGAGTAGGATCACTAGAACAAACTGATTAGGAAGTTAACATATTTCTCTTGTAACAAAATAAACCTCAAACACTTCCTTGTCTCTAAATGGTTTCTGTATCTAACTGTTCCCATCACTGAGAAGCCAAAACAGTGTTGGATTTCTGAAGTGGAAGAATTTGATGCATTCTGGGGAGGGAGGACATGAATATCACTGTAGACACTCTGTGCCGGAGGCTATTGTATCTCCACTCTGAGATGCCTGTCAGGGTGATACACGGTAGAGATTTTTTTTTTTAAGACTCAATGGTTAAGAATCCTGAAATGAAAGCATGCAGAATGTTGCTATTGAAAAAAAAAGTCTACAAGCTCAATCTTTCTCTAAATGGTGTTTCTCTGATTACACTTTAGATAGATGGGTCAATTTAGAAGAATGCATTCCAGGATGAGGATAAATTGCACCAGACAATTACACTCTGACAAGCATAATTGAAAAATGTGGGATAGGAATTGGTGCCCTTCTCCCCAGTTGTTATGTGAAATTTTCTCTCTAAAGTAGGGACGGGCAAGAGGGCCTTGGAGGTTCATCTGGGGAATCCTCCTCAGGCTTCTAGTATATTTTCTGTATATTGTTTTCCTCTGTATTATGCAACCCTGACTATGCAAGTCCTGGCAAAGGGCTTTTCCTTCCTTAAACCCAGTGGGTATTAATATTCACATTAGGCACGCAGCCTTGTTTTGCTGCTTTAGGTGTCATGTAGAACAATGCTATCAGTGCCTGCAATGTGTGTCTTCTCTCTCCATTGTCAGAGGCACCATTCCTTTGAATACCACTTGCTACGAATCACAGGTAGAAAGGGTGTTGTTGTACTCAGGTCCTGCTTGCAGCCTTCCCATAATAATCTGCTTGGCTACTGTGAAAACAGGGTGCCCTGGGCCTGATTCAGCAGGGCACTTGCTCTCTTAAGCTAAACACCTCCTAAAAAGAAAAGGGAAATATGTTTCAACAACCCTACCTAGACACACAATTTAGTATGGTGTATTTGGATTTTAAATTTTACTTATTTTCCTTGCTGACAATTCTTTTATATCACTTTACAGTGCCTGGAGATTCTTCCTGGTTAGGTGGTTTATATTTTTTTTCTAAGTGAATAATATAGGCGTATGCTTGGGGTGCAGCTCCCTGAACATAGGCTTCTACTGTGCTCTTTAATTCTCTTCATCTCCCCAGTGAAGGCAGCAATTAAGGCAACGATGAAGCCCTGCCATTTTCATAGTGGAGACTGCCAACCATTTTCTCCCATGCAAGCTGAGCCACAGATAACGGGGTGCTTTAAATGCCTCCCTGTGCCTCCTTGTTGTTAACAACAACAACGGGCTTTGTCCGAGTTGCTCAGTTACTCCTACCCTGCTGTGTTTTGGAGTGAGTGGTTTAACTGGATTATAAGAAAGGTGTGTCTGCTGGGCTCTGTACAGCAGCTCTCAGCTTCATATTATGGAACAGAGAATATCTGTGTCTTCTTGCCTCACATGAAACAAGCAAGAACGAATTTTGCTGGCCATCTGGTCACTGCTCTTCTTATGTCCTTATGTGAGGCATCTGCTTGTGTGTGTGTGTGTGTGTTTCAGCAACCCTATCCAGACACACAATTCTAACTCTGTATACTTGTTTGGCTCTCATTAAAAACAGTTGACTCCATTAGAAACAGTAGAGTAGACATTGCTTCTTCATGCCAGAATCCTAGCCTCCGTTCCAGAACCTCACTCCACTCCAACTAATGGCCACTCTCTTAACTCCCGAGTTCCTGCAGTTTATGTGGGCAGGGTGGTGGCAAGGCAAGGGTTAGAGGTGCCTGGATGCACCGGTGAGAGTGCTGTATTGACTCGACAGCCCTGACCTTGCCCCTGTCCTTGCCCCACCCACATAAACTGCAGCAATGCAGCTGTCAGGAGGGTAGCTCTGCCCTGCCACACCTGATGCTCCTGGTCAAGGATGCAAAATTTCATGTGCTGAGCACCTGAGGAATGTAGGAAGCTGCCTTCTATCAGGTCAGACTATTTGCCTGCCTAGACCAGTATTGTGTACTATCCCAGTATTGCCCCATCTGCACTACATATTTAAAGCGGTATCATACCACTTATAATACAAAAAGTTATAGCTTCCCCTAGAGAATTCTAGAAGCTGTAGTTTGATAAGGCTGCTGAGAGTTGCTAGGACACCCCATTCCCCTCAGACAGCTCCAAATCCCAGAATTTCCTGGGAATTAGGGGTTGATCGTTAACCACTCTGGGAATCTGAAGAAGTGTGCATGCACACGAAAGCTCATACCAATGACAAACTTAGTTGGTCTCTAAGGTGCTACTGGAAGGATTTTTTTAAATTTTGTTTCGACTACGTCAGACCAACACGGCTACCTACCTGTAACTTGGGGAAAGCTATAACTGTTTAAAGTGGTATGACAGTGTTTCACATGTGCAGTGCAGATGCGGCACAGCATCTTTAGCAGAGAGATCTTTCCCCGCCAAAGGTTGTTTAGGATGTTTGTCCTGAGCAGGGCAAGTAATTGGGGAGGAGATGGGCGTTCCATCTCCTCCCCAGAAATGTTCTATATCTTTGTCCTGTAATGCCTCCCCTCCTTTTGGGAAGCAGTTTTTTAACAACAAAATCCCCAGTTGGGCAATACCGTTTATGAGGACCAGCTGAAATTTCACAAAATATTGGCAGGCTCTTGAGTCATGCAGAATTCTTCACCATTCAAAGATGTTATACAAAGCAGGGGGTGGGGAGAAGAGGTAAAATAAAAAATAAAGACTAAAAATTAGTCAAAAATTAGTCCAGATGTTGCAAGCCATAAGGCCACCTTCTAGACTCAATTCCAAGATGAAGACAGCAGGTTGAAAAAACCCTCTGGTAGGTGTTGCAGCTGTTCGTGCAGATCCTCAAGCATGTTAAAACTATTTTCAGTGGCATTTCTGCAGCTGATCAATCCTAAAGTATCAGATTACAGCTTTTTGGCAGATTGTTTTGTTGCCAGTGAAAGAGGTGATGTGGAATGTAAGATGTTGATCTGAAATGTTTCATAAGTGGAGGAAAGATTAGAACAGGCCATCTCACCTGGTTAAAAAAAAGTATTGTATTGTAATTACTTCCAAAATGTATAAATATTGTTGCATGCTGCCATCTAGTGGATAAAGTACATATTTAAAAATGAGAATTCTCCATGGCCCCATCAGCAACACCCAAAATCTCACTTCCAACCCTGCCTGTTCCTGCATTTTGGGGTGAGGGTTCCCTCATCTGCTCACATTTCAGATGTCCTGTAGCAAAACCCAACTTTTCTCCCAACCCAAACGTTTTTTCTGATATGCTTTCCCCTGAACATCTTTGGCATATCACTATGCCTGCCTTGTCTTGGGTTTCTCATGCTTTTTGCTCCCCATAAGCAGGTCACATTTCCATAGCTGCCAAGTTATCCCTTTTTTAAAGGGATTTTCCCTTATGCTGAATAGGCTTCCTCATGAGAAAAGGGAAAACTTGGCAGCTATGCACATTTCCCTCACTCCTGCATGCCTCAACTTCTTCCTGCTTCCTCTCTTGTTCATTTCTGGCACACCTTTGCACCCCTCCTTGTGCTGTGGAACTCTTTTACCTGGGAGGAAGTCCCTTTGCAGTGAATAGGGCTTACTTCCGAGTAAGAGGCAGCAGTGAGTGAGACATGCACCACCATCTCTGCCATTTCACTCACTCCCCTCCCCACAACCAATTGCATAGAAATTATGTGGTTTTGTTTATTATTGCTATTGTTGCATTTAGTGCATCTCTTCTCAAAAGAGCTCACTTCTCCTTCTCTCCATTAATACCCTCACAACAATCCTGTGAGGTAGGTTAGGCTGAGAGACAATGACTGGCCCAAAGTCACCCAGTGGGCTTAATAGCCAAGTGGGGATTTGAACACTGATCTCCACCATCCAAGTCTAGCACTCTAACCACTATTCCACACTGGCTCTCCAAAGAGGATTTGAATACAGTGGAGAGGATATATAAGACAGGAGGAACTGGAGCCTTTTCTTTTATATGTAGAACTGCACTGCATACCATTGAGGTGGGTGTCGGGAGCAGGTCAGCAATAACTCACAAGGTGTCAGTGAAATCAACTCTTTATTCAAAGAAACAAAACAGCTCAGGCAGGCCTAGTGAGCACAGCAACTCTTCCCAGTAGGTCTTGCACCAATGAAGCGGTTGCGAGGACTGAAGGTCCTACAGCTCACTAAGTCTCCTCCTCCTCCAGGTCCTTCCCAAGCAACCTGAGGCTTCTCCATTTCTGTCTTTGTTCCACCCTCTTCATACCACTTTGGGTCCCAGGAAACCAACGGAGGAGGGGAGCTGGTTGCACCAGGAGGGGGAGACTTCCTGGCTTCTTCAGTAGCCTGCCTGAGCTCTGCCTCTGATTCTGCCTCTGATTCTGGGCTGCCCTCTGCCACAGCCTCTTCTTGCTCACTAAACCCTGTTACCTCTTCCGTTTCAGGCCCCTCCTCCTGCTCCCAGTCTTCTCCCTCTGACCACTTCTTGTTGTCCCACCATCAATCCCCTGGCTCTGAGCCTTCTTCCCTTGAGGGTTCCCCAGTGGGTGCCTCCCACCATTCTCAGCATTCAGCCAGTCCATGACACTGTCATGAACGGCGCAGTCAGAGATCTGAAACAAACAGGATGTTGGTGTCGATGTCAGCAACACACATCCAGCTATCTGTTGAAAAATTGCAAACTTGAAACTTTGTATTTGAAATGTATATCATGTATTGGGGAAATGTACAAAATGCTAATTGAAGAATAAGTTGGAAATTCCCACTTCGGCAGTGTAGGATTAAAAAGGAAGAGTCATTAGAAGCATGCATAATACAAATGAGTCCATTAGAATAAGGTGAGGCTAGACGTAAATAGTCCTCATGATGCTGGCAAATGTTTCTTCAGAGTCAGTCCTGCCATTACATCTTGCGTCTTTTCATCTTTCAGTGCCTTCAGAAGCTTATCTAGAAACAGGGATGGAACATGACACATGTTAGTCATCAACCACAAATGCAAATGCACAGTCCTTTGAGAAAAGAATGTAAAATCCTAGCACACAACTCCTGATTAATACTGACCTTTGATGCACTGATATTAAAGTACAACCTTCATGGCCCAGTAGGGATTTGGCCCTGGATCTCATGGATCGTAGTCCAGCACTATGTGTAAATATATATAAGAATGTATGGGAATATCATATATTGCATTTTTTGCATGCATGCGTGTGTGCGCGCACACACTTTTAATGTATCTTTGTAGTTCTTTTCTCTCCCCCCCACCTTTCCTTCTTCCCCCCGGTATTACTTTATTTCTTTAAATTGAAATCACTTCAATAAAATATAAATATTACTATAAAGTAAATAGTCATTATCAGTGGACCCTGGATTTAATGATCTTACAGTCTCTCCTACCCTAATATTTTGATGTGCATTATTTCACTTAAAGAAATGCAAACAATCCAGCAGTGGTGGAACTGGGTACATCAGCACCCTGTGTGAGAACAAAATTTGCCCCCTCGCTTGCATCCTTGAGCTACCTTCTCAAAGGTGGTTAAGGAGATGCCCAGCTTTGGGAAGGAGGCATAAGGCTCTGGCAGGGTCCTAGAGCCCATCCACTTACTTTCCAAAGCTGGGAAACTAGGCTTTGTAAAGGACGACTTTATGAACCTGTCAGAGCCCTCATGCCTTCTTCCCTAAGCCCAGCACTTTTCTTACTTGGCTTTGAGACAGCATCCCCTCAGCTCAGTGCCCAGAGTGTGCACTGCTAACACAGCCCTAAATCTGCCCCTGCATCCTGTGATCCCCACAACCTCTGCCTCCACACATAAATACACAGAGTAACCTGATCCTATGCATGTTTATTGCTATACTAGCTGACCCGGCCACGCGTTGCTGTGGTTCTTTTGTGTGACCCCCCCATCCTGTCACGATCCACGACGTATCCTGCCCCTCCTCCCTCCACCCCGGCTCATCCCTGTGTTTCTGTAGGGTACCCTTCCCTCTGTTGTCCCTGAGGAGTGTTGGCCCCTCCCCCCTGTATCTCCATACCTTGGCCCCCACCCTCGAAAAGGAACTGTTAGGTTCTGGGTTCTATTTCCCAGCATGCACTTTTGTCTGAACCCTCTGTTGTTCCTGGGAAGTGTTGGCCCCTACCCGTGGTATCTTCCTACATTGGCCCCCACCCATAGCTGCCAAGTCTCCCGTATTCCCCGGGAAACCCCCGTTTTTCCAGCTGTTCCCAGCTGAAAAAACGGAATTTTTTGTTTTCCCCCGGTTTATTGTGGCGCGGTGGCCATTTTGGAACTGGGCGGAGCATGCTCAGAAGCAACTTTTGATGCTGCTTTGCTCAGTTCCAAAATGGCTGCAGCGCGACTTCTGGTGCGGCGGCCATTATGGAATAGGGCAGAGCAGCATCAAAAGTAGCTTTTGAGCATGCTCCGCCCAGTTCCAAAATGGCAGCAGCGCTACTTCTGGTCCAGTCCCTTATTTCTCAGGCCCGAACTTGGCAGCTATGTTTGGAGAAGGAACTGTCAGTTTCTGGGTTCCAATTCCCAGTATTTACTTTTGTGTGAGCCCTCTGTTGTCCCCTCCCCCCTGTATCTCCATACATTCGCCCCTGTGCATGCATCGTGAACATTTCTATATATTTAGATTAAGGATTGGGGGTGATGATGCGCCCTGGGACCCAGAGAACTACTTTTAAAATCCTGACCAGGGCGGGGGGGGGTCAAATAGCAAAGCCCCACAGCCCTGTAGCAACAGACAGGCCCAGACAGAAGGAGGGGGATCATATGGGCCACTTGGTGCGGGCCTCCGAATCCAAAGGGGGCCTCGGTCAGCATATTCACAATCAGTAAAATGAAAAAAAGTAACAAAAGGGTTAAAAACAGGGTCACATTATCTACCTGGCCCTGGCCTCTGTCTGGCCCTGGAAGGGCCTGACAACAGAAGGTGCGTTCTGAAGCAACCAAGTTGTTCAGTTCCATAAAAAACCCAGGAAGTGGCAAGGGGAAGGTAGGGGATTGTAAATCGAGGGGGTTGGAATTGGGCACTGCAAATATCTGAGGACTTAAACTGGGGAGAGAAAGTGCATGGTTGTTTTTTTTTTTAAAAAAAAAGACGCAGAGGGTTGCATTCAGTCGTAGTATATGTGAAATGGAGGGTAATAGCCCCCCTTCAGATCCCCCTGAGCCTCAGAGTCCCCCTGAGTCGAGGCGAGATACTGTGGAGAGGGCAGGTTTCATCCCTGTGACCCCCCCCTGTTCTGACCCATTACGTATCCCTGCCCTCTATTCGGCCCCCCCCCCACCTCTACTTTCCTAGTCTGGAAAGCAGCCTAGTCTGCAAAGCCGAGGTGAGATATTGTGGAGAGGGCAGGTTTCATCCCTGTGTCTCTCCCCCCCCCCCTGTTCTGACCCATTACGTATCCCTGCCTTCTATTCATTGGACCTTGTTGCTGGAAAAGGCCTGTTTTCAGCTGAAATAAAATAAAAATATTCATTCCAGCAGCACCTTAAAGACCAACTAAGGTGCTGCTGGAAGGATTTTTTTATTTTGTTTTGACTACGTCAGACGTTGTGGCTAATCCCTTTGACTGGCCCCATGTGTCCCGATCCATGATCTATTCTGTTTGTGTGTCCCCCCTCTCCGTGACCGGCGTATCTCATGACGTTTTGAGGGATGTTATTTATTTTTGTCTTGTGGTTATTTGGTGGGTTTTTTTTGGGGGGGGGGTAGTGTTGCTAAATTGTAAAGTAAAAACCCCTTGCCGTGCAGGGGCCTACATAAATCAAAGGCTGTGCTGCGGCCTGTGCCACCCCTCCCCAGGCAGGCCCCAACCTCCACTTGGCAATGTTGGTTTTTGGTGGTTTTTTTTGGGGGGGGTAGTGGTGCTAAATGGTAAAGTAAAAACCCCTTGTCGTGCCCCCAAGTGCGTTGTTGTGGGTTATCCCCCCCCCCGGGCCTAGCGGAGGCCTGGCAGCCTGACAGGGGCCTACATAAAAGAAAAGCCTAGTGGTGTGATAATGGCCGCTTTGGGGGTTTGATTTGCTTGGTTGATGATGATGTCATTTGGTTTGTGGGTGTGGCTTAGATTTCACAGGAAGGGAGGGGGTGGAGGAGGGTACTACGCCACTTGAGGGCGCTGTGTGACTTGGTGGAAAAGCAGGTCTGCACCTGGGCAGGTGTGCGATTTGAGGGATTTTTGCCCCCAACAACGCTCTAGGAGTGGCCTGGATCGTTGTGTCAAAATTTCAGGACGATCGGTCAAGCGGTTACGGAGAAAAGTGTCGAATGGAATTTCACAATTTTTACATATATATATATATATATATATATATATATATATATATATATATATTCCATACAGCGTGCACTCCTTGTTTATACAAGTATTGGCTCCATTCAATAGATTTTATAATTCCTTTTTTCTGTTCTACCTTATATCAGTATCCTTATATCAGTATTCTCAGATTAGCAAACCGGACTTTTACAAAATGAAAACCAATTTTGAAACTGCTACAATCTCTTAGCCAAAACACTCGGATGATGCATTAGAAAGTTTGAACGTTTCTCAGGGCATTTAAATGTGTTATTAGAATAACAACAAAAAATGTTAGGTCATTTAATTGCATCCGTAGAAGGTGTCTGTGTAGAGAGTGACTTGGTATATATTTTTATCAATGGGTCTTTCAAGTTCTGCTGTAGGTTGGACCAATTTGGTATATCTCTTTACTGATTTATTATAGAATGTTAAGGGGTGTGTGTGGAAGGGAGAAACTCTGTTTGTCACTTCAAAAAAAAAAAAACTTCAGATTAACAAGCTTAAGTACTCTTAGGAAAAGAACAAATAAGTGACTTTATCTAAGCTTGTGTGTGGGGTATCTAAGAAAGAAAAGGGTGTATAATAGTTCAAAATTTGGTGTCATGTTCAATGTCCCCAAATCTTTTATGTGTATTACATTTAAGACATTGGGCTGGATGGTAAGGGTACATGACTGGATTGTTATGGTAGAAGACCAGGAGAGCCTTGGGGATATTTGGTGGGGTTGTACAAAGAGGCTTTGGGATCTCAGCCTTTGGATTACTCACATTGCTGTGGGTCTGAGCCATCCCCAGTGAGTGCCAGCAGCTCCAACTCCTTCAGGCGGATGCCAAGCTCACAGATCTCTCCATCAGGCTGTTGCTGCTGATGTGCCCCACTTCCACGCTGGGGTGTGCTGTCAGCAGCAGGACAGAAGAAGCGCAATGGCTCATAGGGGATGGGGGCCAGACCAGCTGGCCAGGGGGGTGGGCAGCAGCGCTCATTGGTTGGTGGGAGGAGTCCAAGCCCAGGTGGAGGTCTCTGAGGCCCAGCTGACCCTGTTTCCCCTCCTCGCAGTGGCACAAAGAGCTTCCTCCAAAGGCTGCAATCAGCAAGGGTGGTACTTTGTGTGGTTCGGTCATAGAGGGAGGGGAAGTATAGAGGGGGTGGTGGCCGAGGGGGTGGAGGAGGCTGTTGCTGGTGGCTCATGAGGCGGCTCCTGGTGGCTGTGCATCTACTGACGCCACCATGGAAACAGTGGAATCTAGAAGATTCATGGGTTTTTTAGTGTTCTAAATAGATTAATCCTATACAAGTTGTGCCTGTCACTTTAAGGAAACAGAAAGTAGACCTTAGAAGGAAATGGCTGCAGAGTTACAAAACTGGAACCTGGTTTTAATGAACTAGAAGAGAGGTAAAGGTAAAGGGACCCCTGACCATTAGGTCCAGTCGTGACCGACTCTGGGGTTGCGCGCTCATCTCGCATTATTGGCCGAGGGAGCTGGCGTACAGCTACCAGGTCATGTGGGAAGCATCACAAAGCCGCTTCTGGCGAACCAGAGCAGCACATGGAAACGCTGTTTACCTTCCCATTGTAGCGGTCCCTATTTATCTACTTGCACTTTGACATGCTTTCGAACTGCTAGGTTGGCAGGAGCTGGGACCGAGCAACGGGAGCTCACCCCATCACAGGGATTCGAACCGCCGACCTTCTGATCAGCAAGACCTAGGCTCTGTGGTTTTACCCACAGTGCCACCTACGTCCCGTAGAAGAGAGGTAGGAATGGGTAAATCTGTCAATTTCAGTTTCGCTCAGTTTCTCTTTTTTCCAGTCTTAAATCCAGTGCTCCACATTTCCATAGCAGCTTGTGATTTTTTAAAAGTACTCATGTAAAATTATCAGCATTTGAAGTGTGAATTATTTCTCTGAATATACCCAAGCTTGTACACAATTTACACATTTTTGCACCGCAATTTTGCCTAAAATAATGCATTTTGTATGCTATCTTCACTGATACATGCATTTTTATGCACACCTTACAGTAGCATAGGTATATATTCTTGCACACATCACTTGGCTGGATGAACTGCATTGTAAAATTCAGAGAAGTGCAAATTTCACAGGATGGCTGTGTTTGGGTTCTCATATTGTTTCAAAAAGTGTGAATTAGGTGGATTCGCCTTGAAATGTGAACTGAATTGAATGCCTCCTGCATTCCTAACCAGGAATGCAGAACCTGTCTAGTACAGAGACAAAGAGAGAGCATAGCTGCCAAGTTTTCCCTTTTCTCGCGAGGAAGCCTATTCAGCATAAGGGAAAATCCCTTAAAATAAGGGATAACTTGGCAGCTATGAGAGAGAGAGAGTGTGTGCTATAAAAGGAATGGGCTCAACATTTCACGAAGCAAAAAACTGTATAATCTTTAAATCACAACCAAGCCAATTCACTGTGCTCTGCTAATTTATTTACTCTTTATTCTGCAGCAGAAGGTGGGTGCTATATCAGACTTTTCCCTTCCACAGTGGGAGTTATTTCCAAAATCTTCCTGCAGGACTTTGGGCTTGCTCAAACAGGTGCTTCAGGCTGGAAGGGGCTGGCTTCATGTTCAATTTAGGACTGGTACCTGAACAGTTTTATTAGTTCTGTTGGAAGCAGCAACTGCCATCTTGCACCCTTTCCGTTTTTGTTGCTGTTGGAACCACCTCATGGCAATTTTATGCTTTCAGAATCTTCTAAAATGAATGCTTGCAAAGACATACTGCTGTTTCCAAAATTCAATCTGGCTGTTGAAGGACAGAACTTTCAGAAACAACCCCCCCCCCCAGAGTAGTCAGTCAATCCCTCTAACCAGGGAACTCTGCAAATTTGTAGCTCTGTGAGCAGAATATGGATCGCCTAGCGACTCTCAGCCCCCTTAGCAAACTACACCTTCCCAGGATTCATTGCAGGAAGCCATGATACTGCTTTAAATATATAGTGCAGCTAGGGCCTAACACTTGGGCGCTTTACAACCCAAAGATTGGTGACATTATAGTGACTAACAGAGCAGCATTTGCTTTTCTACACAATAGACACACCAGGTCAGTTTGGTCCTCCTCATAATGTTTCACACTCTCTACAAGGCCTATCATAACATCTCCATGACTACGTTTGGGGCGGCTTTTACTTTATGTAGAATTCAATTTTGACTATCATTATTAATTTCTCAAAAGGCTGCGGTTGTGGTTGGAAACTGAAAAGCAATCTAGTCGACGTTCTGTCTGTGACATCAGCCTGCACATACCCAATTCAACTCATGGCGCTGTAGCTGGAAGGGGGCATGTGGCCAGATAGAAACTATGGCTACAGTAGTCTCTGAAATGCCACGTCTTCTTTACCAATATAAAATGGCCCGTCTCCTCCCATTTCTTGCCAGGAAAGTATTAATAGTTGTGTACAGCACTGACAGTTCTATTACTTACAGTAAACAATAAACATACTGAGATATTTTATTAGACATGCCCTTCTTGCCCTCAAAGCAGGCATTCCCACATAAAAATGGGGAAACACTGGATAATATCAATGAGTGAAAATACCTATACTTCTAAATATATATGGCTATAAAGAGGATTCTGGCCTCAAAAGCTATAAATGTACAAGTTTCATGGCCACAAAAAGTAGTTTAAGGGCTAGTAGGTGGAAAAGCAAAACAATCCAAACAGTTTGCAGCATGCTTTTATTCTATAACAACTTGGGATGTCCAGCTCTAAGATTTATGTTTCTCAAGATGAGTTTCTCCTTTCCCTAATACTCCCATGAAATAAAGCCAAGCAATTTTCCTCATTTAGGACGACTGGTTCCTTCAATTTTATTCTATTTCCCAGGAGGTTATGAACCTATTGCTGTCATTTCTTTTCTTTCCCCACTCTTCACTTGAGAGATTCTGGGGTAAAGCTGGGCAGATTAGTGGCTAGATTATGTGATTGTGGGTGTTTGCAGGATAGAATAGTTTGCTAGTTCTACTTTGTTCTTAGTTGTGTAAAATGTTACTGGTCCTGTGCTATCATCATATAAGTGATTCAAAACTATAAGCAAACCAATATTTGCTACAACTTCTATTAGTGGGTACAAGTAAGCATTTATTCAATACTTTAGAGGGGATGGAAGGAGCCTGAGATTAAGAAAACTGTTTGTCTGGTTGTTGGTGTTTTTTTTTGGGGGGGGGGGCGATTGCCTCATTGGTCTATTTTGTTAGCCACTTTGAGCCACTTGACTTTTGAACAAGAATGTGGAGTGCATGTATTCTTAAGAAAATTAACTGAGTTACCCCATTATAGTATTACATATCTAAAAATGCCAACTTTCAGCATCCTGGAACACTCTTGAATGGCCAAGAAAGAAACTGAGCTCTCAGGGAGCAGAGAGTAGCTTTAGCTCTCATTTTAGTGGTCTCCACTAAAATGTTATAATACTAACACTTCTATCTGGATTTCAAACATTGTAAACCACTGAGCCTTGGGCTTGTTGATCGGAAGGTCGGCGGTTCAAATCCCCGCAACGGGGTGAGCTCCCATTGTTCGGTCACAGCACCTGCCAACCTAGCAGTTCAAAAGCACGTCTAAGTGCAAGTATGCAAGTAGATAAATAGGTACCGCTCCAGCGGGAAGGTAAACGTTGTTTCTGTGCGCTGCTCTGGTTTTGCCAGAAGCGGCTTTGTCATGGTGGCCAAATGACCTGGAAAAACTGTCTGTGGACAAACATCGGCTCCCCCGGCCAGTAAAGTGAGATGAGCGCCGCAACCCCAGTCATTCGTGGCTGGACATAACTGTCAGGGGTTTCTTTACCTTTACCCTTACCTGTTGAGTGATGGAACTGCAGCTTTCTTTATTGTTACCGTATGGTGCCATGTTGCACTAAATTTAAAATGGCAATAAATAACTGCAGACTGAGATGCTGCCCCAAATTTCATTATAATCCCTCTTCCAGTGATTTTTTCGAGTTTAACAGGGTTGCAAAAATATTGTTTTTCCTGGAAACAATAAAAAGAGAAAGAAATGCTGGGCACCCACTAGAAACCACTAGAATACCAGAAATGGCTTTTATGTTATGTGAAAGATCACATAAAACTCAGAAATAATCAGGTAATGAAACATCAAAATAATGTGCTGTCTGAATGCAGCCAGAAAGAGATGCACTTGCTAAAATTATTGGGGGCTTAGGGTGGGACTATGGATTCAAATTAACCCATAACTTTCCTCTCCATTGACCTGGGAATACTTTAAGAGTGGGGACAAAAGTTGTCCTCCACCCCATCCAACATTCTCAGGGATCCTACAGCAGGGTGCATGATGTTTCTGTATTCAAAACATGCAGATGTACACATCACTCCATCCAAGTGGTCCTTGCCATAGACAAGGCCTCCTCCCATACACACTCCACACACAACAACAATGGGCATTTTACCAATGTTGTGACTGCAAAGCTTTTACTCCAAAAACAAAGTGCTTTGTATGATACTGGATTATTCAGAATAGTGCTGCAGGTCTGATTTTTACCCAGCAGAGGGAATCAAACACCTATACTCTGGAAAATAATTGTGTTTTTATTACAATTCTCTCCCCCCCCCTACAAAGACATACATGATAGGGGCAGATAAAATGTTGATCTTGACTTCAAGCACTGCTTGTATTATCATGCTGTTTTTCCCCAAGGAGATCTTGGGGGGGGGGGAGCAATATATGAAACAGAGCAACAACCTTTAAGCAGTAGACTAATAAACAAAAAATTCAGTTAGTTAATCTGTGGTGGCAAATTTTAATTAGTAGACCCATGGGTTAAATGATAATTGCTTCTGTTTTGAGGCTATGGAGATAATTCTTTCTTTAGGTTTTTATATTGTTTAATTGACTAGTCGGGAGTGGTGATGGTGGAAAAGAAGCAATTTGAGCATAACCAGTGAAGGATACAGAAGCTGGTTTTTCTGTAGCTGGGAAAAAAGAGGAGCCTTTCTTAGGATACTCTAATACTCTGGTAGTCATGATGTCCTGGAAGCCAAATTCAGGTTGGAAGATAGGATGCCGAAAACCAGGACCTGCTACTGGTCCCATGTGGAAGGCCAGCTAGAGTTGCACAGCTTTTTAGTTTCGATGCGTGAGTGAGGCAATGGTGTTGGGAGGAGTGGTTTGGAATTGTTAGGCTCTGGGGTGCAAGCTGGACCTGTACAAAAGGGACAGGTTGCTCCTGAACCAGGATGAAACCAGCCTGTTGGCACATAAATAAAAAAAGGTAACTGATTAGTTTTAAAGCTGATGGGGGTGGGGGAGCTGACAGGAGTAGTGGAGGCTCCAGTTCAGAACGAATCTCCTTCCCGGTGAAAATGTTTTGGGTTTCCTATTCCTTCCCATATAAACTGCAACAGGATTTTTCATCTTCTCTGCTGGGAGATGGACAAGCACCCTACACAGGAACAACTTTCTCATATTCTGGACAGAGTTATATGAATGTTTGGCTCCAGTGTGTCACTAGGCCTGAGCTGGTGCAGGAGGTCACAAGCTTCAGGGGCAAGATTGGAGCAAGAGACCATGACCCAGCCAGGGAGCTGTCCAGCATGAACCAAGTCAGATGTGCCAGAGACTGGCAGAGAAACTGTTCAGCCAAATTCAAGTACTGTAGACAGAGCTAGCCCTGCAATGCTACCGGTAGCTTAGAAGCTCCCCTAGGCCTTGATACAGAGCACATGCTATGCTTTTGTCTCCTCCCAAGTAGACCTGATGCAGGGAAACTGTTTTAACAATTGATTCCTCTCCCTAGGGAACTCCGGGAATTGCAGTTCTGTGAGAGGAATAGGGATCACCTAACAACAACACCCTTTGCAAACCACAGAATTATTCTGAGGAAGCCATAGCTGTTTAAAGTGGTAAGAAAATACTCTAAATGTATAGTGCAGATGGAGTCTAACATTATGCTCTTCAGCTTAGCCTCAACTGTGGCAAAGATCTTTTAGTGGGGTGGTGGTAGCTGTGTAGGCGAACATGTGCACCGAGTGCAGAAGGTTCCCAGCACCTTCACTTCCAAAAAAAGATCAGGTACCAGAAAGACTTCTGCTGGAAAAATGCTGCCAGTCAGAGTAGACAATACTGGGCAAGAAGAGCAAATAATGTGACTTGAACCATGACACAGACAGAGGAGAAAAACACACATACAATATGACATATTTTGTGTTTCTTTAATGGCTAAGCTTTCTTGTGAAGGTTCCAAACAAGGTTCAATCGACCAAGGTGACACCAACAGAGGACCCCTTGGAAAAAGGAATATAGAGATTATAAGGCTGTCAATGGCTACTAACCTCCTCTATGTTCTCCCTCTACTATTGGACACAGTATGCTTCTGGATTCCAGTTGCTAGGAAACCATGGGTGGGGAGAGTGCTTTTGCACTCACTCATGTCCTACTTGTGGTCTCCCCATAGGTACCTGGTTGGCCACAGTGAGACTGGGAGTGGCCGCTGGGACCACATAACACTGGTCCTGGGAGATCTACATTGGCTCCCAGTACATTTCCGAGCACAATTCAAAGTGTTGGTGTTGACCTTTAAAGCCCTAAATCAGGCATCCCCAAACTTCAGCCCTCCAGATGTTTTGGACTACAATTCCCATCATCCCTGACCACTGGTCCTGTTATCTAGGGATCATGGGAGTTGTAGGCCAAAACATCTGGAGGGCCGCAGTTTGGGGATGCCTGCGCTAAATGGCCTCGGTCCTGTATACCTGAAGGAGCATCTCCATCCCCATCATTCTACCTGGACACTGAGATCCAGCGGCGAGGGCCTTCTGGCAGTTCCCTCATTGTGAGAAGTGAGGTTACAGGGAACCAGACAGAGGGCCTTCTTAAAGAGGTTTTCTGCACTGGTCCAGTAAAAACGCTTTTGCTGCGCTATACAGACCAGAAACAGTTCTCTTTGCAGAGCATTAAGCACAGCGGCTGGATTCTTCTTGTTGTAGAATTCTTGTAGCTTTGCAGCAGAAAACGACTCACCAAAGCTCAACTTTCGAAGACAGCTTTATTGCAGAAAAATAACAGAAACACCTCCAGAGCTTTCAGACATGACTGCTCCACACCCCCAGAGGCAAACAAAACAAACGCTCTATATATACTGAGCATCTTAACGACTTAACAACTTAAATCACATGACCTTGCTAATTTGCCAGCGTCTCAGGTTTAAAATCCTAACACTTCTCGGTAGTGGCATCCGCCTTGTGGAACGCCCTTCCATCAGATGTCAAGGAAATAAACAGCTATCCTATTTTTAAAAGACATCTGAAGGCAGCCCTGTTTAGGGAAGTTTTTAGTATTTAATGCTGTATTGTTTTAATACGCGATTGGGAGCTGCCCAGAGTGGCTGGGGAGACTCAGCCAGATGGGTGGGGTACAAATAAATAAATAAATAAATAAATAATAACAGGATGCTAGGTTAGATGGACCATTGGGCTGATCCAGCAGGCTCTTATGGTCTTAGAAGTTTAACTGCTGGGATATGTGAGTGAGGTGCAGTCTGTCACTCACTCACTCACTCACTCACTCACTCCTGTGAGTTTGTTCACCAGAGGAACATTATTAGTTGCATGAGGTATGTGGCAAGTTACCTCTGTACTTTTGGCATTTTATGCATTTTTAAGCCTTTTAAACTGTTTTGTTCTTACTCTTTCAGTAAACATTTAATAGTATCCTGAAGCCTCATGCATCACTCTCTGAATAATCTCACCTGCTTATGTTTATATCTCTGATCAATGTCTATAAAATATGTAGCTTCTATAACATTTTGCAGTTAATTAGAAATTAATGTGCAAAGGGCTCCATCGAACAGATTTGCACAGGAGCACATAAATCCTACTTGTATGAAGTGGAGTGTCTAATCTCCCTGTTTTTATTTTAAATGCCAGCAAGATAAATGAAGCCCTCCTATATCACTCTGTTATGATGTGGTTTCTTGCCAGCTACCTCTGTTTTTAGCAGGCATCTAGCGTAAAACAGGTTTCTTTAATCACACACTGTAGAGTGGCAGTTCCTACCAACCTGAAATCGAAGGGTCCAATCAATGATGTTGGAAATAAGCCTGTTAGATGTATTGCCATTGGGAAACAAATCGCTGCCTCCTTTTGTTGCAATATACCTGCTAGGTGATATTTTATCATCTGGGTTTTTACACTGGAGGCAATGTTCTGGTGTGACAACCTGGCAGGATGTGTGTGTGTTGGGCAAGCTGCAGTTAAGAACAGGGCAGGGCAAAGCTTTTCAGCAGTTTTCATTTTAGTTATAGGTCCTAGCTCTGTGTCATAGAATATGTACATTTGAATCAGAACATCTGAAATGTTCATAGTCTGACGTATCATGTCAGACTTCATTAGGGGAGGGAAAGAGATTTCCACAGAAGAAAGACTCACAGCAAGGTTCAAGACCTTCATTCCTGGATGCTAAAGCAGAGGCAGATTTAGGGCAGAGCAACCAATTCCACCACACTTTGCGCCAAGCCAAGGGGGCGCCACAGGATGTTGCAACTATGATGTAGTGAATTGAGCAGAATAGAAAGTGGGGGGGGAGGGGGAGATTTTGGCCTCGTACAGGATGCCACTGAAATCTGAAAGACCAAAGTCCGCCGCGACTAAAGAACAAATGGCAAACAAAATCAGAAATTGGTCTATCTTTAAAATATTGGTCGTGTTTCCTTTTTCACACATCACAAAAACCCAAGAAATAATACCTGAGAAATAATACACTGTAGCCTGAAATGTGGGGAACCACAAATAATGAAACTTATGGAAAGGATAATTCCAGAGAAAGAATGAGCCTGCTCCAGTGTTCGATACTGTACACACACACATCCCCTTCTTGGATAAAAATCAATATGGTAATTGCCAAAGAATATATTCTAGGTCCTTGGTGCTCACCTTGTTACAGCAAATGAGATTTCTCCACTATGGCTCAGAATGTCCAGGTACCAAGCAAGCATCAATAGTAGATGATATTGAATACGAGAGCTTTAGACCACAAGTGTGCCCATGCACATGTGAACTTGTATTCTACATAGTTAAGCTCTGAGGATCTGCTTCATGCTCTCCATGGACATTTTAAACAAATAACTGCTCGCACACACAAAAAAGAAGGTTCACTTTCATTATGAAGGGGACTACTATGAATGATCCACACAGACATGTTTCTATGCCTTTTCTACAAGGGAAGATTGTAATGAATTTAATTGTGGTTTCCATGGAAAGAATCTCCCACAGAGCGGCACTAACATCGCAATAGCTTCATTGCTAGATATTTAGTGAACTTCCTTTGAGCTGATTGTGTGGTTGTAAAATTACAGCCCCGGTGAGTCTAAACAATTAACTAATAAGCATTCAAAGAGACAGTGTATGCATGTGTGTGTATGTGTGTGTGTGTGTGTGTGTGTGTGAGAGAGAGAGAGAGAGAGAGAGAGAGAGAGAGAGAGAATGAATTTTGGGATGTTAATGTTGTTTAGATGATATGGCAGGCAAGTAAATCAAAGCTAGGGAATGCTGTTGCTAATAGTGTTAAGAGTCATTTTTTGAGATAGTGATGGGCCGTAGCCTCTCCATGCCCCTTCCCTGGTTCTCGTCTCCACTGGTGGAATTTAGGCCTCATCTGCATCAGTTGTTTAATGTAGTATCATAGCACTTTAACGGCCAGGCTTTCCCTAAAGAAGCCTGGGAACTGTAGTGTATTAAGGCTGCTGAGTTGTTCAAAGATCTCCTTTTCCCTCACAGAGCTACAATTCCCAGAGTTCTCTAGGAAGAGGGATTGATTACTAAACCACTCTGGGAATTGTTCCTCTGTGAGGAAATGCAGTCCTCAAAACAACTTACAGCACCCTTAACAAACTGCACTTCCCAAAATTATTTGGGGAGAGCCAAGACTATTAAATTGATATAATCGTGCTTTAAAAAGATGATGTGGACATGGCCTTAATTGTAAAAGCCTTTAGGGCAAAGACTGGGCCACTCCTGCGTTATTCTGTAAAGTAGAACAATGTTATTCTGTGAAGTAGAACAATGAAATGGTCCATCTGAAATTGAAAGCAAATGCTGTATATCTAAATGGATAGAGGGCTGTGGGCAGCTGTCTGAAGTGAGCCAAGTTCCAGGAATCCTGTCATGGGCCAGGAATCAGCTTTGCCTGCTTAACAGCAGCCTGGAACAGGAGATGGCAGAGTGACCACCTGCAGCTGATCAGCCTTCAAGGACACAGAGGAGAAGGCACTGATGAGAACCAGCTGGCTTCAGCCTTCTTAAGCAGCAGTCCAACAGCAGTCAGATGCTGGTGACAATGCTTGTAGTTCATGGTCCTACCTTGCTGCTTCCTGTGCATATTGACCTTTGACCCCCTGATCATCAGATTCTCTGACCCCTGGATCATCTGACCACATGGGTTGCTGTTCACTCGACTCTAGGACTGGACCTGACTTCGGATGCTGACTCTGCCTCCAGGCAAGTAGAGAGACACTTTGGGTTGGCTGGCCTCCCAATCCACTGAACTCTGCACATTGTTGCTCAGCAACGAGACTTTGACAAATCCTCAGGCAATGCTATTAGTCAGGCCTGAAGGACAAGCCAAGTGGCAGGCTTGTGAAGCAAGTCAGGAAGGAAGGTCAACCAGAAGATACAGGAATAATTGGACACCGTATTGCTCAAAGAAGGCTTAACAGAAAGAGGATGCTCTCATAGTTCTTCTTACCCAATAGCCAGCCTGAATGGGTGGAATAAGTCTAGAGCAGGCACCCCCAAACTTCGGCCCTCCAGATGTTTTGGACCCCGAATCCCATCATCCTTGACCACTGGTCCTGTTACCTAGGGATCATGGGAGTTGTAGGCCAAAACATCTGGAGGGCCCAGTTTGGGGATGCCTGGTCTAGAGCCTACTATACTGCCTAGACTGATGTTGCAACTTTGTTTGAGCCCCAGGCTCTCTTGTCCCAACACAACAGCAGATGAAATATTTCATTACTCCATTATCTTTTTAGTTCATGTGATCTCTTTTTGTTTGTGGTTTATTAACTCTTCAAAGGACTGTAGACATCGATGTTGCTGTAGAAATATGATTCCTCATCATTGTTAGTATGGCTCCAACCCTATCAGGGTGTAACCTGCTTCTTAAGGTGATCATTTAGGCCCCAGGTAAAAATCCCACACATCCCGTTTTTAAGAACCACTCCTTGAAACATTTTTAACCTTAAAATGTTTTGATGGTTTTAGCCTATTTGAATGGATTGTTGCTATTTTAGTTTGTTGCATTATTTTCTATTTTTATTGTGCTTGCTACTTAATATATCTTACTACTACTTTACTAGTAGTGTATCTTACTACTTTGTTAACCATCATGGGATCTAAATGTATATTGAGTATGTAGGATACAATGTGAATATATGTAGATGTTTGTGGACCTGTGGTTCCCACAGTCCAGACTGAGGGTGCACTAATAGCCCAGGTGAGGGTAATTTGTTACAAAGTATGTGTCTGAACACAGCATATCTCTCATAATCATCACATTCTCCTCCCCTCACTGCGATCTCCTACCATGTGTAGTTACTTCTTATTTTGGGTTGCCGCACCTTTGATTGTCTCTTTATATCTCTGTGAATCATATACCATAATGGTGCATGTGAAGTGCTGTGTTGCAACATATTAGGCAGTCTTTGGATTTGTGTTTATATGATTTTCAGTGGTGCTGGACTACTTTGGAACAAGCAAGCTGAGGACTGATGCCCTTGTGTGTTAGATTTATTATTGTAACAGAACAATGTGAAACAGCGCAGTTGAGACTGTTTACAAAGTCTCCAAGCACAATGCCAGTGAACTTAAAATCAGCAGTGAGGAACTAATTAAAATTATACTGGTTAAAAGGAAAGCTAATTAAAAGCAGTTTAGAAAGATGGATCTTTAATTGAAATGTAGAATTAGCTAGAGAGTCTAGTGCACAAATAGGAATTTCAAAGACGAGCCGAGTGGAAATAATTCCAGAAAACATCGCAAAAAACTAGTTATATATCTTTAAAAAAATTAAAATTCAAGTGATTCACAGTAATTGGTCGTAAAGGTAAAGGGATAGGGATCCATGACCGTTAGGTCGAGTCACGGATGACTCTGGGGTTGCGGCGCTCATCTCGCTTTACTGGCCGAGGGAGCCGGCGTACAGCTTCCAGGTGATGTGGCCAGCATGACTAAGCCGCTTCTGGCGAACCAGAGCAGCGCATGGAAACACCGTTTACCTTCCCACCAGAGCAGTACCTATTTATCTACTTGCACTTGACGTGCTTTCGAACTGCCAGGTTGGCAGGAGCAGGGACCGAGGAACGGGAGCTCACCCTGTCGCAGGGATTCGAACCATCGACCTTCTGATCGCCACCCGCGTTGGTAGTAGTCAGGATTAAAATATGCCAACATACAGGGAGTCTCTGAAACCAAACTTGGAGCTTTGCAGCAGTCTGACAAGGTGTTAGTTTAAGGGACCCTTGGACATATTATGTTTCTATACCGCTTTGAGTCTTTGAAATCAGCAGAGCCCTTTCTCATAAGATATAGGAGGAATCTCTGCTGTGTGGTTGCTAGAAAAGGCATCCTAATGCTGGCCCACTAATGCTTGCCTTCATAGGGTTGCCATATGTATGGAATTTCCTGGACATAGCCAGGATTTGGCAATCAAAAACATTGTCTGGGTGGAATCACTACAAATGTCCAGGAAAATCTGGACATATGGCAACCCATGTCAGCGGAGCAGATTTTGAGCATCCCTACCAAAAATCTAATAACAACTTTCAGTATCTGGGCCACAGTGTCATAACTTAGAGGTAATTTTTGCAATCAATAACTGAATAATCATTTTCTTGATTGCAAAAGAGGAACTGCAAAGATCTCAACTGAGATCGTTGCTCTGATGCTACACCACTCATATAAGTCGATCGCTCATCGAGCAGTTGTTTGTTTTGCAAGGGAGGGGCCACATTGCAGTCGCAGAGTGCATGTTTTGTGTGCAAAAGGCCCCAACTTCAATCTTCAGCATCTCCTGCCTAAAACCCTAGAGAGTTGCTGCCAGTTAGTGTAGACCAGAGATTGGCAGAAGGTAGGTCTGGATCTCTTGGCAAATATCTAGATTTTGATTTGATCAGTAATGGTGTCCTATTCCAAAATGGCTAACTATAGAGCCTCCTGCTGAAATGACTAAAACTGGGCTAACCAGGAGTAGAGTTTGCGTGGAAGGACAGTTCTGCTACCAAAGACATATTCCTGGGCTCAGAATGCTTTAATTTTATGTGTATGTTGTTTGGACCATGCTCTGGCTGGTGGATGTTGATCTAAGTAAAAATATCTTAGTAAAAAGTAGAGACAGGAAGCCTGAAATTTGTCCAGTACTGTGCTAGGTGGACCAGTGATATGACTCAAAGTAAGGCAGCTTCCTATATTCCTTTGTGGGACATAGAATTAACTGTTTTACCAAGCTTGGCAATGATCGCTATCGCTACACATTTCTCTCCCCCTCCCCTGATATTTTTATTTATTTATTAAAACATTGGCTCATATGTTAAAACTGAAAGCCACTTTCCCAAACACTCCATTATTCTGTGTAGTTCAAATCTGAGATTGGTTTCTAAGGCAGGGTCACTTTCTTCAAATGCCATAGCTTCACATTGTCCAATGGGTTATTAAAAAGGCAGCAGCGTGCATTTCTTTAGAAGTGCTGTAAGGATTAAATACCACAGTCATAAATATAAAAAGTCATCTGAAATTCTTGGGCTTCTGAAGGTCCAGGGTCACAAATTGCAATGAGTTTGTCTCGCTTGCTTGGACCCACACCTGGAAAACTGGGGAACCAATTCAGACTGAATGACAAGTTTGCCACACAAACACACACACACACACCAGGAGTGTGTAATCTCAAAAACACATTTCCCTTAAACCCAGGAAGTAAAACAAAATGATACAGGGATAATAAAGAACAATTTATCTCCCCGCTGTCCAGAGTCTACCAATTCAAGTGGTGCAGCAATTCAAGTGGTAGCTCAGCAAACTGGATGGTCTTGCTCTCCGAGCAGTAGGTTAGTCAGTCGGGAATGTGTTTTACAGCACAGTCCAGGGCTGCGAACTGAATCTCTAAAACCACTGCAGTGCCAGGATTCGAGTTAGCCTGCCGCTGTTGTCTTCTCTGTTGGTAGTGTGCCCAGCTTCTTCTGCTGGCTCTTAAGTCTTCTGTGAAACGTGACCCATTTCTCACTAATGATTCTATTAGCCTTCTTTGACAGCCAACATAGAGTCCCTGTGTACAGGGGGAGCATGTCTCTAAATACCAAATGCTGAGGACAAAGATGGGGGGTGGCTATTCCCTAGATCAGGTGCGGAGAACTTTTGGCCCTCCAGATGTTACTGAACTCCAACTCCCATCATCCTTTTCCATAGATCATACTTGCTGGTGCCGATGGGTGTTGTAGCACAGCAACATTGGGAGGGCCAGAGGTTCCCCATACCTGCCCTATCTGCTCTATTTGTGAACAGAATGGGCTTGCTGGGTGTAGTGGAGCCACTACACTAGCGTCCTGGCAAGCAGGTTGCTGTTGCTTGCTGGGGGGTGGGGAGAGGTGGGGAAGGTGCAAACATACTGGTGGTTATCCATCTAGTCTGGTGCTGGTGTGTTTGCACTGCGCCAGCCTGCCTGCTGCCTCCCCCTCTCCTTCACAGTGAGCAACAGTGATCTACCTCCTGGGAAGCTAGCAGTGAGTCTCTGCCCCACCTAGTAAGACACTTCTGCTTGTGAATGCCTAGAAGCAGTGCTTTTTTCCTAGAAAAATAGGTGCCGGTACTCAACATGAAGTTGTTCCAGTAAGTGCCACACTTTTTAACAAAAAAGAGGTGCTAGTGCTGCATACCCCTGAGTACCCCCTGAAAAAAGCACTGCCGAGAAGCATTTGGCTTGCAGCTTTTGGTAACTTATTGCACAATATGTTTTTACTTTTTTGGGGGGGGGGGCATACTGTATACTGCTGCAGCAGAACTCCCAATGATCATCTTGCATGGGGTGATGGCATCAAGGAGAGGAAGCATCTCTTTTTCATAGCCAAGGTATTTTTACCTGGATCTGGTGGGAGCTACCTTTGTGAATTCTCATTCATCAACTGGAGGATGAAGGCTCCAACCTTGAAAAATTAATTAAGCTGGCTTGATAAGCCCTATCAAACTCAAGTTGACTTTATTGCCTGTTTGTGCATTTTCCTAGCATACCTCAATTAGATGTTAATGGAAAGGTATCACACAGCTCTGAAATATGCCTACACAATTTGCTTTATAGGTGTTTAAACAGCACCTGGGGTCAAAGATTCCAAGGCCTTGTAGATATCAGAACAGTTGTTCCAGTACTCTTCATTATATGTAGGGCCCTAACCTCATCAGATGCTGAGCAGTATAAATATATCAGAGAGTTTACAGTTCATATTGACTTTACTATTGGCGTATGCGCTTTGTGCCCATGGTTAACTACACTTGCTCTAAATTCAGTTTGCAGGACATTAGGTAGTAGTAGCTTAAAAGGATGAATTAGCTCTGTTTATGCGAGAGTTGTTTGAATGCTTTCTTCAATGCATTTGCTGTGGAACATGAAATTATGTTTGAAAAAGAATGCAGTTACTGAAAAGATGCTCAGCTGCATATGTACTGGGGCCATGCCCTTGCATAGAGCAATAAAGACTCACGGAATCTTTCTGCTTTAAAAACCAAATAAGGTTCACTGTGTAATTTATTCATTCCCTACTTTATTTAAGTCTCCACCAGGAGCAAAATAGGGATGCTCGTCCAGCACCTTACCTTCTGACTTTCCACCATCTGGCTAAGACAGTTTTGTTTAAGTGTGAACTGGCAGGACAATGGAGAGGAGGAAGAGGATCCTGGTGAGGGGTATAGTTGAGACTGGGACACACTGGGGCAAGCTGGGGATGGGGAAGGTACTCACAGGGTGATGGAGGATGAGAAGGGGATGGGGCTCAGGGCACAGGTACCAAAGCAGCAGGACCCATCACCAGAGACAGAGAGGACCCTGTCTCCATAGCCGAGGTGCTGTGTCTGCTCAACTGCCCATGTTGCTAGACCTTGGCTTGAATGCTCCCAGAATTCTATGAGACTGTGCTTTGGGTCAGACTCTGGACTGTGTTTCCTGATCTTTGGACTGACCCTGGACTGGGGACTTGACACACTGACTTGCTGCCAGGTAGGCCAAGGGTTCAGGGCAAAGTGCTTAGGGAAGTTTTTAATGTTGGATGTTTTATTGTGTTTTTAATATCCTGTTGGAAGTCACGCAGAGACCTCCTGTTTTAAGATCACCAGGGAGAGGGGGGGCAGTGCTCTTGGTCATTCTACCACCCTCAGTAGTTTGGGGTAGTGGTGGCAGCCCAGGAGAGAGTTCCTAAGTTGTGGAATTCCCTTCCCACAGGGTTGTATCTGTACCTCCATTAAACTGCTTTTGGGGAATAGTGAAATCCCACCTCTTTAGTCTGGCATTTGACACCTGAGGGGTGTTTTTTTCAAGATCCACCCTATTTCTGTGACTGTAATTTGTTTGTTATGTATGCCCAGAGATGCTGTATTTCAGTGTAATGTATTTTGGACTTCTTGTGCTCCTGTGGTTTGCATACTGCAAACCATATGGACTTTCATTTCAGAGTGTGGACTTTCATTTTCCACCCTACTTATGTAGCTATAAAGGGCAGTTGGGTTTGAGAGACCTGCTTCCTACTGATGTGTTTTTCTGCTACCCTAACACAATAGTTTTAACTGTTTTTAATACTGCATTTTACATTGTTGCAACTTGCCTTAGGATGTACTGGTGAAGGGCAGGTCATAAATATACTACCACCACTATAAAATATAAACATTTCTTACCTTTAGTTGGATTGTGCCCTAAATGTCCATAACAGTTATATAAATATTAACAACTTGATGCAACAACCTGATCTACTCTTTCATATTGATCAAGTTTGACGTTCTTTATCCACTTGGGTGGAGGCAGAAAATGCCATTAACTTTTAATTAATGTAATTTGTAATACAGCAAGAACCCTTTTACTTCCATGAGTATGGACCCAGGAAATAGTAAATCTTCTGAGCCTCATCTAGAATCACTTTGCTATTTCCCAAGATCATTCTTCACATTTCCAGGACCACAAACAAGTGTACAAACCACACAAATGTCAAGCCCTGGTTACACAGCTGCAGCCAAGCACAGCACCAATCCATACCTGCCAACTCTACGGCTTTCCCTGGTTTGATTTATAAGTGGAAAATGTGTAAATCTTACAATCATGGTTCCAAAAAAAGGGAACTTGGCCTGGAAACAGGATTGGATCCATGATATTTACTAAATGGAGTGGGGGGGCTTTTCTACACCCATTTGTGAAACTCCCTCCCTCCCAAAACGTAGTATAAGTAGGCCCAGCATATGGAATACGCTTAAATTGGCTGGATGGTGAGCAAATTTGTGTATGGCAGCTGATGGCCTTAACAGAAACTATGACCATATATTTTAGCCATGTCTTATAGGACTGGAAAATGCAGAGCCTCCTTGATATTCCCCCCTTTTCTACTGAGATGCTTCAATTTAACTGCCTGAAAGACTTATAGACCATGTTCATAGTATATCAAAATTTTAACTGCAGCCTCTACAGTTTCATCTTTAGTTTCCATGACCTCATTACCTCCAAAAGCTAACTTCACTGGCTAGCTGGTTGCAGCCAAATTGCGGGCAAGCTTTTCAGTAGATGGATAGATATTTCAAAATTGTTGTTGCTTGTTTTGGCTTCATTCCACCCTGTGCATCCTGCAGAATAAGTACCATGGATCCCTTGTGGAGAAAGTGGTGGGACCAGAAAAAAAGTGGGTTCCTACTTTGGGTTTATACTTGTGCTGAAATAAGACAAAATAAATGGCAAGGCTGTTGCTTAAACTCTAAGGATGAAAATAACACAGGAAGCCATTTGTTTCATTTAGGGGAGGGGAACCTGGGGCCGTCCAGTTGTGCTAGCTGGGGCTGAGCTGATGGGAACTGGGAGCCCACTGGTGTCGCCATCCCTGCTTTAGCTCCTTTGATTAAATAACTTGTGTGTGTGGTCTTAAAGGAATTTCTAGCTGTAATAAGGCAGATTTCTTGGTCCTTGTATGAGTCTACCATCTCAAACATACTTGGAGAAAATATTGAAGGTTATTTACAGCTAGGGATATGTCACATAGCTGTTAAGTAAGTGTGCTTCTGGTTCTTGTACAGATATGCCAAACACCATTAGGTCTTGAGGAAAGAAGGGGTGGATGTTGCAGCTGAATTTATCTGACCACTTTGTGCATGAATTGCGGGGACATTGTCTAAACCAAACCATGGGCACAACAGTTTATTTGAGTTGTATGGCAAACAATGTTGTATGTCACTTCACACAGAGCCGCCCCTACGTGCAGGCTGGGTGGTGCAGGGCACCATGGCGCCGACCCGCAAGGAGGGCGCCGCGAGCTGCGCCCACCCGCTGGCCGACCGGTCCGCCGCGCAGCTGCGCCTGCCCACCCGCCTGCTGCACCCGCGCTGCGCACGGCGCCCACCCGCCCACCGCGCTGGGAAACGGGGCGGGAGGGCGCCTGAGGGATCCGGTGGGCGCCGGAGGGATCCGGCGCACCATGGCGCCAGGGGCGCTTAAGACGGCGCTGACTTCACATAAGGCATACGTTTTGTAGTGGAACACAAAGTGCTTGCGGCAGATTATGTTCACAAGTTCTCCTCCTATGCGTGTTCAGTATGGACATAAAATGGTCTCCATCAGGCACAGAAAGTGGAGATGAATTGTTTTGTGGCTTCTTCATATGCCACAAAACAGAAGTATTCCTTTATATGACTGGATGAGTAAGGATTGAATTCATCCAGTGTCCATAAGGCTAGAATCTCCCTAACATTTTAGTCAACCACTGTTGCCTTCCCTCAGACCTCTTCACATGTTCAGTCAATACATGGGGGAATGTGTCGGGTCATGCCTATTGCCCATGTGTCACATCCCCTTATGTTCAGTCCTAAGGTAAAGGGTAAAGGGACCCCTGACCATTAGGTCCAGTCATGACCAACTCTGGGGTTGCGCGCTCATCTCACATTATTGGCTGAGGGAGCCGGCGTACAGCTTCCAGGTTATGTGGCCAGCATGACAAAGCTGCTTCTGGTGAACCAGAGCAGCATACGGAAACACCGTTTACCTATTTATCTACTTGCATTTTGACCTGCTTTCGAACTGCTAGGTTGGCAGGAGCTGGGACCGAGCAACAGGAGCTCACCCCGTCACAGGGATTCGAACCACTGACCTTCTGATCAGCAAACCCTAGGCTCAGTGGTTTAACCCACAGCGCCACCTGGGTCCCCTGTTCAGTCCTAGATGCTTGTAATTTTATGCCTGATTTCAAACCCTGAAAAAGGCGGGGTCCCTGGTTCCACACAGTTGTATGCATGCCTTCCATTGACTGCATATAAATTTTATGCAGGGAAAACTAGTTGTGGCCAACAAAGAAGAGCAAGAGTAGAAAATCTCAAATGTTCATTTGTGGAAGCAAGCCCTGCGCATCACCAGTTCAAGACCCACCATCGGCTGAAATCACAAAGGGTGAGAGTGAAATGTTTGCAGGTTGCCACTAAACAAAAGTGAGAAGACTCCTCCCATTGTAGCAAAGCTAAAAAGCGTTAAATTCAAATGAAATGAAATATGCTGATGTATTTGGAGATTCTGTGTGACTCACTAAATCCTTATCATAGGCACCTGAAGCAAACAAACGAGCAGGCAATATATTTGTTAGCAGATCCGGGCTATTCTATGTAACTTTGAAACTTCTCTGGCATTATAATTTGTTAGGGGTACTTAAGAAACTGGCTGTATATATTCTGTTATTAACAAATTGATATGTGAATGCACTAATGATAGAGCCGCTGACTTTCTACTGTATGAGGGAAAACGTCACTATGGTTGATGTGTCGCATCTTGTTGGGTTTGGAGAATTACAGTCATTTGGAGCAAGGGCAATATATTGCCAAGTTTATTGTTATGGCAGAAAACAATAAAATATGCCATGTCTTTGGCACACTTTCAGATTCAGTGATGAATTATTTTTTATTGTTGTTTTCTGAAATCTGGACATTTAAAATAAATGCCTGTCCCAGTGATCAGAGAACAGCCTCAAGTTTTGTGCTCTCTCCTAATCAGTCTTGTGGGGAAATGATTGGGGAACCTGGTTGTAAATACATGTAAATATGCACTGGGTAAATGTCTGCTTTCATTTGCATCAATATAAATTTGAACTGTTGCAAATTGGGGAGTTGCACTAAGTTAAGTAATATTACAATCTGATCTCATCACAATGAATTGACACAAAACATGTATGTTAATTTACACACCTGATTGGCTACGGTTGTCCCAATAAGGTAAAATCTCTGCTCATAGAGGGGATGCATACATTCTCTGCTTCCACAGCTTCCCTGTTTTGAATTTATACTTGATCCTTGTGATTTGTAACCTCTTTTTATATTAAGACACTTCCCGCACTGAGAACATTTGAAAAGCCATCATAATGTAACAAATCAAGGGCTTCACAAACAGATGCTACACATCATAAAGGAAATGGAATGCATCTGGAAAATGGAGTAACAAAAATAAACACATGATTTTAGCAGATTGGGTATTTCTAATTAGCCCTGGATAGTTCATTTTCATGGATAAGTAGCTATCTGTGTAATTAAATGTGTTAAGCTTTCCCCGATGGCCTCAGTGACTGTCCTTCTACTTTCTTGTCGGCAGATGTCGCTCTTGAACACCACATAGGGTCGCACTGCATCGTCTTCAGTGTGATTTAGAAATGTCCGTCAAACTGCAGCACTTTTTCTAAAGCATTCGTTTACTTAAATGAAACTTTTGTGTGCTATAAGGAGCCATGAAGTCCTACAAAAAGAGACCAAGAAAAAAGTGGCGTAGATACAAAAACAAACAAATGTCAAGATAACGACTCTGCAAAGTGCTTGAGTTTATTTTATT
This sequence comes from Zootoca vivipara, assembly GCF_965207765.1. Lineage (NCBI taxonomy): Eukaryota > Metazoa > Chordata > Lepidosauria > Squamata > Lacertidae > Zootoca > Zootoca vivipara. Next base: position 70,444,467 of record NC_142582.1, on the reverse strand, counting down.
TTATTTTAAAAATGATAACTGACATACCGTTACAAAACGGTGGGCAAATGGAAAGGAAATCAAGTTTGACAGCCTTCTAACAAAGGAAAAGCTGCTGATAAATTTCAACAAGGCAATTTTTGGTTATTGAATTCTTGAAGAATTGCGTTATTAATCAGTGGCTTCAGTTGCTTGGTGACTATGAATGATTGCCTAATTATATATTACTTTAAACGTGTCATTTGAAGCAATGTCAGTTTTGCAAAAAAAATAAAATGTAATGTGCCCCCTCCACCCTAATCCACCCCTGATTGGAGTTGGGACCACAGTGCTGGGATGAAGAAGAGAGGATCAAATCTTCCCTCCTTACTTTGATCCTGACAAATAACTATTCCCTGCATAGCTAAAGTGAAAGCAGAAATGGTCCCAAGGATGGGGAACCTTTTAACTATAGCTATTGGCTGCACCAGGGTGGTGGTGATATTTTGGTGGGGTGCATGTGCTGTGGTCTCAATCTGACCGGATCCTCATGCTAGGTTTTATTTATTTGTTTAAAAAGCCCTGGCTGTACTTAGGTTGTCATTGGTTGGGATACTTATGCTGGGACAGAGCCCCCTAACTTTGTGCATCTAACACACAGTTAACTTCTGAAAAGAGCCTCAAATGCTGTCACAGAATGACCAAAAATACAGAAAAGTTAGTGAGCTGGAGGCACCAGGAGGAAAGCCACAATTTGGCAGGGAAATCTAGCCCCAGACAGTGACAAAATGAGCTAGGAGATACACAAGTTGTGCCAATGTACAACAAGGACCTCCTGTACAGGACAAATGCTGCAATTTGTGGAAGAGGTACAATCATTTTGATGGAGCCTGTACTCAGAGAGGTACAGAGGGACACTGTTTTTCAACCTTGGGTCCACAGATGTTGTTGAACTACAGCTGCCATCATGCCTGACCATTCACTAAGCTGACTGGGGATGATGGGAGTTGCAGTCTGGCAACATTGGAGAAGTTGAGCATTGCAGTAGGACAACACTGGAACTAATACTGAAAGTTCTATGCATCTGAAGAAACTGAAGAGTGGTTGGATAGCTGCATTGGAATCCAATAGAACAGAAAAAAATCTTATTTCTGATGCTTATCAAAAGAGGTTCAAGTGGAAATCAGAGTGCATTAAGGATAAAATTTTAAAGCCAGGGCCTTTTTTCCAACCACAACAAACTGGAACTTAGTTCTGGCACCTCTTAGGTGGGCGTCACTACCCTTATAAGAGAACAAGGAAGGCATTCATTTTCCTTTTCACTTCCTTAGAAAAATAGCACTGTTTAAAGCTATTATCTTATCCTGGGTATGGGTAGTGGTGATAGAGGGAAAAGCCTTAATTCTGGGCTTGAAGACCTGTATAACTCTAGGATTAGTCAAATGGGCATGTGTGATAGTCCATAAGGCATCTGTATTGAGCATGTCTTTCAGGGTGTAGCTATATTAGCCATCAAGTACAAAATAGAGTTCTGCAGTATCAAATCAGCTCCTAGATATGTGCTCATAGAAAGTTTCCTGTCTCAAAACAAGAATTAAAGAAGCCATTTTGTATTTTTTGAAAATAATGAGACAGAAGAACGTACACAGTGGGTTCATTTATTAGTAAAAGAAAGAAAGATGGAGCTCTGCAATTGTGTATACTGTAGATCCAAAGGAGCTAAACAAATGTATTCGGTAGGAAGAGTTTCCACTGCCTGACAGAGAATACATTTTTGGTGGCATAACTGGGGAATTCCGTCTCCCGTGGCCCACATTGAAAGCATGCACAATTAGACAGAATAGGGAGATTTATGATTTTGTTCACAAGCAAGTGGAATTAAAACTAGCTCTTTCTGTGGCTGATTGGTTACTATTTAGTAGTACACCTGAGGCACCCGTAACTTAATTAAGTCAATGATAATTTTGGTAGAATTTTGAAACAATCTAAGATCTGAATGAATGCCTGTGGGCAAGTGTAAATCATTCACTATGTAGACTAAGTGATGATTTTGTTGGTGCCCAGAGGTCATAACATTTTTTGGTATTTTGGTTCCTGGAAATATGTCTCAAGTGATTAAAATGAACGTAAACAGGTTGATAACAAATCTCCTGTGAGTTGGAAAGATGGGCACTGCTCACATTTAGTATTTGGAGCAAGGTTAATACGCTTATACTGTATCTTGACACATAATGTATATATGTTAAGTGGTATTTATTTATATATTCCCCGAGTATATTTACAAAAGATTAGCACAATATTTTGGAAGTTTATTTTGGGCACTTCTGCACCTCATTTTTCACTTAAAAGAATGCACTGGCCAATACTGGAAGAAGGGTTTAATTTTCCAGGCATTAATTTATACCGTGTGACATATTATTTTAGAGCTCACAAACTATTGGCAAGTTTCTTATTTTATGAATGTTCCATCATTTTAGAGATACAGGCTTTTTATCAGCATCCGAAGTCTTTCAAATGAAAGTGCAGCAGATATTTGAAGCCACTGAAGATACCAAGATGGTGTTTTCTTTAGGACAAACCTTTGGAAGAATGTAACTGAAAACTGAACATAACTAAAAATTCCAGTTTAATTAATAATTAGAATTTTAGAAGAACCTAAGTAACAACCACCACACAGATAACATGTTGTTGATGGTGTTCTAGATGAATAAATTGTTTCCTAATTAGCTCCTTAATCTTATGCTTGTTTCTCCCCAAACCATTGTAGATGTGTCTGTAATACAGATTTTTGATTCTCAGGATAGATTCTGTTTTCATTTTTTCTGCTGTATGTGTGAGAGGTGGTTTTACAAAAAGCTTAAAGACAGATGAAGCTTTCAAGGCCATGATACTGGATTAGCAAGAGCTAAATTTATGTGAAAGTGAAAGAAGAAAATAAGGAATGTGGAGGGATGGATAATAACCTGAATGGTTTTGATGGGAAATCTAAAAATTGCAGATATATTTTTGGTAGTTAAAACTTCTATCAACTCATTTATGTGACCAGTTTTGGAGATATGTTCTTAAATACATAGAACAGAATCGTAGAACTGTAGAGTCGGAAGGGATCCTGGGGGTCATCTAGTACTATCGCCTGCAATTCTGGAATCTCAACTAAAGCACCCATGACAGATGGCCACCCAAACTCTGCTTAAAAACCTCCAAGGAAGGAGAGTCCACCACCTTCCAAGGGGGCTAGTTCCACTGTTGAACAGCTCTTGCTGTCAGAAAGTTCTTCTGAAGCCTAGTGGCTTCTGAAGTTCCTCTTCTCGTTGCGGCTGCCCTGCCATGGCTGATCCTCCCTGGTATAACAATTTGGTATCTAAAGAAGTGTGCATGCACACGAAAGCTCATACCAATGACAAACTTAGTTGGTCTCTATGGTGCAGCTGGAAGGAATTTTTTTTTTTTGTTTCAACTACGTCAGACCAACACGGCTACCTACCTGTAACTATAACAATTTTTATTATTTCTATTTTAAACAAGTGAAAAGTTAAATCTGCCCTTTCAGATAACTAGGTTACCCCCTTCCACCCCGGAATAATAAAGGCTGGAGCGGTGGCAGGGGGGGAGAATGTAAATTAAGAAGGAAACTGTATAATGTTAATGAACATTAACACCATTAATTAAAGCAGGTGTGGGTTTTTTTAACTTTCCAGATGTTGTCGAGTCACAGCTGTCACCATCCCTGGCTATTGGTTCTGCTTCCTAGGGCTGATGGAAGTTGTAGATCAGAAACATCTGTATGGCCAAAGGGTCCCCACATCTGTATTTGTTGTTCTGTGCCAAATGCTTAATGGGTTTTAAATGCTATTTGGTCTGTGGTTATTAACTCCCTCCCTCTCTCTTTCTCTTCTTACGAACCTAAAATTAATGCGTTTTTATTTTCATCTGTCAAATTTCAATAGATTTATAGCACTTCCATCTGAAATGAAATTATTCTAGATGATTTTAACTGCTCTCTGTAGGTTAAAATACATATGGAATTTATGTCCTTTAAGGTGGCACTGAAAATTGTAACTAAAGAATCTTGACAGTAAATATGACAACTATGGGTGCTTGAATATATAATTAAAACTTAAAATATTTAAAAGTAGCTACTTCTTCAGTAGAAACTACTCTGCAGGGGGTACTGTGGAAGGAAATTACAGCTGTAAGACTGACTGATTGATTATAGAAATGGAACCAAGCTCTCTCTCTCTCTCTCTTAATGATCATTATCTCAGACAAGATGGTTGTCTTTCATATGTAAAAAGGAAGCTTTGAGGTGACAGAGGAGAATATGAAGATGCCAATACATAAGGGCAGGAAACTTTCTTTCCATTTGAAAGAAGATATGCAGTTTAGTTTATGCAGTGTAATTTATTTGCTTTTAAAATATATTTTATTTGGAAGAACATTAGGCTGATCCTCTTTTGGGAGTTGCTATTATTCAAGAATTGCTGCTGCTAGATTGATCGAAAGTGTTTGATTTAAGCATAATAGTTGGCCACATGGATGCCACTGAAAAGCACCTATCTGTGTATACAACACACAGCTGGTGTAATCTTTAAGCGGCTCCTATCTAATGCAGGGGCCTGGATGCATGCAGAGGTTATATGCATTTTTCAGAATGATGATTCTGAATAATTTGTGATTTGCGTTTATGTTTAAGCTATCATTTAGCCTAACACAACTCAGACTGTTTACATACCATATGTCTGAAGCATATTTGGATCACATCTGGAATACTGGGAAATGTAGTTTGTTAAGGGTACTGAGAATTGTAGCACTGTGGGAGGTAAACTAGAGTTCCCAGGATTCTCTGGCGAATTCCATTTCATTGTAGAAATGAGTCATGGATGCAGGCTCATGAGTTGGTGGTAGAGGACATAATTCGCATGAGAAAGGACCTAAGTTCAATGCTGTGATTTCTCTTTTTAAAAACTATATAGGAAGTATGTAAACGATACTGTATGGCCTTGGAGAAGTATATATCAGAGTGGTGCTGGATTAGATAGATCAACCATATGCCAATTCTTAATTTTATGACTCGGGCTGCCAACAGATGGGTAGCAGGGACAGGATTTTGAGGGGCCCAAAGGCCAGCAGTGCCTCCAGATTCTTTCTTTCTTTCTTTCTTTCTTTCTTTCTTTCTTTCTTTCTTTCTTTCTTTCTTTCTTTTGTAAGTCAATTAGATATTTCTGAAGAAAGTTAGAGCATAAACCTTGGAGGCAGTTCTAATGCTTCAGCAATTGACATCATGTTTTCACTGTGGTCAACCAGAGGCCAATGAGAAGCTTGCAAGAAGGACTTGTGTGAAATAGAACCCTCCCCTCCTTTAGTTTCAAGTAATTAGTATTCAGAAGCATATGGCCTCTGAGCATAGAGACCCACCTATAGCCAATGTGGTGAGTTGCCATTGGTAGGTCCACGAAGCCATCCAAGTTGGTGACCATCACTGCTTTCTGTTGGAAGTGTATTCCATAGTTTGACTATGTGTTGCATCTTGCTTCTTGACACAGGAGCTCAAGATGGTGTACATTTTCTTCCCCACACCTTTTATATTTGCAACAGTGCTGTGAGTCAGGCTAGGTCAGGCATCCCCAAACTGTGGCCCTCCAGATCTTTTGGCCTACAACTCCCATGATCCCTAGCTAACAGGACCAGTGGTCGGGGAAGATGGGAATTGTAGTCCAAAACATCTGAAGGGCCGAAGTTTGGGGATGCCTGGGCTAGGTTAAGCCAATATATGTACATATGCAACACTTCTTGTCAATAAATGGCAGGGGAAGAAGGCAGGATGCAGGGGGCCCAATCCACATACAGTGTACCTGTCTCAGGAAATCCTGTTGGCATCCCTGCTCTGACTCCTGTATGATTTCGGGTTTCTTAACAAGGAGATTGATTCACTCTACTATTTAACGCTTCTTTGAGAACTTTTCTTGACTTCTCTCTGTTGCCCCCTTTCCACCCCAAAATTTCATCCATAATTTAATAGACTATATTTTGCATGATATGAGGGGTGGGCTCCACAATTTCATGTATTAATTTATAAGCTTTCTTCTGTTGGAGGGAACTTGCTAGGGAATAAAAGCTCCTCTTAATACAAGAGTGTGTGCAAGCTTTGATGAAAGAAAAACCATCAAATAAATATATGTTTTTCAAAAAGATTCCATCTACACACTTTTGATATAAGAATGCTCAATGCCAAACTTCTAAAGCATGGAGAATTTGCAGTTTCTAGCACTACATGAGACCTGCAGGTCCCAAATGATCAATAATAAACAAACATTTATAGTCAATGCTAGCAGTTTCATTTGTAGAAGAAACTCTTTGGAGTGCGGGGAAAATACACTTGGCTATTTGATTTAATATTTATTGGCTAGCTGCCTTCCTCCCTTTTCCTTTTGGTGATATTAAGAGCAATCAAGCTTTACTGAGGCTCTCATCTTCCTCACTAGCTGTCTTGGTACCTTGTCAGAAAGCAAAATACAGTAGCTGACTAGGAGATAGCACGAGAGATGCATTGGTTGGAATGAAAAGAGGAAGCAGGGTGCTTATTACCCAAAGAATGAAGGGTAAGCTGTTCTTTTAACTAAAAAGCAAAACTTTCTCATTGGGGAGAAAAATGAACCATGCCAGTAGAAGCCCTAGGTGAGTCAATGGAGAAAGGGAGCTGGGGTGTGTGTGGTTGTGGTTGTGGTTGTGGTTGCCATGCAGTTCAAGTTGTTCCATTTCCCTAGTCTTTACCCAGTAGGGCATGTTAAGTACAGCCCTGCTGGATCAGGTCAAAGGCCCATATTGTCCAGAACCCTGTTCTCACAGTGGCCAACCAGATGCTAAGGGAAAGTCAACAAGCAGGACCCTAAATGCAGCAGCATTCTCCCTGCTTGCGATTCCCATCAACTGTCATTCGGAGGCAGAGAGCCCTGGTGGATTGGTCCATAGATTTATTCAGTCCAACTTTATGTCGGCAGCAGTGTCCAGCCAGATATCTCTGCTAGTTGAAAAGCAGCACATGAAGGTAACAGCTGTTCCCTGTTCCCAGGTATCTGGTGTTTGAGATTTATTTATTTCACAAAAGGTTTAGATTCTTCTTTTTTTAGCTCAGAGGTAGCCAATGCAGCACCTGTGGGTGCCATTGTTCCTACCAGTGTTTGCTGTGACACCCGCCATCTCTGTAAGCATCTCTTCAAAAATCCACAGTGCATGAGAGAACATTGGTTCTTTCTGTTTAGTTCCTGTTTGCACTAGATTGACAGATGCCAAAGTTTCATTGAATGCCAGGATTGGATGCCACCCTTCCAAACATTATGAGTGGAGAAGAGGTGCAAAGAGTGTCTACCTGTGAGAAAACACAGTGATGGCTAATGCAGGTGCCTTTCCCCCCATTGAATGGGCTGCCATTTTGTATTATGTCACACCCTCACAGCAGTCATTTTGTCACTGACACCCATGGTACGTTGTTAAAATTCCAAATGTGTCGCACTGCCCTTAAAATATTGGCAGAATGCCAACATTACAGATACTGGTCACATTTGATTCACAGATTTTGTTATTTTATATTTTGCTCTGTTTGCATACTATTTCACATAGAACAAACTGGACAGTCTATACTGTATCAGGCATCCCCAAACTTTGGACCTCCGGATGTTTTGGACTACAACTCCCATCTTTCCCGACCACTGGTCCTGTTAGCTAGAGATCATGGGAGTTGTAGGCCAAAACATCTGGAGGGCCGCAGTTTGGAGATGCCTGGTCTATATGATACTACTACATTCCCCAAAGAAACTACAGTTCACTGTGGAGTTTTTGTTGCTTGCAGAAATATCCCAGCAGCTTGCTGAAAGCCAATCCACCATCACAAACTGGCCATGTCTTTTATTCGTAAAAAATAATCTAACAACATAAAAACTATCCATATTATCCTTTAAATGAACTTAGTATCTTGGCCTATTTAAAAGATAATGAAACTTTTTTTATTTCACTTTTAAAATGAACAAATGGCACTGCTGGTTTGTAAAAATGTAGAGGAGGATAAATAATGGATTATATTAGTGATGACAACTGAACCTCTAGATTTATGGAAGTGAGTATTTCATCAACTCATGCTGTGAATAGATGCTAAAGTTTGTTTTTGTGCAATGTAGACATTTGGAATTAATATGGAAAACAGATATAATTAAACTCAAAGCTGATACAAGTGGATTTTTCTGTGCCAAATGGAGTTATTTATAAGAGCAAAAAAAAATGTATTCCAGGAAAGTCCAAAGCATTTTGTCTTCCACTTGAAGACTTATGGGAACAATATTCTTTCCATCCGTGTACTTAACTCTCACTGTGCAAAAGCTGAATATTCATGTAGAATGAAACAGACACCACAACCCCTTAAATGTTTCCCGTCTAACAGATGGCTCAAAGGATTGATAATATGTGATGAGACCTTGCGTTTCTAGTTTGCCAGTATGCTTTCAACTTGTATCTGGATAGAGTGCAATAGAACAGTTTTTAAAGGCCCAAGACTAGGAAAACTGCTTCCATCTGTTCCATAGTCTATGTGAAGACTGTGATCAAATAATTATTTACAGTGGATCATAACACTAGAATGATGGATTGTTAGCACCCCTGCTGAAGGAAATGTAGCACCAAGTCCACATGTCACAGGAAACATTCTGGGTGGATTGATACACCTGTTTAGCACTTAGGTGTTTTTCTTCAGACAGATCTATATGTGCTCTGCATATGGCTTAATTTGAGGATTAATAATATTATTCAGTTGTCACTTGGACACTGTTACTGGCCCAGAAGCCCCACTAGTCACAGGATCAGAATCGCGATGGGTCTCTACTGTAGGGTAGCTGCAAAAATTCATGTTGGAGGAACGTACAAGGTGACTTGGGCTTAGCAAAACCAACACAACACACAATACATGCAAAGATTTGTACTGTTTGCACTTCAACTGGAACAATATCTCATCAACTCCTTGGCAGGATTTTACACTGTGAGCATTAGAAGGAAGTGAAACCATGTTCATGGTATCTGTTTTCCATGTGATACACTACTTTATTCCAAGCAAATGTATGTTTTTTGAAAGCTTGGTTGACTGCTTAATGTGATGGTGAGAACAATAAACACCAGAACAAATTTAGTGGCGGAGTCAAACCATGCAAACAGCCTTCTAAAATGTCTGTAAAACATAGAAACATATATTTCTTCTGCATGCCAGATATTCATAGCCTGAGATTGTATCTCTGATTTATGGCGCAAAACTTTTTTTTTTAAAAAAATGTAGTTCATCTGAAACTCATTTTACTGTGAGGGAAGAGACTGGAAGTACAACATGACCTTACCCTTGATCTCTTTCCCTGGAGAGGACACACTGGTTGGTACATGTCTAATATCCTCTCTGGGAAAGGGAGCTAAGTTGCATAAATCTGGTTCACAAGTATTCTCTTGAATCTGCCAGAGAAGAAATTTTAAAATGACAGTTAGGAGGAATGATTTAAGTTAGGGCAACCCATTTAAAATCTTTATCGTCCCAATCAAATTCACTTTAGTGTTTACTCTGTGTGCCCAAAGATTGATATATAGAAGATACTCTGAGGGGGGAAAATCCCTGGAGAGAAATGTTGATTGTTTAACCAGATGCCCTGTCATAGTCTTATTTAAGGACAATGCTGCTTCTCAAATCAACTTTGGAAAAAAACTGACTGGTGTAAAGATATGAAGAGGCCTGTAATGGCGTTTCCGTGCGCTGCTCTGGTTCCCCAGAAGCAGCTTTGTCATGCTGGCCACTGTCTGCGGACAAACGCTGGCTCCCTCGGCCTATAGAGCGAGATGAGCGCCGCAACCCAGAGTCGGACATGACTGGACCTGGTGGTCAGGGGCCCCTTTACCTTTACCTATTACACACCACACATTTAAAGCACATTTGAAGCATACCTCCCCAAAGAATAATGGGACCTGTAGTTTGCTAAGGGTGCTGGGACTTGTAGCTCTATGAGGGATAAACTACAGGTCCCAGGATTCTTTGGGAGAAATATGTGCTTTAAATGTATAATGTGTATGCAGCCTTAGAAAGAACATTAAAGATAAATGCATTCCCCCATATACATTTTTTTCACCTCAGCTTCTAGCTAAAATGCAAAACATATGCTCAAAATGAATTGTCTCCATTAGTCCTTTTAAGAGTCTCTCTGTTGTAAATCAGTATATTGTATGATGTCTTGTGAGCCTTCAGGCAGAGAGAGTAGCTAAGAAATATTATAGATTGTACTCTGGCATTCAGGTTTATGAATTGCCAGGACTTTCTGTTACAGGCATATAGCAGTAATCTATGGGTCTGAGGGGGCAGTGCAATTCAAAAAGTTGCAGATTCTGGTTCTACAATTTCGAAGAGTAATAGCTGAGTCTTGTGCACTTTCACTCAAATACAGTCCCACAAGGTAAGCCCTACTGAGTTCAATTAGGCTTCCCCCAAGCTGTGTGTAGAATTGCAGCCTAAGACTTGATTAATTTCCATAAGGCACTCTTCCCCCTTTTTTTTTAAATTAAAAAAACACCATATTGAGCAGCTGAATTGCTATCAAAGCAACCATAACTAGGTTTTGAGATGAAGGGCTTTGAATTTGGAAGAAGTGACATATGGCTCAAGACTTGTAATCCATTTTGTCATGTTGGTCAAAAGTAATTTTGGAAACAGCATTGTGCTCGTCGGAGAGATGGAATCATAACGTTCCCATGATTCATACTGAGTTCAGTATGTGGCCTAGTTTAAAGGGTTTTTTGTATGGTAAAAAGTGCTTCCTCCTCTTTTGAAGCTTCTATTTAAAACCAGGAAACTTGAAAGGCATATTTGATGTCATAATATTTTGCACTTAGTGCCTTTCAGCCTAAATTCTGAAATGCCATTACAAAAACTGAATAAATTCCCCACATATTCCTCTGTACTGGATCCTGTTATGACAGGTTCATAGAGATGGCCGAGAACACTCTGCAAACTTTAAGGGTAACATGGCAGCCTGTAGCTCTTACTGCTAGGTCAATTCTGAGGGCTGCTTTTAACATTACATTCTCTTGCCACAGAAGCCATGCCAGTGCCACTTTAAAATGTTTAGATTAACTTTTAAGATGTGCAACAACCCAGTCAACGTCAGATTCTTCTGGGCACATGCAACTTGGCATTGTCACCACTCCTAAGCAGAAAAATAATAGTTCAGTGGCAGAGCACTAAGGTTTGATCCATGGAATCTTCCAGAAGGGCTGGGGGAAAGCCCTGCCCATAACCCTGAGGATCTGCTGCTGGTCGGCCTTGGTATAAGGCCTTTTAGCAATATTCCCTACTGTTACGAATGCTGGCCTGACCATTCTTTTTGTTAAACATGTTACTGGCTAGTGGCCCAGAATAGCAGGCACAGGGCTATTTTTCTAGAAAAAAGGTGCTGAAACTAACCACAAGTGCTTCCCTTGTTCTCTTATACAGTGGTACCTTTACTTACAAATGACTCGACTTATGAATGTTTCTACTTACGAATGGAGCTCCGTCCGCCATCTTGGATGCTGTTTAGATAGGATTTTTTTCTACTTACGAATTTTTAGATAGGGTTGGTTTGACTTACGATTTTTTTTCTCCCAATGCATTCCTATGGGATTCGACTTACACATTTTTTTGACTTATGAATGTGCGTTCGGAACGCATTAAATTCGTAAGTAGAGGTAGCACTGTAATGACAATGGAACCTACCTGAGAGGTGCTGGAAGTGAGTTCTGATGAGTTCCGGCTGAAAAAAAGCCCTGGGCAAGTGGATATTTTTTCAGTAGTTAAGGAACAGCTGGATATGCCTTGAATATTCTGAACAGGAGAAACCCTCAGAGCAGGCATCCCCAAACTTTGGCCCTCCAGATGTTTTGGACTACAGTTCCCACCATCCCTGACCACTGGTCCTATTAGCTAGGGATCATAGGAGTTGTAGGCCCAAACATCTGGAGGCCCGCAGTTTGGGGGTGCCTGCCTCAGAGCCTGGAAGGTGGCATATGTCTGCTTCATCTAACCATCTGAGGATGCTATAAACTAGATCTCTGGATAAAAAGGAACAAAGAAGCAGTTGGAGAGGAATTTTGAAAGACCCTGTGAGAGAAAGACAGAGCTAAGAGCTAGATCTGTGCTTTGGAAGCATCTAAAGGGGTGAGAGTGCCTCATGGAGGGGCAGAGGATTTGCTGCTTTGTAGGGATGTTTCAGCTGTTTGCCTCTATCTATGCTCAACTTCTTTATTTCTCTATATAAATCAGATACAGCAATCCCTCATCTGCACAAATTTGGCTTGTGCCATTTCATAGATGCATGGTTGAAGGCGGGCTGGTTGAAATTGCGCAAGTCAAGTCCCAAGCAAGGCAAAGAGCTTAAAAGCTTTTTTCACACCATGTCTGCTTGGGGTTAAAAAAGGTAAGGGGACCCCTGACCATTAGGTCCAGTTGTGGATGACTCTGGGGTTGCAGCGCTCATCTCACTTTACTGGCCGAGTGAGCTGGCATACAGCTTCTGGGTCATGTGGCCAGCATGACTAAGCAGCTTCTGGCGAACCAGAGCAGCGCACGGAAACACTGTTTACCTTCCCGCCGGAGAAGGTTTACCTATTTATCTACTTGCACTTGATGTGCTTTCGAACTGCTAGGTTGTCAGGAGCAGGGATTGAGCAACGGGAGCTCACCCTGTTGCAGGATTTGAACTTCTGAACTTCTGATTGGCAAGCCCTGGTCCAACGAAGCATAAAAAGAGCTTTTAAGTCTGCTCAGCAAGGCCTGCTCAGTGTATTGGCTCTGGCAGGCTCTGGGATTCTCTCGTGGGACAACCAGACTTCCTGTGAGATCTCATGTGAGCATCTCTACCCTTCTAGAGCTGGCATGACAAGAGGACCTTGCCCCTCAAGCAAGGCCAAGAGCTTAAAAGCTATTTTCAAACCGGGTAACCCAAGCAGACCTGGCATGAAAAGAGCTTTTAAGCTCTTGGCCATGCTTTCTGGAACATGAACTCTTTCCAAGGTAGCTCAGAGCGACAAACACACAAATGCTAAAGCAATCAAAGCATCTGAAAACATCTAAAAACAATTACAGTACAGATGCAGGCTGTAGCGACATTTGGCAAATGTTGATTTTTGAAGCCATTTTGAAACTTCTTCTTGAATGGCAAGGCAATATTTGCCACTCCTTTGTATGTCATCCATAAGAACCAGCCTTGGAAAACACAACTTTTACTCGGATTAGGAGTTATGGGCAAAGAGTAATGAAACAGCTATGACCCAGTCATGCCTCTTGTGCCTTCCAAGTTTTTCCCCAACAAGTAGGAGCAGCTTCATATCTTAGACTTCTTTTGTAGCTTTGTAGCTTTGGGGGTGACACCCATTTTAGCCATTATGCGGTAAGACTAGGAAGCAGTGAAAAAAATGAACAGCTCTATCATTTGGTGGCCAGTGAATGACTAAGGAGCTGTAGCTCGAATATCCTAGGATTTCTTGTTGATGATTCGGTACAGTAACTTTGAATTAAGAACTTTGGACATTCTCTTTTAAAGGTACAGTAAATAATAATTAAGTTTTTTTTTTGCTTTCTATGATATGATTTGGAAAGTATTTCTATATGCTAAGTGATGGACTCCTAAGCCTTTTCTTTCCATCTTCTGGATATTTTTGTTACTCGAGGTTGGATTGTCACCATTTCAAAAAGTAAAATTTCTGACACCCGCAAAGTTGTTAAGCTTGTTGTTGAGAAACCTCCCCTCAAATTAGAGCTTTTGAGCTTTTGGAGCTGTTTACATCACGTTGCCATACATACAGGTTTTCTCTGACATTTTGCCACTTTGTCAAAATTGCCCCCAACGCCATTTTTACACTTGAAGACCAGGACATGTCAGGAATTTTCCTGACGTATGGCAAGCCTCGTCACCGTTATCAGTTACAGAGGTCATCCCTCCATTCTTGCTCTAGTGATCCTACCCATTTACATAGGAAGCTGCCTTACATTGAATTAGTTCATTGTTCCATGTAGTTCAGTTTTGTTTGCAATGATTGCAAGTGGCTCTCCAGGATTTTAGGCAGGGGACATTCAGAGCCCTACCAGGAGATGCTGGGGACTGAAGCTGAACCTGGAAGATGCTCCACCATTAGGTTATAGCCCTACCTCCATTTAATATAGATGAAAGGTATAACTGAATAATCCTGTTGTTCAGAACGGCTTCCTACTTGCAGCTTCATGCTGTATATACTACCTATGAAAACAGCTAGTTTAGTTATTAATTAAAAAAACACCAGTGCCCTACAGTTGACTGGTGTGGGGACTTTAATGTATTTTAAGACCTCCAAAATGATTGAATGTATCTTAGAAAAAAGTCACAGCTTGGGCCCCCTGCAAGCTCTCATGTAGAGACTTTCTTGAATGAGTATATTAGGAAGAGCTTCCTTCAAAGAATCAATGGACCACTGTGAATTCTGTGAAGGTGAAGAAAAATGTACATTAGAAAAGTGCATTATGTAATTATGTGGGGTGAGAGCTAGGGGTGATCTATGTAGTATACCTCTGTTTCTCAAAATAGCTCCGCAGAGAGGATTCTGGAACTGAGGAGCACCAAAGTTGCTCATAATTCAATGTTTTGGTCTGCTTCAAGGATGAACCCACCCACCCACAGAAGCAAATGGTGTGCTCTCACCCCACAAATAAAAATCAAAAAGAAAAGTTGGCCCCTTACTTGAAGAAACTAAATTTAGGAATGCTCCTATGCTATTAGACTAGATCTATTTTGGTATGCCCTTGAAATGCAATGGAAACATGTAACCTTTGCATAGGATTCCATTTTCTTAGGTTTCTGGAGAGAAAATGGTTTCCCCATGAAATAACTTGTTCCAGTTCCTAAATAGTAAATTGAAACTCTTGGTTTTTGACCCATCTCCAGAACTCTTAGCTTAAGCTGCCCATAAACAAAAAAGAAGAGAAAATAGATGCAATCCTCTTTTATTTAGCCAGGCATTTCCTGTTACCTCGTTTAGAGCTAATTACCTACTGTGCTTTTATGTTTTATTGGTGATTTTATTGTTTAAGCATAATGTTTATTTTTAGATATATTTTAATGCTCATGCCCTCCTAGAATGTGTTGGCAGATGGTAGAACGTAAAGGATAATTCCAAAAACTAAAGCTTGGAATGCGGATCTTAAAGTGGGACTTTCTGTCTTAATGCAGGGAGCCCCATGAAACCATCATTTGTAATGGCGGGAGGTTTATCTGTTATGGGACAACTCCAAAAGCCATTTTACAGGAATTAGCGGAGGACAGGTTTCTTGAGCCCTTTCTGGGGAAAGTGGGGGGGGGGGAGAAAGCCAAGTTAACTTAAATGACTCCTCTGCTAGCTTTGCCATTGCTTTTTTTGCTTTTAAAGGTGTCAACAGAACTGCAGAGAGCTGCTTTTAATAGACAAAAATCCTGTTTTAAGTGGGCTGCACTTACATGCCCTAGCCATTTAGCCCTGTCACTTACAGATATAACTTGAAAGTGCCTTCTGTCATAGCCACATAATAGACTTTTTCACAAACACAATTTTCTAGAGGGAAGCCAATCCCTCTCTGGTGGTTTCCAGTGCAGTAGGAACAATATTGACTACAAACCCCAAATTGGTTGCAGTGCTTAAATTGTGGCTGGAATAATAACTTTGCTGCTGCACCAGCCAAGGAGTCTGCTGACGCTGTGTGAAATTGTATCTCTGTGTGAGGCGTTTTCTCCAGAGAAGATTATATAAAGACGTGTTAGCTACCTCCTCTCCATAGGCTTCAGCAATTGCTGATCTTAGCCTTGCCTATGGTAAGGTTTCAGCTTTCATTTCCTGATTATTTACTTGCAGTAAAAATAAATAGGAGGCTTGCCCTAGATCCTTTTGATCAGAAATGATCAAAAGACACAGAAGGAGACAGTAAACTCGCAAGACTAAGCTAGGTTTAGTTTCTCTTGATATTTCTGCTTTGGCATCAACATTTGATAGAAAAAGTGACCTGGCTGTCAATTTTTAGCAAATGCAAACCCACTGCTAATTACTTGATTGAATTAATTCAGAGTTCTTTGCTTTATCCTGACATGTTTTAGGGGCAGTTTTGGTTTCCTAAGCAGAACAACGTGAAGCCTCTTGTGATCAAAATTTGATCAAAACTCTAGGAATGGATCAGTTTTCATTTTCAATTTCTGCCTTTTGCAGATAATAAAGCGCTAGGGTTATTACATTCACCTGACAGCATGCTCATCTTTCAGCCACAATAAAACACCTAATAAGAGTCTGAACAGACACGTCTTGTGATGATCCCTGTTGACTTTATCAGAACCTGTCTCATTTCTGTGAAGCAGAACAAATGAGTTCACAATGTATTCATTTGGTGATAAGCACGATTGTTGCTGCAAATTTTAACAAATACATTTAGAATCCCCCTTTTTACCGCAATATTCATTCTTGATAAGGTGTTCATTTGTCTAGGACTTCAAGAGTGTGATTTCCAGAATATGCTGGTAGAAATAATGAAAACAGATTTCATTGCAATTGTCAGCTGTCTTCTGATTTACGAAAGGGAATGTGTTGGGTGATCCTTCATATAGAGTTAGCATGTCCTTGGATGCATAAGGACACCTATCCATTAAAAATTTCCTCTGTATGATAAAGTTTCACACTCTGTGCAACTCTTTGAATACTCTCCTCTCCTGTTGCAAACTTCACTGGCATGATGACACCCAGTAGAGGCAAACCTGTTCACACACACCACTAATTGCTGCTACAGTGTATGTGTGGATTTACTGGTGTTTAAATCTGTTTTATTGTTAATGTGTTGAGTTGTGATTGTTTGGCTTTTTTGAGGTTCTGTTATTCACCCTGGAATCTTGATGAAGAGTAGGATATATATGTACTTAAACAACCAAATGAGGGGATCAACTCTTAAAAGGTCCATGAACCAACATCTCCCACATCAGTAGTACAGAGTAACTCTAAACTACTCACATCCAAATCCCAAAGTCTGAACTGATCACTTAACAAAGGGCTTTCCCCCCTTCTTCCTCCCACCTGTTTCCACTTTCTCCCCCATCTCCCCCATTTCCATCCTCCTTTGGTACTCCGGGTCTCCCCTACTGCATGAAATTAGATGAAAGCCTCAGGTTCTCTCTCCTGCACTAAAGGAACTATTTGTTTTGAGGGTTCCAATGTAATCTGACAAAGAGGACCTTAAAGATCCCTTCATATCCTAGCTTGATCACTGAGATCTGCTGGAGGAACGCTGCAGTGCTAACTGTCCCACTTATGAATGAGACCTGTTTTGTATCTATGAGAAATAGAGCATTTACGTGTGACCTGCCCAGCAATGTAAGGTGCTCTCCTGACAAAAATCTGCCAAGCATTCTCACTTGTAGACTTTCTTGTGTAAACAGGTCCTGCCGGTTGGATGGATATTATGTGATTGGCCAGTTTCTTATGATGACGTCTTTTTTTTTAAATGGTGGTTTTTTATTTGTGGCACACATCTTTTCTTTATGAATTAGCAGTAGAGAAATATTTTTATAAATGAATAAACAAAATAATATTTCACTCAGGAAGACAGGTCAGCCCTCACCAACCTGGCACCCTCCAGATTTGTTTGAGGGGACAGGAACAGCTCCAGCTGGGTAGGCTAGGACTGGTGGGAATTGCAGAAGAGGGAGAGTCAGAAATTTCAATCACTTGTACTTTTCTCACTGGTGGCCTCCAGATGTTTTGGACTGCAAGTTTCATATATAGTTGCACTGTGTTCCATGGAGCTGTGTTGGATTTGCACATGTTCTATACCTTGGGTGACCTGAAGATATATAATTGATAGGGCTAGATTAAAGCTATTCCCCCCTATTTTTTTACTCACAGGAGAGTAAAAAAATAGAACCAACTCACACATGTCCCCAATTACAACAAGAAACCACAGTGCAGTACTGCCAGGTTGGAGAACTGGGGGTTGCCAGTCTTCAGCGAAGCAAGATGTTTTTTCCAGAGGAGAAGAATGCACCTGAACCTTGAGTTAGCATCAAAGCTTTCACATTACATTTTGTACTATTTGTTTTCATCTGTTTCAGTTAATATTAGTCTTTCAGTCAAGCAAAGCTGAAAAGTGGTATTTGGCATGTGTTGTCCCTGCTGTGCTAAGAACGGTCTGCGGAAAAAAAGCTCAGCCTTTTATTTTTGCACTGAAGCATGTGGCACTCAAGACTGACAAAAAGCCATTAGTGAAGCACCCCTGTGTGATCAATTTGGCTCAGGGCTGTATTATGTCGCAATAGTAATTATAAGGGCTAATGGGATTGGTTTCACCAGCGCTACCAGCACTTTGGAATTCTTCCATGCCCTTGTCCTTGCATTCTTTACTTAGCATCACTGGGACAATAGACTTCAAAGCCCGCTGGGATCACAGCAAGGAAAGGAACTCTTACGTTCTGTGTGAGGGAGCATAAAATAGAGACAGGGTTACAGCAACTGAGGTAAGGGTGTTGTCCCCCCCCCCAGCCATCAGCAACCTAGAGATATTTGCTTTTCTATATCTGTGCAAATGCGCTCATTACCCACCTATAGTACCAGCTGGGTGAAACTGTAGCTCATAAAGACTCTATTAACTGTTTCCCCCATCTCTTCTGGTATTTAATATGCTACATTGAAAATGAAATCTCTGCTCACTAGTCCTGAATGTATTCTCCCCCCCCCATCTCTTTCATTTCTTGTTTTGGAGAAAATAAGAGAATTGCTGATGGATGAAGCATCTGTTTCTCTGGAGTTACCTTTGACTGAATAAGCAAAGTAAGATGAATATAAGTGAAATCTGAGCATTGCTCTCTATTTTAAGTTGCCAGCAGAGAATGGTAAGATTAACACAGAATAAATAGTCGAGTAGCTGCTGATGGAGGGAGAAAATGACAATGTAAATGAGTTTATTCATGTGCTGGAAAGCATACAGAATTAGACAAAATGTGTTCATTCTAGTGTTATAAAGAGGATGAAAAATGAAAAGAATATCATCTGGAAATGTGTGGGTGTTTTACACATGCAGATCTAGCCTAGCCATAAGCCTCTCAAAAGAGCTTACTGACATGAAGGGAAAACATGTTCTAGTCCAGCATGAGAAACAGACAACATAATGTGCTTCAATAAGTAAGGGGACCATCTTCTGCCAGAGGGCCACATACTCTCCTAAGAAACCTTCCAGGGGCCACATGCCAATTGTGGGTGGGGCCAGAGGCAAAATGGATGGAGCAACAAATGCAACTATTCCCCTTTGTGCAGCAGGACAGCTCCCTCTCAGAACACTCCTTATCCTCCATTGAGGCAAGCATGGTCATTGTTAGAGTTCAGGACTACATTATGGCTTGACAAAAAAACAACAACCCATGGAGGGTTCCAAGCAGGGCTAGTGAGGGGTGTGGCCAGGAGGAGGTGTGTCCTGGGGAGAAACCTGAAGGCTAGCTAGAGAGGCTTGGAGCTCTGCATTCGAGTCCAAGGCCTGAGGCTCCTCATCCTTGCTACATATCATATTGTGCAGATAAGCTGGTCTGGCTGCTCCTACCGTTCAGCATTGTTGAAATTCCATCTGTCAGACATCTTATTGCTTGCTATGCCTGATTTTGGTTTGAGTGCTACACACCCACATGCAAAATACAGTTTAAATTTGCATAAAGTCATGTATGTTTTATGCCAATTTGTGTCTTTTTTTGGAAAGTGCAGCGGAGTCCAGTTCATATACAATATAACAGGCCTAGAAAATCCTGTTGACATCCTTCTGGTATATCATACCTTATTTATTCTTGTCTCTATTGCAAACTGAGGCTCAATATACATTTAAGAGAGTATCATGCCACTTTAAACAGTCATGGCTTGCCCCAGAGAATTCTGGGAACTATAGTTCGTTCCGAATGAAAATTCTGAATAAAAATTCATAGGATTGTACCCCAAAAGCTTTATTTTTAAGACAACTGTGTTTAAAATGCGGGGAAGCAACAGGACATATTGATAGCCACAAGGTTTTCTGTTTTAAGTTAAACTAGTAATATTTGCATTTGAGTATTAAGATCCCAAGACCTCCCCCAATAAATAAAGACACAATTGACACGGAATTTAGTTTAAGGTTATTGGCATAATTTTGACCACAACTTCATTGATTACAGATTGTGAGTGGTTTGCTAAGGCATTGGTTCTTGAGTAGCTGCACCTGACCTAAGTAGGGCAGCACTGACGCCTGGACTCCAGCAGGAAAACATCCTGGGGGAGCATTGGACCAGGTTCAGACTCAAGCTCACCCCCAAATGCTCCCAGGGGCTCTGGCATGGCCCTAACCCCTGGAAGGGGATCGGACAAAAGCAAGGTGAGCCCCTGGATTCCTTAAATGGAATACCCTTTGCGCATGGGAGGGGCAGGTGTGACAACCTCCCCTCCCCTCCACATTGAACCAATGCCTAACTGCCAAACTTTACAAAGTTGTGACGATTTGCTACATAGCAGGCAAAACCCAAATGGCAACAGCCAATCAGCCAAATGGGGAAATTCCTACCGGGCGCCTGTCCCAAAAACAGACGACCCACGACGGCGTAGCAAGGTCATAATGAACCCTAAATATAGGGAAGGGTGGGCAGGTGATCCAGTGCATGAGGCGAAAAATAGGAAGCTCAATGCAAGGTGCAGTGGTATATAGGTCCCTCGGTTAATGCATGAAACGATCCCATTGGCCAGATGTACCCCAGCAACCGAGGGACTACCAGGGTTAACGTAGTGAACAAATTGTACAATGTCAAGGATTGGGAATTGATTATTTTCTTGCTTTTCATTGCCATGTAAAAAGTGAAAAAATGTTTAAGGAACTGCTATGTGATATAGTAGGTTAATCCTAAATATATAGCAATGCATTTATTGGTGGGAGGGGCGCAGCCAGAGGGGTGATTTATTTTCTTTGCTCTTTTAGCATTTGAATGCTTCTGTGTAAATTATTGCTGTGCTGCTATTGACATTCATTTTTTTTAGCACATATTTTTTGTACAGTGTGCTTCACCTTCCCATCTATTTCAAAGTTCAAATAAAGCAATTTAAAAAGGTGTGGGTTTGTCTTCAGCACAGGTGATACGATATTAAGAACATATATTCAGAAATGATAATATTATTGATGTGATTCCGTTGTATTCCCCCACCCCAGAAGCTTTTGTATTAGACCTGTCATCCTTCTAATAAAATGTACGTACTGTACATCTTTTACATTTGAGACAGTATCATTTTGCACTCCCCTAAGCTGTGAGAAATTCCAGAGCTCCATTAATGGGTTATTTCCTTTGGCTGAGGAGCACTGAAGACTTAGGGTGGTGGTGTTTTGCGTGTGTGTGTGCGTGTGTGTGGATAAGTGCAGATACAGAAAATATTTCCCAGGGAGCAATTTAGCAGCCTCCTTAAGAGTCTGTTCCAGAAGCAGCTTCCTGGCAGGTGGGTCACTGTTGCTTACCAAGAGAGAGGGGGGCAAGGGGAAGGGGAAAGCAAAAATGTTAATATTAGGAGAAATTTGCACTAAAATGCTGATGAACTTTCATGCAGACTTTTTTTTTAAGTTGCAAATTCATGCAGAAATGTGGGGAAATTGGAAAAATTAGAAATGGAAATTTACAGATTTGCACATCCCTAGTGGGAACTACTATGCCCACATAATTCTCTGTGGAATTTTAGTCAACTCCCCCCCCCCCCATGTGATGCATCTATACTTTTTAAGCAGGCCACTTCAGCTGTGACTAAGATTCCCATTTGTTAAACAATGCAACTGGTATTGCTGCTTACTTAATAATTGTGAAGTACTTTAAGCTCCTTGAAGGAAAAGTGTTTCATAAGGACAAACACTATAAACTGGTTGACTTTTAATTGGTTTGTAGAGGATCACTGAATCCCATGGAGAAGCGAACCAGCTAAATTCTTCTCCATGCCATAATGAATACCAGCATAGCATGGATTCAAGCTGATTGTGTTTGATCAGCACCTGACCCTTCAAGAATGCCTGATAAGCATACAATTGAACTGATTTGCCTAATTTATCCATTCAATTGCTGTGTGTTGGGGATTCAAAGTTGGAGATTTTGATCAAGAAGTTCTGTTGAAGACTGAAAGAGTTCTTAATTGTAGTGCTTGGACAGTGTTCTCGAAGCCACCAACATGAGTCTGACCAAACTGCAGGAGGCAGTGGAAGACAGGAGTGCCTGGCGTGCTCTGGTCCATGGGGTCACGAAGAGTCAGACACAACTAAACGACTAAACAACAACTGCTAATTTAGATGCAATAGCATCCTATTTTCTGTCAATAGGACTGCAAGATATGCCTACTCACAATAAGTCTACATGAGATGCCTTCATTTTTTAATATTTTTTTATTATTTTTATTAATAAAACATAAAATATAACAACATTACAATAATCAATCAAATGCATTTGCTCCACCGAGCTTGTGACTTCCCTTCCTCCCTTCAACTTGTTTCCTGTTTCCTTATAAATTATACACGCCTTTCTAATGTCAGTTTCTGTCCTTTAATGCATACCGGATCTTTCTATTGTTTACTAATTATTACCCTATGTTGCAGGATTTATGTCAGTCCTGTTAGTGTCTTCAAGTTTTTACAATGATCTCTTAAATACTCAATAAATTTACTCCAGTCTCTCTGGAATTTCTGATCACCTTGGTTCCGAATCCTCACGGTCATTTTGGCCAATTCTGCATATTCCATCATCTTCATCTTCATCTGCCACTCCTCAATCATTGGTAATTCTTTTAGTTTCCATCTTTGGGCTAACAGAATTCTTGCCGCGGTGGTAACATACATAAATAGTCTTTGATCTACTTTTGCAATATCTTTTCCCATCAACCCAAGCAGAAATGCTTCCAGTTTTTTAGGGAGGGAAGATAAATTTTAACATCTTTTTTTTGTTCATTATAGACCATTTCCCAGACAGTTTTCACCTTATCACAAGTCCACCACATATGGTAAAAGTCTCCATCCTTTTCATTACATTTCCAGCATAATTTGTTTTTCATCCTGTACATTTTAGCCAATTTAACTGGGGTCAAATACCATCTGTACATCATTTTCATTACATTTTCTTTCAAGACTCTACATGCTGTAAATTTTAGATTCTGATTCCATAATTTTGACCACGGTTCATACTTGATATTATGCCCAAAATCTATATACATGAGGTGCCTTCAGACATAAACACTGACATGTCGGATGGAGATTTTGTTGTTGAAACCATTTTTAAGCCCCATTTTTCTGTTTTCTGCAGAGTTTGAAATGCCAAAACAACAGAAGAGGTGCAGCTGTGATATCCCATCATTTCAGGTAAGTGATTTTTTTTTGCCACACAACCATCAAATCTCTATATTCAGTTGTGTTATCTTTTTCCAATGCCAGACAGTGTGCTTTCTCTAGGTCAGGGAAGCATGATTACAAACCATGTCAGTGGTGATGCCCCAGGGGTCAAATGTTTTTGCCATTTGTCCTGCTTCTATAAGCCATCCAATGGTCGGTCTGTCTACTTCAATAAAATCACTGGGGGGAATTATATTTGTATTGTAGTAAGGTATTTTTGTAGCTGTAATTTGCTTTTATTGCAAAATTTGTTCTTATGAAAGAGAGCAGGAACTCCTCCCATACTCATTCTTTTTACATTTCATGTCATAGTGATGACTTTTTTTGTTACCAAGGCAACTGCCATGCCATATCATCCCCGCATCCTTCCCTTGCGTTATTGCAGCTGTAATAACAATGGAGAGCTGCTTCAAATAAATTATGGCTGCCAATCATACCAACACAAATAAAGCATTGAAAAGACTGCACATCCGTTCCCAATAGCACACAAGGTAAGACAACAAGTGCTCAAGTCTTTCTTTGTTCATTTTATTGATACTGGGCATATTAGTAGTTGGCAAAGTGGATAATGTTCTGTGGGCAATTAATTTTTTTTGAAAGGGTTCCTTCAGTTGTTTGGTGTTACAGTGGAACCTCGGTTTACGAACACCTCGGTTTACGAATTTTCAGTTTACGAATGCTGCGGACCCATCTGGAACGGATTAATTCACTTTCCATTACTTTCAATGGGAAAGTTCGCTTCAGTTTATGAACGCTTCAGTTTATGAACAGACTTCCAGAACCAATTACACCCATGCTTCGGGTTAAGTACGCTTCAGGTTGAGTACTCCGCGGACCCGTCTGGAACGGATTAATCCACTTTCCATTACTTTCAATGGGAAAGTTCGCTTCAGTTTATGAATGCTTCAGTTTAAGTACTCCGCGGACCGTCTGGAACATATTAATCCACTTTCCATTACTTTCAATAGGAAAGTTTGCTTCAGTTTATGAACGCTTCAGTTTATGAACAGACTTCCGGAACCAATTGTGTTCATAAACCGAGGTACCACTGTACTACTGTCACTAGGTGACACTCTGTATTACTGTTTCTAACCCAGAGCCATAAATCCTGTTTGTTTGCGTGTCAAGTGGAATTTACTCAAGTTCAGTTCTAAACAAGTCACTCCCAGGTACTCTCAGTCAGGGCCGGCTCATCGTAGACCCCCGGTGGCGCAGGGCACCATGGCGCCGGCCCGCCAGGAGGGCGCCGCGAGCTGCGCCCACCCTCTGGCTGACCGGTCCGCCGCGCAGCTGCGCCTGCCCGCCCGCCTGCCGCGCAGCAGCGCCTGTTGCACCCGCGCGGTGCGTGGCGCCCACCCGTCCACCGCGCTGGGAAACGGGGCGGGAGGGCGCCGGAACGGGGCGGGAGGGCGCTGGAGTGATCCAGTGCACCACGGCTCCGGGGGCGCTTAAGACGTCGCTGCTCTCAGTGTTGCCTGTCAATGATGCTGTTTGAGGTTGAGCAGGTGACACACCAGATCTATCTCAGTTGCGCTGAGTCACCTCATATCTTCCGATGAACACCGAAGCATCTTTCAATGGTATCTGAAGGTCCAAGTGACAGATGACACTGATGGATATTGTTCTCAATAGGAAGTCACTGAGGTAATGTCATTGTATAGCTCTGGCTCCAGGTTTGAAGGGTCCCTTGGCAAAGTACCCTCCAGTGAGCCCCCTCTTATGCCAGTGGCCTCTTGTGGTTCTATATGGTGGAGGTGGCAATCAGAACCAGCAGGGGTACCGGTGCTGTTAGCTCCAGGTGCCTGGGAGCTGTTATTTAAATTTCCCACAATGCCCTGGAGTGGCACCACAAGAGGAGCATTATGGGAAACTAAACAGAATAAACCAGAAATAAAAGCACAGTGCAAAGACCATATCCTTCTCCAGTCTCTCTTTTTCCTTCCCCCTCACAATGAATATCTCCATGCACCACATTATTGTGAATGCCTAATGACAGTTCTGAGTAATAAGACTTGTATTTAGAAATGGTGTAAAACCAAGACTTCAGAAACTGTGCTCATAATCCACAGAACCAGGGATAAATGGAGATATCTACCTGCTGTGGAATAATTTGTCTGTATATGTGTGTGTGTGATTGCGGAAAGGAATGAATCCAAACTTAGATGTGCGAGACTAAAGGAAGGGGTAAGGTTTCATCAAAATGTGCTGGGACTACATTGGCTGCTGCTGTCTGTTAGAGATGGTAATACTTTCTGCAAAGGCCAGATAATGTTAACAGTACCAAAGTCCATTAACTTCAGATTTATGTTACTAACATGGCACTATTTTATTTCTGCTTTATATGCCCAGTGTTTACTTTATCATTCCCTAGGGAGAAAATGTAAGACATTAACTGATATTCCAAGGCATCTGAAGTAGCTGTGATAAAACTGAAAATCTATTAACCCCAATCATGGATTTATTTTTTTAAGGGGGAAAAACAAGATAGTTGGTGCAATAGTCTTTCTCCTGAAATGTGTTGAACCAAGTAAATGTGAGCTCAGTGATATTTGTGTTGCAAAGAAGCAGAACATGAACTATGAACATATTCTTCTCATAAGATGGTCCACAGCTGTTTTGCTCAGAGCTAGTGTGGTTGAATGTTTTCACATTTTTCTGAGGAAGTTAACAACCTTCAAACATCTCACTCCTCATGTTAACAAAGCATGGTGGGTCCTAAAGGGAAATGAATAGGTTTCTGGTGGGAGTTGAGTATTCTCCCATTGAATAAAGCAAACTTCACAATAATGCAATAAACACCCAGTGCTTTCATTTCAGAACATTTCTTGTTTTCACTTCTTTAGCTTTTCCCCTTGGTGATAACATACCTCATCGTTGCTGGACCTCCTAAATTCATGCCAATAAAAGTGAGGAGCTGTAAGGAATGGCTCAGACCGTGTTGGAATACAAGAGCTAGAGTCATGCAATAAAATGGGGAGTGCCGCGATTCATAGCTGCACAGTCTGCTGCTGCGAATTACACAAGGTAGCATAGATCACACTGTTCTTCCCATTTTACAGATGTGGGACACAAAGTACAATAGGAAAAAGATGCTTGACCACTGTCACCTAATGAGTTTATGGCTAAAGTGAACTCAGGTCAAAGGCTAGCCCTAAAATGCCATAAAGTGGACATTCCTAGAAGTGCCACCAGCTAGATATGTATACACAAAACACACCTTCTGAGTGTTTAGCATTTCTTCTAACCGCTGAATGGAAACAACTGCAAGCAGCAGCAACAACCTTAAGAGGCAGAGTCAGCTTGTGCATGTACCCCATGTTAGTATAATTATGGATACAATTTCGCGTTATTTGGCCTCTATCTCTTTGGCTCAGAGAAAGACTCGGAGAGGAGGAGGCACTGTTCAGAGAACCATCATATACCACTCCAGATCTTTCCAGGTTGGAGGATGTGGTTTTATTCAACTTGGAAGGCACTCCCTTGGTGCAGTTCTCAACAACCACATGTGGGAGTGAGAAGCTACCAAATCAGGTAATAGCCCATCCAAAAATGGATAACTCCTCAGAGGGAGCAAGATTAACAGCAGGTTCCAGGTCAGCCAGCCTTTGTTAGGCCTCATCAGGCTTTAGCATGCTGCTGAGACAACAGCTTTTCTTGGCTGGCACCTGCCACCGTGTTCTGTCCAAGGTCCTGATAGACTGTGCTTTCTTTGCCTTGCCTGCACACCTTATATTAACTCTACTCTGTTGGACTGTCTGCCTGTTTCTTGTAACAAACCAGTCTTTTCACTGGTTCTTGGTGTGGAAAGTTATTTATTGGATCAAAGGGTTAAAGGTAAACACACATTGAAACAAACATATGTCCTGTTTCTATGTTAAAGATTCTGTTCCTGTCAAAAGTGTATGTTGGGGGGAGGTGCCACATGCATGCTGGACACACATGTGGGCTCAGACGTTGTTGGAGCTGTGGTGACAACTCTAGTGCTTCTTCTTTTCTCAGCAGATAGGACAGAATGCCCCAAATGAGATGTTTTTTTGTGGGTGTTCATGATTGAAAAGGAGCCCAATGCAAACAACAGAACTATATTTGGAGAGCTTGATCGTCTGTGGCATCCTGTTAAGTGAGGGACTGGATCATTTTGCTACACTATGGGTGCAAATGTGCCATAGAAGTGTGGTCAAATGGCTGCTTATGGACTGGCAGAGTCAGTCAGAATGACTGAAGCCCTATGCAGGTTCTATATGTGGCACTTGCTCTATTTGTAGAGTACAGATTGTGTGGTTCGAACTTACACACACTGGGATTTATGTAATTAGGCAGCTATGCAGATGGGGTTGAATAGGAATGCTCAGAGGCCAGAGTGAAGGGCTTGTTCTTGACACAATCCTGACCCCCCCTCTCCCATGTATGCATGTTACCCCCTAGAACAGGACTTGAATTGATATCTTGAAATAAATATATAATGCACCTGATTAAGGTGTAATGGAATAAGAGCTAAAATATTACTTCATGCCTTGAGCATATAAAATGTATGCAGTCCTTTAACAATAAACTAATTTCTAACTATTTATGAAAGAATCTGAGCATGAGGGACCCACCTTTATTTTTTTTAGTTAGCTTATTATATGACATGCTGGCTATTGAATTATGTTATATGCAGATGGGTATGTAATGGCTGGTGTATGAGAGCAGAAACAGAAAACAGTTTGAGTATTAATTATTCTTATACCCAAATAGAGCAATCGTATATCATAAGGGGTACTTTGCTATTTTGTACAATAATAGTTTCAGATCTTTAAGTCCATGTAAACATAAGCAAAATGGTCACTTTCCCCAAATAAACACAGCTATGTGTTGTGTGAAATACCTCCCAAAAATTGCAGTGCAGAGGCAATGTTATGAGGCAATAAGCTCGTTCTTACTGTTTGTTAGGCCTTGAGGTATAATGCCTTGCTTTCCTATGGATGGGGGACTCTTTCATTATTAAAAAAAACAAACTATTGCCAAGAAAATAGGGGAAGCAATTAAAGCATTCTGTTGAATAAATGATTCTTCTTCAGGCTCCTTAACTGTGTTTGGACAAGAAAATTAAGCCTGTCTGTAGGATTCTTATATCAAAGGATATTCCACTTGCAAAAATAACCTCCAAAGTCATGTAGTCATGAGTAACACAGCACTGTCAGGATGCTGTGGGACTCATGGCTGGCAGGCTCTGTTAGAGGAGGAAGAAAGGGGTGTTGCTGAAGGGGAACCTGAGTAGAGGAGGGGATCTTCCCTTTCCACCCTGACTTCAGGCACAGTTGGAGGCAGCATCAGTAATGCCATGTGTCCCCTCCCACCTTTCTCGGAGAGGGCTGGAGGGGGCTTTGATCAGCCAAGCAGGGAGGAGTGAACAGGAATCAGAAGTGACTGAACAGGAACCTGAAGTCTTGCCACCTAGAAGCAGGTGCCACCTTCGCAGACATGAGTATACCTACCCACCCCAACAGTATGCATGTTTGCAATCCTGAAATTCCCACCAGAATCCCACCAGACAATCTCATGAATGTGTATGCCATGCCTCATCTTCAAAAGCTTGGCAGGTGGGGTAAAGAAACTTGTTGGGATATATCTGTTTCTGAACTTTTTGACCTGTTGCTGAATCATGTCTCCTGAGCAATGCATCTGCTGCTGAGCTTTTACCGTTCCTTTCCAGAAGAAAGATATCTTACTCATTTCCAAGTAAGAGCCACTGCCTGCATGTGTTGGGCAGGAGCTAGGACATGTGTAACATCTTGATGGGATGGAGTTGAGAATAACTTTTCAGTCTAGAGGGGACTGTGGGCCTGAGTCACTATGCAGCACTGTGGAGAGTGGAGCTTCTCAAACCTGGAGGAGTTTGGATTTGGATTTGCTATCCCGCTTTATCACTACCCTAAGGAGTCTCAAAGCTGCTAACAGTCTCCTTTCCCTTCCTCCCCCACAACAAACACTCTGTGAGGTGAGTGAGGCTGAGAGACTTCAGAGAAGTGTAACTAGCCCAAGGTCACAAGCAAGGTCACAAGCAGCTGCATGTGGAGGAGCGGGGAATCGAACCGGGTTCACCAGATTATAAGTCCACCGCTCTTAACCGCTACACCGCACTGTTAAAAGCAAAGCATATACGGCGTTAGGAGGCAGTGATCTCTCATGTAACAATGGGCAGTGCTATCACAATGGGTTGGAACAGCTGGAAACAGCCTCTTGGTAGGACTCTAAAATGGCTTGGACTTGTTTTCATTTCTGTGGAAGTGGTTGAAATTTGCAAGCATACTGGAATGGGCTAGGCTTGCCAAATTGAAGGGAGATATATCCAGGGACCTTTGTACAGAGCGCTGTTAAAGCTTTGTTTTCCATTTTTTCACTTTTATTTTTGATACTTTAAATTAAAAAATGCAGAAACAAAAACAAATCAAAAAATAATACATAGCAAGAGTATTTTTCTAATGTTGATATCCAATTGTAATTTCACATTCCAAACTAAATAAAGCTAATCGAGTCTCATCTATAAAATATATTGTTCCAAACAGATCTTTGATTTTTTTTAAAAGAAAGAAAAAAACTTTGTCTCTCCCCTCCCCCCCCATTCCAGAACTGGATGCAATATGTAGGTATGATCACCTGTTCTGAGGAGATGAAGCCTGTCAAATATTAGAATGATAGCTGCAGTGTTTCTCCTGCGAAGGCAGCCTATACCATCTTCAAGTGCATAAAATAGGAATTAAATGGGAATGGGGGTGGAAGAAAAAGCATGGATACCCAAGAAAGACTGGGGTGGGGGAAATGTTTCTTCTGCTCAGGAGATATCTCCATTGACTTTGCATTGGGAAAGTCATAGATCAACTTGAAAAGCAACTACAGCTTTTAATCCTTCCACCCAAATAATTATGATTGAAGTGCACTAGGGAAATCATTCACTATGATCAAACACAAGACCTGTCCATCCACATTAAAGATCCTCCTACCCCATTAACCCTTCCCATCTCAAGCTTAATACATTCTCCAGTCTGCTTGGTGTCTTTTCTCAGGGGAGCAGTGGAAGGCTGTGTGTCTTTTGGAAACACACAGGGCTATTCAGAAGCTATGGGAGACCCTGATCTGCCCTGAAAGACCTTACTAACAATGCAATCTGACTTGAAAGAATGAGAACCTTTCCCAAATCACCACAATTTGCGTCTTGATTTGGAGAACACGTAGAGCTGATGCACACTGATTCTTTAACACTAGTCAGAAATGGTCTTTTTCTAGTATTTCATGGTTGTGCCTGAGGTGTAATACCATAGTCTTGAATACTGAATTTGAACAATGTGGGGAAGAGAAACAAAACGTTTGTTCATTCCTGCCAGTTTTCATTGAGCCCTAGCTAGCCCCCCTGCATGTGCTAAGAAGCTTTTTACTTCACATCCATTCAGTTGCTTTGCTCTTCAGCAAATTCACATTGCTTGGGAGTCACACTGTGTGTGCCTGGATTCAGTGATGCTCTTGCCTTACCCGAAGAGAGGAACTATGTGTTTCAGATCATTACAGCCCTGGTCTGGAAAACAACAACCCTACAGGCATTACCACTGAAGCACTGATCTGGATCTTGCAGAAGTAGCTACCATTTTGAAGTGTTAGAGTATGAATGGGACCTTCTAACTGGGAATATCCATTTGAAATGTGGCTTCTGTTCAGGTACTTTTTCTTCCTGTATGAGCCTCATGTATAGGGTGCTACCATAAGCCTGGATGTTACCAAGACATGATGAACCCAGCTCGCGTTTTTCGTAGTCAGGAGCATGCGGGTGTTCTAGTCTAAGTTGGCTAAGTAGACTTTATGCCACAGACAAGACTCATGGTCCATCTGAATGGGTAAGTAGCACTCTTAAGCTGTGGACCTGATTGTTGGAGGGGAGTATAACCCCATCCAGAACAGATCATGCCCAAATAGTCCTTGGTCAACTATTATCACCATCCAACAAGTATCTCTGTCATGTTTGGATGCTTCAGGTTATTGGTCCCTATCCAGCCCATTACTGACCCCAGACACCTGCTCAGCTCATTTGTATTTCATGAAAAAGAGAAATACAGCTGTGTATCATCAGTATGCTGATGACACTTTACTCAAAACCCTAAATGAACCGGTATGATGATGTTTCTTGTCCTGATTACACCACCTCCTTTCTCCACTTCAATAAAATGGTATGGAAACGTTTTCCAAAGGCAACCTATGATGGCCCACAATAATAAAATTACATTAAAACAATTAAAAACAGCATATACTTGTCATCTGTCTCATTAACTGCTTGACAGACCAGAATAATCATCATTCACCAGATAGATGCCTTTCCCTGCATTTCAAACACTTCTGTAATGCAGAAGCATTTTGGAAAGGATTTGAAGAATCTAGATGTTTCCTTTTGCACATTCTTGAGTGCTGGTGCTTTTAAGAACATGAGCAGCATTCCTGCTGTGCTGTTGAAACTCCTTCAGCTTACAGTAGATGCTCTTGTGCAGTTTTCCCACATAGAATCCATAAAGCTTGTTTTCTTTGTCTCTCTCTCCCCCTCCCCAAGAAAGAAACAAACACTTGGCCCCATGAGATGATATACCTAAGCCTTCTCCGTAGTACACTGCATAATTTGTGTCCTCCCTCAAAGAGGGCACGTGTTGCGGTGCGATCTGGCAACCGAACCCTGTGTTGTGGGTGGGTACGATTGGATAGCCACAACACCCTATTGGCAGGTCTCATGTTGCTGGGTTGAATCGGGCCAATGGGACGCTAGCCAAACCAATCAAGGGACCTGTATATGCCCATGCATGTGACTCAGAGCTTCCTCTTTTGGTCAGTGCATCGGAACACCCACCCACCTCTTCCTTTTAGGGCTTTTAGGGATTGCACGCTTGACCTTGCTATGCCGTTGTGTGTCATCTGTCGTTGGGACAGGGGCACGGCAGGAATTTCCCCCACTTGGCTGATTGACTGGTGCCACTTGGGTTTCGCCTGCCACGTAGCAAATAGTCACAACTTGTAAGGTTGCGGATAGGCTCTGGTTCAGTTGATAGGGATGGGAGAACGCTCTCACCATCCCTATGTGAAGGGTATTCCATTAAAGGAATCCAGGGACTCAATGGTTTGGTCAACCCTGAGAGGGGTTGTGCCTGTGCCTGAGTCCAGGGGAACATCTGGGTGGTGGACATAGCCTGTTCCTGGCTTTCTGCCATTCCAGGTGTTCAGCCTAGGCTGACCTAAGCTGGTGCCCTGGATCAGCGCTACCTGCAACGGTGCAGGGAGCTAGTTGAACCAGAGCCTATGCAACCACTCATCTGATGTAATCAATAAAGTTGTGGCCTAAATTCTGCCAAAAAACCAAACCAAAATTTGAGTCTTGTCTGAATTTATTTAAGGGGGGAGATTTAAAGGTCTAAACACACAATGCCCTTTAAATCACAATCTGTTAGATGTGTTGCCTGCCCTATGTCTGTACAGGAGTTATAAAATGTTTTTAATCAAGCCTGGAATAGATAATGATTATGGTCTGTGCAAATACATTATGCCTCCCCCCTTCTAGCCAACAAAGCAGTTTTGCTATTGCAATCTGCACCACCAACTCCCAGTACCTTTAGGTATTGGGAATGTGCTTCCTGCAGCTGTTCTTGGTAGCTTGGAGACAGCAGGCCAATTCTGCTCTATTGCACCCGTGTTATATCATTAATGACAGTGGGTTGTGAGGGCAGGGGTTGGCATGGTGGTAGATCATTCTGAATGTACACAGCAGGTGTTGCTATTTCTGGGCTGAAGACCAATTGTACTGTAGAAGTGATGCACCATAATAGACTAGTTTGACCATTAGTAAAAGTGGTTGTACCACTGAATCCTTAGACCTAGATTTAACCCTCTGATAAACTGGATATTTCAGCAATAACTGTGTGCAAATATCTTTCAAAGCAGCAATGGTGTGGAATGAAAACCCTCCCAAAGTTTTCCAAGTGTCTGCGGCTGAGCTTTGCCTCTCCATGAAAACAGTGCACAGGATCAGGAATTAGGGTCCCCTGAATGCTTTCTCTAGCAATGAGACCCATCTCTGATGTTTTTCTAAGCTGCATTCTGCTGTGCCAATTCTCCAACTGGACTCAGAGCTTCTTTCAGTTCTTAGAAGTGAGTTCAGTGAGGCTTCCTCCCAGCAGCGGCGTCGCTAGCCTTCTGGCTGCCCGGGGCGGCGAACCTGAAGGCACCCTGCCGGGGGACTGGGCGTCCGTTGTGCGTCATGACGCATGTGTGCGAAGGAGGCCTACGACGCAGCACAGTGGCAACCCCGCGAGCAAGCCGCAGAGTGAGTCAGTCTCGCTCGCATCGGGGCTTAAGTCCTTGATGGTGGTGGCGGCCGTTGGAGGTGGTCAGCCCCGTCCAGATCCATCCAGCCCCATCCAGCCTGCTGCACCCCACTCAGCCTGCCACAGCCTGCCTGGGGCGACACGCCCCCACCACCCCCATCTTAATACGCCACTGCCTCCCAGGCAATGAGTATAGAACTTCATTGTTAGACATGTCCCATAAAGGTAGCAGTGGCTGGTTCCCATTGGGACTGGTAGGGTTGAAAACCAACAGTAGGTGGAGCCAGAACCAATAAAAAGCAGAGAGCCACCTAATTCTAGCTTTGCCTCCTTTCTCTTCCCTACTGAATAATTCTAAAAGAGCAACACAGAGCCTAAAGAGGAGAAAGCTGATAAGCAGTTCCACTGCCTGGACTGGTTGCAAGTATGGAGGCAGGCAAGTGGTAGCTGCTTAAAGGACAGGCACAGCTTGCCCTAATGGACCAGCCTCCACTGTATTAAAGGCATGTTTGCTTCAGGAAGTAAAGTGAAGAGAAAACCATGGACAGGCAGCAGGGGAGAGGAGCCCGTGGATCTCTTGGGCAGATGCAGACCTGCATCCCGAATGCTTGCATCAAAGAGAAATTGAATGCTTTCAGTGGCGAGTGAGTGAGACATAGCTGAAAGGCTCTACCTGACTTGCTTAATATAGGAACTTGTTTTGGCTGCTTCACACAGATATCTCTTTGTTCAGTGACATGACAAGATCAAATTTCCCAGCACATACCGGTATCTTTTCCTGGAGGTGAACATGTGATGCATTTCATCTTCAGTACATCTACAATAAAATTGATTTTATATATGAATATATATTTGACTGGTGTCAATGCCACACATTTGCTGACCATTGCCAAGCCCCAATATTTAGGGGGGAAACATACAATAGAATGTACAGTAAAACTATTGCATTGTATCTGAGCTTCTGGTGACATGCTTATTTCAAGGGCAAACTCTCAATTCTGTTCAACTTGCTCAGTTGCTAAACAGGCATTAAGTAGCAATCTGGAAGACAGACATAATTACTACAGCTCAGTAATTGGAGCCAAGGGTAGGGTTGCCATATATAAAAAAGTGAAAATCAAGACAGAGCTTTATTTGGCAAAGTTGTTGAGCTTTTTGGGTTGCCACACGTCTGGATTTCCCCAGATGTTTTGACAATTTTTGCCCACTGTTTCTGATGGCCAATTGCTGGCTATGTTCGGGAAATTTCAGATGTACTGATATATGTGTTCTTGATTAAGGTGTGCTGTCACAGCAATTTATTGATACATATTCAGAGCCAATGAATGTGCCAGGCAATGTCCACACACACCCCTGTAGCCTTCACCAACCTGGTGCCTTCCAGATGTTTTGGACTATAGCAATGCAATCCTGTCTGCAGCATGCTGTGATCTTCAGTAAGGTTCCCAAAAGTAATATAGCTAATTCCATCATATTACCTTTCCTGTGGTGGCACATGTTTGCAATGGCTAGGGATGGGCTGAGGAGCTAATTCCATCCCATTTTGGTCTCACTGGGACTCATTCACACATCCATTCTGGCCTTTTCCATGCCACTCCATCCCATTCTTTCCAGACCCTGATGTTGGGAAAGATTGAGGGCACAAGGAGAAGGGGACGACAGAGGACGAAATGGTTGGACAGTGTTCTCGAAGCCATCAACATGAGTCTGACCAAACTGCAGGAGGCAGTGGAAGACAGGAGTGCCTGGCGTGCTATGGTCCATGGGGTCACGAAGAGTCGGACACGACTAAACGACTAAACAACAACAAAGCACATATTTTGTGTGCACTTTTTACAAGAAATGCATACTCTTCAATGCTTTTCCAATGCATTTAAGAGGTAAGTGCATTTTGTATGCATCTTTTTTGCAAGATATATTATTATTATTATTATATTATTATTATTATTATTATTATTATTATTATTATTATTATTATTATTATACCTGGTAATAGTCCTTTTGGAACACATTCCCAAGGTGTATATGGCTTTAAAAGTAAGTACCAATAGTTCAAAACTTTTAAAGCTTCCCAAATTCGTGCCACCTGAAACTGGTAGTTAAACCTGGCCACATGGCAGGGCCAACATGGAGATGGATCAGCAGGCAGTGTAATTGTTTCAGAAGTGGCAAGATGTGGTCCCAGTGCCTGATCTCAATTAGTCCAAAATTCAGTGGAGACTTTTATTGGAAGTCCCCAGTAAGTCTTCAAAAGCAGCCCCCATTAAAGTACATCTGGCATCGATAAGTATATGTGTTCCACCAGCTCACAGAAGATTTTGTTAAATCTCATGGAAACACTCCCCTTGCAAATGACACTAAATTGTTTATAGAGCTTGAGCTGGAAATTTGTACAATGGACATTGCCAATAATAATTGTCCCTCTTTTTGTTGTTTCATGTGTTCTCTTCTGGTACCTTCACGGTGCTCTTTAAATGTCGCAAGTCTGCTACTGTGTGGATTATTTCCAGTTTGTTTCAGATGTTCCCCATTTTACTCCCCTTGTATTTCAAGAACAGTCGCTGTTCTTTGTGCATCTCCCAAGATGCATCAGCCTCAGGTCTCTATAAGGATCAGGCGGAAAGTAGCCAAACATTTCCCCTTCTATTTGAGAACATATGGAGACAACCTCCAATTCACTCTAAGTCTAAACCAGAGTTCTATGTGTATGCATGAATTTTTCAGTGGGATAAAGGTCTCTACAGGTAGCCTCTGCTGTATTGGCTGAGATAGCAAGCTATCGAGGCAGAGTCCTAATCTTCCACATGGTGCTATTTGCTGCTGTTGAATAATGAAAGGTCCGCTCACTATGACAAACAGTTTGTCCCTTACCAGGGCAATGCCGTTTCTGCCTCCCCCCCCCCCTGCCAAGCAACAAAAAAGTTTTGCTTTAGGGGATTTAGTCAGATGGATTAGAGGAAAACCTGTAGCGCTTATGGAGGATTAGCCAGGCTCCAATCCAATTTGATAACTAGGATGCCAAAAAAGATGGTTAATGACTAAAGGATGAATAGTCTGTGTTTATAGGAAGTTAAATTATCTAAAATTACAGGGAACACAGTGTTTTAATATGGGATTTAATGAATACTTGGCTTCAGCATTGGCAGGTTTTATTTTTTATTTTCCAACCCAAAAAAGGGAATCTAATGAAGGGTGAAAGGTGCCAGATGGACAACTGCAGAACCCCCGAGTTTGCTGTCTGTTTAGCAGATACAGCAAGAGCTATAAAACAGCAAATGTTTCTAGAGCTTCTGCCCAGTGTTTCAGCTGTGAGATGCAGGGAGGCCAAAGGGTGTCTTGGGCTGTTTCTAAGTTTTCATTTGCAGTAGCTTTTATTAAATGTCTGGGGCATGGCTCATGTGCCCAAGGGATTTTTCCGATTGGTCTCAAACACCAGCTTTTCCCCACCTCCGTAAAGCTATTTTGAAACCGGGGGTGTTTCAAAAGCAGTTTGTGATATGACATAGGATAGTGGTCAGCTGTACACTGAAAAAAACAAAAACCCTTAGCATCCTTAGGCTAATGCAAGTCCCTTGGTTTAATTGTTTAAGTTGCTCTTGGAGTCTAGCCAGGATATTAAAACTTAAAAACTGTACAGATTGGTTTTAATGGCAATTAAAACCTGCCTATGGATATTTATTAGCTCAGCAGTTCCAAACTGGATACATTTTTCCACCAGCACATTTTGAGAACTCAGGTCTTTTATAGCCTCACAGCTTGTAGCTTAACTGGACCTAGCTAGCAAAGATGTATAATTGGTAAGCAGCCAACCTTGGCTTTATAGATAGGACTGTGCTTATGAGACAGTTGCCTGGTTTAACAAGTTGCAGCTCAGTGTTTGCTTTGTTGTTGTTGCTCATTCATGAGATGTTGAAGTAAATTGTGGCAAGTCAGAAATCCCAGCTCTTGAACCTACTTTTGTTTAATTCCAGGTTAAATCAGGGTATCATGGACTGGCTGGATGCAGTGGAATGGTGGGAGGCACCAGCTGGAGAACCCCCAAGGGAAGAAGCCTCAGAGCCTGGGGATTGGTGGTGGGACAATGATGAGTAATCACAGGGAGAAGAGGGAGCAGACCGGGAGGAGGATGTGCCAGAAGCTGGAGGTTTAGTGAGCGGGAAGAAGATGTGCCAGAGAGCAGTTCAGACACAGAGCCAGAAGCAGAGAGGGTTCAAGAGGCAGAGTAGAGACAGGCAGGCTTCCCTCCCCCTGGTCTCTTAGAGCATGGAGAGAAAGGAGCCTTAGGCTGCTGGGGAAGAAAGCCTAAGAGATCAGTGGGAAGGCAGGGACCTTCAGTCCTTGCAACTGCTTCATTGGGGCAAGACCTACTGGGAAGGGTTGCTGTGATCACTAGGCTTGTGCTGTTTTGTTTGTTTGAATAAAGAGTTAACTTCACTGACACCAGTGTTTTATTGCTGACCTGCTCCCTGACTTTGGCTCCTGACACAGGGTGGGGCACGAA
Source organism: Zootoca vivipara (assembly GCF_965207765.1). NCBI lineage: Eukaryota > Metazoa > Chordata > Lepidosauria > Squamata > Lacertidae > Zootoca > Zootoca vivipara. The sequence continues at coordinate 70,406,243 of NC_142582.1, read as the reverse complement.
AAAACCCAGCATCTGAATGTGACCCTCCAAGCTTTTCTATATGGTCCTTGGCTATGCCCTTCACTCTATTTTTTTTATTTACTTTTGCATAGCTGGAATGTGTCATTGAACTATAATACTACCTTTTGCTTGCCTTGATAAGAGGATGGAAAGTTGTGGGATGTGGGTGCAGTTAGAAAACCTCTGACTTTTACTGTACAAATGTATGAGTAATACCAGTTGCTCCACCCACTTTTGCCCCGGGTCCCACCCACCCAGCAGGCAGCCCCTGGAATACAGCCCCTGGATGAGAAAGGTTCTCCAAACTCTGCATTGCATCACAAACAAGTTGGGGGTGGCCAATAGAATTCACCATCCATAGGACAGGTACATATGTTACCCTGACTCCCTGATACTTCACAGTTAACAAACGGAGAACCAGTTTGGAAACAAATCCCTTCCTTACTGTAGTGGCTGCAGTGTATCCTAATCTCTCTCTGGAGCAAATCTCCCTTTCCTCTTTCTTAACTGCAGCTTTGGCTTACCAAGGTTTCTGTTAACTTAGGATCTGAAATCCACATTTTCAAACCACGGTTTCTGATCCTGTGGAAAAAGTAACATAAGGACAAATGCTCCATACCTATGGAACTATGAGCACATAGAGAGCCATGTACAGACTTCTGCACTGGGGGCTGCTCAGCCCAGGCTGCCATTTTATTTATTTATAAATTGCAGTTGCTGCTTGAAGGCACCTGAGGCAACGTACAAGTCTTTTAAAAAATACAATACAAATACAATAAAAAATGAATGATGAACAGAAGCAGCAGTTAAAACAATAATGCTACCCACTGCAACTATTTGTCTAACATGGGTTCAGCCCATCTTATGGCAAAACCATTTGAAAACAATCAGAGTTTTACTCCTTGCTAGTGGGTGGCATTAAAAAGGGACGCAGGTGGCGTTGTGGGTTAAACCACAGAGCCTAGGGCTTGCTGATCAGAAGGTCGGCGGTTCGAATCCCTGTGACGGGGTGAGCTCCCGTTGCTCGGTCCCAGCTCCTGCCAACCTAGCAGTTCGAAAGCACGTCAAAGTGCAAGTAGATAAATAGGAACTGTGTGCTGCTCTGGTTCGCCAGAAGCGGCTTTGTCATGCTGGCCACATGACCTGGAAGCTGTATGCCAGCTCCCTCGGCCAATAATGCGAGATGAGCACCGCAACCCCAGAGTCGGTCACGACTGGGCCTAATGGTCAGGGGTCCCTTTACCTAGTGGGTGGCATTGGGAATGCATCTGAGGAAGATTTGCTCAGGGTGGGTGAAGCAAGCCCAGTCGCTTTGCCGCTTCAGTCTCCAACTTTGTACTTGGTTAGCACTGAGCATCAGATCTCAGGGGATGCATAAGATTAATGCACATGGCTCTACACAATTTAAATGTAAGCACTAACAGTTTGACTCATGGTCAAAAATGGACAGTTGAAAATGTTTAAACTGGCCCAACACCCCCTCCCCAGCATGGATCTCATCACTCAGGATTCAGGATCCAAATGTAAATTCATTCCTAATTACTCTGATAGAACAGTCATGGGACTTGTGCACATTGTTTTAGATCTGCTTTTGAATTCTCCCCCCTTCATACTTTTTTTGCCCATCTCTGTGCGTTTTCTTTTCCCTTTGCCTCAGAAGTACAGCCCACAGGTTACAACCAAGTGCAAAGTTTAAATTCAGCAACCTTTGCAGGGGGAAACAGTGTGGTTGGTGGCAGGTGCTGCTGAATGCAGAAATGAGCAATTGAAGGACATGAAAGTTTGTATGAAATGTCAGCTGATGAATCTGATGCTCTGGAAAATGGAAGGTTTGCAAAAGCAATTGGTAAGTAGGATGAAGGCCAGGCAGATAATGGATAATGCCTCTGGTTAATAGCAAAGGATTTCATTCCTGGGGAGATGAAACAACTGGCTAAAAAAGAGAAAGCAGGAGGGGATGGGATAGTTAAAAATTAACAGAAGAGAAGAAATGTTTCAGTGACACCATTTCTGAGCTCAGAAGTGGGAGATCCCAGTGAGGCAGACACACGATGCTTGACTAGGTTGAAGGTCTGCTGATGAACAGATGCAAAACGAAGTAAAAAGCAGAGTTTAAGATCAGTTGTTGTGATTAGTTCTGTGCCTCATAATAATAATTGCAGTAACTCTATCAACACAAGTCTAACATACTTTCCACAATAAAAAGGTATACTGTACTGTATAGTAATTACTTTAAAAAGGCATTGTACAGTATGTTATACCTCACCCATCCCTCCTTCTCAACCAGCCCTAAACAAACCCAAACTACCTGCACTATTTCTATTCCAGCTAGTCCTTATGAGAACTTTATAACTAAAGAACTTTATAACTAAAGAATTGATATCTGAGATTTCTCTCCTTGCCACCCCTATTCTTCCATCCCTATCCCTTTTTCATTTGTGCTATGTCTTTTCAATGGTAAGCCTGAGGGCTGGGATTTTTATTGATCTCTTCAGCTGAAGAGTAGGGCAAGAGTGCTTTAAACAAAACAAGCATAAATCCTATAGCTGTAGCAAAGAAAAGGCAAAAATAAGAGGGTTGAAGGAAGGGAGGGTGAAGCCATCCTTCTCATAAGGACTAGCTGGAATAGAGTTTCAGCTAGTCCTTATGTGAAAGCACGCCTCTAGTTAAGAATAGCTTCAGGTTAAGAATGGACCTCTGGAACGAATTAAATCTGTAACTAGAGGTACCACTGAATTATCAGCAAGCACTGTTGCTGAACACCACTTGTGCTGTCTCTTTACCAATGTGGTAGTCTAGCCTGCAATTGTGAATTCAAGCACAGTTGGAAGGCTCAGGAGATGAATCTCTGCAGAATCTCAGGTGGATCTTGTTAAAACAACATTTATTTTCTCCAGAGTCTTCTGGAAATTACCACATTAAAATGAATACATTCACATTTCTTGAAAGCCCTTGTAAGCTGGGCATGATTTATACACTAAATTAAAACTATATAATATTAGATGTTCAATTCTAAACTAAATATCATTAGCTGCCAATTGTATATTAGGGTTACAAAATGTAAAACATAATTCCTTTTTAATCACAAAAGCATTCCTTCTCAATGGCAAAGAGGACATTGAAAGTTCAGTTTTAATCTTTCACTATTTAGGAATAATGAGCTTTAAAGAAAGAGGCATTATTGCAGTTTGGATTTTGCAGAAGATTGGACAATTACTGTTTAAGTCAGCCTTTCTCAACCTTGGGTCCCCAGATGTTGTTGGACTACAACTCCTATCATTCCTAGCCAGCATGACTAGTGGTCAGGGATGATGGGAGTTGTAGCTCAAGAACATCTGGGGACCCAAGGCTGAGAAAGGCTGGTTTAAGTACAAGAGGAACAAGCCTCATTTAAAACTCAGTCTTTGGTGGCTACTTCCAATATGGCAAGGGTTTTTCCAAAGCAGCATGGGGGATTTTTGATGTGTGAATCCCAGAGACTCTTGTCCTTACTACAAATATAGTCCAGGATCTTAGGGATCCTACATGCTGGTGTTTCTAAGTAGGCGGAATTATAGTGGATCATCCGCACATCATTCCCTTTCATTATATGTTCTGTGATACTTCCCCAATATTATTGAATTTTCACCAGCTGGAGCGGCACCCTTGCACTACAGTGCAACAAAAGCGGAACAACAAACTCCTGAACATTTGGAAATCATTTGTGTGAGTAGAGAACTCCTCTACTGTACACAGAATAAAGCTAAATATCTGTCTACCCCAACCCCCTCCACCCCAAATGGGAGCAATTCAGTATAGCAATCGTGGGAATCATTCCATCCATGCAGGCATTTCCGCTTGTCGGATGGAACAATTCCCCATCTGCTCTCTGTATGCTGTTCTGGGAGTTCTCCATCCCTGTCCCCCACCGAACTAATATGAGGGAGTCATGGGAGTGGGGAGGGGAAGGTAGAAAGTGGTGATGTGCTTGCAGAAGTCCTTTCATGGGCTTCCACAAGCAGGACTCAGTAGTTGAACCCGGTCATCTGCATTTAATTCTAATTCTCTTTGCTACATAATTGCAGTCTAGGTGTTTCCAGGTGCTAGCTGATGGCCATAGGCATCAGTTCCAGGAGGCCAAAGCATGGTGCCCCCCTCCATATTTTTTGAGGGTGCTTCGCCCCCAAATTGTTGAGGCTGGCCGCAGAGCAATGTCGGGGCGTTGCATCAGGCCCCCTCAAAGTGCTTAAACAGATGGCGCCTCTGCCAGTGGTCAAGGTGCATGAGTGTTTTCCATTTTGGGTATATCTGCCCCCCTCCCCAGTTATTACAGATATTCTGCCTGTACTCAGCTTTGGTAAGATAAAGGTAAAGGGACCCCTGACTGTTAGGTCCAGTCACGGATGACTCTGGGGTTGCATCGCTCATCTCGTTTTACTAGCTGAGCGAGTAGGCGTACAGCTTCCGGGTCATGTGGTCAGGATGGCTAAGCTGCTTCTGGCGAACCAGAGCAGCTTTGGTAGATCAGAGGAAATGCCTTATGATTGGTTTCCCCTTGACTGAGCTTAAGCAAATATGAATGCAGACTTCTGATGGTTTCACACAAACTGGACTAGCCACAAATGCTTCATGTGCAATTTATTTAATTGCTACCATGTGGGGTTTTTTTTTACCCTTTGCTGTCGCCTGCATGTGGTGATAGTGCAGCTGTCCACAAACCCTTCAGTGGGTCCATAATTTCCAGAACACAGCATCTCATTGATATAAATTAATCAACTACATTTTTATCCTACCCTTTCTCCAGAGATCTCATGGAGGTGTCCATAGTTATTGCCCATCCACTTAAGCCTCACACCAACCCTGCAAGGTAGTTGAGGCTGACAGGTGGTGATTGACTGGTAAGCTTCCTAGTTGAGTGAAGATTTCTATGTGGGGTTCCCCAGTCCCACCCCGTGAGATGTAGCAATATAAGAGTCCTCTGCATGAAATGAAATGGAATGCATCATTGCTAGAAAATTCTTGATCAAAAATATTATCTGGGCAGGAGGCAATTCTGACAGCTGTAAATCTTCTGTCTCCTTTTCATTTAATTCCTTGTCATGTTTTTTAGTCTCTGGAGGAAAAGGATACACACATATTTGTCTCCAGCATTCATATCAAGGACTTGTTCCTGCTCCTCTGACAGATAGACTGCCCCTGCATTATGTCAACATGGATTGCCATGTGCATGGCCTCATGTAGGGTTACAGAAGACCTTCTGCATCAAGTAGAAGCAAAATAATGTGTGTGGAAGGGAGGGCAAGGTGGGAGGGGGAGGAGGAGAGAGGTACATGACAGGAAATATAATGCAGTCTGGTTCTTACAATACAATATACCCAAGTTTTCCACTTCCTCTAAATCATTCTCGAAAGACTTGCACTGAATTGAATAGAGTGGCATTTTGCTGACACTGAAAGGTGGTATGAGATTATGCTGAGGGATTTTTCATCTTCTGAACATTTTCTTAAATAGAAAATGAGGTTGCTTTGCTTCTGAAATGATCGTGTACACTGATTTCAATAACCTGGACCATATCTCACTGTGCACCCATTGTTTAAATATTACTTATTGATGTAATTTAGACCCTGCACCGTCAAGTTCAATTTATGTTTTCAGTGCATCTAGATAAATTTAATTTAAGAATAAAGAACAAAGCACTCAAATTTTAATAAAGCAAATTAAAACAACAAACCAAAAGTGCATTCAAATAATAAAATAAAAATGCTCTAATGTAATTTAGCAGTCCTTGAAAATCTGGGAAGACAGAAATGTTTTTGCCTAGAACCTAAACTACTCATAGCAACAGGGGAGCCTCTTTGAGGAGGGCATTCCCAAGATAATGAATCATCACAATATGGCCCCTCGTCCCCTCACAGAGCTACAATTCCCAGAGTTTCCTGGGAAGAGTGATTGACCATCAAACCACTCTGAGAATTGTGGCTTCCTAACAACTCTCTTCACTCTTAACAAACTACAGTTCCTAGGATTCTTGGGCTGGGGAACCATGGCTGTTTAAAGTGGTATGATCCTGCTTTCCATGTATAATGCAGATGGGCCTTAGAGTTTTAATGTGCGTTAGATTTTGCTCTGATCTGACTTCATAATTACATATTACATTGTTTTAAAGTACTATCAGCTGAAGAGAATCCTCAACTTGGATCAATTATCTGTTCAAAATATTGTTTAGTCATATGAAGAGCAAGAATTTTTATATGGCATTTCTGGACATAAGCTCAAGATTATTGTCAAAGCCAAGATCTAAAAGGCCAAGTCATCCTTTCCAACCACAGCACTTCCTGTTGTCTAACAAGCTGTTTCCATAATCCAAGGGATCTTCAGTATTAGCTTCGGCACAAGGAAAAGTGGTTGGAAGGTGGTGGTGTGGGGAATGGAGACTTCACAGTATACAGAAATGCTTGTGTGCATCTGAGGTGCTTTCTGGATCCTAACCAAAGTGTTACTTTATTTGATGGTACTTTTAAGTTACGGAAGAAAGAAGCAAGTCTACATTTTAGTCATGATTATTTCTGAAATAGATATGGAATGGTAGCAATGCACAAGGAATTGCTGCAGTGTTAGCAGGTGGTGTAAGAACAGAGATGACAGTAGTTTTGCCAAAGCAGCTTTGAATGAAAATCCAGAAGCCACGAAGAAGATTCATTACATGACTTGTCAGCTGAAGCAGGAACCACAGAAATTATTTTTGTTCATTTGTCCTTTTGATCAACATTCTGAAAACCATGAGCAGCTGCAGCTACAAAACTGAACGGGAATGAGCTCACACTATGTGCAGGCCAAGAGTAGAAAGGAAAACCTCTAATGCAAACATATGTATTATACCCCTACAAACTGAAAATAGATGTGGAAGGACAGGCGATATATATTTTTAAGTGGATCAGACCGGCTTTGAACATGAGCTAAGTAATAGGAAAGGGGGGGGGAAGAAAACTGCTTATTGTAGTTAAATCCACTTATTGTAGTATATCCACTATATACACCTTAGGGACGTGGGTGGCGCTGTGGTCTAAACCACAGAGCCTAGGGCTTGCCTATCAGAAGGTTGGCGGTTTGAATTCCCACGACGGGGTGAGCTCCTGTTGCTCGGTCCCTGCTCCTGCCAATCTAGCAGTTCGAAAGCACGTCAAAGTGTAAGTAGATAAATACCTAGGTACTGCTCCGGCGGGAAGGTAAACAGCATTTCCGTGTGCTGCTCTGGTTTACCAGAAGCAGCTTAGTCATGCTGGCCACATGACCCGGAAGCTGTCTGCAGACAAACGCTGGCTCCCTTAGCCAGTAAAGCGAGATGAGCGCCGCAACCCCAGAGTCGTCCGCGACTGGACCTAATGTCAGGGGTACCTTTACCTTTACCAGCCTTATACCAGACTATTTACTTCTGAGCTCTGCTGCTGTGTATACCAAACTCCAACATTAGTGTGTTAAGCAGGAGAGAGGGAAAGGAGTTCTGAGAAATTTTTAATGAGCACACTATTGTGATCAAACACGTCCCCTTTTTGTGCATATTGATAGCTTTTTACCCCAGGTTTCGCTGGCAATCTCGAAAAGGCTTTAATTTGGTACAGCAGAAGAGCTGTAATGAGTATATTCAGTCTTTCAATGACTTAACAACTGTGCATCAAAGAATAATACAGTAAAGATGAACAACAGACAATATGCACATAATAGAAAATAAGAGAAGTTTCGGAAACAAGTTGTCAGCAAATGTAAAATGTCAAAACAGCACATTTTGTAAAAAAAGGGATGTTAACGAATAAAAGCACGTACTGAATGATCTAGTCATCTTTGAATCTGCTGTCATGCTAATGGTCCCATTAATTATGATTTTGTTTGTGCTTTTATTTTATTTAGAGCACTAGCTGTCTGCTACCTAATGCGCCCGTACATAACAATTCACTGTGTCCATTACTGGGGATAAAATAACAAGTAGATTGGGAAGATTTGAATGTTTTAGTCTTGGTAGGCATCACCATTACTTCTGTGTACTAAGTATGTGCTTTTTCAGGCCCACTTCAGAAATCATCCTGAAGAACCGTGTGCCTTTCAAACAATGTAAAATTGCCAGCAGCTTGTATCTCTGCAAATGGAAATGCTAGCGGCAGCACACAGCTTTAGACCAGAGAGAGATGTAAGATGCTGATGCAATTGCTACCAAATATCCCTGGGTATTAATCTTTAATAAGCTGCTTCATATGGTGCTCATCTTAAGTCTTCAGCAAGACTTATCCCTACTGTGTCTCTTCCACATTGTTTCCTTCAGCGCAAACGAATTGTGCACCATCCCAGGCACCATAGAAATTTGTTTCAGCATATCCAAACCCTGAACTCTTCCACATTCCATGTGGAATGCTACAATATGCTACTAGGGGGAGAATGATGGGACCCTATGCAGATCGTGGCAAGGACCTCCTCAAAGGGGAATGCTGTGTTCATCCCTGAGTAAGGTGATGCCTGTTTTCTGGACACTATCTCCAATTTAGTTCCGGCAGTGCAGGGTGTTCCTAAGTGGTCATATGTGACTGTGAGACAGGGTTGCCTCTTGGGTGCTGACCAAGGAGCCTTGCCGTGCATTTTAAGATCTTTTGTTTGCTTTTTGCTCCTGCATGTGCCAACCTTAGTTTATTATTATGCTTATGCTGAGGCACAGTTCACACAATGGGTTTCTCCTGCATGTCAGCAGTGATGAGTTCTCCTTGGCATGTTACCATGTCCACAATCACATGGGGATGTGTGCAACACAGGTCAACAAGAGTGGAGCCAAAAGCAATTTTGGCAAGTGCAGACCAACACTTTCCCCAGCCTGGAGTCCCTGGAATTGCTGCAGCCTTGCATGTGTACTGTCTGGGGCTCACACTTCTCTGTCAGCATGTCTCACCCTTCTCAGTCACTGGGTGGAACTGCACATGTGAAGGAGAAGTAACCAGGCCACGATCTATTTTCAATGAGCTAAAATAGGCAAATAAACAAGAGCCATTTTTCTCTCCCTGTTAAAGTGGCTGTAGGCAGACACTGAAGGGAATTAATATGAGTAACAGTTTTACTTGGCGACTTCTAAGGAGGCCAAGAAATTGGTGTTAACCTGAGCATCCCATCTTTTTAAGTCTAATGCTTCAGGGCATTATGTTGATTTATGAATCTGCTTGCCCACCAGCTCCCTCACTTCTTAGGATCGGGTTGATGTGTGGAACCCATGAGGAAGATGGTTGCTAACCTCTTTTAGTGTGGTGCATTACATTTATCACAAATTGATAATAAAACTTAAATTTAAGTTGGTCATTTGAATTTAATCCTTAAGCCAGAACTGGAATTAGTTCCATCCATTACTTTGCAACACTCAAACTACATACCGTTGCAGCTTGGACACATATAAGGCATCCAGATCTACCAATCTCTCTGTAAGGGATTTGTGGTAAGCAGCTCCAGAACTACTATTAATATTAATAGACCACTGGCACAGTTCAAGGCAGGTTAGGCAAGCAATATTTTGCCATAAAATATACGCCCAATGAAGTAAAGATGGCTTCATTATTGTGCTAATGGTTTCCTCAGCAGTAGAAAAAAACCCCAATAAATAAAAGGGAAACAGAGCTGCACAATAAAGAAATTAAGCAGTAAATACTGGTGTCAGTGTTGTCTATGAAGAACTCATGAATATTCATAAAATGGCAGAAAGTGATTGCTGGCATCCTGCATTGCCCCTTTTTGCAAATAACAATTAGCAGCGAGGTTGTAAAAAGGATGCAAATTTGTGCATTGGTGACAGGAGCTAAGAAGTCTTGATAAATTGAGGCTTTGTGTATTCTGCAACAAACTGGCTTGTGAATCAGATGGCAAGACAAAGATAAAGCCTTTGTGAAAGATGCTAGAAATGCAACCATTCAGTTGCAAATGCAAAAAGCTCTTTTTTAAAAAAACACACAACAACAACACTATTTAGACAGAGGTCAGCTCTGGAGATGTTCTCTGAGGAATGGAAAATCTTTTCCGACATTGGCTCCAACTAATTCATTGCTCCCTCCCTCCTGCCCCCTTCCATAAAGTGTATATCTGATCATGGGAGGCCAGTACTGAGGGAAACCCATCACCACAGACTCTTCAGCAGCAAGAACCCAGCAGCCCAAAATTGCTGTAATGTTAGGAAGTGCTATAAATGTCTGCAAAAGAATGTTATGAGATTTTTTTAAAAAAATGCTGGAATTCTATGGTATAGGTGTGATGTGCAACATTACTTGGCACTGTGAGCTTGATCAGTAATTCTCAGGCAACAATCAACAGCATAAAGAAATACTGAAATATAGCAATATGAAATACTCTATTTTAATTGCCTTAAATTAAAATAAAACAGACTCGTAGAGTTGAAGGGACCTCAAGGGTGATCTAGTCCAATCCCCTGCAGTGATAAAGCCCTTGCCACTGAACCCAAGAAATAAACTGCAGAACTTGTTGTTTTGTTTAGTCGTTTAGTCATGTGCGACTCTTCATGACCCCATGAACCAGAGCACGCCAGGCACTCCTATCTTCCACTGCCTCCCGCAGTTTGGTCAGACACATTGGGATAGCTTTGAGAACACTGTCCAACCATCTCGTCCTCTGTTGTCCCCTTCTCCTTGTGCCCTCCATCTTTCCCAACATCAGGGTCTTTCCCAGGGAGTCTTCTCTTCTCATGAGGTGGCCAAAGTTTTGGAGCCTCAGCTTCAGGATCAGTCCTGAAGCTGAGTGAACACTCAGGGCTGATTTCCTTCAGGATGGATAGGTTTTATCTTGCAGTCCATGGGACTCTCAAGAGTCTCCTCCAGCACCATAATTCAAAAGCATCAATTCTTCGGCGACCAGCCTTCTTTATGGTCTAGCTCTCACTTCCATACATCACTACTGGGAAAACCATAGCTTTAACTATACGGAACTTTGTCGGCAAGGTGATCTCTCTCCTTTTAAAGATGCTCTCTAGGTTTGTCATTGCTTTTCTCCCAAGCAGCAGGTGTCTTTTAATTTTGTGACTGCTGCCACCATCTGCAGTGATCATGGAACCCAAGAAAGTAAAATCTTTCACTGCCTCCATTTCTTCCCCTTCTATTTGCCAGGAGGTGATGGGACCAGTGGCCATGATCTTAGTTTTTTTGATGTTGAGCTTCAGACCATATTTTGCGCTCTCCTCTTTCACCCTCATTCTTTAATTCCTCCTCACTTTCTGCCATCAAGGTTGTGTCATCAGCATATCTGAGGTTGTTGATATTTCTTCTGGCAATCTTAATTCCGTCTTGGGATTCATCTAGTCCCGCCTTTCGCATGATGAATTCTGCATATAAGTTAAATAAGCAGGGAGACAATATACAGCTTTGTCGTACTCCTTTTCCAATTTTGAACCAATCAGTCATTCCATATCCAGTTCTAACTGTAGCTTGTCCCACATAGAGATTTCTTAGGAGACAGATGAGATTATCAGGCACTCCCATTTCTTTAAGAATTTGCCATAGTTTGCTGTGATCGACACAGTCAAATGCTTTTGCATAGTCAATGAAGCAGAAGTAGATGTTTTTCTGGAACTCTCCAGCTTTCTCCATAATCCAGCACATGTTTGCAGTTTAATCTCTGGTTCCTCTGGCCCTTCGAAATCTAGCTTGCTATTGTGTCTGTCCTTCCCAAGACAGATGAAGCCTGCTTTCATGTGGCTAAGTGTCTGAGTGCTGCCACCAATATATTTTGTCACCCCTACCCACTTCAAGCTTTGGGGTGACCCAGTTTGATTTTGAGCAGTTCAAAAGCCTCAATTTAGTATTATCCAACTTTCTAACAGGCCTACTTGCAATAAAATATTACAAACAGAAATATTACCAGAGACAGGGTTGTATCAAACGAAGCCATCCCATCCATGCAGGGACTTCTACTTGCACAGCGGAACTTCCTCTCCCTCTCCTCTCCCCTTGTGTCTCCAACCCTCTGGAGCAGATTTTTGGGGGGGGGGGGGAGATGAGAGGGAGGGGAAGTTCTGAGCTGCAAGTGGAAGCTCTTTTGAAAACAGGATGTCTTTGTTGTGCACAATCCATAATCTCCAACTGCTATTTACAGATATGATGTTGTCTCCTTGAAACCAGCTGATTCCTATTACTGAATTAGTGTCAAGAATAACTCTTTAGCTGTCATGCAGTCATTCTCTCAATTTTCCTTATCCATTACCATCACTGCTCTAACCACTGTTCTTGCTAACAGCTACCTGATGTCCAACAAATGACTTGCTAAATGCTGCTGTTTCATCCTCTTCATCCCCTCCCAAGTCCATTATTTCCTATCTTTTGCTCATTTCTGACACAATTCCCCCCGCCATGTCAGTCAGTTCAAAGCACCTCCAGAAATATATAATGACACCATGATGCCACTTTTCTCACGAAATCTCAACACTCTGCTATCTGTTGCCTCAACTTTCAGCTTCAAGACTTACCTTGAAAGCTCTCCACATCTCTGTCCGCATCTCTTTGCTTGACACTGGTTCACTGACCTCATTTTCCACCCCTCTGCTCCTCTGTGCTATCTGCAATATTGCTCCCTCTGTCCAGGACAATCTGTTTTCATCCAGATTTCATCTTCTCCTTCCTCAAATCCAATTTCTAGACCACTTTCTTTACCTCCAGAGTCACCCAAGCTTTGCCTTACTTGTACATTTGCTGCCATCTCATACTCACTCATCCAATTTCTGAATTATTTGTTCATTGCTCTCTTGTTCACCTAACACAGTTCATAGATTGTGAACATGAGGTGTATAACCACAGTTACCGTATGAGAAGAAGCCACAGAGCTCCCCCTCTCTTCCTCTCACATGACTTCAAGGGCATTGTTAGCTTCTCCTTTAATTTAGGTTTACCATAGTTCAGCATGTCGTCTGAACAACAAAATGAGGTTAATCTTAACTATGGTAAATTGAAGTAAGCTAGTTCCATAAACCACTTTGGCTTGTTTCAAGTAACTAGTTTAGATTAACTACAGTTTGTCCAGGATCAGGTGTACAATATACAATGGAAATGGAAACATTTGTACATCTCCTCATGGCTACATCAGAGGGTGAGTAAAGCTGCATGAGCCTAGACCTCAAATGAGGCTGTTGTTTTAAATCGTGCCTTTTATGGTGGCTGAAATTACTTAAATCCCAGTGCACAAATAAATCATAGAAACATAGAATTGTAGAGTTGGAAGGGACCCCGAGGCTCATCTAGTTTAACTCTCTGTGATATAGGAATCTCAATGAAACCATACATGACCAATGGCCACCCAACCTCTGCTTAAAAACCTCCAAGGAGGAAGATCCCACCGCCTCTCAAGAGAGTCCATTCCACTGTCGAACATGTCTTACTGCCAGAAAGTTCTTCCTGAAGTTTAATCATTCCAGCGACATGGCTCATTCTGACAGATTCTCCCTCATACATGCAATATACAGTGGTGCCTCGACTTACTAATCTAATCTGTTCCGAAGGCACCTTCGTAGGTCAAAAAAATTGCAAGTTGAAAAACGCCATTGGAAACGCGATTTCCCATAGGAATGCATTGGAAATGGAAAAATTCGTAAGTCGAAGCAACCCTATCTAAAAATCCCTATCTAAAACCGCCGCGGTTTCCTTTCAGATGTTGAGACATTCGTAAATGCCATTACCCCCATTCGTAAGTCGAAAAATTCGGTTGTCGAGTCGTTCGTAAGTCGAGGTACCACTGTACAGTACTAGCAATTGGATGTGAACAGCTCAATTTGCATTTTGGTACTGTATATCAAAATTTTGTGTTTGTACTTGCTTATCTTCAGCTTCGGGGAATTATTGATTGTACTGAAATAATGAGAATCTTCCCCCCACTTCTCCTATGCTATTCCTAGCTAGTAGAGAGGAGAGGGGGGGGGAGAGCAACTAAACACAAATAACCAGACTTTCCATATTGTTTATGATTGGGCACACTCTGAGGACCAGAGATGATGCTAGACATTTGGCAATGTGGCAGATTTTTAAAAATTAATAGCCAGCATGTAGGGAGGGTCATTTTCCTTGGTTCCTCTCTAGCTATGATCCTGATGAAAATCTCCCCTCAGGACTCGTATTAGTCGGGGGGGCAGGGATGGGGACGGGACGACTCCCCACAATAGCTAATTGTGATAGTGGCTAGGGAGAAAAGGGTTAAACCTGGGTGCACTCTGTAGTCTGTTCCGAATGAAAATCGGGAAACTATATGTATATTTTTTCTTATTATTATTAGAATATTTTAAAAGCACCTGAAAGGCTTCAGGGTTTAGTATCGCATCTAATTTGGCCTTGAGCTTGTATAGTTTTTAGAGCTTGACTGTAGGAATAAGAAATGCATATTTTTGTTATTGTACGTTTGTTACAGAAAACTATACAGTATATTTCTCAGGGCTGGGGAACAGAAACACAACACACAACATTTTATCTTCACACAATGCAAAAGCTTTTGTTTTCCGGCACTTGTTATTTAACTGTTACCAGCCATGGATGTTTAGCTCCTGGGTATAAGGATACATTGCTGGATGAGCAAATGTCTTCTTGTTTTGGCTGCTGAAGCACTATTGAAAGATTACCCTTTGAAAGTATCTAAGACAAAACACTTTATATTGATCCAGCCACATCCAAAGAGTCAAATGGGACACCAGGAGGATCAGAAGCAAACACCTGGACACAATAATTCCTCTGCTACAATATACTGATTTTAGGGCTCATTTACACTGTATTTCACCTTATGATAAAACAGCTCTCCTAAGGCAAGCTTTGCCATTATTGCAAGTTGCAAACAAACCCATATTTTACGGTCAGAGCTGGAAAAGCCATCATCAACTGGGAGCAGGGAGTCCTCATGTTACCTATTTGTTGTTTGTAAAAGCTGCATTTCTTTACAGAAGATGGAGAGGACCCCAGATAGGACCTGCCTTTTTAACCCAGCCTCTTTGATTCTAGAAAACTAAAGATCGCAACCAGAACCGCGTGTTATTTGGTCAAGGGCATTTTGCAAAGGTTAAATCTTCTCTAACAAAGTGTTATCATATGTAGTTTCATTTCAGTGCCTTGTGTTGGACAACTTGAGACAGGATTTTATGATTGCACACACATTACATCACCGAACACCTCCAGGCATGTGCAAAAGTTTGTGTATCTGCACTGCTGGATTTACATACAGTATAAGCTAAACAATCTATAGCTTAGGGCCCCACTCTCTTGGGGCCCCCCAAAAAATTTAAAGAAAAAAAACACCTGGATGTACATTTCTGAAATATAAGATAAAAAACAAATAAAATAAAACCTACACACAGCAACAGCAGCCTGCTAGCCTGCTCCCTAAAATATCACTGGTTTTAGATTCTTGTTGGGTCCATAAATCTAGTTACAGGTAGCCGTGTTGGTCTGCCGTCGAAACAAAATAAAAATAAAATAGAAAAATTCCTTCTAGCAGCACCTAAGAGATCAACTAAGTTTGTCATTGGTATGAGCTTTCATGGGCATGCACACTTCTTCAGATACCCTTCAGATGCACACTTCTTCAGGTATCTGAAGAAGTGTGGATGCACACAAAAGCTCATACCAATGACAAACTTAGTTGATCTCTAAGGTGCTACTGGAGGGAATTTTTCTATTTTATTTTTATTTAGGTCCATAAATTATATAGCATATATTCAACACAAAAAACAGTGACAATTTGTTGTTGGCAAAGGACAGCTGGACATATAAAGGGTCCCATTACCTTCAGGAGCTTAGGGCCTCATCAAACCTAAATCCGGCCCTGTGTATCTGAATCAAGGCTTGCTGCTTTCTCCCTGACAAAAATTGGTAGTAATGAATGGTTGGGAAGCTGACATTTACCAAAGGCTCTGAAGGAGTATTTCATTGGGCGACTATGAGAATGTCAAAATGGTGAGTGGTTTGCAGGTGCCTGCTGCATGTTTCTGATGATTAGGGCAGCTTACTGCTGCCAGTAACCCTGCTGGAAAGTTCACTGGGGGATGAACTAATATTAGTGGGCTCAGTGTGTGAGTGTGTGATTGCAGCCTTAGATTCCAGTTACAGAGTGCACAGGGTTCTCATCCAAGTAATGGGGGCTTGCATGAAATCTCACCAGGCTTGACTCTCATAATGTCAGCAGATGCTTAGTTAGGCACTTCGCTGACTGCGGGATCTGGTTTATAAAAGCAGTAGGCATTGCTGTTAACATGACTGGTCCCTCTGCCACTGGATCCAGCCAATCTCAAACTCTTCCCTTGCTTCTGTCTGGTGTTGCTTTGATAGTAGGGATGGATTGATCTGTCAGTTTTGATTCTCCATTTTCTCATTTTTGTAGTCATAACATTCAGTTCTTCACACTTCTGCGGTGATTTGTATTTTTAAGAAATCTTCACAAAGTATGAATTTCTCCTAATAAACACTTTTATATGCAGTTTTCAGTCATCTGCACTATTACGTAGCCATGTCCCTATGTATAATCCACATATAATTCCACTGTTATCTTTATAGGTACACTTCTCACTAATATATGCATTTTTTTGGTAAACATTGTTTGCTAGGAGAACTGCACTGCAAAATTCAGAAAATTGTGAATTTTGAAGGATGGCTGGAAAATTAGTGAGTTTCACCTTTCAGTACTAATTGAATTGAGTTTATTCTGCTTGTTCGTGTGCATGATGTCCTTAAGTAGCCTAGTGCTATGCCCGTCTTGGCTTGCTGAGCCTCCAGCCATGTTCCTAGTCTCTCTTTTCCTGAACAATCGGACTTGACTCTTAATTCTTGACATGGCTTGACCTTTTGGCTCCATTCCTTGGTTCTACAATTTTGATTTGGCTCTGGACTTTATTTCAGTTTGGATTTATTTTGGACCATAATGCTGCTACTATTCTTTGAGTTGAAATTGGCCTCTGGGCAACTGCAGTCTTCCAGATTCTATCAGAGGAGAGAATTGGAATAAACTCTGTGAGCCAAATGCACATCTTTACCCATAGTGAGTTTCTGACAGTAATTGGAAACGTCATAAGCTTTAACTCCACAGCAGAGTGCAAAGCAAACCTTCCCCTTCCCCAAATGAAATGCAGAATTGTCTAGGTGTATTTAAATGAAAAAAGAATGAAATTGCTTTGGGAAGATTAATTTCCAGATAGGCGTAAATTGCCAGAATTGAATTTGCTCTCTGCTATCATTGGAGTCCACGTATTGTACAGACAGAAAGTCTAAAATCCAATATTTCAAGAACTCATATTTTAGGGAAAACAAAGTAGATATGGAAACAATCTTTTAATCAGTCATTTTAATAGCTATGACCTATACTGTTCCTCATATACCCAAGACTACACTTTTTAAATAGAATAAATCAAAACTACCCCTTCCTTTTCCTCCTCTGCTTCTTAAGTTGTTCACTTTAGGGAAAAAATACAAATAAAAAGTTGTGTATTTTAAGTTTGTTGCATTCAAAAACCAAAAAAACCACAATTAATTAAAACATAATGAACCAGTAAAGAGATCAGTTTTAAATAGTCTAAAATCATTCAAGGTTAAATAGTCCTTCATCCTACATAATAGCTATTATTCAATGAATAATAATTACCATAGGATTCAAACTATATAAAATTTGGCTCAAGGAAATAATCAAATGAGTTCTGAAAATATTAGGGTGCAAAGAAAAAGATGCTGAAACATTCTGTTTCGCACATAAAAAGTGGCACTTGTCCTTAAATGACACATCTGCCTTCAATCTCAATACTTTACTGGGTTTTCCTTTAACAAAGCAATAAAGGATGGGGTTATTTATAAATTTATAAAGCAGATGTCCTATGATTTCCTGAGCTGTTCCGAACAGATAAACATATGAAAGAGAGGTCTTGCCAAGTTGGGGACGAAAAAGCTTCAGATGTTATATTAGAGTGTTGCTTCACCATCTGTATATATTCAGTTGATTCCAGTGTTGGAGAGTGTGCATGTTTTATGTATGACTGGGTTATAAATAGCATGCAAATGTTACTAGGACACAGTGTGGCTTTGCTATCATGATGAATCTGATTTCCAGATGCCCTACAGCAATTCAAGTGAAAGCCTCATGGAAGGCTGATGATACTGTATGTTGATTCAATTCCATTCTAACAGCTGTGGTTCGCTCACTTCAGGCGGACACAAACTTTTGACAGTGAATGCTGAGGTTTACTATCACCATTATAGATCACGGGTAGTGAGGCAAAAGCAACTGGAGCCACTAGGAGCCACTGTGGAGAAAAGGCTATAAAAAGGAATGGGGACAAAGATCTCCATGAGCTATTTGTCCAGTATGCCCTTCTCTCCGCCCTCTTGATTTCTCTACAATGTTCTGGGAAACTAGGGGGAGGGGTGCTGGTCACAGCAGGAGGGGGAGAGCCTTCCTGATCTTTGCATCCTGGACCCCCTCCTCTCTAGCATCTGAATCAGGACTGTTCTCTGCCCCAGCCTCTTCCTGCTCACCCAATCATGTTGCCTTTTCAGCTTCTGACATCTCCCCCTCCCACCTACCCCCTCTTCTCCCTCCACCACCAACTCTACGTCTTCTTCCCTGGGGTTTCCCCTGCTGGTGCCTCCCTCCAATCTGCATTCAACCAGTCCATGACACTGTCCCACATTTCCTCCAAAGAGTTCAAGGTGACATACATGGCTTTCTTCCTCCCTGTTTGATCCTCACAACAACCCCCAAAGGTACTGACCAACCCAACGTCACCCAGCGAGTTTCATCACTGAGTGGAGATTTGAATCTTGGTCTCCTAGTCCCACATTCTAACCACTACACTACTTGCTTTAACTTCATGCATATCAATGCAGGTCTGGAACAACATACCTGGGATTATTCTTTTTTTCTCTTTACTATCTATCTATCTATCTATCTATCTAATCAGGTAGATTCTGCTGGGACAGTGAGACCTGGACCAGCACTAGGATTTCAAAGTCTTCTGGGCAAGAGGAGATCAACTGGGTCCTGTAAGCAAGAGTAAATATACATTCAAACAGAAAGCGCAATCAAAGTCCTCTTCTGGATCACTCATTCAAACAGATCAAGCCAATTGCTAAAAACTTTATTAAAAAGTCACTTTCCAGCTCTTAGTGGTATAACTGGAGGAATGTGTTATAGTGCATTCAGCAAAACTATGTTAGACTTTAGTTAATACCATACTAGATAAGAAGGAAAAACAAAGACTCTGTTTTTGAATATTTATTTATTTATATTTTATTTATTTGTTTGAAGGTTCCATCAAGATTCCATGGACCTCTTCTGTGGGACTCCAATCAGTCTCAGGGCCCCTGCATCCGCCTCGCCTCACTGACCTCTGGAGCAGGCCTTGATACTGATATTCTCAATGCCATTCAGCAAACTATGTGGGTGAGTGAGGATTTATGATCCAAGGTTTCCTTCCCAGGTCCAAGTCCATTGGCTAAGCAACTCCGAGAAGTGCTTTGTTTCTCCTTTATACATGTATCCCATTTTGATTTACTGGGGAGTTGAAAGACTTAAGATTTCATTATAAGCATGTGGGGGTATATGTGCTGGAGCCTAGGTTCAGCACAAACATGTCTTAAGTTTCTGAGGTAGAGCTGATAACGCCCCCACTCCAAGGACTCATTTTATCTGTGAACTATTGGCCAGCAGAAGTTCTCCAGATGGTGAAAGGCTCATTGGATTCTGCTGCAGCCCAACCAAAGACTGAACAAACGTTACTCAACTTCAGAGCATGTTGGGTGCCATGTTATGTTTTTAGCAAGTCAAGGCTCTAGAAGATGTCCTAGACATGACTTTGTTTCCTTTGTCTTAGCTGCTTTCAGCCTTTTTTCTTTGCAGAAGCTAATAGGGGGCAAGGGAGTGCAGATTGCTCGAAAGAGCTTAATCCCAATCCACCATGGTTGGTCAGAGCAAGTCAGGAAATTTTCGGTCTACTTTTGCTTGAGGGCATTATGACTTAATCTAGGGAGTCTGCTCTTAAGGCAGTGGCAACCTGACTTCTCCTAAAAATATTCTAGTGCCCTAATGTCCCTTTCAATTATAGACCAGACCCAAATCTCCACTGTTTAGGGAAGTTAATTGTGTGTGTGAAATCAACTCCATTTTTATATTAACCTTTCAATTTACCTATGATTCTGCTTGACTTATTAAAAGGATTTATTTGAATATTTTAAACCCTGTTACTCAAGCTAGTTCAGAAGTGTCTCTCTGTTTTGATGAGGATGGTTAAAAGTTATCTAAAAATGCTTTCACAATCTCTTAAGGGAAAGCCCAACTGAATGTATGTGCTCAGAAAAGGAAGCTTTTAAATATATCAAATAATATGCATCTGTTTCTATTGAAAATATAATGCAACATTCCATTTTTTGGTCCCATTTGTACAAATATAAAATTATTTTATCATGCCTATTTAGTAGTAGCTTTAAGGCAGCGAGCAAAAACTGCTTTTTCATGGAGCAATTGAATTTACTCTCCTTGTCTCCTGTTTTTTCCCCCCTTTTTGTTGCTTAAGAAATAAGTTAACTACTTTCCTCTAACGTTTTACTATTTGTTTGTGGCATTTTGTTTTATTCATCATTGCATATTTTTGTATTTTAAAGCTGTGTGTTACCTGCTTTTTTTAGTTCAAAAGCAAGACAGACATGTACATGTATATATATATATGTATGTGTGTGTATTTGTATGTGTCTGTCCTGCTTTTGAACTAAAAAAAACAGCTCCAAGGTATGTACAGTGGAACCTCGGTTTATGAACACCTCAGTTTATGAATTTTCGGTTTATGAACACTGCGGACCCATCTGGAACAGATTAATTCACTTTCCATTACTTTCAATGGGAAAGTTCGCTTCAGTTTATGAACGCTTCAGTTTATGAACAGACTTCCGGAACCAATTACACCCATGCTTCGGGTGAAGTATACTTCAGGTTGAGTACTCCGTGGACCCGTCTGCAATGGATTAATCCACTTTCCATTACTTTCAATGGGAAAGTTCGTTTCAGTTTATGAACGCTTCAGTTTAAGTACTCCACGGACCATCTGGAACAGATTAATCCACTTTCCATTACTTTCAATGGGAAAGTTCGCTTCAGTTTATGAACGCTTCAGTTTATGAACAGACTTCCGGAACCAATTGTGTTCATAAACCAAGGTACCACTCTATATATATATGTGTGTGTGTGTCGAGAGAGAGAGAGATCTTAAATATAGGATCATGAGGGCATGAAGTGACGTCAAAGAATGCATTATGAAATCTTCAAACTTAAATAGCTTGTTTATTGGATTTTTATTTTTTAATTTTTTTTATTTTTTTTTTTAAAAATTGGATTTTTAGAGGGATATGTACAAGCTTATGAAATGGGATGATCAATGTAACTTAACTCTCTTCATTCTTGCTCCATTTTGGGTCAAACGATAAGTACAATGGTTTGTAAACAGGAAAATGAGAGCACAAATCATGTGACCTTTCTTGAGCTCCTGAGATAGTGAGCTTCCAGATATGTAAATGCACACAAGAGTGGCAAATAAATATTCTGATTGATTCTAAGAGACTCTGTTAGCTAGTCCAGCATTAAAACAATGTAATTGTGCTTAGTGTTTATTCAGAGGATTCCCCTCTTTGACCCATAGCTTCTGATATTAACTTGGCGCTGTAAAAAGATGTAGGAGATCCAGCACTACAAAGGAGATCCAGCACTACAAAGTAAGCTCAGAGAAGTGCCCTTAATAAACTATCTGAGGTTGCTCTAACTTCTCTCCCATTTTTATAATCCATTCAAAATAGGGGTTTATTTCTGTGTATATGAGAAATGCTCTCGTTCTTGTAAATTTATTTTAGCTTTGACCTGTGTATGGACTTAAAGCGTTTTAAGAGTTATAAGGTTAGGAACTGTGTGGTGTATCCACATTTCACAGCATTTGATATATCAGACACAGTGTCCTAAAGTGTATCAGAGATAGTATTCATATCTGAGAATGCGAAATCTTGCCTCTTCCCGTTTGTCAGCTGTTCAGGTATAAACCGTTAGAAGCCTTGAGATAAATGCCCTAACAATGACAGATTACAAAATAGATTTAAGTGAAACATAAAAAGATGTAGTCTTTCTGTTTACTTCCTAAGTAATTCAACTCATCTATCTCTTTATTTTTTTGACAGTCTTTGAAATGCATAGTTAACAGACAGGTCACCCATATTTTTCATTTTTAGGTTACCACTACCTGCCTTCCTTCTGCAAACCTGCTTAATTTATCTCACTTATAGGAGTCAACGCTGTAATGCAGGTGTGGGGAATCTTTGGTCCTCCAGATACAACAAGCATGGCCAATGACTAGGGAAGATGTTAGTTGTAGATCAGCAAGATCTCGAGAGGCAAACGTTTCCCACACATGCTGTAATTATTTACCCACTTGCATGGGAGCTCAGCTTCTGAGTTGACATGTATAGGGCTGTGTTGTTAGGCAGCAATTTTATACACATTTCATGGAATCATAGAATTGTAGGATTAGAAGGGACCCTGAGGGTTATCTAGTCCAACCCTCTGCAATGCAGGAATGTCAAAATTTACCAGGGAGTAAGTCCTATTGATACTCAATTACTTACTAAATTACTTAAGGCAGTTGGTTTCAATGGGCCTACTTTGAGCATGACTAACATTAGATATCTCTGATTGGGGCTTACTTCTGAATAATGCTGGTGGGTGGTTCAGGAGTCAGAGCAAAAAGTGATGTTGCTCCCTTGTGTTTCATAGATGATGCAAATTAATGCTGCAGTGCATGTAGTATAACCCTGGACTGGTCTCCTGGTGTTATTTTATCAGTACCATAAGTCTTATCAATCTTGGGTCATTCAAGGTCTGTAATCTCTGAAGTCTGAGGGCGTGTGTTATGAAAAACTTTGAATTATGCAAGATAATAGATAAGGGATATTTCAAGAATTATGACAACACACTACAAAATGGGTTCTGTTCACTTCTCAAATAATTATAACCGAGCTTTAATTTTTAATGTGATTCAATTATTCATGGTAATATATCATGCTACTCAATGAGAAATCCAGCGATGACACAACACACATCTAGTGGACTGTGTTCAGCCTTTGGGGTTTCTAACACGGTCACTTTGTGAAGGAGGAGACTGTTGGAAGGGGATGAATAAACCAAAGTGTCAGACTAGGAAAGGTGAAGGTGCTGAGGTTGTGTAGCTCATCCACCCAGGCCAGTGGTGTTCTGTCCATTCTGGGAATGATTACACCCTCTCAAAAGGATCAGGTCCCTAGTCTGGAGGCACTTATTAATCCAGCATCATCATTGGAGGCTCAATGAGTCACCTGTGACTCAAATGTGCCCTTTATCCGCTCCACGTGATATAGCAATCATGAACATATCTGGGTGGAGATACCTTGGAAATAGTTACGCATGCTCTGCTCTCTTTCAGTTTAGACAACTGGAATTCATTGTATGTGCTGCTTCTTCTTCTTCTTCTTCTTCTTCTTCTTCTTCTTCTTCTTCTTCTTCTTAAAAAAGTCTGAAAGTTTCAGTTGGTTCAAAATAGAGCTGTAAGATTACAGTTTGGTATTGGGTGTTTCAGTCATATCACAACTGTGCTTTATCAGCTCCACTGGGTCCCAGTCCTTTCCTGCATCCAACTTAGGTATTGAAACCTTTAGTTCTTTAGAGATTCTACTCCATGGACCTCCCCCAAGTGAAATGATACCGATAGTCACTAGGGAAGAATACCTTCTTTGTGGTGGCACCCCAGCTATGGAATATCATCTCCAGGGAGGGTCACCTGGCTCCTTTTTATGGTCTTTTCAGTTCCAGGTGACCTTTCTGTTCATTCAGGTCTTTTAAGCAACTTGTCTTTTAAAAACAACAGTTGAACTCTGGTAGTTTTGAGTTGTGTAGTATTCTGCAAATGGAACCACTAACGCTGCATTCTATTATCTTTGCCATTTTTTTTAAAAAAATAATATGGTATTTTATTCTTCACTTGGTCCATTGCCCCATAATAGAGTTGGTGAGTAGACTTTACAATTCCTTAAATAAAAGATGTGATACTGGTAAGGGCAACCCTCTGTAAGTATCAGCTCCCAGACAGACCAGTACCATCACCCACCATTGTCAATCAGTGCTGTCACCCATACACCCCACATTGCCTACTTGGGCTCATACCAGGATATATTTTTTTAAAAAAAAATCTTTATTTTTAATTTGAAAACCAGCACTACAAAGAGAAGCTGTGGCCTGGAGGACTGCCGTGGCCACCAACTGCAGCCTCCCAATTCTCCCAATTTCTTTGTGCCCTGCCCTTAGTATTGTCAATGCTTTGTTGGAGGAAAGAAACATTTGGGGGAAAGAAGATGGCAGCTCCTGAAGACATCCAGACCAGCACAAATCCTTTCAGTGCCACAGAGAGAGAGAGAGAGAGAGAGAGAGAGAGAGAGAGAGAGAGAGAGAGGGAGAGAGAGAGAGGGAGTTTGCAGGCGGAGGGGGCAAGATCTTACCTGGGTCAGCAGAACATTTTAAAAAGATATTTGTGTACCTTGCACAAGGCTTTGAAGAAGGTGTCTTGAATAGAGAACTGGTTTTTGTTTTTGTTTTCTAAAAAAACAAAAACAACAGTACAACATTGGTAGCAAGAGAAGACCTACCAATTAACTTCAGGCAGGCTTAAGGTCTGTGAAGAAAACTTGTTTACTCGTACATGGCAATTCTGGTTAGAAAAATAACACCTTTTGCCTACAACATACAATTTCAGGTGCATAAGATGTTAAAGAACAATTTCCCAATCATTTCCAGCTGCTTTGCTCCAACCTTGTGATTATGGCACTGTTTGGATTTTGGTATTTTAAGAACACCACCTCAGGTGGTGAACCATAGGGGTCACTCTAGATAAACAAGCTTGCATGTGCCTGTCATCTGACTATTTCCCTCTCTCTGACTGGAATTCTTCCTGGAGAGTCTTCTTTTGAGTCAGTGTTAAAGCACATTTGCCTGTTTGGGGGGAGTGAGTGAGTGTGTGAGTGTGGAATGGGAAACACACAGCTCTGGATCATAGGCAGATCTTGTCTGAAAATGTGCACTATCTAATAATAATAATAATAATAATAATAATAATAATAATAATAATAATATATTTATATCCTATCCATCTGGCCGGTCCCCCCCCCCAGCCACTCTGGGCGGCTTCTCTCAGAGAAGCTTCATGGGATTTCTGATGAACCCATAAGCAGTTTGCTATAAACTGCTATGAGATGAAGAACAGCATTATTTATTACTTTTATTTTAAAAATATTTCCACCCTGCCTGTTTCTCCAGAGAGACTTAAAGCAGCTAACAAACACTTATCAAATCAGGATACAATTAACATACCACCTCCCCAAATCTACATTCAGATTGTTGTTGTTGTTGTTTAGTCGTGTCCAACTCTTCGTGACCCCATGGACCAGAGCACGCCAGGCACGTAAATTATATCCAATTCATTTAACAAATTCTAAGAGAACAAAGGGAACACAGAACCAAAACCAGCAAAAGAATTCATAATTAGGCGAAGGTGTTTTTATTTTTATTTTAAAGCCAGCTTTACTGCAAACCTGGTCACCTCACTTCCAGTCCCAGTCCCAATAACAGATCCTTGGGGGAAGCCTCCTTCCTCCATCCCTTTCTCTGTGAGAACTTTCCATTTATTCCTGTTCTCTGTTTCCTGTTCCTTAAGCAGTTACCTGATTTTCCATTGTGCATTGTGTGCATTGTGTATCTTATGCAAGCAGAGCAGGTTCCCTACCATCCACTGGAGGTGGTCACCCTCTGGAAACCTACAAAGAGGAACAAACTCCTGAACAGGCCTCAGTATTTCCATAGATGTCCCACTGTATGGCTTTCAGACAGAGGAGCCTTCCTGAATCCTGCTCCTTTGAAGCAAAGCACTGTAGCGATGCTCGAGCGCCCCCAGATTGTCGCTTGGCTGAGAAGCCCTCTTTCGCTGCCCTCATTTAATAACAAAATTAACGACCCTAATTAATAATGTAAGTAGCATTTCAGCAAGTCATGCTGCAGCATGCAATTGTAATTCTGGCAATAAAGTATTGAATATTATCACTCGTAACGGAAAAACCTAATAAAACTCCCATCTTATTGAAATGAATAAGTATTATTTTATTCAATCGGCAAGACTTTCAGTGACAAAACGCCTCTGCAAGGCAGGGGCTGGGTCCTGTGTCACCACCAGCCCAGCAAGCCACTAGCAAAGCGACTCTCTCCAAATGTACAGAAACTAACGAGCTTTTTAAAGGCTTGCCATAAAAATGGCCTTTTGTGTGCCGTGTGTATGGCCTGAAAAACACAGCAGTGCGCTTTCCCAGAAGGGGAGTAGATCTGAAATTGTCGAATGGGAAACAAATGAACAATGCTATTGAGCTGTATTTTTGATCTTCATCGTCCCATTTTGGAATGAAGTTATTGCCTTCCCTGTTGGGCAGAACAGTCAACCAATGTGGACCATGGATCAGGAGGATCATTGTACACTGCAAAAATATCCGTGCCCAGCATACTGACTCTGTTTTGATAAATGCGCATGTGTAGTGTGCAGCTACCTACCCACCCTACAATGCTCCCAGCATGTATTTATTTTGCTCCGTCTACCCCCATAGCCACTTGGGCATAGCCATCAGGGAATCTGAAAGGAAGGAGCAAAATGGAAAGGTATATGCACTGTTCTAAAACTTCAGACTTGAGAGACTTTACATTGTCAACAGGGACTAGAAGGTTGAGATAGAAGTTTATGCAGTTCTC
This sequence comes from Zootoca vivipara, assembly GCF_965207765.1. NCBI lineage: Eukaryota > Metazoa > Chordata > Lepidosauria > Squamata > Lacertidae > Zootoca > Zootoca vivipara. Next base: position 70,379,444 of record NC_142582.1, on the reverse strand, counting down.
TGATTCTCCCCTCCACAAGCCCTATGCCAGTTTTAGGCCTCTCATCCCTATCTGTATGATGCATGCAGTCGGTAGAGATGATACCCTCCAACATTTCTCTGATGAAAAAAAGAAAGTCCCATTCCATAATGATAATTTTACTATTTATACTCCACATTTCATATTAGGTTGCCCAGCCACTCTGGGCAGCTTCCAACATATATTAAAACATTTTTAAAAAAAACTTCCCTAAACAGGATTGCCTTCAGATGGTTTGGGGGTTGGATAACTCCATACCCTCCAACATTTCTACAATGAAAATCAGGACATCCTAAGGAGAAGCAGGGCATTCCGGGATCAAATCAGAAACCGGGACAGTTTCTCTAAATCAGGGATGTCCCTGGAAAACAGGGGCACTTGGAGGGTCTGAAAGTGCTGGACTAGGACTGGGGAGATCAGAGTTCAAGTCCCCGCTCAGCCATGAAATCCCCAGGTGGCATTGAACAATGTCTCAGCCCAATTGGGTGAGTCCTACTATTAAGAGGGTGAGGTAACCACCTCAGGCGGCAGATGCTGGGGAACAGTATCAGCAGTCCCTGTCTCAGCCTTTTCCACCTCAGCACCTATTCCTCCATAACAGGAAGGAGATGGCTAACCTAGGAAGTTTAGGAGTGGGATGAAAGAGGCTCCTTTCATGGCCACCGTACACCTGCAATGTGGCTTTTAAAATTGGCTTTTTTGCTGTTTTATCTATCTGTTTATTATTTTTCCTTTGGATTTTCCTGCTTGGTGCCTTGAGGGACATTTAATGGAAAAGTGGGATACAAAACTAGCCAATAAATAATAGATAATACATATATTATCTATTATTTATTTTGGGGGGCAATGGTTAGACCTGCCCCAGAACATGTAATGAAGTAACTGAATAAGTTTGTTTCCAACTAAGCTCCACACAGATGAAACCCATTGAAAGCAGCAGAGTTAGTAGTCTCTTAATTTCACTGGGTCTATTCTGCATAGAGCTAGCATTGGCTACAACCCTAAATATTCTCAAAGAACGAACTAGGTCAATTCCTACAACTGCTCATGAAGAAAAATGTCACAGTCATTTTATTTTACAGGCTTCTCTCTTCTTCACAGCAACACAGCTCTTCCCATAAAAGTTAAGCTGTGATTTGAAAGCCCCCACAGAGCCCTAAATATGCTGATGAACCCTCTGATCTTTTCAGGACTATTTTTTAACTTACATTTAGATAATCTTTTCTAGGTTCCTACCCTATGAAACTTTTATACTTTAATTGTGGGGGAAATGCCTCTTATAAAGCACATATATTAATTTCTCCAAGCTACTATCTAATGCTGCAGAATCTGTAACAAGAGGCAGTTTCTTACAATTACAGTGTAAATGTTTAATATGACACAGTGTGGAAGAAGATAGGGGGATAAAAGTTCTAAGTAAGTTAACCAAGTCCCCCTAAATCAGGCTTGTATGACATGTAACCCAACAGGGTTTCTCCCAAGTGCTTGACCATATTTTTTTATTGTGACCTGGTAGTACCCCTACCACATCTTTGCAACCTCGAGCCGGCAGCATCAGCGGGATACTTGTCAAGTTCCTGGTAGGCCACCAGAAATGATGGGCGAGCCACAATTTGGACAGGTATGTCCTAAACAGTGCTGATCATTCGAGTGTTTTAACAATCAACCCCTCTTCCCAGGGAACTCTGGGAATTGTAGCTCTGTGAAGGGAATAGGGGTCTCCTAACAACTCTTGGCACCCTTGACAAACAATAGCTCCCAGGATTCTTTAGGTGAAGCCATGACTCTGTAAAGTGTTATGGTACTGCTTTAAATGTATACAGCGGTACCTCTAGTTACGAACTTAAATCGTTCTGGAGGTACGTTCTTAACCTGAAACAGTTCTTAACTAGAGGCGTGCTTTCGCTAATGGGGCCTCTTGCTACCACTGCGCTGCTAGCACACGATTTTCGTTCTCATCCTGGGGCAAAGTTCTCAACTCGAGGTAACTCTTCCAGGTTAGCGGAGTTTGTAACCTGAAGCATTGGTAACCTGAGGTGTTTGTAACTCGAGGTACCACTGTATTGCAGATGGGGCCAAAGTACACAATGAGCAATCAACCCAATTTTTTACTACAACATTTGCACACAAGTTGTGCAGTGTTGCCATTAAGTGGTTGCTATCCTGTACTTTTGACTGTAGTTTCCCGTCACTTTTTTTTTTTTGGCTGCAAAAGTCCTTTGAAAAAGCAGTTTTGTTGTGCAAGGGTACTGTTTAGCCATTGCTATTACCTGCATTCTTTGCAAAGGGCTATGAAGTGTAGTGGTTAAGAGCAGTAGACTCGTAATCTGGGGAACCGGGTTCGCGTCTCCGCTCCTCCACATGCAGCTGCTGGGCGACCTTGGGCTAGTCACACTTCTCTGAAGTCTCTCAGCCCCACCCACCTCACAGAGTGTTTGTTGTGGGGGAGGAAGGGAAAGGATAATGTTAGCCGCTTTGAGAGTCCTTAGGGTAGTGATAAAGCGGGATATCAAATACAAACTCTTCTTCTTCTTCTTCTTTTATTGTGCAAAGGGCATCTACCTGACTGAATGAGAGACCCACATAAAAGTATGAAAGTCTGGAAAGTATGAGAATCAGTTTCAGCACAGGAGTATAAAGCATTCCAAGTCTAATGTCGTTTTTGTTCTCCAACACAAAACTGCCCTGTACAATCGGATTTCACCTTCCTTTTCTACTCATTTGTGCCAACCAGTTCAGCACCAGTCACTTACCCATATAGCAGATGTTGCTGCAACTTGCAACAGTTGCCACCTTGTGGCCTTTATTCTGAAAAATCAGCAATACGCGAACAAACAGTACTTACAGTACATGTTTCCATGCCTTGATGATGGAGATGACACGGGGTGGTAGGTGAAAGTTAAGAATGCAGTGTGACGAAGTTACAAATGACTTATGTACCCATATCTTTCTCATTGCATTTTCTCATGTATTGGGTGTGTGTGTGTCTTCTACCCTCCTCCCAGATCTGCTTCTGAGTTCTAAGAGCAATGAGTTTTACTGTCAACACTAATGAGCTAAACTTCAGAGCTAATGAGGCCTATCACAGGATGGTCTTTAATTTACCTCCTTGAGAAGGGGAGCTTGTTAGGACTCCAGATGGCATCTCTTGCTGATAAAACTTTGGGATATTGTTGCTCTCTACTTTACACTTGCAGTGTGGCGCTCCATCAACTTAAAGCACACAGCAAAGTTTGTTTTCTACCAAAGCATAGAAAAATGGCATCGGTATAAAGCATCAGATAATGACAGGATGACAGCCTAGAGCTGAGCGGTGTAACCTACCATGCAAATATATGCCTAAATGTTATGGCAGAATAAAGCAAGCACATAAAAATAATCTCAAAAAATCATGTGGAAATTCACATGTAAATATATTCCCCACTCTACCAAGGTTGCTTTCAAGGGTGTCCTTTGGTTCTGGAGCTTTATTTCTGAATTAAAAGCACACTTTAATTTTGTTAGTCCTCACTGACAGTGGTAGTTCATGCCTGCTGGGATTTGTAGGGTAGAAAACATAGATGGCAACAGGAAGTTGGAGCCAGAGACAATGAAAGGCAATGCCAACTGAATCTAGTTTTGTCCCCATCCTCCTTCCTGCTGTCTTCTACAAGGGGCAACATCGAGACTAATGGACTCATTTGCCCTCATGAAACATCCTTCGCTGTTCACTGGACATGTTTTCAAAAAGCCCATATCTTCCAACAAACCAAAGGAGGAAGAGAATTTTGGTGTTTAATTTCGGAAACCAGAGGTCTATAGTCTGCTCACATGTAATATTTTAGCAATTTGGAATAGCTTTTACAAACTTATTTAGCTAGAACCTGTAAAGAATGTTCTATTCTGATATTTTCCTCATAAACTTAAATGGTTGAAAATTGCAGCAAACTGAAGCATTTAATGATCCTGCTTACTTGGTGTGAATAATACACACCAGGGGACAGCTGTCAATATTTGTGTTATCTTTTAATTCACCTCAAGCTTTTCTGCCTTGAATTTAATTTGGCAAATTTTCTAGACTAAAGTGGGACTCATACTACAATGCTGACAAAACAGTGTGCGTTAAGGGAAATGTACGTGTTCTACTATCAAGTAATTATCATTTTCTTTTAAAATAAATCTTCCAAGGTATTTAAGGTTCAATAATGGTATTCAAAGTTTTATTCATTTATTTATTTTCAATGCACCAGTGTTGATTTTCCCATTGAGACAGATTTAAGCCTTCAACGTTAGTAAATATGCTGGTTAAATCTTTGCAGTTTTTTATATCTGATTTCTTGCTATGCAGGCTCTACAAGTTATACCTGTTTTTGTTTTACTGGCTTGCTTTTCAGGGGATGCTCATGGAGAGTGGGAAGTCACACAAAATCTGTGCAACAGCAGTAACACAGGACATTTTTTCCATACTTTTCCATATAATTCTGCCTACTTCTGAGCTGTTTGGGAAAAGCTTGCTAAAATTAATGTGCTGAATATTTATTTATTTCTCCAGCTTACTTAATTCAAAAGACAATTCAGACAATGTGAATCTAAAGTGAACTAGTTGTCTGGGTGCTCTGCAATGCACCCAGTTTGTAGCTTACAAATGCCAGCATTCGGCCTGCGCTCGCCATCTTTTTGCAGCACCACCATAAGCTGCAACATGGATATGTGAGGAAGTACACACAAGTAAAATGTTCATCATGATTACTTACAGGTAAAATAAGAACCGCTGACAGAACTGTAAGTGCAGAGACCTCTATGGGTAGATCAAACGGCCACAATTTTGTGGAGCAATAGCACCACAGAATAATTTGTAATCCCCACAGTCCTGCCATACACCCTGGACAATACTGGGATTTCAAAGACAGAATTGATGTGGGGTGGGGGGAGGATTTCCGAAAGGGGGCTCTTAGGCAAATCAATTGAAAAAAGGTCCACAACTTTTGGGCATCGTGGTTTTCTCTAAACAGGCTCCTGCTGGTCAAACATGGTTCACAGGGACAGAAACTGGGCAGGAATACCCTGCCAAGAAAATATACTTGCTTCTCCTAAGAACATTTTTCTCAGCCCTTGTTGTGTGCCCGGGAGGCATTGTTCAGCCCCAGGGCCACATCCCCTTTTGGGAAAAACGTCCAGGGGGCTACATTACTGTGGTGGGTGGACCCAGAGTCAGAAACCTAAAATTTTACCTTGATGAACTAGGCCAGTTTCTACACCCCCCCCTTTATCCTCCATCCAGTCAAGCTGGGGATATTATCAGGTTCAAGGACACATTCTTAAATATTTTGGGTTTGGGCTTCCCATTAATGAAAAACAGACAAAAGTATCTCTTTTTCCTGACAGGGCTGCAAGGAGATAAATTCATCAGCGTTTCTGAAGTGCTTGTATATTATGCTAATGAGGCCAACGTAAACCTAGACAGGTATGTCATTCTAAGAAAGACATGTGGAACAATCAATTTGATGGGTAGGGGAAGCACACCAGTCTTATGTGAAGTGCTTTCAAATGTAGCAACTTTGCTTCCAGAATTACCAATTAGAGCAATTCTTCCAGCCTACCTAAACTGCTGTATGTCCAATTCTCCCCATGACAGCCTATTCAGGATCCCTGTGCTGTATTTGGAGCTAGATCATTAAATAAGACATATTCCATCACTGTTGTTGATGCCCATCTCCTTCTGAGGAGCTGTCATCCTGGAGCACAGTTTTATTTTGGCGACAATTGGGGGGGGGCTGTATATCTCACCTCAATATATTTTAGATATAACTGCAGCTCTTAAGCTTGCAACCCACATCTCAGATTTGTTTCCTCCCACACAACACCTTCCCAATAATGGGTCACCTTACTTGAAATTCGGTATCATGATTTTGAGTGTCTACATCCTGTGTAATATAGGACTGGATCAGGCTCAATCCCCTCTGCTTTCCATTGTGGTTTTCTTTGGGAGCAAACAGAAGTTAACAAGTGATCCGAGGGCTTGTTTGCACATTGTTGCCACCACACGGAGACCACTTTAAATCACTACATGTGGCAGCTGTCAACTGCACGACAAGCATTTTGTGTGTTGAATTTCAATGTGTTGATGGAACACTTTTAATCAATTTAACAATTTAAGCCAGTACAAGCAGACAGTTTTGCATTATGTGCGGGAAATCATCCAATCTGGACTGAGCACAACTTTCCCGTTCTTCTTCTTTGGTGATCACTCGTAGCCGAGTAAGATTGTCTTCCATAAACACAGTTTTAACAATGAGTCCGTAAGTGACTATGGAGGCCGATTCTGGAGCCACACGTCCTTCCACAGTGGGGACATTGGTTTCCAGGCAGAAGTTGATCATGGTGTGGATTTGCCAAGCGTGCCTTCTGCTTAGCACGTTTCTCCCTTGCGTCCTGAGTTTGAGTGTCTTCAAAGCCCATGACACCTTTGGTAAAGGCTGTTCTCCAACTGGAGCACTCGCAGGCCAGTGTTTCCCAGTTGTCAGTGTTTATACTACATTTTTAAAGATTTGCCTTGAGACAGTCTTTAAACCTCTTTTGTTGACCACCAGCATTACTCTTCCCATTTTAAAGTTCAGAATAGAGTAGTTGCTTTGGAAGACGATCATCAGGCATCTGCACAACATGACCAGTCCAACGAAGTTGATGTTGCAGAATCATTGCTTCAACACTGGTGATTTTTGCTTCTTCCAGTACACTGATATTATTTCGCCTGTCTTCCCAAGTGATGTGTAAAAATTTTCGGAGACACCGTTGATGGAATCTTTCGAGGAGCTGGAGATGGCGTTTATAAGTGGTCCATGTTTCACACGCATATAGTAAGGTTGGTAGTACAATTGCTTTGTAAACAAGCACTTTGGTTTCCCTGCGAATGTCCCGGTCCTCAAACATTTCAATTGGGAGAAAGCCGCTCAGGCGATACTGGATTTCTGCATCATTGTTAGCCCTTGTGGAAAGGTAACTGCCTAGGTAGGAGAAGTGATTGATTGGATTTGTGGCACTGCAGAGGGGTTATTTTGTACTTGCTGGTGCAGCACTTTGTTTTTTTTGGATGTTGAGTGATAGGCCAAGCTTTTCGTAAGCTTCTGCAAAGATGTTTAGGATGGATTGGAGGTCATCCTCTGAGTGTGCGCACACTACGTTGTCATCAGCATACAGAAGCTCTATGACGGAAGTTACGGTAACCTTACTCTTTGCTTTCAGCCTGCTCAGATTGAAGAACTTTCCATCTGTTTGATATATGATTTCTACTCCAGTGGGGAGTTTCCCTTCAACAAAGTGTAGGATCATGGCAATGAAAACAATGAATAGAGTTGGGGCAATAACACAACCCTGTTTAACACCTGATCAATGAGAGCTTTGAGAGCCATTGTTATCTCCGGTTGTTGCTGTCATATTATCATGGAGGAGCTGAATAATGTTTACAAATTTATCTGGGCAGCCAATTTTCAGAAGGACAGTCCACAGGGCATTACGATTTACAGTGTCAAGAGCCTTAGTCAGGTCAAGGTCACCCAGCAGCTGCATGTGGAGGAGCAGGAAAGCGAACCCGGTTCACCAGATTACAAGTCCACTGCTCTTCACCACTATACCACACTGGAAGCGTTGCTTCAGTTTTTTGAACACTGCTTAGATAAGTGTTATAGAAATTAAAATAATCAATCAGTAAATCAATCATCAGTCTTAATAGTGCTTTATGAAAAGGCGGTTGAGTGCTTTTAAAAAAGTTTCTCTTACCAATGGGGAAACAGCAGCAGAAAAAAATTGTGTGATTTGATCAAAGTCACAGAACTGACTGTAAATTGTACAGGTCTCCTGTTAGTACCAGATAGCTAAAGCACATGCCTTTACAGTGAGATCCTGTAATTGGATCAACCTGGAGGATCTCTTATGCCTTCACAACACCTGCTGAAGTGGGTGCTGCCCAAAAGGTCCATCTAATCCAGACTTGCTTTCCATAAACAGAGACTTTGCTTGTTCCCAGTTTTCCAATATTTTCACAATATTTTCACATTGTTCTATTTTGGTAAATTTTACTATCTCAGAAAAGTCTATTTTTCATTTCAGCCTGAATACTAGGAAGTTTAACCTCAATCAGATTTTTTTTGGTCACTTTTTGTGTGACATGGATTCAGCATTTCTGTCTAATTTAAATATATCATATTTAAAACTCACCTCTTGGGCCATGGTTATTAGTGCAGTGCCCATGTTTGGGAAATTAATTGTGCTGGCAGAGTTATATTGTTGCACATAATGATTATTTCCAGAGGCACAGAACTCCAAGTGTTGAGTTTACCAAAAGCCTGGCTAGCCATGATGGTGATGATAATTTATTCATAAACATGTAACAAGTCAGGAACATACTGTTTAAAGTTCATAGAATATTAGAATTGTAGAGTTGGAAGGAACCCTGAGAGTTATCTATTCCAACCCTCTGCTATGCAGGAATCTCAACTAGCTCATAAATGACAGATTGCCATCCAACCTCCACTTAAAAACCTCAAAGGAAGAAGAGTCCACCACCTTCTGGGGGAGTCTGTTCCACTATCAAACAGCTCTTACCAGCAGAAAGTCCTTCCTGATGTTTAGTTAGAATCTCCTTTCTTGTAACTTGAAGACATTGGTTCGGGTCCTACCCTCTGGAGCAGCAGAAAACAAGGCTTTCTCCATCTTCCATGTAACAGCCCTATAGATGTTTGAAGATGGTTATCACATCACCTCTCAGTCTTTGCTTCTCTAGGCTAAACATACCCAACTCCCTCAACCATTCCTCATAAGGCTTGGTTTCCAGATCCCTTTATAATCTTGCTCATCCCCCTCTGCACATGTTCCAACTTGCCTAGAATCATGTTAGTTTAGTTTAGTTTAGTTTATTGCTGCTTCACCTCATTGTTGACTCGTGTTACGTTTGTGCTCTACTAAGACCCCTAGATCATTTTCACATGTATTGGTGCCAAGCCAGGTGTCCCCCATCCTATATCTGTGCAACTGATTTCAAAGGCAATAAACAATAACTTGATCAGAGGCCTGTCAAAACACCCTAGTAGTTCTTAACTTTACAAGGGTGTCCTTGTTGCTATAATCTTTAAAGTGTTATATATTACAGTGTCTGAAGCCAGCTAAAATGTCCTCTTCACTAGAGTGGAAATAAGTTACCATGCAAGAAAAGTTGGATGAAGTAATATCTCAATGTATAACAAGACAAGCCTCCAAGCACTTCACAACGACTTCCCCTCCACAGTGTAGTGTTTTTACTCCTAGGCAAGCTTGCAATGACAGTGAGCACATCTGCTACTCACTTCTTTTCCCCCTTCATCTTCTGAGGCCTTCCTCATAAAAGGTTGAGAGAGATAACACAAAGAGAAGATGGCCTGTCAGGAAAATTGATAGTGGGGAGGACAGACTGCTTTTTTTCCCCATTTCCCCAAGCTCACAGCAAAGTGCCTGGTCAGTTGGTTAAACATTTTCTGCTTTTCTGGTGTTCCAAGGTGTTTTGTGCAAAGTGAATCAAATTAATTACGTGCAGCACTTTGCCACAGCAAGATGGTAAGCCCATTCAAGGAGGGATCAATATGAAGTGGGGCTGCAAGTACAAGGCTCTGTGTTTAAACGTTTCAAAGTTCAATCCAAGAATCGTTGCAAGAAGAAATGTGTTTCCTTCCTGCAGTTTCCAGACAAAGTAGAGCATTCATAAAGCCACGCTTTGGTTCCAAACCCCGGCTCCTCTTAACTACAGAGCAGCTGCGGCTGCTGCAGAACACCTAAAATTAAAACTCGTTGAAACTGGCACCTATATAGCCGAGGCAATATGGGAAACTTTTGATAGGTTTTCCGGATAAGTCACCAGAGATCACCCTAATGGTCTGGAAGAAAAGCAAACTTTCAAGCAGCTTTCAATTGGGACACTCTCCACACCTGCACGTCCCTTACATACTGAGTTCCATGCGCTAGAGTTTGAATGCAAACATTAAATACTCCGTGCTACTCATGTTATTGGCACCACCACTCTCTTGTCATTCTTCCCTGAATAGGGCTCTAACTTCTACTGTCTTCCCTAATGCCTCTGTTAATATTAATGACCACCTCCCTCTATGTGAGCAACTTTGGGAACAGGCATGGCTGATGAAACACAAAGCGCTCTCATCTGCCTGAAGTGAAATGGGCCCCCGCTGAAGAAAGAGCCTAGAAACAAAAGGCCTCCTCTGTGGTAGGTCTGTTTTTGTTTGGGAACTTACGTGTAAGTCAGCAAGGCACATTGATTTAGATTTGCTGCTGCAGTGTAAAAATAAAGACATCTGTCTTGAGAGAAATGGTCCCAAGATCTTTACAGAAACATTTATATCAGCTTTCAATGTTTTGCTACCTTTTAAAGTGGAGCATTCTCTGCTCCTTTGTTACAGAAAATCTAGCGCAGTGAAGAAGGTCTGGTTAGTGAGGAACAATTTCAGGATCTCCCACCTTTGGTATTATCAGTATTTGTCGTTTAGGCAAAAAAAAAAAAAACATGGTAAGAATTCCCTGGGCCTGGTAATGAAAAAAAGTATCGAAATTGGATCTCTGCATGTAGGTGAAGTGGTTAAACTGTGGATAGTCGCTGTCAGTCTATGGAGACAATGTACCCAGCTTGTTGTTGTTGTTTAGTCGTTCAGCCGTGTCCGACTCTTAGTGACCCCATGGACCATAGCATGCCAGGCACTCCTGTCTTCCACTGCCTCCCTGTATCTCTAACTTGGGTTGAATAAAAGAGCCGGTAGAAGTAATACGATAAATTATTAAATTGGGATAGTTGCTTGAAATACTCAATATGCAGCACATAGAATAAATCAGCTGGGCAAATCGTCTCCTCTCCAATCTGCTTCATCTCGGGGAACGTGTTTTCATAGAACATATTTTCCCTAAGTATGGCTTAGCTGGGCCAGGACTCTGAGTCCTAATTATCTAAGCACTGCCGACAGTTTGTTAGGAACAAGCAAGATGATAAATTATTACAGCAGAATGCGTTGTGAGCACCTTGGGAAAAGAGATGTTCATAATAATGAAAGGCAACTGGAACAGTTCTTCCTTCACACAATTATTTTCTGTTCTTCACAACCTCCTTGTAAGCATCAACAATTTTCAGCTTTACTGGAATCTCCTGAGAAATTTGGAGAACATTCAAACTTAGAATCTAATAATTATTTTGTTGGAACACGCCAAGCTTACCATTCTATTTCTGACTGTGGCTAGCTAGCTATATTTCATATCATAAATTTGTTCATCTGAGATGTGATCCTACTCGGGGCTGGCCCAAGACATTTTGGCACCCGAGGTGACCCACAAAATGGAATCTCCTTACCACCAGGAACTACATATGGACCTGCTGCTCCTGTGGATCCTGCTCCCTGATGTGGTCACCTCGCCTCGCCTCATGCATGGGCTAGCCCTGATCCTACTACCCAGGATGAAAATGAAGGATTTGGAATCATACCCCTGCTACGAATGCTAGGATAGAAACAAAAATGAAATCTAGAACCTAACCCTCTCTGGGTCTCCTGTATGTGGGATGTAAAAATGTATTGCAGTCAAATACAACATTCCTACAATGCACATGCTGGGGAATGCTTTGTATCACTCAGGAGAAAACTTGCTAGTTCCTCCTTTGCATGTGACTTAAAGAGGGTCTTCTTTTGCATGTGACTTAAAGAGGGTGTGGCGGCTTCTTGGACAGAGAAGCACATGGCCTCCATGTTCTGCTCTTCTTGTTCTCCATTTTTGTGTTCATAAGAGTTAGGAGAAGTGACTGCTGAGTCACAGTCACTTGAGGCTATTTCCCTTAAGGGATAGTTCACATAGTTATATGCTGTTCTGTAAATTAAGTCTGCCTTCAGGGATCTTATTGTGAACTGGATGATTGTAAGTAAACTAGACCTGCTTGAGACGGCCCTGTTCTACTAGCTCTTATGAAACCACTTTTCAAATGCATATGTTCAAGCATTAGAAGATGCTGGTGCTTTAGCAGATATAGCCCTTCACCAGGAAGATCTTGCACAAAGTTGTTTTAATTGGCTGCTGGTCCTTAGTAGGCCTCCCTTGCTTTATTGCTTTGTTTAGGAACATGTCCTCCAAGGTTTAGGGTCATGTCCTCTGAGAACCTTGATTTAAAAAAAGTAGAAATTTCCCTTACTGTGCAATTGTTCTGCAAAATGATTCATTTTGGGGGGGGGGATGATATTATAGCTGGTGTCTGTAAGCACAGTTATGTTCAGTGGATAGGTGGGGTTTTTTGTTGTTTGTTTGTTTAACAGATGGCAGAACATAGCCATCATAACTAGCAAGCATTGATAGCCTCACCCTCCAAGAATTTGTCCAATCCTCTTTTAAAGTCACCCAAATTGGTGGCTATTACTGCCTCTTGTGGAAGTGAGTTCCAAAGTTTATCTGTGTGCAGTGTGAAGATGCATGCTCTTTTATGTGTCCAGAATCTTTCAACATTTTGCTTCATTAGATGGCCCCGAATTCTAATTCTATCTTGTCTTCTTAATTCTATCATATGTATTTTTTGTTTTGAACCTCTTTGTTAAGTTATCCAAAGGATGCTGACTTGTACTCTTAAACGTCTGCAAAGTCTGAAAGATGATGTGATACTTAGTTTTAAATGCTAAGAGTGGCCCTGTCTCCCTTGCTATTACCTTCAACTTGCTATTATCCAAGTTTATATGTTTTACTTCTTAAATTTCTGTTTTATTGTGGGTTAATTTCCATAGATGGGGGGATTAAACACAAGAAAAACTTAAATCCTGAACCAATATTTTTTAGCCTGCACTTTAGTGAGATAGAAATGTTAATATCTTCATATGAAAATGTGATCACTCAGCTATTATTTAAAGGTTTTTCACATTCAATCCTAAAGATATTTAAGCACCAAAGACTCTCCTCTTTCACTTGGGAAAAATTAATCAAAAAGCGCTGAAGAAAGTCATGTGGTATAGATGGAAGCATTCGCCAAGTTTGACTGAAAGTCATGGGCCTCTTGGGAGATATATAAAGTATAAAAGCCTGCTTTAAAGGTTATGAAATAATTTTGTCTCCCCCTGTCCCTCTTTAATTCTGTCTCCCTATGTCCCTCTTTATACCAAAGTATCCATTTCAAACAGGCATCACAGACATATCCTGTCATTAGGTAGAATAGGTCATCCATCCTCATCATCAGTCTCCTACAGAACCTTCTCCTTTGTTCCAATCTGGCAGCAGCTCTCTATGGTTTATCATTTTTCTTTGAACAGTCATGGAACATCTCTCTATGGTTTTTCTTTGAGCATTCTGATACACAAAATTTCTCTTTGCTGAAGGTGCATCCTCTTCTCAGCATATTCTATATTTCATCTCAGTATTTATGCACAGTCTTTTTATAACAACAAGAATGGAGATGCTATAGATTTGCATGTGTGTGAGAGTGTTCAAACATCTATTCCCAAAGAATTGCAGCTGTTGTGGGATATTTATGCGACTAAGCGCTTGCAGCGTGAAAAGCACATGGTTAAAATGTAGTGCATACCTATATATTTCCCCCTAAAAAACAAGTCCCACTGATTTCAATGCAAGTTATTCCCAGGTAAGGCTGCAATCCTAACCTACTTACCTGAATTTGATAGGACTTACTTTTATACAAGCATGCACCCAAATTGTGTTGCTAAAAACCCCACTTACCACTTGAAAGGACGGCACAGGACCTATTCCATACCCATCAACTGCCCTGGAAAAAGGATTGCACTGTTATTTACAAAATAGGATATACAATTACCATGGTAAGATTTGTGGAATTTCATTTTATACACACGTTTGCTATTTTAGAGGCTCCTAACCTATTATGGATGCGGGTGGCACTGTAGTCTAAACCACTGAGCCCTGGGCTTGCCGTTCAGAAGGTTGGCGGTTCGAATCCCTGCGACGGGGTGAGCTCCTGTTCTTTGGTCCCAGCTCCTGCCCACCTAGCATTTCAAAAGCACATCAAGTGCAAGTAAATAAATAGGTACCGCTCCGGCGGGAAGGTAAACAGTGTTTCTGTGCGCTGCTCTGGTTCGCCAGAAGAAGCTTAGTCATGCTGGCCACATGACCCGGAAGCTGTCTGCGGGCAAACGCTGGCTCCCTCGGCCTATAGAGCGAGATGAGTGGCGCAACTCCAGAGTCGTCTGCGACTGGACCTAATGGTCAGGGGTACCTTTACCTTTACCAAGCTATTATCCCTCTAGTCCCCACATAAGACGTACTGAATAGGCTATTATTGTGAAATAGCCTAAATCTGGAACAGCTTCTGTATTAAGGTAAAATTCCCTTTTCTTTTTAAATTGTGGGTCCATTATCACTAACCCAAAAAGCTGTTGTTCTTTCTGGAATATATTAGCAAGAAGGATATTACAGAATCACATAATTAGAGCAGTTGGAACAAGTATTCCCAACTAGTTTGTGAGCTTTCAACTGGACCCCATAATTTCAGCCTGCCTCCCCCACCCATAGGTGCTTTTTTCTTGCTCCTAAAGGTGGGAAATAGTATTAAATGTACAGTATTAAATCTAACATATTGCAATCAGCTGGCTACAATATGATTTTGGAAGAATGTTTCTCATTCTTCATCTGGGAAAAAAATTACCATGGAAACCATATGTGTGTTGTTTCTTTTTAAAGACAGAGAAGGGAGGTGCTGCAACATTAAAACCCAATTTGATAAGTACAATCACCTCCCATGTTCTTAGCAAGAAGATAACACTTTAAAAGCACTCAAAATTTGTGCTGGTGATACAGCATTGAAGGAGAGGTTAAACCACTTTTACTGACCTGCTATCACTCACATTGGGGCTGCAACCTGCCTCCCTCTTGCATCTCCCCAACTAGCTCATTCCATTTACAGTGTTCTCTAAAACTTTTGTGTCCATATATCTCATAAACATAACCTTTTAGTGTGATGACCTTTAAACCTCCCCCTTAAATTAATTCAGACAAGACTCAAAATTTGGTTTGGTTTTTGGCAGAATTTAGGCCACAACTTTATTGATTACAGTAAGTGAGTGGTTGCATAGGCTCTGGTTTGACTAGCTCCCTGCACAGTTGCAGGTAGCGCTGACCCAGGTAGTGCTGACCCAGGGCACCAGCATAGGTCAGCCTAGGCTGAACACCCGGATAGGCGGAAAGCCGGGGACATGCTATGTCCACCACCCAGATGTCCCCCTGGACTCAGGCACAACCCCTCACAGGGTTGACCAAACCATTGTGTCCCTGGATTCCTTCAACGGAATACCCTTCACATAGGGATGGCGAGAGCACTCCCCCATCCCTGTCACCTGAACCAGAGCCTATCCGCAACCTTACAAGTTGTGACAATTTGCTACGTGGCAGCCGAAACCCAAATGGCACCAGTCAATCTGCCAAGTGGGGAAAATTCCTGCCATGCCTCTGTCCCAATGGCAGACGATACAGGGCGGCATAGCAAGGTCAAGCACACCAGCCCTAAAAATAGGGAGAGGTGGGTGGGTGTTCCGATGCAAAATGCCGAAAGAGGAAGCTCTGGGTCACATGCATGGGCATATGTGTTTGATCTGTTTAGCCTGCGTCCCATTGGCCTGATTGAACCCTGCATCAAGGGACCTACCAATTGGGTGTTGTGGCTATCCAATCATACCCACCCACAACACAAGGTTTGGTTGCCAGGTCTCACCGCAACTCGTGCCCTCTTTAAGGGAGGACCTGGTTTCCCAAGAAAGCTTGTATGGGTTCTTGTATAACTTGAGTATTGGGCCTGTAGAGTTCCGAATGGAAATGCCTAAAACACCTTGTTGATGGTTTATAATTTATTGTTATTAATCTCTAAATAATGGAACATATGCATGCAATTGATCTTGATAGGAATATAACCACTCATTATCTCTCTTCCCAGTGGATTGTTTTATGTTTAATGCAAATGTGTGTGTCACTGTTTTGTTTTCAAATAAAGTTTCTTTAATACTTCTGTCTGTGTATTTATTTGTCTGAGAAGTTTTGGAAAGGGTGGAGCTGCACATATGTCTATGTTTTCCTTCTCCCGAGCTTCTGGTTCTGTTAATTGTTGGGTCCTACTTTTTTCCTCACGATCTGCGTATGCAATTATTCTCCCTCTAATGTATGTTTTAAAAGTATCCACCAGAATGGCTATAGATGGGATTGAGGGCAAATTAATTTCAAAGAACTCCCTGATCTCATTTTCCATTTGCGTTCTACAGACCTCATCTTTCAAAAGGGAGACATTTAATTTTCAAATTGGTCTAGAGGGAGGTTGTTGTGCCAAAGTCAATACCAATTGTAGTGGTGTGCGGTCTGATATTTTGGGCGGGGAGGTTTTTTTTTTTTTCATTCCTAATTCACCTTCATGAGAATGCAAGAAAGAAGGAAATAGTCTGCTCAATGAGTTGTAATGTACTGAGGAGGGAAAGGTGTATTATCTTTCAGTGGGATATAACAGTCTTCCAATATCACCAAGGTGTTAATATGATCCATTTCATCAATATAGGTTTCAATTAACTGGGGCTGATATGGCAAATGCTCTGGTATCTCATTCATCTGCATAGATGATGGTTTTTTTCCAGAGCAAGAGAGCTAGCTATAGGAATAATGTCCAGCCACAGTGCACCATGCTAAAGCTAGGAGGATGGAGGCATGACACCATGTAAAGCACGAAATATTAACACAACAGAGGTAGAGTACCGATTTGGAAAAGGGCATTGACTGACAGAATGCTTTTGGGCTGCCATTCAATGTCAACTTCCGTGGTTCTTGAGTGACAGGTTGAGCAGCAGGGGGAGCAATTGATGCCTCTGCACAAAAACTGTGTGAGGGGTGCAGAAGGAGAAGGCATTTACAAAATAATTTGTATGCAGGCTGCAGAATTGTGCTGGTCTTAGTGCAGAAATTTCGTTTATTTTTAGAGCTCCCCTCCAAATCATGGGGAGTTTTGGAAATACAGCTCTGAAAAAAGGACTAAGCACAACTTGTCACTGCCTCTCTAACAAGTGCAACATGTTAGAAGGATAACACTCTAGACATGAGGTAAGAGAAGTCATCAAAATAACTTGGAACAGGGAACTGGTTGCTTATCATTCCTAGGAATTAATGAAAGGGCATCGACATATGCTGTGCCAGAGCTTTATTGATCTGAACAACAATCACAACCATTTGGGAAATGTTGGATCGTTCATAAATGTTTTGTTTTCTTAAATGCTTTTTTATTATTTGTGTTTTTTTGTGATGCATCAAGTCAAACGAAGGCTTTCATTCAAATGGAAAAGCTTCCGTTTTCCAAGGAGCCAACTGGACACATTTCAAAACCAGCACATATAAGTAAGCGCAAGGATCTTTTCTCTCATGTAGAATTTCTGGCAATGATGAAGGAAAGAAGAGGCATGACATGAAAAGTGAACAGCCTCCAGAGGCAATAATCAGATATGAAGATTGACAAGGAAATATGAGAAGGGGAAGGTTGACTTCTCTCACAATATCTGCCAAGCACAGAACATTAATCATGCTGCATTAGTGGTGGTTTGCCTGCAAAAAGAACAATTCCAGGTGCCACAGATTAAAATACTACTTTCAGCTCAGGCCTCTGAAAATGGAGGCATATATCAGGGCAACTAAGCTCATTGTGCCTCACAACTCCCGAGTGTCTCCTTAAAGAGCATGCCCTCAGTGCTCTTCAACTATATTTTGCCCCTCCCGTATATTTTTACATCTCCCCACAAGTGAAACCGACCATTTCCCACTTATTTTTGAAGCCTTTGTTGGGTTAAGGCCACTGGATAAAGGCTCTCAGTGGTGGCTGGTTACTACAGGAGTTGATGGGGTGGGTAGGGAAACGAATGAGAGGCAGAGCCAGGCAGTCACTGGAAGCAGAGTCTACCTGTCCTGGTTTTCTCCCCATCCTTTCCCCTTGCAAATATACCAACCAATTATCAAACACATGCACCAGATATTTAAGGCTTGCGACTGAGGAGATAAATAGGACACCTGGAAATTCCATATTTCCAGGAGTCATCAGGTTCAAACTCCTAGATATATGCCTGTGATTTCTTAGTTCTGGTTATACCAGAAGAGAGAGGAAAACACAGGAAAGACTCTGGGGAATGTCCAAATGATATGAAATATTTGAATGTGCCCCCATGGCACTCTAGCTTTGCGCTTTAGAGTGTGGACAAAAATAATGTTAAGGCCCTGCCCTAGGGACCAGCCTTCCTCTAAGTGTATTCTGCTCTTAGAGCCTCTCCCAGGGCCTACTACATGGGAGGAGGAAGTTTTGGTATTTGACTTTGTAAACTAGGGGTGTCTGTATTCAGTCACTCTTCTGTCCTCCTTCCCTTCTGACTGCAAGCAACAGTTAGAAGGTAAGCAGAGCTTCTAAGAGCCAAAGTCTGTTAGGTCTGTCAAGGAAGGCAAATCTGATGTCTCCGGTGGCATTATGGATCAGCTGTTAGACAAACTGGGGGTGGGGGGCAAACACAGACAATGGACTCCCTCTCTCCCTTGCTCGTCCGTAGCCTAAGGAGCTTTAGTATTTGACAGAGAGGGAGCAAACCTTTAGGAATGACAGGGTGAAGCCACTCGCAATGCGTCACCTGTTAAGATCCACTTGTTACAACGTGTGTGTGTGTGTGTGTGTGTGTGTGTGTGTGTGTGTAAGTACCTGACTATCACATATTTGTGCTGCTCATCAAATTGAAAGTGCTCTAGCATGTATTATTAGCATCATTCATCCTTAAAATGGGGGACTGATTGCTGCATGTGTTTATTTCGAGAAGGAACAGAGCTAAAAATGCTTGCAAATGTGCTTCATAGTTGATGCATCAAAACCCGTTTTGTCACATTTTAAAGCATTTTTGCCCTGCTCTTTGGCTGGAAAAGCTATCAGAGCCGCTTGCAAAGATCAGCAACTGGACAGTCCCAGCCCTCCGGTTTATGGTTTAACAAAAGGGGAAGGGATTTGGAGAGAGGGAAGTAGAGGGAAAAAGGAAACTCAAGCACTAATTCTGCGTTACAAAGTTCTTATAACAACCAGCTAGAATGAAAACTGTTTATGCAGAAGAGGAACCAAATGCTGAGCTGACGGAAGGGCCCTGCTTTCCATCTCTTCCTCTGCTGCTGTCAGATGACACTTGATGGAGGAGGAGCCAGATGGAGCTGGCTTCTCAGCGGAACTGATGGAGTGGCCTGCCTCCTTTTCCTATCGCTCTCTGCTGCAGCCTGATGAAATGGCTGCTTCCGGACAGTATTATATTTAGCTGTATTTTCCATTGCTGGCCTTCATAGGCGCACAGGTACACACAGTCAGTTTGTATTCTGAGGCTGTAAGAGGAAATTTAGAGAGTAACTCTTTTTCAGAGTGTTGCTTAAGTAGGAGTTCCTTGCAGAAGAGAGGTTCTGAGCACAACTATCTTCGGTCATATGGCTCCAAAGGGCATTGTATATGTGGATATGTGAGTGTGTGTATACATAAAATATTTTTTATAAAATTCATGATTTGTATTTTCAGGACTGGGGTAATAGCTTGTAGTACGTTCCTTGCTCTCCACATCAAACCCTTTACATGGAATGTTCTCCCTTTCTCTGTCTCTCTCCCTCCCCCCCCCCCACATTCTGAAGGTTCCCCCAATCCTCTGGAGCAGATTTGCTGATTGCGTAGGGAGGGCAATCCTTTGCCTTAGAACAAAAGCTTAAATGAATATTGCCCCAAGTCAGCAATGCACTTATGAAAACACAATTAAATGGAGTTTAAATTTGTTTTGGGTACAGTAGTGGCTGAATAGTTAAAATTGTATTAGACAGACAATGAGAGATCAAATACCTGAAAGAAACTACTAACTTTAAAGTTCTATGGGGTTAGTTCTAAAAGCTAAACAAATTTATAAATCATTCTGGTTCAAACCTTTTAATATTATTAGGCTTATCTTTTATTTATTAATTGCCTTCTAAAGGCAATTTGCACATAATTATAAACACAACAGCAGGAAATACATTCAAAAGAAGTTCAAAACTATATAAAACTGGGCACTTGTTGGTAAAGACTGATTTGTCCAGCTGAGAAAGCCTGTTGGAACAAAAGGTCTTCAGCTGTTTTTGGAAAGTACAAATAGGCACTCCCTATTGTATCTGGATGTTGAGAAAACAATGTGTATTAAAGTGATTAAGCATGTAATTGGATTCTCCCCGCCCCTGTGAATTTCCCCAGAATCTACATCAGGATTTGTCTCTGGTATACAAAAGGAGAAAACAGTAATAGTAGTAGTAGTTTGGGGAACTGGGATTTTGGTAAACATCCCCTCAAATTGGATTTGTCCATCCAATTGTAAACAATGGAGTGGTTTCCCGTTTGCATCTTCCTACTGAACTGTGACAGGCACAATCTACAAACAAGATAATTTTGAGGAAGAAAAGCTATAAAAGAATGGAGAGAAAAGTAAAGAAACCTGTAATTACATTTCTACCTCACAGAACACAAAACTGACTAGAACAGGGCCATTTAAGGGCAAATATCCCTACCCCCTGAGTTAAACCACAGAGCCTAGGGCTTGCTGATCAGAAGGTCGGCGGTTCGAATCCCCACGACAGGATGAGCTCCCATTGCTCGGTCCCAGCTCCTGCCAACCTAGCACGTCAAAGCACGTCAAAGTGCAAGTAGATAAATAGGTGCCACTACAGCGGGAAGGTAATTGGCATTTCCGCGCGCTGCTCTGGTTCGCCAGAAGCGGCTTTGTCATGCTGGCCACATGACCTGGATGCTGTACGCCGGCTCCCTCGGCCAATAACGCAAGATGAGCGCCACAACCCCAGAGTCGGTCATGACTGGACCTAATGGTCAGGGGTCCCTTTACCTTTATCCCTACCCCTCAGTTCAGGAAGGGGCAGAACCACCAAGAAGCATAAATATACTTACACATATTTTCTTTTAAAACTAACAAACCTAACATCAAGCCAAGATTCATGGAGGGGTGGGTGGGAAATTCAACATCATGCTATTATGATCAGTCCATCAACAGAAGCCTTTCTGCTTACCCCACAAAATGATCTCCCCTCTGCTCCCATTATGTGCTGTTCTGGGGGATTCTCCCAATCCCCAGAACTGTTTTGGGGCATGTGTGGGCAAAGATGGGGAGGAGAGGGGAGCAGAAGCCCCATTGTGATAGAGGGACTTGTGCCGAATTTTGGCCAGCACAACAAGTTAGTTGAATGTGGCCCATGACAGCATACACTTTCGTAGTGGAATGAATGGGCAAAATAGCTCTGTGAAAGAAAGGCAGGACAAATTATTTCCCAACTCCCAGAGAAAGCCATAGCAGCATATTAGAATCAGAGTAAAGTTGGCACTGTTATGTTTTGCAATGCAGGGTAGGAATCACGTGTGTGTGTGTGTGTGTGTGTGTGTGTGTGTGTGTGTGTGTGTGTTGGTATTTAAAGTGTCCTCATGCCTTAACCCTTTGCCCTTTGGATTTCCTCCTTAGAATGTTTTCTTCAATTAGGTTAATACATTCAGAGTTGAAAAATCCATTGGCATATGAAAAACCAGGAACACATCCCCAGGAACACATCTTCAGTCTGTGAATATGAATGAGTACAGGGGTGAGATTTACCAGCCTGAGAGCTTTGGGGAGTAACCTAAGTATCTTAGATTTAAGAGATCCAAAGGCCTGGTCCTAAGGCCAGTGAATGTGTCCATAGAGAGCAGCCAGGGCATAATGCTTAGAGCATTAGTAACAAATCATTACGCTGCTGATGCAGAGGCAGGATTGTTTTTCCATCACTGTAGACAAATGCACTGCATATATATTGAGATGATACATAAGCAAGAAGAAGAAGGTGCATATTTTAACATTTCATGGTTATCTGAAATAATCAGTTAGGTCCAGTGCCTTCAGTACCATTTTTAGGGAAATCAGTTGACAGGATACTTTTTATAAGAGAAGCTTTGGGATCAATTTACCATAGCATTTTCTTCTTCTTAAGAAACAGATGGATTTTATTGGTTTTCGTAGGCCATGGTGATTCCAACACAATGGCAAAAATCCACGTTAATGTCTAAAGTAAACATGTATTGTGCCCCAATTTCTAATATGCTACAGTTAATACAAATCTAACAACATGAAATGAAAACAACCACAATTTTTGTTTTTCTATATTTCCAACAAGAACTGGATGGCCTAGTGTGACCTTCATTGGGTAGTGTCTGCTTTTTGATTTACAGGCTGCTCCTTTCCTGTCTCCAAGACATAATTTTATTGGTTAATTGATTAACACAGGCATATCTTTGACACTAGTACCATATGGAAAAACAGCTTCTAAGCTTGAAAAACTTTTATCTTATGTAAGGGCTTGCCAATCAGAAGGTCGGCGGTTCGAATCCCTGCAATGGGGTGATCTCCTGTTGTTCAGTCCCAGCTCTTGCCAACCTAGCAGTTCGAAAGCACGTCAAGTGCAAGTAGAGAAATAGGTACTGCTCCGGCGGGAAGGTAAACGGCATTTCTGTGAGCTGCTCTGGTTCGCCAGAAGCCGCTTAGTCATGCTGGCCACATGACCCGGAAGCTGTATGCCGGCTCCCTTGGCCAATAAAGCAAGATGAGTGCTGCAACCCCAGAGTCGAAATATAAAAGGAATAGGAGAGGAAATGGAAAATGTATGATCTTTGATGCTTTCCAGAAGTGAGTTATGCAATGAAACTCTGGATGCATTTTAGGAGTGCTCAGTCTCATAGATCTGTTAAGTAAAAGCTACACCTCATTATTGAATATGAAAAAACTGTAACAAAAAAGAATTAAGATCATCCTGAGAACATGGGTTAGCTGCTGATGTCATCAGTGACATCTCCACAGTGCATTTCAGCAATTCCTGTTTTTGTTACTAGAGATGAGAATGACAAGAGATACCCAGAGATACCAATTTCCTACTCCTCTTCCATAAGTTACACATCCATCTCTATAAAGGTTACCAGGCTCTGATCTGGTTGTACAGCAACATTTTCATGGAACAGAAAGAATCCAATCCTTCATAAATCAATTTTAGCTTTCCTGGAAGATAGAGGCTCTGTCATGCAAGCCAAACTCTCATTCCATTTCTTTCCTCCCCGCTTCCCCTATTGCTCAGGTAGAGGAGAACAAAATGTGCCATGGTGATCTCCCATGATTAGGAAATATTAGCACCTCCCACTGTTGCTACTCCGAAAGTGTATACACCGGAGCACAGAAAGAGATCTATGGTACATTGAAATAGCATTCTACCGAGAGGTGAGGATGGAGGTAACTCCATGCCATCAGTTCAGATTCTTGGGCTGACTTACCTGCTGTGAATAGGCCAGGATGCAGTCTGTTTTCTCGGTCCTTGATTAAACATTGGTTAGTAGCTGATGTTGATCTCACGCATATTGAGTGCAGACCCCATGAGTTTCCTCTACGTTGGCTTTAAAGAATGGTTTACTCCTCTTCAACCAGGGCAGCTCAACATGTTTGGATAATGTCTGTTCCTGAATTGGAAGCCATCTGAGAAAATAATGTAGAGTGTACATTTATAATCTTTCTGGAAGAAGCATTTAACAGGTTACAGATTTGCTAAAGCAAATGTGGCATGAGACTCCTCTAAGTTCCAGCTGTGTTAACAATGGGAGCTTCTCAATTATCTTCCGGAGCTCTGCTTCCCTCCTTAGGAGAAAAATGCAGCCTTTGTGACCTATGTGTCATGATCTGGGATCCCCAATTATCACTGACAGGCAGGGGTGGGAGGCAGCCATCATCACAGTGCTGTGGTGCCAGATATTGCTTGTGTTTGGTCTTTGGAAGAGATCATCATGGGGTAGTAAAAAGATACATGGGGTAGATTTTAAAATCTCACTTTTCCAAATGTTCTGTCTGCACCAGCATTGCAGCTTGCCTGATGTAACGGTCCACGTCTAATCCCTTCCCATAGTTCTGGAAGTTCTCCTGAACCTCCTGAGCCATTTTCAAGGGGTGTGTGGATGGAGATGAGAGGATGGAAAGCCTTGTTGCATAAGCGGAAGTTCTTGTGCAGGCATCATCCCTGACCACTGATCCCGTTAGCTAGCGATCACGGGAGTTGTAGTCCCAAAACATCTGGCGGGCCGAGTTTGCCTATGTCTGTTCTTGTGCAAGGCTTCTGCTCACAGGATGCATTAGGTGGCTGCATCGTGTGAGCAGAAGCCTTGCACAAGCTTTGCTACTGCAGTTTAATTAAGTCCATAGTTAATAGTTTTTAATGGCAATATAATAACTGAAATGGGACGTGGGTGGTGCTGTGGTCTAAACCACACAGCCTAGGGCTTGCCGATCAGAAGGTTGGCGGTTCAAATCCCCGTGATGGGGTGAGCTCCCGTTGCTCGGTCCCTGCTCCTGCCAACCTAGCAGTTCGAAAACATGTCAAGTGCAAGTAGATAAATAGGTACTGCTCCAGCAGGAAGGTAAATGGTGTCTCCATGCACTGCTCTGCTTTGCCAGAAGTGGCTTTGTCATGCTGGCCACATAACCCGGAAGCTGTCTGCGGACAAATGCCAGCTCCCTCGGCCAGTAAAGCGAGATGAGCGCCACAACCCCAGAGTCATCCGCGACTGGACCTAACAGTCAGGGGTCCCTTTACCTTTAACTAATAACCGAAAAGCCCACTGAAACATTATAGGATTTAAATCAAGTCTTCCATGAAAAGCACAACCTTATGCATCCCGATTAAGTTCCTTTGGACTCCCCAGGTCCATATATAGGATTGCATCCTGAGGCTGAAATCCTGCACTGCAATGGCAATGAACCTAAAAGCATACCAATGAGAGATTGTTAAAATAATGAGAAAATCTGTTTTTCCTTCATTCAAAATCAAATATGTTTAAAATGAAATTGTGATAGGGGAAAATGGCTTGATAATTATGTCCCTTATTAAACAAGTGAAGCAATATTGATTTAAAATCAAGAACAAACATTTCGCAGCCAACTTCATACCCTGGGAGTAGACTCTTTATAGAGTTAACTCAGACTAATTGAAAATAATAAAGCATTTGCATAATTGTATTCTGGAGATTGTTTCTGCTCAGGCTGCTGAAAGCCTCTGAAACACAAGGAAGCAAAGCTCACTGAACCACTATTCCCACTCTTACCCCCTTCATCTGCAATAAATCACATTAATACAAGTGATAAGCACAAGAAATATTGTCTGCTGTGCATTAGTATTAATTATGCCCACAGCCATCTTTCCTTTATCAGACATGATGTGACCACCAAATGCTAGAGCGTGAAACTGTTTCTTTGAGTTCATTGTGGATTTATTTCAGATGCTGTCATAAGGGAATGCAAATTTGGTGGTATGTAATGGAAATGAACATTTCAGTACTCCCAAGCTGGAATTGTAATGGGTTGCTTTGTTTTATTTATTTTAGTGTATGGCACAATCTCATTTCTTCCCTGTACTTTGCCTCAGTGGTAAACTTTGGGACAGAAACTGAATACATGCTAGATTTATTAATGAGTTGTAGCTGAAGCATCAGCTGCAACTTACAGATGACATCTAAACAAATTGTGTTTGTGTATACACAAATGTTGCCAGCAGATGCAGTTTTTATCCTCCGATCCTCTGATCCAGATTACTCAACTGGCTAAATATTTTAGCTGATTTGTTCCTTAAGTAAATGATCTTCATTCCAGCTCCACTCCTGCATTCTCCAGGGCTGTTTTTAATTCAGAGACTTTTAAACTGGTGGCCCTTCAAATTTTGTTGGACTCTGACTCCCATCAGCTCAAGCCTGCATCTCCAATGTCAAGGATGATGGAGTCCAGCATTATCTGGAAAGCCTCTGATTTATGGTGTTAAACAAGAATAATTTACAATGCCTATTGAAGTGTTGGGAGCAGCCTTTGGGGAAAATGGCAAGGCTTCCTTTTATATGTGCTTTTCTAAAGTGTCTACAAGTTGCACACTGCCTGTGACCAATCATTTCCTGATTTACCCCATCTACACAACATCCATGAACTGGAAGCAGACTGTGTAAGGATTAACATGAATGCAAGAAACTTAATAGCTAATGTGAGGAACCAACCAAGGCTAGTGCTTACCTGGACAATGCACCATTGTTAATTGGGTCCTCCAATCAAGATTTGAATTTGTTCATGAGCAACACAGTTGGACAGGGAGCAAGGCATACCCCAACCCAGTGGTAATCACAGATTGAAGATTGCAACAAAAATGAATCTATCGGTTTATTGGTATATATTGCGTCATGTATCTTCATATAGAAAATAATGCTATTATGAAATCTGAAGAAAACAAAGCAACATAATTCAATGCAATATAGCAATATGTGGCTCAAGAACAACATTAACAAAACACCCAATCTGAGCTTGTTATTTTCTATGCTAAGTGTAGATTTGGCTTTGTCCTAACTTCAGCCCATCTAGTTGGGAAACAGAAAGTTCCCCAGCATATCTGCATTTTGGAAAGCATGTGAAGCAGATTTGGATAAACAGTAAGGAAAGAGAGAGAAAGAGAGAGAAAGAGAGAGAATGAGAATGACTCATTGAGCTTTTTTATACTGATCAGAAACTGGAGCAGAAGTATAGAATTTTCCGTCTTTTCCATCAATTTCATTACTTACAGAGACAAAACTACATAAGACATGGACTATGGATTATCATAATCTATTATGAAAGAGTAAAGTATAACTGGAACCCTTGCTTCTTCAGCAGTTCTCAACTCACTTCACTTTGACACATTCCAGCACATTTCTAATTCTCATCTTTTGTGATGCCAGTGATGGTGGTACAGTAGTAGTAAAGGTGACATTTTAGAAGTTCCAGCAAGCATGCCTCAAAACAATTCTCATATATTTTCAGGGCATGATCTGAGGATGTATGTACAATGCAACCAACTTGCTAAAGCTAAACAGGTTTGGGTTGGGTCAGTACATAGAAAGGGGAACACCACCCCAAATTCCTTGGTGGAGGAAAGGCAAGCTATAAATGCTTACACATGTGAGTTGTTGCCAATAGACAGGCTCTTATTTCTCCACAGCATCAGTGAAGGAAACACCAGCATTTGTGTAGAATGGACTACCTGGCAAAGGATTATATTGTGTATATCAATTTTGGGAGCTGGATAGTAGGCACTAGATGCTTACAGGCAGTTTATTGCCTGCCTGGAGTTATTTATCACTCATTGTACCAACAACTGCTTGATGCTGCAGGCTCCCACAGGAGTGGAATGGAGAAAGGCTGAGATTGGGGGATGGGGTGGGCAATGACATGCTTGAGTTTATGCATCCATGCTTTGCTACATCTCAAAGCTAAACCATCATGAGCCTGCTTTTCCCGCTTACACTTCAAGTATATTGCCTTTCTTTATCTCACAGAGGACGCTTGAGAATTTTGCTGCTTCTGTCTCTGTGGTATCAGGAAATGTGTTTGAAACTTAGCATGCAGATGTAGTCATTGATAGCTGTGCATCGCATGTCTGATTCTTGCAGTGCCATGTTCTGCCAGCTGAAAGCTGTCCGCCTGTTTGTGGAACAGTGGTCTGGCTGTGTGGCAGCATTTCTGCTGGCAAAAGCAAGAAGGATCTTTGCTTCCTTTTTTTCTTCTCAAATGGTGAAGTTCAGCAGAAACGTCTGATCATAAAAATGGTGGTGATCTCTGAAAATGGCATTAAAATTACAACATTGTATAGTGTGTGTGTCTGACAAGGTGTATGAATTAAAATAAATAAATAAACAGGACATGTTTTTCCACATCTTTATGCATATATATTGTTGTGGCTTTGCAGCATAAGGGGCAGAGTAATCCAACATTCAGATCCACCAGACCTGCTCAACACTGCCAGCCTCCACCATGAGGGGGAACTCTGCTAGTGAGGAGTGCCTCAATACTTCCACCCAAATCTGTGGCTCTCCAGATGCTGCTCATCAACTGCAGCCAACAGGAATGATGGGAGTTGTAGTCTAACAACATCTGGAGGGCTACAAGGTTCCCCATCTCTGTCCCAAGGAAAACTGTGTTCCCTAATACCCTAGCTTACAAGTTTGAATCTTCTGATTCTTTTTTGTTCACTTTATATGTTTTTATATTTCTGTTTATTGTTTTTAGGGTGTTTTTGTTGTAATGTTGTAATGTTTCTTAGACTCTAAACCACTTAGAATTTTTTTAAACATATTAAGCAGTGTATAATTTCTTTAAAATAAATAATGTACGTCGTCTACATTTCATATCTGAATGGCACATTTCCAATCATTTTGCTGAATATTATTGCTAAGATTTAAAGAAGTGTTTGGTACTTCTTTAAATCTTAGCAATAATAGACTATCCTTCTAAAGAGAAAACAATTTTATTGGAAGGAGAACCTGATTTATTCCTTCATTCTCTACAATATCTGGATTTTAGTGCTACCAGAGCAGAACTATGCAGAGGTTGTGGGACATGAAATAACATCAGCATTCAGCAAATAGGGCCTAACTGAGAATTGTGCAACTTGGCAATAAATTTAGTGAAGAGAAAGTCATCTAAAGCCCTGACAGGGATGGATTGCTGAATCATACAGAAATAGGAGAAGAGTCTTCAGAGTGTATCTCATAATACCTTGGAGCCATACAAACTCTGCTGACTGTTATTGGGTAGAGTTGACATTTTGAATGCAACTTGCAAGCGTACCAAGCTCGTTTTCTGCTTTCCTGTCCTGTTGGATTATGTTTCAGTGTTCAGACTGTGCACAAACATTAGCATAGATTCCGCTCTTGGAGCCAACATGACAGACCTGGACGTGAGAACACTGTTGATAAGATATGGAGGCAATATTTTTCAGAAGTATATTTAAAATATCATTTTCAAAAAATGATGAAAACTCCACCCTGAAACAATTATGCTACCATTTAGATGCACCAGAGATGGGAAGCAAAATTAATAGTAGACAGTGGTGGCTAATTAGCAATATTTGTTGTTGCTGTATCCTACATCGGATTTGTAGGATCTATTTTTGTTTTTATTTTTTTCCCTATCAGAATCACAAGATCCACCAACCAAAGCTATTTCTGGCTCAAGGGGTGGACACAGATTAGAAATAAGTAACAAGATGCCTCTGAGCAGATACTTCATTCAAGCATTTGTTTTCAGTACAAAACCAAGCCTTTTTGCTCAAGAATATACTCCCGGTTTCCCCCAAAATTTCCTTCATTTCAGCAACGGAGAAGTTTTTTTGCTGCTCTTGTTCGATAACTAGGAGTTGACATATTTTGCTGATTTACTCCAAAAGCACCTGGAGATAAACTAGTAGATCTCAATCTACTTTCTGCCTTCCATACAGCACAGAAGCAAAGAAATACTTTGAAATTGTGCGTGTCTGTTCTGTGTTTGGAAACTGGCAGAGAGTTACCGGTAATACAGAACCTGTAACTGTATCACAGTTACATGTGTAAGGTGACCCGTGTCTAAAATTTATAAAAACAGTGTTCAGCAACAAATGATATGCAAAGTATTGATCTTAGGAACACTTATGAGGTCTGTGTGCACTAACTCAGCACTAAGACAAAACACTTTTTTAAAAAAATGGTGCATGGATCTGTTAATCAGATAATTTTTCCTTCAGACCTCTGAAGTCTGTTGATTGGAAGTGTTTTCCCCACAGTATTTTCTTAAAATATATGGTGAATTCCAACTGCAGTATGGTTAAGAGCTAGCGCTCTCTCTCTCTCTCTCTCTCTCTCTCTCTCTCTCTCTCTCTCTCTCTCTCTCTGTCTCTCTCTCTCTCTCTCTCTCTCTCTCTCTCTCTCTCTCTCTCTCTCTCTCTCTCTCTAGCTGGGGCCAATGCAAGTAAGATGCAAACATAAAAACACATTCCATGTATTTGTATGTACTCTGGATCCACTCTGAAGCATTTACCTATTAATATATGCCACTGAAGAATAACTTATGGTCAGAACAGCTTGGCAACAAGTGCCACTTATTTGCATAAGGTTTTGTTCTCTTCTGCCTTAATATACACTGTATTTTATCACAGGGTTCAGAAGTGGTTTTATCTTGTTTGGCAAGGGAAAGTGTTTTTTATTGCACTGAGCTGTTAAGTTCAGTTCCGTTCTGTCTTTCAATACACATTGCAATTTACCATTGTGCAGAAGCTGTTATTACTCTCTCTCTCTCTCTCTCTCTCTCTCTCTCTCTCTCTCTCTCTCTCTCTCTCTCTCTCTCTCTCTGTACAATTTGATGTTTTTTATGGTCCTGACTTTTTGTTTCATTTTGTCTGTGCACATCTATGGTTCCTTGCAATTGTATAGAACTGTATGAATGTGAAAAATAAGAAGTCAAGTACAAAATTTCCAGAGGGAATTTTATTCCCCTTTCTGTTTTCTAGCCGTAAACAATGAACTGCCATTGGGTGGATTTTATTCCTTCTGGTTGTGGTTGTATGTCATTATTTTTTCCACCAGTTGCCCACTCTCTTCGCTGAGGGCTCTAGATGGTTTTGTGAATGCATTTCAGTCGACAGTTTATTGAACATTCATTCTGATTTGTTTTCAGGGAGATTAGACAATGTGAGCTATTTATTGATTATTTATTCTGATGTTTGCAGGAAGGCTACATGGTGTTGCACTGCGCAAATGTTATCTCACACTTTCCTATCACTTTCCTTATTACAAAAAGTCCAGTCAGCAACAGTCTGGAAGCACCTTGAGTCATAGACCAGATGGCAACTAATCTATATACAGAATGCAAGAAATCCAGGCACCTGAATCTTCCTTAAACACTGCAGGTGAGACAGCATCTTCCATCACACCTAGGGGCAACAGACTTGTCAGGAGGTGTGCTCCCACCACCCAACATTTACCACCTAAGACAGATACCTCACTTTGCCTAGTGGTCAAGCTGGCCCTAACCCACCACACTAAGTACAAATCATAACTAACAGGGCCCTACAATACCCTGCTACTTCTGTTTCAGGCCCTTGTTGATATATAACTGGTATTCTAGTGCAATATGCACCCCTTCCCAATGAAAATGTGGATCCAGATCAGCCTGATGCCAACCAGCTTTGCGAATCAACCTGATAGCATAGTCTAGCAAATGCCCCACCCCGTATAAGCAACAGAATGCCACACTCATAATTTATCTTTGCTTTTATTGTAAGCAACACTTTCTTTCAGGACTAAAATATTCCCTGCTGCCCATCTATCATAGCGCATTGTCCAAAAGCAGTCACTTCACGATACTAAGCGATTGAGGCAAAACCAGCACCGGCAAAAAACAAAAGATGTATTTTGATTAAAATGCATGCTAATGATGCAATCAAAATGCTTCATTATCATGCATTGTCAATATGGTCAGGGGGAAAAGAACATCTCGCAGAAATGAATGCAAAGCTTCAAGATGAGAGTCACACAATAGTCATCTATATTCCACTTCTTATCTCAAATGTGGTTCATCAAGAACAATTGCACAAAATCTATTCTGAGGGTGAGGGTGCACCCAAAAATATTGGGGTAGGAATGTGAGCTGCTTATCCACATGATGATGTTAATATAAGGGCAAGGAGGGCTTCCTGAGGGAGGCTGAAGGTGAGGCAGGGCTAGCTAAAACATCAGTGCATTCTTTACCATGATCTGCCCCAGTTTTTAAAATGAGCATTAACTGGGCATGGAAGCATACACAGTTTGCACCATAACTGCAACTTATCATTGTCCAAAGGCACAATGTCAGGCTGCCAGAATAGCCCTGCCGACTGTTATATGATGCTGTAAATCAGAAGCAGGCAAGTGACTTGGCAGCAATTAACTTTCATTGCTCAACACTCAGAGAACCAGCATACACACACATGCGCGAGATTCAGGAAAGTGAGTTGCAGGAGCTAGGTGTCCGGTCTCTCCTCCCCTCATTTAAGCCCCCATCCCAGCAGCCTTCCATTAAGACTCAGCTCTCAATTGCCTTGCTCTTTTTTTCTGCCCTCTGTTCTTGAGCTGTGAAAGGGGCAGGGGGCAGGGGGGTAGAACAGGGCTGTCTTGTAGGGCACGAAGATGCAGTGCCTGCTCTTTCCCTATCAGAGTCTGTGACCACATTGAGCCTCTTCCTTTCACCCTCACTCTCTGGCTCCAATGCTTATCAGGATTCCAAAGGCAGAAATGACATCCAGGGGGAATTTCAACAAAAAAGCTCAACAACTTTTTACTCTTTGAAATATGGCAACCCTACTCTCTGTCCCACCAGTGTGAACCAGGTTCAAAATCTTCTCCCCCAGGGTCACCCTCAGGCATCCTCTAGGCAACAGGCTGCCACCACCTTCCTTTCTGCACCTTCTCAATCCACATGCCAGTTTTTGTGACTTTGTATTGTGAACATTGGCCAGATTTATTTATTATCCTCTTACTCCTCTTGGAGACTCTGTAGATCAATATCTGTTAACTTCTAAAGACTGAGCTTTATTCTATGCTGACTTAGATGTTAGTTGAAATGTATGTTACTCTTGTTTCAGTATGCAAATTGGTATTTAATCTTTCCTCCTTCCTGAATATGTTAATATCATGCCATCTTTTAAATCTTTGGGGGAAAACATGTCTCATTTCTGACTATAATTAAACAGGAAAATGAATTCCATAATTTTTCTTAAAAGCTTCATAGCAAAGATCTATACTGCCTTCCTTATTTGACTGCATCACTGTGCATAACATTTATTCAAGGGAATCCCGGCAGTTAAAGATCATGCATGGTTATCTACTTCCTCTTATTAATGTCTTTTTATGAAGCTTAGTTAGTTGAATGGCATACTTTGATGTCAAATCTTTGAAAATCTTCTGAAATCCAGGGGAGTTGGTATGAAGAGTCTGAAGTCAGTGGCTGGAAATTTTGGCTTTTCTTTTCATATTTGCCATCTGATTACTGTGCACACTGGCAGGTGGCAATATTAAGGAAAGGTCAGCCACTTTTTCATCTTAAAGAGCCTGCCCTCTGAGGGTTTATTGAACTAAATGTAAAAGCTGGCATCAAAGAGTTAAAAGCTCCCAAACCGTAAGTATCCTATAGGTGGTTTGGTTTTGAAAATATTATAGATGCATTGTTATTAGATGCATAAGAGCAGCTTGACATGAATATATTATGCTCTCAGAACTGTTGTCAAGCACCTTGATGCCATATATTTGTCTGATCATGGAGCTGCCGATTCTTTTGTTTGAGTGGAGGAGTTTCAAGGTCAAATTAAACCTTTCTATCTTGATTTCTTCCCCTCCCCCCACCTTGATTAAAAATAAAACACCTGCTCTTGACAGAGTCCATATAGGGAACCAATTCATCTTTTAAAATGAGAATGGTCTTAAATGTCAGTACCTGATTCAAACCAAACTGAACTTTAACATTTTGAAGAGATAAGATCACTTTCCCCTTTGTGAGAGTTTTCCTAAGAAGTTTCTAATGATGGTCAAGGATCCTGTCAACTTTCCAGTTTCCATCTATGCAATTGTATGATAGCATTTGAATGGGTTTATAAAACCAACACCTCCACTGGCAAGGAGACCTGAAGAAAAATGTTGAGGGATAGAAATTAATAATCCACCCCCGGCACCAGGAATGTTGTTACAGTGCCCGTGGAACGTTTCCAGAGAAGCAGAGCTTAGAAGAAGATGTACAATGACAGTACTGTATCTAAGAATTATTTTCTATATTATTTGGACCTCATGGGAATTCAGTATGGCGGACTAGAGTTCAACTGAGGCTGGCCTGGCCTGGCCTATTATTTTGACTATAAGAGGCAAGATGTGGATTGTTGGAAAGGTTGAGAAAAGAGAAAGTTCCTGAAGGAAAATATAAGTTAAACCCAACAGCAAGAGGCTTAAGAGAAGCCATAATTCATAGAATCATAGAATCATAGAGTTGGAAGAGACCACAAAGGCCATCCAGTCCAACCCCCTGCCAAGCAGGGAAAAACCATCAAAGCATTCTTGACATATGGCTGTCAAGCCTCTGCTTAAAGACCTCCAAAGAAGGAGACTCCACCACACTCCTTGGTAGCAAATTCCACTGCGGAACAGCTCTTACTGTCAGGAAGTTCTTCCTAATGTTTAGGTGGAATCTTCTTTCTTGAAGTTTGAATCCATTGCTCCGTGTCCGCTTCTCTGGAGCAGCAGAAAACAATCTTTCTCCCTCCTCCATATGACATCCTTTCATATATTTGAACATGGCTATCATATCACCCCTTAACCTTCTCTTCTCCAGGCTAAACATACCCAGCTCCCTAAGCCGTTCCTCATAAGGCATCGTTTCCAGGCCCTTGACCATTTTGGTTGCCCTCCTCTGGACACGTTCCAGCTTGTCAGTATCCTTCTTGAACTGTGGTGCCCAGAACTGGACACAGTATTCCAGGTGAGGTCTGACCAGAGCATTATCTGATGGAAGGGCCTCGTTTTGATCAGCAACAGGAAAAGGGTTAGTCTGCTCCAGCATCTGAGAATTTCCCAGAAATACTAATCATAAAGAAGAGGATGTCCCAAACTATGCTTTATGAACCACACAATCACATAATTATTAACAGTAATTGCTAGATTCCATTACATATCCTTTTAGATCTGTGAGCAGGCTCAGTCACTACTGGGGAGGTCAAACCTGAGGCTCCCATTCCACTTGGCACTCATTACTTCCCAAATATTTACAAACACATGTACACACACTAAGTAGTGGACCCAAGGATTGATTTACATGCTCATTTCAACTCAAGACGTATACATGTGACATTTTAAGCAGGTTGCCAAATGCCGAAATTTGGTGCCAATTCCCAGCTATCCTTCACAGTGTAGCTAGATCATCCGCTGCTGTTTAGAATATTTGTTTTGCCTCTATATCTTTAACTTTTATTTGGGCATCCCATGAAAACATAGATGACATGGGGAACCCGTGGCTGCCATGGATTTGCATCTCACACATATGCCTCTTGGTAACATATAGAAAAATAAAGGTATGATGTGCATTTCCATGCCTCTGTTCCAATTCATTAGAGCTATACTGCTTCAGGTAGCAGGGAGACCCTAAACTTGATGCTATAACATCACAAGTTTAGTTTTACTGGGCGTTGCAAAGGGGACCCTTCAGGGAGACATGGGCTGGCACCAGCCATTTATCCTCCTGTAACATCTAGTTATGCTCTTGTGTTTTAAGAACACCATAGATTTCTCCAGTCAATTTACAAACAACAAAACATTCAGAGTGGAGGAAGATTTATTGGTATATTGATTTTGTAAACTACACCCCCCCCCCCGGTGATAAAGTGCTATCAAGCGTTTTAACCCCTTTTCCTTCTTGGCCTTTATTCGGGAAGGACTCTGAGGACCCAATAACTGGGAATGCTTTTAGCATCCACCCAGCAGGTTGGAACACTTGACAGTGGGAGTGACTGACAGTTTTGATGGGATATGTGAATTTTTCATCCAGAAGAGGTATCAACTGTTACTGATCTGACTTCTGACTCTGATTGATGAGCAGAGTGTGATGCCAGATTAGAGATGCATAGCTAGTGCACTATATGTATATGTGTATATATATATATATATATATATATATATATATATATATATATATATAAGATGCCTCTGAAGATACAGTTAACCTTGGGAGGCTTGGACACTTTTTGACTGTGAAATAACTGATGAAAAGGCCAAGCATGGATTTAATTTATCATTTCACTAATTCTCTCTCTCCCCACCACCAAATGTGGAGTTCCATACATTTTTCAATACGTGCACTTTTCCTGTAGTAAGAAAATTAATAGCTCTTTTAAAAAATAGGCTTCCATATTTTGTGGATCATTGGATTTTTCTCAGTGTGTTTCCTATATCATTCCATGCATCCTATCATCTTCCAGGCATGAGACACAAAAATGCATATTTTGGCCTAGAATACCTAAAATGGCCTCCAGACCTGTAACAAATCTTTAAAATGTTCCATTCGACCAAGTAGCACAGAGTAGCAGTTGCCAGAGTTTGACTTTACTGCATACTGTATAGTTTTGGACTGAGTAAAAATTTATTCTACTCAAGCATCTTTCCCCCCACAATTGAAATATGCCAAAAAACTTTTTCTAGTTCAAGATAAAAGAACAAGATAATGCCCACAATCTGATAAGAATTAAGCACACCTAAGCCCATTGGTTTCAAACCTGTGTTGGATTGTGCCCATTAAGGGGTGAAGACAGATGTAACCATTTAAATCTGGTGGAAGTGGCATTTTTTTAAACACACGTTCACTGCATTCCAAGATGGAAGGAATGCAATAAAACCACTTCCACCAGATCTAGTGTGAAGAAAAGCATGCATTTTAAGTTGCTTTGTGAGGCTGAACTAACTGTATTTGAAAGTTAAATTACATAGGTTATGTTTGAAACTCTTTGCAATTAGTAGTTCATTCCACAAAAAATGGCAGCACAAGAGCATATCAGTAAGGAAAGCCATTGCTCCCTTGCTAACCAATGTCTTTCAGATTTACATAGCATTTTAACAGGAATAATAATAATAATAATAATAATAATAATAATAATAATAATAATAATTTATTATTTATACCCCACCCATCTGGCCGGGTTCCCCCAGCCACTCTGGGCGGCTTCCAACAAAACATTAAAATACAGAAATCAAACATTAAAAGCTTCCCTAAACAGGGCTGCCTTGAGATGCCTTCTAAAGGTCTGGTAATTGTTGTTCTCTTTGACCTCTGGTGGGAGGGCATTCCACAGGGTGGGTGCCACTACTGAGAAGCCACCTCCTCTCCAGGTGTGACCACAGCAATGGCAGAGCATGTCTGTGGCAGTGGAGGCAGTCGGGAGGGTGCCTGCAGTGGTGGAAGCAGTGAGCGGCATGCTCTGCTGCCTGAGACAACAGCCATGTATCGCCTCTTGGTGGGGCAGCCCTGGCTGAAGCAGCATTACAAAAACTCATGGCAAGTATTGTGCCAGGGCAGTGATATTGCTCTAGTGTTGCAGGAGCAGAACTATAGGTTTGTGCAAACATTTCGGATTTGCAAAATATAGGGCAGATCCTCAACAGTCTCTGTTCAAAGACCAAGAAGACTGTGAGCAGGGCCGTCTTAAGCATATCTGGTGCCCTGGCGCCATGGTGCGAAGATCCCTCCGGCGCCCCCCTGTTTCCCAACGCGGCTGTCTGGCGGGTGCAGCAGCGCGGCGTCCCCCTGACGGCTCGGCACCCTGGCGCAGTGCGCTACCCAGCCTTGCCTTAGGGCCGGCCCTGACTGTGAGTATAGAAAACAATCCTACATCCTTGACTACAATAGTTCATGCTATAATAAATATGTTGGTACATAAGATGTTGCAGGACTTTTAACTGCTGTTGCTGCAAGAGGCTAAGATGGTTGCTCCATTACACACTGGCCAGTAAGAATTTTTAGCTGAAATCAGAAGAGGAACTGCCAGGGGCGTAGCCAGGATCAAAACTAGGGGGGGGGGGGGCAAGCCATGGTCGTTCAGGGGCGGGGCCCCGAAGTGGGAACGTGGGCAGGGCTACAGGGGCAGCTGGCCTGATGATATTGTGGCGGCGGCAGCGGCAGCTGCCACCTTGTGCTTCTGGGGCTGGCAGCATCGGCGGCTACCCTGCTTGGCTGGAGAGGACGGGAGGGTCGGGCAGGCGAGAGGGGGTGACAGGGCGGGCGAGGGCGAGGCAAGGCACGACCGCAGACACGACGGCTCCAAGACGTTGCTGCATATCAGCATAATATTTCAACCATGTTGTGGGTTCAAGCCCCACCTTAGGGAAAAATTCCTGCATTGCAGGGGGTTGGACTAGATGACCCTTGTGGTCCCTTCCGACTACAATTCTATGATTCTATTGATATATAGCCATAGCATATGCATCATTCTGCTTTCTTGAATTGTCCTACTCCTAGGCATAGCAGCCAACTCCTAGAGGCCTAGGTGCATCTCCCCCCCCCCAATTACTGGTAAATACAGTGGTACCTCGGGTTACGAACGCGATCCGTTCCGGGTCGCAGTTCGTAACCCGAAAAGTTCGTAACCCGAAAAGGGCCCGAACCGCCGCTTTGCGCATGCGCAAAGCGCTATTTCCGCTATTTTTGCGCTTTGCGCATGCGCAAAGGCATGCAGCGCTTCTGCGCACGCGCGCACGAGGAAAATACTTCCGGGTTTGCGAAGTTCGTAACCCGGGTTGTTCGTAACCTGAGGTGTTCGCAACCCGAGGTACGACTGTACTGTATTTTAAAGAGTCAAACCCCCCCCCCCATGTTGATGGGCTTTCTATGTGGGGCTTTTCTGCCCCCCCCGTATTTTATTAAGGATGGAAGAGGGAAGGAAGGAAGAAATAGAGAGAGGGATAACTCATATTTGTGGGTGCCTCTGGGTGATGCTGTGATGCTGGAACTCTGCAGTAAGAGGACGGGAGGGTCGGGCAGGCGAGAGGGGGTGGCAGGGCGGACGAGGGCGAGGGAAGGCACGGCCGCAGTCACGACAGCTCCGAGGTGTTGCTGCATATCAGCATAATATTTCAACCATGTCGTGGGTTCAAGCCCTACCTTGGGAAAAAGATCCTGCATTGCAGGGGGTTGGACTAGATTACCCTTGTGGTCCCTTCCGACTACAATTCCATGATTCTATTGATATATTACCATAGCATATGCATCAATCTGCTTTCTTGAATTGTCCTAGGCATAGCAGCCAACTCCTAGAGGCCTAGGTGCCGCCCCCCCCCAATTACTGGTAAATACTGTATTTGAAAGAGTCACCCCCCCATGTTGATGGGCTTTCTATGTGGGGCTTATCTGCCCCCCCCCCGTATTTTATTAAGGACGGAAGAGGGAGGGAAGGAAGGAAGAAATAGAGAGAGGGATAACTCACATTTGTGGGTGCCTCTGGGTGACGCTGTGATGCTGGAACTCTGCAGCAAGAGGAAGATACTGGTACGCCTGTACAGGAGCCTTGCAAGCAGCTTTCTCTCTGCTTGATTTACAGCAGGCACGTCCAACAGGTAGATTGTGATCTACCAGTAGATCACTGGATGTCTGTGGTAGATCACTGCTAGATCACTGGTGCCCCTAAAAAAAGCTCACCCAAAATTTTCCTCCTCCCTAAAAAAAAGCTGAACTATGACCTGAAGCCCTAAACAAAAATGGGCCTCCCTTCCTCCTAAAAGAAGCTCAACAAGTTTGACCTAAACTCAAAAAAACAGGGCTTCCCTTCCTTAAAAAAACTCAACAGCTTTGACCAAAAGGGGGTAGATCACTCCCAGTTTTTAACTCTGTGAGTAGATCAGAGTCTCTTGGGAGGTGGCCACCCCTGATTTACAGTATACAGATGCAGGAGGAGGGGCAGACTGGAACACCTCTGCTTTTTATAAACATCACTGTGTCTATCAAAAACTACAGCCCCCCCTTTCTTATTCATTTCCTTTTAGCCTTGCAGAGCCACCTTAGTCAATGCACCCTCATTAAATCGCCAATAGAACTCTTAATGCGATCCCTGAATGCTCATTAACAACTACCACTGAAGAACAATAGGGTGAATTGGTCAGCTATCAAACCTTGCCTGAAGGGATTTTCTGCTCCATTGTCTTAACTGCTTAAGTACCGGTAGCCACTTTGCTTTATTTATTTGATGTGTTTTTGTTACAGCTGTGTTCCCGCCCCCCCCCCAGCAAGTGGAGAGCTGCTCTTGCTAAAGCAAAGCCCTTTCCACTTCAGTTTTTGGAGGGGGAAAGTGCTGGTTATGGTCTGTAAAATACAATAATTTTTTGCTTCTAGGGGGGGGGGCAGCTGCCCCCTCCTGCCCCCCCTGCCTACGCCCATGGGAACTGCCATATTCTAAGAGAATAAGAAAACAAGCGGGGGCTGCAGCCAAGTGTGCAATAGTGACAAGGGATCCTTTTCAGGGCTTCTGTCAGCCATTCAAGTCTGCTCCTTTTCAGGATATTGCATTTATTTTCCTGTCCCCAACATGCAGCCACCATTTTGTGGCTACGGAGCATGCTCAGTCCTCACTGACCTGCTTTTTGTGTCTCTCTTTCCTTAAGTATCACTCCCCCCTCAAAATAATACTAATATTTTTTTACACAACTTTTTTCTTTTCTTTTAAAACCCACTTCCCTCCTGTGTGTATATGTGGTGCTATTTTAGCTAGGTAAAGACTGGCATTCAGAGAACGATTCTGCTGTTAGTATATACAATACAGATTTCCCAAGAAGGCTCAGGCTAAGGGTCATCTGGTTTTGCATTCCTTCTCTGGAAAGTCAGAAGTAGAACATAAACACGATGGGTATCCACTGTTGTTTGGACCATCACCTGGTTTATCACCTCTGAACTTTGTCACATCAGAACACAGAGGTTCAGTTTAGCTGTCATAGTTAATAGCCATTGATAATTTTTGTGGAGGTCTAGAAGCTCAGTTAAGACAGAGCTAGGTTAATTTATTTGTAATATTTTGAGATTTTCTGTTCTTGATTCATACTATAAGCTTAACCTCCACGTGCAAAGAATGCATGTCCACCAATTCTCCACCAAGGCCCACTGGGATTTGGAGGAGTCATTCCTCCATGTGATCATGGCTGCTTTTTCACCTTCCACTTGGTCACCAGGAATGCTACAACAACAAAGAAGTTATTGGGTAGCATAGAACGGGGCTCATTAATTTTTCTTGCCTTGGTACTTCCATTTCCTTTTAGGATAAACCAGTGGCTAAGTGTGTTCTTGATTAAGATCATCTAAGCATATTTGGATGCAGGAAGGAATTTCCTTTCAGGTCAGTTTGGCTAGGGACTGGGTGTGGAAGGAGTGGGTTATATTTCCATCAAACATGTGGATTAGTTTACTTGCTTGACTCATCTGGAACTATCTGCTCTGCACATGCTGCCCTGCAGTGCCTCTGTTCTCTTTGTGTGGCATATTGTGGTTTGGATTATGCAATATGAGCCAGGTGGGTGGGCCTTGCCTTTGGGGCCAAGGATGGACCAAATGGTCTCTTGGATGCTTCTGACTCTATGACAGTCTGCATCCTAAACTAGGTCCAAACCATCAAGCCCACTGGATTTAAAATGTCATGTTTTCACCACAGATTGTTGGAGGCTTGTATCATAATTCTAAACACAATGGCTTTGAAAGAATTCCCATAGATAGTGGCTATGAGTTTCTTCTGAGTTAAAAAAAGACGTAAAACCTAACTTGGTGACAATGACTCACCAACTCTCCTTCTATTCACACAGCTGTCCCTCCTTATTTAGTCCCTTGTTCTGAAATGCAAACTGTAGTGCCAGTAACCTTTCTCCCCACATTTTCCATTTCCACCAGAGGAATATTCTCTGTCCTTCAGCGTGGCTGTACCAAAGACATATCGCTTTATTGCATTATCTCAGTACAAATGTTACTTGAGGATTGTCATCTCCTTGTCTAGCTGCAACAGATCGCCTTACCTATTTGGATGCCCTATACTTTTGTTGTTTAGTCGTTTAGTCGTGTCCGACTCTTCGTGACCCCATGGACCATAGCACGCCAGGCACTCCTGTCTTGCACTGCCTCCCGCAGTTTGGTCAAACTCATGTTCATAGCTTCGAGAACACTGTCCAACCATCTCGTCCTCTGTCGTCCCCTTCTCCTAGTGCCCTCAATCTTTCCCAACATCAAGGTCTTTTCCAAGGATTCTTCTCTTCTCATGAGGTGGCCAAAGTATTGGAGCCTCAGCTTCACGATCTGTCCTTCCAGGGAGCACTCAGGGCTGATTTCCTTAAGAATGGATAGGTTTGATCTTCTTGCAGTCCATGGGACTCTCAAGAGTCTCCTCCAGCACCATAATTCAAAAGCATCAATTCTTCGGCGATCAGCCTTCTTTATGGTCCAGCTCTCACTTCCATACATCACTACTGGGAAAACCATAGCTTTAACTATACGGACCTTTGTCGGCAAGCTGATGTCTCTGCTTTTTAAGATGCTGTCTAGGTTTGTCATTGCTTTTCTCCCAAGAAGCAGGCGTCTTTTAATTTTGTGACTGCTGTCACCATCTGCAGTGATCATGGAGCCCAAGAAAGTAAAATCTCTCACTGCCTCCATTTCTTCCCCTTCTATTTGCCAGGAGGTGATGGGACCAGTGGCCATGATCTTGGTTTTTTTGATGTTGAGCTTCAGACCATATTTTGCGCTCTCCTCTTTCACCCTCATTACTATGCCTATACTAGGCATAGGCAAACTCGGCCCCCAAGATGTTTTGGGACTACAACTCCCATCATCCCTAGCTAACAGGACCAGTGGTCAGGGATGATGGGAGTTGTAGTCCCAAAACATTTGGAGGGCCGAGTTTGCCTATGCCTGCCATATACTGACTCTGCTGCTTCAACAATTTCATTTATTAAAAGGGTTTCTGTCTCATGTTCCAAAGTGGTACACAAAAAGCCTGTACAACTGCATAAAAAACACATATACAACCCCTCTAATTAAATGAGCAGCAACAAATACACAAATATACTCTGACTTCTACATGTGTTGCTTTTCCTGTGCCGTATAGCACAGTTTCCTCCTGTCTCTGGTACCCACCAGTCTAACAGACCTTCATGATAGCCTAGAAAGCAAGGACTTTGAAGCTGATCATTAAATTTGGGCTGTCTCATTCAGGTGCATGTGATGCAAACCATTTTAGGACTTTAAAGGTCAAAAGTAGCAGCTTAACTTGGGCTTTAAATCATAGATAACCTATATGGAGTCAATGAAACTTATCCAGGATGCCTGGCTCCCAGTCGGAGTTCCTCAACCATCTTCAAAGGCCGCCCCCATAGAGTGCATTACAGTAATCTGGTCTGGATGTAACCAAAGCAGGTGTAACCAAACCAATCACACATTGAAGAAGGCAATCTCGAATACTGATACCTCCATAGTTTGCACAACTGAACTAGACCTAAACCACAGCCATTTGCTAAAGTGATAATAGCATGTAGAGAAATTCACCAGAAATGTTATGGCTTGCCACAGACTTTTTGGGCACAAACTGTATTTCTTTCTCAAACAAAACTGAATTGATACTGCCGTGCAGTCCTTGTTCATTTCAGTGGGCTTTGTGCTGGGGAACGTCCTACTGAATTGCGACCTTAATATTTCTTCCTTAGAGTTCTTCT
Organism: Zootoca vivipara; assembly: GCF_965207765.1. Lineage (NCBI taxonomy): Eukaryota > Metazoa > Chordata > Lepidosauria > Squamata > Lacertidae > Zootoca > Zootoca vivipara. Next base: position 70,336,315 of record NC_142582.1, on the reverse strand, counting down.
CCTCCCTCATCGCACATTGATGCTCTGCTGGGAAGCACCAGAGCGCAACCCATAAATGTATCCAAATGTCTTTCAGAATCAGAACGATACCTCCCTACTGTCCACTGCTATCGTTATGGTCTCCTTTGCTTTTACAGAAAGAAGCTTGGTTTAACAAGATAAGGGGAAAAGGTAACATGCACAGATATTTCAAAGAACTTTCTCAGGAGAATAAATGCAATGCCCAGCAAAGAAAATAAGCACATTTTTCACATTTACTGTTTCAGCAGAAATGAACCAAACCACACACTTCTCTTCTTCCTCTGGGAATGAGAGAGAAAAGAGTGAGGTCAAGAGATTAGACAAATTCATGGCACACTCAACCATCAATCACTATCATTTAAAGTGGCCTAAGGAATAACCTCATTCTCAATGTTTTAAACCTCTAACTGTGCTGTTCTGTGCAGTTGAATAGGTGGGTGAGTTCCAACCTCTACAACACTTTTGCAGTTTGCTTTGCCCCACTTTTTCTTCCTGTGCTCCCTGCTTCCTCCCTTTCCACATCTTTGTAACTCAGCTGTGTTTCCAACTGGTTTCCCCCACCCACCTGGTTGCTGCTGAACTCCTTAGATCCTCATACCTGCTCGACACTTTTCTTCCTCAGGCTTGTTCAGTCCTCTGTTCCCTATTGTGAGATATGTTGATTGCTAGGCATGCAAATAGGTCTGAGATGCAGGAGAGGACTAGGCTGAATCACAAATACATTGAATTATTTCTGAAGCTGAGTGAAGCACTGTACAGTGGTACCTCGGGTTACAGACTCTTCAGGTTACAGACGACGCTTCAGGTTACAGACTCTGCTAACCCAGAAATAGTACCTCAGGTTAAGAACTTTGCTTCAGGATGAGAACAGAAATCGTGCGGTGGCGGCAGCAGAAGGCCCCATTAGCTAAAGTGGTACCTCAGGTTAAGAACAGTTTCAGGCTAAGAATGGACCTCCAGAACGAGGTACCACTGTAATTCAGTTACTGAGGGGAAGGAACAATTATTTTTAGGGGAGGGGGTTGCCTGCCAGGTGAAATGCTGCAGATTCACTAAATTTAATGTCATTTCAGGGCACTGGGAGGAGGGTGGTGGTGGAATGACAGAAACCACAAAAGAGAAAAAAATGTGGGGAATATTCATAGAAAATTCTAAAAATGTGGTCTTTTTCTAGATGGGAGTGAGAATAAGAAAAGCAAAACTTTTCTCAGAAAAATGCCCTTTGAGATGCAGCTCTAGTTACTATAATCAGGAAAGGATTGGACCCTGAATAATTAAATTCTTAATTGGAATTCCAATTGTCATGCGATTACTTATTTTGCTGGGCTGTATGCCAGAGGATGACATCCACATGGCCCTTGGAGCTGGTCACGAGTTATTTCTACCACCAGTGTATGGCGGCAGCGGTTTGGTATCTTGTTGGCAGCCAGTGCAGCCTCTTTGGGAGCAGTGTGTTGGTTCATTGTGCACAAACCTCAGCTTCCAAGGCCATTTCAAGAGAAGCCCTGGAGAGCCTGAAATACTTTCTCTCTGAGATATTATTGGAAAGTTAAAGTGGCAGGTGTGTTTCCTGACCAGCTGCTGCTGCTAGATAATCCTGCAACTTTTGGGTATCAACAGAGAAGGCTCAAGTCCAGAAGTTCTCAAGTGCAGCTGGTGGAGAAAATGGTGAATTCTGTATGGGTAACTTAACCCACATTCCCAATCCACCATTTCTTTTGCCCTAAGTCTTGTCAGAACTAAGGAGCGTGTTATGATGGCGACGATGGAGGCAGTGGACGACTGAAACCTAGCAGGACTGGGTTGCGGTTTTAGAAATGAAAGAGCATCACTTGGTATACAAATGAAATGCTGAGCAAACTCTCACTTTACGCTCTGTGAAGAAAGCTATTCTTGTTGCATAAAGGGCTCTGCTAGTCATATGCTAATAGATATTATGCAAATGCTCCGTTGGCACTCATTTGATGGCTTCAGCTGCACTTAAATTTCTCTTGAACTCAAAATAGATAGCAAAATTTCTTCACTTCTGCTGGGCTGGCAGAGATGATGCATTCACTTTGGATCCAAAGTTAATTCTGAGCTGAAACTACCCAGCTGCAGCACATTGCATAGGATATCTTGCAGAAAATTAATTAATTAATTAAAGTGCTGTGCTTACCATAAGAGAGGCCCTGCGTGAGATCTGCTATTCTCTGCCGTGTGACTCCTCTTTGTCAAGTTAAAATGAGAACAGATGGAGCTGCTGGAGAAGAGAATTGAAATGTTATACTCGAAAGAAAAGGCAAGTGCCACCAATGGAATGGAAGCTGAAAAGTCTAAAGCCGGTTGAACGTTAACATTTCACATACAGGTAATTTCAGTTTAGTGAAAGCACATTCTTAGCACTAAGCAAATGCTAAGTAGTGATAATAGCTTAATAATCAGTAACCAACATTGTCATATGCACTGGGAACACTGAAACAAGCTGATGAATCAATATATGTGCAGGATGTAAGGGAAATTGCAACACAGTGTAGTTCAGCTCTGGACTCAGTTTGTACCTCCTGATTAGACAGTTATATTGGAAAATGCACAGAACAGGAAGGGCCATAATGAATTATAAAATTTGAATTGCCAAAGGGTAAGGGTGCATCCCAGAGAGGATCGGGATCAATTACGAAGCAGTCAGAGCCAACTAACAGCCCAATCCTATACATGTCTTCTCGTGGTGGACTTTACTCTCAGATCGGTATCCATAGGACTTCAGCTTTTTGTTTCTGCAAAAGAAATTAGAAGACAAAATGAACAAGGTGTCCAACATGATGGTGGGGATTATAATAATAAAGTGGGCTCTAGTAACAAAGCAGAAGTGCTCATTATAATTATTTCTGGGCACCTAGTTGGGTGCTCTGCTATCCATGCTTGTTAAGAGGAAAGCTAGGGTATAAGATTTATTACAGTTATATAAAAGTTCTCCACTGATTCAAAATACCAATAAATGGAGATCATATAAGGAATGACAGTTCATGTACTTATTAAGAAACAGCATACTTGCTAAAATAAATCACTGATATGATACAAATACTAAATATATTTTGTCCTTACGGAATTTTTTTAGTGTTATTTTTATTGCAATAAAATAAAATTTCAGGAATGTACAGAACTGCCCCCCCTAAAATTTTCCATTCTTATTGATAGCGCATTCTGATACATGTTTACTCAGAACATAACCCCACTTACAATACCTGGGAATAAACCCAATTGAATTCAGTAGAATTTACTTCTGAGTAGACATGGTTAGGATTGTGCTATAAATCTCTTTTTTCATGGGCGTAGGCAGGGGGGGCAGGAGGGGGCAATTGCCCCCCCAGAGGCAAAAGGCTGAGGGGCGCAGGCGCGGCAGCCCCAGGCTCCCGCTCCTGGCGCAAAGCTCCAGAGGCACACGGGGAGCGTAAGCGGAGGAGCGCTAAGCAGGAGTGGGGGGCGTAAGCGGAGGAGGCAGCCACAGGCTCGCGTTCCCCGCGTGCCTCTGGAGCTTCACGCCGGGAGCGGGAGCCTGGGGCCGCCTCCTCAGAAGACCGGGGAGGCGCGGAGGAGGCAGCCACAGGCTCGCATTCCCCGTACACCTCTGGGGCTTCGCGCCGGGAGCGGGAGCCTGGGGCCGCCTCCTTGGAAGACCGGGGAAGCGCAGGCAACGTAGCCCCACCCACATTCCCACTGTGGCCCCTCCCCTCCCGCCCCTTGCCCCGCCCCTTGCCCCCCCTATTTTTTATCCTGGGTACTCCCCTGTCTTACTTTCTTCCCATGTCATTCTTCAGGTATTCTTCCTTGGTAGGAAATTTTACTTTAAATTTTGTTTGATGTAAAATTCAGTGTCAGCTCTACAAAATAAAAAATAAATAAAAAAGTATAATGGACTTAAAACAAAATGCAGAGTTCCATGGTTACATTAGAGCAGCTAATATGTCTTTGAACTGTCAGCAGGTTGTTCACAAATATTATTCTGCCTTCCTGATGTCTTCCAGCATACTATAGACCCTGACAGTAATTTATACACCCCTCATTCCTCAAGTTGCTGAATCTTCCTTATAAAATATGTGCTGTGTGACTTTTAGCATACAGTATTTTTTTAGAGAAAAGAGCTCTTCAAGAAAATTATACATGCTCCAAAGACACTCTCAGCTTTCTGGAAGGTGACAAAGCAGCAAAATCTAGGGGTGGAACATGCAACTGAAGAAGTAGAGTTAAGGTGGCACAGGTTTGATTGTCAGTGATGAGGGCAGCGAGAATTTGAGATTATTCCCAGTGCTGTTGCCGACTGATTTGTTTTCCTTACCCATGTAAGTGAACGGTCACCAGCTGGAGACACTTTTGCAATGGGAACAATGTGTGCTCCCTCTGTTCTGGATAGTCCTACAAGATGGAGCCCCCAAGTGGGGGGGGGAAGCCCTGGGAGGATATCCATAGTGATGTAGTTTTCTGGTTGGGTACATTCCTCCCCACATCAACCACGGTGGGGACTGGAGGAAGAGGGAGAAAATGGCTTTGTTCACTTTCATGAGGTTCATGAGCTTCTCTTTCAGATGTGGGATATCCTTCCTGACAATGGGAAAAATAATGCCTTATGTATTTTTATATGGGTGGATGCTAAACCAACATGATGGTGTGTTGTTGGCTAGTCTAGTAGGATATGCATTTTTTAAAAAACACATTACAGTCAAGGTATGATGCACTATGCAAGCTATTTGTATAGTACCACCAGTCACATTGATGTTTAACGATAATATTTCCCATCATCAGAACTGTGCAATGGGGATATTTTCTTTTAAGCTGAATATTGTGGTAGCCTCTCATTTCCTTGGAATAGCTAAAGGCAGGGGGAAAGCAAGTAATAAAAATGTTTCATTAGAATGCCTGCTGTAAGGCATGAATAAAGACGAGAGATAAATTTGAATGCGAAGATAGCAGCTGTGATTATAGATTCCCTTCTTAAATGCAGTTGGCAAACATTTATTTTTTACTTTTCCAGAGTCCATTCATTTTTAATATATTTCCAAGCGCTTTTGAATTAGGCAGTTGCAGGCAATTTGCTGGGGGAGATTCCAACTGGCAAGATATATCAGCTTCACACCTGCTTTGGTACTTTTACAAAACCCTGCCAGATCCACAGGGACTCTATTTTTACCCAAACATTCCCAAGATCTGTTGCCTCTTAAAACAGACCTTTTAACCACCGTGTTGTTTGCACAGTAGTTAAACAGTGACAGAGGGATGTCCTTTCCACAGTTCCAGTGAACAATTTGAAAAGGAGACTTTGTAATCATAATCATTTATAGTGTGCGTACTTAAGATTTGGAACAAACTTTAGAAACAGAAATAGAATCGTATCGTTGAAATAGACCAAACAACAACTGCAGGGCAGGCATTCCAAAGGTAGAATTGGCTAGTAAATCTGTAGTTATACAGAGGTGACCCATGGCAGAGTGGAGCACGTCCGAGAATCTGACACAATTCTGTGATGCAGTAACCCTTTGTACTACTGGGTTGCATTAGTTTTGAAACCCTTCTACTGAGTCTACTGGATTCCAAGAAGCACAGAGTGTCTCTAGTTCAGTATTGTCTATACTATGAATGAGGAAGCCGCGTCCCTTCAGATTGGACTCCAATTCCCAGCAGCCTCTGCCAGCATGGCCAATGGTTATCACTAATGAGATCTGTAGTCAAACAAAATCCCCCTCATTTGATCTACACCGAATGGCAGCAGATCTCCCTGATTTTGGTCAGGAGTCTTTCTCAGCCCAACCTGGGACCTTGTGACTGAAAAGAAAGTGCTGTGCTGTTGAGCTAGGGAGTGTTTCTAGCATGGAGCAGAAGTTCAGTGGTCAGAGCACTCAGAGAATGTTCATGTTATAGGGGAAGGGCTCATTGAAATAAATTTTGAAAACCCAAATCGTGACTTCCCCAATTTTAGTCAAACCGTGCACCCACCAAAGCCTTCTAAAACCAGTAGCTGGGGAGAGACATCAGAAAAATGAAGGGGCCTTTGAAGAGGCTATTGATTGTTTATCAATGAACTGAAGTCAGAAGCTGGCAATAAAATTTTCTACTTGATCTTCCTGTTTTCCTTTCCTCTTCCCACTTACTGCCTTCATTGTTTCATTCCTTTCTGAATGCATTCTTTCCCTTCTCTGCTGCTTTGCAGCCTTTGTTCTTCATTCTTCATCTAAACCACAGAGCCACTTTTCCCATCTCTTGCCCATCCCTCATAGAACCCTTTCACTGGAACTTTCTCCCACCTGACATGCGAGGTATGTTCTCTACTTCTTTATTTACACAGCAGCTAGGAAATCGATCTGTTGACTTTGCCTTATTTTGATTTATTTGCTCCCCCTCTCCTCTCCTCTTTCCCTTTCCCATTGTGTTCAGTTTTCACAGACTCTAAGCCCATGGGCCACATGTATCTAAAGAAATGTACTTTGTACAGCACCTACTTTATTTTTAGGTGCTTCATAAATAAACAATCGTTCCAAAAGAACAATTCTTGAGAGCAGCTCTGTCCAAAAATGCATCAGGAATCTAGAAATGTGCAATTCTACCTTTAAAAAAGTTGGTTCTACATAACTCCTTCCTTTTATTTTGTGCTATGTGCATTTGGAGTAGGCTTGAGTATTTTGCCCATACCTTGTGAACGAAGGCTGCCTAGATGAAAGCGTTGAACAGGATTATTCAGGAGATGTTAAGACTTTCCACTGTATGCCTTCAAAAAGAAGGTTTGTCACACTCTGGAAATTAACAAGTGCATTATGCTCATTTAAATCAGAATCCTGTACATGTCTACTCAGAAGACAAACCCATTGAATTCAGTGAGGCTTACAGCCTGGTAAGTAATGGACTGCAACCCAACAATCACTTATCTGAGTAAGTACCATTCAACTCTTCCTCTTTCTATGCCCCGAAGAGGACCCTAAGGTCCATGAATAATAACAGCTTAAGAGTCCCGGGCCCTAAAGAAGCCAGATTATCCTCCACAAGGGCCAGGGCCTTTTCAGTGATGGCACCGACCTGGTGGAATGCTCTGTCCCATGAGACTAGGGCCCTGCGGGAATTGATCTCCTTCCGCAGGGCCTGTAAGACAGAGTTATTCCGCCTGGACTTCAGTTTAGCCTGATCCTCCATTCCTTTTTCACTTCCCTTTTTTTATGAAGAAACCCTTCTGGGTCCCCACATTAAAATTCTTCCCTGGTCTCCTTGCTGGCCTTAGCAGGACTAACTTGGCCAGTTAGCCCTGGCGATGCTATATTGATGTTGTATTTTATGCTGTTTTTAAGCTGTTTTTAAAGTCGTTTTTAACCATTGTTTTATATTTGTTGTTAGCTGCCCTGAGCCCGGTTTCTAAACTGGGAAGGGCGGGGTATAAATAAAATTATTATTATTATTATTATTATTATTATTATTATTATTATTATTATTTCTCTCCTGTTTGTGTGTACGTGAATACACACACACATCCATAACTCTAATGGGAGAATCACATATCCTCCAACATTTCTCCAATGAAAACAGGGACATCCTATTCAATGATGATGATGATATATAAAAAAATAAAAAATTGTCCAGTAGCACCTTAGAGACCAACTATGTTCATTCTTGATAAAAGCTTTCGTGTGCATGCACAATTCTTCAGATCTGAAGAAGTGTGCATGCACACGAAAGCTTAGTTGGTCTCTAAGGTGCTACTGGACAATTTTTTAATATATATTTCGAATGCGTCAGACCAACACGGCTACCTACCTTAATAATAATAATAGTTGTTGTTGTAATCATATACCCCAACCATCTGACTGGGTTGCCCCAGCCACTCTGGGTGGCTTCCAACAAACGGTATATAAAACCATAATAACCCCATGTCCTCCAACATCTTTCCGATTGAAATAGGGACATCCTAAGAAAAAGTGAGACATTCCAGGATCAGATCAGAAACCAGGACAGCTCCTGTAAATCTGGGACTGTCCCTGGAAAATAAGGACACACTGGAAGATGCACATCCTGGTTTTTTGTCTTGATGTGTTAGAGGATATGATACAATCATCAGAACTTAAAGAAGGGGTCCTTTCAAACAGGGGGTACTGCTGGAAACCACAGGAGGGGAGAGTGCTATTACACTCAGGTCCTGTTTGTGGGCTTCCCACAGGTATTTGCTTGGTCACTGCAAGAAGAGGATGTTGGACTAGATGGGCCACTATCCTAATCCAGCTGACTCTTCTTTTGTTCTTACTGAAGTGAAATGAGACAGGAAATTGGAAGACTGAACTGCAAATAATTGTGATTATTTGTCCTGGGCCTTTGTTTTGACCCTCAGAATGCCAGACCAATTTTACCAGCACAGGAACTCCTACTTCCCAGTCCTAGATTTTGTACTTATTTTTTGCTTGAAGCATTAATAGTCCCAAACCAGCTTCTTCCGGTGTTATGTCCCACTGAATCCAGCTGCACAGCCAGTGAGCTGATGATTACGGGTTTGGTTTTGTAAGAGACGTCTTGATAATCCGAATGAGGGCAACAGAAATGAAGCTACCTGTGGCATTCCATAATAAAGAGATGACATGAAAGAAATTGCACTAATATGACAATGCACTGACAGGATTACTATGCAATTAGCAAAACCGAGAAACAGCACCAGCTTGTTATATTTAATTTGTTGTCCTAAAGTGGCAGTTGCTGGAGGTGAAAGCAGGAACTTATGCAAGCATCTCTGCTGAACAGCAACGCCATTCCTGTGACTGTCCTCATTTATTCACTTTCCTAACAGCTGAATGGTACATGTGGTGTGAAAATCTCTTGGCACCTATTTTTCCCCCACCACAGAGCTTAAAAATCAACGCAAATGCCAGTACTACTTAAAGTGGCTCCTCACCTAGGTGGAAGATGGATTTAATAAGCTGTTGTATTAAGGAAAACCTAAGTCAGGTATAGGATTGCATTCATTTGGCTTGCATTTTCTTGGGAGCCTGCCTAATCCTTGCTTCCCAGACTAATATATAAGCTGAACTGCAGCCATCTTTCAAAATTTAGCACGCCTTCAAATTTTGCGATGCAGTTCTCCAAGCAACAAAAAAATGGTTTATATTATTAGTGGAAACGGCGTACAAAAGTATTAGGGGAACTTGTTTGCAAAAAGTATTAGAAACTGCTTTTATTTGAGAAAATGCAAAGAAAATTATGTATACTGGGAGAAGAGTTCACAAACTGCTACAGAAATGGGTTGAACAGAACTGAAGTTTGGATAAATGAGAAATAGAGAAAAACTGAAACTGACAGATTGATGCATCCCTAGTTAGATATGCTAATGCCATCAGACCTGGTATGAGTGGTCGGTGTGGGTGGGCATCTGCTAGCCCCCTCCCCTCGCCACTCAACAAACAAGGCAAAGTAATGGAAGGCTGAACTGCCATGGAACAAACAATATTAAAATAGGGGGAGGGGTGAACCCACAAAACGTAGAAGAGATGAATGCAATAAGTGACCAAATAGCAATTCCGGTCCCAACCCTTCACCTCCTACATGAGATGGCAAAAGGGGCAGAAAGTAAGAAGAGCATCATCATCATCACATATGCAGCTGCTATCTGTGCTAACACTCCTCCAAACCCTGAAGTGTAATTGGAATTTTTTAAAAAGAGCCAGAAATGTTGTTTAATTGTTTCTCCTAGTTTATGGTGATGCACATTTCATTTGTGCTGTTTTGTTTCACTGACAGTGTGAAATTCAGGAAAGCCTTTAAAGCCACAAGCACTGGAGACATGTGCTGACTTTTTAGAATCAACTGAGCAAGTATTATAAAGGTAAAAAGTAAAAAGGTAAAGGACCCCTGGACGGTTAAGTCCAGTCAAAGGCGACTATGGGGTTGCGGCGCTCACCTTGCTTTCAGGCCGAGGGAGCCAGCGTTTGTCCACAGACAGCTTTCTGGGTCATGTGGCCAGCATGACTAAACCGCTTCTGGCGCAACGGAACACCATGACGGAAACCAGAGTACACGGAAATGCTGTTTACCTTCCCACTGCAGCGGTACCTATTGATCTACTTGCACTGGTGTGCTTTCGAAATGCTAGGTTGGCAGGAGCCATGGGAGCTCACCCTGTTGCAGGGATTTGAACCACCAACCTTCTCATCGGCAAGCCAAAGAAGCTCAGTGGTTTAGACCACAGCGCCACCCGCATCACTAGTCTTTTAATTTGGGGACCACCCCATGCCTCTGGTCACTTCTCTCACCAGATCAGCACCCCTGAGAGACAGAATAGGTTTAGAAACAGCACAGGTTTTCTCTGGGTATAGAAGCATAGTGTAGGGAATTTGTTTCTTTACTAATCCCAGCTCTGAATGCTAAAGCTTCTGATGCCCTGTATTAAATACGGGATTGAATTAAATTTAGTAACAATAAATATATTTTTTGTAACCTTTGCATTAATGATTTAATGAATTCTATATTCCTTAGTGTACTTTCTGCTTTATCCCCCATCACCTTTTGCTTTTTCCACTGGCTTGTACATAAAAACAAATGTTTTATTGCTCTCATTTATTATTTTCTGTCCTTGCACTATTTCGTTTAATTGCTTCTCATCCAGGGATTGATAAACTTGGTTCCTCTCCCCCCGCCCCCGTCCTCATTCATCAAGCAGAATTGCATATTTTGAAACAGAGGCTAACATACTTCACAGCATTTAGAGACGTAATATCCATTCACCACAAGCATTTTAAAGTGAGTGAAAATCAAATGTTTGCTAAAAATCAGGGCAATTTTATTTCCTTGTCATTAGTTTTTGATTACCAGAATTAATATGGGTGTTATTTCCATTTCAAGCTGCCAAACATTGTTTATGTGTGGATGTGGGGTAATTTTGCAAATAAATTGGTAGCTTTTGGAGATTGACTCAAACATATAATGCTTCAGCTTCAACCTACTAATTCAACAGCTCTATCAGATGCTTTGAATATTGTTGTAGCTTTGCAGCTGAATTGCTATAAATTATGCTAAGATTTGGACAGAAGGGTTTTAGAGGACAGAATAACTCACTGATTTCTCATTCTGGTTCCTGGTTGTTATAATGTATTGCTATGTAGCACTTTGTGCAAGTGGAAATTCCTCTGATCTCCCTCTCACATGTCCCCTAAATCTGTTCAAGGGGTTCCTTCAACTCCCTTGAGCAGATTTGGGGACAGCATGGGACATGCATGGGGTGGGGGAGGAGAAGGGGCGAAGTCCTGCTATATAAGCAGAAGTTGTTCTGCTTGTACATGGTTTCTTGATAAGAGTAGAGATGTACAAATATGTCCATTTTGGTTTCCCTCATTTTTTTCATTTTTCCAGTCTTATGTTCTGTTCTCCACCTGTCCACATCAATTTATTTCTTAAAAAAAGTTCTTGTGAAAATCCACCAGCGTTTTAGTGCAAATTTCTTCTAATATGCCCATTTTTATATGTAGTTTTGTCCAAAATAACATTTTTGCAAAGCATTTCCCCACAAATGTATTGGAATGTACTGAAAGATAACAGAACTAGTTTAAACCAGCTGTACTCAGCTTCTCTGAATAACCCAAACATCATGAACCTTCTTCTTGTTTCTATTACACACAGAGAAGCTTCCAGAACCTTCTAGAATTAATTAGAATAGAAAAGATCTCTACACATCAGATCAATACTTTCTGCACTAAGAAATGCAAACTGACAGTACGCTCTACTTAAAATAAAGCTGTTTCTGTTTGCATTCACCCAAAGTACTTGGAATCTGTTTCTAAGAAAGGCAGCCCTGCTGGGCAACAACAGAGAGATACAGGTGGTAGCCATTTTGTGTGGGGATTCAGTTCTTGGCCCCAACGCATGTTGGCAGAGTGCGCATAAGCCCCAGCGCTGCCCCTGTTCTGCCCCCATTCCTCCCTCTTTTGGCTCCCAAAGGACCCACACATTGGTGTATCAACTTAATGCACTAAAAATGGTCGCCGCCTGTACTTCTAAAGTGAGGAAAGCTGCAGACCTCTAGCCATCTAGGCTGAACATCCCTGTTCAGTCAGGGACCCTCGAGAAGTCCACACATTTATAAGACTTGTCACACTGCCTTCCCCACTTCAGACATCTGCCATTGGGAAGGAGGCCAGAGGCATGGCCCCACAAACGCCTCTCTCTGCATGTGTGAAGGGATCTTAGTTGTTAAATGCACACATTCTTGCCATCTGGGAAATAGAGAGTGGGCAAGCTGCTCATCTCTTCCAAAATAGAATCATTCTTGACATTACTGACAATTTGGTAGGCAGACATGGCCAATATATATATATATATATATATATATATATATATATATATATATATATATATATATATATGTGAATGCAGTTTAATGGGTTAGCAGAAAAATAAATAGCCTAAGCAGAGAAGCTTAGAATCCCTTGTGGTGGGTTTTCATAGCAATGGTGGTCAAAGAAGAGACTGTTGCTGTAGAACGTGATTTCAGGCAATGGACCTGAGGAAGATGCTTCTGAAGAGTGAATGATGATGGAGTGAATGGTTGATGAAGAGGTAATGAGTTGAAAAAATACACAGTAAGAGACCCCTAATATCTGTGCCAAAACACAGTAAAAAAAAAAGGTGACAAATTCTATAGAGAGCATTTGCTGCTAAGATACAAGGCTCATACACTCATTTTGATGTGGTTATATGGAAACATTTTGCATAACAACAGCAGTTGTTTAAAAGGTATAATGTTATCAGAGGAGTGAAACTATAAAACTACTGTCTGAGGTCCATGGAACTCATCTAATTCTCTGTTAGGTAAGAACAAGAACTCGCCTCAAAGAAAAATCGACTTTAACAAACCCAAAATATTAAGTTTTTTTTTTGAATATATCTGTTATATATGCTGTATAAATTAATTTGCTACCTTAATTAGCTAAAACTTGTGGTGCATTTTTTTGCAATGCATTTCTCTATATTATTACTCAGAAATGAGCTTCATTGAGTGAAGTAGGTCTTACTCTTAAGTAAGTGTGCACATGATTGCAACCTCAGATGTGTTTCAATCAGCTTCACTTTTAGGTTTCATGCAGTAGTCTAAACACTTTTGAAGTAATTTGCTTGATTTATTTTTCTCTGCTACAAGTTAAATATTGATTTAGCATTGCAAGTTGGCACAAGACTTCCTCCAGCATGTATGTGTGTATATAACTTTAAATGATATCCCTGATACCCTTTCTGAAGATCTAATTATCTTTAAAATATATCCACAGCGTCCCCTTTGAATAGTAATCTAGCTTTAGATACAATTTAAAAGTGTGTACAAAAGTTGTGTGGCTGATTTAGCTTCCATCTTCCTTAGGAATTATATTGCTTGGAGGCACACTGAGCTGGAAATCCGGAAGGAACTGGGTTCTAGACTATGCAAACAGGAATGGTTCCCTGCTTCAGAAGTTGCATGTGGAGACACCCCCCCCCCCGAAATAAATTCAGACAAATTTTAGGTTTGGCTTTTGGCAGAATTTAGGCCACAACTTTATTGATTACAATCAAGTGAGTGGTTGCATAGGCTCTGGTTTGCTAGCTCCCTGCACCCTTGCAGGTAGCCAGGGCCGGCCCTATGGCCAGGCTGGGTGGCACAGGGCGCCACGGCGCCGGTCTGCCAGGGGGGGGTGCATTGCAGCTGCGCCTGCCCTCCCGCTGCTCTTCCGCGCAGCAGCACCCTCGGCAGTAGCGCTGAGCCCGCCTGCCCGCCGCGTAGCAGCGGCCTAGGCAGCCGCGCTGTGCCTGCCCGCCCGTCGCGCTGGGAAACGGGGCGGGGGGCGCCGGAGGGATCCATCGCACCACGGTGCCAGGGCGCCAGAGGTGCTTAAGACGGCCCTGCAGGTAGCGCTGACCCTGGGCACCAACCATAGGTCAGCCTCGGGTGAACACCTGGGACAGTGAAAAGCAGGAGCCCTGCTAGATCTCCACCCAGAAGTCCCCTGGACTCAGGCTCCAGACACAACCCCTCACACGGAGACCAACCATGAGTCAGTGGATTCCTTTAGCGGCATACCCAATGCATAGGGATGGCTATCACCTGAACCAGAGCCTATCCGCTTACTTACACAACTTACAAGTTGTGACGATTTGCTACGCAGCAGGTCACCTGCCTCCCCTTCCAGCAGTGGGAGCTTCCACCTGATCCAATTCTCTTCGATCACTGGAAGGAGTCCTTCTGTTTGCTCAAGGGAAACCCTGGATCCGAGCCTTGATATTTAGTATCTAACCTTAAAACTTCCAGTTGGTTAGGATTATTGTAGAGCAGGACTTCTTTTTATCTATTATCAAGGCAGGAAACAGGCTGCCTTATCAGTATATGGATAATGGGCTACTTCTAAGCTTCTGGTGATTAAATAAACTGAAACAAAATGGAACAACATTTTGTTCCCATCAGGCATTCATTATGTGCAGACAGTGCACTAAATGCCATCACTGTGAAGCAAACATAAATGTCTCTGTTTAAGCATCACTCTGTCTACATCTTCCCAAGCTGCTTCTGACAGTTTGATCACACATTGTCGAAACTGCGCCTGTTGTCATACTTCCTGATGATGTCTCTGGATTCTAGTCAGTTAGATGAGTGGAGCTAGCTAATTTATTTGATCTGCTTATTGTGTGTAGACTTTTTTTAGCACCCCAGCCTGTAATTTTAAGCTTTTATTCACAGCCAATATGCTTTTGGTTGTTGAATTGAACTTGTGATTTCTCTGTCATATACAGTGGTACCTCTGGTTACGAACTTAATTCATTCCGGAGGTCCGTTCTTAAGCTGAAACTGTTCTTAACCTGAGGTACCACTTTAGCTATGGGGCCTCCCACTGCTGCCGTACTGCCGGCACACGATTTCTGTTCTCATCCTGAGGTAAAGTTCTTAACCCGAGGTACTACTTCCGGGTTAGTGGAGTCTGCAACCCAAAGCGTTTGTAACCCGAGGTGTTTGTAACCCGAGGTACCACTGTATATTGGTAGGTCATCAGGGTGACAGGTCAGTTTTCTTCAGTGCATGGCATGAGAATATTTTGGATGTGATCTGCAGCCTCAAGCCTTAATTTCAACCAGGAATGGATGGACAAATGACATGATCCAAAGAAGGGCAATTTTGTGTACTGTAGCTCTCACATGTCTGGAATATTTTTCTACAACCAAAATATTATTTAGCTACAGATAAATAGCACAACTTTAAGCTGAAACAGATGGAATATGTGACTGCATGCATCTTAGTTATTCATATATGTGGAATCTTGAAAGAGGGCTCTTCTTTCACAGTAATCATATCTGTAGGATGACTTCCTGAGTCGGTCTGTCTGTCTGTCTACCACTTTTCAATAAAACTGGTTTCTCCGGTCAGGCCTTGGCCAAAAAGTGGGTTTTTCCTACACAAGCCTCTTGGTAAACTTGGCCTCTGTGACAAGAAGTGGCTTTCCTGACTTTGGATGACCTCATTAGTTTGTGGCACCTGTAGTTTCTCATTGCTATGGTGTCCAAAGTCAGAGACTGGACCTGCTATTTAATAAACTTGTTTCAGCTGTGAGAAAGCTGTCACACTGCACATGACCTCTAGGCAGAAGAAGATTCTTACTTACATGCCCCCTCACTGGCTAAAGAGACTCACTCTGTTGCTATGAATCTTTCCTATGAAGAAGCCACCATTGCCCTTGGCCTTTTGCCTCCATTCATATTCCAGTTTGGGTCTGTGCACCTTTGCATCTGTTGTTGTTTTGCAACACCTGGAGATCACTGTTTGTGCTGTAGGTCTATAGCATTATGTTGAAGTTTAGAGTTAGGAAGATAGCTTTTGTCATTTTGCTTTCTGATTTTAAAATTCCCATTTGCACATCTAATTTGGCTTT
This sequence comes from Zootoca vivipara, assembly GCF_965207765.1. Classification (NCBI taxonomy): domain Eukaryota; kingdom Metazoa; phylum Chordata; class Lepidosauria; order Squamata; family Lacertidae; genus Zootoca; species Zootoca vivipara. The sequence goes on along the minus strand of NC_142582.1, from coordinate 70,320,419 downwards.
TTAGACCTGGATTTTCTAACTATTTTTAATTGACTATTTTAAAATTGGACTTTTATAGGCTTTTCCCTGGTTCTCTTACATGTGGTTGTTTTTATTCCCTCTTTACCACATTTCCCCTTGTTAACGCATTTAAGAATGGTATCTGTTGGGTTTTGGGTAAAGCCTTAGCTTCGGAATCCAGTGAATTGGCCTCTTTGTCAAACTGCTATGGAGTAAGTTTGTAGGGCTTGAGGCTTTTAGGGACCAGAGAGCCAGTGTGGTGTAGTGGTTAAGAGCGGTAGACTCGTAATCTGGGGAACCGGGTTCGCGTCTCCGCTCCTCCACATGCAGCTGCTGGGTGACCTTGGGCTAGTCACACTTCTCTGAAGTCTCTCAGCCCCACTCACCTCACAGGGTGTCTGTTGTGGGGGAGGAGGGGAAAGGAGATTGTTAGCCGCTTTGAGACTCTTTCGGGTAGTGATAAAGCGGGATATCAAATCCAAACTCTTCTAACTCTTGTTTCTCAAATCTGAAAGAGGCATCTGGTAAGGCTCTGGGATTCTCCTGGCCTAGGCTGGTTGGGTTGGTGTTACCTTGTAAGATTAGTTTTATCCTTATGTCATTAGACACCATTTGGCCAAACAAGAACAGTCTCCTGGGATTTTGAGGGCAAGTTCTTGACACTGCCATTTCACAAAACATCTCGGTGCTGTACAGAATATTTTTTTAAAAAAAAACTTTAAAAGCAGCACAGAACCATCATTAAAATGGATGGATGGCTACTCAAGAAAAAAAGCATATAAACAATTGCATAGGCCAGTCTGCCTAAAAAAAGAAATAGAAAAAAAGAAAATGCGAATGAGGATACTGGAAAACTGATTAGTGAAGCCTGAATAAATACTGATGAACTTCCAATGAGATGTGTTTTACATTTGCTGTGCCCAAGGCATAGGACATCTGTTTGACAGAGAATTATCAGTTGGCTATAAATTCTTGTCAGGCTATGCCTAAAAATTTGTTTATTTTACTGCAGAAACATATAACATCATTTCTTTTGTAATGAGCGATAGTATAAGCATTGTGGAAAAATCCTGCAATCCATGGCATAACATATATAGCAGGGAGTGAGCTAGTTGAATATTATTTATTTTACATTGGTATTTTAGTTTTTGAAATGTGACCAGTGATTTATGGGAGAAATAAGTTGATCACCTTCAATTTATTACCGTATGAAATGAAACTTTAATCAAGTTGGTTGTCTGATTTTTTAAATGATATTTCAGAAAGAAATATATGCCTGCATACAAACTAATTTATGTTATGGATAAGGTAAAAACTGTCTTACTGTTCAAATAGGATCCGGCTGTTCTAGGAACTGATAGGCTGTAAATTTTACTGACTCCGAAGGGACTTAAGTACACCTAATTTTCTCTTGACTTCACTCTTGTGGTCCAGTCCAGTAACACCCCTGTACATGCACAAAATACAGTTTCCACCAGACGTCTGCTACATGGGGAACAATAGATTGTGACTATGATGCAAAGGACCACATGCGGTCTTAATTTGTATGACACTTATGCCTTTTTATCCTCCCAAAGCCCAATCTGGCAGCATATCCAGAGCAACATTCCTGAGGGGTTGCTTCAGGATGGTAAAATGGACACATATGCCCAGACATGTGCAGAAATGCTTTGCATGCATGCATGAACTGTTTTAGATCCCAGCCTATATCCTGAAGCAATAACTCATATACTGTACAAGCATCATAATGATCCTCATGCAATTGCCTGCAATAAATTGGCATAAATTGGGTCATTAGCTTGGTAAAGCTGAGCTTAGAGAGTGCAGCAATACTTGGCAACAGTAAGTAGCAATGGATGAATTTGTAAATTTGGTTTCCTTCTGTGTCTCATTTTTGTAGACTTAAGTTTGGTTCATCACATTTCCACACCATTTTGTGACCCCCCCCCCACTTTGTGTGCTTAATTTACGCTGGATTGCCAGGTGGTTTAAGATCCACCTGAGGTCCTTCCCTGCCTGGTGGTACCTTCTCCACTTCCACAGAATTCCAATTCTACCATTCTTCGTTTAGCTGGCTGGCATATCTCTGGCTGAACTGGGTTCAGGGAAACCGGTGTAGCCCACCTTAGCTGGCAACTGGACTGCTGAGCAAAATCTCTGCTGGATCCTAATTCGCTCATTCCAGGCAGATCTAGGTATAGGATTGTGTCCTTTGATAGTTTCAGCAAACTGACTCTTGATTTCTGCTCATGCAAACAATCAGTATTACGCTTAAGTGAAATACAGAGAAATAAAATGTTGCTGATGCAATTAACTATTAAAGCCGATATATTAAATGCTAAATAGCCTTGGCTAATTGAGATAGGACTGCCAAAGAAAACCAATTTTGGAATTTTTGCACATATAATGTTGTAAATAATGCTTCTATGAAGACTAGTAGAAAGACAAGCTCTTCAAAACAGCAACAAATGTTCTCAGAATTGCTTTAAATGTACACTATTGCAATTCTTGTCGTGGCGAAGGGGCTTGAATAACTCAGAGAAGATATGAGCTATGCCATGCAGGGCCACCCAAGATGGACAGGTCATAGTGGAGAGTTTTGACTAAATGTGATCCACCTGGAGAAGGAACTGGCAAGCCACTCCAGTATCCCTGCCAAGAAAACTCCATGGACAAAGACAACAGGCATATAAAAATGCCTGCTTCTTGGGAGAAAAGCAATGACAAACCTAGACAGCATCTTAAAAAGCAGAGACATCACCTTGCCGACAAAGGTCCGTATAGTTAAAGCTATGGTTTTCCCAGTAGTGATGTATGGAAGTGAGAGCTGGACCATAAAGAAGGCTGATCGCCGAAGAATTGATGCTTTTGAATTATGGTGCTGGAGGAGACTCTTGAGAGTCCCATGGACTGCAAGACGGTCAAACCTATCCATTCTTAAGGAAATCAGCCCTGAGTGCTCACTGGAAGGACAGATCGTGAAGCTGAGGCTCCAATACTTTGGCCACCTCATTAGAAGAGAAGACTCCCTGGAAAAGACCCTGATGTTGGGAAAGATGGAGGGCACTAGGAGAAGGGGACGAGATGGTTGGACAGTGTTCTCGAAGCTACGAACATGAGTTTGACCAAACTGCGGGAGGCAGTGGAAGACAGGAGTGCCTGGCGTGCTATGGTCCATGAGGTCACGAAGAGTCGGACACGACTAAACGACTAAACAACAACAACAACAACAATTGCATTGCATGTTATGCAGCATTATACTGTGCAAATGTGCCATGGTAATTTCTGAAACCACCTAGTATAGCTTACTGGTGGTGATTCTGAAACCTTTCACAGAGAATTTCCCATTATATTTTCTGCTGACCTCTGGGCTGTGTGTGCTCTATAATTAACACAAAAGTATTAGTAGGGTAAAAGGCACTTTTCAAAGGTTCCTGTATGAAAACCATCAACAATAATTCTACACTTCACACAGCCAGACACACCTTCTGCATCTAGTAATTCCTTAAACATTAGTTTCTTACATTGTACAAATTAAAAAGGTCAGCTCTTTCAATTTTCTGCCATATTATAACAGTCTTTGAATATGTGGTTAAATATTTATGTTTTATAAGTAAAGAGGTAAGGAACAGCTTGATTACAACTGTGTGTATGATATATATAATCGTGTCAAAGTATCAGATTTAATGTAGTTACTTGGGGGAAGTTGTCCCCCTTTTGTTTGGCTACAGAATAAATTTAATCATTAAAATATGAAAAATTAGTAACACACCAGCTGCTATGCATTTCAATTTTTATCAGTTGGGTTCTATTGAATTCACCATTTCTGATTAGTATTACCATAAATTAATCTGCTACCTCAATTCAATTTTTTAAGTCAGGAATTGGGATGAATGAGAGAACAGAGGAGTAAACTCGGCCTTAGTTCAAGTAACACAATTTGTTAATTTAATATACTGCAATCATTGTAATGGGATTGGATCCAGAGTAAAATAAAAAAATTCCTTCAGTAGCACCTTAAAGACCAACTAAGTTTTTATTTTGGTATGAGCTTTCGTGTGCATGCACACTTCTTCAGATACTTCAGAAGTGTTACTTCAGAAGTGTTACTTCTGTGAATGAAAAGGCTCTTTCTATTCTTGAAAAGGACTGGGGTCCAGAGAAGGCTCCTGCTGGAGGAGGGGGGCATGATTTTTCTTGCAAGGGGCCATCTCCCAAACTTTTCTGGTGTGAATTCCCAGAGCAGCTTTTCAGGGAGCACAAGAGGCTGCAGGGGGGAAGAGGAGCTCACAAACATTGCATTCCACTTTTCCCAAGTGAGAATGTTTCTTAAGTAGCGTTCTGTTCACAGGAACTATGGATTCAATCCACAGAATATGTGCTTTAGATGTATGTTAATTTGCAACAATTAAGGTTGCCAGACTCAATAGAGGACAGGACTTCTGTGCCTTTAATTGCCCTGCTCTCTTTTGAGTCTGGAAACCTTAAAGAGAAACCAGCAGACCCTTTGTTTAATTTCCAAGCAAAGGGTCTGCTGGTTTCTCTTTAAGGTTTCCAGACTCAAAAGAGAGCAGGGCAATTAAAGGCACAGAAGTCCTGTCCTCTATTGAGTCTGGCAACCCTAGCAGCAACAATTCCAGCGTCTTTGAGGTGGATTACTTAAGCAGCTGTCATTCATTTCAGGAAGGTTATGCTCCAGGGCTATAGGATCTACTGAAATTCCAGCTAACAAATAAGCTAACAGTGAGTGTTTCTATTTTCAGAAAATGGTGACAGAATTTACTAACTAATGTAAACAGAAGCAGCTTCCTAGAGGGGGTGGAGCTGCTACGCTAGACTCCTGGCAGGTGTGTCACTGTTGCTTACCGAGAGATGGGAAGAAGCGAGGTGGCAGGGAGGTCAGTGTGGTGCTTGTGTGCACTGTCAGAAGCGTGGATTGGCTGCGCTGGTACGTTTGTATGGGACAACCTCCCTGTCCCCTTCCCCCCTCCCACACTCCATCCCAGTGAGCAACAGTAACACACCTGATGGGAATGTAGCATAGTTGCTCTGCTCCACCTGGTGAGCTGCTTCTGAATGTGAAGGAAATAAAAAATATAGGCTGCTAAACTGTAGCAGTAATTTATCAGCAGGGACACTTCCATGCCCCCTTCACACTATATTTCCCCATATCTTCCTCGAATAGGACTCATTTCTCCTTTTAATGCCTGCGTCTGGATTCCTATCCTCCCAGAAACATGTCTTTCTTGAGAGCTTCCTGCTGAGGCCATTGGTAGAAACAATGCTGATGTCATCCAAAAAGTGGCAAAAATTAGGTTACATTCCTAAATCCTGGATGTGTACCATAATATGTTTTCAGATTTTTTGCCTGTTATTTTTTTAAATGATCCTTTGAGGATTATTATTAATAATATTCTGATTATTTAAATGTTTAACATTGCAATAGTTTTTGTAATTTTTTAAAAATTGAATTGTTTGGCACATGTTGTGTTGTGTGACCCACCGTGGGATCATTGACTAATGGGAAACAGACTAGAAATGGAAGGAAGTACAAAAAAAAGAAAAAGGCACAGCTTCACAGGAAGCTTTCGTGCACTTTTTTCAGTGCTTTAGCACCAAACCAGCAGAGGATCCTGCAATGAATGGTATGGCTGTGCAATCTGTATTTTTCTGCACTAGTGTAATCCCACCATCTGCATGGGTTTATGCATGCCCGTCTGCAGTACAGCTCAAAAGCAAATTGGCAGGAGGCCATTTTGGGACTGGGTGAGCTGAATACATGCATCAAATCATAGAATCATAGAATCGTAGAGTTGGAAGAGACCACAAGGGCCATCCAGTCCAACCCCCTGCCAAGCAGGAAACACCATCAAAGCATTCTTGACATATGCCTGTCAAGCCTCTGCTTAAAGACCTCCAAAGAAGGAGACGCCACCACACTCCTTGGCAGCAAATTCCACTGTTGAACAGCTCTTACTGTCAGGAAATTCTTCCTAATGTTTAGGTGGAATCTTCTTTCTTGTAGTTTGAATCCATTGCTCCGTGTACGCTTCTCTGGAGCAGCAGAAAACAACCTTTCTCCCTCCTCTATATGACATCCTTTTTTATATATTTGAACATGGCTATCATATCACCCCTTAACCTTCTCTTCTCCAGGCTACACATACCCAGCTCCCTAAGCCGTTCCTCATAAGGCATCGTTTCTAGGCCTTTTGGTTGCCCTCTTCTGGACACGTTCCAGCTTGTCAGTATCCTTCTTGAACTGTGGTGCCCAGAACTGGACACAGTACTCCAGGTGAGGTCTGACCAGAGCAGAATACAGTGGTACTATTACTTCCCTTGATCTAGATGCTATACTCCTATTGGTGCAGCTTAGAATTGCTGAGAGAATAATTTCCCCATATAGGCTTTAATGTGCATAGTAGTTGCATGTGCATTATTTCAACAAATTATTTCTTTTAGAGGGTTATTTATCTTTATACCTTTCTCGTAGAAAGGACGTCACCTAAAGCAAACCTATTTGTTTGCTTTAGAGAGCTAGCAAGCTGAAGCAATGTACTAATATTTCATTTTCCAATGTTTTCAGCATCATGTCTAAGCAGCTCGCATTTGCTAAACCCGATAAACAGGCGGAGCAACTTGCCTAGCTTTTAAAACATTTAGTTTGTATTTATATCATTATAGCGCGCGCACACACACGCACACACATATATATACCTGCTTTTTGTCCATTGTGGAACTCAAGTGGGTGTACTTGGGGTTTGTAGGCGCTTTTCCATCCAGGCATTGGCTGGATCCAGATCTCCTGAACTTCATCATGTATCCTCAGACCATGACACAGAGGGTCATTTCTGTGAAGGCCGCTCCCCCTCTCTGGGGGGCAGTGTTGCAGGCAGTGCCTTGCGCTCTCCCTGCGTACAGCGGAGTGTGTGGTGATGCCACCCGCATCACAGGGAGTCCCGGCCACGTCACATCCCACAGCTGACCAATCTGGTTGACCAGGGGGATGGGCTTGTGCTACTTAAGCAGCCACACGGCCGGGGGGGCTATAGCAGTACCCACACTTTCTCTAGTGTCTCAAATCCAGCAAATGTAGAGGACGAGAGGTTACACATCCATTTGGCTTCCCCAAAGAATCCCGAGAACTATAGTTTCTTAAGGGTGCTGATCATCCCCAGCACCCGTCGCAAACTCCTGTTGCCAGGATTCTCCATGGTTGTTAAACTGGCATAATAGTGCTTTAAATATATAGTGTGGACGTGACCACAGAGAGTGGGAGGAGAGGAGCAAGAAGTTAAGGTGGGATGAACCACAAGAGATGATGAGAAACAAAATAAAAATCAGGACACAAATGAACCTATAAAACTACTATTTGTTTCTTGACGGCCAGGTCCAGAAAACTTGCCAATGTTTAGCAGAACTCCACATGACTATTCTGGCCAAGTGTTGTGCACAAATAGCTAAACTAAGATTGCTGTTCTGGCAGCAGCAAGCAGCTCACATCTATTGTATATAATGAGACTTATTAGTCAGCAAACAATCTCCCAAGAGAAGCAATGGAATCCCTGCTGCCTGGCCCATTTCTAATTAGGCTGGACAAAGCACTATTAAATGGGCAAGAGGGAATAGCTTTGTCCTGGCACCAGTACCGGTAGATAGCAGAAGTGTTGTGTTTTGGTCTTCCATGAAACCTCAAGCAATTCACCTAAAGTAACCTATCTGCTAGTGTTATTATCTTTTGCTGAGCAGTATTTTTTAGGATGTTTTGCTTTTCACTAGTTAGCTTGTCTACCTCCCAAATAATATGACGGGATAACAGTTCCTTGGCATTAAACCCACCACAGTATCATGACGATAAATAGTCCGGCTCTGAGACAGTGAGCACAGCTTTCCCTGTGCTATTCTATACTGCTCCATACAGTAGATCTTAACATCACACATAAACATTTCTACTGCTTGGTTTTGGTGTTGTTTCAAAAGTGCAAATTGCTGAATCAAATCCCCCCCCCTTCTTATTTTGGTTCCGGCTGCTTTCTCACGTTCTGTTGCAGGAGAGCTGGTAACTGGCCATGTGGTGAAACTTTCAACCCTATATTCTTACAACTATATATTTTTTAAAAAAAAAATCCTTTAGCACCTTAGAGACCAACTAAGTTTGTTATTGGTATGAGCTTTCGTGTGCATGTACACTTATTCAGATACCTCTTGGTGAGGTTGATGAACTTCCATTTCATGCGGCTCAATGTGGTGCCTTCCATAGTTCTAGTTACAGGTAGGTAGCCATGTTGGTCTGCTGTAGTCAAAACAAAATGAAAAAAATACCTTCCAGTAGCACCTTAGAGACCAACTAAGTTTGTTATTGGTATGAGCTTTCTTCAGGTATCTGAAGAAGTGTGCATGCACACGAGGGCTCATACCAATAACAAACTTAGATGGTCTCTAAGGTGCTACTGGAAGTAATTTTTTTATTATGTTACAAATGAATAGGGTGGCACAGTTTTGACTACGGCAGACTAATACTGCTACCTACCTGTAACTTCTTACAACTACGCAGAAGATTGCGTGTGTGTGTGTGTGTGTGTGTCCTGAAAGAATGGTGAAAGTGATCCCTTGCTACCAGTGCTCAACCACAGCATAGTGAAATCCCAAGCAACTACCACATGCCAACTAGTGTGAAATCGCACAAAGCCAAGATAAACCATATCACCACTTCTTCAAGAGCTTTTCAATGTGAGCAGTCAAAGGATCAGTAACGCTTAAAATGTAAGCCCCACAAGTAACCACATGGATCAGCTTTTCTTGTTGTCTTGTCAGTATTTTGGACTTTTCAAGGGAACTGATGTTCCCAAAAATTTCACTGACGTGCTTGTTTCATGTGCTTGAAGAGAAAGTGCCGTATTTATCCGTGTATAAGACGCCCCCATGTATAAACACCCCTTAGCACTACCCATGTATAAGATGAGCCCCAATTTTAAACCAAATTTTTTGGTTAAAAAACCTAGTCTTATACACGGAAAAATGTGGTACATTTTTTTTCAAAGCAGGGCTGTTAAAATGAACTCTGCTACAAACACACACACCTACACATTTAATGCAATTAAGCAATTTCTGTGCATTCAACTTGCACACAGAGGTGGGTGCATCTGGTTGAGTAAATGCCTGTGCAGTTCTGATTGTTTATTCTCTTTTGCCATGGTGTGTGTTAAGTGTTCAGAGGACTGAATTGCTTACAGGAGAATATAATCGCCCCCCCCCCCCCGGCAAAATAACCAGCATCAGTAACATGAAACTGTGTACAGTAGATACTGTATTTAGTTGTGATTATTAACTAGAATAATGTCTTTTGGCTTAGAACTGTAATCAATCTTTCATTTTCTCTAATTAGGAAACTGTGCAAAAAGAAATTATTGGCAAACCCACGTCGGGTAGGTGATTATTATTATTTTCTTAAAGTCCAGTTTTTTGTTTATCAGGCTATAGCAACAAGTCTTATCCCAGCAGTGGAAATGTAATAGGGTAGCTTAATAAATTCAAATAAAATGTCTGCTTGAAGGAAGAGATAAAAATAACAAATTAAATGGTTCAGTGAATGCCTAGTTCTGAAACTATTTATAATTGTATAGCACTTGAAACCTGTGATAGATTTTTAAATTATGTGACAGGATGAACAGAGATTTCCATCTAGCCATGCAATGTCATGAGCAGTGATGTTCATGTTAAATTTCTCAAAATTTAAAAATTAATCATAAAATCGAGGAAGGGGAAAAAAGAGTGTGCACATTAAATTGAGTAATTTGGAGATGCTGAGTGACAGGAAAAGTAAAGGTCAATTAAAGTATATCCTAAGTAAATAATTCAATTTCCCCCAACAAATGCAATCTATCAGGCTATATTAGCCAGGCCTCCCTTGCCTTGACTGGGTGCCCCTTCACACTCTGAACTCAGATGGAAAAGATTAAACTGTGATATGGGTTGTTTATTTAACAAATTTATCTCTAGCTTTTCACTGTGAATGACATCAAGGCAGCTGACAACAATAAATTGAGCTTGGAGTGCAGCGACTGAGGAAGGAGCAGAAGGTGAGCTGAGCTTGGGAGACACTCTGTAGGTTTTGTGGCTTTGTCTTTTGGGGCTGTGTGTGAGTAAGTTTGTGTGCTTATCTGTTTTCTTACTTGTTTGTGTGCTTGTGCTGGTTTTCTAGGGCTGCTGCCTCTTGGATTTGGGTGACTGTTCAGGCTTGTGTGGGTGTTTGTTTCTGGCTGTGACCTTGTTTGTTTCTGGCTGTGACCTTTCACCTAGAAGTGTGAGTCAGGAAGTTCAGGTGATTAGCTGCGGGCGGAGCTAGTCAGAGCTTGGAGTGCAGCGACTGAGGAAGGAGCAGAAGGGCTGCTGCCTCTTGGATTTGGGTGACTGTTCAGGCTTGTGTGGGTGTTTGTTTCTGGCTGTGACCTTGTTTGTTTCTGGCTGTGACCTTTCACCTAGAAGTGTGAGTCAGGAAGTTCAGGTGATTAGCTGTGGGCGGAGCTAGTCAGAGCTTGGAGTGCAGCGACTGAGGAAGGAGCAGAAGGTGAGCTGAGCTTGGGAGACACTCTGTAGGTTTTGTGGCTTTGTCTTTTGGGGCTGTGTGTGAGTAAGTTTGTGTGCTTATCTGTTTTCTTACTTGTTTGTGTGCTTGTGCTGGTTTTCTAGGGCTGCTGCCTCTTGGATTTGGGTGACTGTTCAGGCTTGTGTGGGTGTTTGTTTCTGGCTGTGACCTTGTTTGTTTCTGGCTGTGACCTTTCACCTAGAAGTGTGAGTCAGGAAGTTCAGGTGATTAGCTGCGGGCGGAGCTAGTCAGAGCTTGGAGTGCAGCGGCGCGCGCCTAGCGGCGCGCGCATTTTGACCCATCTTTTTGATCTAGGGCAGCAAGTCTTACACGTTTGTTAGGGGGGACCTAGGCCTCTTCCTCTTTCCCCCTTGACTTCAAGGTTTTCAAGATGGAGGTGGAGGGAACAACCGTTGTCACCTGCAATTCCTGTGCAATGTTTGTTTTCTTGCCAAAGGATGTGGGTAGCTACACGTGCAACAATTGCAAGTTGGTTGCCCTACTAGAAAACAAGGTTGCCCTTCTGGAAGAGAAGGTGCAGCAGCTTCAGGGGCGTGTATCTACGCTCCAGAGAATTAAGGAGCTGGAGCTTTTCTTGGATGCAGCAGAGCACACTGTCTGCACCAAGGAGGAGACAGGGGATCTCCCTGAGGAGGAGGTCAGTTCCCCAACACAGCAGCCAGATGTATGGAGGAACGTGACTCATAGAAGTAGAAGGCCCAGGGATCGCTCTGAGTGCTTAGAATTACACAACCGTTTTGAAGTGCTCATGGAAGACGAGGAACAGACTCCACCTGAGGATCTCTCCCTCATCACAGTTGATGAGGAATATGAAGACGAGCAGCAAAGTCAGTCCTCCGGGAATATGCAGGTAACCTTGGAAGGGACAGCACATGGAAGAATCCCAACCAAGCCTATGAAGAGGCGTGTAGTGGTGATTGGGGATTCCCTACTGAGGGGTACAGAAGCAGTGATCTGTGGGCCTGACAAGATGTCTCGAGAGGTGTGCTGTCTACCTGGGGCCAAGATCAAAGATGTAACAGAACGGCTGCAAGGAATCATAAAACCCACCGACAAATACCCCTTCCTTTTGGTGCATGTGGGAACCAATGACACTGCAAGCCATAGCTTACAGAAGATCAAAAATGATTATGAGGCTCTGGGCAGGAAGTTGAAGCAATTAGATGCACAAATTGTCATCTCTTCTGTCCTCCCAGTTGAACGACATGGCCCAGGGAGAGAGGGAAAAATAGGGGAAGTGAACAACTGGCTTCGCAAATGGTGCAAACAGGAACGGTTTGGATTCCTAGATCACGGTCTGCAGTTTCTTGAAGATGGACTTCTGGCAAGTGATGGACTGCACCTCACAAAAGTTGGGAGGAATGTTTTTGCCACAAAACTCAAAAACCTCATCAGGAGGGCTTTAAACTGACTTATGTGGGGGAGGGAGACAGTTGTCCTGAAGGTAGGAGTCTATCAAATGCTGAAGATGATCATCCAAATGTCAAGGACCAAATGGAGCAAGCAGCATGCAGACCTAGTGGTGGGACGAAAATATCCTGAAATAAGAGACATGGGGGAATGATCAACGGTCTTCAATGTCTGTATACTAATGCACAGAGCATGGGAAATAAACAAGATGAACTTGAGCTCTTGGTACAGCAAACTAAATATGACATAATAGGCATCACTGAAACCTGGTGGGATGAGTCTCATGACTGGAATGTAGTAATAGAGGGATACAATCTATTTAAGAGAAATAGACCAAACAGGAAAGGAGGAGGAGTAGCTTTATATGTTAGGGATATGTATACCTGTGAAGAGATCCAGGATTTAAAACTTCAAAGCCAAATTGAGAGTATCTGGGTCAAAATTAAGGGAGAGAAAAACAACAGTGATCTCATTGTGGGAGTTTACTATAGATCCCCAAGCCAAACTGAGGACACAGATGATGCCTTCCTGGAACAGATGGCCAAGCATTCCAAAGGAAGTGAGATAGTAGTAATGGGGGATTTCAACTATCCTGATATTTGTTGGATGTCAAACTCAGCCAAGAGCATAAGGTCGAACAGATTCCTCACTGGCCTTGCAGACAACTTCATTGTCCAGAAAGTGGGAGAAGCAACAAGAGGATCAGCCATTTTAGATCTGGTCCTAACCAATAGTGATGACTTGGTTAGTGGGGTAGAAGTGGCAGGATCATTAGGTGGGAGTGACCATGCTCTTCTGGAGTTTATTATCCAGCGGAAAGGAGCAACCAAGCATACTAAGGTCCAAATTCTAGACTTTAAGAAAGCCGACTTCAGAAAACTTAGGGAAACGCTGGGTGAAATCCCATGGACAGTAATACTAAAAGGGAAGGGAGTTCATGATGGTTGGGAGTTTGTTAAAAGGGAGATATTAAAAGCACAACTTCAGGCAATACCAATGAGACGGAAACATGGAAGGTGCCTAAAGAAGCCAGGCTGGCTATCTAAAGAACTTTTGACTGAGTTAAGATTTAAAAGGGATATGTACAAAAAATGGAAAAGGGGGGAAATCTCCAGAGAGGAATTCAAACATATAGCCAGCACGTGTAGAGACAAAGTCAGAAAAGCTAAAGCACAGAATGAACTCAGGCTCGCTAGAGAGGTTAAAAGCAACAAAAAGGGCTTTTATGGGTATGTCCGTAGCAAAAGGAAAAACAAGGAAACAGTGGGGTCACTCAGAGGAGAAGATGGTGAAATGCAAACAGGGGACAGAGAAAGGGCAGAACTCCTCAATGCCTTCTTTGCCTCAGTCTTCTCCAAGAAAGAAAACAACGCCCAACCTGAAGAATATGGAGCAGATGATTCAGCAGGGGAAACACAGCCCAGAATAAGTAAGGAGGTAGTACAAGAATACTTGGCTAGTTTAGATGTATTCAAGTCTCCAGGGCCAGATGAACTACATCCAAGAGTATTAAAAGAACTGGCAGAGGTGATTTCAGAACCACTGGCAATAATCTTTGAAAATTCCTGGAGAACAGGCGAAGTTCCAGCAGACTGGAGGAGGGCAAATGTTGTCCCTATTTTCAAAAAGGGGAAAAGAGAGGACCCAAACAATTACCGCCCAGTCAGCCTGACATCAATACCAGGAAAGATTCTAGAGCAGATCATTAAGCAAACAGTCTGTGTGCACCTAGAAAGAAACTCTGTGATCACTAAAAGTCAGCACGGGTTCCTGAAAAATAAGTCATGTCAGACTAATCTGATCTCATTTTTTGACAGAATTACAAGCCTGGTAGATGAAGGGAACGCTGTGGATGTAGCCTATCTTGATTTCAGCAAGGCCTTTGACAAGGTGCCCCATGATATTCTTGTAAAGAAGGTGGTAAAATGTGGGCTAGACAATGCTACCATTCAGTGGATTTGTAACTGGCTTACTGACCGAACCCAAAGGGTGCTCATCAATGGCTCCTCCTCATCCTGGAGAGTAGTGACTAGTGGGGTGCCACAGGGTTCTGTCTTGGGCCCAGTCTTGTTCAACATCTTTATCAATGACTTGGATGATGGGCTTGAGGGCATCCTGAGCAAGTTTGCAGATGACACCAAATTGGGAGGGGTGGCTAACACCCCAGAGGACAGGATCACACTTCAGAATGACCTTAACAGATTAGACAACTGGGCCAAAGCAAACAAGATGAATTTTAACAAGGAGAAATGTAAAGTACTACACTTGGGCAAAAAAAATGAAAGGCACAAATACAGGATGGGAGACACCTGGCTTGAGAGCAGTACATGTGAAAAGGATCTAGGAGTCTTGGTAGACCACAAACTTGACATGAGTCAGCAGTGTGATGCAGCAGCTAAAAAAGCCAATGCAATTCTGGGCTGCATCAATAGGAGTATAGCATCTAGATCAAGGGAAGTAATAGTACCACTGTATTCTGCTCTGGTCAGACCTCACCTGGAGTACTGTGTCCAGTTCTGGGCACCACAGTTCAAGAAGGATACTGATAAGCTGGAACGTGTCCAGAAGAGGGCAACCAAAATGGTCAAAGGCCTGGAAACGATGCCTTATGAGGAACGGCTTAGGGAGCTGGGTATGTTTAGCCTGGAGAAGAGAAGGTTAAGGGGTGATATGATAACCATGTTCAAATATATAAAAGGATGTCATATAGAGGAGGGAGAAAGGTTGTTTTCTGCTGCTCCAGAGAAGCGGACACGGAGCAATGGATTCAAACTTCAAGAAAGAAGATTCCACCTAAACATTAGGAAGAACTTCATGACAGTAAGAGCTGTTCGGCAGTGGAATTTGCTGCCAAGGAGTGTGGTGGAGTCTCCTTCTTTGGAGGTCTTTAAGCAGAGGCTTGACAGCCATCTGTCAGGAATGCTTTGATGGTGTTTCCTGCTTGGCAGGGGGTTGGACTGGATGGCCCTTGTGGTCTCTTCCAACTCTATGATTCTATGATTCTATGATTCTATGATTCTATGAAATGTAAACAATGTAAGGAAAATAAAATAAGAATAACAACAGTAACAATGATAAAAAGGTAAAGGTAAAGGGACCCCTGACCATTAGGTCCAGTCGTGACCGACTCTGGGGTTGCGCGCTCATCTCGCATTATTGGCCGAGGGAGCCGGCGTATAGCTTCCAGGTCATGTGGCCAGCATGACAAAGCCACTTCTGGCAAACCAGAGCAGCACATGGAAACGCCGTTTACCTTCCCGCTGTAGCGGTTCCTATTTATCTACTTGCATTTTGACGTGCTTTCGAACTGCTAGGTTGGCAGGAGCTGGGACCAAGCAACGGGAGCTCACCCCGTCACAGGGATTCGAAACGCTGACCTTCTGATCAGCAAGCCCTAGGCTCAGTGGTTTAACCCACAGCACCATGCAAAATAACAGCTACTAATCTTAAAAGAGATCTTAGATATCATTTAAACTGGGGATGGGAAGCATCAGGCCTCCCCGGGTACTTTTGCCTGGGTGGAATATGTTCTTGAACTGTGATATTATTATTATTATTATTATTATTATTATTATTATTATTATTATTATTATTCCTCTTATTTTTCCATGGAATGTAAGATCCATTGCTCTGCCCACCTTTTCTGCCTGGCCCACCACTGATACCGGATGGTGTTCCATGAGGCAATGTGGCCTTCAGGTTGAAAAAGTTTCCCATGTCCAATTTTGGAGCCATGGATCTCTTCAATGACAGCCTGCTCTTGAGCCACCATTTGTACCAGGAGCCATTTCATCTCTAGAATGTGTCTAGGAGCAACACAACTGCCATGTTCTTCAGTAAATTTCCCTTCTTGCCTCATGCAGGAGGGACCACAGGCAGGTCAGCTTTCCCCCTTCACTTTAGTTCCAAGTGTAGGGTCTTCTGTCTTTTCCTACTCTGTTCTCCTCATACCCACAACCTGCTCTACTGGGAAACCAACTCCAAACCAAAGTCTTTCCTAATGCCATTTTCCAGGGGCATAGGAAGATAGGGGCGGTGGGGGCGGGGCGCCCCAGGTGGCGCAATCCCAGGGGTGCCATCGCAGCTGCCCACCCCGCCCCCAAACACGAGCCCCGCCCCCCAAAACGCAAGCCGCGTCCCACCCCCAGAATGTGCGCCACGTCCCTGGGGGCAGCGCACCTGCTCTCTGCCCCCGGTGGCGGAGCATGAAGCTCTGCCGCTGCCCTTTTCCAGTCACACTTTCAGAGAAAGGAAGCATCTCACTATGCACCTACACAAGCTGAGAAGAAAGAGGAAGGCAAGGAAAAGCCAGCCACACATTTCACTCCTGTAAGTGTTGACATTGGAGAGGGCTGTGCAACTGGAATTCTCCTTTCCACAGGGGAGAAACATTCCCCTGAAACAGTGGTAGGCTTTGGGCTCTCAAATTTCAGCTAAAATTCTGCACCCACTACCTCTCATACTCCATTCTGCATCACTGTTTTGGCACCCCCTGCAGCGCATCACCCAGTGCGAGTGCATCGGTCGTGCCATCCTAAAACTGCCTCTGCCCTAAATGGGATGAGAAAGGGAAGCCAAACCACGTTCCTGGCATCTCTAGTGCATTCTCCCACTTGCGCTCTTGCTTGAGGCTTGCTTGCTGCCCTAAGAACTGCTACAGTGATTCCCAATTAAGTGCTGCACTGACTGCACAACCTTGAATTCTCATATAGCTGCCTAGGGGGGTACGCAAAGTCATGTAGCTCATACATACAGAAGCCTTTGAGGATTCTTGCACATCTGGCAACAAGGATAATGCTCCGCTTCCAACCGCGAGGAAGATCTGTAGCAGCTTGGCCTTGTCTGCAAGGCAGAGATAGAGCCTACCACAGGAACCGTGGCATTAACTGGCGCGCCTTAAGATTGCTTCTTGCGCCATATGTGTTTGCAAGGTTTTGCATAAGATAGCCATTTAGAAAATTAAAGATGGCTCTATCGCCTGAGTGCAATGTACTGAACAATTTCAAAAATAACATTTAGTAGAGGACATATTTCATCCAAAACAATGCATGCATATCTTACCAGTTGTCTTTCTTGTATAGTCCATGTAGGGTGCTTTTTAATACATATTTTCCACCCCTCTTCAATGAATGAAAAAATATCTTCATTTTGGGGGGGGGGGGTTTTGTACTCTTTGATTGTACTCGTATGCATGATAGAATTGACATGTGTGCCTTCAACTAGACTGTATATAAAAGAGGTATCCACTCAACCTCCACCTGGTATAGAGAGAGAAGACCCAAGCCTGAATTACATTTGCTATTTTAGATGTGATGGAAGCCTAGAGCTCCTGTTGTTTACTCGTGGAGAAAATGAAAGGGAGAAAAAAGTTAATGGATGATTTAGATTAAATCTGAACAAAAGCTGTTATTGCCACTGGCTATTGTTAACAAAAATGAACACATGGGGGCTGTAAAAATGAAATGAAATACACAAGTTTCAGCAGATAACTATAAATCCAAAGCTAAGATCTAATCAGCTAATGACACTTTATGCTAACGAAACCTGTGTTTGCATCGCCTTTCTGCCTCTGCTCCTTAAAAAGAAAGACTAGAAAACAGTGTTGACTACATGAAGCAAAAACAATATAAAACATTTTGTGATGTCCACAGTTCAAATCAGTGCTGTCAGTCTTAGAGATGCTATTTTGCTTTTAAAATATATTTCAAAACCAAACCAGCAATTTCTGATTACGGTTCAAAGCAAAGCAGAATTGATTCCCCCTTCCTCTAGTGTTAATTAGTAGGCAAAATAGGGGATTAAATAAGTATTTGCAAGCAAAAAGACCACCAAAATAAATTGCTGCTTTAAATTGATTTTAGTTCCATCTCTCCTGTTCACTAAATACTTTTTTTAATGTGAGATGCACTGAAAGTCTATTACAGAGAGAGCTTCTTAAGATGCAGAGAGCCGCTCCAAGCTTTGAGACATCAAAGGCCTTTGTGAGACAGAGAGAGGGGCAGCCCAAGACATGTTGTGGTCCCTGAGGTATACAGATTCTCTCCATAAGGGGCAAACTCCACTGGGATGCTTTCCTGTGCAATCTTTCTGCAAGTTCTGGTTCAGGTGCCTGTTTGCAATGAATGGAAACAAACTGGATTTGGGTTTCAATGAACTTGGCTCAGGGAAACCTCTAGGTGGGCATTGGTTAGATCTGTTTGGCCCAGAGTTTCCCAGAGTGATCAGTGTGGTTAATGGAACTGTGCAGAGAGTGAATAAAAACACTAGTGTTTGAAAGATTATTGAAAAGTGCCTGCGGGTAGAAACGAAGTGTAGTGCTAAATAAAAATAAAAAATAACAATGAGCCTCAGAAACAAATAGGGCACCTTCCTTGCCAGTGAGGAACCTTTGTTTTTAATAAGATGATTCCATAATAAACAGTATTCTCAGACCATGCCACTTTATTGTGAAATGTTGTTGTTGTTGTTTAGTCGTTTAGTCGTGTCCGACTCTTCGTGACCCCATGGACCATAGCACGCCAGGCACTCCTGTCTTGCACTGCCTCCCGCAGTTTGGTCAAACTCATGTTCGTAGCTTCGAGAACACTGTCCAACCATCTTGTCCTCTGTCGTCCCCTTCTCCTAGTGCCCTCAATCTTTCCCAACATCAGGGTCTTTTCCAAGGATTCTTCTCTTCTCATGAGGTGGCCAAAGTATTGGAGCCTCAGCTTCACGATCTGTCCTTCCAGGGAGCACTCAGGGCTGATTTCCTTAATAATGGATAGGTTTGATCTTCTTGCAGTCCATGGGACTCTCAAGAGTCTCCTCCAGCACCATAATTCAAAAGCATCAATTCTTCGGCGATCAGCCTTCTTTATGGTCCAGCTCTCACTTCCATACATCACTACTGGGAAAACCATAGCTTTAACTATACGGACCTTTGTCGGCAAGGTGATGTCTCTGCTTTTTAAGATGCTGTCTAGGTTTGTCATTGCTTTTCTCCCAAGAAGCAGGCATCTTTAAATTTCGTGACTGCTGTCACCATCTGCAGTGATCAAGGAGCCCAAGAAAGTAAAATCTCTCACTGCCTCCATTTCTTCCCCTTCTATTTGCCAGGAGGTGATGGGACCAGTGGCCATGATCTTGGTTTTTTTGATGTTGAGCTTCAGACCATATTTTGCACTCTCCTCTTTCACCCTCATTAAAAGGTTCTTTAATTCCTCCTCACTTTCTGCCATCAAGGTTGTGTCATCTGCATATCTGAGGTTGTTGATATTTCTTCCGGCATGGATCAATGCCTTGTCGTGGCGAAGGGGCTTGAATAACTCAGAGAAGCTATGAGCTATGCCATGCAGGGCCACCCAAGATGGACAGGTCATAGTGGAGAGTTTTGACTAAACGTGATCCACCTGGAGAAGGAACTGGCAAGCCACTCCAGTATCCCTGCCAAGAAAACTCCATGGACAAAGACAACAGGCATTGTGAAATATATATTGTTATTATTTTAACTTGTTTTTTCTTACTTTTTAATATATATTTTATGATTTCTAGTAATGGGAATTGATGTTGATTAACTTCAATCACTGAACAATAAAAGTTGGCTATATATTGATATTTCTTGACTCTATTTCACTTTCATGACCAATAATTTGGGTTGGCGTCTATTACAACTTTATAAGCCCATAAAGGGGTCAATGAAAGGGAAAGTCTGCTTCAGCCCAAGCTATAGGTGATGCTAGACACTCATGTTCCTTTTTTTAAAAGCATGCTTAAGCTGGCATTTTTGTTTGTAGGAAGAACAGCCACATGGAGATCCGGTCTTTGTACCTCAAATCACTTCCTAGCTGCTATTTGCATTCAGAGGTCCTCTTTCAGGGGCAATAGCAAGGGGGTAGGGAAATGACATGCTTTCCAGTGGCAGTCCAGGGCCAGGATCCAGATCAGAAGCACAATCCTGCGTGACCCTTTCCCCACCAAATCAAAGTGGCTAGCTATAGAGAAGACCACAGTAGTACAGCACTTATTTATTGCATTTATATACTTCTGCCAAGGCAATCGTGGTGGTTTACAAATTATAAATTCCAAAACAAATAAATAATATAAAAGGTGAAGTTGGTTTGCGAGGATAGTCCGAAAAGAGCAGCCCTGATATCACTGATATCACTTCTGTCTGTCTCCCTCACTTCCTCTTCTTCCTTCCCACAGGGCAGACAGCATCCATGCACAAAGGGCCCAGATCCAATTCCTGGAATTTCCAGGTAGGGCTGATAATGTCCCTCTGAAATCTTGGAGAGCTACCAATCATTGCAGACAACACTGAACCATCAGACTCGATATAAGGCACCTTCTTATGCCAAGCCTGCTTCTTCTTCTTTCAAATACAGGCTCCACATAACATGTAGTTTGACTCAAAGCTCTTCATGTTTAATGGTGGCCAAATATCTCCATCTTTGTGACAATTAATCATGGCAAAAACCTGCCACATGAGCAAGCTGCCTTACGTTGGTGGCTTTGGATTGAGGTAATATTTTATATATTTCATTAATTCTAAGCATTGTTAATATGCGTGGTCCTTCCTGAGCTATGTGCTGTTTTTCAGCACATGTTAATGTTATTACAGAGGCCCCAATAATGTAAAATAGTTCCTAATGTGTTTAGGTGGTACTTTCTTCAGGAGGAATCACCCATGATTATTTCCTCAGACACATAAATGCAACCTTCCATTCACCATTTGGCAGGAGAGACTGTTTCTGCAAGTAAATTTCCAAGCCCCCCCCTTTCCACACACCCTTTTTGCCAAAGAAGCAATTGCCAGATGAAATACACATACATAATACTTTATACATCAGCCTCAATGTTTCTCAAGATAAATTTCTGCCCCACTGAAATTGCTAGCTTTGACCTGAACACCGAAAGCACAGAATATTCAGCATAGTAATAGTTCATGCTTTTATGGATTTGTGAATAAAATCACAGTACTTGGTTCTTCGCGCTGTTGCCATTCCCAGATACAGCCTATAGATTAAGCCGATTTCAAGTGTTCGAATAGATGTAGGTTAATAAACCCCTGCAGACAATGAACATATTCTGGCAGATTTAAAGACTCTGCTGGAGCTGTTCCATCTTTCCTTCTGTGTGTGATAGATCAGAATCTTGGTCCAAGTGTTGCAAGCTGGCTGAGAAGCTTTGTTCCTTAATGTGATGAAAGCTGTCAGGTAGGAAAGAAGATTTGTCAATTCCCGGGATGTCAACTCCGCTAGCTAGATACCATCAGAACTTGCTTTCTTCAATTATCCTCCGTGTTTCTCCCCTCATATTTTGATCTTCAGACGGGAAAATAAATCTTGTCTCTTTGATAACAAGCAACAAAACATCAAAAGGATGCTGCCAGTTACGTTTTCCTATTGTTTGCATTTTGTGGCTGTGCCAAATAAAACGCTCCTGTCAGATTTGAGGGGGAAATTGCAGTGGTACCTTTCAAACTCCTATGCAATTTGATGCCTGCAAAGTTAACTAGGTTAAAACTGGGTTCCAACAAATCTTGGCTTGCTTCTCTTCAGACATGCTGCTTTCAGCATAAAGATACAGCGCGGAGTCACTAGTCCTTTCAGTTTATGTCAAGTGTTAAAGCTGATATTCTCTCTAATTGCTTATATTGACAGGTCAAATCTTGTGTGAAGCTCCTGTGTGAAGGCAGACTTTGCATTATAACAGTTGCAATTCATTAACATATTTGTGAAGGGAACTTTGTCCCTTTAGAGTTCCTGTGAGCCTCATGACTCCCAGGATGCTCAGGGACAAGACCATGTTGCCAAATGTGAGAATAGCCACATACATATATGAAAATCTATGGCCTCTGTATGAGTAACAATACATCTGAAGGCAGCCCTGTTTAGGGAAGTTTTTAATGTTCGATGTTCTATTGTGCTTTTAATTTTTTTGGTGAGCCGCCCATATTGGCTGGGGAAACCCAGCCAGATGGGCGGGGTATAAATAATAAATTATTATTATCACTATTTGCATAGAAATTGAAAATATTCCAGGTTTGCTTAGTGCACAGTAACTTGGATGGCCACTATTTTGGTGATGGCAGCCCAGTAGCAGTTTCTGTGACCTGTGATTCTCAAGTAATGGTGCATGTAGGAGCAAACATGCAGAAGGGCCATAGTCCAGTGGGATATCATCTGCTTTGTATACACAGAAGATCCTTGGCTCAGTTTTCCTGAATTTCAACAGTTGGATGAGCAAGCCCTCTGTTGAAGAGCACCCTATGTATGTAAACCACAAAGGGGATTTTCTTGTCACTGTTACAGGGGCTGTGGGTGCAGAGGTCCTGATGCACACACATGCTCCTCCACCCACAAGCCCACTTCAATTTCAACTGAGGGATCAGCTCCAGGCACACAAAACCCATTGTACAAGAACTCCCCTGCACTGAAAGGAATGAGGAAAACCAATTATGCAGGACTGCCTATGTAACCCTGTCAAGGGTCCCTTCCAAATCTACAGTTCTATGATTCTGCCATGTGATTACATGATGGGATCAATTTTTACTACGTTAATTTATTTTACTATTTTTCTAGACTGCTGTGGGAAATTGATAGGGGAAGAGTAAGTGGAGTACAGTACATGCTTTTCTCCTCCTCTTCCTTGCATTGCCTCATTTTCATTTACACTGCAGCAACTGTACTGTATATCATGGTACATAATGATTATTTTAGGCGATTGTCCAATAAGGGATCCTGTTTATTGCGCAAGAAGGAGCCAGATGGTTATTGCAAATAACTTTTACAGGGTGTCATCCAGAGTGTTTTTTACCATAATCAAAAAGGCAGAATATGATGAGACTGTGAGACTTTGAGACTATGAAAGCTTCATTGGAATGGATAGCATCACATTTGGCTGGATTGCAGCTGCATCCTCCAAATATTATAGCAATGTAAATCCTTCTGGTGTCAAGTATTTGTAGGCTTGAATCCAGGTAATGTTGGTTGCGAACTTGTGATGTATAGCACAATCCTATGTGTGATTACTCCAATTTGGGCAGAGTGATCGAAACTGTAGGAAGTCGGTGGAATTTATACTGGGGTAAATTACGCCACTGTAACTTACACATTCCAAACTCCATTTAGGATTGGAGCTGCTCCTAAAATGAGTTGAACCTGGCAGAGTGAAAAGCAAGCCTTTAAAATAGAGTTTGAGTTACACCACCCTTTTGCCAGTGTATCTCCTGCTAGGTTGCTAGGGCATGTGATTGAGTTGAATGGACTTTGTAATAGGTGTAAGTTTCCCCCTGGCCTGTTGTTACCATGCGCCTGCCACTCCCCTGGGATGACCCCAGTTTCAGATGAGCCCTGGTTTATACTGGCATATCTCTAGCTGAGCCAGAATGAGGAACTTCAAGTGGCATATCCTGCTTTAGCGCAGAATAAGTTGGAGGGTTGTTTATTTCAAACTCCATTCATGCCAGTAGATCTTTTATTTGCATTGCTCCCTAAGTCCCAATGTATTCAATATACAGTAAGCAAGAAATCAGTTTTGATTTCTCCCAGTTTCTTTTTTTCCAACCTTAACTTCAATTTGCATTGTTTTTTTAAAAAAGAAAACAAACTCTGCATTCATTCATTCATTCATGCAGATTTTCATGCATGAACCACCCAGGTATAGGACGGTATATAAATTCAATAAATTCCATGTATAAGACCCCCAGGTATAGGGCAGTATATAAATTCAATAAATAAATAATAAATAAATAAAGCAAATTTCTTCTAACATACACATTTTGTGCACAGATTTCCCAATATGAATTTGTTCATATAATTTCCACTAATATAAAGTATTTTGTATGTTATTTTGGGGGATTTTCCAGTATTATTTGTACTTTCCCCTAATGGATGCCCTTTTGGGTTAGGCAACTGCACCACACAATTCAAAGAAATGTTAATTCCAAAGGATACCTCCCTTCTAGTTTGTGTATTGGCTCAGGAAGTGCGAAGGTTCTCATGAAATAGGAACCAAACTAACACCCCCCAATCCCTGGTTCAGCAGGGCTTACTTCCAGGTATGTGTGCATAGGACTGCAGCCCAAATTGCATTTGAAACCCAGGTAACAAGTTAACCACCCTTATTTAAAACCCCACTGCTTCCGATGGGCTTTTTGGTTCAACTATCACTAGCTGGATTGTGACATAATAATCTACATTTTGAATGAAATCTGAAACCCAATGAACCCAATGGCAACTTATTAATTGTTCTGGATTTCTGGACGGTTAAAATGGAAATAGTATTGAGTGCAGCTTGCAAGAGAAAAGGGAATAGCTGTTTGATTTAAGGTGCAACAAACATGGAATCATAGAATTGTAGAGTTAGAGGGGCATGAAGTCCACCCCCTCTGCGATGCAGGAATCTCACATAATAACACATAAAGCAAGACCATTATCAACCTATCCATCTTCTTGGCAGAAACATCAGCCAAAATAGATTCCATAGATAACTTCTGCCATCCACATCTATGCATTTGCCTGCAATTTTCCCAGAGCATCGTACTTCTGCACAGCTCTAACTGGAAGCATTTCCTATTTTCTTGGAGCTCTTTAAAGGGTTGGTTCTACAGTTCCATGCCGCTGATGTTGGGCCAAAGGGTTCCTGGTGGCTTACAGGCATGAACTGCCCGAAGTAAAATTAAAAATGAAAATAATTGTAACCAGAACAGCAGAACAGTTTCTTCTATGCAGCTTTTTTTTTTTTTTTGGTAACAGGGAGCCTTTGAACTGCCTGACTGAATGGTACAATTGTTGCCAGCAAGGTCAGACTGTTCCCTGTCCCTTCCACTTCCTTGCATGCATTGCCCTAACTGCCTATCCATCCGGCAAATGTGCTCAAGGGAGGCTGTCAGCTACAGTTGTTTGCACAGGGGATGAGTACCTGCTGTTAAACTTGCTAGAACAAAAAATACTCTAGTTTTGGGCATCCCAAGAGGGAAAGGAACATTTCCCTTTCTTCCTGGAGAAGCAGAGAGGGAGAAAAATGAACTCATCACTCTTGGGCATCACTCTTCTGAATGGATTTGAATGTAGCAAAGAGATGTGGGTGGCTGAAGATAATAGGTAATCCATCTAACACGTCCTGCCAGT
Organism: Zootoca vivipara; assembly: GCF_965207765.1. Lineage (NCBI taxonomy): Eukaryota > Metazoa > Chordata > Lepidosauria > Squamata > Lacertidae > Zootoca > Zootoca vivipara. The sequence continues at coordinate 70,295,291 of NC_142582.1, read as the reverse complement.
GCAAGGATTTACACCTGCGCAACAGCACTTTGCCCCTCTCCTACTCCTGTACCCTCCTTAATTTGTTCTAGGGGTTCCCACAACCCTCTGGAGTAGGTTTGGAGAGGACATGGGTGAAGGGGGGGGGGATTTCATCGCGTACGCATAAATTCTTGTGCTGATGGGGCATAGGCAGTCAGGCCATGCATCCCTGGCAGTGACCAGAGGAGGAATGATAGCACAGAGAGAAGAAACACCATGGTGCACCTTCATCTGCCCCAGCTGCAACAAAACATGTCTCTCTTAGCAAAACATGTCTTTCTATAACACCATACCTATGTGAGAGCAGGGAAGAATTGTATATATTAAGGGTTAGAGCATCAACCTTAGTGGGAGTGATTTGGGCTCCAGTGGGGAGGTTTGGTCAGTCGCCAACCGAAAAAGGATTGCATGAATCATATGTAACATAATTTGAATGCCAGTGTTGTTTGCATGAAAGGAAAAAAAGAGAGGTTTGCATCAACTTTAATTAATTTAATTTGAATATTTGATGTATGAGTACATGTGTATATTAAGTATGCCTTATTGGGTTAGCAACAAGGCTAGGGTCTTTGGGTTTATGAATTAGGAAAATTGGAATTGATGGGAGCTATTATGTATATTTTTTGCGGATGTATAACTGGAGAAGCGAATAACGTGCATCAGATAAATACTGGAAATCTGCATTATTTATCAGAAAAGCAAGTTTGTATAATAGCAGGCTCCTGTGAAAATGACAAGGGAAAGTTTTATTTACAGAAAAGCAAGTTTTGTAACATGAAAAGCTTCTGTAAAATAAGACGACAAAATTTCATTGGAACAAATTCAATCACAGTAATTTATAACCCTTTATCCGCACAGGTTTTCTTTTTCTTTTTTTGCACACTCTTTACATCTCTCTTTTCAGAACAGATGGGACATTGGGCATCCAATTCCATCATCCAATGGAATGTGGCCATGTTTAAGGAGCATGTTCTCTGTAGAAGAGGCTGAGCCAGTGCAAAGAGGAGTTGAGCAGGAAGAGCAAATAGTTTTGTGTGTATTGCATATTTTTGAAAATGCCATATGATATATTGGTGGGCAGACTGAGACCTGCAGCTTCCATGTTGGCATCCCATGGGTATTTAATTTCACAGTGAATTAGGCAATTGCTAAATATTAATATTTAAAAACAAAACAAAATATGCACCAGCCTAATTATATAATCCTATTTTGCACCCCTCGCCATAGACAAAGACAGCAGAGGGGAAAGCAAGGGAGAATAAAACATCACAAGGCAGCCAGGAGGTGATGGAGTTCACGGTTAACTCAGGATGACTCTCTGAACACATTCTTGTATCTTGTTGAGTTTTAGCAGGAACAGTTGCCAAGTACAAAGCAGCACAGCTTGATTCATGTGAACACAGCACTGGTTCTTGGCACTAACACTGATGCCCACATATTTTCAGCAGCTTCAGGTCATTTGATGATTAAATCAACTTCAACTGAGCACTGACCTACTACAGCAAGGTAAGATCTTATTTGCAAACAAACAACACCCGATATGACACAATTAACACTTGCCACATTTTGTTTTAAAAAAACAATAGCATGCTCTTCTATGACTTAGGTGCAGAGATTAGTAAATTTTTTGACTCATGCTTATAACAATGATTACAACAGTCTCAGTTGTCTATATATATCATTTCCCTGAATATATATGATTCGTATTCAAACCCTGGTTATATATGTATGTGGTATAAAATTACGTTTGTTTTGATGCAAAGAGCTGTAATGAATTAAGAGATTGCTCTTCTAGGTTTATTGAAAATGAGCTGTGCTTATTTTACCCGTGCTGCTGAATTAAAATAAGGAGGTGCAAAATAAACTTCCCTAGAAGGATGCTGTGGCTTCTGTCATGCACATCATGTATGCTGCAACATGAATTTTAAGTTGTACATCTTATATTGATGAAAACAGCCATGCATGTTGTTGCTTTGAGGCAAGCAAGAGTAGCATTCAGCTACCTTGCAGGGAAGCTTTTTCCAAAGTTGAGTGGAGTTTTGTATTTCCTTTTAGGCAAACAATGATTAACATAGACACATTTTGGACCGACAGACTAGTAACAATGTTTGCATGCTTGTAACCTCTGCAGACTTGCTGGTTAGGCTTGTTTAATGACTAATGAATGTGGTCCCTAAAGTCAAGTGCATGAGGTTCATACTGTACACTGATTCTGCCCAATGTTGCAATTCCCTGAGCTTTCTCCGTAGCCTTCCTTGGTACCCCTGTTTGTGCTTGGGTAGATTTTAAAGTGATTTGGAAGACTGCTTAACCAAAGATTAACTTGGAACTGCTGATGGGGAAATGTATGGAGGAAATCTGACAATTCACAGGTGTATTTATTATTATATTTATGAGTCACCGTGTAACAATGTTGTCGGAGCGAACAAACGAAACAGCCAAACAAAACCATAAAGCACAAACAAAAGCAGTAGCTGAGGTTTGACAATGCAACCGAGACAAATACACCAAGATAAACGTACGAGACGGTTTCATGAGCACACAAAATTCTTTCAGCACTAAATTAATGTATTACATTTAAACAGTAAAACTCTAAAAGGACTTAGTGAACATAAAAGTATCTGTCAGGCATCAAAAATACATTAATGTAAGTCCGAGAAGATTCCCTAACGAAGAGGGCACCACAGAGGCCATCTCTCTTTTAGCCACCTTTCAAAATTCATAGTGAGGAAGCACTGAAAGAAGAGCCTCTGTTGGGGAGCTCTTTTAGCTCACGAGATTCCATAATGTGCAAGCCTTTATAGGTAACCCTTCCCCAACTTGTTCTCCTCTGGAGGGGGCAGTGGAGGCTGCCCTCCAAATCCTAGTCTGCCTTGACCAGGTCACCTGCCTGCCTTCCTACTTATAACCAGTCCAGGGGTAACACTGCATGTCAGTTTCATGTCTCCTTCATTTTAGTGTTGCCCTTGTCGAGCACAACTGGAAAGAGGACGGGGGCAAAACTAGAATTAGTTGGCACTGCCTGCAATTGGCTTGAGGTCCACCTACTGTTGGCCTCCTCTGCCTTCCACCCTACCAGTCCCGATGGGCACCAGCCAACACTGAGAGAGCTTTTGTCCCAATGTTCAGCTTGTGGGGATTCCCACAAGCACCATGGAAGACAGGAAAGATGAACTAGCCTATATGGGTGGTGGTCAACTAAATTTTGCTCACAGTAAACCCATTGAAACCAATGAACCAATTAAGTCAAGTTCATTTACTTCCATGGGTCTATTCTGAATAAAATTTAGTTGAATACCACCCTATTTTTTACATTAGGAATTTTTTAAAACTGTAAAATACAACACTCATTGATGGGGGAGTACAAATGAGAAACAAAGGAGTCTTGCTGTTCTTTCATGTTTGTACCTAAATACCACCATAGCTGAAATCATGTTAGTGAATAAATAGCCAACATTTTTCACATAGTTTCCTGAACATTTATATTTATAAGTCTGGCTCAGTACCATTTTTAAAAGGTTGGGAGTTGGGCTTTACATTTTATTTTTCATATTTTAACTTGTTTAGCAACCTTATTCTCATTTCTCTAGCATGCTGATTTTGAACTGTTACAGGACTGTGGAGCCAAGCTTCTGTCTGAAATGAGCAAACTTCATTACTGAAGCAGTTTATTATGTCTGGAACCTCTGTGTGGGCTTTCTGCAAATTCTTGGTCTTGATCCAGGCAACTTTAGTGCATTCTGTTGACGCCACACTTCAGAATTGATGGGTTTTGCCTGACAAAGTTGTCTAGTTAAGTACTTACATCAGGTGTTACATACCTCACTTTTAAAAACTTATCTCAAGCATGAAAAAAATTAAATGAGATGGCTTTCAATTTATGAACTGGCAACTTTTTGTTCTCTTTCAAGACAAGAGTTGAATCACTATTCCTTCCAACCTGTACCAGTTATAAATTATCTTTCCATTTTCTTGTCAAAAGGAAACAACAGCTTCAAAAAGAAAACAAGCTGGTGAAACAGCAATTGCTAAAATGCTGTGTGGAAGAAACATGCTGTTTAAAATAACAAGGGTCCACTAGATCAATATATGGGCTGCTCCTGCAACTGATTTCACACCCTGTGATCTGTTTACACACATCACACATTGCATTCCCTTGGGCAAATCAGAAACCAGGATGGCTTCTGTAAAGCCAGGACTGTCTCTGGAAAGCAGGGACACTTGGAGAGTCTGTTTGCCATTTGTGTAGAGTAAATTGTTGTTTTCTCTCATAGCAAATTGCAGCTGGTAGACAGTATCACTTGGACTGAGGCCACAGTGGGTGCAAAGGGTTAGGGTCCTCGTGGGCATTACATGCTTAATTTCATTTGAACCATGGTTCTGACATAAATGTAAAAGGTCCGTGGTGCACAGAAGAGGGGAATCACTTTTGGTTTTGCACCAGTGCTCTTCTCCAACACCATGCAGATGAGGCTGTGACAGGCTGTGGGTGTGTTTTCTTTTGAAGGCCAGGCTGTAAAGATGATGCATAGGTATTTCCTGATTAATAGCACCCGAGATTTATAGTGTCAGTTTCCTCATTTAAATGCTTCCATTCCATTTCTTATTCTCTCCAATCCCAATGGAGGCAGTTTGGTGGTTAACTGTGTGATTTTCTAAAATGCCCAGTAGTTTGGAGGGTGGGGGGTGGGGAGATAAACAAGGTAAACAAAATAAAGGGAATAAACTGACAGCAAAGCTATTTATATCCTTTGAAGGTTAAGCAGACCTTCTGCTATTACAGTACTTTGACATATGGTGCCACATAGGCAACGTACATAATCTGAGTTATTAAGAAGCTGACTGATCTTTGCTGAAAGGCAGATGATAATGAATGGTTGCCAAAAGTTCCATTTTCATTGCTAAGGCCACTTCAGAAAACAACAATTTCCAAAGAAATATATTTGAAGCAACATGAAGCACACTTCAAAAATAAATATTAATCCTTAGACTGTGTTTTAAAGCTTCAGAAATCCTTGGGATTGCAGTCATAAATATTAATACCCGGATGATTCGTAGTTTTGATCAAACTGTATGTGCATCTCTCTCTCTCTTTGGAAATGTTTTTTTTTTCATGTCTCTTTCCTTTTAAGGTGCTATACCTTTGCGGTGCTTCTACTCCAGGTAAAAGGGGGCGGGGGAAATCACCTGGAACTGAGGAATCAGATCAAATATCCTCCCCCCTTCATGTGTACTTAAATTCAGATTTTGATCCCATAAGAACTTCAGTTTATATAATTTGTGTCAGGAACTTCAGTCAAAATTGTAACAATTTTCTCCCATTCTGGTTGAATATGTGAAACCGCTAAGTTAATAAAAACTGAATTTATGAATGTCAAATACTGATTTCTCAGAGCCGAAGTATTAAATGACTATGAAGGTTGGAAAAGACATATGCATATGGATTGACAACCACACATTTTTAGCACATGATTAGTGCATGCGAATATATGAAACTGGAACTCATTGTGTTATAAAGCCCATGGCTATATTTGATTTCTCATTGGAGAAGTATACATGACAATATTATCTTTTGACAAAGAAGGTCTTCCCATGCAAGCACTTCTTGAGGATTTTTCCTTTCTACAAAGAGACTTGCAATAAGAAGCCATAGGCTTCCAATCTATTGATACAGAATTGATTGCATTTCCTTGTTTAGTTCCACAACTCTTTGTTGGGGGAAAATGACTAGCTAGCCAGTATTGTAGCTTCTTTCCTACTGCTCCCTTTCTTTCCTCATTTCCTACATGCAGAACCAGATCAAAGCCATGGTGGTTTTGAAAGCAGCCTGTAGCGTACCCCTATGCTGCCCCAACATTATTATTTTTCTTTTTTAAAAAAATTTATTGAACAAATTAAACAAAACACAGTATCAATCAATATAACCAATTGCAACTTCCTCCTTTTTATTCCCTCCCCTCCCTCCCTCTCCTACTCTCCAGAGACTTCCCTTAGCTCCACCCTCTGATTACACATGTTATTCTCTGCATGTTATAAAGTTGTACATACCATTGCCTTATCTATCCTATGTTCTACTAATAAATTGCGGGTGTTTATTCAAAACCTGCCCAAATCCTTTTGTCGTCTTTTTAAATAGTTTGTAAAAAGTTCCCATTCTTCCTTGTAGTCACAGTTGTCCTTCTCTCTTAGTTTATATGTTAACTTTGCCAGTTCCGCATAGCTCACCAGTTTTTCTTGCCATTGTTCTTTTGTTGGGACTTTCTCATTCTTCCATCCTTGTGCTAACGAGACTCTTGCTGCTGTTGAATAAGTTGAATAAGTTCTTTGTTTTCCTTGGCAGGTCTTGTCCTAAGATCCCTAACAAAAATGTTTCTGGTTTTGTTTTGTTGGGTTGTTTTTTTTTACAAATGTCCTTTTAAACATTTTTTTCAGTTAATTATATATCATCTCCCAATTTTTTTGACTTCTCTGCATTCCCACCACATATGATAAAAAGTACCTTATTTTTATTTACATTTCCAACATTTATTTGACCCAGTTTTGTACATTTTTGCCATTTTTACTGGTGTGATGTACCATCTATACATCATTTTCATGTAGTTTTCCCTCAAAAGAGAACAGTCTGTAAATTTTAAATCTACTTTCCACAATTTTCCCAATCCTCAAATTGTATATTATGTCCTATACCTTGCACCCATTTGATTATAACCAATTTAACCTCCTCATCTTTCATTTCCCATTCTAGCAGAATACTACCGGTATATGCTTTCTTCCTGTCTTCTTCTATAACCTCCTTTTGGAATCTAGAGATTGTATCGCTAAATGCTTTTTATTATCTTCCTTATACATCTCATTTAGTTGTCTGTAATGCAACCAACTCTGAACATAGTCTTTAATTTTGTAATCCTTTCATTTCCATTTTCTTTCTTGATCTCTCAATAAATCTCTGTATGTAGGCCACTTTCCCTTTTTGCCAAGAGGTTTGAGTAACGATGCTTCAATTGGTGATAACCACCATGGTGTTTTTTTTTGTTCTATTAGATCTTTATATCTTTTCCATACTCTCATTAATGATCTCCTAATTAAATGATTATAGAATCCTTTATGTACTTTCCCTTTCCCATACCATAAGTATGCATGCCATCCATGCTGTCATGGCCTTCCAAATCGAATGCTTCTTCCTTTTCCAGTTTTATTCAGTCCCTAATCCAAACCAAACATGCAGCCTTATAGTATAGTTAAAAGTCTGGGAGGGCGAAACCTGCTCTTTCTTTTGTGTCTTATGTTTAATCCTTGGCCTCCCCCCCCAAAAAAACTTAGAAATATCATTTTGCCATCTTTTGAGGCAATCATCCTTAACCATTACTGGAACTGTCTGAAAGAGAAAGAGCATTTTCAGCAGCACGTTCATTTTTATCACCGCAATTCTTCCTAGTAGGGAAAGGTTCATTTTACTCCATATTTCTAAATTCCTTTTTATCTCACACCATACTTTCTCACAATTGTCTTTATACACATTTATATTTCTTGTTGTTAACCATATCCCTAAATATTTTATTTTTTATGGATTTCTATCTCAATACTTTGCACCAGATCTTTCTTCTCTTCTTCTTTTAAATTTTTAACTAATAATTTAGTTTTATTTCTATTTAATTTAAATTCTGCCACTTCCCAAATTCTTGAATTTTTCCTATTACCCTAGGGAGAGAATTTTTTTGATCTTCTACTGTAATTACTAAATCATCAGCAAAGGCTTTTAATTCATTTTTCCCTGTTTTTATTCCTATAATCTCTTTATCTGCTCTTACGTTTCTTGCAGCTACTTCCAGGACCAAGATGAACAGCAATGGTGATAATGGACATCCTTGCCTAGTTCCTTTTTGTATTTTACATTCATTCATTATCACCTGATTTACAATTAACTTTGCATTTTGTTCTGAATATATTGCAATATGTTCTAAGCAATATGCTGCCCCAACATTAAATTCACATACACAGAATCCCATGCCATATGCAAGAAATACACTGGGAATTGTCTTATACTGAATCAGACCATTTAGCTCAGTATTGTCTACAGTGTACACTGACCAGAAGGAGATCCCCAGCATTTCAGGAACAATTTTCTTCCTGTCTTACCTGGAGAAGCTGGGGATCAAACTTTGGAACCTTTTGCATGCAAATCCTCTACTTTTCTAGAAACAAAAGACTCTATAAAGCACTGTTTCACTTGTTAAATGTATGATAGGGTCTCATGAAGTACAAGGGGCAATATGTATGACTTCTTTAAGATCCATTGTCCCAAGACATTTCACAACAATCTGAGTCTCTGTAGACCCCCCAGGAGACAGGTTTCCAAATTAGGAGTGGTCAAGTAGTACAGCCCTGTTCAGTTTAATGACTTTATTAAGAGGACGTGGTAAAGACTTACCTTAACAGAGTCATGTGCTTAAATCTCTTACACCCACCCACAGAAGTTTGTTTCAGTCTGGAAGTTTGACTGTTCACAACTTTAGTCAAAGAGGGAGTAAATGTAGAGTGTCTGTCACCTCTAAGAGACATTCCTGGTCTGTAATAGAAACTCCCTTCCCCTTTCTAGGTGTGGTTTCCTCCATATTTCAATAGGAATTAGTTAAAACTAGAGTCTTAAGCTTGCCTATATAACAAATCCTAGATGCTATGCTGATCTGTTCAATAAATGCAACAATCGAAGTTATCCTGACTCCTGCTTCTACCTGAGATTAGGACAGTCTTGCTGCAAGGTTCCTTTATGCAGTGAGTATAAATAAACCTAGTATCCAAACCTATAGGATTCTATAGAAGGGACCACATACTCAGATTGCTGTGGTTGCAAAACCCTTTTCAGAGGATTCGGCTGCCTGCATTGTTTAACTAGCGTGTAGATACAATATTTTTTCCAGGCAAAATCACATTAGAATTCACTAGCAGCTCCAGTTCAAATCCCTCTGCCTCAGTGAAGACCTAGTAATTCCCATACTTCTTCTGATGTTTATTTGGCTTGAGTTATGAACCCCACTAAGGTGTTTGTTTTGGAACTCATTTTACAAGTCTCTCACTGCCAGTTAAGGAGCAGAACCATAAACCTCTGTGGACAGCAGAATAAAATGTGCCATGGCATTTTAACCTGGAGCCCCCAAGCCGGAGGCCACCGTGTTTATTTTTGTGGCATTAAGAATGAAAATTCATGGTATACATAGATGGCAGTGGGAGGAATTCAATGTGACGTTCTTCTTATTGTTTCATCAGCCCACTGAAATTAAAAAGCAAGATACAAAACTTTTCCAATATGCAGTAACAGCAGTGAGAATATTAATCACACAAAAATGGAAACAAGAAGAATTACCGACCAAAGAAGAATGGACAGTGAAATTGATGGAGTATGCGGAATTGGACAAGATGACGGGTAGAATCTGAGAACAGCAGGACCAGAAGTTCATCAAAGATTGGACTAAATTTATAGACTATTTGAAAGACAGTTGCATTCAAACGAATACATTGGTAGGATTGCAAGAAGCTTTGTAAGTTATAAAAAAGAAAAGTCATTGTAATTTGGATTTTAGTGATAAATTTTTGTAACAATTTAAATCAATGATTGATAAGTGAAGTATAGATATTAGAAATAATTGTTAGAAAATCATAAGAAGGGTTTGATAGAAGTCATGGCCTTAAAAAGCCAAAGGGATAAAATATGGAAAATAATGAGATGAATATGATTATTGTATTGTTAAAAAAAATAAAATATTCTATGGCAAAAAGAGAGAGAAACTATCCCGCCTTTCCTTCCCTATATGCTGTTCTCCTAATCCTCCAGAGTGGATTTGGGGGAGGTGCAGAGAACATATGGGAGAGGAGAAGAGGGAAAGCCCCATTGTGCTAGATAGAAGGAGCCCTCATGCTGGCTAGCATGCCAGATTTGTTGATGTCAGCCCAGTGCTTTTGTTTACACCATTTATGCTTAGGGGAAGCTGCTTAGACCTTATTTAGTCTGACCTCGTTGATCCATTTTAGTTGCTGCTCATACAAAGTCTCAATTATTACCAATTTAGTGTACTTCAGTGAACGATCAGGCATGTGGGGGGAAATATGCTGACAGGGTAAGGAAGTGACACAGTGTGGATTACAAGGTGGTCACAGCTCAATCTCTTCAGGAAGCAGGGTACAGAAAAGGATTCACTTGTTATTCCAAAGCTCACCTACCTCAGCAGTTCAATTGATCTTCCTCATGTCTTTGACTTCTTCCATCACTTTCAGGTTTCAGTCTTTAGCCAGAAGGTCAGCATTTGCTAGATAGGTTTAGTAATTTCAAGCAGCAGCACAGAGACCCACAGGCTAAGGACTATTGCAGCTCCCACCCACCTTACCAGAAGTCCAAGAAAGGCTTGGGACAAGCTCGGATCTGGAGTGCACTGTCATTTGGGAACTTCTGGCTAAGGCAGCCTACTTTGTTCAAATAATATAGCAGAAAGTGATTGTTTTCTTTTCCATTCTATACACAACCCCCAAAATAGTGTGTGTGTGTGTGTGTGTGTGTGTGTGTGTGAGAGAGAGAGAGAGAGAGAGAGAGAGACAGACAGACAGACCGACCGACCGACCGACAGACCTAATCCCTACCATTGACCTTTGGGAAGAGAGGGCCATTGCTAGGAGTAAGATTTCCCTAATCAGTCTTTGCTGGGGGTCATTTTATTTTTTTTCCTGGCACTTTTACCCCCTGTTCTTATTGTACCCACCCCCAAAAGTCGCCCACTCAGAAGTGATCATGCCTCCTAGTTGACCCAATTCTGGCAGAGTATGAAAAAGTTATATACCTTTCCTTTGCTTAAACATCAAAATACATGAAAACTCCAGGATGCATCTGACTACAGTTTGGCAGGCTTAATCCACTCTGGAGGTGGTCCTGCGCCCACAAATTCCATCCACTTTTTCCAAATGGGAAAAGAGTTATAGCCATTTTCAATGAATGGGGAGGACTGAGAGCTTTGTTTCATACAGAGCAGCTCAAGAGCCAAATTACAGATCAAAGCAGACAGTGCATGGAATGACTCACAAACAGAGTGGAATTTATTTTTAATGCATAGACACAGGGTAAATCATGGGGTCTGTGGACACTCCTATGAAATATAATCCTAACCAAGGCTACGTATTTGGAAGTAAATTCTTTGCCAACACACTATCTTTTCTGTGCCACTTCCCACATTTCTGTGTGAGTGCTAAGGCACCATTGATAAGCTCTTGTGCAGAAATGCCCTTGCTCTTGTAATTGAACATTTAATCATTGTATTTTATTACTATCTTCTTTTGTTCATCTGTTTCCCCCCCTTTTGTTTATTTCTTATGTGGCACAGTTAAACAGTGCAAATGCCTACAGTATTCTTTTGTGTAGGTGACCTTCTGTTTCCTGGAACACTTTGAGTATTCCAGTTGCATCTTTTTTTAGGAAGGCAGGCTACTTAGCAGTTACTAAGCACAGTTCACCACTGTCACTCAAGTATAATTCTCATACTGATATCCTCCATGGATAAGGTTGTTTCTGCTTTCATATCCAGCTGCAGCTGAATGTTATCAATGACTGAATAAATGAAGTACAGAAGTGAATGCTGAACCAGTTCAAATCAATCCTGAGTATAAATCTGGAAGGGAGATGTGTGATCATAAATTTAAAAATTGTTTCATTTCCCTGTTGTAATAAATATTGGTTAAATATACAGCCCGATATCTATATGTCAACCTATGAAGGAAGGGCTGCATTATCCCTTGTAAACTTGCCATAAACAGCTTCTGCTAAACTAAATGTATTATAAATGATTCATGAAATTCAATCAGAGATAGCAGGCAAGGCAATCAAGCTAAGGGGAGCAGTCAAGGCTTAAGACATAACCAGGAAAGGGAGAGGGAATAACCAGTGCCCATCAGAAATACAGATTATGTCCTACTTTCTTCCCTTAATAGACTGAGGAACTGATCTAGCTCTCATTGAAATCGATGGGAGTCTTTCCACAGATTAAAGTGGGAATTGAATTGTGCAGTCTGGGCTTTTACTTGTGTGGTCACTATTGTAAAATGTAACATCAGCTTCTGTAGCAACATGCAATAGGAAAAAAACGTACACAACCTAACACATTGCGTTGTTGTGCAGGGAAGCGTCAAAGGTGGAAATGATTCAAAGGAGCTTTTCCCTTAGGGTGCTCACAGCATGTGGCTGGAGGACAGTAGCCATCCATGCAGGGCTCCAACAAGTCCCTGTATGAGTCACTCTCTTGGGGCAAATGATGCAAATGGTAGTTGCAGACTGGTATGCTTCAACATGGGTCTGTTCCAATCATGTAGAAAGAGGGGAGCATAGGTTAATTTTTAGCAGCAATGTAGGTGTGTGACTGAGAAGTACAGAATCCTTTTTCTGCTTTGAGGATACTTCTCCCAAAAACTTTCTTCCTCTCACTTCTCAGTCAAGTCTTCTTGCTTGAGAGGTGATGTAAAATAATCAGTAGAGAGGCACAGTGCTCACTGATTTACCCCTTTTGCTATTAAAAACAGACCCCCCTTCATATGAAAGTTACTATGTAACTGAGATAGATCCATGCTTTGAAAGAGATGTGTTCTAGGTTCTAATTTGGCATGAGGAGGAGCAACTGTGCACTGTAATGCTGCAGAACCTCAGCATATAACTTGGATGGTTCCCAACAGAAAGAGATGGGAGGAGCAATATCTTATTATGGAAGCGAGTTTCCATTTTGTGAGCCATTCAGAGCCTGGAGAGATAATTTCCCTTCCAACCCATCTCCACCACCATACACTCCATGAACCATGATAGTTGTTTTATGACCCGGAAACTACAACTAACCCAGAATGCGGCAGCTAGACTGGTGACTGGGAGCAGCCGCTGAGACCACATAACACTGGTCCTGAAAGACCTACATTTGCTCCCAATACGTTTCCGAGCACAATTCAAAGTGTTGGTGTTGACCTTTAAAGCCCTAAATGGCCTCGGTCCAGTATACCTGAAGGAGCATCTCCACCCCCATCGTTCTGCCCGGACACTGAGGTCCAGCGCCGAGGGTCTTCTGGTGGTTCCCTCGCTACGAGAAGCCAAGTTACAGGGAACCAGGCAGAGGGCCTTCTCGGTAGTGGCACCCACCCTGTGGAATGCCCTCCCACCAGAGGTCAAAGAGAACAACAATTACCAGACCTTTAGAAGGCATCTCAAGGCAGCCCTGTTTAGGGAAGCTTTTAATGTTTGATGGATTTCTGAATTTTAATGTTTTGTTGGAAGCCGCCCAGAGTGGCTGGGGGAACCCGGCCAGATGGGCGGGGTATAAATAATAAATTATTATTATTATTATTATTATTATTATTATTATTATTATTATGTGGATAGATGGGGATAATGAGCGATTACTTACTTATTCTAATACAGTGAAGTAGAAGGAATGGTTAGATGCAACTCTTTATTTTCCTTCCTTGATATGGCCACTCAACAGTTGGAAGATTAAATGGAGTCCCACCATACATTACTCATGTGAAGGGCACTCACATGTTAAAGCAGGTGTGGAGGCTCTATCTCTGATGTCACATCCCCAGGTTAGTCCCACTCCCGACACCCACATGTTGAATGGGGACATTGTAAAACGGAGCCCCTAGGCCTGAGCAGCTGCTAACACATAGGAGTTCCATGTGGTCCTGCTGCAGCACATGAGTAATGCCTGAATAGGGTTATAGTTGTGTAGCTGGTACAGAATCACATGAACTGAAGCTAAATGTTGCCCCACATATTTTATTGCAGGAACCTGAGAAGGGGTGGGGTAAGAACTTAGCTAAATATTGATTTACAAAAGAGACTTGCACTAGAGAGTGAACTTCAAAACAGTCATAAACCTGGCACTAGTTGATTTATTTGTCTTTAACTGCATACGGTTTCAAACAAAAACAGAATATGTAGCCTAATTAAGGAAATCTGAATGCTACAAAACAACATATGCTTGTGAGGGTCTCAATGTGTTGATCTTTTTGTATCCCAATTAGCACACTGAAAACTGCTAGAAAACACTATTCAGTCCTGAAAAGCTGAGTTTAACTGTCTTGGTACCTGTTAATTATTTGCCATTTGCATATCAGCTTCTGTCCTTGCAAGTATTGGTGGTATACGCTCCAGTAATCAGATTGGCTTGAAGAGCAAAGGTGTTCATGCATTAACTGAAATGCTTCGCAAACAAAAAGGTTTAGTTTGTATTCATAACTTACATTTTTCTTTCAGAAAGTTATAGCCTAAATGGTTGATTGCTTATGCCCGATCATGAATAGCAAGTAGTTAAGGATAAGCCTCAAAGTCAGAGTATTCAACTGATGACTGATGCTATCAGAGAAAGCATATAACGTTTGGTGTGAATGAGCCCCTTTAATTTCAATGAGCATCCTTAAGAGAAAAAAGTCTATCTTTCTGGTCTGCTGACTAATTGGGTGTGCATGTGTTCCTAAATCCCACAATTAATAAGAGAGAGTGATAACTGCATTCATAGTCCCTTGGGACACTGTTTAGGAAGATTAGGGGTGGGTATCTCCTCTCTCTCTCTCTCTCTCTCTCTGCTTTTTAAAAGCAATCTTGAATGTTTCCTAAGGTGAGCTGTGCTTTTAAACCAGAAATCACACTGCAATCCCTTTCTGAAATTAGAAATTAAACTCCACCAGCACAATGATTTAAAGAGAAATCTTACTCAATCCTGACCTGACCGTACTCAGTTTCATCTTTGTTCACCATTCCTACAGAGCTAACCGTCTTGGATAGACTCATAAAACACGATATCTCCAAGAGGGCTCCCAAGCTGAACTTGCTAGGTCAAACTGAATAACATATTGATATAAAATATTGATTATAAAATATAAATATAAAAATATTGATTTACAAAAGAGACTTGCACTAGAGAGTGAACTTCAAAACAGTCATAAACCTGGCACTAGTTGATTTATTTGTCTTTAACTGCATACGGTTTCAAACAAAAACAGAATATGTAGCCTAATTAAGGAAATCTGAATGCTACAAAACAACATATGCTTGTGAGGGTCTCAATGTGTTGATCTTTTTGTATCCCAATTAGCACACTGAAAACTGCTAGAAAACACTATTCAGTCCTGAAAAGCTGAGTTTAACTGTCTTGGTACCTGTTAATTATTTGCTATTTGCATATCAGCTTCTGTCCTTGCAAGTATTGGTGGTATACGCTCCAGTAATCAGATTGGCTTGAAGAGCAAAGGTGTTCATGCATGAACTGAAATGCTTCGCAAACAATAAGGTTTAGTTTGTATTCATAACTTACATTTTTCTTTCAGAAAGTTATAGCCTAAATGGTTGATTGCTTATGCCCGATCATGAATAGCAAGTAGTTAAGGATAAACCTCAAAGTCAGAGTATTCAACTGATGACTGATCCTATCAGAGAAAGCATATAACGTTTGGTGTGAATGAGCCCCTTTAATTTCAATAAGCATCCTTAAGAGAAAAAAGTCTGTCTTTCTGGTCTGCTGACTAATTGGGTGTGCATGTGTTCCTAAATCCCACAATTAATAAGAGAGAGTGATAACTACATTCATAGTCCCTTGGGACACTGTTTAGGAAGATTAGGGGTTCTCTCTCTCTCTCTCTCTCTCTCTCTCTCTCTCTCTCTCTCTCTCTCTCTCTCTCGGTTTGTTTGCTTTTTAAAAGCAATCTTGAATGTTTCCTAGGGTGAGCTGTGCTTTTTAACCAGAAATCACACTGCAATCCCTTTCTAAAATTAGAAATTAAACCACCAGCACAATGATTTAAAGAGAAATCTTACTCAATCCTGCTTAAAATCTGACCTGACCGTACTCAGTTTCATCTTTGTGGTTACAGGTAGGTAGCCGTGCTGGTCTGGGTCGAAGTAAAATAAAAAAATTCCTTCCTTAAAGACCAACTAAGTTAGTGCTACTGAAGGAATTTTTTTATTTTAGTTTCATCTTTGTTCACCATTCCTAAACCAACTAAGCAACAGAGCTACCTGTCTTGGATAGACTCATAAAACAAGATATCTCCAAGAGGGCTCCCAAGCTGAACTTGCTAGGTCAAACTGAATAACATACCTTGTAGCATCAATGTAGTTAGTCAGAAATCTGGAGCAATTCCAATTCAGTTTTTACAGGGTAAACCTGGTCAGCCATGAAAGTTCCTGGTAGGCCTCACTCTGCACTTATGTTTCTAATGTTAGCACAGCTGGACCTTGATAAGATCACTTCTTCAGGAAGAATCTTATAGGAATTGCAACTCCTCCTCGCCCTGAAGTTTCCCTCTTGGTTGCTACACTGCCATAAAATAATAGTTCTGGTTACAGGTAGGTACCTGCTGCAAGACAGACCCAAAAAAGAAAATAACAGAACACCACTAGTCATCACATACAGCTCCCAAGTTAAAACAGTACAACGCATCATCAGAGATCTACAGCCTCTCCTGGACAATGACAGCTCCCTTTCTCAAGCTCTGGGAGGAAGACCTTTCATTGCCTACAGACAGCCACCCAATCTTAAACAACTCCTCACCCACAATGACACAACCACCAGACTTAACATGGACACTGGTACCAGAGCCTGCAATAAACCCAGATGCCAACTTTGCTGCCACATACACCCGGACAACATCATTACTGGCCCCAACAACATCCAACATACCATCTCAGGACTATTTAATTGCTCATCTTCTAACATTGTGTATGCCATCAAATGCCAACAGTGCCCTTCAGCTCTCTATATTGGACAAACAGGCCAAACCCTACGCCAAAGGATAAATGGACATAAATCTGACATCAGGAACCAGAAGACAGAAAAACCAGTAGGAGAACACTTCAATCTCCCAGGACATTCTATACAAGATCTCAAAGTAGCTGTCTTACTACAAAAGAATTTCAGAAATAGACTGGAAAGAGAAGTTGCTGAATTACAACTTATCACCAAGCTCAAAACCATGGAGGGACCTGGTTTGAACAGAGATATCGGATTCTTATCTCATTATACATGATAAGCGATCTTCAGCCATCTCAACCCTTGCTTTTTCATGCAAAACCATTTGCAGTCGTTTTCGGTCATCAACAGCTATCAGTCAGTCAATCACCCACTTACACCACCCTTCTGAGTGATCTCCCCTCCCCATCCCCACCCCTCCCCACCCCTTCTCTAAATAAGTGCCTGGGGACTTCTATTTCACTGTATCTGAAGAAGTGTGCATGCACACGAAAGCTCATACCAAAATAAAAACTTAGTTGGTCTTTAAGGTGCTACTGAAGGAATTTTTTTATAAAATAATAGGGCAACCAGCAATGATTGCATCCTTCCCCATCATACCACAGAGCCTTCAACGTGGCCCATCATTTGCTTGTGAAAAATTATTAGATAACCATGTGAGCAGATAGACTGGCAGCCTCTTTGAACTGCTTACATAACACCTGATCTGGTCCTTAAATGGTAACAAAATGAGACCATAAGAAATGGAGGACTCTGATAAGAAGACTGCTTGCAGGCAGGTGTGATTGTGCATATGTCTCTGTTGATTAGCAACGCTAACACTGAAATTATTATTTTTAACATGAACCACTGTTACGACTTCGGAATAAAGTACCTACAAGTATGGTCTAGAAAATGATGTGATATAATTTTCTAATTATGTACTAAGATATACCAACATGCAACAAGTACAGTGACTCAGGGGTACCCTATAACTCTTGGCTGGCAAAAGTACCATTCACATATTGGGCCCTGTGCAACACTTGATCAACAACTTGATGTCCTCCAGATGTCCTTGTTGTTCTGGCTGGAGCAGATAGAAGTTGTGGTCCAAAACATCTTGAGGGCACCAATTTGGTGAAGGCTGCTGTACAAAATCATCTTGCAATGCACATGCTCACATCTCCAAGCTCTAGGAAGTTTCAGCAGTCTGTGCTCTCTCTCTCTCTCTCCTCCCACTTCATGGTTTTCAAAATTAACCTTTGTATCATTGCAATTTGTTCATTTTCCAATTCTAATTACACTCTTTACAAAATTGCTCAAAATTTTAAAAAATATAGAAAGGTAGAAAAATTCTCATTACAAATCTTCAGACAACCCTGCTAGTGATGTTAATTGCTTCATATAAATTTACTCCAGTCCTTTTGGAATACTTGATCATGCTGGTTTCAGATTTTTCCTGTCAGCTTCGCTAGTTCTGCAAAGTCCATCATCTTCATCTGCCACTCTTCTTTCGTTGGTACTTCTTGTTGTTTCCATTTTGGGGCTAAAAGAATTCTTGCAGCAGTTGTTGCATACATAAACAATCTTTTATCTTCCCTTGGTATCTCTTTCCCCACTATACCCAATAAAAAGCCTTCTGGTTTTTTTTTAACAAAAGTATTTTTAAACATTTCCTTTAACTCATTATATACCATTTCCCAGAAAACCTTTACCTCTTTACAAATCCATCACATGTGGTAGAAGATACCCAGAAAGCTGCTTTTAACAGGGGGCATTTTCCTGGTGGGGAGAGTGCATTTGAATTTCTGTCCTATTTGTTTATCCAACTTCAGTAAGAATAACTCCCTGTCTTGTGGCTGTCATAAAAATATTGCTGATTTCTGGCTTGCTCCAAAACTCAGGACTGTGTAAGGAAGACTCAGAAGGAGATGTTGCTATTTGGCTGTACACAACAAAATAGTGCCATCTGGTAAGCCAACATGGCTCCATAGAAATGGGAAACAGAGAAAAGAGGTGCCTTGAACATGTGGGGAATTCCTCCTTTCCTGGCCCCTCCGAAAGCTGCATTCCAAACTGACAAATGTATTTCAGCCTTCTCCCTCTCAGGTGGGATGTACATATATATCAGCTACAAGTTACCGGCTGTCACAGGCTATCAATGATCATTAGTACAAGTATATCATACAAAAGCATTCAGAGAAAGTAATTTTCCACATCCCAACAAGCCTCCCTATGTTTTAAGGTTGAATCACACACTGCTTGGGGGAATTTCAAATCAGCTCTCCATGTGGTGCTGAGAGCTATTTCTAGAGACAAGATGCCAAATCTTTTGCTGCCTGCTGTGAGGTAGCCATGTGGGTTCTCTGAATCAAGGCCATCATCTCTAACAGCTAATCAGTCTGATTTTTGCCGACTGCAAATACAGATAAAAAGGTATTTATCTCTGTGCTTGTTGGCTGGCTTTGATGACTTTTCACCTTTCAATACGCAGCTCTGATTTGAGCCAGCTTCTCCAAAATAAAACTCTCCGTAAAATATGGGGGCCTACCATCTCTTGCACACGTGTGCAGATCTATACACATTATACTATATAAATATGTATAGTATAAATATAGTGTAAAAATTTATGCTATATAAATATATTATATTATGTACAAAATCAATTATTCAGGCATTTCTTAAAAAACATATATTCAAGGCAGAACTGCGTATATGATGGGAGAGACATAAACAATAAAGAAACACTGCCAGATATTTAAATTTTGTACCACAGAGGCACGTGATATATTCCATCTCTTTTCATCTCACCCTATAAGTCTATAGAAAATAGAGTTCTGCAATGATCAAGAAAATTAAGAAGCTCTGAATTGTGCTGCATGAGTCCATCTAGGTCATCACTCTATCTCTATTTGCAGTGAATTTGCAGTAAATGCTCACAGGCAAACATGATAGAGCCATCTCTCATTGTTTGTCCTCAGCAAGTGATAAGTTCTTGAATTAAACACAGACAAGCAAATGTAAGCCACATAAAGCTCTGTCCCTCCTCTATCTACCATATCTTCCAAGGCACATACATTCATGAACCCAACTTGTTTCTCTTTAGGACTCTAATGTTACAATTGATGTACATGGTGGGAAGGGAGGAGATTGTATCTACTGATCATGCCTTACCTCTGACGTGCATCAGGTACATCCTATGAGAAGGGCTTATGTGAAATAGGGAACCCTTCCTATTCAACTGTCCTATAGAGCAGAACCTATGCATGTATATATGTGTACCAAAAGTGTGTTGGGCAGGGCCAGCCTTCCCCACCAGGGAAAAATGAGTGCATGAAGATCTACACCAGCAACAAGCAGGAAATAAATATCTACATCAGGGTCTGCTTCCCCTGTGGATCCTGCTGCCTGAGACGGTTGCCTCATCTCACCTCATGGGTGGACCAGTCCTGGTGTTAGGAATGAGGCAGAATCTTGCTCCTCCTTCCATGCATGTGCCTTTTAATGTAGGAAGAGTCCTTTTCATGTGTGTATCATGTGACCAAAAGGAGTATGAGTAAATGGGGAGAATAGTCTTCAGCCTACAATGTGATTGCTTCCATAGCACAGGGCAAAACATCCAGGCAAGAGCACTGATTTCAGGCCAAGATAGGGAGCTCTCTTAACTAGAGGCTCCTCATGCCAAATAATAGATCACCTTATTCTATGTACGTTTAGCTTGAGTATGTGCTTCGATATCAGCAACAACAGGCACCCCTATTAGACATCACCAGCAAAAGCTCTGAAGACTCCAACAGCATCCAATAGAAAGACAGATCGCACACTGCTGCCTCCAAAGCCGCGCCACCAGATGACATCACAAGATTTCACAGCAACCAACTGAAAACAGGCCTTTTGCAGCAACAAGGTTCAACATTGCCCAGCAGACTCAATAGGCCACAGCAGACTGCTTTCCAGACTAGACCAAGCGGAGGCAGGGGCCTGCCTGGGGTGGGGTTGGGGGGGGGCGAATAGGGGGCAGGGATAGGTAATGGGTCAGAACAGGGTGGGGGGGGAGAGAGGGATGAAACCTGCCCTCTCCACAGTATCTCGCCTCGGCTTTGCAGACCAGGCCACTTTCCAAACTAGGCCAAGTGGAGGTAGGGGCCTGCCTGGGTGGGGGATGGGGGAATAGGTCATAGGTTGGGACAGGGTGGGCCCAATCACAGGGATGAACTGGGGGATGGGGGGGAAGGACAGAACAGGGTGCGCCTATGTAAATATAACACATGAAAAACAGGGGGACTCTGAAGGTGAGGGGAGTCTGAAGTGGGACTCTGAGGCTCCATTTAACAAACTGAGCCACCGCAACGCGTGGCAGGGCCAACTAGTTTGAACTATAAGCTTCTGAAAGGGCGGCTCCTCCTATGTTTCAGTAACTTGTTAAAGTGCAGAGAGCAGAAATAAGTGGGCAGTTCAGAAAACAGAGGGATGTACTAAGAAGTGGAGTCCGCAAAGCGTCTGCATTGGAACTGGGACCAGTGCTCTTTAACTGTTCACAAATTATCGGGAGCTAGGCATGAATGTGGTCAAGTTTGCTGGTGACACCAAATTGTTCAGGGTAGTAAAAAAGAAAAAAAGGAGTTGAAAGGAGAATCTCTCTGAATTGGGTGAATGTGCATTAAAATGGCAAAAGCAGTTCAATGTAAGCAAATGTAAAGTGATACCCACTGGGGCAAATAAATAAAATCCTAATTTCACATATACATTAATGGAGTCTGAACTAGAAGTGATTTACCAGGAGTGAGATCTCGGGGTTGTGGTTGATAATTCAACATGTTCTGTTACCCCCCCCCCACTAATTATCAGAATTTTTTCCTATTTCATCCTGCATAAGATATATCTGATCTTTTTCCCTTTAAAGTTTTCTTCCTGAGAGCTATGATTCAACCTGGATTGCATTATACGTACCAAGGAGTTTTTCACAGTATAAACTGTGTCCATTGACTTCAGATCAGAAGCTAAAAGTGCTCCTTTGAAATAAGTGTTACGTTTGCTGGTCTGTTAACCATTCAGAAATTTGTGTTTTGTCTTTCAAAATATTTCATTTGTGCCCACATATTGCCAGATGCAAGCAATAAAAATAAAACAGGAATGAACTAACAATCAATTTTTGCAACAATCTTTGCAAGAGTGCAAAGGATACAAAATATTGATGCTTATATAATAATATCTGCTTGTCTTTTTCCACATCTTGTTCCAGGAGCCCTTTGATATCTTGTTACAAAAACAGGGCATGTCACAACTTCTCTTTCCGCTTAGCAACCTGTCCTACAAATGAAAATGGTCGAATTCCAACAGCTGCTCACTTGGAATACGTTGAGGAATGCTCTGCAAAGGATGACTTGGATAATACCAACCGCTCCTGCAACATTACTGCACGGCCGCCCCAAAGTAGATATGTCTGTGGGCTTAAGGTACGACTGTAAAAAACGTATACACATAGTGTTTTACTTCTTCTTTTAAAATGTGAAACAGTTCACTCTTACAGCTATATTAGAAAAGAATGGCAGCACAAATTTTGATGAATTGTTCTGAAGAAAACAGGTTTGAAACATTTTATTAGAATGACTTCTTCTCAGCTAGATTCCTGATAAAATGGGGGATATGATTAGTTTTAATCTGCAAATCAGATTTATACATCAAATCAGAGTTTTCTAATCTAGGTAGGCACTGATTAGACTTTGCCTGATCATTTTTAATGGGAGATTAGGGGAATGAGAATCTATGGCAGGATGAAATGCGAAAATGAAAAAAAGATTGAATTGTAAGTAAAGCTATATATTATAACCAGAGATAGTAGGCACGATATTTTCTGGATAAATTGTGTTGTCTTTGGCTCACCTTCCTAAAAGACCCTCCATGATCATTCATATTGCATCCTCTCTACATATAGCCTTCCAATTATGCCTCCCATACATACAGAGGCACGATTACCTTATGCAGATTATTCTCACTAGGTCACAGCTTTCCAGCAAGCCAATGGGATCTTACAGCTTGCACAGAAGTCACCCAAGCCCTTTTCAGGTGACCTCTGTGCTCTGTAAACATATGGGGAATGGCAGGGATGAATGCATTACCATAACCCCTTATTCTCATTGGCTTCCAAGGGTCTGAAGCTGCCGGGGGTGGGGCTGTATTATGGAGACTCTTTGCTCCCATGGAACACCCCATAGCTCAGGAGACTTCAGACAGGCATCTTCCAACACAGGGAGGAGGGTGAGAATGATGTCAGAGGGTGGGGCTAATCAGCCTGTCCCTGCTGTCCCAACCCAAGTGTTTATTTTACATACTTAAATAATGCCTTAAGAGGCCCTGAATGTCTGAACAAAGCCTTTGTTTTCAACAAATCAAGGATTCTCTGGGGAGAAAGCTAAACCAAATATTTATGGCTATTGGATCCTCAGAAGATAAATGACGTTTTTTTGTCATTCATTTTTCTATACTTTCAGCGTCTAATATGCAAATAATAAGACAAGTATGACAACGACACTGTAACCCTCAAGTGTTCTCTCTCATCCAAGGGAAACTAAACAAGTGCTGTGCTGAAAATATCTTATGCTTCCTGCCCACCCTGACAATGCTTCATCAATTAATGAGAAAATCAGCATGGAAACATTTAAAAAAGAAACTTCCCTTAAAAAAAAGCACAGGAAGTGAGCTTCTAGCATTTGTTAAAGCATGTCCTCCAACATTCCTCAGATGAAAGGTCCTTTATCACACCCCTCAACTAATCCTCAATGCCCCATTTTTGTGTCCCCCCCCCAGCATTTTCTGTAAGAAGAAAATGGGACACAGCACACACTCCCTCCACCATCATGAGAAAAGGCCTGAATCCCTGTTTTATTTTATTCTTTTATTTACAGAAAGAAAAACTCAAACCAATCAATAAATGATAGAAATGGGCAAGATTAGATGCAGGTGCACAAAGTCTCTTTTTTTAAAAAAAAGACTCCTTGCACTCTGCTCCCCATTTATGTGTTCAGACCTTTAAACCTCCCCCTTAAATAAATTCACACAAGACTCAAAATTTTGGTTTGGTTTTTGGCAGAATTTAGGCCACAACTTTATTGATTACAGCAAGTGAGTGGTTGCATAGGCTCTGGTTTGACTAGTTCCCTGCACTGTGGCAGGTAGCGCTGACCGAAAGCTCCATCATAGGTCAGCCTAGGGTGAACACCTGGAATGGCAGAAAGCTGGGAACATGCTATGTACACCACCCAGATAGAATCATAGAGCTGGAAGAGACCACAGAATCATAGAGCTGGAAGGACCATCCAGTCCAACCCCCTGCCAAGCAGAAAACACCATTAAAGCATTCCTAACAGGAGATGCCACCACACTCCTGGACAGCAAATTCCACTGTCGAACAGCTCTTACTGCCAGGAAGTTCTTCCTAATGTTTAGGTGGAATCTTCTTTCTTGTAGCTTGAATCCATTGCTCCGTGTCCGCTTCTCTGGAGCAGCAGAAAACAACCTTTCACCCTCTTCTATATGACATCCTTTTATATATTTGAACATGGCTATCATATCGGGTCTGGGGACCCAGGTGGCGCTGTGGTTTAACCACTGAGCCTAGGGCTTGCTGATCAGAAGGTCGGCGGTTTGAATCCCTGTGACGGGGTGAGCTCCCGTTGCTTGGTCCCAGCTCCTGCCAACCTAGCAGTTCGAAAGCACGTCAAAATGCAGGTAGATAAATAGGAACCGCTACAGCAGGAAGGTAAACGGCGTTTCCATGTGCTGCTCTGGTTTGCAAGAAGTGGCTTTGTCATGCTGGCCACATGACCTGGAAGCTATACGCCGGCTCCCTCGGCCAATAATGCGAGATGAGCGCGCAACCCCAGAGTCGGTCACGACTGGACCTAATGGTCAGGGGTCCCTTTACCTTAACCTTTTAAATCCAATTAGGATTGCAGCCAGGAAGGCTTCTGATGTCCAGAAATACAGAAGGTGGCAGGAAGTAAAAAGTGCCTCATGTTTCTAGTTCCCTGCGTAGGAGCCAACTCCTAGGGGTCATGAGGGCTTTGGGCCCCACAATAAAATATTTGAGGAGGCTGGGCCCTCACAAAGATGATGGCCATTCCCATTCAAATGGTGTGCGCGCGCCGCATCATGTGATCATTTATGTGGGGCAGGGCTTACCTGGACCCCCACAATATTTTATTCAAGTTAGCACCCCTGGTTCCCTGCAACTCTCTTTAACACCCAGAGGGAAACATCTGCATCTTGCCCCATGGCAAGATGTGCCAACTGTCCTTGCATTAAGAAGTTGACCAAATTACTGTGGTGTGTATGGTGCACACAAAATACAGCTAGCGCTTTTAGAATCTCACTCAAGGGCTCTTTAGTCTAAAATTGTGAAAGGAAGAAAACAAATCTGCATTTTCCAATACATTATACATTCTGGAAGGAGGAGAAACATGCTTGCTTTAAATCTTCAAAGGATGATGAATAAGCTGGCTACTCTTGATAAGGTTTCTCAGAGGCTAAACACACTCATTCATAGAAATCTGCCCCATTTCCCAGTATGAATTTTTCTGTCTTTCAGTCATGGGCTTCTTTTCTGCGTAGGCAGTCACCTCAAATCGGGGATCTTTGCTCTATGAAGGTACTTATCAAGTCCTGCCTCCATCTTCTCATTGATAAGCTAAATTAAGATGGGTTCCTCTCACTATCTTATACTATAAAGGTGCTTCTCCAAACCCATAAATCATTTTATAGCTCTGTGGAATACCTCCTTTTTAACACTGCAAAGGATTTTTCTCCTGTCTTGGAAGGACAGTGATTGCTGTGCTGCTTTAGAAGTATTAATAGATACGGAGAACTCCCTTCTGTTTGTACACATTTTTACATTAAAGGCTTATCAAAAATGGCAAAACACAAACCTTTTATCTTGAAAGATACTTGAATTCCAAGTCTGCATATTAAAAAATCCAATTTGCTCTTCTTAATTAAAGAAAAAGCTTGCATAACAATTTGCACAACCTGAGTTTTATACTGAAGAGGCTTTTTCAATTTGGTAAAGGATACGGATTTCCAAGAAATTCGGCAAGTGAAGGCAGAAGTGATTATTGAAAGGGCTTACCCTTAGCCCCACTCCCATGTTATCCCTCCCATTTATGGGTTGTGGAGAACACTGAAGTTTTTTTTATAAAAAAAGATAATCATCTTTCTCTCCCTCTGCATACAGGAAGCATTGTTTTTAATTCTGCCTTCACTTTTATGTTGTATTTCTTGAAGCCAAATCCAAGTGAGGGCAGAATTAGGAATCATTGTTTTCTATCCTCATTCTAAGTAGGAAAGTTCCTTCTTAGCCAAAATACATCAGAGTGAAGGTAGGAAACATTACTTTCTAGGACTGCCCTCACTCAGATTTGGCTTGAAGATTGAAGGCAACACTTTATGTATGCAATCACAACCTTAAACATGTGTGTATGAAAGAAAGAAAGAAATGGGAAATGGTAAAAGCCTGCTATTCCCTGCTCTACATTTATTTATCCCCCCCCCCATTCAGTTTTCCTTGAGAAGGTTGCAGGAAAGCCCTGGGGTGCTCCCAGAGCCGTCACACCACCTTCCCAGACACCAGTAAGTGAGATGCCTTGTGGGCTTTGGGAAGAAAGTATGAAGACTTTGGGAGCATCTCAGAGGCCAGCAAGGCAGGCACCAGTTTGCTTACCAGGCTTTGGGAAGGTCATGGGAAGGCTCTGGGCACTGCAGCGGAGGCAGTCCTGGGGATTCCTGATTTTTCATGATTTTGCCTTTGTGCACAGAGCCCCCGGAATCGAATCCTTGTGTAAGTGGCAGGCCAACTGTACACTTCTTGAGACTGTTGTTGTTTAGCTGTTTAGTCGGGTCCGACTCTTCGTGACCCCATAGACCAGAGCATGCCAGGCACTCCTGCCTTCCACTGCTTCCCGCAGTTTGGTCAGACTCATGTTGGTAGCTTCGAGAACACTGTCCAACCTTCTCGTCCTCTGTCGTCCCCTTCTCCTTGTGCCCTCAATCTTTCCCAACATCAGGGTCTTTTCCAGGGAGTCTTGTCTTTTCAGGAGGTGGCCAAAGCATTGGAGCCTCAGCCTCAGGATCTGTCCTTCCAATGAGCACTCAGGGCTGTTTTCCTTCAAAATGGATAGGTTTGGTCTTCTTGCAGTCCATGGGACTCTCAAGAGTCTCCTCCAGCACCATAATTCAAAAGCATCAATTCTTCGGCGATCAGCCTTCTTTATGGTCCAGCTCTCACTTCCATACATCACTACTGGGAAAACCATAGCTTTAACTATACGGACCTTTGTCGGCAAGGTGATGTTTCTGCTTTTTAAGATGCTGTCTAGGTTTGTCGTTGCTTTTCTCCCAAGAAGCAGGTGTCTTTTAATTTCGTGACTGCTGTCACCATCTGCAGTGATCATGGAACCTAAGAAAGTAAAATCTCTCACTGCCAATTTTGTCACCTTCTATTTGCCCGGAGGTGATGGGACCATTGGCCATGGTCTTAGTTTTTTTTGATGTTGAGCTTCCGACCATATTTTGTGCTCTCCTCTTTCACCCTCATTAAAAGGTTCTTTAATTCCTCCTCACTTTCTGCCATCAAGGTTGTGTCATCAGCATATCTGAGGTTGTTGATATTGAGACTACAGTAGTATTATCTCTGGCAATACACCAGAAATAATACATACATGGCTTCATCAGAAAGAGAAGACACATTGTGTTAGGAGGAGAAACCTCTGTGTGTCTCCTCTGTGTGTCAAGGATGATGTTCAAGTGTAAAAAGTCAGGTATAGATCCCTTTCTCTGTCATTGTCAAGAGATGAGCCACAGTCATATGAAGTGAGAACACCAGGAGGAATGACTTACAGAAGAAACAGGAGAGGTCCAAGAATGTCCATTGCATTGTTGTTTCCAATCCCAGGGTGTTTCTTTTAAGCAGTATTGTTCATGATTTTGCTAGCAAAGGAAAGAGAAAACTCCCCAGATATGTTAAAAACATATAATGAAAGAGTTTGTGTGAACAGAACGCTATGCGAGTTAGCTTAGGATGAGATGAGATGAAAACCAAGATTAACAAATTACAATTATCACCTTCCATACTTATGTGCAATTTAAAATGGTTAGGCGTGAATTAAATAACATATCAGAATACAGATGGCTTAGTAAAAAAAAGGTTAAAATACCACAAGAACACAGATGGTTTGATTAAAATGTGACAAGAACATCACTCATCCCTGTAAGTGTGGTTCATAAGCAAATTCAGCAAAGTGTGTGGATTTGACTATAGCCACCATAATTTTTAGAGCACAGTTCAGGAGTGACAGGATCATACAGGCAACCAGATTTTTTGCCTCTTCAGATTTCAGCAGCAAATTAATGCCGGTTGTTTAGACAGCTTTTCTATCATGCTGCCAAAGGGAACGCCCAAAACATTTTGCTGACTGAGGCAAAGGACAAGGCGGCTTCTCTCTTCATTCTGCGTACCTAACTGAATTGGCAGTTGAATCTTCCATCAGTACTGGCAACAGGATAGTATCCATGATATCAGGACACCAGTTAACAGGAGCTGCTTAACAAGCCATCTCATCCAACAGAAGGGTATGGAAATGAGGCTCAGGAGGACCTGCCAGGGCTGCCCCCGCCACCTTCTTCCTAAACATATGGAACCACTTTAGACATTTGGTCCATCTAGCTTAGCATTGCTCACACACTGGCATCTAGGATTTCAGCCAGTGGTCTCTCCCAGACTAGTTAGCCAGGAATTGACCCTACGACCTTTCAGATGCAAAACACGTGCTTCCTCACCTACCCACAAGCAGCATCCATGCTGAATCGCTGCTTGTTGTTGTTTGCTTTGACAACTGCTGATGATCTTTTTGGAAGCAGAGTTCACCCTCTTAACAGGTGACCAGCACTGCTCAAGACAACAACATAATTCACTGGGCTGTAAGATGATCACAGGCAGAGAAATCTGCATACTCTGCGGTTTCAAAGGAGAATTTTTGGGTTGTTGCCTCTGTATTAATATATAAGACTTTGAAGCTGAGATCTTATTTCTTGTCTTCTCTAAAAACAACCCCACCTGTTTTCTCCATTTAGAAAAGTGGCTGGATTTCCTGATTGAACACCAGCCCTAACTTTAAATTCTAATTCTGTCAGTTTTCAACCTCCTCATTCCTGGAGCTGAATGACATTTCCCTGCTTGCTTTTTACAGTCAAGCTTATTGTACATAGCCAAAGGTCTTTACAATATGTAAAATATAAAATTTCCAAAGCAATGCATTAATTAAAGGAGAAAAATGTTGTGGAGAGTCACGTGACCACCCAGAATAGCTATTTATACTATCCTCCTGGGGTAACAAAGCACTGAATGAAAATTTATACTACATTATAATTCTTGATATGGCTAAAATGCTGCTTCATAGCTGCTAGTGCAAATTTAGCTACCAAACGCATAATGTAAAATTGTTTGTCATCTATAAGTTACTACTTCCTGAGATGATTGATTTGAATACAACTGAAGAATAGGTGACAACTTCCCTCCCTCTGGGCTCCCAATACAGCAGATATTGTCAATCTTATATACTTTTCCATTCTATAACTGGGATTTCAAGGTGTCTCCCATCCAAATGTGCTGATGGCACCTGTTGAAACCCAAGTTCTGTGAAATCTCTGCAATGTTCTGAAAAAGGTAAATGTCTTAAAATAATGGGGTCTTGAATGACTGATCTTGATTTGGAGGACATCTTAATGAAGAACAGTTCTGATTGTTCAGTTTGCTGATATTTACTGTGGTCTTCAAGGAAACAGTTGCAAACACACTTGGACATTGATTGCACTGAAATTTGTTGTTACTTCTTTCCTAGTAAACCTGCGCCAGAATGATATTAAGTGGTTCATTTTTAAAAGGCAAGGCCTGCAATTAAATCTGCCCAAAGCTCTAACTCTGCCTTGGTGAAGTGTCCCATGCAGTTGATTTCCAGCTTCCTCCATGCAGAAGCAACATACTGATTGCACATTAGAAACATAAAGAAAAATGGCTTTATTATTAATCTCCAATTGGGCTGGCTAGGGATTAATTAGCACACGCATTTAACAGGGATAATCCTTCACTGTTATGTATGGGGACTTAGCTCTGGAGGTGTGTTATTATGGGCTTTTAATTTTAGCATTGTAATAACCAACTTCCCTATTAATGATAGGGAGCGTTAATAGAAATGGCCAAATAGTATTTTAACTCGCAGGTAAACTACTCAAGAATGAATGATCATAAGCATTTAGGGTGAGCAGACTTTAGTCAGCATTACAGATTATTGTTTACACTCACCGCAGACCCCAAGTAATGCCTCATCCCAGACATTAGTTTATTTTTTCACAGATGGTAATGGGTAGTAGTAATTACAGTGGTGAGGATGCCAAGAGAGATGTTCAGTTGTATTTTTCTTTTTTTTGGGGGGGGGGAGATATTGCCTCAAATTATAGGGATTAAAATAATGTGGGAAGAAGCTGCCGGATTATATATGTTAGGTTAAATTAGATAGTCAAGAGCGGAATAGGCAATGCATGTGTGGGCCCAGCCCAGAGCCAGGCAGCTGTGTTGAGGTAATGGCAAAGCATGAGGCAAGAAAACAGGTGGACAGCTATGAAGACTGGCAAGTCATTGGATCAGACAGGCAGGCAATAGGCAGAAAGGCTAGTGGCCAACAACGGATGGCCCAGTATTCTGTCAGCACACCAGAATCTCATAGGGTCTTCTCTCGGTGTAAGGTGTCTAAGGTGTATAGGTGTGTCTTGAATAAGGCTCTCCAGCAGCCAGTCTTCAGCACTTCATCTTGCACTCCGCTCCCTCAGCAAGCCAGGCGGATTCTGTGGATTGGGGCGATCTCTCAGCTGCAGTTTCAGCCTAAACCCTACCAGTTTAATCCTCAGCTTGAGCAGCTTCAGAGCTTATACCTGCACTTCCTAAGTCACTAGTGGGCTTCTCTCTCTCTCTCTCTCTCTCTCTCTCTCTCTCTCTCTCTCTCTCTCTCTGTGTGTGTGTGTGTGTGTGTGTGTTTATAATGTGAGATTTTCCTACATAGCTATGATGTCCATCTATTCTACAGGGATCCAATCCAGGCTTGTCAGTTCCCCATTTTGCCATCCATACTGTAAAAAGGTAAAGGTACCCCTGACCATTAGGTCCAGTCGCATACGACTCTGGGGTTGCACGCTCATCTCGCTCTATAGTCCGAGGGAGCCGGCGTTTTGTCCGCAGACAGTTTTTTCCGGGTCATGTGGCCAGCATGACTAAGCCGCTTCTGGCGAACCAGAGCAGTGCACAAAAACACCGTTTACCTTCCCACCGGAGCGGTACCTATTTATCTACTTGCACTTTGACGTGCTTTTGAACTGCTAGGGGGCAGGAGCTGGGACCGAGAAACGGGAGCTCACCCCTTCGCAGGGATTCGAACCACCGACCTTCTGATTGGCAAACCCTAGGCTCTGTGGTTTAACCCACAGCGCCACCCGTGTCCCTGATCCATACTGTAGGAGTGCATTATAAACAGAGGCAGCAATCCAAGCTGTCCAAGACCCCGGCTGATCCTCTATGCTGTATTCAACTTTGCTCCTATTTTTATGACTACCTTTTTTTTTTTTAAAAAAATACCTTTATTTGTTTCTTTCAACTGTACATCAATCAAACAATTTCAATAAAAATCAAGAAAATAAAATACATCTATAACATTGTGTTACATGTGTCTTATTTATGAACTTAAACCTTTCCCCTCCTCCCTCCCCCCCCTGAGCCCTCCCTCCCTTCCCCAATGACTTCTCAGCCGTTGTTGAGTTTTTCCCCTTATAAATCCATATATATTCTCTGCATACTATTTTTCTAATTTATCTTCATATTGATTGTTTGTACCATAACTCTCCATTGTTTGTGTTTCATCCAATTTTTACATGTAAATAGTATTATAAAAATCTTTAATTAATAATTAATTATTAATTAATTGCAGAACTTTTAAATATCTGATATGAGAATTGGTTTTTCTATTATATCTTTCATATAATTAAGGAATGGCTTCCAATTGTTATTTGAGTTTTCTGATTTAATCCCTTTGGTTTGTTCATAGTCTAATGCCATCTTATAATAATTATATAATTTTTGTTGCCATTCTTTTTCTGGGACATTTGTTGATTTCCAATTTTTCGCGATCAATATTCTCGCAGCCGCTGTAGCATAGCTGCATGACTACCTTATTTGAACAGCTTCATATCATAGCTCTGACATCGTGTCCAAAGGATGGAAAAGGTACCATCATCTAATAACACAACCGACAAATGAAAAATTTGAGCAAAACCTTATTCTAGAATATTTAGATAGTGAACTGAACCATATGTTCATCAACACAGGGTAAATTCATTTTATTCTGGGTTACTTAATCTGCACTACCAACTATCTCATGGTCTGAAAATCACAAATGCTAATACGAATTAGACATTTCACTTCATGTATTTCTATCAAATGGGAACTGGTTATATTATCTGCTTTTGCTATTTGTTGACCACTGTGAGTGGACATTTAAGAGTGGATTAGAGAAAGTATATGTAAGGGTATCCAATCTGTTTTAAGCATGCATTCTACAAAGATTTCAGATTAGCAAAGAATTTATCTCCAAGACATGTGCCAACTATCTAATGGATGTTTTCTGCATTAATAATGTGAATAATGTGAATAATTTTATCTCCTTAGAACCCATATATGCTGTTCTTGCTCTGATAAAGCAGAGCAACATTTTTCCCTATAGAGTTCTGTATTCACTCAGAGGTAATGCTTTTTCTCTTACACATGTTTCTAGAGAAGAAAATGAAACAAGTTCCTCATTCATTCATATAATGGAGTGCTCCCATTACACAAGCCTTAAAAAACCTATATTTTTTGCTTCTGCATTTCTAGCAGTACTGTGAGTTATAGCAGAAATGAATTTTAGCTACACAATTTTCATTATATCGTGGGTGAAGTGTATGTGGATATAACACACACACTCACTCTCTCTCTCTCTCTCACACACACACACACGAAAAGAGAGAGAGAAATTCCAACTGTGTGTTAAAAAGAGTTTTGAAAAATGTATAGCCAAACCACACTTTAAGAATATATAAATTTGATAGAGACTAGGTGTGTATTAGGGTCGCGTGTGGCACTGTGGGTTAAACCAGCGAGCCTAGGGCTTGCTGATCAGAAGGTTGGCGGTTCAAATCGAAAGGTTGGCGGTTCGAAGTGCAAGTAGATAAATAGGTACCAGTACAGCGGGAAGGTAAATGGCGTTTCTGTGTGCTGCTCTGGTTCGCCAGAAGCGGCTTTGTCATGCTGGCCACGTGACCTGGAAGCTGTACGCCGGCTCCCTTGGCCAATAACGCGAGATGAGCACCGCAACCCCAGAGTCGGTCACGACTGGACCTAATGGTCAGGGGTTCCTTTACCTTTAAGGTGTGTATTGAAAATACAATCTGGGCTGTAGTTGAAAGCTTGCATCCTTACTGGATGAGAGGAAATAAGAAAGAGAATGAAAATATAATTAGAGTGATCAGTACTCAAGTCCTCCAGTAGGGAATTGTCTCTACCTTGCAGAGAAAAGGAGTGTACTTCAGTCAGTCCACATCTTTCTCTGCCTCCTAGTTGATGAGTGTTCAGGAATCCACTCTAAGCAGCCATAATGAGGAATTAACTTCAAAGTCCTCCTGTACATGTCTGGTCAGAATTTCATTTATTTTGCCTTTTCTGTGGCTTTTTGCAGTCACAAAGACCCACCTTTTTGCTCCTCTATGCCATTTCCCCCCTCTCTATCTCCATGTACAGTGGAACCTCGGGTTGCAGGGTTTCCTGCAGTGCGTAACCTGAAAACGCGTAACCTGAAGCGTCTGTAACCCAAGGTACCACTGTATCTCCAAAGTGACACTTGTTCATTATCTGTCTTTCAATTAGCTATTCAGTTGAATTCCTCTAAAACAAAGATGGTGAACCTCAGGCCCAGGACTCTGTACAGGCCACATAGCTTCCTGAGCTATACATCTCAAGTGCCTCTTGGTTGCCTGGATGAAGCATAGGGATGTGTGCATGTGAAGAAACTAGTTTACTGTACAAAAGTGATTTTGCATCTGGCCCCACTCATAATAATAAAAATAAATAAATAAATAAATTTTTATTTATACCCCGCCCTCCCCAGTCAAAACTGGGCTCAGGGCGGCTAACACCAATAAAATTACAATAAGACATAAAAGAAAAGAAAACAATTAATTAAAATACAGATTAAAATACAATATTAAAATTTAAAATTTAAAATGCAGCCTCATTTTAAGTAATCCATAAATCCAAACCATGAGGGAGGAAAACACAGGGGGTCAGACTGAATCCAACCCAAATGCCAGGCGGAACAGCTCTGTCTTGCAGGCCCTGCGGAAAGATGACAAATCCCACAGGGCCCTGGTCTCCTGTGAGAGCATTCCACCAAGTTGGGGCCAGTTCTGAAAAGGCCCTGGCCCTAGTTGAGGCCAATCTAGCCACCTTATGACTTGGGATCTCCAGTATATTGTTGTTTGTGGACCTTAAGGTCCTTCATGGGGCATACCAGGAGAGGCGGTCCCGTAGATACGAGGGTCCCAAGCCGCATAGGGCTTTAAAGGTCAAAACCAGCACCTTAAACCTGATCCTGTACTCCACCGGGAGCCAGTGCAGCTGGTAAAGCACTGGATGAATGTGATCCCGCGGCTGCGACCCCGTAAGGAGCCTCGCCGCGGCATTCTGCACCCGCTGGAGTTTCTGAGTCAGCTTCAAGGGCAGCCCCACGTAGAGTGAGTTACAATAATCAAGCCTGGAGGTGACCGTCACATGGATCACTGTGGCCAGATCAGGGCGAGAGAGGTAAGGGACCAACTACTTGATACAGCGGAGATGGAAATATGCCGCCTCTTACTAGAATCTACCTCCCCCTCCCCTCAAAAAAAGATTGCCCAGAGGAGAATTGTGCTGAAAAGTTTCCCCACTCCACTCTAAAAAAGAAGCAAATTACCTCTCCCACCTGAATATAATTTTAGCAAGCTTAAAGTTGTCTCTTTATTGACAACTGAGGCAAATTAAAAAATTGCATTTCACTTGCGACGATTCCAATCCTACAGTGTTAGCTTGGCTTCCCAAGGTAAACAACACAACTCACTTTTGTGGCTTGGAAAATGGGCTTTTGAATTATCCTCCCAAGAGCATCTACCGTTCCTGCTGATTTGCGAGGGTGCCATATCAATGTTTCTTTTCAGAAATTTATATTATTTCCCATTACACACAGTGTAAGTCTTTTTTGTTGTTGTTCTTTGTTTGCTGATAACCCACTCTGCAATAACCTTGCTTTGCCAATCCTTGCTTATATCACACATCATCAAATTAGAAATCCTTTTTGGTTTGTGAGGAACAATAGAAACTGCTCCTTTTAATAGTCCTAAAGAGGGGGCGGGGAGGAACGTGAAGCTATTTATCAGGTTGTGCTACCTAATCAGTACCAGTTGCAAGGAAATAAATAAATGAGTTTTCCCCTTATTAAGAAACTATATCAGACTCATAAAGTGTGATTTTAATTGGGACTGAAAAACATTCATGCTTAATATTCCTTAGATGTTTAATAGTCCTTGCAGTGTTAGCAGCATGCATCATTCAGTGGCTTTGCATGGAACGCTGCAGAATATTATGAAATAGCTTCGTTGGAAACAATACTAAGCTAGTGTTATTATCAGCATTATAGCAAATTTTCTTTTCGAACTCATTCACTAATTTATCCTGCAACCCTTGGCATATAATCAGCTCTCTCTCATTCCAAACAGGTGCCTCTAGGAAGAACACGAAACAGCAGCTCCTTCTGAAAACAGCACTGAGCTTAATGCCCTTTAGGAAAAAAATAAACATTTCTTAATTAAAGGAACAGGTCTGATTTATGAGGGATCTGTTTGCTTCTCTTCTTTAACTCAAATGCTCCCTAGGTGCATGTTTTCTTTAGAAAATGGACTGTATCTCCGAAGTAAAATGCCTTTTAAAAAGACTTTTTCCGACTATTGCAGAAGGGCATGAGAGTCAAAAGCCTCCCTTGGGATCCACTTGACAGTTTTTAGATAATTGGTTTAAACAAAGGGTTTCCTTGGCATTGTGATAGGGCTTCATTGATCTATTTGGGGGATTTTCCTTTTGAATTTGTGCAAAATGATGGATCTGTACCATTACTCCACTACAGATATAGGTCTCCAGAAAAGGGCCTTTTCTTTGCTTTGATCCTTTGCACAGCTGAAAATATTACAGGTCATCTGGAAACAAAGAAGGAAGCCATTCAGTCCATTGTAGAGCTGAGTGAAAATGACCTCCTGAATGAAATTGGGGGTTGAGGGGTTGTCTTTGGGGCTCAACATGCTCCAACAGTTCCCAGGAGGTGAATGTAGGTTGACCATTAGCGGTAATCACAGCATGGCTTCCTTTCCTCGCTTCTTCCAGGGTGGGCTCTTCTGTTTTGTTTTGTTTTTTTGTCCACTGTAAGCAACAACATCACCATAGCAGAGCTCCTGTGTTGTCAGCCTGACCGCCATATTGTGAGTGGGGAGACCAGAAAAAGAAAATCGTCAGAAACCTGCTCCACAAAATACCCAATGAAATTTTTTTTTGGGTTCAGTTCTAACTCAACACAATTTTTTAGACTTTAAATTCAATCCCAGATCGCAAACTAATCTCAGTGGTCTAACTCAAACAGCATTTCCACCACATTTGCTTTATCAGCATAATGAAAGTTGGTTCTGTCAACTTTAATTCTGCTATGTTCGGCATCTAGAATAGTTAGCTTTCCAAACACAACATTTGTTCAGCATTTGCTAAAGGGATTGTTGTTTTCAGATTGTATGGATGTACCTAGGTTATTATGAGCAAACATGGGCAGATAAACAGAAATTATTTCTGGCACAGTAAATACTTTAATTTGTTATCAACATTCATTTACTTGACACGGATTGGCCCCTTTCCTTTTGGCCTTCATTCACCAAACAAACCAAACAAATCAGGGCCACCAGTTTCTGCTCACAAAGCCATTGACACAGACTTTCTCCATGGATTTTCATCTGTGGAACAGGATTTGGCATGAGTGTTTTTAAATTAAATCCCTGCCAATCCGGGATGTGTGTGTGTGTTCTCTATGCAAAATGCTTGTAAAAAAGATTGGAAAAGAAATCAACTCTCCACGAAATGGACTGTTACATGAATCCTGAAAGCTTTTACCATATGTTTTTTCCTAATTTTATATTATCTGTAATTATTATATTTTAAGCCCTATCTTTATTTTTACTGATTGTAAAGCAAGTATGTCTTGTTGTGTCTATTTTTATGTGTATATGAGTTTAAAGCTGAAATCTATCTATCTATCTATCTATCTATCTATCTATCTATCTATCTATCTATCATCTATCTATCTACTTTCCAAAATCCTTGGTAAAAAGGGACACACATGTATCATTCTCCTGGTGCTTTGACCGCCTGAATTCATGTGCCCCTCCATTACATGCTCTCTAAGGTCTTGTGCTGCTATTTCAAGGATTAGATAATAGACTGTCCAGCTGTGTTACACAGAAAGCACAGTGTTTTCTTCTGTAGAGGTGAATGATTACAATAGCCCCACACAGTCTGGTCTGTTTGGACAGGCCCGGCTCTAGGTAGAGTCCTGGTGGCGTGGGGTTGCCAGGGCGCTGGGCCGGTAGGCAGGGCGTGCGGAAGCCATGCTGCACCCTGCGAGGGCGAGGGCGGCGGAGCGATCTCCGCCCCTCAGCGCCAGGGCGCGCGACCTGCTCGAGACTGCCCTGTGTTTGGAAATAATGCTAGTTGTCTGCTAGACATTTCCCCCCACCCCTAGACCAGAATGGCACTAGCCAAAGCGGGGGGGGGGCACACTCTGACAAAGCCCATAACAAACAAATAACAAAGAGTAGGTGTGTTCTGCTCAGTAGACAGTTCACAACAACTAATAGTTCATTGGCTTCATTCATTGGGAAACACTGTTTTCAGGAAAATAGATAATCAGGTTATTTATTCGCAGAAACCTAATCCAGAACTTTACTGTTTCTCAACCAGACCCATTTGTCACAGTGTTGATTTTTTTAAATAATGAAAATATATTCTTATGGAATCAGCTTTGTTTATAAAGGTTTTTCCTGGAATGGGATGTGCATCTTCTAAAGAATGAAAATTGCTACTTCCTCCTCATCTCCTTGGACATAGTTATGGCCTCTTCTCCTGCCACCATGTGTAATTTTCATAGAAAAAGAGGTCATGAATCATATCTCTGAGATGTTACTATTGGGAAAATCTGTTTTCTGATAGGCTTGAATTAAATCCTAATAGAGGTTAATAGTGGCAGAGGTATGTATTGGAAGAGTTAATGGTTAAGGATGGAAATAAATCTTTGTTGTCTATGTGTCATTGTTTCAACTTACTGAATATGGACATGGGAATGAATGATTTGGTCATAATGATCCCCCATATTTTAGAACTTAATGTATTATTATAATGCCATGGGGATCAACCACAAGCTTAACATGAATCAACAGTGTGATGCAGCAGCAAAAAAAAAGATAATGCTGTTCTAGGCTGCATCAACAGAGGTATAGTGTCCCAATGAAGAGAAGTAGCAGTACCACTCTATTCTGCCTTGGTCTGCCCACACCTGTGCCTAGTTCTGGGTGCGACAATTTAAGAAGGATATTGACAAGCTGGAATGAGTACAGAGGAAGGTGACCAAGATGATCAAGGGTCTAGAAACCAAGGAACTGTTATGGGAGTTAGGTATGTTTATTTTTTTAAAAAATAATTTTTTATTAGTTTTACAGATTACAAAAAAGATATATATAAGAAAGACGCTTACATAGACAGATTTTCCACCTTCTTTCCACCCCCCTCCCATGGGCCCTCCCCTGCCACAGGAGAATCCCATGCAGGCGGGTAGTTGAAGATGGTCCATTTTGTAGTTGAGTTTATGTCCCCCCCTCCCCCACCCCCAGAGTCCCCTCCTGCCACCAGAGAGCTCCAGGGGCAGAAAGCAGGGAGACAACCACCCAGCTATCCAGAAAGAAAAAAAACTATGCTAAAAAAAGAGAAAAAAAATTCAGAAAAAATGATAAAAAAGAAAAAAGACAGAAAACAATAATAAAAACAATCTTTTTCAAATTTACATTAATAAACCATATTTTGTGGGCTTCCCCTACCTCCCCCCTTTCCCGGTTTTCATCCCTTTACTATCCTCTTTAACAGTTTCCTTATCTATAAATTACTTACTTTTCCTCTTCATAAAATTTTTAAACTTAGCTAATACCATTTTCACTAAATCTCTTAATCCCTATAATTCATAATCCAATTTTCTTCCCTTGCCTAATTTTTTCCCCTCAATAGACTTCTTAAAATTTTTAAATCCCTAGACTTCTTTTATTTTAACTTTTCCCATAATCAACTCTTGCACTCTAACAAATTCCAATATAACCTTTCTTCCCCAAATTCCGGCTACCTCCCTCCAATCCAGCAAGTTCCGTAGTCAACAATCCTAATTTGATCTTAATAATCCATCCTAATAATTACACTCCCATTCTTCCTTCACCCCACCCCCTTTTTCCAGTGTTTTGCCCCCCAGATATCCATGAGGCCCCCCTGAGTTTCTCCCCTTCTTAAGTTGTTCATGTCCTTCTCCTTGTGGGAAATCTGTAATTCCATTGGTTCCTGTCGCTCCCTCCTCAAAGGAGGGGTACTCCGCTTCTCTTTTTGTAAAACAATGTCAACTTTTCCCTTGTGGTGTGCTTCATTTTGTGTTGTATTGTCCCAGTCATCATCATTGTTATCTTCATGCTCCAAATCAGAATCCACCTCATTGTCAAAATCATCCAGATTGTTGTCGCTGTCATTGTCACCATCTTCCTCTTCTATTTCCATTTCAATATCTTCATCATCTGAAAAATCATATTCAGCAATCACCATCTGAAATTGCTGCTTTAGTTCTTGCTGTTGAATCTCGTCTCGGCATAGTCCTATTTTTAGTTCCCACATGGCTGTCAAAACAATCCGCTGGAACTCAGGCGAGTACCTTTTTGTTGACATAGTTCCGTCTTGTCAAGGTCACTACTTATCGTGTGGGGTGGAAAATGGTCACTGCTTATTTTCCCAGTCTCAGCAAAGTAGTTGCATTTTCCAATTCCAAATTCACAAAGATCCAAACCAACATTTCACAATCCAGACATTTCAAAAGCATATACTCCTAGCTTCTTAAAAGTCTAAATAAAATAAAACTCATTTATAAATCCTCGTCAGCTCGCTGGGTTGTCTGGGCTGCCGGCTCCCGGGGAAACAAAAGGCTTTCCTCATTCTTTTTCATCTTTCTGCAGGGAATCGTCCTTCTCCCCTTTTACCCTGCATCCAGGGGAGGACTTTTTTATGTCTTTGAGGATACCTTTTAACTATTCAGTTCGTGGCTTCGGGTATTTATTTTACTGTTCCTTAGCTACCGGTGGGAGGGGGTGGCTTCCGTTTTGTCTCCCTCTCTCCCAAATCCAAATTAATCCAAATTAATATTCCATATCCAATCCAAATTTGAGAGCTTACTTACAGTCTTGATTTCTAATTCTTTCTTTTGGAAGAATCCAGCGCTCTCCGTCTCCGGCTCGGAGCTTCTCTCTGCTAGAGCGACGATGGTGCTCAAAATGGCCCCCGCGACTTCGACCCTTCTCACTCCGGCGCTCTTACTAGGGCAGCCGGATAGTTGGGGAGTCTGGTTTGGGGCTCTGCCAAGCAGTTTCGCCCCCGGGACGCTCGACCTGGGGTTCTATGGGGTGCAGCGTTGCTCTCGCTGCCCTCCCTCCTCTAGCAAAGACGGGCTGTCTCGGAGTGAGACAAAGACCCCGCCGATCGGCGCTGGCGCTGGACCGGAAGCCCCTAGGTATGTTTAACCTGGGAGAGAGAAGGTTGAGAGGAGATAGGATAGCCATCTTCAAATATCTAAAGGGCTTTCACATGAAGGATGGAGCAAGCTTGTTTTCTCCTGCCCCCGAGGGTAGGGCCCAAACTAATGCTTTCAAGTTAGAAGAAAGAAGATTCCAACTAAGCAACAGGATGAACTTTCTTATAGAGATGTTTGACAGTGGAACAGCCTCCTGCAAGAGGCTACTTCACAAGGGCGTACCCACCGCGGGGCAGGGAGGGGCCGCTGCCCTACTCTAGAGGCAGGGCCGGTCGGGCAGCTGCGGGCAAGAGTGGCGCTGCCGGCGGGGCTGGTGGGCAGAGGCGGAGGACAGCCCAGCGGAGCGCGAGTTCGGCGCCCGCAGCAGTCTCTTGCGCCCGAGCCGTGCGGAGTCCACACAGCCGCGCTGTGTGGGAGGGGGCAAGGGCTGACGCTCCCGACGTTCGGGAGACCTTTGCGCATGCGCAAAGCGGGGCGCATGCGCATAGCGCGGCTGTGGACTCCGGCGGCCGCCGTGCAGGGCGCATGCGCACAGCGCGGCTGTGCTCAAAGGTCTCCCGAACGTCGGGAGTCGTTCAGCGCCTGCCAGACCGCTGCAGCAACGGAGCCTCGGATAGCTTCGCGGAGGCCGGGGCTTTGCTCCAGACCTCCGCGGAGGCCCCGATCCAAGCCTGGTTCCCTTCTCTCCCCCCCCGCCCACCCCCAGACTTCCCTCTTCTCCTCTAGGCGGCCGCTGGTTTTCTCCCCTTCGCCGCCGTCGCTTCAGGTTTATTTTGATTTCACCTGGGCTCTGTAGCCCCGCCCACATTCCCACTTTGTGGCCCCTCCCCTCCCGTGCCTTGGCCCCGCCCCTTGCCCCCCCTAGTTTTGATCCTGGGTACGCCCCTGCTACTTCATTGGAAGTTTAAAAGCAGAGGTTGGATGGCCATCTCTCATGTATGATCTAGTTGAGATTGCAGGGGGGTGGACTAGACAACCCTTAGGGGTTCTTCCAACCCTGCGTGATTTTTATGATTCCAGACATGGAGACCAAGCTTTTTTTTGCAGCTACTTATAGAAAAGGACATAGCTCAGTGGAACAGCATTTGTTTTGCATACAAAAGGCGCTAAGTCTGACCACCTGCACCACCTGGTAGGACTAGGAGAGACTCTTTCTGAAACCCCAGAGAGCCTCTGCCAGTCACTGTAGACAGTCCTAAGCTGCATGGACCCATGCAGCTTCCTATGTTCCTTGCTATATCAATAACAGGTCTAAGAATATTACACCTTATATTTTAAATTAGACTTCACTGTAACCAAATCATCTGAGCAAAAACATTCATGGAAGACCACAGGAGTACATAGGGGGTGTCTGTTTTATTTAAAGAAAACTGGTATCATGGGAAGAAGGCAGAGACACACAGTCCGAATAAAAAGGCTGGAGTGGAGCTGAACTGGATATGCAACTTTTGCCTGGAAGTGGCAGTGGGGTAATTGGCTCCAGCAGTGGCGGTAAGTGGGGAGGAGGGAGTCTTCTTTCCGCAGGCAGAAGCTGCAGGTCCATTCCAGCCTTTCATTTCTGCCTTCATCTGTTTCCTGTCTATGTCTCCATATGAGCTCTGCTTGCCACTTTTCGTGGAGAGAGATCTGCAGGGGTGAGGTGCTGTTTTTGTGGTGCACAAGCAGTAGGAGGAGAAGCCATTCCAGCCTCAACCACCCAGATCTGCCCTGCTTCTTGTTAGCTTGGCACAGGTCTTTTTCCCTGCAGGAAAAATATCTTGTTTTGGCTACTTGACCTCTCTTGTTGTTTTGTTAGCTTTTTGTCTCTTTACCTCTTCTTTATCCTTATTTCTTTGTCTTGTCATCCCCCCTTCCCTTCTTTCTTTATCGAAATAAATAAAAGATTCCTGAATGTTTTATTCAACCTAATGAAATGTGCTGTGCACATCTGTGTGAAAGATCATTGTTTACCATGTTTGTAGCTGTTTGATCTTTTTCCCCCAGTCACAGTGCAGTGACAGGAATGTAACCTACAAAACAAATCAAGCCTGCCTATTATAGACTATAGTTGCTAGATCAACACAGCTTCATCTTAGCTTTCGAATTGCAAAATCAGCATTAAGATAAGCTAATGGGAACCCCAATCGGAAACACCACTTTTCTTCAGAGTGGATAAAAACTCTTCCACTTTCTATCTCTCTCTCTCCCCCCCCCCGGTGGGTATTATCTCTCATATTTTCTCTCCAATGGGAAGGAAAATCAACACATCAGCTCCAGGGCCTGCATACTTCCTACTCATATTCTTGGTGTGTGTTGGAAGAACAGGAGATCTTTCCAAATCTCCTGCAATTCATTTCATCCCCAACAGAAACCTTTTCTTCTGTCACTGTTGGAACACTAATGGTGGATGAAAAATATCCATGGAGATTTCCACAGCTGCAACAAGGAAGCATCTGCAGACAGATCTCCATCTCTTCCACTGATCTCCATCTCCACCCACAAGGAGTGAGATCTGCAAAACCTTTGACCCTCTGGGTGCCCTCCTAAGGACCACAGGGCACAATTCAAAGTGTGTTTGGCATTACAGCTTCAGATGGATGTCTTGTGGTCTGTAGATGACAGTTTAATTTCATCACAACCCTAAATTATATATATTGAGAGACAGATCTTTATACTTCAGTTTCTGAAGAATTTGGAACTGGAAATATGTGGTAAATCACTGCAGAACCTTGAGAATCTGCAAGTCTCCAAGTAATACACTATCTATTATGCCATGAAGCTTGCTGGCATAATTTATCTCATTGGGTTATTATGCTTGTGGCAGTAAAAGTGCAATCCTATGCATGTCTACTCAAAACAGCCCCATTGTATATTGTATAAGTATGTATTGGATTGCAACCAAGATGTGTATATATATATTAGATTTGCTTGGGACCCTCGAGATGTGGCAATCAAGCAATAATCCCAAATAATTTAGGACTAAACATTGGTGGATCATTTTGTTCTGTGTTAGTTTTTATGCATTTTATGTGTTGTTGTTTGCTGTTGT
Organism: Zootoca vivipara; assembly: GCF_965207765.1. Taxonomy (NCBI): domain Eukaryota; kingdom Metazoa; phylum Chordata; class Lepidosauria; order Squamata; family Lacertidae; genus Zootoca; species Zootoca vivipara. Next base: position 70,251,486 of record NC_142582.1, on the reverse strand, counting down.
TGTTGCTGTTGTTGTTGCTGTTGTTGTTGTTGCTGCTGCTGCTGCTGCTGTTGTTGTTCCAAATTGCCCAGATAGCATACATTATTGGGAGGTATATAACAGTAGTAAATAATAAACAAATGAGAGCGTATAAAACCCTCTTAGCATCTGTACCCCTGAAGAGAAGCATCTGACATTCATTAATCCTCACTGTTGGGTACTGGGATAGTGAGGAATATATGCTGTTGAAGACACAGGCATTGTGAAATGTCCAGAAAATGCAAGCTAATGCTCATCAACAGTTGGTAACCAAACATTTTGGAGCAAAGGTTGAAAAGGACATTTCCCTTTATTTGAGGTAATGCCTTCATCAAAGCATTGGAATAGTCTAGCTAAACCCATTATTCTTGTAACTTGATATGGCTGCATTTTCTATATGGTTCTTTGTGTTGCAGTCATGGCAGAAACATCCATCTTTGTCTCAAATAGGGGTGGCAACCACCTAATTTCATGTAGGTGGCAAGGTGGAAAGAAACAAGCCGAAAGTGAATGGCAGAAAAAGGGTTAGAGGAGAGGAGTGACAGAAAGAAAGAAAAAAAGCGGGGGAGTGGAAGAGAGTGAAAAGACTTGCCCACTGCTAGTTTAGAACCCCCATCAGATCGTCCCTGAGGGAATATAGTCCTCAGCAGGATAAAAAAAGTTGCCCTGTTTTGCTCTTTTTAAAAAAATGTAACCGTGAATCTGCTGCAGCTGGACATTTCTGGGTCTGCTTCTGAAAACAGATTAGCAAAACCTGCCATGTTTTCCTCTTGTTTATACTTCTAACTGAAAAGTATATTATTCTAAATAGATTTATATCCCTGTTGCAATATAAATAGGGAAGAGACGATTAAGAGCGGGTCAAGATTGCCAGTTGTTATAACATTGGCTTGACCAAGATAAGGCTGGTGGATGGACTGGAACTCCCTCCTTGACTATTTGCAGATCCTGGAGAATTATTTTGTGTGGCCCCAGTCCCATTTTAGCAAAATGTGATTGGGATGGGACAGTATTATGCTCTGTGTTCTTCTCTGAAGTTAGAGGCTTGTGGTGGACTTGGTGCCAGTTTCCCAGCCTGCTGCAGGCAGCTGTGTTCTCGGACTTGTCTGCAAGTGTAATGATAAGATATGAGCAAAACAAACAAGTTCAGTGCAAAAGGTATCATTCAGGATGTCCAAGACTCTCAAGGCTGGCTCCTTGTCAATGTGGACTCATTGACAAACTTGAGCTTGCTGCCACAAATTCAGGGAAAGCCCTTAGGGTGTGAGTGCGGATAACTGTGTGTGTGTGTGCGTGTGTTTTGTCTCAGACCTTCATTCTTTAGCTGTGGAAGCTGGGTACTTTGCATCCCAAGGCTTTAGGTGCTGACAAATTATTAGGGCAGAGATTGATAACGTAGCCAGATGCAAAAAAATATGACAGGGCTCACCAGTGCTTCCTTTTTAAAGAAAAAAAGGGGGCAAATACTCACCATGAAGTTATTACAGTAAGTGCCACAGTTTTTAACATGGGTTGTGTGTGCGTGCCTGTACTGCATACTCTACTGTGGCGTATTTCAGTTTTGAGTTGTGAACTTGTTTTTCCCCTCTCCCTCTTCCTTGTTATATATACCTTTTTGGAATAAACTGCTGAATTGGATTTCGGAGCTGTACTGGTTTATGGGGGCATTCAAGGACTAGGTGTCCTCCCATGTGGCTCAAGCTGTTTGGGCAATGCTACTGGTCATAGGTGCCAATGCCCAGGGGCCCTGGGTGCCCGAGCACCCACAAAATTCTCCATGAAGGGGTCAGGCAAATTTCAGTGCCAGGACCATATGGCACCCATGGCCCTGGGCACCCATGGCCGCAGGCCCAAGTTGGTTGTGTAGCGGCTGAGAGCAGGAGGGGAGCTGTGGTGAAGCTACCAAGCAGGAGACTTTGTATTCAGAGGACTATTCCCAAGCAGACAGGCAATGAGATTCCGGCACCCTTGCCCTGAAAGAGCAGAACAGGAGGGTTCCCCACGACTACTAGGTTTCCTTACAGGGTCAGTGCTACACCAGGGGCAACCAGGTCATCCAGAAGGCAGCCACCAGGGGTTTGTCTGGCATCAGATTATGTCTGAACTTTACCTACTTCACTGGTGGTTGATTTGTTTCTGGTTTCACTGGTGTTTAGAAACCTAAACAGCCTCAGGATGGGCTAGCTGCCTTTTCCTGGATAAACCTGCCCAAGAACTTCAGCCTATTTTTGAAGCTCTCATTTATTATTAACTGCTTGTTTATTAGAAGTATTTTTATACAGCTCTACGATTGTATTCCCAGTGTATTCCTGTCTGCCTGCGTTAAAACAGAAGGGCTTTGTGAGTCTTAAGAGAAGTGTAAAGCTCCATATCTTATAAGGTCTCTATGCATTATGTAGTACTGTCTGAAGCAATGTCCACTTTTTTCTTTAAATATGCTATCTTAAGTACGTCCAGGTCTCACCCTCTCATATTTAAACATCATAATTTCCGCCTTATCAGCTGAGATTCCTCAAAGGAAGTTAAGGGCAAATTCACTTTTCCCAGATATTTTAGTGCCTTCTATGACTGAGGTGGAACTATTCTTCGGGCAAAGTCAAGTGGGAAGAAGGTACTTGAATTTTTTTGTAATTAAGCAAAAAAATTATTTGGATATTTCATACTTCTGAGATGATTTGTTTCTGTGGCCCAGCTGCTCCTAGGATAAGGTAACCTATGCAAATATAATACATACAGCAAATAAGAAATAAATATTTTTCTGCCTGTAATCTTATTGCCATGTTTGTCCCAGACAAGCAGGTGAAATAATAAGCAGGCAGACAGAATAGGAAAGGTAATAAACTTCTTGGATTTTTAGAGCAAATGGTAGGATTTCATTTATTCTGTATCTTTTATAGTTAGATAACATTGCTTCAGGGTTGCCATATTCCTCATGAGCATTTCTCCCCAGCCTTGATGCACTTTGATTTTGTGGGGCAATTTATCAGTTGATCACAGTGATGCTCATAGAACTATCCTCTAGCATTTAACTGGATGTTATGTTTCTGCTTTTCTTATCTTTTTACTGTGCTTAAGAAAAGACCTCACTTTCTGACACCAAGAATAACAGAGACACCATCACTGTTTGGGAACTAGAAAATGCTTCTCACAAATCTATAAAACATAATTTTGTTGGAAGCACAAAATGGATGTCACATATCTACAGTAGCAATCTAAAGTGAATAAGAAGACAATTTTCAGTGTGCATTGTTGTAATCTTTCAAGGATCATTTGGACAAGGTCTGTAGCTCAGTGTAGAGAGCGTGCATTGCATGCCAAAGGTCCCAGGTTCAATCCCTAGCATTGCAAGATTGGGCTGGGAAAGAGATAGCTGTCTGAAGCTCTTGAGAGCTGCTACCTGCCAATGTAGACAATACTGACTTAGATGGACCAGTGGTATAAGGCAGCTTCCTGTGATTTATTTTAAGATTCAAAAAAGATGGAATGTATTTTTCCTTTAAATTTTTCCTTAGCAATTTGGTTTCATGCAGTGTGAGGGTCATCAAAGGAGATCAAGAAGATAAGACATGATGAGATTGGATGGAGTGACATATTGTCCATCAATTTGTAGCATGGCCTGCTTTCTTGAACCACTTTGGCACACTAGCATTGTAATTGCAAAGATATGCAGAGTTGCAATGGTACACAGCTTGATGCCCTGTGTTTGCATACATCTTAAGCGAAGACAATGGAGTAGTTATGTGTGTTCTATGTCTATGTTACATATCTGAAGAAGTGTGCAAGAAGTGTGTATCTGAAGAAGTGTGCATGCACACGAAAGCTCATGCCAATAACAAACTTAGTTGGTCTCTAAGGTCCTACTGGAAGGAATTTTTTATTATGTTACAAATGAATAGGGTGGCACAGCCCTATTCATTTGGCTATCTTCAGAAAAAGCACATTTAGAAATATATATTTTGAGGAAAAGGTGTTTAGAAATGCACATTGGAGGGAAGTAGGTTTCAAGTAGAAAATAGGTTTTAAATCGCTCCAAAAGATGATATTGGAGCACTCCAAGTCATTTGCCCATGTATGTGCACAGAAAATAGTAGATGTAGCTGAAGGGCAACACATGGAGATTTTTATTGATTGTTGGAGACTGGCCAGGGCTAAGAAGGTGGCTTTGTTAGAATACTACAGGGCTGCATTGTCAGTTCAGAACCCAGTACTTTCCCCCTAGAATTCTCTTGACTGGAGATCTCTATAGGTTGTTATGCTGAAGCGATTTTCAAGTCTGGAGGTAGCAAGGGGAGGTCAGAGAGATGTCTCTTCCCTGTGTGCCAGATAAATTCATCCTGTTAGTATTAAAGATATATATTTTTTCCTTAAACACAAAGAAGAAAAAAGATCCTGCCATGTTCCTTCTTTGAACTCTCAACGGATTAATAAAAACAATAGCAGGTGACTTCCAATCCATTTTGCCTGGCATAACTGCTAGCTAAAGTGTGGCACATGACTCACTCTTGTCAAATGGAGACACTGAGGAATTGGAAATGGGGAATGGGGAGGGAGGGAGGGAGAGCTGCATATGTCTGTTGGAATGTATTGGATTGTTGTTGTTTTTATTGTGGAAAAGCTTAAAATGCAACTTGCTGTTAGCTTCATTTTGTAAAGCATACATTTTAACAACAAGAAGAATAAATTTAGAAAAATGTTTGATGCATGTACAGTGGTACCTCGGGTTACAAACACCACAGGTTACAGACGCTTCTGGTTACAGACTCCACTAACCCAGAAATAGTACCTCACGTAGAGAACTTTGCTTCAGGATGAGAACAGAAATCGTGCTACGGCGGCACAGTGGCAGCAGGAGGCCCCATTGGCTAAACTGGTACCTCAGGTTAAGAAAAGTTTCAGGTTAAGAATGGACCTCTGGAACGAATTAAGTTCATAACCAGAGGTACCACTATATTAGAAGTTTCAGAGGAATGCAACACACACACACACACACACACACACACACACACACACACACCTGTTTGAAATAGACACACATTTCTCACATAAAAATATATAAAAATTGTGATCACATAATAAAAATAATAATATAGTGCTGGGGAAGTTATAGAGTAATCCAACACAGTCTTCACAGTAAGGCTCTATTCCGATGGCTTGAGTATCACGGCGACCAGTAGATTCTCCAAAAATAAGACACCGTCTTATATTTATTTTTCCTCAGAAAAACACACTATGGCTTATTTTCAGGGAATGTCTTATTTTTTTCCTCCTCCTCCTGCCGCAGCCGGCATTGCTGCTGTGCCTATCACTATGCCTTATTTTTGGGGTATTGCTTATATTCCTTGAATGCTTAAAAATCCTGCTACGGCCTATTTTATGGCTACGTCTTATTTTTGGAGAAACAGGGTATCTGCTGCAGCCTTCATCATGCACTGATCTACATACATAAAACATATTCACACACATATGTCTTCCAATAAACACCGACAACTGAGAAACACTGCCCTGTGAGTGCTCCAATTAGAGAACAACTTTTACCAAAGGTGTCATGGGCTTTGAACATGCTCAAACTCAGGATGAAAGAGAGAAACATGCTAAGAAGAAGGCACACTTGGCAAACCCTCACCATGATCAACTCCCACCCAGAAACCTATGCCCCCACTATGGAAGGAGGAGTGGATCCAGAATTGGCCTCCACAGTCATTTAAGGACTCACTGTTAGGACAGTATTCATGGAAGACAATCTTACTCGGCTACGAGTGATCACCAAAGAAGAAGAAGAAGAGTAATCCAGCAATTAGATTGGGCTTATTTTATTCATCAGAACTATCTTTATGCTAACTTTTCTTCTCCAGAAACCAGAAACTCTGTTACATGGGTCCAAGTTTCATGTCCAAGTAATTCAATAATGAACACACATTTCATTTAGCAATATACACAGGCACCCCAGTGCTTTTCCAACTCAGTCTGAAAGGTTGATCCTGACAAAATTGAGTCCCACAAAGCTGGAGGTATTTATATTGTTCTTCTAGATCACTACTTTTCAACCAGCCATTCCTTGCTAGTGGTAGAGAAGGAACTATGTTGGCCATAGCATGTAAAATACCAGTTAGGGTGATGCAATTGTGCTATCATAAGGATTACCCTCCACATAATAGGAATTCCCTCTCTCCTCTCCCTGACCACCCCCAAATCTGTTCTTGTGGGATGGGAAATCCCCAGAACAGATATATGGGGTCCACAGGGAGAGAACATTGTGGAAGCATAAATCTGAGGGAACACTTGCCTTAATGCTACAACCCAAAATCACTATCTAGACATGCTTTGCAATCGATGCACATAACAACTATAATAAAAAACTCTTGGTATAAAATGCCACAAAATGGGATCTGAATTACTATAGTGCTGAAAAAAGGAACATGGTAGTTTGTCCAAGTAGTATCAACACCATTGTGAGGTTCTAAACTGGCTTCTGTGAAGAAACAAATGCTCAGGGGCCCTTAAGAGTAAACTAACCCAAATAAAAACAAAGTACAAGATCATAAATAAAAAATCAGAAGGTAAGCAGAAGAAGGTCTGTTCTATTTATTTACTTCTTTATGATAGAGAGGGAGCATCTGCATTCTATGGCTATTTTATTCCAGGTTAGCCTGTGGAACTGCCAAACCATTTATTGTAGCCAAAATTGACATTTATGCCTAGTGGCTGTTGCTGTGTTTCCAATCTCCCTTAGAGCATCCTCTGAGCCAAGAAGCCAATGGAGATCAGGAAGCAGTCAAAAGGTGTAGATTATTGATTTGGGCTTTGAGATGTCTTGACAGCAATGTGGAATATTCATATATATATATATATATATATAGAGAGAGAGAGAGAGAGAGAGAGAGAGAGAGAGAGTGTTAATGTTTAAAATGGTTATTAATGTCATATATACAGAATGAAGAGAATGAATTTATTGAGCATTGACATGCTTGTTTAATCGCTGCCCACAACATCTGCCATGGTTCATGGTGTACTGCATGCTAGGAATGGTAAAGGTAAAGGTACCCCTGACCGTAAGGTCCAGTTGCGGATGACTCTAGGGTTGCGTGCTTATCTCGCTTTACTGGCTGAGGGAGCCGGCGTTTGTCCGCAGACAGCTTCCAGGTCATGTGGCCCGCATGACTAAGCCGCTTCTGGTGAACCACAGCAGCACACCGAAACGCTGTTTACCTTCCCGCTGGAGTAGTACCTATTTATCTACTTGCACTTGATGCGCTTTCGAACTGCTAGGTGGGCAGGAGCAGGGACTAAATAACGGCCGCTCACCCCGTCACGGGGATTCGAACCGCCGACCTTCTGATTAGCAAGCCCTAGGCTCTGTGGTTTAGACCACAGCGCAACCCGTGTCCCTGCTAGGAATGGTAAAGGTAAAGGTAAAGGGACCCCTATTAGGTCCAGTCATGACCGACTCTGGGGTTGTGGCGCTCATCTTGCGTTATTGGCCGAGGGAGCCGGCGTACAGCTTCCAGGTCATGTGGCCAGCATGACAAAGCCGCTTCTGGAGAACCAGAGCAGCACACGGAAACGCTGTTTACCTTCCCACTGTAGCGGTACCTATTTATCTACTTGCACTTTGACGTGCTTTCGAAGTGCTAGGTTGACAGGAGCTGGGACCGAGCAACGGGAGCTCACACCGTCGTGGGGATTCGAACCACCGACCTTCTGATCGGCAAGCCCTAGGCTCTGTGGTTTAACCCGCAGCGCCACCCGCATCCTAGCTAGTAATGGTAGCTTGTGATATCTCTAAACAGGGAAATGAACAGCTTGAGCTAGCACTACCCACTCAGCTGTGTTTCTGTTTTGCTTTTTACATACAAATAAATATCAGCTCCCAAACACACCAGTGTTTTCCCCACTTTTGTGCTGGGGCAATCCTTTTTAATACTTCAGGGGGGGGGAGAATTAAATCACTCAAGTTGCAACAGGCTCCCCCATGAAAAAGAAACATATTGGAAATTACACAATAACAATATTTCACCATTTTCTAAAGCAAATTGCACAAACATATCACGAATGTACATGGTTGCTATCTTCCATTCTTGTTTTTATCTTGAATTCTCAATGGACATGTCTGCTTTTGTTTTTTCGTGTTTTTTGTTTGTTTGCAAAGGCTTTGTTCAGTGTTGGGAAGGAAATAAATGGGCTGGCATTGCCCACCAAGAGAACACTTTATATTGGGAAGGTAACCAAAACTAATTCAGTCAACCTTTCTTTGGGGTTTCCATGGAAGTATAGGCAACCAAGAAAGACTCCTACACAAAGAACCCGGAGGGTGAGGGGAGGCTTCAGGGAAGTTACAGATGATGAGAGTCTGTTAGTGCTTGTCCTCTCACAGGGCCTAATCTGTCAAGGAGCAGAACTCTGCGCCTCAGAGTACATTGAACACCTCTCAACTCTCCATGACATGAATGAATTCCAATGGCCTTGCAGAACAGGGCCTGCAGTCACCTTCCTAACTGTCTCCTTCTGGCCAAATTGCTGATGACATTAGTTGTGTCGTAACGAAATGCATACCAATGAAGCCCGGACAAAGAAGGCTGTGGAATGAACTTTGCTGAAAAGAATCGTTGAGTGGGCATCCCTTCTTAGGCGGTTCTGTTTCGATATCAGTTGCTGCTGGTGTTCATTTAATTTCTATCCTGCACTTCCAGAGGAACCCGGGGTGTCAAACACCAAAATGGTAAAACAATATAAATAAAATAATAATTTAAAATAAAACCAAGACAATTTTAAAATATTTTAAAACAGAAACATCTAAAAGCATTTTTGAAGTGCTAAAAACAAAAGCCACGTCCCCTCACAGCTAATATTGCTAAGGTTGCCAGGAGCAATGTCTTTCAACCATCAAATGCCTGGGCAAACAAGAATGTTTCTAAGTTGCTCCTGAAACTTGAAACTGAGGGAGGCAGTGGGCATTCTACAAATGGGGAACCATAACTTAGAATGTTCTGTCACAAGTAAATGCCAGCCAGGCAGCACCCAGTGTCAGCAGCACCCACATATCTCCCCTGCTGATCCTAGAGACTGAATAGGTTGAAACTGGGGGAGACAGTCTTTTAGGTAGTTGAGTCCCAAGCCGTTTAGGGCTTTGTATGCTAGTACACCTTGAATTGGGCCTGGTAGCTCACAGAAATGAATCCTTGCCTTGCATCTTTGGGAAAGCTTGATTCTTTATGCAGGCCATACAGAAAGGACACAACATTGCAGGAGAATGCAGGACTAGTTGACCCTTTAGGCCCCTTCCAACTTTACAATTTGATGACATATTACAGCTGTGTATTGCAGTGCAGATATCAGTCTCTAAATATATTCCACATTTATCAGTCAAGTTTATACCCGCTACACAAACTGTTAAGCTGGGGTTTCTTCTGAGATCTCAAGGGGGGGGGGGCGGAAAAGGAAAAGAAAGGTAAGAGAGAGAGAGAGTCCTTCTTCCAAAGGGAGATTAAAGGGAGTCTTGAAAAACTTTGTGGTCAGTAGAGTTTGGAATGCAAGTTCTCTTTTTCATCAAAGCAAAAGTCTCCAGTGGATCTTTCACGCAAGGGCAAATCCAGATTCAAACTTTTGCCTTTTAATGCTGGAATTGTTATTTTCACTGCTTTTAATTTTTTTCTTGTTATTTTCTTGTAGATTGTTTAGGGAGCTCTTCTGGGCTGAAAAGCAGGGCAATAAAGACATGTTTGTTTTTTAAACAAATAAATGAACAAACCAACAAAGAAACTCTTCAAGGTTCCATGGTTTCTCAAAGAATGAGTCTTATAAGTTGTTACTAAATTTCATTTTTCTGAACTCCACTTATGACAGTATAGGTACTCACAATAATAAGCAAATTACAGAGGGAACTTCGGTGAACCCAAGGTTATTTTCTTACTATACTCCCTTTACTATTTCCAGTGGATTCTTCATAGCACTGAATGTCAGCAAATTCCATATCACATTGCCTCAAATGCCATGCCATGAATGACAGCGTTGAGCCACACAACAACCAAGAGATAGTATGCATCAGACAGCTTCCAAGCTTTCAGGTGTGAATCCCTTTGAAGTATGAAATCCATATAAGAGAAATAATGTCTAACCAAAAGATTTATTCCCTGTATAGTTCTCTTCATGGCTCATAAAAAGTGATGGATGGACTTAATTTTTAGTTTAATTCCTTGCTGCTCAGTTCAGTAATTCCTATGATATTAAACAAAAATTATTAAGAATCTGGAACTATTCAACAGTCGTTAGTAGCTGAGCACATCAGAGCATGAGTTGTCATTTTGTTTTCAAAAAGATGGTGGAAGTGATGTGGCAGGGGTGGGGTGGTGAGCAGTTGGGCCTGAGATGGGAGAGAGACCCTAATTTTGAAAAAAAAAATATTTTGGGGAGTGGGGGAAAGTGAAAATGTGTTTCTGTTTTACTGCAATCAGCTTATTTCACTAGCATGGCATGTAAGAACTGTTACATTTCCATCTCTGTTTATTGTCCATTATATAGCACTTCATAGACTTCTAATTCATTTGACCTCACAAAAACCTTGGGCAGTATCCAATGAAGTAGTTCCATTAGCATAAGGCCTTCTGGCTGCACAATAGAACTTCTCCTATCTCTTCTCTCCTGTGTGTCCAATAAATCTCTTCTGGGTTTCCCCCTAGACTTCCAGCACAGGTACAGGGTAAGTGAGGCATGCTGGGAGAGGATGCTGGGAGAAGAGAGGAAGGGGAACTGTCAGGTTCCTGGCCCAAGAAAACAATGACAGTGACTCTTAATCTAAAGAAAGGAAGAGGCCTTTATTCAGGTTAGCTGTGGTTTATTCTCAGGAGCAACCACAAGCTTCAGAAGTCAAGATTCCAAGGTACAGTACATGAGCAAGGCAAGAGGTTCATGACCAAGCAGAAGCTATGAAGATGTCATGATAGTTGACGCGTCCCTCCCACCAAACTTTTAAAGACAAGGTAGGTTGAGCTCATGAGACTCTCCGTATGGTTCTGCTACGCGTCCCTGTGATCTGTCAGGGACTGTGTCTTGCCCCTCTGCCTTCACTGCTACCTCTACCTCCACTGGCTGTCCAAAGTCCTCCCCTCTCCCTGATGATGCTCTGCAGCCTTCAGGGGGGGTGGTGAAGACAGAAGGCAGACCTGTTTCATTCTATGTGACATATAGAGTAGCTATAGATGCAGGGACAGCAGTTGTGAACCATTTCTTCTTAGCTCATCTGTAGTCACCTTGCACCTTTAAACTCGCTGCAGGAAGCAGAGGAGAGGGCAGATAAAAGGACCCAGAGAAAATAGAGTGGTATCAGCCACCTCTATTTCAGTTCTCAAAGCATCAGAGAAGATACAAAGGCAATCTTAGTCCCTAGTTGATCACAGATATAATCGGGAGAGGTATCCTTATAGACCAGAAGCATGACTCATATCAACAAGGAGACTTGCCTCACTGTGATGGGCCAAGCTCTATGGAACTTCATCCCATTAGAAATCTGGTAGGCTGTGTCCCTCCAAAAGTTCAGGCCCCAGGCTAGAACAGTTTTTATTTCAAGAGACCTTTGCGCTGTCAGTTGTTCTACTGTTTGTATTTTCTGATATTTAGATCTATGGTTAAAATTTTATAGATAGTATGTTTTATGTTTTATTTTTTTCTGTAAGCCTCTTTGAGACATAGTGAATGGTGGGATATAAATTCCTTAAATGAATAAATAAATCTCTAGGTTACCATCTGGCAATTCAAGCTCTGTGTCTAGCACTTTCAGAAGCCGCAGTGGCTCTTTCTCTAGCTATCCACAAAAAGAAAAGATGTGATTGTATCACATGCACACAGTAGGCTCCCCAAGAAATTTCTTCTCCGGGATTATACGGATCATGTGGATTGTCCCTAAGGAAGACAGCGCCTTGGCATAGGCATATTTTTCTTGACATTCTCAGGATGTTTCTATGCTTCTCCATTGGAATGAGCTGGAGGCACTATGCAAACAAGAATTTATCACTGTTGGCCCAAGCTCCAGTCATATATGCATGCTGCGGCTGAATCCCAAAAACTATTTGCTACTTGCTGTGCTGCTGTTGAATTACAAAAACATTCCTACTTTTATGCTGTGGCTAGTGTAGCACATTCACTTGACATATTCAAATGCAAGATTTTTTCCTCTGTTTTTAGTATTTCCTGTTCTCAAGAGGAGGAAATAAGCTTCACTGGGTGTCTGGCTATCAAAGGAAGTAAAAACAAACAAATAAGATAGGTTTGTGGGTTCAGTGAGTTACCACTCAACTCTTATTCCAAGGCTGTCATGCTAGCATTAAGCCATTGTTATCTCCCAGTTGAAAATTTATTCATTTCCCCCCTACTAAACTGGCTCTCAAGAGTTTGGTGTCCCCAAATGGGGCATTTCTAATCTCAGGTACTCCTCCCAATGGTCACTGAACACCATACATATATGCTCACTTCTGCTGCTGCATTCTGTCAGTAAATATACAGCCACACTTAACATTTCTTCAGAGATGCACACAGAAACTGAGGGCTATGAGCAACCCAAGGTAGCTACAGCTGTAGTTTTTAATATTGTTCATGACATTCATCATTCCTCCAAGGAGCTCATAGTTCGCTGCACGCGCGTACACACACACACACACACCAAACATGAAACTACCTGTGCAACTAATTGAAATATCAAGGATGTCCTTTAAAGCAAAGATTCTTTCCTGCGTTGTCTCTAAGGAAGGAACTGTATTATGTGGGAAATATACGGGGTTCCTAAATCTGTGTTTCACTCATAAGGCAAATAACTGATGGAACACTCTCAGGGAAAGAACTGATGAGATGATTAGGGTGCATGTTTGTATAACCCTTTCAACTATCTTCCAATTCTTCCTTGAAAATAGCTCCTTCCTGGCTAAATTAATTCCCCCCTAGCTGGGCTCAGAAAATAGAAGCAACCTCAGTTCTGCACTATTTTGCATTTGGGGGTAACAACAACAATAACATACAATGATTGCAGCTTGATACTGAAAAAATAATTGGAAGATCAGACTAATCACCCTGAAAGGTTTTGTTATTGTCAATTTCAAATATAATTCTTTCCTGAAATATTTTCATGTGATTGATAATTGCCCCAGTGGGAAATGAATCGTGGTGGTGAGGGTTTGAACTGTTATTGTAAAGTTCAAATGATGATACATGCCCAATACATGTCCCCACTAAGTTACCACCTTGATATCAGCTGCAATATTATTTAATTAATATTATGGTAAACTAGACCCAGAACAGGCCTAGGAAGGAATGACCTTATATTCTGTCCATTAGTTTATCTTGTAGTTTCAAAACTTTAGGAGAACTATCTGGCTTTAATCAAGGAGTGGGGAACCTTTCTGGCCCAGCAGGCCATGTTTTTATCTCCACACAACTTGGCAAACCAAGTTTAACAGGTGGGCAGGACCACTCACCTGTCAATTGTTTAACATCATGACATCAAGTCATTGATGCTCATCTGTCAAAGTTGACTTATGGGGTGGGGAGTGTGCCTGATTCACCAGCATGGTTCCTACAGGGGATGTGCTGGCAAAGCAGCACCCAGCAGAATTAACCTTGCCCTCTCCCATCAGCAGATGTCATCCAGTGATGTCAGCTAATGGAAAGGTAGGTGTTGTTTGGGGAAATTGGCCTTGTAGGTCATCTCAGACCCCCTGGTGGATCAGACTTGGCTCACAGCTTGACGCTACGTCCCTGCCTCTACTCTAATGCCTCATGTGACTATGACATAGTGAACAACAAATACTATATCTTCTTTGGTTTCTGCATGGACTTGCACCTTTTCCATACTAGTCCTTGGAATGAACTTGCTCACTTGAACATAGTTTACTGAACTAGTTCAAAAATATCTGAACAATACCTGAAGGTAGGTCCCATAACAGCCAGATGAACTAAAGCTGAATAAAGTTAATCTTAAGGTAGAATTTGCAATGATTTCTCATTTATCTTCATTTTCATTCCCCATCCTAGTCAGAGACCTATTTAAAATAAATAGATAAGTTAGAAAGCAAAATGTGAAAGCAGTATTCTAATTCTTATTAAGTAGATATGGAGGCACTGCTGCTGCTAAGGACATTGAGATTTAGCCACTCATTCACTGTAGGCTAAGTAATCTGAAGGAAGGAATGTGACAGGAACAGCGTGCAATGAGAAGTACAGGTACAGGAACAAGTTGAATGATGCCTTGTACCTTCAATAGCTGTATGGCTGGAACAAATTAAACAGGGCAAGCCGTTTCTTTCTTTCTTTGTAGGCATTGCTTTTTTATTTTAATTTTTAATTTTTTTAAAAAATGATTTTTGCACAGTTTCCAACATAACAACTAAAAAAAAACATAACAAATCTTTGACTATCACAGCCTAAGACTTCCTTCAACCCCTTCTAATGGTTTTCCAAATTTCTTTCTAATTTTGCATTTTTTTTTACTATGCTTATTGCTATAAATCCAGTCCTACATCAACTAATCTTAATCCTTTTCACAATAATATATAAAGTCCTCCTTACAAAACTTCTTGTAACCCTACAAGCGATGTTAAGTAATTACAATTGTCTTTCAGATACAGCATAAATTTCTTGCAGTCCTTTAGGAAAGTCTGGTCCTGCTGGTTTCGAATTTTCCCTGTTAATCTCACCAGCTCGCCATGCCGAGCGGGCAAGCCTTTTCTGGTATGGAAATACAATCATGGGGGAAATTTCACCTGATGACTTTCTGTCTATCAGACCTCTTATTAATTATGTTTGGCCACTGATTTATTTTGGACACTATGAACAGCAGCTTGCAACATTCTGAATGCCAGAAAAAAAAATGCTGAAGATGAACGGTGTATTAACTAAAAGGTTCATTGGAGAATTTGATTTGAACTAGTTTGCTTGATAGAAGAACAAACTGAAACTAGTTCCTTTTTAGACAGAATGAACTTAAACTAGATCCATTTCCTTTTTAAAATTAACCTTCCAAGCATTGCCTTCCCCACACTAGTTCATCTTGAAGTCAGAAAAAGCAATATTCGTGCTCCAGTACTTCCACAAATCCCACCCACCCACCCACCAGATATCTTCTGGGAGCAATGATCTGATAATGAACAACACAGTTTATTGTGAATTTGAGCCTTAAATGATTTTCTTGAAATGTGCATGATACTCCAGATATATTGGTAATATCATGTACCTCCCCAACCCCCCCCAACCTTTACCTTGCAAAACTTTACTCACTAAGCGAAGTTCCAGGGCCTATTTTCACTTAGACTGCTCATTGACTGGAAAATCTATTGCGGAAGAAGTTGAGTGGGACTGTTGGTATGGCATTGAATACATCACATATGTCTTCAGATTGACAAGATAATGGTAGCTGGTAAGTAGCTGCTGTAAATAGAACTGAAATTTTTAAAAGGCAGTAAGAACTTCTTTTTTCTGTTGTGACTACAACATTTATAAATTAACTGACATATTAGCATTTTTTTTTAAAAAAATGATACCATTTAACACAGCAATCAGTCTGGACAGGTTCATGTCATTTTCACATATATTTATAAGTCCCTTCTACCTGTTTCTTCATTAATCTTTCTGCACAAGAATATTGCCATTTAACAACTTTAAATACATTTTAAAAAGTCATTTGAAGTATTTTCTTTCATAATATACATTTCTAAACACATTTTCTATCAGAATATGTCCATATCAGAATATTTTGGAATTGTGGGTGCTAATGGGTAATTAAGGGCCTAAGACCCTGTTTGAGTGGGTTGGTTAAAACAACAAGGGAGGGGCCACTGGATCCTGAGCCAGCCCCACTGTCATCACGTGGTGGGTTCTGACCTGATCCCAGTCTAATCACTGCAAAATCTCCAGGCTGGCACAGCTGTTTGCCTGCCCCTCACCTTCGTATCCCTCCAGCATGCGTGGTATGGCCACAGATGTGATGGTGGCCTGGCCACTCTGTTAAGCCCTGTAGCAGTGGCTAGAGTTAGGATTGCACCATTAGTTCCAATCTACAAATAAACCCAGAAGGTGCAGATGTGTCAATTTGTATCATGTCTCAAAAAGGTTGAATGCCCCAGTTTGGTCCCCATAAGAATTTCTACTTGGTTTTATTGGGAATGATTTGCCAAGTTACCAGAGGTTTCCATGAAATGCAAGATTTGGTTTGGTTTGGAGGTTTGGAACGTCAATTAAACTGGGACCATTTTGGAGGACACCTGCTTCATTTTAGGACCAAATCAGAATCTTGCATCAGAAAATCTGAAACTTTGGGTGTCCCCACCTACTATATATTTTGGAACATTGTTTGTTGTGCATATGGACACTTATTGAGATATTGTAACCAAATTTTGGGTGACGGTTCCTGAGATCAAAGAGTGGGTTTTTTATCTATGTTTGGCTACAGTTGGATGCCATTTTGAATCAAAATTGGTAGGCTGAACCTTGCACAGCTGCACAGATATTTTGGATTCTTTGAATGCCCAAGCAATGCCAGGTATGGCTAGAAAGAAGATATCAACAAATGGCTGTGGTTTTCTTTTGCTTTGTGTTAGAATAGGACAGAATTTGCAGGTGTAACCTATGCATGAAGCCTGCCAAATTTCAGACAAAGGCATTGGGGTGGGGAGGAGGGGATTAGTGCTAGGAGACCTTACTGTACGAAATGAAGCATACTGTGATTTGACGAGAATCCCTTTCTTTTCTATGGAGTGAGCCATTTAAATGCAGGCCACCATGCTACGATGTTGGCAGTTTTGTTTCCTTTTTTCCTTTTTTCGTAAAATAGGCATCATTGTGCAGAAGACCTCATAAAAGGAAATGTCACTTTAAATGCAAGATATTTCCAACTAAATGGCATTGTAATTGCTAATTTGGCAGACTTATGGTTTTAATGAAGCCAGAAGAAAGACTCTTAGTCACTGGTGTAGTTGAAAACTACAAGCTGAGAAACAAGTAATTACTTAATCTGAAATGAGATTTGTTAAACAAATCTGATTCAAATGGTCATTAAAGAGTCCCCCCCTCCCTGTCTCTATTCCCTCTATTAGTTTCTTTACACCAGCCTTCTTAGTGACCCCCTATAATGGCGGTATGGTTATGTCAATATAATTATTAAAAGTGGACTACTGCATCAAAAAGCTGTGTGGATGAATGCCCAGTGGATCTGGTTTTTTAATTTTTGTCTCCTTTGTGTGTGCCCGTGTGTTTTTAATGCAGGAGCAACAATCCCTCAGCTGAATGACACCTTTGCCTGCCTCGTCAAATCTCAGAGACATGGAGCTAATTACAGCATTCATCATGCTACAAAGTGAATTTGTAGGCTTCCAAGTGCAAAAAGCGACAAAAGGCATTAATTGCCCTACCATGCTCAGCCAAGCTGGAATGTTGCAGGGGGGAAAAAGGATGGAGGAGGACTCATCTAATATTTCTGACTCCCCAAACCTCTGTAGTACAACTCCTAGTATTTCCCCCCTAAAGTCCAGCAACAGTAGCAACTTGAAAAGTTCATGCGGTCTTTAATTCACATAACTCTAAGCCAGCCCAGCAACCTTCTACCACCACCACCCAAGTGTAAACCACTGCTGAGCCGATCAAATAGTATTACCTGCTGCCTACAGTTTTATACCCACAACGTGAATTGAACAGAGAGCAGCAACAAATTGCCCCTTAACACAAGGGTCAAGAGATGTGCTGCCTGAATGAGCTGCACAATGCTGCAATGGTAGGAGGTTAATGAAAAAGAGAGGGACTGGAGAATAAATATATAAAGGCCTGAAATATAGGGTCCCTTGGTACTTGACCTAATTGCATTCCTGCTGTTCTACTTATCTTAATCATATTTATTCCTGGATTGTTTTCATTTAGAAACAGATGAGGCTAAGTACCAAGGGTATTCAGGAAGCTCTAAGAAAGAGAATCAGGTTATCTTTTGAAGGGCTTTTGAATGTCTTACACATGTTCTTTTTTTTAAAAAAAAAGAACAATGACATTTCACATACATTTAAGTCCCGTTGAGCTCTTCTATCAAATGTCTAACTTATTTACAGAATTGGTAAAACAGACACAGGCTTCAACACACTCTGGGGACTTTGGGATTGTTGAAATAAAAATACAACAAAATTTAATAATCAATTTGAGTAAAAAGAAAAGAAAAAGGTAAAGGTAAAGGACCCCTGACAGTTACTGTATATTCCTGCGTATAAGACTACTTTTTAACCCAGGGAAATCTTATCAAAAGTCGGAGGTCGTCTTATACGCCGGGTCGTATTTCTTATACGGCGAGTATATCCCAAACTCTATATTTTAACTGGAGGGCCGAGGTTGAGGAAGCCTGGTCTAGGGCAACCTAGTCAGATGGGTTAAAAACAACAACAACAACGATGCTGTTGTTGCTGTCATTGTAGTAGTAGTAGGCATGTGTGAAAATTCAGAAAAGGAGCATGCTAAGCAGTTCTCTTAAAGCCTCCGCTATCTTAGCTTTTAGTGTATTCTTGATGACCACATGGCAACATCTTGCAAAGAGCCAGCCATAGACAGTTAAATGCAGGTGCCAAGAATTCCTTTTGTTTCAAACAGATAATGGAGTTGCACCATACATTGTTGTTATTCTATTTTTGCCTAAGCACTTCCTTGGTCATTCTTTTTCATTCCCTGTAACAGGGAGGGATAAACTATTCTCATTAATCAATGGATATAGGAATATAGAAATAGATGCAGAAATAGAACAAATGTGGACTAAAAGTGTAGCACAAGCAATTTAGGGCACTAGACACAAGCTGTTGGGACTCAAGGTTTGGTGAATGGTTACAATTTTAACTACAATTACATAGAATGTCAGGCTGCAGCTTTACAAACTAATAAAGATAATAACAGGCCTGGCAATTTGATTCTTTTAAAAAGCCTCGGTAACTCAAAGGGCATAGCTGGGAGTTCTAATAAGGATTCACAGAATATTATATGCAATTTCCTCCTTTCCTGCTCACTGCTTCAAGGTATTTAAATTATTGTGGGCTACTTTGTTATATCAGTCGGGCCTTGGAGGCTTGAAATTGTAAGACGCTACCTAGGAAACTCAAGAGGTTTTTTAATATACTTGTTTGCCAAACAACCTTTTGTATAGAGTTGCAAGGAATCTCATTCAACCCTCTGCAATACCAGAGTTTCTAAGCTAAGGCTGGTTCAGCCATTCTTTTTGGCAGTTTTAATCATTCACAGAAGTGGCATACATAGGAATAGAAAATAATGTGACTGGAGCTGTTAATGGAGCAATTTGCCCCAGGTTTTGTGCTCATAGGCTAAAAATATATATAATTACATTGGTATGCAACTTTGCTAGATGACAATTTTTTGCTTATTTGTTTGTTTCAAACGTCTGTCTCCAGCCTCCATGGGATTTCTGAGCCCCAAATGGAAGCAGAGATGGAAATATCCTCATTATCTGGTTATTTTATTTTTACTTCCTATATGCTTTTTATAGATGGCCAAGACTATGGGACTCATAGGAATAAGAATAAGGATGCAGAGTAGTATTGGTAAAGTTAGAATTTCATATGCTCATTCTACTCTTGCACAAAGCAGCAAGATATCACCAACTCTTCTCCTTTCTAGAATGCCCCCTGCCCTTCCCTGTCTTGTATAAATCCTGGGATGGACAGTCCTCTGACTAATTGGGGGCATTCTGAAATATTGGCTTGAATCAAGATCTGCCACAAACATTTCAAGGAATGAATTTGCCACAGAATTAACTTGAACATGTGGAAATATTGGCTTGGAGCAAGGAATGGATCTATCACTAACATTACAAATAGTTTATTACTTTGGGCACCTCCAGCTTGCCACTAGTTTCAGGTAGGATTCAGTCATACAGTATACCAGCAAATTCAGCTTGGGAAATTATAGTTGATTTAAGAGGTCTTGCACAACAACAACAAAATTGAGATTTTAAATGCTTGAGATGTAAAAGTTGGCAGCTTTTATTCATGTTTTAAATTTTAAATTTTGTACATTTTATTGTAAGCCATTTTCAGACTTGTATGGTGAAAAGCAGAATATAATTTTTAGATCAACAAACCAACCAACCAACCAACAAACCTGTCTCTCACTCCTTACTCCCCGGCAAAAAAAGAGACTTTTTGCAATAAAGAAAGTGACAGAAAAGTTCACAGAACTTGTTTTGGTGCAACATCATCTCATCTGCCTGTAGACTGTCTGTGTGTTGGGGTTGGATTCAATCACATACCAAAAAATTCAAGTTGCAAGATTATAGCTGATCGGGAGGTCTTGTGCTACAAACCTGTCCCCCATTCCCCAAAGATCAGACTAAGGAAAGTGATAGGGGATGTTCACTGGAAGGTGTGAGATATCACTTGCTCTGATGCACCATCATCTAACAAATCAGAAAGTAAGTTCATTAAAGAGATTGTGTTGCTGGTGTACATGGTCTGTTTTCCCCTGAATTCTCACACCAATCCTCCAAAACTACTTTTTGCACCCAGGAAAAGCTTCAAAGAGAAGTCAGTTTAGGACACTACAGAGGCACATTCTGAGAGAGAAGCTCTTGAGAAAATTCAAATGCATGCATGGATGATTTGTGAATGCAGCTCTGGGTTGATTGTGGCCTTAGTTTCCTCCAGCTTCTTTAGAACGAAGCCTGTTATTCTAAAAGGTTGTTTTTCAAATGCAATTTCCAGTGCCATTTGTAGCCTTCGTTATGCTGCCTCAGTGAAGTTGACAGTTGCCTTTAAAGAACAAACAGACTCTTTTTGAAAGCTGATCTTTCAGGCTGAGTGTTTTAGCCAACTGTCTGTCATTTGCTCACCATGCTGGTTGTTGACATTTGCCCATGTGCAGCAATATTTAATTTTAATTTTTTTGTACTTTGATGTCAAATCCCCATGACAGCACTTTGTCATTTTTCTGCCCCACTGCAGCTGGTGATAGCAGCTGATGCTCTGCTCTGGTCTTTGGGTACCTGGGCTGTTTACTGCTGCTAATGGGAGGCAGTGCTGTCCCTTTGGGGCGTAATTGTTTATGGTGGGTTGTATTTCATCCCATAAACAGCATCCCACAGAAACAATGAGGCTTCTTACATATTATGGAACAATAAGAAATGCATATATTCCAACAGCCCCTACTTACCAGCAACAGTCTTTATCTTCTTTATCAATCTTTATCTTTTGGTCTCCAAAAGTGTAGGGGTAGATTATGTATGCATGGAATAGCACATACATGAACACTAATACAACATGAAGGTGAACTGTAATATCACTCACTGATAATCAAGAGGCTTGTTTTGAACTGTTAAGTGCCAATGATTTACAGAGCACATTTATGTTTTCCTAGTATATCTTTAATGAAAAACAACTTTGTTTTTGAACTATGTGATATGAGTGAGGCTGTGACCACACTCATTCCTTCGTTGGTTGCTGAAAAAAGCAAGGAGACTAACCCACTGACCTGGATGATATAAGTTCCTGGAGCTGTCTCAGCTGCAGCACCAGAAGCACTGTGAAATTTAAAATCCCGATTTTGGTCAGTTTACTGATACATATGCCCAGTTTCAGTAGCCAGTGCAGCAAACTAAATTAATACAGCATGCTGCGGACAAACAAGACTTCAGCAATGTGTGTTATGTGTATGTGGATATGTGTGTGGGGGGGCAGTATGCTCAGATAGTATGCTCAGCTGCCTCACCTAGCACACATCACCATGGCTTGGTTGGTGGCACATGAATGGCATTCAACTGTCTCATTTATCGCCTAACAGGTTTTCAATTCATCACCATCATAACCTGATGGCTGGGGAAGATGGGGTTGTTGTAGTCAAAATGGTACCCTCTGGGCGTTGGACTGTAATCTCTGTCATCTCTGATCATTGGCTAAAGTGGTTGGGGCTAATGGGGATTGTAATCTAAAAAAATCTGGAGGATGCCACGCTGTGGTACCTGGTGTCTCAACAATATAACAGGTTTCCTGAGTATATTTCCCAAGAACTCTCTTGGTTATCTTTTACTTTAACCTTTCACAGGGTGAGAACCAGTCTTATTTCCCAAGCCACTGGCAAGATCTTACATACACTGTGGAAATTTATGGGAAATCATTGTTGTTGTTGTTGTTGTTTAGTTGTGTCCGACTCTTCGTGACCCCATGGACCATAGCACGCCAGGCACACCTGTCTTGCACTGCCTCCCGCAGTTTGGTCAAACTCATGTTCGTAGCTTCGAGAACACTGTCCAACCATCTTGTCCATGGGAAATCATACCTTTTACTTATTGTTTTATTTGCTCTTTCATTGGGTTGCTGCTGTGGTCTGTCTTTCAGTTTATATTTATCTATTATATTAGTTCTAATTGTCCTGCCAATATCTTGGCATAAGCTACCTTGAAGACCGAATAGTGACAAGGCTGAATATACTTTTTTAAAAAGGAAAAGGAAAATAATAATAAATAAGAGTGCCCCCATTGTCACCTGTGAAATGTTGGAGAGTAATCAAATGATGAAATATTTGGAAGGCCAGTTCTGTGAATTGGCTTTAGCTGAAGGGGCACAAGCAATGACTTGCATCAGTGGAGTGAAATCCTATTACTAGCAGCTTTGCCCTGCTTGCCAGGAAACCTGTTTTTCTCTTTTGGGTCTGTGCATGTTTACATCAATCTCTTTGGCTTCTGTGGACCAGAAAGGACCAATGGGACGATGTGGAATGGAACTAACAAGAGTCTTGCTGTCTCTGCAGAGGGGCTCCAGGACGAGCAAAGAAACACAACTCACAGGTTAAAATCCCCAGGCAAGCCAGCTTCCTGCTGTTCTCCCAGACCTGATGCATGCATCCCCAGTTGCCATCAAAGTGACCCCTACAGTGGCAGCCACCATGTCTCAAAAAGCCTATTTCACAAGCATATATAGTGGTACCTCAGTTTACAAACACAGTTGGTTCCGGAAGTCTGTACTTAACCTGAAGCGAACTTTCCCATTGAAAGTAATGGAAAGTGGATTAATCCGTTCCAGACGGTCCGTGGAGTACTTAAACTGAAGCGTACTTAACCTGAAGTGAACTTTCCCATTGAAAGTAATGGAAAGTGGATTAATCCGTTCCAGATGGTCCGTGGAGTACTTAAACTGAAAATACTCAAAACGAGGCGTACTTAAACCGAGGTATGACTGTACATGTGCAATATAAGGAGTGGATGCCACAAGCAAAGAAAATGATGGCATTAATAATGCTATTATATGATTTTCTGATTTGACCTGTACATGGATACACCACGCATGCCAACATGTTATCCAGTGAAGAGTCAATGCAGCCTTCCCCAATCTGGTGCCCTCCAGATGTTTTGAGGAACTCCAACTCCAGCTAGTCCCAGCCAGCGAAGGCAGAACTCAAGAATGGTGTGAAGATGGCATCTAAAATATCTGAAGGGCAGTGAGTTAGGGAAAGTTGTGTTGTAACAGGAACACAAGACCCACTGGGGGAACACTTGCCTGCAGAGTGCAGATAATCTAAACACAGATCAAAAATGTACATATAAATCTACCCTGAATTTTGCTTGGGAATCCCATGAAGTTAAATAGCATTATTGCTAAGTGTAGAAATGCTACACTGGGCAATTTAAAAACTACACTCAATCACAGAGCTCCCCCCCTTTCTTTAAAAAGCTATGAACAATCTTGTTCTGGCAAGAAATTGTCTGAAATGCATTTTCTAACATCTGAGTCCATTTGAGCGTTCCCTTGATTCCTGGAGATGAGAATGGAAGGAGCTTCGGAGTCATCAATTGCTTCACTTTGGTTCCCATTTCTCTCTTGCTGGCTGCTGTTCCTCACAAAGGAAATAAGTATAGGTGCTTTAGAAATTATCTTATAATCAGCATCATTAGCTGGAACTGAAGAGGGGACAGATCATTAGACAACTACTCTGCACAACCTAAGTGTAGGGAGTTGCAGGCATAGGGAGCAAAAGGCTAAAAATAATAGGCCATTTGCACTCAGCAGATGAAACAAGGAAATTGCTAGCATTAAGCTAGCCAACTTCACAACCCTGGAGGGGAAAAAAAGAAAGCTGTAGAAAATTTGAAGGAGAACTTTCATGGGATGAGGAAGATGAGAGGGCAGTGGGAGGCAGAGAAAAGTGGCAATGGAAGTAAAGTGAAGCTCAGAGCGAAAGGCAACGCACCAATAAGGAGTTTGTGAAGCAAACTCTAGCAAGCAGAAAGTGAAGGAGAGCCATTTAGAACAAGGGACATCCAGAATTTCAGTAAATTCACAGGAATATTTATTATCATTTTTTGCCTAGCTGCTGCCCTAATGAGACAATATTCCTCCTCAATTGAAAAATGTCCCAATAAGCAACAGTGGATGTGAGGAAGCCATGAGATAATTTGGCCCCTTCCCTTGTGAGCTACCATGAGGGTTAAATTAGCTGATGCATTAAAAATGGATACCTACCTACATTCATTTTAATAACAGCCATGAGCGTGGAGATCAGGTTTAGGGCTATGGTGCCATGGAGGAAGAAATGAGCTGTGCAAACTCTCCCCTCTGCTACAATCCTGACAACAGCTCCCGCCCAGCTGCTATTTGCCCTAGGAGCGAATTTGCCACGGGGAGCTTCTTTTCTGAAAACGTTTGCAGCTTCGTGGAGAATTTTTTGTTGTGACTGGTATGAGGGGATGTCAGGGTTTCTTCTCCATGATCCCAATCCTGATTCCTCCTCCACCAACACACACATTTAATAAATCGTCTCATGTTTGGCCCTTAGATCTTATGGTTGCTGGAGATAACTTTGGCAAAAAGATGTGATGTTTGGGCGGGGTTGGGGTTGGCGCAAGTAAATTGCTGATTGTCGAAACTGACTCTGTTATGATGGCAGGATGCTGTTGCAGAGATTGGAGCAACTACTGTTGGAGGGAATTGACAAACCATTCTGATCTGACAGGATGCTTCAAATTCCTAAAAACCCCAATGTAAAATAGGAATGTTTACAACATGGCAATTCATGCAGGGCAATACCCCCATTGGGGAGCAGGGAAAGGCTCATGGTAATGCTCCAAGTTACACAATTTAGGTTAGCTTGCAACTTCACAGTAGAACAGATAAGCACCATGCCTGCTGTACTTGCCCCAGAAAAATGCTTTCCTCGAAGTGGCAAAGATGAATTCCAGCACTAAAGTACATTTAGGTTCCAAGGCTGAGGAAACATTAGTATGATCAATGAATGCAAAGCACTAACGAGCAATTTAGATGTAACCTGGCTGGCTGTTAAAGCTCTATCCTTCTTCCCATCCTCATAAAAAGGCTTACACCAAAAAAACAAGTGCTATATCATGTGTCTGAACACTATGAAGCACTAATTAGAAAATATTGCCCTGTAGCTCTTTCATTATGTGCTTTCACGTGAAGAAAGTCGCACAATAGATCTGTCAAACTCTGGCTAATATTAGAAGGAGCATGTTCAAATGTTCTTTATTTCAAATCTGTTAATACTACCGTAAGATTACCTTAAAAGCAGCAAAGGGGGAGTGTGTTCTTTGTCTATAGCAAGGATGAGGAACCTGTAACCCTTCTGATGCCATTTGGCCACAGATCCCATCAGCCTTCAAGGACTCAGAGGAGAAGGTGCTGATGAGAACCAACTGGCTTTGGCCTTCTTTAGCAGGGCTTCCAGCCTCAGCTGGAAACAATGGTTGTCATTCCTGGCCCGACCTTGCTGCTTCTTGCTCCTCTTGACCTTGGATTCCCTGAACCCTGAACCGTCTGACCATGTGAATTGCTGTTTGCCCAACCTCAGGACTGGACCTGACTTTGGATATGGACTCTGCCTATAGGCAAGTGCACCTCTGAGACTCTGTTGGTTGGCTGGCCTCCCACTCCCCCGAGCTTGCTCTCTGTTGCTCAGCATGAGACTACAGCATAGCTGAGTGGAAAGGTTCAGAGCCCACTTGAGAATGAAATGATTCTTCTCCCCTGGCCTCTGACATAGCAAAGCTTGCAGGATACTTCTCAGAACCAAGACAATGAGCCAACAGCACTGAGGGCAAGCAATATCCTTACCCATTAACTTTGCAGCACATTCTAATGAGCAAGCAAAATGGGAGGTAGGGACTTGGTGTGATGAGCTATATTTGTCCACAGTTCTTAATAGGCAATGCTCCTAGTAATTAATAATCTCCCTTCAAAAACCAGACAGCTGAACACATACCATAGCTGTCAAGTTCTCCCTTTTTTGAACGGAAATTCCCTTCTGCTGAAAAGGCTTCCTCGCGAGAAAAGGGAAAACTTGTCAGCTGTGACACATACACAGCTTTCCCTCTGAATCCCAAATGGAGCTGGGCAATTGCATTGTATCTTCCTGACCGCATTTTATCCTTGCAACAACACTGAGACACAGGCTGACTGTGAGATACTGGTTTGCCCTTGGCCACACAGGGAGCTGCATGACTGAGCAGGGATTCTAACCCGAGCCTCTTAAATTCTATCGCAACTCTTTAACTTTGACACTTGGCTCTCCCAAAGTCACAGCTAAACTCAACACAGCTGTCACAAGGCAAGGAAGTTACTGTAGTTACTATCCACCATTGATCTTTCAGAACAGCCATTCTTATTTGCCCAAATTCAAATTTCCACTGTGTGTGTTTGTAGAATAATCATAGCATGGTATTGCCATTGTGTTATGGGGCAGAGAAAAAAGGCATTGTAGAAATAAAGGCTGTCTCTTTCATGGATCCCAATTTAGATGTTCACAGTTTAGGGCTGGCTAGGGGGCTGATGACTGTGGACATTAGCATTTCATCACAGTTACAAGCAGCTATTGGCTTTATAAACTTTTAACTAGTGAGATGGCTTTCTCTTTTGTTTGGTTTAGCTAAATCAATTGGTTGCACTGCTTTCACAGGGCTGTAGCCATTCTAAGTGTTCTGGGTATATATATGATGGTGATGACTTAATATTTCAAGGATAAAACAGTAGGGGAGGCTCACACGGTTAATAAGTGCTTCAGGGTTCACTACTGTTCTGTTATCTTTACATGCTTCATGCTGGTTTTCAAAAAAAAAAAAGGGAATGTAAAGGCTTGATTTAACTATCACCACTTTTTAAAAAGAAACTCCACCACCCAGATACCTCACAGTGGGAAAGAGAGAACTCTGTGTCCTCTTCCTTATAACAAATTATTCTGCTTGCAGACTAGGCAGAGTAGAGAAGAACATTCACCTTGTTAAAGTTAGGAGATCACCCTTTCTTTCCAAAATGTACTTTTAGAGGCTAAAGAGGCACATTGAAAGCAAACAAAATTGTTGACAACGAAAAGAGCTATACAAATACCTGAAGGAAGAACTCCAAAATATGATTGATTCTAAAGCTGAAACAAAATCATTCAGCCGATTTGACTTGTTCCAAGGGGGCCACAAAGGAGGGTTTCTGCCCATCCCTAGAAAAAACATGGGTCTGGTGGGAGGAGAGCAAGCGAAAGTCTGAGTGGGAATTTGTGCAGGCAGAGGGTTGGGTCCATGAGGAGGAGAGCTGACAGTGGGAGTGAGAGTCTTTGCAGGATACAAGCAGAAGGTGGGGTGGAGCTGGGAGTTTGAAAGAGAGAGTTTAAATGGGCAGAGAGCAAGAGAAGGGGTTTGCAGTGTCTGGGCATGGAGTCTTGGGTTTTGAGTGGGCAGGGGGGGTGTCAGAAAGTGTGAGAGGGGGTTTGCAGGGGCTTGGTCCAGTGTGGAAGAGAGAGTTTTTGCACAGGCAGAGGGCATGTGGTGTGTCAAACTTGGAGAGTGGAAGGAGGTTTGCGCGTGACTGTTTTTTCCCCATTGAATAAACCACTGTAAACACCGTGTGCCATTGTAATGGATTGATTTGAAGTCATTTCTGTACCAGGTAAAGCCATTTTTAGTCCTCCAATTCCCCTCCCAACCTGTTCTGTATTTTGCTCGACCTGTCATTTTGCCCGACCAAAGGTGGCAATCCTAACACAAAGCCAGGTGCATGCTGGCTGCAATCTTGTACATGCCTACCTGGGAGAAAGTTCTATTGAACTCAGCATGTCTTACATCTAATTGGGTAGCACATTGGTTTTGACAGCTAAAGAGCCCATGCTAGATTGTGAAAAGAAAATGTGTAACACTGTCGTTACAAACATATCACATTAGTGTTTTATCATTTCCATTGCCTCCTTGTCCATCTCTTGGCTCAATGTAGCCCAAGACCTCCATCCACATTGGTCAGCCTTGGGCCCTGAGGAGGTCACTTCAGTGCTGCTAATGCAGCAATTTGACTTCACCCCCAGAAGCACACTCCATTGCCTCTCGAGACTGACAGATGCCAACTATCTATATCTACATCTATATTATCTTTGGTTTTGGAGTGTGCCATGTGGATGTTTTATGACTCTCTGCCTTATATTATTAGACAGTGGCGGAGATTGTATGCAGTCTGCTCTGATGTGTTTTGACATGGCTGGTTTTGTGGATTTCTAGGTGGCTATTTTTTCACGATTTACTGGATTTGTGATTTTTTGTTAGCTTTTCATTTTAGCTGCCCAGTGAACCTTGCTTATGAGGTGTCAGATAGAGAGATAGATTGGGGTTGTGTCCAATTGTTCCCATCCACAGATAGAAGGCTTCCAGCAGGGGCTTCCATTAGTGGAAATGGGTTGAAAATGTTTTTGCTGAGTCCCCCTGCAGCCCCACTGTGAACAGAAAGACACAAATCTATTGCAGAGGGTTAGGATACCATTGGAGCTGTGTATTTAGATAGCTTGGGGAAATGCAGGAGAAAAGGGAGAGCTTCAAAAATATCTTCCCCACAACCCCCATTTTTAGCTCATGGAAGACGGTTTGGTTAAAGAGTCTTCCATTAGTGGAAGAAGGGCACAGTTGGATACAGCTCTATACAAATAACAAACAGTCATGCAATTATTTGGAGCCACTTGGCAATCTCTTCCCTGCTGTTTTTTCCCCTGATCATTCACAACTTACATTATTTATTTACATTTTACATTGTAATCGAACTCTTAGCAGATTTCTTTTTATTTGACAATAAAATACCTTGGGTGGTATCCAGTGAAGGAGATCTGCTTGGGCAACAGAACTTGCCCTCCCTCCTGTCTCTCTGTGTGCCCTCACACCCTTCCCAAATCTGCTCTGGAGGGTTAGGGAGCTCCCAAGTGAGATTGGGGGAGGCGTGCAGAAAGAAGAGAAGGAGAGGAAGTCATCTTGTACCAGTAGACCTAGTTGTTGGATATGACCCATTACTAACTCCCCCCCCATTTCTACCCTTCGGTGTCTATTGTTGGGAAACTGTTTGATTCTAAATGGTCAGGAGCTCTACAGGTCATATGGAAGGACCACAAGCAGCTCTGGTCATTGTCTCCTATTTGCAGATTATGGTCCCATTGATGCCATATGTTGAAAGCACAAGCTTTCCCACAAAGAAACATACGAACTATAGATTGTTAAGGGCTCTGGGAATGGAAGCTCCATTCCTAGGATTCTTTGGGGGAAACAATGCGAGAGCAAAAGGGCCCCCCCTTGGAGAAGTGGAGGGAGGGTGTGAGTGTGGTCCATTCCTGAGTCAGGGCAGAGAGGTGGCTGGTGGAAAGGGTGCTCAAACCCATTCACCTCCTCCACTGTGCACCTGTCGCCCCATCACCATAGCTGCCAAGTTTTCCCTTTTCTCGCGAGGAAGCCTATTCAGCATAAGGGGAAATCCCTTTAAAAAAGGGATAACTTGGCAGCTATGCCCATCACTTGCCTTGTATGAACAGCAGCCCAGTGAGAAGCAAAGTAGCTGCAGTGTCATGCGTTGGCGTGGGGGGTTGCATGAATATTGGGAAGGGCTTGAGACTATCACTATCTTCTTTCTCCCCCCCCCTTTTCCTCCCCTCCATGTCTCAGGGAACAATTTAATGTGGTGGAGAGATCAGGCCTCTTCGTCTCTTCCTTTTGGAAACAGCAGCCTTTGTCATGATTGAACAATTTAAAGGGCAAGTTTGCAAGAAAAGCACTGGTGTATTGCTTCCTTAAATATGTGTTCTGTGTGGGTGAGTGGACTTTGGCTGCGCCAAACCTGCTGAGTCCTGTGGGTAAGTGGAGGGTGCCTCTCTCCCCCTCTGTCACTGGTGGGTAAGGCGGCTGTGGGTAATGGTGGAAAGTGAGATGGCTTCATATAAAAGGACAGAGGAACTGCCACTAAAACCCAGAGTCCTCCCAGCTGTACCCACACTTGGCTCTGCTCCCTGGTCCCCCCCCAATCCCCCTTGCATCACGGCATGCTTCATCTGCCCCCACCCCAATATTTTATTCAAGTTGGTGCTCTTGGCTATTGATGAACTACACCTCTATTCAAGTCAGCAAATATTGCCAGGGATGGTGGAAGTAGTTATTCAGCAACTTGGTATGATTATTATTATTATTACCGGTATTATTATTATTATTACCACCCCTCATCCATGGATCTGAGTGTGGTTCAAACATAGACAATGCTTTAATCCAGTCTCCTACCCCTCAACCATTGTATCCACTGATTAAAGCAAAATAAGTAATTCCATGTCTCACAGCTTAGTAGCTGCTGAAGGCATATATCCAAGATGAAATATGTGATGTGAAGCTTTTCTTGTGTACATTACAAAGATTTTGACAGCAGGCCAACAGTTTCACAACAGTGCTCTTCATTTATATCTTTCAAAACAAAGTGGATTCCCCTCATATTTGATGGTTGACAGATTTCTTGTTTAACCAGACATCCACAAAGAGGTTGACAAGTTACACTTCTTTACATAAAGAGCTTGCTTTTCTTAATGGTAGCATATGGTGATCTGGGATACCTGGCTGGTGACATCCATGGTGAAAGGATCACCATCTAAGCACCAGTGGCCTAGAGTGAAGCACTGTGTATGGTAGGCTCATAGGTAGCTACTTTATAGCAGGCATATGTCCAATGTCTATTCCAGTCTTTCCCAATGTCTACTCCAGTCTTACCCTCCAGACTTTTTGGACCACAACTCCCATCAGCCCCAGACTATTAGTCTACTGTGATTGGTGTTAGCTCTCTAGGGTCTTGGGGAGAGTTTTCCTCAACATCTACTACCACAAATACTTTTAACTGGAACCACTAGAGATTGAACCTGGGTCCTTCTGACTGCAAAGTATGGCGTCTGCCACTATGTTCCACATACAGAATGGCAGTACACAGTAGAAGCCTATTCTTTAAGTTCAAGAGGGCTTTCTCCCCGGTAAGCGTGTACAGGAATGGGACAAGTGTGTGCACAAGAGACATGAACCTTTAGGGAAGGATGGGATGGTCGATGGCCTAAAATCCATCAAGGGTGGCCGGTGGGGAGGCCTCCCTGCAGCTGTGCCACTGCTGTGTACCAGTACAATGACGGGTGGGGTGGGTGGCACCAAGCTCAGGGTACTTTGTATAGGAGCCAACTCTTAGGGGCCATGGGGACTTGGGCCCCCACAATAAAATATTCGAGGGGGCTGTCCCCCAAAGTTGATGGGCACTGCCATTCAAATGGTGTGTGTGTGCATCGAGTCATGTGACTGATTATGCGGGGGCAGGGCTTATCTCGGCCCCCACAATATTTTATTCAAGTTGGCACCCCTGGTACTTTGGGTGCGCCTGCAGAACTGATATGGCACTCCCACCTGTGTGCTCAAACTACCCTGACCTTGCCACCTCCCTGACCTCCCTCTCACCCTTGTGATGCGCAGCAGCAAAATTGGCCCTGGGAGGCCAGTTCTACCATGTGGCCCCTCCCCACTGGCAGATCCCGAA
This sequence comes from Zootoca vivipara, assembly GCF_965207765.1. Lineage (NCBI taxonomy): Eukaryota > Metazoa > Chordata > Lepidosauria > Squamata > Lacertidae > Zootoca > Zootoca vivipara. Next base: position 70,219,678 of record NC_142582.1, on the reverse strand, counting down.
ACCTATGGCTTCCTGTATTATACTTTGCAAACCTTTTCCAGCACTCCTGCTGGTGTTGCCATGCCGCTCCAACCTCACTACTGCCCTGCCTCAGCCCAGTGCCATCCAGGTAAGTTGTAGTGGCACCTGTAGCGGTTGGGTGGCTCTGACCCATCACACCAGACACTATATAGGGTGCTTTTTTGTCCCAGCCAGTGCAATGTGTTGGGGTAACATTCTCCCACCAACAACAAAAAAATGATTTAGTGATGCAGGTTGAAGTGTCCAGAGAGATTTTTCCTTTTAAAAAAACCAGAGAGAGCTCACGGGGATTCTATCTCCCCTGCTCCCCACACTGGGGCATTCTGTTGTTGTCACCCCAGCAAATGTTAATATATTGAGATTTTTTTTAAGTGTCCATTGAACATTTGAACATCTGAATCCCAGATGTTGGGGGGTCACAAGTGCTGCTGCGTTTATGTGGGATTCTGTGAGCATCTGCTTGGCCACTGTGAGAACAGGACGCTAGACTAGATTATGGGCCTATGCTCTGATATGTATTCTTCTTATATTCTTATTTCCCACCTTAAGAAGGCAGGGTGTGCTTCGATTCGCAGAAAAGGAAATAGCCCTCCAAGCTTATATATCATCTGTTTTCTCCCATGATTGATGCCTAATTGAGGAGGGAGAGTTCAGGCTTGGGGAAGTCTGTTCTCTTTCTTTGTGACAGAGACAATAAAAATGTTGCGGAAAACACCCCTGTGAAATATGAAGTGATTGATCTTCTGGCATGGCTCGTATTTCCGACACCTGGATGTACTGCAAAATTGCATAGATTAATTAAAAGCAGACCTTATATCGAATGGCTCACGGTTTTCACAGGAGAAGCACTTCTTCTGCCTGTTTGAAAAGATGGCCGGTGGGGGTAGTGAGGGCAAAACACTGAGTGCATGCCGTAAATCTCCTGTTCTATCGAAGTGCACTGGACTATGGGGCTGCAATCAAACATGCCACCACTGGTTATAGATGGCTCCGTTGCAAAGAATGGAAGGGAGGTGACTCTTAAGGTAGCCAGGTTCTGAACCACTGAAGCTGGCATATTGAATTACGCCTGGAAGTTGGCACACAGTTCATGGACCTCCCCTCTCCAGGCACTTTTTAATGCTCTCTTGCCACTCTTGTGAGATGACAGCAGTTTGTTACAGCACCCCTGGCTTATTCTTTGTACCAGTGTCCCCATCTGAGTCTGCAGTCATAAGCTACGAGTTCTGCAAGCTGATCACAAGGCATATTGCTGTCCATCTACACCAGGCATCCCCAAACTTCGGCCCTCCAGATGTTTTGGACTACAATTCCCATCTTCCCCGACCACTGGTCCTGTTAGCTAGGGATCATGGGAGTTGTAGGCCAAAACATCTGGAGGGCCACAGTTTGGGGATGCCTGATCTACACTATTATTTGCAGATATACCTAGTCAGTTGGCTCACACCAGAGTATGGGGTCGGGGGGGGAGTAGTAACTACCTTGGCCCCAGGTGACACCACTCTTCTTCCTCCTCCTGTTGCAGCACTGTCAGAGGAGGCGTGGCTTTGAGGTTGGGTGCCTGGGGCTGTGTGCATTCCCTGCGCCCAGGGCGGGGCCAGCCAGCCATCAGTGGGGGCGGGGCCAGCTGGGGCAGGACTCTCTGTGGGGCCTCTGAGAAGTCTGCCTGGCTCCACCCACTCGGCTGCCCTACAGCTGAGGGGGAGGCAGCAGGCGGACCATTTGGACCCACCCTCACCACACCCCCTTCCCCCACTCCTGTCTATCCCACCTTTCATCGAAGTGCTGTAGACTGTTCCTCCCCATTAATATTTTAGCTTCACAGCAACTTTGTGAGGTAGGTTAGGCTGAGAGACAGTGGCTGGCCCAAAGCCACCTTGTGAGCTTCATGGCTGAAATCAAGATTTCAACATAGTTCAACACTTCGACCACTATACCACGCTAGCTATGGTTCACAGGTTACGGCCAGCAAGGTTTGGCCTCTCAGCCTGGCTTTGAACACCCCGTTCCTTTAAATCTTTTGAAATATTACTTTTGTCTTAGTTACAGCCATGTGTCCTGTTACCACCTATCAAAACTGTGGCAACTGGCACCTTTTATTCCACCTGCGTGGATTCCTCTCCTAGTTAGTCTGCAACCCTGATAATCTCGGTGGCCAGGTTTATGTATGTGCCAGATGTTCCATGGCTTCATTCCGTAAATGCATTGCAATATTTTCTTGATTTTAAGGCTTGCCAGTTTATAGCGGTGCATTTTTAGGAAAGGGTGGGGTGGAGATAATAAAGTGCATACAGCACTGCTTCACAAAACAGATACAAAAAAAAGAGGGAGGGAGGTGTGTTATGAATGATTATACTTCTGTGAATTATATGGATTTCATTCTTGCTCTCCTTTTAACCACATGGTATCATCTCATTAGGACATATGCTGAAAATGAGAGAGTCAGCAAATGGCATGTAAGGGTGCGTAACAAAAAGATGCAGAGTTGGCAAAATTCCTTCCTTTGTGTAAACTAACAGCCTCAAATGCTGGCAGCCTCACTTTATGCTGAACCTACAGTCTGTACTCCCGGCTCATCTGCTCTTGCTCTCAGCAAAATCTACAATGCCTACTTTTTCTTCTTTTTTTACAAAACACGCACAGCTGAAATATGTGTGCTCAGTTACTGGTGACATTAATCTGCCTTGCTGTGGCTCCTCTTCAGTTGTGCCCTTGTTCTGCTTTCTTAGAGCAAATCTTCAGCAGAGACATGTCACCCTGCAATGGCTTCGGAAGGATTGAGTGTAACGGAATGTAGGAAGGTGCCTTACCCTGAATACAGACATTTGCCCATCCATATTGCCTGCACCAGGGGTTGGGAATCTGTGGCCCTCCAGATGACTCCCATCATCCCTTATTATTGACCATGATGGCCAGAGATGATAGGGGTCAGAGCCCAATAATACCTGTAGGCCTACTGGTTATCCACCCTTCGTCTACACTGACTAGTAGCAGCTCTTTAGCATTTCAGGCAAGGGTTCCCCCCCCCCCAGCTCTTGCAGTAAGTATTTCTAAATTTGTGCCTATTTGTATTACCATACAAATGTTTTATGGAAATTGGTGTTTTCTTTATCCTCCTTTTTGGTGATGCAAATCCTTCTTCTTTCCTCACCCCCACTATTGTAGCAATACATAACTGGCTGACTTAGTCTCACTAACATAGCAGTTTTTACAAAGCGCATTATACACTTACTAGCGAACTTGGATCTGACGTTGCTCCACAATTCCAAGAAACAAAACAAAAAATCCAAAAAAAAAATCAGTCCAGTTTGAAATGTTCATTCCACATTCTTGATTCAAAATGGCATCCAACTGCATCCAAACATAGATGAAAACTTGTTACTTGATCTCAGGAACCATCATGCAAAGTTTCTTTATGATACAGTGGAACCTTGGTTTTTGAATTTAATCCATTCCAGAAGACCGTTCGGCTTCTGAAAAGTTCAAAAACTGAGGATCAATGGGCTGGCTGCAAAGTCAATGGGAAAAAAATGAAAAATGCAGCTTGGAAACTGTTCGGTTTTTGAAAATAATTTGAAAACTGGAGCAGTTACCTCCGGGTTTTCAGTGTTCGGGAACCAAAACGTTCCAAAATGGAGGCGTTCGGGAACCAAGGTTTGACTGTATCTTAAGAGCTGACCAAGTGCACGGAGAGAAAGACAGATACACAGATTTCCAAAATAGATACGCTAGATAGATAGAATTGATTTGGTGGCTTCTGCTCTACATCTCTACTAGTCTTATTGATTTCATGGAGCTTAGTCTCAGGTAAGTGTATATGTGACTGCAGCCTTAGTAAATCATAGGCTTAAACTTCAAAACAGATGGCAAAGATACGAGTCTGTGCTCCTTTTACCTTTATTAAACCACCATAGCTTCTTATTCAGTTTTTAATATGCAAAGCCACATTGCAGTACATTCATTTCAAATGCACTTCTCCACTTAACAGCCTGCAAGGATATTTTCTATGTCTAATGAAGTTGTACTCCATTGAACTAGCCATTAAAACAGCCAAGACCTAATGTGTCAGGTTTTCTTATTAGGCCAGATTTATAGAAGAGCTTATTCACTTCTTTGCTACTTCTACATTTAGTTTCTGTCACAGTGGCCGGAGTGGACTACTTCAGAGTAACGACGCTACGCAGCTCTGCATTTTATTCTTTTATTGGTGCTGCGTATTTACAGTGCTCAAGTCATTGCTATTTACACGGAGCGATGTTGTCAGTCGGTTTCAGAACCTCCTAATGGCTTTTGGCGCGTCTTTCTCCAACACAAAAGCTTTGGCAGACCCATCCTCTTGCCCCTCCTCTTCCTGCGTAATTCTGGAGTTGGGGGGATGGGTCTTCCCCCCTTACTTGCCCCTTCCTGTCCCACCTGGGACCCTGGCTCCTCTACCTTGCCTGAGCCTCGTACACGACTTCCTGCTTCCCCACTGGAATCGGAACTCTCCCTGCTTTCCCCTTTGCTCGGGGACGGGCTTGAACTCAGGAGGGGAGGGACTTCGCGATATCCCCTGTCCCTCACATCCACCCCCCTCCCAAGCTCTCCTTCACCCCTCCCCAGGCCCCCCCCATGTGTCGGTGACGACTGGAAGCCTAAAAACTCGGTGCTCTCCGAGCCCGTTGGTGTGAACACCTCCCCCCAGTCCTGCGAGCCCCCCCCTTCCGCCTGGGAGGACGGGAATCCCAAAAAGTCCGTGGCGTCAGAGCTGGTGGGGGTAAAAATGTTTTGCCAATCTGCTCCTTCCTCTGACTGGGTGGATCTTGGCGACACCCATACCTCATCCTCTGGTTCCTCAAACTCCGCTTCCCAGCGCCATGGTGAGCTGTTCTCCCGTGCCTCCTCCTCCTCCCCCTCCCTTTCCATGTGCCAGGGCTTGGGTCTGTGGGGAAAGAGGGCGTGAAATTCTTCCACCAAGAATTCCTCCTGTATCTGAGTGGCGGGAACCCATTCATTCTGGGACGGTGGAGCATCCTCCCATGCCATGAGGTACTCCAGGCCCCCCACCCCCCACCTTGAATCCAGGATGGCCGTGGCCTCATTGAGTTGCTCCCTGCTTTCCCTCTCCCCCCCTCCCTCGGGGGTTTGTTCGCTGTCTCTGAGCCTGCTGCTTTCCCTGTACGGCGACAGCAGCGATCTATGAAACACTGGATGCACCCTCATGTCCTCTGGCAGTGCCAGCCTGTATGCCACCGGGTTGACCTGTTGCGTGACCGTGAAGGGGCCCAGCCATTTGGGTGCCAGCTTTTTGCACCTCCCTCTGGTGGGAAGGCCCTCCGAGGACAACCACACCTTGTCCCCCACCCTGATGACCTCCCCTTGTCGCCTGTGGCGATCTGCCCCCTTTTTGTACGCTTCCTTGGCCCTCTCCAAGTGTTCTCTGAGCTGCTGGTGCACCGTCTCCAGTTCCTCTGCCCAATCCTCAGCCTGTGGGCCCTCCTCCTCCTCCTCCCTCTCCCTCTCTGGGAAAGATCTGAGGTCGCGCCCGTAATTGGCCTTAAAGGGCGACACCCCTGTGGAGACGTGCACTGCATTGTTGTAGGCAAATTCTGCTAGTGGCAAGCGATCCACCCAGTCCGTTTGCCGCTGGCTGACGTAGCATCTCAGGTACTGCTGCAGAATGGCGTTGACCCTCTCCGCTTGTCCGTTGGTCTGCGGGTGTCTAGCCGTCGACAAGCTGACCTCCACCTGCAGGAGGTTCATGAGCCGCCGCCAGAACCTGGAAACAAATTGGCGGCCACGATCCGAAATAACCCTTAAAGGTAATCCATGCAGTCTGAAAATGTGATCAACAAACAGTTTGGCTGTCTCTTCTGCCGAGACTGCCCTGGCACACGGTATAAAGTGACACATTTTGGACATGAGGTCCACCACCACCAACACTGCAGTCTTACCCCTGGACGAAGGCAGATCTGTGATGAAGTCCATGGACACCACTTCCCACGGCCTGTGTGGTGTGGCTAAGGGCTCCAGCAACCCTGGTGGCGCTGCTCTGACCACCTTCGCCCGCTGGCAGGTGGTACAGCCCCTTACATAGTCTCGAACATCTTCCCTCACCCCTGGCCACCAGAAGTGTCTCATGACTAGGTGAGTGGTCTTGTCCCTTCCAAAATGCCCCGCTGTAGGGTTGTCGTGCATCTGCTTGAGGACCGTACGTCGAAGCTGGGTGGTGGGTAGGTACAGCGCACCCTTGTAGAAAAGCAGCCCTCTGCGTTCTGCAAAGTCTTTTGCCTGCTCCCTCCCCCCTCTCAGTTCTCTGAAGATGCGGTTGGCAAATTCATCCGCTGCCGTCAGTGCTGTGAGTTCTGCCTCGCTCACCACTGCTGCTCCGCAGGACCATGCCGACGGGGGGAAAATGTGCCTTGGGGCTGGTGGCGCCTCCTCCTCCATGTACTCTGGCTTGCGGGAGAGGGCATCCGCCCTGACATTCTGCTCTCCTGGGATGTAGTGTATGGAGAAGTTGAAGTTCGAGAAGAACTCCGCCCACCGTATCTGCCGCTGGTTGAGCACCCTGGCAGTTCTCCAGAACTCCAGGTTCTTGTGGTCTGTGCACACCTGGATGGGGTGCTTGGTGCCCACCAGGAAGTGTCTCCAGTGCTGGAACGCCGCGTGGATCGCAAGAAGTTCCCGATCAAAAACTGTGTAGTTTCGCTCGGGCTGGGTCAACTTCCTGGAGAAGAAGGCACAGGGTCTCCACTCTCTGTTGGCGTCCAGTTGCAACAAAATGGCGCCCACAGCCTTATCAGAAGCATCTGTTTCAATGCGTAGGGGCGCGTCCTGAACCACGTGGAACAGGTTCTGGTCTGAGGCGAACACCCTCTTGAGGCTTTCGAACGCTGCTTGCGCCTCTGGTGTCCACCTGAACTTCTGCTTGCCTCTCAGGCAGTCAGTGATGGGAGCCGTAACTCGAGAGAAGTTCTTGATGAACTTCCTGTAGAAGTTGGCAAAGCCTAGTAGGCGTTGGGCATCTTTGCGCGTCCTGGGGCTGTGCCAGTCCAGGATGGTCTGCACCTTGTCCTTGTCCATTGCCAGCCCCTTGTCTGACAGCTTGTAGCCCAGGAAGTCCACCTCCTTGGTGTGAAACTTGCACTTCTCCAGCTTCACATACAGGTGGTTCTCCTTCAGGCGCTGTAACACCTCCCTGACGTCCTTCACGTGCTGCACTGGGTCGTTGGAGTAAATAAGGATGTCATCCAGAAAGACCAAGCATTTCCTGAAGAGTAGGGACCCCAGGACGTGGTGCATGAAGGCCTGGAAGCATGCTGAGCCCCCTTGCAACCCGAAGGGCATCACCAGATATTCAAAAGAGCCCAGAGGCGTGAACATCGTGGTTTTCCACTCATCGCCTTCCCGGATCCTGATCAAGTTGTACGCCCCCCTCAGGTCTAGCTTGGTGAAAATCTTGCCTCTGCGTGCCGCTGTCAGGAGATCATCCACTCTGGGCATGGGGAAAGCCACTGGCTCTGTCACCGAATTCAGCCGTCTAAAATCCACCACAAGACGGCGCTGTTGCGTGTCTTTCTTGTCCACCCAGAAGACCGGGCTGCCCCCTGCTGCCTTGCTTTCTCTGATGAACCCCCGCTTGAGGTTCTTGTCGATAAAAGCGCGCAGATCCTCCAGTTCCTGGTCTGACATGGCGTACAGCTTGGCTGGGGGTATAGTTGCCCCAGGCACCAGGTTGATCTGGCAGTCAAAAGGCCTGTGTGGGGGCAGGTGGTCGGACTCCGCTTCACTGAAGACCTCCTGCAGGTCCCAGTATGGTTTGGGTATCGCCTCACCCCCTTTGACGTGCATGGTGGCCACCGTGGCTATCGGAGGCCCCTCCCCTGGTTGGTGCTGCATGCAATGTTCCAGGCAAAAGTCCGATCCAAAAGTGATGCATCTCTGATGCCAACTTATGGAGGGGTCGTGGCGCGCCAGCCAGCTCATGCCCAAAACGATTGGGGGGTCTGAGATGGTGGTGACGTTGAATGCCAGTGTCTCTGAGTGCCTTCCAACCGTCATTCTCATGGGGGGGGTTTGATGAGTGATGGCCCCTCCCAGCAGCTCTCTGCCGTCAATGGTTGCCACGTGCAGAGGAAAATCCAGCTGCAGAAGCTGGATCTGGTGCTCTTCTGCAAAGTTTCTCGAGAAGAAGTTGGCTGAGGCACCACTGTCAATTAGGGCGAGGACCGTCAATGGATAGCCATTTGGGAGCGTGAGCGTCACTTCTAGAACCACTCCTGCTCTGGGAGGGGTGGGCTGGCTCTGCTCCTCTCTGTGCGGGTGGGTGGGCTGGGGCTGTTGTCTGCTGACTGTGCCTGGCTGCCGCCCCTTGTCTCCTGCAGCCAGGCTTTCCCGTTTCCCTGCTGTGGTGCTGCGTCAGTGGGGGAGGGCACAACCGTTCCCGCCTTTCCTTGCCACTCCCTGCGATGTGGGCAGTCTCTGACGAGATGCTGGGGGGAGTTGCAGAGAAAGCAATTCCCACCCCTTCCCTCCTTGCGTCTTGGCGCCGCTGGGGTTTGAAAAGCCCGCGCGCGCGCGCTATCAATCTGCATGGGTTCCTGGTCCTGACTGGCCCCAGGCGTGGCTTGAAAGGGTTGTTGAGGGAGTGGCTTCTCCTGCGACCGTGGGAACCAAGCCCGCTTTGCGCGCGTTGCTTGCTTGTCGCTCCATCTGGATTCCTGCCTCACCCCCACCGCCAGAGCCGCTTTGCTCAGTTGATCCATATTACTGGGCTTTGGACCTCTCGAGAGCTCATCCTTCACCTCCTCATGCAACCCCAAGTAAAACGCCGCTTGCATTGGGGCAGACTCCAGATCCCACCCCAATCTGTGCACCAGCATGGTGAATTTCGCCCAATACGCGCGAACTGTCATATTTCCTTGGCGTAAATTATGAAGTTCCTCCTTAGTCTGGTCCATATGACTATCGGACGAATACATCGTTTTCAAACCTTCTAGAAATAGTTTGACATTCTTCATGCAAGGATTCCTTGTTGCAATTAACGGTCTTAGCCACTCCCTGGCCGCCCCTGTAAGGTGCTCCACAATAAACGCTACTCTGTGCTCATCATCAGGGAACTCATCGTGGTGCAGCTCAAGAGCATACACAATCTCAGTCTCAAAGCCCTGAAACTCCTTCGGGTCTCCATTGAACTTGCTTACTAGGGTCCCGGCTCTCCTTCCTGGCAGCACTTGGACTTGGGGTGCCCCTCCCGCCTTGTTTTTCTCTGCATCCAGCTTGTTTTGGAGGTCTACCGCCACCGCCCTTAAATGCTGCTCTTTTTCCTGGAGCTCTCTCACCTGTTCCGCAAGTTGTAGCCGGTCGTCCTGGACCTTCTTAGTCTCCTCTTTAGCTGCCTTCAATTCTCCCTGCGCCTGCAGCGACAGCTGTTGCAGTTCTAGCTGGGCTTGCTCAGCGATCTGCCGCCACTTCTCCGCCTCTGACACGCTCATCCCGGCAACTCCAAAGTAGCCCAAAAATGATTAGGAGGTTGCTGTCACAGTGGCCGGAGTGGACTACTTCAGAGTAACGACGCTACGCAGCTCTGCATTTTATTCTTTTATTGGTGCTGCGTATTTACAGTGCTCAAGTCATTGCTATTTACACGGAGCGATGTTGTCAGTCGGTTTCAGAACCTCCTAATGGCTTTTGGCGCGTCTTTCTCCAACACAAAAGCTTTGGCAGACCCATCCTCTTGCCCCTCCTCTTCCTGCGTAATTCTGGAGTTGGGGGGATGGGTCTTCCCCCCTTACTTGCCCCTTCCTGTCCCACCTGGGACCCTGGCTCCTCTACCTTGCCTGAGCCTCGTACACGACTTCCTGCTTCCCCACTGGAATCGGAACTCTCCCTGCTTTCCCCTTTGCTCGGGGACGGGCTTGAACTCAGGAGGGGAGGGACTTCGCGATATCCCCTGTCCCTCACAGTTTCCATTTAGTGGCAGCAGAGTATTCAAAATGTTAATGAGTTTGGGTCAGGGTGGGGTTGCTATGTTGATCCCATAAAAACGAGAGTAAGTGAAAAATGACAGGCTTGGGCTCCTCTGGCAATTCCTTGAGGGTGTCAAAGCTTTTGATGAGCCAGTATGGCCTGTCTGCCCTCGAACAGCTCCACAAATGGGAAGATATAATCAGGGAGCGCCCTGTTACCATTGCAATGAATGGGACTGGCTCTCCATGTGTACATCAGAGTGTGAAAGGGAACGTGGGAGAAAATGAACAAGCAGAGCAAGCATGTAATTCCCCAGTTATGTTAGGAAAAATCAGCAAGGACACACTATTTTAAAAGCCATTTTGACAGATTAAACTACAGCAAAAGCATTATTCTAAAAAGTATTATGGCAAATATGAGTGAGAAAGAGAAAGAAACATCATCAGATGAGATTAACACAGAAAAATATCAATCCTAATGGAAATATATAAATTTATATAGGCCAGTCCGTCTGTCCAAGCAAGCTTCCAAGCAAGATGGATAGTTAGAACCATAGAGTTGGAAGGGACCCCGAGGGTCATCTAATCAAACTCCCTGCAATACAGGAATCTTTTGGCCAATGTGGGGCTCAAACTCATGACCCTGAGATTAAGAGTCTCATGCTTTACTGACTGAGCTATCCCAAGTTATACAGTCAAATGGAGAAAGGCAGTGGGATCTTTAGATTCCCGAGTAGTAGATTTGGGGTGTTGATCTTTCCAGCCTTTCGGTATAAGTTTCTCTGCAACCTTAAGGGCTCACAGGGTTCACTTTGGTTGGCTGTCTGTTAGTCCCTACACTGAGCAGCAAAAGCGCCGAGGGCAGCTTGTCTCAAGGCATTGTGCACCTTGTGCACTTATTGTGTTGGCTATGGAGGACATATGAATGTTTCAATTGCAGTTGTCAAGATATTTGGAAAGGATGACGGTTAAAATAGGCTTGATCACCCTTGATCTGCTCAATGAGAAGTGTGCAGATTAATAATTTATAATAATAATTTATTATTTGTATCCCGCCCATCTGACTGGGTTGCCCCAGCCACTCTGGGCATACTATGACTTATACCAAAGATGTGTTTTTCATTAGGTTAGTGTAGCTGAAATAAACAGGACTTTCTTCCAAGCAGATGTCTGGACGTAATGAGATAGATGACATATTATCAGTGCAGATAACTGATTTTCTCAAGAAAGGGAGCTTACAGTGGCTGCTGGCAGAAATGGTGCTGATTAACAACATTCTCTTGGTAAAAAACGTGTTCTTTACAGTCTAGTACTACAAAATACCACAGTTTCGTAAGTCCAGTGTGATACAAAGGTTATAACATCGATAATGAGGGGCACTTAAATATGTGATTTGAGAAGAAGTGTGATAAATGAAAAACAAAACTTTTCTATGGCTCTGATTCAGAGTTGGTAGATCAGATAATATCACCCCAAATGTTCACTGATTACCAATTAGTTTTCTAATCTCAATCCAATATTTTGGCTTTGACCTAAATAGCCAGGAACCAGAATATCTTGTGTATTGCCTCCCCACCTATGAGCCTGCCTGGAAAGTTTTTTTTCCATTTCTGAAGTTCTTTATTGTGTTCCTGCACTGTCCTATATACAATGGGTGTCATATATAGGAATATAGGGATGAGGGAAGATTTTCAGCAAACCTCCCTGGTCTATATAAAATGAATCATGCTCAGATCAGAACACAGACATGTGGATTAGATCACATGTCCTTGAAGCTTTCCAGAGAATGGTTCATCCAACATATAGTTCTACAAAGGAGTCCAAGGGCATCTATCATTCTTTCTTTCTCTTTCTGGCTTTCTTTTTCCTTTACAACCATTTCTAGCTGCTTGCTAGTTGCTTGTCACTTAATAGGCCATCTGTTCTGTTTTGGATATCGTGGTCTCTGCAATCTGAGACAGAGGCCCTTGTAGCCATACCACAGCTTATAGATGCTCAACTGGTGTGGTGCAAAGGAGAGCTTTCTCTGTTGTGGCACCGATTATGAGGTGCTTCTGCTGACCCCCCAAAATGTATCTGTTTATTGGTGTTCCTGGCTACTACTGCTTGACTACTGTGACTAATATACGGTTATTAATATAGGGTGGCAAAGTGTGCTGTGAACCATTTTGTAAATAATGTTCTAAAGATAAATAAATTTCGCAGGATGGGTGGGTGATGGTTACCTTGTGCTATTGGGAAGAAACCACACTGGGTCAGTTAGTTTCACCTCCAGCCCATTTTTGTTCTGATCTGGGTAATTTGATGAGGATATTCACCCTACTTTGCAATAACTCTGTTCCCTCTAAAAGACTAGACACAGCAGCGTCGCTAGCCTTCTGGCTGCCCGGGGTGGCAAACCAGAAGGCACCCTGCTGGAGGGCGGGGCGTCCATTGCGCACATGCGTTGACGCACACGTTGCACTACGGAGCGGGTTGCCGGGGGGGCGGCGGTGCTCCAGTGGTGCTCCCCTCACCGCTCCACCTGAGTAGGAAGAAGCAAAAAGTGCGCTATGTATCAGTTTGCCACATGCTTTGTGCTTCTTCCTTCTCAGGCAGAGCGGCGAGGGGCGTCAGCGGAGACGCCCCTCGCCGCTCCGCCTGAGTAGGAAGAAGCACAAAGCACACGGCAAGCTGATCCATAGCACGCTTTGTCTTCTTCCTAATCAGGCGGAGGCAGAGCAGCCCTATTGCGACGTCTCTGACTAGACACTCTCCCTTTGCCAGGGTGTAAGTCAGGCTTCTTTATCAAATTGCTCCCAGAGGAACACACGTGCTCAGTCAATGAGCATACCTGCCAAGTTGCTGTCGGAGAAATAAGGGAGAAATAAGGGACCTGGCGGAGAAATAAGGGACCGGGCGGAAGTAGCAGACCAGAAGTAGCGCTGCCGCCATTTTGGAACTTGGCAGAGCAGCATCAAAAGTCGCTTCTGAGCATGCTCCGCCCAGTTCCAAAATGGCTGCCGCGCCAGAATAAACCGGGAAAAAACAAAAAAATCCATTTTTTCAGCTAGGAACAGCTGGAAAAATGGGGATTTCCCGGGGAATACGGGAGACTTGGCAGCTATGTCAATGAGACTGCATATTATTTTCACATTACTTATGTCACACACAGCATCAGATGGCAAAGCGTTTTCTTGCAACTTGATTGCAACACTTTCCCTTTGAGTATTGTGATTCAATTTTGAGTAAAGTAAAAAAAAATCCATGGGCCAGATTCAGCTCACAATATATCAGCTGACTAACTTTACACCAGGCTACGACCCTCTGGCCCTCTTTCCTTGGTTTAAAGATGAGAAGTTGTATGGAAAGGGCACTCTGTGAATTTGGCATTCTCTGTCTCTGACAACTCCAAGCCTTTTAGCTGTGCTTACTAATGGTTTGCTGCATTTGCCCCTTACGTTTTTACTCTATATTCTGATGAGAAATTTCAACACTGGGCTGCCAGCATATTATACATGGCCAATAAACTCACACACTCTCAGGTTCATCAGGAGTTTTGTCTTGAAACCACCCAGCCCAATATTGGATCTCATGATTGAGCTGTGGCTTACACAGTGCTGAGTGAAGAACATTTTTTTAATAAAAATGTCAATAACCTGGAGAGGTTTACAGGGACAGCTATACTGAAGGCTTTAGATAGCAAGATGTAAATGGAGAGGTTGGATTGTATTTTCCTGACACAATCATTATGGCTGACAGCCCTTTCTGAACAGTTACTCTGAAGCAATCCACTTATATGCTTGGGTTTCACAAGCAGATCCTTGCAGGACTGTTTAATTAAGAAGTCATCTCTAAAGCAGGTTTCCATCCTGCAAACAGTGCTCTGTCAACCCAAGCGATGTTCTGCTTTGACAGCAAGCAACTTTAAACTATTATTCAAGATGTACACTTTATAAACCATTGTAAGTGTGAAGAAGGAAATATGGGAGAGTTCACTTTACATACTGTAGAAGCACATTATATTCAATCTAGGCCTCAGGGGGTTAAAAGAAGTGGCAGGTCAAGGTGGGGGGGGGAGACTAGAAAGGCAGAAAAATGATGTAAAGAATGGAGAGAAGAGGAGTGAGAAAGGAAAGAATAAAAGTAGTAGAAAGGGGACAAGGTCAATAAAGGATGAAACAGAAAGGATGGGAAAGGGGAACATGGGAGGAACAGGAGAGGGATGGAGAGTTACAGGAGAGGTCTGGGTGTTGTGTTTTTAGTCTTGGTTGAGGGGAAAGTTAAATTTCCAGCTATCATGGTTGGTGCTGTAAACCAGCTGTGACCATCAGAGTGTGCATGGACCAACGTCATGTGAAAGGAAATTCAGTGGACTGGGGGATGCGAGGAGGACATAGGGCTATGAAGAAGATTCAGGCTAGATCCAGTCCAGAGACCTTTGCTTGCCCGCCCCTGCATTGAAGGAAAAAAGTGCATAGCAGGAAATGTATTTATTATACAGTCCACTTTTTATCTAAGGTGGCACTTGAAATTTTAAGTATTACTTCTGTACCCAGTGGGTTTTGTCCTGCTTTCCAGCTGTCATCAATCACTGTTGCTCTTATGTGTGTGAGGAAATGGCCCATTGAAACATAATGATCTAAGTATTTCAATTGTGTTGAATATATTTGCAAAAAAAAATTCAATGCTGTTGAGTTCAAATTTTGACAACTAAAAATGTGCATTGTGTATGATTCATTAATAGCCGGTGTGTATGAATTGGTACTACTGTAATGCTTAGGTAGGGGTGAATAAGATGAATCTGTGCCCACACTCCTAAGTATCGGCCCACTCTTACACTTCCTTTTGCCAGTATTATTTTCCCAATACTCTTTTATCTGCTAGCATTCACTTTCTAAAGGCCACCACATTCTTTTGTCAAAGGTACTAACATATAACTAGGTTTTAAAAGCACATTTGCCCTCTGTTGATTTATTGAAGAGCTGTGCTGCTTGGTGATATTTTCTGACATTACTGCATATTGTAAAGTTCATGATATAAACAGGTTTTGCATATAACTCTTAAGAACCAGAGGTGTCTGAAATATTCTCCCCAGAAAAGTTCTGGGAACACATATACTCACTAGGTTCAAGACAGTGTTTCCAATGGATTTGCATTAACTGACTAGGGACAGGGACAGAGTTTTCTCTTTTTCTCTAGGACACACAGGGCTTGTACTAATAGTGACTAGATGTTGTGTCCCCCCTGGATATCTTCCTGAGTGTCTTGGTTGATTGGAGTCAGTGATTGTTGTTGGCATCTGTTTGTTTTGAGAGACAATGGAGTGCACCTCCAGAGGGGAAGACAAAATGCTGTGTTAGCTTCACTGAAGTGACCTCCCTGGAGTGCAAGCCTGGACAGTGTGTCTGGAGGTCCTGGGCTACCCAGACTGGGATTGACCGATTGCCATTTAATTTAAAGCCAGGAAAGTATTTTACTAGGTCAAATTGGCTGATGAATCTTTATTGATAAAGTTCAGTATTTGGCCTTAGTATCAGCTCTGAGAAAATAAGCAGCTTCCATTGATGTAGAGATGGAGGAATGTGTATCCCATCAGATTTTCTTGAACTGCAACTTCAAATCATTCATGCCCGTTGCTCATGCAGGCTGAGGCTGGTGGGTACAGGAGAACAGGAACATCTGGAGGGATACACAGTCCTCCATACCTGCTTTAAAGCGACATCTGGAGAGGTGGAAAACTAACATATCATTATTATCATTATCATCATTTTATTTATATGCCATCCCTCCGACTGGGTTGCCCCAGCCACTCTGGACAGCTTCCAACAGATGGATGTGGACCATTTGGATCCCTTCCAATCAGGATTCAGGCCTCATCATGGGACTGAAACTGCCTTAGTCGCGCTGGTTGATGATCTCCGGCGGGCTAGGGACAAAGGTGAGAGCTGTTTCCTAGTTCTGCTGGATCTCTCAGCGGCCTTTGATACAATCGACTATAACATCCTTCTGGACCGTCTAGAGGGGTTGGGAGCTGGGGGGACTGTCATACAGTGGTTCCGCTCCTTCCTCCTGGGCCGTGTTCAGAAAGTGGTGGTGGGGGATGAGTGTTCAGACCCCTGGGCTCTCACTTGTGGGGTGCCTCAGGGTTCCGTCCTCTCCCCCATGCTTTTTAACATCTATATGAAGCCGCTGGGAGAGATCATCAGGGGGTTTGGGCTGGGTGTTCATCAGTATGCGGATGACACCCAACTCTATCTCTCTTTTAAATCAGAACCAGTGAAGGCAGTGAAGGTCCTGTGTGAGTGCCTGGAGGTGGTTGGAGGATGGATGGCGGCTAACAGATTGAGGTTGAATCCTGACAAGACAGAAGTACTGTTTTGGGGGGACAGGGGGCAGGCGGGGGGGACACTCTCTGGTCCTGAATGTCACTGTGCCCCTAAAGGACCAGGTGCACAGCCTGGGAGTCATTTTGGACTCACAGCTGTCCATGGAGCCACAGGTTAATTCTGTGTCCAGGGCGGCTGTCTATCAGCTCCATCTGGTACGCAGGCTGAGACCCTACCTGCCCGCGGACTGTCTCACCAGAGTGGTGCGTGCTCTAGTTATCTCTCGCTTGGACTACTGCAATGCGCTCTACATGGGGCTATCTTTGAAGGTGACCCGGAAACTGCAATTAATCCAGAATGCGGCAGCTAGACTGGTGGCTGGGAGTGGCCGCCGAGACCATATAACACCGGTCCTAAGAGACCTGCATTGGCTCCCAGTACATTTCCAAGCACAATTCAAAGTGTTGGTGCTGACCTTTAAAGCCCTAAACGGCCTCGGTCCTGTATACCTGAAGGAACGTCTCCACCCCCATCGTTTAGCCCGGACACTGAGGTCCAGTACCGAGGGCCTTCTGGCGGTTCCCTCCCTGCGAGAAGCAAAGCTACAGGGAACCAGGCAGAGGGCCTTTTCGGTAGTGGCGCCCACCCTGTGGAACGCCCTTCCATTGGAGGTCAAGGAGATAAACAACTACCTGACATTTAGAAAACACCTAAAGTCAGCCCTGTTTAAGGAAGTTTTTAAACTGTGATATTTTAATGTATTTTGGTATTTGCTGGAAGCCATCCAGAGTGGTGGGGGAAACCCAGCCAGATGGGTGGGGTATAAATAATAATAAATAATAATAATAACAGCAAAATATTGAAAACACAATATAACATCAACCTTTAAAAAGCTTCACTGAACAGGGCTGCCTTCAGATGTTTTCTAAAAGTCAAATAGTTGTTTATCTGTTTGACATCTGATGGGAGGGCATTCCACAGGGCAGCTGCCACTACCAAGAAGGCCCTCTGCCTGGTTCCCTGTAGCTTCATGTGTTGCAGTGATGGAACCAGCCAGAAGGCCCTCAGAGCTGGACCTCAGTGTGGACAATGGTGGTGGAGATACTCCTTCAGGCATACAGGGCCGAGGCCGTTTAGGGCTTTAAAGGTCAACACCAACACTTTGAAATGTGCTCCTATGCATACTATTTTGAGGAGTAGCCCTCATTGAACTCTGTGAGGACATACATAAGACTGTGCTGGAAAAGACGGAAAGAGCCATCAAGGCTGTATTTCTATACACACTTGAGCATAGTGGCACTTCCTGAGCAAAAGTGTATAAAATTGTACTACAGGTCTCATTGGAATAAACGGAACAAGTTGCAGCTAACCAGTCCCTTTAATGGGCTTTATTGGATTTACACCATGATGTCTGTTTCAACAGAACATTTTGGCCAGGAGTCAAATAATCTCAAAACTAATTCTGTGCTCCTATAGGTATTAGGGCTCACATTTCTTGAACTGCAGCTCCTGCCCATGTCACATAATGAACCACTTTTGAAAAGTGACAGGACTTTCAATAGTAGTTTGATACAGCAACAGGATTTGTGGCTTAAAGGGAGCTTAAAGAAAAGTTTGTGACATGCCCAAGGCATTGCATGTGCATATAAGTGAGTGCTTTGGAAAACTACAATTCTGGTTAAATCCTTGGTCTCTTCAGAGAAATCAGCCAGTCTTCAGACTGATAATACTGAGGTGTGCTAAACTAACATGATCAAAACAGATCTTTCTTTAACTAAAGACCACAGTAGTGAAAAGCAAAAAGAGAAGAGAAGCATAAAGTGCTTTTTAAAAGTCAGTGCATCATCATCATCATCATCATCATCATCATCATCTTGGTTTGTATTTTTATTCTGCAACAATATAGAGTAACATATTAGCTTTTCTTTCTGCAAGCTTGATAGCTGAGCTACCAAAGGATTGAGATGGACAGCCAGAGACTTTTTAGAAGGGCTTGAAGTTAACTCATTTGCAAAACAAGGCATGACTGAGATCTCATAAGACCTGGCTACAAGATTGCCTTCTTTTCCTCCACGGGGAATACTGATCCAGGAAATGAATGGTTTGCATCATATCTCTACAACTAAAGTGAAACAAAGTATGCCTGACACTTTCTCTGTTTGACTATGCAAAGCGGATGCTTAGCTGTATTTGCCTTCTTCTTTCCATTTAGATTACTCTTATTATTATCAGCTTGGCTAAAATTCTGATTGTTTTCTCACTCTCCAATTTTCTTTTAATGCATCAGAAGAATTCAAAGTAAGTGAAGTATGAAGGGTTGGAGGCAAGTACGAAGTTTGGGGTGCAATCCACTACTTTAATAGCAGCCACTTGAATTGCTTAATTTTTTTCTTTTCCAGTGTCTTATTTCCCCACTTTATTTTAAAATTTAATTTATTAACTGAGTGTATTGTTCCACCATAGAACTGAATAGTGAATTAATGAAATTATTCTTACAACTCTGGAGGCTTTCCTGCATGGTCACCCCAAATACTTCTACACATTCTGCAAGTCTAATGCACTGTTAGGATCAGCCAGAACTTGAACCAGAAACTTATTGGTTTGTATGCCGGTACATTTTGTGGTTGACCACTTGAGGCTATGATTCAACATGTTCCAGTCCCATGTCCTATGAAGTTGCATGAAAACAGGGACAGCAACACGCCGTTACCCCATGGGCCATGCCATGCCATGGTGACATGAGAGGTAACCACAGAGTTGTATGAAAGTGAGGACAATGGGGCACCTCAGTAGATTGACATGAGGACACCAGGGTTTGGTTTCTTCAGCTTACCATATGCCTGGATTTCCTTTTTCTGGCAAGAGGTAGTTAGAGGTGAAAATGTTCCTTTCCAGACAGTGTTCACATTTCCACTTTACGAAACAAGGGAATTGTGATAGTTAACATTTTCACTATGTTATGTTTTTTTTGAGAGAGGCTATAGCTCTCATGATTTGATCATGTAATGTGTGGCTAACCACTTGGGAAGTATTATGAACTAAATAGGGTAGCCTAGATGGCTTATAATCTGCCGAGCAATTTCGGAGTATCTGCTTCTAAAGAGAACTTTTGCGACGGACACCATGCTGAGTCTACAGGAGTTTGTGACAGATTTGTAAAAAATTTTTAATTCTGAACTAAAAGATTGGGAACTGTGTTAAAACTACCATTCGTACAGTCTATTATTTAAAACAGTGACTCCAAAAACTATCCAGCAGTCTACTGGAGTAGGCTCCAAAGTTTAGAAAACATTGCCACTATGTTGGTTCACCACATTCTCCATTCAATAGTACAGCCAGCATAGGACATTTTGCCACTTGAGACAAAACAGAAAATGCTACCCTCCGCTGTCACCAAAACCAACCCCTGCCCACCAAAGCAGCCTCCCCTTGCTGAAGCCACTCCCCAAAGCTGTCACTGCCTGCCACCACCTCCCCCCACTGCTGTCTGTCAAAGACACATCCCGCCCCACTGCCTTCAGGAGAAAAAAAGGAGGCTAGAGAGGATCAGTTGGTGGCAGCCACCACAACAGTAATAGAGCCGTCCATGGTTAAAGAGTGCCTTTCTTTATTGGCCAACTCCACAATTCTCTGATTCTATGAATTCCCTAAATCAACAATTAAAAAGCCATAAATTATGAGGGGAGAAATGCTGGTTCATGGCCACAGTTTCCCTAATACCTGTTTCAGTCACCCCCCCTTTTAATGGCAGGATAGTGACCTCATGTTGCTTTGTATAAAATCATACTGTATTTGGTTATCAGATGACAAGCCGCTTGAGAATGAAAACAGTGTTTCCTAGCAGGTGCCACATGGGTGATCTGAGCCAATCAGGGATTGTGTAGTAAATAGAATTCTCTTATACGGCTATTTGGCCAAAGTGATTTGGCTGTGTGATGTTTCAACCAAAGTCAACTCAGGGTGAAGGCAATGCTTCCTGAACCGGCAATCTCTTTTAATAACAATCATAAGGAGGAGAGGGAACACTGGGGCACTTTTCGACTCTTCAGAAAATCCTCATGAAAATGACACCCCCTGCATTTAGGCTCAGCCGTATGGGTGAGAAAGATGAATGTAAAGAGTGGAGGCAAGGTTCTGAGACAACTTTGCTTTCCCTAATACAAAAGCTCATTGTCTCACATGTTTCCAAATGGGAGGGATGCACATTAATGGCAAGTGGGATATATTTGTTTTCCCACCAAGATTGACACCAAGTTCCAAAGGTCAAGCATCGTCTGATACCAGCTTAAGCCTCACTTTCCCACAGGGGATGGGTTACTATGAGAACTGACCCAGCTGCCTGTCCATCAGCTGGGGAATTTCCTTACACATCTTTTGTGTAAGAGCTGAACTTGTTAGAAGATGATAATTAGCCAGGAACTGGAATCTTTTCCATCCTGTGTGGGCAAATGGGCCTGAGGCAAATAAGCACAGGATGGATATTCAAAAGCAATCACTCTGTGCCTTAATAATTCAACATTTCATTTCCTTCCATCCCCTCCTCCTTGCATGCCTGGATTAAGAGTGACAAATAGAATACAGCTCTGTTTGGTCACTTCCCTGCTTTTTTTGTCCTTTGTTCAACCAGCCCATCAGCCCTCCAGACCATCTTTCCAGATACAACACATGTTGAAAATGCCAAACTTTATAGCAGTGTCTGAGAAGAGTAAGCAGTCAGATATATTTCACAACCTTGCAGGGATTCCTGTAGATCAGTGCCTATTTGCACATCATATTGGCCCGAGAATGGCATTTTCCTTCCTCTTGCCCATATCACAACTAGGCATTCTTGAGAGATTTGATCTTTGTGAATTCCAGTGTGTAGTGGATTTGATCTGCACCTCCCTAGCTAATGTGTGGATTAAAACGTAAATGTCTGTCAGATTTTGCACTGCTCCTCGTACTGCTGTGATGCAGTTCTCAGCTTACAGCACAGGTATCAAAATGTGTTTTAGAATGTGCCTTTTGAGAGAGAATACATTTAGAAATATGTGTTTTTAAACAGTGTGTGTTTCAAAATGTAGGTCTTAATACAAATTTTCTTGTGGATAAAAAAAAAAAAGCAGATTAAGGTAGAAATAATATAGGACAGGTGCATAAATGAACAATTTGAAAAGTGACAGGAACCAGAAACGGACTGATTAGGGATGGGTGTTTCATAGCCAGCAGTGACCTGGGTTAAGCACAGATATCACATAATTCACCCCAGATCTTCTAGTTACCCACGGCAAGTCCTAATATAATGCAATCTTGCATTCAGCCGAGACCAAACTTGCTGAAGCATCAAATCAGTTATTTCCAACTAGCTCTCACTTGATTGAAGGAATAACTTCCAGTTGCACAGAAAAAGGACTAACTTGTCACTCACTGAAGCAATTCACCTGTTCTGAGACAGCCACAATTGTTTTAGAGTGGAAGCAGACGCTTTTGAAAATAGAGGCTGCAGAACATTATGGAGGAGGTCTGCAAATGATTGTGGCTAAGCTGCAGATATGTCTTCTGTATAACTGATGGGGGTTGTTAGGATATATTTTAAACAAAAAAAAACCCCAAAACCAAAATTATCGCAGGAGACAGGTTAAAAATACCGAAGCAGCTTAAATCTTAAGAAAACATTTAGCTAAAATGTTTGATTGGATGCATGATGATGGCAAGAGGAACATAGGGAGAAAGAAATAATCCACTGTACACCCAGGGAAAATAAGTTCATGGTTTGACATACAGTGGAACCTCGGTTTATGAACACCTCGGTTTACAAATTTTCGGTTTACGAACCCCGCGGACCCATCTGGAACGGATTAATTCACTTTCCATTACTTTCAATGGGAAAGTTCGCTTCAGTTTATGAACGCTTCAGTTTATGAACAGACTTCTGGAATCAATTACACCCATGGTTCGGGTTAAGTACGCTTCAGGTTGAGTACTCTGTGGACCCGTCTGGAACAGATTAATCCACTTTCCATTACTTTCAAGGGGAAAGTTCGCTTCAGTTTATGAACGCTTCAGTTTATGAACAGACTTCCGGAACCAATTACACCCTTGGTTCGGGTTAAGTACGTTTCAGGTTGAGTACTCTGTGGACCCGTCTGGAACAGATTAATCCACTTTCCATTACTTTCAAGGGGAAAGTTCGCTTCAGTTTATGAACTCTTCAGTTTATGAACAGACTTCCGGAACCAATTGTGTTCATAAACCGAGGTACCACTGTAATGGTATGGGGTAGGAATAGAGATGCACAAATCTGTCAAGTCAATTTCCTCTAAGTTTCTTATTTTTAAAATCTTAAGTTCAGTTCTCCATATTTCCACATCATTTTGCATTTTAAAATATGTGCTCATGAGAATTCATCAGCATTCTAGTGTGAATTTCTCTGAATATATACATTTGTGTGCAATTTTGCCTAATATGCACATTTGTCCAGAGCAGTGTTCCCAAATACATTTTGTGTGCTATTTTCACTCATTTAGCATGGGGGAGAAACTCTACCTGAATAAATATATTTTGGTATTTGTTACCTGGCTGGAGAACTGCGTTACGAAATTCAGAGAAGTGCAAATTTCAAAGGATGGCAGTTTTGGTTTGTGTACTGTTTCTGAAAGTGCGAATAAGGTAAATTCACCTTTAAATGAGAACTGAATGAAATTGATCCCCCATGCCTAGGTAAGGGGATAGGTTCTTAAGTAGCAAGTGTCGAGTTGTCATTTCCGTTTTCCCTTGCGAAAGATCCTTCAAACACAGCAGGTGAAATGATAGAGCTTTTAACAAAATTGATTTTCTCTCCCCCCCCACCCCAAATCTCTCCCCCCCACCCTTGAAATGGCATGTCATTGACCCTTATTCATAATGGTGTTCCTACTAGTGCTAGCTTGAGTGCGATAATTGCTTTTCTTCATAGACTGACCGAGGCACCAGCCTGTGAAGTATATGTTAAAGTTCAAATTACGCAGCCTTTGTTCTTTGCTTAGCCCTACCTGCTCTGAATATGTAAGAAAAGAGGGCAAGGAATAAAATGAGTTACAGTTAAGAATTATTTCAGGGTTGAATGGAGGGAGGAATAAATTTCCTTACTATTCTCTCTCTCTCTCTCTCTCTCTCTCTCTCTCCCCAAAATAAATATAGAGGCTACATTAAATGAGCCAGCATCAACGGGCCCATCAGGATTTCGTACTAGAATATCCTGACCTCCTTTCCTCTTAATTTTTCCCCACCAGATGGATTTCAGTTCTGTTCGTGCCCTTTATTGTGGTTTCCATTGTAGCAAAACACATGGTAGCAAAATCCCTGTTCAGCACACCATGTGATTTCACACTGTTTGATGTTTACAGGGCTTCATTGCTAGTGGGCGAAGACACTAAATGTTAAAAATGTTGAACTGTCACCTACCTATGATTTAACTTTCATGTTAAAGGTCAGCCTTATGCATATTTTTTTCCCTTTATGCCCACTTTTCTTGAAAACGTGCATTCATTATAATTTGCAATACTAATGAAAGACACACACCATTAAGAATTGCAGTATGTGGGGTTGGGGAGGGGAGGAATGTCTTACACCCAGCACCTACAAATAATTAACTTGGGCATGGAGGTTCGCATTCTTTCATTACACTCACTAGATTAAACAGTCTACTTATTTGTATTTTGAAAAGTGCAGTGTTATTTACACCATCACAAGTTTAAACTTTCAGCAGTGTCTTGACTTCCTCTCTGGATGCCGAGTGCTGTTAGCAGTCAAATATGCCTAGCACTAAATGTTGAGCACCTAATGGTCAAGGGTCCCTTTACCTTTACAAATGTTGAGCACTGCAGTCGTGTGTTATTTTAAATTTAAATTTACACTCCTGCCTTTCAGTCTTCTGGGGCTTGCAAGGTGGCTTATATGATAATCCTAACAGGAAAAAGAAGAAGAATTAAAAGTTAACAAAACTGCATTCATTTTGAACAATTAATAGCGAAGGTACTAAACCTATTAATCACTTTGCTGGCCTGTAAATGGCAGGCTTGCCAAGGGAGTAGGGGTGGGTGAGAAATTCAATTCAGTTGACATTTAACAGTGAACCCACCTAATTCACACTTTGCAAAACAATGCACAAACCAAAATACAACCATCCTACAAAATTCACACTTCTCCAAATTTTGAGCCCATGTTTAGGCACTAAAATACAGTCATACCTCGGTTTAAGTACGCCTCAGTTTGAGTACTTTCAGTTTAAGTACTCCGTGGACCTGTCTGGAACGGATTAATACACTTTCCATTACTTTCAATGGGAAAGTTCGCTTCAGGTTAAGTACGCTTCAGGTTAAGTACACTTCAGGTTAAGTACGGACTTCCAGAACCAATTAAACTCATACTTCGGGTTAAGTACGCTTCAGGTTGAGTACTCCGTGGACCCGCCTGGAACAGATTAATCCACTTTCCATTACTTTCAATGGGAAAGTTCGCTTCAGGTTAAGTACGCTTCAGTTTAAGTACTCCGCAAACTGTCTAGAACGGATTAATCCACTTTCCATTACTTTCAATGGGAAAGTTCACTTCAGGTTAAGTATGCTTCAGGTTAAATTCAGACTTCTGGAACCAATTGTGTACTTAAACCGAGGTACCATTGTACACTAAAATGAATTATTTGAAGACTATATTGGCTCACCTTGAATTGAGGCCATTACTTTTAATCCCTCTCACCCACAAATTCACCCCCCCCCCGTGAATAGGGGCAGACTGGTAAATCTCCCTTTCATCCAAGGACATAAAAAGAGCCTGGTGTTTATGGCCAATATCGCCATGTGGTCCAGCATCCTATTCTTGTGGTGGCCAACCAGATGCTTATGGAAGCAAGGCATGTGCACAAGAGCACCCTCCCCACTCATACCATATTGACCTGAACATAAGCCGCATATGCCCCCAAATTCCGACCATGAAAAGTTAAAGTGCACCTTAAATTCACAACCTTACGGTATGCAGCCAGGAGTGTGGGGCAAACAGTGCCAGGAGCGTGGTGAAGTGGCAGCCGCCCCATGCGTAGTCCTCCATCCTCTCCCCCAAGGCTGGGAAGGGAGAGAGCAAGGAAGGGGTGGCTCCCCCCCGCCCAGTATGCAGCCAGGAGCAGTGAGGTAGGAAGCTGCTTATATTTGGGTAATTTTTCTTTTTTACTCCCCCCCCTCCAATTTTAAAGGTGCGGCTTATATTCGGGTGCGGATTATATTCGAGCCAATACGGTACATGCTAACTTCCCGGGGTCAGGACTGCCCTGGCTCCCGCAACATTTGAAATGAAGGGGCCGGGCCCCAACAAAGTGTGGCGGCAGCTGTGCACACATTCTGCAGGGTGCACACGCTGCGTCATCAAACCCTTGGCATGTGTATGCTCCATCACCATGGCCCACTACATGGGCAAGTGACATCAGCATGCAAGGGTGGTGGTGATAATGTAGCATGCTCATGCTGGGGGTGGGGGGCATGATGACGCAATGTTTGAACTTCTATTTATAAGCTTTGTAATTTATTTTGAACGCATCCAGTCTGTGAGAAATGAAGAACAAGCTTACCTGTCCGATGGGTATGTTTTGAATATGGTATACTGTATACTGCAGAGGTCTTGATTTGTTGGGGTTTTGTTTGGTTGTTTGAAATAATGACTTTTCCTTTATTTACATTCTTTCTTTCTTTTTAAAACTACTTTATGGGCTGCCAGTCTTACGTTGTGTCAAAAAAAAAAAATCCTTCCAGTAGCACCTTAGAGACCAACTAAGTTTGTCATAGGTATGAGCTTTCATGTGCATGCACACTTCTTACGTTGTGTCAGGTTGTGTTTTTTTTGAAGTGTATCATTGTTTTGACAGCTGTAATATTTTGTCTTTTTTATGTGTTTTCATAAAATGTAATATTATATACACACATATTTCTCTCTCTCTCTCTCTCATCTATCTATCTATCTATCTATCTATCTATCTATCTATCTATCATCTATCTATCTATCATCTCTCTCTCTATCTCAGAATTCCCATGACTTAGTGCTACTGCTGAGCCTCGGGGGGGGGGGGGAGGTTCTTGGCAGCCCTTGACACAACAGGATACCTGTTGGGGTAGTGAGCTTCTCCCCACAGCAGTTTTTGAGTGGGCAAGCTTTCCCCTCCCCAATTTCTCCATTTCTTTTCTCCAAAAGCAGCTGGTGGAGAGGTGATATACTTTCCCCCACCATGGGCACTTGGGACTGCCGTGTCTTTGCTGGTGAGTGGGCAACTAATTACACAGTGCTGGTTGGGGGCACCCAGAATGCCTCAGAGCAGCAGTGGGCAACACCTGCCCTCTTCAGCCAAGAAACCAGTGCAAAAGTGGCTAGCTGAGCAACTCTGGTGAAAACAGGCCTGAGTGTTTCTGACTAGTGTCATGCCTCACATACTTCACGGTCCCTTTCTTCAGTTATATCCCCCCCCTCCCCCGAATGATTTGTATATTTTACTGATTTTTTACATCTGTATTATTAAAACATATATAAAAGAGTGGTGGGAGCATATCCCACTGCTGGTTGGAAGAGCACCAAGCACTCTGACTAGCATTACATAACACACACACACACACACACACACACACACACACACACACACACAGCCCGCCTCTCCCTCTGGAGAGAGGTCACTTTGCTGTTCCACTTTGATAAAATGCAGCTGTTAAAATCAGGACTCTCTCTCTCTCTCTCTCTCTCTCTCTCTCTCTCTCTCTCTCTCTCTCTCTCACACACACACACACACACACACACACACGCACCATTTTGGGGTACCTACGTATTTTTACACCCTGAAACAGCAAATTTCTGCAGCTGCAAATTTGACCCCAAACTATTAAATTCTTTCAGTAGCACCTTAAAGACCAACTAAGTTTATATTTAAAACACCATCACTTACAACAAAATCTAAACCATGCTGAAAGGAGAGCCATAGAAAATCTCAGGAACAACCCAGACATTATAATTAAAGAGGCAGACAAGGGTGGAGCTGTCGTCATCATGAACAAAACTGATTACATCCAAGAGGCCCACAGACAACTTTCCAATACTGCCTTTTACATGAAATTGGACTCAGACCCCACACAAGCATACAAAAAAGAACTGAACAAGATTGTCAAGGAGCTACCCCTACACATCCAAGAACAGATCCTCACAAACACACCAGCGGAACCTCGACCAGGAACTTTCTACCTTCTACCTAAAATACACAAACCAGGAAATCCAGGACGCCCCATCATCTCAGGTATTGGCACCATTACAGTGGGTGTTTCCGGCTATATGGACTCTGTTCTGAAATATGCTATCAGTGCTCCCAGCTACGTACGTGACACCACAGATTTTCTGAGGAAAATACAATCTTTGAACAATCTTCCTAACAATACTATACTAGCCACTATGGATGTGGAATCTCTATACACCAACATCCCACACAATGATGGTTTACAAGCCATAAGGAACACCATTTCAGATAAAACCACAGCGGACTTTGCTACCAAACTCTGCCACTTTGTCCTTACCCACAACCACTTCAAATTTGGTGATGACCTGTTCCTCCAGATCAGTGGCACAGCCATGGGCACCCGCATGGCCCCACAGTATGCCAACATCTTCATGGCAGATTTAGAACATCGTTTCCTAGACTCCTACCCACTCAAACCTCTCTTGTACCTACGATACATTGACGATATTTTTATTATCTGGACACATGGACAACAGACCCTGGAAACCTTCCACCAGACATTCAATGACTTTCACCCCACCATCAACCTAACAATGAACCAATTCATGCAAGAAATACATTTTTTGGACACTACTATAAAAATACAGGATGGACGTATAGACACCACCTTATACAGAAAACCAACTGACCGACAAACATATCTACATGCTTCTAGCTACCATCCCAAACATACCAAACAATCCATCGTATACAGCCAGGCCCTACGTTACAACCGTATCTGTTCCAACTCTACAGACAGAGAATCTCACCTAAGAGATCTACAGCAAACCTTTTTAGAACTAAAATATCCACCTGATGAAGTTAAACAACAGATCAACAGAGCCAGACTGATACCTAGGGAGAACCTGCTGCAAGACAGACCCAAAAAAGAAAATAACAGAACACCACTAGTCATCACATACAGCTCCCAAGTTAAAACAGTACAACGCATCATCAGAGATCTACAGCCTCTCCTGGACAATGACAGCTCCCTTTCTCAAGCTCTGGGAGGAAGACCTTTCATTGCCTACAGACATCCACCCAATCTTAAACAACTCCTCACCCACAATAATACAACCACCAGACTTAACATGGACACTGGTACCAGAGCCTGCAATAAACCCAGATGCCAACTTTGCTGCCACATACACCCGGACAACATCATTACTGGCCCCAACAACATCCAACATACCATCTCAGGACTATTTAATTGCTCATCTTCTAACATTGTGTATGCCATCAAATGCCAACGGTGCCCTTCAGCTCTCTATATTGGACAAACAGGCCAAACCCTACGCCAAAGGATAAATGGACATAAATCTGACATCAGGAACCATAAGACTGAAAAACCAGTAGGAGAACACTTCAATCTCCCAGGACATTCTATACAAGATCTCAAAGCAGCTGTTTTATTACAGAGAAATTTCAGGAACAGACTGGAAAGAGAAGTTGCTGAATTGGAAATCATTACCAAGCTTAAAACCATGGAAGCACCTGGGATGAATAGAGACATCGGATTCTTATCTCATTATGCATGATCAAGCTCTCTTTAGCACCTCAGCCCAGGACTAATTGCAGCCATCAGCAGCCATTATCAGCCATCTCCAGGTTTACCACTCCCATCAGCCCACCACCCATTCCCACCCACCCCCACCACCCTCTGTATATATATAGGGTCTGACACTTCTGTTTCTAGTGTATCTGAAGAAGTGTGCATGCACACGAAAGCTCATACCAAAATATAAACTTAGTTGGTCTTTAAGGTGCTACTGAAGGAATTTTTTTATTTTGATTCGACTCAGACCAACACGGCTACCTACCTGTAACTATTAAATTCTTGTTTCAGCTTCAAAGCAGATGTGAACAGGAAAAATTGGGACCCCTGCTGGAATGCATTTAAGGGTGTGTGTGTGCAGTAATTCATACAGGGAAATGTCCTTTAGAATTGACAGTCTTATTCTCGGCTATCTCTATTCAAGTAGAAAATATCTCTCCTGGTCATTCAGCCACCCCAGACATGCAGGGAATGGTGCCCAAGAAAGGGTTTTTTTTTCTGAGGCAGCCCCTAAATCATGGGACTCCCTCACAATGAGGTGCATCCAGCTTCTGCCATATGCTGAAAATGTCTCTTCACCCTGACCTTTGGCAGTTAAGGATATTTATGTATTTATTGGTGAGACCCACTTCTTTTTTATTGTATGCTTATATTGTTCCAACTTGTTCTGAAACCTTATGGTGAAGATCAGGCAATAAATCTCATAAGTAAATAAATAAGATGCGGTGAACATTTGCTGACACAGCAAGATTCCCCAGGACAGGAGTGTTGAACCTGGGAGTGTGCAGAACAACATTAGCCTGACATTAGAGGCAATTGCAGCTGTGAATCTGCTGCAAGCAATTAAAACCTTCTCAATATGTTACTTTCCTATACTATAACAATATCCTTGTGCAGTACTTCCTATGTAGCATTGCATGAAAATGTCTGCTCTTGTACTGGCCAAAGTCAGTTAATCCATCTATCCATCAACCCATTAATGCTTCTCTCTGCAAAATTCATGATGTTTCTGACAGGCCTGTGAAGAGTAGGGCAGGTTAAAAGCAGCCTAATGAAACACTCCATTACAAACATACCTGACTCGTCCCCATCTATCCCAGTCATGATCAATATATCTGCTATGTGTAGACTCTCAATTAGATCAGAATGTGATCAGAATGAGCATGATGTCAGGGGCAGGTAGGGTCGAGCTGGGGGGGAGAGACCATTCAACTCATTGGATCCAGTGTCTTAGCACAGAAAAACTGAAAGTATTAAAAGTTTGCCTCTCTCGGGAGGACTCCCAAATTACATTTCCAGTAATGTAATGCAGGAGCAGGTTCTCTGATCTACCACCAAATAAATAACAAAATTGTTGTCTGTCTGCACCAAAATGTCCAGTGCTCCTGCTTTTGCTATTAACCCTCAAAGGGGGAAGCACTAGAAGGCTACCTGGGAATGAAGTAGTGCACCATGTTGTGTCTCACAGGCTTAGCAATGGCTCTAATAGCCGTCACTGTTACTGCATCCAGCCATCACCAGATTTAGGTTGGTGCAGGCAGTTCCTCCGCACAGGGCACCGGGGGGAGGTGTGCAAAATTGAGAAGACCCATAATTGAGAAGATCCATTTGGGGGTCACCAAAACTTGGACTCACTCAAGACGCCATATTATTAAAGATTACAAAATCCACTCCCGATCCAGCTAGTGTGCTTCCATGCACACTCTAGGACTTAGTCCTTCTATGGCAGGGGTGGGGATGTGCCCAAGGGCTGAATTCTCTTCTGGGTGACCTTCTGAGGCACACTTGACAGTGGGAGGCAGGGCAAAAAGTAGGTGGAGCAAGGGATGCAAATTTTATCTCTGTACAGTTGGCTTGTTCCTATATACCTGTCCATTCAGGCAAGCAAGAGGCAGTATCAGAGTTTCAGGACACATCCAGCCAGAGAAACTCAAGGAGGGTGTAGAGCAGGACCAAGGACAGTTGCAGGGGGCAGATAGAACGGTCTGGAGGGCTGTATTTGGCCATGGGCCTGAAGTTGCCCACCCTTGCTGTAGAGAAAGGGAGTGTATTTCTGTGGTAGAGCACATGCGGACATGCACAAGGTCTTAGGGTCAGTGTAAAGGATCAGGGTGTGTTTAAAATGATTATAGAATGCCTCCTCTGAAGCCCAAGAGAGCCACTCGCAGTCATAATAGCTAATACTGTGCAAGATGGACAAATAGCTTCACTAGGCAGCTTCCTGGGTGGTCCTGTTGGTGTCCCTCAGCTGAGACGTAATGGAGTGGAAGACCATTTTCAGCTGTTCCCCTACAGCCCCCTGTACTCCCCCAAATCTTCTTTAGGGGGTTAAGGGACCCCTTAGGTCAGTGTGAGAAGTAGCTCAGAGGGCTGCAGGACAAAGAGAAATCAATGAAAGTCCTCTCGCCATTCCATGCACAGAACCCTCTGCCATTTTATGCAGGAAGGAGGAGGAACCAGTTTTTATCATTTTGCATCTGGTGTAGCAGGCTCTTCTATGCTATTTCGCTTTATGGAGACACATCAAGGCTCATCTAGTCAATTTGTGCAGTTACACAGGGATGAAAAAGTAATACCTACTCCTCTCCATATCCCTTTCAATTTCCCCCCTTTTTGGAACTAAAAAGTGAACAAGATTGCTGCGGGAAGAGAAGCACTATATAGCTTTTGTATGACTTGTTAGTCATGGTGCTGGAGGAGACTCTTGAGAGTCCCATGGACTGCTAGAAGATCAAACCTATCCATTCTTAAGGAAATCAGCCCTGAGTGCTCCCTGGAAGGACAGATCGTGAAGCTGAGGCTCCAATACTTTGGCCACCTCATGAGAAGAGAAGAATCCTTGGAAAAGACCCTGATGTTGGGAAAGATTGAGGGCACTAGGAGAAGAAGACAACAGAGGATGAGATGGTTGGACAGTGTTCTCGAAGCTACGAACATGAGTTTGACCAAACTACGGGAGGCAGTGGAAGACAGGAGTGCCTGGCGTGCTCTGGTCCATGGGGTCACGAAGAGTCGGACACGACTAAACGACTAAACAACAACAACAACAACATGACTTGTTAGTGTTTCGGTGGTGCTTTAAATATTTGTTATTATTACATACACTCAAATATATATGCACTTCAAGGCAGAAGTGGCCAATGTGGTGCCATTCAGAAGTTGATTGACTGCAATTCCCATACTACCTTTGGCCCTGCTAGCTGGCACTGATGGGAACTAACACCTAAGAGCCTCTGGTGGGCACCATGTTGGCTATCCCTGCTGTAAAGGATATTATTGTCTGATAACTTTATTGGGGTCACCTGTGGTATGCTTTCCAGTTTAGTTTGCAATTCCATGACTCATACCTTTTTTTGCTCTGCATGCCTGCTGTGCTGGTACAGGCTCATTTCGACTAGCTATGATTGCTTGCTATGCCTGAAGAGTGTGAGTCACAACCAGCCCAGGGCAGCAAGAAACAAACAACATGGAGGACACAAGGGCTGGCGAGAGCTCACCCTGTGCGGTAAGTTAGCCTGAGAGGCCATTAACCTTGAAATTGAATGGATCTTTTTGTTTGCTGTTTCATTAAACTGAGCAGCTGTTGAAAACCAAGTAAATGTGTTCAATTTTATAAATTTGGGAGTGGGGAAAATCTCTATCATTTTTTAAAAATAAATCTTTATATACATATTTTTAATTTGCATCTGGCATTTTCTAACTTCCCTTAGTCTTTCCGAAACAGACACTTAAGGCTCCCCACATAGCCAATCACTGCTGTATTTCATGCACAGAATTTCTATCTATCTACATGCTGCTTTTTAGTCTGGCAAACTGGAGCACGGAAACAGTCTCTTCTTACAGCTATCATTTTCTACTGTAGCCAAGGATGCTTCGGGAATAACTGTTGGTGTTGCCACATTAGTTCCCCCCCCCTTCTGCAACAATTGCTGTGCCGCTTCCTTTCTCCGTTGGGCATCATACGATCAGAACTGCATTTTGCCAGGATTTGCCTTGGTATTGTGCAGCAACAGTGACGATAGTTCATGCATAATTCAAATATTGTGCATTACAATAATGCGAGGATTGAAAAATACTAGTATCTTGGAGTAAAAGGTAATTTATAGTTCTGTCATTTTCAGGAATTTGAGCTAAAACATTACTTGGCTGCCGGTAAATTTGCATCTTCTTTTCTTTTCTTAAAAAAACTTTATTTAATGTTCTGGGATTTAGCATTTTTCTTTCCAGTGACTGGAATTGTCTGTAAAGCCCAGGGCTCTTACATCTTCTGCTAGTTCAAAATTGCTTGTCTTAGCTATTGCTCAAGAGCTTAGGCCATCCAGACTTGGATAGAGGCATGCTAGGGCCAACACACTTAATTGCCCATTGTGCAATTCACAAGGCAGGCTGCTCTACATCCCATGCAAATCTCACTGAAATGATGTGCATTGAAATTAAGGGCCAGCAGTGAATAGTAATAATTAGAATTTTTTTAAAAAAATGAATGAGTGCTTTCAACTGTAGTCTTTATCTTGATTTCCACAGATCTGTCATCTGTTCTGCAACATAGAACAGACCACGGTGTCCTTATGCAGAAGCTTCCAGGGATGTCCTTGGAAAATAGGGACACTAGGAAGGTCTGGAAGCCGAGGGTGGACTCTGCCACTGCATCCACACAGTCCCATCCCTGCTGCTGGGAGATTGAGCTGTGTGAGATGCTCCTGGTCTAGTGATGTCTGTCTTCTACCTATTTAATGCCTTTCTTGTGCCAAGCAAATACATTTTGTTTTACCAGGTCTTTTAATTTATGTGGCAGTTTAGTACTGTTTTAGTTCTGTGAATTTTTATTCTTCTGTTTTGTGGTTTCAATTGATTTAATGCAGCTGAGCTGCGCTCCTCGGCTCTGCTTTTAGAGTGGTTTGACTTTATTGTTGTGCTTTATTTGTTGCATTTTATTGCAACTTGGATGCATTTTAACTTGTTCTTGACCTTGTCTTGTAAACTGTCCAGAGCGCTTCTGTTACAGGGTGGACTTAGCAGACAGACGGCGCTCGCACTGCCACCAAAACTATTTGGAGCTTCATGAATAAGGCTGGATCTAGGAGCAGCCCCAGACTATGAACCTTGTCCAAAGCAGGCAATCACTATCTCTTGAGCCAGATGTGTCATTTTTTTACCCCTTTCCTCCATTCCCACTTTGCATGCTGCAATCCAGCTCTCTGATCAACTCCAGCTCTTGTTACCCTCCAACCAACAGAAAAACTACTACTTATCTTGGGTTGAGCCATTTCTGTTCTAGACAAGGCATTTCAGAAGACAAATGGAAAAGGCCATTGCACACACAGCCACCACCGCCCCTCGTTTGTCAGGGGCCCTCAAAGAAGTGCATCAGCTCATGATCTCAAGGCACAGGTAAGTAAATGTGGGGAGAGATGATCAGGAAGTGAGGTTCCAAGCTGAGAACAAAGCTCTCCGCCACACCCAACTCAGGCAGCTTCTCCATAAGGACACCATGGTGAATTCTCTGCTGAATTCTCTTTCTCTAACAGACAGATCCAGAGGTCCTAGTCTACTCTCTTGTCTTCTCATTCCCCATACAAGGTAGGGCTGGGCTATGGAGCATCACCAATGTGTGTGCATAACAGAAGGGGCTCACCAGGTGAGGTGGAGCCACTATACCAGCTTTCCTGCTATTGCATACTGGGTGGGAGAGGAGTGGGGCAGCACTGAGGTTGGTGTAGTGCAGTTTCACTGGCAGAGCCTCTCAGGTGCTCCTGCTGAATATTCAACATTGTTCATAACAAACAGCCTTGTACACAGCCCTTGGATGTGTGCCCTCCACCTGACGGTGGGAACAAAAGACATATTGCGGGCCTTTTTTTTGTTTTTGGTTTAAAGCTATTTTATTTCCTAGTTCAAACATGATACGGTTTTTTGTTATATCTGCAGAACTATCTGATTTTCTTTGTCTGCAGTTCAAAGTCACATACAAGAGTGGATCAGCCTCATATTTATATAAAATGATTTCTTGCTACACAGCCTCTGACTGGGTTGCATTAGCTAGCCTATAAAGGATCAAAACATACGCATTGAGTGGGAATATTACAGTGGGAATCTCTCTGAAATATACTGTTGGACTTTGATCACTGTTGTCGCTTCCTTTCGCAACCTGAAACGTGCTAGTCAAATGTTTTCTTTTCTTTTCTATATTAGCATTTTAATTGCTTAGATCCAACCAGCCACCAATATGGAAGGATGAATTCTCCTCTGAGAATCATGGCTTCATCCTCATTTAGATTGGAGTGGTCTGACCATTGTAGGGCTTCAGAGATGCCAAGGTGCTCTGATAAAGAGGTGTGGCAGCCATATAGGGATGGAAGAGAAATTGGATTCCATTCACATTGAAAGGCGGACTGACCTAATTCACACTTCCTGAAACAATATGCAAACTGAAAGCCAGCCATCCTTCAAAACTCACACTTCTCCGAATTTTGCCATACAGTTTTCCAGGTAAGTAATGGGCACAAAACTTCAAACACCTGGCTAAAGTGTGCATATAAATGCCTGTATTCGTGAAAATAACACAAAAAATGTACAATATTAGGGGAGTCAAAATTGCCTCAAATTGAGTCAAAATTGCCTCAAAAATATGTGTATCAGGAGAAATCAGCACTAAAATGATGAGTTTCAATGAGGACCCCCCCCCCACGGCCTGTCTCTATTCCACAAACTGATGTGGGACTGTGAAGAAATGAAGGCTGGGAAAATGCAAAACTTTAAGAAAACCAAAACCGACTGATTTTGAGGGGGCCTCAAGTAAACACAATCCCATACTCAAGTTGACAAGGTAAAGTGAATGGGCTTCCTCCATTATCTTTTAGGCCAATGTGTGCAAGGATGATGAGGTGAGTGAATTTGATCCCAGCATTGACATTGGAGTTGTTGCTCATGTTGACTCTCTAAGCCAGGCACCCCCAAACTTCGGCCCTCCAAATGTTTTGGACTACAATTCCCATCATCCCTGACCACTGGTCCTGTTAGCTAGGGATCATGGGAGTTGTAGGCCAAAACATCTGGAGGGCCGCAGTTTGGGGTTGCCTGTTCTAAGCAAACAGGCCCACATGAAGACCTCGCACTATTGGGCAGCTGGTAAGGACAAGACATTCCAGAAGGGCCAGATGGGCTGATACATAGGCTGTCTGAGCTCCCACCTCATCTATTATTCTGGCTTCTGGTGTCATTTGGTCATTCAGCAGCATGGATGCTGTGCTCAGAGATTTTGCTACCCACACTTTTTGGATGGGCTATGATGTCCACCAATGCAATGATTCTGGCAGCAATGCTAGGGAGCAGAGAGACTGTGGAGTTGATGACTAAGTGAGCCTTTTGTTGTGCCTGAGGTGTTTGTCAATACCAGGAAGCCTATTGGGGGCATTTAGCCTGACTCTGTCCCTGATGCTACAGTGTACATAAGAAGTACATTTATCGGTGTTAAACCCTGTCCTCAGCTTATCTGCATGAATGGGTGTATGCCATATCTACCACTGAAATGCGGCCCCCCAGAGGGTTAGTCCAGAGTAAATGTGGCCCTTGGCCAAAAAGTTTACCTACTCCTGATCTAAATAGAAAAATTACCCGTCAAACTGATACTCCTGTGCATCTAAAGGCTGACATTTCCACATGCGCGTGGCAGTTTCTTGATGAGCTGGTTGTGAGAAGTTTTCATGGTTTTCTCTGTTCTTCGGAGCTGGAATTTAGTTGATAAATTAAGATTGCTAAACTCAGGCGAGTGTTGCTTTAGCAGTATGATCTCCAAAGCACACAGGAAATAATTTCCTCAGATTGATAAATAACACAATAGGAACTTGCAATCCCTGAGACGGTAATGCATAAAAGGGCACATTCTTTGAGTCAGTCACCCACTAAATGAGCACCGAGCCTTTTACATTCTTAGGCAGGTAAGTCTTAACAGCTGCTTCAGTGGTGGGAGGCTAAACTTCCATGGGGAGCTGGATTTTAATTTACATTTTTAATAAAGGGCTGCACTAGTGAAGCCTGTTGTGTTTTTTTGTTTTCCCAACACGATTAGCTTATTCTTCCAAAATCCTGAACTTCTTTTTATCTTATTTTCTCATTGCAATTCTGTTTAGATATGGGATCAGTTTCATAAGACCACTCTGCCAGGCGCATTGGAATTGTTCATAATGATCATATCGTCTGTAGATTTGGGTTTGTTTGTTTTTAAAAAAATGAAAACCATGAGATACATCTTCTAATCACTGGGGAATGATTCAGACGGTCTCTTGATCATGACAATAATGCAATCTGGGCAGGGTTGGGGAGCAGCCATCCATTACATATCCATATGTTTGAAATACACTGGAGGTGGAATTGCTGCTATTAGCTGAAATGAGGGGAGGGAAATTTTTGATGAAGACTTTTCATTCTTGCCAATTTTGCAGGGGCTGAAAACAGTGGTGGAAGTTTTTTCCCATTCTGAGTGTGGGGGACGCTTCCTCTCCTCGCTCTTAATTGCTTAGTTACATTGCAATGTCGCCATATTTGATTGGTTATGCCATCCCTTATTGGCTGAGATCATGATGCCTAATTTTCTGGGATCCTATATCCAGGAGAAAGGACACAGGGTGGTATTTAACTAAATAATTGTGTGAGTGGAACCACTTCCACTTGTGCAGTGGGGTTCCTCTCTTTTTCCCCTCTACCCCACTAAATCTGCTCTGGGGTCCTTCCCAACCCTCCAGAGTAGTTTGGATTCTCAAGGGTTATGCACATGGGGAGGAAAGTCCTGTTGCTCAAGCAGAAGTCATTCTGCTCACACAGCTATTTAGCTTAATACTACTTACACTGCTTTAAAAGGATGGTGCTAAAGCAATTGTGGATTTGGCAGGAAAACATTTTCAGGCAATTTTGAAATAAATATGGGGAAGAGAGCTTAAGACCATTTGGCCCCTTGAGGGCACCATTTTTGAAATGTTCACTTGTGGTCGTTCTTATGAAGAACATGTGGTATGGAATTTAAATAGTTTCTCTCACTCTTAGGCTGCAATCCTGTACCCACTTACATGAAAGTAAGCCCCACTGAACTCAATGAGACTTACTTCTAACTAATGCATGATCCCTTTTGTTTTAAGAATTTCCTGTCTCTACTTTTCATTTTTAAAAAAAGGTTTGGGCAGCCTTTCCATCTGCTGTTCATCACAAGGATTTTGCATCTTCTTGACGGCAAGACTTAATTGGCACTCTGAGGACTTATTATCTCTTAATGTCTCCATAATTTTATATGCCTTTCTATATCTCTGAATCCTTTGCCAAACAATGTCATTGTTATCCTAGAACCCTCAAGCCAAATCCCACAAGCTGTTGCCTGAGTGCAGCGTCCCACAGGATCAGGCCATCAGATATTCAGGGCTGATGGTTTTTTTAATCAGAGAAAGGCACTCATCAGAAGTTTTAATGTGTGCGATTATAAACTATTGCTACACAGCTTTTTCTCAGGAACGCAAAAAGAAAAGAAGCATGTAAAAAATAATGTGCTTGACGGATGAGGGAAAGGCCCATACTTGAGGAAGTATGGGGAAGTCATAAGTTTAGATGGGATGTACAAGTGACATATCAAACATTATTTAATTTGGACCTTCTTGGAGTGCAAGTTTCACAGGTTTATTTTCTAACAGTAAAATTTATTGTTTAGCATTTCTACTGGGGGAAGCACCATTTATTGAATTAATTTGGGTTTGTTTATTTATTTCATTTATATCCCATCTTTATTTCCAAGGAACTCAAGGTGGTGTACATGGTTCTCCCTCCCCTCATTTAATCCACACCACAACCTACCCTGTGAGGTAAGTTAGGCTGAGAAGTCGTGACAGGCTTCATGGCAGTTTGAACCTGGTCTCCCAGGTCCTAGTCTGACATTCTAACTGTGACACCACACAAACAAATTCACTGTGTGAGCAAAATGACTTCTGCTCATGATATGGGACTTCTACTTCCTCTCCTTCTTTTGCATGTCCCCTGCAGCACCCCCAAATTAATTCTGGAGAATTGGGGAAATCCCCAGAGCCGATTTGGGGTGGGGTGCATGGCCGGAGGGAAGGGAGGGGAAATTCTGTTGCATGAGCAGGTCATTCTACATGCACAATGATATTGTTTACAATATTTTTATACCATCCTTCATCAAAAAGATATCAGGACAATTTATAGCATGTGTAAAAAAGGAATAGAAAACAATTATGCACACTTGTATACAAAGCAAAAGAATAAATCATATATAATGAAACAGGAAATAAAGTTGAAGAAGACTGAGCATAATACATTTGGAAATGCCATAAGAAGCAGGCTTTTCAATTCAATGTCCATTTAAAAGCCCGGTAAAACGGATGAGTTTTAAAATATATATAAAATATATCCACATACTGGTGCACACATGAGGCAGGGGAGGGGAGGGAGATTCTAGAAGAAAAGCACTGAGTAGAACCCTGACCAATTGGTTCAAGTTTGAAGAGAAAATGTTTGAGGCTAACTTCCTGCATCAATTCAACCGTGAAATGGACAGCCTAGGTAGGTGGTAGACTCTCCTTGAAGCTTATTGGTCACCTATTAGGGATGTTGCAATAGTGGATGTCCTGCATCGGCATGGGGTTGGGACAGGTGACCTTTGAGATTCTTTCCAGCTCTATGATTCTGTGATCCCCTTCACACTTTCTTTCAGTGGAAGGAGGTGGTCTTCTGAAACCATCTTTAGTTGAGCTATAGTAGACATCTTGTGCCGTTACAGTGGTACCTTGGTTCTCAAACCTAATCCGTTCTAGAAGTCCATTCCAAAACCAAAGCGTTCCAATACCAAGGCATGCTTTCCCATAAAAAGCAATGCAAATTGGATCAATCCATTCCAGACTTTTAAAAACAACCCCTAAAACAGCAAATTTACATGAATTTTAGGAAGTTTAGGAGGCTTTTAATGTTTAATAGATTATTTTATCTCATTTTTCTGTTGTAAGCCGCCCAGAGTGGCTGGGGAAACCCAGCCAGATGGGCGGGGTATAAATAAATTATTATTATTATTATTATTATTATTATTATTATTATTATTATTTATATAACAAGACCACTGATCCATAAAATGAAAGCAATAATCAATGTGCTATACTATAAAATAAATAAGACAGTATTTTAAATGATAAAAATAAAAATAATAAATTTCTTACCTGCACCGGTGATAGGCATTGTTTGGATGGGGGGCTTTTATCCATTTCCACAGTCACACAATCAATCAATCAATCAATCAGTAGCTGAACTGGGTTCCACACAGTCAAAAAAACTAATTAACCAAAAAAAGCCCCCAAAACAAAAATGCAAAATAAATAGCAAAAACAAAAGTGCCAAACTTAACCCGTTCCAGAAGTCCATTTGACTTCTGAAATAATCAAAAACCAAGGCACAGCTTCTGATTAGTGCAGGTGCCTTGGAAACAATAGCCAACAGCCACATTGGACGTTTGGCTTCCGAAAAACGTTTGAAAACCAGAACACTTCCGGGTTTTTGGCTTTTGGGAATCAAGGTGTTTGAGTATCAAGGCATTTCAGAACCAAGGTACCACTGTATTTTGAAGTGTGTGTGTGTGTAGGCTGGGGATTGTTTCAGAATCTGGGATAAAGGTTTTCTGTCTTCAGGTGTAAATCTTATTATCTTTCTGCTTAGATCATTCATAAAGGATAAAACTTCTTTTATAAGAGTACAACACATCCCCTCTGTATTTTACTAGCACATGATTCTGATATTGTGCTGAAATTCATTTACCATTCAACTGCAGATAATAACCTTTCCCATGGTTTTAATATGTACTTATCAGAATAGAATAGCAATGCTGTCAATTAATTGCAATAATTCTAGAATGTGTTATTATTGATGGAAATTTATTTACGCAAAAAACAAAAGCAAAACAAGATAAAGCAGTAGGCTACAGCAAAGAGAATTTGAACTCGATTCTGCTGTCAAGTTCAAAGGGGCACATTTGAAATATGTCTGCATTTTTATTTCATGGGCATTAAATGAAATGTTCATGGCATCTCATCAGCCCATACCCTTGACACCTGATTTGTGTTTATTAGGACGCTCAGGTAGGGAGAGAATTTGCAACTGATAAATTGCCAAGATGTCCCCAAAATTCCTTAGATTACATTGAAGTTGCAACCTTCAGGACACTTGGCTTAGAGTGAAGTGATTGATTGGGGAATTGAACTATGCAATCATGGCGTGCAAACCTCTGGAAGACTTGGTTCTTCATAGCCCACAGCTTTGTAGGGAAAAATAACACCAAAGTCAAAACCGGCACCCCGTTTCAATAATACCCCCTTAAAATCCTGAAACTAGTCATTGATCCTCTACAACATGAAATCTATGGGTTTGCTTCGACTTCAAATCACCCCAGTTTGTCTCATTATTTGGCTCCTACATACAGCCAATGCACAACCAGAGGATCCAAGTAATGAATTCTGTTAGCATACATCTTGCACAAGAATTTTAGTTTGAATAATGGAGCTTTCTCCTTTCTCCCCTCTCCTTTCCTTGTCCGTCCCCCCTGTGCTCCCTGAAATTGGATCGAGGGGCACAGAGGGAGGAAAGGGGGATAGTTTCTATCTGGCAAGCCAAAATACTTGCTCTGACTGATTACTTTAGTGTGACATTGAATCTCTCTCTCTCTCTCTCTCTCTCTCTCTCTCTCTCTCTCTCTCTCTCTCTCTGTGTGTGTGTGTGTGTGTTTGATTAAATTACATGGGTACATAGGAGTGAGGTGGTCTAATCAAAATTCATACCCTTTAAGGTAAAGGGACCCCTGACGGTTAGGTCCGGTCGTGGATGACTCTGGGGTTGCGGCGCTCATCTTGCTTTACAAGCCAAGGGAACCGACGTTTGTCTGCAGACAGTTTTTTCCGGGTCATGTGGCCAGCATGAC
The DNA here is from genome assembly GCF_965207765.1 of Zootoca vivipara. NCBI lineage: Eukaryota > Metazoa > Chordata > Lepidosauria > Squamata > Lacertidae > Zootoca > Zootoca vivipara. The sequence goes on along the minus strand of NC_142582.1, from coordinate 70,177,635 downwards.
TAAGCTACTTCTGGTGAAACCAGAGCAGCGCATGGAAACACCGTTTACCTTCCTGCCGGAGCAGTACCTATTTATCTACTTGCACTTTGATGTGCTTTTGAATTGCTAGGTTGGCAGGAGCTGGAACTGAATAAGGGGAGCTCACCCTGTTGCAGGGATTCGAACCGCCTACCTTCCAATATGCAAGCCCAAGAGGCTCAGTGGTTTAGACCACAACACCACCCGTGTCCCTTCAAATCATCAACTAAGGATGTACCATTGATAAATCTGTCAGTTTTCTCAGTTCTCAAGTTTCATTGACCACATTTTCACATCTGTGTTCCATTACCCCCGAATGTATGAAAGTTTTGCTTGGAGAACTACATTACAAAATTTGGGGAAATGTGAATTGTGAAAGGTAGCTGCATTTTTGGTTCACACACAGTTTCAGGAACAACAAATTGGGTAGAATTGTGTTAAAGAAGCTCCCACCCCTGCCCTCAATTTCTTTTAAGTCTGAATGAGAAATGGAATATGTGGATAACAATACACATGTGAAATGTGTTTCAAATTGCTTGAGATCACTCCTGTTTGATGAGGAGGAGGTCAGTATTCTTCCAGGCAGAATCTTTTTTTTTGTTTTCCCTGATGTTGCTGAACATGCATGATTCATGAACTGGTGCCCATAGATATTTTTGTTGCAAATTAAACTGTGACCCTTCCATTTTAGTGATAATGTAATTTAATGGAAAGCGGTAAGAGGAGCACTTTAACAAATATGCAGCAAAGTTAGCTCTCTTCTTTCTTTTTATAAAAGCAACCCTACATACTAAACAAAGCAGTGGCTGAGTGGAAAAAGTAAACCACATAATATATTCTGATTTAATTGCCTCCAATGCAATATATAGAATTAAGTGGTTCAAAATTATTCAGTGCTAGCTCCAAAAGAAGTACATTTTGGAACTTAAATGCTGAGATGTTTCATTTAATCTTGAAAGCTTTGAAGTGAATGTGAATCTGAATGATATTAGAGCTACCACACGAGGGGAATAATAATTTTCAATAAAGAACCATAGACGGAGAAATTGTACATTTTAGTAGCTTGCCGTATCTGCAGAATATACCAAGTGAAGACAGGTTGAAAGGAAAATGGTTTCCACATGAGAAGCACTTTGATCTGTTATTAGCAGGTAAACTAGGTGGCCTCCATTTTCTGGGCTTCCATATCCACAGCTAACGCCAAGGATCCATTCTTGAAGCATCTGAGGAAAATGCTTAGAGTCTGATTGGTTTCACTTCCCTTGAGTCCGTCTCTTCATATCATGTGGATGGTGGTTTAGATTGAACTCACAAGCAGCACCAGGTGGGATGGAAACTTTGCATTAGCTTCTGGGCAGGTGGGTTGCTGTGGATTACTGGATGGGAGAGGATTGAATTGGCGGGAAGGTTGGCATAGAGCAAACACACCAGCTGGAGTGGCTCCATCCGTGTGTTTGCACCACACCAAACTCTTCGCTACCTGGCCTCTCCTACTCTTCCTCCTGTGACCAACATGTCAGGAATCTAGTATGGTTTTATCCCACCCAACAGGGCACTTCTGATTAAACATCTAAAAAGGTCTACCATGGGCATGACCAGGCACCCCCAAACTGCGGCCCTCCAGATGTTTTGGCCTACAACTCCTATGATCCCTAGCTAAGAGGACCAGTGGTCAGGGATGATGGGAATTGTAGTCCAAAACATCTGGAGGGCCAAAGTTTGGGGATGCCTGGGCATGACCATTGCAGGAGCATTTGATGAATGAGGAGCATTTCACCTTCCTGTAAACTGATGTTGAGAGCAGGTGTCTATGGGGAGGAACAGAAGAAGTTGCTTTGGAATCTATGCTGTCCATCCATAAGAACATATGAAGAGCATGCTGGATCAGGCCGACAGACCACCTAGTCCAGCATCCTCGTCTCACAGAGAGAGGCCCAACAGATGCCTGTGAGCCAGCCATGACAGGCTTGCACAGATATCCTTAAAACCAACATCAGCTAGCACAAGCCACAAGAGTCCCTGCACCACACAAAGTAGGGTGCTTCTGTTCTACCTTGTCGCCTGTCACCCGGCAACATTTGCATCATAGAGTTGCAGAGCCTCCCACATCTTATGTGTAGTTTGATAGTCGTGGTAGAGAAGAGAGGCATGCACCACTTCCGACTCAGAGTCCACTGCTAAACCAGCATCAAATTCACCTCATGGCTGGTATTCTAGGGTGCTTGAAATGGCAATATCTCCCCAGCAGAAGCTCACCTTTTGGGGTAAAGGTGTGGAGTCTGCACAACAAATGATAAACTGGTGCACTGTTTTTGTCTGCAACTGAAGAATTTCCCAGATGATCAATGACACAGGAACATAAGAAGCTGCCATATACCAAGTCAGTTCATTGGCCCATTTAGCTCCGTATTGCCTACACCAGGAATGGGATGTCTATGGCATTCCAGATGTTGTCCCATCAGCTCCAGAGAACACGGAAAGAGGAATGATGGGAGTTGGAGTTCAGTGACATCTGGAGGGATACATCCCTGTTCTGTGCTGATTGGCAGCGGCTCTCCAGGGCTTTGAGGCAGAAACCTTTTCCAGCCCCATCTAGAGGTGCCTGGGATTGAAACTTAGACTTTTGGCATGCAAAGTGTGGGGTCTGATGCTGAGGTGTGGCCCTTCCCCAGTTTAGCAGTAGTGCTCTTAATGTTAAATCAAGCATCTCCCATAAAATGCAGAGGTGATGGAAGATGCTATTTCTTATGGACAAAATAAACTGTTTTGACATACTACCCAAGTGCTACACTTTCTGTTTTCTAGCAGGAAACTATGGGCCAATTTTTAAATGTCACGTACAAATTGTGAAATTAATGCGAAGCATGGAAAATAAATGACTCACAGAAATAATGATATCGGCATGTCTGTGATACCTTTTCATCTGGGGGGATCTCTGAAGTACTTTATAAACATTAATTAATCACAATGGCATCCCTTGAAACACATAAAGGGCTCGATGTGCTCTTTTCACCCACCTCTGAGCTCTGCAAACAGTTCTTTGAGAACTCGCTGCAGAAAGGCACAAAAGGCTGGGTATGGGAAGCCAAGGAAACCAGAGCACTCTGGGTGAGAGGAGTAGAACTATGCAAAAGGTAATAACAAGGGGGGCACATCACAGGGGCACAGGGGGGGCACAATCCCCCCTCTGAATTTCCTTTGCAGCAGATGCCGTGAAGGAACCCTCAGACAACATTCTGGACTCCAGAAAGTTTCAAAAAGCAATTTCAGGATTTCTTTCTTTCTTTCTTTTTAAAGAGGAATTTGGGAGTCAGTGAAATGGCATGCTTTCAGGGGGACATTTTATAGCACAATCATATGTGTACTAACTCAGAAATAGCCTCACTGTTTGCTGCACATGTTTATCTGTCCATGGAAACAGATGGTTTGGACATCTGATTAATTTTGACAGCTCTTCCTATATGCTAACAGCCCACCCGAACCTGGAAGAATGGAAGAGGAACTAGGCTTGAGAATCTAGGCCATGTTTACACTGTGCATTAGATAGCACTTAAACAGTCATGACTCCCCCTAAAGATTTCAGGGAGTTGTAGTTTGTTATGGGTACTGAAAGTTGTAAGAAGACCCCTATTCCCTCAGAAAGCTAGCATTTCTTGTGAAGAGGGATTGGTTGTTAAACAACTCTGGTAATTGTAAACCCTCACATTGTAGCCATTTAGATATGCTCCAAAACAAAACAAAAAACCCCAAACCTGACATTTTAAGGATGCTGTTTATAATTGTATTGTTACGCGTGAGGTGTGTGTGTGTGTGTATATATATATATATATATATATATATATATATATATATATATTCCTGATGTAAGCCAGTGTGCATACCTTTGCAAAATATGGTATACATAAGAAATAATTTCTTACTTATTTGGGTGTAAATGGGCATAGAATTGCAGCCCCCAGTCTTCTAGAAGGATCTTCCCACTGCTCCTTACGAACATCATTCCCCATATTGGTCCTCTCATCTTTCTTTCCATACTTTCTTCATTCCCTTTCCTTTGCCATGTGCCCATTCTGCTCTTGTGGGCGGACCCCTTTTACAGGTCTCCTCTACGTGAGCAAATTCCACCAGCTATAAATGGGCAAGACAATGTGCCTGCCCTTTCAAATTCTTCATACGGTTGTTTGTTCCTGAAGGCAATTGAAAAATCTTCAGGGTAGACAGCTATCATGTTTTCAAGATTTCTTAAATTATACCGAGGACTAGAAACAGGCCTTTAATGAAAAAAGTTTAGATTCTCAGAAGCCTATGAAGCATTCCTTGCCTGGATTTGGTGCCCCATCACAGGCAAAAACATCCATAGCTGCCAAGTTTTCCCTTTTCTCATGAGGAAGCCTATTCAGCATAAGGGAATTTCCCTTTAAAAAAGGGATAACTTGGCAGCTATGAAAACATCTCCACTGAGGAGAACTACCAAACATGGATGATCCACCTGCACACGTCAACATAGTGGCTGATGTGTGGCTTTGTTACTTCTACTGCTGGGATTGACTCAATTTCTCATCAGGTATAAGGTATGCACGGTATTGGCAGTGCTTTTTTAAAAGCTGGAATTCACCAGAACTCAGTTCTGGTACCTCTCAGGTGGGCGCTATTGCCATTGTAAGAGAACAAGGGAGGCATTCATGGTGAGTTCTGGCACGTCTTTTTCTAGAAAAATAGCACTGCGTATTGGTCACCTTCACATTCAAATTTCAGAATGTCAAGGATTCAAATAAACTTGTGCCAGGAAATTTGCTTGGAGAGCAATTACAGCATTTAGCCCTCTGGGAGTACGATGGTTCATGCAAAACGCTCTCTCCGGTGAGCATATATTTCATGCAAATAAATTCTTGGATGCTTGATCATGTCTTAAATTACTGAAGTAATAGCTAATATTCTTTTGTGTAAACATAAATCTGCAAAATCAATAATGGCCTAAAATAAAAATAATTTAGAATAACTATTCCAGGTTTTATCACCTCATTACTTCCCCCTGAGAAATTATCTGTTCCTTTCCTACCAATGAAAGGTTTCTAGCTTTTTGCCCTCAGGAAGCATTCATCTGGTAGGGAGATAAATTAGAAATAGAACTCTTTTTTTATAGAAAAGAAGCAGAACTCAAGGCAGGAGCAGGGGAGAGAAAGAATTAAGGCCACAATCCACACTCCACTTAAGTTAGTGGCAAAAATTCCCTTGACTTTTATAGCTGTTTACTGTACTCTAACTACTTGCCCTTGGCTCTAAGCACACCATCTCAGTTGGGCTGGGAAAAATATAATCCATTTCACAATCTGCAGAAGAAATACTGTCCCTGAGAGTATTCATGTGAAAGGAACCATGAAATCATATGAATGGCAAAGGTGTGCCTTGTAAAGCTAATTGGAATATCAGCCATTGTTTTGAAACCTCATAAAGAAAATTCTGGTTTACAGTCTCACAAGCAAGTCCCGTTTTTCTATACACAACATTTGTTCAATAAATTGTGAGGTTTCTTTTTGACAAGAGTGCTCCTTTTGTCTGTTTAAAAGAATGAGCAATGAGAAACTGGTAGATGTTTGGGAGTTAAAACCAATAAGAATTCACACACACACACACACAGAGAGAGAGAGAGAGAGAGAGAGAGAGAGAGAGAGAGAGAGAGAGAGAGAGAGCCTTAATTGCAGCAAGCGCATGAGCTTGGGGGTGACACCAATGAAATGCTTTCCAAGTTCAGTTCATTGTGATTATTCCATAGTGCTGTTAAAAAGAAATGCAACAGCTTCTTTCAGAAACTTAGTTCCTGGCTCAAGACATCTTGCAAAAAAGAATAGCTGATTTGTAGCTCTTTTCCACAGATATAAGCAAAGCGGTGGTTTGTTGGATTGCTGTCCTCTTAATGCATAACCGACTCAATACTCCCATGGGACCTTGTACCTTGGGATTTATCCATTCTAGAAGAGAATCCCTTTGGCTCTTCTCTACGGTCTTTACATGTTGTTTTACCTGAAAATATTCCTAAGGTAGAGTTTGGTCTTTGCAAGCTTTTTAAACAACCACTGAAGACTTTAAAAACCACAGGCATATTCCTTACAGACTGACATCACTGAGCATAGAGGTAAACAAGATGAGAGGACTTCAGCTTTGCACTGAGACGGTCATTCCATCAGACAGAGAGAATCATCACTCCCTGTGCTGTTCTGGGGGTTCCCCCGACCACTCTGAACTAATTTGGGGGGCACATGGGGTGCACAGAAACTGGAGAGATGGGCAAGCACTATGGTGCAGGCAGACGTCCTTGAACAGGGCTTCCATTGATGGGACTCGTTAGTTGAATTTTGTACAATGTTTACATTCATAGTGTTACATTGAGTGCTCCAACTATGAATATCATGGGCAGGGAATAGCTGCTCTGCAATTTGTTGGAATTAGTTGGAATAAGAGACAGCAGCTAAAACTGCACATCTTGGGGACAATGCCAGATGGAGCTAAATTCATATGGAATAGTGAAGAAGTCTGTAGGGGGAAAGTGTTATTCCGTAAAGATAAAGGAATTATATTATTGTTATGTTGCATGGGATTTATGTGTGCATGTACCTGCCTTGGGGCAGGTAGCCATTTTTTTAAAATATAAAAACATGCCAGACTATACCCATTTATAGAAGAAGAAGAAGAAGAAGAAGAAGAAGAAGAAGAAGAAGAAGAAGAAGAAGAAGAAGAAGAAGAAGAATTTGGATTTGATATCCCACTTTATCACTACCTGAAGGAGTCTCAAAGCGGCTAAATATCTCCTTTCCCCTCCTCCCCCACAACAGACACCCTGTGAGGTGGGTGGGGCTGAGAGACTTCAGAGAAGTGTGACTAGCCCAAGGTCACCCAGAAGCTGCATGTGGAGGAGCGGAGACACAGTTCCCCAGATTATGAGTCTACCGCTCTTAACCACTACACCACACTATTGCTAATGATAGATAGATAGATAGATAGATAGATAGATAGATAGATAGGCCTTGGGTTGTTTTGAGAAAGTGATTAAGAAATTTAATGATGATGATGATGGTGATGATTTAGTTTTCTCTTGAAAATCCAGAGAACTCAAAGGCTAACTACCCAAGACTAAACCTGCTTGCCCCTACTTTGGCATGTGGTGCTGAATTCTTGTCTCATCCCATTTTAAGCAGGGTTTATATAAGCTCAGAGCCAGTGATGGAATCTCAGTAACAACACCACAGACCACCATGACAGATTTTGCCCACAGCCACCCATCAATGCCATGTAGTTATTGGTTATTCTTGAGAAATTCCAAGCATAATGATTCCTCTGAAAAGCTGGTTATATGTGGGCTAATTCAGTTCACATATTATCCAAAAGAAATTCACATGCTCCAGCTCCATGTCACAGTGCTACTTTATGTGTCAGCTAACCATGCCGATTTCCCTGATCACAGGGTTATTTCCTACACCAGGACCTTTATCCAATTTCAATCACATTGTGGGTGTGCAAAGGAACTACTAGATCAGTGCAATCTACTTGGGCGGGCCTTGTACACATTATTCTTGTAAGCTGGAACCCAGCCACATGCAAGTGGTTTTCTGGTAGCTACAATATCACCTAGATAGTCAGCCATAGTGATCGATGACTTGTGTAAATAAGAACTACCAAGCATGACAACGCTGCACTTAAAAATAATATCGCCCACTTAAAAATAAAATAAAATCCCAGCAGCAGGCATTATATGAAACATTTTTTTTACTCTTAAAAGTCAGCTAATGCTTTGAGTTCCCCAAAGCAGCAAACCCATTCTCTAGTTTTAATATCCATTTTAGGTTTATGCATACTAATGAACATTTCATTAAGACTCACTCAAAACTCATTCTTAGCACAGAAAGCAACAGAGTTAAATTCTCTCTGGAGAACAGAAGTTTAATATTTAATGTACGCCTCTAGCGAGCCTTGTCTTGGTCAAGGTTTGAGGTGCAGATGTTGGTTTTTAAAGACTATTTCATCTTCATATATTATAATGAGCCTATAGATAAGGCCTGTCAGCATTTCTGTTGCAAAACCTGTTAACTTGGGACCTTATACAGCTTGGCTATAACTTTTGTTTTTGCTTTAGGCTAAAACTAGTTAAACCAAACTTCAATCTGAGAGCAATTTTCTGAAGCAAATTTGATTCAAACTGCTTTCATTTATTTATTCAGCCATAGTTTAGCTGTCCTAAAAAGTCTTCACAAAGGAATGAAGGATGAGCAAGCTTTTAGAATCCAATTCTGCACTTCTCCTCACAGGAAGTAAATCTCTAACACAATTTAGTTGGTTGCAGAATGCATTTATCCATTAGGGATGGCAAACTGGTCAGCGTTTTATTGGTCTGAGTTGTAAAAGTGTGCTCTGTTTCTGTTAAGAAACTTCTGTTGGGATGTGAAAATCCCATAAACTTCAACTTGCCATGCTTTCCCAGGGCTCATTCATGAAGGGTTCTCCATAGAACTCAACAAAGACTTGCCTTTCCATTCCTCTTATTGGGGTACACAGAGAGGCATGTACACAAGTAGTGCACCAAAGCAATGTGTGGAATGGGACATTTGCACACACCATGCACCCCTGTCATCCTCAACCTGGTGCGCTCCAGAAATTTTGGACTACAATTCCTATTAGCTGAAGAGTGCCGGGTTGGAGAAGGGCACCAAACCCCATTCAGACCATCCCCACTGCTCAGTTTTGTCAAGTCACTTGAGCTTGGAAACTTGAATAATTTGATTGATTATGGCATGAGATGCCTCACATTCCCTATCAACAGAGCATTGTACTGCACGTGTTTACATCAAGCAGAGGGAAGGAAAAGCTACTTCACCTCTTAGGGATATTTTGGCAGGCCCTGCACCCTTACATGGAGAAAACTTGTGATCTCGAATTTCTACCTGCTTGTACCATAATCCACCAGAGTCTGCCAGGGTTTAGGTGTAACTGGCCAGGTTTCACTCTGTCTCCACTGTGACCAACCAGCTTCTATTTTAGCTCTGCCCCAAGTTCCTTGATTCCTCTATACTCTCCAGGCCTCTGCCTCTCAAGATTTAACATAAGAAGAGCCCACCGTCTAAGTGGGCCTTTTATCTCAGTGACCATTGACCAGATGCCTGTGGGAAGCCTGCAAACAGGACCTGAGTGCAACATGCTTCCCAATTGTGATTCCCCACAACTGAGATTCAAAGACAAATTCCCATTGAGATCGTGGAATTTGCTACCAAGGAGTGTGGTGGAGTCTCCTTCTTTGGAGGTCTTTAAGCAGAGGCTTGACAGGCATATGTCAAGGATGCTTTGATGGTGTTTCCTGCTTGGCAGGGGGTTCGACTGGATGGACCTTGTGGTCTCTTCCAACTCTATGATTCTATGATTCTATGATTGAAGAGGTAGGACCTAGTCTTGATAGCTAGTAGGCTTTGATAGCCTTGTCCTCCAAGAATTTGTCTAATCCTCCTTTAAAGCCATCCAAGTTATGGACCATCACTGTCTCTCGAGGGAGCAAATTCCATAATTTAACTATGCACTGTGAGAAGGAGCTCTTTATTTTGCCTCGTTCAGGCACCACTTTGTGCGAGACTAGTTTTATATTGATACATTGAAAGGCACTGAAAGATCAAGAAGAATTAACAGGGGCACACTCCCGCAGTCTCTCTCCCAGCAAAAGTTACCATACAGGGTGACCAAGGCAGTTTTTGTGCCATAACCAAGCTTAAATCTCAAGTGAATGCAAAGGATTGCATTCTCAAAATGCTTTCTAAACAAGTGACAACAAGCCACCATTGGTTGGCCTCTGGGCCAGAGTAAAATAGGGTCTGCGCTACCTGGAAAAGCTCTGCAATGAAGGATGCAATGGAAGCAGCACAATACTCTCAATAATGCATTGAAATTAATTATGTCATTTTTCGTCATAGTGATTAGTGAGGTGAATAGCATCAATTTTAGTGGAAACTGAACTGTAGTGGAACAGAAACAGTCCTGATTATGTTGAACCCAGGACTGGATGGAAATTGCTGCTTCCTTTCATCTCTAACTGCAAATCCCATTATCCCTGACCATTGGGCCATGCTGTATGTGGCTGATGGAAGCTAGAGTCCAACATTACCATGCTGCCGGAAGCTGCTCCAAGCAGTGAGTTTTTCTTGTATTCTGGGGAAGAAGAAAAGACACGAGCTCCTTTTACAGATAGTTGGAAGCTAGGGATCCAAAAGTTAAACCAGTGCAGCAACTTCTCCTACCTGGGCAGTTATCTTTCCATAAGGGTCAACACTGATGCCAAAATTCTTCATCGCCTGAGCTCTGCGAGTGCGGCTTTCTCCTGAATGAAGTGCAAAGTGTTTGAGGCCTGAGACATTCGCAGGGAAACCAAAATGCTTGTTTACAAAGCTATGGTACTACCAACCTTCCTGTACGCTTGTGAAACATGGACCACTTATAAAGCCATCTCCAACTCTTCGAAAGATTCCATCAATGGTGTCTCCGAAAAATTTTGCACATCACTTGGGAAGACAGGCGAACTAATGCCAGTGTACTGGAAGAAGCAAAGATCACCAGTGTCGAAGCAATGATTCTTCAACATCAGCTTCATTGGACTGATCATGTTGTGCGGATGTCTGGTTATCATCTTCCAAAGCAACTACTCTATTCCGAACTTAAAAATAGAAAGCATAATGCTGGTGGTCAACAATAGAGATTTAAAGATTCTCTCAATGCAAATCTTTAAAAAGCTAGTATAAAGACTGACAATTGGGAAACACTGGCCTGCGAGCATTCCAATCGGAGAACAGCCTTTACCAAAGCTGTCATGGGCTTTGAAGATGCTCAAACTCAGGATGAAAGGGAGAAATGTGCTAAGAGGAAGGCACATTTGGCAAACCCTCACCATGATCAACTCCTGCCCGGAAACCTATGTTCCCACTGTGGCAGGACGCGTGGATCCAGAATTGGCCTCCACAGACACTTACAGAATCACTGTTCATGGAAGACAATCTTACTCGGCTACGAGGGATCGTTAAAAAGAAGATGTTGCACATCAAGTTTCACAGCTTGTTGCTACAATTCCACTGTGTCAGGATGCTTTCCTTTGAAAAAACAAAAACCCCACATATTCTATTTTATGCTTGTTTTGCAACATTTACATGTTGGTCCCACAATATGCTCATTTTTACTGTCCTTTAACTTCACAAAGCAGCACTGACAAGTGATTTCATAAGCCAGTTATTCAAAGTATCCCAAAAAAAGCAAAAACAAAAACAAAACAAAAAAGCAATTTATTATGACGTTTTTACAAGTTCTACAAAAGCCCAAAGAGCACCCATTTCATTTTAGCGCTATACAACAGAGATCTAGGGAAGAAATTCAGCATATGAACCGTGTTATCTCAACACTTCTCACACTTTATTTCTGATTCAATCTGGTGTTGTTGTTAAAGTTGGAAATGCTTCATCATACTGTTGACCTAGGAATATGGTTACCCTTGGAGAAGTCAAACTTTTCATCTAGCTTGCATTTCCCTGCTTAAGTATATCTTATACTGGTATATATAAATCTGTACTTTGGAGGGTTTTCTGAGGAAAGCCTCTGGAGACCAAAATCACCATATTTAAAACACTATAGCACTCTAAGGCAGATGGTAAGAAAAGCAAATTTTGTGCAAGGAGGAAGATGAAAGAGGGTTGGATCCAATGCTCTCTTTTTTCAAGCATCTGGTTATATTCAGGCAGTATCAGGGAAGTGAGATACTTGCATCTGACACCTAAATTAATGCTGAGGGTCACTTGAATGTTTTTATTAACTCAAGAGGTCTAGGAAAGAATTTTTGCTACCATTTGGACTCTGTTCTTCTTAATCCCTTTCTCTGCTTTTCTCTTTGCATCCCATAACATGCTCTTGATGCACAACTGCACCTTATCTCCATTACCCCTCCTATTTTCCTGTTTTCCCAATCCACAGATTTCTCTGCAGCCCCATCACTCACTGACTTTCCCTTCCCACCACACACTGGACCCCAGAGCACTGTTACCTCAACAGTTTATTTGCACTCTGTGTTATCTACATTCTCCCTGCATCCCATACTAATACTATGAAAACTATGAAAACTATTTCCCCATCACCCTGCTCCATAATGCCTACACTTCCAACTCTGTTACCCCTTCTAGGGTCTCTTACTTTCACCTTTATTTCTTTCCCTTTTTGCACTGTTTTAAGTCCCCACCCACATTGCTGCTTATCTCTGTGCCTCTTGGCTGAATCCACAGCTACAGCCTCCATTCATATGTTCAGCCTGGCAGCCAAATGGCCAAGACGCAAATCTCTCTGTCAAAATTTTGTTGTCTGGTGAGCCAGCGCTTCTTCACTGGTTGTGTGACCCATGCTGAACTGGTGTGTTCTATCATGCTATTTGTTTTATGTTCTCTATTGTATTGTGTTTGTTTGTTTGTTTATTAAACCTATATCCTGCCCTTCATGAGAAGACCTCAAAGCAAGTTACAGCAGATTCATACATAATGCACCATAGCAAAATATCACATCATACCAATAATTTGTCTGTTTCTTACATATGTCACTGCCTTTAAAAGCCTTAAAAAGGCAGAACTTCTGTTGGTGCCTAAACGCTGTATAATGTTTCCGCTAGCCTTAACTGCGTCACTTATCTTGTGAACCATTTAAAGATTCTGTTCCCCAAAATAGCCTGGAGGACCGGATTCATTGGAGCCAACTCCCAGGGGTTGAAAATATAGCAAAATATATGAGGGGGTCAGGATCCCCCAAAGTTGATGGGTATTGTCATTCAAATGGTGCACGTACACTGCGTCATGTATTCAATTATGTGGGGCAGGGATTATTACCTGCCCCCCCATATTTTACTCAAGTTGGGACCCCAAACTGGATAGGAGGGGCCGCTACATGCATCAGAGATACAAGTAGGGTCTATAACAAAATGAGAGACTGTGAATTGCACCTGTTCATTGTTCCAGGGAACCATGCCTTCCTCCCACTACTACACAATTTCTGTTTGTGCTCCCAGTGGTTAGTGACCATTCAGTGACCAATGAACATGCAAACAGTCTTCACAGGGCTGTTTGGGGTTTTCCACGCCTCCCCCTTTAAATAGTTTTGCAAACATTAGGGTTCTCCCAAACCTGGTGATACCTAACTCTTCAGCATGCAAGGTGCTGTTTTGGCTACATAAGGACCAACACTCATCTCCAAACTTCAACAATAGAGGGAATGACATGCAAGCAATGTGTGTTTACAGTGGCCCCAAGCACTTTCTGAGCAATAGCATGGTGGGTTGTTGGTAGGCTTTTCTTACCACTTTCTAGGGTGCGCTTGACTTCCCCTTTAGGCAAGTGCTTATGACTCAGAGAGCCTGTAACTTTCCTCATTGTCGTTCATTCGATGGGCTTGCAAGCAATTTGTACATCACACCTGTTGGGCGGAATGCCAGCTTTTAAGCCTGACTTCTCAGCTCCCTGCACATGAAAATCAGCCTCCATTGTCAAGTAGATGGGAAACTGGAGGAATAGGCAGCAGCAGTGGGAACTTTAGCAGAGATTGGTAGTTGTGCGATGCTACCACCTGTGAAACTGACTGGCGCTCTGCCAGATATGTGGGAGAAAGTTTCAACAGTATAGGAAGGGAAGCTGCTGATCAGTTTGTTAAGTCAATGGATCTTCAGCAGGTAAATACAAGCAGAGGGTGAGGTACACAAAACTGAGATGCTTTCACTTGCTTAGGAAAGAACCTGTGCAGGGGCGTAGCCAGGATCAAAACTAGGGGGGGGGGCAAGCCATGGTCGTTCAGGGGCGGGGCCCCGAAGTGGGAACATGGGCGGGGCTACAGGGCCAGCTGGCCTGATGATATCGTGGTGGCGGCAGCGGCCACCTTGTGCTTCTGGGGCTGGCAGCATCGGCAGCTACCCTGCTTCGCTGGAGAGGACGCGAGGGTCGGGCAGGCGAGAGGGGGTGACAGGGCGGGCGAGGGCGAGGCAAGGCACGGCCGCAGACACGACGGCTCCAAGGCGTTGCTGCATATCAGCATAATATTTCAACCATGTTGTGGGTTCAAGCCCCACCTTAGGAAAAAATTCCTGCATTGCAGGGGGTTGGACTAGATGACCCTTGTGGTCCCTTCCGACTACAATTCTATGATTCTATTGATATATAACCATAGCATATGCATCATTCTGCTTTCTTGAATTGTCCTACTCCTAGGCATAGCAGCCAACTCCTAGAGGCCTAGGTGCATCTCTCCCCCCCCCAATTACTGGTAAATACAGTGGTACCTCGGGTTACGAACGCGATCCATTCCGGGTCGCAGTTCGTAACCCGAAAAGTTCGTAACCCGAAAAGGGCCCGAACCGCCGCTTTGCGCATGCGCAAAGCGCTATTTCTGCTATTTTTGCGCTTTGCGCATGCGCAAAGGCGTGCAGCGCTTCTGCACATGCGCACACGGCGAAAATACTTCCGGGTTTGCGAAGTTCGTAACCCGGGTTGTTCGTAACCCGAGGTGTTCGCAACCCGAGGTACGACTGTACTGTATTTTAAAGAGTCACACACACCCCATGTTGATGGGCTTTCTATGTGGGGCTTTTCTGCCCCCCCCGTATTTTATTAAGGATGGAAGAGGGAAGGAAGGAAGAAATAGAGAGAGGGATAACTCATATTTGTGGGTGCCTCTGGGTGATGCTGTGATGCTGGAACTCTGCAGTAAGAGGACGGGAGGGTCGGGCAGGCGAGAGGGGGTGGCAGGGCGGACGAGGGCGAGGGAAGGCACGGCCGCAGTCACGACAGCTCCGAGGTGTTGCTGCATATCAGCATAATATTTCAACCATGTCGTGGGTTCAAGCCTCACCTTGGGAAAAAGATCCTGCATTGCAGGGGGTTGGACTAGATGACCCTTGTGGTCCCTTCCGACTACAATTCCATGATTCTATTGATATATTACCATAGCATATGCATCAATCTGCTTTCTTGAATTGTCCTAGGCATAGCAGCCAACTCCTAGAGGCCTAGGTGCCCCCCCCCAAATTACTGGTAAATACTGTATTTTAAAGAGTCACACCCCCCCATGTTGATGGGCTTTCTATGTGCCCCTCCCCGTATTTTATTAAGGACGGAAGAGGGAGGGAAGGAAGGAAGAAATAGAGAGAGGGATAACTCACATTTGTGGGTGCCTCTGGGTGACGCTGTGATGCTGGAACTCTGCAGCAAGAGGAAGATACTGGAACGCCTGTACAGGAGCCTTGCAAGCAGCTTTCTCTCTGCTTGATTTACAGCAGGCACGTCCAACAGGTAGATTGTGATCTACCAGTAGATCACTGGATGTCTGTGGTAGATCACTGCTAGATCACTGGCACCCCTAAAAAAAGCTCACCCAAATTTTTCCTCCTCCCTAAAAAAAGCTGAACTATGACCTGAAGCCCTAAACAAAAATGGGCCTCCCTCCTAAAAGAAGCTCAACAAGTTTGACCTAAACTCAAAAAACAGGGCTTCCCTTCCTTAAAAAAACTCAACAGCTTTGACCTGAACCCCCCAAAAGGGGGTAGATCACTCCCAGTTTTTAACTCTGTGAGTAGATCAGAGTCTCTTGGGAGGTGGCCACCCCTGATTTACAGTATACAGATGCAGGAGGAGGGGCAGACTGGAACACCTCTGCTTTTTATAAACATCACTGTGTCTATCAAAAGCTACAGCCCCCCCTTTTCTTATTCATTTCCTTTTAGCCTTGCAGAGCCACCTTAGTCAATGCACCCTCATTAAATCGCCAATAGAACTCTTAATGTGATCCCTGAATGCTCATTAACAACTACCACTGAAGAACAATAGGGTGAATTGGTCAGCTATCAAACCTTGCCTGAAAGGATTTTCTGCTCCATTGTCTTAACTGCTTAAGTACCGGTAGCCAGTTTGCTTTATTTATTTGATGTGTTTTTGTTACAGCTGTGTTCCCGCCCCCCCCAGCAAGTGGAGAGCTGCTCTCGCTAAAGCAAAGCCCTTTCCACTTCAGTTTTTGGAGGGGAAAAGTGCTGGTTATGGTCTGTAAAATACAATAATTTTTTGCTTCTAGGGGGGGGGCAGCTGCCCCCTCCTGCCCCCCCTGCCTACGCCCATGAACCTGTGTGATTATTAAAAGAGCTATGATAAAGTAAACAAGAACTTTCAAACTCTCAATTGTTTCTATAAAAGCCTCAAGTATTTTGTTTCTTTCAAGCAAGCCTGACTTATGCCAGTCCCTCTTAATAAGGGGTCACCAGGTTTTGCTGAGGGGAATTATAGTTAACTACTTTCCCTGCTTGTTATATCTCTTTACAGCCCAATAGGTTTTCCTTAATAACCACATTCCTGCTGGTAGTTTGTTCCCCCAATTACTAATTTCATGCATCGTTATTGTAGATGGAACAGCAAAAAAAAAAAGAGACATAACTTTAGTCCGTGGCCTCAAAAAGTGACCTGAACTCATAATTAGAGAGTAAAACAATTTCGAGAAGCAAGCTCTAATTGGGACAATAAACTGAGGGGAGACTAGCTGAGATAACCCCAAACAGTTGATGCTGGAGGTGGGAAACATGTAAATGTTAAAGTTCTTTTTTGAATTTCACCCTATTACAATTTCAGTGCAATAGGAGCCACAAACCAGAGGCTGTATACACTACCTAATACAGTAATATGAAAAACTGGAAGGCAGCATTTGGGGACCTTGCAGCGTTTCAGACCTAATGCAAATAGCAGTAAGATTACTGCAGTAATTGTGCCAGCCTACCTGGCTCTCCATCTCCTCATCTCCAGTTCTGACAGAGCAAAACTATGGTATGAAGTAAGTCCCACTGCATTCATTGGGGTTTACCTCTTTATAAATATGTTCAGGATTGGAGCTTGAGTTGTGATGCAGAAAAGTTATGCCTTCACTTTGAAGTATGAACCATGGCCAGAGATGGTGGAACTATAGTTCAGCATCATGTGGAGGGCCACAAGTTTCTCATTTCTGCTCTGGAATGACGGTATGTGTTGGGATGGTGAACGGGGAGTAGAGGTATGTATGAAAACTTGGGTAGCAATTCACATTTCAAGTTGGAGAACTCAGCTAGAAGAAACTGAAGAGATGAGTAAGAAATTCTCTTTGGTTCTGATTGTGATGCAAACTGTCTGTCTTGGGCCCAGTCTTATTCAACATCTTTATCAATGACTTGGATGATGGACTTGAAGGCATCCTGAGCAAGTTTGCAGATGACACCAAATTGGGAGGGGTGGCTAATACCCCAGAAGACAGGATATCACACTTCAAAATGACCTTAACAGATTAGACAACTGGGCCAAAGCAAACAAAATAAATTTTAACAAGGAGAAATGTAAAGTACTACACTTGGGCAAAATAAAAATGAAAATGAAAGGCACAAATACAGGATGGGAGACACCTGGCTTGAGAGCAGTACATGTGAAAAGGATCTAGGAGTAGACCACAAACTTGACATTAGTCAACAGTGTGATGCAGCAGCTAAAAAAGCCAATGCAATTCTGGGCTGCATCAATAGGAGTATAGCGTCTAGATGAAGGGAAGTAATAGTACCACTGTATTCTGCTCTGGTCAGACCTCACCTGGAGTACTGTGTCCAGTTCTGGGCACCACAGTTCAAGAAGAATACTGACAAGCTGGAACGTGTCCAGAAGAGGGCAACCAAAATGGTCAAAGGCCTGGAAACGATGCCTTATGAGGAATGGCTTAGGGAGCTGGATATGTTTAGCCTAGAGAACAGAAGGTTAAGGGGTGATATGATAGCCATGTTCAAATATATAAAAGGATGTCATATAGAGGAGGGAGAAAGATTGTTTTCTGCTGCTCCAGAGAAGCGGACACGGAGCAATGGATTCAAACTTCAAGAAAGAAGATTCCACCTAAACATTAGGAAGAACTTCATGACAGTAAGAGCTGTTCGGCAGTGGGATTTGCTACCAAGGAGTGTGGTGGAGTCTCCTTCTTTGGAGGTCTTTAAGCGGAGGTTTGACAGCCATCTGTCAGAATGCTTTGATGGTGTTTCCTGCTTGGCAGGGGGTTGGACTGGATGTTCATTGTGGTCTCTTCCAACTCTATGATTCTATGATTCTATGAAACAATATGCGAACTGGAATACACCTACCCTTCAAAATCAGCGCTATTCTGTATCTTGTGGTATAGTTCTGCAATAAAATTATGTTCAGAAACCTGATATTAGGGGGAAGTGCGCATAAAAATACATATATTAGTGAAAATAAAAAAAAATGAAAATGGATTATATTGCAGGAAACTGCTTGTTACAAAATGTTACATTCTATACAAAAATGCCCATACATTTTTATGACTTTTTTAAAAAATTACAAATGGACGTGTAAAGTATTTCCAGGCTTATGATTGGAAAAATGAGAAGCTGAGATTGACAGATTTGTCCATTCCAACTTTCGTGTTTATTCTTTTCAGCACCTTCTCATTATACTGAATCAGGCCAGTATTTAACTGCAACTCCAGGTTCTCTGGTGATGGGTTCAACTTCGTTACGTATGGAAAATAGGTGAAGCTTTAAAATGGGATTGGACAACTTGATGGAGAATAAGACTATCAATGGTTACTAATGATGACTAATATATACCACTTCCAGGACCAGAGTCAACGTTTGTCTGAATACCAGTTGCTAGGGAACCACAGTGCTGTGGCACTCATGACCTATGGGTTTCCCATAGACGTCTGGTTAGCCACTGCAGCAAACAAGATGCTGAACTAGATAAGCCTTTGGTGTTTAAGAGCAGGTCTCCTCTTAACATATTCACATTATAATAGGGTTCCTCTCATCACTTCCATTAGCTGCACAATCTCAAGACCAAAAAATCAAATTCACTACTTTATTACGCAAGAGTGCCAAGCACATTGTAAAAAGAATAGACGGTCTTTAAAAACAGAGGTGTTCCAATAGGAGCCACTACAGATAAGAGAATTCCAGTCCAGGATGCTACTACAGAGCCCTCTGATATGCCTTGCAACCTGAGCAACTCATCCTTATCCCCCTGAAACAATTTATTTTCCTCCCACCCACCCTCTCCAACTGCTCTGTGCTGCTATTTCTACATTGATGAGTTGCTACGGCCATTGGCTTCTGTTCCAAGCAAATTCCCCCAGAAGAGGGATTGCATCTCTCTTAACTTGCATAACGGCCAGGTCACTGATGGGCATGCTGAATGCAGTTAATCATAGTCAGTGGGAAATGCTACTTAACTATTACCATGGAAATCCAAATGGAATTTCAGTCCTGCAAGTTCATCAGATTCACCTCAAACCCCCTTGCCGTCTGTTAAAAAAAAAATGCACCAGTGAACTCAGCTCTCACAACCTTTGCATGCTAGGTATATCTCATGTTGCTTCAGTTCTTTGTGTGTTTTTGATTAGGAAGCAGTTGCTACTATGTTGTTCAGCTTTTTATTTTGCACTAGACCAGGGGTCCCCAAACTAAGGCCCGGGGGCCAGATGCGGCCCAATCGCCTTCTAAATCCGGCCCGCGGACGGTCCGGGAATCAGCATGTTTTTACATGAGTAGAATGTGTCCTTTTATTTAAAATGCATCTCTGGGTTAGTTGTGGGGTCTGCCTGGTGTTTTCACATAACAACAACAACAACAACAACAACAACAACAACAACAACAACTTATTATTTATACCCTGCCCATTTGGCTGGGTTTCCCCAGCCACTCTGGGCGGCTTCCAACAGAAGAATAAAATAATCGATTAAAAATTAAAAGCCTCCCTAAACAGGGCTGCCTTCAGATGCCTTCTACATGAGTAGAATGTGTCCTTTTATTTAAAATGCATCTCTGGGTTATTTGTGGGGCATAGGAATTCGTTCATATTTTTTTTCAAAATATAGTCCGGCCCCCCACAAGGTCTGAGGGACAGTGGACCGGCCCCCTGCTGAAAAAGTTTGCTTACCCCTGCACTAGACTTACACAAAAGATTTTCAAAGTCTGCCCCTGCTCTGCCTAAAGGTAAGCCAGCCCTGGATGCAGACACAATATCAGACCCAGTTCTGTGTTTGAATTTCCGCAGGAGGTTCATTGTATCAAGTGTAATGGGTAGGCTATCTACATAATGGTAATGCAATGCAAGTGTGAATTGTTAACACTTAGAAATTTCTGGGAAGTGGGGACTAAATTATGTTTGTTGATTTTATAAACCTTTTATTAATTTTCAAGAAAAAAAACATAAACATAAGCAGGGCTTTTTTATTTTTGCAGCCAGAACTCGCCAGACCTCAGTTGCGGCACCTCTCAGGTGGGTGCCATTGCCATTCTAAGAGAACAAAGAAGGTTTTCATGGTGAGTTCCAGCACCTCTTTTTGTAGAAAAATAATCCTGAACATAAGCATTATCAATACAATTGGTTTGTCACCTCCCCACCCCTCCCCCCCAAACAGAAAATTAATGTGTGCAATTTCCCCATAAATCTATTTGTGTAGTTAGTGGGTGTCAGTCATCAGGATGTTCATTTGAATATTTAATAAAGAGGTGCCATATTTCCAGAAAATCATCCATATCAGACATGTCAACCAGGGGGAGTGTACTTTAGTTCTCAGTTTCTCAGATAAAGCAATTGTACATACATTCTCGTTTCTTAAGTAAAATACTACGATAGAAAGAAGCATGAAGAAGAAGAAGATTTTGGATTTAATATCCCGCTTACCCGACGGAGTCTCAAACAATCTCCTTTCCCTTCCTCTCCCACAACAAACACTCTGTGAGGTGAGTGGGGCTGACAGACTTCAGAGAAGTGTGACTAGCCCAAGGGCACCCAGCAGCTGCATGTGGAGGAGTGGAGACGCGAACCTGGTTCCTCAGATTACGAGTCTACCTCTCTTAACTACTACACCACACTGGCTCCCTGGTTTCCTTTATTGGAATACCCTTCACATAGGGATGGCCAGACACTGCTCCCATTATTGGGTTTACTAAATGTAAACACCATTTCTCTGCAAAACTTTAGCAAGCAAGTTATAAAGAAATTCACATTCTAAAAAAAAAGGAACCTAAAACTCTCTTTGGGTAATATATAGTCTCTTAAACAAGCCTAAGATGTATGCAGATGTTTGTGCCACTGGTGCAACTGTTCTCTTTAGCATTATGTTTTTATGTCCCCATTCTGTCACTTTCCCTGGTTTTAAACAAACAGCTCCAGATGCCTCTGATTTTTTTTCTTTAAAGGAAGTTCCAACAGCTCTTCAGAGACTGCCTTAATTAATAACTGCACCAGAGTTTGTGATACATCACGTTTCAAGATTTTCAATGCACATTCATGCCCAACTAATTTGTTAACTCTCCACATGCTCTTTTTGCTACAAAACTAGGGGAAAGGCATTTGTGAACCTCATTGGAAATGATTTGCTGTTTTCCTCTTTACAATCCAATATGCCACAGGTTCCTGTTAACATTCAAGCACAAACACATGCATTTAACTGAATACGGAATATTTCTGACATTACTACGCAGGAACATGACTTTTGCATTTTATTTAGAAGGGAACGGAAACTTATTTTGTTTCCATTTTGCTATAAACCCTGTCAAATGTTTAATTTTAAGAGTGCGCTTGAAATTATCACTGCTCTTTTTTCTAGTTCTATGTTTTGATCTGCGCATTATGTGATAAATCTCCACTATGCTGGGCTGGAGTGATGGTGGATTTTTCTGCCTGCCTAATGTGCAGGTGGGCAGAAGTCCTGCCAGCTAAAAGCTCTGAAACATTCTGGGGTGGGGAGGAGCTGAGCTGATCCTGCCGCCATCAGACGATTGTGTCAGACCTAATCTGGGACCAACTGCTGCGCCACCTCCAGGCCGCTGCAGCAATTTGCCTGTCACCAGCTTCCACCCTGGTGGCATGCGTGGAAGGAATGTGGATTCAGTGGTGGCCTGACCACCCGGAAAGGACTTAAGATCATAAAAAGAGTCAAGCTGAATCAGGTCATAGGTCCATCTCATCCAGCATTTTGTTCTTACAGTGGCCAGCCAGATGTCTTTGGGAAGTCTGCAAGCAAAGGCAGGTTTAGGGCACCGCAACCGCTTCCTCTGCAAAGGGCGCAGGAGCCAAGGGAATGTCTTCCCAAAGGCCAGGAAGTGCTGGGCTTTGGGAATAAGGCATGATGGCTCTGAAAGCGTCCTTGAGTCCTCTCACCTCTTCCCCAAATTTAGTTTTTGCCTACCTTTGGGAAGCAGGGCTCTAGGAACCTGCCAGAGCCTCGTGCTTCCTTCCCAAAGCCTGTTGCCTCCCTTACTCAGCTATGAGAAGGCAACTTTGGGCCGGGAGTAGCGACATCGAATTCCAGACTCACACAGGGCACGATATTACTCTGCCCACCTGTGATTCCCAATAACTGGTGTTCAGAAGCATGCTGTCTATGACAGTGGAGGCAGACAACCATCTAGCAGAGGCCAGCAGAGTTTGGATTGTGCCTCTAGTCCAGGAACTGTTAACCAGGTTTATCCAATTCAAAATGTAGGCAAGACGAAATCCACAGGTGTGTCTAATAGGAATCACCCTGTTAAGTGCTGGAGATCACATCACATCATTTTGTGGTGAGAGATCTTAGCCGTCTCTCACTTCTCATTGCAACTACAGCTTTATAGTGCAACGTGCGAGGGCATACTTTCAAATGAGGCTTGAGAAAGTTCCCAGTAATCTGATCAATCTGCATTTGTCATTCTAACAGTAAAGGATTTGACCTGGGTTAAATACAGATTCATTCAGAGAAACATTTTGATTACCTCCAGCACAGACTGACATCTAGGCAGAGATGTAAACAGCAATTGTTGCCTCTCCTTTTAAACTTTTCCCACATACTGAAAAGTGCACTGTGTAAATAATGGGCCCATGAGGACTTGAACTTCTCAACAATTATTCTTTAAAATTGCAGTCATTAAAGAATGGCATTAGGTGGTGTCTGTGGAAATCTCAGTTAATGAATTGTAAGTGCAGGGCTGTTTTCTAAACATGGATAGGGGAAGGAGTGTTAGAATCTCTTACTCGCGAGTAGGACTGTGGCAGAGACACACACGCCCAACTGGCATGTTCTCTCCCTCCCTTCAGGAGCTTCAAAAGCTTTCTCCAGCCTGAACACCACAGCGACTGATGCCAACTGACATCAGCACACTTATGGATCCGCAGAGTTTGCGCAGTTGCATAACAGAACTCAGCAGCACAGCATTTGGCTAATCTACATTTATTTACATATAAACACACACGGAGCACTGCAACATGGCTCCCTCTCTCTCTAGCATCAGGCAGCAAAGAGAAAGAACAAAGGACAATAGTCCCACTTCAGGAAACACAGTAACACAAATATCCTGTGTCCGTCATGTCTGACTCTGTGGAATGAAAACATACATAGACAACAATCCCATGAATGCAAACACGGGGAATGAATCTCTAACAAGGAGAAGTAGCAATCTGTATTGTGGTAGGATGAAGCTCATACACTTCAGCCACTCCAAAGGCTAAATAGTCTTAAAGAGAGCTACAATATATATATATGTAACTATACATATAACAGGGGCTAGATCTGAGCAGGCCATCTAACTTGGTGGTTCATGTTAAAGCCGAAACTATGTCGAACAAAAATGTGCTTCAAAGAAAACTGGCTTGTGGAACTAAACATGGGGCTTGTGGGTAGGGATGGAGGAATCAGTGTCCGACAAATATTATCCTTGTTTCTCATATTTTCCCTATTTAAAATTCAGTTCACCACATTTCCACAGCAATTTGCAATTTCCCCACAAAAATTTGTCAGTATTTTACTGCAAATTTCTCCTAATATACACATTATTTTTTTTAAAAAATCTGCTGTTATTATTAAGGATAGAGTATACATAAAATACATTTTTGTACACGTTGTTGGGCTGGGGGACTGCATTTCAAAATTTAGAGAAGTATGAATTTCAAGGGACAATTGTGCTTCCATTCGAATATTTGTTTGAAAAGTGTAAATGAGGTAGTTTCTCATTGAAATGCAAACAAATAAAATTTCATCCCATCCATAACTGTGCCACCATTTCATCAGTTTATCGAATCCAGGAAGTATATTCTTCTGCTTCTCCACCCACCCATTCCATCCATGACCTTATAGGTTTCCAGCAGCAGCATAGGTAAGCCGCTTGGGTGCCTGCCAGCCGCCTCTCTGTCACTTGGCAGGCACCACACCACCCGAAAAGGTAGTGTGGGGCATGCGTCTGCCCACTGCCTCCCCCTCAGCTGGAGGAGGAGGAGGAGGAGGAGATTTTTGAAGCCTTGTTATAGCTAAATAAATAATATGAAATAGCCGTGAAGTTTGCATGTCTTAGAAATAATTGCAGAATGTTAAACTCCGGTTGTTGCCATTTTCCTCATTCTTATTAAGTATAAAACTAAAATAGTTGCTATCTTTAACACTCGAATCCCAATCTGCAAAATTTCATGTGTCAGCATCCTGGGATGTACGTCTGCCAATTGACGTAAAAATCATGTTTAAAAGCAGGTTTAAAAGGAAGGGTAAGAGCGCAGAGTGAAATTATCCACATAATGGTAGATAACTCACCCAACAACTCCATCTGAAATTCCCAGATTGTGGGTTTTAGTTATCTTTCCTGATTTTAAGTCTAGTAGAATAGCCTAAGAGATGAAATAGTTCTATGGTGCTCGTGATACTAAGTCCTTTAAGACCTTTGAGAGCTCATAAAGCATTCGAGGAAATTATAGACACCAATATTGATCAGTTCAAGGATGGTGCTGAAACATCAGATTACTAATTAGAATGTCCTCCACTTCGTTAATTATCTTTCATGTTCCTCTTTTGTGCAGCAGAAGGAACTGAACAATTGCTAATGATGGATAGCCCACATCCAACTTACTGCAGGTGGTTTATTGAACAATACTTCCCAAGGTGTTTTAAATAAGCCATTTTCTTTCCACTGGCACAATGATTCTAAAATGGTGGCCACCAACAGATGAACAAGTTACTTTTTAGATGGCTTTCTAGATTAGTAGCAGTGGGATTGGGAAACAATGCCATGAAGAAAATGGACAAATTAATATCCTCCTGATTCAAGAAGAGTGGCTGGCAATCTTTTATTGAGCAGGCCCCAGGGCAAACATTGGGGGAGAATCTCTGCTCTAGCTAATCCCTGTGCCATTCATTTACAATGTCTGAAATGCTCACCCCTGCTATATGCCCATTGTTCAGAATTATTCTACGTGGGACTACCTTTGAAGTTTACCCGGAAATGCAGCAGCTTGACTGGTGACTAGGAGTGTCAATAGTGGTCCTATTGAACTACAATAAGTGGGACTCACTGTAGTGCTGAGTAAAAATGCTTTGGATGGTAGTGGAAGGCTGCACAGTCTTTATTCAATTACCTGGGAGTCAGCTCCATGTAATGCAGTGGGACAGTGTAAGGCTCCATTTACAATGAAGGAATAAATACTCCATGCTTTTCCTAAGAAATGGCTGGCTGCTGAAGCATTGCCCATGCTTAGTAGACATAGGGCAGGTAAAGAGTGGGCGAGCCCAGAGCACAGTTGACTTCAGTAGACCTTCCATAGGGGTTACATGAAATGTAGCAAGGAACTGTTTTCTACTCCATGTGCATAAAAGGAAAGACAGGCCACTGTGTGATCCTATAGATGTCTCAATAAGTTTCATGGAGCTTAGAATCATAGAATCATAGAGTTGGAAGAGACCACAAGGGCCATCCAGTACAACCCCCTGCCAAGCAGGAAACACCATCAAAGCATTCTTGACATATGCCTGTCAAGCCTCTGCTTAAAGACCTCCAAAGAAGGAGACTCCACCACACTCATTGGTAGCAAATTCCACTGCCAAACAGCTCTTACTGTCAGGAAGTTCTTCCTAATGTTTAGGTGGAATCTTCTTTCTTGTAGTTTGAATCCATTGCTCCATGTCCGCTTGTCTGGAGCAGCAAAAAACAACCTTTCTCCTTCCTCTATATGACATCCTTTTATATATTTGAACATGGCTATCATATCGCCCCTTAACCTTCTCTTCTCCAGGCTAAACATACCCAGCTCCCTAAGCAGTTCCTCATAAGGCATCGTTTCCATCCTTTGACCATTTTGGTTGCCCTCCTCTGGACACGTTCCAGCTTGTCAGTATCCTTCTTGAATTGTGGTGCCCAGAACTGGACACAGTACTCCAGGTGAGGTCTGACCAGAGCAGAATACAGTGGTACTATTACTTCCCTTGATCTAGATGCTATACTCCTATTGATGCAGCCCAGAATTGCATTGGCTTTTTTAGTTGCTGCACCACACTGTTGACTCATGTCAAGTTTGTGGTCTACCAAGACTCCTAGATCCTTTTCACATGTACTGCTCTCAAGCCAGGTGTCTCCCAACCTTACTTCCAGATATGTGGGCGGGGGATTGCATGCTAAGGAAGTGGACCAGGGCCCTGTCATTTCAACACACAGTATTTCTGAAATATACTCGGAGTCGAGAGTGAATTTCATGCTCTTTATTCAGCTCATATTCATCAAGGAGAAGAAGAGAAGACGAATGGCTCTTTTCCCAAAACCATCTGCTTATATACATTATTTACACAATGGGCCTTGCGTGATTGGCTACTTCAGGGCTACACCTGTGGGCCAATTATATTGTGGATTGACTTCTGCCTGCAGCCTGATTGGCTGCTCCTACAGGCCAATCAGGTAGCAGATTCACTTCTGCCAGCCGCCTGATTGGCTGCTCCCGCAGGCCAATCAGGTTGCGGATTCACTTCCACCTGGAGTTGGATTGGGTAGCTCCCGCTGATTCTGAATCCTATTGTTCTAGGATTCAGCTCAGTACATAACACCCCTCCCCTCTAAGTTCCAGTCCTGCCCGGGAAGTTGCATTCGTAGTCCCCAAGGTCTGCTGGCCGCCTCCGTGTGCGTTGTGGCCTGGGGTGTTCCTTGGTCAGGGGTTCTGGTTCTGGCTCGTGTTCTGAGGCTGCTGGCTGTGCCGGGGCTGTCTGGTCTGGCGCCACTGAACCACTAGGTTGTGACTCTGGTTCCGGTGTCCTTCCAGCCTCGGGGCGCCCCTCTGTGCCTACTGCTTCTGCTTCCCCTGCCCACCCCTCTCGCTCTACAGGCCTCACTGCCCTGCTGTCCCCTTGGGACCCCTCTGTCCCGCTCTCTTCCCGGGTTCCTCCTGGGAATCGTCGCCGTAGCTGGTCGCAGTGGCGGCGCCAACATTGCCCCCCTTCCGTTAGTACCTCGTACAACACGGGACCGGTCACCTTGGTGACTGTGGCGGGTACCCATGCTGGGCCTGCCCCAAAATTCTTTGCATACACTGGGTCCTGGGCCACAAATGTCCGGGGGTTCCTGCCTTTCCCCACCACTACCTCATCCTGAGCTCTGTCGGGGTGAAGTCGGTCCAGTCTAGTTGCAAGGCGCCGGCCCATGAGTAGTTCAGCTGGGCTCCGGCCCGTCGTTGTGCTTGGGGTGCTGTGCTGTGCTAGAAGAAATGCGGCAAGGCGGTATTCCCAGTCCCCTTGTGTTATGCGGCGGAGGCTGTCCTTGGTGGTCCGCACCATGCGCTCCGCTTGGCCATTGGTGGCAGGGTGGAATGGTGCTGAGCGGATGTGGCGGATGGCGTTCTGCGCTGTGAAGGTCTGGAACTCCTCTGACGTGAATGCGGTTCCATTGTCCGAGACGAGGGTGTCAGGGAGCCCGTGGGTTGCAAACAGCTTACGTAGTACCCGGATGGCTGCCGCCGTAGAAGTGGACGGTACCAGTGCGACCTCCAGCCATTTGGTGTAGGAATCCACCACTATGAAGAATGTTTTTCCCTGGAAGGGGCCAGCGAAGTCCACGTGCAAGCGTGACCATGGATGTCGGGCGGACTCCCAGGGCTGGACTGGGGCCCTTGGGGGATCCGGGCGGGATTCTTGGCAGGTCTGGCAGTGTTGGACCCAGGCCTCTATCTCTCTGTCAATCCCCGGCCACCACACATAACTCCTGGCAAGGGCCTTCATCCTCACTACCCCTGGGTGTGTCTCGTGTAGGGCTGTGAGGACCCTTTTGCGGAGGGGCTGGGGAACAACAACCCTGCTTCCCCATAACAGGCACCCCTTGTGGGCCGACAGTTCATGTTTGCGGTTTGTGTAGCCAGCGAATTCTGGCCCGGGGCTGCTGCTGGGCCATCCTCGCCACACCCAGTCCAGGACCCGGGAGATGACCCTATCTTTTGTGGAATGGTGCGCAACTTCTTGTGCCTGAATGGGTCGGTCGGGAAGCAGCTCCAGGGTCATAACCTCTTGCGCAGGCGCTGGGTCGGGGCCTGTTTCTGGTAGTGGTAGCCTGCTGAGTGCGTCTGCGTGGCCCATCGCCTTCCCAGGGCGGTGGATTAGTGCATACTGGTAGCCGGCAAGGAAAATTGACCACCTGAGGACACGTGGAGACAACACTTGGGGGGTCTGCTTCTCGGGGGCAAACAGGCCAAGCAACGGCTTGTGGTCAGTCACTATGGTAAAGGGCCGCCCGTACAAGAAATCATGGAATTTTTTTACGCCCTTCACGATTGCCAGACCCTCCTTGTCAATCTGTGAGTAGTTTCGTTCGGCTGCAGCAAGCGTCTGGGAGAAGTATGCCACCGGCACCTCTCTTCCATCCGGGAGTTGGTGTCCCAGGACAGCGCCGATGCCATAGGGAGAGGCGTCGCATGCCAGCCCCACTGGCAGCCTCTCGTCGAAGTGTGCCAAGACCGAGTTCGAGACGAGCAAGTCCTTGACTGCCTGGAATGCGGCCCTTTGTCGCTGGCCCCACACCCAAGGGGCCCTTTTATCTAGGAGTCTGTGTAGGGGCTCCGCTACCGCTGCCTTATGGGGAAGGAAGGCATGGTAAAAGTTCAATAGTCCCAAGAATGACTGAAGTTCGGGCTTGCTCTTGGGCGCTGGGGCCTCACAAATGGCCCGTACCTTGTCACCGGTTGGATGGACCCCTTCTGCGTCCACCTTAAATCCCAGAAAGTCCACCTGCGGCACTCCCAGTAAACACTTTTCCCGCTTCACCTTGAGGCCCGCCGTCTGGAAACGGTGCAGGACGGAGCGGAGGCGGTCCTCAAATTCCTCTGGTGTGGGCCCGGCGATCAGTACATCATCGAAGAAGGGGGTGACGCCAGGAATCCCTTTAAGGAGAGAGTCCATTAGATTCTGGAATATGCCTGGTGCCACGCTAACGCCAAATTGCAGCCGCTTTACTCTGAATGCCCCTCTGTGCGTCACGATCGTCTGAGCCTCTGCTGTGGCTTTGTCCACAGGCAACTGTTGATACGCTTGGGCCAAGTCCAGTTTGCCAAAGATTTTTGACCCAGCCAGGGTGGCGAGGACATGGCTGACCACTGGCACTGGGTATGCATGGGCCGTGAGAGCCTTGTTTATGGTGCATTTGTAGTCTGCACAGATGCGGACCGAACCGTTAGGCTTGACAGGTGTGACAATTGGAGTTTCCCAGGGGGCGTTGGGCACCGGCTCCAGCACTCCTTGCTCCACGAGCCGGTCCAATTCCTCGTCTATGCGGGGTTTCAGGGCGAACGGGACCCGGCGGGCCTTGTGCCTGATGGGTCGTACAGCGGGGTCTAGCTGTAGGGCAATGGGGGGTCCTGTATATCGTCCCAATGCCCCATCGAAAACCCCTGGAAACTCTTTGCATATGGCGTCCACGTCCACTTGTAAGCTAGTGCGGTTCACCCCGGTAACGGCTAGCCCCAGAGGTCCAAACCATGCCAGTCCCAGTAAGCTAACGTAGGGGCCCTTAACTACCAGCAAGTCCAATTGTTGCTTTCGCCCTCGATATTGCACCCTGAAGGTCCCCACCCCCATAGTAGGGACCTTACGTTTCTGGAAGTCCCGGAGGGTGAATGGGGCCGGCCTTAGTTTGGGACCCCCATTAGGGCACAGTTCCCTTAATGTTCGGGCCGAGATTATGGATAGAGTTGAACCCGTGTCCAGCTCCATGCGGCATGGGGCTCCCTCTATCTGTACCTCTATATAAATTTTCTCTGTGCTGGGATGGGGCAACTGGAATACCTGGTAGTCCGTGATCTCCGTCGAGTTGCCTTGGTGCATGGTGCCGTGTGACCTGGGGCTCCTGGGTCGGTCATCTGATGCTTGTCGACGGGTGAGTCGAGCCCGACACACCCGGGCGATGTGTCCCAATTTTCTGCACTGCCTGCACTCTGCGTTGCGGAAACGACAGGTCCTCCTCTCGTGGTTCTCCCCGCAGCTTGCACAGTTCCCTCCTTCTCGTCGAGGCTGCTGTGGTGTGTGTGCTGCTTGAGTGCGCCGCTGTACTCGGTGTACTTCCTCCCTGTCAGATTCGGATTCGTCGGTGAGGTCTTCGTGGTAGACCCTCGGTTGGGATGGCTGGGCCGGTCGTGCCTCTTGCGTTGACCTCTCGGCGGCTTCGGTTGCCAGGGCTTCCTCCAGAGCAATCTGGAACGTGAGGTCTTTTTTGGCGTAGAGGCGTCGTTGCAACATCTCGTCCCTCAGGCCACCGACGAGGCGGTCACGAAGCATGTTCTCCAACTCTGAGAAGTTGCATAACCGGGCGGCTTGGCGGAGGGAGGTCACAAACCCAGTTATGGTTTCCCCCGGGGCTTGCCGCTTTGCATAGAAGGCATTTCGGCAAGCTACCACCGAGGGCTGTGGTGAAAAGTGCTCCTTCAGCCGTTCCATTATTGTTTTGTAAGAGACGGTAGCGACATCTCTAGGTGCAAGGAGAGCCCGGGCGATTTCAAACGTCTCCTCTCCACAGACGCTGAAGAATGTCGCCCTCTTCATGGCATCGTTGGTGACTTCTTTCGCTTGCAGGAGGAAGTTGAAACGGGCGGCGTACCCTTCCCAGTCTCCTGATGCTGGTTTGAATGGCAAGAAGCTGCTGTCGGTTGCCATTCTGGGTTCCTTGGGTCCTGGAGCTGAAGCCTGGATGCACGGTGCGATGCAGCGGTGCAGCAGGTGGCGGTGCTGCGGTGCAGTGCGTGGTGGCGGTCAGCTCAGCAGGATCCCACCTTCGTCGCCAGTGAAATATACTCGGAGTCGAGAGTGAATTTCATGCTCTTTATTCAGCTCATATTCATCAAGGAGAAGAAGAGAAGACGAATGGCTCTTTCCCCAAAACCATCTGCTTATATACATTATTTACACAATGGGCCTTGCGTGATTGGCTACTTCAGGGCTACACCTGTGGGCCAATTATATTGTGGATTGACTTCTGCCTGCAGCCTGATTGGCTGCTCCTACAGGCCAATCAGGTAGCAGATTCACTTCTGCCAGCCGCCTGATTGGCTGCTCCCGCAGGCCAATCAGGTTGCGGATTCACTTCCACCTGGAGTTGGATTGGGTAGCTCCCGCTGATTCTGAATCCTATTGTTCTAGGATTCAGCTCAGTACATAACAATTTCCATACATTGTAAGGCCATACAAACTGTAACTCTTCAAAGATATTTGTAAATTTGTAAATGTTGCACAGATTGTTTTGTATTTTGTTCTGTGAATTGCTTTGAGATACTTTGCGAAAAACAACCAACAAATATTAACAACAACACCAAAATACAATATGGAGGAACTTTTTTTTAATGTTTCAATTTCTGGTTCAGAATCAGCTGTTAGTAAACTGCTGTGTCAACATCCATTGGCTCTTTGCTTCACCACATCAAACCATTTATTCTTATTGTCAGCAAATTTTCCATGCCATGCTTGCCAGAAGTGAATAATGCTGTCAGTGTTCCTTCTTAGTAAAATAAACAATTTATTTCTTCTAAGATCAACAGGCTTCTTTCCTCACATTCAAGTAAACAGAGTGCATGTTCTTCTTCAAGTTTCTCTTTTGGCTCAAGAGGCCTCCTTACCCCCCGCCTGTTGATTTTTAACATGGAATTTTATTTTTGAATAACCTTTAAAATACACGGTATGGAAAGAGAGAACATACATAACAATGCAACAGGATTGCTAAGTAAAGGGGAAAGAAAATCCACTGGCTACAGTCTGGAGGAGACTCTTGAGAGTCCCATGGACTGCAAGAAGATCAAACCTATCCATTCTTAAGGAAATCAGCTCTGAGTGTTCACTGGAAGGACAGATCGTGAAGCTGAGGCTCCAATACTTTGGCCACCTCATGAGAAGAGAAGACTCCCTGGAAAAGACCCTGATGTTGGGAAAGATTGAGGGCACAAGGAGAAGGGGATGACGGAGGACGAGATGGTTGGACAGTGTTCTCGAAGCTACTGACATGAGTTTGACCAAACTGCGGGAGGCAGTGGAAGACAGGAGTGCCTGGCGTGCTATGGTCCATGGGGTCACGAGGAGTTGGACACGACTAAACGACTAAACAACAACAACAACAACAGTCTTTAATACATTATTGTTAAGTTTATGAGGCAAGTAAGAATGAAATGTCCTAAAGCGATACTCACCAGCTATTGAGGAAAAATAGGAAATTCAGTTAAATTATTTAGCTGAAACATAATTTGGATGTGTCAATTATTTTGCTGAAACGTTTTTTAAAAATATTTTTTTCTATAGTTCTTTGCATAGATCCTGGAGGTTTCTGTGGCGATGCTTCCGGAAGGCCCCAAAGTCATAAGTGGTACATTTTATGCAAACTCTTGTCTAGGTACCCCTTTAGGTTACCTGCAAGTATACCTCAGAGGTCTATACATTATTGCAGAGTCTTTGGGTCTCCTCCTATTTCATAGTGTGGTGGCATCTGTCAAATTTAAGGCTGCGCCATAATAATAATAATAATAATAATAATAATAATAATAATAATAATAATAAATATACTGCCCTATACCTGGAGGTCTCAGGACATTCCACATAAAAGGATCACAGTATATAAAAAAAAACTGTGGAAGAACGTGTGGATCCAGAATTGGCCTCCACAGTCACTTACGGACCCATTGTTAAAATCGTGTTTATGGAAGACAATCTTACTCGGCTACGAGTGATCGCCAAAGAAGAAATAAATAAAATAAAAATAAAAGCAATAACCCAATAATACCCCTCTGTAAGGGGTAATGAGCTGTTTCCAACTTCGTGGGCGGCCCACTCAAGGTGAGAAAAGACACCAACTTTCACTCTGTAGTATCCATTTATCCTTAAGAGTAGCAATGTCACGGTCAATGGTCAAGCCCACAAGGGGTTTGGCAGAGAAGGGTTTGCTTGCCCCTCTCCCAAATTGGGGGCATTGGCGATCCCTTATCTTAAAGTCAGCAAATCTAAACTTCTATTCTATTTCTCCTACTTTCTAAATAACATTAAAAGAAATCAAAAGAGAACAGTAAAAAAAGAGAAAGAAAGAAAGGATACATCTAAAACAGGTAACAGATCCTCCCCTAAAGCAGTTCAATGATGACAGTGGTATAAAAATAGATTATAAATGCAAGGACCACTGTGGTCAAGGTATCTCTGTCCAGGAATGATCATAGCTGATGTATCAGCAGAAGCTGGTAATAGCCACTCCTCTCTACAGACGTCTCTCGGGCCTCTAGCAACAATTATTAATTCTGATGCACTGTAAAACAAGAGTAGGTGCAGCCCCATCCAGAACAGGTAAATCCCACAATTCCTCAACAGAACTATTCACTCCCAGACAAAGGCTTTCTAATCAGGATTCACTTATAGTTTTACCCTCCCTGAAGAATGGAGATTTGAGCAGGACCCTCAAAATTTTGAGCAGACTGGGAGGATTACATTAGGAATGGCAGTCTCAAAGGGATGTAGGTCCCAGGTATTTGGGTATGAGGGCTGTTATGTATTCTGTGTTTGCCTGAGCTTGAGTCTGGACTAAGGATTCTGAGCCCCTGTGTTTTGATACGATACGTGAGATCCAATCACAGAACATTTCAGGATTTGGGCCTCTGCCATTGGACCTTCAGCTCTGAGTCATGATTCACAGCTTGGAAGTTTAGACAGCCAATCATGTTGGGAGTGGGAGTGCCCCAGGCCTTCAGAAATGTATATAGGCAGTAGCTTTGCCCCGTTGTCCAGTTCTGTTAGTTCAAAAAGGGTTCTTGCTGTTATCACTGTGTCTTGCCTCATGGGAACCCACCTACACTTCACGAGCTTTAAAATCAAAACCTGGAGCTTGAATTGGGCCTAGAGTTGTTAACAAAAAAAGAAACAAATGAAGAGGCAGTGTATGTGGGGTGGTCTGAAAATTGCTTTATTTCTTTTAAAAGAAGGGCCCTCCCCACCCCACAATCCAGGATTCCCCTTCCCGCAAGGTAGCAGAGGTTTTGTTTTCATTGCCCTAAAATCAAAATTGACAGTGGATGAAAACACTCTAGTCATGTGGATTCTTTCCTGCCTCCTTTATGTTAAAAGGGAAGCTGTGATATTCTCCATCAGCTGAAGTTTCAGAGCGATTTTCAAGGGAAGCCTCTTGAAGACTACTTCACAGACATTCTTAGTGATTACAAGTGCACAATTGATAGTGACCAGTTTGGATACAGCCAGTGTAACTGATGGTATTTGCAGCAACTTCCTCTCCTCTGCTAAATACATTTTTTCCCAAGTAGCAGTGCCAGGTCTATGAACAGCCCCAGACCATGGCAATGTTCTGGCAGAGTAATAATAGCTATCCTGGAATACAATCATGCTTACAGCTCCCAGAACATCCATAGATCCCAATAACTTTAGTTCTGCCATGTCTGGAATGGATTCAGTTTCAACCTAAAAGCCTCCATCCATTGGATTATGGTCTTCTAAGCACTAATTTTGGGTGCTTCTCATTCTGGGTGCTGAATAAAAATATATATAAACAAGAGTATGATCAGAATATTGATGCAGCCAAATGCAAAGCTGAAAACAGTCCCTCTCAGAGGTTTCACATAAATGTTGAACAACATTGGTGAAATTATTGAGCACTACAGAAGTCATCAAGACAGATCTCAAAGAGCTGAGCACATCGCCAAAGGCTTTTATTTGCAGTTATTCTGATTTTTTTAAAAAAGAGCAAAGCCATTCTAAAGCCAAAACTCTTATCTGGCAGTCAGTCATTGCAGAAAGCATGAGACAGAATTCCAAAGGCTGTTAAGAAGTCCATAGGAAAATCAGAATGGAGGAGTCTGCTCACTCAGCTTCTAGATCCCTGGATCTCAAAGGGTGTGGCAGGAAAGGATGGCAAGTGTGACTCGAAGATTCAAGATCAAAGAATCATTTAAGTATTTCAGTGTAATATAGTATCAAACGAGTTTGTCTTAAAGTAGACCTAATATAAACGCCTTTCACTGAGTTTGTGTGCATATTTAAGGTACATATGTAAGAGGCTTGTTTATAATTATATTTTAGGAATGATTCATGTTCTTATGTAGCTGCATTGTTTTATACTTTCTGGATGTCCCCATAGCTGCCAAGTTATCCCTTTTTTACAGGGATTTTCCCTTATGCTGAATAGGCTTCCTCGCGAGAAAAGGGAAAACTTGGCAGCTATGGATGTCCCATGGTCATATTATGAAGTAGTTGTGTTCTATGTTATAAATCAAGCACTGCTAGTTGTTGTTATTTTTCACCCACCAATAAATTTCTTATAAATAAATAAAAATGGTGTGGCATAAGCAAATTATTAATCTGAAAGTGTGGTCCAAAGAAATTTTTTTGAGATGTTCTAGATCAGGCATCCCCAAATTGCGGCCCTCCAGATGTTTTGGCCTACAATTCCCATGCTCCCTAGCTAACAGGACCAGTGGTTGGGGGAGATGGGAATTGTAGTCCAAAACATCTGGAGGGCCAAAGTTTGGGGATGCCTGTTCTAGATGGTCAGTCTTCCCCCAGGGCAATGAGAGCAGTCAGAAGCCAAACTGAGGAAAGATATCCATGAATATCTGTAGTTTTCACATATGTTTATGGAGCATGTCACATATTTCAATATGTTAGCATTTTAAACAAAATGGCAGAACAAGCAAAATAAGATAGCAACAAATTGTAGTTATAAATAAAATAGTTTCCCTTCTCCCTCATTTTTGGGATGGGCGTGTCTGTTTTGCTTTCAAAGTTCTTTTAATAACGACAATATTTTACACTTCCATTATGAAATATTGAATGGGACATTTTACACACTCTCATACCTCAAATATTTGTTACCGGGAAGGAGATGTTTCAGAAGCAATGCCACCAAGCCTTGTTGTGATTAATCCAAAATGTCACCACAGTAATAAAATACTGTCCACAAGTCTCCTTTAAAACGAGACTCTCTCAGGTAAATGAACTCGCAGGCAATGAATCACTGACATCTGAAAATGCTTTCCTAGAGGCTACTTTTTATGTTTATGAATTTTTCAGATTAAACTGTTTCAGAAATTATACCATAAGGCAGATTGAAATCTAATTGAATAATTCCGCTTTTATTTTATCTTATCCTCAAAATTGTACTATCTCCAAAAATTGTGATTTGAAATATATGACGGGAGAAGCTAATGCAGCTGAAGCATGTCACTGTTGCTTGTAATCAGTCACGAGTCCTTTCTGCGTGGTGCTGCGACCTTTCCGCTTGGTGGAAAACGAGAAGCCATTTCATGCTTCTCTGGGAGGTGCAAGTCAGCTTGCATTTTTTTAAGGCACAGGTAACACAAGGCACAGGATTAATGCAGCGGTCCAGTCTGGTGGGTTCCGGATGAGCATGAGGGAGCATATTAGAGACGGTGGAGGTATTCAGTCTCTGAGTTCTGATGCGAACTCACCTGTTGCCCATGTTCCAAACTAAGGTACGAATCTGAATGTAATCATCCTTCAGATTTTGCACTTCTCTGGATATTACAATAACTGTTCTTGGTTCAAAAAATGTATCAAAATGCATTTGAAAATATGTAGGATAGAATCAATTTTGAATGAATCTATTGAGATAAAATGCAGACACATCAGTCTGTATTCCGTGATAACATGCAAATTTAAATGAACTTCCATGCAGACTTTTTTCATATATGCAGATTAATTCAGAAACGGGTCAGAACAGACTTATGAATGAACACATGGGAAATGAACCTGGAAATAGAAAGAAGGGGAAATCCCATCGCACACGCAGAAATCCTTGTGCTGGTGGAATGTGGTGGCACTGTAGGGAAGGCAGGTGAAGAGAGGGCAGATTAATTGGGCTTTAGACTTGCCTGGCTGTTATGGAATGGTTGCTTTGGCCTGTGAATTATAGAACAAAATCCTTCCATAGTATATCATAGTACAGTGGTACCTCGGTTTATGAACACAATTGGTTCTGGAAGTCTGTTCATAAACTGAACAGTTCATAAACTGAAGCGAACTTTCCCATTGAAAGTAATGGAAAGTGGATTAATCCATTCCAGACGGGTCCGCGGAATACTCAACCTGAAACGTACTTAACCTGAAGCATGGGTGTAATTGGTTCCGGAAGTCTGTTCATAAACTGAAGCGTTCATAAACTGAAGCAAACTTTCCCATTGAAAGTAATGGAAAGTGAATTAATCCGTTCCAGATGGGTCCACGGCGTTCGTCAACCGAAAATTCGTAAACCAAGGTGTTCATAAACTGAGGTTCCACTGTATAGTATTGGTACCGGTACTATATACCTGAAGGAGCGTCTCCACCCCCATCATCCAGCCCGGACTCTGAGATGCAGCTCCAAGGGCCTTCTGGTGGTTCCCTCACTGTGAGTAGTGACATTACAGGGAACCAAGCAAAGGGCCTTCTCAGAAGTGATGCCCTCCCATCAGATGTTACTTTTGGCCAAGTGAGGTTTTGAACCACCTTGTAGAATTATAGATCTAAGAAGCATCCAGTGAACACCCAGTGAGCAATCTAGAACGTAACCCTGTTTCAAAGCATGACATGCTTTGCTACACATGGATAAGCCATGACCCCTGTGATACCCATCATCCCTGATCATTGACTATCCTATCTGGGGCGATGGGAGTTGGAGCCCAGCAACATCCAGGGGTTCCACATCCCTGTCTTTCCCCAGGATATTCTGGCTTGATCAATAGTTTACATGGTGAGATCAGCCTTGGAAGTTACAAGCCAAAATAATTGTTCATATTGTTCAATTGTTCAACAATCCAGGGAAGGTGCTGCAAGACTTCCACACCTTATTCATGGTGTGTATCCCAACTTTTGAGAGCTCCCATTTGCAGAGAGTTGTGCTCATGGAAGGAGCTTTCTGTTCATTAGGGTCCAAGCCACTGAGTTTATTTTATAACTCCCAATGCTTTTATGCTTCATATTATTACCTTTAGAACTCCCATGTACAGAGGCCAACATGAAGATTCATGTAGGAAATTTGATTTCAGTTTTCAGTGTAATGCAATCCTGAATGCTTCCTCAGTGGTGAAGCTCTGTGCTGTAACTGAATTTATTTTTATAATGTTTTGTGCTTGGCTGTGCTGTTGTCTTGGCTAATGATTTCAACATTTTAAAGCGTATAAGAGAGCAGACAGGAAAGTCTCTGTACTGAGATGTTGCCGCTGTTTATCTTTCATGGAAGCTTATATTTGTGACTTCCAGCATTTCTACCAAAGACGCAAAACTGAGAAGCATAAAAGTCCTTCATCTGATCCTTGTAAAAAGTCACGAAATACTCCCAATGTGTACATCCTCTTTGAAATGGAGGGTGCATTGATTTATCTGTATTTCTGTTCTGTTCCACGATTGAAATAATTGGGTCCCTTAACTATTCCTTCCATTTGTGCTGTGTGCGAGAGGGGTCCTTTCTGTTTTTATTTAATGTCCTACTTAAGAGTATTACTGCAGATACACTTTTAGAAAAACGTGAATTCACAGGTAGTCATTTTTCACCTAGTTTCATTAAGAATGTGTTCATGCACAAACTAGGACAATCCTAGAAATAGATTATGTTGTAGATATGAATGTTAAATGAGTTTGCCTCTTATGTCATTTATCAACACAGAACCAAATTTCAGCAGGAAAAGGTGGCGGGTGGAGAACAAATCAGGAGACAGGAAACTTTGGAGAGGGAACAAAAGAGACTGCACCTCAGTACTAGGCCTCTATTATTCACTTAGTTTTATTTTTGCTTAGCTCCACATTTTTCTAGAGAATTTTCTTGTTCTGAAGCCTTTGGAGCCTTCTCTTTGAGAGAAGGGATTTCTTGCTTTGAGCTTATCCCTCCTTCAGTTTAAGTTGCTAGCTTGCCTTTTTTGGTCTGGGTGTTTGGCTCATGAAAAGTTTTAAACAGATGCAAGTTTTATAGGGTTTTGTTTCTTTGATTTTTTTAAAAAAATTGATTTTACCTTATGTTTATTCCCTTGTGAGGCTCAGACTTTGCTTTTCCAATTTTCTCTTTATTTTTATCTGAACGTGTTTACTCCTTGAAACCTGGAGTTATCTTTTTCAACTTCCCCGCCTGACTCCACAGTAGTCAGATTCACAGTTCCCCATTCGGATTGATAGCTATATAGAATCATAGAACTGTAGAATTGGAAGAGACCCCAGGGTCACCTAGTCCAACTACCTGCAAGGCAGGAATCTCAACAAAAGCATCCATGGCAGATGGCCATTGAACCTTTGCTTAAAACCTCCAAGGAAGGAGAATCCACCACCTTCCAAGGGAGTCTGGTCCACTGTCAAACTCTTGCCATCAGAAAGTTCTTCCTGATGTTTAGTAGGAATCTCATTTCTTGTAACTTTAATCAATTGGTTTGGGTCCTAGCCAGAACTAGACAAAATACTCCAGGTGTGATCTGACCAAGGCAGAATAGAGCAGGACTACTTGATTGGAACACTGTACTTCGGCTGATGCAGTCTAGACACTAACAATTACTTCTTCCAGCCCAATTTTACTAGCTTCTCTGTAAGATCATGGGGGACTTTGTCCAGTACCTTACCGAAATCAAGATACACTACGTCCACTGCATTCCCCTGATCCACCAAGCTTGTAACTCTTTATAAAAAAAAGAAATGAGAATCATCTGGTATGATTTCTTTTTGCTAAACCCATGCTGGATCTTAGTAATCATAGCATCCTTTACTAAGGGCTCACAGACCAACCATTTAATTGTCTTTTCTAGTATCTTTCTGTCATTGATGTCAAGCTAACTGGTCAGTAGTTATGTAGATTTTCTTTTCTTCCCCCCCCCTTTCTGAAGATGGAACAACATTTCCCTGTCCCCAGTCTGCAGGGCCCTCACCTGTTCTCCCAAAATTCTCAAATTTTATAGACAGAGGCTCTGGTATTACATCTGCAAGCTTCTTTAGCACCCTTCTGTGCAGGGCCGGCCCTAAGGCAAGGCTGGGTGGCGCAATGAGCCACAGGGGGGCACCGTGCTGCTGCTGCGCCCGCCACACTGAGAAACCGGGGGGGGGGCACCAGAGAGATCTTCGCACCATGGCACCAGGGCACCAGATATGCTTAAGACGACCCTGCTTGTGTGCAGCTC
Organism: Zootoca vivipara; assembly: GCF_965207765.1. Taxonomy (NCBI): domain Eukaryota; kingdom Metazoa; phylum Chordata; class Lepidosauria; order Squamata; family Lacertidae; genus Zootoca; species Zootoca vivipara. Next base: position 70,137,187 of record NC_142582.1, on the reverse strand, counting down.
ATCAGGTCCCGGATATTTGAATTCATTTAAAATACCCAGGTGTTCCCTTACCACCTTGGGCTGCAGCTCCCTCCTTGCATCATTTATTCTGTTATGACTAGGTTGGGCACCATTTGGGTGAAGACAGAGGCAGCATAGGTATTGAGCAGTTCCACCTTCTCTGTGTCACCCAATAGCATTTCTCTGTCTTCTTATTACAGAGGACCAACTACTTGTTTGTTCTTCCTCTTGCTTCAAACACAGCCAAAGAAACCTTTGAAAAATTATTGTTACCTCTCTTGCAAGCCTGATCTCATTATGAGCTTTCGGTCCACCTATCCTTCTCTCTGCAACTGCTGGCTACTATAATTCCCCCACCCTTTGAGTCTTTAACTTAAACTGCTATATGGTTGGGCAATTAGAAAGTTTCTAACTAGTTTGGAAGTCTTAGAAGGATGAAATTCAGTAACTGTTTGGTTAATCTAATGTTTTTACTTTTTGCAACTGATTCATACATTTATCAATTAATTTATATATGCATATGTGGATGTTATCTATGCACATTACATGGGTGTATATGTAGTTAGAATAAAGGGCAATATAATTAATTACAAAAACAGATATTTTATTGGCATTCTTTTATAAATAGCATAAATAGCTTGTTAAGTGGCATTGTCAAGAATGGAAAAAATCCTGTTGATCTTGGCTGTATTAAAAAAAATCAAATTGTTTTTATTATACGCTTTCTTACTTCCCCCTTTTAGAAAATATGTATTAAAAGTTTGTTTTCAGCTACAAACAAGATGCAGTTGCCAGACTGAGTGCTCATGAGGAAGATATAAGGCGTTCTCCCCGTAAGTCACAGCAAATAATACAAGAACTAACAGCACACAAACCATTTCTGATCCTTCTGCAACTACAGTGATTTGCACAGGAAAACTTAGATAGGAAGTTTAATAAATCCCCCTTCCAGTTTACCCTTAGCACAAGGGCACAGGAGCTGTCAAACACAGCTGTGGGAGCACTTTGTTCTCCTTTCTGATCCTTATCTGAGTGCACCTCTACTGCCCAAGACCCTGACCTGCTGACCTGGGCGCTAAGAAAAGTTGGAACAGCTGGATACGTTTATTTAATCCTTGAAGATATTGGGCTTGTGTGCCGGATCTGGCCAAAGCCCAGATCTGAAACTGAATTGGGCCCAATTTGGGAAGCCCACCCAAAGCGATCCTGGACCGTTACGAGACAGGGCATCAGGCGGCAAGAAGGAGGGGCAGGCTTCAGCCTCTGCAATTAGCCGCACAGGGCTGCTGACCATATGTTGAATTTGGGTTTTTAAACTATAATTAAACATGCAGTTGGGAGGCAGCAGAAAGGCCACAGTGTCTCACCTGTCACGTTTAATAAGGGCTAGCCCCCAAATTGGGGCCCAGATCTGGGTCTGGTCAGCCCAGAGTTACAGCTACTCCTGGATCCAGGTTCTGAATCGGATGTGGGGGAGCATGGATCACCCTTTCTTAAACAGGTGATTTCCCCCATGACTTCATACGTGGACCTTAGGCTGCAGCCCTACTACAGCCACTGACCAGTGGGGTTTCGTGGAACAGCAGGACCACCACATGCATGTGGCTGCCAAGGCAAGGCAGAAGGTGTGGAGGCCTGGAGCTTGCACAGATTCGTCCTAAGACTGTTGTGTGATGTTAGTGGGACCAGCTCAGAATCCAACATATCTTGGTCTAGTTCAGACCGCCCCGCCCCCCGGCATGAATGCCACATTTTTTAGGCCTTATGTTGGCTGAATTGCTGCCAGTGGCAATTCCAGACACTTGCACATTCAATGGGTAGCAGAGGAAGCTCTGGGAGGTATGCTTGGATGACAGAGTTGGGCAGAGGGGTGCCTTCTCTCAATCCCTGCTCACCACAATGCAGCGTACCTGTCTCTAGATCTTTCTGTGGATTAAAGTGGGACACGAACCACAGATTAATTAATCTGTGGATAAATGTGGGACATTTGGGACTTTCCAGCTGTAAAATGAGTATAACACTTATTTGCCTGATAAAGTTCATGTTCAAATTATATGAGTAAAAACTGTAAAACATGTCACATATTAAGGAATCCATTCGTCAAAACGGAGTGATAAAACAACCATTAATTTAATTTGAGCTGCTGAAAGGAAAGAGAATCTGGTATCCCCAAAAGACTATTTGCTAGTAAGAATGATAGTACGGTATCAATTCTATTAGACACTGACATCAATCAGGACAATGATTAGATTTCCACAGCCATCTTGTTTTTAATGACCAGGAGAACCTGCTATTAGATAATTAGAAGGAACTAGGGATCTGAATTTGGGGGCAATTGGCTCACCAGAATTCAACTCATCCTTCATAGGCTGTGAATTTGGGTCCTTTCCCATTTAGCTAAAAGCAAGATATGATTTGTGTGAAGTGATATATCACAGCTACATTGAGCAGTCAGAAAGAATAGCATTAAAATTAGTATACCAGCAGTGGAGGAGGGTGGAGAAACAGTTACACAAAAGCTTCACAGAAAACTAAGCTCTGCAGAAATCCACCTTCTGATCTTGACTCAAGGCTGCAAAACTGTGAAATGCTTACAAAGGAAGGAAAGGGACAAAGCAAGAGATGAGAGGAGATACTGCAAAACGGAGAACCATTTGGAATGTGAATGAGCAGGAACAAATATTTGTAAAGGAGCAGACAGCTGGAATCGACAGTTGCTAAAGCCAGCAGAATCAATGGGAAGTGTATTTGGAGAAGCTCACGTTACTCATTCATGTTGCTTTATTACCACACGCTCTCGCTTTTCCTCTGCAGAATAAAGACATAACTTTCATTGTAAGACTTTGGGCCTTTGCACACACTATGCAGAAGCAAACACAGGTTTGTGACTGCGGGTGACTTCTCAAAAGATGTGGATGCTGCAATGAAAGAATGCATTCCTCTTCTTTCATCTTTTCAGGTCTCATGAGAGAGGGGCATACATATATCCCCTCTGGGTGGCTGCACATTATATGGGAGGAAAAAGCTTCCCCCATAAAGGAAATGTACATGTTGCAGTCCAGTTCTATGGCCCTGCAAGCTTGGGAACATAGTTGTTGGTGGAAAGATTTCATCTTAACATGCAGTGTTACGCCATACATCTAAAACACTATTATACCACTTTAAACAGCCATGGCTTTCCACCAAAGAGCTCTGGGAGCTGTAGTTTGTGAAGGTTGCTGAGGGAGTCTCCTTTTTCCCTCCCAGAGCTACAGTTCCAAGAGTTCATTGTGAAGAGTGATTGGATGTAAAACCATTGTCCTGAATAACCAGGTTAAAAACAGGTAGTACTGACACCATAGTCCCTCAATCTAAGCCAAGGGAATTTCAGGGTATGTCTGGATGTACTTGGGATTCACAAAGACAAGGACCAAACAGTTCACTCTCTGTCTTTTGAACCCCAAGCGCCACAGCTTACTCAGTAGCATAGCACCAAGCAGTCAGGTATCAGATTCAGAGCCAAGCCTAGTCCAAGAAATCATACCAGGATAAATCCAATACTTTATTGCACCACTTATTACGCAGCTTATTAACACAGGCATGAGAACCCATTACCAATAAGAGCATGAGAACCCATTACCAATAAGAGGACAATCAAGAAAAAAGGGTAACACTGTAAGTTGTGAATTTGAGGACAGAATAGAAAATAACAAGACCAGCCCACCTAATACCAACTGTGAGTGTCATGGACCCCATTGAACCAGCAAGCTGCATTCAGGCACAAGTATGTGTTTCACAACAGGGGCCATCAGATAAAAATCAGAAACCATATTTACACCAAAAAAGGCCTGGGAACAGAAGGGCAGATAATGCTTAGGCCTAGGGACATGCTTCCCAGTACTTGAGGGTATACGTGCTCATTGACAATGCAGCCACTCAGCTAATTTCTACACAGTGATAGTAACCTTGATGCCATCTTGCATCTGACACTCACAGGTGGCAAGATGATGATGATGATGATAATAATAATAATAATATATTATTATTATTATTATTATTATTATTATTATTATTATTATTTATACCCCACCCATCTGGCTGGGTTTCCCCAGCCACTCTGGGCGGCTTCCAACAAAATATTTAAATACAATACTCCATCAAACATTAAAAGCTTCCCTAAACAGGGCTGCCTTCAGATGACTCCTAAAAGTCTGGAAGTTGTTTCTCTCTTTGAAGCTGATGAGTGTAACTCTCCCCACCTCAGGGAAAACTATACCCAGAATGCTGAGTATGTTTGTAGCACTTCTACTTTTATCTGTAAGCCTCCTTGAACCCCTCTCAGGTAAGTAGGTGGAGTAATAAATAATGATGATGATGTCATTTTAAAATGAGCCAAAGAAAGAGGGGTTCTTTTGTCAGTATTGGTGCTTTTCCAGATCTCTCTTCTTCTCTAGGCAATGAAATTTTGGTGCTTTTCACTGGGCACCCCCCCTTTCAGACTTCCATGCCAGGAATGAGAAGAACCAATCAAAGGCAGTGCCAGAAACTGTGCCCAATCAGATGCTCATGAGGTGCTGGCATTATACAATATCGGACACAGTTTTATTATAAAGCCACAGAAGGGTGTAACAGGATCCATGGGGTGCAATTTTCCCTATCCATCCCATAAATGGAGTTTGTCAAGGCCACAAATACAGCTAATTAACCCTACTGAAAAAGCATAAATTGCTCTGTTACAGGAACCATTTAATATTCAGAGTTTGTGGTACAGGAGGGAAGAGGGGAGTGCAACCCCGCTTTGTGATGAGACCGCCAGTGTGGCATGACGTGTGGGGAGGGAAACAATGCCCTAAGGAACTGTGGCTTATGTTACAGGTAGGTAGCCGTGTTGGTCTCTAAGGTGCTACTGGAAGGAATTTTTTGTTGTTGTTGTTTCAACTGTGGCTTATGATGTTGCACATAGCAATGAGTCCCATAAAAGTCAGGACAAAAAGAAAGACCCAGCACTTTTAAAGCAATTCCCGGTCCAGCATTCTCTCTGGTGCTGTGGTTTATTTATGCACCTAGAAGATTCAAATGCAGGCTCTCTTTTGCCTATGACAAATAAACCAGCAAGCTGCAAAGAACACCGAAAAGATAATGCTGGTGGCAGAGGAATCATTGATCTTCCTTAAACTAACATTAATTTTACAAAGGCAGCTGGAGGGCTGTTGGTCTGCTCCATGCAAGCTGACAGCAGTAAATTGGAAAACAAAGTTTGACATCTTTCCATGCGTTCCTTATTGTACGGCAAATTTTTTCTAACACCTTGGTTCCCGGCTGGCTGTAAATTTCACTTCATTAAAGATTTCACATCGGAAGCATAAACATGCACTCTTTAAAGTAATTAGCTCTTGGAGTAGTCTGTCTGCAATATAAATGACAACAAACCCCAACACAACTTCTTTGACTGAGCGGTCTGGTGATAAAGTTGTGTACAGATGTGAACTTGGAAAGATATCCTTTATTGATGCAGCAGAGTTGGGAGAAAATTCAAAAGGAGGGAAGAGTTTGTCCAAATTAATTATAAAAAGGACAGGACAAGCTTGAGGAAGATCCAGAAAATATACTGGGCATTACCTCACTTTCTAGTTAGGAAAATAAGTAAGAATTGGATGTGTATTTTTTTAATGAATTGTAGCTTGAAAGGGCACTGCCCTCTGATCTGCAGTCTTGATTTTTTTTTTTAATCTACCATTCCAGACCTCAGTTATATCAGAAAGGCTTATGTAACACAATAGGGTTTATTACATTAGGTCTAATTGGACATGATCCAGGATACAAAAGAAACAATAGCACGAGCTCATCCATATTTCGAAACTTGATTAATTTTTTTTTAAAAAAATCAAAGATCAGTTATTATTATATATTTATCTCACAAAAGAGATTGAGAGCAACGCCAGAGTGGGCCACCCCCTCCCCACCCACGTGAGCACACGGGAGAAAACAGCATCCCATCCTCATCGCCAGTTGTTGTGACATGGGGTTTGTGATTTCAGCTCTCTTGACATAACATGCTGGAGACAGTTCTCTAGTAACAGTTCTTTATTAAAGTGAACAAGACTGACTCTGAGGGCAGGAAGGCTACATTTATAGGGACAGGGAACTAGCTAGAAAGGGATACATTTAGGGGGGGAACAATATCAGTCAATCACAGTGCTGCCTTTTGGAGGAAACCAATAAGACAGAGGATCCAAATAAAGCAGCTTAAATGAACCAATAGTAGCTGTACCCTCTGGAACCAAAAGGTAGTTACTTTATCCTAATGCAAATACAGACAATAATAATACAGAGATAAAATCCTTTGACTCAATACACAACACCAAACAACTGTAAAGTGATACATGTGGCTGCAAAATAACATCTTGCTTTTTTCATATGTGCTAATGGGGCCTGAAATGGTGGTAACTGACCAGGAATGAGACAATAGACAGATGTATGTAGATGGCAAGCCAGTGCTCAGCAGCTTTGAAAAGGGGATTATAAGGAAAGGAATTGAAACTGCGGACATCACAATGGCATTATAGAAATCTATGGTAAGACCACATTTGGAATACTGTGTACATCTCTGGTCACCTCACCTCAAAAAGGGTATTGTAGAGTTTGAAAATATTCAGGAAAGGGCAACCAAAATGATCAAGGGGGTGGAAAAACTGCCCTATGAGGAAAGGTTGCAGTATCTGGGAATTTTTATAGAGAAAAAAGTGAGTAGGAGGTGACATGACAGAAGTTTTTAAAATTCTATGTGGAATGGGAAAAGTGGACAGAGAAATGTTTTCCTCCCTCTCTCATAACACTAGAACTTGTAGACATCCAATGAAGCTGAATGTTGGAAGATACGGGATACATAAAAGTCAGTGTTTCTTCATACAATGCACAAGAGGCAGTAATGGCTTTGCAAGAGGTCTACTCTAGGCAAATACATGGAGGAAAAGGCTGTCAGTGGCTACTAGACATTGTGGCTGTGCTCTGCCTCCCTGGTTGGAAGCAGTAATACTTCTGAATACCAGCTGCTGGAAACTGCAGGAGCAAAGAGTCCTCTTATGTGTGGGTCCTGTTGGCAGGTTTCCTACAGACATCTGTTTAAGTGCATAAAATGTCATAGTTCACCTATCTCCTATTTTTCTCCCACTCGCTGTGACTGTGTATATTTAAAAGAACTGGACGTGCTGCTGGAGGTTGTAGTCTTACAAGGGAAAGAAAAAACTGTTATCTTCCAAGTTGTCAGACAAAAGACTAGAACAAAAATTACAAATGACAACTATGTACAGAGCATTCCTCTCTTGCAAGGCAACCAGTTTTCATTCATCCTAAGATACTAACATTGCCTGAGAATCACCTAACTCATGGTTATATAAGTTTGCCTCTGATGTAAGGCAGAAACAGATTTTATAAATTAAACAAATAAATAGCCAATTAATCCTTAACAATTTATAAAGAGCAGAATCTTCATTTCATTAATGTTATTAATCAATACCTATACCCATTCAAGAGCCAGCATGCTAAAGTGAATAGGGAGACCTGGGTTCCTTTCCTAACTACCAAGCATGGATGGTATTTCTATGTAATGAAATCCCAAAAGCAGAAAAGATTTAGGTGGAGTTGAGCAGAACCTTAGTCGTCTCATCACTTCTCTGTTCCAAACTATCCCCTTTATTGCCATGATAGAATATCCCAACAGCATCTTCTTTCATATGTTAGTAACTATCTACCCATCTGAAAATCAAAAGTGAAATCACACAGGCTGTGGAAATAAAGGACAATCAGTAAAGAGATTGGTAGCTGAATCGTTCAGGCTTGTCAGGAAAGAAATCATAAAGCCAAAGGTGTAAATGGGTGACAACTTTCTGGAGATGTTAGACATAATTAGAAATATGTCAGAAATAAATGGAAGACCAAAAGCTACATTAATGTGCTATATTTTCCTGCAGCCCTTGGTTCAGCATCAAGTTAAGGGATGTGGAATCGTAAAGGAGAAAATGGACCAATGCTGCTGTTTTGGGAACATCACAATGTCTGGACTGGGACATTTTCCCAGTTACAGATCTTTCCCTTCTGCACCTATCCACCACAGGAAGTAAGATTTATTACGACAGGCTCACAATAGCTTACTTGCCCCCTAAAAATGAAAATCTGAGGAAGATAAGCCCCACCAGCTATTTTTTTAAAATAGATTTACATAATCATCTAATCATATATCCAGTTCTTATAATCAGTAATACTCTGACCACTTCTTAAAGACATAAGAAGAGTTCTCCTTGATCAGACCAAAAGCCCACCTGGTCCAGTATCCTCTTCCCCCAGTGGCCAACCAGATGAGTGCAACTCATTTTCTCCATGATTCTCAGCAACCGGTCTTCTTCTTCTTCTTCTTCTTCTTCTTCTTCTTCTTCTTCTTCTTCTTCTTCTTCTTCTTCTTCTTCTTCTTCTTCTTCTTCTTCTTCTTCTTCTTCTCCTCCTCCTCCTCCTCCTCCTCCTCCTCCTCCTTCTTCTTCCTCTTCAATCACTCATAGCCGAGTAAGATTGTTTTCCATAAATACGGTTTTAACAATGAGTATGACAGCAACAATTGCAGATAACAATGGCTCTCAAAGTAAACCATTCACAGTGGGATCAGGTGTTAAACAGGGTTGTGTTATTGCCCCAACTCTATTCATTAACTGTTCTTCATGGGCATATAGTCTCAGAACACAGCCATTATGCTTTGTAGCCAGTGTTAATCTAATCCTCCATGAATTTGTCTGATACCCCTTTAAAGCCATCCAAGTTGGTGGCCATTATGACATCTTGTGGTAGCACTTACATACTGTACTGCTGAGAGCTTTCTAACCCTAGTACTTTCTTGCAACTGCCTTTAAAAAATCTAGAACGATAATTTGCGATTGTTTTGTTGTGTTTTATGATGGGCGTAAAACCGAATAAACATCTTTGCTCTTGATAATTTGAGATGCTCTCGCAAAGAAAGGTGGACCATAATTTTTTTATATTGTACAAAACATGGGAACATAGGAAGCTGCTTTATCCTAGGTTTGGCCATTGGTTCATCTAGCTTAGTATTGTCAACACTATCTGGCAGCAGCTCAACTGGGGTTCAGGCAGGGGGAATTCCCAGACCTAACTAAAGATGTTGGGGTTTGAACCTGGAACCTCCTGGGTGCAAAGTGGAAGTTCTACTGCTGCCCTTCTGTAACTGAAGTCAAAGTGGAAGTTCTACTGCTGCCCTTCTGTAACTGAAGCTATTGATAGACTTCAGACATATTATTGTCAGAACTCGAAGCAGGCATTTGATTTCAAATGGGACACTCTTTGTGCTTTGTAAGCTTGGAGGAATCTGTAAATTTGCAGATGAATTTGTTTGTTGATTAGGAATTGTGAAACCAAACATCAAACTCTCTAAGTATTGTTGCATTTCCAGCTTGATCTGTAACCTTTGCTACAGGAAACAGGCAAAAATGCAGGCATCAGTGATACTATCTGAACATTTCCTCAGGATACAGCTCACATAGATAGGAATAAACATTAACATATATAGTGTTTTTCTCCACAATTGTATACCAACTTATGATTTTCAAAATTATTTCCTTCTACATTTTATTTACATTTCCCATGGTCATTATTGTAAAAAATGAATCTCAATGCATTTTTAATCTAACCCTATTTTTGGAAGACATGTGAAAATTGAACCAGAACATAAAGGGAAGGTTTACCTATAGTTGTGTTCAAGACTAGACTGGTTTTGACAAATTCAGAAGCTGCACACACAATATTATTGTTATTTATTTTCTGTGTTATTCTCATTTGGGCATCCATGATACATTTGGAAACATAGCCTCCAGTGAAGAAAAGTCCGATTCTGTTTTGCAAGAGGAACTTTTTTTAAACATATATTACTGTCTGGTCATTTTTTTCTACCTTTTCTTCTGAAAGTCATTACAAAGTTACATACAATTCATGCACAATATTGGGTTCAGGAAAGATTACGGCTAAGGCAAATTCCTGTTTTCAAATATCTGTCAGCTCAGATTCCATTCATTAATTTGAGTGAAATTCTCACCAGTTTATGGGCTTACTATATTCAACAAGGTAAAGGTAAAGGGACTCCTGACCATTAGGTCCAGTCATGACCGACTCTGGGGTTGCGTGCTCATCTCACATTATTGACCGAGGGAGCCGGCATACAGCTTCCAGGTCATGTGGCCAGCAAGACAAAGCCGCTTCTGGCGAACCAGAGCAGCACACGGAAACGCCGTTTACCTTCCCACTGTAGCGGTCCCTATTTATCTACTTGCACTTTGACATGCTTTCAAACTGCTAGGTTGGCAGGAGCTGGGACCGAGCAACGGGAGCTCACCCCGTCGCAGGGATTCGAACCGCCGACCTTCTGATCGGCCAGCCCTAGGCTCTGTGGTTTAACCCACAGCGCCACCTGCGTACCCCTATATTCAACTAGCTAGAGCTTATTTTTTTCTAATGATAATGTATAATCTCTCCTCATGAATTTAATGGCATGTGTGAGGGCTTAAACTGAGTAGGGGAGGGCAGGTCTGGGAGGCATGTGTCAATGAGGGACACCCCAGTGTCTTCCTCCCTACCTGCTCTTCTTCAGGGTGTTGGGAAATTCTAACCATGTTCAGATGGATGGGGTTAGATTCCTCATTTTGAACAGGAGCTCTGATTAGGGGGGAAAGGAACAGAGGAACAAATGGCCTTAGACCATTGGTCCATCTTGCTCAGTATTGTCTACACTGACTTGCAGAAGCTCTCCAGAGTTTCAGACAGGAGTCTCACCTCGACAGCCCCACACCTGGAGATGCTGAGGATTCAACTTTTGACCTTCTGCAAGCAAAACAGATGCTCTACCACTGAGCTATGGCTCTTCCTCTCGTGCAGAGTTTCCGATCTGAGAGAAGACTGTTACCATATTCAGCTGTTTAGAGCACCTCTTCAGGCCTTCATAGAGGCTCTGACTGGAACATGTGTGTCTGTACATTGGGGCAGGGCTTGTATGCATATCCCCATGCCCAAACATTAAGCCTACACTTTTTTTTGAATGCTACATTTTGTGGCTCCCAAGGCCCATTTTCCCATGCCAAGAATTAGAGCTTTCAGATAAAAAGGTGTTGTTTCTAGTCCACATGCTTGCAAAGCTATGGTTGAAGATATCATTGCACACATATTGATTAAGATTAAAGTTTGCAAAGAGTAATGTTTCTGAATAATGACTATTGTTGCACACACTTGGAGTGATGAGAGGCTACAGGGGTTCCAAAATTTACCCAGGGTTCAGTTTCCTTAGAGTGAAGTTCAATGGAGAATGTAGTGGTTTTTAGGATATATGGGGTTGCTTCCAGGGCACTTGTCGCTATGGCAACACACCTGTTCTTCGCCAGCTCTTTAGACATGCAAATGGAGGGTGTTTGCAGGCCTGGTGAGGGCCATTAACTTAACAGATAATGGTTAAACTTAACAGATAATGGGACTCTCAAGAGTCTCCTCCAGCACCATAATTCAAAAGCATCAATTCTTCGGCGATCAGCCTTCTTTATGGTCCAGCTCTCACTTCCATACATCACTACTGGGAAAACCATAGCTTTAACTATACGGACCTTTGTCGGCAAGGTGATGTCTCTGCTTTTTAAGATGCTGTCTAGGTTTGTCATTGCTTTTCTCCCAAGAAGCAGGCGTCTTTTAATTTCGTGACTGCTGTCACCATCTGCAGTGATCAAGGAGCCCAAGAAAGTAAAATCTCTCACTGCCTCCATTTCTTCCCCTTCTATTTGCCAGGAGGTGATGGGACCAGTGGCCATGATCTTGGTTTTTTTGATGTTGAGCTTCAGACCATATTTTGCGCTCTCCTCTTTCACCCTCATTAAAAGGTTCTTTAATTCCTCCTCACTTTCTGCCATCAAGGTTGTGTCATCTGCATATCTGAGGTTGTTGATATTTCTTCCGGCAATCTTAATTCCTGCTTGGGATTCATCTAGTCCAGCCTTTCGCATGATGAATTCTGCATATAAGTTAAATAAGCAGGGAGACAATATACAACCTTGTCGTACTCCTTTCCCAATTTTGAACCAATCAGTTGTTCCATATCCAGTTCTAACTGTAGCTTCTTGTCCCACATAGAGATTTCTCAGGAGACAGATGAGGTGATCAGGCACTCCCATTTCTTTAAGAACTTGCCATAGTTTGCTGTGGTCGACACAGTCAAAGGCTTTTGCATAGTCAATGAAGCAGAAGTAGACGTTTTTCTGGAACTCTCTAGCTTTCTCCATAATCCAGTGCATGTTTGCTATTTGGTCTCTGGTTCCTCTACCCTTTCGAAATCCAGCTTGCACTTCTGGGAGTTCTCGGTCCACATACTGCCTAAGCCTGCCTTGTAGAATTTTAAGCATAACCTTGCTAGCGTGTGAAATGAGCGCAATTGTGCGGTAGTTGGAGCATTCTTTGGTACTGCCCTTCTTTGGAATTGGGATGTAGACTGATCTTCTCCAATCCTCTGGCCATTGCTGAGTTTTCCAAACTTGCTGGCATATTGGGTGTAGCACCTTAACAGCATCATCTTTTAAAATTTTAAATAGTTCAGCTGGAATATCATCACTTCCACTGGCTTTGTTATTAGCAGTGCTTTCTAAGGCCCATTTGACTTCACTCTCCAAGATGTCTGGCTCAAGGTCAGCAAACACACTACCTGGGGTGTACGAGACCTCCATATCTTTCTGGTATAATTCCTCTGTGTATTCTTGCCACCTCTTCTTGATGTCTTCTGCTTCTGTTAGGTCCTTACCACTTTTGTCCTTGATTATGGTAATCTTTGTACGAAATGTTCCTTTCATATCTCCAATTTTCTTGAATAGATCTCTGGTTTTCCCCATTCTATTGTTTTCCTCTATTTCCCCTTCATGGATCAATGCCTTGTCGTGGCGAAGGGGCTTGAATAACTCAGAGAAGCTATGAGCTATGCCATGCAGGGCCACCCAAGATGGACAGGTCATAGTGGAGAGTTTTGACTAAACGTGATCCACCTGGAGAAGGAACTGGCAAGCCACTCCAGTATCCCTGCCAAGAAAACTCCATGGACAAAGACAACAGGCATATAGCTATTTTAGGGGTTTTTAAATTGCTAGAATCCACCCTAAGGTAAACAAATTTCAGTAATTGGCTAAAATAATTTGTTTTGATAATGGTGCTTGCTGGAAACAAATGTACACGTGCATTTTATCCTCTGACCCACCCAGACAAAAATGTACTTTTCCAAGCTAAAGAACTTATTTTCAAATGTACTATAACACTGAGTTCATTAAAAAGATTGAAGGCACATCAAATATATCTATTTTAAGGAAAGATGACTAAAATATGCAGAATGGGAAGATAGTTATTTTGATACATTGTAATTACATCAAATGCACAGGTGTGGAGTTTATCTTTTTAATCCAAAAAATGATTGAAAATGCTTTCAAATACTTTAGCGTCTTTGGGTGCGGGGAGCAACTCAGATTCAGTGTAATCATGTTAACCACACAATTAAATATATTCTTGCCGATAAACATTGCATTAAATATTTTGGAACTTTCACATGCAAACTTTGTGGTGCTTTCTTAGTGGAAACTAATTGCCATGCATATTTCAAGAATATGTGCATTGGAGAGGATGAGGGACCCTGAGTCCAGGCTCTGGCCATTGGGACTCTTTCCAGATTACACCTTCTCCTCAGGTCACACTCCTCACCAATCCTGTTCTGGACTTTTGCTTGGCTGGAATGCATACCTGCCAAGTTGCTGTCGGAGAAATAAGGGACCGACCGGAAGTAGCAGACCGGAAGTAGCGCTGCCGCCATTTTGGAACTGGGCGGAGCATGCTCAGAAGTGACTTTTGATGCTGCTTTCCCAAGTTCCAAAATGGCCGCCGTGCCAGAAGTTGCACTGCAGCCATTTTGGAACTGGGCAGAGCAGCATCAAAAGTCGCTTCTGAGCATGCTCCGCCCAGTTCCAAAATGGCCGTCGTGCCAAAATAAACCGGGAAAAAACAAAAAAAATCCATTTTCTCAGCTAGGAACAGCTGGAAAAACGGGGATTTCCCGGGGAATACGGGAGACTTGGCAGCTATGCTGGAATGTCTTCTTAAGAACACAAGAAGAGCCTGCTGAATCAGGCCAATAGCCAATCTACTCCATCATCCTATTCTCATCGTGGCCAACCTGATGCCTGTGGGAAACCAGCAGGCAGGATTTGAGCACAGGAGCACTCTCCCCTCAAGTGATTTCCAGAGACCAGAAGCATTGCTGCCTCCAGCTTTGGAGGCAGAGCACAGCCCTCATGGCTAGTAGTCTTCAACAACCCTCTCCTCCATGAAACTGCCTTATCCAGAGGTGTAGCTAGGTGAGGCGGGAGGCACTAGGTGCCACACCATAGGGGGCGGCACTTACCACGGGGTCTGCAGTTTGCCCAAGCCATGTGTCTGTCCTGGGCATGATGTGGTGGTGTGGGTGCCTGCAGGCTCTGCGCTACCCAAAACAGCTGTGTGGGGCTTGCGTCTGTCCACCGCCTCTTCCTCAGCCACCCTACAACTAAGGGGGAGGCAGCAGAGAGGCTCTGTGCAGCTCACCCTGCCCTGGCTTGGCCTTCCCCAGGGCACAGGGTGTGTGTGCCACCCCAGGTGCCCGAGCAGCTAGCTACACCACTGGCCTAATCCTCCTTCAAAGCCAAACATCCTTGAACTGTGATGTTGTCTACTGTGCCTGGATGGAGGTGTGTGTGCGCTTAGAAAACTGTGACCTTTGCATATCTTGCTCTACCTATATAAAAATAGCATCCATTGTTTTGCCCACTTTAATCCCTAACCCACTGGTATGTGGCCCTCAGAAGGTTGTATAATGTGGAAATGTGGCCTTCAGGCTGAACAACATAGCATATGGCTACACTAGCATTCAGAATGAATACAAGGACTTGATTCTCAAGGCCTCAGAAAAGCTATGCAGTACAAGTTGAACAGCACATTTTATGTGAAAATGTATTCAGTTTCCAGATCACCCCATCTAAACATTTGTGGCTGTGCATCTACTTATACTGTTGACGTAAGGTTTGCATCATAATCATAATGAATTATTGCAGATGCAATCATTCCTCACCCCCCCCCTTCATTTTATGCATGCTTTTGGCACACACCCCTCCTTTGCATGATGATTTCATATCATCTGGGTGTCCAGAGAAAAGGTGCTTGAGAAACACTGGCTGAATAAAGTAGCCTTGTGACTGCTTCATTGGTCAACCAAATCCCAATTTTTGGAGTGTGCCTGAACATCTTACTCATCACTTAAAAACCTTTGAGTTGGTCTTCATCAATAATGCACACTGCCGTTTTGGGATTTGGGCAACCAGATGATCGTCACTGTATGCCCGAACTCAGCTCACAATCAATTGGCATTACATTCAGCCAAGGTTAAATGTCAAATATTTATTGGATTCATTTTCAGCTCCTGAAGGTCACCTTGGGTGCACCCCAATTAAATGAGAACGTTTGGCAGTAATCATCTGAATAAAGTGCATGATCGGTCCAGATCCTCCTGATACCACAGATATTTTTTAAAGCATTTTACAGGGAGCTTTCAGACAACCACATCTTTTCAGCTGCATTTTATCCTGAATGACTAAAAAAAAAAGAAGCTCTCCAGTTGGACACGTGGATTGTCATTGACTCAGCCCAACTTTAATAATCAAATAGGTAGTGAAATCCTTTCTTACATGTTTGCTATTAAGAGACAGAAATGAAATATAGTATTGATTTGTCCAACATCATTTAATGCTGTTTGCTGTATCCAGTTAGGTGATGTCTGGATTCTAGAGTAGGAAAATCATTGAGGTTCAACTAATAACAAACTGACATTATGCTGGTTTTCAAAACAACATTATGTAAATATGCAGTAATGAAATCTCACCAGGAGAAAGAATCCAGTGCCCCCCCCAACAACCATATGTATAGTCTAGATTTAAATTCTAATTTTGTTCTTTGCTTGACATTTTTTAGTAAACATCTCTTGGAATATAATGAGCATGACAATATTGAATTGGTATAACTCAAGGCATATAATATCAAAGCGGAAGCAGCCTAGATATTGCAAAATAATATTGGTGCATGGTGAAATTCTTTCAATGTTGTCCAAATGCCTTACCCAAAGGTTGTTGCTGGAGGATCAGTCTTGCCAGCTGATGGTTCAAATAGCCCCTAGTCCTCAGGGAACATCACAACAAAATGTTTTAGAGAAGCTCTTATGTTCATACTTTGTCATCTCTAAGATTTTTGCAAAACACTTTGTTCTGTTTCATTAAATGAAAATACCCTCAAGTCTTACAAAGTATTTTTTAGGATAGGCATTATTGGTTTCTGCATTTATTGGATTTAAATTGCTCCCATATGAATGTATATTTGCTAAATACAAGGCAGGGTGAATGAAGCCTGTTACAGACAAGTCAAGCTGGGTTTTGTTTTGTTCAGGATTACCTGTATGAAAAAGGTATGAAAGAGGTACAGGATAAATTGTGCCCTTGAGAGTACTTAAACGAATCCATTGACTCTGCTAGAGATGTAGCGGAAGGGAAATGCATTAAGGGAATGTGCCGATAATACCCAGAAAGAATTAAACTTTTTTTCTCACACAGATTTGTTGGCTTTGCAGAATGAACATAAAACATTTGCAACAATATGTATTTTTGTCGGTTTGGACAGTAAAGAACAAAATACAAACAAACAATATCCCCACTTAAACAAATCCAAATAGCAAAAGAACACCTACAAAAAAGAACACTTTTTGTAGACCTCATGGACCTCACTGTATATATAGCCCAAATGAGCATTGATCAGTTGGTTGACCAGAACCATGTCAATGCAGGCATGTTGTAACAGTACAGAAAAATAAGGAATAATTAGAATGGGGCTGGGAAACCTCTGGCTTCCCAGACGTAGTTGGATTCCGACTCCCATCCACAATGGTCACTAGCAAATGGTGGTGTGCATTGCAGTCTAACATCTGGAGGGCCAGATATTCCCCAACCCTGAACTATAAATATTCTAAAAACAGAATTATTTCACAGCAAGATCAACCAGCATGGTGACTTCTAGGTGCTGTTGGGATCCCATTATGCCATGCTGGATTTGGCTGATGGGAGCAGGATATTTGCTGCAGCCCTGTCATTATCATTAACTCCTTGCTGCCAAGGAGTGTCAGGAGTATGGGCAGGAGTCAGGCTCTGGGGCCTGTAGTGCTTTGCAGGACTGGGGCCTGCCTCAGCTTGTGCTGGAGAAGCAAGGAGTGGCCACTCAGGTGAAGACCTCAGCTTGTGCTGGAGAGACAAGGAGTGGCCACTCAGGTGAGGCCACTTGATACCTCACTGCACCTGGTGGCAGGAGCTGGGAGGGATAAAAGCTCAGCATTTCCCTTCAGCTCTTTGCCACAGCAACGCTATCCCTGCCTGGTTGCATCTGGCCTCTTGCTCCTTGGACCCTTGCCTTGCCGACGCCTTGCTCCTTGGACCCTTGCCTTGCCGACGCCTTGATCCTCGACCCTTGGACCTTTGCCTGCCGACACCTTGCTCCTCGACCCTTGGACCTTCACCTTGCTGACGCCTTGCTCCTTGACTCTCAGACCTTCGCCTCTGCCTTGCTCCTTGACCCTGCGACTACCTGCTGCTGGACCCTCAGCCCTGCACCTGTTCCTGCTTCTACACCACCATCTTGCCTCTGGTCCTGACATCCTCAACCAGGGCTTCAACTGCCCGCCGACCGGACCGTGACAGGAGTGTGGTGGAGTCTCCTTCTTTGGAGGTCTTTAAGCGGAGGCTTGACAGCCACCTGTCAGGAATGCTTTGATGTTGTTTCCTGCTTGGCAGGGGGTTGGACTGGATGGCCCTTGTGGTCTCTTCCAACTCTATGATTCAATGATTTATTTAATGGAACTCTCTTGGAGAGCAATATTTTAAGAACAGGCCACACTCCACAGCCATCACATGTCCTTCCCGGAGCCTGGTAAGTGTGGCGAAGGACAAGGCCCACTCCAGATAAGTAGGAATGGTCACAGGGCGTGCAGTTCCAAGGGTTTCTGGCTTTACACACAAAACCCCAGAATCAAACCCTTGCATAAGCTGAGTTACCAGTAGCCTGGTAAGAAGGGATAAAGAAAATTTAGGGCTTGTTACTCATGGCAAACAAAGTCATTCTAAGTATATGTTTTACAAGTGGCCAAGAAGTTAACACTAGCACATGCTAGCTCATACAGTGGTACCTTGGTTTACAAACACAATTGGTTCCGGAAGTCTGTACTTAACCTGAAGCGTACTTAACCTGAAGTGAACTTTCCCATTGAAAGTAATGGAAAGTGGATTAATCCGTTCCAGACGGTCCGCGGAGTACTTAAACTGAAGCGTACTTAACCTGAAGCGAACTTTCCCATTAAAAGTAATGGAAAGTGGGTTAATGTTCCAGATGGGTCTGTGGAGTACTCAACCTGAAACGTACTTAACCCAAGGTGTGAGTGTAATTGGTTCCGGAAGTCCGTACTTAACCTGAAGCGTACTTAACCTGAAGCGAACTTTCCCATTGAAAGTAATGGAAAGTGGATTAATCCGTTCCAGACAGGTCCGCAGAGTACTTAAACTGAAAATACTCAAACCAAGGCATACTTAAACCGAGGTATGACTGTACTGCTTCTTGACTAAACTTGGAGAAGAAGCAGGAAGGAAGCAGAACCTGAAAATAAGTGTTCTACTGTACAAACAAGTAGTTACCATACCCTCCAACATTTTTTCCGATGAAAATAGGGACATCCCATTCCATAATAACAATGATTTTTATTATGTATACCCCACCCATCTGACAGAGTTGTCCCAGCCACTCTGGATGGCTTCCAACATATGTAAAAACATAATAAAACATTAAACATTTTAAAAAAACTTCCCTATATAGGGCTGACTTCAGATGTCTTCTAAAGGTTGTAATGCTACTTATCTCCTTGGCTCAGTGTGTGTGTGTGTGTGTGTGTGTGTGTGTGTGTGTGTGTCAGTCACATAACTGCATACCCTCCAACATTCCTCTGATGAAAATAGGGACGTCCTAAAGAAAAGCAAGGGATGCGGGTGGCGCTGTGGATTAAACCACAGAGCCTAGGGCTTGCAGATCAAAAGGTCGGCGGTTTGAATTCCCACAATGGGGTGAGCTCCTGTTGCTCCTGCCAACCTAGCAATTCGAAAGCACGTCAAAGTGCAAGTAGATAAATAGGTACCACTACAGCGGGAAGGTAAACAGCGTTTCTGTGTGCTGCTCTGGTTCACCAGAAGCGGCTTTGTCATGCTGGCCATATGACCTGGAAGCTGTACGCCGGTTCCCTCAGCCAATAGAGCGAGATGAGCGCCACAACCACAGAGTCGGTCACGACTGGACCTAATTGTCAGGGGTCCCTTTAAGGAAAAGCAGGACAATCAAATCAGAAACCAGGATGGCTTCTGTAAATCCAGGACTGTCCCTGGAAAATAGAGTCTGAGTTACTAAAAGTGAAGGAATCAGTGGGAAGGAAGAACAAGTTGTCTTCTGTCTATCACCCTCATCACCACCACCAGTTCAGGTAGCTTATTGGGAACATTATTGCTTTGCTCGCAGCACCATCTTTCCTATCAGCTCTCATCTGGGCATATTGACAACAGCAGGGCCAGGAGACTTTTTTTTCTGTTAAGGCAGGCATCCCCAAACTGCGGCCCTCCAGATGTTTTGGCCTACAACTCCCATGATCCCTAGCTAACAGGACCAGTGGTCAGGGATGATGGGAATTGTAGTCCAAAACATCTGGAGGGCCAAAGTCTGGTGATGCCTGTGTTAAGGGATACATTCCCTCTGATTTAATCTCCTGAGATCACTTGCTGGTGGTAGGAGGAACTGAAACCAGTTGCATGAGGGGACAAAGGTGTGTGAGGCACCCCTCCCCCTCTGTTCCCCTCCCCCTCCTTGTAACCCACTTGAATTACGAAAAGGACTAAAGCCCAGGTCCCCCCATCTCTGCACTATGGTAACCCGGTTGTTCTCTACAATGTGGGTTTGGTGGATACTGCTTTATATAAAAGGTTATGCTTGCATGTTAGCCATGCCTGGAGCCCAAAGGTGTGTTTTGAAAAAGGAAATGGGTCAATTGGTAAAGGTAAAGGTAAAGGGACCCCTGACCATTAGGTCCCATTGTGACCGACTCTGGGGTTGCGCGCTCATCTTGCATTATTGGCCGAGGGAGCCAGTGTATAGCTTCCAGGTCATGTGGCCAGCATGACAAAGCCGCTTCTGGCAAACCAGAGCAGCACATGGAAACACCGTTTACCTTCCCGCTGTAGCGGTTCCTATTTATCTACTTGCACTTTGACGTGCTTTCGAACTGCTAGGTTGGCAGGAGCTGGGACCAAGCAACGGGAGCTCACCCCGTCACAGGGATTCGAACCGCCGACCTTCTGATCAGCAAGCCCTAGGCTCAGTGGTTTAACCACAGCGCCAATTGGTAGAACAAGTCTATTCAAGGAAATCTTTCTTTCTTTTTGTGCTCATAAGATTGTCTTGTAGTATTTTAAGGCACCATGTAGCATGCTTGTGCTCAATTCAAAATGTGTTAGTATAACAGCAGCTGTTGAAGGAATTCCACACAAACACTACACACACATATATATTGTTTTATAAACATTTTTAGTCTGTAATCAACTAGCAATAAATAACTGTTTTAGGGGCAACTTGCCCTTCAGAAAATATCCCCCTTCTCCTCAGCTTGTTTTCTCGCCTGTTCCTTGATTGAACAGCATGTGGACAGTCTTGAAACATTTTGCATGATTTATGACGAAGACGGATGTCTGTGTGGTGAACAAAGCCCTGTCGAATTTTAGAGACAGTTTAAAAATATATAAATCTTGTGATGAGGACGGAATTTTAAGGAAATAGAGAAAAATCTATCATGGGAGAGGAGGGTGACAAAGATGGTGCGAGGCCTCAAGAACAAGAGCTATGAGCAGGCCCGGCTAGCCCATTGACTCTAGTGGTGCCACATGGCAGCACCTCTACCAATGAAACGCAGCGCCCTGTTGGCAGGAAGGAAACGGCCGTGGACCCAGCAAGCGGCGGAGTTGCGGGAGATGGCCGGGAAGGCCCCGGTGCGGCCTGGCTTGCCCAGGCACCCCCGCCCACTGGGAGAAGGGAGGAAGGCCGCGCGGAGCAGCGACACCCCCTCCCCCACTCAATCCGGCATCGGACAGGCGGGCAGCCTCCGGCACAGCGCGGCCCCACTGTGAGGTGCGGGGGCTGCCGTGAGGCTCCCCCACACCCCTGCCGCCTGGCACGCCAGATAAGAGCTTTCCTCTTTTTTTAAGAGGGGGGGGGGCGCCCGAGGGATCCCTGCACCAGGGCGCCCGATGACTTAAGACAGCCCTGGCTATGAGGAAAGATTGGAGTTGGGTATGTATGATGCCCATGCTCTGAGGAGGATCAGGTCGAGGAGAATTCAGAACCTGCAGAAACTAGGAGGACTCTGGAACAGAAAGCTCATAAGGTGCTTCAGCTGGGGCCTGTCAGCTCTGACTTAAAAACCTCAGTGTTAGGCAGCAGTAGCTGCTTGAATGATGTCTTCCCCCCCAAGCTGGGAGAAAGCCCTTTGTGTTGCTTCACCTTGGACAATCTCTTGTCTTCTAAAATATATTCCTTGGCTGTGGGCAAGGAACAACAACAAACAACAACAACAACAACAACAACACACGAGCAAATTCACTTTTTATTTGTCTTAATGATATTTGCTGCCCAAACATGGAAGACGAATGGGGGGAATGCTGGTGCCAGTTTTGTCATTTCCAGAAGTGCCTTGCTGGTCAGAGAAGCATAGCTGCCAAGTTATCCCTTTTTTTAAGGGATTTCCCCTTATGCTGAATAGGCTTCCTCGTGAGAAAAGGGAAAACTTGGCAGCTATGCAGAGAAGTGGTTTGGGAATGGTCAAAGAAGTGGTTCAGGCAGGCTGCTTGAAAGGCTGCCATGGCAAGCTGAGCTCTTCACGCAAACAAAGGAGTGCACAACGATTTCATGCCCAGCACTGCTAAGCTTCTTTGTTCTAAGTTCTACAATCTGTCTCCTGCCAGTTTGGCAAGGAAGGCCTGTATGGGATGTGCAGGAGTTCTAGGACAGCAATAGATGTGTTCTGGAGACAGGAAGAGAATATCTGAGGAAGACTCCCATTTCTATCCCACATCAACATTCCATGGCAAAAAGTGGACTGTTGTTGTTGTTTAGTTGTTGTTTAGCAAAGCTTACTCAGAAGTTTTTGGTGGGCTTTTTGTTCAAAACTTGTTTAAAGTACATTCTTTCAACTGGATATTGTTGTTGTTTAGTTGTTTATAGTCGTGTCCGACTCTTCATAACCCCATGGACCAGAGCACGCCAGGCACTCCTGTCTTCCACTGCCTCCCGCAGTTTGGTCAGACTCATGTTGGTAGCTTCGAGAACACTGTCCAACCATCTCGTCCTCTGTTGTCCCCTTCTTCTTGTGCCCTCTATCTTCCATCTTTCCCAACATCAGGGTCTTTTCCAGGGAGTCTTCTCTTCTCGTGAGGTGGCCAAAGTATTGGAGCCTCAGCTTCAGGATCTGTCCTTCCAGTGAGCACTCAGGGCTGATTTCTTTCAGAATTGATAGGTTTGATCTTCCTGCAGTCCATGGGACTCTCAAGAGTCTCCTCCAGCACCATAATTCAAAAGCATCAATTATTCGGCGATCAGCCTTCTTTATGGTCCAGCTCTCACTTCCATACATCACTACTGGGAAAACCATATATTGAACTATACGGACCTTTGTCAGCTATAAAGTGGACTATAAAGATACAAACATCCTTCCAGCCCTCTCCACCAATCTAATATCTGAAAGAAAACAGCTAGCAGCAATTCTGCCCTCTAAAATGCTTTGCATTTATGAAGCAGAGAGAGATTGGGTTCCAGATGCTTCAGAGAGATCCAGATGGAGAGCTGGAATCTTTTCTTCTTCCAAGTTTATATGATTCAGCAGAGGATAAACAAACAAACAAACAAACAAACAAAAAGCCAGAAAGCGCAAGCTTCGAACAGTGATTTATTTTTTGTTATGTTCTTTTAGGAATTAAAACAACCAACTATCCTTATAGCTAGATAATATCAAAACACACCCTTTCCTATCACTGCCTCACCTCCTGGGGAAGAATGTCAGCACGTTGATGTGGACTCCATTTGCTTCTTCATTGCTGAGTTAGGGCTCACCAGGGCTAGCAACAAATCTGTTTCAAGTGTCCTAGAAAATGTGATGTTACAATCAAGAAGAAAACTTCTTAAGCATGTTTACATGTTTTCTTTCTCATTACTGAGCCAAACCTGACCTCCACATCTGATAATAATAAAGGGTGAATCAGACCGAGGGCAGGAAAAAAGCAGTTTGAGAGTGTGTTGTCTAGCATCACTGTTGCTAAAGGATGTCCATGGGAGATGAAAGAACAGAGTTCATCTCTTGAGGTTCTTCACATTTTGAAGACAGAAGTGCAGCTCCTCCTAAGGTTAAAACCAGGGAGGCCCGGTGTGTAGGTAGGAATGCAGATTTTAAAAATCAGACAAGAACTTCCGTTGACATATTTATCAGTTCAAAATAATACTCCTACATTATCCTCTTGCTAACATCTCCCGAGAACAATTTGTTATCTGGCATATCTAGGTCATAAAACAGCTGTTAAAACAGACCATTAGCTGTAGAGTAGTTACAGTTTGGAGACATTGCTGGGGGCTGGCAAACTTCTCTCTGCAGATTGAGAAAGGCAACAATATTCAAACGTTGAACCAAGAAGTTTTTCATCTAAACTCTCTTAGAAAAGTCCTTTCTTTAATAATGGCACAGCATCGAAGCCTTATTCAGAAACAGTATTTGATTTTCTATCTTTATGAGTGTAATAAGAGAACATGCCCAGGACCTCAAAGAAATGAAGACTCCTAAACTAGGAAAGAAGATATCTATTAAAGCACCATGTCTGCCACCTGATTAACCTCAACCCAACACTTAGAGGCACTCAAAAGTGCTCATTAGGAACTTCCCTACATTACATTTTAGGGAAATTGTTGTGATTAGAGAAATAGGGACAAGGTATAAAATTAAAGCATATAAACAGTAGATTTTTTAAAAAGAAGGAATTTACTCCAAGAGGTAATGGGAACCCAAAACAATTTTATTTGATGTACGTAGTGCATTTATCTATCACCTCTCATTTCAAGATCCACACAGCTGATCAAAGCCATTATGTGTTATTGAGACTTCCAGGCCTTAGTCAATACTCCAGATCTAAAGCTCAACACCAGCTCCTGTGAACTTCTAGAGCTCCAGCAAAACTAGGCTTCTGCATTAACTTTCTTAGAGGGGAAAGGACAGTTCTGTGCAGATATAACTTGCTGTACATGGAGCTGCCCTTTACAAATTGAGAATATTTGCAGGATATGGGGACTCTTTATACATGCTAAACTCCTGTGTTTGCAAGAAATCAGTAGACTGAAGAATCATTCTGTTGGATCAGGGATTCTAGTGTCAGATAATTTACAAATAAACTCTGAGTTTGCTCACACATTCATGTTCATAATTTGATGTCTGCAGTGCAAAATCTAGCAGTGATTTGCATCCAAATTACCTTCTACGCAAGTCTTTTTTAAGAGTCACATCAATGGTGCTCTATCAAAAATTTAATAATCAGGTGATGACAAATCAAATTATGTAAATGCATGTATGCACTGGGCCCAACCAAAGATGTAAACTTTGGATATGTTTTGTTTTTCCTTCTAATGGCCTTGTAAGATATTAATAAAATCCACCCTCGTACTTCAGGAAAATGCTTTCTAGCATATTGTCTTTGGAATCTGATTCTGTTCTTTGAAAAGATGGCACATTTCCCCACAACTTGTATCAAGGGAAATCAACTTGTATTTGTGTGAGCATCCCTGCAAGAAGAATATGGGCTGTGTGCCCATATTAGCAGGGCTTTAGAGCAGATCACAATTTTTTTTTTTAAATTCCCGCAACCCCATTAGACAATATATGTCAGGTTATTTTGTTTGTTTAATTTGGGATGTTACCAAACCACCATCAGCCAGGGAAGGTGATTCCTCTTTCTATACAGTATCTCATCTAGTCTAAGATCTTCCCTGCAGTTACCAAGGCAGATCTGAGGCCTAATTATATACCAGGCACCACGGCATGGGGGCCTTTCCTGGGAAAAGAGAATCATCTAGCCTAGAGCTAAACCTCAGGCTGTTAATTTTATCCATTCATTAATCCTTAGGAAATGCCCCATGTTGAGGAGGCAATAACTGTAGCAAGCTGCAGGGAAACGAAGTGATATGCAACAAAACATAGGTCTACAGCTTTCTTTTAATCAAAGGTGCAGTTTCAATTAAAGTATTTGTCATTTTTTTTCAGGGGATTAATGCCGTCTTTCAACTTGTCCCAATGATTTTGTGATCCCCCTGCATTCTGCTTAAAATGAGAAATGCATAATAAATAAGGTGAAGGGACAGGCAAAATAAATCAGTCTTCATATACAATATTGTCCCAGCTCCAGGGACTGTGCCTAGCTGAATTGCAGGGTTGGCCAGGGAAAGCCAAAGATCCACATGGTCAATGGTGTGATCAGCCCTTGGTGGTACAAAGTTCTGAGCACACTCATGGAACTCTTAAGTAGATCAATGTCTACCTCCTTGCTTACGACACAATGGGGGAAATCAGCTTGAACGATTTAGCATTCTTATTGATGGAATAATCATAATGTATTTGCAAAGGTGACCATCCATTTAAAAACAATGTCTTTGAATTGAAAGCAAAGGATTGAGCATCGTACTAACAAAAACACCTAGTGTGTATCCTACACCTATTTGTGCTGCCAGCTAGGCCTTGGATGTCTAAGCAACAGTGTGACATCATGGCTTGAAATGCTTTGCATAACTGGATAGAAATCAACACAGTTGCACATGCTTAAGATTTATTATCTTCTTCCTCCTTCTGTTGTGCATGTAAGCTTCATTTACCTTGTTTTCTTCTCAATTTGCAAACACCACCATTTAGAATATATGAGATAACAGTTGCATCTGGTATGGAGGACTATTATAAATGATAGAGAGGAACATGGTCTTCCTTTTATACCCAGCTAAATGACTCCCTTAGTTTTAACTTTAATATGTCCCACTGCTCTTTCCTCTGCCTGTTCCCATAAAGTACCCTCTCCTCAAATTCCAGGTTCATAGTAGTAAAATGAACAGGCTGTTGAGTCAACCTTTGATGTTCCAGAGAAACAGTGAGAGAGGAAAGTGTGTGGCTGGTGCTTCTTCTCCCTTACATTTTTGGATGTCTACACCTGCCATTTAGGAAGAACGAGCATCTTATCCCTTTGAATACACCTGAGCAGCTTTGGGGGAAAGGAGGGCAAGCCCCTACCATTTCCTCTGTTACTGCTTCTTTGAAACTTCTGGTTAACGTCCGTAGAGAATTAGAGGTGGCATTCAAATGGATATGTCTTCAGGTTGGCTTTTTAGTCTGGATAAAAAGATATCCCATATGAATCTTTGTATTTCCCCCTGAATTTCAATAAAATCAATTTTTAAAAAACTAAATGGGGATGCATTTCACATTGCCATTTCACTCGGAAAGGGGAGGAGAACCTGTGGCCTTTCTGATGCTGCCGAACTATGGGAGAGATTCAATGGAGTCCTGTCAGCCCTGCACATGGACTTCTGCTTGAACGACAGGACTTTTCTCACTCTCCTCCTGCCACATGCCCCACAATAGGCTGGGGGTGTTTGTGTCAGGAGAAACCCACAGAACAGTGAACATGGGGGAAAGGGCGGGGATTATTCAGGAAAGCCAAAATGCTTCCCCCCCCCCAATGGAATAATCACCTTTGTGTGCTGTTGAATCCGCCCCCCCGGTGATTCTGATCATCGCTGACCATTGTTCATGCTGGCTGCAGCTGATGGGAGCTGGAGTCCAACAACATCCCACAGGTTCCCCATCCCCATCCCCATTGATAACGGGCATGGTACTGCTGAAATCAGGCTTCCCCAAACTGCGGCCCTCGAGATGTTTTGGCCTACAACTCCCATGATCCCTAGCTAACAGGACCTGGAGGGCCGAAGTTTGGGGATGTCTGGCTTAAATGATTCTGTTTTTCAGTAACAAATATATTTTCTTTTCTTGCTGAAGGCTTTCATGGAAGGAACATTTTATCCACCCCCTCCAACTTCAGTGTTTGACCTCATGTGCTTTCCGAGTGCTATTTTTCAAAAGACTCAGGCAAAATTCTGCAGAAACATTTATCTGTGGAACAATTGCAAAGTGGTTTTCAAAATAAACATTTCCCCAGAACCAATTTTACATATTTATTTTGTTTCTAAACAACATAAGCAACAGTCATTTTTGGCTATGAATGCTCTTGGGACAATGTCATTGAATAGATGCTTGCGAAAACATTTGCAAAATTGATTTATGGAAGGGAAAAGCAGTAATTCTTCAATGAAAGACAAGCTGCAGAAAAGAGAATCAAGGAAAGGGGAAAGAGACAGTCCCCCACCCACCCCATGTCCTAAAATAAGTTCAGAATGTTGATTCTGTTACCTACTCACCAGTTACAACTATCTCCTTGGAGTAAGCCCTCTTGAACCAAATGGGTCTTACTCAGGGGTAGGCAACCTAAGGCCTGGGGGCCGGATGTGGCTCATTTGCCTGCTCAATCCGGCCTGCAGACGGTCCAGGCAGTGTTTTTACATAAGTGGAATGTGTCCTTTTATTTAAAATGCATCTCTGGGTTATTTGTGGGACCTGCCTGGTGTTTTTACATGAGTAGAATGTGTGCTTTTGCGTGTTCAGACCCAGAGACCTCCCCCCTAAATAAAACACATTTGACTCAAATTTTAGTTTGGTTTTTGGCAGAATTTAGGCCACAACTTTTTGATTACAGAAAGTGAGTGGTTGCATAGGCTCTGGTTTGACTAATTCCCTGCACTCTTGCAGGTAGTAGCGATGACCCAGAGCTCTATTGTAGGTCAGCCAAGGCTGAACACCTGAGGTAGGTAGAAAGCCCAGGTACAGGCTGTGTCCCTCATATGCTCCCCTGGACACAGGCATGGGCACAAATCTTGGGGGCTGACCAAACCATAGAGGCCCTGGATTCCTTTAACGGAATACCCATCACATAGGGATGGAGAGAGCGTTCTCCCATCCCTATCACCTGAACCACTGCCTATCTGCAACCTTACAAGTTGTGACAATTTGCTACGCAGCAGGCGAAACCCAAATGGCAGCAGCCAAGCAGCCAAGTGGGGAAAATTCCTGCCGTGCCCCTGTCCCAACGACAGATGACACATGACGGCATAGCAAGGTCAATCGCAAAATGCCCTAAAAGTAGGGAGAGGTGGGTGGGTGTTCCGATGCATGCGCCAAAAGAGGAAGGTCTGGGTCACGTGCATGGGTATATATAGGTCCCTCGATCCATTTAGACTGCACCCCATTGGCCAGATTAAACCAAGCAATGAGGGACCTACCAATTGGGTTTTGTGGCTGTCCAATATACCCACCCACAACACGAAGGTCAGTCTCCAGGTCTCACCGCAACACGCTGCCTCTTTTAGGGAGGATGCACTTTATTTAAAATGCATCTCTGGGTTATTTGTGGGGCATAGGAATTCATTCATATCCCCCCCCCAAAAAAAATAGTCCGGCCCACCACATGGTCCGAGGGACGGTGGACCGGCCCATGGCTGAAAAAAGTTGCTGACCCCGATCTTACTTCTGAAGTGAAATGTATAAGATGTGCACTGTCAACCTCATTTGGGCATGGTAGCTCTGCTCGAAAGAACCAGGGCAAAGTCTAATGTCTTAGCATTTAAGAGATGACCTCAGAGTTACTCAGGGACAAGGCTTATTCAATGCTGTTGTATTCTGTTAAGTTTGTGAAAGAAGTTTGACCAGAGCAGACCCAGGAGTTGAGGGAGGGGCCGGGGGGGGGGCAGAGAAGAGAAAATTGTCTGAGGAAAATATTAATTGAGTCACATCTCAGCCTAAAGATTTCCTTTGGAATAACTGGAGATCTATTTTTCATACCCAAAATAATGTTAGAGTCAAACATCAACTTTGATGTATAGACAGTAGGGAGCACAATTCACCTGTCAATTGGCAGGGAGTTCCAGAGATTAGGTGCTGGCACACTAAAAGAGCATTTTCTTACAAATCTGGAGCTAGTATTATGTGCTACCTGCAACAATGCCAGTTCCGCACGTTGAAGTGGTTTAGTGGACATATAGGATGTAAGGTGATCTTGCAGGAAAATGGGCAAGTGCTTCATGAAGCTAGAACATGACCAGAGTTATCTGTGATACAAGTCGAAAACAAAAAGTTCCAACGTTTTTACAATGGATCGATATAAATAGTTTAAACTATATTGTCAACATAGGAAGATAGGGGATGCTGCTATGGAATGAGATGAGGCATCTTTTGTTTGGTAAATATTCATAAGCCGTGTGAAACAAACATGTCTTCTGCATCGAGATTGCATGCAACGTTAGGAGTCAGGAATGCTGGCTATTTCATTCAGATCACTACAGACCTGTGCTTACACTGGGCAATGACAAGATCCGCAGAGGCAAAGTGGGTGGTAGATGAAACACATGTCTTCAGCACTTTTGTTTTGCACACTTCAAAATAGTATTACTACCTATATTTGCCACATGGCCAAGGAAAACCATACCGATCAGCTTGTAAAGAATCAAATCCCCCCCTTCCAGGCCTTCAGTAAAGAGGATTATTTCCTAATGTTATGCCCGCAGCAGTGTAGGATGGAGATTCTAGTTTATCGCTTTGTTTACAGGGCACAAATAAGTATGCAATTACCCTGTTTGTATACTAATTATATGGAAATAAATATTATTTATCTCCAATAGGCTACCTAGTAATTTTGCAGTACCATAAAATTAGGGCCTGGAAATAAATATGTTAACAAGACTATTTACTTCCTCTTTACAGTATTATTTAATATATCAATACATTTTCTTTGTTATTCCACTGGAGATATTTTTCTTCTCTCACTTTTAATATTTTTGCAGGTGTTGAGAATGTTTGTCTCCTTTGAGGTAATAAAAATTCAAGTGATGTTGAAACTTGGGGGGGGGGGGGTACAAAACTCACCATCTGTCTCAGAAACCCTATTTTTTATCCCTCAGAACCCCTGTCAAAATGATACTATGTCATAATCATAGCTGTCAAGTTCTCCCTTTTTAAAAGGGAAATTCCCTTATGCTGAATAGGCTTCCTCACGAGAAAAGGGAAAACTTGACAACTATGGTCATAACATGCACTTGTTCCTGTGGTTTATGGTGGGGGTGTGTGTGTGTGTGTGTGTGGATAGTGGCTGCCAGGAGGAACTGATGGAAGTGATTTCTCTACTCTGGGAAATCGGCCAAAGTGGGGCAGCCATTTCATATATAACTCCTATGACCGAGTGTTCAGAGACCTTCAGGTACTGCCATAACCCTGTAAATATCCCAGTGCTGTGACCTCCATTTTGCAGATGGAGTGTGCATAGAGACGAAGCTGAATAGCAGTGCTTTGCCTAAGACTATCCAAGAAAGTTATTAGCGGAAAATTTGAGCAAGGGACCTACTATGAGCCCCATCAGTTTGCATAGGAAGCGGCCTCCACATGTTCTCACTGTGCCTAGGCCGCATGCTGTTCTCTCTGCATGTTAGCAGGGAAGGTGGGGGACTCTGACCAAGCCAGGTTTGACGGGCTCTGAGGGTCTGCATTTTGAGTCATGTCCGGCATCCTTGGGGTGGAGTCAGTCTCAAAATGTGTTCCACACCCAACCTCCAACCCTCCATGTGCATGAGAAGGTGGTAACATGTGGCAGAGGGATCCTGTCCCGTGAAGAATGGGTTATGTATTTTGGGGCGGTAACTGGAATTGTTAGAGGGAAAGCCTGGGTTGTAATTTTTGTGTGTTGTTAATAAACTTGCATAATGCCTCTCAGTGTGGGAGACTGAATTGGCGTAGAGAGTCAGAACCTACAGTATGTGGGTGGGAGATGAAGTGGGGGGGGGGGGTTATGTTGCCATTTGTATGATACTGTGGTGCCCTAGATGGAGGTGGGAGCATGAGCTAGTTGTAAATTGTGCTTGATGCTTGTAGACCAGACACTCATTTTGGAACAAATGGTTGGCTGGGGATTAGCTGTGTTACGGGAATGATCAAGAATGAGGCTTTAAGTGGAAGCATACTAAAGATTATTTGGGAGATGTTACCAGGGAGTGAGGGGGGGGGGGCTGGCTGAGCATAGCTTCTATTTCAGTTATTTGTTGGTTTCTGTGATCAATTTTTTTCTATTTGGTATATATATATATATATATATATATATATATATATATATGTATGTATGTATGTATGTTTAAGGGCATATAGGGTTTTCCTGTGACTTATGCCACATTAAGGGTGGATCTTTATTGTCTTTTCTGTTTGATTTTCATTTTAATGTGTTATCTTGATATTGTACTTACTGTTGCAAATGTAAATGTAGTATAGAAATTACTTTAATAAATAGATAAATGCCCACACAGGACATCTACAAGGTTTCTCCATAGCAATAGATGTGCCAAATATTGTTTCCTGCATGGGGAGCATTGAATGTATAGTTTTCAAATCGGGGGGAGGAGGTGAAGACCAGCTGAAACTACCCCTCCCAGGGGAGCAGTTTCTGGGGCACCATCAGCCCACATGCAGTAACAGGCTGGCAGAAAATATACATTGCCATCCATCCCCCAAGTTCTCGTAAAAATTGAACTGATTCTGAATGGAGTTGAGAAGATTTGTCCCTCTCTGAGTTTTTCCATGCTATATAGTTTAGAATTCCCTAATTACTCTTCTTGCAATCAAGCTAAGGCCGATCTCACACTTGCATGGGCCTCACTTGATGGCTACAAGGTCGATTGCTGACATGCATATGTGAAGCAGGTACAGTCAGCACTTTCACATTTCATTACATTGCCACAACTCAAACAGTAGCAGTTCTTCAGACAGATGGAGGTCATTAAACGATGAGGCCCTGAGCTATGTGCATCCACGTGTAAATCAGCCTTAAGAGCACATCTTGTCCTCACCGACCCCCTTCTGGGAGCCCCATGGGCTCGTACCATTTAGCCAAAGCTCAACGGCTTTTAAAGTGGAAACTTGTCAGCATCGTCAACACCAGTTCCAAGTGCAACAAAGCCTACCGCCAGCCAAGGGCTTTCTTCTTCACCATCAAAAGCAAACCCCAATTCCAAAGTAGGTTTGCAACACAAAAGCTGTTCAAGCATCTGTCTGTCAGGGCATTTCTCATTCCTTCCAGCTAGTCTCTCACTGAGGGTCAAACTGCACATCATACTTAAAGGGTAGCATGCAGCAACCTCAATCCCCCCCCCAAATAATTACAGCTGCTGTAGGCGGGCAATTGTACCGTACTGAGGGCTTCAATGCATACAGTTTATCAATTTCAATGGCTCTTCTCTGACTATGCCTTAGTTGGATATCACCTTTTGATTTAATGGCAACTGTCTTTTGCTCTCACCACTCGGTTTTCCTAAAATCTTCTTTCTTTCTTTCTTTCTTTCTTTCTTTCTTTCTTTCTTTCTTTCTTTCTTTCTTTCTTTCTTTCTTTCTTTCTTTCTTTTTGCATCATGGATACTGCCATCGACATTTATTCGGAAAGGAGCGCTTGAAATCTTGAAATCTCATCCTGTTATGCTGTTTGCTATACAGTCATACCTCGGTTTAAGTACGCCTCGGTTTGAGTATTTTCAGTTTAAGTACTCCGCGGACCTGTCTGGAACAGATTAATCCACTTTCCATTACTTTCAATGGGAAAGTTCGCTTCAGGTTAAGTACGCTTCAGGTTAAGTACAGACTTCCGGAACCAATTGTGTTTGTAAACCGAGGTACCATTGTATATGCTAGTAGATACAGGGACACTTTATTCCTGTGCAAAGTCTTATCATGTATTTTTTTAAAAAATCTTTTAAAATTTATCAAAATGAAAGTACTATAATGCTGATAGCATTCTTTTCAAATGGCTGGTATGATTTGTTGTTGAAGGGGGGGGGGGACAGCCAAACTGCTATGCAAGAAATGAAAGGGCAAGGAATGTAAGCAGTAATATTAGATCTTTACAACAAATGTTTATTTAATTAATTTAGTTAAATCATCAGTGGGGACCCTCAGCCCACAGCCTTATTAGGCTCATCAGCTTACCGCTTTTGCCCACGAGGCCATTTTGGCCAAGTCTTGCTCATCTGTTCTACACCTGATAGCATCAATGATGTCAGGTGTAGGGCAGGTAATGACATAGCTGACCTGAAAGAAGGTATGCAATCACTGTGCCAAACCTCTGCACAGCCCCAACGATCAGCTGATTGTCAGCACATGCACCTTGCCTTTGCAATTTGATTTCAAGCCCCATGGCCAAAAATGGGCCCCTTGACTTCCTTGCTCCATTAAATGATCGGCACATGGGTAGTCCTGCTCATCTGTCCACTTTGGCCCACAGGGGGGACTGGGACCAGGACCGGGACCACACAAGAATCCTGTCCAAGAACTGCTGCCAGATTCTCCCCCCTGCCATTTAAATGATTGATATTCCTTTTCCCCAGCATGTTCAAATTATAAAATGATAGGGAGGGGGGGAACCCCTGAAAATCTAAAATAATTTTAGGACAAAAAACAAACAAACCATTATATGATAATTGGCATGGTATCAGCCAGTCAGGAAAGTAGTTCTAGGAAGGAACCCCAGAGTCTGATAGAAAGGAGGGTGTTCTAGTCCTTTGGAAAGGGAAGCAAAGATAAGCTCTACTCAAGGTTAAGTCCATAGTGTGAAGGGAGGGGGGGGAAAGTGAATGTTCCTCCTGACCCCTTTCCTGGCATTGCACATCCCACCAGCCTTGCCTAAAATGTCCAGGCATCTCCTGACTCCACCCCTTTGATCTCCACACATTCAGTCGGGGGGGGGGACTAGCTGAGCTCATGTTAGCCTCCTCCACATGATCAGTGGTCAGGAAAGAGAAGCCAGCTGGTTTTGAAAGGTCACAGAATGCAATTTAAAACTTTACCCATGTTTAGAAAATATATCACATTTTCTAAACAGTGACCTCCCCAAAGGTTAAATATTTGGCATGAGTCAAAACTAAGCAAGAGCACTGAGGATATATTAAAGTATTTTAGCTACTCCTTTCAGCCTTGGGTTCTTTCATTAGTTGCATTGCTGAACTACATAATAAAAATCAGACTAATGCATTTTCTCTCTTTGAACACAGATTTTCATTAAGTTTTATGGAAGCTTTAATTCAATTTATAGACTTTTACATCCAGATCCTACTTCTGATATTGTTTGCTTGCTTTTTCTTTTTACACAGTCATGCAAGCATCTGGCTTCCAAAGGAAATAACTGAAAAGTTAGGAGGCAAAACAGCTCTTATTTGGGACTTCTTTTATGTACTTTTTCATCACCCTATTTGTATGTCACCTTTATTTACACACCCAACTAACAACCAAGAGAACCTTTCATTGCCTACAGACAGCCACCCAATCTTAAACAACTCCTCACCCACAATAATACAACCACCAGACTTAACATGGACACTGGTACCAGAGCCTGCAATAAACCCAGATGCCAACTTTGCTGCCACATACACCCAGACAACACCATTACTGGCCCCAACAACATCCAACATACCATCTCAGGACTATTTAATTGCTCATCCTCTAACATTGTGTATGCCATCAAATGCCAACAGTGCCCTTCAGCTCTCTATATTGGACAAACAGGCCAAACCCTACGCCAAAGGATAAATGGACATAAATCTGACATCAGGAACCAGAAGACAGAAAAACCAGTAGGAGAACACTTCAATCTCCCAGGACATTCTATACAAGATCTCAAAGTAGCTGTCTTACTACAAAAGAATTTCAGAAATAGACTGGAAAGAGAAGTTGCTGAATTGCAACTTATCACCAAGCTCAAAACCATGGAGGGACCTGGTTTGAACAGAGATATCGGATTCTTATCTCATTATACATGATAAGCGATCTTCAGCCATCTCAACCCTTGCTTTTTCATGCAAAACCATTTGCAGTCGTTTGCGGTCATCAACAGCTATCAGTCAGTCAATCACCCATTTCCACCACCCTTCTGAGTGATCCCCCCTCCCCATCCCCACCCCTCCCCACCCCTTCTCTACATAAGTGCCTGGAAACTTCCATTTCACTTTATCTGAAGAAGTGTGCATGCACACGAAAGCTCATACCAAAATAAAAACTTAGTTGGTCTTTAAGGTGCTACTGAAGGAATTTTTTTTATTTTACCAAGAGAACAACAGTCATAAAAACTTGAGCTTTCAAGTAGCCTTGAATTATGGAATCATAGAGTTGGAAAAGACACTGTAGGAACTGGAATTCACAATGATACAGCACGATTCATGACAGCTATATTAAATCACAGTTTAGACATGTATAATCAGAAGTCAACCCCATTGAGTTCAATGATAAGTGTGTCAAGGATTGCAGCCTTAATTTATGTAATTCACACACAGAACACTAGCTGTTCTCTCATAGTAGGCAGTTTAGGAATCAACACCATAAGGCCTGTTGGGGCTCAACACTTCGGTCCTCACTGAGAGAAACAACATTCCTATAATGTATATTCTTCTTGCTTTGTAGGCAAAGACAACATTTTGACACATAATCCCTGGCCATCAAAACTGCAATCTAGAAGGAAAACTGGCTACAGTATCAGTTATGTAAAGGTAAAGGTAAAGGGGACCCCTGACCATTAGGTCTAGTCGTGACCGACTCTGGGGTTGCGCGCTCATCTCGCATTATTGGCCGAGGGAGCCGACGTATAGCTTCCAGGTCATGTGACCAGCATGACAAAGCCGCTTCTGGCAAACCAGAGCAGCACATGGAAACGCCGTTTACCTTCCCGCTATAGCGGTTCCTATTTATCTACTTGCATTTTGATGTGCTTTCAAACTGCTAGGTTGGCAGGAGCTGGGACCAAGCAACGGGAGCTCACCCCATCACAGGGATTCGAACCGCCGACCTTCTGATCAGCAAGCCTAGGCTCAGTGGTTTAGCCCAATTCTATCAGTAGAATTGCTAAATAGCACAGCCAAGAAAGCATTTGCAATGATTGGATCTCTATTTGTGCGCCCTCCCCCTCATTTGTCCCTTAAACATAACCATCTCTAGAAAGGAGCATGTTTTCAGTATTATTTTGGATATGCATGACCAGTGCTGGATTTATAGCTTAGGGCCCCACTCTCTTGGGGACTCCCAAAAAAATTAAAAGGGGTAAAAATGGATGTACATTTCCAAAATATGAGACAAAAAACAAAATAAAACCTACATACAGCAACAGTGTTTTGTGTTGTGTAGGCTCCTATTTATTATGTGCAGATGGCTTTAGATACCTATTACGTCCATAAATTACCATATAGCATATATTCAACACAAAAAAACAGCAACAATTGTTGTTGACAAAGAACAGCTGGACATATAAAGGGCCCCATTACCTTCAGTAGCTTAGGGTCTCATCAAACCTAAATCTGGCCCTGTGGATGATGCGTTTGGGATATATAAAACTATCTTGTTCTAATGTATCATTAGGTTAAAAATATCACTCTCATCCCCCTTCTCCTTTTTTTTTGGCCTGTGAGTATTTAGACTGTGTCACTTGTTAGCGTTTTCTATAGGTCTGTGCCAATATTTGAATGGAACAATGAACTATTAGTAGAAGCATGGTATCCATAATGATGAAAGGTGAGGAATTGATTGCACGTTGCTATGGCAGTAAAGCAATCATTTTGAGTATTGTGCTGATTTGCTCACTTACTCGCTCTTTCTCACTCTCCCAATTATTACGGTAACAATGATGTACATGAATTTATTGTAGTCCAGCCTCGAAGGGGAGCCTTGCAGGAAAGAATGATCAAAATAGAGAACTGTCCATTTACAAAAACCTGCCTTCAATACGCAGCTTTTGCTGTTGCTGACATTGTGAAGCAGTACTTTAGAAACCTCCATCTGTGAGTATTGAATTGCTAGGTCAATATGAAAAGATTCACAATATGATTGTGGTCAAAATGGCAAATTAAAAACAAACAACACAACAGAAAACCCTAAACCACCAATGACCACCCTCCTGGACTGTCAATATGATAAAGCTTGAGGAATTAAGTTGTTACAATGTTTGATGCATTTCTAATGTAAAATGACTCTCAACACATTATGCTCCGCTACATATATAAAGCACACAATATGATAATAGTATAAACCAGGAAACCTGAAAAGTAAACACAATAGAAGGCATTTAACAAATGCAAAAAGGGGGAAATGATAAAACGAAATAATCAGTGTTGTTCCACATTGCATGACAAATCATGAATACTGTCCATCCCATTATGTATTTCAGCTCCTATCTGTGGGAGAATTTCCTGAAACATGTAGCTCCCAATTTCTATTTCTAGTTCTTTTTTTAAACTGATAAGAACAGATACTACACTTGATCTTAGCCAAAAGGCCGAGAAGCGATTGCTATTTCTAGTTCAACAGACATGAACTTTCAAACATTTCTTTAAACACACACACACACACACACACAGAGAGAGAGAGAGAGAGAGAGAGACAAACTTTCACCAAGATCATAGTTTGAAAAATTACTATCTTTCCAGGAGGATAACCATCTAGATCAGGCATCCCCAAACTTCAGCCCTCCAGATGTTTTGGACTACAATTCCCATCATCCTTGACCACTGGTCCTGCTAGCTAGGGATCATGGGAGTTGTAGGCCAAAACATCTGGAGGGCCGCAGATTGGGGATGCCTGATCTAGATCATGCTTTGCTTAGTATAAATGTCAGAGCATAGTATAATACTAAATGCCATAAGCCTCTTCTACAGTCACTTCCAAGTAGATAAATTATCCAGGTGTGCTGATTCAACACATCTAATGCCCACAAGTCATATGCTGACTGTAGTGCTCCCCTACAATGTTCCCTTGAGCCCAAGTTGCAGATCAGGAGATAAGGTGGGCCAGGAAGAGCAATGACACTGTTCATACAGGGAGCCAATCACTAGTTTATACAGAATGCTGCATATTCACACCTCTCATTGCTAGCAAGTTGAGTACTAAATCACACAATTTTGAAAGCTGCTTGCTTCCAGTGACATAATTACTTTAGATATGGAAAATTGGAGGAAGGTATTGTTTACATATTACAAAAAAAAAAACCACAAGCATATAGAAGAACGAGTCTTGCTAAAGCAGAACCAGCATGGCTTCTGCAAGGGTAAGTTTTGTCCTGTACCACTAACCTATTAGAGTTCTTTGGAAGTGTCAACAAGCCTATAGGTGGAAGTTATCCAGTATGGTGCTGGAGGAGACTCCTGAGAGTCCCATGGACTGCAAGAAGATCAAACCTATCCATTCTGAAGGAAATCAGCCCTGAGTGCTCACTGGAAGGACAGATCCTGAAGCTGAGGCTACAATACTTTGGCCACCTCATGAGAAGAGAAGACTCCCTGGAAAAGACCCTGACGTTGGGAAAGATAGAGGGCACAAGGAGAAGGGGATGACAGAGGACGAGATGGTTGGACAGTGTTCTCGAAGCTACCAACATGAGTCTGACCAAACTGTGGGAGGCAGTAGAAGACAGGAGTGTCTGGTGTGCTCTGGTCCATGGGGTCATGAAGAGTCGGACACGACTATAAACGACTAAACAACAACATCCAGTTGAAAGAATGTACTTTAAACAAGCTTTGAACAAAAAGCCCTCTAAAAACTCCTGAGTAAGCTTAGCAGTTGTGGAATAAGAGAAGTACTGTCAAAAGCCTTTCAAAACACAATATTTTCCCAAGGCTGCAATTATGCTAATAAACCTCCGACCAGGTTAAAGCCCAGAGGTCTGGTGGATGAATTCTGATTCACAGCCACCTTATCTCAAGGGAAGGTAGGCATCCAACTTCTGAAGTGAACTCTATGTTGGAAAGAATTTCAGTGAAGGCCTTGGAACAGATCCCTAGACTTTATGAAGAATGTGAAAATGTTCTTAATAACCAACACGAGCAGACAGGGCCTTTGATGTTAAGGTCTTATCTAAAAGACGCAGGGGACTGCATGAGAGCGGATTTACCTCCTTTGGAAAGATAAGGGTCTATATCAGTTCTGTTGTTATTCAAAGCTGCATTTCCAGGGAATGTACAGCAGGAATGATAAACTCTCCACTGTTATTCTGTTGCATACGTTTGTTCATATTTCGGCAGTTTCTTAAATACCACTGAATTGGATTTTTAGACGTATGACACTGAGATTAAGTATATTTTATTCATATTTAGGGAGAGAAAATTACCAAACCTAGTCTATTCAAGATGATCTTTGGAGATAAATATGTTTCCTGGCAGGAAAATTCTACTAATTTCAATGTAAATTATTGTCAAGAAAGAAGTATTGGCTAACAATCTAACTTCCCAATCCTACACAGAACTTTGTGCTTCAAAGCTTATTGATTGAAATGGACTAAGAGCTAAATGGACTCAGGGTTTCATGGGAAATGGTGGGAAAGCCACAAGTGGAAAAGTAGCAGAGGAGAGGGGACCTTAACCCTTTTCCTGGCTCCAAATCACTTCCTTCCTCCTATTTACTTTTTGGCTTTTAGCTGTGAATTTGTAAAACAAACACACACTGGAAACTGTGATGGGAAATCTGTTTAGGAAATGGTGTTTTGTGTTTTGGTGAGCTGGCAAACCTAGATTCTCTGTTCCCATTCCCCTGTCTGTGGCTTTTCTAGCAGGAAAAGAGTTGTCAGATTGCCCCAACATGCACTTGTGATTAACATGTACTTTGGTCCTAAACCGATTGAAATCACTGGGCTTAGGCATGCTTATCTTGGCATAAGACTTCACTATAGCAGTACTATAGCAGAGATTTGCACATAGCATCACACCCAAAAAAGTTCTTGGGATGAAAGAAATGTACTGATCCAGGATTTCGCATGAGGAGGGATAAGCCAAGACAATCTTCCACGTTTCATGTGGAAATTAAGAAACTAGTGGACATAATCAGAGTCCAAGGAAGAAATGAGAATTTCCTTGAAGCAGTGATGGGGTGATAATGTTTTCAGTCCAGTCTGAGCTATTTACTTCACCTACACTGAATTTGCTAAAGGATTGTAACATAAGGTTACCAGATTTTTTTTTCAATGAATCTGGGGACACTTTTCAACTTCAATGGATTTTCTACGGGGACTGATTTGTAAATCCGGGGACTGTCCCCAAGAAACGGGGACGTCTGGTAACCTTATTGTAACAGGGTTTAGGCATATTGCATGTTAACAATAATGGTTGCTTTTAGTCTTTTTAAAACTGTAAATTTTTTAAAAGCAGCGTGTTTGTATGTTTTGTGCTTATTTTGATCTAAGCAAGTTTGACCGGTTCTCTCTCTTGTTTAATGGTTTGGCATGTGCCTGCCAAATACACAATCCCCTTATAGAGCTGTCTTTTCAAAGATCCTTCAGCTTTTCTTAAAACATGACACAGAGAAAAGTAATATATATCTAAGAGGAGCACACAACTGGTTGGATGAAAAATTGATCCACAACTAAACACAGTCCTATCCTCAATGCATGTTGTTGTTTAGTCGTTTAGTCGTGTCCGACTCTTCGTGACCCCATGGACCAGAGCACGCCAGGCACTCCTGTCTTGCACTGCCTCCCGCAGTTTGGGCTTAAACCTGGTCGGAGGTTTATTAGCATAATTGCAGCCTTGGGAAAATATTGTGTTTTGAAAGG
Source organism: Zootoca vivipara (assembly GCF_965207765.1). NCBI lineage: Eukaryota > Metazoa > Chordata > Lepidosauria > Squamata > Lacertidae > Zootoca > Zootoca vivipara. Next base: position 70,096,271 of record NC_142582.1, on the reverse strand, counting down.
CTTTTGACAGTACTTCTCTTATTCCACAACTGCTAAGCTTACTCAGGAGTTTTTGGAGGGCTTTTTGTTCAAAGCTTGTTTAAAGTACATTCTTTCAACTGGATGTTGTTGTTTAGTCGTTTATAGTCGTGTCCGACTCTTCATGACCCCATGGACCAGAGCACACCAGACACTCCTGTCTTCTACTGCCTCCCGCAGTTTGGTCAGACTCATGTTGGTAGCTTCGAGAACACTGTCCAACCATCTCGTCCTCTGTCGTCCCCTTCTCCTAGTGCCCTCAATCTTTCCCAACATCAGGGTCTTTTCCAAGGATTCTTCTCTTCTCATGAGGTGGCCAAAGTATTGGAGCCTCAGCTTCACGATCTGTCCTTCCAGGGAGCACTCAGGGCTGATTTCCTTCAGAATGGATAGGTTTGATCTTCTAGCAGTCCATGGGACTCTCAAGAGTCTCCTCCAGCACCATAATTCAAAAGCATCAATTCTTCGGTGATCAGCCTTCTTTATGGTCCAGCTCTCACTTCCATACATCACTACTGGGAAAACCATAGCTTTAACTATACGGACCTTTGTTGGCAAGGTGATGTCTCTGCTTTTTAAGATGCTGTCTAGGTTTGTCATTGCTTTTCTCCCAAGAAGCAGGCGTCTTTTAATTTCGTGACTGCTGTCACCATCTGCAGTGATCAAGGAGCCCAAGAAAGTAAAATCTCTCACTGCTTCCATTTCTTCCTCTTCTATTTGCCAGGAGGTGATGGGACCAGTGGCCATGATCTTGGTTTTTTTGATGTTGAGCTTCAGACCATATTTTGCGCTCTCCTCTTTCACCCTCATTAAAAGGTTCTTTAATTCCTCCTCGCTTTCTGCCATCAAGGTTGTGTCATCTGCATATCTGAGGTTGTTGATATTTCTTCCGGCAATCTTAATTCCTGCTTGGGATTCATCTAGTCCAGCCTTTCGCATGATGAATTCTGCATATAAGTTAAATAAGCAGGGAGACAATATACAACTTTGTCGTACTCCTTTCCCAATTTTGAACCAATCAGTTGTTCCATATCCAGTTCTAACTGTAGCTTCTTGTCCCACATAGAGATTTCTCAGGAGACAGATGAGGTGATCAGGCACTCCCATTTCTTTAAGAACTTGCCATAGTTTGCTGTGGTCGACACAGTCAAAGGCTTTTGCATAGTCAATGAAGCAGAAGTAGACGTTTTTCTGGAACTCTCTAGCTTTTTCTGGAACTCTAGTTTGCTGTGGTCAACACTAGAAGATGATGAAAGTATGAATTGTATGCAAGGCACACCAGCACTCATGAAGTATGCTTCATCACTGGGTAACAGTAGTTAGAATCATTGAATCATGGAGTTGGAAGAGACCACAAGGGCCATCCAGTCCAACCCCCTGCCAAGCAGGAAACCATCAAAGACCATGGTGGTGGTTGTGAAGGGCCCCCCGTAACAGTTCAAGCTTCAGGGTCCCCAAAATGTAGCTCCGCCACTGCATTTACTGTATTAATAAATCTATCCATCTGCTAGATATCTGCAAAATCTTAGATGCATCAGCAGCCACCATTGGTCACAAAGGGAGGCATAAGGAGGAAAGTCATGTGAGGTGCAGTTTTTGGCTTGAGCTCACTGGGTGACTTGAAATACATTATATGTAGGTATTTCATTTCTATCCACTTTGCTTTGAAATTGTATGCCACCCCCTCCTTTGTGTTTCTACTCCATGGGAAGGAAGCGGTAACACAAACTAACAGGGTTAGCATATGAACTGCGCAATTAACAAATGAAGTGATTTATTGCATTGATACAGCTACTCTGCCTTAAGTGAGGCTTGTGGTTTGCTATGGGAGTAAACTACCATTTACGGAGATGGAAATGTAACGAGTTTGCCGAGGTGAAACATGGCAGCAGACATATCAATATCAATAACACCTACCACATTAGCTTGCTTTCTGTGCACACAAAAATTAATAAAAGATCTAAATAGACCAATTTTCATGCTTCCAAACGGTCTCTTTACTTAACCTGCAGTAAGAAAATCCATTTGAACGGTGGTGCCAATTGCTTAAAAGCTGCTGTTTTCATGCTTCATTAATATTTTCTAACCCAGTTACTGAATTCCCACTGACAATCCTGCTAAAGCAGCCTTAGTGAGGTATTAAATTCATCCTGGCTCTGAATGGCCAAAGAAGAATTTCTGAATTTCATTACTGGCTCGGAGAGAAACTTTAATTATCCCTGAATAAACATTAATGACTAGAATTACCTGGTGTGTATGTGTGTGAGAGAGGAGAGAGGGGACCCCTCAGTGTCCATTAGCTATTTAGAAAATGCAGGCACCAACAATCATTACTTATAATGTTACCACTCAGTGACAGCTGCCCAAAGATAGAGGTGCACCAAATTGAGGATGTCAGCTATGCCTTATAAAGATATTCACCTGCCTTGCTCATTAGTGGTGTGTGCATAGAGGCATAGCTGGAGTTTCATTTACTTACTTCCGATACAGCAGTATCTTAAGTGGCAAAAGGATAGTTGGAAGAGTAAGGCTTTCATTCGTAGGGATACCATCATGTGAATCTAATGATGTATCAAATTCAATTTTGGGAAGAAGAAAAAAGGGTAAGGAGCTATTGTTCTCTTAAAGTAAATGTCAGTATATTGGGCTGGATCCATACAGTAATAAGTTGAATTTAACTCCCAGTGAAATTAGTGGGACTTGTGACTAACTTGTCCCACTGATTTCAATGGGAATTTAGTTTGAGTAACTTAGCCTGCATCCAGTTTATTGGATTTATGTCAAGGTCAGTGGAAGCTGATCTAGTAGGATGAATAAGGCCACTGCCTCACCCAACCTCAGTCTCCATTCCCATGCCTGCCTCCTTCCTTACAACCATTCCAAGGAGTGGCACTGCTGGCCAGCTTCCTCCTCCTCAGTCTTAGGGCTGATCCACACTTTCCTTTCCTCTGGGGATGTGGGTGGTGCTGTGGTCAAAAACACTGAGCCTCTTGGGCTTGCCAGTCAGAAGGTCAGCAGTTTGAATCTCCTTGACGGGGTGAGCTCCTGCTGCTCTGTCTCAGCTCCTGCCAACCTAGCAGTTCGAAAGCACATCAGTGCAAGTAGATAAATAGGTACCGCTGTGGCGGGAAGGTAAACAGCATTTCCATGCGCTCTGGTTTCCATCACGGTGTCCCATTGCACCAGCAGCGGTTTAGTCATGCTGGCCACATGACCTGGAAAGCTGTCTGCTAACAAACACCGGCTCCCTCAGCCTGGAAGCAAGATGAGTGCCGCAACCCCATAGTCACCTTTGACTGGACTTTACCAGGGGTCCTTTACCTTAACTTTCCTCTGCTCTTTCGAGGCACAATCAGGGGCATAGGAAGGGAGGCGATAGGGGCGCTCCGCCCCGTGCAGTGTGATCCTGAGGGCGCCATTGCGGCTCATGCGTGCGATGCCCTTATGGGTGGCGGTCCCTGCCCGCAGAATGCGTGCCACACCCCTACGGGTGGTGGTCCCCGCCCCCCAAAATGTGCGCCATGACCTTATGGGTGGTGGTCCCCACCCCCAGAGTGCACGCCACGCCCCTATGGGCGGCAGTCAATGCCTCCAGAACATGCACCAACCCCGCCCCCGCGTGCTCTCCACCCCCAGTGCCAGAGCATGAAGCTCCACCACTGGGCACGATCCATGCTATGGAGCCCCATGTCTGAATGCCCCCACAGACAGCGGTCCCCGCCCCCAGTACGCGTGCTACACCCCTACAGATGGCAGTCCCCACCCCCAGAACGCGCACCACGCCCCTACGGGTGGCGATTCCCACCCCCCCAGAACGCGTGCCACACCCCTACGGGTGGCAGTCCCCACCCCCAGCCCTGCTCCTGCCTGCTCACCGCCCCCAGTGCCAGAGCATGAAGCTCTGCTACTGGGCACGATCTATGGTATGGAGCCCCATGTCTGAATGCCCTGTGGTTCTTTTTGCTCTGGAGCTTTCCCCCTGAAGTCCCGCTCTTTAAAGCTCAGTTGAGCACTGAAGAGTAGTTTATCTTGGGAAAGCTCTGGGGCAAAAAAGAAAAATGCTCAAACACTGAGCTTTTAAGCACAGACCTGTGCCTGAAAAGTGTGGATAAGTCCTCTGCGTAAGAAATTAGCAAGGGGGAGGATGGGGCAAAACTAGAATTAGCTGGCTATCATTGACTCTAGCTCCCCCTACTTATGTCTTCCACGCTACCAGTTCCAACTGGCAGCAGCCACCACTATTTAAGCTAAAAAAATCAAACTCATACCCTTGACATCTAAAGCTGCAATTCAGCACAGAGGAAATTCCCTTAAACTCAGTATGACCTTTCTCTGAGTAAACAAGCTTAAGATTGCATTACCTGGCTTTAACACTCCTGCTTGGATGGTACTACAACTTTATATTTGACTTGAGCTGGCAGCCTGGAGGTAAAAAGGAATTCCCATGATGTTACCAAACTTAACTGATTTAGGAAGACAGGATGCTGGAAACTCTCTTTTTTATTGTTCTAGGTGTATGCATGAAGGAAATGTTGTGTGTGTGAGTTTATTTTATAGAAAGTATTTATAAACCACTTAATATAGACTATCCAAGTGGTGAACAAGAATATAAAGAATTGCATAGAATAAAAAAATAAATCGCCAAATAAAATTTGCAAAATGTAATGAAAATCCTTCGTTAGAGATTGTAACAGCTGCAAACTGATACAACAATTCAGCTGGGCAAGGCCTGAGTTAAAAAGATAAAGAGGTTTTCCACAGACATCTAAAAGCACAGAATAATAGGCACCTATCTAACTACCCCCCCTTCATGGATCAATGCCTTGTCGTGGCGAAGGGGCTTGAATAACTCAGAGAAGCTATGAGCTATGCCATGCAGGGCCACCCAAGATGGACAGGTCATAGTGGAGAGTTTTGACTAAACGTGATCCACCTGGAGAAGGAACTGGCAAGCCACTCCAGTATCCCTGCCAAGAAAACTCCATGGACAAAGACAACAGGCATATAAAAGTTATGACGCTGGAAGATGAGCCCCTCAGGTCGGAAGGCGTCCAACATGCTACTGAGGAAGAGCGGAGGACAAGTACAAGTAGATTCAGAGCTGATGAAGCGGCTGGGCCAAAGCCGAAAGGACGCTCAGTTGCGGATATGCCTGGAAGCGAAAGGAAAGTCCGATGCTGTAAAGAAAAATATTGCATAGGAACCTGGAATGTAAGAACCATGAGTGGAGGTAAGCTGGATGTGGTCAAAAATGAGATGACAAGAATAAATATCGACATCCTGGGCATCAGTGAACTAAAATGGAAGGGAATGGGCGAATTCAGTTCGGGTGACTATCATATCTACTACTGTGGGCAAGAATCCTGTAGCAGAAATGGAGTGGCCCTCATAGTCAACAAAAGAGTGGCAAAAGCTGTAATGGGATGCAATCTCAAAAATGACAGAATGATCTCGATACGAATCCAAGGCAGACCTTTTAACATCACAGTAATCCAAGTTTATGCACCAACTACCGGTGCTGAAGAAAGTGAAATTGACCAATTCTATGAAGACCTACAACAACTTCTAGAAATGACACCAAAGAAGGATGTTCTTCTCATTACAGGGGATTGGAATGCTAAAGTAGGGAATCAAGAGATAAAAGGAACAACTGGCAAGTTTGGCCTTGGAGTTCAAAATGAAGCAGGGCAAAGGCTAATAGAGTTCTGTCAAGAGAACAAGCTGGTCATCACAAACACTCTCTTCCAACAACACAAGAGACGACTCTACACATGGATATCACCAAATGGGCAGCATCGAAATCAGATTGATTATATTCTCTGCAGCCAAAGATGGAGAAGCTCTATACAGTCAGCAAAAACAAGACCTGGAGCTGACTGTAACTCAGATCATCAGCTTCTTATAGCAAAATTCCAGCTTAAACTGAAGAAAGTAGGAAAAACCACTGGGCCAGTAAGATACAATCTGAATCAAATCCCTTATGAATACACAGTGGAAGTGAGGAACAGGTTTAAGGATTTAGATTTGGTGGACAGAGTGCCTGAAGAACTATGGATGGAGGCTCGTAACATTATACAGGAGGCAGCAACGAAAACCATCCCAAGGAAAAGGAAATGCAAGAAAGCAAAATGGCTATCCAACGAGGCCTTACAAATAGCGGAGGAGAGGAGGCAAGCAAAATGCAAGGGAGATAGGGAAAGATACAGGAAACTGAATGCAGATTTCCAAAAAACAGCAAGGAGAGACAAGAGGGTCTTCTTAAATGAGCAATGCAAAGAAATAGAGGAAAACAATAGAATGGGGAAAACCAGAGATCTGTTCAAGAAAATTGGAGATATGAAAGGAACATTTCGTACAAAGATTACCATAATCAAGGACAAAAGTGGTAAGGACCTAACAGAAGCAGAAGACATCAAGAAGAGGTGGCAAGAATACACAGAGGAATTATACCAGAAAGATATGGAGGTCTCATACACCCCAGGTAGTGTGGTTGCTGACCTTGAGCCAGACATCTTGGAGAGTGAAGTCAAATGGGCCTTAGTAAGCATTGCTAATAAGAAGGCCAGTGGAAGTGATGACATTCCAGCTGAACTATTTAAAATTTTAAAAGATGATGCTGTTAAGGTGCTACACCCAATATGCCAGCAAGTTTGGAAAACTCAGCAATGGCCAGAGGATTGGAAAAGATCAGTCTATATCCCAATTCCAAAGAAGGGCAGTGCCAAAGAATGCTCCAACTACCGCACAATTGCGCTCATTTCACACGCTAGCAAGGTTATGCTTAAAATTCTACAAGGCAGGCTTAGGCAGTATGTGGACCGAGAACTCCCAGAAGTGCAAGCTGGATTTCGAAAGGGCAGAGGAACCAGAGACCAAATAGCAAACATGCGCTGGATTATGGAGAAAGCTAGAGAGTTCCAGAAAAACGTCTACTTCTGCTTCATTGACTATGCAAAAGCCTTTGACTGTGTCGACCACAGCAAACTATGGCAAGTTCTTAAAGAAATGGGAGTGCCTGATCACCTCATCTGTCTCCTGAGAAATCTCTATGTGGGACAAGAAGCTACAGTTAGAACTGGATATGGAACAACTGATTGGTTCAAAATTGGGAAAGGAGTACGACAAGGTTGTATATTGTCTCCCTGCTTATTTAACTTATATGCAGAACTCATCATGCGAAAGGCTGGACTAGATGAATCCCAAGCCGGAATTAAGATTGCCGGAAGAAATATCAACAACCTCAGATATGCAGATGACACAACCTTGATGGCAGAAAGCGAGGAGGAATTAAAGAACCTTTTAATGAGGGTGAAAGAGGAGAGCGCAAAATATGGTCTGAAGCTCAACATCAAAAAAACCAAGATCATGGCCACTGGTCCCATCACCTCCTGGCAAATAGAAGGGGAAGAAATGGAGGCAGTGAGAGATTTTACTTTCTTGGGCTCCTTGATCACTGCAGATGGTGACAGCAGTCACGAAATTAAAAGACGCCTGCTTCTTGGGAGAAAAGCAATGACAAACCTAGACAGCATCTTAAAAAGCAGAGACATCACTTTGCCGACAAAGGTCCGTATAGTTAAAGCTATGGTTTTCCCAGTAGTGATGTATGGAAGTGAGAGCTGGACCATAAAGAAGGCTGATCGTCGAAGAATTGATGCTTTTGAATTATGGTGCTGGAGGAGACTCTTGAGAGTCCCATGGACTGCTAGAAGATCAAACTTATCCATTCTTAAGGAAATCAGCCCTGAGTGCTCCCTGGAAGGACAGATCGTGAAGCTGAGGCTCCAATACTTTGGCCACCTCATGAGAAGAGAAGAATCCTTGGAAAAGACCCTGATGTTGGGAAAGATTGAGGGCACTAGGAGAAGGGGACGACAGAGGACAAGATGGTTGGACAGTGTTCTCGAAGCTACGAACATGAGTTTGACCAAACTGCGGGAGGCAGTGCAAGACAGGAGTGCCTGGCGTGCTATGGTCCATGGGGTCACGAAGAGTCGGACACGACTAAACGACTAAACAACAACAACAACATCTAACTACCCAGGACAGAGAGTTTCATCTTGCTGGTAACAATCATGCGGAAGTCCCTTTTGGCAGCATGTATAATAAGCAGGAGCAGTGCCACTACTAACAAGGTCTCATCAGTTGAGCTTTTTCTAAATTTTGGTGAATCCACACAACTTGCCAACTTTTGTACCAGAATGGGAAATTGAAATGGTTGAACTCTCCTCAGCAATGGTACCTTGCTAGGAACTTCCAGCACCCCATTGTATTGGCATTGGAAGATGCACCTGTTTACACGGGCATTCCCTTGTATCTTGAACTGAACCTTCTGTTTTTAATTGCTGTGTGGTTTTAATGGGGTTTTTTATTGCCTGTTTTAATTATCGATTTTTCATATTCTGATGTTTGTGCAACTGGATTTTATACTTCATAAATCCCTTGGACGCCTATTTTTGGCATTAAGCCATATATAAATTAAATCCCTAACCTGTGATGCCCAGGGCTGAGAAGCTAGCTGTATTCCTGCCTCAAGACACCCTGGAGGGTATAGCCATAAAGCGCTGGCTTGGCCTGGCTTGGATATACTGATAAAGGTGGCCACTTATGCAGCACCCAAAAGGAGGAGATGCAGCATCAGCCTGAGGTCTTGGAGAGCGGCTGACAAGGTGGGTAGTGCTGGACCAGACAGCTCGGCTCACGTGTTCAGAATGTGAATGCAAGCATCCTGGCCTGAGTCCATGCAGTGAAGCAATCCTTGCAACGTACACTTGCCCACACATCCAAACTCAACCCACAAGCAAGCAACCCACATCAGAGACGTGATGTGAGCGAAGGAGGGGAAAGGAAAAAACGAAACATTACCAAAGGTCATCTCAATATCTCACTTCTGTGTGAGCCCATCAGGAAAGCAGTTGATATAAGGGAAAAAATCATTCCTTTTCGCAGTGTTGGAAGCAACAACCCAATTCCTTCGCGCATATACACGGCATAGATACAAAGAAGCATATGCTACATCATGGAAAAATAGAGCAAAACCCTGCTGGTTAAGAAGCAGCGACTTCTGTTCTGTTCTGCCTGGCATGATACCCGAATTAGCAGACTGTTTAGCACATATTCTGACAGCTGGAAGCCATCCTCTCTACAAGGAAGCTGATAGCAACAAGAAATGACAGCGCTCATGTTACAGCGTTTAGCATTAGACATAATGTCGATACGAAGATGATTTGCGGCTTCTGGGCTGCTTGCTGTAAACAGGCAGCTCCTTGTGCCAATTGCAAACCAACAGGATGAGTGCCTCTGGGAACCTCCAAAAGCAGCAGTCCTTTGCTGGGTAACAATGCAGGCACTTTTCACTTGATGCCCATCTGATTATTACTTGGTAGGTTCTGAGCCAGTGCGTTATATATACATGATGTTATGGCCAAGGGGATAAATATATAGTTTTTCTACTGATTCCCAATCATCCCACTGTAAGATGTTTTTTAAATGCATTTTTCAGAATAATAGGCCACATTCTGAAGTCCTTTGTCATGTAGGAAAACCACCTGCATACTAAACTGAGCCTATATTTAATGCTTATAAATGGAAGCAATCTCCTCTTTTCTGATGGATTCATTTGCTCAATTGTATCACAGCTCAGTATCTGACAATAGTGGAAATCACACCAGTGTGTCACCTTAAACACCTTTTTCTTCTCAAAACTCAGGGTGGATAATAATGAGTGTTTATGGCTCACAGCTTGATTTTCACACACAAGGACTGAGCAAAGGTCTAGCACTCAGCTGAGACTGTATACCTTCCAAGCATTTCAGTAACAATAAGTATCAACATTTGCATATTGATTGGATGCTGTTTGGCATCCTTTTGTTCCCCGGGATGATGCTTCTACTGAACACCATTTTCCTCCCTTCTACTGCCTCACTATCACCTGCTTCGTTTGCTTTGACTGCCCTGTAATCTAATTTGTTGCGGTGACCCATGTGATCCGCTGTGTATGCCATGATGCTATGTCTCAAGCAATGATGTCACAGAAGCAAAAGACTATCAGCATAGCCAACCAGACTATACAGACTATGGGAAGAGTTGACACTAAGAACAGTGAGAGCAAAAAAGAAAAATAATGTCCAGAATGCCCCCCAGATATTTCATGATTTGGTGGTGGAAAGGTGTTTTTTTTTTTAATTCATTTGTATGCATCAGATATATAATATGGTAATTTAAAAGCACATCTCAACTAGCAAATATTTGGTGGAGTTTTTGTAGGCAGCAGTGCTGGGTAAAAGGGGTAATTTGTCCTGTCATGTAACTGATGCAAAGAAAGTACTTTTTCGGGGACCTTGATCTAATTCATCTTTATGGGCATTCCCATGAATCAAGAGCAAATCGCTTTGGTTATGTATGGCTGGTGGGCAGCTAATTCATCTAAGGCTCATCTGTCATTGTTTTTTATATAAGCAAGACCCTTCAATAGCACTGGACAATGATCCCTGAAGCATAGGTCAGTAAATATTATGAGGCTCCTATGCCTACTTAAAAGTATACTAAAATGCCATATCAACTGTTATTGAAACTGACTATTAAGAACAGTTTTTTAAAACCTTGATATTTAATGCTATAAAGATCAAGAACCTGTTTCTTTTCTTCTATGTGTCTATGTATAAGGCCCCTGTATTTAAGAATCAGATAGTATGAATGAAAAAATGGAAATCAATGTTTCTCAAGATTACACAATATTACAGCTTACGTTACTGTATTGGTCCAAGTCCTGTTTAAAATCAAAAGTGGCTATTATACTTTTATTTGCCTAGGTTTTATTCCATAACTGTTTCTTATAGTTGTTTGGCAAGCATAGTTTCTCAGATCCATCAAGCTATGCATCCCAAAATAGTTTCCAATAAATTGCCACGTACTAATGTTAGGTTTTTATTAACTGGCAAGGCACCAAATGCTTTTTCTCTGTGTGGGATCAAAGCACGTTGAAGCAGTGAAACGCTGCACAGCTACGACTTTTTTCAAGGATGACATAATTCAGTCGTCTTTGAGCTGATGCTGACATTGGAAAGGCATAGGGTAATTATGTTAAAAAAGGAGAGATGAAGACAAATGAACAACTGGTAATGTGGGATGCAGCCTGGGCCTTAGCCCTTCCATTGCACGCTTGAAGTGAATCCACGAGTTTAATAACATATTCTTCATCATTTCACTCTTCCTGCTAGGTCTGAGAAGATACAAGAAATGAAAAGGCTAAATTGCCTTGGGATAGTATTTTCAATTAGACCCAGAGATGTTCTCTTACACAAAATGATGTGGTGGAACTCCAGACTGTGCCATTGTAGTGGGGGAATCGGGTTTTTGTATCCTTCCCTATGCAAAACAAACAAACGAAATCAACTCAAACATGAAGTAGACTAGCACATTGGAGAGAGAGGTTTAGTCTAGTCTAGTCTTTAACATGTATGCAGAGAAAATTTTGAAACCCCCCCCCCAGTAGTGGGCGGTGCACCTTGAGAATGGAAGGGTAGAAGGCAGAGAAACCAAACAATAGGTGACACTAGAATCAGTGGCTGACAGAGCCACCCGCTGACTGGTTGTAAGAAAGAAGGCAGGCAGGTGGGGAATGGTTGAGAGCAGACTTGAGGTTGGTGGGCAGTGCCCCTTTCCCGTAAAGAACTGACTTCCACTCCCCACACCTGCAGTCTGAAGAGGTATAATCTGCCACGTCCTTCTGCTAAATGGTTCTAACACCAAGGAAGTAGAATGTTAGCTCAATGTAATCAGTCACTGAAAAATGCAATTTGTATCAGTGAGTATCTTCTTCCAAGAAATGTTGAATCAACCTTGTTCTTCAAGTAACACTCATTCCAAACCTTTGAATTCCAATCTCATGAATTTTGGTTTTCTTCCACTCTGCTCCTGTCTTTTTATTTCCTCCAGGAAGCATGTTGAGGAGTAGAGTATACCGGACATCTCTTTTGTCTGAGCTCAAGCGTTAGCTATAAGACTATGTCTTGGAAGGAGACATCAGACAGGTTGGGTGTGGGGTTGGCTGGCTGCTGTGTATACCCCAGGCATCCCCAAACTGTGGCCCTCCAAATGTTTTGGCCTACAACTCCCATGATCCCTAGCTAACAGAACCAGTGGGCGGGGAAGATGGGAATTGTAGTCCAAAACATCTGGAGGGCTGAAGTTTGGGGATGCCTGGTATACCCCAATGGTTGTAGAGCAAATGTATTACATGTGCTGAAAGAGGGGACACTATTTTTTTACTGGGGTGGGCATTGGATTTGGATGAACATACCGTTACTCCATTTGAGGCTTCCAGGCAGACATAACATGGACTTGCCAGGAAATTGCAGTGCACTGCAGTCTTATGTAATCAAGGAATTCAGTAGTATTTTTCACTCTTTTAAGAGCTGCATAATTTGGCTTTCTTGCCACCAGATCCCTGAGAGCAAAGTACTTTTAGATGTGAAAAAGTGACTTGAGCTCACACAATCAACAAAAGAGCACTGAGCGCTTTGCAGTGTTGAACTATCCCATGAACCTCCTGAATAATCTTTAGTCCATGTGCTTCTCAGTATGCTGATAAGAAGTGATGTCCACTTGTGGTGTCTGAAAAACATGATAATGTCCTCTCTACAGATGTGGGAAATGACATGAATGAATGGCTGATTGGGCTGCTTCCCGTCCCCCCCCCTTTTTTTTTTGCCCAAATGCTATCCTTTGACATGAATAACCACAATCATAAAAACAACATTTTAGCTTATCTTTTGCTTCCATTTCCATCTGCCAGCACCCTGCTGCTAACTTCCACACAGAAAAGCACTTTGTACTCGCAGAACATAGATGGCCTCATCAGTAAGCATGCACATTAAAAGCTAGAGTCCTCAGAGAGTGTAAACAGACCCAGCAGCAAAGGTGGTGAAGTCAACTTTCCCCGCACAAGTTTGTATTGATGTTTGACGCATCTTGCTTTTGTTGCTATTGTATATTGTCCTGAGCTCCTTTATGAGTTGCATTTTCTCTAAAGGAGCTCAGGAGAATGTACAATAACCACAAAAGCAAAATGCATCAAACATCAATACAAACTTGTGCAGGGAAACTTGATTCAGTTCACAGTTAAAGGCAAGCCCTGCCTAATTTTCACTAAACAAGAAAATTAATGCAGGTCTCCACATGTTCAGTCTTATTAGCATAGAATTGTAGGATATGGAGGTGAGCAACCAAATCACTGAGGCATACGAAAAGGTATGTACAGGAAATACATACTCCAAAATCAACAAGGTACAATATTTCTGGGAGAAACTGTAGAAACATAACCCCCTGTCATTAACTATTACTTTAGCATTGATGAGCTAATTTGGGGTTCTTGTGCTGGGAAATTTCTGCTTGTTTTTTTCTTTTCTTTCCAAGGGTGTATTTGAATAATTCTGATTCCATGGTCTATTTTTTATCACATTCCTATGCACTATGGTAGCCTTGCATAACATTAACTCGATTGCGAGGAGACAACTTGATCATGACGTCTTCTCATAATCAGTGGTGGCAAAAGAACGCTTGGAGGAGCTTTACTGCATGACTGGGCTGCAACTGATACTGATTTCCTCATAGAGCCCTAAGCAATGTTTGTGATTAAAATCCTGGCTGCTACTGTTGTATACATGAAAAGTGGTCTAATTTCTTTTTTATTTTCTGGTGACATTATTCCTAGGAGGAAGGTTTCAGGCTTTTTCTTAAATGAAAACTTAAATAGTTTTTTTTTAAAAAAAATTCATTATAGATAGCATCCCAAAATTCTTTAATGGCTGTGCATTCCCACCACATATGCATGTATGACCCTAGTCCATCTTTACCGCTCCAGCAACTTGGTGATCTATTCTTGAACATCTTCGCAAGTTTTGCTGGGGTGTGGTGCCACCTGTATTGCATTTTCATAATATTTTCTCTCAAGTTGTAGCACACCATAAATTTGATATCCTCCCTCCATAACATCTCCCACCGATCCATATAAATGTTGTACCCTAGATGTTGAGCCCATTTCACCATTGCTCCTTTCACTGTTTCTTCTTTCACCTCCCATTCTAGGAGAAGGTTATAAAATTCTTAAGATATATTTTGCTTTATATTGTGTTAATTCTTTTTCAAATTTAGATGATTCCTTTGTTAGTCCTTCCTGGAAATGTTGCATCCAGCCTGTTAGGTGTCTTCTGATTTCTTCAAATTCTTTTAATTTAATGTTTCTTCTATTAGTACTCTGTATGTGGCCCAATCTCCTTGCATATTTTTCTTTTTGACCCCCATGGCTTCTGTCAGTGAGGTCCATAGGGGGATTTTTGGTTCTAATATTCCTTTATATTTTATCCAAATCTTATATAACAATTTCCTAATAATATGATTTAAAAATCCCCTGTGGAGCCTCACCTTTTCGTAAACTGCACGACTAGGCTGCAATTGATACTGATTTCCTCATAGAGCCCTAAGCAATGCTAAGCACCATTTGTATTTGCAGTTGTGCCCTGTTGCATATGAGATACTGTTTTATATAAAGAAGCGCCTCCTCATTTCAAGCACTTCCAGGGGGGAAAAGACATTAGAAATCATTGACAATAACCAAATATAGAGTTAAGCTATATCTCCACCTATTTGCAAGAACAGCATTCCACAACTTTCAGCCTGACCTTGTAAACAAGAGCTCTCTGTGTTTTGTTTTGTTTTCTTTTGTGCAAAGGTCTATTCTAGCCTCTTTCTGGGAATTTATTGTTTTTATTTTGTTTTAAAAGAAGGCATTAGGCTCCATATTAAAAAAAAAACAAAAAGCTTCTTAGTATGACAAGCTGAATTTTGGTACGCAAATCTGGGTACACAAAATACCTGCTCAGGCTTTTGGTCCATTTAGCCCAATATAACTTATTCTGACCCCTTCATGGATCAATGCCTTGTCGTGGCGAAGGGGCTTGAATAACTCAGAGAAGCTATGAGCTATGCCATGCAGGGCCACCCAAGATGGACAGGTCATAGTGGAGAGTTTTGACTAAACGTGATCCACCTGGAGAAGGAACTGGCAAGCCACTCCAGTATCCCTGCCAAGAAAACTCCATGGACAAAGACAACAGGCATATAAAAGTTATGACGCTGGAAGATGAGCCCCTCAGGTCGGAAGGCGTCCAACATGCTACTGAGGAAGAGCGGAGGACAAGTACAAGTAGATTCAGAGCTGATGAAGCGGCTGGGCCAAAGCCGAAAGGACGCTCAGTTGCGGATATGCCTGGAAGCGAAAGGAAAGTCCGATGCTGTAAAGAAAAATATTGCATAGGAACCTGGAATGTAAGAACCATGAGTGGAGGTAAGCTGGATGTGGTCAAAAATGAGATGACAAGAATAAATATCGACATCCTGGGCATCAGTGAACTAAAATGGAAGGGAATGGGCGAATTCAGTTCGGGTGACTATCATATCTACTACTGTGGGCAAGAATCCTGTAGCAGAAATGGAGTGGCCCTCATAGTCAACAAAAGAGTGGCAAAAGCTGTAATGGGATGCAATCTCAAAAATGACAGAATGATCTCGATACGAATCCAAGGCAGACCTTTTAACATCACAGTAATCCAAGTTTATGCACCAACTACTGGTGCTGAAGAAAGTGAAATTGACCAATTCTATGAAGACCTACAACAACTTCTAGAAATGGCACCAAAGAAGGATGTTCTTCTCATTACAGGGGATTGGAATGCTAAAGTAGGGAATCAAGAGATAAAAGGAACAACTGGCAAGTTTGGCCTTGGAGTTCAAAATGAAGCAGGGCAAAGGCTAATAGAGTTCTGTCAAGAGAACAAGCTGGTCATCACAAACACTCTCTTCCAACAACACAAGAGACGACTCTACACATGGATATCACCAAATGGGCAGCATCGAAATCAGATTGATTATATTCTCTGCAGCCAAAGATGGAGAAGCTCTATACAGTCAGCAAAAACAAGACCTGGAGCTGACTGTAACTCAGATCATCAGCTTCTTATAGCAAAATTCCAGCTTAAACTGAAGAAAGTAGGAAAAACCACTGGGCCAGTAAGATACAATCTGAATCAAATCCCTTATGAATACACAGTGGAAGTGAGGAACAGGTTTAAGGATTTAGATTTGGTGGACAGAGTGCCTGAAGAACTATGGATGGAGGCTCGTAACATCATACAGGAGGCAGCAACGAAAACCATCCCAAGGAAAAGGAAATGCAAGAAAGCAAAATGGCTGTCCAACGAGGCCTTACAAATAGCGGAGGAGAGGAGGCAAGCAAAATGCAAGGGAGATAGGGAAAGATACAGGAAACTGAATGCAGATTTCCAAAAAACAGCAAGGAGAGACAAGAGGGTCTTCTTAAATGAGCAATGCAAAGAAATAGAGGAAAACAATAGAATGGGGAAAACCAGAGATCTGTTCAAGAAAATTGGAGATATGAAAGGAACATTTCGTACAAAGATTACCATAATCAAGGACAAAAGTGGTAAGGACCTAACAGAAGCAGAAGACATCAAGAAGAGGTGGCAAGAATACACAGAGGAATTATACCAGAAAGATATGGAGGTCTCATACACCCCAGGTAGTGTGGTTGCTGACCTTGAGCCAGACATCTTGGAGAGTGAAGTCAAATGGGCCTTAGAAAGCATTGCTAATAACAAGGCCAGTGGAAGTGATGATATTCCAGCTGAACTATTTAAAATTTTAAAAGATGATGCTGTTAAGGTGCTACACCCAATATGCCAGCAAGTTTGGAAAACTCAGCAATGGCCAGAGGATTGGAAAAGATCAGTCTACATCCCAATTCCAAAGAAGGGCAGTGCCAAAGAATGCTCTAACTACCGCACAATTGCGCTCATTTCACACGCTAGCAAGGTTATGCTTAAAATTCTACAAGGCAGGCTTAGGCAGTATGTGGACCGAGAACTCCCAGAAGTGCAAGCTGGATTTCGAAAGGGCAGAGGAACCAGAGACCAAATAGCAAACATGCGCTGGATTATGGAGAAAGCTAGAGAGTTCCAGAAAAACGTCTACTTCTGCTTCATTGACTATGCAAAAGCCTTTGACTGTGTCGACCACAGCAAACTATGGCAAGTTCTTAAAGAAATGGGAGTGCCTGATCACCTCATCTGTATCCTGAGAAATCTCTATGTGGGACAAGAAGCTACAGTTAGAACTGGATATGGAACAACTGATTGGTTCAAAATTGGGAAAGGAGTACGACAAGGTTGTATATTGTCTCCCTGCTTATTTAACTTATATGCAGAATTCATCATGCGAAAGGCTGGACTAGATGAATCCCAAGCCGGAATTAAGATTGCCGGAAGAAATATCAACAACCTCAGATATGCAGATGACACAACCTTGATGGCAGAAAGCGAGGAGGAATTAAAGAACCTTTTAATGAGGGTGAAAGAGGAGAGCGCAAAATATGGTCTGAAGCTCAACATCAAAAAAACCAAGATCATGGCCACTGGTCCCATCACCTCCTGGCAAATAGAAGGGGAAGAAATGGAGGCAGTGAGAGATTTTACTTTCTTGGGCTCCTTGATCACTGCAGATGGTGACAGCAGTCACGAAATTAAAAGACGCCTGCTTCTTGGGAGAAAAGCAATGACAAACCTAGACAGCATCTTAAAAAGCAGAGACATCACTTTGCCGACAAAGGTCCGTATAGTTAAAGCTATGGTTTTCCCAGTAGCGATGTATGGAAGTGAGAGCTGGACCATAAAGAAGGCTGATCGTCGAAGAATTGACGCTTTTGAATTATGGTGCTGGAGGAGACTCTTGAGAGTCCCATGGACTGCTAGAAGATCAAACCTATCCATTCTTAAGGAAATCAGCCCTGAGTGCTCCCTGGAAGGACAGATCGTGAAGCTGAGGCTCCAATACTTTGGCCACCTCATGAGAAGAGAAGAATCCTTGGAAAAGACCCTGATGTTGGGAAAGATTGAGGGCACTAGGAGAAGGGGACGACAGAGGACAAGATGGTTGGACAGTGTTCTCGAAACTACGAACATGAGTTTGACCAAACTGCGGGAGGCAGTGCAAGACAGGAGTGCCTGGCGTGCTATGGTCCATGGGGTCACGAAGAGTCGGACACGACTAAACGACTAAACAACAACAACAACTTATTCTGAATGTCACAAGGTCCCCAGACTCCAAGCAACAGATTTTCTCCATCATCTATTCCCTGTTCTTTCCTTTTTTTAAAGTCTGGATTTACCAGGGGGAGGGGGATGCTTTTGAATTTCAAGCAAGTGTTCTGCATAGTGCTGGGTTAATCTTTATGGCCTATTAATTTTTGATCATTTGAAAGGGGGAAGGGGCAAAAACAAATTGCCTCCAAGTTTGGCAAGGTGTGGGTGAAATGGCTAAAGAATTTCAGGGAGGAATGTTGGAAGCTGGTTTATTAAAGTTTTGAGGTAGCCTAGCAGTCTTCTTGCTTTAAGTTTCTCCATGCAGTAAGGTAAAGGACCCTTGGACGGTTAAGTCCAGTCAAAGGCAACTATGGGTGTTGCGGCGCTCATCTCAGGGAGGCAGTGTTTGTCCACAGACAGCTTTCTGGGTCATGTGGCCAGCATGACTAAACTCTTCTGGCGCAACGGAACACCCTGACGGAAGTCAGTGCACAGAAACGGCCTTTACCTTCCCGCCACAGCAGTACCTATTTATCTACTTGCACTGGTGTGCTTTCGAACTGCTAGGTTGGGAGGAGCTGGGACAGAGTACTCTGTTGTGGGGATTTGAACTGTCGACCTTCCGACTGGTAAGCCCAAGAGGCTCAGTGGTTTAGACCACAGTGCCACCCCTGGCTTCTCACTCCTCCTTTTTACTCAGTATTATGTTGCTCAGATCTCAGATGCTCTGCATGCAGCCTTCTCAGCTGCCTAAAGACTATGAGCATATGGGGATGCTGTCTGTAGAATGCCTGAGAACAGAACATTCCCTCTCTACAGATAAAAGAACATCCTTTTAGCTTTTTTGGGGGGGGGTGCATTCTTTCCCCAGGTGCTCCACACAGTAGCAGACGGTATAGTGGAGCAGTAGTGATCTTCTGACCTCCCCACAGCCAAAACACTGCTGCTTAGCAGAAGGAGAGGTGGTGGGGATGTTGGTGTGATGGCAAACATATAGAATCATAGAATCGTAGAGTTGGAAGAGACCACAAGGGCCATCCAGTCCAACCCCCTGCCAAGCAGGAAACACCATCAAAGCATTCCTGACATATGCCTGTCAAGCCTCTGCTTAAAGACCTCCAAAGAAGGAGACTCCACCACACTCCTTGGCAGCAAATTCCACTGCCGAACAGCTCTTACTGTCAGGAAGTTCTTTCTAATGTTTAGGTGGAATCTTCTTTCTTGTAGTTTGAATCCATTGCTCCGTGTCTGCTTCTCTGGAGCAGCAGAAAACAACCTTTCTCTCTCCTCTATATGACATCCTTTTATATATTTGAACATGGCTATCATATCACCCCTTAACCTTCTCTTCTCCAGGCTAAACATATTGGCAGGAACACCAGATTGGCTCCACTGGTGCATTTGTGCCATGCCAAGCTCCCCACTGCCTTGCACCTCCCCTTCCACTTTGTCCTCTCCTTCCCAGATAAGTAACACTGACTCAGGTGCTGGCTCTACAGATCCCCTGGCTCCTTCCTGGCTGTCAAGTGCGCCTGAAGCACAGAAAGTAGGGGGAAAGTGGGGTGCCATGCCATGCTGCACAGGAACACTCCTTACACATTTAACAAGGTAAGCACCATCCCCCATAAATGGGTGGTTTTTAAATATAAATTCATCCCCTCCCACTCTGAAAGACGGTCTTTCTTTTGTGGTTGCGTTTTTCAAAGCGCACAAAGTGTTCCAGAAAGCTAGGGAATATGGTCTGGCACACCCAAAGCTATCACTTATGGTCCTTCCCCCTTTGCCACAGAAATCAAAAGAAGACATAGCTGCACTAATAATAGAGGAAAGAGCCCTTTGTCCCAAATCCATAGGTGAGGGATGGGGAGCCTGTGACCCTCCAGATGTTGTTGGACTACAATTCCCATCATCCCTGCCTATTCGAAGATGTTTGCATGGGAAACAGGAAAGCTGCTTCATCCTGGCAGGAGACACTGTAGACCTCACTATCCAAGGAATTCTTTCTTCGCTCCTACTAATGGTGTCATAGTCTACTCCCTCTTTCTTTCTCCAATAGAAATTATGGCTGCCATTCATTTCTGTGCAAATGTTTGGACCACTAAAACATATATGCCAAAGGTTTTGAGAAAGACACCTCACTGAGGCATAATGGTTGAGTAGTTGCAGAATCTTTTGATGGATGGTTTCTTAGCCTCCAACAGACAGCCGTCACTGTATATTGATCTCTTCTGCCCAGTGATTAAAGGAAAGAGGATTTTCTTTAAACGTTGGGTGAACTCCACTCAGCTCGATTTGAGATCAAGGCAGCAATTACAAATGTTGTCAAGGATGCTTTAAAACACCCACGTGCCTATTTTCAAAAGTTCCCCACTTGATCAAAAATCTTTGCCCTTACATTCCTTTCTTGGATGTGCGTTCTTGCAATGTTCCTTAGAAATGTTATATCAGAGTGGGAGAAGGCATTGCTTTGCCTGTACAACTGGAGGAAGCATTCATTCAGCACCAAAGTCCTGAGCTCCAAGTTGGAACCCAACCATCCCTATCCACCCAGTACACAAGCAACTGAAGGAAGTCTGGAATGTACCCATGATGTCTATGAATTTGGAAATTCCTATGCCAATTGGTTTGCAGAGCAATACTAGTTCTGTAATTTCCATTCTTATTTTTTAAAATTTAGTCCTGGGTAGTGCTTTTTCCTGGGGGTACGCAGGGGTACGCATCCCCCTAAATATTTTGTGAAACTAACGGGAGAAGAAACAAACAAACAAACAAAAAGATTTTTAGTTTTTTTAGTTTCTTCTCTAGCACGGTGACTTGTCAGTTCCATTGAATAGCACGGTGAATCATAAGTTCCATTGCTACCCCCAATTGGGGGGGGGCTCATTTTCTGTCACTGTGTTTCCGGACTCAGGTGAAAGCGAGTGTTTAATGTTTGAAGTAGGAGTTGGAATCTAGCATGGTGATTGGTCAGTTTTGTTGTTACCACCTCCAATGGCAGCTTCATTTCTTTGAGTCAAAATGAGAGCACCCCTAAACATTTTTTTAAAAAAAGAAAAAAGCACTGGTCCTGGGTACAAAGCCTTTTCATCAAGCACCATTTTATTAAAAACAATAGCATAGTCTACTTCTGGCTTTGAATGCCAGGTATGGTTACAAAATCAGGCAGATACAAAATCAAAACCTAAGCTCCTAATGTTATCCATGTAGATTCTGAGCTGTGGAAAAAATCAGGGCAAAGGAGCTCTCTTCAGAATACATCTGGACATTAAGAGCAAACTAAATTCACTGTCTTCATCTCCCCCCCCAAACCCTAACCTTAACCAATACTTCAGCGGCTGCACCAGAATTGCACCAGAAAAGTGATAGAACTATTGTACGGTATGCTAACAACAGTATACAAATGCATTTTATGGGAATGGGACCTCTAATGATAGAGAGAGATTCAATGTATATTCCACATGTATAATCAATACTGTTGCTAATGTATCAATTGATGCATGAAGTAAGGTACATTATTGAAAATCTCCATCCCCTTCAACTTTAAAATATGTATTATTAAGCAACTAAATAGATGCCTGAATACCCTAATTGTTGAAGCCACATTCAAGCTCTTTAAGCAATTGTTTGGAGTATGCAAGGAAATGGGGAGGGGGTTTGAGAACTTAAGAGTTACCATTTTCCATTTGCAAAACAGCAGACAGCAATAAAGTAGAATGGTGACAGCCCAGATACACCCACACGTAGTAAGAGGGTGCCATAAACCTGCGCTGGTAGTTCTGAACATGTAATTTTGTACAATATTGTTTTTAATTCTGTTCAAAAATGCTTTAACCTTCAAAAACACTCAGTTGTACACTTTTCAGTAGCTTGTTCTAGCAATTGCTGTTGCGCAGAATTAAAGAACCGCATGCTTTTTTCTCTCTGAATTGAGTGACAAATCTTTACAGCTTGGCTCTATAATGGATTTAAGTAAGCAGTAATACGGAGAATGTGGAAAAGCTTAAGAATGTAAAAAGAAAAATCCTTCTTACCAAATAATGCAAGTTGTCCTGCACAGCTTTGTAAATCTTTATAAATGGGTTCCACAATTGCCATAAGTGAATTAAATGACTGGCAATATGGAAAATTTGTAGGAAGGCATCTAAGAAAATAAAGATTTCCTTTCTTAAGAAATAATCCAAACTGCCCTTCACAGCTTTAGAAATTCGTGGTGAATGTGAACAACACCGCCCAGTGCATTTACCAAATCTCAGTGGAATTTGAAGCATGAACTATATAAATTGGGAAACACTCAATTGAAAGTACATTGTTCTTGATAAATCCTGATTTATTGTTCTGCACTTTCAACCCCAGTCATAATGAGAGCTTTTGTTCACTTCAGGAGTTCTTCTGACTGAGGTTGTACTTTTTATGACAATATGCAGTTACCATCAGAAATGAGAGAAAAGGTTAAAGCAGGCACCCCCAAACCCCGCCAGATGGTTTGGCCTACAACTCCCATGATCCCTAGCTAACAGGACCAGTGGTTGGGGAAGATGGGAATTGTAGTCCAAAACATCTGGCGGGCCGAAGTCTGGGGATGCCTGGGTTAAAGAGCCTTCTGAGTCAAAGTGATGAATGGTGCAATCCTATGTATGTCTACTCAGAAGTAAGCCTCAGCTGAGCTCAATGGGACTTACTCCCATGTAAGTGTGTTTAGAATTGCAACCCAAGCCTGAGTAATCCTATACCTACTTATGCTGGAGAAAGCCCAATTAAACTCAGCGGGCCTTGCTTCTGAATAGATTTCTATATGGTGTTTTGTAAGCATTATTATTATTATTATTAGTGTGGTGCTGAAGGGTTGGGATCAGAAGCTTTGCTGGAATCTACTTGGGAATTCTTAAAGTCATAATCTGAGGATTGGATTTGGCCCCTGGTCTACAGCTATAATTTTCTTCTTCAAAGAGTATTATCCATATCTTAAAATATTAGCTACATTTTTATAAAAAAGATAATTTTGCATGCTTCCACTGTAATTACAAGGATATTAGAGGCTTCTGGTATTATAGCAGGTGCTCAGAAGTAGAAAGAGCAGGGGAAAAGTAAGGGATATAATCACTTGTTCACCAAAACTTTTTAGTGACAACATAACATTTAGATAATTATTACTCCCAATACGGGGAAGCAAAGTTGAAAAGACTCCAAGCACTTTTCTTTCTTTTTTATTTTTTTAAAAGGGGGTGGTGGTTTGGTAAAGCAACAAAGTTTTTAGAATTAATTTCTATTTATAACACACTCCCTAATAGAGCATGAATAATTAGAAAAGATCATCAATGCAGCTAGCTTTAAGATAGTGGCTTAAGTGATTAGAGAACTTGGGCAGCCATCAGAAAAGAAACACTATTCCATTTTTTTGGCAGCACTGAGAATGAGTATGACTGAAATGCATTATGTATTTTCGATGTGTCAGTTTGAAGAGTTTTAATCAAGTACAAAGGCGCCTTTTACAGTTACTGCTAATTCAAATATGCAAATTTTAATTTACCTCTAAAGGTTATTATAGTGGAGAATATTGATTATTCACATGTAGTAGTGATTGTACGTTAATTTCCATCCTGAGGTTCCAGAGAAAGCTACAACTTTATACTGTTATTCTAGTGGAAGAGTAATTTTCACTGAAGATTTCAAGCTGAAAATCAAAAACTACTCATTTTCCAGAGACTATAGAATATTTTATGCTGAACAATAGCAAATGTAATGACTGAAAGGAGAAAGACTGTGCATGTTACTGTTACAATGGTAACGTAAGAGACTTAGGCTCCAACCGCACTACAGTATACATTTAAAGGCATATTATGCCACTGTAAACAGTGTTAGGAGCAGGTCAGTAATAAATCACAGATTGTAAGTGAAGTTAACTTTTTATTGTAGGAATCAAGGTCTGCTCAGGAGGCCAGGCCTAGTGAGCACAGCAACTTGTCCTGGTAGATCTTGCTCCACAGTTGTCCAAGTTTCCTCCTCCCCCAGGTTCTTCTAAAGCAAGCACCCCCAAACTTCAGCCCTCCAGATATTTTGGACTACAACCCCCATCATCCCTGACCACTGGTCCTGTTAGCTAGGGATTATGGGAGTTGTAGGCAAAACATCTGGAGGGCCGCAGTTTGGGGATGCCTGTTCTAAAGCAATCTGAAACTCCGTCACAAAGTTTGTCTTTGCTCCTCCCTCTTCATACCTTTTCTGGTTCTGGGAGACCAGGGAGAGGGGAGTTGGTATCAGCAGGAAGGGGAGACCCCTTGGCTTCTTCAGCAGCCTGCCTCATCTCTGCCTCTAAGTTCCCCTCTTTTCCAGCGTCTTCTTCTGCCTCTGGATCTAGACTGCTATCTGACACAGACTCTTCCTGCTCACTAAACCCTGTTACTACTTCAGCTTCTAACCCCTCCTCCTCCCAGTCTTCTCCCCCTCCTCCCTCTGACCACTCATTGTCATCCCACCATCAATCCCCAGGCTTTGAGCCTTCTGCCCTTGGGAGTTCCCCAGCTAGCGCTTCCCACCACTCCTCTGCATCCAGCCAGTCCATGACAACAGTTATGGCTTGCCCTAAAGAATCCCGGAACTGTAATTTGTTAAGGGCGGTGAAAGTTGTTCGGAGACCTCTATTTTTGTCACAGGGCTACCATTCCCAGAGTTCACTGGGAAGGATGGTTAAGCCACTGTGATAATTATAGCTCTGTGATGTGGGATAGGGGATCTCCTATTAGTTCTAAATTCCATGGTCACTGATGATGCTATTCGTTGGGTGCTATATGTTTTATAATATGCTACCTGTATATTTTATGATCTGGTGGTATGAGATACTTCTATAAATGAAAATAAATAAATAAATGGTGTCAAATGCTGCTGAGAAGTCGAGGAGAACCAACAGAGCTGCATTCCCTCATCTCTCTCCCAAGAGAGCTCATCAGTCTAGGCAACCAAGGTTGTTTCAGTGCTAAAACTAGGCCTGAAGCCAGATTGAAATAGGTGAAAATAATCTGCTTCTTCCGGCCATACCTGTAGCTAGCTGGCCACCACACTTTTGATCACTTTGCCCTGGAAAGGAACATTGAAGATTCGATGGAAGTTTTCTAATACCACTGGATCCAAGGACAGCTTCTTCAAGAGAGGCCTCACCACGGCCTCCTTCAGAAGAGAAGGGAAGGTGAGTTGGCGTCCAATGGAGGCATCCAAGGCAGAGCAGGAAACTGTAATTGTAAGGAGACATAATGAATGTAGGACAGGCCAAGCCAATGCAAACAGTCCCTCCTGCAATGTGCAATTTTTGAATGGATATTTACTGAGACCCTTTGCGGTCATCAGAGATACTGGTGGGTGCCCTGGCACCTGTGGGCACTGCTTTGGGAACCCCTGTTCTGTGAAATCTTTCTGATCCACTAGCATGGGCAGATGTGGATGCCAGTGGATGAGGCTTTCTTTTCCACTCCCACTGAAGCATTTTGTTTGTGTATGTGTGTACCACTTAGTGCATGTCAGGGTTCACAGGCTGTGATCACTCCCATACCGTTCCAATATTGTGTGTTTCGTTGAGATAAAGCACTTGAAGGCTTTAGATGAGAGGGATAATCTCTGTGTAGGCTCACACACCAATCTGCTCGGGGCAAGCTGCAGGGAGAGCATGTCATAGGCCAGAAGTCTGCTTCATCTGCTGAACAGCAGCTCAAAGGGGGAGAAGGCAGAGTGACCACCTGTAACTGATCAGCCTTCAAGGACACAGAGGAGAAGGCACTGATGAGACCCAGCTGGCTTCAGCCTTCTTAAGCAGAGCTTCCAACAGCAGTCAGATGCTGGTAACAATGCTTGTAGTTTCTGGCTCTAGCTTGCTGATTTCTGCTTATATTGACCCCCTGATATTTGGATTCCCTGACCCCTGGACTGTCTGACCACATGGATTGCTGTTTATGCAACCCTAGGACTGGATCTGACTTCGGATGCTGACTCTGCATCCAGACGGGTACACCCCAGAGACTCTTCTGGTTGGTTGGCTGGCCGCCCATCCCTCTGAACTCTGCACATTGCTGCTCAGACTACAACAGAGCACAGGTGAGGCCCTCTTTCTGACTTCCTAACCCAGCACTTTCTATTTCCTGTCTAGAGCATGAGTTTCTTCATTTAGTTCTGTTATTGTGGTCCTTATCCTACAATGCAACAGGGAAATCTACCTTTTTTTGGTATATTTCTATGAAACTCTTAAGACTTAAAGGTACAAGAGCCCTTGGAGGCTGTCATGTTTGTATCTGGTATCCTTCATTGGCCTGTGTGGATTTGTGCAATATGTCTTGCGAAGCTCTATAACACTCTATTTTTGTTGTTGTTGTTGTTGTTCCTAGAGACCATGAAGCAGATTTTAAATGGTCTACAACTCCCTTTGTGACTGGGAAAATGAGAGTGTCTGGTATGGCCATTTTCCTGCTTCATGTTTATGTGGCTGCACAGGGACAGTAAACATGTGGTTGATTCAAGTCATTAGACTACAGGAAGCTCCCTTGCGCTGCCTAAAAGTCAATTAAACCTTGAGTGCAAATTACCTTAGGCTTCTGTAACTGAATCTTTTCCTTGGGTTACAGCATTTTGATTTCAGGACAGTTCTGAGCAAAAACAAGCATTTGTGGCACGAGTTCAACCTTAGGAACAATCATTTCTCTAGTTCACAGGCCAACAGGAGCAAGAAAAACTTGGCTTGGGGAAATCACATCTGTTTTTAATTTCTGTTGCTTCTGCTGGATTTGAGTTCTATTTGCAAATAATTATCCACCAATGCTTAGGAACAACAATGGCTGTGTAGGCCAGCTCTCCTTGGTGGATTTTCCATCCTAAGAGTCCAATACAAGAGATGCGGGCAAAAGACTGATTTGCATTTTCGCAGTATCATGATGTGCTATCTTGTAGTCCTGGAGGAGGACTTTCTGCCCGAACATAAAATATTCCTAAATCTGAAGTGGTATTTGCATATAAATGCACTCATTGATAGATTCTTGTTCTAACATTTATTTCTTGGGATAAATAATTTCAGGGGTTTTTAATGTTGTTACACACTGTGGCGTTTTAGGATATATGGTTTATTTACACATATATACAACCTGGGCCTTTGAACTACATCCTGCTTTCTTGCTGCTCAACTCACACACAACTACCCTGGCTGCAGTCCTTCTAACTACTAGCCAGGTGAAGGTGAATGGTGGGGAGATCACACACTTGCCTTCTATCACAGAGCAATTTATTTGGTTATGCAATGGTACCTTGGTTCTCAAACGTAATCTGTTCTAGAAGACTGCTCGAGTTCCAAAACGTTTGAAAACTGGGCCTGTCTGCAAATTCAGTTGAGAAAATGGAAAAACACACAGCGGAAGCCGTCCGACTTCCAAGGCACGTTCGAAAATGGAAGCATTTACTTCCGGGTTTTTAGCATTCGGGTTCCGAAATGGCAGCAGATAAAAAAGCCAATGCAATTCTGGGCTGCATCAATAGGAGTATAGCATCTAGATCAAGGGAAGTAATACTACCACTGTATTCCGCTCTGGTCAGACCTCACCTGGAGTACTGTGTCCAGTTCTGGGCACCACAGTTCAAGAAGGATACTGACAAGCTGGAACGTGTCCAGAAGAGGGCAACCAAAATGGTCAAAGGCCTGGAAACGATGCCTTATGAGGAACGGCTTAGGGAGCTGGGTATGTTTAGCCTAGAGAAGAGAAGGTTAAGGGGTGATATGATAGCCATGTTCAAATATATAAAATGATGTCATATAGAGGAGGGAGAAAGGTTGTTTTCTGCTGCTCCAGAGAAGCGGACACAGAGCAATAGATTCAAACTACAAGAAAGAAGATTACACCTAAACATTAGGAAGAACTTCCTGACAATAAGAGCTGTTCGACAGTGGAATTTGCTGCCAAGGAGTGTGGTGGAGTCTCCTTCTTTGGAGGTCTTTAAGCGGAGGCTTGACAGCCGTCTGTCAGGAATGCTTTGGTGGTGTTTCCTGCTTGGCAGGGGGTTGGACTAGATGACCCTTGTGGTCTCTTCCAACTCTATGATTCTAGGTACTTAGGTGGCATGCTAAGGCCATTACCTTACAATTGCCTTGTTAGCAACAGAATATCTTCTATCAGCTTTTAGTGCTTACTGGGTATGGAACCGCAAGAATTGGAAGGGACTCAGGGCATCATGCAACCTGACCCTCTCAAGCCTGCAACATTATTATATGTTACTTGACTCTACTGCTTGAGGTTTTTTGTATTGTATTGTTTTGTTGTTGTTTTTGATTTTTAATGTATAAAGGTAGAGGTACCCCTGACCGTTAGGGTCCAGTCACGGACGACTCTGGGGTCATCTTGCTTTACTGGCCAAGGGAGCCAGCGTACAGCTTCTGGGTCATGTGGCCAGCATGACTAAGCAGCTTCTGGCGAACCAGAGCAGTGCACGGAAATGCCATTTACCTTCCCACTGGAGTGGTACCTATTTATCTACTTGCACTTTGATGTGCTTTCGAACTGCTAGGTTGGCAGGAGCAGGGACCGAACAACGGGAGCTCACCCCTTTGTGGGGATTCGAACCTCCAACCTTCTGATCAGCAAGCCCAAGAGGCTCAGTGGTTTAACCCACAGCGCCACCTGTATCCCACTTTTAATGTATAGCTGTTTCCGAAATAAAGGGTTAGTTGTGGGCCATACATTTTTTTTCCCATGTTGCTGTCTCATCACATTTTTCAGTTTGTCATAGCTACAAAGGAAAAAGCTGCTCCGGGGTGTGTGTGTAGGGGTTGTTGATTTGAGCTGGAATCATGGACTCCCCTATGAAAAAAGCTTACAGCATTTGGGACTTTTTAGTTTCAATAAAAGGAGAGCAAGAAATGACATGGTAGGTGTATAAATATATGCATCCTATATGGAGAAAGTGGGTGGAGAACAAATGGTGTCCTTCTCTCAACACTAGAAGTCATGGACATACAATCTTGGAAGATTCAGTGCAGACAAAAAAGGGACTTCTTCACCCAGCACATAGTTAAACTATGGATTTTTCCCCCAACAAGAGGCAGGGATGGCCACCTGCCAGATAACAGTGGCTCTCAAAGTGAACCATTCACAGTGGGATCAGGTTTTAAACAGGGCTGTGTTATCGCCCCAACTCTATTTATTATTTTCATTGACACATTGTCGAAGGGAAACTCCCCACTGGAGTAGAAATCATATACGGTATAGAACAGATGGAAAGCTCTTTAATCTGAGCAGGCTGGAAGCAAAGAGTAAGGTTACCGTAACTTCCGTCAGAGAGCTTCAGTATGCTGATGACAAAGCAGTGTGCACACACTCAGAGGATGATCTCCAAATCATGCTAAATATTTCCACTGAAGCTTACGAAAAGCTTTGCCTATGGCTCAACATCAAAAAACCAAAACTGCTGCACTAACAAGCACAAAACAACCACTCTGCAGTGCCACAAATCCAACGTTGGAAAGTGTCAATCACTTCTCCTACCTGAGCCCGCTTT
The DNA here is from genome assembly GCF_965207765.1 of Zootoca vivipara. Lineage (NCBI taxonomy): Eukaryota > Metazoa > Chordata > Lepidosauria > Squamata > Lacertidae > Zootoca > Zootoca vivipara. Next base: position 70,066,581 of record NC_142582.1, on the reverse strand, counting down.
GAGGCAATGCCCTCAGCGGTGCTGTATGGCAAATTTATGCGGGTACCAATTCATGAGCGCCTTTGCCCTTGCATGTCTAACAAGGTAGAATCGGTCACTCACATTCTTTTATTTTGTGAATTTTATAGTGAAGAACGAGCTTGACTTATTTTACCCCTTTTATCAAAATTTACACCCTTACAATATTATTTGGAATTTCTCCCCAAAATCTTACGAAAATTCCTTCTGGAAGATTCCTCAAGCCCAGTGTCATATGACGTGGCCAAATTCTGCAATTTAGCTATTAAGAAACGTAAATCCCTTCTATTGAATGACACATTGAAAATTCCTTTTGTATAATTGTTCTATTTCTGGTGGTGTTATTGATGATTTTATTTCATTTGGAATTATAATATTCTGTATTGCTGGCTTTTGCTGTAATGAAAATTGGAAATTGGCTGTTACCCACAAGGGCCAACATTGATGCTGAAATCCAGCATCGCCTGAGCTCTGTGAGTGTGGCTTTCTCCCGATTGAAGTGCAGAGTGTTTGAGGACCAGGACATATGCAGAGAAACCAAAATGCTTGTTTACAAAGCTATTGTACTACCAACCTTACTGTACGCTTGTGAAACATGGACCACTTATAAACGCCATCTCCAACTCCTCGAAAGATTCCATCAACGGTGTCTCCAAAAATTTTTACACATCACTTGGGAAGACAGGCAAACTAATGTGTCGAAGCAATGATTCTTCAACATCGACTTCATTGGACTTCCCATTGCTCTGGGAAGTGGGGCAGATGTAACATAAGCTTATTTTGCAATAGTGTGTGTGTGTGTGTGTGTGTGTGTGTGTGTGAGAGAGAGAGAGAGAGAGAGAGAGAGAGAGAGAGAGAGAGAGAGAGAGAGAGAGAATTCTGTTGAAATAAAACAGGAAAGCTACTTATTTTGTACAGACATGTCCATTTTAGATACAAACTGCTGATTGCAGATTTTGTTTTGTTATTTTTCAGTAGCTCAGCTTTTTGAAACAAAATGAATGCAGCAATCCTTATATTCTAACTTTAAGGAGACAAGAATGTTTATCATTGGAATATAATTACAAAATTGCAAGTTGCGAAGGCTTTTTAGAACTCATGGAAAGCATATTTGAAAAATATTTATAAACTATTGCCTGCAATCCTGGCACTCACTGATGTATGATAAGGCTGGTCTCCTGCTGAGAGCTAGTGTTGTGTAGTGGTTAAAGTTTCAGACTAGGACCCGGGAGACTAGGGTTCAAATCCCCACTTTGCTATGAAGCTCATAGGGTGACCTTGGACTAGTCTAACCTACCTCACAGGGCTTTTGTGAGGATTAAATGAGGAGGAAGAGAGAGGAAAGGCTTCAACAGCTCCAGTTTTTACATAATTTGAATATATTTTTTGGTTCTTTGGTCCATTTTTTTAAATACTAAATTTTACATACTTATGTACTTTATTGTGCATTGTTTATGATGATTAAATATCTTAAGAGTATTAAATCGGACCTATATTTGAATGACATATTTCCAATGCAAGTAATTGTTTTGTATAAATTACGTGATTTATGCCCCTTTTAAATTATATTTAATGTTTGTTCTTCTAAGCTAATTTTGGACATGGCTTTGCCCATCCCCCTTGTAACATGCTATTTTGAATACAATATTTATTTGCTACATTTATATATCCATTAACTCAGCCCTCTGGTGATAATTGTTATCTTGGGTCAGACCAGGCCAGACAAGTGAATTCAATGTTGCCTCCATTCTCTTTGTGAATCTGTGTTCCAGAAGGAAGCAGTCCAAATTTAATGTGACTTATAACCCTCTTCCACCTCCCCAGAGGTAGAGAGGTACCAATGAAAATGCTATCAGTCCCTAACCATAGGATTGCTGCTTCCAGGAGCCATTGAAATATCTATCTCTTGCAGTCAGTTTGTTCAAAGGGTCATTCATCTAATAATACATGGAACAATGAGATCTAAGCCAGGCAAGGGGGCAATTTCTGGAAAGCAAAAATAAAAATAAAAAAATTCCAAGAAGTAGTAAAAAGGTGATGTGCATGAATGCAGATCAAAATGTAGGAACCTCTGTATAAGCATGAAGGCTGAAACCTCCCCACAAGGAGATTGTAGGGAATCTATTTCATACCCATTGGCTCAGGAAACATCCTTGTTCAGCAGATGCATAAATACATTCGCCAATGGTGTCAGCCTGTCTCTTCAATTTACATCCTATACCCTATCATTTCTTGACTCTTTGCTGCTGAAAGCCACACAGATGGCTGAACCATTCATTTCTTCCTCTTTTTGTCCTGAATTCTTGAATATTCAATTTTTAATGACTAAGATGCAATCTTGTGTTGCCCTTTTACTTCCGTGGGAGTGTTGACTAAGCGGAGTTGTTTTCTTCGGGATTGATATGTACTACGCCCTTATGTCATGCTTCTTTTTGGCATTCGAATCCTTCATTATTTCAAGTGCGTGGGGTGGAGAGAGAAACAAAGAGTGGCAGGCGTGGCCAAAGGTAGCAGTCTCTTCCCGTGTCTTGCACAACCATGTTGGAACATTTGGGTAAAACACCCTGGGGGTAATCTGGGGAGGGATCACATGCAAGCAGTGGATGAGCCAAAATGGTCATTTCTCCCCACCCTGACTCTCCTTGTCCTGGCTCTACCCCTCTGATGAGGAACTGGAACTCCTCCTCCTGGTTTTGCCCAAGGCTTTTATCTTCAGATTAGGAACAGAGGAAGCGGCCCTATATACCAAGCCAGACCATTGGTCCATCTAGCTCAGTATTGTCTACACTGACTGGCAGCAGCTCTCCAAGGTTTCAGGTAGAAGTCGCTCCCGACCCAGCCTGGAGATGCTGGGGATTAAACCTGGGACCTTCTGCTTGCAATGGCTCTTTTCACAGGTTGTAAGCATTGGCAGTTCCAAGCAGGAACAAAAGCCTAACTAAGCAGGAGTTAAGATGTCGAACCAACAAGTACGTGCCCCTGCATCTTCCTATCAAAGAGCAGGGCAGGCAGGGCATTTAGTGTGACAAGCAGCTGGAGCACTGAGATTGGGCAAACAAACCTCCTAGAAGGCTGGCTAGGTGGTGTTTGTACACATTAGCAAAGGTGTCTGAGGGAACAGAGGTGGGTGCATACCAGCTTGGCATCAGATTTACTGCCAGCTGAGGCTCCTGTGTAACACAAGAAGGTGTCAGAGGTGGCTCCTCAGCTGGAGAAGCTGGGGGGCAGATGGGTGGGCAGGTCTGGAAGGAAAGTATCGGGAGGCATTGTTGACCATCTGCCTGAGTCTCATTTGGGGGGCAGATCCCCATCCCCTAATCCACTGAGACCCTCCCCAGGAACAGAGATCTCTTGGGGTTTGGAATTTGCTACCTCCACCCATCAGGGACCCTCCCCAGGGTCCTCCAGATCTGAATTTCCAAGCTCCTTTGACTCTTCAGGGTCCGACCACCCCTTCCCACTCCTTCCCCCCCTCTCATATTTGCCCAGGGGACAGATCACTGAAAGATATTGGTTTGGATTTCTGGGTTTTGAAATTGGACTGAAACACCTGAGTCGCCCTGCTGAGGAACGAGGAGGCAATTTTTGCCCAAGTCCACCTTCCCTCTCATGGGTGTAGGCAGGGGGGGCAGGAGGGGGCAATTGCCCCCCCTAGAAGCAGGGCCGCTGGCCAGCCTGCCCCGCTGCCCGCCCGGTGCCGTCTCCCTTCTCCCTGGCTGGCTGTGGGGTGGGCGGAGGGAAAGCCAGGCAACCGCTTTGCGCGGCTCTGGGGCTTTCCCTCCACCTGCCCCGGCGATTGCAGAGGGGGAGGAGGGGATCGGAGCAGCCCGATTTCGGGCTGATCCTGGCTCCCCCTCGCCCCTGCCGATCGCGGAGGGGGAGAAGGGAGTTGGAGCAGCCCGATTTCGGGCTGATCCTGGCTCCCCCTCGCCCCTGCCGATCGCGGAGGGGGAGGAGGGAGTCGGAGCAGCCTGATTTCGGGCTGATCCTGGCTCCCCCTCGCCCCTGCCGATCGCGGAGGGGGAGAATAGAGTCGGAGCAGCCCGATTTCGGGCTGATCCTGGCGCCCCCTCGCCCCTGCCGATCGTGGAGGGGGAGGAGGGAGTCGGAGCAGCCCGAAATAGGGGCAGGAGGAGGGAAAGCTGGCAAGGGAGAAGGGAGCTTTCCTTGCCCCGCTGTGGCCCCTCCCCCTGCCCCTTGGCCCCGCCCCTTGGCCCCCCTTGGCCCCCCCTGATTTTCATCCTGGCTACGCCCCTGGAATCCCTCTTCAGCCTCCTCACAAAAAGTCTCCTGAAATGTTACCCAAGAGAACTGGGAGACCCTCCAGAATAAGGTGAGAGGTGGATCAGGTGGTTCTGGTGGGAAGGGGGATTTGCAGAAATGGCCTTGTCCACTGCCTTCCTCCAATGGGAGCCTCTACTGAAATAGAACCCCTTCTGTGAACTGATGTAGCCCCTCCATTCATGAAAGGGACACTGGAGCAGCTGGTGACCTTCAGAGGTTGTCACCAGCCCCTGCCAGCACCAGCATGGGGAAGGATGATCTACTGCAATTGTGTTAATGATTGCCAAGCCATTTTACTGACATACATGGAGATTAGATGATGAGGATTAAAAAAATACATGTAATTTGAATCTGAGAGGCTGATTTCTGGCCTTGGTGACAAGTTGGAGCCTGACAACCTATGAAACGTGGACTACTTTTGCAGTGTAAGATGTGCAAACTTAAAAGCCCTAGGGAGCAGATCAGTTTCGCAAAAGAAAGCAATACACTTTTCCTTTAGAAGTAGATGCTTTTTTCCATTATTCTTTAGATATACTCCTTTCAATTTGACAAACTGACATATTTTCCAACTACACCACAGCTAGGAGCAAGCAAGCTGAAGATTATATTCCACTTTGTGCATCAGCAACAGAATTGTTTGTTAAATTTCCTCCAGCTGCACCTGCGATAAATCACTGAAAACAATGGGGCTGCATGGGATGTAATTGGAAGACAATGGGATTTCACAGGGAGCCATTGTGCAAACTTCATTACTGGTAGTGATGTGGAAAAGGAAGAAAGCCTTTGCTTATTCTTTTAGTCTGTATTTGGAGGTCTGGGATGTACAAGGTAGCAGTTTCCTTGTAAATTCAGGATATTTGGTCCGGGAGCCACTGAGATACAATCTATATAGAAGACCGCAGAGTTATTTCTTTTAATGAAATAATGCTGCTGAATAGAGTTGCCGTCTGATAGAATTTAGCCATAATCCTACTGTTAAATTGAGGGAAATTATTTTATATGTATTCACTAGCGAAAGCCTTTCAGAATCTGAAACCATGTAATTCAGTTCTCCTTTATTTCCTTGTACCTATCATTAGATCCAGGGGAAATCACTGTCCTTATTTTGTATTCTGGGGTGATTTTTGAAAGTTTTGTTGCATTGATTGTGTTTTCCATCTGCGCCCCCACTCAGGAGAAGAGAACTCGTGTGTGCAAGACCACACATTGTGTTAGATCAGTGGTTCCCAAAATTTCTCAGGCCACCACCCCATTGCTTCCACAAACTTATCCCCGGGGGGCCCTACCCTAAAACTATTTGGTTTGATTAATTCAACAAAATTGATGAATTTGGTCCAGTGGTGCCAGCTTTTCAAAGTCTGATAGTCATTTACACCTCCAGTGCCCCCTGCGTCTTGGTGCCCCCTAAGCAATCCCACTCACACACACCCCGGACGGTACCCTTTGGGAACCACTATATTTGATTAAAACATAGAAAGCTGCCTCATAGCAAATCAGATCCATTGGCCCATCTAGTTCAGCACTGTGTAGAGGACAGGCAGTGGTTTTCCAATGGATCTCTCTCAGACCAACCTGACCTGGAAGTATTGAGCCTGGAACCACCTGCATGCAAAGCAAATTATTGCTGAGCCATGGTCCTTTCCCAACAGCATTCAGTTAATGCATTTTATGATTTGGCACTGCTGGAAAAGGACCATGTTACATTGTCAGGAAAATCTTTCAGACTCTCCTTCCTTGGAGGTTTTTAATCTGAGATTCCTGTGATGCAGGGGTTGGACTAGATGACTCTTGGGATCCCTTCCAACTCTGATTCTATGGATAAATCTGCTTCCGAAGAGCCTTCAGAAATGTTTATTGGTTGGTCTTTTGTGCAGATAAGGACAGTGCCCAGGAAATGACCTTCATTGGGCCTGAGAAGAGGCGTTTCAAAGCCTTCCTGCTTCCAGTTTCAAAATGCTGGAGGCAAACTTAAGTACAGAAAGAGGGAGAGACTTTTTTCAAAACAATTGGTGAAGTGTTTGTTAATTACTCCAAGAGTCATCTTCACAAGTACGAAGCTTTCCAAAACCAAAAGACACTAGAAGGCAAAATTCTCCCACAGCTTAATCTCTAAAAAGCCATTCAGAAACAGCTAGTAACTTCCATGCATTGCCAAGGGTCACAGAGACTGCAGTCGTCTTGTTTCCTTTCTGCTATCTCAGAGTAGCAGTGAGTGCCGCAAGGTACCAGACTCCCTTCTCCCCAAGCTATACCCAGAGGGTAGGCAGGCACAATTCCCTTCTTTTCCCATGCTCTTCAAGTTCCTCAGACACTTGCCACTGTATCACAGATCAAGTACTCAATAAAATACATAGGGATGGAGGAGGATTTCACGTGGCCTGTATTTTTAAGCAAAATCAACCAAGCCACACCTCTCTAATGGATGACTAAGGATGAAACTATCATATGGTCTTCACTTTGTATTTTGTGGCAGTTTGCTGCTCAAGATGTGCTAAACAGCCAATATTTTAGGATAAACTAAGTTTAGAAAAGCATCTAAGTTATCTGAAATATTCAGGTATCTGAATAAGTGTGCATGCACATGAAAGCTCATACCAATGACAAACTTAATTGGTCTCTAAGGTGCTACTGGAAGGATTTTTTAAAATTTTGTTTAGAAAAGCATACATTGAGGTATTTAAATACAAATTTTGTGATTAAATATACTTTCATACAAATGATTGTACAGATTGTTTTGTTTAAAATAATCACACATTCATGTGGAAATAGGATATGAAGGACTATGTATGAAAACATGTAAAACTGACGTGGGCTGGAAGTAGACTAATCTGTCCAGGCCCGGCTCTAGGGGTAGTCTTGGTGGTGCGGGGCACCAGGGTGCCGTGCCGGCAGGAGGGCGCTGCGCCGCCAAGCTGTGTGGAAGCCGTGCTGCGCCCACCCACCAGGGCGGGAGCGCCGAAGCGATCTCTGCACCACGGCACCCGACCGGCTTGAGACGGCCCTGAATCTGTCCATCCCGAACTATACGCTACAAGCTCAGATCCAGTTTATTACAAGCATACATAACAGATATTCATCGGAGGGGGATTTGAAATGGTTGCAACTCCTTCCTAGCACTAGCTTTCCAGCAGCATAAGGCCGCCATTCTCACATCTGGTCATTGTGGAACAGTTTCACAACCCTTTCTTCAGCTTGCTTGATAACAGAAGCCTTTGAAATAAATAAGCTTTAAATTATCTGCTAGCAAGAGGAAAGAAGTATCTACCAGACAGCATAATAATATGTATTGAGAAATAAGAGGTTCATTGGATCAGCAAGGTCATAACTAGCAGAATTGCCATTCAGCACACATCCACAACTACAGCTACTTTTTCAACCAAGCTGGTAAACAATATGGTTGGAGTAGACCCATTAAAATGAATGATCCAAATCAGTCTTTTGTGTTAACCTCAATGGGTCTATTCTGAGTATGTGTCCTTTTTTCAATCTCTCAAGCAATGTCAGATCCAGTGCTGGATTTATGTATAAGCTAAACAAGCTATAGCTTAGTGTCCCACTCTCTTGGGGGCCCCAAAAAAACTTAAAGAAAAAAACCCCTGGATGTACATTTCCAAAATATAAGATAAAAAACAAATAAAATAAAACCTACATACAGCAACAGTGTTTTGTAGGCTCCTGTGATGTAAGTAATGGTCCCCGCCTGCTAGCCTGCTCCCTAAAATATCACTGGTTTGCTCATTTCTGTATATAGGGTGCCTACATTCTGCATAGACTGGTTGCATGGTAACATGTGCAAATGGCTTTAGATACCTATTAGGTCCATAAATTACCATATAGCATATATTCAACACAAAAAAGCAGTGAGAATTTGTTGTTGACATAGGACAGCTGGGCATAGAAGGGGCTCCATTACCTTCAGTACGTAGCTTAGGGCCTCATCAAACCTAAATCTGGCCCTGGTCAGATCCATGGTGGAATTCTCAACTTTTCACTAGCTTTTCTTCTGTGTCTTAAACTGAAGCTTGACATACAGAAATGTAACAGATGGGTATGACATAACTTTATATCTGCCAGGATAAGCTGCACCTGGTACATTTCTGTGTGGCAGACTGGTTTTTGTTTTTGTTTAAAAAGAAAAATGGTTTGCAATCTAAACCCACATAATTGCACTTGCCCCTTACCTATTTCCCTATACATCATGAGCCTCTATACATCGTTGCCATACCTAATGGGTGACATGTTAAGCCTTGCTGAGACATAGTCAACAGAAAAGAGTCAGAAAGATGCTCAGCTTTCTGGGCTGAATCCAGCCATCCGTGGTAAATGTATCAGTTTGCATGTGTCTTAGACTGATGCATCACACCAGACATTTTAGGCAAACAGACTCTAATTGGTAGAACAAATAGAAACCCCTAAGGATGCCTATGCTTAATGACATTGCTGGTATTCTATAATGTCTCTACTACAGAAATTACTCATTTCATGGCTGCAGGCAATGCAAGTTAATTTATTTGTATCAATTGCTAAGTTAAAGTGTGCACTTCTAACAAGATATACTGTACTTTGCCTACCTAGGAATGTTTCTGGCAGCTCGGTTTTTAAACAAGGGAGAGCAATACAGTGAAAGGAGCAGATAAAGGGCAATGAAAATCTAAAAAGCGAAATCAACAGATGCAAGTTCACAAGCCTTGCATCTAAGTAAACATGGCTAAGATTGTGCTGCATAACTGTCACTGTCTGAGGCTTGTTATCCACTGCAACTGTTGGGTCCCCAGATAGCTTCTTTGGCACTGTAATCTGACATAAATAAAAATCTCGGGTTCTGATTATCAGAATTCTTTAGATATCCCTCAAGCCCTTCAAATAACTCAGATTGTACTTTACATTCCACCTACTAATGTATGCCTGATGAGATGCAAGATACTGGTGAATTAATTCATGTTTAATTGGTTATATTTTGGTCCTTTTGTTAAAAGCAAAGTAGACATTCAGAGAGAGGGAAATCTTACAGTTACAAATATTGGTTAAGTAGAACACAAAGTTCTTTCCAGGGGTGACGCAACTGTGAAGTAATGGTTGGTCTTAAGACTCATTATTAGCACAGCTTCCAACTTTGAAATAAAAGAAGGGAAAATAAAATAGGACATTGTCTTCGAAAGTCTTCTCAGGTTATTCTGTCTTTTCCATAAACAATTGTGTATAATTAGTTTGTTTTAGATATCAACTTGGCCCATTCAAATATGAAAATAGCATTAAGCAATGAAAACACACTAATCCCTCTGGATCAGACAAAAGCTGAGAAGTTAGATATATAGAGGGAGGAGGAATCCATCTAAAACAGATTTATACATGGAATTTGGTGGTTATGAGCTGAACAGATTTTGCAGTTGATAGGCCATTAATATCCCATATTCTTTTTGAAAGCCATCTAAGTTAGTGACTATCACAACATCTCCCCTCCCCCCTGTTAAACAATGGGATCCCATAAGCTAATCATGGATTGTGCACAATACTATTTTATTTTACCTGCCTGGTTTTTATTGGGTGGCCCCAAGTACAATTCTTATGTATATACTGTGCTAAATGTGCTTGGTTACAGGCTTCTCCTAAGAGTAGTTCAATTTTGCCTTTTCCTCTTTTGCTGCTATTTTAAGCATTGTTGTTAAGTCTCTTGAGAAGAACTGCTGAGTGAATTGCTTAAGGTGGATGTAATACTGATATGGCTGGCACTGGATATTGTTAACTGACCTATTGGTACATTTGATGACCATTTGAACTTCAGTTTTGCTTTAAATGGATCTTAATGGCTGAAATGTCAATGATATATGGCAGTTTATCAATCTTTTATTGGTCCGGGCAACTGTGCTGTTTCATTTCCATTGTCTGTTCTGTGAATCACTTTGAGCACAATGTACTTGTGGAAAACATGTTACATAAATAAACCGACTGGGTTGTATCCAGTACAAGCAGAATGGGTCATCTTCCTCTCATCCCCTGCAGCCTTCTGCATGCCCTCTAGGTCTTCTCCAGAGGGTTGGGGGATTCAGTGGAGCAGATTTGGGAGGGGAAGGTTGGTACAGGGTCTGCTGTCCCATTGTGAGTACCCAAGTCCATTCATGTACAGTTAGACTCTGCTCTATGGCGATAGAGTGTATCTTTCTGTTCTTCAGTACCATTCATAATTGTATGTCCCTCCTCTTTTTTATAAATTAAAAAAGTACACAGAGCACCATCTTTCCCCCACAGGGAAGGTACTTCAGACACTTGATCAACAGAAACAGGCAAAATTCCAGAGTATATGGACAAATCATCAGTCTGTGAAAATATAGAAAAGAATGCATTGGTGGCTAGGACCAAGCATGAGTTTATTGAGAATAAATCTTGAGACAGATTTAACTCCTTTTTTGATAGAGTTAATAGCTTGGTAGGTCATGTAAGAATGCTGTAGACATAGTATACTTTGATTTCATCCTTGTTGATACGCCTGTAAAATGTGGGCTGGATGAGACTGCTGTTAAGTGGATCCACTATCAGTTGAGCAATTGTATCCTATGAGTGCTTATGAATGGTTCTGCAACAGCCTGGAAAAAGGTCTTGAGATATGTACCCCAGGGTTCTGTCCTTGGTCCTGTGCTGTACAGCATTCTTATAAATGATTTAGATGAGACCGCAGGTGAGATGCTTATGAAATTTGTAGATAACGAAAAGTGGAAAGAGTTAGCTGGCCCCATAGAAGATACAATCAAAGTTCAAAGTGATATTGATAGATCGAAACCTGAAATTCGACAGAGACAAATGTAAACACCAGTATTTTGACTCAAATACATGAAGATAACATAAAAGGAAAGGTTGCAAGAAAAGGACGGGGGAGACCTGGCCTTGCATGTGATCACACATAGAACATGAGCTGGGAATGTGATTCAGAACCTTAAAAGCTATACAGTTGTAAGCTACCTTAATAAATGTAATAGTTCAGCTGTGTTCTGTACTGATCAGACCACACCTGGGTATGTGGGGGCGGGGATTATGGTTTTATGCACCAAAACTGCATTGCAAGATCCAGAGAAGTGGGAGTTGCATTCTGATTTGCGAGCAATTGTCGGATTCAGTAGATCTGCTGTGAAAAGCAGACTGAACAAATTCATCATCATCATCATCACTTTTAATTTGTATACCGCCTTTCTATCATACAATACTCAAAGCGGTTTACAAGCTGAAGAAACAGAATCTCATGAAATACAAAACAACCTTATAACTATCTAATGCAATACAAAAATATGATAATAAAACATAGCTTTAAAATAAGCAATCAAATAATGTAACGTTCAACAATCATTACAATAGTATAGAATAATATCAGCATATGAAAATTAAACAGAAACCCACTCTTAACATTTACAATAAATAATTTCAAAACAATCAATAAAACAACAGCAAGCCACAGTGCATAAAACAATACAATACAAATTGAAAAATAGAGACTGGAGGGTGAGGCAAGGCACGTGGAAGGAGGCCTTGCCTGATGGAGTCTCTCCCCTCACAGTTCTTCCTCCAGGCACAGCTTCCTTATGAGGAGTCCCAGGGCTGGAGGGGGCGAGGCAAGGCAGGTGGAAAGAGGCCTTGCCTGATGGAGTCTCTCCCCTCACAGTTCTTCCTCCAGGCACAGCTTCTTTATGAGGAGTCCCAGGGCTGGAGGGGATGGGGCAAGGTAGGTGGAAAGAGGCCTTGCCTGATGGAGTCTCTCCCCTCACAGTTCTTCCTTCATCCCTAATTTCATTACACTTATGATGGACATTACACTTATGATGGTGATGATATGATTCAACTGTGACAGGTGCAAGACCCCAAACTGGATAAAGTTTTGTCAGTAGTACATCGTGATACACTGGGCTGATTACTCTGATTACACAATATCATAGTGATTCAAGTCCCTGCTATGTTTTTGCTTGGCGGCAGGCGGCATTAGATAAAGGAACACTTGATTTCCACAATTTCTTATAGGGCAGTATATGAATTATAGTATGTATGGGTAGAATAGGTGAGTGATCCATTCTGGGTCCTTTATTCATGATCATTGCTAGTGAACTGACTTAACTGTAGAGGCTATTAACACCAATGAAAGCCAAAACAGTTTGGATTCTATGGCTCAGTCAAGTTTCATACCCTTCTGTCCAATCGAAGTTATTGATATAGACTGTCCAGGACCCACTCCTTCCAGGCAAAGAGTTTCCAAAATTTGCTTATTCCCTTGGAGACAATGGGGAACACTTGCATCTTAATACAGTATTCATTTTGCTTTCCCTGGAATAAAAACGATGAGCTATTGATCTAAAGGCAAAAACAAAACTAGTTATATAAGTCTTCCCAGGAAACAGGAACTTACTAATTAAGGGTCAATTCTGGAATGCCACAACTAAGTTAGGGGAGGGGAAAAAAACTAATTACAGGCAGTAGCCATTTTAAAAGGGCCCAGGAGGAAGCTATTAATTAAAGGCACTGTAGCTGCGAAAACTCTTGGTAATAGCTTCCTACTGGACGAGCTGGTGCTGCAGTTGCATTTTAATACTTCTTGTGTGTGCTACAAATCAGGCTTTAATAAAGACAGGAGGGTAGATGGAAAACACTGGAAGGCAATGCTGGGCAGCAACATTGTCTGGATTCTTCATAATAATGGAGTGAAAAATTAGGTCTGTTCCAGAGATAACAGCTAGTGTGGAAGCAACATATATTTAGGTCCAGGTCCTGAATGGTAAAAAAAGAAAGAAAAAAGACTGGCTTTTTGCATGATGGTAGCATATTAGCAGGGACAGTTGAAGGTGGCTAAACTCAATTATTTAAAGTGCAGGAGGTTTCCTGGAATCAGTCATTCCAGGCGTTAGCTTATACACCCATGTTCATTCCTGCACACTCTTCTTCCTAATCTACAGGCACAGAATTAAGAAGCTTGACCTTGGTAACATTTCAAATGAATCTTTTCCCTTATCTGACAAGTGAACTCTTGAGTTTTTGCAAAAACTCAGGATGACTGTTCTTGATCAATGCACTACTAAACTCCTTAAACCCATCATTCAACTTGCAACAGCATGCCGGAGCTATCTCTGTCCTGACTCAATCAATCTTTAGACAGCCTGGTTTACCAGAACCAGACCTTTAGTATGTGGGTACCTATACCATTCGTTGATAATTTTATTTGTATGCTGCTTTTCCGCAAACAGAATCAGGCTCAAAGCAGCTTACAAGAAAGGAAACACGAAAGCATTTCAGAAACAAACAGCACAAAACAGTTTCATAGTAACAAAAAAATACAACAGCAAATATAGCAACATACCAAAAAATAAAATAAAAATAAAAATCAGTACTATAAATATAACAAGATTACATTAACAACATCCAACAGCTTCATCTTGATCCTAGAAACAGCTCTCCCATGATGTGGCTCACAGTCTCTCTCCTGCAGTCACTTGCAAGGCTTGTCGTCCCACCCCCCCAACATCATAGGCCTAATACAAGGTTTTGCATTTTATGCACCAACCTGAGATCCTACACAACGACCCTATTAGTCTTGATAAATATTTTAAAGCATTTTTTTAATATGGGCTTGTTGCTCATTTAAGGCACACAAGCACACCCATCCAAAAACAATCCTGGGAACTATATTCTGTTACAGGTGTTGGGAATTGTAAATCTGTGAGAGTTAAACTAGTTTCCAGGACTCTTGGGGAGGGTGTGTGTGCATGGTGTATATGCAGCCTGTAGCATGAACTGGAACAATGTGAAATAGAATCATACTTTTCGACTTATTTAATCACCCATTTTGTATGCAGAAACTAGGATGAAAGTGCATGATGATGATGATGACAATGATAATTGTATATTTTGTACAGAGTGGAACACTCTGTCACACTGTATAACATAGGGCCATAGACTAGAGTACTTTCAAGGAACCTTTCAACATTGAGCGATCTGAAAAGGAATCTGTGCTATTGCAGCCGCAGGGCCCTTTCACCTTCAAGAGAAGACTCATTTCATTTAGGCTTACTATGAGAATATTGCTAGAACACAGCCAAGACATTGTGGAAAAGGTCACCCATATTGGTTGTTCACCATGACCGATCTTCTCATTGAGGAATCAGGTGGTCTATTGGGACTCAAAGCTATTGTTGTAGATATGGATCCGCTCTCTTTTACCCTCTCAATTCATTCATCTGGCTTCATTAACCCCTCCTGAATTAACACTTGAAATGGAAGGATAAAATAACCGCTGCATGATTCTTTAAAAATGTATGACAGGATGATTCTTTGGTATGAGGAGATAAGGCATGCACTTTAAAAGGAAAATGATGAGCAGTCCTTTTCCTTCCTCATATTATCTTCCCTAGTAACTGCTGTGTATTGACCAGTCCTGTGCTGTTCCTGTAGAGAGGGAGGGAAAAAATGCCAGAGATGCATGCCTTGGTGATTATGGCCTGTGGATTGGAAATATCTAAATGATGCATCCTGCCTGGTGCCGGTTGATGGTTATCTCTGACTCTCTCAGGAGTTCAGCATGTCTTGAGTTGGCAGGGGTGCCAACATGAATAAAATATTGGGGGGGACAAGTAAGCCCCACCCCAGATAATTGCAAAATATGGTACACACACAAAATTTGAATGGCAATGCCCATCAACTTTGGGGGCCTGTCCCCTCAAATATTTTATTGGGGGGGCAGAGGATCCTTAGTCCGTAGGAGTTGGCTTCTGTGGTTGGCAATGTGGACCCACTACCAGCAGCAGCAGCAGCAGTTGGCCACAAATGTGCAAAGTAAGTTAGACTGAAGATGCGAGAGAGCAGAAACTCCAAGAGTCCCTTTTCCAGCTTCCATTACTTATTTCTTTCAAGGGGCTCCTGCTCAGTCCTGATTGACAGTTTTGCAGCAGGCCAAAAGCATTCTGCAAAGTGAACCCAATTACAAAGGCTTTTGAGCCACTGAAAATCTTGCTGCTGACATGCCTGTTGCTTTTCATCCCATTTGTGGTGGACCTCAGGCCTGGTCACTGGGCATCTCCCTGGGGAATTACTCCTTTCCAGGCTACAGCTCTTTCTGGCCCTGCTCTCTTGCTTCCTTCCACAAGTGCTTTTTTCCTGGCTTGTTGTTTTCCCCATAATGTCTCTTGCGTAGCTGAGGACAGAGAAAGATGTAGATCGGTGTATAGATGCCTTTGACTTCTGTGTGGCTGAAACATAGGGCTTCCCACTGATTGATGTTTGTTCCAATTTAGTAGTAGACAGCTGCTTTTCCTGAGAAAAGTGTTGGGACAAAAAACAAACAAACCCCAAAACAAATCAGACAGGATTTCTGTGCCTAGAAATCATGGCACAAACAGAAGAGTGGATGAGCTCTGCATAGGTAAGAGTCACAACTGTTGCTTCACCTCGTTTGGCTTCTGTTCCCACCTTATTTTGTTTCTGGTCCTGCCCACCCATGTGGCCCTCGGAAGGTTCCTGACAATGGAATTTGGCCCTTGGAATGTGGCCCTTGGAATGTGGCCCTTGTGGCTGAAATAGTTTCTCTACTCTGGACCTAGCAGTTACTCACTCCTGGCCTGCCATCAGGTATTTTACCTTTCTGGTCAATATTCTTGCCTTGGATCCATCACCAGGTGTTTTAGTGTAGGAAACATGCTTTGTGTAGTGTAGGAAACATGCTGAAGTTACACCTGACACTTAAAAACACTAAGACTTTGTGCCTGAGGGAGTTGCAGGTTGTTGTCATGTCATTTCCTGTACTCTAATTGGCCAGGTCCCCTGCTGGTAGACCCAAGGCCATGCTAAACACTACTAAACCCAACGCTTCAAACCTTCCCGCCTCAACTGCACTATCCACCAAAACTACGGAAGCAGCTCTCCTGCCTCCAAAGACTCCATCCAGTGGTGCAGTTTGGTAGTTGAAGACTCTGGAATTAATGGTATTGTGGACTCCACCTGGATCTGGCAATGTCCATTATTTGGCTTGTGTCAACATGTGGCAAGGCAACATGTCAAGGAAATAAACAACTATCTGACTTTTAGAAGACATCTGAAGACAGCCCTGTTTAGGGAAGTTTTAAATGTTTGATGTTTTATCGTGCTTTTAATATTCTGTTGGGAGCCACCCAGACTGGCTGAGGAAACCTAGCCAGATGGGTGGGGTATAAGTAATAAATTATTATTATTATTATTATTATTATCATTATTAACCCTCCGCCCAGTTGTACTTGAGTGGGGTCCCAAGGGCACCACTGACTCAATCCACCTGACAGTCACAACCACCTGCCTTATTCTATAACATCTTATTTCCAAGGATGTGTCACTGAATGTATTTATTTATTCTTACTTTATTTAAATTTCTATACTTCCCTTCACCCTCGGATAACCAGGCAATTTGTCAGTGGTGCTTTCTTTTGAGTAATCACACATAGGATCGGGCTGCTGTGCAACACCCCTTATTATTATTATTATTATTATTATTATTATTATTTTATTTGCTTTGAGGGCATCTCTTTAGCTTTGTGGGGTTTTGTAAACCGCCTTGCAGTCTTCGAATGAAGGACGGTCTAAAAGTTTAATAAATAATGACAAATCATTGAAATAACATATCATATCCCCTACTTCGTGATGCTGCCAAAGTTTGTCTTCGGAAACTTCAAGCCTCGTGGGAGGCTTGGAGGTAGGGGCGGCTTTGACACGTGTCCGTCTACCTTAGGGGTCCTCTGGCCCGGGGAGGCTTTTTAAGCAGGGCATTCCGCCTCGCTGTCCCTTCTCACCCGCGGAGTTCCTACAGACTCGGGCACGGATTTCGGTGATCGGTTCCCAAAGCCCTCCCGTTCGATCCTCCCAGTGGGGAACGCTCCCCACCACACACACACACGTGTGTCTTGGCGCCGGCGCCGCGCAACCACCCACGCACCCTTGCTCCGCTATTTCGCCGACCCCTGCGAAGAGAGCTCGGCTGCCTAAGTAAACATCGCCGAGCTGCTAATCACAAGGTCTGAAACAAAACAGCACTTCACTTCGGATCTGGGCAAGATCAGTCCTCTCCTCCTCCTGCTCTGCTTCGCATCGGCTACGGTGGTCCTTGAGATCGAGCCGGTTCCCTCCCTTCTCTCGCTTTTCCTCCGCGCACCGGGGGAGCAGCCGGGGGGTCGGGCACCCATCGCGGGCTGCAGCCGAGCGCAGGCTGCGTTGCTTAGCTCCTGGCTTCGCTTTCTCCGGAGACAAGAAGAGGGGAAGAGCGCGCGGGGAGGGGGGTGTCTTTCCCTTGCCCTCGCTTTCAAGCTGCCCATGCTGCGATTTTGATTGCTCTTTCGCCGCCCCAGCCAGACCATAACCATTGCCCGTTTGTCGAGTCTTCCCCCCTCCCCGCCACCTCCCGCAAAGTTGCTGTCGTCGGGGTTTTAAAGCGCCCCAGGATGGGGCTTGATCCTGCAGCCCCTCGCCAGCCTCCCGGGTACTGGCGAGCCTTGCCGCTGCTGGCGTGCGCTTTCCCCTTGGTGACATTCGCTTCCTTCGCGGACGAGACCTTAGAGAGAACCCCCAAATCCGAAGGCTACTGCAGCCGGATCCTGAGAGCCCAAGGCACGAGGCGAGAGGGATATAATGAATTTAGCCTCCGCGTGGAAGGCGATCCGGATTTCTACAAGCCCGGAAACAGTTACAGAGGTAAGTGGGGCTGGCCGCTTCCAAAGGGCGCAGCAAGTGTCGGGCAACTAACCCGGATTTTTTTGGGGGGGGGGCAGGAAGTCTTCTTCTCTGGACGGAGGCAACTTGCTGCGATGCACGACGCCGTTTAGGGGGGTGGGTTGCTTTGCTACGCAAACAGGGAGCAACACTTGTTCGGTGTGTTTTTTTTAAATCGAGTTTGTGTGTGTTGCTCTTTCTCCTCCCCCACCCCATTAATGCATGCTAACTGGGGGTAAAAGGAATCCCTGTTCTACGACGCAGCACCCAGACTTGCTCTTTTTACCTAAATTGCCCCTTGCACTTTTCCAGCGTTGCGACTGGAAATTATTTCACTTGGCAGAAGATACTCAATAGGCTGCTAGTGGTCTTGCTGTGAGACAGGAAAAGGAATAGGACGAGAGAGCAGATGGGCCAAGAAAAGGCACCAGCTTTCCTCACAGTTTCTGCTTAGGTCCCAGGCTAACGACTTGGCCTTTATGCTACTTGTTAATTCCTGTCCTGAGAAAGGCACTTTGCATGCAATCAGGAGTACCGTACCTAGGATGAGCTCTGGAGCTGAAAACAATAGTTTAAGGGGGGGGGGGAATGGCAAGTGGATGGAGGAAACAGAGTCTCTAGCAGCAAGAGTCCCGAGGGTGAATACTCTACGAAATGTTTCTCCGGGGTTTCCTATAGTTTTCTCAGAATCAGAGTGTCTCCTTATAACATGGGAATTGGGAAATATCTACAAATCACATTTTCAGCTTGAACAGCAGATCCTTGTTAAGATAATGATATCTAACTTCCCTAGCAGGGCAGTTCACCCCCCCCATGATTATTATTTTAAAATATTTTGGGAAAATATTTAAGTCCACCTTGAATGCGCCCTTGAGCAAAAGTGTCAGATGTCATTAACATTCCAAATTCATTAACCTAGTTACCTTAAAGTAGCCCCAACTTTTGAGGTTGGCATCTTCCCCCACCCCCACAACCTTTAGCTAAAGTAAGTGAAAGAGCATCCTTCTTCTCCCATGAGGCAAACCCGGACAGGGTTGCATTCTTAGCAAAGGGAATGTTATCCACTTGTGAATATTTGGGTTTGAATAAAAGAAATAAAGCTGAATCTGTGTAAAACGACCACCATACCTTAAATTATTCTCCATGAACAGGTGACCAGCTAAACTTTGAGTTTGCAACTCTTTTCTGTGCCAAGGCAACTTAGTATCTGCCTATTGGGTTTCTTAATGGCCCGTAAATATTCTTGCAAAGGTTTGAAAATTATGCGCAGTGAAAAGTTCTACAGAGTATTGTTTTTAGTTGCCAAGAAGGGTTTTTTGTTTCTTGGAACTGGAGGGGAAAATAGACTTTCAAATAAACTTCCAGAACAAACTTGGAGGAAATATGAAGTTTTTGCCAGCAGAATGCAATCAAATAATCATTTACATACACATTTACGAGTGGTAAAAGTTTTCGGATTCTGATCTCTGGCTCATTAGAGGATGTGACACTGGAAATTTAGCACACATTACTTGTAGTTTTCAAAGCTAAATTATTCCAGATCCTCCTAAAACTTAGCCAGAAGGGAGGAGCATGAGAAAATGTTGTAAGTATAACTTTCTGTTTCCTACAGCAGTTTAATGTTGTCACTTAGCTTTATTTTTATTAACTGTCACAAGAATTTAACAAGTCTCTCTCATGCAACATGAAATGACATCACACAGTCTGGAAAAAAAATCCTTCCTAGACTCAGTATTTTTTAAAAAGGGTAATAACAGTGATCTTAGAAAATATCTGTCTTATCTGAACAAAATCTGTGTAAGAGGCAAAGCTGATTAATTAAGGACAAACTGAGGCTTTGCTGCCTATAAATTACCAGGAAGCAAGAAAAACTGTGCAGAAGATGCTGAGAAAGACAGCTGAGTTATAGCCAAAGATTCAGCAAATGATGTTAACAGGGACTGAGAGCATTAGTGGGGGAGAGGAAGAACCTCCTGGTGCCAAATCCTTAGTCTGTTTTCTTACCTGTTTTTGTCACTGTGTGGGGTTTCTGGTAGAAGGGTTTGCCACCTGGAGCTGTTCTTCAAACAGAAAGAGCAAGCATGATTTTCCTCTTCACAACTGCTCCTTCTCTGTGGATGAGCACAGGGTGTGAGGTGGTTTCTAACCATGGGAATAAGATTCACACTTTTGCAGAGAGAGGAATCAACACATGGCAGAGCTGGCAGAGGGAGGTGGCCACTTCAGACAGATGCCTTGTTGGTTATTTAATTGATTATTGTTGGATATGTGCTGCCAGGGCGATGAAGAGGTGCTTGTGGGATTTTGTGCCTCAGGTCCACTTTGTCTTGGTGGAGGCCACCCTTTGCCGCTCCACCTTAGGCAGCAAAATATCACAGGGCGGCCTGGAACTTGGGACAAGTTGTTTCCCCGCTTAGCAGATGGTTCACACTACTGATTTTCCCCTTTGGCCAATCGTTCAGTCTCCACGTGGCAGGGTGTGTCTGGAAAATGTTCCTGCAGAAGAGTTCACCACACAGTTCTCTCTTTACTAGCATATGTTCAGGGCATGTTGATAATCTGTGCTGCCCTGTTTGCATTCATGGGCTCAAAAGGGATTCTGTCACGTGGAGGGTAGAAAAAAAATGGCCACATGTGGAAAGGTGCAGCTTGTAAAACAACTGTCAGTGTTCCGTGGTGCCTTTTGTCCTTTCTGAGGAGGGTGGCCATATGTCCTACTTGACAGAAGGCACCCCTTTATTTGAAACTCTTAAAGATAAAGAACCATTAAACGGGGGAGAGCAGACAGGGCCTAGGAATTGCCCATCGACAGTTAGCATCTGGACAGCAGACTAAGCAGGCACATGTGCTATCTAGCCTTCCCTAGTATCATTATATGTATTGTATTTCTATTTAAGTTATACTCATTGTTTCTAAATTTGCACCTATACATATGGCTTTTTCTGTAACAGTACCCACCAGTACAGTACCATGACCTCTTTCTTTGCCGTGCATGGCAGCCATTTTCTGTTGGCACCCATGACACTTTTATCAGAATATGAGTACCAGCACCTCATTTTTTTTTACCAAAAGCAAAGCAATTATTCATATAATTAGTGGGTGCATATTTTAGGCAACACTGTCTCCCATCTAGTTTGTTCTCCTTCTTACACTTCTTTGGAGGCAATATGTAAAGGGCCACTGAAATAATTTTGTGAGGATGAGAAAAGCCTCCTTCCTGTCAAAAACACAACAAAACTTGCAAGAGCAGCATTCACCAAGTGTACTTGATTTATTTTAGCATTCTCACCCAAATACATTCGCTGGGATTCGAGGGTGGGGTGTGGATAGCCATTTAAACTTCTATTTAAATGCAGTGCATATATATGCTTTATGTCAGGCATCCCCAAACTGCGGCCCTCCAGATGTTTTGTTTTGGCCTACAACTCCCTTGATCCCTAGCTAAGAGGACCAGTGGTCAGGGACGATGGGAATTGTAGTCCAAAACATCTGGAGGGCTGAAGTTTGGGGGTGCCTGCTTTATGTGGTATCTGCAGTGATTGCATTGTTCCAGAAGCAATAGGAGAGATGAGATAAACCTAAAAGAGTTGTCTTCAGCTGAGAGCATGAGGAGGTAAGGTAGGAAAGTTCCTTCTCTGCCTGTTCCTCGACCTCTCAGATCTTCCTTTGTCTGAAGCATGACAAAGGTCTAAGGCTACAATGTTATGTACATGTAACTGGGAGTGCAGGCAACTGAACACAGTGGGACTTATGCTCAAGCAAATTAAATATGCATATGATTGTGCTGTGAAGTCTGCATTTGGGTCCCCGTTATCCTCTTGCCTGCCGTATCCAAGGTAGCTCTCTCAATTCTTTCAGTTAAGTGGCAGAGGAAGTTGTTGCCAGCTCTTTTGATTTTCTTTTTAGCATCATGAGTGTAGGTGTTTTCCTAACACTCTGCCTGCTAAAACTTTGACACTCTTGGCAATAGTTTAGAAACACATTTTTTGTTTCATGATTGCAGGTAAAAAGCGTTAAAATATGGCTGCAGATTGAACCCTGCCCTCCTGAAACTAGAATACATAATAATTGTAATAAACAGGAATTGTAACAAACAATTCCTGATCTTTGCTTTTTTACAAGCTTACCATTTCTGTTCTAGTCCTGTCTCACAGAGCTGCCAAATTTGCATATACAGTGGCATCTTGGTTCCCGAACACAATCCCTTCCAGAAGTCTGTTTGACTCCTGAAACTGTTCAAAAACCAAGGCACAGCTTCAGATTGGCTGCAGGAGCTTCCTGCACTCAAGCAGAAGTCACGTACGATGTTCAGCTTCCGAACAAAACATTCAAAAACTGGAACACTCACTTCCAGGTTTTTGGCATTCGGGAGTGAAATATACTCGGAGTCCTGTAGTGACTTCATGCTCTTTATTGCAGCTTGTAAAACAGTGATTGAATTGCCCCCCCCCCAAAAAAAACCTCAGGCTTTTATATACATTATTTACACAATGAGTCCCATCTGATTGGCTGATTAACATCCTCCTGGAGCCTGATTGGTCTTCTCCTGCAAGCCAATCAGTTGTTGCATTCTAGGATCCCACTTGTTCTAGGATCCAAGCGTAGTACATAACACCCCTCCCCTCTAAGTTCCCGTTGCACTCAGAAGGTTAGCATTCGTAGTCG
Source organism: Zootoca vivipara (assembly GCF_965207765.1). Classification (NCBI taxonomy): domain Eukaryota; kingdom Metazoa; phylum Chordata; class Lepidosauria; order Squamata; family Lacertidae; genus Zootoca; species Zootoca vivipara. The sequence goes on along the minus strand of NC_142582.1, from coordinate 70,043,919 downwards.
TTGAGGTATGCTGGTCACCTATGTATGCGTTGTGGCCTCAAGTGTCTCTCAGTAGGGGTTCCTGGTTTTGGCTCTTGTTCCGGGGCTGCTGGCTGTGACAGGGCCGTTGGGTCAGGTGCCGCTGGTCCACTTGGTCGTGGTTCTGGTTCCTGTGGCTGCTCGACCTTGGGGGTCACCTCTGGACTTCCTAGTTCTGCCTCCCTTACCCGATCCTCCTGCTCTATGGGCCTCACCCTTCTGCTATCCCCTTGGGATTCCTCTGTCCAGCCCTCCTTGCGGTTTCCCCCTGGGAATCGTCACTGTAGTTGATCGCAGTGGCAGTGCCAGGCTTGCCCCCCCCCCCCATTAGCACCTCATACGACACAGGGCTGGTCGCCCTGGAGACTGTGGCGGGTACCCATGCTGGGCCCACCCTGAAGTTCTTTGCATCCACTGGGTCGTGGGTCTGGAAGGTCTGGAGATTCCTACCTTCCCCCACTGCTGCATCACCATGGGCCCTGTCGGGGTGAAGGTGGTCCAGTCTTGTTGTGAGACACCGGCCCATGAGTAGTTCCTCTGGGCTCCGGCCGGTTGTTGTGCTGGGGGTGCTATGCTGGGCTAAGAGAAATGCAGTGAGGTGGTACTCCCAGTCCCCTTGCGTCATGCGGTGGAGGGCATTCTTGGTGGTCCGCACCATGGTGGTCTGCTTGGCCATTGGTGGCGGGGTGGAATGGCACCAATCATGCATGGCAGATGGTGTTTTGCGTTGCAAAGTCTGGAACTCCTGTGACGTGAATGCTGTTCCGTTGTTCAAGACGAGGGTGTCAGGGAGCCCGTGGGTTGCGATCAGCCTACGTAGTACTCGGATGGCCGCAGCTGTGGAAGTGGATGGTACCTGGGCAACCTCCAGACATTTGGAGTATGAAGAATGTCCTTCCCTGGAAGCGGCCAGCAAAGTCCACATGCAGTTGGGACCACGCGCTCGGGGGATCTGGGCGGGACTCCTGGCAGGTCTGGCAGTATTTAACCCAGGCCTCTATCTCCCCGTCGATTCCTGGCCACCACACATAGCTCCTTGCAAGGGCCTTCATTCTCACTACCCCTGGGTGTGTTTCGTGTAGGGCTGTGAGGGCCTTTTGGCGAAGAGGCTGGGGAATGACCACCCTGCTTCCCCATAACAGGCAACCCTTGTGGGCTGATAGTTCATGTTTGCGGGTCGTATAGCCCGCAAATTCTGACCCGGGGTTGCTACTGGGCCATCCCCACCGCACCCAGTCCAGGACCCAGGAGATGACCCTGTCCTTCATGGCACCTGAATGGGGTGGTCAGGAAGCTGTTCCAGGCTCATGACCTCATGTATGGGTGCTGGGTTGGGGTGGGTCTCAGGTAGTGGCAGTCTGTTGAGGGCATCCACGTGGCCCATCACCTTCCCGGGTTGGTGGACCAGTGTATACTGGTAGCTGGTGAGGAAAACTGACCACCTGAGGACACGGGGTGACAGATGGGACAGTACTTGAAGGGTCTGCTTCTCGGGGCAAATAGGCCCACACAGCGGCTTGTGGTCGGTCACCACAGTAAAGGGGCACTCATACAAGAAATTGTGAAATTTCTTTACTCCCTTCACGATTGCCAGGCCCTCTTTGTCTATTTGTGAATAGTTCCTTTCGGCTGTGGAGAGGGTCTAGGAAAAGTAAGCCACCGGCACCCCTCTTCTGTCCGGAAGTTGGTGGCCTAGTACAACGCCGACGCCATAGGGTGAGGCATTGCATGCCAGCACCACTGGCAACCTCTCATCAAAGTGCGCCAGGACCGAGACAAGCAGATCTTTGACTGCTTGGAACATGGCCTCCTGGTGCTGCCCCCACACACACGGGGCCCACTTGTCTAACAGTCTGCCTTGTGGGGTAAGAAGGCATGATAGTCCCAAGAAGGCCTGGAGTTCCACCGTACCCTTAGGTGCTGGGGTGCCTAATTATTATTACCTGAATGGATATCAGAGAAGTGGGTTTCTCATGATAGCCCTTCTCTAAAGGAAGAGCAAGAAATGAATACAATAAATAAAATACATGATCTGGAAGGTTTGACACATTTTACTTTACATGCATAAATTTGTAATTCACCAAGAGAGACACAGAACATTAATTTAGATTTGCAGTTCACAAGGGGCTTGATAAATCTACCTAAGGGTGGGTGGGTGGGTGGGTGGGTGGGTGGGGATACTAGGAGGGTTGCCTTGCCAAGCACTGGCCAAGCCATCATGCAGGGCTGGTGGGTTGTGTATGGCTTAGGCTGCAATCCTATGCATACTTGGCTGGGAGTAAGTTCCACTGAAATTATTAAGATGGGACTTATCCTAGGGAAAACCACCAATTGGCCTAATTGCTTGAAGTTATATTGTGGGGTTGGGGGTTGTGAGATAGAGGTTATTGTAGAAACCCTATTAGAAATTATAGTTGACAAACTGTTCCCAATTTGGGTGCTGCATCAGTGGCAATGCCCTTTTCTCTTGATTACATACTGGCATGATTTTATACAAGAGTACATGGATGGAAATAATAATTGCTAGTTTGTAGCTGTGAGTCAGGCGTTTAAAAAGAACACAGCATTACTATCAAACGCAGAAACTTTTAAGTATGGATACACTGCAAGTATTTGTTTGATTTAAGTATTCATGTATTCAGATTTTGCCCTATAACCAGGAGAACTAGGGAAATGGGACGGGGGGCTAATAACTAGGAGACTCGTGTAGTCAAATGACTGGAAGGCTGTAGCACTGCTTCTGCGATATGATAAAATTAGGAGGCTTGCCATATAAATCATGAGCACTAGATGCTCACCTACTCATGAAAGAGAATACTAAAATGAGAACACATAACATTATTCCCATAAGCAGGGAAAAGAATAGATTGTACTGAAGATTCCCTTTTATTGGTTTGTGTTAAACTGGAATAATACACTAGTTCCATCAGAGAGTTGAACACTGGTTTGAATTCTCCACTGTATACATTCTTTTAAATAGAATAAACTGTGATCTGCAACCAGTTTAGTTAAGCATTATGCAATCAGCCTGCAGGGAATTCCCAAGTAATTTTATCCACAGAAAATGTTTTAGTTTTATTTCAAAGTGGGTCCTCCCCTGCCTAAAAAGTAGCCAACAAACAACTCCCCATTGGCAATTTGATGTGACATTTTGGTTTATTGTGGCCTCTTCTGAAAAAGCAATATGAAAACTGAAGTACATTGTTTAGTACAGAGTAGGAAAAAAATGTGGGGAGAGAGATCCATTCCCTTCGGCAATGCACTTTTGACATTTTGCCTAGCTTTGCATTAGTCAGTGCTACTGTGGCTTTGTTGTATAAAGGAAGGGAATTAAGCATTTATCTGTGTAGCTGTGATCCCATCACATTTCTCTGTAGGAGGAACAAATGTGAATCCTACTAACTAAGAAGGGATTTATACAAGAAGGGGTGGAAATGGATATTGACCTAATGAACCACTGCCATAACATACTAATTCTGTTTGCTGAGTTTAGCTTCTACAGAGATTGTACTTGTTTTCAGGGGTGATATTCCACTAAGATTTGCTCAGAATAGACCTATTGAAATTAATGGGCATAACTTAGTCAAGCTCATTGATTTTAATGGGTCTACTCTACATTACTTTTATGTGGTGATTTTTTTCCCCCACGTGCTTTTCCCAACCATTCTCTGTCAATGAGAAAATGAACTGCATGTGGAAATTAGCAAAGGAGAAAGAAAATTTCACTGGATTTTTCATAGATGAGGGGTAGGTTTTTTGTTGAGCTTGCCTCGGTTTCAAGGTGACCATGGGGTGTTCGTGAGTGACCTTTCTTTCATCTCCTCCATGGTCTGCACTTCCTGGGTGACTATCCTTTCTGAAAGCCCCATGACGTTCTCAGCTGGGCTTATTTGTAAGCATGAGAAAGTGTGGAGGCTGCCACTAGATGTTATTTTGTTTTAAAGTGAAGTCTTTAGTGAAAGGAAAAGGAAATGAATCCCCCTAAAAACAAAATCATCTGTAGTTTCTGAAGTGGCTGAAACTAAGGAAAGAGGTCAAAGTAAACAGCTGTCAGGAAATATTGATTCTGATCTCTTGTAGTAATGAAAAAGAAAATTTAATGGAAGGAATCATTTGGAAAGGAATCAAAACCAGAACTATCAATACAAGTACAGGTGAAACTCGGAAATTTGAATATCATCGAAAAGTGCATTTATTTCAGTAATGCAACTTATTATTATTAAGTGCTTTGCCTGTCACGGGGTCGCCTGTTGAAGGAGCCCAGTAGGAATTTTGTCATCTGGCTGATTGGCTTTGCCATTTGGTTTTTGCCTACTGCTTAGCAAATCATCACAACTTGTTAGGTTGGCAGTTAGGCTTTTGGTTAATTAATTTGGTTGGAGGAGGGGTGTGGCATCTACATGCCTACCCTCTTCTTAACTGTGCTCCATATAGAAGTATTCCGTTAAAGGAATCCTGGGGTTTTATCTCTCGTCCTTACATTCCTGCCATATGGCGGGGCTGGAGGGCCTTTTACAGAGATTGAGCCTTGGGGAACACTTCGGGTCAAGAGGGGGGAATGCCTGGGCACAGCTACCTCCTCTCCCATGGAGTGTTTATTTGGAGTGTTTATTTGAATGCGAGTTAAGCATACTTTCTAGAATATGAAGCCTTCACACAAACAGTGGATTCACTCCTTAGTATGCTTGCTTTGCAGGAATGTAGGATTGTTACAAGGAACAAGAGAGCTGCATTAACTGCTGTATGGAACCACAGTTTTAATTCCACTTCCAGCTCACTGTGGGAGATCAGTGCCAACCAGGAAGTTAGCACTTTAAACGTTGCTTCTTCTGTGAAAGAACTACAGCCATTCTCAGCTGCCACAGCCCCCATCTGAATTATAGGGATAATAGTGTTGATTGACTTTATGGTGTTCTTGTAAAGATTTTTTTAAAAAGTACATAAAGTATTTTGAAACACTGTTAAGTATGTAATATGCATATATAAAAGCATTATTAAGAAATGATGGCTGGTCTTCTACCATTACAGTGGACGTTTGGGTTGCGAACATGATCTGTGTGGGAAGCACGTTTGCAACCCGCAGCATTTGCAACCCGCAGCGCCACGTCTGCGCACGAGCGGGTCACGATTCGGCACTTCTACACATGTGCAAAGCACGATTGCCGAAATCCGGAAGTAACCCATTCTGATACTTCTGGGTTCGGCGCGGGACGCAACCTAAAAAGACGCAACCTGAAGTGTCTGTAACCCGAGGTATGACTGTAAGTAAAAGTTAGCCCAGTGTTCGCCAAGATCAAGGTTGGCTCCAGGAGGTGGTAGATGTGGACATTTTCCAGGGCCCCAAGTCCAGTAGAGGGGCCTCAAACAGCACTACCATTTCCACTTTCCACAGAATATCCAAGAAGATCATAAGCAGTCTAAGAGAATTCACTGTTTGCATGCCCTGTTTCCTTCGGGTGAAGGGATCCCACTGGCAGGGCCATGACTGAAGCCCGCCACCACCCACTGCAAAAAAGTATTGTCTAAAGTATCTTGTTAAAAAGCTCTGTAGAAACAAACTCATTTTAAAAGTCTTATTTTCCTGCCTTTTTGCCCCCAGTAACACTTTCCGCTGCCACTCCAGCTTATTTTCGTGGATTCACACTGATTGCTTTGAAAGAGGGCAAAGAGGGAGAGAAAGAAGAAGACCACGCAGGGACTTTTCAGGTGAGTAGCTGGCTCTTGAACTTCACCTTCAGAGTGTCTGTCTGGATAGTTATTTCACAGCAGGATGGATACTGTACAAAACAACATAATCTATTTGTGTTGATATCAATATCTCTGTAGTTGCAGGCATGGGATAAGCTTTGCAACTCCAGCTAAAGATCAGATTTCTACAGGAAAAGATTTCGGCATGTACTGTTAAGTTGGCTGGATTTAAGTATCAGTGGATTTATACACTTATAGCTCAATCTTAGGCATGTTTACTTAGAAGTAAGCCCTACTGAAGTCAATGGAACTTAATTCCAAGTTGAGTACGCATAGGATTGCAATCTTAGATACTTTGACAGACAAGTTGCAAGAAATTGGAGGTTGACTCTGGTATGCAGCTATTCATAACAAATATAGTCAGCTCCAAATATTTTTACAATGTTTACTTTGTCCAGCACTTGGTCTCTTATTGTCTACATTCCTTTTTCCAGACTAGCAGATATTATTTTAACATGGTGGCATTTTGATAGCTATGTAGTTTGAATCTAGTCATCATCACTTGGAAGTAGGTCTCACTTAGTTCACTGGGGTTTATGCCTAAATAATTACGGTATGCATAGGGTGGCAGTTTTGTCTTACTGAAATGTGCTTTAGCGAACTGCAATCTGGTCTGCTTTGTCCTGGAGCCCTTGAGTTTACCAGAAATCATTAATCACATGACTTTCATGTTCCCTAATAGTTCATGAACTAAAAAGCAAATAAAAACAGCAAGTTCAAGTTAGGAAGGAATATTGTTTTTGCATCTGTACTGCTAGAAAGATTATATTTATCAATTACACTGACTTAGTGAGACCACTGTTGCTCTTGTTGACCTCCTCTGAACTTGGGAATTTTCTACCTGTAGGAATTTCCTCAGCATTTCATTCAATTGGTCAAGAGCTTCCAGTTCAGACTGCATGAACATATATGTGAAATTAGGATTTATGTGCCACAACTTTACCCTTTCATACACTGAATTGTATTTGACATTTTACTGCCCATTCACCTAGTTTGGAGAAATCCTTTCCGAGCTGCTTGCAATCCCTTTTCGTTTTAACCACCTTGAACAACTGATATCATCAGCAGACTTTACTGCCTCTCTGCCTACTCCTAACTCTAAATCATGAATGAAGAAGTTTAAAGAACACAGGTTCCTTGTGGGCTTCACTTTCTACATCTGTCCATTGGGAAAACTGTCCATTTATTCCTACCTTCTGCTTCATGTTCCTTAACCAGTTATGCAAGAGCTTTCAGAAGTTTTCAATGTATCATTGATTTGTGCTTCAGAATATCAATATGGAAAATACAGTGTATAAATCCAGTGGGCCATACAAAAGTCTTGGGAATGACCTTATGTAACCTGTTACACAGTTTGGCTTGCCTAAATTGAGAAACTCTTCTGAATTTGGGATAACTTTTCTCATGCAATGCTCTTTGCTAAACTGGAAGCAGCATTTCTGGGAAGGTAAGAGGCTTTCTGTTCCTCCCTGGTATCCAGCAAGCACATGGTCCTGCAGGTTCCCTCACTTCCTACCTGATCATAGCACACCATATTGTCATTTTGCTGAATTCTCCACCTCGCCCCCTCCGTGACCCCGACTGATAAGTGAAGTGTCAAGGCTCAACTCTATCATTTAGAGCAGTGGTCCTCAACCTTGGGCCTCCAGATGTTTTGACACTACAATTCCCATCATCCCTGACCACTGGTCCTGCTAGCTAGGGATCATGGGAGTTGTAGGCCAAAAACATCTGGAGGCCCAAGGTTGAGGACCACTGATTTAGAGAATGTATGGGGCAACATAAATTCCTCTTTGTCCATTTTCAGCTTAATTCTTTGCTCATTGAAGTGTTTATATCTTGTGCAATCAATCCAGCAGTTGTGATCCTATAAAATACATAATCTTAACTTTTATTGTGCCTGGGGTGGTTTTTTGTTGTTGTTTGTTTAACGCAGATCATTTTCATACTTCACAGACATCTGTACTGAGTCATGCAGCTCAATTTTTGCTGAAACTTTCAGCTGAGGATGTTTAAGCAGAAAAATAAGCACTCTCTGCTTGATAACAATATTATCCACTGTTAATAATATGGAGTTTGCCAAACGAGAATAGGATTACTATTCTTGCAGATTTAGTATTCTTACAGGTTTACCATTCTGTGACATGGGCTTAAGCATTTTAGAAAAAAAACATATCAAACACATTCTGGAGAGCCACTAGGAAACTGACAGTGAAAATAAACTCATTGTCCCCTGTTTGTAAGCTCCTTTTCTGCTAATGCAGAATTTAGAAACACATGGAGTGTATTGAACGTGCTGGTGTTCCTGCCTTCAATCTATTTGGATGGACTCTTTGGTTTTTCATATCTGCAGCCTATATATGTATGTAAGATTAGAATTGCACATAAAAACAGATGGGCCTGACATGTGAAAGGGCACTCCTATGTCATACCCGCCCCTCCCTCTCTATAACATCCCACCCAACTTACCTTATGTTCTTCCCAGTCTAATGACATCAACCCGAAAATCCGCAACATGAAGCGAACTCAATCAGAGGTCTGACTGTATATGAGAGGCAACTTGACGTGGGGGTGCAGATTTTGGTTTCTAATACCTTCTTAGTCTGCCCTTATTAAGTGCAGCAGCAGAAGGGCTGACGCTCTAGAGGGGGCAGATTTGCATCTGAGTGCCAGGCCACCTCCCTGCCTCTCACCTGCTTGCTCACAGTTGTGACACCTCCTCCTCTCTTTTGGGCGGTTTCTTCAGGAAAACAGGAATGTTTTCCATCTCCCCAAACCCTGAAATAGTGCAGCTGCCTTGCAGATCAAAGGTCCTTGGTTCAATCCTTGTCATCTTGAGGTAGGGCTGGAAATGAATGAATGAATCTTTATTTGCGTCTGCCATCGGCCATAACAATAAAACAACAATAGGATATACAAAGAATAGGGAAAAAGTCAATTATATAAAATACTTTTTAGGGTGTTGAATCAATAGTCGAATAGTGGATCTTATTCTGATTGTCCCAGCTAATAACCTTGCAGCTTTTGCTGTCAACTGCTCATCTTGATCTGCCAAGAGAAAGGACACTGTGGCAGTGATTGGGCAACCCGGAATGAACAATAAAAGAGGGGTGATAATCTCATTCCTCAAGTCTTTATAAGTGCAAGCCAGAAGGGCTTGCTCCACTAATTCGGTACTGAGGTAGGGCTGGAAAATATTGGGAAATATGATCTAGCTTGGTGTATGACAACCTGACAGTCTCACGTCCCAAAGTAAGTTCAGAAATACCATTTTTAATATACTGAGGGATATAGGTCTAATGCAACCTAAGGCCCGTGGGCCAGATGAGGCCCAATCACCTTCTAAATCTGGCCCGTGGACAGTCCGGGAATCAGGGTGTTTTTACATGAGTAGAATGTGTGCTTTTATATAAAATGCATCTCTGGGTTATTTGAGGGGCATAGGAATTTGTTCATTCCCCCCCCCCCCAAAAAATAGTCTGGCCCACCACATGGTCTGAGGGATGGTGGACTGGCCCACTGCTGAAAAAGGTTGCTGGTCTAATGAGTGGCAAAAGACAAGGAACAGCATGGAAATTGTATGAAACAGCAATATTCAAAATTCAAATTGTGAATTTAACAGGGCAGTTTAGGAAGACTAGAAAAAGTTTTGAGCTAGGTCATCACACAAATCATAGCAAATAAAAATTAGTGTGGATCATTTCCTGTAACTTAATTATAATTTCTCCTTTACAATAAAAAAGGGGTTATTTTCTTCTTTCCACAGTTGGGCGCATTCCCACCATTAATGTCCTATTGTAGCTAATTTCCAATTAACTTTTCAGCATTGACAAGAAAAAGAGGTTTTTACAAGGGTCTGGGCTCCAGGCCTAACTTTTTCAGCATCAGACCAGCAAGTTTTTTTGTTTTTTGTTTAAAAAAATCCAGTAAAAACATCCCTTCACTTTGCAGAAGTAGGCAAGAATTTTGAACTTTTGATGAGAGTTGGCAGAAAATTGAATTTTCTAAATATCAGCAAATGCCTCATGGATCTCAGCGGAGGGATAATTATTAAGCTATTTAATTAGTTTTATTATACCGCTTAGAAGCTGAAATCAGCATTTTAATTGGCAGATGAATATTTCGAAAGTTTTTGAATAGCTAAATTCATTTTTTGGGGGCATGAAAGAGAACTCATTGTCCTTCCACCTGCAAACACTCTATTAAGTGCTCTTTGTAGAGCTAACACCTGCCTGTAATGCCTGCGTTCATTAAAGATTCAAGTATCAGCTTCACTAATGTGTAGCTTTGCATTATAGTTGCCCTGTGTGCCACTAGCTGGGTGAAAAACGAGAGTTCATAAACGCTGCATTAGGATTATGCCAGGCCTCTAGTCATGAGGTGATGCCACTATTTTGAAAGCAGCTTTTGTACAGGGTTTTTTTTTTAATTTAAAAAAGCAAAAACAAAAAACTTCCAAGCTGCCCAGCTCCCATGGGCAGGTTTTGCTGCAGCAGTGCAAGCAAAGGTTTGTGCCACTGTTGTTGAACTGGGATGCTGAGTGCCTCAATTCCGACACAGCTGTGCAGAGCTGAGGCGGCACCTCATAAGATCAGCTATTCCAGCATTGGTGCAAAGCACAACTCATCCCTTGCATAGTACCATACAGGGGTGTTTTGGGGGAATGTTGCTTTAAATACAGATTCAAACTAAAATTTGATATATGTTTTTAATGTAGAATGTTTTGATATTTTGAAATGGTGACTGAAGTCATTGTTGTTATACAGTGGTACCTCTGGTTATGAACTTAATTCGTTCCAGAGGTCCGTTCTTAATCTGGAACTGTTCTTAACCTGAGGTACCACTTTTAGCTAATGGGCCTCCTGCTGCCGCCACCATGCAATTTCGGTTCTCATCCTGAGGTAAAGTTATTAACCTGAGGTACTACTTCCAGGTTAGCAGAGTCTGTAACCCGAAGTGTTTGTAACCTGAGGTGTTTGTAACCAGAGGTACCACTGTCTAGGGCAGGCATCCCCAAACTGCAGCCCTCCAGATGTTTTGACCTACAACTCCCATGATCCCTAGCTAACAGGACCAGTGATCGGGGAAGATGGGAATTGTAGTCCAAAACATCTGGAGGGCCGAAGTTTGGGGATGCCTGGTCTAGGGCAATGTTGCATTTATCCAGCATTTCACTCTACTCTCCTAACCAACTTTCATACATTTGTAAAAGTGTGCTTACTGAATGTAGAACCAGGAGAAAGTGAAGGATCTGGCATCTGGATCCTTATGTGAAGGGTGAACATGAGTTGCACTCGCCTCATGGAAAGTGAGGTTCTAAAATTGTCCCAGGGAGGCGTCTAAAGGTGAATCTCTGTTTAGAACCATTCACAATTCTTCCAGTAAGGGGGTGGGGAGAGGTATGTAAAATCTGGAGCAAGACATGGAGGGGGAAGGTATCATCCAGCAATATCCTTAACAAATAATAATAATAATAATAATAATAATAATAATAATTTATTATTTATACCCTGTCCATCTGGCTGGGTTTCCCCAGCCACTCTGGGCAGCTTCCAACAGAAAAATAAAATACAGTAATCTATTAAACATTAAAAGCCTCCCTAAACAGGGCTGCCTTCAGATGTCTTCTAAAAGTCCGGTAGTTGATATTCCAGCATTGGTGCAAAGCGCAACTCATTCCTTGCATAGTACCATACAGGGGTGTTTTCAGGGAATGTTGCTTTAAATACAGATTCAAACTAAAGTTTGATATACTATCACTTGCAAGGCTGCTCAGGGCCGACTTGAGACATTTTGCTGCCTGAGGTAAAGGGCAAGCTAGCACCCTACACTCCACATGCAGATGCTGACTAGACTGCCGGTTGAAGTTATTAAACACTGCCAATGGGATAGTGCCATGTGTCAAGCTCATGTGAAGGATAGGCTGCATGGCACACACACAACAGAGGAGAATGCTGACCCTCAGCACCTGCCTCTTGAGGCAGATGCCTTACACTACCTACTGGCAGGGCCATCCCTGCACCCAGTTCCATTTTTATGCTGCTAGTGTTGATGTGCAATGTGTATTTGCATGCAAAGGCAAGGGCTGCTCTTTTGAGCCTTCTGAGTGGCTGTGGCATCGTCTGATTGCTTTAAGGACAGATTCAATTTTTAAGGACAGATTAAAAGCTGTCACTTAATGTTAATTATTATTATTATTATTATTATTATTATTATTATTATTATTATTATTATTCAATGCTGCAATTGTACAGCATTTCCTCTTAAGTAGCTTTCATACATGCATACACATAGAAGTGGGAGAGAGCAAAGGCCTTGCATCTTGATGATTATATGAAGACGATTCATGAGGTGAGCATACCTATGGAACATATCACCACAGAACTGCATACTTATCACAAGGCTAAATAAGACTGAAAGCCATGCTTCCCATCATCTTTGCCTCATTTCGCAGCCTTCCCACCTAATCAGTGAAATGGGTTGTGTATTTCATGGAGGGAAAGTCTTTCATATAATGTTCCTTAATTTCAGCTCAGGTCTATTTTCAGTGGAGTTTAGAATCGTTGTTGACTTTATTGACTTACAAGTTGGCTGATCATCAGAATGAAAATTTTCTTTCTGTTTTAAAATAGCAAGGTATTAATGCCAGAAAAACGCAAGAGCTGCTGAAATGATTTAAAATATTAATTCTATAAAAGGTATCAGTGCTTTCTTTTGAAATACCACACAACCAAAGTGTATCCATAAAACTGCTTAAAATAATCTGTATGCAGCCATGCTAGCAGTGTAAGAGACATTCAGAAAAAAATGAGAAGGGGAAGATCAGAAAAAACCCTTTTTGTTTTAATTTATGATTCTTTGTATGTGATTACAAATCCTCAAAGATAGAACTCAAATTAATGTTTCCACTTTATTTTTAATGCATAAATAGGTTAATATGATGAGAGAGCCTGCAAATCTAGCAATTTTTCAAGTGTTCTGATCATTTTATATCCTCATCAAGTTGGCGTCTTAGCACTTCTGTATTAGATGACTGGCTTGGGTCTGGTCTGTGGAGTCCATTTAAGCCTCCAAAGGCTTTTTCTTGCTGATTTGGTTTTACATGTTCAGTAACTCAGCAGATTTGGTCAGCCATCATTAATCATAAATCAAGGAGGTCTTGATCTTTTAAATAGCCCAGCTGTTCAAGCATCTGTGTAGAGTATGCAGAGGCTGAAAAAAGAAGAAGTTTACTTCTTCATTAGCTTTCTCCTTTCTACCAGTGCCATCGTTGTCACAGGATTAAAGGCCCTTTGCTTAAGATAAAGCTCAAAGAGAATTGGAAAGATGAAACTGCATCCAATGCTCCGGTTCCGTTCGCACAACAGACATACACGTGTGCAATAGAAATTCCCTTTCCTCTCCTGCCATGCCTCTTGCAGCCCCCCAACCACCACTTCTCAACATCTGCTCCAGAGCACTGGGGGATCTCCAAAGCAGATTGAGGGGGAAGCTTCACTGCAGGAGTGGAAATCTAATGTATTTTGTCTCCTTGTGAAAAGAAGTGCCATCATTTTGATGAGTTTGAAATTGGATTGATATAAAAAAAGAAGGCTTGTAACCATGATCCTGTACCAACATAGGTCAGATTGGTTCAAGCCAGAGACCCAATCTAACAATCTTTCCTGGAGGCATAACAGCAATAGTTTTGCTTTAGGGATTTTTAATTCAGAATCTTTCAATTAAATAAAAAATTCCTTCCTTTTTGAGCTCCTCTCGCCCTGAAGATCTTCCAACCCTCTTAATAAACCTCAAGCCAGAGGTCCTATATTTTCCCGAATGCAGCAGCCAACCCCATCACACAGCTGCTTCAGCAGCTCACCTGAGCTGCAATGTATTTATTTTTACAGTACAGTACTGTAACAAACTCCTAGGCAAGGCTTTGGATAAGTTACTGAATAACAACCATCCTATTTAGGATTAAGACGGATTTTCTCTCTGTCTGTTATTTTCCCCAGCTGTAGGCATTACAGATGGGCACCATTAGAAATCAGCAATTGAAAAAAACATTCTCTTTGGGAGGCAAAATGGAAATATTTTGCAGGCATGCTCGGAGATCCCAGTGATATTTCAGATTGAATTAGATGATTGGTTACTTATCTGACCCTCTGGGAAATGAGACTGAGTTACAAATCAAGTGATTATATTACTGGCTTATGGTCACTCTGTGATCCTCTCCTCTATGACTTATGCTCTTTCTGTGATCTCAGCTGTTGAGTGCTCATGTTTTGTGTGTGTTTATATGTGTCTGTGTGTATCACAAAATATACACAGTACACTCCAGATAGGTCATATTACAATTGCATTTGATTCTGTTCCTATTTGGAGGGACCATGAAGTTACTCAGTTTGTCCTGCAAAATGTCCTAATCCTTGCATGTGTTAACAAAGTCTCCTATCTTGATGTAATCAGTAGATTTTATCAGCTTGCTCCTATTTCACTCCTCAGTATCTCTAATGAAATATTGATCAGCACGTCCTACGACTCATCTTTGAGGAGCTGCACTGGCTACTCTTTCCAGTTTGAAAGTTTGCTTTTTAACAGAACGCTTCGGTGTTCTTCTCTTTGACCAGTTCCTTTCCCATTGTATAAATCTGTGCTATGGTTCCAATTCCCCCCTCCCCAATTTTATGAACATTCCAAGCTGACTTGTATAGAGTCAGCGATAAGATCAATGTAACTGAGTGAGTTGGTTCCAGACTTAGTCATGCTTAGAGTAAACCCATTGAAATAAATGGGAATCAAGTTACTCATTGCTAGCTTAATTTCTCTTGATTTCTTGGGGTCTACTCTAACTATGACTAAATCCAGTGCTTTTTTCTGGGGGTACGCATACCCCTAAACATTTTGTGAATCTAAGTTTGGCTTTATTGAGGGGCAGTATTTCACTATGAGTAGAAAAATGAGAGTACCCCTAAACATTTTTTTAAGAAAAAAAGCACTGACTAAACCTATATGCAGCCTGTTGCTTTGTCCCAGCTCCTGCCAATCTAGCAGTTCCCAAACATATCAGCGCTAGTAAATAGGCATCCCTGTGGCAGGAAGGCAAATGGCATTCCCTTGCGCTCTGGCTTCTGTCATGGTGTCCCATTGTGCCAGAAGCAGCTTAGTCATGCTGGCCACATGACCCGAAAAAGCTATCTGCAGACAAACGCTGGCTCCCTCGGCCTGAAATCAAGAGGAGTGCCACACCCCATAGTCAAATTCAACTGGACTTGCGGTAACTGTCCAGGAGTCCTTTACCTTTTTATCTTTTTTTACCTGCAACCCAATAACTCCCCTAAAGCACACCCAAATTACTAAGATATGTGACAACTAGTGCTAGTCATAAAGTAGAAACGTCGAAACAAATAGACTTCATGAAGATGACAGTGGGATATCACCCAGCCACTGTTGTGAAGTTAAACATAGAATCACAACAATATGTTAAACCAGTGGTAGCCAAAATGGTGTTCTTCAGTTGTTGTAGACTATAGGATAAGTTCAAGGTAGCAGTAAGGGGATCGCTGTGTCAGCACAGGCCTGACAGAATGATCTCCCCTCCACACTGTTCTGGGGCTTCTCCTGTCTCCACTGAGGCAATTTGGAGGGTGGGGTGGGAAGAGAAAGCCCTGTTGCACTAGTGAAAATCTTTATGCAGGTTTCCACTAGTGACCTTTGGCCATGCTGTGTACAGCATTTCACAAAGGTGTGACCATTTCCATTTTGTGGGATGTGCCTTTCCCTCCACAGGTTGGTTTCAAACAGCACACAGGCCATTGCGACATCAGGTGACTGGCATACTTGGCTTGTTGAGAATGTGAAAGATAAGGATCATAGCACACCAGTTCCCCATCTCTGATATATGTCATTAAGGCAAGTAGTTAAGGCCTTATTGTGATACAAAGGATAGCCACAGGCACCTGCCTCTCTCTATTAGCTTAGAGCACCATGCTCCACAGCCTTTTAGCACATAATAGGAAGGTTGTTCCCGCTCTCATGCAGACAGATAAATCTATCTGATTTGCAATGTTTAGCAACACCATGCAAATCACTTTTTCACAAAAGCTAAGTAATTTGATGGCAATTTACACCTGAACTCAACAATCAGGCGCTGATTGACAGTAATTAGCATTAGAACAGTCACTCCACAGGCCAGGGGTTCTGCCTGTTTCAGCAAAGCTCATGGGGCTTTAGCACACTGATGCATTTAGTTGGTGAATTAATGCTCATTTGTTTCAAGGTAAATGTCCAGTTAAACGTGTGTCATTTAACACATCGGGTTCTGAAGTCTTTCAAGTGCACCAACACATAATCATATAAGACAAATGAGCTTATCCATATGTCGGATGCAATGAGGAGAGTGAAGTACATTTTAGAAGAATAGAGTTAAGGTATTTTAAAGCAATTTTGTGGGGTTTGGACAGTAGATTTTAGGCAGTTTTTCCATAAATCATTTTGAATCAGACCACAGGCTGAGCTATGATGACTGTGACTATGATTGTTTATTTATTTAGGCACTTTAGTCGTAAAAAAATGACTTGAAGTGACTTAGAAACGCAATAGAAATGCTAAAACCAATCATAATGATCACAGTCAATAAAAATCTAAAAAAAAGGGACAACGAACACCAGAGCAGATTTAAATACTCTGGCTTTAACCACCAAATACTAGGGGTACACAGAAGATTCCCAAAGATTCCCCTGTGCACTTTTGATCCTTTCTGATCATTTTGTGCATCACTCTTTGCAATGCTCCACTGCAGTCTGTAATTCTCAGTCCCAGAGATACGTACTTGGTGAAAAGAAGCACTGTGCTTCCCCATTCACTCTAATGGGGCGTCTACAAATAGCTATAACTTTTCTCCCTTTTAGCCAAAGTGCGTGAAATGTACCAGGATAGAAGCTGCTCCAGTCAGGATTATGCCTGCCAAATTGCAGACAAATAGGTCCATAATCCTCTGAAGTAGAGTGGGAGGTTATTTTTTGCTGGGCGGGAAGTGCAGAACTTTGACTCTTGTTCTTCTTTTTTTTTAACCTTAAAATAATAAATAGATGATTGAGCAATGTGTATTTTTGCTTGCAGATGTTTAAAAGCTTTGCAGCTTCTCACCAGCCTCAGTTTCCAGTGCTTTCTGATAGGATTTACAGACTTTGTCTGTGTTCTCCAAGTGACTAGAGGCCTCCAAACATAGGCTTTATAACATGACACTTTCTAGAACACCGGCCGAAGAGCTGTTTTGTAGAGGATGGGGATTAAAGCAGAGTGATGCAGGATTCCTTTAAAAAGCTTAAATGAAACTTTCGTTTTTAAGAAAACCCTCTGCTGCTTTGCTTAATGAAATAAACAAATCCAGAGCTCTTCGCTGCTCGACAGGCAATGTTTAACTCCCTGCACAGCCCAGAATTGGAGGGGTTGCCATAGAATCCATGCCACAAAAGACAGAATCGGGATTCAAGATGACCTGAACAGATTGGAAAACTGGGTCCCAACTAGTAAAATGAATTTCAATAGGGGCAAATGTAACATTCTGCACTTAGGAGGAACTGGCAGTACAAATATAAGATGAGGGACATGTGGCTTGCCAGTAGTCCCATTGAATTCAGTTGAATTTGCCCACAGGTAAGGGATTAGGACAGCAGTCTTGCTAGCCTGATCCTGCCTTGTTTCCTTCACTCAGGCATCAAAGTAGGACACCCCAGTCATATTTTGCTCTTTGTGTCCTGGACTGCAGGAATTCCTTTGAGACTTATCAAACATTTTACAGGGATTCTAATGCCAGGGCAATGCCAGTTATATAAGCCCTTTTTGTAATGCAACATTTTATTTCACTGCAGCACTTTTTTATACTGTATACAGAAAATGGTCATGTTGCTGAAATATGTATAACAATCCAGCTAACTTATGTTTTATGTGTTTGTAGTAAACATGTTTTGTTTTGTTTGACAGCTGGAAATCCTCAGACTTTAACTGAGGAGCACAGATTTATTTGTATTTTCTAGAAGTGTACAGTATCTGTCTTCCCACACTCTGGCATTATGTGTTTGTGATTGCTTAACCACAGCAGCAAAAACAGTGTTGTGTATCACACCCACATTACTATATGCAACTGAAGTGCATCATATATTCAGCTTAAATGTGCATCTTATTGCCCATTCAAACATACAGGCATCTCTAAATGATGTGGTGCAGATTTGAATAATTGCTGCAGACTACAACCACAACTGCTTTAGTTGTGCTATAGATGCTGCCTCTGGTCACCATGCCTCTCTCTCTGGTTCAGTGTTTAATTTTAATTGAGTTTCCTTTTTGACTCACTTGCAACCCTCTTCCCAGTATCTACACAGTCCGCATATTATAAGGACAGTATCATAGCATTTCAAACCAGTGTCCATATGGTTGCCACCTCTCTAACTTTTATGTGCATTTATCACAAGGGAAAGAAGGCACACAGTTTTGAAGAAGGTCTTCAAAGAGAGGCAGATGCTCTGTGAATTCAAAGAGAGTTACAGTGTATCCAGATCAGAGAGACAGGGATTTTTATTTAGCTAATTCCCAATCAGCAGTTTCCACCACCAGCAGGAGATAAATCAATCTAAACTGATTGTCTATAGCTATTAAATCCAGGATCCTACCATTATAATTACTGAAGTGTGTTTGAGATAAAGAGGTTGAAATGTCATGTATGTTGTGGGGTTCTTCGGCAGTCAGAAAATTTGAATGAAGGACCTGCTACCACACTGAATTTAATCTGAAATATATGTTGGGCTTTTGTATCACCCCAGAAGCGTGTGCAAGGAGAAAATAGGTAGTAAAAGGTGAAAGAAAATCCTAAGAATGTTTACTCTGAAGTAAAACCCACTGGCCTTCCAGGACTACTTCCTGGTAAATATTCACACCAAGGGAAAAATGAATAGCATTTTTCCTTTTGCAGTGTGGTCCAACTCAGGGCTGATTCATGCATAACATTGAATTCACGCAAATCTTCATTCATGTACAGTACATGGATATTTAGCTTGTAATGTACGGACAGCTGAAGTAGTAAACCCATCCTTACACTGCAGAAATACATATAGGATCATAGGAAGCTGCCATATACTGAGTCAGACCATTCTTCCATCAAGATCAGTGTAGGCGCTACATTGATTCGCAATGGCTCTGCGTGGTTTTCAACAGGAGTCTTTGTCAGGGAATGAAGTGGTGTTTGTTTGTTTTCCTATGCAAGGTATATGCACTGCCATGGATCTGTAGTCCTTCCTGTTTGTCCTATGTGGACAGAATGTCTTGCGGAAATCAGCTCTTAGCCTATGAGAAATGTGTCCGGCGTAATTTTGTTACCTAATGTGTTTAGGATAATGAAAACATTTCTGAGAGAAGACATTTGCATCACCAAAGCAGTGTAACTTTGGACTGTAGACACTATATCCAAACCCATGTCCAGCAGTAACGTCACAGCAGCCCTGAGGGCAGCCAGATTGCTTAAAGCCTAACAGAAAGGCGTAGCTGTGCCTTTTTCACTGGCAAAAATCCAATGTTTGCACACGTCATGTGCCAAATGGCCCCATTGTCACTCACCCACACTGCTGTTGCTGCTGAAGTAGAGTCCATGCAGCCTCTCAGGTCCTGTACAGGGATGCCCAAAATCAAAAGTGGAGGTGGTCCTGCGGGGGTAGGGGGCACAATGCTCAAGCTTCATTGAAAACAATAGAACCCAGGTTCCACACTCCCCATTCATTTCAATAGGGGCTTTCACAGATAAATCTCCAGGTGGATCATGTTCCTACTCAGCTTATTGGAATTTATTGGAGCTTAAAAGTATGCCCTCCTCTAGGATTGTTCATCTATATCAAAGGATGGTCTCTGGGCACTGTTTTCAAAGGCCATTCATCATTATTACAGAGGAGAAGAATGCTCTGTATCCTGTTTTCACGATGTTGGCTGGATAATAACGTGGCTTAAAAACATTGTGTACCAGATTAATCATAAAGATTTCAGCAGTTGTTCCAAAAGGCTTTAAACCAACTTAATGGCTTTGTGAAGAGATGACTATATGAAAGATGACACATTCCTTATCAGGAACACAAGACAGAATACAACACAGTAGTTTTTCAAATAGTCTGTAGAATTTATCCAACAGGTGCTATATACTACAAGAATGGAGAGCCCACTGCACATTTACGGTATGTGGGAAGAAATCTCACTCAATTCAGTTAGTTAATTCCCTCCAAACATATATAAGATTATTAGACTCAACATAGTATATAACCATAGCATAAGAATCCTAATGTTAATCCAGCCTGTGATCTAGAATGGATGTAAGGTCCACAATAAGTTGTTTCATGGAGGAAATGAAATCCCAAACTGCAGCTGACAAGAAGGCCTAAGAATGGTGGTTGTTGGAGTTCAACAACATCTGGGGAGCATCATGTTTGCTACCCCTGACATAGATAATTCGAAGCAAGATTTCTCTGACAGTTCAAGTGGGATAGCCTCAACCCAGGACAGAAGCCCCACAGTTTATTGAGCATTTTCTAAATTTTTAGGTGGGTGATTCAGTTCTCCACGTTTAGCATGTGCTAATCAGACTCAAAATCAATCTTAATTATGAGGACTCCATATGATGGATCGACACAATGAAGTCATGGGGCTGTAGGAAGTAATTAAGTGGGTCAGCAAACTCAGCCACCTTCATGGGGGGAGATTTTCCTCGAATTAAATAAACCAAGACTGCTGCTGATTCAGCCATTCATTAAGCCCCCACTTCTTGAGATCCCACAGGCTCAACACACTGAGCATCAATACTTGCAAATATGAAAATAACTCTGATGCTAATAAAATTGGAATTGTTTATTGGAACGCTAATGATGGTCATCGCTTTGTAGCGATGTACATAGTTTTGTGGAAGGGATGGGCTAAGTACTAAGTCCTCCACACCATTTCATTATACTCTTATAACTCCTACTGAGTTTAGTATGTGGGAAAAGAAGGCAGGTCAGTGTTCTCCCCCCAAAACATGACTTAATAGTGCTTGTAAGTGTGGGAAACCGATTTCTGTGCATTGGCTGTGTGTGGACATCATCACAAACCAAGGCTTATCAGTGGTCCCAACCCACACTGATGCCACCACAAGGAGATCAGAAGCATTTACATTGGGATTTGACTGATTTCCACCTATTTGCAACACCAATTTGCAACGTCAGTATAAACAAATGTGTTCAAAACTCATTTTTAATCTGTGTTAAATTTAAGAGTTAGAGAGTCAACTGGCTTGGGTGGTGAAATCTGTGCTTCCATATTCCAAAATATTTTTTGCCTTTAAGGCAGAGCTACATATACATATACATAGATAAAGGTAAAATAAAAAGGTAAAGGTATACATATCCAGAGATAAAGAGAAATTCCTTTTTGCAATATTCACATTCCTATTGTAGTTATGTTCATTAATTTCAGTGGGTCTTCTCTGAGTAAATCTTAGTTGAATACCACCAAATAATACAATAATAATCGATATAACAATTTAAGCAACATTTTTTTTAAAAAAATAGAGGGAGTGCTGATATTTTATTGATATGATGGTAGAGCACACTATCCTAAAATTCAGAAATAGAATACTGTATAAGAATAAGATGAGGATAAGCATCTATGGAAACCCAGAGTTCCCTAGAGTGTTTGAAAACCATTCTATAGTAGAGCATTGTATAGATAACACAAATAGAGCATTGGTCTACTTACGGTAGCTCAATACTGTGTCCTCTAGCCTTCCACAACCTGGTGCCCTCCAGATACTTTGGACCCCAACGCCCATCAATCTTGGGCAGTGATGGCTGGGACTGATAGGAGTCATAGTTTAAAGCATGTTGAGAACAGATTAGTTTACTCTGATAGACAGCATCTTTATTACGTCTTTAAATGCCTGAGACGGAAGCAAGGACTTTATGCAGGTTATATCTTAAAAGTCCTTCCCAGGTATGTAAGATCAGAATAATTGGCAAACCTGTGGTTTTTATTCGAACAAAAGGAGTGTATATTCTCTTGCTGCCTTGCTAATTGATGTTACTGTATTAACAGAATGTCATTAATATATAATCATATGATTTTTTTTTTCAAAAAAGAGCATTTTAAGGGTTTGGTACGTCCCCTTCCCTCATAGCTTTGACTGTTGCATACCTTGGATTCTTTTGAAGCAATGCGGCTTAAAATAATAAGAGAACAGCTGTGTTTCCTTCATTCTAACAGTTCATCAGCACCAAAGGAAAAAAGCCTGCCTTTAAATAAATGGTTTAGGTCTATATCTTTTCATACCATTAGGTGTTTATTTGAAGTTAATTTAGGTTGTTAGTTACATGCACACATTGCTCAAGATCAAAACACAAGATGTTCAAATGAAGGGTTATGCAATGGTAAATTGTAAAATGTAAACCTAGCTCAATTATTTTAGACATATTTAAATATAGACCATTCTGCCTGAGAGGAGGGAATTCATACCCCTTAACTGCGCAACTGTTTTATAACATTGTGGTTTTAGTTGTGTATGCCTGAAGGCTGCGCATGTTCTGGGCATATATTGAAAGTAATAAATCCAGCTTACTTTGAGAAGACATAGTTAGGTCTCTAGGTGATATATCATATCCATCTTCTCCATTGTGAGGATTGCTTAATAATGCAAATGGACGGGCTCATCTGTCCCATTTTCAGGTTCTATGGCTTTGTCCAATGGATGTGGCCAGTTCTCAACATCATTACCTCAGATCCAAGCTTTGTGAAGATTATATGAGAAGGACCGGTGCAATTAGCCCTGCCCATGTGACACTGGATCATGTGACACTGGACTCTGGATGCACAGTGGGAAAACCCACAGAAGATCAGATCTCACTGCCTTGCTGTTGTTCTGTAGAGAGAGCACTCCTGCCTTGTCTTTTCCCTGTGATAAACCTCTGGTTACTGTTAGAAACTGTCCTGGATTTTGGGGTGGCATCCAGCAGCCCTAGGATCTCATTCAGCACCTTTGCAGTAGTGCAGAAAGATGCTGTGATACTGGAATTAGTCCCAAAACTCTATGGTGCCATCTGGTAGTTTTGGTGGTACGTGGTAGGGCTGTCTTTTGTGCATGGAATGCTGGGATTGTTTTCCTCTCTGTGAATCAGGGAGTGCTCTCTACAGACAATGAGGATGCTCCACTGTATATGTTCCAGCACAGAAGAAGAGAAGACATTCTTGTGCAGATCTCTGTGTGCAGTGGGATCCTGCAGAGCTTCTGGTTGTGTTTTAGCTCTTTCAGTAACCAACTGCCCAAAACAGATCTATTCATCTCTCCAGGTTCTGCGCTTAGCTGATTGATATTACTGTTACTATTTTTTTGCACCTGCTCCAGAATTTGCCTACTGCGGCAGACTCTCATGCTCCTTTCTTACAACATTGATGTGGTGTCCCCTGCAGTGGGAGCCCAGTGTGGCTGAACCAGTTGCTTTATCCGAAAACCTACTGGAAGAAACTGACTTAGTTTCCAAACCGACCAAAATGTCACAGTTTGGTTTGGGAACCTGCGTTTCAACCTCCAGAGAAGGGCGGGTGAGACCTTACCCCAGTATGTAACTAAACTGGCAGACACATTCATGCATCATCCTTGTGGGAGGTATAACATAATTTTCTTGTTAGCAAATACAGTAGCTGTAAGTTGATATTAGCAATGTCCAGAATTGCTATATGAATGGGATCCTTTAGCACAATCACAGCATATTTATGTTATGCTGCACGATATAAGAAGAACCAGATGTTCCCTCAAGCACTGTGAACTCTGGTATTTTCCCACTTATCCAGGCCTAATTTCTGTTTGCTATCATTAAAATTTCATCTACGGGGATTATGATTCTCCATCTTTTCCTCTTTTTGCCTGAAATTATCCAAGTGATTATCTCCTTGAAGAGCTTGATTGACAGCACTCATAGGTGAAGCTAGCATTCAGTTCAGACGCCAAGCCTCTCAGCAGTGGTGTTGTTTTGCTGCGTTATTCCTGAATGTGTGCTTGACAGCAGCATTTTATATCATTGCAGGATAAACAGATCACTTGACACAAATGGCGAAATATATACTAATAGGCTTTTGCATTGTCTAAAACATCTAATGGAAAAGCCTAAAGGCTGTTAGCACTTCATATGATACTTTAACGTCTATCAGCATTCAAAAGCTTTCCATAATAATTGGGTGTGCTCTATGAGAGGAGCCATACTTAAACAACCAGTTTTGTAATGGCTGTTAGGCCTGCATATGAGCTTCAGTAGAAGGAGGGGGGAGCAAAGGTCATCCAAGGATTTACAATGACATGCATGCAACCTGATCTTGGGCATGTTTCCTTGCAAGTAAGTTTGGAGCACAAGAAAGTCATAGGATTACAACTTTTAAAGATGGTTATGCTCCGCCAGCTTTAATTATTTTTTGTGGGGGAGTAAAATTCCTAATTTGAAAACCAATGCAGTCTTATAATATAACAGGGAAGGTGATGTCTTCTGTAAGATGTGCTCTGGCTCTCTGAGCTAGTAATAATTCTGTTTAACCTGAAGCTTTCCTCATTTTTTTAATATTTCGGTTCACATGTTTCTGTTGTTTAGTATAGAACTAAATAGCAGCCCCTTGTCAGCTTGCACCAGCCCCCTCTGGTACAGGGGTCACCAGCCTTTTTTGGACCAGTCAGTGGTATAGTGTGGGGGGTGGGTGCCCCATTTTTTTTGAGGGGGCGTAACCAGGCATCTCCACAACAGGCTCCCTCATTGAGGCCAGAGTTGTGGGAATGGAAGCTGCCCCTGGGTCAGGCCTTCAGGGCTGGAATGGTAGCAGTGCCTCCTCCTCGTGGCTAGCGAAGGGATGCCCTCACGCACCCCGCCCTAGGCCGGCTGGATGAGAGGCAGCTGCCACCCACCGAGGAAAGAAGAAGAGGGCATGACTCGGGGACAGAAGTGGTGGAGAGGCAGCAGCCACATCACCACCCCTCTTCTCTGCTGGGCTCCAGCGTGTGAGCGGGCCCCTTGCACCACTTTGTGAGGCTGGGATTGGACAGTTTGTTCCCAGCCTTGCAAAGCTGTGCAGAGCTTCCAGGGTGGTGTGAGTGCATCCTTCAAATCAGTCCAAACCGGAAGGGAAAGAGTGGGGAGCATGGAACTGCGCAATGTAACAAGCTTAGGACACAGCATAAGGCGTGCTAGAAGTGTTGCTAACATGCAACTCACGGGCACTATTGGGGTTGTGAAAGGTCTTATTAACTATCTCTTCCAACATATACAATGCACAAGAGACTGTTTGCACTTTCTGCTCAGTTGCTGTTCTAACTTTCTCAGCTTGTCCTCCATTGAGCATGCCTATTTAAACAAGCCTACATTGAATTGGTTACCAAGATCGGATGCTCATCCTCCCTTCCGTACAAAGAGACTCTCTTTGTGAGTGAGCATGGTGGTGGCTGATAGGTCTTTTTTCCCATTGCTGCAAGGGCTGATGGGAAACATGCCTGCACCATTTTGTGGTCTTGTCTCTTTTCCTGCTCTGTTTAATGCCACACATTCCACAACAGCCATTTTTTTTGACTGGCACTCGCAACACTTTCCCAAAGTTATAAATGTGAAGGGAAGCTAAATCCTTTCCTTGCCCACCATGTACTTCCCTACAGCCTCACCCCAGCCGCAAACTGTGGTGAGGTTTGCTAGGAGTAGGAGAGGGAATTTGTACTATCCACTTGCATGCCTCTTAGTTCTAAAAACAAGATGGCACACCTCCATTTTCATGTGCGATTAGGCATTTTTGTTGTTGTTTAGTCATCTTAGTCATGTTCGACTCTTCGTGACCCTATGCCTTGGAAACTCTCGCTTTCTTTTCAAAGCTTCTCCTTTTTTTATGTACATGGAGGTTTTTTTGGCAAAATACTGGAGTGGTTTGCCAGTTCCTTCTCCAGCTGGATCACATTTAGTCTAAACTCTCGGCTATGACCTGCCCGTCTTGGGTGGCCCTGCATGGCATAGCTCATAGCTTCTCTGAGTTATTCAAGCTCCTTCGCCACGACAAGGTAGTGATCCATGAAGGGGGTGATCAGGCATACCCAGTGCTATTTTCCTAGAAAAAGAGGTGCCAGAACTCACCAAGAACCCTCGTTCTCTTAGAATGGCAATGATGCCCACCTGAGAGGTGCAAGAACTGAGTTCTAGTGAGTTCTGGCTGACAAAAAGCCCTGGGCATACCTGGCTTTAAAGAAATGAGGTTGGCCCATCACAACACGTTTGGCACCCCCTGCGTAAGAAATCTCATCTTCCAGCATTTCATGCAATGAGAATGTTATGGTCTTTCATATGGTTACTGTAACAAACTGAGTTTTACAATCAAGTGTACTTGACAAGAGCAATATCCGGTCTTGGCTGTGCAATGACTATATTGATATCATGCATGTGTCTCCAAACGTGTATGTCTCATTCACAATTCACATTTTTAAAATGTACATCTTAATCAGCCTTTCCCGATCTGGTGTCCTCCAGATGTTTTGGACTGCAACCATGCTGGGTGTTGCTGTTCAAAACATGTGGAGAGACCAAGTTAGAGAGATCAAAATCTTAGCTGGAAAATCTAAAAACTTGGAAGGTATGAACTGCCCTGAGTGAGCCACATGCAGGACAGTTCCAACAGGAAGGAGAAACTGTTGCCTGACCCACCATATGTTGCCTGAATCCAGGAGAGATGATGCAGGCATTGTCTCCCACCACCCTTGTAATGTTTCCAGGCCTGTGTGTGCTGCAGCTATTCCCACAAGGAAAAGGGAGTGGGCAGAAAATAATGCCTGGCGGTGGTGGGGGGCTGCAAATTCCCTGGGAAGGGGACTGCAGCCAGCCCACAGGCCTTATGTTGTGCAGCCCTGGCCTAACGAAAGAAGCAATTCGATCCTCGTATTGCCATCTGTCAAAGCCCAGGCAGCAGATTGTCATGATAACAGATTCAGATGAAAAGTTGTGTAAGATTTTATTACACAATCTCTTGGAAAGTATGTTTGTAGTGGAGTGCTTCCAGAAGAACTCAGCTTTAGCAGATGTGAGATTATACAGAGAATCCCGCTATCAGAGATCACTCAATGTGAGCATTTAACTTATCTTTAAGGAGTGCGGTATGAGTCTTATGGTACTGGGTACTGCATTAAGCCTTGGAACAGAATTATCTTGTTCCCAGGCAGCTTTATTAGCTACCCCCTGCATTAAGACACCAGATTCTATTATAAGAAGAAGGAACAATCCTGAAGGAATAACAATGTTTTTACCACTATCATTGCATAAAAAGCATGAGCTGGGTTTTGTTACATGCTCAGAATTGGAAAATAGTTTCCTTCTGGGCTAGTACAAGTACCAGTTTTTAAGTTTGGGGTTCTTTTTTTTTAAGGTGTGAGCTATTTCCCCCCTGCAACATGTTGTTGTTGTTGTTTAGTCGTTTAGTCGTGTCCGACTCTTCGTGACCCCATGGACCATAGCACGCCAGGCACTCCTGTCTTGCACTGCCTCCCGCAGTTTGGTCAAACTCATGTTCGTAGCTTCAAGAACACTGTCCAACCATCTTGTCCTCTGTCGTCCCCTTCTCCTAGTGCCCTCAATCTTTCCCAACATCAGGGTCTTTTCCAAGGATTCTTCTCTTCTCATGAGGTGGCCAAAGTATTGGAGCCTCAGCTTCACGATCTGTCCTTCCAGGGAGCACTCAGGGCTGATTTCCTTAAGAATGGATAGGTTTGATCTTCTTGCAGTCCATGGGACTCTCAAGAGTCTCCTCCAGCACCATAATTCAAAAGCATCAATTCTTCGACGATCAGCCTTCTTTATGGTCCAGCTCTCACTTCCATACATCACTACTGGGAAAACCATAGCTTTAACTATACGGACCTTTGTCGGCAAAGTGATGTCTCTGCTTTTTAAGATGCTGTCTAGGTTTGTCATTGCTTTTCTCCCAAGAAGCAGGCGTCTTTTAATTTCGTGACTGCTGTCACCATCTGCAGTGATCAAGGAGCCCAAGAAAGTAAAATCTCTCACTGCCTCCATTTCTTCCCCTTCTATTTGCCAGGAGGTGATGGGACCAGTGGCCATGATCTTGGTTTTTTTGATGTTGAGCTTCAGACCATATTTTGCGCTCTCCTCTTTCACCCTCATTAAAAGGTTCTTTAATTCCTCCTCGCTTTCTGCCATCAAGGTTGTGTCATCTGCATATCTGAGGTTGTTGATATTTCTTCCGGCAATCTTAATTCCAGCTTGGGATTCATCTAGTCCAGCCTTTCGCATGATGAATTCTGCATATAAGTTAAATAAGCAGGGAGACAATATACAACCTTGTCGTACTCCTTTCCCAATTTTGAACCACTCAGTTGTTCCATATCCAGTTCTAACTGTAGCTTCTCCCCTGCAACATATACAGTAGCAATTCATATTCAGTTCTAAGTCTGAGCTCTGGGGATGCTATGAATCTTCATGATTTCCACTTCCAGTGCAAAGGCAGCCAGCATGCACTACCCGATGCATACAAAAGCACCAGGTGTGAAAATATAATTGTCAGCTCTATGGGGATGGAATATGCAGTGAATGCTTAAAAACATACAGTTAGGTCAATAATTGATAATATATATGTGGTGTGCAATACTGATTTTGTGTAGATATGCATTATGGTGCCTCTGTGCATTTGAATGTGGAATGTGATGTGCACCTAAGCCATTGTGGAGAATTATCACGTAATTTCTTTTTAAGGATGAGAGTGCCACACGAGCATTTATGTTAATATAAATGAGCTCTCATTGCTCTGTCCCAGCTTCTGCCAACCTAGCAGTTCGAAAGCACACCAGTGCAAGTAGATAAATAGGTACTGTTGCAGCGGGAAGGTGAACAGCATTTCTGTGTTCTCTGGTTTCGGTCAAAGTGTTCCGTTGCACCAAAAGCAGTTTAGTCCTACTGGCCACATGGCCTGGAAAGCTGTCTGTGGACAAATCTTGGCTCCCTCAGCCTGAAGCAAGATGAGTGCCGCACCCCATAGCTGCCTTTGACTGGACTTAACCAGTGGTCTTTTACCTTTACCTTTTAATACAGGTATATGAGTTTAAAAATCTACCTTTCTCTGAAATTGTCTCTGTTCCCAGTGTTGATGTGTTTTGAGATCATGCATTATCTGATGAGGTGCTAGCCTTGAGATCATAGCTGCCAAGTTTTCCCTTTTCTCGCGAGGAAGCCTATTCAGCATAAGGGAAAATCCCTTTAAAAAAGGGATAAGTTGGCAGCTATGCTTGAGATTCATTCTCATAGAAACCTCTCCTCATTTTGGGAATAACAGAACAGGATAATCCTAAACTAAGCAAATGGAAAAAGTGGAACACTCTTAAAATCACACATGAATGCTAATTCCATGAAAACTGTTTTGGTGCTTAGATTGCTTTGTAGTGGATTAGAAGCAATGGAAACCTTTCTCTTCCTTGCTTTCACTATTTGGTGCTGATTCTATCTGCTAGGGAAGATTCTGCGATCCAAGAGATTCTCTGCAGCTGTGACAGTTGGGTGACTTGCATTCCCCAGGAATGTAGCTGTTGTGGAGGGAGTCTTCCCCAGAATTCCAACAAAGAAACCCACATGTCCACTTATTCAGTTAAGGCTGCCAAGCATCTTATGCCAGTGTGCGAAAGGGAAATAAAGGGGTGGATTTCACACATTCCAAACTGGAACCCTCCATTCACACATGACTAACCAGCGAGGTGTAGGTTTTCTGTGGGTGATCTGTGCTTGTGTCATACCATAATCTTGATCATGCAGGTTAATATATATCAAACAGAGATGGGAAATTTTTCAGATGTTCTTGGACTCCAGTTCCCATTGACCCCAAACAACATAGCCAATGGTCAGGGATGATGGGAACTGGAGACTAACAACACCCAGAGGGCCAGATGTTCTCCAGCCCTGATGGAAAAGTCTAATTTGTGGAGGATCTTGGATTGATGAGCTTTATGCATGTCTTCTGAGCCCATTCCAGTCCTGACATTCTCTTACTTCCTCTTAATCCATTAGACTTTGCCAGGCCAAGGTGTCTAACTGAGAATGGTTTCTTATAGCAACTGCTTACCATGCTTTTCCATTTCCACCCCCCCCCCAGTATTCTTATTCCTATAATTTCTTGGGCTCTGCTTTCATTGCTAACTTGGCAGCCAAGGCTGATGCAAGCTGTAATGCTGAAGATTTGTGAGATCCTCTCCAGAGATAAATGAATTTTTCAGTTCAACAAAACAAAGTCTGTAATTCAAGTTCAACAGTATTTCTTTCCCAAGGGTGATTTTAGCCATGGATTAATTGTTTCTGTTTTTGTAAACAGTCAACAGAAGTCAAAGGGATCTGCTTGTGCCAGTGGGAGGTGAATTTTCTAAACTAAGCCTTTGATGAGAAAGATAAATGTTACATTGGTTATTTATTTATTTATTTGTTGCTACTTCTACATCAAAGCTTTTACCAGCAAGCAAGATGGTGATATAGTTAAACTAAAATTTAAAAACCCAGTGTTTGTAATCCAGAGCACAATTTTCAGTATTAAAGAAAAAAAGAACATAGAAAATTCAAAAGTGATTTACAATAGTCACACATAAAACCACACAGTAAAAAAAAAAAAAAAAACATTGGGTGGGGGCAGAGATCAGATTACTGTTATGGAAAGAGTAGAATAGGTTTTAGGAGACACTCAAAGGTTGCAACCAGGGCTGACCAAAGACATTTTGCTGCCTGAGGCAAACCATAAAATGGTGCTCCTCTTTGTTGAGTATTCACTGTTGAGTGAATACCATGGAATACCAGGCTCAGGGACTAAATGCAGTCCTCCAGGTCTCTCTGTCTGGGATCAGGCTACCCCTCTCCTGTTTTGCACCCTCCTGGAGTGTTTTTGACTGACTGAAATGTGTATTTGTATGGAGAGAATGTACTGGGGATGGTGGAAGAGAACTTATCTCACCCCCTTCCTTATTCCCTCTACACGCCTGCCCCCACCAAAGCCTCCTCTTTCCATTCCACCAAGCAACTTCTCCCTTGCCTTTGAGTCATGGCTAACTGGAGACGGAAGCCGCTCTCTTGCAAAGCTGAGAGGCTGCCTGTCAGGAGGCAGCTAGACATGTAGCATGCTACGTGAGCGAGATTCTGTGGGTTAGTGGTTTGATAGTGGCAACGGAGAAGGAAAAAATGGGGAGAGGCGGGAAAGAGATGTCTCCTCTTGCCTGGTGCAGTTTCTTCATATTTGCACATCCATTCAGTTAAGTGCTCATTTTCCCAGTTCCCAGAATGCACTCCTACAAGAGGCAGGAATGGCCATCAAGGTGGGTGGCTTAAAAAAGAGAGAGGATTGGAAAAATTCAGGGAAGGCTACCAAGGCCTGCTAACATTGATGGCAATGTTCTATCTCTGCTGGAAATTACAGGAAGGGAGAGTGTTGTTGTGTCTGGGTTCTGCTTGCTGGTTTCCCACAAGCATCTGGTTGGCCACTGTGAGAACAGGATGCTGGACTAGAAGGACATTTGCGTGTGGAGACCTTTTAACCAGCCCGAGGAATAAATTCAGACAGGACTCAAATATTTGGTTTGGTTTTGGGCAGAATTTAGGCCACAACATTATTGATTACAAATGAAGTGAGTGGTTGCATAGGCTCTGGTTCGACTAGCTAGCTAGGCAGCGTTGACTCTGGGCACCAAACATAGGTCAGTGGGACAGTGGCAAGCAGGGGGACAGTGGCAAGCAGGGGGGTCTGCTAGGCCTCCACCCAGATAAGCCCTGGACTCAGGCTCAGGGCACAACCCTGCACGGGGAGACCAACCATGGGTCTGTGGATTCCTTCTTAAAGGAATACCCAACGCTTAGGGATGGCTAGGCATCCCGCCACCCCTATCCACCTGAACACGAGCCTATCCGCAACCTTACAAGTTGTGACAATTTGCTACACGGCAGGCAAAACCCAAATGGCACCAGCCAATCAGCCAAGTGGGAGAAGTTCCTGCAGTGCCCCTGTCCCAAAGACAGGTGACACACGACGGCATAGCAAGGTCAAGCACAAGCCTTAAATATAGGGAGAGGTGGGTGGGTGTTCCGATGCCCTGAGCCCCAAAGAGGAAGCTCAGGGACACGTGCATCAGCTTAAGTAGTGTCCCTTCGATCGCTTTGACTGGCGTCCCGTTAGCCCAATTGCTCCCAAGATCGAGGGGCCTCCAATAGGGTGTTGTGGTCGCTCCAATGTTCTCACCCACAACACTGGGCCTGATTGCCAGGTCCCACTGCAACACATGCCCTCTTGTTAGGGAGGACCCGATTTGCCTGATTCAGCAGGCGCCTATGTTTTCTTTTAGGACTAGATCAAAGTTTGGCTACTATATGCCCTCTCCACTTAATCATAATCATAAATGTTCTACTTCTTACAAGTCATTTCATTTCTATACCATTTTATATATTTAAGAGAGATCTCAAAGCGGTTTACAACACAGTAAAACATCAAATAAAACAATCCCAGCATAAAACATTACTGAAGAAAGTAAAATGTAAAGCGTACATTCAAAGCAACATAATTAAGATCGTTATTTCAGTTTCCTATTAAAGATTTCAAAATAAAACATTACAAAGGAGATCAACTACAGAGAGCACATTTAGTGCAGCCAAGTTAACAAAAAAAAACCCAACACGTTTTAATAGTTCTAAAGAAAACATTACTAAATGAAGTCAAATATAAAATGCACATTTAAACAGCATAATTAGGAAGAGAATAAAATATTATCATATCTGCGGCTGTTGCTGCCAGTCCTACCAGTTCACGGCTGGCGGCAGCTGAGAAAGCTCCGGCTCGATCACCTGAGTCTGCACTAAGAGACAACCTTTGTCGCTAGAGTCAGTCGTTCTGCCCTCCTAGGCCAGGTGGGAAAAGGCTTGCACAGGACTGACAGCCAAGATTGTCTCCATGGAATGCATTCACCCACTGTATTCTTAAAGTTAAGCTGAAAAGCAAGATAAAATATAAATATTCTAATAAATCCATGTTTAACACTGAACAATAGATTTAAATCTTTATTATTCTGCTGCGCTGGCACCTAATGGTAAAGTTTATATTGAGTTTCAAAGAAGCTGAAATCTTCCAAGGAGGTCCACTTTAATCTAGTAACGCACAGGGCACTGCAAGAATTGTTTTAAATGAGACTAGGCAGCTAATTAAAGATGTTTTAGTTGATTAACCTTCTGCCATTTAACTGATTAATTGATTAATCAATGAAAATGTTATTTAATTAGTCTACTTATCAAATGCAAAGGGTTTTGTGCCTGCCCATGTACATTTACGTGAAAGTAAGTCTTGCTGAATGCAGCTTGCAACTCCAGTTCTGCTTAGAGGAACTGCTTGGCTTTAACATAGCAAACTCCGTTCTTGCCACTTCCTCCGCTTGCCAAACCGCAAGCGAAGAGGAAACTGCTTGGATCAGAGATCACAGAATCATAGAACTGTAGAGTTGGAAAGAGACCATGAGGATCATCTAGTCCAACCCGCTGCAATGCAGGAATCTTTTTGATGAGGTCTTAGATTGCAAAGTGGGCAGCAGCGGGGATCATCTTCTTCTTTCTTCTTTGGCGATCACTCGTAGCCGAGTAAGATTGTCTTCCATAAACACGATTTTAACAATGGGTCCGTAAGTGACTGTGGAGGCCAATTCTGGACCCACATGTCCTTCCGCAGTGGGGACATTGGTTGCCAGGCGGGAGCTGATCACAGTGTGGATTTGCCAAGCGTGCCTTCCTCTTGGCACGTTTCTCCCTTGCGTCCTGAGATCGAGTTTCTTCAATGCCCATGACACCTTTCGTAAAGGCTGTTCTCCAACTGGAGCGCTCGCAGGCCAGTGTTTCCCAGTTGTCAGTGTTTATACTACATTTTTAAAGATTTGCCTTGAGACAGTCTTTGAACCTCTTTTGTTGATGACCAGTCCAACGAAACTGATGTTGAAGAATCATTGCTTCGACACTGGTGATCTTTGCTTCTTCCAGTACACTGATATTAGTTCGCCTGTCTTCCCAAGTGATGTGTAAAAAAAAAAAAAAAAGTGGGCGGCAGCAGGGATAGCAAAAGACCAGCCTTGTAATCAAGTATTTCCTGCTCAAAGTGGGGGATTTGGTAGGTAGGCAGGCTGGCCCATCTCACAATCAGCTGAGCAAATACAACAGCACAATATGTTGCTCTTTTGATGGCTTCTCTGTGTTCTGTTGTCACCAGTCTTTCTTGTGGCACAAGAGAAACTAATCTAACAGGCTCCATACCATGGGAAGTATATAATTTAACCGACGGGAATAGAAGGTTCATGGACAAATAGCAGGTTTAAGTGTAGGGGTCCCCCCCCCAATTGCACAATAATTACAAAGGGGCAGTCACTGAAACTGTTCTGTTGGAAGCTAGGCAGGCATTTAGCTAAGCACTATGGGAATTCTCTTGTGAGTACAGATTTGATTCAGTTCATATGTGAAGGCAAACTTACTGCCCAAAACAATATCGGGGTAAAATCAATGCCATACTTTGAATTCGCTCTTCTCTGAATTTGGAAATGCAGCACTCTAGCCAAGCAATGTCTACATAAATACATATGCATTAAAATCCATAAATTAGTGACAATAACATACAAAATGTGTTATTTTAGACAAAATTAATTTGCAAAAAATGTGCATATGAAGCAAAACTGCATACCAACAAATGTATATTAGGAAAAATTCACATTGAAATGCTGAATTTTCATTAGGTTTTTTTTTAAAAAAAATATAATCACAAACTTATTTGAAAATGTGGAGAACTGAATTTAAGATTGGAAAAAATGAGCAACTGAAAGAAATGAAAATGGACAGATTTGCCCATCCTTAGTTGTGAGCGAGACTGTTTATGGGTTTGAAAATTACTTTGTCACTATTCCACAGAATTCACATTTCTGGTTTTTCTGGTTAAGATAACAGATTCCCTGTGCACTTAATTTTGTGGCCATCAGCTGCAGTCTTGGGCTAATTTTAGGGCTTACTGTTACAGCTATGCAGCCATGGGCTGAGAGGAAGGTTAGAATCAGACTGTGTGAATAGGCTGCAAGCCTCAGACACAGGCATCCCCAAACTCGGCCCTCCAGATGTTGTTGGACTACAACTCCCATCATCCCTAGCTAACAGGACCAGTGGTCAGGGATGATGGGAATTGTAGTCCCAAAACATCTGGAGGGCCGAGTTTGGGGATGCCTGCTCAAACACATGCCTGGGGCTTGGCAACAAAATTGCAGTTTTTTCCCAATATTCAATATCCCTCCCCTTTAGAACCCCAAACAGGCCACCCGGAATTATTGTAACTGAGAACCACAGGAAATGCACCCACATGGGCACTAGATGTGCCTGGAATGTTAGAAATAATCACATAAACGCCACAAAAGCAAAGAAAGAAAACCAGGAGAGAAGCCTTCAATGCAAGCAGGGATCAAAGGCGTCTGTTCTTTGTATGAATCTACAGGGGTTCATTCACTACACTTCAAGTCTTTTATGGGCTGCTCAAAAGATATCGATTATATACAAATGTGGGCACTGAGCAGAACGAATGATTTGCTGTAGTGAGAAATTAATTGAACAAGCCCATTTCAGACGATGGGATTAAGCTCTCAGCAGCAGCCTATTACCAACACCACCAGAACTACCCAGCCGCAATTAAGTTGTGGCGCCTGCCACTCCATCGCATGTTCTGTCACACTTTAATCCAGCAATTAAGGGTTTTCTTGGCCATAGCTTGGTGCGAGTGGTGCATTCCAGTACCAAAATTGTCCTATAAAGACATTCAGAAATGGAATGGACAGGGGATTTTATTTCAAAGATGTCAAAGCAGTATTGCTATGGCCATGACAGCAGCACATTTAATTTTGGAAAGGGTTGGGAAAGTTTTTTTTTTTTAAAGAAAAAGTATCATAAAATGCCAAGATATAAATCAGTGGGATGACCACACAAAGATTATTGTATACAGTATTGGCCCCTTAAAAGGGGGGGGGGATAGAAATGAATTGGAAAAATGACAAAATGAGCTTGGGAATAGGGGAAAAGTATTGGGGGCATTTTAGTTTAGAAAACAATGACTAATATAGTTTTCTAGATGCATGAACATTGTAGAGAGAAAGACTCCCCTCCCTCTTTCATAATACCTGGCCCATAGGACACTCAATTAATTCAGGCACTTTTTCACACAGTGAAGAATTAATGACATATGGAATTAATGACGTGTGGAATTCACTGCAGTAGGATTTGGTGAGAACTACTAGCTTAGCCCATTGGGATGAGAGAAATTCAAAGGACCCATCAAAGACTCTTGTGTGCTTTCAGTATGAAGCTAGATGAGACTGGCCTGGTAGTCACATGAAATAAAGGTGATTGACAGTGACAGTCAGATGAAACCTCCATGTACAGAGGCAGTCTACCTCTGAAGAAAATATACATTAGATAATGACTAGCACTTCCATACATTGCTTGTGAGTAGTGGCTCTTGCTGGAAATGGAATGCTAGACTACGTAGAATTTGGTGTGATCCAACAAGATAATTCTTATGTGAACAAAACAAAAGGGTGGGGGAGAAGTATATCTCAGATGTTGGAAAAAGGATTAAGGGGTTGGTAATTTGATGATGATCCCTGTTTTCCTCCTCCCCTTTCTTTCTTTCTTTCTTTCTTTCTTTCTTTCTTTCCCACAAAGCGAAGACACCTGAGTCTGTTGGCAAGTATATCATTTTGAGTTTGCTGTAGTTTCCTTAGGAGCTCTGCCCTGCAAGGTATCTGAATGCTGACCTGCAGGGATGGCAGGAGGGGCCTGCCTCACCAGCCTGTTACTTGCCAGGAACATGCTGGTGAAGTAGCACACAGCTGGATTGAACCCTCCTCTCATTAGCTGATGAACCCTCAATCCTGCTGGATGCAGGAGATTGCTTTACCAGGGTGCTCCCCTGCTCCCCATCTATCAGCTAATGTCACCCAGTGACATCAGTTGAAAGACTAGTGGGCATGTTTTGGCAGAAATGGCCTTGTGTGTCAACTTGGACCCCCTGGCAAACCAAGATTGGCCCATGGATGGGAAGTTTCCCACCCGTGTGCTGTAAGAAATTACTGATTTTAGCCAGGAGCATTTTACGCTGATGGAAATATGTTGACAGTGGAGGTTCTGTTGAAATAAACTA
Source organism: Zootoca vivipara (assembly GCF_965207765.1). Lineage (NCBI taxonomy): Eukaryota > Metazoa > Chordata > Lepidosauria > Squamata > Lacertidae > Zootoca > Zootoca vivipara. The sequence goes on along the minus strand of NC_142582.1, from coordinate 70,006,929 downwards.
TTGTATTTGAAAACTTTTTACATTAAAAAAGTGGCTTAGCAAGTGTTCTTCTACATTTTACAGTAAGCTGAAACGTGTAGGGCTAACATAATAATAAGCATTTATCGTTTACAGCATCTCTATTCTTGCTACTCTTCCTGTAATTGTTTTTACATGCAAACATAACCTGCTAAGTCAAAAATCCAAGTTCCTCCTGCATGTGAGAAATGGCCCTGAGCTGTTAGGTATACTATACAAATTTTGTAAGAGTTTTGATTATTATATATAGGTATCAATGTAGATGAGCACTAAGGATCCCTGGCGCGAGTGATTCTGTGCACATGGCAGCTCTTGGTCTGATTCTTTGCTCTTAATATTCACCTCCATTGGCACTTCTTATTTCATTTTATTTTTCTTTAGCAAATTGACTTTATTTGTCAATTGATTTCACTACCCATTACACTTTAGTTTGCTTTTATTTCCCAAGAGCCATTAGCTTGTGGCATTAAAACCCAGGGAGCGTGGGTAAAGCAGAGGAACAAAATAAGTTAGAGGAGCTGGATTTGTTTTGCCTAAGGGTTGTGTCAAGAGTTATGGCTCTGGGATGGTGAGGTAATACAGTGCCTCTTTGGATAAATAGGTCTTATCTCCCACAATATGTCACTTGAGTTCCCTGGTGATTTATAAAGCCGGCAACGGTATTATGTTACCGAAGGAACAAATATCAATCACATACAGCATGCAGTTAAAGCAACAGCGCTCATTCAGATTTGTTTTCTTGCATCCACACAGCAGTGTATATTCTTGTCGTAGTGTTCATTCATAGAGTACGCCAGTGTTTCTTTTGTTATGATCTATTAAGCACAATTGCAAGACATTGCTAGAAGAAATGGTGGTGTCTTGAAATTCCGAAAAGAAAAGGATGGGCTAAAATTAATGAAAGGGATATTTCCTTATTCTGTGAATGTAGGTTCTACCCCGGAGAAATAACATTCACACAACGGAAATGCAGCTATGACATTCTAATGCATGTTTGAGTGAAAGTACTGATAAATCACTGGAGTGAATAAATTTTAGACCCCTGTGCAAGTCCACATTAATTATGAGTTCTTGTCCCACTGCCCTTTTGTAACCAACTTGTTGCTTTAGTTGATACTATCCTGTCAAAACTCCAACATTTTAGGGTTAATGTAGAGTAAGCCGAGGCATCACTGGGGCCAGACTTAAGAGGTGCACATTCAGGGCCCCACACAGCACCCAGGCAGCCAAGCAGGGGCTGCAGCTTTCCTTTAAATATGAGGTGACAAAGGGTTGTGCTGCCTTGTCCACCACTGCCACTTCTCCTCATTTTCTCACCCACCATGCTTCCTTCACAATCAATTTTTTTTAAAAATAATTTTTATTAGTTTTACAGGTTACAGAAAGAAAAAATATAAGAAAGATACTTACATAAACAAATTTTCCATCTTCTTTCCACCCCCCTCCCATGGGGGAGAATCCCATGCAGACGAACAATCAATTTTAACTCATTTTAAAATGTGATTTTCTAGCTGCCTTTGCCAAAATGGCATAATTCCAAGCACAATTCGAAGTGACCTTTAACGCCCTAAACGGCCTCAGCCCAGTACATCTGAAGGAGCATCTCCATCCCCATCGTTCAGCCCGGACACTGAGGACCTCCTCCAAGGGTCTTCTGCTGGTTCTGTCACTGCGAGAAGTGAAGTGACAGGGAACCAGGCAGAGGGCCTTCTCGGTAGTGGCGCCCACCCTGTGGAACGCCCTCCCATCAGATGTCAAGGAAATAAACAACTATCTGACTTTTAGAAGATATCTGAAGGCAGCCCTCTTTAGGGAAGTTCTTAATGTTTGATGTTTTATCATGTTTTTAATATTCTGTTGGGAGCCGCCCAGAGTGGCTGGGGAAACCCAGCCAGATGGGTGGGGTATAAATATTATTATTATTATTATTATTATTATTATTATTATTACTACTACTACTACTACAGTGCAGGCAGTTTTCTGGGCCACCTTACCCAGAATGCCCTACTCTAAAGAAGGACTGCCTTCCTCAGAGTGAGGGGCAGTGCAGGCTTTTAAGCTCTGTTTTGTGATGTGCATCTACACATGCTCTCCCTGTACGCAATGCCTCCTCTCCAAGATGAAGAAAGTGTTGTCCCCACTGCATACTCCACAGTATAGGCAAACTCAGCTCCACAGGACTATCTGTAATGTGATGTCTACAAAGCCAGCAGACAAAGCAAGGCAGGCCAAGGGGGGACGTGATGGATGAAAGCAACCTCATACTAGCACCATGCGTCAACTCTACACTACCGTATTTTCCACAGAGCTATTGCTTAGTAGGGTATGTGTCTTATTGCAGGGCTTTTCAGGGACAGGCTGACTGGTGGAATAAAAAAAGAGAGATGAAGAACTACAGGCAAGCTTCGCACTGAAACCTTGGCCTGGTTGAAAAGAGGAGTTTATTCACTTTTGCATAGCAGGGTAGCTCCAGAAGGAGTTAGGGTCAACTGGGGCTAGTTCCCTGATCTGTGCAATGGGAAAAGAGCTGAGCATGTTTTCAATTTCTTTATCTTTACTATGACAAAAATAAAATAACTACGTGATAAGAAGTACTAGCAACAATTTTCTTGGTCAGCTCTCAAATCTTTTGCTGAAAATATTTATCTCCAAATAGGAATAAATATGCATTTCTAGCATAGATTAGTTGTTTGCCCAAAACACCTACAAGGCTTCAGCCCTAAACATACTTACCAGGGAATAAGCCCCACTGATTGTTGAGGGACTGACTTCTCTGATGAAGCATGAATAGGGTTTCGCTGCCTTTGTAGTTAACTGACAGAACAATCCAAATGCCTTTGCATTGGTCTGGGTTGTTGTTGTTGTTGTTGACACAGCTTGCAGAGTCACTTTGTTGGTGCAAAACTCCCCTTTCCATCCACCAAATATGTGGTTGGGAAGAAGTGCTGCTGGCAGGATCTCTGCCACTGGGAAAGACCCGATTCCTGGGGCTGAGGCAGGGCTAAGGCAGAACAGGATCCATTGGATCCCAAGCCAGCCCTGCTGCCATCATGGACAGCATTGGGCCCAATCCATGCCCCCCCTTGCACCTCCCGTCCTAGCTGCCATGTGTGGCAGAGGTATGGAAGCAGCAGTGGGCTTGTTGTGCTATAAAGCCCCACTGGGCTGGGCTTAAAACTCATCCCTAAACTAAAGGAATGCATTACAGTGTGAAGCTGTTTAATGGAAATAGAAAGGCTGCATCCTACCCACAGTTGAAAACAGTGGGATTTACTTCTGCATAGAGAGGCGTAGGGATCTAAGTGAAGTCCACATTGCCATAACCTGTGTAAGCAGTAGGGCATCAGTTAAATTGGGCTGCTATGCGGCAGCATAATGTTTGTGACTGAAAAGCCCCCAAACCAGGGAGCCAGCGTTGCCTTGCAATTCATTTTGGTAAACTACAAATAACTGTAGTAGAATCATGAGATTTGGGGTGATATGGTGAACCCCACCAGTTAACACTTTGCCTCTTCAGCAGGCATTTGCCAACACCATTGGAGAATGAAGTGACTGAATGGAGAGAAATGTGTAACAGAAGAAGTGGTGAGAACCTTTGCAACACAACTTGACAGCTCTGGAAAGAACCTATTACCTTAATACAGGGAAAGATGCTCATAGATGCCTGAGAGCTTGAGAGGAAGAATTTAAATTTTCTCTAGCTTTTTCTTCTCTCCTCTTTTTATAACTGTGCCTTGCATAACGTGCAGTACTGCATGATCACAAAGAGAAAGGCTTTGGGACTATGTATTTACTGTTATTTCTTTATTTAAATATGCCTATGCCTTGCCCTTAAGAGGTAATACTTTCTGGCAGTTAACAATAAAACCAATTAAAGCAATCAACATTACTTAAAACAGTAGAAGTAAAAAGACAGCATTTTAAAAGCATTTCATCAGCAGATTTAAATTCAAATCCAAATTATGTTTTCCAAAGCCTGGAGAAAGTAAAATATATTTTTTCCAGCACAAGAATGACGTACGGGTAGATAAGGGTGAAACTCCCTGAGATGAGTATTCCTTAGGAAGGGGCATTGGTACCCAAAGCATCTCTCGCTGCTTGTAACCTGCCAAAGAGCACTTTGTCCTTGCTTAGGGTGCCATAGTCTACTCCTGTACCCCCTTGGTTTTCCTTTTGAAGTGCCATGGAACTGGCAACGGAATTGGGCAAGCAAGCAGACACTCCTGAGGATCACATAACAGTGGAGGAATGTTCCCCCATCAGCCACCCCCTGTAGGCAACCTACATCAGCCACCACCATGGTTGCTCACAGAGAGAAGCTCTTTGCCCCTCTCTTCTGTGCAGAATGGAAAGGAGGGTGGGTGTCCAATCCCAGCATCAATTGGAAATTGGGCATGTTTAAGATAGTGTGTCCAATGTAGGATAGGGCAAGATACAGCTGTACCTTGGAAGTCTAATGGAATGTGCTCTGGAAGTCCGTTCGACTTCCAAAACGTTCAGAAACCCAAGCGCAGCTTCTGATTGGCTGTAGGAAGCTCCTGCAGTCAATCGGAAGCTGCGGAAGCCCCGTCGGATGTACGCCTTCCAAAAATAGTTCACAAACCAGAACACTCACTTCCGGTTTTGCAACGTTTGGAAGCCAAAAAGTTCAAGAACTAAGCTGTTTGAAAACCAAGGTACGACTGCATTGGAAATAGGAACTGAGCAGGAAGAAAGAACCTCCTCTCATACCTTATGGATTCTTGGGAAGATATTTATTGAGGGCTTTTGTGGATGCCATCATAGGCATACTAAAAGGCAACCTTGCACCTGCATATGCCACGCTGGTAATCGCTAGTTTAATGAGCGGGCTCAAGTTTCAATTGATTTAAGTCAACAAGCATAATTTCAATGGAGAGGAAGAACACACACACACACACACACACACACACACACACACACACCCTTACAAGAAGTCATGTGCCTAATAAAAGCTGTATCACCTGACAATTCTTTGATCAGGCAGTATAATTATATGAGTTCTGAGTTTGAGTACTTCTCATGATGATCCAGAATATTGCTCTGGCCAGTTTCTTCATGCTTTCAGCTTAAACCTGTTGTTGGTAACTGCTGCATAAGAGCTACAAGTAAGCGAGAAAGTTTAGATCGGAGCCAAGGGGAATCAGCATAAATCTTGCAGATGGGTATTTCCTGCTGCAATCTGCAAAACTAAACACTCTAGGCAAGCCGATTGTACTAAAAGAAAAATGAAAAACCATATCAAAATTTTATGTTCAGCAGTGCAGGATTCTGACTAAATTGTATGTTTATGATCTTGTTAAATATCGTTTCCCAGCTTACTCCATTCCCAAGGTTGTTTGAATCATTATTTCAACCCCCCTAAGAAACTCATGCATATACTTTATTTGTGTCTGCACTTTTAAATCTTTATTTTTGTATTCCCATTCCATTATCCATCTGTACCTTTGATTTAAAAAAAATATTGTGAGCAGTCCTTTTGAAAGAGGGTGGTGGTATTTTATATGCTTGTTTATATAGTACAATGGTCATGACTGGCACCCTCAGACCCACCCACCCACCTTGGCACCTGCTAGGCCCCCCTCCCTATTTTTATTATTATTTTAGAAATTGAGCATTTGCCTTTTGTGGTGGTTGGTTGTAGGGTGGTTGGTTGACGGGGAGTGGCCACTGGGACCATATAACACCCGTCTAAAGGTTCTACACTGGCTCTATATACCTGAAGGAGCATCTCCACCCCCATTGTCCAGCCTGGACACTGAGCTGCAGCTCCAAGGGCCTTCTGGCGGTTCCCTCGCTGCGAGAAGTGGGGAACCAGGATGCCCTCCTATCAGATGTCAAGGAGATAAAGAATTACACAACTTATAGAAGTCATTTGAAGGCAGCCCTATATAGGGAAGTTTTTAATGTTTGACATTTCATTATGTTTTCATATGTGTTGGAAGCCACCCAGGGTGGCTGGGGCAATAATAGTAAAGCAATAATAATAAAACTGTTGTTGTTGCTGCTGCTGCTGCATTATATTTGTTTGTTTGTTTGTTTTTGAGGGAGCTGGACTCTTTTTAGTCCATTTCATTTGTTTGCAGGGAGTACACACAGGCTTTTTGCTTGGCATTTGGGAGGTCCTGACCAATTTTTTCCCTGTAAAATAAGTATTTTGTGGTGCCCATAAAAGTTCCTTTGGACCTCCAGAGTTGCAGGTTGGTGACCCTGATCTATTTTATTAACAACAACAACAACAAATTCTTATTATTATTATTATTTAAATTTTTTATACCACCCTTCATCCAAAGATCTCAGGATGTTTCACAGCATAAAAATACAAGACTACAACACAAAAGACCTCTAATTAGTAGGTTGAATCCAAAGAAATGTGGACAGCAACAGAAGTTGACTTTCCTGCTTCCTCCTCTCCCTGGCAGCCCTAGCAGCCCATGGAAAAGGCTCCCCTCAGGTTTTGAGAACTCTCCTGAATGGGGCAGGCTGTGAGGGAAAGGGGGCTCCCCCAAAATCAGGTGAGGAACCTTTCCCTTGCTGACGTAGTCTCTTTGTGCATTAGACATACATTGTCTTGGGATGTTCAAATTGCTGTACCACATTGATAGCTCAGGCTGAGAAAAGTGACTAATGGCAAAATGATGAAATAATTCCTTGTACAGTATATAAAATTACCCCTTGAATATACAATTAATAACATTTTCCATAATGCTTGGGCAATCGGATGCTCTGTTAAATAAGAATGCTGGATACATTTATGTGTAGTTACAAAAGAAATAGACAGTGACTATGGGTAATCAAAATCTGAATTGCCATACTTTACATAATGAGACTATGTATTAAATAAGTATGGGCATCTAAAGCAGATACAGAACGACCACAGAATTCAGAAAACTGTATATTAGGTGCATAATAATTTGAAATGCTTATAGTGTTACCTTGCCTGAATATGTGTTTCTTTGACATGAAATACTGTATAGTGTGTGTGTGCGCGCGCGCGCGTGCTTGTTTATCTAATCTTCATTGAGATCCAAATTTTAAAAGTCAGTACAAGTTGTGAACTTTTTGCAATCTAAAGTCACAGCTCTGTAAGTGGACTCTGTCATTCACAAATCCCCTTTCAGCAAGAGGGCGAAAAAGCAAAACAAATAATTTCTTGTAAGAATCAGTATGGAATCTCAACCTTCTTCAAAGTACTCTAAAATGAATTCTGAATGGACAAGCACCTGCCCATTAAGCAAAACACTGACTCTGTTTCAGACTTTCATAACCCAGCATTGCATCTTAAAATAACTTGAGAAAATGCATAAGGAAAACAATTTTTTTTCCCCTCGGGGAGGCAGTGAGCACTGAGAGGCAGGAACTCATCATCCCAGTCCTTTTTATACAGAACACAAAGGGCAAAAGAAAATGGGATGAAGCTACCAGGAATGTATTTCCTTTCAGTCAAGTGATATTTAAGAGGCATAAAGTTAGTGAATGAGACTGCACAGGAGCCTTTTAAAAAAATGTTCTGGGGGTCATTCCATTAATTTGAACATGCGGCCTTTTTGTTCCTGCAAGCACTTCAGTGTAAACCACGAGATTTTCCAAAAGAAATTTGCTATGCAGAGACTGAGTATGTGTTTCTACACCAGCCAAAATAGATGGTTTATTGGTCTCTTGGGCTGTCTTATTCTTCCCGAAGAGTAAATCTGCGAAGCTCAAAACTACATCTGTGCCCATCAACATAAAGAAAAAGTATCTGTTTTATTTGTAATCCAAGGCAGCTGTTCTGTACAGATATACACGCATACACACACACACACACCAGGGCTGTTGTTGGCAGTGGGAAGTGCAATGATATTTCCCATTTTATCTCAGTAGTTTTTATGACAACCTTTCAAGACAGATCAGTATTATCCCCATTCTGCAGATGGAAATGAAGGCTGTGTGACTTCCCAGATTCCATTTAGGTTGTTTCCAAAATAAAGCTTCTTCATGCTATGGAAGCATTGCTTTTCTTCAATTAGGTGGAAGTGAGATAATTAAAATGAAGGTTCTACATAGTGCGTTATGTGGCACCAGAAATGGTCAGGAGATGGGGTGGGGGGGTGGGGCTTACCTGATTACCTGTTATCGGAGTCTCTGCAGGTTAGTGGGAGGGGTGGCAGCAGTGAGATTGGATCACTGCAAACACACTGGTTGGAGTGCCAGATGGGCTTCCCCACTGCATTTGCTCCATGTCATCCTCCTCCTCCTACCCCACACTCAAGGGCATCAGCTTGGATGGAACTACACTCCTAAAATTATAAGCAATAAGTGCCAGGAGTCAGGAACAGTCTAGCAACATCGCCCCCCCTCCCCCCAAAATACCCACACCCATTTCCCAAGCGTGTTTTTTAATGTTTGTTTTGTTTGCTTCAATACTGTACAGTGGTACCTTGGTTTACGAACTTAATCCGTTCCGGAAGTCTGTTTTTAAACCAAAACCGTTCTTAAACCGAGGCGTGCTTTCCCTAATAAGGCCTCCTGCCGCCGGTGCCTTTCCACCGTTTGGATTCCGTTCTTAGACCAAGGTAAAGTTCACAAACCAGGACACTACTTCCGGTTTTGCGGAGTTGGTAAACCAAATTGTTTGTAAACAGGACTGTTCTTAAACCGAGGTACCACTGTATATGTATAATGGACGTGAGCAATTGGGAGTGGAAATCTTTGATTGCAGAAATCAATCGCCACCAAGGAACGGAACCAAAGGTTCTGCTCCATATGTCGGATGCGTCTTGCACTCATGGAATGGCTGTTGATGTAAATTTATATACCACTTAATTTTTTAAAAATCTCATTAAAAAAATGCAGCCAAGTCCGCTTCCTGATGATGAGATATACAGGTAAATCACAACTTACGCACATTTAACTTGGGTGCATTCAGCCTTACAGGCTTGGCAAAATGTTTTTAAAAATACAAAGGGGGCAGGCACCCAAGATAAAATCCCTTTGGCAATCCCATCCACCATTGTACCCAGGGTGTTTTAACTTAATGTGATTTTGGCTTTACACACTATCCCCAGAAGGTAACCCTCATGTTAAGTTGAGAGCCACCTACGGTTGTAAACCTATCTTCAGCATTATATGTCCCGCGGTTAGCATTGAGTTTCTAGAAGTCTTGCTTCTTGCATACAGTTATTATCTTCTGCATGACGGATGGTGAAAGACCCTTGTTGTCATACACTGGAACTAATTTCACTTTTGTAACACAACCCACAACATAGCTAGCTCCAAATGGCCTGGGATGGGGTTATCTGAAGGATGACCTTTTGCAGCATGGCCTTGACTGGCAGTCGGTTCCCCAAGTAGCCCCATCGTCAGAGGTTAGGGAGAGGAAGGGCCTTCTCAGAGGTGGCATCCAAATTATGGTCCTTGACACTCCATGGCTATATTTTAGGTGATGTGCAGGATCCATCCTCTTCTCTTGGGCTTTCTACAGTGTTTCCTTTTCCTTTTTTTTTCAGGATTTATGCTGGGCTCTTTTGTTTCTATCTTAGTTGTATTGCTTTTGCTCATCTGATTTTCATTGCTTTTAAGTTGCTTCTTGCTCTATTATTATTGCTGTCTTTATTGTAAAATAAACATAAAATGGTTTGATTGGTGTTGATTGTTAGTCACCTTCAAACCCATGTCCAGCAGTGGGATATAAATATTAGAACCAATAGGCAAATAAAATTAAGTGCATTTCAGACAGCACAGGTGCATTGAAGAAAAGTATAGAAATGACTTTCTATAGTTCCAGAGTTTCAGAAGCTGAAAATCAGGCTCTCTCATGGTAAAATTAAGCTGACCTGTTCCTTTGGCTCAAGGTGAGATAGCCTGGCAATCTTTTTCTTCACTTTCCCCTCTTGTTTCCCCTCCATTCAGCTTTAAGAATGAAGGAGGATTTATATACCTTGACCCAGACACTGATATCTGGAAGACAAGGGTGCCAAGACGGATTATAATATGATTTATATCTTATTGGTGCTATTATAAGACCTTGAATTTAGTAGGATTCTATGCTGCAGTTTGATGAAATATTACTCCTCTACCATGCTACTATTCTTGCCACATAATAATGGAAGCAATATATGTTTTATTATTTTCTTCCTGTAATTATCAAGGTGAACTTAGCCTTAAATCAATGGCACATTAAAGACCAGCTTTTCTGTACGTACAATTTATATAGGTGGTGATTGTTTCTCCCCCCCCCCTTTCTCCATACTTGGTTTTGTTTTCTCTTGTTTTGCCTAGCACAGCTGATATTTGAAAATCACCTGTGATGTAAACAAAACAACCATCCTGTCTAAATCAACATATAGGAGAAAATAAACCTACTTCTATTTATTATTTGTGTTTCACATAAATGTATACTTGCATAAGTGTAGAAAACCATTTTTTTTTGTCCTATCTTCCCCCAAAATTGCAGTAGATTTTAGGTTTCTTCCACTGGAGTATCAAGGGGAGTAGGTCACTTGGATTTGATTCTTTCTCGGTTGGGATGGGGAGTTACCCAAAGGCTGGCCATGGATCAGAAAGAGCACATCATTCTAAAATCCTGGGAGCTCCCCAAAGTCAGGCCCTATATGCTGGGCTCAGGAGGTGGAATGCTAGTTGAACAGATTTCATTCCAGTGAACGTGCCCACTGATAGCTGGGTTCTACTTCTCCTGTTGGAGTGGTATGCCTCTAAAATACAAGTTGCTAGAAATTGCAGGTGTGGAGACTGCTGCTGCCCTCCAGGTCAGTTTGTGGGCATCCCGTGGACATTTAGTTGGCCATTGTGAGAGCAAGATGCTGGAATAGATGTGACTTTGGCATGATGCAGTGGACTCTTCTTAGGTTCTTAAGAGAAAAGGAAAGTTTTTTTCTGATTTCTCTGCTCCTTGCAGGTCTCACTTTTTGTCGTCTTCTATCAGCAGAAGTGGTCACTGCATCAAAGCCATCATGTGAGCACAGTGACATCACTTGGATTCCAGCCAGGGTTAACATAGCTCATTTAACTTATGTCAAAGCCTAGAGTCTTTGCAGAGTTCCACAAGCCAGGTGCTGGATTTTCTGTGGCCCTCCTGAATTTAAAAGAAAACCAACTCCTGGAATTTCAAGGGATGAGGTTATACCAAGATTTTTTTTTTTAGTGGCTAATATGGCCCATTCCTAATCATTGTATCATATAGTATAATTTTGTAGAGCATCCAGTCTTTTCAGACACTGTGATATAGATGATTGTAATGAAATACATTTTTGTTATGTTTCTTTAGATTATAGATGAAGAAGAGACACAGTTCATGAGTAATTGTCCTGTGGCTGTTACTGAGAGTACACCGAGGAGAAGGACCCGCATTCAGGTCTTTTGGACGGCGCCTTCTTTGGGCACAGGCTGTGTGATTTTGAAGTAAGTAAGTTTATGGTTTAAACCAGGGGTGTCAAACTCAAATTCATCGGGGGCCGCATCAGCAGTTTGGTCACCCTCAAAGGGCCGGTTGTATCTGTAGGACTATGTGTCCACTCTTTATTATCATAAATTATTGTCACTGCATTCAATTATTACTGTTTTTTTTGTAATAATGTAAGTAATAACTACCTCTGAAAGCAGAAACATAGTCAGAATAATGGCAAGTAGATATTCAAATGTACAATTATTGTACAATTTATTGAAAAATGATTTTTGGTAACTGCACTGGGTGGTGGAGGCTCACTAGGGTTTCATGCAGGAGCTTTGCAGAGCTACTGGTACCTGGAGATGCTGGGGTCCTTCTGCATGCAGGACAGATGTTCTGCCAGTGAGCCACCACCCTTCACCAAAGGGACTGGCTGAGGTTGACTCACTGGAGCTGCTCTCCTGGTTCCAGGGCTTAAGGGCCAGAAGTATAAAGCAGCATCCTATGTTTCTGAGGAGAGGGAGAGGGAGGGGAGGGGAGGGAGGGAGGAAGGAAGGAAGGAAGAAAAGAGGGAGTGGGAGGGAGAGAGGAAGGAAGGAAAGAGGGGAGAGAAAGAAGAGTAGGAAATAAGGAAGGGAATAAAGAAGGAAAGAAAAAGAAAGAGGGAGAGAAGACGGAAAGGGAGAAAGAAAGAAGGAAGGAAGTAGAGAGGGAAAGAAAGAATAAGAATGAGGGAGAGGAAGAAAGATGGGAAGGAAGGAAGGAAGGAAGAAAGAAAAGAGGGAGCAGGAGGGAGAGAGGAAGGAAAGAGGGGAGAGAAAGAAGAGTAGGAAAGAAGGAAGGGAATAAAGAAGGAAAGAAAAAGAAAGACGGAGAGAAGACAGAGATAAAGAAGGAAGGAAGGAGAGGGAAAGAAAGAATAAGAACGAGAGAGAGGAAGAAAGAAAGGGAAGGGGGGGTCGCCGCCTTGATTCAGCGCCAGAAAAGAGCGCGAAGGGACCCAGGGGCAAAAAGCATTTCCCGTGCAGCGTGAGGCAGCGGGTGTCCGTTTTAGCAGACGTGCGTAAAGCCTCAGAGTTGCACGTTCATGAGGCTGAGCCGCTGCTGAGCTCACGTTCATGAGGCTGAGCCGCGGCAGGAGGAGGAGGAGGTGAGGCAAGAGGAGGAGGAGGCGGCTTGTCGGGTCGGTGCCCGGCAGCACCGTACGGAGAGTCCCGAGCCTCTGGGACGCAGCAGTGCTCTGTAGCACTTTGAATCCTCCTCCTCCTCCACGCGGCGCTGCTGGGTGCTTTGTCTGTGATTCAGCAGCAGCAGCAGCAGCAGCAGCCGTTTCCAGGCGCCGAACCGTGGCAGGAGGAGGAGGAGGATTCAAAGTGCTACAGAGCACTGCTGCGTCGCAGAGGCTCGGGACTCTTCATGCGGCGCTGCTGGGCGCTGACCCGGCAAGCTGCCTCCTCCTTCTCCTGCTGTGGCTCGGGGCACTCCACGCAGCACTGCTCCGGCCGCCTTTCTACCTCCCCCAGGCCCCAGCTCTTTGTTGGTGCTTTGTCGGCACGGCGCTTCAGCAGCAAGGTCCTGCTGGCTGGGGCGCTCGGCGGGCCACATGACGAGGTCTAGCGGGCCGGATTTGGCCCCCGGGCCTTGAGTTTGACACCCGTGGTTTAAACATTTAGTTGAAACCTTACTGAATATAGCATACTTTATTAAGTCGTGGTGCTTTTTCATGTCTCATGCATATGAGTCAAGAGCATGGCAGTGTGTGCAAGTGTGTGTGTGTGTGTGTGTGTGTGTGTGTGTGTGTGTGTGTGTGTAACATCAGATTTGTCTTTTATTTCTTAAATTATGTATTTTTGGTCATTGCCACTCAAGGTAGCTGACACACCATAAAAACACAATTTTCAATGGTTATGTGAAAGGCCCTAAAACTGCTCAACTGATTTGCAGCAGGGTTTCCACAAAGTGTCATTTTAAAGGCAATGGCCTGGAGGCAATATACCGTTTCCTTTATTTTATTTATTATTTATATCCTGCCCTTCATCACTTTGATAATCCCAGGGTGGGTAACAGCAATTTTAAAAGCTATTAACAAAATTAAAACAATCTGCAATAAAAGCTCAATATAAAACAGCAGCCAACAGCTCTGATCAAAGCCTTATACCATCAAAATGCAGCAGCACATTTCAAGACCTCCACCAACAAATAACAGCAGCATCGTGTGCTTGTAGAAAGCGGCATGTGCTTTATATTCTGGACATAGACATGGGTTATCAATTGCTCTTAAGGGAGAAGACAGAAGGGCCACAATCTGTAACACCACTGGTTTGGGGGACGACGACTTAGTTTGGTCTCCGTGATGTTGGTCACCAATGCCTGAGGCAGTGCCTCTTTGCTTTCACAGTCCTCTGTATTTCCACCTGTCACAGTGGCCGGAGTGGGCTACTTCAGAGTAACGACGCTACGCAGCTCTGCATTTTATTCTTTTATTGGTGCTGCGTATTTACAGTGCTGAAGTCATTGCTATTTACACGGAGTGATGTGGTCAGTCGGTTCCAGAACCTCCGAATGGCTTTTGGCGCGTCTTTCTCCAACACAAAAGCTTTGGCAGACCCATCCTCTTTCCCCTCCTCTTTCTGCGTAATTCCGGAGTTGGGGGGATGGGTCTCCCCCCCTTATTCGCCCCTTCCTGTCCCACCTGGGACCCTGGCTCCTCTACCTTGCCTGAGCCTCGGACACGACTTCCTGCTTCCCCATTGGAATCGGAACTCTCTCTGCTTTCCCCTGTGCTCGGGGATGGGCTTGAACTCAGGAGGGGAGGGACTTCGCGATATCCCCTGTCCCTCACATCCACCCCCCTCCCAAGCTCTCCTTCACCCCTCCCCAGGTCCCCCCCAGGTGTCGGTGACGACTGGAAGCCTAAGAACTCAGTGCTTTCCGAGCCCGTTGGTGTGAACACCTCCCCCCAGTCCTGCGAGCCCCCCCCTTCCGCCTGGGAGGACGGGAATCCCAAAAAGTCCGTGGCGTCAGAGCTGGTAGGGGTAAAAATGTTCTGCCAATCTGCTCCTTCCTCTGACTGGGTGGATCTCGGTGACACCCATACCTCATCCTCTGGTTCCTCAAACTCCGCTTCCCAGCGCCATGGTGAACTGCTCTCCCGTGCTTCCTCCCCCTCCCCCTCCCTTTCCATGTGCCAGGGCTTGGGTCTATGGGGAAAGAGGGCGTGAAATTCTTCTACCAGGAATTCCTCCTGTATCTGAGTGGCTGGGACCCATTCATTCTGGGACGGTGGGGCATCCTCCCATGCCATGAGGTACTCCAGGCCCCCCACCCCCCTCCTTGAGTCCAGGATGGCCGTGGCCTCATTGAGTTGCTCCCTGCCTTCTCTCTCCCCCCCTCCCTCAGGGGTTTGTTCGCTGCCTCGGAGCCTGCTGCTTTCCCTGTACGGCGACAGCAGCGATCTATGAAACACTGGGTGCACCCTCATGTCCTCTGGCAGTGCCAGCCTGTATGCCACCGGGTTGACCTGTTGCATGACCGTGAAGGGGCCCAACCTTCTGGGCGCCAGCTTTTTGCACCTCCCTCTGATGGGAAGGCCCTCCGAGGACAACCAAACTTTGTCCCCCACCCTAATGACCTCCCCCGGTCGCCTGTGGCGATCTGCCCCCTTCTTGTACGCTTCCTTGGCTCTCTCCAAGTGTTCTCTAAGCTGCTGGTGCACCGTCTCCAGTTCCTCTGCCCAATCCTCAGCCTGTGGGCCCTCCTCCTCCTCCTCCCCCTCCCTCTCTGGGAAAGATCTGAGGTCGCGCCCGTAATTGGCCTTAAAGGGCGACACCCCTGTGGAGACGTGCACCGCATTGTTGTAGGCAAATTCTGCCAGTGGCAGGCGATCCACCCAGTCCGTTTGCCGCTGGCTGACGTAGCATCTCAGGTACTGCTGCAGAATGGCGTTGACCCTCTCCGCCTGTCCATTGGTCTGCGGGTGTCTAGCCGTCGACAAGCTGACCTCCACCTGCAGGAGGTTCATGAGCCGCCGCCAGAACCTGGAAACAAATTGGCGGCCACGATCCGAAATAACCCTTAAAGGTAATCCATGCAGTCTGAATACGTGATCCACAAACAGTTTGGCTGTCTCCTCTGCAGAGACCGCCCTGGCACACGGTATAAAGTGGCACATTTTGGACATGAGGTCCACCACCACCAACACTGCGGTCTTGCCCCTGGAAGACGGCAGATCTGTGATGAAGTCCATGGACACCACTTCCCACGGCCTGTGTGGCGTGGCTAAGGGCTCCAGCAATCCCGGTGGCGCTGCTCTGACCACCTTTGCCCGCTGGCAGGTGTCACAGCCCCGTACATAGTCTCTAACATCTTCCCGCACCCCTGGCCACCAGAAGTGTCTCATGACTAGGTGAGCGGTTTTGTCCCTCCCAAAATGACCCGCCGTTGGGTTGTCGTGCATCTGCTTGAGGACCGTACGTCTAAGCTGGGTGGTGGGCAGGTACAGTGCACCCTTGTAGAAAAGCAGCCCCCTGCGTTCTGCAAAGTCTTTTGCCTGCTCCCCCCCCCTCTCAGTTCTCTGAAGATGCGGTTGGCAAATTCATCCGCTGCCGTCAGTGCTGTGAGTTCCGCCTCGCTCACCACTGCTGCTCCGCAGGACCATGCTGACGGGGGGAAAATGTGTCTGGGTGCCGGTGGCGCCTCCTCCTCCATGTACTCTGGCTTGCGGGAGAGGGCATCCGCCCTGACATTCTGCTCCCCCGGGATGTAGTGTATGGAGAAGTTGAAGTTCGAGAAGAACTCTGCCCACCGTATCTGCCGCTGGTTGAGCACCCTGGCAGTTCTCCAGAACTCCAGGTTTTTGTGGTCTGTGCACACCTGGATGGGGTGCTTGGCGCCCACCAGGAAGTGTCTCCAGTGCTGGAACGCAGCGTGGATCGCAAGAAGTTCCCGATCAAACACCGTGTAGTTTCGCTCTGGCTGGGTCAACTTCCTGGAGAAGAAGGCACAGGGTCTCCACTCTCTGTTGGCGTCCAGTTGCAACAAAATGGCGCCCACAGCTTTATCAGAAGCATCTGTCTCCACGCGTAGGGGCGCGTCCTGAACCACGTGGAACAGGTTCTGGTCTGAGGCGAACACCCTCTTGAGGCTTTCGAACGCTGCTTGCGCCTCTGGTGTCCACCTGAACTTCTGCTTGCCTCTCAGGCAGTCAGTGATGGGAGCCGTAACGCGAGAGAAGTTCTTGATGAACTTCCTGTAGAAGTTGGCGAAGCCTAGTAGGCGTTGGGCATCTTTGCGCGTCCTGGGGCTGTGCCAGTCTAGGATGGCCTGCACCTTGTCCTTGTCCATCGCTAGGCCCTTGTCTGACAGCTTGTAGCCCAGGAAGTGTGTGGTGTGAAACTTGCACTTCTCCAGCTTCACATACAGGTGGTTCTCCTTCAGGCGCTGCAACAC
Source organism: Zootoca vivipara (assembly GCF_965207765.1). Classification (NCBI taxonomy): domain Eukaryota; kingdom Metazoa; phylum Chordata; class Lepidosauria; order Squamata; family Lacertidae; genus Zootoca; species Zootoca vivipara. The sequence goes on along the minus strand of NC_142582.1, from coordinate 69,990,059 downwards.
CTCCCTGACATCTTTCACATGCTGCACTGGGTCATCGGAATAGATAAGGATGTCATCCAGGAAGACCAAGCATTTCCTGAAGAGGAGGGACCCCAGGACGTGGTGCATGAAGGCCTGGAAGCATGCTGAGCCCCCTTGCAACCCGAAGGGCATCACCAGATATTCAAACGAGCCCAGAGGCGTGAACATCGTGGTTTTCCATTCATCGCCCTCCCGGATCCTGATCAAGTTGTACGCCCCTCTTAGGTCTAGCTTGGTGAAAATCTTGCCCCTGCGTGCCGCTGTCAACAGATCGTCCACTCTGGGCATGGGGAAAGCCACTGGCTCTGTCACTGAATTCAGCCGTCTAAAATCCACCACAAGACGGCGCTGTTGCGTGTCTTTCTTGTCCACCCAGAAGACTGGGCTGCCCCCTGCTGCCTTGCTTTCTCTGATGAACCCCCGCTTGAGGTTCTTGTCGATGAAAGCGCGCAGATCCTCCAGTTCCTGGTCTGACATGGCGTACAGCTTGGCTGGGGGTATAGTTGCCCCTGGCACCAGGTTGATCTGGCAGTCAAAAGGCCTGTGTGGGGGTAGGTGGTCGGACTCCGCTTCGCTGAAGACCTCCTGCAGGTCCCAGTATGGCTTGGGTATCGCCTCACCCCCTTTGACGTGCATGGTGGCCACCGTGGCTATCGGAGGCCCCTCCCCTGGTTGGTGCTGCATGCAATGTTCCAGGCAAAAGTCCGATCCAAAAGTGATGCATCTCTGGTGCCAACTGATGGAGGGGTCGTGGCGCGCCAGCCAGCTCATGCCCAAGACGATGGGGGGGTCTGAGATGGTGGTGACGTTGAATGCCAGTGTCTCTGAGTGCCTTCCCACCGTCATTTTCATGGGGGGGGGTTTGATGAGTGATGGCCCCTCCCAGCAGCTCTCTGCCGTCAATGGTCGCCACGTGCAGAGGAAAATCCAGCTGCAGAAGCTGGATCTGGTGCTCTTCTGCAAAGTTTCTCGAGAAGAAGTTGGCTGACGCCCCACTGTCAATTAGGGCGAGGACCGTCAGGGGATAGCCATTTGGGAGCGTGAGCGTCACTTCTAGAACCACTCCTGCTCTGGGAGGGGTGGGCTGGCTCTGCTCCTCTCTGTGCGGGTGGGTGGGCTGGGGCTGTTGTCTGCTGACTGTGCCTGGCTGCTGCCCCTTGTCTCCTGCAGCCAGGCTTTCCCGTTTCCCTGCTGTGGTGCTGCGTCGGTGGGGGAGGGCACAACCGTTCCCGCCTTTCCTTGCCACTCCCTGCGATGTGGGCAGTCTCTGACGAGATGCTGGGGGGAGTTGCAGAGAAAGCAATTCCCACCCCTTCCCTCCTTGCGTCTTGGCGCCGCTGGGGTTTGAAAAGCCCGCGCGCGCGCGCTATCAATCTGCATGGGTTCCTGGTCCTGGCTGGCCCCAGGCGTGGCTTGAAAGGGTTGTTGGGGGAGTGGCTTCTCCTGCGACCGTGGGAACCAAGCCCGCTTTGCGCGCGTTGCTTGCTTGTCGCTCCACCGGGATTCCTGTCTCACCCCCACCGCCAGAGCCGCTTTGCTCAGCTGATCCATATTACTGGGCTTTGGACCTCTCGAGAGCTCATCCTTCACCTCCTCATGCAACCCCAAGTAGAACGCCGCTTGCATTGGGGGTGACTCCAGTTCCCACCCCAATCTGTGCACCAGCATGGTGAATTTCGCCCAATACGCGCGAACTGTCATATTTCCTTGGCGTAAATTATGAAGTTCCTCCTTAGTCTGGTCCATATGACTATCGGACGAATACATCGTTTTCAAACCTTCTAGAAATAGTTTGACATTCTTCATGCAAGGATTCTTTGTTGCGATTAACGGTCTTAGCCACTCCCTGGCTGCCCCGGTAAGGTGCTCCACAATAAACGCTACCCTGTGCTCATCATCAGGGAACTCATCGTGGTGCAGCTCAAGAGCATACACAATCTCAGTCTCAAAGCCCTGATATTCCCTCGGGTCTCCATTGAACTTGCTTACTAGGGTCCCGGCTCTCCTTCCTGGCAGCACTTGGACTTGGGGTGCCCCTCCCGCCTTGTTTTTCTCTGCATCCAGCTTGTTTTGGAGGTCTACCGCCACCGCCCTTAATTCCTGCTCTCTTTCCTGTAGCGCTCTCACCTGTTCCGCAAGTTGTAGCCGGTCGTCCTGGACCTTCTTAGTCTCTTCTTTAGCTGCCTTCAATTCCCCCTGCGCCTGCAGCGACAGCTGCTGCAGTTCTTGCTGGGCTTGCTCCGCGATCTGCCGCCATCTCTCCGCCTCTGACACGCTCATCCCGGCAACTCCAAAGTAGCCCCAAAAAGGATTCGGAGGTTGCTGTCACAGTGGCCGGAGTGGGCTACTTCAGAGTAACGACGCTACGCAGCTCTGCATTTTATTCTTTTATTGGTGCTGCGTATTTACAGTGCTGAAGTCATTGCTATTTACACGGAGTGATGTGGTCAGTCGGTTCCAGAACCTCCGAATGGCTTTTGGCGCGTCTTTCTCCAACACAAAAGCTTTGGCAGACCCATCCTCTTTCCCCTCCTCTTTCTGCGTAATTCCGGAGTTGGGGGGATGGGTCTCCCCCCCTTATTCGCCCCTTCCTGTCCCACCTGGGACCCTGGCTCCTCTACCTTGCCTGAGCCTCGGACACGACTTCCTGCTTCCCCATTGGAATCGGAACTCTCTCTGCTTTCCCCTGTGCTCGGGGATGGGCTTGAACTCAGGAGGGGAGGGACTTCGCGATATCCCCTGTCCCTCACACCACCCTACATTTTTGGATATCCACAGGAAGCCCACAGAATGACTGACATAGCCTGCTTTTCCAATCAATTTCCACACATGTAAAATGGATAAGCATTGTGTTGTATTGAGAAGCCAATGCTTGCATGCCAACATTTCAGCTGCACAAGATTGCTGGCTGTTTGCACCACATTTTAACATTTTCAGCACTAATTGTGCATTATTTTTTCCTGGTGTGATGATCAGAAGAAAAAAAAATATTGGTGGTTAGATGTGCAAATAATTGTAGGCACAAGCCGGGGGAAGTGCATTCACTGCAGAGATGGAAACCCTTTTTACATACATAGTGCAAGGGCTTCTCCAGACTTCCCACAGTTGGGGAAAATTCATAGAATCATAGAATTGTAGAGTTGAGGAAGTGCCTCATTGCCCTGGGCTTCAGCTCATATTTTTATGTTTAATTTTGATGGCTGTTTGGCAGGTTATTCTGGTCTCATGCTAATATTTTAATTTATGATTTGGTTGTGAAATGTTTTCTGTTTTATAACTTTTTTTTAATAGTTGGCCACTTTGAATTTCTTCCAAATAAATAAATTGCACATGAAACCACTTCCTCTTAAGAAATCTCAAATTTCTTTCTTCTTTCTTTCTTTCTTTCTTTCTTTCTTTCTTTCTTTCTTTCTTTCTTTCTTTTTGCTTCCCTCAAAATCCCCCAGACCCAGTTTAGACATGCTGCAAAACAATAAAAAAGGCATTATGCACCTGCTGTTACACATGCATAGCTTCTCTTTTAAACTAGGTGCACTGTGCAATGTTAGCACACCAGCACAAACATCCACTCTGGCTATGGATCCCTGTTGCTCTAACCTATGAAGCAACTCAGTTTCAGTTAGATATGCTGGGTGCATAGAACACAGCACAAATACGTAGCTCAGTAGTCTCTGGCATCTCCAGGTAGGCTGGGAAAGACCCTTGCCTGAAATCCTGGAGTTGACAGTCCTGAAATAGACGGACTGATGGTCTGACTTGGTCCAAGGCACTTACCTGAATTCCTCATATTGTTCTTGCAGAAGCCTAGTGGCACATTAAAATTGGCCAATCACCTGAAGAAAAGTCTGCAGAATTGCTTTGAAATTCAATTCACGCAAATTTCCCGAGACAATTGTTGATGCTTACTTCTCATCAGTTGCCTACAGAGTTCCACAAAAGCTAGGATCACCATACTGGGAGGAGTTTCTTACAGTTGGGCAGGTTGGCAACATTGTAATCTTTCGACATCCTGTGTAATACAAATGCGAAGAAACATAAAGCTGCCCCATAACATTTAAAAATTTGAGTCAGAAGAGAATCGGATGAGCTTTCTTGTGTATAAGTCAAAAGACTGAAGCCTGTTGAACGGAAGCAGCTTCCTTCATTGTGACTTGTTAGTGAGAATGATTAGCAGTATAATACAGTGCTAAACTGTTGTGCGGGGGCAGTGCAGTACATAGCTGTGAGGGACGAGGGATACAGGGAAGTCCCTCCCATCTTAAGTTCCAGCCCATCCCCAAGCGCGGGAGAGAGTAAGGAGAGCTCTGCCTCCAGCGGAGAGTCAGGAAGTGGTGTCCGAGGCTCAGGCAAGGTTGTGGAGCCCAGGCCGCAGGTGGGACAGGAAGTAGGACGCACAGGGGGGAGGCCAATTCCCCCAACTCCCGAATTGCGACGCAAACGTAGGGGGAAGAGGTTGGGTCTGCCAAAGCTGTGGTGCTGGAAGAAAACGCGCCAATCGCCATTCGGGAGTTCAGACACCTCACCTTAAGGATGCATTTTTACTGCTCTGAACACTGTAAATAATCAGCACTTAATAAAAACCTTAAAAGACCATGCTGGAGTCGTTACTCTAGAGTAGCCATACCAGGCCCTCTGACAGCAACTCCCGAATCTTTTTTTTGGCTACTTTGGAGTGCAGCGATGAGCGCTCAAGAGGCTGAGCATTGGAGGCTGGAGGCCGAAGCAGCGAAGCAGGAGCTGCAGAACCTCACAGCGCACGCACAGCAGCAATTGCATGCCGCTCAGGAGGAAGCGCGAGGGGCGCAGGAGGAGCTGAACAAGCTGGTGGACCAGGTGAGGACAAAAGAGGAGACTGAGAAACAGCTAAGGGTGATGGTTTTGGACCTACAGAAGAAGTTGGAAGAGGAGAAAGCCGCTAGAGGTGGGGGGGTGCCCCAGCCGCAGCTAGTCCAAGTGAGAAGGGGACAGAGCCTAGTCACCAAGTTTAGCGGCGACCCTAGGGAGTACCTAGGATTCGAGACAGAAATAAATTATGCGCTGGAATTGCATGCAGCAGAATTCCCAGATGACGCGCACAGAGTCTCCTTTATCATAGAGCATTTGACGGGGGCCGCCCGAGAATGGGTAAGACCGCTCATCGCGCAAAAAAATCCTTGCATGAAGAACGCAAAATTATTTCTAGAAGCTTTAAAAATAATGTACGCTAGTGACAGTGAAATGGAGGCCACTAAAGAGGAGCTTCATAACTTAACACAAGGAAAATCGACAGTTAGGGACTACTGGGCGAGATTCACCATGCTGGTGCACAAACTGGGGTGGGATCTGCAAAGTGAGCCAGTGAAATCAGCCTTCTACATGGGTTTGCACGCAGACGTTAAGGATGAGCTGGCAAGAGGTCCCAAACCGCGAACTATGGATGAGTTAAGCAAAGCGGCGCTAGCGGTGGGGGTGAGACAGGAATCCAGATGGAATGACAAACAAGCGACGCGCGCAGCAAAACCTTGGTTCCCACGCTCCCAGGACAGACCACATCACCAAACCCCACCCCAGGGCCCGCCCCCACACCCGCCCAGGCCAAGCCCAGAGCCGGAACCGATGGAGATCGGAGGAGCGCGCGCGCGGGCTTTTCAAACCCCGGCGGCGCCAAGACGCAAGGAGGGAAGAGGCGGGAATTGCTTTCTCTGCAACTCCCCCAGGCATCGCGTCAGAGACTGCCCTCATCGCAGAGAGTGGCAAGGAAAGGCGGGAACGGTTGTACCTTCCCCAGCTGACGCAGCACCACAGCAGGGAAACGAGACAGCCTGGCTGCAGGAGACAAGGGGGAGCGGCCAGGCACAGTCAGCAGACAACAGCCCCCGCCCGCCCACCCGCACAGAGAGGAGCACAGCCAGCCCACCCCTCCCAGAGCAGGAGTGGTTCTAGAAGTCACGCTCACGCTCCCAAATGGCTATCCCCTGACAGTCCTCGCCTTAATTGACAGTGGTGCCTCAGCCAACTTCTTCTCGAGAAACTTTGCGGAAGAGCACCAGATCCAACTTCTGCAGCTGGATTTTCCCCTGCACGTGGCCACCATTGACGGCAGAGAGCTGCTGGGAGGGGCCATCACGCATCAAACCCCCCCCATGAGAATGACGGTGGGAAGGCACTCAGAGACACTGGCTTTCAACGTCACAACCATCTCAGACCCCCCCATCGTCCTGGGCATGAGCTGGCTGACGCGCCACGACCCCTCCATAAGTTGGCACCAGAGATGTATCACTTTTGGATCGGACTTTTGTCTGGAACATTGCATGCAGCACCAACCAGGGGAGGGGCCTCCGATAGCCACGGTGGCCACCATGCACGTCAAGGGGGGTGAGGCAATACCCAAGCCGTACTGGGACCTGCAGGAGGTCTTCAGCGAAGCGGAGTCCGACCACCTACCCCCACACAGGCCTTTTGACTGCCAGATCAACCTGGTGCCAGGGGCAACTATACCCCCAGCCAAGCTGTACGCCATGTCAGATCAGGAACTGGAGGATCTGCGCGCTTTCATCGACAAGAACCTCAAGCGGGGGTTCATCAGAGAAAGCAAGGCAGCAGGGGGCAGCCCGGTCTTCTGGGTGGACAAGAAAGACACGCAACAGCGCCGTCTGGTGGTGGATTTTAGACGGCTGAATTCGGTGACAGAGCCAATGGCTTTCCCCATGCCCAGAGTGGATGATCTCCTGACAGCGGCACGCAGGGGCAAGATCTTCACCAAGCTCGACCTAAGAGGGGCGTACAACTTGATTAGGATCCGGGAGGGGGATGAATGGAAAACCACGATGTTCACGCCTCTGGGCTCTTTTGAATATCTGGTGATGCCCTTCGGGTTGCAAGGGGGCTCAGCATGCTTCCAGGCCTTCATGCACCACGTCCTGGGGTCCCTCCTCTTCAAGAACTGCTTGGTCTTTCTGGATGACATCCTTATCTACTCCAATGACCCAGTGCAGCATGTGAGGGATGTCAGGGAGGTGTTGCAGCGCCTGAAGGACAACCACCTGTATGTGAAGCTGGAGAAGTGCAAGTTTCACACCAAAGAAGTGGACTCCCTAGGCTACAAGCTGTCAGACAAGGGGCTGGCGATGGACAAGGACAAGGTGCAGGCCATCCTGGACTGGCACAGCCCCAGGATGCGCAAAGATGCCCAACGCCTACTAGGCTTCGCGAACTTCTACAGGAAGTTCATCAAGAACTTCTCTCGCGTCACGGCTCCTATCACCGACTGCCTGAGAGGCAAGCAGAAGTTCCGGTGGACACCAGAGGCGCAAGCAGCGTTCGAAAGCCTCAAGAGGGTATTCGCTTCAGACCAGCACCTGTTCCACGTGGTGCAGGATGCGCCCCTACGCCTGGAGACAGATGCTTCGGACAAGGCTCTGGGAGCGATTCTGTTGCAACTGGACGCCAACAGAGAGTGGAGACCCTGTGCCTTCTTCTCCAGGAAGCTGACCCAGCCGGAACGCAACTACACAGTGTTTGACAGGGAACTTCTCGCGATCCACGCTGCGTTCCAGCACTGGCGACACTTCCTGGTGGGCGCCAAGCACCCCATCCAGGTGTGCACAGACCACAAGAACCTGGAGTTCTGGAGAACTGCCAGGGTGCTCAACCAGCGGCAGATACGGTGGGCAGAGTTCTTCTCGAACTTCAACTTCTCCATCCACTACATCCCGGGAGAGCAGAATGTCAGGGCGGATGCCCTCTCCCGCAAGCCAGAGTACATGGAGGAGGAGTTGCCACCGGCACCCAGGCATATTTTTCCCCCATCAGCATGGTCCTGCGGAGCAACAGTGGTGAGCGAGGCAGAACTCACAGCACTGACAGCAGCTGATGAATTTGCCACCCGCATCTTCAGAGAACTGAGAGGGGGGGGAGCAGGCCAAAGACTTTGAGGAAAGGAGGGGTTTGCTTTTTTACAAGGGAGCCCTGTACCTGCCAACCAAACAGCTGAGAGGTAAGGCCCTCAAGCAGATGCACGACAACCCAACGGCGGGTCATTTTGGAAGGGACAAAACCACTCACCTAGTCATGAGACACTTCTGGTGGCCAGGGGTGCGGGAGGATGTTCGGGATTATGTAAGGGGATGTGACACCTGCCAGCGAGCAAAGGTGGTCAGAGCGCCACCAGCTGGTTTGCTGGAGCCCTTAGCCACACCGCACAGGCCGTGGGAAGTAGTGTCCATGGACTTCATCACAGACCTGCCGTCGTCCAGGGGCAAGACCGCAGTGTTGGTGGTGGTGGACCTCATGTCCAAAATGTGCCATTTTATACCGTGTGCCAGGGCGGTCTCGGCAGAAGAGACGGCCAAACTGTTTGTTGACCACGTATTCAGACTGCATGGATTGCCTTTAAGGGTTATTTCGGATCGTGGCCGCCAATTTGTTTCCAGGTTCTGGCGGCGGCTCATGAACCTCCTGCAGGTGGAGGTCAGCTTGTCGACGGCTAGGCACCCGCAAACCAATGGACAGGCGGAGCGGGTCAACGCCATTCTGCAGCAGTACCTGAGATGTTACGTCAGCCAGAGGCAAACGGACTGGGTGGATCGCCTGCCACTGGCAGAATTTGCCTACAATGCGGTGCACGTCTCCACAGGGGTGTCGCCCTTTAAGGCCAACTACGGGCGCGACCTCAGATCTTTCCCGGAGAGGGAGGGGGAGGAGGAGGAAGAGGGCCCACAGGCAGAGGATTGGGCAGAGGACCTGGAGACGGTGCACCAGCAGCTCAGAGAACACTTGGAGAGGGCCAAGGAAGCGTACAAGAAGGGGGCAGATCGCCACAGGCGACCGGGAGAGGTCATCAGGGTGGGGGACAAGGTTTGGTTATCCTCGGAAGGTCTTCCCACCAGGGGGCGATGCAAGAAGTTAGCACCCAGGAGGCTGGGCCCCTTCACGGTCACGCAACAGGTCAACCCGGTAGCCTTCAGGCTAGCACTGCCGGAGGACATGAGAGTGCACCCAGTGTTTCATAGATCGCTGCTGTCGCCGTACAGGGAAAGTACCAGGTTCAGGGACAGCGATCAGCCTCCAGAGGGAGGGGGGGAGACGGGAGACGCCTGACAGCTCAATGAGGCAACTGAGATTTTAGACTCAAGGAGAGGGGTGAGAGGACTGGAGTACCTGATAGCGTGGGAGGACACTCCGCCGTCCCACAATGAGTGGATACCGGCCACAGAAGTACCTGAGGAATTTTTAGTGGAAGAGTTCCATGCCCTGTTCCCCCACAGGCCCAAGCCCTGGCACATGGAAAGGGAGGGAGAGGGGGAGGGGCAGGAGGAAGGGATAGCAGGCAGCAGCTCTCCATGGAGATGGGAAGCGGAATTTGAGGACACGGAAGAAGAGGTGTGGGTTTCACCGAGGTCAACGACGTCAGAGGCAGGAGAGGACTGGCAGAACATTTTTACTCCCACCAGCTCTGACGCCACTGACTTCTTGGGATTCCCGTCTTCTCAGGGGGAAGGAGAAAGATCGCAGGATTGGGGGGAAATTTTTACACCCACAGGCTCGGATGCCACAGACTTCTTGGGGTTTCACTCGTCCCCAGCAAGCGGAGAGCCACTAGGAAGGGGGGGAGAGGAGCCTGGGAGGGGGATGGATGTGAGGGACGAGGGATACAGGGAAGTCCCTCCCATCTTAAGTTCCAGCCCATCCCCAAGCGCGGGAGAGAGTAAGGAGAGCTCTGCCTCCAGCGGAGAGTCAGGAAGTGGTGTCCGAGGCTCAGGCAAGGTTGTGGAGCCCAGGCCGCAGGTGGGACAGGAAGTAGGACGCACAGGGGGGAGGCCAATTCCCCCAACTCCCGAATTGCGACGCAAACGTAGGGGGAAGAGGTTGGGTCTGCCAAAGCTGTGGTGCTGGAAGAAAACGCGCCAATCGCCATTCGGGAGTTCAGACACCTCACCTTAAGGATGCATTTTTACTGCTCTGAACACTGTAAATAATCAGCACTTAATAAAAACCTTAAAAGACCATGCTGGAGTCGTTACTCTAGAGTAGCCATACCAGGCCCTCTGACAATAGCAATTATCATTTTTGCTTTTGGCACAAACTTAACACCATGTACATTTTTTCCCTACCAGGATGTAAAGCTTTGTGCACATCTAAATTATAGGGTTTACAGTAAGCCCTCCCCTCCCCCTTCCGCTCTCCTGTCACCTCCTCCCACCCACATAAATGCATACAAATGTTGGGCACCATTTTCTCAGCTATTGTCACATCTGTGAGAGCTACAATGCTACCATAAAAACCCCGAAGTGCTCAAAATGCCTCACCCACAATCCTGCTATGAAAGCAGTTGTTTATGAAAGGCATAGGGGGGATTCTGCTAACTTAAGCACTCAACAAGCATTGACACTATTAGCTGTTTTTATTTTGCATATCTCAGAAAGTACATGACCATTCAGGGTGTATGTCCTGTTCAAAAGACACATTGCTGTTGGGAACGTGTTCATTCTCCATCCCCTTTATGGGAGACAGTCCTCCTTGGCGCTGTGGGTTAAACCACTGAGCCTAGGGCTTGCCGATCAGAAGGTCGGCGGTTCAAATCCCTGCGACGGGGTGAGCTCCTGTTGCTCGGTCCCAGCTCCTGCCAACCTAGCAGTTTGAAAGCACATCAAAGCACAAGTAGATAAATAGGTACCACTCCGGCGGAAAGGTAAACGGCGTTTCTGTGTGCTGCTCTGGTTCGCCAGAAGCAGCTTAGTCATGCTGGCCACATGACCCGGAAACTGTATGCCGGCTCCCTCGGCCAATAAAGCGTGATGAGCGCCGCAACCCCAGAGTCATCTGCGACTGGACCTAATGGTCAGGGGTTCCTTTACCTTTACCTACTTACAAGTAGGGAAGGTGAAAGCAATGATAGGCCAGACAAGGTAAGAACATAGGAATCTGCCTTATGCCAAGTCACAATATTCATCTATTGTGCTCAGTACCATCTATACTTACTAGCAGCACCTGTCCAAGGCTTCAGACAGGCTTCTCTCCCAGGCCTCCCTGCAGATGCCAGGAACTGAACCTAGGATCTTCTATATGCAAAGGAGATGCTATTGAAACAACTCACATCAACCCTGAGTGCTCTTATCCCCACTGAAACTATTCTACTAAAACTTAGAAGTTATTTGAAAACTGAATGTTAGCTTCAGGCTGAAAGAAAGGCAAGATTATGTGAGCATTACGATAAGCCAAATTTGCAGAATGGTTGGAAACTTTGCAACAGTTCACTTTCCTTCTCTTATTTGCATCTGTTGAGTCCTGACTGTCCATGAAATATGTGACCTGGGTTGCGTTTGTTGTTTGGCTAGCAGCAACTTGTTTTCTGTTGAAACTGTCAAATAACTTCATCACAATATTTTTTGTGTGTGTGTGGACGGGGGCGGGGGAAAGTTTATTGTGGTAGAAACTGTGTTCAAGCAGAACTGGCAAGGGAAATGTTTTATTCTTTTTAAGACAAAGCGTGGAATTTGTTATTTTTAAGCATAAATCATCCCCCCTTATGGTTTATTCATATGGTTCTTTTTCGATGTGAGCAGCCACCAGAGGGTTTGAGCAACTTGAAAAGGACATAAAGTCTGCCAAATTAGAGATTTGGCAGATTTAGAACATAATTTACATGTTGCTGTTGTTTTTTTTTAAAAAAAACCATTCGTTTGGAAAATTGTACAGCTGGAAAACTGGCTTTGGTGTTAGCATAACATAATCCAGACATTAGGAGTTAGTACCTTGAAGATTTTTGAACCCCTGTTTTTTTTGAGTTTGATACGTGGATCCCAAAGATTATTCTTCATTTTGAAGCTTCCTTTTACCTGAAGATTCTATGGATGTGAAAAGTACATCTTCTAAGGATCTCTGGCATTTTAAATGTAAGAGATTCTACATATTCCTTTCTCTTGATTTGGGCTAGTTTACATCTCAAGGATCACTTTCTCACACATTTTGAAAATAACTTTATCCAGCAACCCCCCCCCCCAAAAAAAACCAGAATCTATGCAGTAGTTTACATATACAATCTCTTTTTCCATCTGACATATGGGGATTTTAACCAAAGCACTGTCAGTTTGCATTTCTGAAAGTGCAGAAAGTATAATAAAAAAATTCCTTCAGTAGCACCTTAAAGACCAACTAAGTTTTTATTTTGGTATGAGCTTTCGTGTGCATGCACACTTCCTCAGATACAGTGAAATAGAAGTCCCCAGGCACTTATGTAGAGAAGGGATGGGGAGGGGTGGGGATGGGGAGGGGAGGGGGGATCACTCAGAAGGGTGGTGGAAGTGGGTGATTGACTGACTGATAGCTGTTGATGACCGAAAACGACTGCAAATGGTTTTGCATGAAAAAGCAAGGGTTGAGATGGCTGAAGATCGCTTATCATGTATAATGAGATAAGAATCCGATATCTCTGTTCAAACCAGGTCCCTCCATGGTTTTGAGCTGGGTGATAAGTTGTAATTCAGCAACTTCTCTTTCCAGTCTATTTCTGAAATTCTTTTGTAGTAAGACAGCTACTTTGAGATCTTGTATAGAATGTCCTGGGAGATTGAAGTGTTCTCCTACTGGTTTTTCTGTCTTCTGGTTCCTGATGTCAGATTTATGTCCATTTATCCTTTGGTGTAGGGTTTGGCCTGTTTGTCCAATATAGAGAGCTGAAGGGCACTGTTGGCATTTGATGGCATACACAATGTTAGAAGATGAGCAATTAAATAGTCCTGAAATGGTATGTTGGATGTTGTTGGGGCCAGTAATGATGTTGTCCGGGTGTATGTGGCAGCAAAGTTGGCATCTGGGTTTATTGCAGGCTCTGGTACCAGTGTCCATGTTAAGTCTGGTGGTTGTATTATTGTGGGTGAGGAGTTGTTTAAGATTGGGTGGCTGTCTGTAGGCAATGAAAGGTCTTCCTCCCAGAGCTTGAGAAAGGGAGCTGTCATTGTCCAGGAGAGGCTGTAGATCTCTGATGATGCGTTGTACTGTTTTAACTTGGGAGCTGTATGTGATGACTAGTGGTGTTCTGTTATTTTCTTTTTTGGGTCTGTCTTGCAGCAGGTTCTCTCTAGGTATCAGTCTGGCTCTATTGATCTGTTGTTTAACTTCATCAGGTGGATATTTTAGTTCTAAAAAGGTTTGCTGTAGATCTCTTAGGTGAGATTCTCTGTCTGTAGAGTTGGAACAGATGCGGTTGTAACGTAGGGCCTGGCTGTATACGATGGATTGTTTGGTATGTTGGGATGGTAGCTAGAAGCATGTAGATATGTTTGTCGGTCAGTTGGTTTTCTGTATAAGGTGGTGTCTATACGTCCATCCTGTATTTTTATAGTAGTGTCCAAAAAATGTATTTCTTGCATAGATTGGTTCATTGTTAGGTTGATGGTGGGGTGAAAGTCATTGAATGTCTGGTGGAAGGTTTCCAGGGTCTGTTGTCCATGTGTCCAGATAATAAAAATATCATCAATGTATCGCAGGTACAAGAGAGGTTTGAGTGGGTAGGAGTTTAGGAAACGTTGTTCTAAATCTGCCATGAAGATGTTGGCATACTGTGGGGCCATGCGGGTGCCCATGGCTGTGCCGCTGATCTGGAGGAACAGGTCATCACCAAATTTGAAGTGGTTGTGGGTAAGGACAAAGTGGCAGAGTTTGGTAGCAAAGTCCGCTGTGGTTTTATCTGAAATGGTGTTCCTTATGGCTTGTAAACCATCATTGTGTGGGATGTTGGTATATAAAGATTCCACATCCATAGTGGCTAGTATAGTATTGTTAGGAAGATTGTTCAAAGATTGTATTTTCCTCAGAAAATCTGTAGTGTCACGTACGTAGCTGGGAGCACTGATAGCATATGGTTTCAGAACAGAGTCCATATAGCCGGAAACACCCACTGTAATGGTGCCAATACCTGAGATGATGGGGCGTCCTGGATTTCCTGGTTTGTGTATTTTGGGTAGAAGATAGAAAGTTCCTGGCCGAGGTTCCGCTGGTGTGTTTGTGAGGATCTGTTCTTGGATGTGTAGGGGTAGCTCCTTGACAATCTTGTTCAGTTCTTTTTTGTATGCTTGTGTGGGGTGTATGCAGAAAGTATTGCTCTGATGTGTAGAAATATTTCCTTTTCTAATTCATTCAAGAGGGTTCTGGAAGCTTCTCTGTGTGAAAGAAACAAGCAGAAGATTCATGATGTTTGGGTTATTCCTTCAGAGAAGCTGAGTATAGCTGGTTTAAACTAGTTCTCTTATCTCTTCTGTCAAGGTCATGCTGACTATAATAAGAGGCCAGAAGGAGCCTGGGTTTCACTTTCTCTTTCTTTTTCCTTCTTGTGTGGTGTTCTGTACATAGTATGCTTTATCCTGCAACGTGTTTAAGTTTTTACTCTAAGTATGCATTGGAATCTACTCTGGATCAATATTGAGTAGAATTCCATGACAAGCACTTCACAGGTGCAGCACTCCATAACCCGGAACTGATAAGTATGATGTTGAAGGCTGAGGCTCTCCCCTCAGATGGCAGGACAGCTGGAAGGGCCAACAGAACTGGAAAGAAAGGGCAATCCTCGGCACCTTTGCCACTCCTCCTCTGGCTGCGGATAGGAGCCACGGCCGCTGCCATCCTAATCGCCCCCCCCCCCACTGCCTTTTCCTCTCCGGCCTTGTTTCTCTCACACCACTTCAGCTCACTGGGGCTTTACCTCAAGTCCTCTCAGGTGGCAGCAGTGTTTTGCCTCAAGTGGCAAAATGTATTTGGCCGGCCCTGTTGAGGGGATAGAAAGTAAACGGATGCAATTAGGTTCCCCACCCCTGATCTAATGATTTTGCAGATATCCTCTATGCTCCTTAATAGCCCTATTTAAAAAGTGCTGGTATCCATGTTCTATTCCCTGGTATATTGTGTGCATTTCAGTCACTTCTGAAACATGACAGCCCTTCATAGAATCATAGAAGTGTTACGAGTTGAAAGAGACCCTGAGGGTCATCTAGTCTAACCCCCTGCAATGCAGGAATCTCAGCTAAAGCATCCATGACAGATGAACATCCAACCACTGCTTTAAAAATATCCAAGGAAGGAGAGCCCACCACCTCCCGAGTGTGTCCATTAATCACAATTCTGCCGTCTGTGGCATTAGCTACCCCTCCCAGTTTGGTGTCACCTGCAAATTGAATGGGCATCCAAGTTGTTTATAAAGACACGGAGCAACAATGGGCCCAGGACAGATCCTTGTGGCATTCAAATTGTCACTTTATTCCAGGATGATGAAGAACCATTTGTGAACACACTTTGGGTTCGGTCAGTCAAATCTACCTTAGAGTTGCCTCATCGAACTCACATTTTACCAGCTTCTCTGCCACAAGATTATGGGGGACTTTGTCTAAAGCCTTACTGAAGCTCAGTATCACGAGTGTCAGTCCCATAAATATGTCCCAAGATGGACCTCCTTCTATCCCTAAATCCTGTGCTTCATTATAGTGACATCTGTGTAATTATGATTTCACATGCAAGTTGCTGTAATTTTGGAACACAGCTGTTCAGAATCTCTGCACCAAAAAATAAACCTAGCTGCCAACAATACTAAGAGTCATCTCATTCAAATTCTAGCTGTTTATACTACTGTTCCCACTGATAAATTACCATAAATTATGTGTGTGGAAGAGAAGACAATTACTGTATGATAAAATACACACATCAAGTATATTGAAATCAGCGACAGGGGTTGTTCATCTCTGGAGGAAAGTTACTAATGATTTAAGTTGGAAAATGTTATTTCAAGGAACTGGGATGTTAAAGTTTTTATGACATCTGTTTCCAGTTTTGCAACATACATAATATGACCCAGTTCTTTATATTATACCGATTATGTACAGTATTATACAGCTTTAATTAGATACATTCAAAACACCAACATATTCATGTATGTTGACGGAGAATAACCTGAGAAATTTATCACAAACAGTGGGGGTGTCATCCTACTTTTCTTTCATTTGTGGTTTATTGTTACATGTTTGCAGTTTCCCCCCAGAGTTAATTTAACAGATTTTAACTGTTTAGACAGGGATGATATGAGTCTAGTTGATTGAATTAGTGGCATGGGAAAACCTGTCTCCACTTTGTGAACAGTTTCCTTCCATTTTTCTGCCTCATTTCAAAGCACTTTAGAATTTCTTTAGATGTTCAGTGGGCTGCAGGTTTGAGCTTACGTATCACTGTATGTGGACTGAGGGTGGTGTGTATTTCTTTTCATCGTTATTTTTTCTCCAGCCCTCTGAAGCCTCCTCAGCTGCATAGCTGCCAAGTTTTCCCTTTTCTCACGAGGAAGCCTATTCAGCATAAGGGAATTTCCCTTTAAAAAATGGAGAACTTGGCAGCTATGCTCAGCTGCCTGTGCTTCCTGATACGAAAAAGCCCCATGAAGGAGTCAGCTCATGACGTCTCCCCCTGGCCTTTTAAGTGAAAAGCCAGAGGAGGTTGGGTACTGAGCGCCTCCTGAGATTGGCATGCTCACTGATTTTGTTTCTAAGTGAAGTTCTTCTGTTTACCCTTCTTTTAAAGGAAAAAATAAAATCTACACTTTGGGCATCCACTTAAGGATTTTGAAAGGTGAAAATACTTTGCTTTTTAAAAACATCAAGCAACAGCTATCGGGCCCATAGTCGGCAGCCTCCCCACATTTCTGTGCGTTTATAGGAAAGCCCAGGTGAAGACATGGTGGGGTTTTCAGGTAGCTCAGTGACCCAGGAGGCCTGAAGCATGCAAACTGCCAAGTACAGGATCTGTAGAATGAAAAAATAAGATGCTCATAAACAGTGCTTTTTTTCTGGGGACACTCAAGGGGATGCAGCACCGCCACCTTTTTTTCTGCAAGAAAAGCACTTGTTAAAAGTGTGGCTCTTACTGTAACAACTTCATGGTGAGTATTGGCACCCATTTTTTCTAGTTGGAAAGCACTGCTTACAAACACCCCCCCCCCCAGCTAGCTTGAAAGTAAGGTAAAGCACAACAAGAAAATAACGGCCTTTAATTAATTAAAATTTTACCAAAGATTCCCCTGCCCTTCAGTAATTTTCAAATTTGCAATTTACTTTCCTCCATTAACCGATGGGAGAATGGTTGGAAAAAAATGAAGAAGAAATATTTGGCACGACACTAGGCTGAATACCCATGAATTGTAAGAATTTACTGCAGAGTATCACTTTCGGTGTATTAACCATAGGGTTAATACAGAACTGTAACTTGTTTCTCATCCCGGGGAGATTCTCATCTCATTGAATAGAATGAATCACATGAGTTGTGAGTTTCTTTACTTTCAATAAGGCCATCATTGACATGGGTTGGGAGCAAGGATATAAGCAACTTTCTGTTCAGAAGTCACATGGTGAGTTCTACTACATGATGTGGCTGGCTGAGGGTGTGTGTGCATGCAAAACTCACCCCAGAGATGCCAAACCCCATGGACTGGCATATAAACCAGCTGATAGGGAGATACCAGTCCCCTTGTTGAGTGCAACTTAAACGGACTCCCTTTATGAGTTTTTTAAATGACAGTAGAAATTTGAATATTGGAAGCGGCTAAAAGGAGTTTGCTCATGTCCAATACATTTGTAACTTGGACCTTTTAAAAAACGTTGTGAAATATTTCTTTATTAATGCAGCGTTTCTCAACCGCTGTTCCGCGGCACACTAGTGTGCCGCGAGACGCTGGTGTGCCGCGATGAGAAGGGCGATTTGCATTGTCACGTGCCTGGCGGCCGCCAATAAACATCACTTGCCCGCCGGAAAGCAATATTTCTCCTCCTCTTTCCCAAAGCTCAGTGCAAACGAGCCTGGCGGCCGCCAATACACAACACTAACCCGCCAGAAAGCAATATTTGGCAAGTGTTTCTTACAGTCATAATTATAATATAGGGCGGCACAGAGTTAAATTTTTTAACTTTTTTAATGGTGGTGTGCCTCGTGATTTTTTTCACGGAACAAGTGTGCCGTGGCCCAAAAAAGGTTGAGAAACACTGTATTAATGGTTGGAGCATAGCATTTTGTGAAAGACTCTTTTGGAATTTCCCTCCGCAAACTTCATTAAAATCAACTAAGGTTGCTCAAAGGCATCACCATGCTCCTACAAAACCCCTACTCATCTCAGTGGATGCAGTGGCTCTTTTACATTGTCAAAAAAGAGGAAATGCATTATATATACACACACACTCCAAAGAAACCCCAACAACACCAGAAGGCACAATTTTGCATATGTCAGTTCATATGTACTGATGCAAAATCAGAAATACTCCTGCGTATAAGACTACCTTTTAACCCAGGAAAATCTTCTCAAAAGTCGGGGGTCATCTTATAATTTAAACAGAAATATAACACATCTCCACACACCTATGCACCTGCCTTGTCTGCTGTCCCAGTGCTAACAGTTGGTGATTTCTGCTTTCCCTTATTCTGTATATATACAGATATATTCTGTATCTTTAAACTGGGTTTCAACAGGAAGCCCTTCAAATAGAGAAGTGTATTCTATAAAATAGGACACATGACCACCCTATAAGTGGGGCTTACACAGATCTTCCATCTATATTAAACTCTTTTGTTTGGAAAGCTATGCGGAGCTGTGTTGTATAAGCTACTGCCTAGATAATCTTTTCACACCTAAAAGTAGAAAGACATTTTTTCCTGGTGCTTTATTTTTCTTCAACACATTGACAGATTATGATGATGATGATGATTATTTTCTAAAGAGGAAATGTTAATACCGGTATCCCAAGAGTTGGACAATTATACTTGCCTTGGTCTTGAAATATCCAGAAGATGGAAAATTACCGGGAGTCAATGTGAAAGAATAAGATAATTTCCCCGAATTATCAAATACTAAGATCTGATTTATAAACTGAATCCCAAGGAAGGGTGCCTTAAGTTGATTTTAATGTAAACAGGCTTTGGCCTTTAAAGATCTGTCCTTTCTGATCCAATATCGAATGAATCCTTCACGCCTCTGCATTGCAAGCAGTGAAAAGGCAAAGGCTGAGAGGGCTCCATCATTTCCTAGTTATTTGCTGTTTGTAAATGAAAATCATGGTTAATTTAGGAGCCTGGCAGCTGTGGAACATTTGCCATTCCACCACAGCTGTCAGTGGCATTGTGATTTGTTTTACAAACAGATGTTTAATTCGACTTCAGTGTGGTTGTCAGGGTTTCCCCGCTTCCTTCCCCTTTATTTAAAGGGAAATAATGAGAGGAAGGAGAAAGTAAAATAAAGGGGATGTTTATTGGTTTGTGTCTTTCCAAAGCATAAATCTGGGCAATTAATAATGACATCAGAAATGTTTTTGGCTGCAGGAGGATTGAACCTAATAGTTTTTTTTTGGGGGGGGGGACCACAATCACCAGTTGAATCCAACCTGACTCAAAATAAAAATAAAAAAATCCTTCCAGTAGCACCTTAGAGACCAACTAAGTTTGTCATAGGTATGAGCTTTCGTGTGCATGCACACTTCTTCAGATCTGACTCATTATTGCAAATGGATGTTTACAAAATGTTTTCGGGTTCTGCAGACAGCACATGCAAAATCTAAATCAATGTTAACAATATTTGGATTTTCTGTGGAGGGATCAATATTACTTACGAATCTTAACCACCAATAACCATGTAACCCATGATGCAACTGCGCAACAAGTAACAACTTAATGGAGCATTTTTTAATGCTAATAATAATGATGATTAGTTATCATAGCACTTACAGTACTTTTCAGTGTGCAGAATGACTCACAGATCTTACTCCATTACATCGAGTGATATATGTGGTAGAAATGCTTGTGTATTTCAAGGACATCCTTTTATATATTTGAACATGGCTATCATATCACCCCTTTACCTTCTCTTCTCCAGGCTAAACATACCCAGCTCCCTAAGCCGTTCCTCATAAGGCATCATTTACAGGCCTTTGACCATTTTGGTTGCCCTCTTCTGGACACGTTCCAGCTTGTCAGTATCCTTCTTGAACTGTGGTGCCCAGAACTGGGCACAATACTCCAGGTGAGGTCTGACCAGAGCAGAATACAGTGGTACTATTACTTCCCTTGATCTAGACGCTATACTCCTATTGATGCAGCCCAGAATTGCATTGGCTTTTTTAGCTGCTGCATCACACTGTTGACTCATGTCAAGTTTGTGGTCTACCAAGACTCCTAGATCCTTTTCACATGTACTGCTCTCAAGCCAGGTGTCACCCATCCTGTATTTGTGCCTTTTTTTTTTTGCCCAAGTGTAGTACTTTACATTTCTCCTTGTTAAAATTCATCTTGTTAGCTTTGGCCCAGTTGTCTAATCTGTTAAGGTCATTTTGAAGTGCGATCCTGTCCTCTGGGGTATTAGCCACTCCTCCCAATTTGGTGTCATCTGCAAACTTGATCAGGATGCCCTCAAGCCCATCACTTGTCTCTGAAAAGAGGTAAGGGGAACCAACACTCTCAGAGGGAGGGGAAATCATGATTCAGGGGCCAGCAGAGAAAAAGCCCTACTCATAATTGACTACAATCTTAGATCTGTAAATGAAATACTTTAACTGGCTGACCACAAAGCCTCATCATAGTTATAAAGAGCCAGGCATTCCCTGAGATGGGCAGGACTCAGACTGCATAGGAACAGTTCAAAACCAGCACATTGAATTATATCCAGAAAGCAAGCCGTAGCCAATGATGTTGTTTCAAGATAGGCAAATGGGCAGCTGCATTCTTTGAGTCAGTTGCCCTACATAAAGCATATTTCAACTATTCATCCTGGTAGCCATCAAGGCATGAATGACAGAAGCTAGAAATCTATATTCCAAATGTGGGTACATCTGGCACACCAGCTGACGTAGTTAAAAAAAACACACACCAGTGTCTCTTGGATATCCAGGATCAATGCTGGTTGAAGGCTCAAAACAGCAAAGCTGATCCTTCATTGGCATATGACCCCCTCCTCAGCCAGAACACATATTTATCAAGCTAGCCAATCCTCCGAGTCTCTCAGCGTTATAATCTCTATTTTCCCCCAATCCATTGTGAAGCATCCTGCTCATGCAAATTGCTTGCTCAAGCAGCATCAAGGTAAAACTTGCTTCATGCAAAATGTTGCAAAAGGAATTGAATTCGTCTGGAGTGAAAATAACGATGAACTCTAGAAGACCAGTTAAGTGCAGTATATTGACAAGGAGCAGTGGCTGTTGCAGCAACAATCCTTTTACAGTCTGACTCCTTGTTTACCAAAATGTCTGTCTGTCTTGCGCTTTAATGAAAAGTGTGTGGATTTGTGTAGATGTGAAAAAAGAGACTAGCAACAGTTTCACACAAGCTGTCTGCTGAATAAAGGAGATTTCATCTGCAGCAAGTGACAAAAACACCTGCATTGCCAGTATATCTGTAAGAATGTCATTAATACCAGAGAATGTTTGGGAAATTCCTTCAGGAGCTTCAATACAGCCTGACAGACTGGTGTTTGGGAGCAGTGATGGGTCCAATCTGGGCCAACAATTGAAGCTGAATCCTCATAAGACAGGTGTGTTCAAGAGGGAGACAGGTGCTCAGTGGAGGCTCAGGTGGCCTCAGTGGTTTGGAGTGCCTCTTTCTAGCTTAAGCTAGTTCACCAGCTCCAGCCTCTATTGGACAGAGATAAGTTGGTCATTTTACTCATTGCTCTAGTTAACTTCTGGACTGCAGTGTTGCAACATGGTGAAGGTGGATTATGGATAAGTTGGAAGTTTGTTCTGGTTCAGGAAAGCCAGGAGCTATGACAGGAAGTCAGTCAAGCTGAACTCTCACAGGACTGGAATGAAGCAGTGAGCAGCAGCAAAAGGGAGTTACGTGTCCAGAGATGAAATTTCAGCAGTATCAGAATTTTGGGGAAGAACCATAGTTCCGTGGTTGAACATCAGCTTTGCCTCCAGATGGTTCAATCCTTGGCCTCTACAGGTAAAGTTGGAAGAGACCACAGTCTGAAACCATGGGGAGTTGCTTCCAGTCAGTGTAGACCAGACTCCCCAGACTACGGCCCAATGGACTGATTTATCCGGCCCACGGCGACCCCCGCTGCCCACCGCCGCCACCCGCTCTTAGCGTCATGGTGTGGCAGCCCACTTCTGGGTTGCTGGAGCACCGGAAATAGCCTGCGCGCATGTGCAAGCATCATTTCTGACACACTTCTGGGTCAGAGGAGCCCCGTGCACATGCGCACGAGCCATTTCCCACACTCCGCGCCCCGGAAGTGCACCGGAAATAGTGTGTGCACATGCGCATGGCACACGCTCCCATGCGCTCCCCCGTTCTCTGGCTCACCGCACAATCTGCGCTTTGGGCACTGGTCCTAGACCCCTGGTGTAGACAATACTGAGCTCAATGGAACAATATTTTGACTCCGGGTAAGGCAGCTTCCTATGTTCCTGTGGAGGCTTGGGACTGAAGAATGGCCCAGGAAGTTTCTCGCTTTATTGTCTATATGCTATCCTTATCTCTCTCTGATGGGAAGTCTGAAAGGGGGGAAGTGCATGTCATCTTTCCCCAGAGAAAGCTGAATAACCTATCCCCAAGACAACTACTACTGAGAAACTAATTTCCAAGCATGTAATATGCTTCCGTAGTGTCATTTATGGATGGCGCTAATGTACCATGAATGCTGTGATTTATACCTGCAAGAGGCAGCAGAACAGGGACCTTATCTTTTTCATTTGCAATTTATCCACATGTACACATTTTGCAAATTACACTATGGATGTGTATTTTGTGCTTGGGGGAATAATTTCCCCAGTACAAATATTAGTATTAGTATCTTCCTGCAGGAAGAGCTTGCTGGTTCAAGACTTGCCAGAGCTACCTGAATTATGAATAAATGAGTGGCAGTGTGGAAAGAGACAGAGGAAGGGGGATTTTCCACTGCTATGACGCTGACAGGTCACTTGAGCAGTAAAATGAAGTGAATGTTACAACCCAGGTATATTTCAGCTTTATGTATTACTTATTAACTAGAGTATATATGGCTCGAATGGTTGAAGAAATTGCAACAATGTTATATATACACATGAATGTAATCTGACATCATGTTTTGGGCAGCTCTTAATTATTTAAAAAGGAACATTTGAATGTACTTTTGGAATGAATTCTGCTCTTAAATATGAATCCCAAAAGTGTTTCATTAATATGATATTACAGAATGAATAATGTAATGATGTTATATTGTGATATTACAAAACCATAAAAAGAAATCCTCCTTTCTTCCCTCCTGATTTTTTCCCTTCCCCTGAAACTTCACACACAGTGAAGAGAAGCCAATAAAAATCTTTTATGTAAGCAACACTCTCTCCTCTGCTGCCAAGCATTTTTAAAAATATATATTTTGAAATAAAGGGATGTTCGCTGCTTTTCTATATGCCACAAGCACTTCAGAGGAAGGGATATAAATAATATGTGATAAGGAGATGGGGAAAATCCATACAAGTTTGAACAGTATCTCATAGCAATTGATTTGCTGTTATAAAAGTGGACTGATTTAAGGTTATTGGTGCAATCATACTACCTCTCATATTGGCAACAAATAGGTGAAACATAAATCATTGCACCTTACATAAGCAGAAGAGACTGTATTGTTTTGAGCTACTGATCCTATTGAAGTACTGTATGCTGCAGAAAGAATTACTTTTCAAACGCACCCACCTTGAGCCTTTAGTTACTTGGAATTCACATACATTACAGTGCATTTGCTCAACTGTGGTCATTTTGATTTTTTTTAAAAAAAATATCAAGAGCTGGCCTCATCCTAACTTTGGTTTTTAGGAGATGCTATAGAAAAGTCCTACAGAGAAAGGAGAGGGAAATCAGTATGCCTCTTTAGGCCTTCTTCAGTTTACATGGGACAAGCGGGAAGTGAGCTGCGTCACGGCCCCACCACAAGTAGAACAAATGTCTGAAATAGGGTCTTGATACATGTACAAATATGTGCGTAGGTGATGCATGGAATTGGGATACCTGTGCAGATCTTCCTGTTCAATGTGGAAAGTATGTGGGTGGAGTGGGTGGAGGTGGCATGCATGCAGATGCTGGGATGGAGTTGGCAAACGTGTGCGTTGTTTCAACGCAGCTAGGCTATGCTACTGAACGTGACTGCGAATATGCTAACTGTACATAGCTAACAGATAAGTGATGATTTAGTAGGGTAGGTTACCAGGGAAGCTTGCAGCCATCTGGGGGACGGATTCTATAAGTGGATTAAAAATGTAACTGCTCAGACTTAAGGACATAGGAAGCCCTGCTGGATGGAGCCAAAGCTTCATCTGGTACATCACCCTGTGCTCACAGTGGCTGACCAGGTGCCATGGGTAGCACACAAGCACAACCTGAGCACAACTGTGCTCAGAGATGGATTTAGGGGAGTGTTACTGGTTTGCCCACACTGGGCACCGAGCTGAGAGGGTGCTGTAGGGGGCACCACAACCATGACGCACAGTGGAAGGTGAGAGTATGGGGGCGAATTTTGATGTCACCCAGGGAACCACTGAAAAGTCCAGAGTATGCCACTGCCATAGTCATGCACAGCTTCTGTTGCTGGGCCTTCCTTTCCTTTCCTTTCAGGGTACATTTATGTAGCAACAATCTCAGAGTTACCTTTGTTTCCAGACTGCTCACTAGGATCTTCTATTCCATGTCCAAGACCCGCCCCGCCCCCCGCCCCCCGGCCCAGTGCTTCACCAATCATCAGAGCTGCTCTGTGCTGTAGTCTTTTAGTGTGAATCTTTCCTCTTTTAGGAAGCGAATTCTCCTAAGTCAGCAGGGGCTGTTGGGAAATGTAGTCCCAAGGTTCCACAGTCCAAATACAGTATAAATACAATTTTCAACATATTTTATTTTTCTTTCTCAAGGACCCGGGGTTGGAATAAACCAACGTCAAGCTGATAGCGTAACAATAAGATACTCATTAATATATAAAAAAAGAATAACAAAAAGCACACAGCTGGAAGCATGCACTGCAGCTATTTGAAGCCAACCCAAGCAAGTTCTGTCCAGATAAAATGTTCTCTGCTGAGAGAACCTGTTGTGACATTTGGATTGGCTTATGCCATGGATTGCACAGTCTGCAGAGTGTGCAGACCCCAAGGCTTTCTGGGCGTTGTTGGTGTAGCTTGTGCAGCCTGTTTCTAAGAGACATGCCTGGTCTGCAATAAGAAACTATTCTTTCTAGGTGTGGTTCCCTCCATAGTTCAGTGGGAACTAGTTGGGAATCTTGGTCTTGCCTGTGTAGCAAGGCCTAGTGGCTGTGCTGAGCTGAGCTGAGCTGAGCTGAGCTGTTGATTTGTTGTTCACCAATAAATATAAATATTGGATTTATCCTGACTCCCACCGTTTCTGGGTATGGGAGCAGACTCCTGGCAAGGTTCCTTTCTGCAGTGAGTGCCCTTTCCAAACCCACAGGATGCAACAGTGATAAAAAGCGTCATGCATGGCGCATGTGAAGTAATAGAGTCACTGGTGATACGGAAGCACAAGTATAATATGTTTTCATCAGCCTTCTCTGTCAAGAATGTGTAATTAAGGGCAAACCACATAACAAATGAGGTACTTTGTATAGCAGATTAAGCATCTTTTCACAGTGGAAAGAAACTCAGTCAATGCTGGCATGGAGTTGCGTTAGTGTGGGAGCTGCTGAGAGCCAGGGGCATAGGAAGGGGGGGCGGGCTGCCCTGGGGGCCCTCACTGAGGGGGGTGACATTCAGTGTGCCAGCCAGCTGCGACTCCCAAGCCTACCCCGAGCTGTCAGGGTAAAGGGGGAGCTGCGCCGCTTTGCCAGTGTCATTTCCCCCTCCCCCCTTCACTTTGACAGCTTGGGGGAGGCTTGGGAGTCACGGGCACACGGCACGCCGAGTGTCTGCCACGGGCAGCTCGCTCCACCCCTGGCTGCAGGGCGCACACACCACTCCGGGCACCCGAGCTGCTATCCAACACCTAGGAGAGCACCCTCCGCCGCGACCCCCTCGGGAGCGTGGGCAGTGCGGGCATATGCTCCGCCGCTGCTGAGAGCAACGCTGCTCTTTCCCGGCATGGGAATCAGTGCATTGGTGCTATATTGCCTGGCTCATGACTTAACACATTGCATTTGCAGCACCAGGCTGTGCCAGGCTGTGACCCCCAAAGCAAGGGGAGAATGTGCTTGCCAAGCCTTTCCTTCTCTTTCTGCAGCTGCTGTGGTCCCACTACTGGCAAGCCTGTTGCTTCTCAGCAAGCAGCAGGGAGGGTAAGGGACAAGTGACCAATGCTTCCTTTCCACAAATCTGTGCGGGTCCATTGCTTGTCTCTCCAGAATTTTTAAATTCCTGCGCAATTCTCCTGAAATGTCTTATGTGGATGGCAAGATACTGGTAATAAATGGACCAGTCTCACTGTCCAGGTTTCCAGTACTGATGCTCTCCTTGCCTTCTCTTTTAGGAACGTGGCAGACTGATTGATTTAAAATTAATGTTTATCTTCATGAACTATCAGATAGAGAACAGAGAGATTTTTTGAGCACAGTACAAATTCAGACACATATTTAATTAGATTTTTTTGAGAAGCTTCTTTGTTTCATTATATGTGATGGTCAAGATCCTGCTTTGAAGTGAGTGGAATCACATCTATGACCCATAGCAGAAATCAAACTGGGGCTGGTATTCTATGCTGCCCCCCCCCATCTAAAGTTTGCTTGTGCTATTATGGATTATTCAAACTGCCGTGAAGCTTGAGTTCACATTAGGTGCCACATAATAGGCATGAGACCTCACCAATGGAATGATACCTCACCAAATGTTTGCATTGTATACCCAGAAGAGAATTCTGAAAGACATTCATTCAAATAGTTACTGAAATGCTTCCCTTCAGCAGTTGACTGAAGGAAGAACCTTTGTCCTGGCCTTTATCACTCATAGCTTTTCTCAAGCAGTGTTTGCAAGAATTATGCATTTGCCCAGAGGAATGGTCTGAAACGAGCCTCAGCCCTCCCTGACAATGATGCCATGATTTCAGAAAGGAACCATACTCTGGAATTTTATATAAATGGGATATCATATATATGAAGCTGGGATAGCTCAGTTGGTAGAGCATGAGACTCAATCTCAGGGTTGTGGGTTCAAGCCCTATGTTGGGCAAAAGAGTCCTGCATTGCAGGGGGGTGGACTAAGTGACTCCTGTGGTTTCTTTCAACTCTACAATTCTATGATTCTATGAAACACCACTGTGACTATGCTGAAAAGTTGCACCACCTTAACGAGTTTCTAATACAACTGAATAAAGCAAGACCTTGCAAGTACAAAATCTTGCTAGGACAAAGAGAATAGAAATCTTGCCATTATTCAACCCCTAATTACCTCATTGTTTTTTAGATGTCTTAATTGTATTTTTTTAGTATTGGCATGGTTGCTGCCTAGGGCTCCTTTGGAGGAAGATGCAACATATAAATTTAACAAATAAATACAGAAACAATCAGTTTCAAGAAATGCAGCGTGGGGAGAGTGTGCCAATTTTGATAAGCAGCTGAAGTAGGTCAATATATTACAAGTTTTGCAAAAGTGATCGTGCTTAATGGACATGTAACATTTAACTAAGTCAGTTGGCGTAAGTGTTTGCAGTGTTTCTCATCCAGTAATTCTTACGACAAACTATTATTATTATTATTATTATTATTATTATTATTATTATTATTATTACCATCAACACCATCCTCATCCCAGACATATAATAAAATCATTGTAATTGTTGTTTTGTTTTTAACTGTTGTTAAGGATGCATTTTAAATTGCTGTGGCTTGCCCTGAGACCTTAGTAAATCAAAAAATGAAAATAGCAATAGCAGCATATGATTGGTAAAAGAATGATTTGCCTAAGGCAGAGGTGACATTTGAATTTGGGGTCTTATGACCCGGTGTCTTTAGTACTATGCTATGCTGGCCAAAAATTCACAGAATACAAAGCTGAATTATCACCTCTGATACCTTCTTTGTATCCAGTGAACTGTAGTCAACAACAGGATTTCTTTGCAAACATGCTGTGAGATCCCAATCCCCAACAAGACCGGCATTCAAAATTCCATTGCCTTCACCTGTGACCTCTTTTGCTGACAGCATCTGATTAATTCTAGGTTATTTCTGTAATTACCAACTCCTGACCTTTTCTGCCCATTAAACATTTAAAGTGTAAAGCAGCATCTTTGGGTTTGATGCTTTTCATCAGGAAAGCCTGCTCCTTGCTATGTCATTCTTTCTCTTACCCATTTCCCCACAGATCTCGGTCCTTGCCCTCGAGATGTAAAACCTAGCCACCTCTTCGTAGTATCTCGATAGCGTGCAGTAAACTCACAGGATGTCGCCAGTGGAGAATATCTCTGTGTATGAAAACAAAATGTGACAAATAAAGTGGTCCTCAGATACATAGCAAAGGGGATACAAACTGAAAGGTTAAAAGCCTGCATCATCTTCTGCCGCAGCCGTTAGGAGGAAGACAGTGAAATGTTTAGAGGAGTAGCATGTAGTTTTGTTTTGTTTTTTTAAATAAACAAGGAAAAGTACATATACTGTCTCCACTTTTAATTCATGCAATCTTTTTTGAACAGTTAACATTCCATTGCCATAGACTTTGGGGGAGGGGAGAGAGAAAGGGTGGGTGATGATCTTTTAATTATATTGCATAGTGTTTGTGTAGGATTTTTCTGTCCACGTCTCATGTGTAGGTCCTTTGTTTGTATAGTTATTTGTTTAATAATAATAATAATAATAATAATAATAATAATAATATTAATTTATTACGGTCAAAGACCAGTTCAAGAAGCACAACTGAGACTACTTTCACAAGAGTGAAATAGGCATTTAAAACAATATACAATAACAACTTATAGATTAAAATTGAAATAGTCGCATGCACACGAAAAGACCTAAGATTAGACTAACATGCAGATTGACCCTGGGGCATTCAGGGGGCCAGCTATGGCAGTTTTCTGGGGGGTGTTCTGCGCCTACAAATCTGTGCGCAGAATCTGGCGACCATTCGGGTCGTCTTCTGATTTTTGCCTAAGAGGAGAAAATTGAGTTTAGACTTGTCCGGAAAGTCAGCAAGCCTCACCAGTTGGGGGTCGGTGGTATCTCTACGTGCCTCATCGTAAAAAGGACATCTAAAAAATAAATGTTCAGAGCTTCCTATTTCCCCTAATGGGTAGGCGCAAAGTCTCTGGGCGTACAGGACTTTTCCAAAAGATCCTTCCAGAACCGGCGAGAGCAGAGCTGAACCTCTGGCGAGAGTAAAGGCCCTTCTTGCATTTCTGGATACAAGGAAATAGAGGTATGCTGCCGGGACAGCAACATATCTCTCGTGTTCTGCAATAATGTAATCAGGGGACCTCAATCACTCCTGTTATCTCTCTATGTCCAGAATTCTTTGCCTGACCACCGATCTTGCTTGATCCAATCCCAAATTTAAGATGGCTTGAGGAGCAAGGCCCCATTTTTGCACAGAGTTCAGGACCGCTATCTGCCAGCCAGACTGGAACCGGTCACAAAGAATCAGTGGAGCTATACCTTGGGGGAGCAATTTCAGTGTCAACCACTTATAGATTGATATTAAGCTAATATGAGCCTTGACTCTCATCATCCCCATTTCTAATCTCACCCATGCATTTGAAATGCATCTGGGGACTTGTAAGAGGGGTCTGAGAAATTTAGATTGAACTCTTTCAAGAGGAGTGAAAGAAGAGGATGGCGGGCCCAGAAAGGATCCATAAAGGAGCTGTGCCAACGTTTTGGCCTTATATAATTTTAGGGCCGCGGGGACCAAAAACAAAACAAAACAAAAAACCCTTGAGTTCTAAAGAATTTGAAGATACAGTTAGCAGATCTTTCCCCAGCACTCCCATTTTTATTGTTTTTCTTGGTGTCGTGAGAAATTGGAGGATCCAGGGGTCGGTTGGATGTGCTTGATTGGTTGCAGTATGGTTTGTTGTATGTCTAGGGTGGGGTGGGGCTGTTGTGTCAGGTTAGCTATATAGTTGCTCTCATTTGTTTATTTATTTATTGCTTCCATTTTTCCAAGGAGCTCAAGATGGTATACATGGTTTCCCCCATCTGAATTAATCCCCACAGCAACCTTGTGAGGTTGTTGTCGTTGTTGGCTATCTGTCTGTCTCGGGTGACAGTGGAAGAGCACACCTTCAGGGTGAAGTCAAACAGTAGGAGAGTTACAGCACCTGCTGTGGTACAGGAGAGACATGTTTTATTGCAGGCGGGGCATATGAAGGCATCTAGTTTTGCTGCTACAGGTGCGCCATGGCGTTTCTTCTCTCTGCGCTGCTCCCAGCGGTCATTTCCCCTCTGGTCACTGCTGTGGATACATGACCTGACTGTCTGTCTCCAGGCACTGTGATCATCTGCAAGGGATTCCCTTTCGACGGGGTTAAAGTTGCCCGCCTTCATGCCACGTTTGTAGACATCGTCGTAATGCCGTGTTGGTCTGCCAACAAGCCTAGTGTCTGAATCCTGCTACCCTCAGATCACTGGGGATCCTGCCACCTTCCATTTTGTGTACATGACCAAACGAGTGCAGATGTCGCTAAGACAGGAGTGTGAACATGCTGGGAATGTGGGCTTGGGGAGCACATTTTTGTTTGAGACCTGCCATGTGATGCCCCAAATCTTACTGATGCAACTCATACGGAAGGGCATTGAGGCATTGCTCCTGGCAGGTGTAAGTTGCTCATGACTCACTTACACAAAGCATCATGCTCAACATGCAAACCTGGTAGACTTTCATCTTGGTATTGGTCATTAGCATCACTTTCTCCCAAACCCATTTTGGAGAGGTGAGCCATTGCCATAGCTGCCTTGCCAATATGCTTTTGACTGATTTCTGTCTGCTGCCTTTCCTACTAAATCCACCATGTTTAAAAGGGACCTCCTTTCCAAAGAAGAGAAGAATGAAGAATCACCAACCCACCACAATCTTGGAATAAAATATATTGGCCATAATCCAATGAAACATTTCACGAATGTGTACAAGCACAAGCACATAGGTATATATAAATACCTCACTTATTTTTAAAATAGCAGCTGCTTCTACTTCCTGGGCTTTCTAACTCCCTTTTTAATTTGCAGGACTTTAAAGAACAGCTTGCAAAGTAATGCCTCTGTGGATTTGCCAGCACATTTCTGTGCATTGGGGGCATCGCTATAACCCTGGTACACTTATTTATAACTACATCTCACTGAAGTATCCATATGAGAAACATACATGGCTTAGGATTGCACTGATTATTTTATGCTTCAAGTATTTCATTTCTCTCTCTCTCGATAATTTGAAGATTAATGGTAATGGTAGAAACAGGCAGCAAAAAGTCAAATGAGAACAGCCCAAGATTGAGTAAGAAAGAGAGAAACAATAACCCCGTAAGCTTCTATGCTGTTATCTGAAAAACATACTTGGCTCTTGTGTGGCCACAGCTATTAAGATTCAGGTCACATCCAGATGATCTGCTTACTGGGCATTCATCCTTATTTGTTAGAACGGAGGTTAGACAACACTAGCTATTTATTGAGCATTCATTCTTCTTTGTTTGCAGGGCACGGCACCAAGCAAGTGTTAACCCACATTTTCCATTTCATTTTCGTATCGCTTTCCTTATCGCGCGCGCACACACACACACACACACACACACACACACACACACGATCTTTGGGGAAATTGGGCTTGTAGCACAAGGCCTTCAAATCAACTTTAATTGTGCAACCTGAATTTGCCAGTATGTGATTGAAAATAGCAACAGTCTCAAAGCACCCTTAGAGCAAGATTTCCATGTTGTGTTGACCTGCGGAAACCTTGCTAGTGCAGCAAAAAGGGAAAACCAGGGGTGCCAGAGGAATTCATGCTGTGGCTTATTTTAATTCTCTTGTGTGTTGTTATGGATCGGGGTGGAGGGATGCAAAATGTACAGATTTCATTTGAATTAGGGAAAAATGAACATTGTACAAGAAGAAAATTACAGCTTCTACATTTTAAAAAGTCAACTAACTGTTAGGAACATTTTAACATTACATTTTTTAAAAATGAAACATTGGAAGGAAGTGTCACCTGATTTGTTCTGGAGATTTCGTTTTTATGTGGTCTTGGCCAGTGTTGGATCAAAACAGGAACTTTGGCATTTGCAATAGAATACAAAGAGCACTGGTGTCAATGAAATTTTGAAGACCAAGGAGTGAGAGGCAGTGCACTTTTGAATCTTTCCTTGCACTTCCTTCTTCTGTTCCATTTTTGTGCCTTCTGTATTCTTCAGCATCAGTGAACTTTGCAAAATGAGTGTCTGATCTTTCTGAGATGCTAGATTCACCAGTTTAAGGCAGCCCAAAGTTAGAGGCAAACACAAAATATAAGCAGTATTTTTCTTCCAAAGTTACATAATCCAGGTTTGCAGAGTTGCTTTCCTTTCTCTTTTGGGTTCCTTGGTGGTGGCGGTGGTTTAGGTTCATGAACTCAAGGAAGGGCCAGTTAACTTCAGCACCACATAGGGTTGCCAAGTTGGGAACGTGGAAAACTTTCATTATCCCATGTGAATTGGTGATGTCCTCGGTGTGGTTGGATAAGAACTGGTGCTGCTGAGAGGTGCTGAGAATAAAAGGCGCAGGTTAATTGTAGTAGGCAATGAACTGAAGTCAACATAGAACTACTAAAAAAAAAGCAAATGCATAAATAATCCCCTTCTTGGAGTTGGGGAGCAGAGGAAGAGTGGCTTTTCTAAGGTCCCCTAGCATGACTTGGGGTTCCTTGAGACCAAGGAACTGCTACTGATTCATCGCTAAACCTCTTACCTATTAGCTAATGCTGTACCAGCTCTGGTTAGACTCTTGTTATCATGATAAATAATCAGGGCATGAAAAAGTATCTTACAGATTTACTTGGATTCTGACAGAGGAGGAAGAAAGATGAAAAACTGACACCTTGCCTTAGAAATTGCAATCTTAGTCAGTATGTTCCAACTGATATTTCCCATTTTTGATGTATCTGATGGATTAATTAAATGTATGTTCCTGTGCTTTTTGCTTACTCTAAGCATCCCTCAAGACTTGTCACCCCTCAAGAACTTCAGTGTAGTGACCTCCAGAAGTTTTTGGTCTCCAATTCTCATCAGCCCCAGCCAACATGGTCAATAGCCAGAGATTATGAGAGCTGGACTCCAACAGTATCTGGAGGGCAGCAAATTGTCTCCTTCTGTTCAAGACCATCCAGTGCCTTTGGGGGACAACCCTAGCATTAAGGGGGGAATGTTATCTGCTGCAACTGCACCTTTTATGAACACATTGTTTCCATCTCTCAAACAGGGCAAGCATCGTACAAAAGCGAATTATTTATTTTCAAGATGAGGGATCGCTTACCAAGAGGCTGTGCGAACAAGGTATGAGACACATTCATTTGCTTCTCATTTGCTGATTTGATCTTCCAGAGTAACTAACCAAAAACACAAGTCTGGCATATCTTGGCTATCTCTATCTGTTGGTTAGGGTGGGTACAGGTTAGTTGAAACTAAGCAGCTTTAAGTCATATTAATTTGGAGATGCTCTTTTTGCAATCAGCAAGTAGGCCTCACTTCTCACCTGTGTAGGTTTGGTCTTCCTTGCTATTCATGTGAAAGGTTTACTGAACGCTCACTGAGACAATTTCAAGGTTGCAAACCTAGTCATATTTCCAAATTGTTCATCCACACAATTCAGAACTGAATAGCAAAGATATTCATGCCTACACAAATGAGCACTGTGCTTCATTCAATCGGTGGGTGCAAATATGTTGGGTTCAAGGTCTGTTAGGCTTAGAACAAAATTCATTTCTAGGATGCCAGCAAAGGAAAACAGGCTAACTTAACAAGACCGGAAGATGGCCCTGAGGCTGAAATTAATTTATAGGGGAAAATGGGACCTGCTTCGGAGTAAACATAATTAAGTTTCGGCTTGAGCAGGCTGATCCTACACGAGTGCCAATATTGTGATGGAATAATGTAGCCACATGCATCTCAGCAGAAAAGCAGAGAGCAAAACAAATACCAGTAGAAGTTAGAAATAATATAGGGGGGAAATAACAGGAAACCCCCATCGCACTTGCTGTCACCACCAATCAACAGCATTCTGCACAAACATTATCCATGCATGGAAGCCAGCAACATATGACAACCACAGCGATACCATGATGATGTCCCTAAACCCCACCTGTACTGCTTCTCATACGCCATGGGGGACTTTTGAGCTGATTTCCCACTTTTGCACCTGTCCAGCCAACATTGTTGGCAAGGCCTGAAAGCCATTTGCACCAAATGAAATTGTGTAAATTGCAGCACTTTTAAAAGAAAAAATATAAGTGGTCAAAAGACGGGCTGCAATTTCCCATCTAATTATGACATAAATAGCCTGAAGACTGGGCATTCCTGAACTGTTCATCTCCTTATTTTACATGCAGGGAGCTGCTTGATAGTCACATAATGCATTCTGCATGCCAGGAAATGGACCAGGCTTTAGCTGCTTCTGGCACCAGCCCCCAAGCTGCCGAAGCTTAAGCAGATTTAAAGGGCTGTGTAGCCTGACTTTGATCTATGTAGATCCTAAGCATATTCTCGGAAGGAAGACCTGTTGCATTCAGGGTAACCTGCAAATTCAGCAAGCTTAGGATCATAGGCAAATTCACACCAACAGCCTCAACAGAACCCTATCCAACTGCCTCCGGGTACAAGTATCAATTGCAGAATTGTGTTATATGGGTTAGTGTCCCACACTCATTTCCAAGATCACAGATGAACTCCATGGAGCTGCTACGGTCTCAGGCATTACACTGGAAGCACATGCATGGAATTCCCATTAATGTAACGCCCTTCACCATGTCATCTTTCTACACAGGGGTGTATGTGAACCAGTTCAAAGTGGTGCCTGATGGCTCTGCCCCCAGTATTAACTTGTCAGCAATCTCCACCTTCTGACATCTATATGTTTGGTGTGCTATATGTACAATCACCATGTAGAATTTCTAAGAAGAGCGTACAGGGGAATATTGGCAGGGAGCTTTTCCTTCTTGTCCAAGGATGTACTCCTTCTGGAGTATAACTTCTTTTAAAATTACATCCTAGTTGCATAAATTTTATGCAGAAGTCTTCCAGAGAATGATTCCCAGACCTCCTTGGAAAGGAATGGTAATTTCTTGGTGCAGCAATGCAAAGATAATTGCTAGAAGATGATCTTACTCCTGCCCCTTTCATTCTGTCAATTTGGAAACACCGCTACATTTAGGAGAATGCCAAGAGGGCCTGGCCTTCATCTTTTCCCCTAGGCCCAAGGATTAGGATAATCTGGCCTTGACTTTGATAGGCTTTTTTAAATTCAAAACAATATACACTGAAGTGTGTGCTGTAAGATGCTTAATTGAATTTTATAAATATGGCATATTTGACACTGGCCAGGCTTTTCACTTTCTTAGTCCATTTAGAAATGCAGATTGCGTTCAATTTCAAACAGCTCTTTATGCTGTGAATGGTGAATGCATTCAATGAAGTCACTGGAGCAGGTTACGTAAATGAAATTGAGACATCTGTTTCGTGTTCTTGAATACAGAAAAATCGAAAAGAGCGTTAAAAGCAAAAAGGGCATGTCAAGAATTTAAAGTACATTCCGGTTGTTTCTGGAATAGGGAAGCTGTTTGCATTTAAACAGGCTGTGGTACTCCTCTTTTACAGCTGTGTTATTAAATATTAGAACAAATGCCTTGGCGTATATACTATCCTTCATTTGTAAAACAAGAAAAAGTTGGCAATCAATAGGGGTGTTCACACATTACATTCTGCAGCTGTGCCATCTGTACACCTGTGTACAGAGGCTGCACAAATGAACAGGTGTGCATTCTTTCACACTTATAGAATCATAGAATCGTAGAGTTGGAAGAGACCACAAGGGCCATCCAGTCCAACCCTCTGCCAAGCAGGAAACACCATCAAAGCATTCTTGACATATGCCTGTCAAGCCTCTGCTTAAAGACCTCCAAAGAAGGAGACTCCACCACACTCCTTGGTAGCAAATTCCACTGCCAAACAGCTCTTACTGTCAGGAAGTTCTTCCTAATGTTTAGGTGGAATCTTCTATCTTGTAGTTTGAATGTCTTTAGAGACAGCTTTTACTTGTGTTAATTGGAGCACGTGAACAAACATGTTCACATGTTCCAATGAGGGTGCAATGTAACTATTTGATTCAAGCAAACTGAAATTGTAGCTTCTGTATGTAAAATAATAATAATAATAATAATAATAATAATAATAATAATAATAATAATAATAATAATATATTATTTATACCCCGCCCATCTGGCTGGGTTTCCCCAGCCACTCTGGGCGTCTTCCAACAGAAAAATGAAATAAAATAATTGATTGAACATTAAAATCCTCCCTAAACAGGGCTGCCTTCAGATGTCTTCTAAAACTCTGGTAGCTGTTTTTCTCTTTGACATCTGATGGGAGGGCGTTCCACAGGGCGGGCACCACTACCGAGAAGGCCCTCTGCCTGGTTCCCTGCAACTTGGCTTCTCACAATGAGGGAACCACCAGAAGGCCCTCGGCACTGGACCTCAGTGTCCAGGCAGAATGATGGGGGTGGAGACGCTCCTTCAGGTATACTGGACCGAGGCCATTTAGGGCTTTAAAGGTCAGCACCAACACTTTGAATTGTGCTCGGAAG
Organism: Zootoca vivipara; assembly: GCF_965207765.1. Lineage (NCBI taxonomy): Eukaryota > Metazoa > Chordata > Lepidosauria > Squamata > Lacertidae > Zootoca > Zootoca vivipara. The sequence continues at coordinate 69,953,335 of NC_142582.1, read as the reverse complement.
CATACTGGGAGCCAATGTAGGTCTTTCAAGACTGGTGTTATGTGGTCTCGGTGGCCGCTCCCAGTCACCAGTCTAGCTGCTGTCACATTCTGGATTAGTTGTGGTTTCCGGGTCACCTTCAAAGGTAGCTCCATGTGGAGCGCATTGCAGTAGTTCAAGCGGGAGATAACTAGTGCATGCACCACTCTAGTGAGACAATCTGCAGGCAGGTAGGGTCTCAGCCTGCGTACCAGATGGAGCTGAAAGACAGCTGTCCTGGACACAGAATTGACCTGCACCTCCATGGACAGCTGTGAGTCCAAAATGACTCCCAGGCTGCACACCTAGTCCTTCAGGGGCACAGTTACCCCATTCAGGACCAAGGAGTCCTCCACACCTGCCCGCCTCCTGTCCTCAACAAACAGTACTTCTGTCTTGTCAGGATTCAACCCCAATCTGTTAGCCACCATCCATCCTCCAACCACCTCCAGGCACTCACACAGGATCTTCACCTTCTTCACTGGTTCTGATTTGAAAGAGAGGTAGAGCTGGTTATATCATTTGCAAACTGATGAACACCCAGCCCAAACCCCCTGATGATCTCTCCCAGCGGCTGCATGTACATGTTAAAAAGCATGGGGGAGAGGACAGAACCCTGAGGCACCCCACAAGTGAGAGCCCATGGGTCTGAACACTCACCCCCCCCCACTTTCTGAACACGGCCCAGGAGGAAGGAGCGGAACCACTGTATGACAGTGCCCCCAGCTCCCAACCCCTCTAGACGGTCCAGAAGGATGTTATGGTCGATGGTGTCAAAAGCCACTAAGAGATCCAGCAGAACTAGGAAACAGCTCTCACCTTTGTCCCTAGCCCACCGGAGATCATCAACCAGCGCGACCAAGGCAGTTTCAGTCCCATGATGAGGCCTGAATTCCAACTGGATTCAAATGGTCTGCTGCTTCCAGGCGTGCCTGGAGTTCTTCAGCAACCACTCGCTCAATCACCTTGCCCAAGAATGGAAGATTTGAGACTGGGCAATAGTTGGCCATATTGGCTGCATCTAAATATGGTTTTTTAAGAAGCGGTTTAATAACCTCCTCTTTCAGTGGGTCTGGGAAGGCTCCCTCACAGAGAGAAGCATTCGCCAACCCGCGAAGCCCATCGTCCAGCCCTTCCCGGCTAGCTTTTATAAGCCAGGGTGGGCAAGGATCAAGGAGACAGGTGGTTGGTTTCACTCGTCCAAGCAGCCTGTCCACATCCTCAGAGGTAACAGATTGAAATTGATCCCATGCAACTTGACTAGACAGACCTCTAGCACTCCCCCGCCCCGGCCCTGCTCCCACGGTGGAGTCTACATCCCTCCGAATATGTGTTTGGAAATAGTGTGTTAACACATGCCGTCGTGGATTTGTCATGAGCTGCCAAAAGAATGGGGCATCACCATTGGATTGGATTAGTCTGGATATTGCTCTATCTTGGTACATGATTTTGTATTCCTAGAAATTATGAAATTATGATAAAACCAAGAAGGAATTATTCTGCAAATGTGACTTTAACTGAAGCTCAAGGTACAGTGCTAACATTATGTGTAAAAAATCTGGATCTAAACTTCCCATTCCATTTGCATCTTGTGTTTTGATTTATTTGTAATTTTAATAAAACATATTCAAATGCTGCGCCTTCAGAATCACCCATACAGTACAATAATGGCCTCTCTTGCTTCCTTTTAGATTCAGCCATGAATGGTGTCACCGATAAACCAATCTTAGACTGTTGTGCCTGTGGAACTGCTAAATATAGGCTTACCTTTTATGGTAACTGGTCAGAGAAGTCACATCCAAAAGATTACCCACGTGAGTGCATTGTATTGTATTGTATAATTTTTCTTACTGTATACCAACCTTCCCCAACCCTCCAGGTGTTTTGAATTGCAACTTTCATCAGCCCCAGCCAAATGGCCAATGGTGACGCATGATGATATTAGTAGTCAAAAACATATAGAAAGTAACAGGTGGGGGAGGTTTTTGTGGGCCATCCCCTGCTGTCTCTTAGAGGACTTTCTTTATGTTCAGATATTGCACATGCACAGAGGGCCAGTCTGCAGTGAACATCCAATCCAACATACTAGATTCTTCAACTTTTTCAGTAGATACTGGATCATGATATTTTAGCCATCCTCATCACTAGTGAAAGTCTGTCTCAAGAGACAATGGAGTGCACCTCTGGGGTTGAAGTCAAATCACTGGGTTTAGCAGCATTGAATTGACCTTCCCAGGGCACAAGCCTAGGCAGTGTGTATGGAGGTCCAAAGGAAAGCAGAGCAATGCATTTGGCACCATCTTGGCTGCAGCAGTTGCCAGAAGGAGGCAGACAAGGTGCCATCCAAGCATCTTAAGGACTCCAGATTTGTGAAGAGTTTGCTCCTTAGGCTTTGCTTCTCTGCAAATCAGCGGAGGTTTAGGATCAGAGTTTTCCTTCTCCTTGATGGGCTACTTTCCCAGGTTGACAGGCCCCATGTGCCCCACACTTCTCTCAATACCACGTGCAGTAGCTGCCTTCTTGAGCATCGGACCCACTATTGAGCTTGTCTGCTCAATCCACCTGAGTGTGTTTTGCATGCAGGGGAAAGACAACTCCCTAATTCATCGGTTTGAGACCCATCGGCTACCCTCCCCTGGTCTAGCTGGGCAGTCAAAGCCATTTCCCAGCGTGTGGTCACTGTGACAGGCTGATAGTTGAGAGCAGAGTGCAAGGTGGGAACTAAAGATGGACAAACTACCCCAGAAGCAAAATGACATATCCCCAACCAGTGGTACTACCTATCCCCTAACACCCCATAGTGCAACCCCATAGGAAAAACAGTAAGATTAAATATAGACTCAACCCATGTTGCCAAAAGTTTTGGATTCCTGAATCAGTGCACAAATCAAACCCTGATTTGCAGTGATCCAAAATCACCTGGACCTTTGAAGCACCTCTGGATCTCGGCACTGTTCTTTGCAATACTGTGATAAATTTCCCACAAATACATTTAACATACATCTGATTCCTGACATTTGGAGAAAAATGGTCAGGTGGTGTTTGCAGTGGTGGGCAGAGCTGAACTGCTGTTCTGGCTTCCCAGTGATGTGTGTTGCTGCTGGTTACAAGAGGGTGAGGGATAAGGCAGAAGGGAGCTTGGTGTGGTGAGATACAACATCATGGACATTGAAATGGCTCTGCTGCTGCACCCACACCGCGCCCAGCTCCTCACTGCCTTGCCCCTCCCTCTCTTGGTAACTGGCAGTGATGTATGGCGTTGGGGAGTCAGGTCAGCAATGCAGCCCTGTCCGTCCCCCCACCCACACTGGTTGCTACTGGCTGTTGCCTGCAGCTCTCTATATTGGAGTCCCCAGATGCACAACCGAGTTCTTGGATCCAGGTGAAATCCAGAGAATATATGAACAAATGCATGTAGATGCCAGATTCCTTCCATTTTATAGTTCTTTGCTCAATATATTTGGACTTTCCTTTCAGATCTCACATTTGATCTTTAAATATTGGCTTCACATTGATAACAATGAAGCCAAGCAAATGACCTGGAAGTTTGAGTCACATTTATTTTCTCTTTAATAAAGATCACACAATGGCCAACATATTACCAAAGTTTAAGGTCTTTGTGTATAATTTTATTTTCTAATATTGTTGTGTCCCTGTGCAGCTAGCTGGCATTGATGCAGCCAGAACTTTGTCTACATATCAATTGTTATTTGATATAGTCTACACTCTACATAGATTTTTGTCTCAACTTTATTAAGTTGAATGCTGCCTAGTTTAGATATAGAACTGTGCGCGTTAATAAAAGAGTTTATATTGACATATTAAAATTTGTGGCTTGAATTTGTTGCTGTGAAGCTGAGATTGTGGAACAAATTAAAATGGTTGGCAAGTTTCACAGCTGAGATTCTATAGGATTGTAGACGTAGAAGACATCTGAGACATGGCATTTATCAAGTTTATGGGTCTTTTGGCTTATGCCAAAGAATTGTATACATAGATGAAGTTATTTTGCTACTTCATTGGCACTTTTTCTTAATTATGTGGACCGGGTTCCTTGCTTTGTTTACTCAGTTCTAAGGATAATGAATAAAGATGAGTTGTTCTTAAGCATAAAACTGACTAGGCTAGTGTTACAATTGAAATTTCAATCTGGTCCCTTGGGTAGTAGGTTAAAATAATGACAGTGAAGTAAAATGCTTGTAATGGTGTAATGCATTAAAAATTAAACAGCTATTAAGCAGCTATTAAAATTGCTTGATGTGAGGACATGTGGTACGCAAGTAGTGTTTTTGTTTAATTATGCTTGCCAAGCTACATATTCAAATGAGTGTCTCGGACTCTGATCATGTCTTAGTTTCTGGCAGTGCCATTTTTCTTGAAAAAGAACTCACCACAAACACCTTCCCCGTTCTCTTAGAACGGCAATGGCGCCCACCTGAGAGGTGCTGGAACTGAGTTCTGGTGAGTTCCAGCTGGAAAAAAAGCCCTGGTTTCTGGGGAGAAATATATACCAATGACTCCACCAGCACTTATCCAGCATAGCCGAAAGAAAGTAAATCACCCACATTTTCTTCTTCCTGCAGCCAGCCAATCTGAAAGACAATTTTCAGTCAGGTGGTCAAGAAGATACCACAAGGTACAAGGTACATCACACACACACACACACACACACACACACACACACACACACACACACACGGGAAGGCATAGATGAACTGATGATTGTGAGGCACCGAGAGCTTGAGGGTTGTCATGTCCCAGGAATCAACTTGATTTGGGGGTGATGGAGTGTACTGGCCCTAGGAGACTATGTCAGCAACCCTGGGTGCCAGAGCCAACAAATTTGGCAAAGGGTGTACATGGGCCCAAGCTTCAAATTGGGTTGCAGTACAGCTGAACTTTTTTTAAAAAAACATTTTAAGTAGATGATGCAAATGAAACTTACTTCTAAACATGGGTACTCCTGATCACAACTCAACACCTTGGTCAAAAGGAAATTATATGTTAGCCAATTCAATTGACATGGCCAGAGCTAATGAACTTAGATGTGGGCTTAAATGTAAGAAGGAGCAGTCCAAAGTTCCCCAGCTCGCCTGGGTATCACTATCTCACAGCCCACCCTATTTCATAGGATGCTGTTTGAACAGATTGCATAGAATTATATGTCATTTTGTACACTTTGATTCTCTATTGACATGTTAGACAATAATTGAAATTAACGCGGCTTACTGTGAAATAAGCATGTGTATAAGCTGGCTGAAAGTCAGCCGAGAGCCTGGCTTTCTGATGGTAGAAACATCTGGAATCCTGTGGAGAACAAGGAATAGCTTTTTGGATTCATTTATGGGGAACATGGGTTCCCAAGTATTACCATCCAGGATGTCCCATTATGATCTGCAATCCTCCCCTTTTGAAAATTGAGTGGTATACAAGCAGTTTACCTCACAGAATAAACAAGCTATCCATTTCCTAGCACTTTGTACACTTAAGAGCCGTCCAAGTGATAAATAAGAATCTAGTGATCACGATCATTTTTGCTCAGCTGTCAGGTAATAAGTTCAGGATTAAATATTGTTAAGCTTTATGATAGTGATATAAAACACACCAGAAAGAGCATTCGTTCTTCTTTACTTGCCTGCATTCCTATGCGGCCTCACCTCATAAATATGAACGTTTTAAAGTCCTGGTACTTTAGCAGCAAGAATTATTCTCTTTGCTTTATTGTCATCCAGAAATGTGATATTTGCCGCTGATTTTGACACTAATGGAGACAGCACTAACCCCTGCAGAACAACCAACAGCAAATTGTAACTATAAATTCCTGGGAGGCCAGAAAGCTTTCCCACCCACCTACATACCCTGGATTTTAAAAATGAAAAGTACCTGTCAAAATGGCTGTTTATTATGCAGAGGCTCTGAAACTATTAAATGAAACAAAACCTTATTCAATCTGGACTGTGGAGAACTGTAGAGTGTTTGCCATTATGTTACAGCAGAAATGTCCATAAATATGTTCCTTGCTGGACAGTTCCTATAAATCTATTAAATTTTAGAATTGTTTATCAAGTTATATTTCGCTTACTATGTTAATTTTAGAAGATTTCTCATACTGAGCATCTGGTAGAACTGTTGGTTAAAAATACTTAATGCTGTCATTTATTAATTTCCAGTCACTCCTTGAAAATATGAAAGTTGTTAAGTCCACATCATGTAGTTCTGGAGTTTCTAAGGAACAATCTTTTATGCCTATTGAAAATAAGCTTTGACTAAAAGTACTGGCTTTATTAGATTTCTATGGAAATAAAAAGCTTTAAAGAGAGCTCAGCTTTCCCTTTGCCCTGAGAGCATTAATATTACTAGCTTATAAATAAGATACCAGCACTTAAGCTTGCTGATGATGTCTCCCTCTGAGTTACTTGAAAACTTTTATTTACTAGTTTGTCATCCAAAGTGCACTTTAATCCAGATCTAATTTTTTAAGGTCTGTTCTTGGCAGTATCCAAAACACACTTCTAAACCAAATGTCTGAAAACACTTGAGACTTGAAATAACAAAACACGGCTTTGAGTGCAGCTGAATCATTTATTAGAAGGCATAGATGGCAGCCTGGGGGTGTAGCTTCAGTTTGTGCTCTGGAAAATCTTCCTAATAGTGTGTTTTGTTTCAGTTGCATTGCTGTTTACAGCAAAGCGTTTTAATACACTATATAAGCTTTAATATACACTATAAGCTTTAATACACTATATACTGGTCTGAAAATAAGGACTCATGCACATGCCCCACCACTTTCCCTTGGGGAAACCCCCTTTTTATCTGCTGTTTACTGCTGAATCATAACAAACATATATCCGTTTTCCTGCAAATGGATATTTGTTCCGATTCAACTGTAAGCAAATGAAAAACAGCTCAGCCCCATGCTTGCTAGGCATGGGACAAGTGGAAGTTTGGATGAGCCCCAAGTCTGATTACATTCAATGGGAAGTGTTTTCGGTAGAGAATAGAATCTATTGAAATCAATGGTAAAGGTAAAGGTATCCCTGACAGTTAAGTCCAGTCGCGAACGACTCTGGGGTTGCGGCACTCATCTCGCTTTATTGGCCGGGAAAGCCAATGTTTGTTCGCAGACAGTTTTTCCGGGTCATGTGGCCAGCATGACTAAGCCGCTTCTGGGGAAACCAGAGCAGCGCACGGAAACGCTGTTTACGTTCCCGCCTGGACTTCTATTTGCACTTTGACGTGCTTTCGAACTGCTAGGTTGGCAGGAGCAGGGACCGAGCAACGGGAGCTCACCCCATTGCGGGGATTCGAACCGGCGACCTTCTGATCAGCAAGCCCTAGGCCCAGTGGTTTAGACCACAGTGCCACCTGCATCCCTATGAACTCAATGGTATTCACTCCAAATGAGTAAACATGCCGTATTCCGTCTATGTCCAGGAAATTCCAGACGTATGGCAGCCCTAGACACTTAAGAGAGATTCAAACTAGAGACTTTTATTACTGTTTCTTCATTCTGTGAGGAAATATTTTGGTTGTTGTATACTTTGTAAAATGCAGATAGCATAGCTGGTGTAGAATATTAGTAAAGAGCATGAGTTATGAATTTGACAGCCATTGCCTTGCATTGATCATATGTGCTCCCAGACACTGTGAAAAATAGTTGTATTTCAAATGTTTTCCCCTTACATAATATTGCAGTGAAGATACTGGCCTATTTCAGTTGCCTTCTGAATGAGCTTCAGTCCAAAGAACTGAGCTGTAAACAGTACAGGTGCATTGAAATGCTACGCCAGTCATGAATTCATAAAATTTGGTTATGATGTGTGAAACCTGATCTTAGACGGAATATGGCAGTCGGAAACAGTGGCGGGGTGGAAATCGCTTTAATTTCATTTAAAATCGCCCAAAAACTAAAGAAGAAGAAGAAGAAGAAGAAGAAGAAGAAGAAGAAGAAGAAGAAGAAGAAGAAGAAGAAGAAGAAGAAGAAGAGGAAGTTCAACAACAACTTTTGTGTCCAGATTTTCACTTTTTGAAATATGGGAACCCTATAGTCCTATTCATCAGACAATATGAAAAATGTTTGTTGTACAGCAATGCGGTTTCTTCAGCCATCCTTTGGACACTTGATAATTGTAACTTACCAGGGTATTGCAGGGCAGGGTAGGGCAAGATCAGATAAGCCGACTGGTCACTCTCACCTAATATAGCCACCACAATCATACCCCACTATTCCATCCACTCCTGCTATTCAACTCCAGAAGGAATCAGGGATGCTTTGTAGTCATTTTATAACAAAGCAGGAGACAAAAAGGCAGGGATGAAACATCTTGAAGTGCTTGGAAAAGGAAGTTGTTGTTGTTTGCTTAACAAGGCTTCATTTGTGTTTTAGGAGCTGCTTTTCCGGGAGGGCGGCAGGTAGTCTATGCCTACCTTTGTCACTGTTTCCAATCAACTTGGGTTGGGGTGGCTGAATGTAAACAAGCTTAGCATTCTAATTGACATGTCTAGTATCTTCTCTGGATTTATGCTAACTGGACCTATGATTATTAAAATAAACTTCAAATACTCTTTTTGATGTTTAAAACCTGAACCATAATGCCTATTAAATATTGCCATGATTTTCTCAAAGTACACCTCTACATTCCATGTGAATTTCATGCCAATATCTCAAAAGGGGGGGGGGAAGCTGGTGCCAGCGCAGCAAAGACATTTTTAAATGCTCACAATCCAAAAGTGCCTAGCATACCCCTTGACCCACTTCTCTGAAATTCTCTAGGCTTCATTTTCACAGGAGCTACTTGCAAATTGCATCCAGTTCTGTTAAAAATGTAAATGTTCCCGTTCCACTGTAATATGTCCACTTAAATCTGTAGGGAATGATAACAAAGCTTTGTTTAAGAAATGAAGTGAGAATGAAATGAAACAACAAAAGGAAGAAATTCCCAAAGCAAAACATCAAATATGAACCATATATATATATATATATATATATATATATATATATATATATATATACATACACACACACTGTTTCCCCTATTTTAAGACATAGTCATAAAATAAGCCATAGCAGGATTTTTAAGCATTCAAGGAATATAAGGTATATAATTCAACTTAGGTATGAGTATTATTCAACTTAAAGGTAAAGGTAAAGGGACCCCTGACCATTTTTAGGTCCAGTCGCGGACGACTCTGGGGTTGCAGCGCTCATCTCACTTTACTGGCCAAGGAGCCTGCGTACAGCTTCCGGGTCATGTGGCCAGCATGACTAAGCCACTTCTGGCGAACCAGAGCAGTGCATGGAATGCCATTTACCTTCCTGCCGGAGTGGTACCTATTTATCTACTTGCACTTCGTGCTTTTGAACTGCTAGGTTGGCAGGAGCAGGGACCTACACTGGATATCACCGGTGTGCTTGTTTGTTAAGTCATGCATCATAGGGTGTGTGTGGCAATCATTTTATTTGCTTGCTATATATTTTCCAGTAGTTTTTCCTAATGAAGCTTAAAATTGGATCTTCATTTCTTTTCTGCTCTATTGGGGCATGTTTTTCTCCTCTTTTGCCCCTGTACTGTCTTTCACCTTCATCTGCTTCACTTTGCATGCCCTTCATTTGTTCTGCATAAGCATTTCTGTTTTTCTTCTCCATTGTTTCACCCAATGCAGTTATTCTAGTCTGCACAATTTCCACATACCTTCTCCTCCCATAACTCTTTCTGGTTCCTCATTCCAATAGTGCAGGAAACATATTCTGTTATCTCCATTTATTTCAGATATTCGTTTCTCATTTGCCTTCTTCATGCTGAAACTTTTTGGCCCAGTTTTTGAGTGGATGGAACATTTGTTTCTGGCGCCAGGCCTGCAGGGACCGTAAAACAGCTGCTAAACACTAACAGCAGAGCAGCACTATGTTGCTTTGTAGCTGCTGGTCCAAGCGGAAGGAGTGAGCAGCTCAGCAACATAAGGCTGAACTCCCCAGCCACCTCCAAGCTACTGTGCACAGTCTAGTGACAGGCAAGCCAGGAGGCAACAAGATGACCTGCAGGGCATCCAAATTCTCAGGGCAAGTTTGTCTAGTCTTACGTTTTCTGACAATCTATGTACCATGTTAGCTTCCCCAAGGCTGGTTCCATGTGTGACCCACAATGCCAAGCACAGTTTTGTAGCTGTGACAGAAGGTAGGCACTTTTACCTCATAAATTATCGTGGATATTCCTTCAGTCAGAACATCAGAAGTCAGTTGAAGAATGTAGACTAGATACTCTGCCCCAGCCGCAACCCAAAGTTCTCTGCATACAAAACTTCCAGTGAGCTTTTCCATCTCAACTTGAAGTGTCAGGAGAATATACATCAGGTGGTAACCCAAGATAGAACCTTCTGAAAGGGGGCATCCCCATTCTGCCACGCCCTCCCCCTGGAAGTATCACTGGTGCCAATGTTCTTCCTGTGCTGACATTAGACAAAGATCGCTTGTTCATTAATGGGACATTAGCTGCTCCTGCAATTGGGAGCCATGGGAGGCTCCATGAGTGATGGCTGACAACTTTTCTTTTTATCCTCTCCTAATTGCTGTTTTGTTTTTCAAACCACAATGTGACCTGCCCTGGTATCATCTAAGAAAGGAACAATTGAAGTATAGATGTAATAAAGAAAGAAAGAAGAACCTCTACGTCTGCATCTGAATTAGTTTGGTTTTCTAAAGGCCACCTAATGTTACCTTCATTTTATTTGCATTGATTGTGTTTCACATTAGTTATTGACAATTTAATTTTAATCTTTCTTTTAGTTTTACCTCATCTTCGTTTTTACATTACTGTAATTTCAATGAAGAGCCAGGGCTGCCTGTAACACTGATGCCTTCCATCCAAATGGCATGCATTTTGTTGCCTTAATTATCAGATCTACCATATTTCATAGAGATTGGTGAAAGGGTACCCATCTTATAAGCAGTTACAAAGGCACACATCCCAAAGCTGCTCGTGGATTTAAGTGGGAGACTCGGTGAAATTTATCCTGCTTGTAGCTATTCCAGTTCAGATGTTGGGAAATTTGTAGGCAATCTGTTACCATCTCTGTGCAACAGGCGTGCCAAACTGCAGGCAGATTAGACAAAAGCCTCCCTATTTGATTATTGGAGACTTCTTGCAGACATTGAACTGACGTTTCTTTGCTTCAGATGAGACACTTGGCATGCTATGTCAGTTTCGCAAGTCTTTCAATTCTATACAGAGAAATGCATCAGTATACAGTACACACACTGCAGTGCTTCTTTTCAACTTTAGGAATGTATCCATTTGTAAAACTGTGTCTCCTAAGTAAAACAAATGCAGGAAACAAAAATGAAGGTGAGAAACTAAAGTAAAGGGACTTGCATTAGTTTCTTACACTGAAACTAATGTGAAACTAATATGAGAACTATATACTAACAGTGAGCTCATTCTCCAAAACGACACAATTCTCACACAGGGAAGAAGTATCAGCAGACTTGGGGGAATGATGTAGTGTATAGAAGTAGGGAAAATGCAGTGTTGTGAGTTTAGAGGGGCAGTCTGGGTGGCATTCTTGGATCCCTTCCCCCTCCGGGACTCCTGCATCCAGGGAGGGTTAGGATGTAGTAGAAGACACTGCTGAACTGGTCATACAAGTTTCCTTGTAAGAAAAATAGCCTTAGCTGACCAATTAAGTGTTCTCACCAGCTTATCAAAAAGTGAGCTAAGTTGCAATAGCTACAACTAGGGGATGGTGCTCTCCAGGACGTTGGGGAGGCATTTTCCCACTCCTCTCACCTGGCTGGATGATACAGCATCCTAGGACGAAGAACAATAGGCCAGAGGGAGCTGGATATGGGAGAGTTGTGTGAGACAGTTGTACTGATGCTAGAAGCCGGAGGGAGGATAGAGACACGCCTGCTCTGTGCTGGATCCAAAGCTAGATTTGGGGTTCTCCTGGTAAGCAAATGGGGAAGCAAGTTTTGTTGGAGTGCTAACACTAGGAGCCCCTCCATGTGATACTCAGTTTGCATATACGTGTAAATAAAACCATATATCCTCAAGACCCAACAGTCTCTGTTGACCTTCATTCCAAGGAAACCGAACCCTGGATAATGAACTAGAATCTTTTACTGCATTTGAGGGCAGGGGGAGCCCTGAGAGGTGAAACCACCAAGAACAGCCCAATGATGACACAACTTGCTTGGTTGGCATGGAATACTAACAGACTGTGAGGGAGAAATGGAAAGTTGTGGGGAAGAAGAGAAATGTATTGGAGTATCCTGGAAAGGGCATGTCTATCTGCCTGGAAACATGAACACTTTAGCTTCAGAATGGAGCTCTGTAAATGGAAACGAGACAATAGAAGATAATCTTACATGCTTTCTTTGGCAACATCTCACTTTAGCTCCTACAGAAGGCAAGTGGCATTTCATTGTAGGACAAACTTCTCTAAAGCTACTTATTGTATAATTTTATCTTCTTTGGTTAAAGGGCGAGCTAACCACTGGTCTGCGATCATTGGTGGGTCTCATTCAAAGAACTACGTACTTTGGGAATATGGAGGATATGCAAGTGACGGAGTTAAGCAAGTTGCAGAGCTTGGCTCACCAGTAAAAATGGAAGAAGAAATTCGGCAACAGGTAATTGTCATTTAATTTATTAAAACAAAGAAAGTTGTTTAAAAATGTATAGTTGCCAGGAGCTGAAAATGTGAATCAGGTTTGGAATATTTTGCAACTGTTAGGCTTCACTGTTTTAGCAAACCTTAACAAAGTCAGAGTTTTCCTAGCTAATGATTTTAAGATTTAGCTCTTTGACTGAATATTCGGTAAAGAGAATCTTCTGATTCACTCTCCTCTTAATCAAAAATTGAACTATTGACTCTACTTATAGCTTTGACTTAGGGCTGTTCTGTACATGTGTGCATTTTTCACAGATCAATGTGCAAATGATCTGCAGCACCTGCATATCGTACACAGGGAGAAATAAGTATGGCATGTGAGTTATTGCACTTTACACCATCCCAGGTTGAAAAAAGGGCCAGTTTTCTGGATGAAGATGAAAAGTGTGGTAACAGGTGGTGTCTGACTTCTGGGAATAGGTGTCAAATAAAGCTAGGCTTATACAAACTAATGTCTGAAAAACCAGTGGTGCAATCCTGAACTCTCACTTGCCATTTTTGTGTAAGTAACACGTAAAAGATTAAGTACAGAAGAGTGGCTGCAATTAAAGATAGCTTATTTGCTAATTCATCTTCTGGGGCCTGTGTATTTAGTAAGGAAATTAGATCCCACCCATACTGGGAGCGGTGTCTCTGCTTGTAGTTGTTCCCTTTCCTGAAACTTAACCAGTGACTCTGTTATCTACTGCAAGTGTACAGAAAATAGCAGCATAAATGAAGGGACTATGGGACTTGCAGTTGTTTTTTAAGAGACCACGGTGCTCCGGTGCTCCACATGTGTACTTCCGGTGGCACATTGGGGCTTCTATTTCTCTCCTCCAACAGCATGCCCCCCCCATCTGCTCTGCTGGTGTCTCCCAAGCCTGATTTTGAGGGCTCACAGCAGGAGGGGTGGACTGAAGGGGCAGGAAAGGAAGAGAAAGCACATGGAAGTCCATTGTGGCAATAGAGCTACAGTTTAGGATTTGGCCTCTTATCTCAGTCCCTCAAATATGAAGTCCTAAAGTTTTAATAAAGAAATATTGCTGTTACATAGAAAGTCCCATAGAGTGGCTGTATCAGGGAAAGCACTGGGAAAGGCAGTTTTCTTTTTAAAAACTTTTAACTTACTGTGCATGTCCTGCTTCTAAATAATGTTAAATCATGAATATAAGACAGTATAATATAGATTATTGTGATCCTGGAAGTCTCTGCCTAATGCATCATTTGAAATGAACCTGGTAAGTTTTTGCTGGCTAAATAGCTTGCTATTAATTTTTGCTTCGACATTGGATTGCTGCCTATAATTTCATGGAATTATTGCGAAATAATTAAAATAGGAGTTATGCTCACTCTCATGTGAACCTTGATATAGCTACAGTAACTTCTCACTTAGAAACCCACTGCACTTCGTCCCTCTAACCTCTTACTGAAGTGTTTTCTAAAAAGTATCTGGCAACACCGTTAGATATTTGTTCACCTGTTTTATTCCTATCTCCAAAAAGTTAAACATTTTTGAAAGAGGATTAAGAGAAAAGGGCTTTGATTAAGCTACTATTGTTAATATACCTAGCTAACATGATGCAATGAACATGTAGCAAAGTTAAGTTTGGAGCCTCAAAGCACTTATATTGGAAGCCACAGGTGGAAAACTCAAGTCTGACCTAAAATCAAGTGACTTATTTGTAGAAATTCATTGTTTAGGAAATGCTGACATGTAGGTGACGCAAGTCCAAACGCTGTAATGAGATAAACTTACTTTTTCTGAGTTCTTCATTCCAGACGAATATGTTCAGGCTTAATGGAAGTTACTTGATTTCCCCACTCTCCCTCACAGTTGTGGAAGCCATATTTGTGTGGGGTTTTTTTTCACCCTAAAAGGGTTGAATACAACTTATTTATTTATATAGACCATTTATAGCATGCCCTTCATCCAAGCATTTTGGGGTGGGTAACACCAACAGCAAAATTCAACTAAAATACCACATCCATCCATAAGATCATAAAAACGCCTGCCTGCCTGGGGGTTTCCCACATGAATGTGGTTGTCCACTTTGGGAAGAGGATAATGGTCTAGATGGGCCTTTGGTCTGATTCAGCAGAGCTCTTCTTTTGTTTTTGTGCTCTTGAAGACAAACATTCTGAGGTGGGGTGCTCATGTGTCCTGCTTAAGAGAGGAATAGAATCACAGAATTGTAGAGTTGGAAGGGACCCAAAGCCCAAGGGTTATCTAGTCCAAACTTCTGCAATGCAGGAAACACAGCTAAAGTATCCTATTTTAAGACATTCTTTATTTTAAAGGTAAAGGGACCCCTGACCATTAGGTCCAGTCGTGACCAACTCTGGGGTTGCGCGCTCATCTCACATTATTGGCCGAGGAAGCCGGCGTATAGCTTCCAGGTCATGTGGCCAGCATGACTAAGCCGCTTCTGGCGAACCAGAGCAGCACATGGAAACGCTGTTCACCTTCCCACTGTAGCGGTTCCTCTATATCTACTTGCATTTTGACGTGCTTTCGAACTGCTAGGTTGGCAGGAGCTGGGACCAAGCAACGGGAGCTCACCCCGTCACAGGGATTCGAACCGCCGACCTTCTGATCAGCAAGCCCTAGGCTCAGTGGTTTAACCACAGCGCCACCTGGGTCCCATTCTTTATTTTAGGGGTGGCTAATCTTTGCCCTGCCAGATGTTGCTAGACTACATAACTCCCTGGCTCTTCACCATGCTAGCTGGGCCTGATAGGTATTTGAGTCCAACAGTATATGGAGGGCCATAGCTTTGCCACTCCTGCTCTGTTTGAAGGACTGCCATGTGATTCGTCCAAGTCCAGTTCAAAGACAGAGTTAAAGAACCGTAAGAAGGAAAAACTGGGACCTTGAAGTTTCCCATCAATCTGGACAACATACTGAAGAGGCACGCAGACCAGACTGAGAGGGTCTTCCCCACTTCAGTGAGATGTATTATATTTCAGCTTGAATTATACAAATCCTTTCTAAATTTATCTCTGTATCTATAATTAGCATATGCAACTTCTGGCAAATCAGCGTGCTCTTCTGTCATTTTTATTTGGTGATTCTTTTTGACAATGTGTAAGTGGCCATCCCAGAGATCACATGTCAAGTTGGGTTTTGTACCGTACAATGGCCCCTCAATGGCAAAACATGAAGATTTCCCCATCTATAAAGTAACCCATCTTCAGAATGACTTTATTCTCCATTTTATGACATGGGTAAAAGAAGATATCAAGTAAATTATTTGCTGGGCTGTACAAAAAATAAAAATAAAGGCTCAGGAATCTGCATCACGGAATGGCAGAACAAGGAGCTACATATGGCAATTGAAGGCACTGGCTGACCCCCAGGGCTAAATTCGAGTATTTGATATGCATAGGTGGCTCCTGTTATCTTCAAGGAGAGCTTCTGTCTGTGATTCAAGCAGGAGAAATTTGTACCCAGGAGTCTTCCCTCAGGCTATACTAAGGTTTTGTGCTAAATGCGTCCTGAGCTAATACTTCCAGGCTTGAATTTAAATGGGGACTCGTTTTTCATATATCAAATGTGAAATGAATGAATAATTGAATTCCCCTGGTCTCACCCAGGTCTGCTTAGCTAAGCAAGAAAAGTGTGTATGCCCATAAGGTAAAGCTTGGCCATTAGAGTGAAATACTGTGCTTCTAATGTGACTCATTTCATTTCCCATAGGTGCATAATGGGTGCTGCTTAGGGGATAGCTAGAAAATGCAGAGGATGTGTGTCTGCACTCAAAATAGCAGCCTTTGTGTTTTCTCTCTTCTCTCCTTTTGCTCCCAGTGATTTCTAATAATGCACAGTTTGTGATGGGACAGTATCAGTTGCAGAGCTTTTCCTGCTTTTGCTTCACTTCATTGGTCATCTCTTTGGGGATGAAGAAAATAGAGCATGGGTGTTTTGGAATAAATCTGTGTGCTTCGTATTTCTAGCTATTTTTGAGAGACAGCAACACATTAATGACTACTAGTGAGAATGGCTATACTGTATATTACGGTATCACAGGCAGGATGCCTCTTAATGCTGATCACTGGGAAACAAAAGTGGGAGACTGTATATTTCTTTCCAGGTTTTTGTTTAGTTTTTAAGAACCCCCTGCAATTGTAACTATATAAGCTGTTTCAGATGGGGTTTATTTCTAGGGATTGAACCTGAAACCTTCTGCATGCAAAGCAGATGTTCTAGCTCTGAATATCCATGCAATGCAGCAGAAGATACAATATTAAATTTGGGACTTGTGCATTAAGGTATTTTGTTATTGGTTTTTTTCTGCAACACCTTACCCAAGGTTTGAAGTTACAAATACATCAATATATCCTCAGAAAAATCCTAAGAGGTCAAAGTTAAGTGCAAGATTATTTTTGCTTTTTTTTTGCTTTTTTTTAAAAAAATGTTACCACATGTACAGCATGACATTTGGACAAGGTTGCTGGTGCAGGTGACGTTTTTATATGCCAGGCATCATGTTTAACTAGGTTGTGTTAAGACATGCCAAGGGTACATGACTGGATTAGATGAAGGCCCCTCAGTGAACTGCATGGCTGAGCTGCGATTTGAAGGATTCCCTGCACCCAGACCTAGCATGTTTATGAACCCCTACTAATTCTGCAACAAAGGAGAAGAAAAGCAGTTTTCTGAATGCTGAAAAATGTTACGTTTCCTCAGAGTCAGTGCATAGGGTTGGGTATAGAAATTTACTAGTGTGGTGCAGGGGAGAGGAGTCTGGCAAGAGCTAGTGTATGACATTGTGTGGTACTCTGCAAGGGAGTGTGGAAGACTTGGTGCCTTGAGGCCTTGGGCAAGAAGTTGTGCAGTGCTTCTGGATCTGACCCGTAATGTGTTGTTATCCTCACATGAGGCGATGATGGGGTCATGTGATATGTTTGACAGCCAGTATATACTAAAATGGTATGTGTTGCTTGTATTCAAAAGTACAGATTACTATCATTATATTAAACCGTGGAAATTTCCATCCATTTGATAAACATTAAAATGTTCTTTATGTTGTTGTTGTTTAGTCGTTTATTCGTGTCCGACTCTTCGTGACCCCATGGACCCGAGCACGCCAGGCACTCCTGTCTTCCACTGCCTCCCGCAGTTTGGTCAAACTCATGTTCGTAGCTTTGAGAACACTGTCCAACCATCTGCCGTCCCCTTCTCCTTGTGCCCTCAATCTTTCCCAACATCAGGGTCTTTTCCAGGGAGTCTTCTCATCTCATGAGGTGGCCAAAGTATTGGAGCCTCAGCTTCAGGATCTGTCCTTCCAGTGAGCACTCAGGGCTGATTTCCTTAAGAATGGATAGGTTTGATCTTCTTGCAGTCCATGGGACTCTCAAGAGTCTCCTCCAGCACCATAATTCAAAAGCATCAATTCTTCGGTGATCAGCCTTCTTGATGGTCCAGCTCTCACTTCCATACATCACTACTGGGAATGTTCTTTATGTAAGTGCCACTAAATATTGCAGATGTGCTTGGGTTTTTGTTTTTGTTTTATTTTGCTTATACATGTAAATTGTCATTATAGAATTGCCTCATCTGTATTGGGACGTTATAATTTTACCTTCTTGGGTGAAAAATCACCACCTGACTGCTTGTTGTTGGTTAAAGTTAAATGCCTTGTAAGATAAATTCAATAACTCAAGGTTGCTTTACCCTTTGATTGCAACAACTATTGATTGCTATATGAGCTTTGTTTGCTGCACTTGCTCCAATAAGCGAATTGAGGAAGTCAGCTTCTAGGAATTAATGGTTTGCATGTTGCACAGCCAGTAAATAACTATTACAGGAACCTGTTTTGTGTAATGGACTTTTCCTTGAAAACTCTGGGACAGTAGCAGATTATGACTGGTTTTTAAACGCTTGCTGCAAGATCCCAATTAGCACCTATGGAAGTTTTCTATCCCTCCTGCCATGCATCTGTATTGTTGAATAACCACACCTTTCCAGTATAATTAATGTTAAAAGTCTACACAGAGTAGATGAGCAGGTTTCAGGGTTGCAGAATGAATTTTGTGGTTTTTGCACATGATTTTTCTTCTCTCTCTCTCTCTCTCTCTCTCTCTCTCTCTCTCTCTTTTTACACTGAGCTCATTTTTAGCCCAGGAATTTGTTTTCAGCACCAGAACAGAGGTCATAGTAATTTGTATGTAAAACTTCTCCTGGTTTCCCCCCAAACTGTCTTTTTTCCAGCAGCCAAATTTAGAAGAGAAGGGAGACTTTTTTTGTTGGTTTTTCCTAAATGTGAGCTGAGAAACTGCAAATTATTCTTGTTAGTCTACTGTGAATTATCCAGTGATCTTCCAGTAGATCCCAGACTAATCTTCTGCCTGCCCTGATCAGCCCATACTTTATGGTACTGCGCCAGATTGTTTTACCAAGCTCTGGACCTACACATCACTAGCATAGATCACATCTGCACCATACATTCAGAGCAGTATCAACTTTATAAGCAGTCTTGGCTTTCCCCAGAGAATCCTGGCATGTGTAGTTTGCAAAGGGTGCTGAGAGTTCTTAGGAGACCCATCTTCCCCTTACAAGAGCTACAATTCTCAGAGTCCACTGAGAAGAGTGATTGAGTGTTAAACTAACTCTGAGAAGGATTATGATGAGGTGAATCGAATGGTGGCTTGGCTTTGCTGGAAAATGCTCCCTCTTGTGCTTGGTGGGGCGTCCACCTTTTGCTAATTACCGCTCTCCTTACTGCAGCTCTCCATGATATACTGTTTTAGAGCGTCCTTCTCACTTCTGTGGACATAAGGAGCAGGTTTCATAGAGAGCAGTGGGCTGCAGTGGGTGGGATGAGTCAGCAAATACCACATCCCTTGCAGAAAGCAAAGTCACCACTGGTTTTCGTCCAGAGTAGAGTGGAGCATAATTCTTCCCCAAATGTGCCAACACATTTGTAGGTGGTAAACTGAAGGGTATTCAGCATGTTTTCACGACTCCTCTCAGTAGCCATAATAATAATAATAATAATAATAATAATAATAATAATAATAATTTTTATACCCCGCCCATCTTTTTATACCCCGCCAACATTTAAAGCTTCCCTAAACAGGGCTGCCTTCAGATGTCTCCTAAAAGTCTGATAGTTGTTTTTTTTGACATCTGGTGGGAGGGTGTTCCACAGGGCAGGCACCACTACCGAGAAGGCCCCCTGTACCTTTGCTTCTCGCAGGGAGGGAACTGCCAGAAAGCCCGGCACTGGACCTCAGTGTCTGGGCAGAATGATGAGGGTGGAGGCGCTCCTTTAGGTATACTGGGCCGAGACCATTTAGGACTTTAAAGGTCAGCACCAACACTTTGAATTGTGCTCGGAAACGTACCGGGAGCCAATGTAGGTCTTTCAAGACCGGTGTTATGTGGTCTCGGCGGCCGCTCCCAGTCACCAGTCTAGCTGCCGCATTCTGGATTAGTTGTAGTTTCCATCTTTAGAGCGCATTGCAGTAGTCCAAGCGAGAGATAACTAGAGCATGCACCACTCTGGTGAGACACTCCATGGGCAGGTAGGGTCTCAGCCTGCGTACCAGATGGAGCTGATAAACAGCTGCCCTGGACACAGAATTGACCTGCGCCTCCATGGACAGCTGTGAGTCCAAAATGACTCCAAGGCCGCGCATCTGGTCCTTCAGAGGCACAGTTACCCCATTCAGGACCAGGGACCATAATTGTGTGTGTGTGTGTGTGTGTGTGTGTTGGCTGCTCTCCCCCCCCCCCAAAAAAAATGCCAAGAACAATACATCGTCTGCAGAAAGTGGTGGCTTGTAACTGGTGGTGATGGAGAATAGCTCTGGTTTGTTTGTTTGTGTGTGTGTGTGTGTTGTTGTTTTTTTAAAAAACCCACTCCTATCTTGAGTTGACAGTTCTCATTTGAGAGCTCTCGAGTTAGCTTTAGTGGTCACCGTGCATGTGGTCTGCGTCCTCTTTCTCCCTACATGAAAAATAATTTATGTGAAAGCAATCCAAAATGCTTGAAAGGCCCTAAGGTGCAAGTTTGGGGCATCTAAAATGCATTATATTGTAGAAAGGCTCAAGTGTCAGAACATAAGGAAGAGATGTTGCAGTTCAAAATGCTCTCTCACATTGAAAAATCAGTATTCTGTGGAACTGCTCCTTCTATTTTTGGACAGCATTCTCAGAGTAACAGGTGCAACAGTGACATTTAGGAGAACTCTCTTTGGTTTGCCTTGTGGAACTCTGTTGATTACGGCATGGACTATATTTACGAAATAGAGCACAGCACTGTTGCAAAGAATTTGCAGAGATTTAAATCCATCTGTAGCTGGATGGTGGCCAGATGTTTCAAAATTAGAAACTCTTTGTATGTATAGATCTACCTCTGCAAAAGTACATTCTGAGCTATTTCTGGCCAATTAAGGTAAATGGTTAACGCTCAGAAATACTTACTTATTAGGGTCTGTATTTAGCTTCCATAAATTACCAGTTTAAACAAAAAATGAAGTTTATTTTAGGAATGTCTAGCAGCAATACTTTAAATTATTACTTTATTATTACTATTGGGAAGAAATCACTTCAAATTTACACAATTTAAATGAAAACCCCGGCTTATCCTAAGATTATCTTCCTCAATTAACCACCTTAGACTCTCCTTTTGATACTTTAGAACAGTAGTTCCCAACAGGTGGTCCGGGGACCCCCAGGGGTCCGCGAGCTATGCCAGAGGGGTCCGCAAGATGCTATTAGAATAAAAAATAAATTAAATATATTTCGTATGATAACAGATTTTTTGTTTTGGACGCTTCCTGCATGAGCAGAGTCTAGCGCAAAACTAGAATTAGATAGAGGCAGCAGTTCTGCTGTATGCAGTTAGGTGGCGCTTTACAAACACTACTGTTTTGCAAAGAGGCAGCGCGCACATTCTACTAACGCTCACCTCCCCAAGATGCTTTGCGCGCATCGGCTTCATTTGTGCGCTACTGCGCAGGTACCCTGTCTTCTCCATTCCCCTCCCTCCTCCCTGGCGCGCGCTGCCTCTTTGCAAAACAGTAGTGTTTGTAAACAAAGCGTTGTTTTTTGCGGAAGCTACAGTTCGCATAGTTAAAAATGGACCGTTGGTTAAAAAGTGGTTCGTTAAAATGACAAAGGCCTACAGATGAAGAGGAAGATAGTGCATTTGATGTTCAAGCAAGTAAGTCAGTGACTCTCGAACCGATCTTGTCAGTGTCCATTGAACCTAAATCGTCGGCGTCCCTTGAACCTAACCCTTCCAAGATCTGTGTTAAGCTTACTGAAAAAATTAGATTAGGAATTAGATTTAGGATTAGGAATTAATGGGGGTCCTTGTCACAATAGCGGCTCAATGAGGGGTCCTCGAGAAAATTTTGTTGGGAACCCCTGCTTTAGAAGTTCCCCAACACCTCCCAAATATAAAGAGAGAGAGAGAGATTTTGAATTGAGCGGTTGCCTTAAGAGAATGCTTTCCACAAGCTTCCTTATTAATCTAAATGGGTAGTACAGGTGTATAAATTATAAAATGGCTTGCTAACGCTGAAGAAAGCCTCATTCTGTTTAGTGTGTTTACTCCCAGGTAAGTGGGTAAAGAATTGCAGCCCCAGGTTGAAATATAGAATATTTTTCTTTCTTTTTTATAATCATAAAATCAGTGTGTAAGTGTGTTTTGACATGAAGCAAGCCGTTCATAGGCAGTTGTCCGAGTGAGGTGCCTGGGCTTAGGCTTGTGGAAATTCTATGGGTGGCTGCCTGTGTATTCACATAGGTGTGCTAGCAGCATGTTCTTTTAAGTGATCAGCAAAGTTGTGTCCCTTCTATAAATTTGCCCCCCTTCTTCCCTCTCCGAAGAGCCCACTTTCATTGTATTAACATTTTGGGGTGTGTGGAGAAACCCAGTTTCATATACTAAGCTGGCTCCATACATATTACAACTGTGACGCTTCTGTGAACCAAATTGCATATCATATTTTGAGGGCAGGTCTTCTGCAAGTGTGACAGCTGCTATTCTTGTTTTTAATTAGCTGTAAATCAGTGTGTGAGAGGCTGAGGTGAGGGGTTCATGGTTATGTTTTGACTAAAGTCCCATGGGATCTGAAATGCAGCAAACTGAAATACTGATCACCAACTTTTCTCATTGACAGTTTGGCACATGTGAGTTTTTTCACACTGTGATTCCTCCCTCCCCATGGGCTCCGTGCAGCCTGGTTTTATTCAGGAGGAGTCAAAAGTCTCAAGTCTCATTTCTCATTAAACTTTTCCTGGCACCTCTAGCTGGAGGCCACAGCACTAAGAAAGTTCAGTTAAGCAAACCATTAGATTTATGATACCTCATATTAGGTTAATTAACGTGCTCCAGCTCTGTGGTTATAATGTCTAAATAAGCAAAAGCTTGAAAGCAAGTATATCTTGACGCTTCCCATCCCCAGAACCTCTTCATTTGGTTTACCTTTTGTTTTCAGGCAAGTCTGAATTATTTAAAATTAATTGGAAGCAAAATCGATTTGGCAGAAAGCAGCTGCAAAATTTGAGATGGAATATTTTGTGCATAATTTATAATCATGCCATAAGAATGGGAGGCGATGTGGATTTAAAATACCTGCACATCTGCATTTTGAAATGTGACATGTTCCTAAAGTGATCTTGTTTTCACACCTGAGACCTTTAATAATGGAGCTTGTGCCTTCTGATTTAGAGAGAAGACTTGTTGATTGCTAACAACACCCACTTTTTTTGCCCACAATAGAAAGGGGCCATTTGAAAAAGGTCTACCAAGTGTGGGCATATACTCAATTATTATGACGGGTGGAAAGCTGGCAATGCTGGACAAAGTGGATGGTGTAAAATGGACAGGCAAAGGCACCCAGCTGAGAAACTGCTTTATAGCAGCTATTCCAACAGGCAGCAGTTCTTCTCTGCCTTACAACTCCTCTTGTTCAGAAATTCAACTCTATTCTTAGCTGTACAGAACCTATGTAATCCCACCTGCTTATAGCTCTTCTTATAAAGAACCAAATCGAGAAACCCAAGAGTGGACATGAAGTGGTTGAACCTAAGGAGAAAGGGACATCATCTACCAGGCTAATAGAGAAAACAAATATATTGTTTTGACCTCACTGGAGCACATAGAGACTCCCTCTTGCTGAGTGGGAGCTCTATATTCTAATGAGACTGTCCACTGAAGTGATTGATTTTTCCCACTGCCTTCACGCTTTCCCATTTGCAACAATTAATTAAATAATGTCCTTTTCTTTTCAACTCACGTAGGACAAAGCAACCGTAGGAAAATACTGTATTAGGAAATTCAGAAGGGCAGCATATTCCAAGAGCAGGAATTGATCTTGGCTTTCAGCTTCATACTATACCACTCCAGACCTCTGGCCTGCAAGGTCAGCGGGCTCATTTCCCAGCAGACAGGAGGCCGCTTTCTGCTTCCCATTTTTGTAACTCCAGCACCAGATTTGGGGTGGTTCAGACGGTTCTGCTGCACAGAGCACCAAGCCAAGGGGTCACAGAATCGAGAAGATCCATAATTGAGAAGATTCATTTGGGGTTGCCTAATTTTGGGCTCGCACTGGGTGCCATATTATTAAAGATTACCTAAATTTGCCCCTGGTAACTCTTGCTGGCCGTAGTATGGAAGGGAGGGAATAAATAGGAATGATTTAACTTGTTAGTAGTGCAAGAGTAAAGCCTAGTAATTGATGCACTTGTGAGGAAACTGGCCAGGAATGACATTGTGGTAAAACCAGTGTTTTTGTGTCACTGCTAAATCAACAAACACACATACAGTGCACAGCTCTGCAAGAAAAGCTGCAATGTTGTCCATCTTTGCTGGACCATAGGACCACACAATTTTACTTTATTCATCCTCATGGCAACATGAATTAGAGCAGTGTTTCCCAACCTTGTGCCTCCAGATGTTTTGGGACTACAACTCCCATCATCCCTAGCTAGCAAGACCAGTGGTCAGGAATGATGGGAATTGTAGTCCGAAAACAGCTGGAGGCACAAGGTTGGGAAACACTGAATTAGAGAAGCCTATTCTTCTACCCACTCTCCCTTGATTACATGATGCACCTTTCAGGTGAGTGAAAATGGCTTGGTTGAGACCATTTACAAAATAGCTGCCATATTCAATTCATCATGACCTGGTATTCTTCATGACTGTCTCTACATGGCAAACCATTCATCTATGCCTAAGGGAGTTTTCTCAATATAAGTTTCCACATGTAAATTGCTACTCGAGAACTGTTGAGGAAGCCACATGGCAGCAATTTCAAACATACCAGCTCTCAATCCCTGGTTGATAACTAAATTCCAGTGAAGTGAAAGTCCTCGTCTTGTTTTCACATCTGGGGCTTCAACGGGATTATTCTTACATCAGTCTGTTATGTGATTATTTTTCTTCGGTGGTCTATTCGCACATAGTACAAATAATGAAATAGTGTGAGAGAAGCTCAAAGGGGCATTTTAGCATCTTCTGCTAAAGTAGCCTTAGTTGGAGGCTATTTGTGACTAGTTTTACTGGTTCTATCTAATTCAGCTGTTGTACAATGGGACCTACCTACATCTCACCTCCTGCAGGTGTCCCAAACATCCTCAGAATCTGCTACAGACAGTTGAGGGACCCCCTGGAGCATATTTTAGGGGCACATGGGGGGATTTGAGAAAGCAGACAGCCCATTGCATACGTGGAAGTCAACTTGCACCATTAATTACAACTCACTGATTCCCAGTAAGCCCCCCCCCCCGTACGCTTTTTCTAAGAGTCTTCTCCAAATCTGCTTTCTCTTTCACTTCCTGCTATCCTTCCCTCCCTCATTGTTCATTGCCATGTTCTGTGGTTTCCGCCTCCTGAGCACATTCTAAAATATTAGTACAGAGATTGAATTTACAAGATAAACACTGTTTGGAGCACTGGATATACTTTCAGTTTCTTTGGTTATAAGGAAGTACTGTGGCAAGTAAAATGGAAACCCGGCATTCATTTTGAATAAAAGCTTTTTTCTGAAACAAAAAAAATCCTTCATTGCAATAACATCTGGAATTTCCTCTTGTGTACCATTTTATCTGATACCTTTTCTGCAAAGGGTAAGACTCTCTTCAAACCCTGTTCTTGTATGAATAAGGAAAAACAAAAGAGATTAACCTTTGTGTCCTGTGTCAAGCAGAGCAATTGCATATTCCAATCAATGAACTAAAAATTGGTTCAGTGGTTACTGCGGTCTCTCCAATTAGGTATGTCTGAATAAATTCTCCATGTTTGTGAAACTGGGGAGAGTTTGTGTTCTGGCTGGGAAAACAGCTAATCATTTGGAATCCTGCCTTGTGAAAGTCTGGATGTTTGGCATTGTTATTGCAAATGAAAGGATGGTTTATAAAGGCTAGCGCTGACATTTGACATAGGAAATGCTGTTCCTTTTTTTGCCAAGAGATAAGGTTTGTTAGGCAAAATGTACCTTCTTGATATGTTCAAATCCCAGCAGCCGAAAAACAAAAACTTCTGTCAAAACCAATGGTAGTTAATGTCACTATACATTATTAAAAACTTTGATAATTCTTTACTATGTATGGTGCAAGCCATATCACAGAAAAGCTATAGATGAGATTCATAGGTTCATAGCTGAAAGGAATCATAATAAGGAACAGAGAGAATTAAGGAGGCAGGTGGCATCATCACATCAGTGGGGAGAATTGTTTTAGCAAGATGTGAGAAGGAGAGAACTGTAAGAAGCGAAGTCCACAAGGAGTTGATTAACAAGGATTAGGTAGGGTTTAAACAAAACTGGGAGCCTTGTACACAGGTACATCAATCAAGTCACTTGTATTTTAGTTATTGAATTTGGCTATCATACAGTGCATAGGAAAGCATACGCACACATTCCACATTTGATCAACTGCAAATACAAAGTCTGATATTCTCAATGAGTAATCTAAGAGTTTATATGCTCAGCCTTCGTAATATAGGGACCTTGACCTTGCATTCTCAATCCACCACTGCAAGAGATTAATGAAACATAGTTTCCGAAATGTGGCCCCGGCCACTGGACTGCATGTGAAAGTGTGTCTATGTGTGACTCCACAAACACACACAGCGCGGACCTTTTGAGAAGAGATATAAGCTGTGCTTCTCCTAGAGAAACAACTGTTAATATATCACCATTCTAACAAATATTTTTGGGCACTCAAGCAAAATTTTACCTTTTAGTTGTATTAATTTGATCTCGGTTGCATTTGGCAACACCACTGAGATGTTATTTCCAGAAAACATAGAGAAGTCTAGACTCCCTGGAAGTACTGCCTGAGCTTGTCAAAACATTTGTAAACCTTAATAAGCACTTGGCCCACACAGGTCTTCTGGATGTACAACAAAAATGAAGTCAATTTCTTTCAAGCAGTGAGTACATTGCTTTCATTTGTTACTCTGCCCAAAAGTGTGCCAAGCAGACATTTGTCACATTGTTGAGCATCTTAGGAACATCTTTGATGAAATGCATAATGAGTCTCTGCACATAAGGGATGGTAGGGAATGTATCAAATTATGCAGCAGTCTACTGAGTATACTTTTAATGTGTTGGGCAGGTTTTAAATAAGACAGCACTGAATAGTCAGGGCTAACTATTCTAGGGATGAACAAAGGGCCTTTGCCCCCACCCCCCACCCCACCCCACTCCACCCAGTGTTTTGAGAGAGAGAGAGAGAGAGAGAGAGAGAGAGAGAGAGAGAGAGAGAGAGAGAGAGAGTTAGTTACCGGTTACCTACTGTTCACTGTTCCAGTTCGCTGCATCCTGCTCTGGTCAGACCTCACCTGGAATACTGTGTCCAGTTCTGGGCACCACAGTTCAAGAAGGATACTGGCAAGCTGGAATGTGTCCAGAGGAGGGCAACCCAAATGGTCAAAGGCCTGGAAACGATGCCTTATGAGGAGCGGCTTAGGGAGCTGGGTATGCTTAGCCTGGAGAAGAGAAGGTTAAGGGGTGATATGATAGCCATGTTCAAATCTATTAAAGGATGTCATATAGAGGAGGGAGAAAGGTTGTTTTCTGCTGCTCCAGAGAAGCAGACACGGAGCAATGGATTTAAACTACAAGAAAGAAGATTCCACCTAAACATTAGGAAGAACTTCCTGACAGTAAGAGCTGTTCGACAGTGGACTTTGCTGCCAAGGTGTGTGGTGAAGTCTCCTTCTTTGGAGGTCTTTAAGCAGAGGCTTGACAGGCATATGTCAATAATGCTTTGATTGTGTTTCCTGCTTGGCAGGGGGTTGGACTGGATGGCCCTTGTGGTCTCTTCCAATTCTATGATTCTACGTAGTGTGTCACATGCTTTGACCCTAGTGTCAGTTTATTAATCTCATAGCCCTCTGACGCACATCTGAATGCAGATGTTGTCCAGCCATGCAGCATTTAATGGGTGTGCATTTGGATTTGGTGAGAATGAAGCTGCTTGTGAAACTTTGAATCTGCAGAAATAAATACAGTCTTGGTTCATTACGCCCACTCAAAGGTTTTGATCTGGGGAACTGGTACTGTTGACAGTTGCCACATAATACCCATCCCAGATTTATAAGAAATGGATACTTTAGTGTGGCAGTGTTCAAAACTCCCTGTCTGTTGATAGCAGGCAGGTCATGCGTTTTTCCCATGCCTGCTTAAAACAGTTTTGTTTAAGCAAGCCTAATTAAAATATGTAGAGGTAACAGCAGTTTTATTTCCTTTTTTAAAGCTAGTGCTGATCTTAATCATCTTTTGAATGGTTTTAAATATTTGTTAACTGTTCTTACTGAAAATGTTAATGTTTTATATCATTGTAAAGCATGTAGAGGTTTTTTTTCCTGCAATCAAGGGGTATATACATTTTGTTAAATGAATAAATCATTAACTAACAGAGCCACCAGCAGTGAACTAGGAATTTTGGATAAATTTGGGAAGAGATGTAAATTTTACTTCGTTTTTGTTTTTTAAAAAAATCAAAAGTTTGGGTCTAAATGAAAAAAGGCTGTACTGTACAACTTGGAATTAAAACAGATTAGCATGTGACCGTATGATTAGCAATTGCAGATGAGGGACTAAATGTTTGTTCATCCCTCCATATGCAAAGCACCCTGCACTAAGGAGATAAGGAATATTGGATGCAATGTTCCTCAGTTAGCCTTCTCCTTGTTTGCATTCAGGGATATATGTGTGTGTGTGTGTGTGTGTGTGTGAGAGAGAGAGAGAGAGAGAGAGAGAGAGAGAGAAAGACACATTCAAGCATTTGATGCCTTGCAGCAATCTAAAGCAGGACAGTATATTGCTCCTATAATTGATATAAAGTACAAACCATATTCATTTAATGCAAATAGCCTCAGGTACATGGCCAGCTGAGATGACTTTGTATGGCTAACCCAACACAATTCATGATTGCCACTCACCATATCTTGGATATGCGATCCTTGGGTGAAGGACGGTATATAAATTTAATAAATAAAAATATACTTTCAAATTTCCACAAAAGGGGGTAAGGGTAAGGAAATAAGGCATTAGGATTTTGCACCTGCAATTTTTCTGCCAAGCCTAAAGTGTCACATTATGGTGCCATTGCCACATTTAAGAGCCTAATGAAGGATGGTAGTGTTCCCTTTTGAGTTTGTTCATTGGCAGCAGCCTGAAATTCCCAGATAGTCATTGTGTTCAGATGCAAAATAGTTTTATTATTATTAATCTATGTATGTAGAAAAACATTTCTATCCTGCTTTTCACTTCACAAAATCTTCCAAGTTGACTTGCATATTAAGAAGACTAATGACAAGCCATATAGAAAAATGAAATCTACCAAATCTTCATTTACAATGCCCAGCCAGCAAAATAAAGACATAACCATAATAGCTAAATAACAGTATCAATTTGTGAAGCATTCTAAGAGGCCGGGATGCATAAAAAAGAAAATTATCCAATGGCTAAACAACCACTAACAGTACAATCCAAGCAAGTCTACTTAGAAGTAAATTCCATTGAGATCTGTGGGGTTTACTCATTGATAAGTATGCACAGAAGTGCAGTCCCTTATCTAGGAGCAAGTCCCATTAAATTGATTGGACACGCACAGGATTGCACTGTGCGAAATGAGCCTTCCTGGGGGAGCATTCCATAAAGGGACTGCACAACTCAAATGTCCCTTTCATGGGTTGCCCCACCTCTTCTGATCTCTAACAGCGCGACTAGGAAGCAGGTGCCTTGCTCGCAGAGAAAGTTTGGCAAAGTTCTACAAAAGATATCAACTCTCCTGTTTTGAAGATCCCATTCAAAATGACAGTCTTCTTAATACAAATACACTAGAGACATGTTAATTACAACATAGTCATTTGTCTTTATTTTGCAAACAAGCTTATTTGGACAGCAGCACGCCGTAACTGTACCGTGAGCCATGAACACAACAATCAATTTTTATCAAGACCACATGAATAGAGTACTAGACACTCCTTTACTAATGGAAATATTTTTATTATTTCCTTGCTTCATCATTTCCTGCTGTTGGGTTTCATCACATAACTGCCATTTTTCAATAGACTCCCACAGTGGGAGAGATCTGGCCACAGTAATTGCTAAAATACTAGTGTTTTTCCCATCTGATAATACTTCAGAATTGAACTTTTAAAATGTGTGCGGGTCGTTTTGAGCAGCTATGATTGAAGCATGGATTCCACGAGTGATGATAGCTCTTTAAGCTGTATCCTCTGGTATGACATTTTGTCACAGAAGTAAATTGGTGGATTTAGAGAGAATCTGTGGTTTTCAGCATCACTGCTGTAATTTGCAAGGGTCAATACATACATTAGCAAATTCCACTTAGGTATTTAGAATCTGGTTTGAACTGCAAGTGAAGAAGAAGAAGAAGAATGATCAGTACTCGTTTTATATTGTATAGCTTTATACTACGTGCCCTGTTCATGTTCATTCCAGGCAGAAGTCAATAGGAATAGAAGCTGTGGGTATTTAACAGCATATGAACACACACACACACACACACACACAGAGAGAGAGAGAGAGAGAGAGAGAGAGAGAGAGAGAGAGAGAGAGAGAGCAGACACGGGGAGGAATTCACTGTAACACTATGACAATCATTCTGTAAGTGCAAACATTTCTACTTACCTAATGGAACAACCCCCTCCCCAACATATTCTGTTTCGGGGGTGAGAGAACCAAATCAAGGTTCCTCCCATTCCCAACTATTGCACAGTATAGAATAAGTAAATAACATGTTCTCCAGACCAATAGAAGAACAGCCCCAAAATTCCTCCTTGGCTCCTGTCTTGCCAAATGCAAGGTGGTTCTTTTAAAATGAGATTCAGAAGTAATACAAAACCCAAGTGAGTGAGAAGATTAAAGACTTTATTCTAAACAGCAAGCATACATACCAAGAAAACACCTCAATCTGCCACATGGAAGCCCTCAAGATGTGGCGAAGTGACCCCCCCCCCGGGTGGCCTCAGTTTGCACGGCCCCGTAGACATCAGTCCGTGCATGAGCTTCTCTCTAACACTCTGCCCACAAACATCTGATTTATAGATCGCTAACCTGTGTGGCTTGCCTGACTAGCTACGTGTAGTCATACATTACTGCCTAGTGCAAATTATTCATTCGCCACCCTCTCCCAATCTCTCACTTTCTCCAATGTCCAACATCAAAGAAGGTACTCCTCACTGTTGCTTCCTTCCAACAGATGAGGACATTAAAGGCTGTTCTCAGCCATCAAAGAGCTTGACAAGTGATAGGCAAAGGGAAGGATCAGGGAGCAGGAAGGATAACCATGTCAGATCACTAATTCCTCGAAATACAAATATCTTCCTAATAGATTGCCCATCTACAGTAACTGGTGAGACCCATGCAGCTATGAAAGGCTGAGTGGGCCAAGGTGCCACACTAGCAAAGAAACCCTAGGCTGGCTTCACATTACCCCATGTCAATGCTCCAGTGTGCATTACTTTACTCCTTGGGAAGATGGGCAAACCTGCCCTGCTCAAACATGGAGGAGCAAGAATGGGGCAGGCCTGCAGCGTGGATGGGATTTCCAGCAATAAGGGTGATGGATGACTGAGCAAAGTTTCAGGCATCTTGAATGAGGATTCAGGGTACAAATGGTTTAGGGACAAAGAAGGGGGAAGTTCTGCTAAATTGCAGGACTCCTGGAATACAGTGTGCGCAGCTCTGTCAAAGAATTTCTCCTTGAATATACCTGTTTTGTAATTTGAAGGAATATCAGGAGGCTGTCAAATGCATAATATTCTGCCTAAGCCTTCCAACATTCTTATGCAACGTCTTCTAAATCCCCTTCAATCTAGGCTTTGTATATTGTGTGTAATGAATCCATTGGCACATATTCTAATACTGTTTGGGGAGAGTATTCATCATTGTTTAATTTCATTTTTAATTTAATTTTCCAGGAGTGCTTTTCCAGTCTTTAATGGGAAAGGCTATAATGTGACATTGGTGGAACGCAATCAGGATTATTTCATTTGAAATGTTTTTGTGTGTTTTTTACTCTTGTTGAATAAAGATCATTTCTGAAAAGAGTATTGCCCTTGCAGGTTTCATGCTTTTTTTATACAATTCACCACTCCACCACTGAAATAAAATAAGGTGTGAATGAGTTTGGGAGAAGTTATTTGCCTGAAGGATTAAAACAGATATAGAAATGAATACAGGATATTGTAATGTAAATGGATGAAGCATTTTCATTAACTTCTGAATGTAATCTTATTGGATTTCCTTTGAAATGTATTAAAGGCTGTTTTATCTGTAGGCTATCTTGTTCACACCTGGATGGTTTTATTCCAGAACTTCTGGTTTCAGCTTCTAGGATCACTGAGGCTGCAACTCACAAACTACTTAAATTGAGTGCAAATCTATGGGATTAAGCAATTTCTGGATTGCACTGACAGCGAAGGTTATTACAATAAGGGTTTTGCTTTCAGAATTCCATATACCATAACTGACGGGAGACTAATAGCTTCTGAAACATGCAATGTTAAAAGAAATGGAAGTCTGAAAAACTTCTGTGCCTCCCTTTTAGGTTAGATTTGAGGATTTGGGCCATTTTTGTTGCCCAGGTTCGATAGTCTGTAGCGGCTGTCCTCATAAGTAAGATATAAATTTACCTCTGAGCATCACCTGTGCCATTTATACAAAGGTGTGATAACTGTATAATGCAGAAGAGAGGAAAATACAAATGAACATTGCCAACACACGATGGAAGAAGCTTGAGAATTAAAATAGGGCAATAGACCAGGCATAGGCAACCATGGCTCTCCAGATGTTTTGGAACTACAACTCCCATGATCCCTAGCTAACAGGGCCAATGATCAGGGATCATGGGAGTTGTAGTTCCAAAACATCTGGAGAGCCAAGGTTGCCTATGCCTGCAATAGACTAACCAAACATGAACCAAATTTTGTAAGTATGGGCAGGTGGGTTTGAATTGACACATATGGCTCTCCAGACATATGATTGGGAGAAAATTCTCCTTCCCTGCGAAATGAACCTTGGGTATGTGAACCAAACATGTGCACCCAGGGTCCTCTGTCACTTGTTCGTCAAGGTGTGCATATAAAGTTTAAATGGTAGCCCCAAAGGCATTCCCTCTCAAGCCATAGGCTGTGGAAGATGACACAAGACTGCCTTTAAACCCTTAATGCCTCTGGGTGCCTGTCAATTGAGTTATTAAGCCCCCTTACCATCTTGTACTGAATGCTACAAGAGGTGAACAAGTTCTGCTAGTTTGCCTCCACCTAAACACATATAAGAGCTCACCTAGCAATGCCTCATTGGAAGGGCACTAGCTCATCGTATCACATTATTAGTAGTTGTTGTTTAGTCGTTTAGTCGTATCCGACTTGTCGTGACCCCATGGACCATAGCACGCCAGGCACTCCTGTCTTGCACTGCCTCCCGCAGTTTGGTCAAACTCATGTTTGTAGCTTCGAGAACACTGTCCAACCATCTCGTCCTCTGCCGTCCCCTTCTCCTAGTGCCCTCAATCTTTCCCAACATCAGGGTCTTTTCCAGGGAGTCTTCTCTTCTCATGAGGTGGCCAAAGTATTGGAGCCTCAGCTTCACGATCTGTTAGTAGTAATAGTATTATTAGTAGTAGTATTTATTAAATTTCTATACTGCTCTTCATCCAAAGATCGCAGGGTGGTCTACAATATAAAAGCACAAAAATCTTGTCCTTCCACAGAGACATTATGGTGGGAGGAAGGGGCAGCCCTGGAGAGCTCCAATAAAGCAGCAAAAACAAAAGCTCTAAGAGGGGGGGAAATTGGTAAAAGGTGGAATGATGCCTCTGCTATCCTGAATCTTTTCTTTTGTCATTATACCCTTGAAACTGGCAGAAAGTCCTTCCCACTTTTGCAGCAAGAGAATAGGATTGTGAAGTGACGGCCTTTCAGCCCCATTCTGGTTTTTACATTTGTATATCACAAACCAATCAAAGAAAGGGAAACCTTAAGCCTCAAAAATTCACTCTGCATATTTTTGAGAATTTCATGACTACCGGTAGCATTTCTTAAAATCAGGTGCAATGACCAACAAGCTGTCTTTATTCTGATATGTTGCGCTGGAAGTGTGTTCAGGAAGCCTATCATTTACTAATGCCTCTGAGTACAAAACTGCAGAGTGAATGATAATAGCTTCTAATGGTTTTTTATATATAAGAATTCTTTTTTTCACAAATTTCTTTACAAATTGGCCTGATGTTGCCTCTAAGGCTGATATGATCATCAAAACATGGCTACCCGTTTTTTCGTTTCTCCAAATATTGAGAAGTCAGCTTTGTCAGTTAATGTTTCAAAAATACATTTTTAAATATGTATTTTGAGAAAAAATAGCATTGTAATATTTGGATTTTTATAGAAAATAACACATTTAAATAGTCTTTTGAGAGGATTTAAAAAAAACCATGCAGATTAATGCAGAAATGGAATGGAATCATGAATAAAAACATGCAAGAGTGACATGGACAGAAAGAGACAGATTACCCCATCTCTATTTTTATATTTGAGAGCCTCACATCAATAAATGTTAAGGAAGTAAGGGTCTGGTTGGTTTTTGCAAACATTTCCCCTTTCCCAGAGGCCTTTTTTTGCATTGGAAATAAAACCCCATGAAATTCAGTGCAGAACTAATGGCCAGCCTTTTCAAAGGCGTATTTTGTTTATTTTACTTTCGCTGCAAATTCATTCACTACTAACATAAACAGGTGGAGAGCAATAGCATCTTACTTATTTGAACAGACTTGTCAGAGCTGTTAGTGGTGAGTATTAATTAGCACTGGAATATGCAAAGCTGATAAGTCCCCTAAACAACTAGTTTTCAAATCCAGCCAAAGTCATCTGATATAGCCTATTCATGGTAATGAGGACACTTTCCCTGCAGGAAAAGCAACATGCAAAGATTACTACTGGGTGTAACAGTAGGCACCAAGGTTAGAGTATTGTTAGACTGAAGTTTGTTGTTTCTGCTGCTGCTGCTGCTGCTACTACTACTACTAGATCATTATTTATCACTAATAGCTTAGTCAGTAGAGCATGGGACACTTAAACCCAGCACTGTGGGTTCAAGCCCCACATTGGGCAAAAAGATTCCTTCATTGCTGGGGGCTGGACTAGATGAACTTTGTGGTCCCTTCCAACTCTACAATTCTATGATCTGTGTGAATATATTTGAGCAAAATGGGTCATCCTCTCCAAAAGAATGCCCTCCCTAGAGAAGCTTGATGCATTTTCAGACCCAGGTGAACGCTTAATTATTTGCCCAGCCCCAGTAGGTTTTATTGCTGGTCTTGTGCTCTTACGTCTGCTGAATATTACTGGTAATGCTGATTTATTGCTGATGGGCTTAAGGCCACATAAGGAGGCTTGCCCAGTGATATTTTATTGCCCAGTACATTGCGGAGCACAATTCAAGGTATTGGTGCTGGCCTTGAAATCTCTAAGCAGCCTCAGTCCAGTATACCTGAAGGAGGGTCTCTACCCCCATCGTTCTGCCCGGACAATGAGGTCCAGCGCCGAGGGCCTTCTGGCGGTTCCCTCCCTGCAAGAAGTGAGGTTACAGGGAACCAGGCAGAGGGCCTTCTCGGAAGTGGCACCCACCCTGTGGAATGCCCTCCCTTCAAATATCAAGGAGAAAAAGAACTACATAACTTTTAGAAGACATCTGAAAGCAGCTCTGTTTAGCGAAGTTTTTAAGGATTGATGTTTTATTGTGATTTTAATATACTCTTGGGAGCTGCATAGAGTGGCTGGGGAAACCCAGCCAGATGGTGGGCAGGGTATAAGTTGTTGTTGTTGTTGTTGTTGTTGTTATGCCTCCACATGTTCACATAGCCTCTTCTACTGCCACCATCTGAAGTGTGGCGAGTGGTGGAGATCCTGTTGAATAGCAGGGTATAAATACAAATACAAACATAATAATAATTATTTTATGAAAGCTTTCAGGTTCATTTTAAGCACCACCCTCTTTCACAATTCTCCTCTACTTGGAAATAGTGGCCCATATATCAATCCAACATTCCACAGGGAATGAAAAGGAGAAGGCGAGTAAAGAAAGCCTTTGTTCAGTATTAGGCCCATGCT
Source organism: Zootoca vivipara (assembly GCF_965207765.1). Lineage (NCBI taxonomy): Eukaryota > Metazoa > Chordata > Lepidosauria > Squamata > Lacertidae > Zootoca > Zootoca vivipara. The sequence continues at coordinate 69,917,063 of NC_142582.1, read as the reverse complement.
TCAAGCATTCCCTGGCATAGATAAATGATAAGTACACCTCTCTATCTCAAATATGCTTATTATTCCATTTATCATTCTTTCGCTGTTCTGAGTTTCAAATGATCATTCTGCACAGGGAGAAAGAGGAGGAGGAGGAGAAATGAGAAAGAAAGGAGACAAAGTGCCATCATTCTGTTTGTTTGTTTGTTTGTCTTTCATTCAGTAAGAAAAGCATTTTCTTCTTAAGCCATTCTTGAGAGCCTTTTCAGTTGAAAAGCAGGGTAAACAAATGCTCTAAATACCCCTACCCCACAATTACAAATTGGGCAAACCAATACAGTTTTAATTTAATGTCACCAGAGAGCCTTGGCCTTTATCCTGATGAGGGGGGTGGAAATCCGTCAATTCCTCATAAAGATTTAGGACATGACTTAAAGCTGCACACACAAACACACACACACACGGATTTAGGATACGACTTAAAGCCATAGTCACATATGCACAGACTTAAGGGTTAAAGTGATACACACAGGAACATAAGACACAATTTAAAGTCATCCATAAGTAGGCTTTTCCTACCCAGTTCTTGTAGAGATCAGTGCTCCATAAATGCAGAAGCAGTCCCCTGTTCTATTTCCTTCCTTATAGCAGGGTGCAAGGAATGCTTATGTTTAGTTGACTCTCTTAGCCATTCCTTTTATTCAGCTCTTTCTAGTTGTCCTTGTTTGCCTGTGTTTTTTGGAGGGGGTGGAAGTGGGCAATGTTTGTTTTCATCATATTTTTAAAACTAGTTAATCTTACCTTACACCCAGCCCTATTGAAAGGTGGGCTGCAAATCTTTTAAACAGAAATAAATCAATAAAACATATACTCTGATCACACACCCAATATTCAATCTCCCCAAAGCAGCTTAATATATGGATGTCCTTTGGGGGGGGAAATGGTTCTTTATTGTTTTCAAGGTAGAAACATTTTATTTGAGGGTTGTTATTTATTTATTTTTAAAAAAAGAAAAAATAGCAATAGCAGCCAGCTATTCATAGGAGAGAAAAATTACTGGCAGGCTTTTTGCCGACTGCCTGTCTGGCTGCTCTTCTTACAAAAGAATCATAGAGTGCTTAAAACAAGAATAGTTTATTCATGAGAGAACAAAGGTCTTACATGAAACTTTTCCTGAGGAAGCAATAAAATTGTATGAATAATCTCCAACAATATGTCATTAGTATCCTTCAATCCAAAAATTTAACCTAGGCAATTACATAGCACAATACATCAAAATCATATTAGCATTTCCCATCTACTATCGTATAATAGCATTATAATATCTGAGTCATGTTTGCTAACTGGGTCTTTAGGCATGCCAGTCACAATGAAATACTTATACAGTTGCAGCCGGTATTAACACTCTTGTACAAATACTTCGGATCAGATTTGAAAAGATGATTAAGACTGAGCACAATGGAAGGTAATGCAATGGGAACAGAACTACTCCTGAAAGGCACCTAAGACCGCCAAGAAAGGAGAAAATGAGAATGTGCTGGTCTGCAGTACTGTTTGCAAGGAGTTGACAAAGCAAAATGATTAAGTACAAATAATAATAATAATAATAATAATAATAATAATAATAATAATAATAATAATAATTGTTCACATAGAATGACTCCCTTCCTCTTTCTTCGCCCCGTGTTTTCCCCTCACTATCTCCAGATCTCCCCTGAAAGTTTGGGAGAAACCCCAGAACAGATTTAGATTTATATGAACAGGTTTATATGAAACTAGATTTAAAAGAAAACAAAAACTCAAATATGTTTCTGTGCTCAGAACCTAAGAGGCAAGCAGGCAGGAGCTGTCCAGCTTCTGTTTGCTGGCCTATTTTTTTACATGAACTGTTTAATCTCATGACACTTCCACCCCTAGGAAACTAACAATGGTATCGCTATTATCGCATTTCTATTTGTGGTGCTTTTGAAAAACAGTAATTTTCAATCTCAATACTGTAGCAATTATGTGTGAAAAGGTAGCTGAGAAAAATTGATATCACTGAACAAAACCTCATGAAAACCCTATTATGTTCTTTAGCTGTGCATCAGCTTTAAACGTGTCCCTTTGAAAAGTTAATGATGTGATTGGTACATTACTTTAAAGATGAAGTGAGAATATGTATAATGACAAGTTTCTAATGCAGTGACCTTTTTTAAAGAAAAAAAAGCTCTTTTTAAACTTTCCCTTTGGCTATTGGATGCTTATTGAGCTTGTCACATAGAGTAGATTACTGATCTTTTAAAATACTTTCCTTGCTCTCAGTAATTGATGTAGCACCATTTCCCCACAGGATATTTTCTTGTAAAATACATTCATCTTTCCTCTATTAAGATTAAACAGAATGGTCATTATATCAAAAAGAAATAACATTCACTTTTCTACTTACTGCAAAAATGCAGCTATTATCTGTCAAATATACAGATTAACGTTGCCTTCAGGTAGGATTTTAATGGCCCTTTAAATACAGTGCAGATTTATGCAACATGCAATAGCACAGAAGATATTTTCTTCATTAGGGGAAATTATATCTTATTTATATGTGAACCCTAAGGGTTTTGTTGTTGTTCGATTCATGCTATTAGCAAAGAAATATTTATATATTCATCCCACTACAAATTTAGGATGTCATTCACAATGTAGGCTAAAAGTTCAGGCTAAAAGTCAGTATAGACGCTTTCCTTTTTTTAAAAATTGGATATAAAGTTTCCAGTAGTGTTTAGAATGACAGCAAATAAGTTTATATTTTGGAATTATACTCATATGAACTAACAATGAAGAGTCTTGCCGAGACCAAAAATAACGCAGAGTGGTTTGATTTATAAGTAGAAACTGAATTTGAATAGAACTGGTAGTCAGCTTGCCCTAATACATCTAGATGGTTGTTATAACTGCTGTAGCATTATTCATTGCTGAAGAAGCAAGCCTCTTTGAAATAGAATAGAGGCTTGTCTCCTTGCTAGAAGAAAGATGGGGTAGAAATTAAGTAAATAAATAAAATAAATGAAATGGTCAAGCATAGGTCTGTATCAAGACCTGTGCTAATCCTGCCATGTGCGGGTTGCTGTGCCGGCATGTTGCTAATCTGTGTCCATAATAACTTATATTTCTTGTAATTAAAAATGTACTAAAGATCATTTGCCTATTTTTATTTTCATCTTCATAATCTTTATGTTCTCTGCGCTGAGAACTTATTGTGCCATTTCCAATAAATTTTGTCCAGACAAGCCAAGATCTGTTGAAAGAGAAATGACATTTTATAGAGTTGCTAAATAAAAGCCTATTCACGTATTTTTTCCCTTAAACTATCTTGTCTGTTAAGACACAAACTAAATTACCTCTCCAATCTTCTGCCCTGAAGTCTTAAAGATTTTGAATGATGTATGTAAACACCAGCCAGTTTAATTCAGTGTTTGTTTGTTCTTATTTGCCCCCAGGGCCTTCCCATTTCCTGAATTTTAGATGCCTTGCTTTTTGTAGAAATCATTAAAATGCCTTGTGTAAAAACTTGATTCAAAGGCAAGCATGGTGGATTCTATAGGCCCAATGCTGGTTGGGCTGTTTTCATGTATAAAGAAGCACTAGACCAACCATTTTCTTAATTGTTGCTGTCAAAGAAAGGACCTGAAATAACATTTTGACCTATACGTTAGTTATGTTTTGTGCCTGGCAACTTGGTGGCTTTCCTTGATGCTCTGCCACTCTGCCAGGCTAGAACCACTCTCTGCAGGTGTCAACAATCTGTTCCTTTGAATATTTTATGGCTCCTTCGAAAAGAGAACTTGCCACTCAAAACAGGGAAGTGAAACATGTGGGTCTTTGGATGTTGCTTGACTCAAGCTCCCATCAGCCCCAGACAGTATGGCCAGGGGTGAGGGATGGTGGGAGTTGTAGTCCAATAACATCAGGTAGCCCACAGTTTCCCCATCCTGGACTTTGGAAGATGACTAGAAGTCAGAAGTGTGCACATTCCTTGCTTCTGCTCTGTGTGTTTGGGAAGATGTCTCGGGCATTTTTGCTTTGACTTTATATTTGCACACTGATGTAATAACAAGATTAAATTGTTTGATCGTTCCTGTCATACGATAATATAACTCTCAGATATATCAGAATCATTCACAGATAGATCCTGCACATGTGGTAACTGTTTTAAGTTTAATGTATAGTGGTAGTTGATCTCAGCTCTGTGAAGGCCACTTAGCATAGAATTATGCAGTTGGTATACTGTTTTATTACATTTAGAGGCCACCTTTATCTGCCAAGAAGCTCAAGGTGTTGTACATGGTTCTCTTCCTCCCTATTTCATCGTCACAACAACCTTGTGTGAGAAAGATTAGCCAAAGAGATGGTGAGTGGCCCAAGGTATACTAACAGAACCAGGAAGCAGAGAGTAGGAATAAATGGGCAGTTCTCACAATGGAGACGTAATAAGTAGCGTTCCTTGAGGTTCAGTATTGGGAGTTTTGCTTTTTAACTTGTTTATAAATGAGTTTGTCCATGGAGTTTTCTTGGCAGGGATACTGGAGTGGCTTGCCAGTTCCTTCTCCAGGTGGATCACGTTTAGTCAAAACTCTCCACTATGACCTGTCCATCTTGGGTGGCCCTGCATGGCATAGCTCATAGCTTCTCTGAGTTATTCAAGCCCCTTCGCCATGACAAGGTATTGATCCATGAAGACAGCATCTTATAAAGCAGAGACATCACCTTGCCGACAAAGGTCCGTATAGTTAAAGCTATGGTTTTCCCAGTAGTGATGTATGGAAGTGAGAGCTGGACCATAGAGAAGGCTGATCACCAAAGAATTGATGCTTTTGAATTATGGTGCTGGAGGAGACTCTTGAGAGTCCCATGGACTGCTAGAAGATCAAACCTATCCATTCTTAAGGAAATCAGCCCTGAGTGCCAGCCAGATCGTGAAGCTGAGGGTCCAATACTTTGGCCACCTCATGAGAAGAGAAGAATCCTTGGAAAAGACCCTGATGTTGGGAAAGATTGAGGGCACTAGGAGAAGGGGACGACAGAGGACAAGATGGTTGGACAGTGTTCTCGAAGCTACGAACATGAGTTTGACCAAACTGCGGGAGGCAGTGCAAGACAGGAGTGCCTGGCGTGCTATGGTCCATGGGGTCACGAAGAGTCGGACACGACTAAACGACTAAACAACAACATAAATGAGTTGTTTACTTGGTGAGCAATATGGTGGCTCAATTTACTGAGGATGTCAAATTGTTCAACAGTAAAAGGAATTGTGAGGAACTAAAAAAAAACTCTCTCCAACCAAGAGGAGTAGACATGATAAATGCCAAAATACAGTGGTACCTCGCAAGACGAACGCCTCGGGCAACGAAAAAAATCGCAAGATGAAAGCGTTTTGCAGTTTTTGTGAAGACTCGCAAAACGAAGTCGTCTATGGCCATGCTTCGCAAGACAAAGTAGCCTCGCTACCCTGCGTTCCAGAGGAGGCCGCGGTTTGGATTCCGACGGCGACGGGAAGTGAAGCCGCCGGTGGCGGCTGGCCCTCCGTTCAGCCCGGGTGGGCAGTGCAGCCGGCAGCAGCCTCGTCCATACCTCCCCACCGCCGTGCGCCCGCTTCACAACGGGAAGAGTCTTAAAAACATCTGGTGGGGCTTTTTTTTTACCCATAGGAACGCATTAATTAAATTTCAATGCATTCTTATGGGAAACCGCGCTTCGCAAGATGAAAATTTTGCAATACGAAATGACTCATGGAACGAATTAATTTCGTCTTGCGAGGTACCACTGATTAATTTCACATATCCACTATTGGTGTCTGAACTGGTGGTGGCAGATTATGAAAGAAATCTTGAAGTTGTGGTGGACAGCTCAATGAAAACATCAACCCAGGTTGTTGTAAAAAGAAAAAGAAAAAAAGGCAAAGGCATGTTAGGCATAATTAGGATGAGGATTGACAGTAAAACTGCCAATGTCACAATGCCATTATACAAATGTATGGCATGACAAGCACTTGCAATACTGGGTACTGTTCACATTCCTATACCTCCAATCAACAGAGGGCTAGAACAACTGCCCATTGGCAAAAGTCTTCAGTATTTGGGGCTTTTTAGTTTAGAAAAAAAGGTGAGTAAGGAGGAATATGATAGAGCTGTATAAGATTATGCTAAAGTGGTTAGAGAGAAGTCCCACCGTAATACTAGAAATTGGGGTAATCCATTGAAGCTGTATATTGGAAGATTCAGGAATTACTTCTTCACAGAGACATAGTTAAACTGTGGAATTTGCTGCCGCTCGATCTGGTAATCATCACAAACTTTGATGGCTTTAAAGGGAGATGAGACTAATTCATGGAGGATAAGGCTATCAGGAGCTACTTGCCACAACAGCTATGTTCTACCTTCACTGTCAAAGGCAGTGGAATCACAGATGGGGAGAACACTCCTGTGAGCTCGAGTCCTGCTTGCAGGCTCCCCATAGACATCTGGTTGGCCACTCTGAGAACAGGACATTGGATTAGATGGGCCTTTGGTCTCATCCAGCAGGGCTCTTACTTTCTTCTCTTGTACTGACAATGCTGCAGCAGCAGTCTTCTCTTCTCATTGTTCTGTTCTAAACTGGAATAATTTGTATCTTGAACGAGATTCCTGCACAGATTCAGGAATACATACTGTCAGAAGAGACAGCAATAAAGTATCAATCTATCTTCTCAAGAAAATATGAAAACGTTTGAATTGACCACTCTTGACTACCAAAATGTAATGCCAATTAGTACAGTGTGCAGAAGAGATGATTCTAATAGGAATCACTATTTCCCGTATTCGTAAATTGAAATGAGGAAAAACACCAAGGAGTTAAGCGGAATGGCTTTCACTGGTTTATTCTTCAAGGACCCTAGCAGGAGGAATGCTGGCTCGATCTTTGTGAGAGCTCAAAAAACAGCTGATGATAGTGATAATGTCTTTTATTTCTCTGAGTTTTGTGAGGCGTAAGAAAATGAGATGGGTTCTAAGCAATAGGACAATTCTATTTTCCTCTCAGTACATGGGAAGATAAGGCTGCCATGTGTTGATGAGATCAGCTCTTTAATAGCAGTAATTTATCTGACTGCACTCTGGAGGTAAACATAACATTCCGGTTTAAAGTTAAAAGCATAAGGTAGCTTAGGTGTTTCCTTAATTCTGTTATCACAATGAGATTGTTGATCTATTGGCATATTTTAAATAAAAATGTCTGATTCTTCTCTTTTACTATTTAACATTAAATTTAGCAGCAGGTGCCTGCTAGGTAGGCACTGTTGTGGCCAAAGTTAGTCCTACCAAGAGCAGACCCATTGAAATTAATAGAAATGGCTATCTCACAGCTATTAATTTCAGTGGTTCTACTCTGAGTAAAAGTTAGTTGGCTATAACCCATAGAAGTGGAGGTGTTCCTGCCCAAGGAAGCTTATCAGGAAAGGGAAAAGAAGTTCACAATGTACAGGTGTTCATGGGGTAAAATCAAGGTGCTCCATATTTTGTTGCGAGCACATTTCAAAGCAAAGGAACTGGAAATTGACCTCATGTAATAATGACCTATCAACTTTTATTTACCAAAGCCAGACTAAATGGATTTCCTTCGGAAGTGCTAAATGGTAGACTGAGAGGCATCCCTTATCAGAGTAGGCTTTGTTTATGTTCTCAGGACATCGATTGCATATTTTACTGCATTGTGGGCAGTACGAGCAAGCAAGGGACCAACTGATCAAACCCCTACTGGCAAATCTGCAGGGAAAATCTGAAGCCTCCCATATTAAATATCTTTTGGGTGACAGGTCTAATGATATTACGCTGGCCGTGGCAAAGTTTCTTTTGGAAGTCAAAAGAAACAAAGATCATCAAGCTCGAGACAAAACAAAATGACCGCCTTGGGTTCTCTCTCTTTTGTGGTTGGCTGTCTTAACTGTATTTTGTTCTGAAATTGTTCTATGGGTCTTTGGACCACAACAAAGGTTTATTATTACTGACATCAGAATGCAGTTATCCTTCAGTTTTCATCCGTCAAGGAATTTTTACGATACAGTTATTAAATTAGGGGGGGGGGAAGCAAAATGCATATAAAATTCAGGCTGTAGCATAAATGTGTACATAAGCAATGCAAGTTTTTATGCATAAAAATATGCAAACTGAGGCAGAAAACAGATGAAAGTGACTAAGGAAGGAACAAAAGCAAAGCATTATGGACAGGCGTACTGTAAATAGGAGCCATCCATCCAAAGAATAAAAATAGGAAAGGAAACTTAGGCAGTAGATAACATGGGTCAGCACTGGCTTTGTCAAAGAGGTTGACCTGAAGGCTGAGAGGGAAGATATTGGATAGAATCAAGTGGGGAAGTTGTTTCAGGAATAGGGAATCCTATGGTCAAAGGAATCAGTTGGGAACAGAAGGAGATGGCAATGGGAAGACTGGATCAGTTTGAGAGAAAGAGCAGTCAGAACTGGGGAGATTTTAAAGCAAGGACTGGAAACTTGAAATAAAACAAGAAGGCAAATGTGAACAAAATGGCTCCCATTGTATGTGGTTGCATCATTTAATAAAATAGTCTGCATGGGCTTCAGTAGATGAGGCAAGCAACACACTGCAGAGGTGAGGCAGTGGTGACCTAGTGGAGATGGGAGATTCTGAACCATCACGACATATGTTCCTTCCCAATGCCAGAACACTGCCTATCTTTCTTCTCAATTTCAAAACCAATAATAATAATAATAATAAGAAAGCACCACAGACAGGAAAGAAAAAAAGCATATAAAAAAAGAGATTTCTTTCAGGCCCGACGCTTTTCGGAATAATCCTTTTGTCTGGTGTACTATAAATACAAGAAATGACTATGCACCTAGGAAATGGGATAGCAAAAGTTTGTGGATCAGAAGATTGTAGTGACGTATAATACAATCCCAATAAAAAATAAGGCCAATATATCAAATTATATGCTATAACCCCCCCCCCCAAAAAAAACCCAACCCTATAAAATATATAGACATGCATGACAGGAACAAAAGAATATCTAGACAAACCAAGTTAACAACAGAACAATTGTCTAACAATAAAACAACTCCTATAACAAGAACAAACAAATTTAATATGGCTCAAGATGCAGCCTAAACAGATTTCTTTCATTCTATTCTCCAATTACTCAGTATGAAATTATTATACAGTACTTGCCATATATGCACATTTTTTTATATTTATAGTTCTCCCAAAGGGGGGGGGAGATGTGCTGGGCCTGAAAAGAATCTTTCTTCTAACACCTGGAGCTCCTTTCTCTCTTTAAAATTTTCGTTTCCCTCAGCCTTAGCTTACAGTTTTCACATAGATGCACAAATGGTGGGGATCTTCTCAAAATATAGGAGATCTATATTTTCTTCTTATTGCTGTTCTCGGATGCTTTCTAAATTCCAAAATGTAATGCCAGTTGGGGGCATTCTTATGTCCCTAAAGTAACTATTAAATTCATTCTTAACACACTTCCCTTAAAAACACACCAAAGAAACGATGGGAACAGTGGGTTTGTTTTATTTACTCGATTTACTTTTAATAGGTGTTCTGTTGACAATGTTTACTGAGTATTGTATCCATAAAAATGTTTAACTTTTTTAAAAGTTACTGTTAAATAGATAAAATTCTCTCTTTGGCATAATTACCTCATTAATTATAGGGGGTCGTCTATAAATTTTGACATTTATTTGAGATGAAATACTGAGTGCAATAATGGTCAAGAAGGCAGTGGCGAGGTGAGGCAGGGGGAGTACAAGCCAGCTTTGAGGAGAGATGTATTGATTTAATTAAATTTCTGTCATCTGCCTGGGAGGAAAAATGGCAAATTGGAGTCCACTATATTGGTCAGATACTTCAGATTTGACACAAATGAGGTCTTTATTAATTCTTTGCCTGAGCCCATCACTTGTAGTCACTGTGTTACATGGTTATTTTTGAGATGTGTTGCGTTTTGCACCCAGTATAAGAAATTTGCTGCTGGTGCAAGAACGTGCGTCTATAATGACAGATCAGCCAAGGTGTTCCTACCCAACAGGTATCTGAACTATTGTGCGTAAAATGGCACTGCTTAAATAAATTATGTTCTCTGTCTTCAATGCTTGGAATGAATAAATTTGACAAAAGAGGTATAAACTAGATGAACTTCATAAATTTGATGGAGGTGTAGTACCAAAAGCATGGACCAAACCTAAAAAGCACCATCTCCCACAGTGATCTGCCTTTACCTTGAGGGTCACGGTCTAGGGAAATACCCAGTGAAGTAGAGTCACTAAGGCAAAGACCTTTGGCTTTCCTCTCCTGCTCCTCTGTCCATGCAGGCACCCATACCTCGGGATACCCTCAAATCAGTGCTGCAAGGCTGGAGGAATCCACTAAACAGATATTAAAAGATGCTGCAAGCACACCCAGAGGGTGGGAGCTCAGAAGTCCTTGCACTAGTGGATCTACTTAATTGGCTACTGCCCCTACATTAGAAATGGCTCGTCTCCATGCATCCCCACAGTTAAAGGACTGGTGGGTTGTGAATGGGCAAAGAGCCTTTTCAGTAGTGGTGCCCCTATTATGGACACCCAGGCAGCTCACCTGGAGCCAAGCTTGATGATCTTTAAGAAGCCTTTATTTGCCCAGCCATTCAATTGATTTTAGATGTTGCTTTATTTCCGCATTGTTTCTGCTCTCTTTTTTTACTCACCGTTCATTCTGCATTGCTTTCGGCTGCTTTGATTGTCGTCTTCACTGCTGCATAGTTTTTGCAAGCCGCTTTGAGAACTCTTGGTTTGAAAATGGCTTAGCAGTAATCTCAATAAATAATGTAAGCTAAAACAATGTTAACCATAGCCTACCCAAGGAGGCATTGTGGGAGAGAATGTGAGAAGAGTGCTCTGTTTTTGAAATAGATGCTGAACTCTGGCCCTTGCAGCTGTACACACTCAGGGTTTACTTGGAAGACGAGGAGTTGACGTGCCCAACAATTTATTTCTCCTCTTCACAGAGAACTCATTTTCAGACTTGATAGCTGGGAGTCCCCCAAGCAAGCCTTTTGAATTACAGTGGATCATACTCTTTCAGGGTATTAGCTTTCTCCCAATCAAAGCTAATGGAATACCATTTTTCTTTCTCCGTGTGCAGCTTTCTTTCTCATGGCCAATATGTCCACTCGAAATCACAAGTTTCATACCCAGGAGAGAACAGTGCAAAATGAATTTCATAAAAACCACAGAACCCAAGTTACTCCTAACAAACCTCGACTAGTTCAGGTCAAGCTGAATAGCTTTCCCAGTGCCATTCTCTATTTTAAATTAAGGCAGCAGGAACCATCAATATCTCCTTTTGTTTGAGCCACGAATGGCGGAGATTCTCAGCCCAATTGCCCTTGCCAATTTCGAACCTGCTAGGCTTGTACAATAGAAAAGCGGTTTGATTTCCCCTATTGCTATTGCATTGCTGCACTGAGCTTTGGTGCTATGCAAGATCTTCTGCTCCTCTTTCATCAAATGCCAGTACTTCCTTCAGCTTGCATATAGGGAGCTTTCTGATGTTTCTCGCTTTTGGAAGGAGACATTTGGCAACAAAGAGGGATAGCAACTGTGAAGTTCATAGCTGACATGGATGAGCTTATACTATGACACGTCAAGCAACCCTTAATGATGCTGTCTCAAAACAACTGTGAACAGGCGTAGGACTTGTCCTGTGTCATTTTCTTGAAACAAAGACCATGTGAAGTCATAAAGAAAGGCAATTTCCAGACAGTAGCTGTGGTCCTGAGTAAATTGGAACTTTTGGCGAACATTTTAGGGAATGTAGGAATGCATGTGTACTTGTACTAGAGGTGAATGAGTTATCTGTAGCAAGCTCTGGATTAAGTCAGAAAGATCTGAGAACACCTGTAACTAACTGGAGGCTGAAAAATGGAAGAGTTCAAGGGGATGGGGTGTTTCCTGATCCAGCTTCAAAAGCTCTCCCCTTCCCATCTTATTTTCCTTGAAGATGTGTTAGGCATCCCAGAAGAACTCCTCTCCCCGCCATTGCCCCAATGGCCCATCATGCTGCCTAACAGCATTTTGCAGCGCTTGAGACATTTAGAGCACGTGGCTTTCCCGAAAGGATCATGGGGAGTGTAGTTTACCCATGATAGAGCTGTAATTCCCAGCACCCTTAATGAGTGGCAGTTCCTAATATTCTTTGAGGAAAGCCATGTGATTTAAATGTCCTTCAATTGCATGGTGTGGATGTGACCAAGGAGACATGTAGCACTTCCAAGAGCCTCTGTAATTGTTTCTGAGGCTAGGCTAACCAGCATCCCCAATAGGAGAAATACTTTTGTTTGACAGAGTAAAATGGCAGCATTTCTATGGGTGGGTCCAGGAGTGGAGTCAGTCTAGAAAGATAGGGGAGACTGTACTAGCTGTTTATTCAGGGCAAATGTGCCATGTGTGCTCTATTTTTTTTGGCCATCATTATAAGTGCAGGTTTTTCAACTTTTCAAAGTGAAGGAAGCCTGTGGAGTTTCACTTGCTTGTTCCAAGGCCATATTTATCCTTCAATTTCTTTACTCTTTGTGGGAAATTAGACCTTTGATGGTATTTTAATGCACTTTAAATGGTTTAATTTCTTTGGATCTGGCACTATGAAAAGATGTTGATTTCAAATCTAATATCATGTCAATAGAGTGGAAACATTTAATAGGCTTAAATAGCTCATTGGAGTTAAATTAGTTTGTTGAAACCGGCTTAGACATTAAGGTGGTTATTTTGAACGCATACAAATTTAGTAGTATTGAGCCAGGAATATATCATTTTTACAGGCATCAATTCACAAGCTAATTTATGCATCTCCTGTTTGCATCCTTTGTTTCTACCACACCAACAGCACTGGTGTGCACAGTATAAAAATGAAGCTGTAAAAATGTAATCTGACAAAGACATTTGCATCTCTATGCATTTCTTGTTACTATAAAACAACAGAATTATTGGAATTAGCAAGACGCCAAGGGCTGCCCTTGAAGCTGACCCAGAAACTCCAGCGGGTGCAGAATGCTGCGGCGAGGCTCCTTACGGGATCCCTGCCGCAGGACCACATTCATCCAGTGCTTCACCAGCTGCACTGGCTCCCGGTGGAGTACAGGATCAGATTTAAGGTGCTGGTTTTGACCTTTAAAGCCTTATGTGGCTTAGGACCCTCATACCTACGGGACCGCCTCTCCTGGTATGCCCCGCGGAGGACCTTAAGGTCCACAAATAACAACATTTTGCAGATCCCGAGCCATAAGGTGGTTAGACTGGCCTCAACCAGGGCCAGGGCCTTTTCAGTACTGGCCCCAACTTAGTGGAACACTCTCTCACAGGAGACCAGGGCCCTGCAGAATTTGACATCTTTCCGCAGGGCCTGCAAGATGGAGCTGTTTTGCCTGGCCTTTGGCCTGGACTCAGTCTGACCCCTATGTTCTCCTCCCTTATGGTTTTGATTTGGGCCATTTCAAAATGAGGCTGCATTTTAAAATTTTAAAAATTTTAAATTTAAATTGTATTTTAACCTGTATTTTAACTAATTGTTTTTCTTTTTTACATTTTGTGGTTTTGTTGGTGTCAGCTGCCCTGAGCCCGGTTTTGACTGGGGAGGGCGGGGTATAAATAAAAATTTATTATTATTATTATTATTAATTATCTAGAAACACAGAATGGAAAAAAATTAAGTCGCTCTCTCTCACACATACACACACAAAATCTATATCTATCTATCTATCATCTATCTATCTATCATCATCATTTGGTACTTCAAAAAGTATTCATTTTCTGTTGTGCTGACACTTCCCATATAAAATTTGTATACTGCCCTTCACCTGAAAATCTCAGGGCAGTTCACAACATAAAATTACAATATAAAAGCACAAAATACATGATATAAACAAGAACAACCCCTCCCAGCAAACCAGTAACTCCACTGCCCACCACCCTCTTCCACTAATATGGTGAAGTTGTTTACTGCTGCTTCTTTTTTCTTTTTTCTTTACTAAGGTTTAGACAAATCATAGAAAACAGAAAAAGAGCTGAATATCACTTTCCCCCATTTTTTGGTGAATATATCACGGATACTCATGAGATACAAGTATCTCATCTTCTCAAAGCTTTAGAACAGGCATAGTGTTCTGTGGTTCTCAGTTACAACAATTCCGGGTGGCCTGTTTGGGGTTCTAAGGGGGAGGGATCCTGAATATTGAAAAAAACTGCAATGTTGTTGCCAAGCCCCAGGCATGTGTTTGAGCAGGCATCTCCAAACTCGGCCCTCCATATGTTTGGGACTACAATTCCCCTGACCACTGGTCCTGTTAGCTAGGCATGATGGGAATTTTAGTCCCAAACATTTGGAGGGCCCGAGTTTGCTTATGCCTGCTTTAGAATGCTGGGAGTTGTGGGGAATTCTGAACTGTGAGCATGCTGTTCTAACCCTTAAGGTGATTGTTGCCAGGGATCCGATCTGTTATCTCACCCTCCACCACAATTAAAGCTGACTCAAATCCTCTGCCGGAGGTAATTGACTCCACTTGCCCAATGGTAGGGCCACCTGTGCCTACCTGCTCACATAAGCAGTGACTACACTCAGCTACACCTTCTGCTACAGACTGGCTGTCTTTGTTACCTGTAGAATTATGCAGTCGAGGCTGACTTAGTCATGAGCCAGCCCTTCATTCAGAGCCCCCATCTTGGCTAACGAGTCTCTCAGCACAGCATCTTCCGATTTCGTCTTGTGTATGGAGAGCTCAAGGTTAGCATTGGGGTCTTTAACCTGAGGAGGAAATTGAGATGCTGAATTTCACGTCCTACTCCAGGCTGCTCCCCCTTCAAGGCGTAGCAATGGTGCCTCAGATGAGAAGCTCTGCTTTAGGGAACAGAGATCCATAAACTCATGCCTAATTAACTTTATGGGGGAATCCAGATTTGACGATAGATAGGCAGTCTTTTTGTGTGTGGAAGAAATGGGTCACTTGTGGAATTTATATATTAAATCAGCTAGACGGCATTTTTGTTGTCGTCTTCTATATTGCTGTTTAAATGTCATTTACTGAGTGCTGAATGGTAGCATCTTCAATTACATCCGTTGGTGTCTACAATATTTGTGAACTGTGTGCTTTGGGTGCTCCTAAATTGTTAGATCGACTTATTGGATCTTCCCAGAAAGCTAAATCCATGAATACTGCTTATAAATGCTCCTCAGTCTACGCATGGTTTATGCTCTCATACCCCACTCAATGTTGTGGGCACAATTTAATATGCTGCTCTAAAAGGCTGGTTTTCAATACACCATGGGTTACATACAAGACTAGTTTAGGACCCACTGAAGTCAAAGGGACTTAAGTCATGAACATGTCCAACTAAGTTCAACCAACTGAGCTTGGCTTTAACCAGAAATGTTTGCATTTGTGAAGCTGCATATCAGGCCTGGACCACCCACCCATGAGGCAAGGTGAGACAATTACCTCATGCGGCAGCATCCATGGGGCAACAGTTCTGGCCTGCAAGGAATGCATTGTCCGCTGCTGCTGCTGACACAGTGCTGGTGATAACCGTAGCATGCTGGATCTGTCACCTCCACAGCTGCCTCCCCCCATGCTACCTCTGGCGTGGCTTCTTGGTGTTTGGGGGATGCTTTTCATCCCACCCCCAAGCTGCTGCTGCTGCTGCAATGGTCTTTGATTCCCACTTCAATCATTGGGTAAGGTTGATTTGATTCCCCCCACTCTCCTGTTCCTGATATAGATCTTCACTTCCTCCCTTGTTCCTGGTGTAGATCTTCGCTCACCCCTTCTTCCCTGGCTGGGGAGAGAACCATTTTTGTGGTTCGCCTCAGGTATCAAAAAGTCATGGGCCAGCACCACTGCAGAGCTGAATAAGTAATACCAAGCGATACATTGTGATGAAAATACTCGTCCAGAATTTCTGCAGAAGCCTTTTGAATCAAACATATCAAAAGTACAAGCTCTGGCTCTCAGGATACAAATCTTCCCCCTGAGCCTGCTGGTAATGGTTTTGAAGCCGCTTGCCCAGTAGCTTGACTACATTTGTTCTCCTAACACCGTTCTAAGAAATGTTTATGGACTAAACATTTAAATCCAGCATTAAAGAAGCTGTTTTGCCTTCTTTCAGAAGCACTTCCCCCACTGCTTGCATCATTACTGCTGGCCTTCCTGGTGTGGCTAGAATTAAGTTTAGGCAGCTTTCCCCATCATTAACCTCTCTTTTCAAGAGGTTATAAACATGGTCATTAACGTTTACTATGAGTCAAAACTTGGTGCATAGAGTTTCAGCCCAGGAGTTTATGCTTTTTACTATGTAAAAATATTGAGTATAACTCTGAAACTTTGGGATTAACTGCTGTCAAGTTTCCTGATTTCTAGCTGCTGAAATATTGATAAAACATGGGGTTAAAATTGGGGAGGAAATCCCAAATGTGGTTTGTACACACAATATAATTGCATTATTTTTCTATATACTATGTACAGTTAGCTTTAAGGACTGAAAAAGAATTATTGGGTGCTTCCTAATTAAAGCCTGTTAGTCCTGGTGAAGCATTGCTCTTGCACAATGAGCCAGAGGCAAAGCTGTCAAGTTGTCCCTTTTCTCGCGAGGAAGCCTATTCAGCATAAGAGAATTTCCCTTTAAAAAAGGGAGAACTTGACAGCCATGGCCAGAGGTGGAATTGCACCTGTGATTCTGCATTATATCTAATAAAATGCTTCATTTTCATTGCAATCTCAGTATACTCCCATCTGCACAGAGAAGGGGAAAAATAGGAAGGCTCTTTAATGAAGTTCCACCTGCCTGCCCACTTGCTTCTTTCAAGGCTGGGGAACCTATTTCTCCTCCAGATGATGGATTCAAGCTCTCATTCAAGTTGGCCCAGCTAGCATGACCAGTCAGAGATGATGGGAGCTGTAGTCTAGCAACATCTGGAGAACCACAACTTGCTCACCTCTGCTTCAATTGCTTGCTTCCTTTGCACCATGTCTTTTAAAACTATTTATACATTTGTGCCTAGCCCCCTCTCTGTTTGGTCACCAGCTCCTCCCTCAACCCTCACTCACCCACTTTCCTTCCCAAACTTGGAGTGGAAAAAAATGTACAGTGTTGTGTCCGGGCGCTTGGGAAGATAAATGTCATTCCTCCTATTGGGGCTGGTAACAGAAGATATTCCTAAGGAGAATAAGATCATATTTCGCTATGGTACAGCAGCGGTGAGGATATTAGTGGCAAGTCATTGGAAAACAGAAGTGATACCAGAAACACCGGAGGGGAGATCTAAACTGTATGAATATAGGGCAATGGCAAAATTGACTGTAATTATAAGAGGGGGTTCTATCCAGAAGCTGAAGGAAGAATGGAAAATGGTAGAAGTGTACGTGGCAAAATATGGAAATGTAAGCTAATCAAGCGCGAACACATAAGGGTTAAGCTCACAAGGAGGAAAATATTGTACAGGAAGGGAAAGTATTTCAAATATAATTTATATAACGCAACAGAAAATTTATAGGTAAGATTAAATGAGATCGTATATCGGTGAGGGAAGTCAGGAGGGGGAGGGGGAGGGAAAATATCAGGAGAGGAGGGAAGGGGAGGAGATAAAGGATTGGGCTGATATGATTGGATGAAAGGATTTTTGATTCTGATTGATCAAGGATTGTATTTTACTTGGGAATATCCTGTTATTATATTATTCTATGTGTTTTGTTTATTTTGTGTTGTCATTTTGGGATATTTTGCTATGTTTTGCAAAAACAAAAATTTAATAAAGAATTGAACAGCAAAAAAAAAAAAGTCCTTCCTCCAAAGTTGTCAAATACACACGTGCTTGAAAGAAATATGAAAAGAGTGCTTGGCTGCTGACTTATGCAGGGAACGGGTCTGATCATTTCTGTTTTAGCCTTTGTTTGAAGTGATGATCAGCCAGGCTCAGAGTGTGAGGAGACTTATGTCCTCCAGTTCCTCCCCCTGCCCTTGGCTCCTATCATAGCACAGATCCAGGGTTTCTGACTGACTGATGGGCTGCTCACTATCCTCCTTCCTGTGGTTTTCATAAATTTATTTATCCCCATTTCCTCATTCCCCACCCCCACCCCCACCCCAATTTTTGGCAATGAAACAGGAGGAATGCCAGATGGACAGCTATTCCCTTTCTACTTTATGACCCCCCCCCCATGATTTGTAGTCCATTGCAATCATCCATCCAAAATGCCCCCCACCCAACATGTCGTCTGCACCCTGAAGCAGCCATGGGAGCTCCTGCAAGCAGAGAGTGTGTTGGGGTGGGGAAGGCTCAGCTGGTCTTCAGAGCCGGCTTGTGGGTGGAGCTCTGGAGAGTCAGTGAAGTCTATTCAGCCCCATTCTTTCAGCCTGTTTGGATTGTCACTTTCTGAAAACATTTTGGAATGGCACTTGGCAGTAACTGGAAATGGCAGTAAATGGAAAAGGTAAGCTCAGAGAGAAAATAAAGAGGAACACACATCAAAGCCACTCCACTTAAAAAAAGATGGAAGAGAAGCACTGAGTGGTGCTTTCCCTTCCTTTCAGAAAGGGCAAATTTTCTGAGTCCCCTCCGCACCCACCAAAATTGAAGCATCTTAGAGTTAACACAGAGTGAGGATTATACGTTGAAGATGCTCCATAAATAACAAGTGAACAAAAACATGGCTTTTACAGAGTAATCACCTTGTCCAAAAGTGCCCATTATTCTTGTTTTCTTTCCTGCTTAGAATCTACTTTTAAACAAGTCCCCACATTCATCTCCTAATATTGCACATTTCAAGCAGTCATGAAATTCACATTCATATACTATTTCTAAGGAACTGTTAGCACACTATTGTGCCGCTACTCAAGTATTTGTGTGCTTAAAAACTTAATAGAGAGGAAATTGACATAAAGCCAAGGAAATGACAAGAAGCAGCATTAAAACAGTGTTAAAGTAGGTGATAAAATCTAACACTCAAAAAATGAACGCTACTTATTGAACTCATTATGATTAGTGATGGGTGAACTCTCCTCAGCTCAATTCAGAATTGGTTTGGTATGTATGAGCTTCCTCTCCAAAACAAGTTGACTGCTTTTCTTAGCTTTCTCTCCTGGCTCACTGGAAGGTATTATTATAGCCTACCTAAAATTCAGAAGCACCCCATCTGATAGCAAAAGTGCTGAGAACAAGAGAGGGGTAAGAACTTAATGGTAGGGACAGTAATCATGTAAAATATTTGCACAGAAAAAATCTAGAAAACCATCACACACACAAAAAGGCTGCTTGGTTGCCTCCCAGGTTACATTGTCTGCTCCTCCTCCAAAGTAGACATTATCACATCTCCTACTCCTTCCATATAATCTCATTGCCTCTAAAATGGTAACTGGGTTACTCACTAAGAGGCTAAATTTGGGATCAGTTGGTAATCCCTAGTCTAGATAGACCCTTGGTTTTATTCATCAATGCATTTTACTGATGCTACAAAACTGGAATTGTCATAAGAGTTCCATACTTTGCTGCCAACCGTCTGTAGGTTGAAATGTGTGAGTTCAGGGCTTCTTTCTGTAACAGTAAGAAAATCTGGCATGAACCTGGTTTTGTACTCTAATATAAATTCTGCAAGGTAGTTAAGTTCACTTCAGGATACAAAGATTTGAATAATTTTAGATCATCCAGAACTAAGGGTGAAGAAACAGTTGGAATTGGTGTTATTGAATATGCAAATACTCCTTCTCAAACAAAAGGGGCCCCAATTTGAGAGAGCACAACCAGCACCCAACCCAACCCAACCCTCTTGAACAGGGACTTGCACGCACCTCTTCCACTGCCCGATCCATCTGTCTGTCCCCTCGTTCCTCATCAGTGGAATCTGATGCACAGTGTATTTTCCTATTGGGAATCCTGAAGCTTGTCTACAAGCCCCAGAAACCCCCAAAGGAGATGCTACTCCATGTGTCAATTGCTTTCAAAATGATGCCCAGAACATCATTTCCTGCCAGAAATTCCTAGGCTTGTAGTAAAACATCAGAATCCTTGATGGAAAACAACACCCCTTGCTTCAGTTTCTGCTGTTGAGAGTGTCCTCTACCATTGCTGTAGCCTGCTATCTCCTTCCCCTTCCCCTCAAGGTAAAGAAGAATAGCAAGGGACTGAGACCAAGAGCTAAATGAAGATTTTTAAGAAATGTTCCAGTAGGACACTTTGGATATCTATGGTTCATTTTCGGAACAAGCCAAAGGACAATCACTCATCCCTGCCCATAATTATCAGGGTTTGGGCTTTCTTCTCAGTCTGCTTCCTGTACTCCAGTTCAAAGAGTTGTAGCTCAGCTGCAGAGTATGTGTATGCATGCACAAATCTTAGCATTCCAAGAGTAGAAGTGGATTCAGGAGCACCCTCAAGTTTTGAATGAGCTCCTTCAAAAGGAACACAAGCAATGTCCAAGCACTCTGAACACCAAAACCTGGATCAACCTCAGTATCAACCACAAAGTTCTTCCATCTTGTCTGGATTAAAAACTGGTTCAGATTTACTTGCAACCATCACGTGATTACCACATTGTGTGCAAAAGCCAACACAATCTATCGTGGATAGAATACATGCAACTGCTGATCTTTCTTAAACTAAGAACTCAATAACCACCATGAAAAGTGATTGTGTGAATTTTCTGGATTTCTTGTCCTTTCCTTTCTCCTCCTGCTTCCCATCATCTCCCATTTCCAAGACCATCTGTACTTGTCAGGGCTCTCTCTCTCTCTCTGTTTCTCAGATTATTCCATTGCCACTAAATTAATGTTAAATAGTAGTAGGGCATTTGCTGCATCGCTAACTTTATCCCTAGTTTACAGGTATCTATCACAAAGGACTCGTTTTCCAAATTAACGTAGTCACACTACCAGCAATCACCTCTAATCTCTCTCTGTAGTCATGTCTCCACATTGCCCAGATGTTCACCATAAGTTTGCTTAATTACTCAGGCATCTCAGCTACCAAGTCACAGCCACAAATGCCTTGCTACCTCCCCATTAACGCTGGAACCAGCCATCAGATTCTTTTTTTATGACTCAAATTAAACTCAGTTTAAATAACTTTGTTGACATTTCTTGCAGCTGCTTTGCTCAATTCTGTTTGCTTTATGCCATTATCGTTTTAGGCTTTATCTGTCATAATTCAAAGCAAACAAATAAAGCACTTTGCCAAAATCTTTACCAATCATCTGCCCCATCTGCTGTTCAGTCCCAACCTAATCTCTCTCTCTCTCTCTCTCTCTCTCTCTCTCTCTCTCTCTCTCTCTCTCTCTCTCTCTCTCTCTCTCTCTCTCTCTCTTCATCACTGTGTTGCCAAGAAAAGCATATCTACAAAATGTTTAATTATTTTTGAGGGATTATTATTATTTTTGGCTCAGTTCAGTACTGTGAATATCCTACTGTTTATGTTGCAAACTGCTGATATTACAGAAAACATTTGCACTTCTGAACTAGAGCTGTGGCCCATGTCATTAACCACACAGGTCCTGATTCTCTTGTGTTACCTCCTGTCCATCACTTAGGTCCTACAGAGTTGCTGAAGATGTTGCCAAACGATAGCAGCCAGAAATGACAGTACAGCCGTACCTTGATTTTTGAACAGCTCAGTTCTCAAACATTTCGGCTCCCGAATGTCGCAAAGCTGACTGTTCCGGTTTGCGAACTATTTTTTGGAAGCCAAACGTCCAACGGGGCTTCCGTGGCTTCTGATTGGCTGCAGGAGCTTCCTGCAGCCAATCAGAAGCCGTGCTTTGGTTTTTGAACGTTTTGGAAGTCAAACGGACTTCCAGAACAGATTCCGTTCGACTTCCAAGGTACGACTGTATATGGGGAAAGGGGAAGAGCCACTAAGTCTGGTTTCATCACCTCACAATGGGTTGCATCTTAGCAGCAACAGTAGCACACATCACGACTCACCCCTCTCTAGTTTAAGAAAACTGCTGTAGACTCTGTTAACGATGGTTAGGTCTCCCTAGGAAGCACCTGAGCAAAACTCTATAGATTCAATGTGTTTGATATTTTAAAAGAGTGCTTTTAGACCAATGCCCATTGAAATGTATGCAAGAAATAGCAATGGGTGGGCTCACCCCATCAGAAATCCATAATTAGCCTGCCAAGTTACAAATGCCACATTACAAGTTTGGATGAAAGTTATCTGCTATTTTCAGATCCTGTACTATAGACATTAATGTTTGATGTTTTATTGTGTTTTTATGTTGGCAGTTGCACAGGGTGGCTGGGGAAACCTAGCCAGATGGGTAGGGTTTAAATTAGGGTCCACCAGCAAGCACAACTTGGGAAAGCACTGCTTACAGTGTGGCATCACAATATCACAATGTACATCCCAGTTTGACATCACTGCTTTCCTTTCTCTGCTTCATTGTTTTCTACAGTGAGTTTGACAGGCACCGAGCTGCACCCTTCCCCTGGGCAGGGGACTGCCGTCATCCACATGATGCACAGCACAGCACAACACAACACATGACGTCACTTATCCTTCAATGTGACATTCATGTGCCAGGCTTTGCTGATCCATGCGGCATCACCCAAAGCTGTGTGTGGGCTGGGCTGACTTCTCTCCAGGCCGCAAAGTATTGGGAGATACTGTAGAGGCCTTAGCCCCATAGTGTTGGTGCTGCTTAAGTCTGAAGGAGCAGAATGGGCAAGCTGAAAGAGCTGAATGGGCAGCAGTAGCCAGCAGCAAGATGCCTAGCAGAAATCACGCAAGCCCTCCTCCAGGTGGGATTGGTTGTTGAAGGACTTCAAATCCAAACTTTGCAACAGATTGGATTGGTAATGGGTAACTGAAGGGTTAAAGTAAAGCCCTGCCATGAGAAAGCGGATTAATCAATGTTTGAATCATTTGAGATTTCATATTTCATGTTTAGGGTTGGAATCCTGTGCTTAGCTGTTTATGCATACATTCCGTTGAAGTCCATGTTATTTAACTGTAAAACTGTGTTTTCGAATGAACGTAATCAAATAGAATTTTACTGTTGGCTGCATTAGCATAAGTAATCCAAGCTAAATACTTATCTTTCCACAACAATTGATTTCTTAAAACAGGTTGCTTTTAATTTCCGTGTTCAAATTATCTTTCATATTCAATTCTCATATTCAATATACGGTACCACAGTTATTCCTTTACGATATTCCTTCTTTTTAATTGACAAACAAAATCATGATGGCAAACACCCTTGCTTTAGATCACAATTGCACTAGCCTTATTTTCCTGTTTAATGGCTGCTGTCTGTGCAGAGATTATAAAATAGTCCATTACTACCATAGCCACCGTTTTACAAGCGATAATCATTTTGGGCAGTCGTTTCATAGGTCAGTAATCCCCAGGAAGTCTATAATAGTCTCTGTCACCAGACTGTTCAATAAAAATACCTTATACTATATATTTTTTCAAAGTCATGTATTTTCATATCCCTTCCCCCAAATAATATCAATAGACCTCCACTTTTGTGTGTGCATTCTTTAATGATATTGTTTGCAAAATGTATTATATCTATCTAGATTTCGGCTAAATTAAGTTCGTTTCATAAGCTTTCATAAGAAGGCCTCCTCCTTATCACAAAGTCAGATGACCTGCATGACCATACCAAATGGGAGCATTCAATAACACACCCTGACGTGACTGACAGCTGGCAAGAACATGGGCAGAACTATGTACTATGTATCAGATTTCGGCATATCAAGGCTCACACACTGAATTTTGCAGGAGACTAATCCATACAGAGTTTTAAACATATGATCGGCAGTCAAAGGCCCCACCACCACTACTCAGCACCTAGATGGGAGCAGGGCTGGGAAGCAATCAATTGACCAGCTGAAACAAATAATTTGTTGATCATCTATCATTATTTTGGGTGGGATTGCACTGCCCCTGAAGCAGCAAGTAGGAGAAATTCAATGTAGTTCACATTTAAGGGGGAGCTTTCTTAGTTTACACGTTGAGAAGCGAAACATAGCCATACTTTGATGCAGGCATTTCTCTAAATTTTGCAGTGCAGTTCTCCAGCCAAGTAATGTATATAAGTAAAGAAAATGCATGTATTGGGAAACAGTTGGATAGCTCTTCTGTTTGGAGGCAGAGCAATAGCCATCATGACTCATAGTGGCCTAATGCAACTGCAAAGGCCCTTTCCCTGGTAGCTACCCAGCTCACATCATTCAGTGATGGGCACCTGGGTCAGGCAGGGCCTCCAAAGAGCATGTATTGAGAAATGTGAGAAAGCATTCTTCTGTTCACAAGGTTAAAACCAGCACTTCAGATTCGCCCAGAAAACAGTGCAGCTAACAAAGCTCAGGAATAATTTTTTTAACCTGCCCCATTCTGGTTAATGCACATGCAGCTTCACATACCTTCCAGGTGTCCCAATTTTTCAGGGATAGTCCCCAGATTATGAAAGCCACCCCAGCTGCTGATTTGATATTGGAATGTCCCTTATTTCCCCCCACCAGTGCTGCCCACTGCCAAGCTTGGGGAGGAGGATGAGCCGGTGCTTTTCCCAAGCAGCTGCTGAGGAGGTGGTGGCTGTGAAGAGACCTCCTGTTGCCTCTCCATGGTCACCAGTGTCAGCCTCCTCCCTTGGGCAGCTTGTAGCGGCTGCTGGAGAGCAGGTGAGGAGGAGGACAGGCTGCAGCTACTGAGGCCCAGCTCCATGTGACGTGCTGGCTCTGAGGGGGGCAGGCAGATGGCAGGGCCACCCTGGGTGGGAAGAAAGTGGGAGCAGAGCACAAGGAGTCTTGATTTATTTTATTTTATTTAAAAATGCTTTGTGCATCCACATCTAATTTTGCCCCTTTCTATAATTTATTTATTGGGGTGTGTTTTTCTTTTTGTAGATTTACTAAAAATAAAACCAGGATAAGGGGGTTAGTCAGAACTGTGGAGGGTGTGTGTGTGTGTTGTGTCCTGCTTGTGTGGTGGTGGTGGCTGCACTCCCTTCTTCTGACAGGAAATGCTCTGTGCATGGGTGGGGACAAAAAAATGGGGGATGGAGGAGGGTCAGTTGTAGGGGAGTGAGAAATATCCCTATTCTCATCTGAGAAATGTTGGAGGGCATGGCTTCAGCCTTCAAAAGTCCAATAAGTTTTTGAGGTGAACCTGTGGGTGGGGTCCTTACATAAGTAGCTTTCAGAGGTGTGGGGGTCTGTAATTGATGGGGCAGCAGTTGCCACATTTCCCACAGCAACTCCTACAACAGGATCTTTATATCCGTGTGTGTGTGTGGTCATTTACAGTGGTAGGCAACCCAATCTGTTAATGTCTTATTACATTAAACTTGGAGCACCTCAGGAATTGCTATATAAAATTCAATCAAATATATCCCCGGCCACGGTGTGTGCCTTAACTTTGATATCATTGCTAAGAAGTAAGCAAGGAATCAATGCAAGTTTATTGAATGTGGCAGGAGATGTGTTTGAAAGTGTAGGCATTGATTTTTTGTGTATTATAAACAAACAAATATTGATAAAACTTTGCACATGGAAAAATAGATCTTGCCTTTACTGTAATGAACAACAGAAGTTTTAACAGGGAAAGCTGCTCAGAGCTGCACCTGTAATAGCTTATGAAGTAGATGTTTTATTATGCTAATATCGGTGACATTAAATTAATATATTTTGGGCCTCCAGCAGAAATTGCTAAGGAACCATTTCCATTTATTTCAATATTGAATTTAATAGCTGTATACTTAATGAAGAATTTAATGAAAAGAGATAATGGAAATTTGATGTATGGAAAATGCAAAGAAGATGTGCATGTAGGGGTCTGGTGTTCTGGTCCACTTCACTTTCTTGTGGTTATTAAGCTTTGCACACACACACACACACACACACACACACACACACACACAACGAGAGAGAGAGAGAGGTAAATTCCTTCATCTGCAGTAATGTTTTGAAGTTCTGGATTCATCCAAGTAATTAATCTTTTGTTTCTCGGAGGCCAAGAAACGCATCGCATATTGAATACCTACGATTGAATCTATCTATTTGTACAGCAGTGGTCTGGATTTGCCCTTGCAGCACACTAGTATGTGGCTAACAGAGACATATAGGGGACATCTTTTTCACTACCAGGAAAAATAAGCATGGAGTGTGAATTTGGGCAGACGGTAGCACAAATGGGAATGGTATGGAGCAAGTGGATAGAGAATAGTTTTTCTTGCTTTCTCTAAACACTAGAACCCAGGGACATCCAAGGAAGCTTACTGCTGGAAGAGTCTGCAGGCGAAGCAAAGCATTTCTTCACACTGCACCTAGTTCATCAATTGAACTTGGTCCCACAAGAGGCAGTGATGGACACCAACTTGAATGGATTGAAGAGCTAATTAGACAAATTCATGGAGGACAAGGCTATCAGTGGCTACCAACTGTGGTGCTATGTTCCACCTCCACTGTCTGAAGCAGTATGCTTCTTAATACTGGTTGTTGGGAACTGCAGGTGGACAGAGTGCAGTTTTGCCCAGGTGAGCTTTCCATAGGCATCTGGTTTGCTGCTGTGAGGATACCAGACTAGATTGGCCAGTGGCCTGTTCCAGCAGACTCTTCCTGTGTTCTTAAGAAAGGGCAGTATAAATAACCCTATACCAGGAAGGAAGGATCATAGAGCCCATCACATGTATTTGGCCCCCGAGTCCCTTGATATTCCAGTAACTTATATTTTTAAGTCACAATGGATTCGGTCAAGCAGAAGCATGCTGTAACTGCTTAGTTCTCACCATACTTCCATAGAATGAGTTTAGCATTGAATGCTGCAAGCATCACTTCTGAGTAAACATGCCTATTAGGGAATGCAACATCAAGGTTTTGCAACTGAAAGGGAGCTATTTGGGGGGATCTGTTTTGGTGGAGGAATAATGAAAACTGAAATGGGAAGCGTCGAAACCTACGACCCCTGAAAACCTGCCCTCTTTGGCCCTTCGTAGTGATTGAAGCACCACTGGGAAGAATGAAAGAGCAACATTAGTATCTTAAACTGTGTAAGCAGAAGCTGGGCAAAACTAATTAAAGTGTGTTAAATGTATGTTTAAAAAATTGTTGTTGTTTAGTCGTTTAGTCGTGTCCGACTCTTCGTGACCCCATGGACCATAGCACGCCAGGCACTCCTGTCTTGCACTGCCTCCCGCAGTTTGGTCAAACTCATGTTCGTAGCTTCGAGAACACTGTCCAACCATCTTGTCCTCTGTCGTACCCTTCTCCTTGTGCCCTCCATCTTTCCCAACATCAGGGTCTTTTCCAGGGAGTCTTCTCTTCTCATGAGGTGGCTAAAGTATTGGAGCCTCAGCTTCACGATCTGTCCTTCCAGGGAGCACTCAGGGGTGATTTCCTTAAGAATGGATAGGTTTGATCTTCTTGCAGTCCATGGGACTCTCAAGAGTCTCCTCCAGCACCATAATTCAAAAGCATCAATTCTTCGGCGATCAGCCTTCTTTATGGTCCAGCTCTCACTTCCATACATCACTACTGGGAAAACCATAGCTTTAACTATACGGACCTTTGTTGGCAAGGTGATGTCTCTGCTTTTTAAGATGCTGTCTAGGTTTGTCATTGCTTTTCTCCCAAGAAGCAGGCGTCTTTTAATTTCGTGACTGCTGTCACCATCTGCAGTGATCAAGGAGCCCAAGAAAGTAAAATCTCTCACTGCCTCCATTTCTTCCCCTTCTATTTGCCAGGAGGTGATGGGACCAGTGGCCATGATCTTGGTTTTTTTGATGTTGAGCTTCAGACCACATTTTGCGCTCTCCTCTTTCACCCTCATTAAAGGGTTCTTTAATTCCTCCTCACTTTCTGCCATCAAGGTTGTGTCATCTGCATATCTGAGGTTGTTGATATTTCTTCCGGCAATCTTAATTCCGGCTTGGGATTCATCTAGTCCAGCCTTTCGCATGATGAATTCTGCATATAAGTTAAATAAGCAGGGAGACAATATACAGCCTTGTCGTAATCCTTTCCCAATTTTGAACCAATCAGTTGTTCCATATCCGGTTCTAACTGTAGCTTCTTGTCCCACATAGAGATTTCTCAGGAGACAGATGAGGTGATCAGGCACTCCCATTTCTTTAAGAACTTGCCATAGTTTGCTGTGGTCGGCACAGTCAACCACAGTTTAAAAAATAGTTCCTCTCCATCTTCATTTCAAAGCGGAAACTGAAAATATCAAACAATACAAGCAGAGGGACTTGCAAGCCTTTGAGAGGAGGGGAATAAGTATCCCCATTGATTTGGCACAATGGTTTCTTGATGCATTAGGTATAATTACAGGCTCCAAACCCCCGCTCGCCTGGAGTTGCTGCCCTTTGAAATGGGCACATGCTTTTGTATTCATCTCGAGCTTCATGTACCGCTCTGTGGGTTTTACCTGTAACTGCACCAGCGGGGTGTTTTCTCACGACAAAGATGAATGCAGCTTTTTGTGCCATCCCAGCATGATTTGTCCTATTTTCTCATGCCATTATCAAGAAAGGGTAGCATGCATCTATTATAAATATTTGAAACTCGAGCCTACTGTGACAGGTGCTTGCTTGAGCGAGGAAGAAGCTTGAGCTTACGCAAGGATACCTTAGGAAGCAAGGGCATTCAGGGAACTCTTAAAAGCCATCAGAGCAGATAAAAGTTTGAGTCCCCCCACTTTCATTCTCTACCCCCTTCTTCTCTGAGGTTTTTTCTTTCTTTTAAACTCTTTGCCAGATACCAATGGTGCCAGATTCAGCACCGCTATCGTATAGGATTAGAAGTCTCTCACGGTTGCATAGCACAGTTAGAGGGAAAAGAACTGTACTGTCAACCAAACCAAACATACTTTCTTAATATTTTTTCTTGACCCTAACACCATTAGAAAAGTCTTCTAAATATAGTTATTTTTAAGCAAGATTTATATATGCATAATCTTGCAGATACCAAAAATACGTAATTACTTTACATAAAATAGCCTATTTTACTAACTAGGTAAAGAATGCTATAAAAATGGGTGGCCAGTCCAGGCCAGCCTGTCAAAGGAAAGGTAGCATGTCAGGATATTGAGGGGTGGGGTAGAAATAGCAGGAAGAGAGAAATAGGCGTGGCAGAAGGCATCACTTTCCACTCTGCCCTGTATTTGTTGCATGAGCACCATTTCCATTCTACTGCCACATTATTCATCTTGATGTCTGAAATTGCATAACTTATGCCATTAATTATGTAAATTATATAAATTACATGTTACATTGCATTACATTATTTCACCCCATTGTTTTCAGAGCACACAGTGCAAACAGTGCAGGAGGTGGGTAATCAATAATGTATTGTTTGTGGACTGAAAGCAACAACAACCATGAGTATTGAGTATTTCCATTCTGAACATGGGGTAAATAAGCAAACTCCAGCAATTTCTTCTCATGTTTTGGTTTTCACTGGAATTCTCCGACATCTATATGGAGAGATAAATGTCAGCTGGGAAGAAACTTTCTGAATAATGAACCAGATGCCATAAAATTTCCCCTGGTAGCGGTTTCAAGTTATATCCTATAAGCCAGGGGTGGCCAACTTCCAAGAGACTGCGATCTACTCACAGAGTTAAAAACTGGGAGTGAGCAACCTGCTTTTTGGGGGGTTCAGGTCAAAGTTGTTGCGCTTTTTTTTTAGGAAGGAGGAAGGCCCCTGTTGGGGGTTCATGTAAATGTTGTTGAGCTTCTTTAGCGAAGAGGAAAGCAACATTGAACTTTTTTTAGGAAGGAAAGCCCTGTTTTTGGTGGTTCAGGTCATTTTAGGACTGCAGGGCAAATATGTTGAGCTTTTTTAGGGGAGCCAAAGTTTTTTAGCTTCTTTGGGGGGGGGAGCCACTGATCTACCAGTGATCTACCACAGACGTCCAGTGATCTACCGGTAGATCACGATCTACCTGTTGGACATGCCTGCTATAAACCATTTTGCAACTATAGCCTGCAATCTAGAATAGTTAGACTGGTCTGCATTGAACTGGGTGCAGTACAACCAAAGATGGGTTGGTCAATAGCTACTGGCCATGGTGAGTTAAGTCTCCATGTGGAGAGGCACTGTACAACTGGAGCCCAGTGGGGGTGAGGCATTGGCAGAAGGAAAGGTGAGCTCATTCCTTTGCAGAGGCTAGTTTAGGCAGTGCTGGACTCAGATTGCCA
This sequence comes from Zootoca vivipara, assembly GCF_965207765.1. NCBI lineage: Eukaryota > Metazoa > Chordata > Lepidosauria > Squamata > Lacertidae > Zootoca > Zootoca vivipara. The sequence goes on along the minus strand of NC_142582.1, from coordinate 69,886,864 downwards.
GGCTAGATGTTAGCTCTGCCCAAAGCACAGTATTTCTGATGCTCTTAGCAAAGAGGGTGAGGAAGAAGAAAAGAGACCTTGTGCAAAAGTCATCAAAAGCAAACGGCAAGAAGTTAATGCAATGCAGCGCTAGTGGTCTCACAGAAGTGCTTGTGTGTATGTGTGTGCCTCATAAGGAGAGGGAGGAGATAGCAATCAGATTGTGGTTATTGGTTTTGTAAGGGGGAGGGCTTATAGAGAACCCCCCTCCATCCGAAGCAGCCTGTCTCCCAGCAGTCATGAGAGCGAAGGGTCTGATGGAGGGAGTCAGGGAACGGAGAGGGAGGGCCAGGGCTCTGGCAGCATCCAAGAGCCCCTGCTCCATAGGCAAGAAGAAAGGGAGGAGGACAGAGAGGACAGGAATCGGTCAGACAGAAGACCTGTTCCCCCGACGCCGGAATTGAGGAGGAGGAGGAGGAGGAAAGGGAGGCGCTTCTCAGTTCCGAGGCTTTTATGTTGGTCCAGAACGCGGAGGGGGGCAGTGCAGGAATCTGACTCGAGCGGGTTGACATGGAATCAGTAGTCCGTTACACTGTAAGTAATGTGCACCAATAAAAACGTCTTAAAGACAAGCATGTGGAAGGTCGTTACTCAAGAGTAGTCACCACATCCCTGACAGGTTTATTTACTGTTAGGTGGCACATCTTCCTCCTTAGAAGAGGACTTGTTGACAGAACCATGTGTTTTCTAGCAAAGGGGTGGAAAGGAGAGTAGAAGAAACCACACATCAAAATGCAGCCAGCCAGAAGCAGGGGAGGAGCTTCCAAAGCAAAACTGGGCATGATCAAAGCCAGGAATTTCTGGGTACAATATTAATTGTTTCCTCCACACACCGCTTTACACATATAATGAGAAAGAGGCCCTCACCCATCAGAACCACTGGAGATAAACAAAATCCTAAAGGGATGCAAGCCCAAATGTTGAAATCAAAATCTTCCTAGAGAAACAGTGCCCTCCTCCCCATACAAACCTCCTTTTCCAAATATCTCTCTCTCTCTCTCTCTCTCTCTCTCTCTCTCTCTCTCTCTCTCTCTCTCTCTCTCTCTCTCTCTCTCTCTCTCCATCCTGCCCCTCTGAAGGGACTGCTGCTTACCATCTCCCAGATCAGAAGGGGAGGAAAGCACACTTTCAAACAACCCCCACCATACTTCTGCTCCAAACCTCTGCAGACCATGCTGAATTGTAAAAATATGAGAGGCTTTCAAGTTTGTCCTTCCAGGGGCATGTCTTCCCTTGGGTTTCATGCAGGTATTTTGTTGCCTTGCTGAACGGTAGCAACAACTTCACAAGATACACAAGGGGAAGTGGTAACTGTTGAATAAACTCACTATAAGAAGACAAACTTATGAAAAAGGAAAAATGTGTTAAAATCTACATAAACGTCACCTCTTTTTAGGGGTCTGAATATCTGTAAAAATTATTCAGCTGCACAACAACCACCCAATTTCACAGTACACATTTTCTGCTACTTTCTAGCAAAGTTTTTAGTTAGGAAAGTTTGTAGTATGTTGACTGGGGAGTTGCTTTCAGTATATAAGATCTCCGGGGAGTACAGGAGGGAAAACAGAGATTTATAGTGTTGGTTATTTAGCGGACAAACTTTCAGCCACAGATAAACAGTGGAAATCGGAACAGAGTTTGAGAATTAATTTCCCCCATAATGCCCATTTACCTTTGTTGAATTGTGTTCAGTGTGCTTGGGATCAAGATGGGAGCATAATCACCCTTTCGCTTACAGTTAAACCCTCTCTTACTCTCTATGGCACTTTTGAGCCTCGAATTTGAACACATAGGAGTCTCAGGTTTCTGAGAAATCAGGCCCAGAAATCAGATACAACATGCCACCAGCATCTGCCTTCAGCTCCCTGTGGCCACACATGTCATTACACCAATTGGCCCATTGCACACTGGGTCTTTGTGCAGGAAAACACATTTCAACACAGATATGCACCCACATCTAGGTACGTGGAAGATTCCATGGACAGATCATATGCAGTCTTAATGTAGCAACATGACTGGAGGGTAGGGATGCTGGTTGGGTGCTGAGAAAACAGAGTTTCCAGTGCACCTACAGAGTGTCAGCCCAATTTTATGATGGAAACAGATTACCCTTCAGCTGCTCACAATCTTAAGGAAATCAAGGGAAGTTGTCTACTCTCACACTGAGAGCCAGTGTGGTGTAGTGGTTAAGCGCGGTAGACTCGTAATCTGGGGAACCGGGTTCGCGTCTCCCCTCCTCCACATGCAGCTGCTGGGTGACCTTGGGCTAGTCACACTTCTTTGAAGTCTCTCAGCCCCACCTACCTCACAGGGTGTCTGTTGTGGGGGAGGAAGGGAAAAGGAGATTGTTAGCCGCTTTGAGACTCCTTCAGGTAGTGATAAAGCGGGATATCAAATCCAAACTCTTCTCTTCTTTTTTCTTAGAGTTGACAGTAGCAGTAGTGCATCATATTTCTTTTTCTCTAAGGGGTATCTCTCTCTCTCTCTCTCTCTCTCTCTCTCTCTCTCTCTGTGTGTGTGTGTGTGTGTACTGTTTCACGGCAGCAGAGATAACAGTGTTGGTAGCCTGACCATCATCTCACAACCCCCACAATGCCCTGGGCCTAGCATTGTTCCAGGGCATTGTGGGATGGAAGTGGTGATTGTCATAAAAACAGTGGAAAACATTCAGAGAATGCAGAGTGGCATTCTTTTTCTTGGGGAAAAAAAGAAAAATCTCAGCTATAGTATTAGAAAGAAATGTTTGCTTTTGACTTCCTTGCTTGAGTACTGTGGTTGTTAATGTATTTTCTTTCTATAGTTTCTTTTACATTTATGGCACAATTGGGGTGTTTAAACCTCAGGATGTGTGAAATTATGCATTTCTATAATATATGGGCTTTCTCTCTCACACACACTTTATTTATTTTTGTTTTTTTGTCAGAAATGGCCATTTCTTCTGTCAATACTATCTTGGTAATAAACTGTATAATACAGGAAAGGATTATGGTGCTATCCAGATAATAATTCTGGTTCAGACTTGTGCTCCATCACCAAGCATGTCTCATACAAAATCTTATACACCTCAAAAATATTTCTCGCTAATAAACTAACTCTCCTGTGGAAGGAAGGAAGAGAACTGACTGTCAAGGGCTTATGATTTTACTCCTTACCTTTAGGTAGCAAGATCCATGAGTTTCCCAAGGGCTCTCCATCTATTTCAGTTTCTAAATCTCATGCCTGAGGCTGAAGCTTACAAACATAGATCTGTTCTAAAACACCTACCTTTGGCAGCCGACATTCATAACTTTATCTGAGCTTACTGAGGAAGTAAACTTTAACTGCATTTCAAAATTTCCCCAAAGATTTCAATAAAGTCTGGCCAATCCTTGACATTCTGCACTGTTAGAAGTTTCATTGGAATAAATGTGGAACTGATTGCCTTGAGTCCCAAAGCTGCAATATTGATCTTCGGTGAACTGTCTTCTATTCTTGGGGTTCTTAACAATAGCTATTATATAAGCTTTGTTGTTATGCTGCTCTTTTATACATTTAAGACTGCAGAGGAAAAAATGCTGGAAAAGGGGGAAATGCAGTACGCAGCTCCTGCACACGCTACTTGGCCTGTTTTCCTTTTCTGTATGATGATGGTGGCCTCAGGGTCATCTATAATACTGGTTTCTTAGACTAGCAAACCACCCATGGACATGGTGATGTTTTCTTTATGGGCATTCTTTTTCCATTTTTAGACTCAATCTTTTAGTTGTACAGTGGTGCCTCGCTAGACGAAATTAATTCGTTCCACGGGTCTTTTCTTATAGCGAAAAAATTCATCTAGCGAATCCCATAGGAATGCATTGAATTTTTTTGGAATTTTTTTTTTTGCCCATAGGAACGCATTAATTGAATTTCAATGCATTCCTATGGGAAACCGCGATTCGCTAGATGAATTGTTCGTAAAACGCATTCGTCTAGCGAGGCAAGCTCCGCTCGAAAAATCCTTTCGTTAAGCGGAAATTTCGTTAAGCAGGGTATTCGTTAAGCGAGGCCCCACTGTACTGGTGATTTTTACTGCATTTGTTTGTTTTTCAGATGTAAGGTCACTTAGATTTTTAAATGTGTATGGATGTGTGGATGTGAAGAATGTTTCATGAGAAAACTGTTTGCCTTCAGTTCTTTTACACCTACACTTAGGGGCAAATATCTATCGCTTGCTCTGCGATGTGTGAAATAGCCCTCTTTTATCTATCTTCAGTCAAGGCGATGCAACATGATAAAGTAACTTAAAAGGTAAAGGTAAAGGGGCCCCTGACCATCAGGTCCAGTCGTGTCCGACTTTGGGGTTGCGGTGCTCATCTCGCTCTATAGGCCGAGGGAGCCAGCGTTTGTCTGCAGACAGCTTCCTGGTCATGTGGCCAGCATGACAAAGCTGCTTCTGGCGAACCAGAGCAGCGCACGGAAACGCCGTTTACCTTCCCGCCGGAGCGGTCCCTATTTATCTACTTGCACTTTGATGTGCTTTTGAACTGCTAGGTTGGCAGGAGCTGGGACCGAGCAATGGGAGCTCACCCCGTTGCAGGGATTCGAACCGCCGACCTTCTGATCAGCAAGCCCTGGACTCTGTGGTTTAACCCACAGCGCCACCTGGGTGATGCAACATGATAAAGTGACTTAGAACATCTTATAAGTTAAAAATCTGGTGCTAGCCCCAACAAACCATGATCTGTAGGCATGGTTTACATCAGAGCAGTTAACCCAAAAGGATCTTGTCACTTCTGCCTAATAAGCCTAATTGTAAGAAGAGGGCAGGTCAGTCAATAGCATTAGAAGAGACACAGAGGTCAGCATGTCTGAAGAGGACATGCTACTTTCTACAATAATGCAGTTACGGGTGAAAACCAAGCTATGTCATACTCAAAATAGTCCCATGGAAATCAGAGAACTTAAGTTGTTTAAGTCCATTTATTTCAACAAGTCTACCCTGACTGTGACTAAAAATGGATATCTCCTGATGAGTTTGTCTTTCATTGATATATTACAGTCGGCCTCCTAAAGTTTGCTGTGTTCCTTATCTTCTTACCTAATTCTCATAGTCAGCTATCACTGAAAATCACTGGTTTTCTGTTTTCTCTGTATATAATTGCTTGGCTCTTAAAAAGAAAGTTTATCTAAGACACAAAATATAAAGTAAGTAAATAATTTTTTGCAATAGCATGAGAAAAAAAATGTGATATATATTTTTTCCTTCTCTCTCTCTCTCTCTCTATATATATATATACACAAGAGGTATTGTCTTGCTAAATTGTGAATATAATTTTGTAATATGATGTTCTTTTGTTTCAAGATGACATGTCTAGTAATTTGATGAGAAAATTACCATGGCAAATATGTTTTCTTTGAACAACAAAATAAATAGCTACATAAAATTCAGGCTGCCTGGTGACTAGTTAATGTTACTCAGGGGCTGTAGTAATTCATATCACTCCTTCGTGAAGAGTTCCCAAGTTTGTTTATTTTCTTTCCTTTGTTTAATTTTATGTGTGTGAGAAGGAGCTGCATCTCTTCTCCACATGTTTTCTTAACCTAGACACTTCAAGTCCCTGGAGCAAGCATGTGTGGCTAATTTATAAAAATATCGTATAGAGTTTGGCAGCTATATTTGTTGCTGAGGCACACTGGGAAATTAAAGATAATCATAAAGATGTGGCAAAAAGTGTGGACTCACATAATTTTTCTCTCGCCTCACAAGGAGTGTATTGACCAAAGATATGCCCCAAGACTTTGTGTTTATTAGTGCTTTGTTTTAAGCGATAAACACAGTGCCATTGCAAGGAACTGAGAAGGCTAGAATTGATGCTTTTGAATTATGATGCCGGAGGAGACTCTTGTCTTGAGAGTCCCATGGACTGCAAGAAGATCAAACCTATCCATTCTGAAGGAAATCAGCCCTGAGTGCTCCCTGGAAGGACAGATCGTGAAGCTGAGGCTCCAATACTTTGGCCACCTCATGAGAAGAGAAGACTCCCTGGAAAAGACAAGGAGAAGGGGATGGCAGAGATGGTTGGACAGTGTTCTTGAAGCTACCAATATGAGTCTGACTAACCTGCAGGAGGCAATGGAAGACAGGAGTGCCTGGCGTGCTCTGGTCCATGGGGTCACGAAGAGTCGGACATGACTAAACGACTAAACAACAACAGCCATGGTATAAACTATTCCCAAGAAATTCTTGCCAAAAATTCTGTTCGTGGCAGCTGCTATACTCACGTGGTAGTTAGGCATTGGTTTAAGGGAATGTGGGGAGGGGAGGTGTGGCCATCACCTGCCCTTCCAATTGATAGGGTATTCCATTAAAGGAATCTGGGGTGTCTGGATCTCGTCCGAAGCTCGGGGAGGGGCTAGAGCCAAGCCAGGAACCCCAGGGGTCATCACCAATCAATAACCATTGATGGATCTCCCCCTGCTGGTTGTTTACCCTTCAGAGGCTTCCTGCAGGGTAGGCAGGAGCATCAGGTTGGCGCCACCACATCACTCACACTGCACTGAGTTCTCCACACCTTGCTGGTACAACTCTGGGTGAAGGACAGCAACACACAGTGCAATGCTACCCCACCTGAGCCATCCCACAGACCCCTGCCGCTCCTTCCTCTGAAGGGAAAGGGCAAGAGCAGGCACCCCCAAACTGCGGCCCTCCAGATGTTTTGGCCTACAACTCCCATGATCCCTAGCTAACAGGACCAGTGGTCAGGGATGCATGGGCTAGAGGGGGAGCTGAAGGACATAAGAAAGAGCGGTAAAATATGCACTACAAATCTAGAAGGAAATTAGATAAAAGGTGAATCTTTATTATCATTATTACAAATAAATGAATTGGGAATAGAAAGTCATGGGGAGAAATAGCTGCCATAGGAGGAAAATGTATGAATGTAAAAGGGAACAGGGATGAAATAAACGGGCAGCTTTTCTTAGATGGTGTCAGGGTGGATGGGGATATAAGGTACAGGTTGAATGTGAAAGGAAGAATGGAAGAAAAAAACCACTGCAGGAGATAGATAAGGTGGCAAGGGGGAAATATAAAAGAAAAAAAAACTTTCTGCATCACCTAAAATAGTGTGGGTGAGTAGCAAACCATCCAAAGCAAATGTCTGTATTTAGTTTGAGGCAGCCTGGGCTATGGAACTCCTTGCCTCAAGGATTATGATGTGGCAAAGAATTTAGCCATTTCCAGAGATGAATTAGATATCAGCAGAAAGTGATGTTGGCAATGGACAGAGGATTGTGCCAAACTCTTTGACCGTGTCTGTCACCCTTATTGACTGGCTCTGGCCCTGGCATCATCATGTTTTGATTGGTGGGCCTCAGTAATTTTCAGGCATCTCAGGTGGGCCCTAGAGATAGAAAATCTGAGAATCCCTGCTCTAATAAGTACTATTAGATGCACTGTGGGATTAAGGAGAAACTTTAATGCAGTGTTCACTAACACAGGCTGCTTCAGAAACTTTTGCACGCTAGCTATTGAACAACATGTATGAAAACTGTCCTTGATGTGAGAGGCATGGTGCTGCAAACACACAAAAGCTTCCACTCTTTTCTTCTTCTTTTTTCAATCTGCAAAAAAGTTGGGAGGGTATGGGTTCTGACAACTCAAAACTTCATTTTCTGTATTGGCATTCAAATGCAGATTCTTGTCTTTGTAGCCAAAATGCAAGAGAGCTTTGAAGAAATGCTAATAGAAAATCCCTGTGATAAGGCACCATTCCTTAGACTTACCTTTCTTTCTTGTAGAACAGTTCTTTGAAATCTAGGCTGAAAAGAAATAAATAAACCATTTCCCTCTTATCAGTATTGCTTTAATGTGCTCAGAAGAGCAAATCTTTATAATGCCAGGAAACCTGATGGGTGATAACACGCTTTTCATTTACTGTACTGATTGTCTGTTGCTTTTCTGTTTCCTGAACACAGAAGGAGGATTCCAAGAGAAATAGCATTTTGTTGCTCATTTCTTTCCCTTTGTGACTTAGCTCTTCACAGTGCAATTTTAACTGAAATGACATACCACTTTAGGCATATGATGAACATTGATGAAGCCTATTATTGTGTGTGTGTGTGTGTGTGTGTGTGTGTGCAGTCTAACGTCTAACTACTGAAAATTGCAGCAGCCTTTTATGGTTAAATAAAAAACACTACCTTGAGAAAAAGGGCTAGCAAAGTAGCTTGGATTCCTTTTTGAAGAATTATTTTGCAAGCTTTTATTCTCTGCAAAGCACACTTTTTTATAGAGATCTTAAGGACGCTAACAGGTTCTATGCAGTTTATGACAATTCAATATCTAACAATACAAATGAATGAAAGAAAGAAAAGGTCACAAATAAAGCTAGTCCCAAGATTCTGGGACATTACTGATTATTATTATTAGAATTTATATACCGCCCTATACCCGGAGGTCTCACAGTCTTTCCATTTTTTAAAAAATAGCTTTAAGGTAAAGCCAATTCTTTAATAACTTTATTATTATCACTTAGAAGCAATTAAAGTTAAACTGCTTTTACCTGCATTTGGTGTCAGTTTTTCTTATGGGCCCATTAGAGTAAAATTAGAGGTATTTGTGTAAGATAGCTCAGTCATTCGAAATTACTTTCCTGTCTCATGTTCAAGCCTTTGATAGCGTACTTTGTGTTTGAATTCAATTTTGGAGAGACGCTAGGCATGCTAATTAGATTCTCTTTGTGTTCTTTGTAGGCTAAGAGGAAGAGAAAGGGAATTGATATTTTTAACACTTACTGCAGGACTTAGGCTCTATGTGCAGCTATTTGGAGCAATGTAGTAAATGTGAATTTTGTAGTTAAACATTGGGTCTTACGTACATTGATCTATTAAAACATATAATTAGGGCCTTTATTATTTTGGAATCTTATTGGTTGTTGAGATATTTCTAGGCCTTTAAAGAGATGGAAACTTAGTAGTTCTAATTCAGCAAGGTCAAAATGTTTTAATTTCTGTACGTCTGGTCAATGTGAATGTACTTCACTCCAGGATGTAAGGCACACCAAGATTAGCATTTCAGTTTTTATCTGTGCCCCGTTGAACTGACTAGGATCACATTTGCACTGTATGTATGCTTAAAGCACAATAATGCCACTGTCATGGCTCCCCCCCCAAAGAATCCTGGGAAATGTAAAATAAAAAAATTCCTTCAGTAGCACCTTAAAGATCAACTAAGTTTATATTTTGGTATGAGCTTTCGTGTGCAAGCACACTTCTTCAGAACACTTCTTCTGCTTGCACACGAAAGCTCATACCAAAATATAAACTTAGTTGGTCTTTAAGGTGCTACTGAAGGAATTTTTTTTATTTTGCTTCGACTCAGACCAACACGGCTACCTACCTGTAACTGGGAAATGTAGTTTGTTAAGGGTGCTTATAATTGTTTGGAGATTCCTATTCCCTTTACAGAACCACAAGTCCCAAGGTTAATTTAAACCGCTAATTCACAAAGAAAATATCACAGAGATTCTTAACAACTGTACCTAAAACTATACAGTAAAAGCCATATAAAAAGTTAAAATCAGAATCAGATAAGTACTATTGAAAGATGTATTCTTAATTGCCTGCATAAGACTGATAGAATAGAAAAGTCTTCAACAAGTGTTTAAAATGGAAACAGAAGGCACCTGCGGAATCTCTTTTGTCTTAGACAGAGGTAAAGTTCGCAAACTGGGACACTACTTTCAGTTTTGATGAGTTCGTAAACCGAATCGTTGGTAAACAGGGCTGTACTTAAACCGAGGTACCATACGACTATACTGAGCTGATGACCCTAAAGGCTCAGTTCCTTGTTGTCAGATGAACCTCATCAACTTGGGAAATGACCAATGATTTCTGGGCAGGGCTGGATTAAGGCCCTTAGTGGCCCCAAGCCCTTAAAAGATTTTGGTGCCTTCATATGTATCCAATTAAAAATATAAACAATAATAATCCGCAAAATAAAATTTCATTTTTTTGAAATGAAACAAAACCTACAGCAAGATGGGAAAGAATGATTATTTTTCTATTCTTCCACTTTATTTATATTTGAAAAGAAAATATCCTACTTTTTTCTAATTGCAAAGTCTTTGATCAGATCCTCAAAACTAATCTTACATAATACATCCATTTCTATACTTAGTAGAGATAAAGCATCGTGCCTGCCTTGTTCCCTAGTTGTTCTGTTGGATTTTTAATATATTGCAACTGAGAAAAATGAATGCTCAGCTGAGCAATTTGTGACCATTGATGTTAACAATCTGTAAATGGAACAATTCTGTGGTGGCCCTCTTCCCTTGATGCCCTAAACAAGTGCTTAATTTGCTTAGTGGTTAATCCAGCCCTCTGTTTGGCCAGATGATCTCAGTGATCGAGCTAGAATACTGTATAAGGGTTCAGGCAGTCCCTGAAGTACCCTGGACCTAAGTTGTTCAGGAATTTGTAAATTAATACAAGAACATTGAACTTAAAGTTCTCCTAGGAAGAGGGGTTGATTGTTAAACTACTCTGGGAATTGTACATCGGGGGTGTGTGTCTCCAAACAGCTTTTAGCACTGTAGCCACACTTCCCAGAATTCATTGAGTATCTTAAAGTGGTATCACAGTGCTTTAAATGTATGATGTGAACATGGCCTAGATGTGTTTGCCATGGGGGTTGGGTTGTACACCTATATTGCTTGTCCAGGTCAATATAATGAAGCTACATTCCTGTATATAGCTTAAGCCCTGATGAACTCAGTGTGTTCTCAGTGAGTTCTGCTCCTTTCTAAGCAGATGTGTATTGTTGCACTCTTATTCTAATTTCCTTTTGTCCAAATTTTGTATTAATCAATTTCGTCCGCCCCCGCCCCCCCCATCACATTATTGTAGTGTTTGCATGAGCTGGTGTTGATGCGGTTCTGAAAATGGTCAGTCATACTCCCGGCCACACGATTCAGCACTGGGAAGAATAATTTGGTCACAACCTCCAAAGCTTTCCCTACTGGTTAGAATAAAATACCGGTAAATTCTGCCGCTCAGAATGCGGATGTATTTCTTTCTTTTGCAGATGTATATGCCTCTTCACAGCCAGAAATGATCAAAGTAGTTTACAATATGATAAACTGAAACAAAACATTAAGAGTTGTATTCAGTGTAGCACTAAGTTAAAGTCACTTAGTGGTATACAGTACTTGTTCCACTGGTGGAATGTTTTGTGGGATACTGGGATACTGTTGCACAAGAGAATGCATAAGCAGGTTGCTGGTATTGCTGTTGCATCAGTAGATTGCACCATCCGTTGTGCAACAATTTCCCACTAGCACAACCTTTGTGTTGGCTTCCTCTGTCATGCAACATTAAAACTCACTTATCTGTTGGTGCAAGAGCTAGCAGACGGAGAACATTGCGTGCAGCCCAGTACAAACACCTCTAGAAAAAATAAAACCATTTTACAATCACACAATTAAAATTCCATAAAGTATCTGGGGCATGCTTCAGGGAAAGCCTTTTCAAACAAAAAGTACTCACCTAATCCCTAATTGGCTACTTGAGCATACTCAGGATGAGATGGAAGAATAATCTAAGGCTCGCAGGACCATGACTTTTAGATACAACTCTCCTACTTTTCTACAGGGAAAAAGTATTCATTTCTGTGATCGTCCAGTTTTGTTTTTCAAAGTTAATGATCAGTGTGAAATGGAGCATACATCTGAATCTTCCTGTGGTTATTCATAATATCTCAAAGAGTAAAATTCAGCAGCTTAGAACAACAAAAGCACCCTTTGGTTGGAATGAGTCAAAGATCCTATACTAGTACACTAGCAGTAGAGAGAATATAGACACACACACACACACCCCAAGCTTTTCTTGCAGGAAATATTTTGTGTGTGTCAAAAGCTCATTGGTTGTTTAACAACTGTGGTAGCTCCAAATTCAGAGTGCCAGACAGAATGCACAATAACAAAGAAAAGTGGGGTGTGACGACCCGGGTCCCACTCTACCTTACTATCACCGCGACACAGGAATTCAGAGGGGAAAACACCCACCCTCTGGTCCTGCCGCCTCAAAAACAAACCCCTTTTTCTAATGGGTTTCTAAGTAAGGAGAGCCTTCCAGCCTGCGTGGCCTGGTACCCTAAGGAACTCTAGGCTGTCCCCCCAGGAATAACCTCTTGCCTCCAGTAAAGGGTCTCCCTCAGTTGGATTCCCCTACTGTAAAAGTTTGCCCTACACACTCTGGCAACTTCTTGGCGCCTCAGGTTACCCTTCTAAGCCTCCTCCGAGTGACTTCAGGACACCAACTACCACCTCCCTGCCTGAGGTGAGTTTTGTCCTCTCTTGAACCACCACGGTTGTGAGTCCTGGTACCTCGCTGGAAAAATAAAGACGGACCTCTTTTTGGCAAAAACAGAGATGAAGATTTATTGTGTTAAAAACATAAGGGTTTCTTTAACGTGTCATTTATTAATTAGCTTTGTTCCAGTTGTACAAAATAAACTCAGTTCAACATTTAACTTTAAGTTTTCCTAGCCTCTTCACTTTCTTCAAACAAACCACCACATCAAAACCACATCCACACCTTCCTCCCTCTCCCTCCTAACTGACCAAAACCGACACTCCCTCCTTTCAAACCGGGCACAGTCCCGCCCCCATCAGAGTTCTATGCCAGTCAGGCTGGAGGTGGGTTAACTCTTTGCCAGCCGGGCAGAAATAAACATTTTAAAAGTGCTTCAATTTGTCACATGGGGTGATCAATTTCATAAGAACTGTGGCCGGAGACAATAGAAGGCATATGGCAACATTAACATTCATTTTCTTTTTTATTTTCTTTTTGCTGTAGTTGATAGGACTGCAGGACTCATGTCAGCCTTATGTCAGTGGTCACACCACATACCATTATAGTCTGCAGTAATGAAACTGTAAATCAAAATGATGCACAACATACAGTGATACTGGGAATATTCTCCGTGGTGTAGTGAGAACAGCAGCATTCTGCCTCTGGATAATCATTGAGTTCATACATAACATGCTCATCCTTCTATCATTCATCCAGAAGAGCATGTGTGTTTAAAACGGCAAAAGAGATTAAACCTGGCAGAGCTTTCATATCACCTGAACACCTCGAATAGGAACACTGGCGGTACTTCAGCTGCAATTCATAGAAGGTGAAATGATGAACTATTTAGTCCGCATTTCAGCTTCTCAGTCAGCAATTATTGCACAGGAAGTTCTTAATTTGCACCAGAAAGGAAGATGGTTAACTTGTCAGTGAAAGGAAAGGAACGGATTTGGTAGTTAAGGCGAGACTAAGCAGTAGTGACACATCAAAAAATGCAACCTTACATAAGGGACAGAAATGAGGTTAATGAAAACCAGATGGGTATTACATGCAGGAGAGAGGAATGAAATGATTTCAGGACCTTAAAAGCAAGGATAAATGATGATAGAAGGAGGGGCACCTTAATATTTAAAGAGTCCTGGAATGAAAAGTGAAGTATGGAAAGAGTGGTGGGACAGACTTTTTTTTAATCTGTAAGAAAGCAAGATGTGAAAGGCTATATTATTATTATTATTATTATTATTATTATTATTATTATTATTCCCATCTGACTGGGTTGCCCCAGCCGCTCTGCAGCTTCCAACAAATTAAAACATGGTAAGACATCAAACATTAATGACTTCCCTATACACTTCTTCATATTTAGGAAACAATTGTTCTTAAGATGTAATATAACTCATTGTCCATGACCTCTTAGTTCTTCCATTTTAAGGAGGATTCAAAATCTGCATTAAGAAGGTGTTCTGAACACCATTTTGAACAAATCAAAATAACCACAGCACATTTGTAACTAATCTGGAGAGTAACTGCAACTTTAAAGAACAGTACGGAGAAGGAGTGAATATTTTAGTAGCTGTTGCATAATGGTCTGTGCAGCAAAGAACACTGTGTGCCTTCTTGGAGACAGAGATTGTGCTTTCACAACATTAAACGTGTTTTAATAATAAAAAAGGGGGGGACAGTATTTTAGGAGTTTCTGTTACTGGGAAAGTCACCAACTGCTATTTCATCTAAGCAATGTCTTGGATAAATTAAGCTTTATATCCATTTAAAACAAATGCAATAGGTAGCTTCTAGAAATCTGCATTGCTCATTGGGATTATAGCTTTTAACAGAGAAATGAGCAACCTTTGCCCCCTTGAGGGTCACATATGCTGGTGGGTGGGCAATAAGCAGCTGTATGCCCCTCTAGATGTGGCTAGAGTCAGTAGTTGATGGGTAGTGGATGGGGATATGTAGATAAATGCACATATTCATTCTCATATACACAGAACTCTTTGATGAGCCAAAACGAGTTGGGGAAGACAGCAGATGGGGTTGCAGGAGATATGGGAGAAGAAATAAAATTTGATGGGAGGTACAGCTAGAGGACCTGATAGGGATCACATGCATGGGTGTACCCAGCATGGGGCAGGGGAGCAGCTGCCCCCCTGGAAGCAGGGCAGCTGGAGAGGACAGGCAGCGACGCTGCCTGCTGTGCTCTGCCTCAGCCTGCTTGAGGCAAATGAAGTGCCGTGGAGCATTGGGGGGGGGGGCAGCACTTTCTGTGCTGTGCTCGCTGTGACTTGAAAGAGTGTGGGTTGAAGTTAGCCCAGGTCCAGGTTTTCTTCAACGGAGGCAGTTTTGCTGCTGCTGCTGCTGCCTCGTTTTAGTCACCGCTGCCATTAAAGGAGTGAGCGAGGCAGGAATGCAAGCGCGGGTGGCTCCGTGTGCTGCCTTGCAAACGGCCCCCTTTTCTCTGGGGGGCATGGACGTTGACCATGCCTCCTGGGGGATCCTGGCCACGTCATTGCCAGCTAGCCAATCAGGTGGCTGGGGGTGTGGCTGGGGGCATGGCTGGTGTGCCCCCCCTAGCTTTGATCCTGGGTACGCCCATGATTCACATGCAGTTCGTAGGCCATGAGTTTCCCACATGTGCTTTAGCAAACTTCTCATACTATTCACAGAATTCTGCAGTTTATATTTAGAGCTACTTCACACCTTACAATGCAATGAACTCAAGTTTTTCACAAAGCAGCCATTCCCAGATTTGTATGATACAAACTTAGTCAAATGACTTCTTTCACAAGCCTGCAATAAAAAACAACTGTTATCTAAACTTGAATTTGTTTGTACAAAATTAAAATGTATATCCTCCTAATCTGATTTATTCATATTCTAAAAATCTAAATGTGTTTGAATTTCTGGGGCTTAAGAAAAAGAAACAAGGTATAAATGGATTACATTTGTCAACTTTACCTAATGTTAATATAGCTTAGTTTAGCTGGAATAACAGCACCAAAAAAGAGGGTATAAAAATGAAAAGAGAGAAAGAAGTAATTGTCTTCAACAAAGGTGTTTGGTGGAGAAGGGGAAAAAATTCTATGAAAGGGCAGCTTCATTCTTGTTATGTTCGATAAGATTTGACATGAAGGTAGAATGTATTTGTTTTTTTTTTAAGAAAAAAGAAAGCATGGTCTTTCTTACTTCTATTGCAGTTTTTTAATGGGAAATGAACCCAGTTATGCCCTGAAATCTCAAGTTGCAAATAGCAGGGCACTTCATATCAAGATTGAATTGTACGAGTTCATTGTCATACATGACAGCCAGAGGGGGTGGAATTGAGTTCTTTTATTAAATGGAGATTCAATTTCCTGATTATTTGGGGACATGAAGAGGATTTTGTGCCATGCCTCTATATTTCAAATCAATTTGATATTCCTGACTAAAAGATCTGGGGTTTTGAAGTATGCCCTAAAAAGGGATGGGTGAACCTCCCCAGTTTATTTACCAGGCTTATTTCTCACCACCTTCTGTTCTCAGGGTAGTTAACAATAACAAAATAAAGGGGGAAAAACAACAAATTTGTTGTTCAACAAAATGAACAGCAAATTACAAAATGTTGACTCAATAAAGGAGAACAAACAAAATGCAAATATTTTCATATTATTAACATTTCTGATAATGTTTTCTGCCGTGGCACTGTACATTTGGGACTGGGGTTTTCAAGCTGGGACATGAGAACAGGGTTTTCATGAATTGTATGGTTGCATATTATTATTATTTTAAGATCCCAGCTTAAGAACAATCCCAGTTAGAAAGAACAGTGCTAAATTCATGCTTGAGGTTAGGATGTGGTGGAGATTTACCTCCACCTGGCCCTTCTCAGCTCCACCAGGGGGAGGGGGCTCTGCTGCCACCGTGGTTCCCACTTAAACCATTGGAAACATGGGTCGATGGCAGCTACCACCAGTGGTATTCTTGAAGGGCCTGCAGTTTAATATGCAGTGTCAGGCTTGAGGAATCCTCTCTCACCCACACCCACCCCGATGACACCAAGAGGCAGGGGGGGAACAAGAAAGCTCTTATGTATGATTTATTCAGTCATCACAGTCAAGGACAAATAATTCTGGTCATTCTCCATAATGGAGTTGTTCGCACTGAGCTCCTCCCCCTTCCCCCTCTAGCAACAACACTTGCTTCTATGGCATCTGTCAGTGGATAATTGCCTTTGGGTTCTTTGCTCTTGCACCCTTAACAAACGTCACGTTTTGGGAGAAGGGGGGTCGGTTATGCTGTCCAGTGACATATCAACTAGCTGCTCTGCCTCCCTTCCTCCTTCTTCTAACACAGCATACCTCTGCTGTTCGCCTGTCTCTGAGCTGTTACCTTCCTGAAAGCCCTGCTGTAATTTGAGACTGCCTCCTTTCTCTCTGGAAGCTACGGGGGGGGGGGTGGAGACCTCCACCATTCCTCCTCCTTTTAAGTCCAGTCCCTGACATGCAGTAGGCTGAGTATCATGCTTTTTTGCTTAGTGAATGGATTGTTGCTTAAAAGAGTTCCCTATCAAAATAGCTGACAGGCTTCTTATTGGGCATAGCGCCAGGCATTCAAATTGTTGGCCAGCCTGTGGTTGACACAGTGTGAGCAACTGGGAATCCCTTCCTTGACTGTGCAATTAACCAAATGTATAACATCTTATGGAACAAGACACTCCTTTCCCCCTCTCCCACCACAACCATGGATTTGGAACATTGACTTGCAACTATGAAGATGCAATCTGCACTCCTGAAAACAAAAACAAAAAAACCCAGGAAGATTCAGTATTTCTCTAGTCCTAAATTTTATTGAAAAGAACAGCTTCTTATTGAACACAAGTGTAGAAAAAGGTCCCCTCTAAAGCTCAGGAGTCTCTTCATAATAAGATGCTGGGGTTTTGTTTTTTTTTAAGGGATAGCTGTGTTCTTTTATTAACCTTAAGTCAACCAAACCACTTGAAGCTTCTTGGCATGTACATGACAACAGAAGGTACCATGCTTGTGAATTTCAAATACATAAAAATGTGCATGCTTTTACAAACCACTCGACCTTATGCGCCAGTGTTCCACTGTTGCTTCAATAAAAGTGTTACTGCCTGTTACTGGCTTCCTTCCCAAAAGCTGTGTGATGAGTGTCCACGTATGCAACAAGACTTCCCACACCTTTTTTCTGGACTAACTTTTGTGAACTGCTGCACAAACCACCCCTAACATCCAGGGCATACAGTGGTACCTCTACTTACGAATTTAATGCGTTCCGAACACAAATTTTTTAAGTTGAAAAAATTTGTAACATTGGGAGAAAAAATTCGTAAGTCGAAGCAACCCTATCTAAAAATTTGTAAGTAGAAAAAATCCTATCTAAACTGCATCCAAGATGGCGGACGGAGCTCCATTTGTAAGTAGAAAAATTCGTAAGTAGAGTTATTACTGTACTCAAAAGAGGCTAGACTGGTGACTGGGAGCGGCTGCCGAGACCACATAACACCGGTCTTGAAAGATCTACATTGGCTCCCAGTACGTTTCCGAGCACAATTCAAAGTGTTGGTGCTGACCTTTAAAGCCCTAAATGGCTTTGGTCCAGTATACCTGAAGGAGCGTCTCCACCCCCATTGTTCAGCCCGGACACTGAGGTCCAGCACCGACGGCCTTCTGGCGGTTCCCTCGTTGCGAGAAGCCAAGTTGCAGGGAACCAAGCAGAGGGCCTTCTCGGTGGTGACGCCCGCCCTGTGGAACGCCCTCCCAACAGATGTCAAAGAGGAAAACAACTACCAGACTTTTAGAAGACATCTGAAGGCAGCCCTGTTCAGGGAGGCTTTTTAATGTTTAATAGATTACTGTGTTTTATTTTTCTGTTGGAAGCCGCCCAGAGTGGCTGGGGAGACCTGGCCAGATGGGCAGGGTATAAGTAATAAATTATTATTATTATTATTATTATTATTATTATTATTATTATTAAGCACTGTGGGGTAGGTGTCTGAAAAGAAGAGAGGGAAATCCGGAGTGTGGAGGTACCAGCTCATGAAACTGAGGCCTGAGGCCTGCATGTGATCTTCCTTGGGTGTCGTTCTTTACTGAGCAGCCCATCGATCATTTTCTATGGCAATAGTTGTGTAATATTTTTTAGCTGTTTGGGTTATGTTTTATCCATCGTCTTGGGACATATGTGAAAGGTGAATAATGATTATGATGACGGTGACATATAGTCCTGTGCATGTTGACTCAGAAGTAAACTGTATTAAATTTTATGGGGATTATTTCCAGTTATGTGTGGATAGGAGGGAAGTCTTGGTTTTAATGGGTTTCCTTACAGACTTTGGAATACTAATTTAACTGCCTAGAACAAAGCTCTCCAGGCTCTCTTTGGCATCAGAATATCTAACCCAATAGCAGCTAGAAAGATGGCTCCATCTCTGCCTGCCAGTTCCGCCCCACTTTCATGCCAGAGTTAACCACCAGTGGGACTCAGCAAGCAGGAGAAGGTAATGAGATTAATATTCAAAATGACTGCAAGCGGGAAGAGAATGGAGGTCAAAAGTACATGACTGTCAGCAAAGGTACCATATGTGCAATAAAATACAGACAACAATCACAGTTGTGTACTACTGTAATGATGGTTGTGGGGCAGTGAAGGAAATTTCCAAAGTTGCACAACCCAAAAATGAGTAAGCCATAACAGGGCATTCGTCTAAATGTGGAGGATGAAATGGCAGATTTATAAAGGCAGATCCACCTTTAATCGTAGGTGAGGGAGGGGGACCTTGAGTACCACAATCCAGGGACCAAGATCCAGTTAAACACCTGTGTGTAATAGGAGGATAAAGTGTTTCATGCTGCATAAGATTTAAACCTCTTCTGCATACAAGGCTCTGGGTTGCAGCACTGGATATATTTTCAGTGGCTTTGGGAAAAATAAAATAAAACCTCTCTGTCAACATCAAACAAGGAAAGAAAGGCAAACTCCACTTTCTGTTAAATCAATTCCTGTAGAAAAGGCGACCCACCTGTGGAAATTATTTACATATGGAGCAAGTATTTGCACAAGTCTCAATATTCAAATTAATCACAGACCAAGCATATATTACTAATTCCTTTTTTCTTTTTCTTTTTTGGTTTTAAAATGGCCACTGTTATGTTGGTTGTTGGCAAATAGCAGGAACATTTATTCTTTCCCAGGAAAGGTACAAGGCTAAGGCAGGTGGGAAAGATCGCTCATCTCTATCCGTGGCTGGAGATACAGGGCATATGTCAAGATGACTTTGTTTTAGGGGCTTAGATGTGCTCTTGCAGAACCAGTGGGTGGGCTGAACTGTCCATCTGTGATTAAAAGAGATTAACAGGGTGAAGCGTCTAACTGAAATCATCAGCTTCAGAAAATGTAGGATTAAATGACCAACATTGTGCCCTTTGAAACAAAACTATAGCTGGAATTCAGTGGCTGAGTCGGGACTTGCCCATCATCTGCTATCGGGATGGTTTCCAGTTGTGGTTCTTTTGCCTTCTACACCTAACAAAGCACATGGTTCTCTGATGCCTATTTTTAGCTTCAGGGGTCCTGCAACAACAAAAACCTATGTATTTATAGAACTAGTCCAGGGGTAAATGATTAAGCCAAAGTTGTACTATAAACAGAAACAAACACATTATGGCCAAATGTGGCCCTCCAGAGATCTTTATCTGGCTCTTGGGACTTTGCCCACCCCCACCCCCACCAGCTGCACCCCTCATGGGGCTTGTGTTGCATCCTCCTTGAGTGTTTTTGTCCACTGGGATTCCCATCCATTCTGACTTGTGAGATTCCTCCCAACCATATGTATGTTAATGAATTAAAACCTGGATTTGAAACACTA
The DNA here is from genome assembly GCF_965207765.1 of Zootoca vivipara. Classification (NCBI taxonomy): domain Eukaryota; kingdom Metazoa; phylum Chordata; class Lepidosauria; order Squamata; family Lacertidae; genus Zootoca; species Zootoca vivipara. The sequence continues at coordinate 69,866,640 of NC_142582.1, read as the reverse complement.
AGGTTCCCCATGACAAAATGAGTAGTATTCAGTTATGTTTTACTTAGACTCACTGAAATTGATGAGCATGGTTAAAGTTAGGTCCCCACAATGTTACTGCAGCACAATCCTAGTGTTAGCCATTCCTCCAAACTGCATTTCCCCATGTGGCGAGAAATCATGGGACAAGGAAACATGGCTAGGATTCCTTTGGATGAGAAAAAAACCCACTACATATTAAAATGCCCACACAATAATATACGTACCCCGCTAAAAGGTGAGCACCAGCAGAGGCCAGTTTAGTTACCAAAGGTCTCAGTGAATATAAAGGTATTAGCCTGGTGCCTAAAAACAGATGGTGATGGGGCCAGGGGTCTTCCCCTCAAGATGGGGGGGGGCACCACTGAAAAGGTTCTCATGTGGTATGAAGACCAGGCCTGCCTGTATGTCAGAGAGTCAAAAGCTAGAATGCTAAGGAGATAATGCAGTGGGGATTTAAATTTCATATACTGATTTTATTAAACCAGCTAGTCGTTTTGCTGCAGGGTCCAAGTCTATGTAACCACATTTGCTATTTAACTTTGTATTCTATGAATGACTGAAATGTGCCTGACACTTAGTAGACCCTACTATGGTAAGTAGTCTCACTTGCCTTTATACTGCTGTACACACCATTGCTTTAGAACATTTGGACGACAAATAATTTGGAAAATAGGCACCCCACTTATATAAACAATTTTGGCTAGATTGCCAATTTCCAACATTATTTTTCAAACTGATGTACAGATGCAGCCAAGACATGGCCCCAGACAAGGGGCTCTGCAACATCCAAATAGACAGATGTGAGTCTAAGGCATGTCTAATGTGCCAGCTTCAGAGACCTCGGCCAGTTGTGTGTGTCAGGTTTATGTCTGACAATTAGGCAGTGGCAGTGTGTGTCCCTGTTTGTTTTCCTTCCCACCTGCTCCCCACATGCTTTGCAAATGCCTGACTAGATTCACATAAATAAAAGAGCACAACATAACTAAAGTTTGGGTGAAGAAGCTTCTGCAGTACTTCCATTTGAAAAATAATACCAGAAAAGAACAGTTTGTGAAGTAGCAGTAAAAGTGACTTGCCCTCAGTTTTTGCCAGATATTCTAGTTCCCCTCAAATCCAAACATGTTCCACTCAAGTAACTCTTGGAACAGCAGAAAGTTTTGCATAAATACATGATGGCTGAGGCAGATGTTGCTCTGATAGCTTCTCAGTGGAAACAGATTCTTCATTTGGCTCCCTGTCTCTGCCCATTTGATAATAATCACAGTAAAAGTGAACAGTAGTGACACCCTATTAAGTTTTATACTACTGGTGGGGGCACTTAATATCCTGGCACTTTTTTTTTTTTTAAAAAGCACAACTTTAAAAAGCCATAAACAGAGTACAAAAACAGAAATAGACCTGCTTTGAAACGCGTAGAGAAATAGAGTAGGCCTTTTTGCATAATTCCCAATTAGTCGAATAGGTCATAAAGAAAAGTGTCACTTTACTGTATGACTAATTCCATTAAAAGGAACTGATGTGGCCCACTGCAATACATTTCTGAGTTGCTTAACCAGAGATAGCTAAATCATATTCATGAGGAAATCTGACGGTTTCTCCTTCAGTGGTGCAAATGCTCACAGGGCCAACTTTAGGCAAACTTGTGGCCAAGGTGAAAATTTTAAACCCACAGGGTAGACAACATGGTTCCTCAACTAGATGTTGTGGACTTCAACTCCTATAATTCCTGACTATTGGATCATACTGACAGGGGTTGATGAGAATTATGGTCCAAAACATTGGCTACCTCTGCTCAAGATCCTGGACCTGGAAGACTGTCTTCATCCAGCCATTCTGCCATGTACAGGTGGAACCCCCCCCCCATTTTATCCTCACAACTGCTGTGAGGTAGGTTAGGGTGAAGGACCTGAGATAACCCAGCAATGCTGTGGCAGAGGAGGAATTTGAATCCAGCTTCCCACTTCTAAACACAACACCCTACTCCCTACATCAAACTTACTTTCCTGCTCCCCACCACTCAGTCTGTCACCGGAGTTTCAGTTTGCATTTCTTAGTGCAGAAAGTATTGGTCTGATGTGTAGAGATCTTTCCTATTCTAATTCATTCAAGATGGCTCTGGAAGCTTCTCTGTGTGAAAGAAACAAGCAGAAGGTTCATGATGTTTGGGTTATTCCTTCAGAGAAGCAGAGTACAGCTGGCTTAAACTGGTTCAGTTATCTCTTCAGTCAAGGTCAAGCTGACTATAATAAGAGCACTGGCGGAGAAAGAGGAATGCGGGGGGAGTGCTCCGCCCCCGGCAGCGTGAACCTGGTGGGGTGCCATCGCGGCTGCCCCCTCCCACCCACGCTGGGTAGCACGCCCCTGCAGGCGGCGTGCCCCACCCCCAGGACACACGCCGCACGTCTGCGGGCGGTGTGCCATGCCCCCAGGATGTGTGCCACACCTCTGCAGGTGGCTTGCCCCATCCCCAGGACGCACGCCCTGCTCCGCCCCTGCCTGCTCTCCGCTCCCCGGTGCCAGAGCATGAAGCTCCGCCACTGAATAAGAGGCCAGAAGGAGCCTGGGTTTCACTTTCTCTTTCTGTCTCTCTTTTCCTTCTGGTGTGGTGTTCTGTACCTAGTATGCTTAGTGTTATTGTAAGTTATTGAAAGTTTAAGTTAAGTCTTCTGCAACTGGATTTCTTATGGAAAGTGCCAATCTTGAATGTATTGCATTTGTAACCATTATTCTCATTTGCCTTCAGTAGCAGTAAAGCTCTGCGGGATGAAATATTAATTGCCTCTAGTCTATTGGGGGGGTGGGGGTGGAATCCTGCAACGTGTTTACATTGTTACTCCACTAACTATACATTAAGTAGAATTCCATCATAGGGAGTTCCTGACTTTTCACCTCTTTGCATCACAGGACCCTCTTATCTCTGTGACCCAATGCACTATTGGTACGTGCCGATCTATATCACGCACCCAAACTTCCCCACTGCTGCTGTTCTCTTTCTCACCCAGAGACACTTTGATTATGTCAGCTCCAACCTGGGGAGAGACAAAGAAAGATGTATCTGCTTCCAGATGGATCTCCAGCCATTTAGTTTCTGTAGCAATGCATCACCTGTGCTTTTATGCAAAAGCAAATTCTCACAACTAAAGGGAACCTGCCAATTAAGCTGGCCCACCCAGTTTTATACCTTTCTGGAACTGTAGTCACCAGGGTTGGCCCAACCCTAATCTCATAACAGTATCAAAGGAAGATGTTTCACTTGCACCCTCAGATGCTTTGCTTCAGCTCAGCTGTAAGGCAGTAAGATCTGCACTGCTGGGGAGGGCGGGGGCTTTCAGGGAAGGCTCCAGGGGCTACTGGAGAGGCCCACTGCCATAGACGGTGTGGGGTGCTTTAGAGCTATCCTTAGTCTGGCAGAAGCAAGACTAGACAATGATCTGCTGGGTCTTAAACTGACCCATTTGCTGAAGAGAAGCCTGATCTAGGCCCCTATTTTGCACCAACCTTGGCATGGTACACCGGAAAAAGGAACAAAAAGTAGTAGTAAAAAACCACCCACCCACACCTTTAGCATTGACCGGCAGGAGCCAGCAAAGTTTCAGATGCAACAGTGGCTCCACCTTTTTGAGCCGGGCAAGCCCGAGTGAGGATTTGTCTGCCGGTTCTCATCTACTGTTCTTACTGGAGGCGAACCAGAAATCCAGGCATGATTGCTTTCTATATTGGGATGGGTTTCTGAAACACTGAAACACCCTGATTGTGTATTATAGAGCTCTTTTCTCACAATCATATGCCTCAGAGAACATGCATTGCCCCAAAGAGGCAAATTGCAGACCTCGCACCTCAAGTCTCTGGGAAGCCCTGAATCAGTGTAGTCTTCTATTCCAGCAGATCTGTCAAAACAGCAAATCTCAGCTCCAGGTGCAGAATTGTGTGCTACTTTATTTTACATTGTAAGGTAACTAGGCCTAAAGAGGCTCTTATCTCTTGAAACTGCAAAATATTCCATTAGAGGAGAAAGTATTATGCTCCGAATAAGAAGAAACAACAGAAGCATACAGAATATGGAATTTCTCAGCCGGTGGAATAGATTTTAGAAGCAAAATATATAGCGGAGTAATTTTTCACATTTTTTTTTAATACTGATGGAAAGAGAAAGAAAATTAAGTTCTAAAACATCTCTGGACTGCAAAGTGGGAATCTCTGTGTGGAATTTTAACAAGGGAATTTACATGACAGACAAGACTTCTGGGAATTCAAAATACATTTATTGCAGAGCAGTGGGAGATATTAATGCTTGCCTGTGTTTGATCACTTTGTTTAGCATTACGCTGCAAGCAAATTAAAGGATAGGCAGCAGAAATTGCCTGTGTCTTGTAGAGATTTGTTCTGTCATTTCGTTTTTGTAATTTAAAGTTGTATAGGATTAGTTTTCTGAATTACACACCATCAAAATTCAATCTCAAAAGTCTTGGTGGAAGTTTGAGGGATAGATTTGCTTAATCGATTAGGCAGTGGCCTGGAAGACAACTCGAGAAGGAACAAACAAGGGCTGGGTGGTCTCTCACTTACCGCCTCCTTTGCTGCTGCTTCAGCAGTGAATTGAAAGTGCTGTGATGTCATGGCACAACTGAGCCAGTGCTTGCCACTAAACAACCTTCGTTTTACCCTTGGCACTGAAGATCCGATGCACAACATTGGACTCGTGCAAGAGATCAAATGTCTCTTGGGTGTCATGCATAAGAGCAGCAGAAAAACCCTACAGGATCAGGTTAAAGGCCCATCTTGTCCAGCATCCTGTTCTCACAGCAACCAACTGGATGCTCAAAAACAGGACATCCGTGCAACAGAACTCTCCTCCCTTGTCATTCCCAGGAACTTGTGTTCTGCCTCCAACAGTGGAGGTAGAACATAAGCACCATGGATAGACCTTACACTCCATGACTTGCCAAATCCTCTTCTAAAGCCATCCAAGTTGGTGGCCAACATTACCTTCAGCGAGAGCAAATTCCATAGCTTTACTAGGCACTGTGTGAAGAAGTACTTATTTTTGGTCTGTCTTCCAAAATGCAGCTTCATTGGCCCCAAGTCCTACTATTATCAGATTGGGAGAAAAACATTTTTCTGTCCACTTCTTCCACACCATGCATAAATTTCTATACCTCTGTCATGTCCTGCTTTACTCACCATTTTTTTATATACAGTTGTACTTTGGAAGTTGAATGGAATCCGATCCAGAAGTCCAGTCAACTTTCAAAATGTTCAGAAACCCAAGCGTGGCTTCTGATTGGCTGCAGGAAGCTCCTGCAGCCAATCAGAAGCTGTGGAAGCCCTGTCAGACATTTGGCTTCCAAAAATAGTTTGCAAACCAGAACAGTCACTTCTGGGTTTGCGACATTCGGGAGCCACAATCTTTGGGATCTAAGTTGTTCGACTTTCAAGGTACGACTGTTGTAACCTTTCCTCATAGGAGAGTGGCTCCAATTCCTTGGTCAATTTGATTGTCCTTTTCTACACCTTCTCTAGCTCCACTATAGCTCTATAATATTCTGGTTCCACCTTCCTCTCTACCCCAACTCGCCCCTGACTCAGAAAAGTGCATTTGTACAGCAGCCCTTGTTTGCCATGCTTGTCATGTAGTGTCAATGGGTAATATACATGGAGTCCAGACAGCGTGCTCTCTTTTCCTCACCTGTCCGTTATGACTGCACCATCATCTGTCATTGCTGCACTTCCATTCATTCACATTCATTCAAGAGACCAAGACAACAGCAAAGAGGATGTATGCTGGACAGGAACTAATAAAGTGTCAATTCCATGCTTTGCTGATAAGGATCTGCACAAGATGCTTTCTAAGGGCTGTGGGCCTCAACTTAGCATCTCAGGGAAATCTGAATAGGATTGGATTTCTCTTGAAGGATGAAACAGAGCTCAGAGGTCAGAATCAAAGTCAGATCTTAGGAAGATTGGTGAAAATTTATAAGAGAGTGGCAAGGTGTGTAGTCAAGGGCTGGCATGTGGTCCAGTGTGATTAAACAATCAAGAAGAAAGGAGGCATCAGAATACAGAGGCAGGCAGAGTCAAAGGAATCAGAATCTAAGGATGGAGCAGCTTCAGGGGAAAAACAGCTTCAAATAAAACTGTAAAGTGGCTCAAAGAAGAAAGAGAAAGAACATGCAACATCGTCCCAGCAAATGCCAGCTTCCACTTAATAATATTTTAAAGGTGGGGATATGGGAGGAAGATTATGTACCACAGCATTTTCCTGGTATTGATTGGTTGCTACTATGCTCTTTAGTGGTGCTTCGAAACTTATTTTCCCACCCCAGATTCTGGATCTCCAAACTATGTTCTTTCTGTAGTGGAGCTGGTGGATTAAGAAATTTTCTTTTCTTTTTCCATTCTCCCCCCCCCCTGCACCCTCTCTCTCAGTTCCCCCTTCTGTTTCCTCAGTCTCTCTATTTTTTATTTCAGTTTCTCAACACATACAGATGCTGCCCACCTCCATCCCTCCTCATTGAATTTGGTGGCAAACCTTCCATTTCCCCAGTAATTCATATCTGGGAAGGAGATTCAGCCACAGGTTGGCCATGCAGCATAACTGACTGGTTGCAACAAGCTGAAAAAGCTGGGCCCACCTCCACCATACGACTTCAGAGAATGGAGGTGGAGCTGAGAATGTGCCTCCACTTCAGACAAAGACCAAAGCAAGCCACTTCAGAGTTATTTGGACCTCCTCCAAAACAGGTCCAAAGTTACTGGGGCCATTTCAACCCAAAGCTTTGGAGCTTCACAGGAAATAAAGGCATCTGTTAAAACTCACACTGCTGGAAAATGCAGGCATTGATGCTTGGGCAGCTGCCCTGATATACACTCCTTCAGAGCACAGTCTCCATTGACTTTTGTCTTGGAGAGACTTATAAAGCTTTGGGAAAGTAAAGCAAAGGAAGTCTGTGAGGGATTCCCCGTTTCCCACCCCTCACTGCTTTAACAACAGAGGCTCTCCCTGTGCTTCTATACAAACGGGAGTGAACCTCCAGTGTCCAAATTGGACTTGTCTCCAGGGTACCCCAGGGCTCTGCGTTCGAAACCTATTGCCACCAGTGGGGTCTCCCTCCCATGGATCCCTACTGCTACAATTTGCCTCTCCCTTAGGCAACTATGTGGCTCCCTTGGCTTCACTAACCAGCCCTTTGTATGACAGGAGAAAAAGCAAACCGTTTCCTCTTCCACAGGAAACTTTGTTCTTGCCTCTTAGTCACACCTCTGAAGGTACTGAGACACTGCCCGAGTCCACAAACGTTTAGGCACATTTAACTTTATTATTTAACTTGAAAACATGGATTTCTCTGGTTCTTAAAAGTACATATCTTCTTTTCATATAATACAGACTTGTTAATACATCTTCTGCATCTTGATAATAACGGATATAACCTTTCTTCCCATCCACCCAAACCTAACCTCCTGCTCCCTCTCTAACCCTCCACTCCCCAACTGTCAACCCCCAACTGCCTTTCAACAGTTGTTCCCCCTCCATTTAGAATGCTGTCTAGCTCCGCCTCCCAGGGAACACCTGCATATCATGGGAGTGATAGGTTAACCCATGATGAACCGGAATCATCATCAGGCACTATTCCACCACATTGTCTTCCTCAAAGTTGGCCAGCAGCAGCCTCCTAGCCACAGTGGGTTCCAAAGTGATTCCAACCCCACCCTGTAGACATGCCTTTGAGTGACATATTATCCCAGCCTATCTCACCTTGAAAGACCTTGGGTGGACATTAGTTGTTCCTACAGACATTTGGGAAAGGGCAATAAATTGTCTTAAGATAATTAACTGCACAATTAACAGAATGGGCCCATAGGCTCACAAGGTTGTAAACACTATTTGGAGTTTTAAAATGTTTACCATTCCCTTGCCCCCATCTTCTGCCTGCTTTTCTGCTTGGAGCTTTGTCCTATATGAATTATATGAGTAAAGCTGGGATGCACAGATGGACCATGCATGCTGTGTAGTGTTCAGTTGACTGGTGTACCCATCTCCCCAAGGCCTTAATAAAAAATACATTAAATTGCTCTTTTTGCAGATAGTTTATATTGCTTTTTAATCAAAGATATGAGAATCCCCTCTGGCCTGGTCTGAGGATTTATGACTATCAGAATGCATTTGGGGTTTGCTGGATAAAAGCCAAGGTCTAAATACCCATTTTACAAGCCTTCATTAAGCTTTCGTTATCAGCTTTTAGCCATTTTATAAGCTTTTAGTTGAAGTAGCCCATGAATACTAGCTCCAGAGATTTTGTTTTAAACAGCAATAATCTAAAGTATGCTGATTCTCCTTTCATAAATTATGACAATATTAAATATTGAAACTTCATACCGATGAAGGAAGTTTATCACTTTTAAGCTCTAAGAGGAATACAATGAGAAAAACTTGCAGATAGCTAGTGTTCCAAATGTGGCGGCTTCACCTGCTAGCAATGTGAACTGATTAAATGGGGAATTAAGATACTTGGGTATGGTGGCATATTTGCATATATAAGAGACACTTTTTTTTGCTCAATAAAACCTATTATGCAATGAACCACAGATGTTTATGCATGCAGTACAGCAGATCTTCATGGGAAAACTTTTGTGCTCATTGAAAAGAGGACTAAGTTTTCCTTAAAAAAAAAAACACAGAACCAAAACACTGAATCCAGAGATAATCAGGTGAAACAAGTTGTTGGCCATTGCTAATGGCATGTGTGGGGAAACAGCTCACAGTGGCACTACAGTCATACCTCTGGTTACGTCCACTGCGGGTTGCGTACACCATGGGATACGGACGCACCAAACCCAGAAGTACCAGAACGAGTTACTTCCGGGTTTGGCGATTCGCGCATGCGCAGAAGCACCAAATGATGTCACACGCATGCGCAGAAGCACCGAATCGCACAGCGAGCATGCACAGATTTGGCACTTCAGGTTGCACACTGCTCAGGTTGTGAACGGGGCTCCGGAACGGATCCTGCTCGCATCCAGAGGTACCACTGTATTTACAATACGTGGATGCATAATTCTGTCCCCAATGAGACACCTGAAAACAGTAACCAGACAATTGCTTTTGTATTTTTGATATTTTTTATACCTGGAATTTAAGCAATCTTCATAACCAATAACCCAATCATATCAATTTAATTTATCCATCTGCAATAACATGCAGTCAATCTATACTGCATCATAAGGTGCAGTTGCTCCTTAAGATAATTTTTTTTAAAAAAAACTATCCTGGAACCAGTGGTATGTGGTAACTAGCAGACAGTCATTTACACCACTATGGGGTGGTGGTGGTGGTGGGGATGTCGTTGTGGCAGAGCAGCTGCAAGTGTGTTCCTGAACAACCCTAATTATCTAGATCCACTTCAATCTGGGTTCAGGACTAAATCAGCCTTGGTCACTCTGATGGATGACCCTTATCAAGAGAGGGATGGAGATTGTGGTTGTTTGGGATGGGTATTGAAGGTACTGTATTACAGTGGTTTCATTTTTTTACTACAGTTGAGCCCAGAAAGTAGCATTGGGGGAATGTTCTTCAGCCCCTATGCACTATTTTGTCCCCAGTGCTATTTAACTTCCACATTAAACCATTGGCAGTGGTCATTCGGGGACTAGAGCACAGTGTCATCCATACACTGATGACACACCGCTCTATTTTCCCCCATAACATCTGAATCAGAAAAGGCTGTGCCAACCCTTGACAAGTGCCTAAATGCTGTGGTGGACGGCATTAGGGCCAATAAACTGAATTTGAATATTGGGAAGATGGAGGCTTTGCGGGTAGGGGGTTCCTGTGTCCAGAAGATAGGCCCTTTCAGGACTAGGTTGCTCTCACTCTGAAGGAGAAGGAATGTAGTTTGGCGGCACTCCTGGATGCATCTTTGTAACCAAGTGACCTCTGTGGCTATGGATCGCTTTTACAAGATTCGTGTGGTACACCAGCTATGGCTGTATCTGGATCGGGTTAGCCTGGCTGCTTTAGTGGGTTTCCCTTAGGCCTTCTAGTGCATAATGGAGTTGCTAGGTTGTCAATGGTGCCAGTTAGCAGCACCTCTGCTAAACATCTGCACAGGCTGTCCATATGCTGCTGACCAGCTTCAAGTTTCTCATATTAATCTACAAAGCCTTGAACAACTTGTGTCCAGAATACATTAAAGACCTCCTGAGTCCTTATTCTGAATTGCTTTTAGGGTGTTTTATGCTTGCAATTTTTTATAGGAGAGGCAGCCCATAAATGAATGAATGAATAAATGTCAACCTCCCTCAGCCTGGTACAAAAACAACTGGAGGGCACCAAGTTATGGATGGTTGTCCTGTATACACAGAATGACATGAAACACTTATTTCACATGGTCAAACAGGTTATGAGTCTGTAGTGTTTTTTTCTAACTGAAAATAAATCGTTTCAGGATGCTGAGATTCATTCACTTCCCATTTTATATTTAAAATGTTTTAATTAAAACAGATTAAGGGAACAAACGGAGACAGAAGCCATTCAACTCACATGTACTATAGAAATGTGAAGGCAGTTGCCTTTGTGTTCACTCAGGATAATTAATTGAGGTATTTACATACTAATATTACCTAATTAGCACAGTGACAGGATAATTAAGTTACAGTCTACATTTGGCCAAGAACCACAGAATACACAAATATTGCCAGTGGCTTTCACTTAGCTATGTCTTTCCTGTCACACAGAATCCAAGCAGCTGCTGTCCTTAAGAATTCTCTGAGAAGGACCTACGTAGTCACTTTGGAAAGGCTACAATATATGCCTTCCTTTGAAGGAATGGTGGGAAAGCAAGGTACAGGACAGGACCCCCACAAAAAAAGATAATCAGTATCTGGCAAGCTGTTCTTGTCTAGAGAATGCATTGTACAAGACATTTAGTCTGGTAAATTATCCATCAGAAGTGGCCACAGAGAGTTCGTGGCAGATGTTCAATTCAAAATTCATGCTCTTTTTAAAATATGCAAGACAGCAGAATTACCCCTTCTGATGTTTGCATGTGGGAGTCTCTTTTGTATAAAGAAGAGAAGATACATTAAAAAAATAAATCAGGTGGGTTTGACTGAGAAATTTCAGATCAGCCTTTTGTAGCAATACCATGAATTATACTGTGCTTCTGGTTACATCCCTTCAATGGCCATGAGGAAAAGACAGCAGGTTCAGCCTAACCACTGAGCAAATTTGAACTTGTTTGGATCCATCCACTGAATTTGAAGGGATCTGTTTCTGGGGCCACATTTTGGCATTAGCCTGAAAAAGACTTTCAGCCTTGCTGCACCACTTCTGTTCCATGCCATACGTTGCTTGTTGCTTTGCTACCTGAGATGGCTCTGTGAAGGTGGTGGTGGTGAGAACAGCAGGGATGATCCATTGTGCACTGGAGGAGATTCAGCAAAGCTTGGGTGGGTCTAAGCCAGCCCAGATGCAAGCCTGATAACATAACTAGCAGGCTATGGCCCTCCTAGAAACCTCTATGCTACCTCTGTACACTTTAAATAACTTACAGGTACCTATGTGAGTGAGGGACCCAGGTGGCACTGTGGGTTAAACCACAGAGTCTAGGGCTTGCTGATCAGAAGGTCAGCGGTTTGAATCCCTGCAACGGGGTGAGCTCCCGTTGCTCGGTCCCAGCTCCTGCCAACCTAGCAGTTCGAAAGCACGTCAAAGTTTAAGTAGATAAATAGGTACCACTCGGTGGGAAGGTAAACGGCGGCTCCCTCGGTCTATAGAGCGAGATGAGCGCCGCAACCCCAGAGTCGGACACGACTGTACCTGATGGTCAGGGGCCCCTTTATCTTTACCTTACATATGTGAGTATGGCAGAGGGGGTCCCATTGCAGCCAGGAGGCAGGACATAGGCTAAGAAAAGCTTTGAGGATTGTTGGATTTATTTCTTATGACAGATTTGTAAGTAGCACTTGCTACATAGGATATCCATCATTGTTTTTGGAATTCTGTGTGAATATAAAACATTTTGTTGAATGAAGTTTTTAATTATCATAGAATCATAAAGTTGGACAGCTGTCCCTAATGGGGATTGAATCCATGGATTTTTTTATTAAAAAATGAATGCCTTATATATTATAAAAGTATTGGGATGGTATACAATATTAAAACATAAAGCACAATTTAAAAAAATACAGATAATAATTAAAGTGACTGGTAAACTAAAAATTAAACAGCTACGAAGGCTTGTCGGCAAAACAGTCCTCAAGAGACAAAAGATATTGATGAGAATGTTCTTGTTTATTAACAAATAATGAATTTGGTGTGGTTGTTTTTGAAATGTTGTTTGATTAACCAGGGGCATCTTTTCAGTTAATCGAAAGCTTTTTAATTAATCAATCTAAGCAATTAATTAACCAATTAACTCAAAGTTGCAGCCCTGTTTATAAGATATCTGAGTAAATTGTGGCAACAGAGAAGACTAATCAACTGTTATCAGAATGATATAAGGGGCACCTGAAACCTTATCTCAATCATTAGCAAAGTAATGACAGGCAATTATGTATAAATTTCAGAATAAAAACAGTAAAGTTATATTCAAATAATCTACCAAGCAATATTGAGCAGTACCATCAAACATGCATAGTCACATAGAGTGCAGCCCTATGTATATCTACTTGGAAGTAAGCCCCATTGACTTCAGTGGGAGTTACACCGAGGTAAGTCTTCATAGGATTGACATCTAGTTATAATGCATGGAATTGCACTATTAAAGACACAATTCAGCAAAAATATAATGTTATCAAAATGTATGGTATCAGAAAATGACCCCAAATCCTTGAACTCAGTCATGTTAAGATTTTTAGTCTCAAAGATGTGCAGAGAGAAGAAGAAACAAAACTGAGTTATGAGGCAATTTAGGGCCATACCCCCCACTGGGATCGCTAGTCATCTAACTTGAGGAAAAGTTCCCTCCTGTCCCTAAAATAGAATATCGCCAACACCAAGATCTCCCCACGGGAATTTGCCCGAGTGCCGTTTCTCTCTAGCCAAGATCCAGTCTCTAGCTGTGATGTCCTTTAGCCCCCAAAGGAAATGATAAGAACATTACCACAAAATCATGAGGGAAACATCTCAGGTACTTTAGGGTAGGAAGCAGGGGAATTAACTCAGCTGTGGGAAAGCCATTTCTCTTTCTGACAATGCATAGCCTACCATGAGCTGCATCTTTGTTGGGCTTCTTGGGAAGGAAGGGAGGAATATAAATGTAATAATTAACTTAACTAATTAACTTCTTTCTGGCACCCGTCCCAATCTCGCTTGATGGTGGCCCTTGCTGCTGTGAGACTTTGCTTCACAGATTCCAAAATGTACTTCAGACATGCCGTTTCTTCAGCCCGCTGTTTTGAAAGTTTGCCTCGGCACTTCATATCACAAATTTGTCTTGCAAAGTTTCCTCAGCGCATTCAGGGAAATCCTAACTAGAGGCTGATAACTGACCCAAGATGAGAGCTGACCCTTTGTCTCGGTCAGTATCACACCCTCCCACCACCCTAAAGTACTAGAAAACTTCCCTTTTGTTTGTTTGTTTGTTTGTTTGTTTACTTAGTTATTTATGCCTTGATTGACATTTACATGCCCAAAGTGAAATACTCAGGCATCTGGGGTTCTTCTTTTTCTCGGCTTTTGTTGGAATTTTTAACAATATAAATAGATATCCAGAACTGATAAACTGACATAACGATACTTGGGATTTGCTTTCAGTTCTTCCGCTGGTGCTGGTGCATGCAGAATGACTAACAATGCCTGACAGTTTCAGTTTTACTGTAGTTATTGCTTTGACACCTCTTGACTTCCTGCCAACGCAGCTGGCATAAGGCCTGTATCCCTTTTGCCCCATTGGCTGTCTAGAGACCATTGTGGCTTTTTCTTGTTATCCTTGCTGTTTTCCAAACTGCAGCTCTTCCCCCACCCCCCCACCCCTCAGATATCTCAAAGGTTTCTGCTGTCCATTGCTCTTTGTCCATCCTCTAGGCCCTGGTACAGGATTAATTTTTTTTCCTAGAGAAGAGGAGAGTTAAAAAAAAAAATTCCTTCAGTAGCACCTTAAAGACCAACTAAGTTTTTATTTTGGTATGAGCTTTCGTGTGCATGCACACTTCTTCAGATACAGTGAAAAAGAGGAGAGTTGTTTGCTCTGTGTGTGTGTGCTGAATTAAAATCACCCAGATTCTGCGGGGGGAAACAGAAGAGAACTGCACATAATCAACCTTTCCTCCCCCCCCCCAAAGGTTTGCATTGTTTGTTCCCTTTTTATAAGGATTCTCTCCTTTGCCTTGTTTCATGGTTTCAGTGTCTTGCTTTCAGAATCAAACCTCTTGTACCTGGAAAAATCACTGCCCCTATTTTGATCTGTGGGAGATGCCTTGGTAAAACCATGTTAATGGGAGTGTGCAGAATCATAGTACTGGAAGGTGCCACAGTCGTCATATGGTCCACCCCCGCTATGGGCATAGGCAGGATTTTTGCGGGGAGCAGGCTTTTGTTAGGGGGCAGAACCTCAGATTTTTATTGATTTGTATTAATTTAGGGGGGCAGCTGCCCCTCTGACCCCCCCCCCCCGGCTACATCCACAACCGCCGCTGATGTAAGGAATCTGTCATTTTTTAGAGTTCAATTCCCTTCCCAGGTTCTCTTGAAGTTCCACCTCTTGGTGGAGAATTTCCGTGAACTCACATGTAGCTCACAAAGGCACAAGGGAGTGCACAGCCTGCCATTTCACATGTACTGCAGTTGCCGTGGTATGCCTTGAATGGATGTATCTTGTAGGGCAATTATATTTTTCAAGCCTATTTTAACTTAAAAGAAGAACCATCTTCTTAGTGTTTAACAGACTGTTGCAGAATAAGTATATACAAGCACGTGATGGGTCTTAAATTATGTGTGCTAATGGAGAGGGTTGGCCTATTGAAGAGATCCTTCGGTATTCCAGCTTGCCTCTGTTTTAATCTTGGATAATTTTGCTGGCACATAGAAGAGCCAAACTATCAACACATTTTTGGTAAACCCAACAAGAGACAATGACCGAGGGAACATGGGAAATAAAATAAATTCTAAGTTCAGTCTAAATTTAGCAAAATGTGGAAGAGTTCGAAATCCCTCTTGTTTCATCCTATCAATGGGATGGGTAAGTGACTGAAAGCTGTTCTGAGCCTATGCTGAATGTACTGTTGAGGGTGGGGCTTCACATTTGCCCTGCTCTCCAAACAATCCTCCTTCCAGGCATCCTTTAATAATAATGAACAAGATATTTGCACATGGGCATGTATCTTTCTCCTGAACTGCTTCATCACTGCACACAGGAAAAGTACCACCAGAAAGCTGAGAAGGGGTGGAAAACTGCTAGTTGTGTTTGAGCTCTTGTATGGGGGAAAAAAAGGTCTCAAAATGCTTCATTCCTCCAGGAGCGCTGTTATAAAAACAATTCCTCAGTGAAGGACAGTTGTGACTTACACCCTCATCTATTAAACAAATCCAGTCTCTCTTCTCTGTGCAAAGCTGATTAAATACAGTTAATAAAACAGCAACAGAGATCCTAACATCCCAGAAGCACAGCTATAGGGTAATAAGATATAGGCTGCAAGCCTAAGCATGTAAGTCCTGAAGAAGTGTGCATGCACACGAGGGCTCATACCAATGACAAACTTAGTTGGTCTCTAAGGTGCTACTGAAAGGAATTTTTAAATTTTGTTTCGACTACGGCAGACCAACACGGCTACCTACCTGCAACATGTAAGTGCTATTGGACACAGTGGAATACAGTGGTGCCTCGACTTATGAATTTAATCCGTTCCGAAGGCACCTTCGTAAATCGAAAAATTCGTAAGTCGAAAAACGCCATTGGAAACGCGATTTCCCATAGGAATGCAATGAAAACGGAAAAATTCGTTAGTCGAAGCAACCCTATCTAAAAATTTGTAAGTCGAGAAATCCCTATCTAAAACCGCCACTTTTTAAAATAGATGTCGAGACATTCATAAGCGCACGGCCATTACCCCCATTCATAAGTTGAAAAATTCGGTTGTTGAGTCGTTTGTAAGTCGAGGTACCACTGTATACATCTAAGTAAACTTACATGCATAGGTTTGCACTACACATCTGAAGAACACATAGAGAATATTAGAAAACTGGATGATTAGTATTGACAATCATTTGTATGCAACGCTCTTCAATAGGACTTCTCCATCCATTATTGTTTATCTATGGTGCATTGTAAAATATGTGAGTGAGTACTGTAATTTCCAACCATGCATTAACTGCCTGGGGAGTATCTATCAGAAGGAGTAACATTCCCTGCAGTTTAAACCCTTTTCAGCACCTCTTTTCATATGCTAAAATATTGTGCTTTAGATATTATCTACCTGCAGTGAATGAAATATTAGCATTGTTAATGAACCTGGTAGATAAGTAAACTGGGTTTTAATCCGCTGTAATTCCTTTGAACTTTTTTATTATTATTTCTGCATGGAAGAAGTAAGAACTGCTACAACGCTTGCTCAGCAGGACAATTTGCACAAATGTCACACCCACAGCAACCTCAATTTGAGAACGGTTTTGCTTGCTCAATGAAATATATCAAATGTGAATGCACACCCCTTTATCTAAGAATGTACTTACTCTCAATGTCTTTGCCACAGGGACTGAATCATAGAATCAAAGAATCATGAGGGTCGCCCTATCCAACCCCCTGCAATGCAGGAATCTTTTGCCCAATGGGGGGCTCAACCTCATGTCCCTGAGATTAAGAGCTTGATGCTGTACTGACTGAGGCTGTGCACTGGATTAGGACAAGTCCTGAGCCAAACTTGATCTGTTTGGAGAGATTTGCACATCCGTCAATTCAGGTTGAGACAGGCAGGGATTACTCCATTTTGGGTTGGATGGCCCAGAGAGATCCAGGGCTGTCAGGGGGCAGGAAAGAGAGGCAGACATCAGGTGGAATGAAACCCTGACCGCCAGGAAAAGGTAGGAGCTCTTCTTCTTGCCTGATGTCCTGCCCTACAGGATTAATGACTCCACACAACAGTGATCCTGAGAATATAGGTTATGCTTACCTTATTCAACATTAGTGCCCCCCCCCCAGGGCTAGTTCAGAAATGGATCCCTGGGTTGACTCAGGGCGAGTCAGTCTGACTGGAGACCCCAGGACCACAGTCACATGGTACCCTAGGTCCTTACTTGGTGTCTATTTTTCCTCAATCCTGCAGATTAATTGGCTTGGCAGCTGGGCGTGAAGGAGCATTTACAAGCTCCAAGAATACACATCAGCTCCTTTCAAGCTTTAGTGGAGAGCATGTGGCCACAACTGTTTCATTTTCATGGGTATACATTGTATACTATATATTTTCCATACTGTTGCCCCTGTACTGTATATTGCTTCAGGACTCCTCCAGGCAGTCTGAAGCAATGCATAAATGGAATACATGGAACTGAATTGAATTAAGGGGAAGAAGAAGGTAAAAGAGGTAAGGGCTGAAGCTGCGGAAGGCCAACAGTAGGTAATACGATCAAGTCAACCTGCAATGTCAACAGTGCAAACATTTTGCAGGAATGTATCAGTCTTGTGTACAGAGCAATTGTGTGTTTAAATGGTTAAAGACTGATGCATCACAAAAAAGAAGAAGCAAAATGTCTGCTGGTTTAATGGTGATATTGAGAATGCCACTCAAGCTATTTGAGTAGTCGGCAACTCTTTCAATATTGTGCTGACCTTGTCTCAGCTAAAATTCCCTATTGGCGGTTATGTTAGTGGCTGTATAAACACAATTGTGCCATCCATTTGATTTTTTTTCCTGGGATTCATTTACAGACCTAAATGCAGAATACTGAATAATTTCATGGTTTCTTTTAAAAAAAACCTGCTGATGATCTCACTCACATTTTTAAAATTCCTAAAATATCCCTTGAGGAATTAAAATGAAAATAACACTCCTGGAATATATATGAGTACAGAAAAGAGTCCATGAAAGTATTCTACCCCCTCCTACAAAAAAACGGCCATGGCATGATGCTGCAGAGAAAACGAAACTTTTAGAAAGACAATAAACTATTAGATAATACTGACGGGGGGATGTTAAAATTTTATGAGGAAATAGAATAATAGAATTGTAGAGTTGGAAGGGACCATGAGGGTCATCTAGTCCAACCCCTGACAATGCAGGAATCTCAGCTAAAGCATCCATGACAGATGACCATCCATCCTCTCCAAGAAAGGAGAGTCCACAACCTCCTAAGGAAGACTGTTCCACTGTCAAACAGCTCTTACCATCAGAAGAACTAAGGAATTAGTTCTTCACAGTTGCTCATAATGTTGTGGGACCAATTATTTTTAACATCATCTTAAGAGATTATATTTCTTTCTATGGTGATTTGTTAATATATATATATATATATATATATATATATATATATATATATATATATATGCCGCCATCATAACAAAGCGAAAAGAAAACAGCTGACATAATGTCCTGGGCACCCTCAGTCCAGGAAGGCATACGTCTGATAGTTCATTATTTATTGAAGAAAACAGAAACTCCCACAGTGCCCTGCATGCACACCTACAAATGCTTCTAGCCTCTAGGCAGCTGTTCCCAGGCCTGTGCCCTGCAGCACCCATGCCCCAGTTTATGTAGTCTCATCTACTGGGGTGCACACAAACAACCTGTGGCTTCTCCTACATGGAAGCAGTATGCATACCCTTCAACTGCCCAGGAACACCACATTTTGGAGGGCCATGCTCTCACACGAGAGCATGGCACCCAAACACATGTGAGGTCCCGGAAAACGGGTGTCCTGGTTTTCTGCTGCAACATGTTGGAGTGTATGTGTGTGTGTGCATTTAAATAGCCTTGTTAAAGCAAGGGATCCCAATCTTGTTCAACTCAGATTAAGCCGCTTTTCTGGAAGCTCAAATAGAATAATAAGAGTTTGAAGGAATCACAAGGATCATCTGGTCTTCTAATCATAGTTAACATTCATGGACGGTGGCTACCTTCACTGTCAGAGGCACTATTCTTCTGGGAAGTACAGGGTGGGAGAGTGTTGTGGAGCTCAGGTTCCACTTGTGGGTTTCCTATGGGCATCTGTTTGGTCACTGTGAGTAGATCCACAGGTCTGAAGGATCATGGCTGGACTCATTCACACAGTTCTTCTTTCAGAAGCGAAGAGTTTCATTTCAGAGCATTCTAGATAAATGAAGTGCTTCAGCCCTTCTCCCACCCAGTCCTGTCGCCTTGCCTTAGCGCAAACAGCTGACAAGCATCTCTGATAGTCTGATGCAGGATAACCAGATGTAGGCATGTCCATAAGGCGCTGCTTTTTCTCCAAGATATTTCCAGTAATGTGGTCATATACCACAGTGCCAGACCCTGCATGTCATTTAGAAGGCACCATCTGGATGAGGATTCGGTACCACTAGAGACTCAGCGAGCTCTCAGCACACATTACTGGGGGTAGAAGGAACTTTCACTGTTGCATACAGGGTTCAATAGATTGACACAGCCATCAGCAAATTAACTGTGGTTAACTTGGCTTTAATTGAGTTCCTACAGATTTTTAATGAGATCAACATCTTGATCACAGAGGTCTATCTTTTTCCTCATAATGTTTCTTTTGTTTTCATAGGAAGCTCATTTATTTTTGCCCTTCCATAAATGGATTTTAGCATTTCCTGTTTATCTGGGGAGAAATAACACTTCGAAAATTTCCATGAATCTCAACCAACTTCTGTTTTAGACTGAGATATTTTCCCCTCCCCCTGTTCATTTGCATTTTTCTTGCACACTCTCAACTGATTCCAATTCCCCCCCCCCATTGATATTGGCAAATCTGATTTATTATGTAATGTTGTGATGTCATCCCATATATTATGTGACTTCTGAATGCCTGGAATCAAACATGTAACTGATAAAGGAATTATTCCTCTCACTCTGAATAGATTTTGTTCGCTTTCAGTGACATCTTGCAGCCAAATTTAACTGGCTACGGTTTGAAGTTCTGAGGTGCCAGTGTCCCTACTTTGAGGGGGGAAGTCAGAGTGAAAGAGATGAAAAGACAGTGTTCTGTGTATCACAAGTTTCCAAGTTTTGCCTCGCCAATTTCTGGCAAGGCAAACATGGAAATTTGTGATACACAGAACAGTCAAGTCCCACAGAGTCCAGAGAAGCTACTCCTTGATTTCTATCAGAAGACAGGTTGTCCTCCCATTTGTGCTCTACTACATAGCTACACAGCCTTCCTACAATAACCCAAACATTTGCAAGAACCAAATCAATATGGAGGTTTACTAGAAGAGAAAAGCAAGGGAGTAAGGAAGGTGGAACAGAGAAAGCCTATTATCTGTAACAAATCATTTGTCTGAATGCTCTCAGCTCTGTATAAGTTTGTACTTAGTTGTTTGCTGCTGTTTAGGGCACTTAGGGCCATATAAATGGCACCATGGCTGTATGCCTATCCTGAAGTCTTTGTACCTCTAGCAATACATTACAACGAAATCAGAGCATCCTTTGGTGTGAATTAGAAAACCTGTCTGAAGTGTAAAGCAAGAAATCAGGCTTCATTCTGGATCTCAGCACGTTTTCCAAAGTGAAGGGCCTTTGCTATGGCTTCTCTAAATGAGACATTGGGAATCAATGCAGTGTAATTTGAGAAAGACTCACTTTTCAGGTACAGAAACAATTATAGTTGTGATAACCACTACATTTTCCCTGCCTCTCAAGCCTCCCAGGTCATATCCACTTCTATCAGAACACCAGCATTTTGTGTTTTTCTTTGATCAGTGCCAGGGAGAATTTCCCGCAGCTGAAAATTGCTGTTTTTACTTTGCACCAGAATAATAACAGGTGCATTTTGTTAATATCTGTCAGCCAGATAAGCCTTATACATTTGAAGTATTTGTTTCTCTTTCTAAGTTTATGGGCCAATTTAGCTTTGCATTCCAAATGTAGAACAAAGTTATTTTGTTCTTGGTAAAGTGATTGCTGAAGTGTTTACCAAGAAAGCCCTTATGCAGAGTGATGTGAATGTAGATTGACACAAACCTGTCCTCCTTGTGGGGCAGCTCACTGACCATTTGATCATGAGGAGAATGTAAACTTTAACTGTTTCATCCTACAACCTGACATCCTACATAAAAACTTCAATATTGGCTGGTTGCATGTGTACCTAGAACTAGTTTTTATAGCTGTCAACTTTTGGATTTGAAAATAAGGGATCATCAGCGGCCTCACCTGTCCCGGGGACAGTCTACGGTATATCTAACAATCCAGGATAGCAGCGGGAAACGGCGCTGGAATAAAGGAATTTCCAGGGGGAAAAGGGAAGGTTGACAGCTGTGGCTTGGAATAAGGGAGTTTCCCGCAAAAAAAGGGAGGGTTGGCAGCTATGCTAGTTTTTGCACAAGTGAAAGGAATATTATCATTAGCGGTGGGCAATATATCAATACTTTGTCTCTTATCGGTATGAACTCCAGACTGCAATAAAGGTTTCATATTTTTTTCACTCTGTAATATATCGAGAATGCACTGCCCAGCTGGTCTTGCAGACCTGGCCGGCAGGAAGGACAATTTTACTGCAAAGTAAAGCCTTTACTGCAAAGTAAATAGCCGTTTCCTGTCTGCCCAATCTGCAAGGCATAAACCCCTGCTGCCTCTCAGTAAGGGCGTGTCTCTTGCTAGCATAGGCAGGGAGATTCCGATCAGCAAACGATAAGATCCACATGGCTTTGCTATTGCTTTTGTTATGCAGGTTTGAGGCACAAACCTTGCCCTTTGCTAGGCAGCTCCAGCCTTATTTCAGACATCGTGATATATCGAGATATCACAATGTTAAGCTGGCGATATATCGTGATACTGGAAACCAGATATCGCCCAGCCCTATTTGTCATATACAGTGTCATATTTACAGTGTAAATATCAGGACATGTTATAAAATACAGTTGGAAAGTGTTCTTAATTAATTAAGTCTATCTCATTATTGGTTCAACAATTGCTCTCCTCTCAATGAATAACCTTCACAGATTATATTTCAAAGATTCACAAGGTTGCATGGAATTCAAGGCCATACATTGAAAGAACTACGACACCACTTTAAACAGTCATGGCTTCCCCCCAAATAATTGTGGGAGATGTAGTTTGTTAAGGATGCTGAGTGTTGCCTGGAGACCCCCCATCCCCCCCTCGAGCTACAGTTTTAGAATGGTTTAACTATCAATTCCTCTTCACGGGAAACTCTGGAAATTGTAGGTCTGTGCAGCCAATAGGGGTTAACCCTTAACAAACTACAGCTCCCAGAATTCTTTGGGGGACGTATGACAATTTAAAGTGGTATCTTAGTGCTTTAAATATGTGATGTGAATGTGACCCATATACACCTGATTCAACCTTTAAAGAAAGATGCTTCTCCATTTTTTTCACAAAAATGGCCGTTTTTCTTTAGCTCCTTCCATTGATTTTAGAGAAATCTATTTCCCCCCCTGTTCTAACGAAATGTACCTTTCTGTGTTTGCAACTGCTGCTTTTTATCTTGTCATCAGTGGATATAGTGAGCCGTTCTTGTCCCTCTTTTTTTAGTTACATTTAAATATTTGAAAAGTGACAACACTGTCTCACCCTCACACTCTAATCTCCTTTTCTTTTAGCCAAACAGACCAATTTCATTCATTCTGTCAAAATGGAATTCAATATGATTTATCATCTTCCTAGGTCTTTGTGGAAGCTTTTGCAGCTTGTCAACATCTTTATATAACTGTGATACCCAGAACAGAAGACAAAGTTTCAAAGGAGGCATTGCTAGTACTAAGTAGAACCCCAGTGTTAAGCCTAGGAACTAATATTTCTGTTAATGCAACCGAAAATGCCCGTTCTTTGTTGCCTCAATCTATCCTGGACAAAAACTCAAGAAGAATATAGGTTTACTGTCTAAGCAAAATCCTGTTTTCTTTATGTGTTTTGTGTAACAAAAGCAGGGAACCTGTGTGACATGCTAAATGTTGTTGGGCTCGAAGTCCCATCCATCACAGCCATTATGGCCATTGGGCAGGGATGGTGGGAGTTGCAGACCAGCAGCAACTGCTACACTACAGGTTCCACATCCCTGCTTTAAACATTAGTCAACTGAATGACTTTCAGGTTGCTCATATATATACCCCTAGTGATGTTTAGAGCTAAAGTACAGCAGACTGGTGTTTGAACTGGCATGGCAGGAAGTATGCCTCTGTGGAAGTAAAGCATATTGACTCACTTATAAACAGAGATGTTAGATAGTAGTAAAATATGGCCAAATCGTGTTCACTATCTACAACAACATCTAAATCTAACTTAGAAAGCAACAGGGGGGAGGGATCCGCAGCAGCACATCTACGGCCCTGCTGGCTCCCAGAGGTCAGGGCAGGAGTTGGAGGACAGATATTTTCTCCCTCTCCCCATGGGAAAACCAATAGGAGGGAAGTTAACTATGACAGCTTCAGGCTGGTGTAGTTAAGGGGTACTGCTGGGCCACCTCTGAGATGCCTCTAGCACATCTCACTAGCAGCATTCCCATGCCCAGGAGGCATTCCAAAGGTACGCTGGAGGACTGGAGGTTCAACCAGCCTTCAGCAGTGATTAAGATTGCTCTCTTTGATACTCTGTTGTTGTTGTTTTTTAATCCTTCCTTTAGATCAAGGGTAGCCAACATGCTGCCCTGCAGGTATTGTTGTTGTTGTTGTTTAGTCGTTTAGTCGTGTCCGACTCTTCGTGACCCCATGGACCAGAGCACGCCAGGCACTCCTGTCTTCCACTTCCTAACGCAGTTTGGTCAAACTCATGTTGGTAGGTTCGAGAACACTGTCCAACCATCTTGTCCTCTGTCGTCCCCTTCTCCTGGTGCCCTCACTCTTTCCCAACATCAGGGTCTTTTCCAGGGAGTCTTCTCTTCTCATGAGGTGGCCAAAGTATTGGAACCTCAGCTTCACGATCTGTTCCCTGCTTTCACAGATCGTGAAGCCCTGCAGGTATTGATGGAGTCCAGGGACTCCAACTCCCATCATCCCCAGCCATCATGACAAAAGACCAGGAATGATGGAAGTTGTAGTCCAGCAGCATCAGGAGGCAACCATGCCGACTCTTCCTGGTTTACTTACAGATCATTCTCCCACCATTGTTCCAAAGGGAACCAACCTTGCATTTGTTAAAATTGTTGCCTCCCCCCCCCTTTGGTTATTAGAACTTTTCTGCTTACAGTAACTCCCAGTATAACCACAATCGGTCTTCCTCATTATTTACACACAATTTCAGTTTTTTCCAATTATTCTTAAATCTTATTAACAAGATTTAATATTATCACTAGGAGGTGATTATGGAAACACTGAGTAAGATATGGGCTAATAATTAGTCCCTTCAGGACCTTGCTAGAAACATTTGTTTGTATTGATATCTCAACATGAGCAATTACACTTTGAGGTATTTAATTAAGTCAAGTTGATAGTCCACCCAAAACGTGAGCCCTGCTTTTTTTTATTTTAACTAAGGTTTGGTTAGACACAGTGCAATATAGCGCTGAGTCACATTTCTTCATATAATCAAGCCATGATTGCTTTTCTCAAACCAATAGTAAGTTTATTTGACAGTGCAGGCTGGCATAAATTAACACATAATAGAGTTCTGTGAATAGAGGCGTACCTTGAATCCTGAACGCCTTGCGAATCGAACGGTTTAGCTCCTGCAGCCAATCGGAAGCCATGCCTTGGTTCCCGAAGTCAAACGGACTTCCAGAACTTCCAGAACAGATTCCGTTTGACTTCCAAGGTACCACTGTACAGCACAAAGCAAACTAACTTGGCAGTTTGGTGGCACACTCTTGTTTGTCCTTGGTGCTAAGTCATGTGAAGTGGTTTTCTGCATCCCATTGGAGTATCAGCAGAAATAAATTGGTGGGATTACAATTTGCTAGTCTGATAGGGATCAGCGGGTGTAGGGGTTAGCATGAGAGAATCTCCAATGCTAAGCCTCAGATGGCTTTGAGCAGCCTTCCCAACCTGTTGCCCTCCAGATGGTTTGGAGTATAATTCCCATCAACCCGAGGTAGCCAAAACATTTGGAGGGCACCAGATTGTGGAACAGTGGCTTAGAGCAGATTGTAAACACTTTCTTATACATTGCAAGAAGTAGGGGCAGGGACTGTATGACTGTTAGGGAGCAGGTTTCTCAACTAGCTGCCTGACTCTGGACTACCAGGCATGCTGTGGAGCAACGTCACATCAAATGCCGTCAGAGAGTCAAACATCTATTTTGCAACATGTAGAGCAACTTTTGGAAACAAGTTATATCAGCATTGGTTAGGGATGGAAAAAATATTTGATTCAGTTTGCATTTGAGGGTGAACATGCCTTATTCACACTTTCTGATACAATACACAAAGCAAAGCACAGCCATCTTTTGAAATTTGCAGTTTTCTGAATTTTGCAGTGCATTCCTCCTTCCAAGTATACAAAAATGCATATACTGGAGTAAGGTGTACATACAAATGCATATAGCAGTGAAAATAGCATACAAAAATGCTTTACATTAAGGGAAATTGCTCTGCAGAAATGTGTCTATCAGGCAAAACAGCACGAGGACTTTAAAAATATATATCCAAACTTATGTGGAATGCTGGAGCTGAACTTAAGTTTGGGGGGAAATGAGAAACTGATAAAAACCCAAACTGACAAATATATATGTTCACGTGGAGTAACTTCATTAAAAAGGGAAGGAGTTTGTACTGTTTTTGTACTGTGAAAGGAGTTGTATCCTTACTGCTAGCTGCTGTTGATGGTAATGTGTTAAAATGCATCTATCTTTCCATGGAAAAGCCCTGATTTCATTGCAAACCACAGGATAGTGAACTAAGAGCTTATCCCCCTCCATTTTTAATTCCTGTAATACTTTTTTAAAGATAAAAAGAACTTCTTGAAAAAATAGCATGTTCTTAACTTTAAATAATTGCTTTTATTCTGTATGATTGTCTGATTGTGAACAGTGAAAGGAAATACAAAGGGGTTTATGAATTATTTTAAATTGGTTAGTACTCATCAGAACAAACCAAGATTCTGAATGGCCTTCACTGTAGTAAAATTCTTTTTTAAAATGTTGCCACAGGTATCATAATTGCAGCAGGTCTTTACAGTAAAAAGTAATGTTTAAAATATTACTTAAAAGTAAAGTTATGAATACATTTGGAACACAAAATTATTACTTATGTCTATTTCATTGAAATAACTCTTTTGCCTTCAGAGTGTGACAGCAAGTTAAGATTTAAATTAACTTTAAATTAAAGCAGCTTTTATATATTGAGTATTATTCTTCAAATGAAGCAGAAATCTATATAATTGTCATTTATAGAACTCTTCATTTTTATTATCTATTATCTTCTAGACTTTAGTTGCACATTCAGAAAATTACAATGTCATTACCAGATAGAAGTTGTGGAAGTTTTTTAATGGCATGGGAGGAGAAATTTTGTCATTTTAGATTTAAACAATGCAAAAATTATTCCAAGGAAAAATAGTTATATACTCTACAAGACATTGTTTCAAATTACTGAAGTAGATTTGAGCATAGCTGCCAAGTTTTCCCTTTTCTCGCGAGGAAGCCTATTCGGCATAAGGGAATTTCCCTTAAAAAAAAGGAAAACTTGGCAGCTATGGATTTGAGCAGAGCTGCCAATGATTGTCCAAAGATCTTATCAGGGACCTCAGCGTAGCCTATAGCTCTGTCACACATATTGCTGAATTATATCTGTTCTTCATGGCTAAAAGAAGCATATGGTGCATAAATATATCTGCTATCCATGATGGGGCTCACCTTTTTGAATTATTGCCCTTTGGTGCATTTTTACTTCTTGTGTTGTGCTTGTGAAACAGTTGCAGCTTGGATTGTATTAGCCTGATGTTATTGTGGTACCAGAGGCCACAAGAAGACTGTAAGACATTCCAAGGTTCCATGGCCCATGGAGGCATCTCAGACAGATAATATGTGTTATTAAATATTTGAAATTTCCCATTTCTCAGTGATCAATAGGATTTAGGTCCACTGATGTAGTATTAAACATCCTGAATTGACAATTATGGGTTTGCTGGCAAACCACCGAGCTAAGCTACATTTCCCATGATCCATCGTTCATCCAGTCATTCCATTCCTCAAGTTGTTTTGGTACAGTCTGAACACAGGAATTTCAGTCCAGTGTATAAAGTGAATGACTGTGAGGCCTCCCTTATTACCCAGCCAGGATTCTTCTCAATAAGGAAAAAGTGTCTGCCCACATCTAAAGTGCAGAACATCATGTTCTTGCTAAGTGTTATTTAGCAATGTAACATCCGATAACCTGAATGGCATCTAAAATTACTTTTTTGAAAGGAAAGCCTGGACTGCTATGTGCAATCTTGGCAGCAAGTATTCTCTTTGGGGTTTAACTTTATATTAGATTCCTAAAGAGTGAGCATAGGCTGGATCTTCATTTGAGAATATAAAGCTTTTGCAAGCAGGAGTCCACAGTCATAAGGAAAGGTTTTGAGGGAGACTTTTAGAAATTGTCAATTAACTGAAATTGACAAGTTCTCTCCTTAAATGCTGAGATTTCATTTATTTGGAAACTGCCATTAACTTGGTCATTAACAAAACAATAGGGCTCCCCCTATAAAATAAAATAATTAAAACTAAATCACTGCTGACACTGAAGTGTATTTAAAATTAGCTGCAGTCAATAAGGCTGTATGGTTTCATTTCAGCAAACTTAAGGCATGGAGCCACATGGGGCCAATAAGGGTGGCTGATTTATAAGGGGAAGGAGAAAAATGTGCAGGACAAATAAGCAAAAAGAAAAGAATGGGAATTATGTCACTGAAGGCCTAATGGGTAGTGTTGAGAGAGGCCTTGGAGAGCCTCTGCCTATCACTGTAGACATTATTGAACTAGACACACCAATCAACTGACTGAATACAAGGCATCTCAACCTGAAGCTGCAGGAGACCAAATAGTATGCTGGAGTGGGGGTGGGGAGAGGCAAGTCCATCCCACCCACTGTGCAAGTTAGCTTTGTGAAAGTCTCAGCATGAGCATTCAGTCTCACAGAGACACTGCCCATTGGATGGGTCACCAGTTTTGCAGTCTCTCATGATTCTTCACCATTAGCCATATTGGCTGAGGGTTATGGGGGTTGGGGTAAAAAAAAAACAATTGAAGCACACCAGGTTGGACAAGGCCAGTTTATCAGATCAAAAATGGGGAAATAAGTCAAATGTGTGGAGCCTCCAAGCAATTGCCTATTTTTATGGGGAACCCAGAGAACCCGTGTGTGAGTGGGTGTGCTGCTCCTCTACTACGGTATTTCAAGGCCAGCTGGATACCTTCTGTACTGATCTTCTCATTTAGCAGAAGGACAGCACAAACCACCTGCTGATTGATACAAGTGATGGCATTACCAGCCTCCTAACAAAATGGGTCTCACTTACCAATAAGGGAAGGGCAAGCACAGGCAGCTTGGCCTGGTTCAGTGCTCCACACACCTTGCCCCTCCTCTCTCCCTCTCAGTAAGCGCTAGCAACTTGCTGTGTCAGGAAGCAGGAGAGTGCCCCAACCCAGCTGTTTGACCGGCCTCCTCTGGCTATTACTGATACTTTTGTTGTCAGGTGGTGTGATGCATGCATCTCAGGCACTGAAGTGCAGAATTCTCCTCTTCCTCGGCCATCAAAGGCTGTTAGTTACGTTGGGCAGCCCTGTTTGGGGAAGTTTTTGATGTTTGATGTTTTATCATGTTTTTAATATCCTGTTTGGAGCCACCCAGAGTGGCTGGGTAAACCCAGCCAAATGGAAGGGGTATAAATATTATTATTATTATTATTATTATTATTATTATTATTATTATTGGCAATATGCTGCTTTCAGCTTCAAGTGTTTTGCTGAGGAGTAATAGCAGAAGATGGCTGTTTCGTTCTGCTTTTGGGCCTCCTAAGAAGTGGCAGCTGGTTGGCCATTTGGAGAAACGGGAAGCTGGATTAGATAGAGCTTTGGTCGGATCCAGCAGGACTCTTCTTATGATGTTCTTAGGGGTATTCTGCATGCACGGCAGAGCTCAACCAAATGTGGAAATCTTTTCCCGTACATTAACGCCTGCACAACTTATGATTCGCAAAACTGAATACAGCCTGGCGGCCATGTGTAACAGGTTACCAGGTGCTTGATAAAGCTTTTGGTGCACTTTGGGATTGCAAAAATTGGAAGCTAAGTGATGAAGTACCTGACAGGTGATAGTAACATGACTGATGGCATTTAAAAAAAAAATCTGGTGAAACAAAGTTGTGCACTGGTTATGCAGATCAGTTTTTTTTTCCAGACTCAACATCATCTGAAGTCTCTTTGACTTTGACACGTTTGACGAGATGTGTTAAATGTTACAATCTGTTTACTTGACAGCTCTTTGTTGTTCTTGCTTTATGCTGTCATTAAAAGTATTGATTAAATCACGCAGGTATAAACGCAGACTAAAAGGCTGTGCGTGCCCTTGCAAAATTTACTGATCAGAAAGAACACTATAATATATGCAGAACGAGCAGCCTTCTTTTCCACATGGTATACGCCAGGAAAACCACTTTTTGCTTGTTCCTGTAAGTAGCCACAACTGGGAAATGAAGTCAAAACTTACTGCAAACATTTTATGGTGCTTCCTGCTCCTGGAATGAATAATGGTGGTGAGCTCATTTCAGAATAAATGCTTCCCTTTACAGTGTAACACTACTACATGTATCTTTAAATTCAGAGCCCTCATGAAATAATGAAATAAATGCTATGCTCAGCAATTGTGTCCTGTCGCTCCGTTCCCCCTTCTTCCCACTTTTGGGGAAATGTTTAGGATATTGTTGACAGATGCTATTGAAAAGCACAAAAGGCTTGTCTTAAAATGAGATCTTGGATTATTAGCACCATGGAGTGGTGAACATAACAAAAGACATTTTCAGTCACTAATAGCTTCATCTTAAAGCCAGCTTCTAATAGTCATTTTTGAGCTACCATCGGCATCTTTCTCCCCTCATGGTTTTGGAATTGTGAAGTCCTGTGAATTCTTCCTATGTAGAAGAAGATCCACCAGTTGTTGCTGTTGTTTATTAGATTAATAGAAATAACAACAAATACACATTCCACGTCCGGTTTACAACAAATTATTAAAAACACTAGCTATATAAAATGATGGCATATTATGCCTGCGCAAACCTATTCTGGGAGATGTGGCACTTACCAAAACATGACAATGGGGACAACATTGTGTAATTTGGTGACAGGAACTGAATGTTCTTGTTGTTTGTATACTGTCCTATACAACTACTACTTGGGAGAAAAGCGATGACAAACCATTTCAGAAAAGGCCCATTATCATGTTGTCACCCTCCAGACCTCTTATGGAGGAGGCACACGAAGGAGGGTCTCAGAGGATGATCTCAAGGTCCGAATAGGTTCATATGAAGAGAGGCGGTCCTTGAGTTTGTTATTGAGATGTATTGCTCAAAGACAGAAAGTGCAGTGTGATACAGCTTGTTCGGGGCATTTTATTTATTGATTGATTGGTTGATTTATGTCTGCCCCACTCTTAGACATTATTGCATCAATGGAAAATTCTATTATGAAAATTAAGATAAAATTTAGTTGTTTGCCAAAGACACTTTTTTGGTTTTGAGACATACTGTACCAGTAAATGCAAGCTGCTTCTCATTAGGCCACTTACTCTTGGAATTTTCTTGTAAATCTCAGTATTCACTGGAACTTTAGCAATTGCTATTAAATATAAATTAGCTTTGACACCCCCGAACCTTAATTAAACTCTATAAATGTATAACATAATAATAATAATAATAATAATAATAATAATAATAATAATAATAATAATGGGGCCCCTGACCATGAGGTCCAGTCGGTGTCCGACTCTGGGGCTCATCTCACTCTATAGGCCAAGGGAGCCGGCGTTTGTCTGCATGTGACCTGCATGTGACAACATGACCAGCATGTGACCAGCATGACAAAGCTGCTTCTGGCGAACCAGAGCAGCGCACGGAAACACTGTTTACCTTCCCACCAGAGCGGTCCCTATTTATCTACTTGCACTTTGATGTGCTTTCGAACTGCTACGGTAGGTTGGCAGGAGCTGGGACCGAGCAACGGGAGCTCACCCCGTTGCAGGGATTCGAACCGCCGACCTTCTGATCAGCAAGCCCTAGACTCTGTGGTTTAACCCACAGCGCCACTTGGGTAATAATAATAATAATAATAATAATAATAATAATATGCAGTCAGAACTTTTCCTCCCCCCCATACTATCCTCAGATCTGTTCCATGAGGCTGAGGGAACCCCCAGAAGGGGTAAAGTCCCATTGTGCAATGAGAAATCCTTGCACTGCTGGAAGCAGTGACTTAATGTTATGTCAAATACAACCCCCAATAGCCATCTTCAAATATTGAAAGAAACGTCTCACAGAAGATGGAACGGACTTGTTCTCTGAAAATTGCAGAAAGGCAGATTTCAGGTGTACATTAAGAGAAATGTCTTAATGGCATGAGCTGTCCAACAGTGGAAAGTAGTGCCTCTGGAGGTGGTGGGCTCTGAAGGTATTTAAGGAGAAGATGTGCAGCTATCTGTCAGGGGTAACATATTCTGCATTACATATGCTGCAACAAGGAGGGGCTGGGGCTGGGGTTGGATGGTCTTCAGGGTCCCTTCCCCTTCTTTATTTCCCACATAATGAAATATTTCCAGGGGAAACTATTTCTCCTTGCGGAAGAAATTGTGTGGTTTGTGGAGACTTGAATGCAAACAAGTTTACAAGGAATTGCATTATAATAGCTGAATATTGCGTGTGTGTGTTTTTAAAAAAAACATGCTCCTTTGGGAAATTTACTTAATAGTTCAGATTGTTCTTATTTAGTTCTTTAATTTTTGTAAATGGATGTTCCATGGAGTTTCATCTAGTTGAAATTTTAAAGCATGGTGTTTATGGTTCAGAGAATTGAAATAGTTGCAATTACCTGTGCACAGCAGCTGATGCCCATTTAGAATATTTATGCTGTAAATGCCGGTTTGAAAATAACACTGTTAAGCTGATTTGTCACAAAAGCTTTGAAAGCCTGGAGAATGGCCAGCTGCTCACAGAATGTAGAACAGTAAAGTGGTATTAATTAAAGTGGTTGGATTTAAATGTAGTTAGTGTTTCCACCAGTAGCAGGGCTTCCAATGTTGTGGCTCCTTTAAGGTCACCTGAGATAAGACAGTTCCCCAGCAATCTACTCTTTCAGAGTATCCGCCAGACATTTTTATCTACCCAAACCTGTTATGAATTACCAGCAACTGTATTCAGAGTTAGGGAAGTAAGGCATAGCTGCCAAGTTTTCGCTTTTCTTGCGAGGAAGCCTATTCAGCATAAGGGAAAATCCCTGTAAAAAAGGGATAACTTGGCAGCTATGTTAGTAAGAAGGCACCATTTTCTCTTCTGCCCTGTATTAGTCACACATAGCACTGCTTCTGTTCTGCTGCAGTTCGTCTTATCCCACAAAGTACGTTATTTGCCTCACTTTCCACTGTAGCAAAATTACATAACTTACATATTTTACATAAATGACATTATCACTACATTATTCTACTCCATTCATTTCAGTGCTAAGGAAATGCAAGTGAGGAGGGAGCAGGAAGTAATCAATTAGCTTAGCACTTCAGCTGTGTTTCTTCGAAAGTTGTATGCATTTGAAGGTTGGACATTTTGCATTCCTATGGTGTGCTTTTTTTTCATTGTTCGTGTTAGACAGTTGCATATTCCATTACCCCCAAAGGTAATATACGCTGTGGGTTAAACCACAGAGCCTCTTGGGCTTGCTGATCAGAAGATCAGCGGTTCGAATCCCTGTGACGGGGTGAACTCCTGTTGCTCAGTCCCAGCTCCTGCCAACCTAGCAGTTTGAAAGCACGTCAAGTGCAAGTAGATAAATGGGTACCACTCCAGCGGGAAGGTAAACGGCGTTTCCATGCGCCGCTCTGGTTCGTCAGAAGTGGCTTTGTCATGCTGGCCACATGACCCAGAAAAACTGTCTGCGGACAAATGCTGGCTCCCTCGGCCTGTAAAGCGAGATGAGTGCCACAACCCCAGAGTCATCTGCAAATGGACTTAACTGTCAGGGATCCTTTACCTTTACCTTTTTTAAAAAAAACCTTTTTTATAATAACAGCTCACAGAGCTACAATTCCCAGTGTTCCCTCAGAAGAGGGATTGATTATTAAACCCCTCTGGTTTCACAATTCCCAGGGTGATTTAACAATCAATACCTTCTCTAAGGGAACTCAACCAGTGAGCTTGACATCAATACCAGAGAAGGTTCTAGAACATATTATTAAACAGTTGGTCTGTGAGAACTTAGAATAGGATGCTGTGATTGCTAAGACTCAGCATGAGTTTCTCAAAAGTAAGTCATGCCAGACGAATCTCATTTTTATTTTTATTTTAGTTACAAGATTGCTGAATCAGGGGGATACAACAGTGGAACAGACTCCCACAAGAGGTGGTGGACTCTCCTTCCTTGGAGGTTTTTAAGGAGAGGTTGGATGGCCATCTGTCATGTATGATCTACCTGAGATTCCTGCATTGCAGGGTGTTGATGGCACACAGAGTCCCTTCCAACTCTACAATTCTAGGATTTTGGAAACTGTAGCTCTGTGCGAGGACTAGGTGTCTCCTAACCACTCTCAGAACCCTTAACAAACTACAAGTCATGCTTTAAATGTATGCTGTGGATGTTGCCTAAATGCTTCTTAAAAAGTACTAATCAGATATTAATCCCCACCACCACAAGCACACACACACACACACACACACACACACACACACACACCTTCTCGGTGTTCCTGAATCAAAGCAGTTCTTATACTTGTCATACAGGCATTAGGACACTGTTTACCGAGTCCACACGCCTTTAAAAAAAGTCAGAAATAGATTTAAGGGGCTTTGGTATCTTCTATGAGATGAAAAAGTAGTTTATGTAGTGTCTGTCAGGCAAAAATTGATTCCCTATTTATAGGGGAAAGAAATGCAAAAACTTGTACGTTCGAAATGATTGAGTTGCTGAGGAGGTAATTCCATCTCTGCCCATAGACGTCACTATATAACTATTGATTTCAGTCCAAGCACATCTATAATCTTCATTTATGATGAAGGGTGGTTTTTCAAGTGCCACCATTTTCCAAATGTCAGGTTATAAGAGCATCCCCATTCTGCCTGAGGAAATCATTGTCATATAAATGAAGTTGTATGGAGAGTCAAATGGGCAAAAACCAGCCTATGTAAACTTTCCAACAGAAATGTACTTGCAGCTGTTTACTCTGTGGAAGATTGGAATTGGACCAGTGTCACATGCATAGAGGACATAGAGTAGGCATCCCCAAACTTCAGCCCTCCAGATGTTTTGGACTACAATTCCCATCTTCCCTGACCACTGGTCCTGTTAGCTAGGGATCATGGGAGTTGTAGGCCAAAACATCTGGAGGGCCACAGTTTGGGGATGCCTGACATAGAGGGCATGCCTCTGCATGATTTCAGATTTCAGGTGGGGGATTGAAATCATGTCAAGGCCCCACATAAAATGCTCCCTAGAGCATGTTAGGTGAAAAACTAGCCTACAGTCTGCTTCCTGATGTGATGATTTTGTAGCTGATGAGACTATTTTATATGGTGAAGCAGTCAGATATTTGTGTATCCACTCCATGCTGTCTGGAATGGTACAGCACAGGAACAGGGTCATCATGTGTGGTTTCAATTGAAATCAGATATTTGCAACGAAACTAAGGGAACTGGACATCATCTAGTTCAGTGCATGGTAATGTTCATACAGCAGTAGTCAGAATTCACATTATTTATTTTTAAACACCATAAGACAAAGAGCAGAACAAACCATTCAAAGTTTTGTTGAGAAACCCTAGGGCAGGAGAAGCCAAAGACAAGCAACAAAACACCCTCCTCCCTCACCCCTCCACTAGGGACTAGGGGAGAAATTAGATTCACTTCTTCATTAAAGGTGAATTTGCAGTTTCTGAAACTATACGCAAACCAAAACACAGCCTGGTGTCTGGTGCCAAAAGAAAAAGGGCCCTGCACAGAAACAGGGGACTGGGCTGGCTTGTCACATATGATCTGCCATCTATTGTTTTCACCATCATGTAATGCTTACTAAAAATACTATGCTTTTTATATATGTTGGAAACCACCCAGAGAGGCTGGGGCAACCCAGTCAGATGGGCAGAGTACAAATAAATTATTATTATTATTAGTAGTAGTAGTAGTAACAACTTGTTTTGCATATGTGAACTAATC
The DNA here is from genome assembly GCF_965207765.1 of Zootoca vivipara. Taxonomy (NCBI): domain Eukaryota; kingdom Metazoa; phylum Chordata; class Lepidosauria; order Squamata; family Lacertidae; genus Zootoca; species Zootoca vivipara. The sequence continues at coordinate 69,831,217 of NC_142582.1, read as the reverse complement.
ACTTGATCAGGCAAAAGGCTTTCTGAAGCAACTACCTGATAACTATGATATTCCCTCATTCAGAATCTTCAGAGCCAGATTTTCAACAGAATAGGATAAAATGCTGTATCATCATTGATTTTGGATGCCCCGATTCCCCCTTCCCCCATCTCTTCATTTTAACTCTCCTCAGCTGGGAACTTGTTTAGCCTGCCTTAATGAAACCAGCATATTAACTCGGCATCAAAAATTAATTATTTCAAGCTGGTGTTTTAGGATGAGTAGAGCAAATCCCAAACACCAGGAGGAGCCAGAGAAGTTTCACAAGCTTTTAGCGCCGCACGTTCACTTTCCCCCCTTCTTGGCGAGGGGGAGGGAGAGAGAGGAAAGTAATGACAATAGCAAAAGCGGCCTGTGCAAAATTGATTTCCCTAAACTGGGGCATATGTGGATTAGAGCTAGCCTGAGGTAGCAGAGTCATTTCTGTCAAGCAGGGGATGGCAAGATTATCACTAACCTGAAAGGACAGCTCAGTAGGAGCTGCCAATTACACGTAATGTATGGTGTGTGGGTTTTTCCTTTAATTGGGGAATCGCTTAAAACGAAGACAACAGAGAAATCATAGGAATGAGTAGTGAACATCATATCCCCTTCAACAATCTATGGGAGAGGTTCCTGCAGGAGACTGGGGGTAGGGAGGGGAACTTGATAGATATTTCTTCACCAAAGCCTCATTAAAACTGATCCCCTGGTTTTGTTTTGAGGTTTATTACACCACACAATTTCAGAAGTGCTGTTTCAGGAATTCTTATAAGCTTCAAGGAAGCGGGGGGAGGGGGGCACCTTTATTCACTCCTCAGCCCCCCACAGGTGCGATATATTCTCATTGCTTTTATGAGATTGAGTCAGCTGACAAGGAATGAGGATAAAAATCGCTCTCTTTTCTTCTATTTAAGAGAAGCAGCAATGTGTCTTTTATTGATTATGTTTTCATAGAAATGGTCCCTTGGAATATAGAAAGCATCCTTCTTGCAGTTTTCAGTTCTGTTGGCAAAAATGATAATATTGGCATATAAGTTTGAAAGCCCTGAAACTGATCATTGTGTACAATTCCCCTGTGCACACACTCTCTCTCTCTTCCACAATATAGCTTTATTGTCTAATGCCCCATACTAGATGGTGTGCACAGAGCAATATCTTTTGTTAATCAAAGGTAACATTTACTCCAACAATTGGGCTCTAAAGGTATAGGGCAGGCATCCCCAAACTTTGGCCCTCCAGATGTTTTGGACTACAATTCCCATCAACCCTGACCACTGGTCCTCTTAACTAGGGATCATGGGAGTTGTAGGCCAAAACATCTGGAGGGCCGCAGTTTGGGGATGCCTGGTATAGGGCATGGGAGAAACAGGTGGAAACCTCCACTTAGCCAGCAAGTTCACTGGAGTCACTACCTCAGCCTAGCCTACCTCACAGAGTTGTTGTGAAGATGACGAATGGGGAAAAAAACATATATACAATTTTCAGGTCACATAAAAATAAACACGAATGTGTTCTTCTTTGTATACTGTATACAACAGACCATGTGGCATTTTTCCTATTTACCAAACTGATTCACTGTTATATAGTGTGGCAGATCTCCTAAAGAGATGTGTGGCAGGAGCCAAAATGGTAGACAGGCTTATAAAATACTTGCAAAATTGTACCTTGTTTGTACTGCACCACTTTGCATACTTCTGGTTACATGGTAAACCAATGGAACAGGAAAACAAAGATAGCAGAATTTCCTTTCTGCGAATGCCCTCGTTTTACATGAGGCCGGTTTGTTTGCGAAGAAAATAATGGTTGTTTAGAGAAGGGTAACATTAACTGGTATCATTATTTAATCATATAAAATGGACCAGTTTCTTCTATTCTTGAAGCAGCTAACTGAGCTTCCCTATCATGCACATCCACAACCCTCTGATAGCTTCAATTTTTTTTTACTTTTTTATTTTTAAGACATGAGGAACAGGCAGCAGAGCAATGACAAGGGCTGTCCTGCAGCCTTTATATCCTGTGTTGATTGTACTCTGTTCTGGGTTATCCTTTGGAGCTCATGAGCTAAGATGGGGAATCTGTGGCCCACCAGATACGACTAGGCCCCAACTCTCATCAGTCCCAACCAGCGTGACCAATGGTCAGTGATGAAGAGAATTAAAATCCAGCAACATCTGGAGGGCTACAGGTTCCCCGTCCCTCACATAAGCTTTTAAACAATGTCAGCACCACCTACATGTAGAAAATGCAATGATATGGAAGAGAAAGACGTCCTCTTGGGTTGAAACCTTGAACAGAACCCAGCAGGAAGTCTGGAACCTGATCATGGAAAGACCATCCTTGGGGAAAGCTGTAAAGTTACATGGAGTGCCAATGCTAATGCAATTTTCCCATGAGTATGTGCCTACCGCAGGATCCATTCAAAAAGTTACCCTCGCAAGTAATGAGCATTATGTCAGAATCATCCCTCTGTGTCACACAAAGGAGGAAATGCACTCCCAGAATAGGAAATGCAATGATGAGCTATAGCTGCCTTCGCAGGAATTATGAGGAGCAATTTGAATTCAAGTGCCTTTTCCGCCGGTTACAAATCACTGCAGAGTGTTATTCACCGTAATGCTGTCCAAACATCATTTTATTTATTGATGTTTATTGCTTCTCTTTTGCAGAGTGATGAGGTTTTGACTGTCATCAAAGCAAAAGCACAATGGCCTGCCTGGCAACCGCTAAACATGTAAGTAGGCAGGGAATTAAACCTCCCAAAAGATTTCCTTCTCCGCTGCCCTCTGACAGAATGCTCTGAATGTCTTGCCTTCCACCAACGTTTATCTCTTTCAAAGAGCAACAGAAAAAATCCAGTTGATTAATGAGTTTCTTTTTTTATGCCATTATGTCTCTTTCCATTTATCTCTCTAACAAGGGGTGTGTGTGTGTGTGTGTGTGTGTGTGTGTGTTTGGAGGAGGAGATGAGCACTAGATTAGGAGTTTGTTTTACTTACCAGGCACTATGGACATACTGTATATTTGAATCCTCTTGTGCTCTCCCTGTTCTGAGCAGTGAGGATATATCTGCACCATAGACCAATACCCCAGTCTTATGCAGGCTAACTTTGAAGGAAGTCCAAATGAGTTCAATGGAACATGTTCCCGTATAAATGTGTAGAGAATTGCAGCCATAAAAGAGGTTAAACAAAAAACCATAGGCAGCCTTGGGAAATCCAAATCTGTGAAGATTGTGGAATCTCCAACAGGAAATTACTAGTTAAAAAGCTAAAATTCCCAATTGGTAGTGGTGGTGGCGGGAGTGCAAGTTAATTTGTGACATAACAGATTGCTTTTAAATGCAAGCTTGTGTTTTAGAATATGACCGATTCTGGAGGAATAATAATAATTGACAACATCACAAAAAGTGATAGAGCAACAAACACCCGCCAATTGCCCCATCAGCTCTCCACATCAAAGATTCCCCTGGCTCCTTTGATTCTGTGCCTACTTCAGAACCATTGGATCTAACTCTCTGAAGCTTCCTTGGGTGGTTGAGTGGGTGGAGAACTATTCTTTAGGATATGGAAGACAACGTTGGTCAATTCAAACATGAGCACAGCTTTAATTAATGAACAGTTGAAATAGTCATACTGTGCCTTAGTGTGCAACCATCTCTTCTTTTCCCCCTAGTCTTCATTTCCTGTAAAGGCCGCCTCCTTTTCAAATACCAAACACAATTTCCAGAGTATAACCCTAGAAAGGACACTACAGGGTTAGGCCCCATGCTTACATGACTGGCACATTTCCTAATGTACTGACCTTCTAGCACATTTTAATAGTGGCGTTCTTACCCCAGCTGGTACTGGGGGCGGCGCCTGCGTGGCACGCTGTGCAGAATGTGCCCGTGCAGCATCCTGTGCATGCACACTCCACACAGGGGGGGCATATGCGCAATCCGCACGGCACCCCGTACGGAGGGGCGGCTTGCAAGAGGCGCCCTGCTCTGCCTGTCCTGCTCTGCGCGCGGAGCTTGCTAGGCTGGGGAGAGCGAGGCAGCGGCCCATCACCTCCCCAGCCCAGCAAGCTCCACCTCCGTGCGCAGCCCCACCCCGCCAGCCACTATTGAGTGGCGCATGGCAGCCAGCAGCATGGGGACAGCTTCTATGCGACGGCGACGGCAGCTGTCGTCAGTGGAGGTGCAGAGGGGCCAGGGGGCACTGCCGCTGTACCCCCCCCCCCAGAGTGGAGCGCGGAGCACCCCCCCATGCCCCCCGTTGCTACTCCCCTGCATTTTCATCTCCTTCCTTCATCACAAAATATGTTGCTTTATTCCACAGTCTTCTTTTAGTCTCATGAGATTTGTTTGGCTGTGTCTTTTGTGCAGTTTTCTTTTCCAAACTGGCACATTTCTAATGCTTTTTCATCAGCACACACAACGATTCAAGGCTTATGTTTGATTTGGTCAGCTCTGGGGGGCTGTGTACTTTGGCATTTCATGCTCCCAAGGCTGTTGCCTAAACTGTACGGCATTAACCCCCCCCCCATTTTTCTGTGGACCAGTGGGAAATTGCCTTTTCTAAGGTTGTCATTCCAATGTTTTTCTAAAACAACGTTATTATTTTTAAAGAAAAATCCAATCACAACCCCTCTGGTCTTATTCACTAGGATGTTTTAGCAGTGAATAATTTTAAAAGAATGCATCTCTAACCTTTTACTCGCACAGCTATTTAAACATTTCCTAAGCATATTAGCTCATTCTTATGCTTTTGACACCCTTGATGTTTATAGAATTACTTACTTCAATTGCCATGTAATTACATTTCCTATCAGTGCAAACAATGTCCAACAAGAAATGATCCAAATTTTAGACATTTAAAATTTTATACCAAGTTTTACTCACTACAGTCAGGACATATCTGCATATTGCTCATTTTGGGAATTGGATGTGCTCGCAAAGCAGATCTTATTTCTGACAGTCTTCACACACAGAGGGCCTTCAGAACCGCAGTTGCAAATCCACATGGGCTCAACCTGCTTTGAGTACAACCAGCTTTCTGTTTTGGCAAAATGTAGGCGCCCATCTCATGACAGTAGTACCCTGTAGTACCCAAGTGGCTATATGTTGTGTCTGGAAAGTGTCCTATTCCTCCCCCTTGTTTATGTTTAGATTAGTTAGTCCCTTTCAAAATGTCTGCTCAGTACTAAATTTCCGAAGGTGGTTGTCGAGAATGGGAAAGGGAAAAGTTGCTGGAGGAGAATTTCAAAGGCTGCACAAAATGCGCACACACTAATCCTTCTTAAAGCTACAAAACTCTGGGTAATCTTTCTGTATGTACCCACTGGGCCTGATCCAGACACTTACACAGGAACAGCAATCAGTTGTAGATCTGCTGCTGTAGTTGTGGGTAAACATGGCTTAGTGCACAAGGTTGACTTAGGAGATTCCATATAGGGCACGACATGGAGTTACTAGGGTTGTTAAAGGCACCTCCAATTTGGTTCAGGGTCCAATTTGGTGATCTTGACCCCCCTCCCTCCAATGCATGTTTATGTCATGGAATTCTCCTCAGAATTGATCCACAGCAGATTCTAGCATATAGTTAGCAGAGTAAAAACTTAAACACATTGTAGGATTCCCCAAAAATAGACCAGAGGCAATTAATATTTCATCCAGCAGAGCTTTACTGCTACTGAAGGCAAATGAGCATAATGGTTACAAATACAATACATTCAGGATTGGCACTGTACATAAGAAATCCAGTTGCAGCAGACTTAACTTAAATTTACAATAATTTATAATAAGTCTAAACCTAGCACTAAGCATACTATGTTGAGGACACCACACCAGAAGGAAAAGAGATAGAAAGTGAAACCCAGGCTCCTTCTGGCCTCTTATTATAGTCAGCATGACCTTGAAGAAGAGATAACTGAACCAGTTTAAGCCAGATGTACTCAGCTTCTCTGAAGGAATAACCCAAACATCATGAACCTTCTGCTTGTTTCTTTCACACAGAGAAGCTTCCAGAACCCTCTTGAATTAATTAGAATAGGAAAGATCTCTACACATCAGATCAATACTTTCTGCACTAAGAAATGCAAACTGACAGTTTAATCCAGGCATGGGCGTACCCAGGATCAAAACTGGGGGGGGCAAGGGGAGGGGCCAAGGCACGGAAGGGGAGGGGCCACAAAGTGGGCGGGAACGGCGAACTCGCGCTCCGCCGGGCTGTGCCCCTCCCTAGAAGCAGGGCTGGTGGGCGGAGGCGGAGCCCAGCCCAGCGGAGCGCGAGTGCGGCGTTCCCGCCCGCCGCGCTTGGCCTTGTCAGAGGGCGCGACGGGAAGCTGGAGGGAGGGCGCAGCGCGGCAGGCGGGAACGGCGAACTCGCGCTCCGCCGGGCTGTGCCCCTCCCTAGAAGTAGGGCTGGTGGGCGGAGGCGGAGCCCAGCCCAGCGGAGCGCGAGTTCGGCGTTCCCGCCCGCCGCGCTGCGCTCCCTGGTTCCCCCCCGTGCTTGTCCTTGCCTGAGGGCACGCCGGGGAGCTGGAGGGAGGGTGCGGCGCGGCGCGGCGGGAATGGCGAACTCGTGCTCCGCCGGGCTGTGCTCCGCCTCTGCCCACCAGCCCTGCTTCTAGAGTAGGGCAGCTGCCCTAACTTGCCCCGTGGTGGGTACGCCCTTGAATCCAGGTCTAAACTTGAGGTTGGCAGCAAGGAGAGGGTGGAAGAAGGAGACATCCAGGCAGAGACTTTCATCAGCATTGTCTTCTTTTCCCCTTCTCTCCTTCCCTCCTGACCACATCCCTTTTTGACAGCCACAGAGCTCTCTAGACCAGGGGTCAGCAACCGTTTTCAGCCGTGGGCCGGTCCACTGTCCCTCAGACCATGTGGTGGGCTGGACTATATTTTTTTGGGGGGGGGGAAATATGAACAAATTCCTATGCCCCACAAAGAACCCAGAGATGCATTTTAAATAAAAGCACATATTCTACTCATGTACAAACATGCTGATTCCCAGACTGTCCGCAGACCAGATTGAGAAGGCGATTGAGCCACATCCGGCCCCCGGGCCTTAGGTTGCTTACCCATGCTCTAGACAGACCCAACCAAGAATGATCTAGGGCTGCCTTGACCTAGTCTGGACAAATCCCAGATCTACTCAAATCACTTTGGAATGCAGGTTTTGTCTTGACCAGATGTGCGCAGACCTATTCATTAACCTATTTCCATGTGTGGTCTTGTTTCCCCACTCCTGTACAATAGGCTTCCACACACCTGTCTCAGGAGAACCATCTGTTTGCAGAAGTCTTATTTATGTGCCCAGGCGCCACACCACCCACCACCCCATCTTGTAAAATAACCAGTCAAAACTCATTACAAGAAGCAAATCAGGCCACAACTTTCATTGATTACAGATGGAAGAGGTTTGGCATACTCATTGGGTATAACCATTGACTTTCCAGAAGTAATCCATTTTAGGGTCAACCTGGAAGCAGGGGAGGCCTATGATATACATAATAATAAATAATAATAATAAATTTTTATTTATACCCCGCCCTCCCCAGTCAAAAACCGGGCTCAGGGCGGAGGCAGGCTGTCTTATATTCCCCATGAGTGGACCCAAGTGAAGCCCACAGGCTCAGTTGGGCGCCTCCCCCACAGGCCAGCCCCTCAGCCTGCCTGCAGTTGGCCAATTTGCAGGCAGGCTTGTATCCACAGCCCTGGATCATGGTGGGCAAGGCGATGCCAGCTCGCAATGTCACCCCACCAAAGATGGTAAGCGGACATTGCAAACTTTGCTAGGAAAAATTATTGTATTTCAGTATATGCAGCTGTGCTTCCAGCTGTCTAAAAAACAGGGAACTTTAGCAACGATTATAATTTCTACACTCAACTTTTCCATTTTGCCTTAGATGATTTAGCAATGATTAAAATGTTGCCTCTGGATAAAATAAAATTAGTCCATTATTATGCATAACATAACAAACTAGTTGTGGCAATATGTGTTGCTAATTTTCCACTGACTAGTATGTATGGATAATGTTCTTAAGAGTAATCGCTAAGCCTGCACCAGGAAACAAATTTGCCAAAGCATGGTTTTGCACAATATATAACTATGTCAAAATGGATCACTATGCATTCAGCAAGATATTACTGCCTGGGAATTATGCTGGATTGTGATGCATAAAATATTTTCACCCGCTGTTTGTAGTCGCCAGTGATCATAAAGTTACACTACAGTTGTCAAAAGAAATTGCTGCCCTAATATTTCAGTTTTTAAGATATCACTGTTCAGAATAAGGAAACATTTTCTCATGTGATGAAATATGACTAATAATTGTTCCAGTAGTTATCATTGAAGTGTCAGTGTTTGCCTGAAGTTAAACTTGTCACTGGTGTCTGGAAAACTGTGAATGCATTGCTGGAATTTTTTTTAATACATTGCTTAAAGATTAAGCATCATCTGTTGTTATACATATGTCATCATTCTAAAAAGGTTATTACGCTTGTCACTCCTAACATTTTTAAAATAATAATAATAATGCAGCAGTGGTGTGAATCTGTTTTTAACTAATCTGACATATGGGAACAAATATGGCTGAGTAACCCATTTTTATTTTTACTTTGCGCAAGTTGAACTGAATTGAATGACAAAAAGCACAAAATCCTGATGATCACATACAGCACAATCATCTACTGTTGCTATATATCATAAACAGAAAGAGGTTGCTATCCAGAGGGTCTTCAACATTTTAAAAGTTGCCTTTCTCTGTTCAAAGACTGCAAGCCTTGCACGAGGAATTGTCCACTTTGAGATGTAGTGCCTCTTATTTAAACTCTTTTGGCTTCCTTTGACACTCCAGTCATTTCATCCGAGGAGAAACTTTCAAATTTGCTTTAGGCAAAAACTCTGGATGACCTAGGGTTGTAACTTGTGAAGAACACCATGGGAAATTTAAGTAGTTTTACTGAAACTTTCTTTGGCATCCCTAAGAACTCATTGGACATTTTGCCTGGGGGTGGGGGTGGGGAATCAAATCCACTTCTGATTTCATGTTATTTGTCTTACTTATACGCCAGTGTCTTATAACTGAACATTTATAAGTCTCCTTCACTATGTAAGCAACTTCTCTATGTTATGGACATAGGTTGTTACTATAACATAGTCCAGGCATCCCCAAACTGCGGCCCTCCAGATGTTTTGGCCTACAACTCCCATGATCCCTAGCTAACAGGACCAGTGGTCGGGGATGATGGGAATTGTAGTCCAAAACATCTGGAGGGCCGAAGTTTGGGGATGCCTGACATAGTCAAATGGTGATAGGTATAAATGAGTTAAAATGGTAGGCGTGGTTCTCATGTAACTTTTTGATGTGGCAAAGTCACCATGAGGTGATTTAACTATGTAGAATTCACATGCTGAATCTTTTATTTTAATGCAACCTTAAATAGTGTGAGAGAAATGCTATTTGCAATGTTTTCAAAGTCTAGTGTACAGTAGATTTTTCTCAGTTTGGAAATAATAGTTTCTCACTATATGAGAATGTTCTGTGCTCTTCAGTAGGGTCCCCAGATTTGGTTCGACTACAGCTCAGCCAATGGTGAGGAATGATGCGACCCAAGGTGAAGAGCACTTCTCTAATTTATTCAAAACCACTAAAGATGCATGTGGTGCAATCACATCAGGTTACCTTACTATGTCAAGAAGTAATGCGGGTCTTAGACTGAATGTCTGATTGCTTCACCTAATGCTTTGCTTGAACAAGAATGCTGGTGTTCATCACCATCATAACGTGGAAACATGCCACCCATTGAGACATGTCTCTACTTACCAAGTAACTGATGCAGCAGTTTACTTTAGCAAAAAACTATGGGCCATTATAGGGAAAATGGGAGGGGGAGCCAATGGCACAGAAGAACTCGCATCCGTTATAGAGCTCTTAGGAACTGACTTATAGTGCAGTAAATGAGTATGAAATCCATAAGGCACAGAAATATGGCCTGCACTTTTCTTATTTGCACAGCTGCATATGGCCTGGTTACATCTTTGATGCAACATCATGTTCTTAGCTACAGAATTGTGTGTGTGTGTGTGTGTGTGTGTGTGTGTATATGAGTTTGGTCAAACTCATGTTCGTAGCTTCGAGAACACTGTCCAACCATCTCGTCCTCTGAGAAGGAGACGACAGAGGACGAGATGGTTGGACAGTGTTCTTGAAGCTATGAACATGAGTTTGACCAAGCTGCGGGAGGCAGTGCAAGACAGGAGTCCCTGGCGTGCTATGGTCCATGGGGTCATGAAGAGTCGGACACGACTAAACGACTAAACAACAACTATATATATATATATATATATATATATATATATATATATATATATCATATATATATATATATATATCTCACAACCACAATTTTACTTTTAAGCTGACCATACTGTTCTTCTGCTGTGTCAACAATGAAAAGAACTGAGAGCAGGATTACTTTGTATTTCTGAACAATATAGTATTTGGAATGGTTACATGCCTCATATTTGCCAAGCTGATGTTTAATCTGTCATTTTAGTGAGGGACACCTGAATGTATCTGGATATTTTTAAAGACCGAATGGAGCAGTGGTTGAATTTTTCTTTCCTGTTTCAGAGACAACACTCGCGGAACATCTGAGCCAATGTGGCAGGGGGTGTTATTCAACTTTGCTGCTGTCCTTCACAAAAACTCTGAGTGAAATAAATTGACACCTCAATTCCCTGCCCTGTTCACTGTTGTTAATAACAGTGACGACCCTAACCTGTAGCAGCTGTTTTCATATTCCAGGCTATACAACCACCTATGGCCATTCCTAAGGGACTCCCACAGGGAAGCAGCCAAGCTTAATAACAGAACAGCTTGACAGCCATAGCACAAAAATGAAGAGCACTTTGAAAAGTGTCCTTAATTAATCAACACATGTCCAGCTGAGGTAATTAACAATACCCTCCGTGTTGTTCCTGTTACATCTCACACTTAGGCTCAGCGTGAAGCTTTATTTGCCAAGTGTAATTTTTGTTGAGATTGTAACTCTCCAGAATCCTGGGGCATACATAGTTTCCAAATGAAGCTACAAATCCATCCAGGACAACTCATAATACCTAAACCACTTGGTCAGGAGGGACCAAGGCCATTGCGATGCAAGAGCTTCTTCCAGGTGATCTCATGCCATGCCACACCAGTAACAGTGCCCACAGGGGGGCAGTGCAGCTTCCAAATGGTCAATACTTTTCAGACACAGAATTCAATCATGTACAGTCGTACCTTGAATTCCAAATGACCTGCGAGTCGAACGCTTTTGCTCCCAAACACCACAAACCTGGAAATGAGTGTTCTGATTTGCAAACATTCTTTGGAACCCAAATGTCCAACACGACTTCTGTGGCTTCCGATTGGCTGCAGGAGCTTCCTGCAGCCAATCGGAAGCCACCCCTTGATTTCTGAACGTTTTGGAAGTCGAACAGATTTCCAGAACGGATTCTGTTCGACTTCCGAGGTACCACTGTACTGGAAAATTTAGGCTGCACAATTAAAGTGGATTTGGTGCTTTTGTGCAACAACATGATGATGATGATGATGATGATGATGATGATGATGATGATGATGATAGCAATAGCAAGAGCAACAAAACATGTCTCTCCCAAATAGGTCTCTACAGCCAAGCAGGTACTCTACTCTCCAATGGTTTGACTTCACCCACAAAGGTGCATTCCTCCACTGTCAACTGAGACGGATGGATGCCAACCAATACTTTTTTTAGTAAGGAAAGGGATGGAGAAATACACTGGAAAGTGTGGGATAATAATGGCTTAGCATGGCATTGTATAACCTCTCCACAATCCTCAATACACAACAGGCATTGTTTACTGTCCCCACAAACTGCATGGCAAGCAAATCAAGATGAATCCTCAGTAAACAGGTCTTCTGGAAACAACCAAGATGATTGATGTGGCTATATCCCACATCAATGTCACCAGTGCTTAGGAGAGGATCCACACACATACACATACACACACCTTCATTTCCGTTTGATATTCATCACCGAATGTTGGCTAAGATATGCTTGATAAGGCCAACAACACTTTTAATTACATTAGCAAAGCTGGTGATCATTTCACGAGTTTCCTTTTGTGAAGCGTTTTAAAAACGTTAGAATTTATAATGGAATCAAAGCCCACTCGAAGGAATGTTTCCTGACACAAGCTAAAGAGGGCATTTGAATTTCAGCTTTGTTGACTATGTGAGCAAATGCTGGTGTAGTTTCCAATGTGTGCAGATCATAAAATGGGAGATTGCAATTATATTGCCTGTGGGGCATCTTGCGGGAGTCCTCTAGTTGCTGTTGCCAATCAGTTTAACACCCTGTGGGCACTCTGTATGAAAGTACTGTTGCCACCAGCTGTGGGACCCATGTGACAAGGGTGTTCTGTGCTGAATAGTATTGAAGCCCATTGTAGTGCTATGTTGTTTTACTGGGATTGTGTTGTTTTAATTACTTAATTTCTTAATATTTTTATGGGCCTGTTTTATTGTGTCCTAATCGGTATTTCTATTTTAATGTCTCTGTGACAGGTTTTTATACTTCTCTATAAAAGTATAACACTTGGAAGCCTATTTTGACTTTACGTGATATAGAAACTAAAACAAAAACTCTTATAAAACATAGTGACATATTTTTCTGAATGTATTTGAAGCGTTTCCTGCTTACAGAGCATCCTTATTTGGATTTTCAGTTCATTGCATTTCAGAGTCTCAAAGTAGAAGGCAAGGTATTGTTGAAAGGCAGCTAAATTTTAAAACATTGTAAATAGAAAATGCCCGTCAAAAGTTGGACTTCTCATTTATTGTCATGATGACATTGTTTGTTTGTTTGTTTGTTTTTGTTGTTGTTGTTGTTACCACCCATGTTGTAGCATAAGAAAAAAGAGAGATCTAAATTGCAAGAAACATACACCCTAAAGTCTGACATACCCTCCAATATTTCTCCGATGAAAATAGGGACATGCTATTTAATAAATAATAATAATAATAATAATAATAATAATAATAATAATAATAATAATACTTTTATTATTTATACCCCACCCATCTGACTGGGTTGCCCAGCCACTCTGGGTGGCTTACAACATATATAAAAACATAATAAAACATTAAACATTAAAAACTTTCCTATAAGGGCTGCCTTCAGATGTCTTCTAAGGGTTGTATTTATCTCCTTGGTTTGGGGGGGGGGTGTCGCATGACTCCATACTCTCCAACATTCCTCCAATGAAAATCATCTTTTCCTACTTAAAGCACAACTGTTGGCAAAGATGTTGCTCTTCTTGGCTGCTTTCCCACTCACTTCTCTTCTCTGGAGGCAACTCCAGCGGCTACAGTGGGAGACGGCGTGCAGATGGATGGGCCAGGAGTCTTCAAAGAGGTTCTGCCAGCTGCTTTTTATCAGCTCTCTTGCAGCAGAAAGAATTCCCCATCGTGTAGTTGGAGAATTAGCCTCTTTCTCTAAACCGTTGGCGCTTTTCCCACCCACCTTGTGGGATCTATGCCGCTTCTTCCTATGGCCCACACAAGTAAAGAGAAGGGGAGGTTTCTTCTGCAGAACTGCTCCCGGTGACCAAGCTGACAACTTGGTTTTTGTGCTCCCTGATCCCAGTAAATAAAATAAACGCCAGGAAAGCACCTTAATGCTGGAAGCCAAGTCAGGCATGCACTTGCTCAGTGAATCTGAGCACATTAGGTACTGCTCTGTAGCCGTCTGAATAGTCTTTTGTTGTTGTTGTTATAAAATAGATGCTTAGGCATAAATGCAGTTTGATCAACATCAAAAGGGAAAGAAAACAAACATTGTGGACCATCCCCCTTCTCTCTCTTTCTCTTTCTCTAACTCTATTTGAATGATGTTCTACTGTAAATTATATGAAGAATGCTGGCGTTTTTGTGCAGCAAGACCTGTGGAGAAAATAGAATTAACAGGAAAGTAAATGAGCCATTTCTGAGTAAAGGGACTGCCTCTCAATGCATCCCCTGTGCTGTTCTGCTGGCAACTCTGAATGCTATTGGTCCAGAAATAACATCGCCACCTCTTGTAATTTTAACACACAGTTTGCCATGGCTGATGCTGTGATTCTTAACTCCCAAGTTGCAGGAGTTTATAATAACTTCCAGGGTTTACTGGCTTCATTAAATAGTTTAAAGGGTGTATTTGTAACTTGCAACAGTTATAAAAGGAAAACAGGACCCAAGCTAGCTCTGGGGACTGAAGTTATATAAAGACAGGTCATAAGAATCAAACTGTTACATAGCTTTTAATTGCCACATGATAGCAAAGCCAGTCTCACTACAGTGGAACCTCGGTTTATGAACACCTCGGTTTATGAATTTTCGGTTTATGAACGCTGCAGACCCATCTGGAACGGATTAATTCATTTTCCATTACTTTCAATGGGAAAGTTCGCTTCAGTTTATGAACGCTTCAGTTTATGAACAGACTTCCGGAACCAATTACACCCATGCTTCAGTTTATGAACATTTCAGTTTAAGTACTCCGCGGACCCGTCTGGAACGGATTAATCCACTTTCCATTACTTTCAATGGGAAAGTTTGCTTCAGTTTATGAACGCTTCAGTTTAAGTACTCCGCGGACCGTCTGGAACGGATTAATCCACTTTCCATTACTTTCAATGGGAAAGTTCGCTTCAGTTTATGAACGCTTCAGTTTATGAACAGACTTCCGGAACCAATTGTGTTCATAAACCGAGGTACCACTGTATAGGGAAAGAAAGGGTACTTGAGTCCTGATATTTTGATGCTCCACTGATATTTTGTGCAGTCCTGAAGATAATGATTAATAATTCCAAGGCAATGATACTCTGTGGCTTGAGCTTTGAGTAGGAGAGGAGAGGCTGAACTGTGGTCCTGCAGATATTGCTGATCTACAACTCCCATTATCCCTGCTCATTTACCAGGGATTATGGTAGGGATTATGGGAGTTGTAGTTCATCAATATCTGAACAGTAACAGGTTAACCACCCCTCTTAGAGAACCACCAATAGAGAGGATGCCAACCCTCAAACCATCCTATGGTATTTTGATTGTTGTTTAGTTGTTTAGTTGTGTCCGACTCTTCGTGACCCCATGGACCATAGCACGCCAGGCACTCCTGCCTTCCCTATATTGATAGGGGGGGACATATAAAGCCTAAAATAATTATAAATATAACTCTGAAGGAGAATACAGACAGAATTACACAATAGCTACATTTGAACATGACACTGATTTAGCATTATGAGAATGAGCTAGGGAGGTCTCTAGCAGGCATGTTCTCCCTCTAAGACAGCTGAAAGAAGAATATCAAAAGCAGATACTTCTGTTGTAAGTTAATCAAAATTTAGTGTGAACTCTAAACTGGTTACGCTTAAGTATTCTTTTGTTGAAACAAGTAAGCTATGGTTTGAAGCTGACATGTTTCAACAAACCACATCAGCATCAACCTGCTAGCATATTTGCAAAGCTAAGCAGGTTCTGGTATGGTTTTTAATTGAATGGAGGACTACATGTTGGGATTCCAGCTAGATGACCCTCAGGATCCCTTCCAACTCTATGATTCTATGATCATTTATTAGATTTCTTACCTGCCCTTCAATATGAGGTTTCAGGGTGGGTTGAAACAATTTAAATATACAATATTAAAAACTTAGCGAAAATACATTACATTGGGGTATTAAACACTAATGTGTTGAACTGGGTCTGCAAATGAACTTGAACTGAGTCTGGAAATGAACTGACAACCTGCTATGAACAATCACAGTTTTCAAGGCTAGGATGTTGCAAAAAAAACACCCTTGTGACTAACCTAAAATGAAAACAAAAGTTTTCAGTCTCTGACTTGTGGCTACAGTCTTTTCTCATAACACTGAAGCTAAAGATGGAAATGAAACCCATTGGGTTCAGGCTGGTTTGGATTTAAATCTAAGGTAAAGAAGAAGTCCATCCTGAGCCTCCCATCCAAACCCTGAAACCCCCTCTCCCATCACCAAGCAATGGCAGAAGCCCCTGGGAACGGTATAGTTCTAAAGGGGAATGGGGCCTTCCTTTCTGATACATTACGTACACAACGGGAGGGAGCGATAGACCACATATTTCTCCTTTCCATATCCTACAGCTGGAATGCTGCCACTGTTGCCCCAGATAACAGGGTTATGTGAGCAAGGTAAATAGAAAAGAAGGAGGGGATCAGTGGACAATGTTGGATGTTATATTGACTTCAGAAAAGAAGATGAACAATTTTATAATTTTTTTAAGTTGTTGGGCTTATTTTCTCAGCAAATCCAACATGAGCCAGAGAAGTGATCCCTGTGACAATGAATGAAATGAACCCAAGTTTAAAATGCAAGGTGCAAGCTTTTGAGTCTCCCTATTCTCTTCATGCTCACAGGATAAACAGAAAGCCCTCAGTGTTTATCTGTTTTCTCCATGCCTGTAGAATAGAAGATGAGTTGGGGCAGACATTAAATGAGATTACCATTAGGCCGCGCAGTTAAGTGTTCAAGTTACTCAAAGTCCCCACCAGGGACAGAGCAGTAAATGAAAAGCTTGGGAACACATAAGTATCCAGATAATTCACTGACAACCTTAAATTCTACTGTGTTTGCTGACTGCAATTCTCCACTAGATCTATACTAAACCTGCATTAATCAGCACTGACAAAGGAAGATTCAAATCAATGAGCTCCACAGTTTTGATAAATGAAAGGGTTTAGATAAATATTAATGAAATCCCCAAAGCATCAACCCCAGGGATCTAGCAACAAGTCTAAGTCAGTATTGTCAATTAGTCTTCCAAGAACATCCTTATTAACAATGCATCAAGGCATTTTCTAGTAATACATCGAGTTCCCAATGCATACAAAGTTGAATTAACACAAGAGTATCTAAGCTGTTTAATTTTATAAGAAAAATAACCTCTATTTTCACCTATTTGCATTGTGATTTATTATTTCTCCTTATTAAAATATCAGGAATTGGAGGATATTTGTTAGCATCCTCCTCTTAAGATACAAAAAGTCGTGCTTGTTTTTTCCCCCTAAAGTGTAACCCTAGTAGGACATAAAGTGGGCAGTTTTATGTTTAGACTTAGATGCTCTGTTAATTGGACTGCTCAGCTCACCTTTTCTATTACAACATAGGGATTAGGGATGTCTTGGTGTTCAGTCATCAATATTTTGCACTTCACAGTACCACTTTCTGAAAATGTAAATCATGACTGAACAAATTGGCATTGGAGTTGTTGTTTTGCTCAATTAATCATGTCCTTCATCTATCCAGCTGAGAAGTACAATTAGGGAAAATATGTATTTTGAACACACAAACTTCAAAGAGTATGCTCTGAATGTGGCTAATAACTAGAGTTTTGAATTGTAAGATGCGGACTTATTCTAAACTCTAATTAATACTTATGTTCCCATTTTAATTTTTATTTATTATCTCCTTTAAAATAGAAATGAAAGCTGGTATATTATAGTCCTTTAATAAAGTATCCACTGTATATCATTAGCATTTTATTATACTAATTTCTTTTTTAAAGTATTCCCTTTCATAATTTGAAAATGAAATCATGCATACGTAATTTCACCTATGGTCAACAGGCATCACCCAAAAGTTACATAATAATGCAACGAATCTCTCCCCCAGAGAGCTGCCTTTGGCCTTGTTGACCAGAAATATCTTTTAGCCTCTCCACTATTAAGAAACCCAGTGCTATTTTTCTAGAAAAAGAGGTGCCAGAACTCACCTCTTTTAGGAAGCCACGTTTTGGTTTTCGAACGTTTTGGAAGTTGAATGGACTTCCAGAACGGCTTCTGTGCAGCTTCCAAGGTACAACTGTATTTAGGACAAAATGTATTTCTAAAAGCCATTTCTCAAATGCCATGGTCATGACTCAGATGCCCCCACCCATTTCAAGGCTGCCACTTGCTTTTTAAAAAACCCAAAACCAAGCAATGCCTAATAGAGCGTATACTAGTTATAGGTGATCATGTTAAAAGAAGAAAGGCTTTTAGTGCTGGGCTTGTTGCTGGGTACTAGCTAGGATGGTGGCCCTGCCTCCACAATCGGTGGGAGCAATGCTTCTGAATAGCAGTTGCTGGGAGCCACAGGAGGGGAGAGAGCTCTTGTGCTCAGCTTCTGTTTGCAGGTTTTCTACAAGCAGTTGGTTGGCCATTGTGAGAAGAGGATGCTGGACTAGATGGGCCATTAGCCGGATCCAGCAGGTTCTTCGTAGGTTCTTGTCCAAGGAGTTGATTTTGCTGCTGGGCTTCTGCTGCATTCATTCTGCTGCATGCATTGTACCCGTTGTGTTACATTTTGGTTGTGCTGGCTTTGAGCAGAGTTTTATTATGTTTTGAAATGCTTAACTAATTTTTTGCTGATAGTATTATGGTTTTTATCATTATTGCACACTGTTTTGATGCCACAGCTGTGCAAGAGAATGTAGCTTTTTGTTTAGGTTTTCTAAGAAAGAAATGAATGCAATAAAAATCCATCCTTTTTATCAATGTTCCTCCCCTCAAAGTTTTACTATGGATACTGCAGTTCTTTGTTAAGAGCCCATTGCTGTCAAACAAGTCTGAATGCACTAACGTTTTGCGGGGGGGGGGGGTACATGGCATGGCAGTAAAGAAATATTTTCTCAATTTGGGAATTATAGAAAAGAAAGAAGACAAGACAGTCCCTTGTCTCTATGGCAACATGCTAGTGTGCCTAGCTCAGCTGTTTTCCCCCCTTTTAAAAATCATTTTATATCCAGGGTATGTCTAGCACGGGAACATTTCTTTAATGTTGTCAAGAATGGAAGAGTTTGAACCAGTGATACATAATGAAAAACACATCTAAAGAATTAAAAGGGAGAGAAAGTAAAACTTATGTACTATAACCTGCGACTACAAAAGCCAACTTTGTGAACCCTGTGTTTGACTAGAAAGGTGTTTGTTGAATTATATGGTTCCCTACTTAAGCTAGGTATGAACGGATTTCCCCAGTTCCATTTCATTATTCTTTGGCAGGTTGGCTTTCTGCATTTTGCTCTCTCTGTCTTCCAGCTTTAATTAATTTCAGAATTGGCACATGAGCAGTTTGCCTCCATTTGTTCACGTTAATTGATTGTTGCATTAGAGTGCCATGTCGGCTTGTAGTATTGAGGTTGGATGGACAAGCTGAGGATGGGTCTGGCTGTGTCCACCTGGGCTTTTGATATATCATTATTCAACACAGGCTCAGGGGTCGAGAAGGAGGAAAGTTGGCTTAGCCAGGAGAACTGGATAGAGCAGGCATCCCCAAACTGCGGCCCTCCAGATGTTTTGGCCTACAACTCCCATGATCCCTAGCTAAGAAGACCAGTGGGAATTGTAGTCTAAAACATCTGGAGGGCCGAAGTTTGGGGATGCCTGGGATAGAGGGACACTTCTAAACACACCACAAGCTGTAAACCAAGAACAAATCTGGAGTGAGACAAACCGTGAGCCAGGGTAAAGATGACAAGCTAAAACAAACCATACTTTATCTCAGAGAAGCATAGCAGCATCAGGCTTGGAAAAGGAGCCATCAGACTCAATATCCTCTCCAGGAGCATGCATGCTTGCACATTCATGCTAATGTAGGG
The DNA here is from genome assembly GCF_965207765.1 of Zootoca vivipara. Classification (NCBI taxonomy): domain Eukaryota; kingdom Metazoa; phylum Chordata; class Lepidosauria; order Squamata; family Lacertidae; genus Zootoca; species Zootoca vivipara. Next base: position 69,811,537 of record NC_142582.1, on the reverse strand, counting down.
TTTGCCTTAGCATTATGTACAAACTGTGTTGGGAGTTTATGAGGTTTTATATTATATATCTCCACCTGGCCCCAAATGATGGGTGGGTTAGAAATATGATATCTCCTGGAGAGGAGACTTGCTCATTCAGGGTGCTTAATGTTGTAAGTGGGATATTGGCCACATTAAAAAACAAACAAAAAACACACACAAACTTATTGGATTCCCACTAGAAAAGGTAAATCTGGATTAAATGCAGGAAAACTATGGGTTGGCATTTAAATGCCAATAACATGTGGAAGCTGTGAAAGTTATTGTTTTAAGAACCATGAATAATGTTCAGAAATTAAATTCATGGGCAGCAGTATGAATCTGTTTTGTTCTTTATTTGTTCAGATGGTACATCCGTCAACAGTAAAATGAATAAAAAGGAGATTCCATTACAAAAGATTAAGGAAGATTGTGTTACATACCAAGGGAAAGGGGGAAAATCATATCTGTTATAAGTTTCCACAGCAAAGATGAAGTTGGCTTCATGTGATTAAATTTCTATTTAAAATGCAATGTCAATAAGGAGGAAAAATGATCACAATTACACACTGAAGGTTATATTAGATTTCTCACTTAAATGTTTAACTCCCAACCATGCCAACATCCTGCACCATATGAACTTGATTCAATTGACTATTGAAAGCAATGGCCAGCTGATTGTAAAACAAAGTTTTAATTGTACCAACCTGTCTTTATTTTCTTTCCTCCTCTGTCACATTTATGGCTGCAGTTTCCAGGTTGTTTTCTGACCATCTGTTGCCCATCCTTTGGCCAAAACATTCTTCAGTCTGGTTCCTACTAATGCGTGCACTTTCTCCATCTGATTTCTTTAGAAATCTGTTTGCGATTCTGCCAGCACTTATATAAATGCTTGTAAAGCAAATAGTGCAAAATGTAATGGAACTTGCTAAGATTTAAATTAGTTTTCTGTTCTACATCCAGCTCTCAGTCAGGTAAAAACCCATGCATGTTAGAAGTTCTGAAAGGCTTTGAAAAAGTACTTGATGCTGAAAAGAGGTGAGGTGTTTTAAGTCTTAATAAAGGCGCCATGATGTCTGACATCTTTTGAGATTACACAGGGAGTGAAAATACAATTGCAGGCTTGTCGCTGCTTATAAAATAGATTGTCCTTCAGATGGAAGGATGCTATATTGTTCTGGCAAAAGCTTCAGGGCTGGCTTCTGCTATCTCTTACTTTTCAGATATTATAGCCAGTTGTACAGCTCTAAAGAAAAGAAAGTTAGGGCTCGTCTCAGCCAGGCACACTGTTTAAGTGTTTTTATTTAAGAAATTGAGATGTGTGGGCTGGTTCACCTCAGGGACGGAGCTACCTGCCCCAGCACTTGGGGGTGGGGCCAGCTGGCTCGCAGGGGCGGGGCTAGCTGCCCACACGGCAAGCGGGGGGCGCCGCTAGCCACCCACGGCAACATTATTATTCGTGGCCCATGCAGCGAGTGTCCGGGGGCGCCACCCATACAGCAAGCGTGGGGTGGGGGTGGCGCGACGATGTCACCCACCCTCATGACTGACACCCGGTTCGCAGTCCCATGCACAGTGTGGTCCACCTTGCTCTCAGTCTCTTTTTTGTTGGTTGAGCTGACTATGATCAAGTGTCAACATGTAGTGTAAAATTGTGTGGGACCCCTTTTCTGCTACTGCTGTCCTAAATGACTTCTTTAGCTCCCTCTCTTAATATGCTTTACGATATGTTCCGGCAGCAACAAGATTTTAGAACACTTAGACTTTGAATTCAGTTTTTGGGCCCCTTTGCTTTCTCTTTTTTCCCGTTAAAAGGGGGGGGACTTCTGCCCCTGTGATTTAGCGGATAAACTGTTGGGCGGGGTGCAGAGGGGTGGTCACTGTAAAACTTGACAAATCAAGATTACTGTGCAAGATCTACTTCAGTTCCCAGAACAGCCCTTGTAATAGCAATAAATGAATAAATTGCTTAATTAGCATGGCTGCAATTAGTCAGGCACTTGGCTAAGTAGCGTTTGCTCCAGGTGAGTGACGGTCCCTCCTGACAACCACTACAACCTTGGAGCACTACTGTGCGGGTACGTATGGTGTGTGAGTAAAGAGCCCAAGCTGGAAGGAGTGTCACGGTGCTCTGGGAAGTGCAGATAGCAGCACTTGAGGGCACACCAAGCCCTCTCTGTTCAGCAGGCGCCTTTATGATAGCACTGGAGTATACTTTTCCAGGCACCCGGGGGGTAAGATAAACAGAAAACAGAAGAAACTGCAAACAGTGAATGGAAGTGGAATTAGTTGTAAATGCATTTGTGTGTTATTAGCTTCATTGTGATGCATGCAATAGAGACAAGTAGACAGATGTCACGCTGGATATATTGCCTTCGAATTTCTCCCGAGTCAAGCTCAGAAAAGAAGGTTTAGGGCTTGTAAAAGTCCATTTCAAATGAAAACCGCTTCAATCAAATCTGGAGAAGCAGGAGCAGCTGGCATGGTGAAGTAGCCCTGCACTGCTACCCTCCTGACAGCAGCAGCATTGACGTTCATGGGGACTGTGCTGAAGTGGCAGCAAGGTTGGGATTTCAGAGGTGCATTAACAGAGCCAATCCAACACTCACACTGATCTTGAAGCCATCATCTTCTGCCCCAGGCCACCCTGGTATATGGCATCGTCACTACTGTTGGGAGGGCAGCGGCGCAGCACTATACCACTGTACTTGGGAGAAGAAATGTAACGGACAGGGCTGGCTTGCGATAGAACCCCAGGGTGGAAAGTGTTAATCCCAACCTCCTTTTTGAGTGACACATTCCATTCCTGAGGGGCGGGACTGCTATGGGTTTAAAAGGAATGGGGAGCAGTTATTTCAGTTGATAGAGTGGTTAGAGTAGATAGAGTTGAGAGGGGTTTGGGGGAGCGTGTGGATAGTAGTAGGATATATTAGAGCTTTTTGAGAAGGTTACTAGAACTAAATTAGTTAGCCAGTGTTATAGGAAACTAAGAATATGATCTAAGAGCTTGTACGCATGAAACCATTACGCATTTTACATGTCCTCTAGATTAATAAAGCTTTCTTAAATGTTACTTTAAAAACAGATGTGCCTAGTTATTCCAGTGAAGTATCCTAACTCAAGAGGGTGGTGACGGTAGTGAGGAGGTTAGACTATTCCTGAGGAGCAGGAAAATAGTTTAAAACCTCAAGGTCAAGCCCAGGGAATACAAGTGCCAGTAAGAAGGTGCCACAAAGTAGCAACAGGCTGCTGGGGTGAACCTTAGGAAAAAGGGAATCCTGACTGTGAGCACAAGGTGGTTCCTGATACACTTGCCGGGAGTTAAAAGGGATACAGAGCCACGTTATTGGGAGAACTGGAACTGCACTTCGATTACTAGCAGAGCCCAAACCTAAACAGGCAGTTTATTTGGGCGCAAGAAGGATAGGTGGGTGGTTTGTGAAATAACCAGTTTCCTTCAACACTCTGCTAGTGGTATAGAAAGGGAGGCACATCGCATTGGTGGGATCCACACATATTAGGAGGGATCATCTGAAGTTTTTGTGATAGCGTCAGTGGGACGATCGTTGCACCTACACATTCACTTAGGAAGAAAAGAATCAACACTACATGTTTGTGCCTGAGCACGTCATGTGATCCAGAACTTATGAGTCCTGGCAGCTAAATGGTGCCAACTTCACTGTGAATCCAGAGCACTTATGATTACAGCTCACTTTACCTTTGATGTCGGGATTACTATCGGCAAAATCGAATGGTCCCCGAGACTTTGGTTCGCCTTGCTATAAAGTGTATAAAACAAGCCCGGCAAATGCTTGTGAAGTGCACTATTTTTTTGTTTTACCAGTTGGCCTTGAATGCAGCCTAGGGTGGGTCTGCAAATCCCTCCCACTCAGCATGATTGAAATCTGAAATGGCATCCCGGGTTGTCTGGCACTGTGTTTTCCTTTGTGCATGATAAATTATGTGCGGGAATGAGAAGCTCCGTTCATGCTGTCAGAAGAATTCCACCACTTTAACTCTTTCCTTGACCTCTGCCTTACAGCGAGAAAGGGAAGATGGACGAAGAAAAATTATTTATTGCTGCAGCACCCAAGCCTTACATTTCTATTGTTGGAGAGGGGCAGGAGGCCAGGAGAGAGTCACATGCTAATAGACTTTTCACATATCCCTAGGATTAGCTCAGGGGAAATTGCCTGACCTGTCTGTACCTCCATAAAATAGAGAGCCTTAGCTAAAAGGCACTATATTTTTGTTGACTGAATGTGAGGTTGGAAGACCTCTATATATAATACTGGCATTCAGTAAGATTACCTTGAGTGCAAAATATAAGCCCTTTCTTGTATTTTGTGGCCATCACATTCAATACTCCTCATCCCAAACTCCCCATTTTCCTTCACATACTCTGTCAAATGCAAAGTGAGCAATTGCTCCCTGTCTGTGTATCCACGGTGCTGTCTTACAAAGCTTTGATTCTACTACCACAGACTTTTCTACTTTCCTTCCCCCAGGTTGAGAGGACCCAAAGTCATCAATGTGCAGGGTTTTTAAAAAAAATATGAAATGGAAACATGGGAGAAATGTCCACACACATTCTCATAGAAGACCCTGGAGAAGTCCCATAAACATGTGGTTCTAGATGACGCTCTCTCTCTCTCTCTCTCTCTCTCTCTCTCTCTCTCTCTCTCTCTCACACACACACACACACACACACACACACCAACTCAGTCAGATGGGTGTGGTATAAATAATAAAATTGTTGTTGTTGTTGGTTGTTGTTGTTGTTGTTACCATGCATGCCACCTTGAGCTCCTAGTAGAAAAGGCATGATATAAGGGCAATAAATAAACAAACACTGGATTTTATCAAGAGTCCAGAAATTGTGGTCCATTGACCAACTGTGGTCTGCAAGCTTCATCCAGGTGGTCCACAGGTGGTCCAGGTGGTCCATCCAGGGAGAATGAACCCATTAAAGATTCGTATTGACTCTAATTTTTATTGCTTCTTTCATATTGTATGTTATTGTTCAAATTCTATGGAATTCAAATCATAGTCTTCTTTGGCGATCACTCGTAGGCAAGTAAGATTGTCTTGCAGTGTGGTGTAGTGGTTAAGAGCAGTAGACTCGTAATCTGGGGAATTGGGTTCGCGTCTCCGCTCCTCCATATGCAGCTGCTGGGTGACCTTGGGCTAGTCACACTTCTTTGAAGTCTCTCAGCCCCACTCACCTCACAGCAGGGCAGTCTCGAGCAGGTCGGCCGCTCTTGCGCTGAGGGGCGGGGATCGCTCCAGCGCCCCCGCCCTCGCAGGGCGCAGCATGGCTTCCACGCGGATTCGCCGCGCAGCGCCCTGCCTACCGGCCCCGTGCCCTGGCGCCCCGCGCCGCCGGGACTCTACCTAGAGTCTCTACCCCTGCCTAACAGAGTGTTTGTGGTGGGGGAGGAAGGGAAAGGAGAATGTTAGCCACTTTGAGACTCCTTCGGGTAGTGATAAAGCGGGATATCAAATCCAAATTCCTTCTCCCCCTCCTCCTCCTCCTCTTCTTCTTCCATAAACACGGTTTTACCAGTGAGTCCGTAAGTGACTGTGGAGGCCAATTCTGGATCCACACATCCTTCCACAGGTTTCTGGGCGGGAGTTGATCACGGTGTGGATTTGCCAAGCGTGCCTTCCTCCTAGCATGTTTCCCCTTTGCATCTTGAGTTCAAGTGTCTTCAAAGCCCATGACACCTTTGGTAAAGGCTGTTCTCCAACTGGAGTGCTTGCTCCATTTGGAGAACAATAAAATACAACTCATAGTACAAAAAAATAAATAATAAAACATACAGCATATAGGTCAGCTCATCACAGTTGCTACAACAGGCAGAAAACAACCATTTAGTAGTCCACTAAGACACTTAGCTTTTTTTCAAGTCTTCTGAGCCTGAGGCATTTGGGGACCACTGTTGTTTTATATTGTTCTGTTAATACTGTGTATACAAATTCAGTACACTGATGAATACTTGGGAGCCCCTTTGTTGAAAGATAATAGCTCATGCTTGGTATCAGCCTGTTCCCCACCTCTAAAATAGGCATAATAATCTCACAGCTTTTTTGTGTGACCATAAGACAAGGAATGAAATAGATGCTGGCTTGCTTTGGCAGGGTGGTCAAAGATGTATCCCAGGCATCCCCAAACTTCAGCCTTCCAGATGTTTTGGACTACAATTCCCATCATCCCTGACCACTGGTCCTCTTAGCTAGGGATCATGGGAGTTGTAGGCCAAAACATCTGGAGGGCCACAGTTTGGGGATGCCTGATATATCCCATCCTCCTTGCAGCACCACTGCTCCAGCATTAAGGGAAATGCTTGTGTAAGAGAAAGAAGTGGAGTCTGTAGGAAGTCTGTCAAAACAGGCACATAATCCCATTGGCCAAGTAAAAATGTTCAGTAAGAATGCTCAGAGCCTGAGCTTCTGTTTATTTTTTAATGGCAAGTGAGGTAGAGTTCTGTGACTCAACTTTACTTGTTTAGCCTAAGATGCCCTAGGCTTGGCTTCCCTGAGGTAGTTCAGTGTACTCTCTGTTGTGCTAAAGAGCCAGAATATTTAATCGACATTAGCAGCAGCCGTATGTTCATTCAGCTATATATCTAACCGATGACACCACAGAGGTTGGCCATCTGGCCCAGGGTGTCTTCTTCAGTCCCAAAATATTGTAAGATGAAATTTTAAACTGTGATGTGCAAGTCTCTTCTTGTACAACAGATATGGCATGAGCATAAGATCAGGCAACCAATCTGCTGTATAGATGATGAGCAAAATAAATATAATTAATGTTAGCGGCATACTGCTACATAGTTAAAACTCCCTGAGGGAGCCACATTTTATGACGTGCAACTTCCTTTCCTTGAAACAACTTAAAGTGGTTGGTTTCTCTTCTTCTTTTTATTCAACAAGACACACATCAGCCTGAAATGTGTAATTCTGTCCCCGTTTTCCTTCCATCTGCCACTTTCAGAATACATAATTAATGGAAGGGTTTTTTAGTGTTAAAACCGTGGCAGCTTGATTATTCTTACTGTGAAACAGTAGATTTAAATTATATTACAGGATGTGATAAGACCTTGTCTTGATGATTTTATCTTCCATCTAAAAATAACAGTGCCATACTTGTGAAACGCAATGACATGGAGTTAGCTGATGTGAAGTGAGTTATTGCCTGGTCCTTTATATTTCTGGAGAGAAATGCACATCCGGTTGTATTAATAAATTGAATAATTTTTATCATTGAAACTGAGACGGAGTATATTTTCTCACATTGTTATGGTTTTATTACTGGCACCAGCATAATGCAGAGAAGTGATGAGGCCAGCCTTGTAGAATAAATTGACTATGATTAGTTGGTATGAAGTCCATTACTATGTTTCTGGGCTCCCTGTGGCAAATGCCCTTTGCTGTTTCGGGATGCTGTCACGGTCCGGTCGGCGGGCATCAGGACCAGAGGCAAGATGGTGGTGAAGAAGCAGGGTCGAGGAGCAAGGCAGAGGCAAAGGTCCACAGGGCACGAAGCAAGGCGAAGGCGAAGCAAGGGTCCAAGGAGCAAGGCAAGGGATCCAGGAACAAGAAGCAAGGCGAAGGTCCACGGGGCAAGAGCAAGGCGAAGGCGAAGCAAGGGTCCGAGGAGCTAGGAGCAAGGCGGAGGATCCAGGAACAAGAAGCAAGGCGCAGGTCCACGGGGCAAGAGCAAGGCGAAGGCGAAGCAAGGGTCCAAGGAGCTAGGAGCAAGGCGGACGATCCAGGAACAAGAAGCAAGGCGGCAGCAAGGCAAGGGTCCAAGGAGCAGGAGGCCAGATGCAACCAGGCAGGGATAGCGTTGCTGTGGCCAAGAGCTGGAGGGAAATGCTGGGCTTTTATCCCTCCCAGCTCCTGCCACCAGGTGCAGTGAGGTATCAAGTGGCCTCACCTGAGTGACCACTCCTTGCCTCTCCAGCACAAGCTGAGGTCTTCACCTGTGTGGCCACGCCTTGCTTCTCCAGCACAAGCTGAGGCAGGCCCCAGTCCTGCAAAGCACTACAGGCCCCAGAGCCTGACTCCTGCCCATACTCCTGACAGATGCCAGCCCTGAATCTGTATACAGCCAGATACGCTTTTTAATGTGGCCCAGATTTTATGGGATTGCGATCCATTAAAAAACCATGGGAGAGTGGAGAGCAATGCCCCCATGCCTTCATGAGGAGGTGGTGCCATTTTGTCTTTTTGCTTCAGGTGCAAATGAGACCCCTCTCCCCATTAATGTATTAATGTGACATAAAGAACCAGTGTTTGCATGTCATGTATATTGACTATACCATGAAACTGATTTTGACGCTTGCAAGTGTGTCCAAAAAAAAGTTACGCTGCTATTCTTTTATATTATTGAATTTTAATATTGTATTTTATTATTTTTTGTTTGTGAGCTGCCAGGATAACACTGTTGTTGGATGTCCTAAATCAGGCATGTCCAACAGGTAGATCGTGATCTACTGGTAGATCACTGGCTCTCCCCAAAGCAGCTCAGCAACTTTGGCTCCCCTAAAAAAGCTCTACATCTTTGCCCTGAAGCCCCCCAAACAGGACTTTCCTTCCTAAAAACGCTCAACTTTAACCCGAACCCTCCAAAACATGGATGGCTTTCCTTCCTAAAAAAAGCTCAACAGCTCAACAACCTCAACCTGAACCCCCCAAAAGGGGTAGATCACTGCCAGTTTTTAACTCTGTGAGTCTCTTGGAAGTTGGCCACCCCTGTCCTAAATAAATGCTAAAATAAAAATAAAATAAATGCTTTAAATAAAAACGAAGGATCAGGGTAGGGAACTGCCACATCTCCAGAAACTGCAGACAGAAATGGCTGCTTAATGTTGCTTCTTGGCAAAGCTGGTGCTGGGAGAAATTCTTGAGATGTATGCATGTCCAAAATCAGAAAAAGTAAATAATAATACTACTGCTAAAAACTAGTCTCTATTAGTGATTTTTCTTTAATAGGAAGAAGCATGTATGGTGATTATGATGATGATTTAGAGGGAGATGTTTTAAAAGCCTTGATAAAGGTTATGGGGGAGTAGCTAAGAAGGAAATCCCTGCCCAATATTCATCCAGTTGATATTCCTAGCATTGTATCCCCCCCCCCCCAATACTGGGCCCAGCCATTCCCTATTTATTTCAGAAGACTATTCCAGAAAAAAACAATGTGCAAACTGCAGTGCTGTGAAGATCCTAGTGCAAACACTATTGATTTCAGCAGAGTTTGCTCCATCACAACAATTCTAAAAACCAATCTGTGCAGCTGAAAATCCCGAACCTGCTACATCATTCGAAAACCTCTGTATTTAGTTCAATTGGTACTCTTCCATCCATCAAAGTGAAGAGACATGTTTGTTCACGGGAAGCAACAACTGAACGCTAATGGCTTGAGACATTAGAATTAAAGTGGCCGAAACACTTCAAAGAAAAGAGCAATCTTATCATAGCTGCCAGGTGATGGATGAGATGACATCAGAAGTCTCTTCATCTGTAGCAAGTATGGTGACCTATCCATCTTGCGAGTCTTGCTGCCCAGTACTGGTCACATTTTCTCCTTGGAGGCCTCTAATGAAGACACAAACAGAATTTGAACTAAGGCTATACTAGCATTCTTGACAGGGACAAAATCCAAGTTCTGTGAAGTTTTCTTCAAAAACCTTAAAGTATGTATTTCTCAAAAAGAGAAAAGATACTTGTTTGTTACAGAGAAGCACGTGGTCAGAATTTGATTACAGTACCTTCCTTGTTCTTTTTACCATTAAATAAAAATAAAAATAAGGGTGTAATCCAAGCTGAAGAACCATAAGAAATAATATAAGTATCACTCCAAATGATGGAAATGGAGGCATGTTGACAAGATGACACTTGTCACAAGTTGACAGAAAGCTCCATCATAGTAGTAGATGTCAAACCTGTGAGATTCTAGTTACAGGTAGGTAGCCGTGTTGGTCTGAGTCGAAGCAAAAAACTTTCTTTAGCACCTCAGCCCAGGACTAATTGCAGCCATCAGCAGCCATTAACACCCATCTACAGGTTTACCACTCCCATCAGCCCATCTCCCATTCCCACCCACCCCCACCACCCTCTGTATATATATAGGGTCTGACACTTCTGTTTCTAGTGTATCTGAAGAAGTGTGCATGCACACGAAAGCTCATACCAAAATATAAACTTAGTTGGTCTTTAAGGTGCTACTGAAGGAATTTTTTTTATTTTGCTGTGAGATTCTGTTGGTGTAGCAGGGGCAGTGTGTGGCGAGGGCAGGTGTCAATACTGGATATACCATAGTGAAAGCCTCTTTCTTTTCTCAACTTGCCCACCAAAATGGTGTGACCCTGTGCCATCCCTGAGGCTGGCAACGTTTATTTGGGATGGAAGAAGAAAAGGCCACTCCCATCTACTGCCCCAAACACAATGAAAAGGCAAGTCAATGGATGTATTGATTGATCAGCCAGTGGATCTATGAGAGAGAGAATGTAAACGTATAGTAAGATTTATCTGTTCAATTCCCAATACAATGTTAAAAATGGACACAAAGAGTTTAATTATTAACTAAAGCTAGAAGAACTTTGAAAACTCTTAACTGCCCAGTGAGACTGCAGAACAGAAGTATGTCTAGTGTAGGGTTTGTCCATACATTAGACTGCTAACATTATCATAAATTCTTCTTTTCTTAAAACTGATTTTTAAATATTTTTTAAATATTTCAATGATGATGATGATGATGATACACCACTTATATGCCAAAATCACTTCTACTATATTTTAGGACTAAATGTCTCTTTTTCAGTGATGGTGAACTTTATTAACGATGGCCTCAAATTCTACTATGAATCTCAAGCTGGCCTACTGAAAAATGTTGCATGAATGCTGAATGTTTTGTTATTCCATGGACTGAATCATCATCTAAATGTGAATGGCTTATTGTAAGTTTCTTTAGTGCAGCAGTTAGTTGAATAATATACTCAATAAATATTTTAAGTCATCTATATATATATGGGTTAAACCACAGAGCCTAGGGCTTGTCGATCAGAAAGTCGGTGGATCGAATCCCCATGACGGGGTGAGCTCCCGTTGCTCAGTCCCAGCTCCTGCCCAACCTAGCAGTTTGAAAGCACGTCAAAGTGCAATTAGATAAATAGGTACCGCTCCGGCGGGAAGCTAAACGGCGTTTCCATGTGCTGCTCTGGTTCGCCAGAAGCAGCTTTGTCATGCTGGCCACATGACCTGGAAGCTGTACGCCGGCTCCCTTGGCCAATAAGGCGAGATGAGCGCCGCAACCCCCAAGTCAGTCACGACTGGACCTAATGGTCAGGGGTCCCTTTACATATATATATAAACACACACACACACACTGACTCTCAAACTTCAGGATTGTTGAAATATATACAACAACAAAAATAATCAGTCTGTGTCATGCCACTCAAGTTGGCTCTCATATACCCAAGATTTTGAAGCAATCTGAACTAAAGTCACTTCTAGGGCCCTTCCAGGATTAGGGGCCCTGAAGCTTAAACTTCATTAGTTCCATTGTAGATCTGCCCCAATTCCATGCAGAGTGCAGACCATTAGTGAAATGTTTGATAGAATGAAAGAATGGACACTCGCAAACATCCCTCAGCAAGGTGGCATTGAACATAGGACTATGGAGAACACTCTATTAGTAGAAGTATTTCTGCTTGCCCAATGAACCAGTCTCGTCTCCCCTCCCCTCCCGTCTTGTGCTGCTCTGGGTGTTTCCCTGACCCTCCAGATCAGATTTGGGCAGGGTGCAGCAGGGCACAGGATGGGGGAAGGAATCACTTTGCCAGCTTTCACAGATGCAGTAATTTAGTTGAATATGGCCCTAAGGTAGGTGCAATAAAAAGCTGCACGCCACATATGAGCATATCACTGAAATTTCACTCTCCCCTTTAATAACTTTTGAGAAATTGTCAGCCCAGCACTGGTTCAGATCTTATAATATGTATTGTATTCATGGGAGATTTTGTAATAAAGTAGAGATTTAGCTACGAGATTTCTTTTTATTTTCTCGTGTTTTTCTAGGAATAAAGGATGCTGGATTAGAAAAGCCTTTGGTGTGATCTGTGGGGACTCTTCTCAGGCTTTGTGGAGAGCAACAGCGTTGCTGCTTTGTTCCAGGTGTCTTTCAAACCTGGAAACATATGGCAGTTCCTGTGACTCCAACTTCAATAGGAGAGGTGCTGAGGAGGCGACAGAGCTCCACTCCGCTGTGCTCTCTTTTAGTTCACTGCTGCCAATAATTTCTACCAAGAAATGGGAAATTGGCCCAGCATCTTAGGTCAATGATGGGCCCTCTGCAAGGCTCTAGGCCTCAGTGGATGCCCTACCATGCCAGCTCTTGATGTCTGCCCTACCTGTCTCCAACACCATATGGCAGAACACTTGCCACATGTCGAGAGATGGCTGCAAAGGGGTAGGAAGACATCTGATGGCATGGCTATACTCCTTCCTTGAACCCTTTTGGGCTTGGTGGTTCTTGTGAGGCTGGCACAATCCTGCGTTGGCTTCAGATAACAGCACATTTTGCCTGACAGATAAGGCAGATGCCAGTTGTCACTGTTATGTTTGGCAAGAACAGGATTCTACAGCAGCACAAACCCCGTGGGATCAGGCACTGCTTATGCACATGTTAATAATATGGAGAAATAGTTGCAATAGTTTTGTGCCTAGCGAGGATAGTTCATCTACTGGATGGTTGGACTGTCAATCATGGAAGACCTTTGGATGTTGTTACTGAAACAACCTTATTGATTCCATATGCAACATATCCTCTACTTAAGGGAATCCTTGGCAAGACCTCAAGAATTTGGGTGTGCTGCTTATCACTGTGAATGTACTTTGGCAGAAACTTGCACAATACTTGGCTACAACATTTACAAGCTAATGCTATAAATATCATACAGGCTTGAGCATTAAAATCTAACTTATGTTACTTTTGAAAATGTTGCCAGTCTGAATGCTTTTGTTAAATCCCAGCTAAAATTGTGGTGGGAATATATGTCTTTAGAAATCACCTGCAGTTTAAACCAACATTTTGCCGCAATTAAAATAAGCCATCCCTTTGTCTCCATTGCAAGTGACTTAAAGCACCCATAAAAGAATTCCTGGAATGAAATAAAAGCCACTTCATTAAATGCATGTGGTTGTTTTGCTGTTGAAAAGGATATCGTATACAAAACAACAGCATTATCAAGCAGTTTGCCTTATCAATCTTTTATTGCTAGGTTTCAGGTACAGTAAGGGATTCTGCTACCTGTCACTGATCCTAAAAGCACTTTGTGGGAAGTGCTGTGTCAACTTTGGTTTGACTCTTCTCCTGGAAATGTTGTATGGCTTACAGCGCAACTCTCTCACACTATACTCTCACTCCATTTGGCATGCAAGCAGATGTCGTCTCAAGCAGCAATTATTTAGTTGAGCCATTTCCCTCTTTTTCATTTGCAGAAGAGCTGCTCCCTCTGCTGAATTTTCTGTGGACAGAACACGTCATCTGATGTCTTTCCTTACCATGCTAGGCCCCAGTCCTGACTGGAATGTAGGGCTTTCGGCTGAAGATCTCTGCACCAAAGACTGTGGATGGGTCCAGAGAGTCATTCAAGATCTGATACCATGGGATGCTGGCACTGACAGTGGTGTTACCTATGAGGTATCATAAATATTGATGTTACTCACTTAGAACATGCACTGTTTAATAGAATATAAACATGCAGGGGCTTGTGAGAGATGTCTGCTCTAAAGGACATGGTACAAATATCTAAGATAAATAAATGTAATGTGCACATTTGCTGTTTCTGGTCAAGTGTTGCAGCACCAGTTAGAAACATGGAAAGGTGGAGTGGCAGCTTCTTCTTTTTTCTAAAGAAAGGGGGCCTCTAGAAAAGATTAAGGCACGTTGTTAGTCAATATGTGTTGCCTTGTCAACCACCTGTCAAAAGTGCTGGATATCCTTGTGGGAGTCTAATCAAGAAAGTATCTTGCTGTGGGCAACACCGATGAGCCTTGATACTAGAATTTCACCTCCAACATTTCTCAGATGAAAATAGGGAGTCCCATTCCATAATAAAAAATTTACAATTTATACCCCACACATCTTACTGGGTTGCCCGTGCCACTTTGGGCAGCTTCCAACATATATAAAAATGTAATTAAACATTTAAAAGCTTCCCTATACAGCATTGCCTTCAGATGGCTCGGGGGTCGAATAACTCCATATCCTCCAACATTTCTCCAATGAAAATAGGGACATCCTAAGGAAAAGTGGGACATTCCGGGATCAAATTGGAAACTGGGATGGCTTCTCTAAATCAGGGTTAACCCTAGAAAGTAGGAACACCTGGAGGGTCTGATACTGTGGTTTCTGTTCAGGAGTAGCATCCAAGAAATAGCAAGGGAAGGAAAAATTATTTATTATCACTTGTGTAATTTCTGGAGGGCTCCCTTCTGTTTGTTTTGCATATCCTACTGAAGGCCTTGCCCACTGTGGTTTGAACATCCACACCACTTGGCTGCTGATTAATAACATCTACTCTTACTATTTCTGTTTTCCACATGCAGAAATAAGTTTTGCATGGAAATTAATTGTTTCTAATATGGATTCCTAGACCAGAAATTCAAATAGTTGTATAACTCATGGTATTGTTCCTGTGAAGTTCTGCCATTTCTGAAATGTTTGTTTATTACACTTTAGTCTGTCCTTCCTCCACGCAGCTCAGGGTGACCTCTGTGGTCTTCCTGTTAACATCATAGCAGCCCTGAGAAGTAGGGTCAGTCCAGCTCAGATAGATCAATCCAAGGCTGTTTTGTTCCTATGCATTAATTTTGGCAGTCATGGTTTCCCCACAGAATCCCCTTTCCCAGTGATTGCTTGCATCAGCTTCCATGGGTTCTCCATCTCTCAAGGGCCTATCAGGAACCCGAAGGCACTTTGTGTCCTCACACACCAGGCTTTTTCCGGATTGACCTAACCACCACTTGTACACTGCCGCTAGGAAACAGTAATGATAGTACACAGCTGCTGGTTGCATCCCCTCCAGTGCTGGCTGTGAATGTGCCAGAGTATTTGAGTGTGGGAAAATTTAAATGCAGGACTTTAGCATAACATAAGGCAAAGAGTATCCCCTGAGTAGTGCAGGTATAATAGCTTCTGTGTAAGTAAAGAATCAATACATTGTAATTAAACATTGGGCAAGCTCTTGTGGAGAGTGGGAGAAAGTTGGATCTCAAATCAAAACCCCTTTATGTAATTTTATGTGAAGAGTTTCTTATTCATTTGATCAGCCTTGAGAGAATAAACACTCTATGTCCTTATCGCTAGAGGAAAAGAGTCCTCCTTAATCTGCTTCTTTAGGGGGGAAATGGACAATATGCTTGGTCCATTGGATGCTTGGATGCTTCCTGGCATGTTTATTAAATATCATTTTTCTTATCCAAAATGGGTACATGCTGACTCTCTGCTGTGCATACAGAAGAGTGGAAGCAGGGCATCTCATTCTTTACAATGTAGGGGGAATCTTCCATGTATAAAAATGCCACAAAAATTGTCAAAACAAAATAAAAAAAATCCTTCCAGTAGCACCTTAGAGACCAACTAAGTTTGTCATAGGCATGAGCTTTCGTGTGCATGCACACTTCTTCAGTGTGCATGCACACGAAAGCTCATACCTATGACAAACTTAGTTGGTCTCTAAGGTGCTACTGGAAGGATTTTTTTATTCTGTTTTGACTGCATCGGACCAACACGGCTACCTACCTGTAACAAAAAATGTCGTACATATATATTAATCCTCAAAAAAATATTCTGTTTCCTATAACTTTTACAGCTATAAAAATTAGAAACCAATGGTCTTTTTATAATTTTAACACAAAGAATATGTTCAAAGAGCAGTAAGGGATTCTAATATTCCATTGATGGAAGCAAGCGATTTTGAATGCAGTCTGTTGAGTATGCACTGAGAATAATTTGTTCCAATTTATATACATCCTTGGTGAGATAACTAGTGCCATGTGCTGTTTTCTACCCAAGGCATCTCCAGAACGGTGTAGACTTTATTTCCATGACTCACCACAGGAACTCTGCTATCTTACTGTTCTGTCATTGTATTGCTCTGTGTGGTCTTATCAAACTTCCTGCCTACTATCATTTTGTGCTGTTTAGTGGAATTATTGTTTTTCAAGCATGGTATTGCCTTCCCACTGAATGTTGTTGTTCAAGATTCCCTCCCCCCCCCCTTCCCTGCATGTTTTTCTCATTTTATGGTTTACTGTCCTGCCTCCTTTCCGAGTCCATTTCCTACCACAGGTCAACAACTCCCAGTTTACTACCCCCTGAATTACAATAGGCATTGTTTACTTTCTTTCATGGTCATTAATGAAGATGTCAGCAGAAAACAGAACCAGCACACGTGTGAACTAGATTAACAGTTTGTCCTTACCCTTTAAAACAAGCTCTTGGGTCGAAAATAATGAGAACGAACCAATCTGGAAATTCTTCAAAAAACAAAGAAATACAGTCGTACCTTGGTTCTCGAACGGAATCCGTTCCAGAAGTCTGTTCGACTTCCGAAAACATTCAAAAACCAAGGTGTGGCTTCCGATTGGCTGCAGGAGCTTCCTGCAGTCAATCGGAAGCCGTGGAAGCAGCGTCGGACGTTCAGCTTCCCAAAAGCGTTTGCAAACTGGAACACTCACTTCCGGGTCGCGGCATTTGGGAGCCAAAACATTCGAGTCACAAGGCGTTAGAGAACCAAGGTACGACTGTAGATGCATTTCCCTATCTTAACATATCCTACTGTATCATATACTAAACAATTACATTGATGCTGAAAGCCTATTGCTCTCTAACTATAATTGACTTGTTTGTATTGACTTTTGACACTGAAACAAAGTTATCATTACACAAATCCTTGAGTTGGGTTTGCTGGCTGAGTCCTATGGATTGGTTGTGCTTGCAGCAGGGGACCGCATCCAGAGAGATACATCTGTATTTGTTATAATTCTACTTAACCAATCTCTGTTAGTTCTGATTGATGAGCATTTGCCAGGGTGGGGTGGCAGAAGTGTCAATCAGATTGAATTTGCCTTAAAGAGGTATGTGTGTCGGGGGAAGGGGGGAAGCAACCCTATTTTGTTTTATTTTTAATAAAGTAGAATGCTTCCAGTAATCAATTTGGGCTTCATATAGGATATAAATTTAAGAAATAAGAAGTTGATACAGAACCCATTCTATTTTTAACAGACCATGGTGGCTGAAGGCTGTTTTTCTGCTTCAGACTTTTAAACACCCCACATTCACTTGCAATCGTGTGAGACTCTCCTTATTAGGAATCGAATAATCTGACCATTTCTATCTGTTTTTAATTTTTCCGATCTTAAATTTGTGCAACAATTTCCTAAGAAGAAACCTATGAAAATTCTTCAACATTTTTGTGTGATTTTCCCCTATTTAACACATTTTTCTATGCAGTTTTCACTAATGAGCACATTTTTGCAAGTGATTTCTCCCAATATAGTGCATTTGTGTGTGTTACTTTCACTATTCATTTTTATGCACTTTTGCCCCTAATATATGCATTCCTGTGACATTGTTTGGTAGAAGAACGGCACCACAAAATTCAGAAAAGGGTGGATTTTGAAGGAGGGCTGTGTTTCCATTCTCATATTGTTATGGAAATTCAGGGTGCTCTGCCCCACCCAACCCCATCCCACAACCCTAATATGGAAAGTGGGAATTAAATGGGAACTGAATCAAATTTCTTCCCCTTCCCTACTTCAAATGCAGACTTCAAGTCTGGCATCACTTTCCGGAATGCCCATGTATGTGGCCACATGACACAATGGGCATTCTAGGAAGTGCTATCAGGATGGAAGCCTTTGCAAAAAGAGTTCTGCACCAAGTATAAGCAATGGTCTTTGAGGTATTAACTAATAAGTTAAGAGCAATCACCCTGCCCCACAAAATTTCACAAAAATTATCCCATTCTCCATGAAAGAGGCCAGGGTTAGGATACCTCTTCTGTAAGGAGCAAAGGGTTTCATGAGAATAATTGTGCAGTTCAGCACAGTTTTAGTCTAGAGCTGGTTATTGCCTATATAGTGCTAAAATACAGTACTGATACTCTTCCGTTGTTCTTTTTGATTCCACCATGTAAATCAGTCCACTTGCTTATCGTTCCAGTTTCTTAAAATAAAATCCAGCTGCATATTGCTTGTCTTCCAACAATTCTGTGCAATGGGGTGGTTTTTTAAAAACAACAACAACAACAACTGACTGCTGAACTAATAAAAACAGTAAAAATTATCTGTCATAGAAATAAAAAGCCCGGTGCAGGTTCCTAGTGGATGAGTCTGAGCTGATCGTGGCAGCAAAGCCTTTAGCCAGATATTTCTCATAGTTTCCTAGACAAAGCAAAGGGTCCTTTTTCTTAATGTGCTTCTCCTGCCACCTGCCTGTATGCTACGGTCATGCTGCAAAAGAGGCTTTTAAGTAAGCTTGCAATGCCAAACGTCTGGTGTTATAAAATGAGCAGAAGCTAACTGATGAAAGCCAATTTATAGTATATATTCAGGTGGGTCTTCCCCCCCCCCATTGTGCTTCAAAGTTGTGGTTGTTGTTTTGTTTTTTTAATGGCTATGGTTTTAAAGCAGGGGTGGGAAATTATGGCCCACAGGCCTTATGAGGCACACACATACAGCCATTAACATACATACTCCACAACAGTTGGAGTTGTGTTAATTTAGGATGGTGTATTTAAAACTTTTAGCACATCCATACGAAGTTTTCATTGCTGACTTTTCCAGGAGCCACAAAGGAAGGGCAAAAGTCTCAAGAGGGATAGGTGGGAGAACTGAAATTGGGATGGCAAATGAAAGCTCTTGCCATTCTGTTTGAACTTTGCCTTTTATGTCAAACTGGAAGGTAGAACAAGCAAGCAAGATTTTATTTTTATTTTTTAAGTACAGTGCAAGAACTTGCTTTAGTCTGCAGATCAGTCAACCTGAAGTCATTGTGTAAATTGGAAATGATTTATGAGTACTGGCAGACAGAGTTCATGGACACTCGCTAGGAGTCAACACAACGTTTTATGCGATATTCAATTTTTATATTAAATATTTACCTTCCTGAATATGTATGAGAGCAGTTAATGAGAAATGTGCAAGTGTAGACAAAGTTAGGGTTTGAATAGACTGCCCTGTTTATTTTCTGGCTATATTGATTTTTATTTTTAGTAAGGTGCTAGGGTCGCACAACCTTTCATGCAGTTGATGTCTTGAAATAGTTGAGTGCAGCAATATTTGTTAGGGAATACGGACATCTAATATGTATTTATGCTCAAATTTTGAAGTGTGTTTTGATTTTTACAGAAATGTGGAAAAGGAAGATGGGGTGGGTTTGTAGAAGTCAACCATGTTTTCTAATTGAATTTGTAGGTTCTATAAGACAATTCTTATTACAATTCTGGTGGTTTTTCCTGTTTTAATTTTTTTGTTCTTGTATTGCTGCTGTCAAATTAGTTCATATTGTAATTTGATTTGATTCCATATTTTTAGAGAGTATTTGCTGTGAGTTACTCTTACTTTAGGGCTGAAAACACAAAATATATAAATAAATGTGCTCCCAGTTTGTCTTCATTTTAGCTTTAGGCTGTTGTTTTTAATTTACTAATTGTCTTTTTTACAGTCTTCAAGAGACAATGTACAAGAAAATCTGCCAGGAAACCCAGGTTTTTAAGAAACAGCAGGTGCATTTTTTAAAAAAAGAAACCTAAAACCATAAAAAATAGACAGCCCTGGCAAATATATACTCATGATAAAGAGTTCAGAATCTGAGGTCAGTTGTAATGGAAGTAGTGTAGAACTGAAAACTTTTCAGAGTACTTCTTGATTCTAGTGCTATGATATTTTGTGCTGAGTGTCCACTATTCACTGTGACATTTTTATGACGAGTTTCTTCTATATCTATATCTTTCTGCTGCAGTCACCCAACAAACCAACAGTACCTCAAGAGAAGATAAGGCCTCTCACCAGCCTCGACCACCCCCAGAGTCCCTTTTATGACCCAGAAGGAGGATCCATTAAGTCAGTAGCCAGAGTTGTTATTGAGAGGATTGCACGGAAGGTACCAGAATGGCATTCCTAACAGCAATACAAATTGAATGGGTGGGTGGGTGGGGGGTAAATCTAATAATAAAGCTGGAACATAGAACTACAGTGGTACCTCAGGTTAAGTACTTAATTGGTGCCGGAAGATTAATCCATTCCAGACGATGAAAAACACTCCCTAAAACAGCAATTTAACACGAATTTTACTGTCTAATGAGACCATTGATCCATAAAATGAAGGCAATAATCAATGTACAGTGGTACCTCAGGTTAAGTACTTAATTGGTTCTGGAAGTCCATACTTAACCTGAAGCGAACTTTCCCATTGAAAGTAATGGAAAGTGGATTAATCCGTTCCACACGGTCCGCGGAGTACTTAACTTGAAAGTACTCAACCTGAAGCACACTTAACCCGAGGTATGGCTGTAATTTGTTCATTACTAGATTTTTCAGCTGACGCATAAGATGCATCAAAGAGAAGCTATTAATTGATCTTTCTGTCTATGTTGGGTCAGTGGAGACATGAGGGTCCCAATCTCTAAATCATGGTCAAGTGACTGAGAGGGAGCCACGAGTTCATCCAGTGCCTCTCCAGAGTGCCCAGCTGAGCAAATTCACTACCTTTCACTTTAATCACAGTTAAGGGATGCATTGGCCCCAATCAGTTTGCTTGAGAGGATGACCACTTCTTGCCAATACATAAGAGTACTAATGGAAGCCCTCCTAGAGGCTCGTTTTTCAAGGACCCACCAAAGGTTAGCAGCACTGGGTATAAGAAAACCAGAGAATTGGATTACTCTTTATTATCTATGCAGATGATTTCAGGGTGCGCATAACTGCTTACGACTGTGATCTGTAGTCAACTAACTCATTGAGCTAGCAGAAGCCAGCACAGGGATTCCTGCAAACACAAAATGACACCCCCTGCACCCTCTCCAAATCTGCCCCAGAGCGTTTGGAGAACCCTCATAACAGCATAGGGAGAGGAGAGGGGAGATCATTCCATCAGGCAAACAGAAAGGCAAGTACAATCCCATAATTCCCCACATGCACTCCCAAGAACATCTACCATTATGACTAATGAGATCATCACGTTGGACATTTTCCCACCTTGCCAGCATTTTAAACCACACTTGCTTTTTACAAAATTCTCGTTTGCATCTTAGCTTGCCATTTCTGACTCCTATTTGAAAACTTCTCCAGAGAGAAGTTTCAGCAGCTCTCATTCTTCAGAAGAGAGGCCTAGGTACCCTAGAGGCTTTAGCTTCCTGGGCTATTTCACAAGACTTAAATTTTAAAAAGGACCTCATGACTTCACTAGGCCTTCACTAGGTTACTCCAGGAAAACAGATCTTGTTTGTGCATATTCAGGCAGCTGGTTTTCCATTCCAGCGCCTGCAACTGCATGGTTTCCTCTGCCAATTTAAACACTTGAAAATGTTTCTTTGCAGGGAGAGCAGTGCAATATTGTCCCCGATAACGTTGATGACATTGTTGCAGATCTTGCCGCAGAAGCTCCGGAAGATGAAGGTACTTTTTAATTACGTTCTACTTGCACAAGTTTGTGTTTTGCTTCATCCTCCAGTGCTGCTACTCTATATTTCACGCCTACTGCATTATTATTAGGACAGTATTAAAAACAGGAAGGGGGAAAAACAATTTGCTTACCCATTTGTGGTTGGAGCCAGCATCATTACTTAATAAACACCCACAGTGATGGTGTCAGCAGGCAGAATTTTTTGGAATTGAAAGCAGCACTATACTAATTTAGAAGAAGCCTAATCCCACTGACTTTATTATCCTGCGCTGGGTTGGTCTTTGTCAGGCTCTACTATTTTCCTCATCTAACTGCTCTTCTTTATTAATGATTGTGTTTGTCTATGAGGACAGGCTGCCCTTGTAAGCCTATAATATGTGTAGAATTCAAATGAGAGCAGGAATGATTCAGCCATATGCACTAGTATCTTAAATCGAGTATCGTAGAGATTATGGAGTTTGTTTTCAAAAGTAAAAAAAAAGGGTGTTATCTCTTAAATTCAAAAGTTAATTGCCTCATTGTCATTTGTGCCTTTTTTCTACTTTTGTCTAGCATGCAGGCAATTTCTGCGGGTTCTTGTCCTTTGAAAACTCATTAGAATTGCACATTTACAAGCCTATATTTCAGAATTGCTTGTAGAGCAGGTTGCCTCTTTTATAAAAATAAATAGATAAATATCTGAAGGACTTTGGCCATCGTCTGGCTGTGTGACTTCTCAGTACTGCCCTTTTTATCTGGTCCAGAAGCTTCAACTAGTGCAAACTGCACTGACCAGACTGCTTAGAGGAGCAGGTTGCTGGCAACCTGTTACTCCAGTGCTGAGAGAATTGCACTCGTTGCCAATTTGATACTAGGCCAGGTAGGATGCGGGTGGCGCTGTGCTCTAAACCAGGCACGTCCAACAGGTAGATCATGATCTACCGGTAGATCACTGGACACCTGTGGTAGATCACTGGCTCCCCCCAAAGAAGCTCAACAAGTCTGACTCCCCTAAAAGAAGCTCAACACTTTTGCCCTGCACCCCTCAAAAATGGGCGTTCCTCCTTCCTAAAAAAGTTCAACAATTTGAACTTGAACTACCCCAAAAAGGGGGTTGATCATTGCCAGTTTTTAACTCTATGAGTAGATCACAGTCTCTTGGGAGTTTGCCATCCCTGCTCTAAACCACCCAGCCTCTTGGGCTTGCTGATTAGAAGGTCGGCATTTTGAATCCCCATGGTGGGGTGAGCTCCTGTTGCTCTGTCCCAGCTCCTGCCAACCTAGCAGTTCGAAAGCATGCGAGTGCAAGTAGATAAATAGGTACCACTGCGGCGGGAAGGTGAACAGCGTTTCCATGCACTCTGACTTCCATCAAGGTGTTCCGTTGCACCAGAAGCGGTTTAGTCATGCTGGCCCCATGACCTGGAAAGCTGTCTTCGGACAAACGCTAGCTCCCTTGGCCTGAAAGCGAGATGAGTGCCATAACCCCATAGTTGCCTTTGACTGGACTTAACAGTCCAGGAGTTCTTTACCTTTACTAGGCGAGGTTCCAGGTTTTAGTGTTAATCCACGAAGCCCTAAACAACTTGAACCCAAAACGTTTTAAGGACCATCTGACCCCTACCTTGATCACTGAGATCTTCTGCTGGGGCACTTCTGGTGGTTCCTCACACACTACTGAAGTTCAGTTGGCCTTTCCTATGGGATTGAGCTTGTAGTGTGACAGCCCCTGTGCTGCAAAACTCCTTGCCATATAGAAGGTCCAGCAGGAATCATCTCAACCGTTTTTCAGACAGCATCTGGAAACTGTCTTGTAAAGACTAGCCTTGGGAATCTGATTTTCTTTTTCAATCAACTGATGTTCCTAATGATATTTTCACTGGTGCTTTTACTGAATTTATTATACAGTAGTACCTCGGGTTACAGATGCTTCAGGTTACAGACTCCACTAACCTAGAAATAGTAACTTGAGTTAAGAACTTTGCTTCAGGATGAGAACAGAAATTGTCCAGCGGCAGCAGGAGGCCCCATTAGCTAAAGTGGTACCTCAGGTTAAGAACAGTTTCAGGTTAAGAACGGACCTCCAGAACGAATTAAGTTCTGAACCTGAGGTACCACTGTAATCTTGCATACTGCCTTGTTATACTTTTGTGAAAGTGTGGATTATAAACACTTCAATCAATCAATAAATGAAATGAAATTCTGGCCCTCCCATCTTCTTTAGCACCATGCTTCAACTGCTGGCTTGTCCTCTACTGTTTGGAATATGGAGCAGCATAACAGGAAATAGCTGCTGAAAGGCAGACTAAACAGGAAGGTTTTTCATTCAATTCTACTGGAAGATGTTCCGGCTCATCCATTACTGTGGAATAGCCACTTAATATGCCTCTGTAGGCAGCCTTTTAGATGTCTTCAAAGCTGTGAACTGACACGCAGAACAAGTGAGCAACATGCCACACCAGGCAACTCAAAAACTGGTAGAAAAGAGCATGGCTGTCCTTCCATATGGAAAGATGCTTTGTAGTGATGCACCTCATGTTCTTCCTGCAGAAAGTACCAGTTTCAATCCCTGGCATACCCAGTGAAATAATATCATACTAGGAGGCATGTAGAAGAGTTTTGTTTTTGTTTTTAAGACCCCTTGACCTAGTTGAGTGGGATAGTTTGATTGGCTGGCAATGTGGTGCTGAAAACGTGTGTGTGTTTGCATGCAAAATAATTTGAGCGGCTAGTCCAAGATGCTCTGTGAGCACCTGTGTATATAGCTGAGAATGCCAGATAGCCTATGGCGAGAAGTGTTCGTAAATGAGCGAGATGTGAGAAGATGAAGAAAACAGAAGGCACAATAGATAAATGGGGGTATCTGTGAAATTCACCCCCTAGGCTTGTTTGTCCTTTGGAAAGTCATTTGTGATGGTGGTGGCTGTCTTAATATCCTGCGGCAGTGAGTTCCATAGGGTAATTATTATGCACCATGTGAATAACTGTTCCTTTTTGTTTTGTTTTTTTTTTAGACGACACTCCAGAAACCTGCATCTATTCCAACTGGTCCCCATGGTCAGCCTGTAGCTCTTCCACGTGTGAAAAGGGCAAGCGGATGAGGCAGAGGATGCTCAAAGCTCAACTTGACCTCAGTGTGCCTTGCCCAGAAACGCAGGACTTTCAGCCATGCATGGGCCCAGGCTGCAGTGATGAAGGTAGGAAAGAGAAGAGGGGGGGGGTTGAGATAAAGGAATACTTCTCTTCCCACCCACCCCACATCCAGGTGAGACTTAGAAAATAAATGGCTATTGTATTCTATATTTTAGATGGCTCCACGTGTATGATGTCCGAGTGGATAACGTGGTCCCCCTGCAGCGTCTCTTGTGGCATGGGAATGCGGTCGAGAGAAAGATATGTGAAGCAGTTCCCCGACGATGGCTCTATATGCAAAGTACCCACAGAAGAGACAGAGAAGTGCATTGTGAATGAGGAGTGCTGTAAGTATTTGATTTAGCCTACCTCGCTGAATCAGCATAAGAGCTGCCTGTGATCCCTCTATTGAACGAGTGCCAGCAGACTGATCTTCTTTCTGCCTATTATTATCAATAGCTCCTAGTACCTGTCTGGTGACGGAATGGGGGGAATGGGACGAATGCAGTGCCAGCTGTGGGATGGGAATGAAGAAACGGCACCGGATGATCAAGATGACGCCAGCAGATGGATCCATGTGCAAGGCAGAAACCACAGAAGCCGAGAAATGCATGATGCCAGAATGCCGTAAGTCTCCGAGATTCACCCAATCCCTGTGTGGGAAAGTGGCATGTCTCCCCCTCCCCCCACCTTGAGATGTGGCTCAATCACAGCTTCTTATACTCAGAAAGAAGCAAATTTGCAGGTGGAAGAAATAATGCACCCTCATTGGGCAGGCAACTGAGCTGATGCTTCTCGTGTAGCCATGTTGCATAGGGCATGTGGCCTAAAGTTAGGGAGGGATGAACTGGCCTGTTTTGGGTACATGCCCCTTTCACATATTTTTACCCATAATTATATTCCATTTTCACATTGATCTTCAACATTAAAAAATCATCTCAAACTACATATTAAAAATTATGAAAACAGTTCTCTTAAAACGTATGTATTTAAATCATGGCACAAACCCTGCCTTCAAATTATGTATTAAATGCATACTATGTCACAATATTCAGAGAGGTTCAAACTCAGCAGATGGCTAACATCTGCCCTACATGTTAGTTCAGATCCTTTTGCATAAGGATTTGCAAAGACTTCAGCATCCCAAGCTCCCTTGGCATTGGGGATGTGCTTTCTCTTTTCTCTAAGGTCTAAACTACTTTAAATAGCTATTGCAACAGCCTACAAAATTCCTTTTGTCTTTTGATGATTAATCCCATTTGTTTGGCAGCTTTAAAGCTTCAAATGCAAAACCTGCCATTATTGACTTCTCTCTTTTCTTGGCTGCACAAAAGAGCACTTGTTTCGGTTGGAAAGTTATGTGATTCCTTTCAGCAAAGCCACCTTTAATAGCATTAGCAGGAAGGTTGCATATGATTTTAGAATGCACTTAAGTAAAATATACTACTTTAACTCAGATTTGAAGTCAAGTCTGTAACATGGCATATGCTGGATGTTCTTAATCTAGGCATTCTTTTTCTATATCACTGTCTTCAGATAATTTCCTTGGTCAGGAAGATCATGGGCTGTGGTTTGATTGCTTCAGCTGGAGCCAGCAACCCCAGGGTGTTTGACCCATAGTGCCACCTGTTGAACCTGAAATGGTGTAACCAACTCCACTACCCCATTCTGCTGCATTTTTATACCTGCCCTCTAATCCTAGACTAGGGCTGGGCAGGCAGAAGGGTCAAAGACCTTTATAATGAAGAAGTCAGGCCCAGGGCAACAGGGCTGAAATATGGAGGGATCCAGAGAAATGAGGGCAAGGGGAACTTGCCAGAAGGATGAGACTGATATGCAAAAATAACCCCCAGAATCCCCCGAAACAGATAAGGAATAGGCTGAACAGATGAGGAGGTTCATATGAGCAGGATCTGCAGGGGTAAGGTGCTAATTTGAAATAGCCTTCCAGATCTTTATTTTGGAAAACTATTTGCCTCTGATTTCTTCCCCAGCCAAAATTATTCACTTTGCAGAATAAATTTCCATCTCAGTTATGTTCATCTGACACCGGTATGAAAAAAAAACCATCAGCTATACATATATAGGACTACTCCTGCCTGTTTTATAGGTCTTGGCTATATAGGACCATAAATCAGTTCACTGTAGTTCACAAGATACAAAATCACATTTCTCCATATATGGACCATTTCATACAACATTGGCCTGAAGACTCAAGTCGAAAGGAGAGCTCCACTCAGAATAAGCATGCATTAAACATATGCTGCAGAATATAGGCTTCAGATTCTTAAGTATGTACAGGCACATGCTAATATGTAATGTACAAAATGGCTCCGAGGATAACATTAATTAGTACCTCTCAAGCCTCTCCTGTCACTGTGATTTATTTACTCAGTCCAGTGAACCTTTGCATGTTATGGAATCACCCATAAATCAGTCTAGTGTGAGGTCTCAATGGATTGACTTCAAGTCTTGTAAAAGAATAAACAGCACCATCTCCAGCTACCGGTAGCCATCTCCAGGCTATAAAAATCATCAGGGAGTGCAAGCAGCTGTGTTCCACCCCCATCATGCCAGTTACCCTTGTTTATTGTTTTTACACATCATGAAACCAGCCCCGGGAAACTGTAGTGATGTGAACTGATGCTGACCTGACTTTACGAGGTGTGAAAATATCCATTGTCTCAGGCTCCATTCCCTGCCTAGCCAATGTCAGTTTAACTCTGGACTTTGTTCTCCCCAGTTCACTCCCTTGACTGAATTATTCCTGGATTTCCCTCACCCCGTTCTCTTGGTACATTTTCTCATTGGGACATGTAACAATTTCCTTCAAGAAGGCCTAACAAATACCACATTCTAGCATGGGTGAATGAATTCATTTGACCCGACTTTAGAAAAATAATCATTTCAGGTTTCATGAAATACATTCAAAATCACAACAAAGAGCCATAGATGCATCTTCATTGATACAACAGTATTAGCATCTGGGGGCAGCAAACTATCCAAAATGATTTTTTTTAAAGCTTTGGGTGGGGGACACTAATCTTGGGGCCCCTAAATCAATGTATAAGTATCTACAAAGGTATCTTGCTTCATCTCCTCCTTACTGAAGCTGCATTGTAGAGTAAACATACCATGCTGCGCCAGTTTGCACACCATAGTCATTCAACCATTGGATGGAAATGTGTCCAGAGTTTTCCAGTGCTGTATGACCTCTAACCTCTTTGGTGGAAGCCACTAGGGCTTGCAATGATACTTGAACTGTAGTTTTCTCTGATTCCTTACAATGGTGATGTACTCATTGCTCAAAGCTATGTTAAAGTAAACTCGTTTTCTCAGGGCACATGTAGAGTTCCAGTTGAACTGAGCTTCTTGGCAAAAGCAGCTAGTAGCAGCTTGGGGCAAGGAGAGGAGCTGCCATTTAAATTGGAGAAATAGCACAGGGGAGATGGGTTAACTCTGTCCCCTCATAGCCCTGAGCCAATTCAGGGAGAGGACAGACTGCTCCCAAGATGGGGGAAAAATAGACTGGGATTTGCAATTTCTTGTTTGCCCCACAAGTGAGAAAGACGGGGTGATTGGGTCACTAGTGTTTGCACCTGGTAGTCAATACGGATTTGAGCCAACAAGGGTCCTCCTCCATTGCAAGATCCCCCACAGTACCAATCCTGTCTTTACCAAGCGGCCCTGTCCTCCAGCTTTTTCCAAATGGCTGGACAATACTCTGAAATTAAACCTTGACTTTCTTTCTCCCTTGCACTAGATACCATTCCCTGTATGCTGTCTCCTTGGTCTGAATGGAGTGACTGCAGCGTAACATGTGGGAAGGGGATGAGGACCCGACAGAGAATGCTTAAATCTGCAGCAGAGCTTGGAGACTGCAATGAGGAGCTGGAGCAAGTGGAAAAGTGCATGCTGCCCGAGTGCCGTAAGTACAGACATCTGGAGTCTGAAGGCCAGTTTGCCGTTTCCCTTCCCCTTCTTTCCTATTCAGAATGCTGCTTGGCCAGAAATGTGGTCATTCTGCTTGCTCTGACAAAGGGCTGAGGCACAGCTACAGAGGCATTGCCAAAACACCATTTCCACACAAGCTGTCAGGGCAGGGTCGTTGACAAGCAGACTGACATGGGCAAGGAAGTGGGAACATGGAGATCTGAGACAAAAATGTAAGTCAGGCCCAAAGGACAAATGAGAAGGCAGAAATCAAGGAGCAAGGCAGAAATCAGTACCAAATAACAAGAGCTAGAGAGCTGAAGGATTGGGCCGTCTTTACCCAGGGATGCAAGGGGTGCAGGGCCCCCAGGTGCCGAATTCGGGGGGGGCACCAAATGTATACCTACTGCATACCGGTCCCTCTCAGTTGGCAGAAGTGAAAAGCAATGGAGTGAAAGTCCCTGTCACCCTTCCTCCGTTGCTCTGTTACTCTGTAGCGTCATATATTCCCGACGAGTTAGGAAAACAAAAAGTTGTTTCTGCTGCATTTTGGTTACAGGTGAGCAATCCCCCCCCCCAAAATAACCCTTTGATTTCGCCCCCCCTAAAAAAGGACAACAACTTTGAGTTCGCTCCCCCCCCCTTAAAAAAGGTCAACAACTTTGGGGGCACTGGGCGGATCTTTGCAGCCCGGCAGCGCATATGCTAAAGAAGACCTTGTTGATCGAGTAAGGCTTGGCTGAGTGGGCAGAGTCAGTCCAAGGCTTGAAGATACTTTGCTTATAAGCTGTCAATTTGGAAGCTGTCGCCACACAGGACACATATATCAGCAGCTCCTGGCACAGGGGTAAAGGTAAAGGGACCCCTGACTATTAAGTCTAGTCGCGGACGTCTCTGGGGTTGCGGCACTCATCTCGCTTTACTGGCCGAGGGAGCTGGCATTTGTCCACAGACAGCTTCTGGGTCATGTGGCCAGCATGACAAAGCCGCTTCTGGTGAACCAAAGCAGTGCACGGAAATGCCGTTTACTTTCCCGCCGGTGCCTATTTATCTACTTGCACTTGATGTGCTTTTGAACTGCTAGGTTGGCAGGAGCTGGGACTGAGCTTATTCTCAAAACATAATTATAAGATAATCTAGGTTCTGTGTTGCTGTAAAACAGCCTTCCCCAAGTTGGTGCTCCTAAACTAGCATGACCAGGGATGATGGGAGTTGTAGTCCACTAGCATCTGTAGGGCACCAGAGTGCAGAGAGCTGCTATAAAATTTGCTCTGTGACCATCAGGGAATTTTCCTGCTTTTTGGTGCCACTATCAGAGCATATTGACATAGTTCTTTAACTTCATTTGGTTGAGTAGCTTGATGCTCATGGCAGTCTTTCTTGTTCTGTCTGTGTAGCCATTGACTGTGAGTTAACAGAGTGGTCTCAGTGGTCAGAATGCAACAAATCTTGTGGGAAAGGTCATATGATCAGGACAAGGATGATCAAAATGGAACCTCAGTTTGGAGGAGCTTCATGCCCAGAAACTGTACAGCGTAAAAAATGCCGGATAAGGAAATGCTTGAGAAATCCCAATATTGAGAAACGGCGGTGGAAAGAGCCTCGTGAAAAAAGGAGAAGTGAGCAGGCAAAAGAAGATGTAGATGGCGAGCAGTTTCCAGGTATGTGTTGTAGACGTTGCTTGGAAGTGTTGTGCCATCACAAACTGGTTAAAAGAGGAGCAAACAGGCACACAACCCTAGACTACAATGCTAGTTTGTTTATTTATTCCCGAGTCATTTATAGATTCTGAACTGGTCCCCAGAGGCAACAGGAATGGTTAACACACAAAACCCCCAAAATTATAAAGAAACTACAACATTACTTAAACCAATTTCAGAATAAACACAAAAGAGAATAAAACACATACTAAGCTCCAGATATCCAATTTTGAAACTTTGGGTTTTATCCCACTTCAAGCATACTCTGAAAGATCCATTAATTTTTCAAGTCACGTCAAACTTAGGACCGTTAATTTTGAAGGGTCTACTCTGAATAAAACTTAGTTGGCTACATTCTTTTCCGAAATGTGGAATGGGAGCACATTCCATAGCTTCGGTCCTCTGCTTCTGTTTGTCATTCATTTTATCTATTTAATAGAAGGGGCCCAGTTAATGTACTAGGTTGGGCTACTGAAGTTCCTTGTGCATTTGGAAGCGCAGCCTATTCACATGGGCAACATCTGACACTCAGAAGATGCATTGTGTGGATGTGGCGGTGGGGATAGACACATGAGCCACAGATATTCATGAGGAATTTCTAAAAGTACAAACTATTTCTCAAGGTAACATGCCCAGTGACCTGTGGAATTATTTATATATCTAACCATGATATTTTAAAAGCTTGAAGTTAAGAACAGAAATCAAAACAAGTGTATAGAAGAGAGAATTTTTGCACAAAGTATTGACCTTCATGCTTTTATTTTATTTAAATTTTAGGTTGTAAGATGAAACCATGGACTGCTTGGTCAGAATGTACCAAACTCTGTGGAGGCGGAATCCAGGAGAGGTTCATGACAGTCAAGAAGAGATTCAAAAGCACTCAGTTTACTAGTTGCAAAGACAAGAAGGAATTAAGAGCCTGCAATGTTCATCCGTGTTAGCAAAACCCGAGTCTTTCAAATAATGCACTCTGAGCTACATGTAAAATCAACCTTGATTTGATTTTTTTTAAAAGAAGATATAAATTGTGTATATTAGTTTTCATTTTTGCAGTGTGGTTTGCTTATTAGTCTTGCTGGTGCAAGAGATATATTTTATAAATATTTCATCACAAATGTATGCTGAGAGTGACTCCTTGATGCTCCAGCTAGCCCTTAACGCATAAAAATAGTGAAGTCATTGTGAACTCCTAATAACTTTGAAATTATAGACATCTCTGTGTGGACATACATAATCATAGAAATATTACCTGTTAAATACACGGGATGCATGCATAAATTACATTGCAAACATAAATATCTATTTGGATCCAGTTTCAAAATACTCAAAGCAGTGCCTCTGTGATTACACAAACTGTGCCAAGGAATTTCTTCAATAATGCTGGTTCAATAATACTTCAGGTGCATAGTAATCTTTTTAAATTTGTATTTATAGCAATCCTGTGAGACATTTCTTTTTCCTTCGGTAGGGTCCGCCTCAAAATAAAGCATATTTTCTTCCTTCCCACTTTCAGAAGGGAAAGGAAAAATTTAAACTGTTCACATGTGAATAGAACAAATGGTAACACTTTCTGTCTGAAGGCCACAGATTAACTGTTGGGCTGCATCTAAGTAAGATCACTCTTCACGTTTGCCATGTCAGCTGTTACGTCAGGACCTCCTGTGACCACCAGACAGGAACCTGTGACTGCCAGAAGTTAGAATCATAGAATCATAGAGTTGGAAGAGACCACAAGGGCCATCCAGTCCAACCCCCTGCCAAGCAGGAAACACCATCAAAGCATAGTTGTAGGACTACAAGCGCTGATCATCCCTCAGCTTTGGCCATTCTGGCTAGAGGGTTGATGGGAGTTGGAGTCCAGCAGCATCTGAAAGGCCACAAGTGCTAAGTGGTAAGATACAAGGAAGCAGGCCTCAACTTGCATCAGGGATGGGGAACCTGTGGCACTCCAGACGTTGCTACACTCCATCAGTCCCAGCCAGCCTATCTCATCTCTGATTTGGAGATTATCCTTGCCTGGGGATCAGAACCAAACAGATCTCGGTAGTTTCATTGCCTTCTAAGAGTTGGGCTAACATAAATATACAAGGCGTTGTTTAGATGCCTGCTGCAGAGGTGACGGTCCTCAGCACCAGAGCTTCAAACCTTGTTCTATCTACCAAGTAATTCCAAGAAGGAAGAAGGGGAAGAAGCTTCTCCACATCACTCCCAAAGCTGCTTTTGCTGGTTTCAGTCACAAAGCTTCCATTTTTTGTCTCTCCATCACCTGGCAGAGGTATTGTTACCCTGATTAATTGTTACAGGCAGCATATATCATATGTTTGTTTCTCCTCATTCTCCTACTAGCTTTCCAGTAATGGCTGCCATATTTCTGGCATATATTTTCAGAGGAAAGTAACTGTCTTGAGAGACAGTTGTGGTGGTGCTGGTATTATCTATTAGTATAAAAACAAAAAGTACAGCTTCAATAGAAAGTTGGACAGTGGAGTAAGTACCATTGAAAGGGGGCTGGGGTCAGTAAGTGGATCCTTAGGGACATCCATGGATGAAGCAGAAAGCTCCTGCATTTCTGTCTAAAACGTGGGACCGCATTACAAACACAACTATGGCATACTGTGACAGGCACGGCCTTGAATAAATCCTTCACCATCTCTTTCATAAAACCCAATATTGGGAAATACATTGACCATGCGTTTCTAAATAATTTTAAGGAGCAAGCTCAAGTCTACCACAATAATGAAAAAGTGCATGGATTATTAGTAACATTTTGATGTACTGGGCAAATGACGCCCAGTATTAATGATCTCTGTATGCATCTTGCGTGCAGAGGAATGTGGGATTAGTGTGGGAGAGGGCAGAAGCATGCATGCAATGTCATTTTGCCAGAGTGGCTCATCAGGGCATGAGGCTGTAAACATTTCCAAAGGATAAGGCATCAGAGAGTTTCCCTGGAATGTCAAGAGGTGTAGAGAAAGATTCAGGTAATATATTAGGTAAAGGTAAAGGGACCCCTGACCATTAGGTCCAGTCGCGGACGACTCTGGGGTTGTGGTACTCATCTCGCTTTATTGGCTGAGGGAGCCGGCGTACAGCTTCCGGGTCATGTGGCCAGCATGACTAAGCCGCCGTTAAAAACCACAGTATAAAAAGGAGGGCATCTTTCTGCATTCTCTTCAGTTCTCTATGCCAAACATACAAGGACTGAGTCCAAAAGGGCCTGAGTTAAATTAGAGAGTCCCCAAAACTATAATGATATTGTTGCATGCAGTGGTCTCAGAATGAAATAATGTGCAGGGTGATGCCACCAGCCTTCTAGAGGTATCCAACTATTGCTGAAAAGGAATGAATTCTGCACACAGCTCCAAAATTCCACAAGGTTTTCATTTTCAATTTGTCATATAGTTGCTGACATTAATCATTTTGTACCCCTTTTCAGAGCTGCAGCATTTATAAACAGCAGCACAGTGTGTTGGCACCCTAAGGGGGGGGGGGGAAACAGTTTTATTGTTTTTGACACAGAGAGATTCACCTAAGACTGGCCGCTGAGCTCTAGGAAAATGTAAACACCTCTTCCAACATAATATTTGGTGCACTCTGGGTGTCTCTTTGAAAGGGTACCACGGGCACATTATACATGGAAATATAACAGGTCTCATTTGTAACTATTCCAGAAAGGATTCGCCTCAGAAGATATGTGTGGTCAGCTAGAAATAACATCACTTTTCTACGTATAACCCAAACATTGTTTCAGAATCAACTCTACTTTTGACTCATCAGTCTGTCTGCCATTTGGGTGTCTGTGGGGTTGCTAACCAAGCAGAAATCTGAAGAGCTAGGCTCTTAGCTTTTTTACCACAGTCACCATAGCCTTGTTAAAAGAGGTCCTTTATTCAAGATAAATATATGTCCTTTCACTGAAGGCCTCATCAGAAAAGTTAACGTTATCTCAAAAGGTTGGCAGTGTTCTTTTTCTAGAGCTAATGTGCACCTCGCCTCCCAAACCCTCACTATATTCCTTCTCATAAGCCCTTTCCATCCTTGTCTCTGAGACACACCATCTTCTTCACAGTTCGTTCATTGTGGTTGTGAGTGTCTTCTCATGTACCATTTGCACTGAGTAGCCAGTCACTTCCAGTGCAAAGCCACCCAAAGCAATTGAGCGCCAACGGGCAAGGAAGGGAAGGACTAGGGAAAATTCAAGAGGGCCTTCAGCATAGGTGCCGAGCAGAAATGTCTTGAAAGGACAAGCACACTTATCAGTTAATGCACGAGATTAGGCTGGTGCTAATTTTTGTGTCTCTGGTTTTCAGATATCTAAGATTCAATTATGTTTTGCTTCAATGAATTCTACATTAACTTCCTCCCATTATATACTTATTCAGTCCAAATATGCATGAAATATGTAACCACTGGAATATGCCCAGTTGCATTTACTTGCAAAAAAACAAAGCACCCTGCATTAAAATGTTTTGATTCTTTTACGCTGTGCTTGTATTAAATGCTAGTAATTGTCCCAGAAAGAGTGCTGGCTCTACTGAACTAAGTAAGAATTTCCATGAACTTAATAATTTGACTTTCACCATCCCCAGTACTTGATTGACACAGCAGCTGCTCTGTGTAGTTGCTTGTAATTTCTTTAATATCTAATAGTATTATGCTTGGTTGGCTGACTTTTCAAAGGACTGTGATTCGAAAGCATGAAAGAGCTTGCAGCTGAAGACAATTTGGTTGTTCCATCAACTGATAGCATAGCTGTCCCAGTCCAAATTGACAAATTTCTTCTAATTTGATCCAAATAGTGGTGGGAATCATTACTTTTTGTAATAATGATAATTTTTTTAAAAAATGAAACAAAAAATTAATGAAAAACAGAACAGCCCCAATCCAGCTAATCACTTTTAGTGGAAATTTAATTATGACTACCTTGTTCCATTGGTTTTAATGGGACTAAGACTGCAATGCTATACACACTTAACCTGGGAGTAAGTCGACTGAAGTCATGAGACTTACTTCTGGGTAGAGATGTGTATGATTGTGCTGTTAATCACACCTGATTTTAGCTTGATAGAGTCTCTTAAGGTTGATTTTTCTATTAAAGAAATGAATCCCAAAGTGACATGGAATGCATAGCATTATTGCAAAGTTACTGTAAACCTTCTAGTAGTGTAATATTTTTTTGCAAATATTACAATAATAGACCACACTTCTTATCTTGTACAATAATTCATGCCTGTTGCACACTCTGAAACCAAAAGCACAGGTATAGATCTAGGAATTTTATACACCTCACTTACCATTTATTAACATCCTCTGTATTTTATTTTCTTACATAATCTGTAGAAACTTTACAAGCAATGAAACAGAAATGTTAGGGGGCTTATATGTACAATAGGTTTTAATAAAAGCAACTTGGTTTTTTAAAAAACAAAACAAAAAAGGCCTTTTTGTTTTTATGTTTTCTTTGTTGTTGTTTGTTTTGGTTCACTATGGAATTTCTGAGAAAGCTGTCATGGATATATTTCTTACCAAAGTCTTGTGTAGATGTTTTGTATGTAGTTGTCTGGCTAACACATTATTATTTTGGAATAAAGACATCTTTACTATGAAAACAACACCACTTGTTTGTTTGAGTTTAATGGTAAAGGTAAAGGTAAAGGGACCCCTGACCGTTAGGTCCAGTCGCGAACGACTCTGGGGTTGGGGCGCTCATCTCACTTTACTGGCTGAGGGAGCTGGTGTACAGCTTCCAGGTCACATGGCCAGCATGACCAAGGCGCTTCTGGTGAAACCAGAGCAGCGCATGGAAACGCTGTTTACCTTCCCACCTATTTATCTACTTGCACTTTGACGTGCTTTCGAACTGCTAGGTTGGCAGGAGCTGGGACCAAGCAACGGGAGCTCACCCCGTCACAGGGATTCGAACCGCCGACCTTCTGATTGGCAAGCCCTAGGCTCTGTGGTTTAGACCACAGCGCCACCCGCATCCCCTGAGTTTAATGGTACAAGTACATAAATGTTGTTGGCATCCGTCTGTCTTCATAAACAATGGACTGTGCCTCCAGGGGTCAAACCACTGCATTAGCAGTACCAAAGTGACCTACCCAGGGGGCAACAATGGCCCTCTCTCAGCCTCATTGATGTGGCCCAAAAGAAAGCAGAGCAACACATTTGACACCAGCTTGGCTGCACAAAGGAAGCTTACATAGGAACCACCCAACCTTTTTAGGGATTCCACTCTGAATTTAGTCTTTTGTTCTCCTAAAGATATCCCACAGAGCAGTGGGAGGTTAGGATCAGAGTTTCCCTTCTCCTAAATGGGTTACCTTCCCAGGTTCACAAGCTCCATCTGCCCCTCACTTTCCCCTACAGTACGTGCAAAAACCGGCATCTTGACTTGGACCCACTATTGATCTCATCCGCTCAATCTGCTGGAGCCTGCCTTCGCATGCAGGGGAAGTCCCTAACTCACTGAGGGTTTCAGACCTATTGGCTATCCTCACCTGGTTTAGCAGGCCAGTTGAAGCCATTCCCAGACACTGGCCACTGTTGCATGCTGACAGCTTCTAGGACCAGCAAGAACAGGCACAAGTTGGGGGGCCTGATGATCAGAAACTCAGAACAGAGAGGAAGAAACTGTTTTTGAAAGCACGCACAAACTTGGGTAAGTCCTGATGTATAAGGATAAAAGGTTAAAAAGTGTTGATGAAGACATCACAAAAGAATGAGGTGGTTCTGGAAGGAAAGACCAGCTCCATATTTAGGGCAGTGTGTGAGGTTCCCCCACTCAGGGTGCCAAATTAAGGGGGTGCAAAATTGAGAAGATCCATAATGAGAAGATCAATTTGGGGGTCCCAATTTTGGCCTCACATAGGGCACCATATAACAAAGATTACCAAAGTCCACTCCGGGAAAGAAATTATATTGGGCTTGTCTAACAAAAAAAGTGGTCCCTGCTTCATTGACTTTCAAAGTAGGGCTTATGTTACTTCTAATATAGCATTCATCAGGTTTTGAAAAGATTGAAACCATAGGGAATAAAGAGCACTTTCTGGTCACCTAAAGATGTCAGTTACTAGGGCCATTCTATTGTCTATTGTATTGAGGTTTTGGTGGGAAAACCTACACTTAATTTTGATTTTGGACTATGCAGCAAAGTCTCTGCTTTTCAGACCCTACAAAATGGAAATGGTTTGGGGGAGGTACTAGGAAACAGTCATCAAAAAGTAGAACTTGCTTTCCTGGGCTTAGGAAGAAGTGTGTTTGAATCAGTGTGTTTGAATCGTCTAAAGAGACGAACTCCAGCAACTCTTTTCTAGAAAAAAGCAGTGGTCCCTGTATGATAGTATCAGAAATAGCTCAGAAAAGAAATATAAACCCTGTCAGTGCCACATGCAATGCGCGGGGGGGGGGGGAGAGAGAGAGAGTTAACTTATGCAATTTAATTCCCTTGACCTTTGATGAGTGTTCTGATAATGCCATCACATTTCCACTTTAATAACTGCTGAGAGCAAATGTACACTTTCATTTATCCTCCTTGGAAGAAGCTGTGTTATTGCAGCCTAAAGACTTCACCAGCAAAAATGGACTGCGCTAAAGTTCCTTCTAAGAGGTATTCCAGACACCTGTCATTCTTCACTCGGCATGCAAACTCATTTAAGGCCTTTTATCGCTAGGCTTTCAACAGCCAACCTTTACTTCCTGTTGTTTTTTGCAACGTTCTGTGAAACAAAGGCAATTACAGCCCACCTGAATGATATTTAAGCATCCTCTCCTCCTATTTGTAAGCTCCAGAATGGTTTGCACATTAACTTGATGCACAGCATTAACTGCTCAGTAGGCACAAAGCAAGAGTATTCCTTACACTCTCTTATCGGCACCACAGATCTTGTACTGTTGAATTTGCAGTCTCTCACAGCTCTTACGAGACAGGCTACTTTGATAATGGAAGACCCAAAGAGTAAACTTCAAAAAGGAAAGGATATCTATGGAAATGTATAGTGCACCCGTTAGCAGAGACACATCAATAATGCAGCTGCAGTCCAGAGTGAAAATCCTGGTAAAGGTTTACTGAAAAAACCTGAACAAAACAGGAACTGAGAACTAATGGGAAATGAAGTTCTAGACCTAATAGACAAAATAAAGACAGGCAAATCACTGTATCTGGATGGCATCTACCTGAGAGTTGTCAGATAACTCAAATGTGAAATGGCTGGTTTTCTAACAATAAATATGTCCTCCATACCTGAGGACTGGAAAGTAGTCAATGTAGCACCATTTTTTTTAAAGGGGATGCAGGGGGGGATCCTGGGAAATACAGGTCAGTTGGCTTAGCATCTGTCATGGGGAAGCTGGTGTAGTTAAAAATAAAATAAGCAAGCATATAGAAGAACAAGCCTTGCAGAAGCAGAGCCAGTATGGCTTCTCCGAGGGCAGTTGATGCCTCATACACCTATTAGAGCAGAAAAATATAGATAGAGGTGGTGCAGCTGACACAGTGTACTTGGACTTTCAAAAGGTTTTCAGCAAGGTACTTGAGCAATTGCAGCATTGCCTCTGGTTGAACATATGAACCAAAGTGTTTAGCATTAAATTCTAGGATGTTTGATGGAAGGCAGCTGGAATATGGCCTTACTATACCTCAAAGAAGGCTGGACTCCCTTAGCACTGAGTTTGTCTCTATCTTTTAAACACCTTTTGTAGGCCAGAATTGCCTAGGATAACCACAAAGAAAACAAATCCTCTTGATGTATGCCACCTTACAAATATGTGAGGACTGAATACAATTAAGCAGTATTATCAGTTTGTCTAAATGCAACATTTAGAACATAAAAAGGGTCCTGCTGCATCAGACTGAAGGGCTATGTAGTCATGAGAACAAAAGAGGAGCCTGATAGCTCAGGCCAGTGGCCCATCTCCTCCAACATCATGTCCTCACATTGGTCAACCAAATGCTTATAGGAATCCTGGGGGGGGGGGGGGGAATTCAAGCAATCTCCCATTCTACTAGTATCCAAAGGCACATCACCTCTGCAAGTGGAGGTAATACATAGCCATAATGACTAGTAGCCATTGAACATATGTTAACCTGGTTTGAACTTAAGACGCAATACCAAACTTATCCTATCCTACTTCCTTTAGCCCCAGGAGTGCAAAGAGCGAGGTTGCTGGAAGTTAAAGCACCGGTCTTGATCCTGGCTATGCAGAGTGTGACTCCTGACAGGTAACCTCTTTCTACCTGACTATAAGTGCAGTTGGCTGTCCAGTTTAATGCTTCGACTGCTTGTTCTGATATTCTACTCAAGGTTCTTATGTTGTATGGTTATTATGTTGCTTATTATCTGGTATTTTTGGCAAAATTAAGGGCAGCGCATATGGAGGTGGGTAGCTCAGTTGGTTAGAGCGTGGTTGCAGGTTCGATTCCTGTAAGGGACAGCTGCATATTCCTGCATTTATGATTCTGTGAAATAAATTTCTTAGCCTGGTCATGGGCTTCAGGCTTATGCACTCCCTCCCCTCACTCTTTCTCTGCTTCCTTCACTGCCGTAAAAGGCAACCACTAGGTTACCTAGAAAAACCTCAAATTAAAACACATGGTGGGGCCTCCTAGCTCAATATTTACCTTCTACACTTGGTGGGTGGAGTAATTTGGATTCACCCTAACATAGCTGTCAAGTTCTCCCCTTTTTTAAAGGGAAATTCCCTTACGCTGAATAAGAAAAGGGAAAACTTGACAGCTATGCACCCTAAATATAATCCCAAATGCTGAATAAATCTGAGGAGGTCCCAAAGTAGCGTCACCAAGGATATTGGTGCAGGGAGCGGGGGCTTGCCACCATCCCACACCTGTTCTTCCCAGGACACAGAACACACCAGGCAAGGGACTCTTGTATCAGATCCTAGCAGCTATGTAATGGTGTAGTCCTGACCTGTAACTTATTTGCTTGTTTTTGTTAATTTGTGTCCTTGGTAAGGTGGAAGAATAGGGGGAAGAACACTGAGCATGCCAGAAAATATAAACAAAATACCACTAGATGGTGCTAAAAGCACAGCTATTATTTATATAGTACAACAGTATGTGTTTTGTGGTTTGAAAGACTTGACTATGCAACTGGAGACTATTAAAGAGTTAAGGTGCACCAGGAGACTATGCAACTGGAGACTATTAAAGAGTTAAGGTGCGACGGGGAACCAGGGAGCGCGGCACGGTGGGCGGGAATGCCGAACTCGCGCTCCGCTGGGCTGGGCTCCGCCTCCGCCCACCAGCCCTGCTTCTAGGGAGGGGCACAGCCCGGCGGAGCGCGAGTTCGCCGTTCCTGCCCACTTTGTGGCCCCTCCCCTTTCGTGCCTTGGCCCCTCCCCTTGCCCCCCCCTAGTTTTGATCCTGGGTACGCCCATGCCGTGGGGTACAGCAGCTTCCTCAGGCGGTGGAAACTGAAGAGATGACGCCCACCTCACAGCTTCTGCCACCACCAGAGAAGCATCCAAGGTAAGGGAGATGTTGGCATTCGCAGAGTGACACAGCATTCTGCCAGTTACAGGTAGGTAGCCATGTTGGTCTGACGCAGTCAAAACAAAATAAAAAAAATCCTTCCAGTAGCACACTAGAGACCAACTAAGTTTGTCATTGATATGAGCTTTTATGTGCATGCACATGAAAGCTCATACCTATGACAAACTTAGTTGGTCTCTAAGGTGCTACTGGAAGGATTTTTTTTATTTAGCATTCGGCCACACAGTTTTGCCGCCAGTGGCAAAACTCAATGAGAGGGAAGCATTCCAAAAGTTTGCCCTCACACATCCCAGCAACACTTTGCAAGGGCTTTTCCATGAGTGGGAGGAGGATGTTTTGCTTCAGGCTCCAAAATGTTTTGGGCCACCTCTGACCTAAGACATTATGATGTTTTTTCCCCCAGGAAGGCAAGACCTGCCTGGGGCTTAAAGTGGCTCCAAGCAAATACTTTGTTCTGTCTTTTAACATTTTTAAGATTTACAATATCTTACAATATCTTAAA
Source organism: Zootoca vivipara (assembly GCF_965207765.1). Classification (NCBI taxonomy): domain Eukaryota; kingdom Metazoa; phylum Chordata; class Lepidosauria; order Squamata; family Lacertidae; genus Zootoca; species Zootoca vivipara. The sequence continues at coordinate 69,770,075 of NC_142582.1, read as the reverse complement.
ATTGATATTTAGTCTAACAAAATCTGACCAATTAAATTTTATCCCAGTGGGATTATTGTGGCTCTTTTTTATGCATTTGTCTTTTTGTGTGACCGTGCTGATATTGTATTTTATCTGATTTTTTTGTCTGTCTTTTAATTTTTATTGACTAAATTGGTTTGCATCACATAGAGAACTAGGCAAACATGTGACTTATCAATGTAAACTGTAACAAACAATGCACCTGACATGTTAATGGAGACTCCGCTAAAGCTTTTGTTTTTATGTCACACCCTTCTTCAAGGCTTGTGACTGACAAGATTTATTGTTGCGTGAGCTTCTGTCTGAGGGCAACTAACCAATTACTTCATGTCTGTCAGGAGACATATTACACTAGCTGAGAGGAAAAGCCTTCTTAAAATGTTTCCCAAGACATCCTGAGCTCTACATAACCTGTCACCTCCAAAACTGTTATACTTGCTTTTAACCTATAAATATCAAATCCTAACACTCTCCTGGGTGGGGAAGGAGACAGCTGAGTTAAGAAATCTTTCATTTTTAAAACAGGGTATCGATCTCCAAGCAGAACTTTCAGCTCAATTCTCATGTGCTTGGCAATGTAAGGGTATTCTCGTCCCCGCAAGAGCTCATAAGGTTAGGCTCTGATTGGATTAAAATGAGCTTGTCCCCATTCCTCAGTTCATGTAAAGGAGGAACAAAAGAAGTGTGTGGGGTTTAGGGGTGTTCCGTGCATGGAGGTACTCTTCTCCTCATGAGAAGAGAAGACTCCCTGGAAAAGACCCTGATGTTGGGAAAGATGGAGGGCACAAGGAGAAGGGGACAACAGAGGACAAGATGGTTGGACAGTGTTCTCAAAGCTATCAACATGAGTCTGACCAAACTGCGGGAGGCAGTGGAAGACAGGAGTGCCTGGCGTGCTCTGGTCCATGGGGTCACGAAGAGTCGGACACGACTAAACGACTAAACAACAACAGTGCATGGAGGTACCTTTTCATGGTGCAACAGCAAGGCTCTGAAAGCAAAATTTCACTATGCCATTCTCACTTTGTGCCTGTAGAGGGGAGTAGATAGCTATTTTATGATGCACCTCGCTCTACTTTTACCGTAGCTAATGAATCCTTGCCTTTCCATTGTAAAGCCTGAACTAAGGTCATTTATACAGGTGATGTTCAAATCCATTTTTCCCTACCTCTGAATGTCCACATCTATAATTTGCATATAATTCCTGCTTCCTGTCTCTCTTTAACAGCAGCAAAAGGTGACCCGTTTCATATATGGAGAGCCAGCATGCCAGAGGGAGAAAGTTTTTTCTGTCCACCATCTAGGCCAGAGAATGTTTCACTCTGTTCCTCCAAAGGCTGGTCCTTCCTCCCTCTGCAGTCCTTTAAAGGGGCTCCTATTACTGCTGAGGCTTTGTGACTTTCCAAACAAATGCACAAAAAATGAACATCCAAGTTGCACACATTTTAATGCACTTTGCACGCATTCTTCTAATAAAATACTTTGTTTCAATGCCCTAAAATATATACACATATGCATTTGCTAACACAAAATATGTTTTTGGTGTGTACATTATGGGATCTAAACTGCACCACAAACTCTGGAGAAGTGCATGATTGAACTGATAGTGTGTTCCAGTCTCCAAGCACATGCAGGGACACTGAATCAGGTTGGCTCACTGTGGATCAAACAAATTTCTCCCCCATCCCTAGCAGAAATAAAACTGCATGATGGGGAAGGAGCCAGCCTCCTCCCCACCCCTGTGCTTCAAATTGTCGCATCAGCAGCTACAAATCTGAAACGAAAACGAATCTCCAAACCATGCAAAACTTCTTCGACTTTAAGATGCTAGAGCCAGGATCTCTTACTCGAAAGCAGCCTCACCAGTTTGTGAAGATGTGGTTTTTGGCCTCTGTTTTCCCCTTTCCCCCCGCTGCCATGAAGGCAGGAAAAATAGGAGGCAATTTCTTCTGTCCCAAACCACAATCACAAGCCAGCTTGGAATGTAAATATTTTACAAACTGTGTAGACCTGCTTTAGGATTCCAGAAATAAATAAAGGGCACTGAGATAAATATCTATATCTATCTATATCTATATGTTTATTTTCAAATGCAGGTTTGAGAATAGCTATCCACGGGCCTTTCCTCCCTCTAAGCCAAACATCCCTGGTAATGATGAGAGTGTGTTGAATCTCACTCTTAATGGCATGCACTTCAAATCATTCAACCTGTACAGTATACTTAAATTACCAATTAACCCTCACAAAAAAAGATCAGGTCGGGTCAACGGAAAAGATCAAGGCTGTCTGGTCACTTCCATTACCACCACGAAGCAATCAGGAATAAACCGACTGGCAGTTTTGTGACCTCTGCCCCCAAACAAAGGTCCCGTGCTTTGTGATTAATGGTTGTATGGTTCACCTTTTGTTCCCTGACAAGCAGCACTTAACCAGCTTTCATTTCATTTCTTTTTTGTATTCTGCTGATCAAGAACCTTCAAAAATGTGCCTTCCTGAGAAAGCTAGGAAAGAAAAATAAAATAAAAACAATTTCAGGAATTGGGGTGTGTTTTTTTTAAAGGTTCCAGAACTATGGGGGTTCTGGCTCATGATCTTGTCATCAGTTGCATTTCATACTAAGAACCCATATGAATCAGACTACAGGTCTGTTTAATCCAACAGTCTGTTCCCAACCGTGGCCAATCTGCTGCCTATGGACAGTGTAAAAGCCAGGCATGAGTGCAGAAGCCATCCACTGATTGTGATTCACAGCAAGTGATATTCATATAGCCATCATGACTGTAGCCTCCCCCAATCCCCCCTTTAAAGCCATTTAAACTAGTAGCAGCCATCACCAAAATCCATCAATTAAGGCTGCAATCCTACACAGATTTATTTGGGAAGAAGTCTCATTGAACACAGTGGGGCTTACTTATAAATAAACATGCATAGGATTGGGGTGTGATTATAAATTAATTGTGCTATCAGGATTTATAGCTGTAGTGTTGAAAATTTCAATGACTTTGCATTTTGGTCATAGGCACATTTTACACGGCCATCTCTGCACACCTTTGGTTTTGAAAGATGAGGAGAGAAAGATGGCAATGTACTGTGTATTATACTCAATCTGAAGAAAATGGAAGGGGACACACTATGTGAGTGCATTGACCAAAGCATGGAAATCTGGGATTTATGACAGCATATATATATTTTTTTAAAGTCATCAACTTCTTTAATTGATCATCATACTTGTTAACAATGATCAAGATGCATGCTTGACCAAATAACATATTGATTCATAAGAAAATGTGTATTAAGAATCTAAAAATGTCTTTAACGGACACAAATATTTATTTATCATTAAGCAACAGCTATATATAACATCCAGATTAGTTGATGCGGAAATTTTGTGATTTGAAGTGTTTTTAGAACCTCAACCATCACAGGGATTATGCAGTGCTAAGTCACAATGTCTTGCCTGAGAATGATAGCTGTTAATTGCTTTCATGAATATGGATCTGAAAACTTGCCTACAACAGAAAGGTGCCATGCACTTAAAAATGTAGATTAGCCATGGGAGCAAAGGTAAATAAGTTCCCACTGGCATATTACTCTCTGAAGTAACAAATATGTTTTATTAAGGGCAGCACAATTAATTGGAAGTCAAATATTACTGGGAATTTGACATTTTGATGTGAATATTCATTGGTATCCGATTCAATATATGGTTATGAACTCCTTCCCTGGCTGATTCCAATTTTGAGCCTATTTGACTGCAAGCCTATTTTTCACTTCTCCTTAGTACTCAAGGGCTGAGAGGTGTCAAAGACCCATTATCATTTTTGCAGGAGGGTCCATGTCTCCAACATCCTACCAGCCACCCAATCAACATGAAACAGGAGCTTTCTAGCACCAGGGCAGTCTTTACCATTTGAAGCAGGGGGTAAAAAATTGTGTCCTCCCTTAAAGAGGGCATGTGTTGCGGTGCCTGGCAACCAAATCCTTGTGAGGGGTTGTGCCCGTGCCTGAGTCCAGGGGAGCATCTGGGGGGGGGGGTGTTAACAGAGTCTGTTCCCGGGCTTTTCACCTATCTCAGGTGTTCACCCTTGGCTGACCTATGATAGAGCTCTGGGTCAGCGCTACCTGCAACGGTGTAAGGAGCTAGTCGAACCAGAGCTGACGCAACCACTCGCTTGCTGTAATCAATCAAGTTGTGGCCTAAATTCTGCCGAAAACCAAACCAAAATTATGAGTCTTGAGTGAATTTATTTTAGGGGAAGGTTCAAAGGTCTGAACACGCAAACGTGCTCCCCTGGGGCTGTTGTTGTTTTTGACAAGCAACATGGGCGTAGGCAGGGGGGCAGGAGGGGGCAGCTGCCCCCCCCTAGAAGCAAAAAAATTAATGTATTTTACAGACCATAACCAGCACTTTTCCCCTCCAAAAACTGAAGTGGAAAAGGCTTTGCTTTAGCAAGAGCAGCTCAGTCTCCGCTTGCTGGGGGGGGGGGAACACAGCAGTAACAAAAACACATCAAATAAATAAAGCAAAGTGGCTGCCAGTAGTTAAGCAGTTAAGACAATGGAGCATATATCCCCAGGCAAGATTTGATAGCTGACCATTTCACCCTATTGTTCTTAAGTGGGACTTGTTAATGAGCATTCAGGAGCATTAAGAGTTCTATTGGCGATTTAATGAGGGTGCAGACTCAGAGGATTCAATTTGACTAAGGTGGCTCTGCAAGGCTAAAAGGAAGTGAATAAGAAAGGGGGGGGGCTGTAGCTTTGACAGACACAGTGATGTTTATAAAAAGCATTGGTGTTCCAGTCTGCCCCTCCTCCTGCATCTGTATACTGTAAATCAGGGGTGGCCACCTCCCAAGAGACTCTGATCTACTCAGAGTTTAAAACTGGGGGTGATCTACCCCCTTTGGGGGGGTTCAGGTCAAAGCTGTTGAGTTTTTTTTAAAGGAAGGGAAGCCCTGTTTTGGGGGGTTTAGGTCAAACTTGTTGAGCTTCTTTTAGGAGGGAGGGAGGCCCATTTTTGTTTAGGGCTTCAGGTCATAGTTCAATTTTTTTGAGGGAGGAGGAAAATTTTGGGTGAGCTTTTTTTAGGGGTGCCAGTGACCTACTAGTGATCTACCACAGACATCCAGTGATCTACTGGTAGATCACAATCTACCTGTTGGACGTGCCTGCTGTAAATCAAGCAGAGAGAAAGCTGCTTACAAGGCTCCTGTACATGCAGAGTTCCAGCATCACAGCGTCACCCAGAGGCACCCACAAATATGAGTTATCCCTCTCTCTATTTCTTCCTTCCTTCCCTCCCTCTTCCATCCTTAATAAAATACGGGGGGCAGATAAGCCCCACATAGAAAGCCCATCAACATGGGGGGATGACTCTTTCAAATACGGTATTTACCAGTAATTGGGGGGGGCACCTAGGCCTCTAGGAGTTGGATGCTATGCCTAGGAGTAGGACAATTCAAGAAAGCAGAATGATGCATATGCTATGGTAATATATCAATAGAATCATAGAATTGTAGTCGGAAGGGACCACAAGGGTCATCTAGTCCAACCCCCTGCAATGCAGGATTTTTTTCCTAAGGTGGGGCTTGAACCATGGTTGAAATATTATGCTGATATGCAGCAACGCCTCGGAGCCGTCGTGGCTGCGGCCGTGTCTTGCCTCACCCTCGCCCGCCCTGCCACCCCCTCTCGCCTGCCCGACCCTCCCGTCCTCTCCAGCCAAGCAGGGTAGCCGCCAACGCTACCAGCCCCAGAAGCACAAGGTGGCCGCTGCTGCCACCGCCACGATGTCATCAGGCCTGTTGGCCCTTTAGCCCCGCCCACTTTGTGGCCCCTCCCCTTCTGTGCCTTGTCCCCACCCCTGAACGACCATGGCTTCCCCCCCCCCCCTAGTTTTGATCCTGGCTACGCCACTGACAAGCAATTTGAAAATGGGGGTCATGAAGGAGGTGTCCCTGGACCAAAAAAAAAAAAGCACACCAAATTTCAGACAAACATGTCCTGGGACAATTGTGCTTCTTTATTTTACCTTCATTATAGAAAAATGGAAAAGTCACCCTTTTCTCGTTCTTCCCTCCCCCTTTCCTGGAAGTGTTCTCTGTGAAGAAAAAGAGAGTGCTTTGGGGGTTCGCTGACACACCTTATTAATGGCGCAAACCAGCTCAGAGACATGAAAGCTTGTTCCAAATCAGCTGATTCACCTCATTCTGGGTATTTACAGAAGATGGAGAGAAAAATGAAGCTAGGAAAATATGGGTAACAATTGATTTGAGTACCACAATGGCATCTGCTTCGTGTATTTATATATTTTTAAAAGAAAACATCTGCTGTTGGGAAATTTGAAGTATTTTCCTTTCACTCCAGTTAGCTGTTGCCAGCGACTACTACACATTCACTACACAAACACTGGTTTTGTATTCTGACTAACAACAAAAGACGACAGGAGCAATTCCACCAGTGCTATTTGGACTTGCAAACCATGGATAAGCATAGAGAATATTGTCATTCAACTGACATTTTCTACAGAAGCCGGTGAATCGGGTTACTGCAACACATATCCTAAGGTTTATATATTCAAGATTTCAAGGCTATTCTTTGTCTCTTGGTGATGCTTTACACTGTGGTTTCCTCAATAGAGATATATTTATCATAGGATTTTGATGAGAAAAGACCTGTCTGTTTCACACACACACACACACACACAGGAACTATGCCAATTTCTTCTATTTCTTCTAGCAGCGATGCTAAAGAGCTAAAGCATTGGAATGCCATTTTTATCATTAGTAAATGACATGTTACTTACAGGTGCTAATACTGAAGTCCTGGTGATTTTTAAAATGAAAAGCAGCTGGGATTCGGAAACACAGGAGTGGGGTGGGTGGGGGTGCTTAACTGTTTTCTCATCAGTCATTTTTCCCCGTTAAAAATCACTCCTCTGGCTGGTTCCCCCCACCCCCACCATCCAACAAGAGTCCCAGTATATGTTAACAGGTGATTGATTTATATAAGCTCACAACTCTAGGTTCCTATTTTTTAAAAAAAATCGTGTCTATGAGAACAGTGGCTTATACGATGACTTCATCACATATCAGAAAGGTTATGATGACAAACAGAATTCTCTCTACCATAATAGCCCCCGGAGAGCTACAGTGAGTCAGGAGAGATTACGTGCTCCCAGAAGTATATAAAGGTTCACAGGCAGAATTCAACTAAACAACTGCGTGAGAAGAATGATGTCCACTTATGCAATGGGACTTTCCCACCCTAGAACAGATTTAGGGTGGAAGAGAGGGGGAGATCATTCTGTTGCACAAGGAAAAATCTGTGTGGTGATGGAACATTAGCCGTAGTGCTACAATGAAGTCTTCCCACAGAGTAGAATGAGATGCTCATATCTAGTGCTAAAACAAAGTACAGTACCTAATATGCTCCAGTCTGCTGTCACAAATGTTGCTATGGGGGGTGCGGAGAAAGGGGGTGCAGTAGGGGTGGTCTGCCCTGGGTGTCACCACTGAGGGGCGGTGACAAAATGCCGGGTGGCCCTCACTGCGGGGCCTGCAGCACGCCTGAGCCACGCATCTCTCCTGCGAGTGACGCAGTGGCTTGGGTGACCGTAGACTCCACGATGCCCCAAACGGTCCACCCACTGCCTGCCCCACAGCTGTAGGGGGCTGAGTGGGAGGAGGCTCCTCAGAGGCCCCGTGGAGTGTCTTGCCCCGATTGGCCCTGCCCCTGGGTGCAGGGTACATGTGCCACCCCAGGTGCCCGACTGGCTTGCTCTTGAGCGGGGGGAGACTCTAATCCAGCACCAGGAGTATGGGTGTGGGGTCTCTTGCACCGTGTTTTTGCCACCAAGTAAGGCCTACCAGTTTGGCTTGCGCCAAGTGCTCCCTTCTCTTCTCAGTAGGCGATTAGCAGTGAGGATCTCTCTTCTCTGCGGAGAGAGTACTGCTGTTCATCACTTTCCACAAAAAGAGGTCTCAAAGCGACTTACAAATCCATAAAATTCAAAACACCTTGATAATCAATTAAAAGCCAAATCCATAGAAAAAGATATAACAGAATCCCCCCCCAAAAGTGTCCACCCAACAATAACAATAAAAAGGATAACTTTTTATTCTGACTGACACCTAATTCTGACTGACAACAAAAGATGACAGGAGCATGGGGGGCTCTGGGGCGAGGGGGAGGGGGGAGGGCAAACCCAATTATAAAATGAACCACCCTCGACTGCCTGCCTTCATGGGACTTGCTCGTGGCAGGAGGGGTCCTGTGGGAGGGGGGATTGGAAGAAGGTGGAAATAGGTTATGAATATTTTGTTTTTCCTTTTTATATTTTTCTTTTTTCCTTTTTTACTCTTTTTGGGGTGGTGGTTTTGGGATTCTTTATTTTTCTTTTTTGGATAAATGGTTGGGTGGACATTCCCCTGACTTCTCCCTTGTTTTTCTAGAGCTCCCTGGTGGCAGGGGGGGCTTTGGGGCGGGGAAGAGGGGAGGAGGACAAACCCAGTTCTAAAATGGACCACCCTCAACTGCCTACCTTCATGGGACTCACTCGTGGCAGGAGGAGCCTGTGGAGGGAGAGTTGGAAGAGGGTGTAAATATGTTATGTATAATTTGTTTTTTATTCTGAAAAATTTAATAAAAAAATTTATATAAAAAAAAAGATGACAGGAGCAAATCCACCAGTGCTATTTGGACTTGCAAACCATGGACAATGGAGAACATTGTCATTCAGCTGACATTTTCTACAGACCCCGGAGAATCGGGTTACTGCTAAGTGATGAACGCCACAAACTAGGCTAAACATCATAACAAAGTCTTACCCATGTTAATGACCCAAAGCCTGGGCAAGGAAAAGTGTCTTAGCCTGACACCTGCAAACTGACAATTATGCTATGTTTCCTTCAGAAGAAAACTGCACAAACTCGCGGGTAGATGTACCTGTCTGTAGTATATATCTATATTGGGTTCAGTGACTTTTGAAGTGTCTGAAGCCTCAAAACAGAGCCTTCCGGTCTATCAGTTTTGTTCTGCAGTCCATCATATTGACTGAATTGTAGCTTCAGAAGCTAGTGATCATTCCTGCTCTATGTAGCATGCAGAGAGCTTAGAAGAACATGGGGGGGTCTAATTAGAGAGTGCTAATTGCTCTCCTCTTATGCACCTGCACAAAAGTATAGGCACAAGAGCTGCCACAAAAGTTGCTGTAAGAGCAACAAATTGGTTTTTAATGCTGTACTTTCAGAATATGAATACAATCTGGTATTTCCTAGTCCAGCCTCTTAACTCTCCTACCTGGTATGATGCTGTCATCCTTTAGCGCTGATGATGGTGTGAGCGTGTCATAAAGGAGTGTCTGTTGCACACTCCTTTCATATTTAGTATCAAAGACAGTTTGGTCGTGACAAAACAGGTTCCGCATTCTGCCTTGAACAGCAGGCGGAGGAGGCAGGGGAAAAGATGTGTGAAGATAGAATTTGTTATCACAACTACTTAATCTGAATATTTTTAGGAAAGGAAAAAGATTTGTCAAAACCCAAGCTTAAGCCCCCACCTGTCTAGAGCACTCTGGAACTCTAGACACTCCCATATCATGATGTAGCAGGTCCAATCTCTACTTCACTACCCCCATCTCACCATAATCAACTCTGGAATACGTTGTCACCAGATAAGACAAGGCCAGTTGCTCAGGTGCTTCTTTGTGTTGTCTCCTGTTCTTTCTTAAATTCAGAATTGTTGTGCATAGATTCACTGCAGGGTTTTTGTTTTTAAGGCAGTTCAGCTTTAGAAGATTCTTCTACTAAATTTATCTACAGTCATATAAATTACACGCGCACACACATCATAGTGTGAAATGCTTTAGGACAGTGGCTCAAATCCTATGAACACTTCCCTAGGAACACATTGGGACTTGCTTCTTATATATCACAGAATAATAAATGTTATGTGCAACTCTCATTGTCAAGTTTGAATTAAATTTTGGTGGCATCACCCTCTTTTGTGACTTCTATAGATAGAATGAGCCTGCGTTTAATATTCAGGGAGAAGGGTATGATAATATTGTAATCTAGCAGCCAACAAATGAGAAAGCCGAACTATAAACATTTCCTTTGCCTTTTCATAGGTAGGCAAGACAAATTCACTATTTGCCCTATAGCCTTTTAAAGATCTAAATTGTTGACTATGGGAACTCTATATCCTGAGATGGGCTAACTATATATCCCAAGATGCACAGGGCTTGATTTAATAATCCAAAATTGCTCCCAGGCCCAGAGCCTGCAATAGCATCGTTAACCTTAGCTCCAGAATTAGAGTTTCTACTTCAGTTCTAAAGTTCCATTAGCCCACAGGCTATTTTCATCTTTCTGCCATGGACCTATGCGATTAGTGCTGAAACAGGGCATGTAAAAGTTGACACAGAGTCTGCATTTACTGTATTTCTGCATGCCTTTTTGTTCACTGAAGATCCTCAGCTGACCTGAGACAAGGTTCATGCAAACAAATGAGAGATGATCACAAAGTAAGGCTCTTCACACACATTAAGAGCACAATCCTACGCATGGAGGAAGTCCCACTGAGGTCAATGGGATACCTCTAGGTAAGTGCCCTTACCTGGATGAAAGGAGGATATCTTGATTGGTAAAGCAGCCCTTCTGCCAACATGCTCACAGGATGATTTGACCACAATCTCATTCTCTCTCCAAGCACAAGCCATTAACTTGTTAAAATCTTAGATTGCTTTGCTTTGCTTATTACTTCTTTCTGCTTGTTTCATCTTTTTTTGAAATTTGCTGTTTGATTTTCCATGCTAGTCTCTTCCCCTAATCCTCCTTCTCTGCCACTCTGTCTCTATTCTAATATCTCTACATCTATGTTTCATTGCTGGTGAAACAGAGCATATTTTAGGGGGGAGCATATACTGGTAATATAATCGCACAAAAGTAGTGAAGAAAATTATGTATTAAAAAAATACAGAGAGAGAGAGAGAGAGAGAGAGAGAGAGAGAGAGAGAGAGAGAGAGAGAGAGAGCGCAATATCTGTCCATTAATAATTTCACTTTTTGCCTTAACCCCCCCCCCCAACTCTGATTTAATTCTGACTTCTTCTTTTTTACAATGCACTGCTATTTTGGGTGTTATTTGCAGAATTAACATTGTCTTGTTATTTTGTAGACAATATCACAAGGAGCTGAAGCTGTCTTATTGGCATAACCTCACTGGCTTCAGTGAATACCCACCAGGGATGGATCTACCCCATTGTGTTCCAAAAAGAAATTGTAAGGCAATAATGTATTTTACACACACTCTTCTGAGCCCAATTGCTCTATGTGGAAATATAGAAATAGACTGCCAAAGGACGATTCATTTCAATTTAATTATTCCTGGTAACTCACTGAGAGGAAGCACAACATCTGACTTCTCTATCTACATTTTCAGAGGGTTGATTAGTACCAACAAAAGGCAGTACTTCTTCAGATGTATTAATTAAGAACTATAAATGGAAAGTGCATGTCTTAGACCCAATTCAACAGGCCAATATGGACATGGTAAGCAACTGAGATGGACATAGGACAGAACGTGTTTTAGTGCACTGGGCCATGTTAAGACAGTGAGCATGAGTCACCTCAGATGTAATCTTTTCCATTCTTCAGCCATAGTTAAGGAGTTAACTAGGCCATAGTTAAGGAATTCCACTTCAAGGGCAAATTTCCCCTTGCCATCAAGCATTGGTATGTGTGTGCATGGAGGGTGAAAGGTGATAGGTATTTTTTGCCTCAGTGGGAAGTTATTCCCTGGTAGTGCACAGATGCCATCAGCTTCAGTGCCCCCTTTGCAATTCTTCATGGAATATCTAATGCGGCCTGCAGGGGTTATCTCCACAGCATGAAATCACAGGTGGACAGATCAACCCAGGTAGCCAAAATGGTGCACTCCAACTCTTGTTGGCTTCCAACTTCCATCATCATGGTCAGGGATCATGGAAACTTTAGTCAAACAACATATGGGCACCAGATTGGCTATTCTGACCCAAGATTTCAAAAGCAATGATATTGTTATTATCATTTAAAAAAAAAACAGCACAGGGCAAAGAGACCAGATAGCAAGAAAGTGGTTCCATTTGCTCCATGGTGGTCTGATTCTGAGCCAGTTATATAACATGCAATTGTACAATTTCAAAGGGTCAGTTTTTTGTCATAAAAGTTGCTTGCTGTCATATACCAGTTCGCACCATTGGAAAGCTATAATCATAAATGTGGAATAATGCTTCATGCAGTTTTCAGGGGGCAATTGTTATTTCCCCCCTCTCAGCTGAGAAATGCCATGACAATAACCCTGTAATGCTTTAGAATAGCAATCTGATAAGCAGATTAGTTTTCAGAAATGTATTCAGGCAGTAGTTAAGTTCTTTTTTTATTTATTTCAGCTGTCTCCACTGGAGATTTATTTTTAAATAAATGAACACACATCATGTACTAATAGTTCTGGCTTTGCAGAACCATTATGGGAAGGATCATAAGTAATGCTTTCCCATAAGATCTAAGCGATAGAGTTGGCTGGAGTAATCATCTGTTATTGTAAACATTTCCTCTTCAACATGTGCACGTACCAAATCACAAAGCCTTTAATACAAGAAAGCAATGGAATTAAATATGCCTGCTTAATGCTTCTGGTGCCTTTTATCTTTTGAGATGCAGTGGTAGTTAAAACCATTTGTGCTAGATTCAAAAAGAATGGAGAGTCAATTACATAAAATTCTATGGTTTGCTACAATCCTTTGCCCAATTACAGATTCTTAAACGCTTTTATTTTATTGGAACTGGAGGCGCATAATAATTATTTTTCAAGTTGCTTTTTGACAAAGTTATTCAAAGGTAACGGCAGTCCTAAAAACAAACCGCATGCCAATAAAAATTGAACAGTAAAAGAATTTTTTTTATCAATTGCCCCCCCCCCCCAAAAGCAGCAAGTGGTCAGTAAAACAGCAGGCAAAAACGAAGAGCTACTAAAGCAGTAAAAACATCAGAGCAATATTCTAGAAGTCTTGGGTGAAGTTTTAACCTGGCCACCACATATAATTAATGAAGAATCTTCCATAGTTCTCTACCCTTGACCAATGACGTGCTGGCACATAGCACTGTGTGGTCCATAGGGAGGCAACTTCCATTCTTCACTACTTACTCTCCTGTCCACTATTGCTAAGCTTTCAGGTCTGAAGCTGAGACAGGCATTCCTTTGGGATCAAAGCACTCCATCTGCTTACTCCTAGCAAAGAAGAATGGAGTTAAGTATCTCCAGCACATTACTAACCAAGAGAGCAATCCAAACCTCATTTGCAGCAGCAGCAGTGGCATCTGCTCTTAATGAGCACATAGGGGTCTATCCCATGTGACCCACCCTCTTCATATTACATCTAAAAAGGGCTATGGATTGTACCATTTGAGATTAACAGACCCTTCAAGTGTCCCTATTTTCCAGGGACAGTCCTGGATTTACAGAAGCCATCCTGATTTCCAGTTTGATCCCCGAATGTCCCGCATTTCCTCCGTTGTTGCTGTTGTTTAGTCATTTAGTCGTGTCCGACTCTTCATGACCCCATGGACCAGAGCACGCCAGGCACTCCTGTCTTCCACTGCCTCCTGCAGTTTGGTCAGACTCATGTTGGTGGCCTCGAGAACACTGTCCAACCTTCTCGTCCTCTGTCATCCCCTTCTCCTTGTGCCCTCAGTCTTTCCCAACATCAGGGTCTTTTCCAGGGAGTCTTCTCTTCTCATGAGGTGGCCAAAGTATTGGAGCCTCAGCTTCAGTAGGACACTCCTATTTTCATTGGAGAAATGTTGGATAGGATTGTCTAAAGATATGTGCAGTTAACATTTGAATGTTCCTCCATAATGAAACAAAAACAAAAATACCCACCCCAATGATTTGACTGAGCATTCTTAAGAACACTCCCGTACCTTCCTTAAACTGAAAGGCAAATGGTCACTGTGCTGGGATCAATAGAGTTGTGTATATTATCACTCAGCCCACCCCTGAAAGTATTTTTCTGTTCAAATCCTTCCATAATTAGCAGCAGTATTCAGAGCTAAAAGGCAGATAGTCCCCTCAATTAAATTTATGAAAATCTAATTCCTTTTGGTATCTCTATTGAACTGCAGCCATACCATTTCCCTTTCAGGCAAGGGAAGCCATTTCAGAGGAGGGGACAAAAATGAAATAAGAGCACAACTTGATTATTGCCCAGATGAGCACAGATATCATTTAATAGTACAGGAAACAAAAACATTGGTGTTCTTGATTGAAGTCACTGCCAGTCAGCATGGAGACAATACCAAGCTAGATGGATGAATGGTCTGACTTGGTGAAAGGCAGCTTTATAACATCTCTGCTGTAGATGTTTGCTAGACGTTACAAGAAATATGGAACTGCCACCAGAGTCCATGTCTCTTTCTCACTTGTCCTTATCAAGCACTATGCATGATGTGATGTGTTTCGCCACATAGATGGGAAGTGGGGACAAAAAGATACCACAGTGGCAGCTGAACTCTATGTTCTTTAATGCTCTTGCTTGAAGATTAAATACACAGAATTGCTTGCTCACTGCTCATCTTGACAGAGCACCAGTTGTTCTATCGTCCATTTTCCCATTTTGGATATGGGGAACTGGGGACTAAAAGCTGGCAGTCTTTGCAATTGGGGGGATTTGAGTTAAGGTTAATGTTCAGCACCCTGCCCGCTATGTCACATTAACTCTCATACATAGCACAGCATAGGGGGACTGTCTTTTTCTATTTATTTATTATTTAAAATCAGGATTGCGCTTTAGCAAGCATTTATGGAGGTCAAGTTGACCCTGGTCAAATATTAAGATGCAAATATTTAAAATAATAGATTTTGGCTTTAAATGAAAAGCTGTGAAATCAGACCTTATCTAGAATAGTGAAATGTGATTCTGGCATTTGTAACCACCAACTGTAAGCATCATCAAGGGGGAAAGGACTGTGTTCATTTTCATCAGCAAGATTAAATTGCAGTGGTGGAGCTTTCATAAATGAAGCACAGAGGCATTAGAATGTTGGGCTTAATTACGTCTTCTGAGCACTATCCAAATACTAATATTTACCTTTGAGTCTACAACTAAATTGCATGTTTTCCAAACCCACAGAAGGCACTTTCTGAAGTCAATATGCAGATTGCTTTGGGGGATGCATCTAATAATTATGCCACTGATTGGAAGTTTCTTCAATAATTTACACAGGAAGCAATGCAGCTAAATTACATTTTTAAAACCAGCAAATCTGTTTGTTGACTGGGTTAATCATCAGGCTCTGAGAATACTCTCCATTTATTTTCTTCTTTACAATCTTTTTTTTTTGAGTAGGAGGTCTTTAACTATGGAAGAGGTTTTAAAGATAAATCCATCTTAGATTCTAGGCAAAAGGAAAACAATGCTTATACAGTACAGGAAAGCCTAATTCTTTTTCTGATCCTCAGAAAGGTACCTTCAAGAAGCAAACATTCCAGTTCAAATCAATCAATTAATTAATTAATATGCCTATTTGGATGCCACCTTACCAGTTACTCAGTTTCTGATGCTACTTGAGAATTCAGAGGGTATGGGCAATCTCTCCAGAAGATGTTTGTATTTCGAGAGGTTTAGTGATCTAACCCCCTGTTCCTTCCCTTCCCCTCTCTCAAAGTTCTTTGATGGCTGAAGAACAGCCTTTAAAAAGAAATAAACAACTATCTGCCATTTAGAAGACACGTGAAGGCAGCCCTGTTTAGGGAAGTTTTTGATGACTGATGTTTTAATGTATTTTTAATCTTTTGTTGGAAGCCGCCCAGTGTGGCTGGGGAAACCCAGCACCTTCACCTTCTTTGATCTTAGACACTGTTTGAAGAAAGTTAGGCATTGGGAGAGGTGGCTCAAGAATAATCTGCATGCAGTTAGTAGCACATAGGCAGTCAGGCAAGCCACACAGGCTATATATAGCTATATATAAATCAGATGGTACTGGGCCAAGTTCTGAGAAGCTCATGCATGGACTGATGGCCGCAGAGCTGTGCAACCTGGTGCTACCTGGGGGATCACTTTCCCACTTCTTGGGGGCTTCCAGGTGGCAGATTGAAGTGCTTGCTTGATAATGTATATAATGCTTGCTGTTTAGAATAAAATATTTAATCTTCTCACTCACTCGTGTTTGCATTGCCTCTGAATCTCATTTTAAAAGGACCACCTTGCATTTGGCAAGGCACAGAGTTTTCTCTTATTCCGGATCATCATCCCAGTCTCAGTGAACATAATGAATGTCTATTAATTGCAAATCTCATAATTCTGTGGATTGTAATGGATGTACCTTGCCTCACACATAACAGGAATCACCTTTTGCTGGTCTTTGACTGTATTAAAGTTTACTTACTTACATAACAGCAATCAAGTGTACTGATTGTTGATCAAGACAGACAAGTCTTTCTTATTCTGAAATATCTAGGGTTGCCAGACTCAACAGAGGACAGGACTTCTGCGCCTTTAATTGCCCTGCTCTCTTCTGAGTCTGGAAACCTTAAAGAGAAACCAGCAGACCCTTTGTTTAATTTCCAAGCAAAGGGTCTGCTGGTTTCTCTTTAAGGTTTCCAGACTCAAAAGAGAGCAGGGCAATTAAAGGCACAGAAGTCCTGTCCTCTATTGAGTCTGGCAACCCTAGAAATATTTGACACCCTTTAGAAAACATAGGGCTTGAGTCATACAGAGAGTAAAAGTACAATTGTATGATTTTGCCATTGAAAAAAATTGCCATTAGTGCTGAAATTGTGACATACTTATTTTTCTTATTTCCCCCCCATGTTCCATCACCCACTATTTTTAGAATCATGCATCTAGATGTCGGTAGCACTGACAGTTTTTTCACCTTTGCTTCTCAGTCTGTTCAGAGGAAAGGCAGACAGAATAAGGCCATCTTAGGATAAAGTAAGGCTCTGTTAATTCTTTAGCACAATGAATTGCTAATGATAAATCAGGTGGTCTAGTCCTTGAACACCAAGCGCTTCCAGCACAGGGAATAAAAGACACTGCATGACTGGGGTGTTTCTTACATCAAAATGCTGGATTAGGTCTTTTTTTATATAAAAAAAAAAGGCTGAAAGAATTGTGGTCCTTGTTGTGGGCAGACTTTGAGTATAGTCCTTTGTGTATCTGTCAAATTTCTGTTATGAATAGAGTGAGCAGAACTACTCTGTGCTGGGAAGGTTGTAAGGCTAAGATTGATTGGTGTGCATGTATGTGTGTGTAATTTATTATTTAATGAAAAGAAATAGATTAAGTAAGCAATTGATCCGTCTTTTACAAAAGGAGAGCGTACATTCTAACTAAGTAATTGATCAATTAGTTAAAAGAAGAATAGTTAATCCACCAAAAAGACGTTTAAAAGTTTGACTGCATCCTCTTTTCTAAAGTGGGAATTCTCATCAATACAGCATTGTACAAAGCCCTTAATGAAATGAAGAGACCATACAGTAACTGTTTGAAAACCATAGTCTTCTTCCAAACCCATCTTTATCCAACTGAGCATAGCCCACAATGAATAGTAAAATAAACAACTGGAAACAAGGTTAGGAACTGCAATCCCAGGTTGATATCCCCAAAGACGACAATCTGATTTGAAAGTGGGGGAAGGCAGACTATAGCAAGGTAGAGACCAGTCAGAAAGCAGGAAGCATTTATCACTGTTAATCTGGGCCCAGCAAACGGGTATCTTCAATCCAACAATAGATGTGCAAGAACTTCCCCCAGATGTGGTTGGTCCTTCAAAACCTGCCAAATCTTGGCATATCAATAAATCAAAGGATCTGCCAGCTCCAAAGCCAAAAGGAACTGCCAATTGGTGCTCTTGTCCCAAAACATTCCAGTGGCTGCCAGCAGGAAACAGGAAACAATTCTCTGTGTTGCTGCAGCTCACAGTTACCTCAGGCTGTCAGTGAAACAGAGACAAGGGAAAAATTCCTCAGAGGCTGGATAGAAAGTGATGCAAAGGAGTCAAATGGGCATGCAATTTTGAGTCAGGAAAGTGTGGAAATGTAGGAGGGATGTCACTTAATTGAAGTTTGAAATTCGTTACACTGCTCCATTACTTCACAGATGCCCTGTTCTTACGTTGTAACAAACCAGCGCTCGTGTCCACGCACATGGAACTGCTTGATGGAGGGAGAAGCAGACTAGGAGGCAAAGTTTAGTGGGAAAACAGCAAGCAGATAAAATGTACCACCTTCACCCATCATGCCTCTACCGAAAATTGCATCTTCCTAAGAGTGGCTTCAGTTAAACAACAACCAGAAGCCCTATTGCAACTTTGCTACGCTCACTGAAATGTAACACCTCCTTTGCCCCCGACATCCTTTGAAACCAGGGTCATAAGGCTCTGCAAACATAGTTTCACCCTAAGATTTCTCCTTATTTATCAGACTCTCTTCTTCTCCCATGCTGGAAAAATTTAGGTGAACGTGACCCAGCAAGTGTAAGTAATATTTCAAATGGCAGTATACGTTTCCAGAGATATAAATAATTCCTTTCTGTGAAACCCATCATCCACAACACTGACACGCAATCTGTACAGAAAGAAACAGTATTTAATACTTTGAAACCCAGCCGACCAAATGTACAGTTGGTTTAATTTTTTTCTTAAGCAAAAGACGGAAATATGCCAGGATTTCAGGCACGAGGCTTCTACAGTGGCAGGTCATGTATGATTCATAAAGAGCCCTTCTCTTTAGGGATGCTCTAGTTGTTCTGGATCTTCCACATAATTTCAGGCAGAAAAGGGGCCATATGGCCAGCAAGGACCATTGTCAGCTGGCAATAGGTAGAGCGCTGAAATGTTTAGCAGCTTGGCCAGCCGATCATTATTTAAATTCAACATGTCACCCTGTTGCATTTCATTAGACAATAACAGGATGGAGCTTAACAACATGCAGAA
The DNA here is from genome assembly GCF_965207765.1 of Zootoca vivipara. NCBI lineage: Eukaryota > Metazoa > Chordata > Lepidosauria > Squamata > Lacertidae > Zootoca > Zootoca vivipara. The sequence continues at coordinate 69,751,078 of NC_142582.1, read as the reverse complement.
GCTATTCCTGCTGGAAGCTTATAGCTAAGGCACAAATATCTCCTCTCACCAAAAAGAAAAACATACTATTTGGCCAGTAATCCACAACTTCCTTGGGAATAAGTTGCATTACATTCACTGGGGTCACAACCACACCATGAAGTGCTCTTATGCCACAGGAAAAGTCATGGCTTCTGCCAACAAATTTCAGGAACGGTAGTTTGTATAGAGCACTGAGAGTTCTTAGGAGACCCTTGATGAACTACGGATCTCAAGATCGGGAGGAGGGCTCATGACCAGGTGCAGCAAGAAACAACAATGGAGGAAGCCGCTCGGGCGCCTGGGGCGGCGCGCCCAGGGGCAGGGCGTGCCGCCCATAGGGGCGGGGTAAGCACCACAGGGCCTCCCAAGTCTCCCTGCCTCCTCCCACTCAGCTGCCCTACAGCAGGGGGAGGCAGGGGGCGGACCGTTTGGGCAGCATGGAGCCTGTGTGCGCTCAAGCCATCGCGTCTCTCCCAGGGGAGATGCATGGTTCGGGCGTGCTGCAGGCCCCACAGTGAGTGCCGACCGGCATTTTGTCATCCCCTCAGTGGTGACACCCGGGACAGCCCGCACCCACTGTCCCGCTTCCTCCAGCCCTGCTAACTCTCCTCCGCTATTTGTAAGGCCTCGTTGGACAGCCATTTTGCTTTCTTGCATTTCCTTTTCCTTGGGATGGTTTTCGTTGCTGCCTCCTGTATAATGTTACGAGCCTCCATCCATAGTTCTTCAGGCACTCTGTCCACCAAATCTAAATCCTTAAACCTGTTCCTCACTTCCACTGTGTATTCATAAGGGATTTGATTCAGATTGTATCTTACTGGCCCAGTGGTTTTTCCTACTTTCTTCAGTTTAAGCTGGAATTTTGCTATAAGAAGCTGATGATCTGAGTTACAGTCAGCTCCAGGTCTTGTTTTTGCTGATTGTATAGAGCTTCTCCATCTTTGGCTGCAGAGAATATAATCAATCTGATTTCGATGCTGCCCATTTGGTGATATCCATGTGTAGAGTCGTCTCTTGTGTTGTTGGAAGAGAGTGTTTGTGATGACCAGCTTGTTCTCTTGACAGAACTCTATTAGCCTTTGCCCTGCTTCATTTTGAACTCCAAGGCCAAACTTGCCAGTTGTTCCTTTTATCTCTTGATTCCCTACTTTAGCATTCCAATCCCCTGTAATGAGAAGAACATCCTTCTTTGGTGTCATTTCTAGAAGGTGTTGTAGGTCTTCATAGAATTGGTCAATTTCACTTTCTTCAGCTCCGGTAGTTGGTGCATAAACTTGGATTACTGTGATGTTAAAAGGTCTGCCTTGGATTCGTATCGAGATCATTCTGTCATTTTTGAGATTGCATCCCATTACAGCTTTTGCCACTCTTTTGTTGACTATGAGGGCCACTCCATTTCTACTACAGGATTCTTGCCCACAGTAGTAGATACGATAGTCACCCGAACTGAATTCGCCCATTCCCTTCCATTTTAGTTCACTGATGCCCAGGATGTCGATATTTATTCTTGTCATCTCATTTTTGACCACATCCAGCTTACCTCCACTCATGGTTCTTACATTCCAGGTTCCTATGCAATATTTTTCTTTACAGCATCGGACTTTCCTTTCGCTTCCAGGCATATCCGCAACTGAGCGTCCTTTCGGCTTTGGCCCAGCCGCTTCATCAGCTCTGAATCTACTTGTACTTGTCCTCCGCTCTTCCTCAGTAGCATGTTGGACGCCTTCCGACCTGAGGGGCTCATCTTCCAGCGTCATAACTTTTATATGCCTGTTGTCTTTGTCCATGGAGTTTTCTTGGCAGGGATACGAGTGGCTTGCCAGTTCCTTCTCCAGGTGGATCACGTTTAGTCAAAACTCTCCACTATGACCTGTCCATCTTGGGTGGCCCTGCATGGCATAGCTCATAGCTTCTCTGAGTTATTCAAGCCCCTTCGCCACGACAAGGCATTGATCCATGAAGGGGATTCCTGACATACATGCCTCCAATACACTGTACCTCCCTCTTGTCACAATTCACATTGAGTTTATATATACAGTAGACTCTTATCCATCCCATTACTGCCCTCATTAGGTACAGTATTTGGACATCTTTACCCAACTTTGATGCACTGAGTCTAGATCAGGGGTTGTCAAACTGGTCCCTACCACCCACTAGTGGGTGTTTCAGGATTCTAGATGGGTGGTAGGGGGTTCTACAGCACAAGCTGAATCCTCCTTCCATCGAGCACTGGTGGGCGGTAAGGAAATTTTACCATCAAGAAAGATGCATTAGTGGGCAGTAGGTATAAAAAAGGTTGACTACCCCTGCCTGGTCTAGATTCTCACATTTGTAAAACTGTTGTGCCTTACCATGCAATGCTTTCCTCGATCACCTTTCCATGTGGTGCTACCATCATACCATGGGGAATGGGCAGAGCTTAGTGGTATAGCATCTGCTTTGCATGCAGAAGGTCCCAGCTTCAGTCCTCAGCATCTTGAGGTAGGACTGGGAGAGAACCTGGTCTGAAATCCTGAAGAAAGCTGCTGCCAATCTGTGTAGACCATATTCATATCAGGCATGTCAAACCTGCAGCCCTCCAGATGTTTTGGACTACAATTCCCATCTTCCCCAACCACTGGTCCTGCTAGCTAGGGATCATGGGAGTTGTAGGCCAAAACATCTGGAGGGCCACAGGTTTGACATGCCTGAGCTAGATGAACCAATAGTATAACACAATACAAGGCAACTTCCTGTGTTTTTATCACATTCTGGACCTTGTGGTGCTATAGTGTGGCAATTAAACCAGTTCCCTCACATGTCAATGACTAGGGTAAGCAAATGCTTCAGACTTCCACAGGAAACTCTGGATGTAAGCAGAAACCTACTTGCAAACCAATCTTTAGAAAGTTCTCACAAAATTTAGGCAGGCTCTTAAAACCCAATAAAACGAGCCAGATGAGAATTGGCATTATGAGTTGGCATCTCAGAAGTCTGCCTCATTTGAAAAGAAATGTCCAAAGTCTGTAATACAAAAAACTGCATACTTTCAGTATTTAAAACCATGGACATATGGCGCATTGGCATTTTGTGCCTGTGAGCTGGACTTCCGAGAGAATTATAAATCACAGTAAGGAATACGTGGTTAAACATTAGCATTCAGAACAAATTCATTGCAACTTTTCTTTCCTTCAAAATCTGGATTTTATTCTCATGCTGCTGAGGCAACCTCGAAGCAGGGTCATGCTTAATGTCACCTCTGAGGCACTGCAGTACTAACATCTAAATCTGCTACATCAAGATAAAGAGCTCAACCCCATACAAATTAAAGCAATAAAATATTCAGTGTTCTATACTAAACACTAGTTCTCAGCCTCTGAGATCTTGATGAGATCACTTTGAAGAGTACAAATTGTTTGGAGAGGAAAGATATAAATTTAATAAATGCAGAGATTAAAGGATAAGGTGGGCTATACATTCTTAAAATAAAGAAATGAAATGCGTTTATTTGTCATATCAATTCTTCCTTTTAGCTTTGCTATCATAGGCCTACTTTAAAAGTCATGGCTGGTGTTAAAGCTGCACCTTCTTTGTATGATGGAATTTCATTATTTTAATCAAGGCATGCTAAAACAATTTTCTTGATGAGATAATTAGAAAATGAATGGGTGTGATACATAGCTTGATTAAGAGCAGTCAACTGGATTCTTCAAGGGTAGAAATGGAGGACCATCCTTGAATGTAGGGAAAGTTATTCTGGGAACAGCCGATTTCAGTCAAGTACTGTACTGTATACTGTATACAACCCAGTCAGATGGGTGGGGTACAAATATTAAATTAATATCATCATCATCATCATGTAACAAAGGGGATCCATGCTGCTCTGTTGTAAGATTTGGTTCCCAATCCTATGCAGAAGCAGAATGGCCATCACAAACATCTCTAGAACGTAACATAACTTGCAGTACATAACAGATGCAACAGATTAACTCTGAAGGTCAACTGAAAGCTGAAACAAAGCTCCTATACCAGTGCCTCAGTCCAGAAATACCTTGTAGGTACAGAAACTTTAATCAGAGATGGATTTAGGGCAGCACAGCTGATTCCGCTGCACTGGGCACTGGGCCTAGGGGGCGCCACAGGGCATCACAACTATGGTGTTGTGCATGGAGCAGTACAGAAGGCGGGGGGGGGAGAGCACCACATTTTGGCGTTGCACAAATTTGAAAGTCCTCCCTTACTTTGGTGCACACATGAAGCTCCCCCATAATTTGTAATTCTCTATTCTCTTCGATGGAAGAGTCAGAATCAAATGGAATCACATACCCAGGGGTGCTACGATCCACTTTGGGAAGCACTGCTCTAGACCCACCCGAAACCACTGGAACCCCCCTCAAGGCCTTCTTCAAACTGATAGACTCCACTCCCAGGCCCTGACAAAATCGGAAATGTTTTCTGGTTGGCAACCCAAGTGGAGAAGCTTCTGAGGAGTTAAAATAAAATATCTGACATTGTGAATAACTTATGAGGATGAGCTATATGAGCAATTACACCAGAATTCAGGAAATCATCTCTTAAAATATTGATCTAAATGACCCTAGCAAAATCCCCTCAATTTCAGTGGAGCCAAATAAACTTGCAACAGATGAAGATCTGTTCTCCCAAAGGTACATTTATGACGAGCGGATTGTGATGAGAAGGGAAAACTGAAAACTGCTAGAAGCAATGGCTATGACTAGTGCGAAGTGTGTGTGTCAGATTTTGTGTGTCAGATTTTATGCATAGAGTGGGAAGAGTTTCCTTCTCTTTTAGCACAGTAGACCTGCGACATGACCACAACATGGGTTTGTAAAGTCCAATCATCTCAGTGTGACCACTCGCTGTGGCTACAGAATTAAAGAAGTGGACTTAAAAATGCAAATGTTAGACAGCACTGTGGTTTACAACATCCTATTTGTGCTAGAAAAGTTAGTTGATTGAAAATGCCTGTCTCTGCTGCCCAGAACCATGCTCAAGAGCTCATTCAGACTTCCTTTTGTGCTGCATTTCTAGGCACAGGTCTGGGCTTTAGAGCTAAGAGTTCCTGGCTAAATATACCCAACTCCCTCAACTGTTCCTCATAAGGCTTGGTTTCTAGATCCTTGATCATCTTCGTCACCCACCTTTGCACTGCCCCTGGTATGAATGGCTTAATGGCATTGTAAATAACCGCAACATTTAAAAACACCACCACCCACTTCTGTTTAAATATCTATGATTTGACAAGCCTATTTGTGGACATCACAGTGCGAGAAGTGACAATCCAGAATGGGACGATCTGGGATACATCACTCTCTGCATTTCAAACTCGTCTGGTACACAGATTTCAGGTCAAATGCTGCCAGTTCTGGGTCTGAGTTGCTGTTCTTCACAGGGGCTAAATTCATCTTTATTGTGAAATTGCAGCACTCTGGCTTGAGTTTCATGGAATGCAAGTCTGACACTAATTTCAACAAGCTTCATCAAGCAGCATTTTTCAGGCACCATGTAAGTATAAATATAAAACAGGTTATCATTGCTTTCATAAAAAATGTTGGTCTATTGCAGTGCATCAAGACTGTTAAGCATCAGGAGTCTTAATAAGAAAAATGGGGGGGGGGATCACAGTCTAAGGAGACTGACTGCCACACACCTATATTCCTATACATATGCGAAAGAAAGAAAGAAAGAAAGAAAGAAAGAAAGAAAGAAAGAAGAAAGAAAGAAAGAAAATCCTCAGCACAAATTAAGGTGTAAGTGTCCTGTATGATGGAAGCTAATTGCCTGGAAGGCATCCTGCAGTTCTTCTGCAAGAGCAGTTCACTCATAATACTGTATATGGCTCCGCATAGAAACCACTTTACCCCTTTTTTATCCAACGCCTACATGAAACAAATACAAAGAAGTTCTTCAAGGTGTATAAATCTGCCAATCGTTAAAGCTTTGATAGAAACTCTCTGTTTATGAGAGGCAAATTATAACTCTAAAACTTTCTGCAGCTCTCTTGGCAAAAGCACTATGATTACACCAGAACTGACTGATGGTGGATTCCCATAATGACCTTGTAGAAGGCAGGCAATGAACCTTGCTAAAAGGGGGGGGGGAGAGAGAGAGAGAGAGAGAGAGAAGAAAACACCTCTTTATACAACACATGCAAGTTTTGGAATTCATGACTCTCATTGTGGTGATGCCGGCGGCAACAACGGTGGCTTATTTAACACCACAGAGTTCACATTAGGAAAATTATTGATGTGGGTGATGGGGCAGCACAGACTTGGAGTGGGGTGGGGGCAGTGGCATAGCCCCAGGCACAAATTTCTGAGGGGGTACAACCGGGCACCCTAATGACAGGCTCCTCATCGAGGCTGGAGCCGTTGGGAGGCAAGCTGCAACTGGGCCAGGCCTTCAAGGCTGGTGCAGTGGCACGTCCTTATCCTCATGGCCGGCAAAGGAAGGCCCTCACACTCCCCGCCCCTGGCCGGTTGAGAGGGAGAGCAGCAGCGGCACCCAACAAGGAGGAAGGGAAGAAAAGGCAATCAGGAAACACTTCAGGAGCCATGTGCATTGCCCAAAGGATAGGAGGATGAGGTGACACAGCAGCGCTCCTGGCTTCTCATTTCTCTAACTTATCTCTTCTCCCAGGTTGGGGCTAGTCTACCCTTGAGTAGACAGTGGCCGGCGAAGGGGCTGATCACTGGCCAGTCCACAAGGGGGGCACAACACTTGTCCCGTCCCAGGTACCAGCAACCCATGCTACGCCCCTGGGTGGGGGATGCCTGTCCTTTGAATAGCTGTAGGGGAGGTAGCTGACTGGCAGGTGTGGCTTCTTTCATTACAATGTTAAGAGTACATTTTGCTGCAGCATCTGTAACAAGCATTTCTGTAGGTACCAGATCCCCCTTTCATATACCTGGATTACCAGGATACTGGGCTGGTGCTGAAACTGAGGAGAATTCAGGCCATTTACTGCTGCCACTCTCAGTGAAAGGGCTTACATGACATTTCCTCGAGCACACAAAGTCTGCAGAGAAATTTCTTAAACACACACACAGCCTCCATAAGTCATTGGGGAAACATCTGAATCTTTAAAGGGAGGACAAATGGTTGTTATATATTGATTTCCACCCACTTCAAGCACTTTCCTAAGCAATGGCAATGTGCCATTATCCCCATTATAGAGCTCAATGTGAAAGTGCAAAGAGGGAAAACGGTTTGCCTAAGGTCACACTTACACAGGTTCTGAGTGGAGCAGGAACAAGAGACGTATCTCCTGAGTCCCATTCTAGCATCCTACTTAGTGGGAAATCACAGCGCGAGTTTGGCATTTTCTTCTGCCCTGGGATGGCCCGCTATATGTGATTTCAGGTTTTTGCAGCAAAAATTGGCACGTCACTTTATTTAACTTAATGGGCAAAACAGAAATAGTGAGTATACACTAGCTCGGGGCAGTGCAAGAATCATCTCAATGTGTGAATGTTGAAGAAAGCCATGCTAAAAGCAACATGGATCAAAATAGAATGTGGTAATGCAACATAATTTAGCAGGCTTCCATTCTGAGCTGTAAAAACCCTACAGTCATAATAGGGGAGAGCTAGAATGGGCCTTAAAAATGGCAAGGTAGTAATATTTAGATTAAGCACTTCAAAATGTTGAAGGTGCTTGACCTACACTTTCTTGCAATCTTTACAACAACCCTGTAAGGTAAATAAATCAATATGGGTGGGATGTTTCTCCTCTTAGTTTTAATTTATCTATGTGGGGCTTATTGTCTGTTCGGTTGAAAATTGCTTTGGGTTGCCCTGGGCAAGATATAGCTACAGTACTGACAAATTTAAAAAATAATAAAAATGACCAGTGTTATTACGGTATTCCCCCTCCAATGTGGAAGGAGGCACTCCTTCCGGTAGTTTGGCTCCAAGTCAACTTCGGGCATTGCAGGTTAACATGAACACATTTAATTGGGCTCAGACACAATATAGCAGTTTCCTCAGGACTGATGCCATTTGGGCCCATCTCACTGCTCTGGTTTACATCCTGGCTACTACTACACCCCACAGAGTGCATTAAGCAAGAGTATCTCAGATGCTATTAGACTCCTATCAGCCCCAGCAGGCAAGCAGTCACCAGCATCCCGAGCATGTGGGAGAACTTCCTCTACTTCTCACCCACCCCCACTTCTCCCCACCCCCGCTAACCCAGCATGGGGCAAAAGAGGCACCTGCCTGAGTGTGCACCCCTCCACCCCTTCCTTCTCTCCCCATGCTCTTTTTAAAAAAAGGCAAGACCCACTGTGAGCCCCACCTGGCTGGCAAGCAGCAATGGCCTGAGCATGCAGGTATAGTCACACTGCTCGAATCTCTTTTCAGAAGCCCCTGCACAGGTCAAAGGAAGCACCTACCACCAGCTGCATGTGCCTAGCGGGCAACAGTGGTAAAGGTGCTGGCACAGTACTCTGTAACAGAGCGTTCTAGCAGGGGAAAGAACACACTGCTTGGAACTACATCATAGCAGTGGTGATTGTATCTATGTATGTGCATCTGTTCACATAGTGCAGGAGTAGCTGGTGTGTTGCCCTCCAGATGTTGATGGACTGCAACTTCCATCAGCCCCAACCAACATGGTCAAGGATGATGGAAGTTGTAGTTCAATGGGCTCCAGGTCTACAGAGGGCACCACTTTGGCTACCCCCTAAAGTAGTCCATAAGATGAGTAGTCCATGAGTGGAGTAGTTCATAAGTTGAGTGCTGTTGTAACCAGGGCTGTCTTAAGCATATCGGGCACCCTGGTGCTGTGGTGCGAAGATCGCTCCGGCGCGCCCCCCCACAGTTTCCCGCCGCGGCTGTCTGGCGGGCACAGCACTACTGCAGCGGGCGCAGCCGTGCGGCGCCCCCCAGGTGGCCCGGCGCCCTGGTGCCCTGCGCCACCCAGCCTTGCCTTAGAGCCGGCCCTGGTTGTAACCCAAATTTCTGACCCAATCTACCCTTGATATAATATTCCCTCTCTCCTCATTTATTTGGCACGGTACTGAGCTTTGGGAAACTGCTTTAGTGCAGCCTTCGGGTTCTATTGTCAATCCCCTCCAAACAAAATGGGAAAAGAAGTGGAAAATTAACGAGAGAGAGAGAGAGAGAGAGAGAGAGAGAGAGAGAGAGAGAGAGAGAGAGAGAGAGAGAGATTTCCCTTCCTCTCCTTCCAAGTAGAACAATTAGTACAGTGTAGTAAGATCAAGATATAGTTTCATAAACTCAGCAATTAATGAAAGCTGATGTGACAGATGGAAGAACATGCACTGGGAATTGGAAATTAACTGTGCACTTTTTACATTAGGCAATCCTCTCATCAGGTTTCTTCCATAGTTCTACAGACTTTTTTACTTTTTAGATTTTGCTGACCCTGACCCATTTTGCCACCCACAGGTCAGCAGTACTTCAGATAAAATGATGTAGTAGGTTTGAGATCATTTCCCAACTGGGTACTTATACTTGACCCCGGTGGGTGAGATGAATGAACAGTTTACACCGCAGCTCATCTGCCATCAGATTGCAAGCAATATTTTAAAATCTATTGACTCAAGCAATTGCACAGGCTGTTTATCATTAAAGAAAATGTACCAAATGGAGCAGACATGTGAATAAAACCTACAGGATTAAAGCGAGGGCAGGGGAATAAAATTTACTGCCTTCAGTGCATTGAAAGAAAACATTATGAAAGTGATGTATGAATGGTATATAACATCAGCAAAATTAGCTAAAATGTATAAAACAGATAATAAATGTTGAAAATGTAAAGAAAAAGAGGGTACCTATTACCATATGTGGTGGGAATGTAAGAAAGTGAAGGGCTTCTGGGAAATGATTTATAATGAGATTTTAAAAATGTTGAAATATACATTTGTTACAGAATGTTACAGAAATTCATAAGAATGATAAAAAAATGTTTTTTATATGTGATAACTGCAGCAAGGATACTATCAGCCCAAAGATGGAAACAAAAAGAAATACCAACTAAAGAAGAGTGCCAAGAGAAACTGATGAACTGTGTTCAGATGGCGAGACTAATGGGAAATTCGGAACCAGCAGGACCAGACTTTCCTAAAGGAATAGAAGAAGTTTTCGATATACTGTATCTGGAAAGCAATTGTAATCAACTGACATCATTTACAGCAGTGTTCCTCAACCTTGGGCCTCCAGCTGTTTCGGGACTACAACTCCCATCATCCTGAGCTAGCAGGACCAGTGGCTGGGGATGATGGGAGTTGTAGTCCCAAAACAGCTGGAGGCCCAAGGTTGAGGAACACTGATTTATAGGGTTAAAAGAAGTTTTGTAAGGAGCAATTTATAAATTATTGTGAAAAGAATTAAGAATAGATGCATTGGAAATTTGAGTTTATAGCAATAATTATAGTAACAAAATGCATAATTAGAAAGACTTTAGAAAACCATCAGTCTTAGGCTGTGATAGCCAAAATTTTTGAAAGGATGTTATGCTGAAAAATATGTGTAAAAACTAATAAGAAATAATTTTAAAAATAAAATAAAGAATCATAGAATTGGAAGAGACCACAAGGGCCATCCAGTCCAACCCCCTGCCAAGCAGGAAACACCATCAAAGCATTCTTGACATATGCCTGTCAAGCCTCTGCTTAAAGACCTCCAAAGAAGGAGACTCCACCACACTCCTTGGCAGCAAATCCCACTGCCGAACAGCTCTTACTGTCAGGAAGTTCTTCCTAATGTTTAGGTGGAATCTTCTTTCTTGTAGTTTGAATCCATTGCTCCGTGTCCGCTTCTCTGGAGCAACAGAAAACAACTTTTCTCCCTCCTCTATATGACATCCTTTTATATATTTGAACATGGCTATCATATCACCCCTTAACCTTCTCTTCTCCAGGATAAACATACCCCAGCTCCCTAAGCCGTTCCTCATAAGGCATCATTTCCAGGCCTTTGACCATTTTGGTTGCCCTCTTCTGGACACATTCCAGCTTGTCAGTATCCTTTTTGAACTGTGGTGCCCAGAACTGGACACAGTACTCCAGGTGAGGTCTGACCAGAGCAGAATACAGTGGTACTATTACTTCCCTTGATCTAGATGCTATACTCCTATTCATGCAGCCCAGAATTGCATTGGCTTTTTTAGCTGCTGTATTGCACTGTTAACTCATGTCAAGTTTGGGGTCTACCAAGACTCCTAGATTCTTTTCACATGTACTGCTCTCAAGCCAGGTGTCTCCCATCCTGTATTTGTGCCTTTCATTTCTTTTTGCCCAAGTGTAGTACTTTACATTTCTCCTTGTTAAAATTCATCTTGGTTGCTTTGGCCCAGCTGTCTAATCTGTTAAGGTCATTCTGAAGTGTGATCCTGTCCTCTGGGGTATTAGCCACCCCTCCCAATTTGGTGTCATCTGCAAACTTGCTCAGGATGCCCTCAAGCCCATCATCCAAGTCATAGATAAAGATGTTGAATAAGACTGGGCCCAAGACAGAACCCTGTGGCACCCCACTAGTCACTTCTCTCCAGGATGAGGAGGAGCCATTGATGAGCACCCTTTGGGTTCAGTCAGTCAGCCAGTTACAAATCCACTGAATGGTAGCATTGTCTAGCCTGCATTTTACCAGCTTCTTTACAAGAATATCATGGGGCACCTTGTCAAAGGCCTTGCTGAAATCATGATAGGCTACATTCTGGTCCGTGGTTCGAAGGTTCAGGGTCGAGACAGTCCAAAGTAGCTGAAGCTGGGAGAAGGGCAGGGCATCAGGTGAGGTCAGGAACAGGTACGTAGGTCGGGAACTAAGGCAGGTCAGAAGCGTCGGCAGGGAAGCTAGGCAGGTCAAAGGCAGGAACACTGGCAGGGTCTAGCAGCCAACAATGTTGCTGCTGCAACCCAGGGCAGGGTTTGGCCACCTTTTATCTAGAATGGGGTAATGGACAGCCCCGATCCCCTGGCAACTCACTTCCTCGCCTCGGCTGGAGGCAAGCACTCCTGCGAGTACTCAGGTCTCTTCTTCTATCAGCCCTGAGTCTCTGCAGCTCAGGAGACGCCGGTGGGTTACTGGACCCAGGAGCCGCCTCAGTCCCAGCTGGCAGTGGGCCGGCTGCTGGTGACGACCCAGCTGAGGGCAACAAGGTATCCTCTGCATCTGGAACCAAGGGAGGCTCAGGCCCCAGACTCGGCTCAGCTGATGCTTGCTGCAGAGGAGGTTGAGCGGACTGAGGCTCCTCAGGACCAGGCTCCAAACTTGGTTCAGCTGATGTCCCAGGCAGAGGGTCTGGTACAGGCTGCGATTCCTCTGCGAGTCCCAGGCCATCACAATCAGAAACTAAAACAACTTAATGACCACCTGATACAAATGGAATGCAAATATCAGAGAATCCATAATTCCCTCCATCATAGGATGAAGATGTTGAGTTTTGATGTAGAAATCCTTGTCCTTAAAGTGGTTTTTCCTCCCCAGAAAAGAAGATAGAAATTCTTTTGTTCTTCGTTTGAGTTTGTAAAAATGGAATACGTACAAAGATGCGCTTTGGCACAGACCAACAAGGTGGCTGTCACTTCTACCCACTATTGAATGTATACATTGCCATCTTGAGAGCATCTTGCCAGAGGAGAATGTGTGATGATTGTGTGGGCAGCACTCAGTGAGAAAGAACACAAATCTCTCTGTTAAACCTACTTTCTTCACAACCTGACGGTGATCTTTTAGGATGCTGCGAAAAACCTTAATTGTAACAATGCCAGCTCTGCACATTGTGTCGTCGTGGAACGCCTCCATTCAAAACTGAAGAGAAAAGGAGGACAAATTCTGTGGAAGATCGGCCTAAATCATTTTGGGAAATGTCTTTCCAGCTGACAACGGAAAATTCAGAGAGGAAGCAAGTAAGATATGGATGTGGTGAAAAACCCGAAGAAACTGTATGAAACACCACTTTTCTTCATGGAAGGGGCCTGTCTCCTAAATGCAGCCTTCACTTATATGAGACCATATTCTGGAGGTTGCCCACTAGATTTCCCTGGGATAGTAGTACTCTGCCCTTTTCCTCATCCTGCCAGTTCTTTCTCCTGAGCAACTACCCAAGTGGCCCACTGCAAATGCGCAGAAAACTCTTCCCCACCCTTTAGTTGTACCCTGAAAACTGGTACTGCTGCTCAGAGGTTTCCTGGCAGTCCCCCAAGAAGCAAGTGTTACTCCAGAGTTGTTCTTTCCCTCTGTCAGGGAGAGAAAGAGATGGGAAACAGTTGCAGAGCTCAATAGGAGCTTGGCCAGGTGAACACAACACTTCATGCTGCTCTAGCACCAGGATTGTGGAGCAGAGACAGCAGCCCCACCTGCCAATCTCCAGTTAGGACCAGAAGGCCTTAAGAGGGTCAGGCAGAGCTGCCACCAGCCTCAGCTTCAGGAGGAGGATGGTCCTGCTTGGCTCTCTCATGGCCTTCTGGAATTAACTTACAGAAGTGCATAAAGAATGGAAGACACTTTCTAGTATTTGGCAATATGGAACACAATCTGCCTTGTATGCAAAGGGTCCCAGGTTCAATTCCCAGCATCTCCAAATAGGGCTAGGAGAGACTTCTCCCTGGATAGCTGCTGCCAGTCAGTGTAGACCAAGGGATCCCAAACTAAGGCCCGGGGGCCAGATGCGGCCCAATCGCCTTCAAAATCCAGCCCGCGGAAGGTCCAGGAATCAGCATGTTTTTACATGAGTAGAATGTGTTCTTTTATTTAAAAATGCATCTCTGGGTTATTTGTGGGGAATTCGTTCAGATTTTTCCCCAAAAAATATAGTCTGGCCCCCCACAAGGTCTGAGGGACAGTGGACCCCTGCTGAAAAAGTTTGCTGATTCCTGGTGTAGACAGTACTGAGCTAGCTGGACCAATGATATGAGGCAGCTTCCTACATTCCTATGTGAATGTGACGAAGCTGATCGTGGTGCACAGATGCATTATATGCCATCATAAATTTGTTACTTGCCACAAGACCCTTTGCTGCTTTCATCATAAGTAGCTTCTCAGAGCAGCCAAGAGAAAAGACTGGCTTTCTTTGGTCCTTTTCCATGGCTTCCTGACTACTTTTCACATTCATCTCACAATAGTCAGGACCTGCTGAGGCCTTAATGAATTATCTAGGAAATTTTCTAGGTGGTTTCCTTTAACTGCTGCATAATGGTAGTTGATATCAAATGTGTTCGTTACAAGGAAGTTTTGAAATGTATTAGAGATTTAAAGTAACGAATGTAGCCTGCTGTCAGTAATTCCAGGAATAGGAAAATTGACTCCTTTTTTAAGCTTTATGCATTGTGGCTTAATGCTGGAAATAGGTTTACTGTTGTTTTTAGGGCTTTCTTGTGAGAGATTGTTCGATATAATTATTTCTGGAGTTGTCTTTTTACAATATGTAATTTTGTATCCTTGTATCCTTTCAGTATGTATTTTGTATTGTTTTCTACAGAATCAAATCCCACATTCAGCTGTATGTTTCTCCTTGTTTGACATTCCACTCAGCCCCTTCATTGGGAAATGCACCTGAAGCTTGCTGTGGTGCACTCAGTTTCTAAATATTTGTCAATCCAGAACTAAACATCATGTGGTCAAGACATTATTTCCAAGCCATGATTGTCAGGATTTTTTGAGAGGTGGGCAGCATTAGGAAGAAGTGAAGATCCTGAAGACCAAACCAAGTTGAGTCCCTGGATTCCTTCAACGGAATACCCTTCACATAGGGATGGCGAGACCATTCTCCCATCCCTATCACCTGAACCAGAGCCTATCCACAATCTTACAAGTTGTGACGATTTGCTATGCAGCAAGTGAAACCCAAATGGCAACAGCCAATCAGCCAAGTGGGAAAAATTCCTGCCATGCCCCTGTCCCAACAACGGATAACACACGACGGCATAGCAAGGTCAATCACAAAATGCCCTAAAAGTTGGGAGAGGTGGGCAGGTGTTCCAATGCACGAGCCAAAAGAGGAAGCTCTGGGTCATGTGCATGGGTATATATAGGTCCCTCGATCCATTTAGACTGCACCCCATTGGCCAGATTAAACCCAGCAATGAGGGACCTACCAATCGGGTGTTGTGGCTATCCAAAAGACCCACCCACAACCAGGAGGTCAGTCTCCAGGTCTCACCACAATACGTGCCCTCTTTTAGGGAGGACATGCTTTGCATAGCATGCAATGTCTGGATCATGATACCCCCTGCTTACTTCTTTTCTCTGCATTTCAAATATTCATAGGCTGACTTTATGAGTACAATTCACTCATGCAAAGTGTTCTATCTAAATGCTTCTTTGTGGTAGCAGAGAGGCATCTAGAGTTTGGAAATGTGATTTGCCCAGCCAACAAATAATACTAGCCTCAGCTATGATCAATTTAGAGCAGTCCATGGGTTCGTTTTTGAAGTTGTTTGGCAGTGGTTGTCTTGAATATTTTGTAAACTGCCAGTTACAGGAACTGGAAGCAGCTCTGCACCCCAGTTGTTCCTTAGGGAGCAGTCCCAAGTCCCAGACAGGGAACAATGAGGCTGAAAATAAGTGGCACATCTGAAACCCTGCCACTCACACTGTCCAGGGGAGAGGATTTCTTTTTTAAAAAAATGTTTAAAGGGCCAGTCCTGCCCCTCCCCATTCCACCTCATTTTGGGGCCTTATACTTGTCATTGAAATTCTACTCAATATTCACCCAGAGCAGATTCCAATGTATAGTTAGCAGAGTAAAAACTTAAACACGTTGCAGGATTCCCAAAAATAGACCAGAGGCAATTAATATTTCATCCCACAGAGCTTTACTGCTACTGAAGGCAAATGAGCAGAACGGTCACAAATCCAATACATTCAGGATTGGCACTGTCCATAAGAAATCCAGTTGCAGCAGACTTAACTTAAACTTACAATAACTTATAACTCTAAACCTTAACACTAAGCATACTATGTACAGAACACCACACCAGAAGGAAAAGAGAGACAGAAAGAGAAAGTGAAACCCAGGCTCCTTCTGGCCCTACTTTTATAGTCAGCATGACCTTGACTGAAGAGGTAACAGAACCAGTGGCATAGCAAGGGGGCGTAGGGGGCAGTTCGCACCAGGTGCCACCCTGGAGAGGGGGTGACACTCAGCGCGCCCCCTGCGAGCGAGCAGCCAGCCACCGCCCAGTAAAAAGCCTCGCTTGGAGGCTGGCTGCTCACTCACTTGTTTGGCCGGTGCACTTTGCTTCTTCCTGCTGGGGCGGAAGCAAGGGGTGGGCCAAAGAGACATGCGATATGCAAAGAGATATGGCGGCCACTGACACCCCTCCCTGGCCCGCCCCTTGCCTCCACCCCAGCAGGAAGAAGCAAAGCATGCCAGCCGAGCAAATGAGAGAGCAGCCAGCCGCCAAGCAAGGCTTTTTTTAAAAAAAAAACTTAGCTCCGCAGCTTGCTCACAGTTTGCTCCAGTGATCCTCTGTGATCCCAGCGCTGGAGCGCTGCCGTCGGCAACCCACTCCATACAGCGCATGCACCATAGCGGCACGACGCATGCGCCATATGGAGCGGGTTGCCGCTCCGGGTGCCCCAAGAACTAGCTACGCCGCTGAACAGAACCGGATTAAGCCAGCTGTACTCAGCTTCTCTGAAAGAATAACCCAAACATCATGAACCATCTGCTTGTTTCTTTCACACAGAGAATCTTCCAGAACCCTCTTGAATTAATTAGAATAGGAAAGCTCTCTACACATCAGATCAATACTTTCACTAAGAAATGCAAACTGACAATACTATCTACCACTAACAATAATAATTTATACCCCACCCATCTGGCTGGGCTTTGGCAGCCACTCTGGGCAGCTTCCAACAAAATATTAAAATACAGTAATCCATCAAACATTAAAAGCTTCCCTAAACAGGGCTGACTTCAGATGTCTTCTAAAAGTCTGGTAGTTGTTATTCTCTTTGACATCTGGTGGGAGGGTGTTCCACAGGGTGGGTGCCACCACCGAGAAGGCCCTCTGCCTGGTTCCCTGTAACTTGGCTTCTTGCAGTGAGGGAAACGCCAGAATGCCCTCGACACTGGACCTCAGTGTCCAGGCAGAACGATGGGGGTGGAGGCATCCCCAAACTCGGCCCTCCAGATGTTTTGGGACTACAACTCCCATCATCCCTAGCTAATAGGACCAGTGGTCAGGGATGATGGGAATTGTAGTCCCAAAACATCCGAGTTTGGGGATGCCTGTACTTTATGATCCCTTAGAGTGGATGGAAACATGAGGGTAGATTTTGGAGGCATGAAAATAGAAAGAACGGGCGGACAAAGGTGCACAAATGAGTACACAGAAATTGTGACCCACATACACCTTGACACCCTAGTGTGGACACAGCTTCTGTGTCTCTTCCAGTCCCTTTCTGAATTTCATCATCAGCTTGGTGACATCATCCCACACAGGGAGAGGGAAACTCTGGGAAGAAAGGCATGCTGTCTTCCAGAAGGCCATGCAAAGGTGTTTGGGCCCATCAGCACCAATCTTCTCAACAAAAGAAAATCTGCCAGGCTACACTTGTCCAATAGTCTTGACCCACTCTAGCCATCTCTTTTTACAACCAAAGTAACCTCCATGGGGATTACAAAAAATATTATCTAGATTTCCAGTGAAATGATAAAAAACAATACCAGTGTCATTTAAATGGCTAGATATACAAACCAGGAAAATATTGTGCTATTATCTGGAGGAAGATGAGCAGATGCTTATGAGTTGATTTGCATGAATATCAAGGAGCTTTGCATAATGGTTCTGTTCTTCCACTGGCATAATCGCTTTCAAGTTAGTGAATTCTCTCAAATTCATATTGGCTGAACATCTGATATCACTGGCTTAGCATATCTACTTTCCCCTCTACCTTCCTAATCAATTCATGTTATCATACACCTGCCTTTCTTAGACAAGAATAAATATTCCTTCGTAGCCATGGCTAAACAATCCAAAATGAGAAATGTAAGAGATCCATGCTGAACAGCTAGGAAAAGTCTCTGAAAAATTTACCCTCTCTCTTCAAAACCATCTCCATGGTATTAGGGTTTGTTTCTTCTCCCTACATCTTTTGTTTATTCATCTTTCTGATAAAATGCAGCTGAAGGCAAAACATTGCAAACAGAAAAAAATGTGAATGAGCAAATTCTTGTAACAATTTTTTTTATTAGATCACTATTAGATCTTAGGAACTGAAAGAGTAACTACAGTGGTACCTCGGTTTATGAACACAATTGGTTCCGGAAGTCTGTTCATAAACTGAAGCGAGCTTTCCCATTGAAAGTAATGGAAAGTGGATTAATCCGTTCCAGGCGGGTCCGCGGAGTACTTAAACTGAAGCGTTCATAAACTGAAGCATGGGTGTAATTGGTTCCGGAAGTCTGTTCATAAACTGAAGTGTTCATAAACTGAAGCAAACTTTCCCATTGAAAGTAATGGAAAATGAATTAATCCGTTCCAGATGGGTCCGCGCCGTTCATAAACTGAAAATTCATAAACCGAGGTGTTCATAAACCGAGGTTCCACTGTACTGATGTTTGAGGCATTTAGAAAATGCTTCAGGATATACCAATGCATTTATTTTCTCTCTTTTTTGAAAATGATTTTTATTTGATTTTACAAGCGTGGAGTTATAACAATGCCAAGTAAATATCCACATTTAGAGATTTCTCCGAATCTCCATACTTCCCACCATCCCCTCCATGGGTCTTATTGTCAACATTTTCAACTGCATATTATTTCATATTCCATATTTGTATCTGTCCATATTGTCCATAGTGATTGTTACATTACAAGTGTTATTAAAATCTTGCCATTGTTTTCATCTGATTGCAGTGGTCAGATACACCAATGCATTTCTACACTGCATAATGTCCAAAGTCCGTTTTGGGGGCCTAATCCAGCCTGCCGGTCAGTTTAATCCAGCCCCTGTGGCAGTTTATTTCCTGGGGTAAAATCCCAAAAAACCTCAACAACTTCACTTCACCAAATCTGGCCCTCTTTGAAAAAATTCTGGACACCCCTATGCAAGGGGGTAGAAAGTTTGCTCACATACACAACCCTTAAGGTTCTTTCAGACCTTTCAAAAGCAAGTATTGAATTATCTATTATTTAATAACAGAAATTATGGAGAAACCTGGAGAAAAGACTGAAAGGTAGTATGGTAGCCATTGTCAAACACCTGAAAAGCTGCATAAGAATCCTTCCATGAAGTTCCTTCAGATGTGACCACTGCTTCTGAGGAAGAAGCCAGATGGCCTGTCAAGCGTAGAGTTCAGTTTACTTACAGTACAATCCTAGGAAAATCTGTTCAGAAGACAAGCCTACTGATTACAATGGCACCTACTCCCAGGTAAGTTTATATAGGATAGCAACCTTACATCACAATTTTATATATGTCAGTTCAGAACTCTCACTGACTTCGGTGCAGATTGCTTCCAGGTAGGTGTGTATAGGATTGCAGTCAAAAGCTCTATTGATCTTAATGGGACTTGAGTGTACGTAACTCAGTACTAGATCGTACTCAAGTGCTACAGAACACAAAAACCATACCATTTTCATCACTGACAAAAGCAGATAATATTTAGGGCTTTGCCTCGCATTTTCTTTGCTTTCTTGGTAGACTTAAAGACAGTTTTGACAAGGGAAAACTGCAACCTGACAAAGAAAAGAACCTGTTACGCTGGCAATCTGTCAAAATTCTCTTTCACAAATAGTGAAAATTCTCTCTGGAACAAGTACGAATTTGCCCACTACAAGTCAATGCTTTGTTCACAGTTGGAACTTTGTTTTCCTGCTGAAATGGTGTCACTGGTCAAATTTCCTTGAAAAGTCGAGAGAAAGCACCTTTAAAACCAAAGTAGCTGTGCCCTCTCCCAGTTGCCTGGACCAAATACATCTTTTGTCACAGCCTTGGACTTGAGAACCTTTTACAATGGAAAAAAAGAAGAATCCCTCGTGGGAACCATGGTTGCTTGACATGAATTCACTTGTGAAATCTTTTTTCCTACTCTCCTTGACCATGTTGGTGGGGCTGACCTAGTTGTAAACCACATCTGGAGGGAACCACAGAGGCCATCTCAGATTTAGTGTGTAAGATCCTTGGATCTTATACCAAGCAGCAGACTTGGTGTAGGGGCCTGGGTTCAGCACATCCATAGCTGACACTGCTGGTCCTCTTGGTGCATCTAGGTCTGTCTCCTCTGTGTCAGTGATGGGGCTGACCCAAATAGGACCAGAACCTCTGTAAAAGAGTTCCACCCACTCCCAACTTATACATCTGCTTTAGAATAATTTCATGGTCAATTGTATCAAAAGCTACTGAGAGATCAAGGAAAATCAACAAGGTCACACTACACACACATCTCTCCACCTAGGCAATAAAGAGGCATTATCACAGTTGAAGGACACATTCCAGCTATCCTGAACCCCTGGCCTACCTGACAGCAAGTCCAAAGTCCAACAGTCAGGATACAGTCCAGAGTCAAACTCAAAGCACAGTCCAGAAGAGCTCCTTGGAACAGCTAAGCTGTGGACCAACCAACCTAAGTAGTTGAACAGACACAGCACCTCAGCTCTGCTTGCCTTTTATATTATGCATGCTAATTGCAGCATGTGGGTTTGATGAGGCGTGTGACCCTCACATGCTCCCAGCCTACTCCAGCTGAGGAATCACACACCTACTCCCAGAGCTAGCGAGCCCCACCTGGCCAGCTACTGAACTGGGCTGTGGGCCCTTGCCTGCTTCAGCCTCCTAGAGTGCCCCACCCACTGCTCCCTATACTGGCTGTCTTCATGGATACAGGGTCCCCTCTGGCTCTGGTGATGGGTCCTGCTGCTCTGGTTCCTATGCATTGACACCCCCCAATCCCCTCGTGATGACCTCCATCACCCTGTGAGTACTTCCTATACCAACCTCTCCTTCCCCATCCCCAGCTTGCCCTGGTGTGTCTCAGTCCTGGATACACCCCTCACCAGGATCCTCTCCTCCTCCCTGCATGACCATGAGCAGCAACAAAGAGTCACAAACAGAGGAGGAGGCAACTGGGTGCTGAAACCAGGCACAAAATAAGCAGGCCAGGAATCTCTTCATCTGGAGACTCATGAACTGGGAACAACATCCCCTGAACCAAAACTTCCCAAGCGACTGTCCCGCTTGATACAAGGTGATAGCCAACTAAGAGATGACACAGCACTAGGCTCCTGGTCAAAGGTTCTCTACAATTCAGAAAGAAGGTGGAAACTTGATGGTGTAAACTAGCTCAAGAGGGACAAAGCGCTTCCATTGAACTCCAGACCACAGTGAAGCAAATTGTCTGTCTTGAGCTGTCCAAGGTTCTGCAGTGTCAGCTTGACCTAACCTGGGACTGACTTTTGACTCTTGGGTTGCCACTTGTAGCCATGAAATCTTTTCTCTCTGCCCCTCCTTCCACCCACTCTCAAGACTTGCAACTCTTGTTGCTCTGCATCTTTAGTGTCTTCAGCGTTAAATTTTGCAATATGCTTCAACTTTCTAGATGCCTACTTCTGGAAACCATTTAGTGTCCAAAGAATTTATTTCATAACCATAAAATTCAGATATGTACTTCCACTAAGCAGGCATGCTCCTCTTACGCCTGTTGTTCAGTTGGCAGCCATGTCTTGATCAGGGGGCTTTGCTGAAAGGTATCCTCAGAGTGTTGTCTGAAAGTGAGGAAGGACAGCGGGTGGAGGAGAGGGAAACAACAGCTCCTAAAACCAACAGGGCTGCTGTTTCTGAAAGTCTAATTAAAAATGAATGTTGATTATGTCTTGCGATAAAAGGGAAGGGTCAGGAAGCAAACACTGAGGTGATGGATAATTAATGGCCAGGGAAAGATGCTGGAAAGCAAGGAAGGAAATTAGTATGATAGATGCATTTGCTTTGAGAGGGTGTGAACAACAGGCAATTATCCATTTGCCATGTGCATAGCCACAAGTAACTGCGAGGCACAAAACACCCAGGGTGGAAACTCAAGCCTCACTAAACTATTTTCACATGGGAAGAAGGAATAATAGAAAGGAGAAATATACCAGTGGTGCCATCTCTAACATGCTGTACATGTAATTAACACATACTGTGCATGGAAAATATATAAGGAGTACAACAGGCTCACTGCAGTGTTCTTGTTCAGACATTGCTTGATCAGAACAATGCCTTGGTTCTATATGAAGTTGTTTTTAGGATAATATTTTTTTTAAGTTGCCTTTTCCTCTTTCTGAGCTAAGGTTCAATTCAGACTTTGCAGTAGTCTGCTCTCTTTTTTTCTCACAATCATCCAAAATCTTCATTCAGGTGACTAAGGTTATAAGACTCTGTCAATCTTGGTTTCTCTCAGTTTTCTAGTTTCCAAACTTAAATTTGGTCCAACCAATTTCTGCCTACATTTGCAGTTTTCTTTTTCAAAGTTTGCATGAAAATTTGTATGCATTTTCATTGACATCTCTCCTAATCTATATATAAATGTAAACTGGGCATGTGAGTGTGTTTCCACTTTTCACCAAAACTGCTTGACTGATTGAGGTGAAATTTTGACACAACATCACATGCGAATGTCTGAAGGCTATAGGAAAGTTTGCTAAGACAGATGTCACACTGCCAGGTAAAAAACTGGGAAAATAACCAGGTTGCAAACCAGCGCCCTCTAGCGGCGGCTACACTGGTACTGCACCTATAAAACCTTCCCTCTCAACAGCACCTCAGCTCCCGTTTACATACTAGGCCAAAGCCTTTACAGACTAGGCCGAATGGAGGTACTGACTCGCCTGGGTGGGGGGTGGGGGGAGGAGGGGATGGGATAGGTCAGGACATGGTGGGACCAGTCACAGGGATGAGCCAGGGGGTGGGGGGCAGAGAGGGCATGATACATCATGGGTCGGGACAGGGTAGGGGGAATCACAGGGGTTAGCCACAGAAATGCGTGGCAGGGCCAGCTAGTAAACACATATTTCTATACCATTTTGCCTAGTATATGAATTTTTGCAGTAAAGTTTTTTTCTAATGGTATATTATTTTGGTACGTTATTTCCACTAATTTGGTTAGTTCACATTAAAATGTGAGCCTTATTAAAAACAACCTGTTAACATAGCAAATGTCTCTCCCTGTCTCTAGTATGTGCCCTCAAAGGCTATGCATTTGACTTTGCAAATACATATTACGGATGTTTATTTTACTAGAGGCCTGACTGAATCTGAAGCTACTTACTGCGAACCCCAGATAACAAAACTTTTCAGTGGCTGCTGAAGGAGTGTTTGAAAGCAAGCAGATGTTTTATAAATCTGTTTCTACACTGTACTCTTAAGGGTAACATCAATCAAAGCAATGGCAGGTTGAGAAAGAAGCTTTTTGTCTTTGCCTGCCTTGGGAAATATCCCTTACAATTCAGTAACAACCTGAAAACTTAAAGCTTTAGATATCGTGCAAGAAGCCCAGTCTCTGTTTTAACTATTAAGCAGAATCTATGGAGATTTCATAAATTTCATAAATTATAGATTGTACCTACGACTCTCTTAGGGGTAGGGAATGCAAAGAGATTTCCTCAGTTTTTAATGCAAACCTACTTAACTTGCACTTCCTGAAGGAATATAGGAGCCAAAACATGGCTTCCCTTCAGAATTCACACTTCTCCATATTTTGCAATGCAGTTCTCCAGCCAAAAATGCATGTGTGTGTGTGTGTGTGTGTGTGTGGAGAGAGAGGGGAGGGGAGGGAGAGAGGGAGAGGGAGAGAGTGGGGGGAGGGGAGAGGGAGAGAAATAACCTGAGACTGAACCACCTTGTTGGACATGTTGGCCCCTCAATGGTGTTGTGGAATACTTAATATGGAATTATGTAACACTGCATATGATAGAAGGGTGGTCTAGAAATATGGAAAATTAATTAAACATAACAAAATACATGCCCATCACATTTTATTTTGATGGGGGGTGGGGAATGAAGGATGCACTTAACTTTCCCTTGAAATAACATAGCAAAGTGCTTCACAATGGCTGAACCATGCCCAGAAGCAATAGCAAGGCACGTACAAACCAACCCAACCCTGGAAATTGTATTCCAGAACATTGGACAAAGGAACTGAGGGGATGCTCATCAAATTTGCAGATGACACCTAATTAGTCATTCACCAGAGCACTCAAGGGCTTGAAAAGTGTGTGTGTGTGTGTGAGAGAGAGAGAGAGAGAGAGAGAGAGAGAGAGAGAGAGAGAGAGAGAGAGAGAGAGAGAGGTAGAGAGGTAGAGATGGGGACACAAACATGCGGACTGAGTACATAAAGAGAAGGAGCCTCTCAAGAGGATTTTAAGTGTGCAACGATCTGGTCAGCAGGAAGCTAATGACTTGCCTGATGGTCACATTGTTAACTCAGCTGTTATTTTTTTACATCTGGAAACTAGGACAATGCCACCTAGCTCTGCTCTGCTTTCCTGTACGTATATGTTTTCTAAAAGTCCTTACTCCAAAGGTTTGCTGTTACAGACTTGTTCCTGTCCTTGGAACAAGGCATTCTGGAGAGCCCTGGGCACAAATGGTGATAGGCAGCTCCACTTCATTCTCTGCTTGTGGTCAAAACAACCATCTGGCTCCTTTGGAGTGATTGTTGGTTATGGTGCCACCAGAGAAAGGGAGGGTACTAAATTATACCGCCAGAAGTGACAACACAGTCCAAGGGCAGGAGTTTAATTTAAGGAGAGTTTTAATTGGTACCGGAAGTTTGATCTGGGAGTTTCTTCTACAACCTGGAAGTATCCTCTCCACCCGTTCTGTTGTAACAAGTGCTTTCTCAAAATTTATCTTATGTACCATGAAAATAAATAAAAACATTATTTAAAAAAATGTGACAGCAAGTGTACCTAGCTGTTTACTCCCCATTTATTTGTGTGAACTACCGGTATGTGTTAAGATATCAGCTCCCCTCCCATCTCCTCCACACTTTATATGCCTAAGCTTGCAGCATCTTGGAATTTGAAATCTGCTCCACTGCTTTGGTCCTGCCAGGAGCATACCATGTATGAGTGAGAAAAGTTACATGCTTTAATTCTACACACCTCTTAAAGAGATGGGTGGGGAGCAATGGCTGTGACACACACCGTGCATTCAAAGCACATTTAAAGCACGCCCCACCCAAAGAATCCTGGGAACGGTAGTTTAGCTCCCTCACAGAGCTACAATTCCCAGCACCCTCAGCAAAATACAGGTCTCAGGATGTGGGGTGTGTGTGTAATTGTGGTTTTAATGTATGGTGTGTACGTCCCTTTTCTCCTTTGCATGTACTAACTCTTGTGAGATTGTTTTCAAGGCGCCTGTAAAATCTCACTGGACGTGTGGTATTAGTAATATAAGCACAAGGGCCAGTAGGTGGCAGTGTGCAAAGAGGTCAGAGGCTGCAGGTAGGAAAAGACTGTTCCTTGAGTGTGTTAAATTTAAAGAAGACCTGTTGGCATTTGAGAATGGAAAAGAAAGGTCATGTGTTCCTCAGAATCCCTTTCCATAACATATTTAATTTAAATCAGTCAATTGTTTCCATGTAAACAATGGAAAGAAGCAAAAATCCCAGTAAAGGTAGGTGAAGGTAAAGGGACCCCTGACCATTAGGTCCAGTCGTGACCGACTCTGGGGCTGCGGTGCTCATCTCACTCCATTGGCTGAGGGAGCTGGCATACAGCTTCCAGGTCATGTGGCCAGCATGACTAAGCCGCTTCTGGTGAAACCAGAGCAACACACAGAAACGTCGTTTACCTTCCCGGTGTAGTGGTACCTATTTATCTACTTGCACTTTGACGTGCTTTCAAACTGCTAGGTGGGCAGGAGCTGGGACTGAGCAACAGGAGCTCACCCATTGAATGGATCCCAACAGAAAGGTAGAATGGATCCCAAAACTTACAGAATATGCAGAAACAGTGAAACTTACAGGAAGAATAAGAAATCGAGTTAACAAACATTTTATAAAAGAATGGAAATGGTTTTTTGAATATTTACAGATAAATTGTAAACAGATAAAAAACATTAGCTGTATTATTGTAACAACCTGTAGTTTTAAAAGAGTTTATATTTACAGATAATTATATGAGCAAGTTAAATTAATTTGGATATGCAGAAGATATTAACAAATTTAAGGAAACACAGAAAGAGGGGGAAGAAAGTCAAATGCTGAGATGTTAAATTGATTGTAAAACTAATGAAAATGTATAAATTTGACAAGTATAAATAAAAAACTAGAAAAAAGTTTCCATGTAAACACCAAAAGCTTCACACTAGCCATTTATCAGCCTAGTATTTCTGAATAAAGAAATGTTCAGTTGACTTCACCAATTAAATTCCTCTGGATTGTGGCATGGCAGCAGTCCCATTAATATTCAGTAACACACAGATCTCTCCAATATTTCTGGGGCCAATGGTCCATTATCAAAACTGAAGTTTAAAATGAACCTGTCCGAAGGATCTCCACTGGTTATAAAATTACAGTTCGGCCCTTAACTGTAACTTGGAGATAAATCTAAAGGCATTTCGAGCTATTTTTAGACCTATTTAATACCAACTTATTCCCCTGACATGAGCGTAGCCATCTGTCAGATTCCTTCTGGAGCTCAGAAATCAAATGTATAGCTAATTTAGAAATTGCAGGCTACATTATGACCTCTGTATAATGACATGCCACATCTCTGGTAACTCATTTAAAAGTAACATCCTATTGATATTACATAATAGCATTAATCTCCCCCCGCCCCCAATATGTGAGGGATGGGAAGTGAAGCTTTGAATCAGAATCCACAGAGCTGCTTAGACCCATGGAACAGTGCCAGCCCTAGACATTTTCCTGCGCTATTCCCATCTAGGGCAAACAATTTAAAATGCGCTTTTCCAAGGCGGCGCCCGTGGGCACCAGTATGACCACCGATACTTCCCATGGTACCCACCAAAAGGTCTCAGTAAATATTTCCCCAGAAATTTACAAGACACAAGAGACCGCTTGTTGTTTCTGCTCAGTTCCTGTTTTCATTGGCTCAGCCTCTCCTCCATTGAACACCCCATTCCTTAAGTATGCCCACATTTCATTAGAAGTCCACCCTTGCAACTATTCTTCTCTCACACAAGACAGATGAAGACACCTTCTCTCCATGGGAATGGCAATGCCTTTCCTCCCCATTTATGGGCCAGCTGACATACGCTATCTTTAATAATCAACTACCTTTATTAACATTTTTTATAGTTGGAAAATATCTAAAATATGAAGGGATTGATACTAGAGATAGCAGCACTATGAGAAAGTGGTGCTTGCCTCATTTATTTCAGAAGAAGCAACCAGACCCACCTAGAATCATAGGGTTGGAAAGAGCCACAAGAGTCATCTTGACATTCCCGAATTGACTCATATCAGTCTGCCACAGGTAAGGGACAGGACCCTTTGTTGAGGCCCACCTGAAGCGCTTATTTGCTGACACCCTGAGTTGCAGTTTCAGGCCTCAGGAGCATTTTGCAGTGCAGCCAGTGTTTGAGGCTTGACCATTTAATTATTCCGTTTATCAGGAGTTGAATCTGACATGATGCTTTTGAGAGCAGCACACTCAAGGGGCGGTGTGTTCTTGCCTGTGGCGCCACTTGCCGTCAATACTTTTTCTTGTGCCTAAAACAGCCATGTTGAGTGTTGCATCTTTTAAAAATGAAATTCATTTAAAGAGTGTCATAGTTCAATCAAGGTGCCCATCCTTTTCAGCCAATGTACATTCTGCTTCTCATATCAGTATCTTTGATTTGCTTCCCCCACTCAAAAAAACCCCCACCCCATAAGAGGAGTATAGTAGAAATCTGACAGATAATGTACAGAAAGCGAATTGCTGAGTCTTTTGTGAATTATACAATGGAATCCCAGAGCCATGTCTTCAGAAGCTCTTGACACCATGGGAGGCCTTGAAAGTCTAGACTCAAAGGACTTTTATATTTTGGAAATACTTTGCTCTGTTCTGTGCCTTTCTTTCCTTATACATAGCAGGGCTTGAAAGTGGAAAGTAAATACTCCTGTAACCGAATGAACAAGGCTCCGAGCCCAGAAGTAGCAGATCGGGTTTTGATTATTATGAAGCATTCTGTCGATATGAAACATTTTCTTCCCTTCAGTTGTCTGCATTTGGGAGCCGGTTCTGCTGCTTTGGGCCACTCCTTTTGAAGGCCCCATCTGGACAATACATTTAAAGCAGTATCATACCACTTTAAACAGCAATGGCTTCCCCCAAAGAGTCCTGGGAATTGTAGTTTGATAAGGATACTGAGACTCATTAAAGGTAAAGGTAAAGGATCCAACAACCAGGCCTTGTGTTGTGGGTGGGATTATTGGAGCATTATTGGTGGTCCCTCAAATCCGGGAGCAATTGGGCTAGTGGGATGCCAATCAAAACAATTCAAGGGACCAATACTTAAGTGCTGCACTTGGCCCAGAGCTTCCTCTTTCGGGCCTCTGTGCATCAGTACCACACCTGTGTGTTCGCTGCCAACCCGAAAGAAACACCAATCCTTCGAGGAAAGCAGTCTACAAACAGAGACGGTGATTCATTTCAATTTTCCCTTACTGTCCTTTCCCTGGTTTAATTTTCCTTGGCTTAATTCCTTCCTTTTTCGTTAAATTTTCTCTCCCCCACAACCCCTTCCGACCCCCCCCCTTTCCCTTAGCTCGGTAGGGCCTTTGGCCTGGGGGGGGGGTTCTCCCCCTTCCACATTTAGCTCGGATTTTACCTCTCAATTTATTTACTTCTCAATTTATCTGATGTTTGTTTGGTTTGGGGTTGGGGTTTGTTTGTTTGTTTTCATTTATCTAGGCCAGCATTTTCTACACTGGCTGGCAGCAGCTTTTCAACTCTCATCCAGGGAGTGTTCCAAGCCATTGCCAACAGGAAATGACCAGGACTGATATAGGGGGATTTTTGATGTGAATGCATGTGTTCAACCACCTAGCAACGATTCCTCACATGAAGACACAGGGAATTGGCCTGGCTTGCCACCAGCACACCACACTGACAGATGTCTTCTTGCATAGCAAGTTTAGAGAGTGATGATGAAAGAAAGCAAACTTTTGACTGATGTCGCAAACTGTCTCTAAGGAGATTCAGTTTCAAGCCTTTCATGTCATTTTACAATGGGAAAAGATGTTATTTCAGAAACGTTATGTAATCCATTTATTGTCTCCATTGTTCGGGTAGCAGTACTGGAGTGTTATTACTTTTTAGAACATGTTTTCAAGAGTGGCGCTATCAATTCCAAATGACAAAGCTGGAAGTCTATCACAATCTGCATTCAAAGGCTGTGTGGAACAAGTATTGTGAGGGGCAGACCAAGCTCAGAAGCCAGGGAAATTGAATCTAATTCTCAGCTATGTTCTCCATCACCATCTTCGCGGGGAAATTGAGGCACCAAACCACTTTTCTCACGGTACTACCAAGAATAATAAGCATCTGGATGCTTCATGGCACTCGCACAAGGGATGCAGTTGCAAATGTAGAAACCTCATTTGCAGAGCGCTGTAACACCGGCACCCACAGAACAGAAATTTGCAATCCTACGTGTGGCTTTTCAGAAGTAGATCTCATTGATTTCAATGAGATTTACTCCCAGTTTAAGATGGTATAGGATTGCAGCCAGGGATTTTGAGAGGGAAACATGTACTGTAGCGCCAATAGCTAATCACTAAGGTCACATCCACTAAGGCCACATTTAAAGCACCATGACACCACTTTGAACAGTCATGGCTTCTGCCAAAGAATTCGGAGAGCTGTCGTTTATTAAGGATGCTGAGATTTGTCAGGAGACCCCTATACTCCTCCTAGATTTACAATTCCCAGGATGGTTCAACAGTCAATCCCTCTTCACAAGGAACTCTGCGAGTTGTAGGAAAAAAGAGAGAAGATAAACAAAATGCCAGAATTTTTTTATCTAAAGATATAGTTTAGAGCCAAACAAGCGTTTACAATGTACAGATCTGTATGAGGAAGAATTATGCTAACGAGATAGAGATGTGCTTTCTTTATCTTAAGAAATATTAGTGAAATCATGCTCTTGATGTGTTCAGGATCTAATATAGGTAAAGGTAAAGGAACCCCTGACCATTAGGTCCAGTCGTGACCAACTCTGGGGTTGCAGTCCTTATCTCGCTCTATTGGCCAAGGGAGCCGGCGTACAGCTTTCAGGTCATGTGGCCAGCATGACTAAGCCGCCTCTGGCGAACCAAGCAGTGCACGGAAATGCAGTTTACCTTCCCGCCGGAGCGGTACCTATTTATCTACTTGTACTTTGACGTGCTTTCGAAGTGCTAGATTGGAAGGAGCAGGGAACGAGCAACAGGAGCTCACCCCACCGCGGGGATTCAAACAGCCGACCTTCTGATCGGCAAGCCCGAGGCTCTGTGGTTTAACCCACAGTGCCACCCGCATCCAATTCCTACCTAATATAGGTAGGAATGATCAAATGTATTTATTTACACTCTCGTTATATACACCCTCAAGGGTGATGCTTACTCTTGTAATTATCAATGGTTTTTATTTGTTTGTTGTGATATTTATTTATGTGTTATTTAATTTATATACCACCCTATACCCAGAGGTCTCAGGGCAGTTCACAGAACAAAATCAGAATATTAAACCATAAAATATATAATCAAAATAAAAACAACAACCCAATAAGCTCCCCGTATAGAAATATTCTG
The DNA here is from genome assembly GCF_965207765.1 of Zootoca vivipara. Classification (NCBI taxonomy): domain Eukaryota; kingdom Metazoa; phylum Chordata; class Lepidosauria; order Squamata; family Lacertidae; genus Zootoca; species Zootoca vivipara. The sequence goes on along the minus strand of NC_142582.1, from coordinate 69,720,358 downwards.
TTCTGACAATAATAAATAAAAGTTTTAAAAACTTTTTTTAAAAGTGTGAATTAAGTGGAATTAAAATGCAAACTGAACTTATTTCTCTCCTAACACTGCCATTAGCCGAAAGACACCGTTGGATACAATGCCTACATTGTAATCTGTCACAGTGTAGTACCCTTATCCACTGTGAGGTAAACATGATGTCATACTTAACCTGAAGAGTTTCTGTTGGGAAGGCACTTATTTGTGCCTCAGACGCTCAGGTGTTTAAAGAGAAGTAGGGGTTTTTTTCCCCTTCTGGGAAGGAAGAACCCTCAAATTTAACAGATATACCTGCTTTCTGTGGAGCCTGCTGTGTACCTTTTCCAGATCAATGTGCTGAATCATAGAAGGAGCTTCTACAGAAATTAAGACACTCAGAGTGATCATAGTAGTTCTACAATTTACCACAGAATACACTAAGGAACCGGGAGAGGCAGCTATATTAAAGAAGCTGGATATTGCACTCCAATTTAAATCAAAACAATAATCTCTAAGCTTCTAAAACAGAGTTTCCATAGTAACATGTCTTCAAGTATGGGAATATGCATCCATAAATAAGTCATTTTAAGAATGTTCAGTCTCTTTTTTTTCATTCAGAGAAGCATCCATATTCAGGTTCTAATTCACAGCTCAAGTAGCCCCACAGCTCAAGTGGTGTGGAACTGACACTCACAGCATAGTCTTTATTCACAAAACACTGCACTCTTCCCTCAGATACTTTAATTTATTCAAGTAAACAATATAAGCAGCTTTTGAAATTCTGTAGCATGTTAATACAAATTTTCAGGACCTTTACAACCTTTCAATAAATCTAAGGGCTGAGTGAAGTTTTACATATTTGGGTAGGCTTGTCTAAGCAAAAAATGTTTCTTTTAGCAGACAGAGAAAAGGATACAGTGAAGGAACCTGCCTGAGATCAATAGGCAGGGAGTTCAAAGGTGTAGATGCTGCCACACTAAAATATCTATTTCTTATAAATGCAGAATGAGTATGATGTGGCAGCTGTAGCAGTGCCAGTTCTGCAGCGTGAAGCAGCCAACTGGGCATGTGCACCAATACGCTTTTAAATTTATGCTTAAGAAATCTAGTACAATGAGGTAGTTACAGGTAGGTAGCCGTTTTGGTCTGACGTGGTAAAAACAAAAAATAAAAAATTCCTTCCTGTAGCACCTTAGAGACCAACTAAGTTTGTCATAGGTATGAGCTTTCGTGTGCATGCACACTTCTTCAGATACACTGAAACAGAAGTCAGCAGACCCTTATGTATAGTCAGAAGGTGGGGAGTACAATGTGGTGTTTGCCTTTTTAATACAGATCGTTCGCATCTTACGTCCATTTAGCTCACACAATTTCAACCATATTCCATTGAGGGTTGGCTGGCTGAAGTTCTGCGAGTTAAGTGTAAGCAAAGCAGAGAGCTTAAAAGCTCTTTTTGCACTGGGCTTTCAGGGCACAAAAAGAGCTTTAGAGTTCTCTGCCTTGCTTGGGAAGCAAAGCCCTCTTGGCACACTGGTTCTGGGATGTTCTTCCGTGATTTCACGGGGCTGCCTGAGTTCCCATAAAATCTTGCACAAGCATCCCTAGTCTTCTGGAGCCAGCACACCAAGAGGGCCTTACCCCCAAGCAAGGCAGAGTGCTTAAAAGTTCTTTCTACGCTGGGTCTGCTTGAGTTACCAAATACCTTTGGCACCAAATATCTGACGAAATGCCTGCTTCCATCACAACCAATCCAAATGAAAAGAGCCTCTGTTAGTGGCAGGTATAAGAAGGGCTTCTGTGCGATGGCCCCTAGATCACAAAATTATCCTACCTTCTGCAGGGCGTTTTACACCATCATAAATGTCCATCCCTGCAGTCTTGTGCTCAAGTCTTTTTGTCTCTTCAGGAAATGACACTTGAAAAGGGGAGACAAAACTCAGATATCCGAAGAACAGGGGTGTGGGGAGAGCAGTGGGGAGAAATCCCCCCTGAAAGAAATACACAGCTACTTTTTTTGCTTCTCTGTTGCCTTTCTAATAATGCCCTGAGAGTTAGAGGTCTCCTAACTAGCAGTTCGAAAGCACGTCTCTATTATGTGTCCTTTGAAGATGGCCACAGATTAAGTGTTCAGCACTTACATACTAAGATGTGTGGGGTTTTTTCTTTTGACAGAAGGCTCATCATTTGTGCCCAAACACCGCACAACACACACAGTCGTGTTTGGGAAAGAATACATTGGAGTTCTTAGCATAAATCACTCAGAGGTAAAATCTAGGGCATGATCTAGTGAAAAGCAAGAAGACTTAAATCTGCTGGTTGCAATGGGAGAGATTTAAGTGTGTGCTGAGGTCTCCCTCTGAAATTTTTGGCATTGCTCGGAGCCTGGTTTTGGTTAGAGCCTGACTTCATAATTCAATCCTTTTGCGGATTATTTGGGCTAGCCTTTGATGTACTCTCGGTGGAAGAGCAGCTTCCATACAAATAAAAACGGATGGCGCCAGAGGCATAGCCTAAGTAGTGCAACTTGAAGCAGCTCTCAGATTAGAAAGGTACGCATTCTTGCTTCACTTGGTTTTACAGGGTTTTGCTTTCATGAAAACTCCTTGAGTGGTGTTGCAGTAAGTGCTTCTCCTGCACCCTGCAAGCCACAGCGGATACATAAAATTATCCAGCAATATGACAGACATTTATTTTAAAGAAGGAGCAGCTTTTGTCCATTCATTTCCTCTTTCTCCTGCCTGATAGAACTGGCATGCCAATGATGTGCTTTTATATTGTGTCCATGTAGCTGCAATTCAGTATCTGGCCAGCTACAAAATGCCATTGCCTCCATTTCTCCCGTGTGCACCAATATGAATAAAAAATCAGAAAGAAAGGGAAGAGCATTCGGAAAGAAACATTTCCCACATCCTGCCTTCTCACAGGAAGCTTTTAACCTGCTTCCCCCCGCCCCCACCCGAGAGCAATCTCTTTTCATTGCATAACTACCTTTGCAATTCTGGGACACGGCTGAACTGCAGCTTTTCATGTTCCCTGGAGGCATAGGAAGCAACGGTCCCAATTCTAGGCTGCATCAACAGAAGTATGGCATCCAGAACACGGGAAGTAACTGTGTCACCCTATTTTGTCTTGATCAGACCTCACCTGGAGTACTGTGTCCGGTTCTGGGCACCTCAATTTAATAAGCAGTATAGCGAGTTGGAATGTGTGCAGAGGAGGGATGACAAAGGATCTGGATACAAAGACTTATAAGGAACAGTTGAGGAAACTGGGTATGTTATACCTTGGAGAAAGAAGGACTGAGGGGTGATATGACAGGGCTGTCAAATGGAAGATGAAGTAAGCTTGTTTTCTGCTGCTCCAGAGGGTAGGACCCAAACTAATGGATTCAAGTCACAAGAAAGGGGATTCTGACTCAACACCAGGGAGAACTTTCTGATGGTAAGAGCTGTTTGAAAGTGGAACAAACTACTTCATAGGGTAATGGAGTCTCCTTCATTGGAGATTTTTAAATAGAGCCCTACGTTGGGGAAAAGATTCCTACATTGAAAGGGCTTGGACTAGATAATCCTTGGGGTCCCTTCAAACTCTACAATGCTATGATTCTATGAAAGGAAGGCACTTCTCTTCATCCCAGGATACCCTGGTAAAAAGCTAGTCATCTGGGTGGCACATGACTGGCTTCCATTGGCTGGAAGGTCTAGAGAAGGATTTTTATTTTATTTTTTGGAGAATCTTAGTACAGTAGTAGAATCATGAGGGCCATCAAATCCAACCGCCTTCAATGCAGGATTTTTTTTGCCCAGTGTGGGGCTCAAACCCACAACCCTGAGATTTGGAGTCTCATACTCTACCAACTGAACTATCAGAGACTACTATTGAAGTTAGCCACTCAGATCCTCACTCCAATTTCCAACTTGTTCCGTGATAACAATGAGAGGCTTATTATCTTTTTATTGTTTCCACTAAAAGTATGGACAATTTTCACTTTACTATAATAAACATATTATAGTCACATACCCTCCAGGTTCCTAAAGTAACCAGTGCAAGAACAAATACATATTAAAATACACATAACTGCATATAACTGTACTGTATTTGCATAAGTGCAGATGCTTCTGCATTCATACTTATAAAATGATGCTGCAAAACTATTATTAGTATTATTGATAAAATTTGTATACTGCCCTCCGTCTGGAAATCTCTGGGTGGTTGACCGCATACAAAGACAAGATAAAAATTGCAAAATTCATCATATAAACAAGAACAAAAGCAAAGCAATAATGCCCCTACCCCCTCCCAAAACACGTTTAAAAGGCATGCCCATATAAATGCTTATATCCATTTTGTTGTTGACAGACAGGTAGCTCAGCCAGTAGAGCATGAGACTCTTAATCTCAGGGCCGTGGGTTTGATTCCTGCATTGTAGGGGGCTGGACTACATGACCGCGATGGCCCCTTCCAACTCTACAATTCTATGATTCTTCAGCGCAGGCCCGTCCCTACGCCGCCGCCCCCCAACTCACCGCGGACGCAGAGGAGGGACATGGCATGGGCAGGCCGGGCGCTGAGGGTGGGCCGGGCTCAGGGGCGCCGCAGCAGGTGGGCCGGGCACCTGGTTGTCCTCCGGGGCACCAGCAGCGCCACCTCCTCCTGCACGGAGGCCTCTGCTGCGGGGGCAGTGCCGCGCAGTGCCCGGCCTCTCGTCCTCCTCATGCCCCTGGCAACCCACCAGGCTGAGGCCAGGACTCGAACCTGCGGTGGGAGGGAGGGAGGCAAGAAGCAGGGCGAGCAGGAGGGCGGCCGGGCTGTCTGGCGGGCGCAGTGTGGCAGCTCCTGGCGGCCCAGCGCCCTGGCGCATTGCGCCACCCAGCCTTGCCTTAGGGCCGGCCCTGCTTCAGTGATTATTCCATTGCAGAAGGACTCTAGGCCAGATCTCTTCAGGTGTTGTGCCTTGTTATAATTGTGTGATTACAGTTGCATGAGGAGGAAAGGAGGGCTTCAGTCACTGGCCTAACCCAAAGCCCTCTGCCAGGCCTCCTCTCCTCCATCCACATGTTAAGGTGGAAAGTCCCAGAAAGGGAGTAATGCTGCACATGTCGAGGGATCTCCATATGGTTTAGAACCCTCTAAATGGCACAGGAAGCCTATGCACATAAAGCATGCTACTCTCTTCATACTGCGCCCCCCCCCCAAAAAAACCATGCCTGACAGCAGGGTGTGACAACAGGGAAGAGGCCAGCGCATGTTCTGTTCCACATGTGATTGTAAGCATCAAGGCATAATGCCTGAACAAGGCCAAATCTGTCATCTGACAATTACATGTCACAACAATTACATTGTTTCGGGCTGTTTTATGGGAAGCAAATCATAAATGAAGTAAATAAATAAAGTGGCAATGGTGTTTGGGTGATTTTGTAGAAAATAAATCTTTCAACCAATTATTTATAAAATATAAAAAGAAATATAGTAATTACCAGGATGTGATGAAAGCAAAACAAGAGTCACTCTTTTTAAACCAGTGCTTCTATTTTAAACTATCCCACCTCCACCACCCCTTTCTGCTCTATAATGTTTTGGAGTGAAAACATTCTTTTGAGAAATGCTTCTAAACAGCTTTTCTGGTTAACACTATCCCTGGTCTTTTAAAAATAAACACTTTCACAAAACATTTTCAGCACAACCAGCCCATTCTGTGACAAATATGACATTAACTGCTGAGGCCTACTGTGTGTTTATTTACTGCAAGTTTCCTTACTTGATAAGATAGTTCTTCTAAATAGATGTACTGTGCAGATTGAAAATGCCTTTCAGTTTAAAACAACCTGGCAATGATTTATCGTTCTGTAAAAAGCAGAGGTTATTTAGAAACAATCACTCTCTAACAGACCTGGGGCACTTCCACCTGACCTGTTTATTGATCCTGCATCCTGATTTGCTTGCAGGGAGATTAGAAAACACTGGCTATTTAATGAGCCTTCATTCTGATTTCTTTTAAGGAAAGGTTGGATGATGATTTGTAAATGCAAGTTTAAATGCCCACACTTTCCAGTACATTTTCACATCACTTTCCTTCTTGCAAAAAGTCTGATTTTTGGAGAACTCTCTGGTTCTACACTGAATGACTATTGGTTTGTTTCATAGATATGCATTTCAAGGCCACAAGTCTCTTTTTTGTAAAAAGAGTGATTGCTGCATGATGCTATAATTTTATTTCAAGGTATTGGAGCTGGTGTCAGAGGTTGGCAGAGTTGGGTTCCTGCCAAGGCCCACACCTCATAAAGTATAATTGTTTAATTGCACACTGAAATTGAGAATGCCTGTATGCAGGTTGTAAAAGGTTTAACATTGGAAAATTCCATTCGAGTATACTAAGCTAGAAAGAGCACTCTCTAAGCTTCTGAGTTGATAATTAACTGTTGGTGTTCTCTGCTAGCCTTCACTTGAGTGTTTAACCTTAGATCATGTGATTAAGGTATTCAATTGCAAATCTCCATCTTGAAGGGAGTGGCAAGTTAGTCTTTCCCTGGACACCACTGAGAACAAAAGGATGTGATCACGGCTCTCCAGGAGCTGCATAGCCTTAGGCTGGATGCAAGTTAATGCAAGCTATGGGAGAGACAAAGATTTGATTTTTACGTTGATCATAATTATGTTATATATATGAAGATATATGCTTGAATATGCATGTGCTTTACACAACTTTCTGGGTGTATCATTGATTGTTTTGTACCTGTTTTTGAAGAAGTTCTGGTTAGTAAAGCTCTGAGTAATACTTATGCGTCCAAGAGGAGTCAGTTTTTATGCACCCAGTTGCTTCATACTGCCCAATATTAATATGTGCAATGCACCTCAGAAGAGGGTCCACAGCACATCTGACGACCAGAGCCCCTAACCTTGCTGGTGCTTCTCTTGCAACTTCTGCCTTTATACCTGTGATCTCCCTCTAGCCTAGAGAGTGAGAGTGAGTAACTGGGCGAATGAGTAAGTGGTGCAAGGAGAAGGAACAGCTGCTTCTGCTCACTTTCACACTTGCCCTTTTATCCCCAATGGGAGCATCTTGCTCTAGGTCAGTTTCAAACGCTGGCTATGAGCTGTATGTTGTTGTTGTTTAGTCGTTTAGTCATGTCCGACTCTTCGTGACCCCATGGACCATAGCACGCCAGGCACTCCTGTCTTCCACTGCCTCCTGCAGTTTGGTCAAACTCATGTTGGTAGCTTCGAGAACACTGTCCAACCATCTCGTCCTCTGTCGTCCCCTTCTCCTAGTGCCCTCAATCTTTCCCAACATCAGGGTCTTTTCCAAGGATTCTTCTCTTCTCAAATGAGCTGTATGCATGGACTTTATGTAGAGCTTCACAAACAAGATCTCTGAACACTGTACTTTCTTAAAGAACAATAAACAAAAATATATAAATTGAAGATAAAGTTGATTATTCAATGGAGCCAAGGACTTTAAAAGCTATCCTGCTATGTTTCCTAGCAACCAAAGCATTTAATCCCTTTATCAATACTGTCTCAAGCACTGGTGTCTCGACTGCATTTTTGGTAATTATTTAAGAATCTCTGACTTTTAATGTTGTTTCGCTGAGAGAGCTGATAGCATATAGACTGCTCAAATAAATTTTCTTTGGCATTCAGTCCAAGTGTGGCCTGCTGAATTATTTGGTTTTACACAAGAGTAAGGTAAACTTGGGGGGGGGGAATTAATGAAAGTGGGTTTTTTAACAGCTCCCATGCTTGGGCCCACTCAACTAACACTTATCCAGAGAAGCACAAGGCCATCTCATTAAAAGGTGTAGTTCACAGTTAATTTAGCGTACATGAATTCAACCCAGCAAGGATGTATTGAAAAATCCATTCAAGTTCTCTACTAAGTCAATTTTATACACTCGCTGAACACAATAACCTATTGCAGGCTCTATTTTCATCATTATTCCACTACAGCAGGGGAGCCATTGTCACCTTTTTTTATGAAGTTATCTGACACATAATTCAGCTGAGACTTACATAACTGTTCCTATAACTAAATGCAGTCCAATTTTAAAAACGTAGGACAGTTCAGTAGCATAAACATGCATATATATTCCCTGAAAATGCATACTTATTCCCTAAAAATGGGGGGGGGGGAGAGCTGGAAATTGCCGAGAAGTAAGTGTTTGTGTGGGAGTGGGGTGCTGATGTCATGTCCTATTTCCGGTCTTCCCCGAAAACATTGGTAACTTCAAGATTTGATTATTGTAATAGGCTTTATATGGCGATGCCCTTGTATCTGATCTGGAAGCTGCAACTGGTGCAGAATGCAGCACCCATCGTCCTCACAGAAGCAGGTTACTGGAAACGTGTTCCTCTGCTGCTGAGAGGGGGAAAGAGCCTGCAGCTGGTTATTAACCACCCACTGGTGGAGCTTCATTTTCCGGCACCGGAGGCAGAGAGCAGGCAGTGGTGGGGCTGGCGCACGTTCTGGGGGCGTGGTGCGCATTCTGGGGATATGGTGTGCTGCCCGCAGGGGCATGGCATGCGTTCTGGGGGTGTGGCACACCGCCTGTGGGAGCGTGGCGCACATTCTGGGGGGGGGGTGGCATGCTGCCCGTAGGGGACCGCCACTTGCGGGGGCGGGGCACCCAGCACAGGGGGGGGGGCAGACGCCATGACGCCCTCAGGATCGCGCTGCCCAGGATAGAGCGCTCCCATCGTCCCTCCCTTCCTACGCCCCCGTAACCACCTATTCAAGGACTGTGCCTGAAAGGGGACATTGATGAACAGGTAGTTATTTTCTGAATCCAGGGAATATTTCTTAAGAAATGGCCTTGCACCCACAACCTTAGGGCATTCAGGGACCATTCTCTCTCTCTCTCTCTCTCTCTCTCTCTCTCTCTCTCTCTCTCTCTCTCTCTCTCTCTCCCTCCCCTAATGAGGCATTAATCACCTCACTGGTCCAGCTAGCTGGCTGACTATTGAAGTGAAGCAGTAATAAATAGTTGATCGCCCATTAAACATGAACTGTAAACTAGTCAAAAGACATATATTGTAGGAAATTAATTGGGTTCAGTAGTGCTGTGCTCATCTGCTACATTGACTTTCTTTAAATAGAACTGAGAGTCCAGGTGACAGCTCTCCATTCAAAGCATCTGCAATTAGTATATTTACACTCTGGGATTTACTTTGGAGAACAGGCTAAATAGCCAGCTGATGCGCATAATTGGTGCATAGCTAACTTAGACTATGAGGCCATCACAGGATATCTTTTTCTTTCCTTAATTTCAGGGCAGAATAGAACATGAATCTGCTTGGGTTTTTAAAAGTCCTGTACAACAACAAGATGTGACAAATTGCATTAGACGAGGGAGAGATTTCAAACACAAGATTATTGTTTTTGTTTAGTCGTTTAGTCGTGTCCGACTCTTCGTGACCCCATGGACCATAGCATGCCAGGCACTCCTTTCCATACCTGCCAAGTTCCTCTCTGAAAAATAAGGGACCGGACCGGAAGTAGCATACCAGAAGTAGCGCTGTCGCCATTTTGGAACTGGGCGGAGCATGCTCAGAAGTGACTTTTGATGCTGCTGTGCCCAGTTCCAAAATGGCCACCGCACCAGAAGTCGCGCTGCAGCCATTTTGGAACTGGGCAGAGCAGCATCAAAAGTCGCTTCTGAGCATGCTCTGCCCAATTCCAAAATGGCCACCGTGCCAGAATAAACCGGGGGGGGAACAAAAAAATCCGTTTTTTCGGCTGGGGACAGCTGGAAAAACGGGGGGTTTCCCGGGGAATACGGGAGACTTGGCAGCTATGCTCCTGTCTTCCACTGCCTTCCGCAGTTCGGTCAAACTCATGTTGGTAGCTTCGAGAATGCTGTCCAACCATTTCGTCCTCTGTCGTCCCCTTCTCATATATATATATATATATATATATATATATATATATATATATGAATGATGTGTGTGTGTGTGGATATGTGGATACACAACAAAAAAAGAAGATACAGATACAGAATTACACACAAGAATAACAATAAATAAATAATAAATAACAATAAATTTCATATTACTTATTGCCAATACACACTTTTATCATAATTTAACTTTTTCTTAATATATCTTATGTCTAACTTGCAATTATTACTGAAGTTCCTTGAATGCTGCAACAGAGTTTAAACTACTGTAATTATATTTCAAATATTCTTTGAAAACCTCCCATTTTGAAAAATAATAATCCTGTTTTGGTTTATTCTTTATTTTTTTTGATAGACCATCTAATTCGGCATATTCTGTCAACTTTTGGATCCATTCAGGTATAGAGGGAATTTCAATACTCTTCCATTTTGCCACAATGAGAACTCTTGCTGCCGCCGTAGCGTATAAAAAGATAAAAGGTAAAGGGATCCCTGATCATTAGGTACAGTCATGACCGACTCTGGGGTTGTGGCGCTCATCTCGCATTATTGGCCAAGGGAGCTGGCGTACAGCTTCCAGATCATGTGGCCAGCATGACTAAGCCGCTTCTGGCAAACCAGAGCAGCACACGGAAATGGTGTTTACCTTCCCATTATTTATCTACTTGCACTTTGACGTGCTTTTGAACTCCTAGGTTAGCAGGAGCTGGGACTGAGCAACGGGAGCTCACTCCATCGCAGGGATTCGAACCGCCGGCCTCGTGATCAGCAAGCCCTAGGTTCTGTGGTTTAACCCAAAGCAATTCCCAGGAGATAGGCCTCTGGTTTTTATTATTGTTAAAGCAGATCTTTAGCATTTTTTGCAGTTCTGAGTGAATACTCTCCCAGAATACCTGTATTTTCTTACATAACCATCACATGTGGTAGAAAGTTCCTGAATTATCTCCGCATCTCCAGCAATTACTTGGCACATTTTTATACATTTTCAAAAGTTTCCAGGGTGTTAAGTACCATCGGTGTTGCATTTATAGAAAGTTTTCTGTAATAGTATAACAATTTGTGAATTTCCAATTGTTCTTCCACAAGTTTTCCCATTGGGACATAGTTACTGAATGGCCAAAGTCTCGTGACAACCTCACCATGGCTGCTGCCAAACACAAGATTCTGAAACTCACAAGGCCACTGAATTTTAAATATAAAGCTGGATTAGGTATTAGAGCCAGTTATAGGTATAAAGCAGGCTTCCTCAACCTCGGCCCTTCAGATTTTTTTGAGACTACAATTCCCATCATCCCTGACCACTGGTCCTGCTAGCTAGGGATCATGAGAGTTATAGGCCAAAAACATCTGGAGGGCCGAGGTTGAGGAAGCCTGGTATAAAGTAAGGATATGCAAACCCATCATTTCCTTCTTGCAGGCACTCAGACACATTGCACATTCAGAACCAGGACTTTAGCGTATGCAGGTGATAGGAAAAGTAAGAATATAAAAGGCTTCTCTAGTCGTACCAGATGACTATGGTAAGCCCGCAAGCAGGAGGGCATAGTGCTGTGGCAATCATTCCATTAGCACAAGCATTCCTGCTTGCCAGACAAAACAACCCCCCTTCTCCTCCCCCATGAGCTATTCTGGGGGTTCTGCTGATACAGCACCCTGAGCCAATCTGTTGGAACATGGGGGGAGGAGAAGAGGAAAGCTCCACTGTGATAGCAGATATACTTGCATGAGCTTCCACTAGTGGGACTCTTGGGTTGAACCTGACACATTTCCTTGTACCACAGTCCTGGGAAGCATCCCCCATTAGGAAGCTGTTATTTGATCTGGGATGGAAGCTGCAATTTGCATCAGGGAGAAGTCTTAAATCCCCTTTCCCAGGCTTCTAGACGATAACTACAGAAATTCCAACTGTAACCACACACACACACACACACACACACACACACACACACACACATTACAATTTACCTCATTTAAAGAAACTGAAAGTGCAAACCCAGTGTTTCTCTTGAGACATCATTACTTTTTAAATTATGCTTGGTATTTTTGGAATTCGACATGGGTTTGCAAGTGCTGAGTCAAAATAGGAGCGAATGATTCCCTAGGACTATCTCCTGCTTTCCATAGCTCCACATCAGCAGAGTATATCCAAAGCCCATTTTCCACATGGAACCTTCAAAACTGGGTCTTTGAAAAATGTAAAAACTTTCCCCCTCTAGCTTAGGGTTATTTTTTTCAATTCATGACAGAGGATTTCCTTTTTTGTTTCCAAGGCTATCCTGATCTGGCTTTCTTCCTTTTAGAATGATAGGTTGTTAACCTTCCTTTTTCTCACCCCATTTGAGCAGCATTTGTTTTATTTCAACATAGTGTGTGCTTGTTGTTTGGCAGATATATATTTTCTCAACTGGCTGAGACAGGTCCAGGCATGCGAGTGCCCTTCAGATGCCCATCTTCCCTGACTCTTGGGCATGCTGGCCTTGTCTGATGTGAGTTGGAGTACAGGGATATATCAAGGGGGGAGATGGGGGCAGGGCGCCCCGGGTTCTACTCTGGAGCGTGATACTCGGCGCCTCCCCCCCCCCCCGTGAGTGAGCAGCCAACCGCCGCCTGGTAAAACGCCTCGCTCGGCAGCTGGCTGCTCGCTCACTTGCTCGACCGGCATGCACTTTGCTTCTTCCTGCTCGGGTGGAGGCCATAGCTGCCAAGTTATCCCTTTTTTAAAGGGATTTTCCCTTATGCTGAATAGGCTTCCTCGCGAGAAAAGGGAAAACTTGGCAGCTATGGTGGAGGCCAGGGGCAGGCCAGAGAGGGGTGTCAGCAGCGGCCGCTGACGCCCCTCCCTGGCCCGCCCCTCAGAGCAGGAAGAAGCAAAGCGCGCAACAAACAGGTGAGCGAGCGAGCTGCAGAGCGAGACTTTTTACCAGGCGGCAGGGCAACGGCCCTTCCCAAGCCACCCGGTAAAAAACCTCACACGGTGCTGGGGGGGTTTGCCGGCGCCGGCGCTCCAGTGCCATACGCACGGTGCCAGGGTCCTCTGCTCATGGCTGCACCCACGAACGAAGGATCCCGGCAGCATCCCCATACAACGCTGGTTTGCCAGCGGCACCGCTTCGTAGCGTGCATGCTGCCACTGCATACGATGCATGTGTCGTGCGCAGCGACGCACCGCCCCCGGTGCCGGAGCGGCTTCCTCCGCCCCTGTTGGAGTCCACTAGCTTGCCTAACCTGGGCTAAGGCATATGTCTGACATGCAGTCTTCCTTGGGTGTAAAATTCATTGAGCTCAGTGACATATATTTTGACTGCATTTTTATTTGTTTACATTGGATTAGAATTGTTTGTTCTTTTCCTATAATATCTATATCCCTACCTACTAGAACTAGATACAAAGCAGTGGCTTGGGGGTGGATATACGGACTTAGAATTATGGGTCAAGATGCCTCTGAACAGATCTTCAGTTCAGAAAATTGGTTTTCACTATTAGAACGGGGCTCACAGATATTTTTTTCCTCACACAAATCCATTCCCTCCCCATCTTTATTTAGGAGAAACACACACACATTTCTTGTTTCTAATGTTAAACGGTTAGAAGCAAGATAATCTTGCTCACTGATCTACTATCAACCACTCAGAGATGTAGCAGAAGATTCTAATCTATCTTCCACCATCACCACCCCTTTTCGTGCAAAAATCATGGTGCAATTACAGCTCCTTCTGCGTCACATATACACTTTCTCTTTTGGTGTCAACTTAATCTTCATGCTTTTCCTCTCCGCCTCTCCATTTTTAACCGTTTTGATGTTCTTTCATTTCCCATATTCAATTCACTCTCCTTCAAACCTCCATCCATTTCCCAGACATCACAGGTATACAAAATGTGAAAACAGCAAAGAGTCTTGTGGCGCCTTAAATACACTTTGTTGTTTTAGCTTCAAGCAGCACACTCACACACACACACACACACACACACACACACACGAGTTGTGAGCAACAAACACACGGCTTTCCAAAACCAAATGTTTTCGGATATTAGTACCGTTAAGTGACATGAGAAGTAGCACTGCTCAAATCCCCTCTTCTAGATGACAAATTTTAAAAAGGAGCGGAATCCTCTTTCCCTTTGCATATTGTCACTCTGTCATATAGGAATGGCTGCTTAAACAGTAGAAGATGACAATTGTATCAAGTCATATTTGTGTGAAACAAGAAAAGCTGAAATATAAATACGGCTTTTTAATATGGCTTTTTAATTACTTAGCAGAGCATACAATTTAAAATAGATAGTATAGAAGAAAACATTCTAGCATTTTTATTTATTTTTTAAAGGTGACTGCAGTGCTATCCATTGAATGGCACTGCCATTGAATTTACTTCCAAGCAGACATGCCTAAGACTTGCACTGTAGAAATACCATTCTGTGTGCTCATTCTTAGAAGTAAATCCTTCAAATTTAGCTGAATTTATTTTTGAATAATCTGACCTCATGTCTCTAAATTATCTAACATGAATATAACCTATTTGCAGAAAACATTAAGAAAATAAGAGATTCTGAGAGAAAATGAGACTGACCAGTGGTCATCCCTGACCACTGGTCCTGTTAGCTAGGGATCATGGGAGTTGTAGGCCAAAACATCTGGAGGGCCACAGTTTGGGGATGCCTGGATTAGCCATAGCTGCCAAGTTATCCCTTTTTTACAGGGATTTTCCCTTATGCTGAATAGGCTTCCTCGCGAGAAAAGGGAAAACTTGGCAGCTATGTGGATTAGCCCATCCCTACTTTTGAGTAGCCTTGCCTAGGATTGTGCTATAAGGCTTATAATCCTGTACACATTCACCTGTGAGCAAGTCCCATTGAGGTCAAAGGGACTAACATCGGAGCAGACATGTCTAATATAGCATGGTTAACCTCTGATAAGCATGTTTATGAACAGGCAGTAAAACAAGCAAGTAATCCTTTGGGTGACATGTTATTCTTTTGTTTCTGGTGATGGACTCAATCCAGACTTTACTGTCTGGATGCCAAATGGAACAGTTCATTAAAAGTTCTTCCTTTCATTATTCTTCTGTCATTTAATGAGGTATTGATCTTTGATTAAGTGATGCTTAGAGGATAACAGTCACAAAATGAACAGCTAGTTACCCTTTAAAATCCATCAACCTATCAACAAAGGTATTGAAACGTGAAGCTTTATTCTGAGTCCTTACTAGGTCTGTGCCCATATAATAATTTTTGGTGTGTGTTTTTTTTTTAAGCTTGATCCCAATATCTGCTTCCTAGGGTGCTTGGGATGAGGCACATTGGAATGAAGTGTTAGGCCAGCGGTGCTCTCAAGTGTTAGCTACCTCATGTTCACATTTCAGCAGTGTTGCAATGACATCATTTTCTGGACTTTGGTGACATTGCTCCAGGCAGTTTAGGAATAATCTAGGTCAGGTCACCTAGTAAAGGACCCCTGGGTGGTAAAGTCCAGTCAAAGGCGACTATGGGGTTGTGGCGCTCATCTCGCTTTTCAGGCTGAGGGAGCTGGCACTTGTCCACAGACAGCTTTTCAGGTCATGTGGCCAGCATGACTAAACCGCTTCTGGCGCAACGGAACACCCTGATGGAAACCAGAGCACAAAGAAACGCCATTGGCCTTCCCACCGCAGCAGTACCTATTTATCTACCTGCACTGGCATGCTTTCAAACTGCTAGGTTGGCAGGAACTGGGACAAAGTAACGGGACTCCGTCATGGGGATTCAAACCACCAACCTTCTGATCGGCAAGCCCAAGAGGCTCAGTGGTTTAGACCACAGCGCCACCCGCGTCCCAGGTCACCTAGTAAATATACATGGTTCTTTGCGTGGGTATTACATTATATGCGGGGAGGAATTACTTTGTGTTTATATGTTGTAAACCAATCTTTGGCTGAAGGGAGGTATATAAATTTAATAGAAGAAGAAGAAGAAGAAGATGGTTTGTAAAAAGAAGTTGGCAGCAACTCTCTGAAAAGCGAGTCAAGCTGTCAAGAAACCTGCTTAGTGAAAAACACCCCCCTTCCCAAAAAAATGGCAAATTTCTTTATTGTTCTCCTCTTCTGGGGTTTCCCATTTTCTAGTTCTCCTCAATAGTGGACCTCAATGGACAGGGAGAGAGAGATGAGAGAAGATTGCCCCTTAGTTGACCTGAACCTGGGCCATAGAAGTCTTTGAATTTTTTTTTATTAAAAAAAACAGCATTTAAAAACCGTCTCTCTAACAAATTAGTTTTCAGTGAAACTCCAACATGAGCAACCAACCTACCTGTTACCTTCTGAGCCAATGGAAGGTTTTCATGATGTCTTCAAGCATGGCACCAGCAAAAGCACAAGTCAAGAGATTGCACAGAGTTCCAAGGGGCCTCTTCTCCAAGAAGGGTGCAGCTGGTGTCTCAGGCAAAGTTCACAAAATATTCTCCCAGCTGTAACTTACACCCAAGAATCCAGAAGAAAGGCCACATCCACCAGCAAATATGAATATTACTAAATTTGACAGCCCCTCAACTGTGGGATAACTGTAAAATGTTGACCTCTCTTGCATGTCAGCTATCCAATACTGCAAAATGGCAAGTGTGTACATCAGATTCTATATCAAATGCTGATGGCAACTGCATGTCACTTTTCATATATCAGTAAGTACTGGCTGCTGCATGTCTGATGCTGTCAAATACTGACTGCTACTGCATGTCAGCTGTCAGATCCAATCAAATGCCAGCTACAATTATATATGTCAGTTGTCACATATTGTCAGATGTTAGCAGCTGCATGTGAAATGGCCCTGTTAGTACTGGACCACTATTATATTTCAGCTCTCGGATGTTGAATGCTCCAGCAAAATCTTTCATTGTCAAATGCTAGTGCTGAATATACTTTATTCACCGAATATCTGGAGAATGCTCACATATACAGAAGATATGCACCATCAGAATTTCAGAGGAAAATTTTGGTGGGGGAGATGGTTCCAGATAACATGACAAGAAGTTAACAATGGCCCAAAGCAGCACGGGGAATGTGACCTATATGGGAGCTTCACCCACTTTTTCATCTGACCCCACCCATCACTGGCTTTGGCCCCACCTGCTGCCTGCCTGCCTGCCTGCAGTCCTTGACACAGGGGCCTACCCAGAATCAAAACTAGGGGAGGGCAAGCCATGGTCATTCAGGTTGTGACATTTCAGCACGGAAAAGGCAAATGAAACCAAAATTTTAAGAAAATTATATATAATTATAGCAGTGCTTTATCACAGTAGTTATTACAATTATTTGCTTGAAAAAAAATAATTTTTGTTCTAGTTACATGTCTTATACTACTATCATTTTTCTTGGGTTTGAAGAAAACTTGTTCAAAACTTTCGTTTCAATCCAGTCCTGATTTTCCTTGAAGAATTCCCGATGGACGCTCATCAAACACAACCCAGTCAGACTGTCCTCTCCCATTGTACTTCTGAGCCAGGTCTTTACTCTTTAAAATTTAATTTTCTACAGAAATTACTTAACTTACCTTTTTGGAACCAGTTTCTTATATCCATTTAGGCAGCCTCGATGTCTTCTAAATGTAAATAAGAAGGTAAACTAATAGCGGGCAGCTCAGTTTTGTGACGCGGAACTCACTAGATAGACCCCTCTAGAAGATTCCCTCTTCTCTCTGCTAGAGCCTGCTAGAGACCTCTTCCTCCCTTGAATCCTAATGGCTGGCTGACATAGATTCCTCTACCAGTTGCTAGGTGTCTCTAGATACTTCTCGGTTTTTACACCATTTCAGTGTGGTAAACAACTGATTATTCGCCATCGCCCTACCTAATTTTGTTTCATTTCATCACTTTATAACCATTTAATATTTTTTTTTGCTTCTGGGGGCAGCTGCCCCCCGTCCCTCGCTGGGCACGCCCATGCCTTGACAGACTACCCACAAGGGAACCTGTGCCTTCAGGGATGGTGGGGTAGTAGTACCGGTATATGAGAGAAAATAACTAGCATGATGAGAAGCTTCACTTGTTTCAGAATTTTGACTAATGTCTCCTGATATCTCATGCCATTGCTTAACTTAATTCTACCTCCATACACTGCATTGTGTCGCTTAACTTTACCCCTAAATGCAATGTGAAGGCTTGCTGCTTCTTTTCGTCTCATGAGGGACCTGCAATTTGTGCGATTTAATATCATATGCCTATACCCATCTATCTCCTGCAATTGTGGAGAGCTCTGAGGCATGCTTTCACTTGTGGAGAGCCAGGCCAAATTGGAGACATCTCCTTGCAGCCCGGAATTCCCACAAAACAGAACCAGGGGCTTTGAGCTGCCAAGTTATCCCTTTTTTACAGGGATTTTCCCTTATGCTGAATAGGCTTCCTCGCGAGAAAAGGGAAAACTTGGCAGCTATGGTGTATTCTCACTTTGGTGGACTCATAAACTAATCCGTGCCTTTGCACTAACAATTTTATTTATTCATTCATTAATTTACTCTATACTCTATAAGCCACCATCTACAGGGGTACTCTGGGAAGCTTACAGGAATAAACATGGTACCTTAAAAGTAGCATTTTCTATGGAAGAAACTTAATCTCATACAGGAACTAGTCTGGCTCATTACTCTTACTGGGTGAGATATAGAGAAAGAAAGAGAGAGAAAAAAACCAGAGATATAGTAGGCTGCAATATATTGTCTGATGATGGGTCTTTGGATATAGGGTTTCCCACCACACAAAGAATAAACCCTGAGTCCAAAGGAGCCTCATTTTTTATCTACTAAATCAAAGAGAAATTCTTTGCAGAGTTTTGATCTGCAATTACATTGGACAAGTCTGAAGTAGGATAGTGTGTCAGAGTCGCTCAATTAGCCTGGCCATTATTGTACTCCATGAGAAGGTGTGTTTGCATCAGCAGGGGACAGAAAATCATTAGGGATTGTGGATGCCTTGGTTGGTTTCTGGATAGAAACCTGTGGGAAGTATAAAAGGGTTGATACCAGAGTACAGGCAACAGATAGAACCTGAATCGTTTTTTTAAATAAAAAAAACATTTTAGTTTCCATGGATACCATTGCCCTGCATATGCTTCGCCTAAGAAGTATGTCAAAGTCAAATCGCACTGCTTAAAGCTAAATAAACTGTGGAGTAGTGACGTAGCCCAACACTTTGTTAGCAGGGAGGTCGCTCATCCAATTTGCCAATTCAGGTACTTAATACTGGTTGCCTGCGAATGTCGGCAGGAAGAATCCTATGGGAAAATTTCTGTAGTGAATTTCAGTAGGTTCTATTTGTGCTGTCGACTGATTTTTTTTTGTGCGTGTTCAAGCATATATTTGTTAATAAAGCTTCAATGCATCATGGGTTAGATCAATGGTTCCCAAAGTACTGTCCTGCGGAGGATTACTGGGGAAAGGCAGTAGGGGGCTCTAGAGGTGTAAATGACTATCACTGGATCGAGTTCATCAGTTTTCTAGAATTAATTAAACTACAGTGGTACCTTGGTTCTCAAACTTAATCTGTTCTGGAAGTCCGTTCCAAAACCAAAGCATTCCAAAACCAAGGCATGCTTTCCCATAGAAAGTACAGTGGTACCTCGGTTTAAGAACAGCCCTGTTAACGAACTATTCGGTATACGAACTCCGCAAAACCAGAAGTAGTGTTCCGGTTAGCGAACTTTAGCTCGGTCTGTGAACGGAAGCCGAATGGTGGAAGGGCACCAACAGTGGGAGGCCTCATTAGGGAAAACGTGCCTTGGTTTAAGAACAGCTTCGGTTTAAGAACGGACTTCCGGAATGAATTAAGTTCGTAAACCGAGGTGCCACTGTAAAGCAACATGGATTAATCCATTCCAGACTTTTAAAAACAACCCCTAAAACAGCAATTTAACATGAATTTTACTATCTAACAAGACCATTGATCCATAAAATAAAAGCAATAATCAATGTACTCTACTATAAAATAAAAATGAGTATTGTAGATGATAATTAAAAAAAATTCTTACTTGCACTGATAGTCATTGTTTGGATGTGGGGCTTTTATCCATTTCCACAGTTACACAATCAATCAATCAATCAATCAATCAGTAGCTGAACTGGGTTACACACAGTCACAAAAACAAATTAACTGAAAAAAGCCTCAAAAACAAAAATGCCAAAAACAAAAGTGCCAAACTTAATCTGTTCCAGAAGTCCGTTTGACTTCCGAAATGTTTGAAAACCAAGGCACAGCTTCTGATTGGTGCAGGTGCTCCAGAAACAATAGCTGACAGCCGCATGGGATGTTCGGCTTCCGAAAAACGTTCAAAAACCAGAACACTTACTTCTCGGTTTTCAGCGTTTGAGAACCAAGGCGTTTGAGAACCAAGATACTACTGTAAATAGTATTAATTGGATTTTGAGTAAATGTGCAATTAATTGTTACTGTTTTGAAATTTTATTATGCTATCTTCCTTAGTGGGTTGTGCAAACGGCTATTCTGAATTATTATTTTTCATAGGGTAGGGTAGGGGGCACTGTGGATAAGTTTATGGAACCAAGCGGGCAGTAACCCCAAAAAGTTTGGAAACCACCGGGTTAGACAAGATAGGTATTTGCCTTCAGTTCACCATGTAGCAGACGTCCCATCTTAAATCTACATAAATATTTCACTGTTCTTGCTCGCTCATATTTGATACTTCACTGTAGATCATATCCAACATCACAGGATTGTTAAATGCTGTCAAGATTCTAATGTTGTGGAGAACATTAGCTGACAGTGTTGCTGTCCCACTTATGGGTGGTTGCTGTGTCTGGAACCATGCGACGATCAACTTCATAAATGCTCGCATTCTTAGAAGATACACTTTTCTTTTCAGCATCTACACGGGCCTCTTAAACTCCCAGGACAAGGAGCGGGTGTGGCAAACCACCTTCAAGCAGGAAGTTCTGTGAGTGTGTGCGACTTATTTAGAATCCTCCGCAGGAAAGGCAACTTTGCACAATCAAGGTTCCCATTCCCGGGGAGGAATTCTAAGTGTTTTCATCCAAATGCAAGCAGTTTCACACTGCTCCTTTAAAAACACCTGAAAACAGGGTTTAGAGGAGACATCTTGACTGATCACAAAAGGGCTTTCAAATAGGCCATAGCTGTCAAGTTCTCCCTTTTTTTAAGGGAAATTCCCTTACGCTGAATAGGCTTCCTCGCGAGAAAAGGGAAAACTTGACAGTTATGAAATAGGCCTGCCTTGCTCCTTCAAACCTCCAGAAACCAGAGGTGGATCATTCCACACATCTATCAAAATAGGCCTGTGGAGGGATGGGGAGGATAAGGATGCTGTTTCCAGTCCCCCCCCCCCCCGCAGCTAACCAACTAGAGACATTTTCTGTGTGTGACTGTACTCTTTATTTCCCTCCAGTACGTCTGGTCCAAGTTATCCCTCATGATGAATTACTGTCAAGTACACAATTTTGTCTGTGGAGCAAACTGGCATCTGGAACAAACCACAGTCTATCTATGGGTTCGCCTTGCTTCCTCCTATGAGGCCAGGAACACTTAGCACTTTATGTAGTGTTATTTTATCCTCCTCACTCAATAACACATTTATGTCCCAATAACTTTCCTGGCGCAGGTAGAGACAATAAAGTACAATTACTAAACAGTCATTTTGTTTCAAAAGAAGACTTGAAGAAACAGTGAATGTTGTAATACCGTAAATGTGGTGACTGCAGAGAGGATTTAAATAGTAGTCTCACCAGGGTTGCCAGACTCAATAGAGGACAGGACTTCTGTGCCTTTAATTGCCTTGCTCTCTTTTGAGTCTGGAAACCTTAAAGAGAAACCAGCATACCCTTTGCTTGGAAATTAAACAAAGGGTCTCACACAGCAATGGGAGGGGGGGCAGAATTTGTTCTGTTTGCATTTTAATAGGAACCTCCTTAATTCATACTTCCCAAAGCCAACATGAGAGCAGAAGTATTGCTATCCTTTGAAATGTGTACTTCTCCACATTTGCTATCCAGTTCTCTAACCAAAAATGTATACAAAAACACGCATCTTGGGAAAAGTGCACACAAAAATACATGTTAGTGAAAAGAACATAATCAAAAATGCATTATACTAAGTTAAATAGCTTGCTAAAATACAAAGACTGGGAGGAAATTGCATGAAAATGTGTATATTAGAAGTGGTGCAGTGAAAATGCATAAAAAAATTCATGCAGACTTTTTAAACAAAATATTGCAGCTGTTAGGGAGCTTTTTAATATCATAATTATTACTTTTATTTGCTAAATGGGAAACTCAGTGTCCCTTTAGAAAACATATTCCCAGTGTCTTCTGCAGAACTGTTACACCAGTGCAAAGGGTTTGCTGTTGGCAACCTTTGCTAAAGTTAGATGTGAACATTGCAATATAGGTCAGCGACACCTGATTCAAAGGCAGCTTTATTGCAGGCATGTGACAGGCTAAGATAAGAACAGCACTGGTCACTGAAATCCTTTCCCTGGCCATGTCAAGCTCCCTCAAAAGACAGGGAATATTCTTCTGATTGTTAGATTGTGGGCAACCATTCCATTCCCTGGGTGGCATTCAACTAAATTGCTGTGGTAACGGAAGCTGGCACAGAACCCCCTTGAACAATGCATGGGGGAAGAAGAGGAAAGATTGTTCCAGTGGGCAAGCCGAAATGCTTGAATGCAACCTCTTGAATCTGGCCCACCCCAGACAGCCAGTTTTCTATCATTTGGTTTCTTGGTCATCTGAGGGAGCCTCAGTCAAAAAATCAAAAGAGAAGACCCTGATGTAAAAAGCCTTCCTGGGGACAAAGCCAAGCATTTCAGCTTTCATAGAATCATAGAGTTGGAAGAGACCACAAGGGCCATCCAGTCCAACCCCCTGCCAAGCAGGAAACACCATCAAAGCATTCTTGACATATGCCTGTCAAGCCTCTGCTTAAAGACCTCCAAAGAAGGAGACTCCACCACACTCCTCGGTAGCAAATTCCACTGCCAAACAGCTCTTACTGTCAGGAAGTTCTTCCTAATGTTTAGGTGGAATCTTCTTTCTTGAAGTTTGAATCCATTGCTCCGTGTCCGCTTCTCTGGAGCAGCAGAAAACAACCTTTCTCCCTCCTCTATATGACATCCTTTTATATATTTGAACATGGCTATCATATCACCCCTTAACCTTCTCTTCTCCAGGCTAAACATACCCAGCTCCCTAAGCCGTTCCTCATAAGGCATTGTTTCCAGGTCTTTGACCATTTTGGTTGCCCTCCTCTGGACACGTTCCAGCTTGTCAGTATCCTTCTTGAACTGTGGTGCCCAGAACTGGACACAGTACTCCAGGTGAGGTCTGACCAGAGCAGAATACAGTGGTACTATTACTTCCCTTGATCTAGATTTCAGCCTTAATAATTAGTAACTGGGTGGGGGAAGGGGGAAGATAGAAAGAGATGGGTAAGAGGCAGGGCAGAAGCGATATGCAATTTGGGAGGGGACAGGAACTTTCAAGTATCTTCCATGTTCATTATATCCTGGGGATGAAGTTATTCTCATGCAAACTCATCTGAGCTTAGGATCAGTATCTGATGCCTTGTTCTCAGACCTTCCGGTAAGAACTCTAAGATTAGTGTCTCCCAGGGATAGGGGCTTTTGAGTGGTGGCCCCATATCTTTGGAATACCCTCCCTGGGTATGTACATACAATCTCATCATCAGCGCCGTCTTAAGCGCCTCTGTCGCCATGGTGCGCCGGATCTCTCCGGCGCCCTTCCGCTCCGTTTCCCAACGCGGTGGGTGGGTGGGCGTGGCGCTGCTGCGCGGCAGGCGGGCGGGCAGACACAGCGCGATCTCTCCGGTGCCCTCCCGCCCCGTTTCCCAGCGCGGTGGGCAGGTGGGCGCCGCGCTCAGCTGACCGGCGGACCGGCCGGCCAGCGGGTGGGCGCAGCTCGTGGCGCCCTCCTGGCGGGCCGGCGCCATGGTGCCCTGCGCCACCGGGGGTCTACGATGAGCCGGCCCTGCTCATCATTGCCATATTTTAAGAGAGCATGGAAGATGTTTTTATTTCAGTGATGATTTCAAGCAGTGCTGGAAAGTTTAGCAGCTGCTGGTTTTAATTAAATGATTGTGGACTGTAGGTTGTTGTATTTATTATGCTTCCCAAGTTTTATTTATTCATTTCAAATTTATTTTTGTGAACGACCCCATAAGGGGCGATGTGCCTTGAAAGGTGGGTTAGAAATTCATTAGAGAAATACAGTTTGACAGCTAAATGAAATCTAAATTGATGGGAGGAAATTTTAGAATTGGTTTCAATCAAGCAAAAAAAAAGGGGGGGAATTGCAGGTACTTTTGGGGAGGGAAGGGGGGCACTTCCAGAACTTTAGCATCTTTAGAAGATGCTGAAATGATGCCACATATGAATGTGCATCTTCTACCTGGGAAGAAAATACAGAGTCTTTTGTAATGCTTATTTGGATATTGATCATATCTGGGGTGCATTGCTAGAGAACGATTCCATTGGGGGGGGGGTGCTGCTTCATTAATCAATATAGCTAGTCTATATCTTAAAGAGTAGTAAGAAAATGAAAATACTATGAAGCACACAGCTGGCTTTGAAGCAAACAGTGTCTGTTTGCCTATTCTTGTCTTTATGTTGAGATTAATGCTCTCAAACAATTGAATGGCAACTGACTTCAACACAAATGCATTTTTTTCTCTGTTTCCTGCATTATGTCAAAAAATACAGGACAACCCATGCTAAAGGGGATCTTTGATGACAATGGTAAGTTATTGTTACTCCTAAATATTAATCATGTGCGTATTTGTTTAGATCAGGGGTCCCCAGACTTACCGTGCGGCGGGCCGGTGCCCGCCGCGCCGACCGCGCGGTGGGCCGGAGGGCAGGGGAGTGCGCGCGCAGCGGGCCGGAGGGCGGGGGAGTGCGCGCCCGTGCGCATGCGCACACGCGCCCGTGCGGGAAAAAAATCACCGAAAATCGCTTGTGCGCATGCGTATGGGCCTCCCCTGACCCGGAAGTGCACCAGAAATGACCTCTTCCGGGTCAGGAGAGGCCCATACGCATGCGCACAAAGGATTTTCGGCGATTTTTTGGCGATTTTTTAGATCGCCGCTGCGCCGCGCGCCGTGAGAGCGGGCGGCGGCAGCGGGCAGCGGGAGTCGCCGCGGGCCGGATTGGAAGGCCGATTGGGCCGCATCCGGCCCGGGGGCCGTAGTTTGGGGACCCCTGGTTTAGATGAATGAAACCCAAGCAGACAGATGTATCCAAGCAGCATTGCTTTAATTGCATACAACATGTGCTGCTGTTTCACTCATATATTTAGGGCAGCTTTCACACTATTATGTAATTAGAAGTATGAAATTAAGGATAGAAAAGGAAAGCGTCTAATCCAACCATTTCGGAAAGTGGATAAGCCTGTCTTGAAAGGAATCACTAAACAAGTTATGTTTGAAATGTCATTGAATTATTCAGGTGGTTCAGTATGAACATCAAAGCTTTTGATCTGATGTTAAACTGTTCCAGACAGGGCTTGTATAACAGCCCTGCAAGTCTCCTGCTCCAACAAAACTTACGAGTGTATTCTCCCCCTCTCGCATTAACAGCTTTACACCGGGCTAATATTTGTCTGACAAGGGTTTCCTTCATAGAGGGCCTATTTGTTCATATAAAGGTTCCAAGAGTACAGTTGCAAAAGTTACAGAAGCAACAAGCCAGTTGACCAAACAGACATAGGATGTAGAGTCAGAACGTTGCTTCAACCAGCTCTCTATTGTCTGCAGACTGACTGGCAGCGGTTCTCCGAGGTTTTAGACAATAGTCTCTCCCATCTTTATATGGAGATGGCAGAGTTTAATCCTGGAACCTTCTGCCTGGAGAACAGATGCTCTACTCACTGAGTTCATAGCTGCCAAGTCTCCAATTTTTCACGGGAAACCCCCGTATTTAAACCCGTTTCCCGATGTTATCCCGAATAGAGAAAAATCCCGTAAATCCCCCGGATTTCCTACTGCCAGGGAGGCTCCTTCTGCGCATGTCTGGACATGTGCAGAACCGATTTCGGGTGCCGCTCTGCCCATGTCTGGCACCGGAAATCGGGCAGCGCCGGCACCGGAAGTTGCTTCTACACATGTCCAGACATGCATAGAAGCGACTTTCGGTGCCGCGCCATTGCTGATCCCGGATTTTAATTTCTTACCAGGAATTGGAGGGTATGTGAGTTAGGGCTCAACACTGTTGTCAACTGACCAGGAAAATAAATAGTCTTTAATAGTGACTTGATCACCAGAAATCAGCCAGTAAAGCTTTTCACAGTATGAAGACTAAGCAGGTCAAGCTGGCGTAGACCTTCTCTTTCTGCCCTCCAAGCACACACAATTATTAATCCTATGAGGTTCAGTGCCTAAAGGGATCTCTGCTGAAGCAAATATGGAGTTAATGCCTTTGTTATGGAGAGGAAAAATTCACTCCTCTCACTCCAAATACAAAGAAAATGCCCCTATACAGCCTGAAGCTTTAAGCCACACCATCATTTTTTAATTCTTGGAATCTCTTATCTTAAAGCTGAGTGAAGTGAGTGATAAGCACTGTAAAATCCATAACTGAACTTTGAAACTTCCCAGAAACTCATTAAAATCTTATAATAATCAACAATAGTATAATGTTCCTTAAAATTATGGGAGGCACAGAATGGGCAGAGATAATGTCCTCTTTTTAAAGTTGTAAACCTTCAAACTAATAGGACAAAACAATGCTTAGATGAATCTCTCATTATAAATCAGTGTTTACTAATGAAGATTTTGTAGATTCTCTGAATATATGGGCAAATGTTGCAGATTATATTCATGAATTCATTCATTATTAAAATGGGTTGGGTGCATTTAGCTAATATTCTTCCCGCAGCAAAGTGCAGTTAGCTCAGTTGGTTAGAGTGTGGTGCTGATAACACCAAGATCATGGGTTCGATTCCCATACAGGCCACCAGCATATTCCTGCATTGCAGGAGGTTGGACTAGATGACCATTGGGATCCCTTCCAACTCTGCAATATTATGGTTCTGTGATTGAAAATCTGTTGGAGATATCTGCTGTTCTATGTTTAGATCAGGGTAAGTGTATAGGGACGCGGGTGGCACTGTGGGTGCCTAGGGCTTGCTGCTCAGAAGGTCGGTAGTTCGAATCCCCGCGACAGGGTGAGCTCCCGTTGCTCGGTCCCTGCTCCTGCCAACCTAGCAGTTCGAAAGCACGTCAAACAGGTACCGCTCCAGGGGGAAAGTAAACGGCGTTTCTGTGTGCCGCTCTGGTTCACCAGAAGCAGCTTAGTCATGCTGGCCACATGACCTGGAAGCTGTACAAGATGAGCGCTGCAACCCCAGAGTCATCCGCGACTGGACCTAGTGGTCAGGGGTCCTTTACCTTTTTATAGCTATAAAGTCCTCCAAATGGTAGCTGGTAAGTGTATAGCTCACCTGGCCTCAGTATGTGAATGTATTCAAAAATAAAAAGGGAGAACTATTGAACCCATTTTAAAATTAATTCTTATATGGTTCCATAAAAGGAGTTTTTAAATTTTAAATGAAAGGGCTATAGCCAAAGCCTGTAATCCTATGCCAAGTTAGCTAAGAGTAGGCCCCACAGAAACCAGTGGGACTGGATGTGATTGTGCAGTACAGTTGTACCTTGGTGGTCAAACGCCTTGGTACTTATACATTTCGGCTCCTAAATGATTGAAACCCAGAAGTGAGTGTTCCGGTTTTTGAACTTTTTTGGGAAGCCGAACATCCAATGCGGCTTCCACTATTGTTTCCGGTGTGCCTGCGCAATCGGAAGCCAATCAGAAGCTGCGCCTTGATTTCTGAACATTTCGGAAGTCCTACGGACTTCCGGAACGCATTCTGTTTGAAAACCAAGGTACGTCTGTATGCCTCAAAGGCAGCCCACCCATTTTCCTTCATCTGGAAGGAGAACAGTGCTCAAAATATTTCTTTTTATGTATTTATATTTAAACACACACACACACATTTCTACTGAACCAGCCACTTCAGCAATAACCTTCATGGACAGAAGATAAGAACTATGTATCTTGCTCATCAAATTCCTGTAAGAAAAGGATTGGCCATATGCCAAGCAATGAGCAGAAGAACCTGTGCTGAACAGAAAGTCAGTGAGGTCTTTTGCTGTGAGGGCAGGTGGAGCATGATATGAGAGCCATGGGGAATGGTGTAAGCTCATGGAGACTTATACACAGCCTTCTTCCTGAAGGAAAAGGAAATAATTAAGGGCCTGAGAGACAGCCTTTGAAGAGTTTCATTGCCTTCAATGGATTTTAAAGCAAACCCTAGGAGAGCAGCCACACATTCTCTACGTAGCTAGAGCATCTGAAAGAAAGGAAAAGGAAGAACAAAGCATAAAGTACAAGAATTTTGAAAGAATGCATTCAAAGGATATTAGGGAGAAAATACAGAGGCGGAGGAGGGCGAATCAAGCAATGAAAAGCATTACAGATCAAGTAGAACATTATCTTCAAGAAAGCCAGAGATGAAAGAAGGGATCTGTCAACAGGAGATTGCAACACAAGCTAGCTAAAATTTCCTGTTTAAAATGATAAAGTAGAAGGTGTTGTTGTTATTAACCACATGCAATATAAAATGGTACCTTTCACCAGAGGTGTATGTAAATGGCTGTGATTTTTTCTTCTTCATTGTAGACATAGAAACACAGTGCTCCCCCCCCCCCCGAGGGGACACATATCTCTATACATTTTGTGAATCTTTGTACATCTGTCCATTTACTATATTTATTTCTCCCAATCTGAACTTTAAAATGGTGATTTTCTTGAGTCAAAATGTGAGTACCCCTAAACATTTTTTAAAAGAAAAAAAAGCACTATAGAAACATATCCAATCTCAATTGAAAACATTTGATTTCTCCATGTAGGGGATGAGGGAGGTAAAAGTCCTCTAGTAGCAGACTGGTTGAGTGGTAGTGAGGGATGTCCAGGTTTTCAGATGAAAGCATCCTGGGATAGTGAGTTGCAGGTATAGCCGGCAGGAGTCAGTGATTGCCATGTAGTCTCCCATCCAACTTTTTTGCTGCTGTGGGCTATGCCGATCGGGTGTCCTCACTCACAGGGTTTTGCAATCCTGCACTTATGCAGTTTTCAGTAAACGTACCTATGTCTGGGCCCATAACCACATGTGAATATACAGAAGATAACATTTGGCTTTCTGGATCAGATCACAACTTCTTCTTCACTATTGTATTTCTAGCAGTGCTGTGTCAGATGTAAACAGAATATGAAGGTGATGCCCTTTCCTCATCATTCATCCCCAGAGTCTGGTGTTCAGAAGTATATTGGCTCTGGGCAAAACTAGGCACAAGGTTTCTCTCATAGTTCAGCTTTGCACATCCAATTTTTGTTTAGCGGAGAGCTTGTGTGGGACCACAAACTGAATTCGTCTGTGGCATGGGTGTGCTTTAACACGTCCATCGCTGACCCAATTGGAATGGTCACTATGTTCACAGTGGGAGAAAAGCTCCCATGAATGGCATTGGGTGGGCGGTGAGAATTCTGGTCAAAGAGTTAAAGCAGTGCTTTTTTTCTGGGGGGACGCAGGGTTATGAATCTAACAAGAGAAGAAACTTTTTTTTTAAATAGTTTCTTTAGCACGGTGAATCAACAGTTCCATTGTATGCCTAATGGCGGCCTCATTTCCTATCACAGTGTTTCCTGAGTTTCAGACAGAATGAAAGCACTGGGTTAAAGCCAGGGCCATCTCAAGCATGTCGGGCGCCCTGGCACCGTGGTGTGGAGATCGCTCTGGCGCCCCCGCCCTGGTGGGCGCAGCGCGCAGCACGGCTTCCATGCGGCTTTGCTGTCCACCGGCCCCGCGCCACCCAGCCTACCTCTAGAGCCGGCCCTGGTTAAGGCACCCCCACTCCACAGTTCTGGTCTAGTTGGTCTGGTTATTTTTTTAAACAAAAAGCAGCTATGCAAGGCCAAACCATGTGACAAACATCTGTTTAACTTTGCCGTCTGTACAGTATATACTGTGCTAGACCAGACTTCCATGACTTTCTCAAATCCTTTCTTAAAGTAATCTAAACCAGGGGCTATAATTGCTTTGATTGTTATGTACTCTTCCTGGGTGTAATTTTTTTCCATGAGCATCCTGCAAGAAATTTAGGAACAAAGGGAAGAACATAAACCCCTTCCAAAATGGTTGGCAATTACATTAGCAAATATTCGCACAGTAGAAGAGAATTGCCAGTAATCTCAGGATGCTGTGAATGCATTAATATGATTGATGAATTCATTTGTACAGGAAGCAAGTCAAGAGCAAATTAGCTTTAATTTGACTAAATCAGGTTAATGGTTATGGCTAGATCCCTCATGCTTTTGTAAAGTTGATAATAGGAAAAATGTATTATAAAGATCTGGCTGTTCCCTGAAAATATTTTCTAGTGCTTAGTAATGGGTACTGGGTTGGGGAATGGGGAGAAACCTGGTAAAGCTGAATATAGCATAAAAGGTTAAATTAAAAATAATAATTTTAAATCTTCAGTATAATTCTCAATTATTATAAGTATGTCAAAAGTCTGTTTCTTGTTCACCTTCAGATAAAAGTGAGACCTCTTTTTACTATTTTATTATTACTATTTTTGTAAAATAGTATGATAGTTAATCCAGTACATAACACAGTGCACTTAGTAGATTCATATTACATTTTGGTATAATGCGTTCTTTATAATGTTGCTGACTTTTATGCAAAAGTTTTTCTTCTTTTTTGCCTTCCTGGTCATATATAGATACAGTAGCCATGTTTGCTGGCAGACAGGGGCGTAGTGAGGCGCCGCGACACTCGGGGTGGCAAATTGCCATTCACCCGGGTGGGCATGGCATCAATATGTGGCAGGGTATCAACGCCCCCCCTGCGCCTCCAAAGCCGCACACCTCCAGCTACAAAATTCCAGGTAAAAAGCCCGCTCAGCGCGGCGCACCCGCCGCACTGAGCGGGCTTTTTACCTGGAGTTTGTAGCTGGAGTGAGGCGCAAGGCTTTGGAGGCGTCGATCGCGGGGCAGGGGCGTGGCCCCAAGTGACACCCCCTCCAGGGCGGTGCCCGGGGCGTACCGCCCCCCCGCTTGTTCCGCCCCTGCTGGCAGAAATGTGAGGCGTTTTAAGCTCCATTCATATAGAGCATTTATGTGTTTGCTATGGTGTGGCTTTGGGGCTAATTCCGCAGTCCTGGGAAGTTTCTTGCCCTCAAAGAGGCAAAGTGAACCACATTCAGCCTTGATAAGGAAAGTAAGGGTAAACAAGAACCCCAGTTTGCTGTGAGTGATTTTTCTCTTTCCGTTTCAGAGCACAATAGCTCATATCAGCATGCAAACTTGTATAAGAAAAAGATAATAATAATAATAATAATAATAATAATAATAATAATAATAATAATATATTGTAATAATTATATTACTGCTTGGTATGGTACAGCCTCCAAGACAGACAAGAAAAGGCTCCAACGATCTGTAAGAATTGCAGAAAGGGTAATTGGTGCTAGCTTGCCTACAATAGAGGCAATCTATGCTACCAGAGTTAAGAAGAGAGCAGAGAGAATTGCAGCAGATCCTTTACATCCCTGTCATCATCTGCTAGATTCACTCCCATCTGGACGTCGCTACAGGTCTTCCTATACAAAATCGGCCAGGCACAGGAACAGTTTTTCCTCTTGTGCCATTAAATTGTTAAATTTATAGGTGTGTAGCTGAAGGGGAGGTCAATTATGGGTGGGTTTCTTTGCTTATTTGTATTGTGAGTGGAACAATATGTGTATGTTTACATTGCAATGTAGCCGAAACAAATTCCAAGTATGTTGGAAACTGTACTTGGCCAACAATACATCATCATCATCATCATCATCATTATACTTATACGCCGCCCATCTGGCTGGGTTTCCCTAGCCACTCTGGGCAGCTCCCAACAGAATATTAAAATCACAATAAAACATCAAACATTAAAAACCTCCCTAAACATTAACATGACTCTTCAGGGCTCTTCATATTGGGGATGGGATATTTTCCAAAAGAAAAAACAGAAGCTTCCATAGGACCAGTGTGCTAACAGGGAATATTATTATACCCCATAAACTGCTTATGAGCTCACTGTTCTGTTGTCTCCAGTGCTCTGTTGTCACTTTCTACCACTAGTAGAGTTTCCCCATAGCCACTCAGCAACTGGGCATCAAAGTTCTCGTCATCTGACACACTTTACAATGCTCACTTCTATGAATCAAGTCACTTGCACACAGGTCCGGATTTAGGTTTGATGAGGCCCTAAGCTACTGAAGGTAATGGGGCCCTTTATATGTCCAGCTGTCCCTTGTCAACAAGAAATTGTCACTGTTTTTTTTGTGTTGAATATAGGCTAGATGGTAATTTACGGACCTAATAGGTATCTAAAGCCATTTGTACATAACAAAATATGTATCTTATCAAAGTAATCATTGAAGAAGAAGTATATTAACAGTGAAATACAATTAAGAAGAAGTATATTAATAGTGAAATAATTATTAACTGTATGTAGGTTTATTTGTTTTTTATCTTATACTTTGGAAATGTACATCCAGTGGCTTTTTCTCCTTTACATTTTTTTTTTGGGGGGGGGGCCTCCAAGAGAGTGGGGCCCTAAGCTATAGCTTGTTTAGTTTATACTTAAACCCAGCACTGCTTGCACAGCACAACAGATAAAGAGACTCAAAAACTCAATTCCTTTTCAAGGCCTTTTTATTGGGAATAGTCGGGAAAGAAATACCCCAAAAAGACGTTATATTCTTTTTGTATGCCACAACAGCA
Source organism: Zootoca vivipara (assembly GCF_965207765.1). Classification (NCBI taxonomy): domain Eukaryota; kingdom Metazoa; phylum Chordata; class Lepidosauria; order Squamata; family Lacertidae; genus Zootoca; species Zootoca vivipara. The sequence continues at coordinate 69,687,633 of NC_142582.1, read as the reverse complement.
GCAAGAATTTTGATACCAAAGAATTGGAAGATACAAGAAATACCAACGGTGGAAGAATGACAGTTGAAAATGATGGAATATATGGAATTAGCTGAACTGACCAGGAGGCTTCGCGACCAGGGAGAAAAATTGGTGGAAGAAGATTGGAAGAGTTTTAAAGTTTATTTCAAGAAGTATTGTAATATTAATTAGTATGAAATGGATCTTGAAATACATATAATGCTGTAGTTTAGGAATTTGTTTTAGGATTAAGGAAAATATGATAAAATGATAGATAATGGTTTAGAATTAAAAATAAGTATAGATAGAAAATATGATAATAGATTAAGAAATTGCTAAAGAGGAGTTGCAGTGAATTGTAGTGTGGGTGGCTCGAGGATGTCACCTTAAAATGATTGGAAAGGGGTTAAGCTTATAAAATTTTGTATTTTGTTGTTGTTGTTGTTTGTTTCTGTTTTATAATGTTCTGTTTTGTATTTGTATATTGTGGATGTAGTGTTTTGTTCATAATAGATGTTTATAAAATTAATTTTAAAAATTGAAAAAAAAAACAAAAAAACTCAATTCCTGCAAACTGTGGGGGCCCTTGGGGTCTCAAATTTCAGCGGTGCTCTGTGAGATGCCAAAATCCGGTGCCCCCCCCCCCGCCTCTTGCCTTTCATTCTGCATCATAGTTGTGGTGCCCCTGCAGCTCCACACCCAGTGAGACCAAACCTTCACCCTCCCCTAAATCTGCCTCTGCTGCAAGTGTTCGCTGAGTATACAGTCCATTTATTTCACAGAAACTTTTGATGGTAGAGTGTGGCCAATTTGTAAAGTGAGAACCTAAAGCTGGGCCAGCCTAGGACATTTTGCTGCTTTAGGCAAAACAGAAAATGCCCCCCAATGCCGCCTCTATCTCCACAGCCCCCCCCCTGCCCCCAGAGCAGGTGGTGGGTGGGTAGGCATGGAGGAGGAGGGTGGGCATGGAGATGGGCAAGGAGGAGGCAGCAATAGCTCACTCCTCCGAGGCCGGATCTGCCGGCATGACTGCTTCACATCATCTCATGGGCAAGCATGAGGCCCTGATCTAGATTTTAAACTTTGGAAATGAATTATGGATCAGTGAATTTCTGTCAGTTTTCATTCCTAAATCTGACTGGTGCTTCTTCCCCAAGTTCAAAATACATAATTTCCTGGTGCCTTTTAAGATTATTCTACGGCTCAGAGTATCGTCTCAAGGAACACGATTTAAGGAAAAGGATCTGGCTGTGAGTAGTTCTGGATGGGTAATTATACAGGAACTATTTTTAAGCCTGTCTGAATTACCTGGTGGAAGAGGTAATCAATTAGAACATTGCTGCCCACAATGCTCATGTGTAATGCTAAATCATTTAATGTTGAACAAGTGTGACATGAATGAGTCTAGCTTCTTCCTAGGTCCATACTTCCTCCTCTGTTTTCCTGGTATGTAGCCAAGAGGAGAAGCTTATGCAATTTCTCCCTTGAAGACGGTTATTAAAATGAAAGTGGGTGGGCACAGTTTCATGGTCAAACTGAAGGTCCACCCTCTGCCCGTTTTAAGAAGAGGCTCACTCTATCTAATGGTTTGGCTGCCCCTACCTAGACAGCTAGGAGTTCGGGAATGGGAATTTGCATCTCACCAAAAGCAAAGGGCAACTTCTGAATTATACTTGCAGTTCCAAAAAACTTTGGCTATCTAAAGGCACTTGATGGCAATTATATGAATATCTATGGGGCAGCAAAGCAGAAAAATCCATGGAAAATAAAGGGACATTTTTTGCATATCTTTAGATGGGGGTGGGGATTGAACTTTAGTGCTGCCAGAGCTGGTCAAGTTGTTTCCATTTAGAAGGCCCTGGTAATAATGTCAGGTGCCAGTTTGCCATGGAGACTGGTTTTCCATTGAGGCACTTAGTGGCTTTTATTCTAAAAAGCAGAAAACCAAATAATAAAAGCATCTAATTATAGAGTTGCAGGAGACACAAAGTTCTTTTAGCACTGCCTCCTGCTGTAAAACAGGATAATTCTCATGTCAACCCTACCCCCACCGTACTTCACAAATAAAAACCGCTTCGCCTGGAATTGCCATGCAAAAAACAGGTTCACAAGGTGCTTCAGGGCAGGTGAGTAGGCAAAGAATTATTTTGTGAAACAATACTTAAGAGCCACTTCGTATGGTATCCCCCCCCCCCTGTAAAGCAATAATTCTAGAATAGAAAAGGACAGCAATGCTGGGCTCCCCTTGACTTACCACCCACCTGGTCTTATACACAGTTCCTCTTGTTCCCTGGGGCAAACAACTCTTTTAGTGCTCAATCAGAGCAAATGGCAATTCGGGTTTCCCCCAGATTGCCATTTGTTCTGATCAATCACTAAAGAGGGGGCTTTCCCTTGGAAAGGAGTGAGGCAAGGGAGAAACCACTCAGACCCATGCTTTCTAGGTCACAGCGGAAGTGTGGATGAGCCTTTTGATACACATATTGAACAGCCACAGTAGCCAAATTCTCTGGAAATGAAATCCACGAAGCAGCCCAGAGCTAAGATTCTCGATTTTATGCAAGCACAGGTGCACCTAGGCTCCCTTGCACCATTGGCAAGCATATGTATCAGTGCTCCTGTCCCTTGAACCCTTGCCAGAGGTGCACCTTGTCCGGCTGCCCAGAGCAGCACAGGAGTGACCTGCGTAGTGTGCAGACAGACGGGCTGCTGGCCACTCCAAACCACAGTGGAGAGGTGTAATTTTGTGCCTCCCCAGTCCTGTGCCAAGACAAGGGCCACCCTGACCAGATACACCCCTGAGTGCAATCTCTGCAGAGTGGTTCTATGGTTAGAGAGAGGAGTGTGGCCAGAGGTGGTTCTACAGCCATGCAATGTCATTGATCATGGCACCACAGCATCTTAATGCCAAAGAAGACCAGAATCAATACGCTTTTACCACCATCCATGCCATGGGCGTAGGCAGGGGGGCAGGAGGGGGCAGTTGCCCCCCCTAGAAGCAGGCCCGCTGGTGGCCAGCCTGCCCCGCTGCCCGCCACCGCCCGGTGCCGTCTCCCTTCTCCCTGGCTGGCTGTGGGGCGGGTGGAGGCAAAGCGTTTGGCTGGCTTTCCCTCCGCAAGCCCACAGCCAGCCAGGGAGAAGCCAGCCAAACGCTTTGCGCAGCTCTGGGGCTTTCCCTCCACCCACCCCACAGCCAGCCGGCTAGAAGGGACGTCTCCCTTCTCCCTTGCTGGCTGTGGGGTGGGTGGAGGGAAAGCCAGCTTTCCCTCCACCCGCCCTGGCGATTGCGGAGGGGGAGGAGGGAATCGGAACAGCCCGATTTCGGGCTGATCCTGGCGCCCCCTCGCCCCTGCCGATCGTGGAGGGGGAGGAGGGGGTCGAAGCAGCCCGATTTTGGGCTGATCCTGGCGCCCCCTCGCCCCTGCCGATCGCGGAGGGGGTAGAGGGGGTCGGAGCAGCATGATTTCGGGCTGATCCTGGCGCCCCCTCGCCCCTGCCGGTCGAGGAGGGGGAGGAGGGGGTCGGAGCAGCCCAATTTTGGGCTGATCCTGGCGCCCCCTCGCCCCTGAATGACCATGGCTTCCCTTGCCCCACTGTGGCCCCTCTCCCGGTGCCTTGGCCCCACCCCTTGCCCCCCAAATTTTGATCATGGCTACGCCCCTGATCCATGCCATCCTCCCAGTCCTTCTTCTCAGTATCTTCCACCCACATGCACAGTTGTAGCATCAGAAATCCAGCTGAGGCTGCCTGTGGTAGTGGCAGGAATATTGGTATGAGGTGGTCTACCCCAGCCTACCATTCAGGTGCCACTTCAGAGCTCCTACACCTCAAGACCTTTCTGCTGTTAGCACCGCTTTTGTCTAGATGGAAATGTTCCTTTCAGCTCTTCTGTAACTATAAACAGATTTTGTAGTCTATCTGTTGAGCGCTTTATCAGTGCTTTATCTCTAAGAGCTTGATGTAGAGTTTCATGTCAATGTGTGGCTTTAGCACTGAGATCCTACCATTGTGCATGTTAGCATTGCTGGGATTCTAGGAACAACAACCAGTGACTAAAAATGTCAACCCAAAGAAGCAAGTCAACTTTCCTTTTCAAATCATCATGCACAGCAGCAGAGTTCATTTATTCCTGTAACGTTCTAGGATTTGCTTAAACCGAAACAAAGAAAGACGTCTTTGTTACATAGCTGCCAAGTTTTCCCTTTTCTCGCGACGAAGCCTATTCAGCATGAGGGAAAATCCCTTTTAAAAAGGGATAACTTGGCAGCTATGCTTTGTTAGTGCCTCTGCTGAGAAGGGAGGTGCCCAAGGCTGTCAGACAGAAAGAACATCGTCTCAGCAGGTGCCTTGGTAAATCACTGCTTATACTAATTCAATATATTCATGGAGCGTCAAATCTCACATTGCTTCCCCTCTGTCTGTTAGAAGACCAGCTGCAGCAAGAGTGTCAACCTTCTCTTCAACTCATAGAGACAAGCAAGTCTTGACAGAGGGCAAGATGGCAAGCTGCACTTTTGCATGTATTTCCTTCCCATGGGGGGTGGCATGGTTAATTTTAGAATTTCAGTAAAGACCTTTATATTTTTAAATGTTTGCTGAACTACACAGTTTACAGTTTCTGTTTCCACAAATGAAGGCACTTGTTGTCCCAATGCTAAGTGTATTATTGATATAACCCAAAGAGGCCAGCTATGCATTTGCAATGAAGCAGAGCATTCTGAGCACAATCCAGCCAAAGTGAAGCATTTTTCAGTCTAATTTATTCCAGTGGGTCCATATGAAGGACATGTTTGATTCTCCTGTTGAATCCTATGAGTATGTTTGTCGGATTGTGCCCTTTTGTTGGTTGCCACCAATCCTAAGAACCAAAGTGCTACACCCACAGACACAGACACACAAAACAAAAAAGACGTGTGCATCAATTAATGTCAAAATTTAAAAAAATAAGCAAAAACAGAGGCCACTAAAAGCCAGTCTAAACTGAGAAGTTTGTTTATTTAGTTCATAATATTTATACACCTAAGGGTGGTTTGCAATTTCCTCTGGAACACATCAAGACCAATGTTCAACAAAGGAAGTGGATTCCAAATCAAGAGGTTGGTTCTGTTGAGTCAAAATCCTTCTTTGTGTGCCCTTGGCATTTCTGAAGGACCATCCTTTGTAGATCTCAAGAGAAAGCAGCCAGGGAGGCAGCAGCAGACAGAGTGAACAATGGCACCAAAGAGGACTGGGAAAAGTCAAGAAATTCTGGAAGCATTTCCACCCTGGAAATTGCTGGGTTCAACCAAAATACTGAAAACTGAGAACATTTTACACAGTCTCAAGGGATGATTGGTTAACCCGCCCAAAACATCAAAGCAAATCACCTGCAACCCCGAGTGGAGCAGTTTTGAGCCCAGTTTCTCACAGTTTCCCAGGTCACCTTCATATCAGCTAACCCGAATCTACAAGGGGAAGTATCAAGACCATCATTGTTTTAGGGTAATGTCATGTTACACAAATTAAAAGCAAACAGCTGCAAATGTATGGTAAACTCTGCAGTGTGGACTAGCTCCAAGAAATATACCCAGCAAGACTTGATTGATCTTCTCTGACATTCACATGCCTCACCAATTCCCACAATATGGCAGCTCACAATAGGTGAGGAAGTTCTGTACGTGCAAGATGCAACTGAGGGGGAAAGGGAAGTAAGATCGCACTGCCTTAAGACAGTGATGAGGAGCAGGCAGGCTCAGAAAATCAAGTACAGTAATACCACAGGGGGAAAAAGCTCTCCAAGAGCGCATGATTTCCTGAGAGAGTATAACAGCAACATTCACAACAGGCAAGAAGAGGAAAGCAATAATAATAATAAAAACACCAGAAGTAAAGATGGACTCTCGGAGAGAGAGCTTTTGACCCAGATTTCATTGACTTTGATTGCATTTTCCTAAATGTAGCATCAGGTGGCAAAAACAGCCTATCTGGAGGAGCTGTAGCACCTTGAGACATCTAATCCCTTCTGGTAACAAGATGATGGGCACAGGAATCAACAGAGGGGAAATGAATCAGCTGTAAATGGTTTTGTGGGAAACAAACCTGGCACCTGGAATGCTCAGTTGTGTGATTAAAAAAGATGACATGTTTTCAGGCTGTGCCATTTTATATCTTCATTGGATCACTTTGTTGCAATCCTGTCTCTTTGTCTTGGGCTACAAAGGGTTTTTCTTGGATCCTGGGACGCCATGTCAGTTTGGATGACAGGTAGAAGAGGGTGGAAGGGTGGGGGAGCCACCAGAAGAGAAGAAGAAAAAAGCCTGTTTTCTTAATATTGAAGATGAAATTGCAGGGAGGGGAAAGCAGAGCCCAATGATTTTGAAGCACTTTGATGCCTGATCATAACCAGATTGTAGCTGCTTTTGTGTAATGATAATGTATAACAGTGTAGGAAGGGAAAGTCACCCCCCGCTTTCCAGCCTCCCTAGATAGCGCCCGATCCCATGCTTGAATTGCTGGTTTATTATTTTAGCTGCGAGCAAAATTCAAGTTGGCTTTTCAGGGGGTAGAATAAGTGGTTCCAATCCACTTAGTTTATTTACGTTAGTCTTCTCCAGAATCATTTCCGGTAATATTTCTTAGTCCAAATGATGGAATATTTGCTATCAAATAAATACATTCCAAATGCAGCAGCAGGGCTTTTAGGGATGGTTTGCAGTATTTAAGTAATTTGGATGTAGTTGCCTTTGCCCAACGCAAGACAAAACAAGTCTACGGTTGTATAAGGACATGCTGTGTTGGAGTTGCCTAGCTATCATTCACCAAGCAGAACCCTGCAATGCTGTTTAACTAATTCTGACGCACAAGCAGCTCATAGCCTTTTTTAAAGGGAAATTCCATTATGCTGAATAGGCTTCCTCGCGAGAAAAGGGAAAACTTGGCAGCTATGCAAGCAGATTACAGGGCTCCCATGGAGGAAAACCTATAAAAGCTGCACTGCTTATGGTTCTGAAAACTGATGCATGGTATTATGTTGGGAAACCTGAAAGGATGCTAATGGATGGCACCTGCTTCAATGCAATAGAAAGCTTTAAAGGGGGGGGAGTAACAAATAAGCCAAATTCGAAAGCCAATTTATCTCTAACATCCCTGAAGCACTGCATCCAACAATTATCCAATGGGTTGGCAAAGTTTATTAACGGGCAAATGAAAGGCCACAGTGTGTTAAGCAACTGGTTTTGGAATGGAAATGTAGAAAATCCGAGGTTCCTCACTGCACCCCAAAAATACTTGCTGTCACAGCAGATCTGTGCTGAGTTCAAGGTGTCTTTAATGGTTAATGAATCATCTCTAGGTGAAATAACCCCACTTCCAGCGATTTATCGGAAATATCCTGAACTCCTCTATCCATTTACCTCAGAATAAATCCTATTAAACTCTGTGTGACTTACTTCTGGGTAGGCATCCATAGACCTACACTGCTAGAGTTATACTTGGCTTCTAAAATTTCTGTCCTAGAAATACTTTTTCTAAAACCATTCTTCTTATTCTACTTCTTATTCAAAAAGAACTTGCTCCTGAAACCATCATCTCAAAAGAACTTGAATGCAGACTTCCCTTTGAGGATTTTTTAAATAAAGAAATTAAGAGTAACAAGATACAGTGGTACCTTGGTTTATGAACACAATTGGTTCCAGAAGTCTGTTCATAAACTGAAGTGTTCATAAACTGAAGTGAACTTTCCCATTGAAAATAATGGAAAGTGGATTAATCCATTCCAGACGGGTCCGCGGAGTACTCAACCTGAAGTGTACTTAACCCGAAGCATGGGTGTAATTGGTTCCGGAAGTCTGTTCATAAACTGAAGCGTTTATAAACTGAAGCGAACTTTCCCATTGAAAGTAATGGAAAATGAATTAATCCGTTCCAGATGGGTCCGCAGCGTTCGTAAACCGAAAATTCGTAAACTGAGGTGTTCATAAACCGAGGTTCCACTGTATACATTTTCAAGCTACCAAATTCATTTTTAAAATAAATAGAGCAAAGCAGGAAAGTCAAGCTGAGAAGATCAGACCTATTTCTGCACAAGCGTTGGTATAGTTGGTTGAGGAAACTTTCGTTAGTAGATCTCAGCAGAGTTGGCACCTTCATTGTCCCCTCTGTCATGTCTGGTTCTTTGTTTTTGAAGCTGGGTTTTCTGTCAAGCCAGGCAGGCATCAAAAAGCACTTTCCTGAGACCAGCTTCCTCACTAGATTTGATAAGAGTAGTTACGTTACGTATCATCCTAGGGCAAGGAATACAGTATTCAGACTGAGGGTCCAACTAGACGTGATGTTCAATTCATATCATGTGGGTTTCTAAAGATGCTAATAGCATCAGCTGGAAGGGGCAGTAATTATTGGGATCTTATCAGATGGGAAGGGGAAATTTTTACCATTTCCTTCCCTGTTACTGTTCCTCCTTCCCTCCTTCCTTCCCTCCCTCCCCCCCCCCGCTCTCTCTCTCTCACTCACACACACACACATTGCTATCACAGCACTGATCCATTTGGTGGCGAAAAGAGAGTGACTGACGACTTCCGTAGGCCAAGCTAATAAATCGCTGCTGATGGGAGTTGTGGTCCTAAAAATATGGATGGCATCACATTGGGGAAAGTTGCACCAGAGCATTCTGTTTATGTGTCCCATCACTTTCACAGACACAATTAGTTGAGACAGAAGACAGGGCATTTTCTATTGTGGCAGTCAGGCTGTGGAATTTCCTGCTTAGATGGTTTGCTTGTCCCCCTGTGTCTTAAGTCTCAGGAGAGCAAATTAAGGCTTTAAGTGCATTCACTGACTTTTAGTTTTGGCTGAAGTTTTTCTCTCCTACTTTTATGCTTGCTTTCCCCTTTTTTCCTCTTTGAATCTACTTTTAGTTTTATAGTTTGTTGTGGATTTTAGTAGTTTTGATTATTTTTAACCAAACTCTGCTTTTATTGAAAAGAATACCATTTGTATGCACTGTTATCTATCTATCTATCTATCTATCTATCTATCTATCTATCTATCTATCTATCATCTATCTATCTATTTAAAACATCCATGTTTGTGTGTCTCCACTTTTCTCCGAAACTGCTTGACTGATTGCATTGAAATTTGGACACAACATCACATGTGAATACACGAGTGTTTGCATATGCTTTGCATAGACAGATGTCTCACCTGTGGCAGGTAAAACTCTGTTTTTCGAAAACACAACTCCACACAGCACCATCTATTGGGCATTGACGTAACAGACGCTATACTACATGCATCACACAACGGAGGCTGCTGGGAGCGACTACCTGGCAACTACTTCTCTGAGGGCGGGGGCTGGATCCTGACGTCAGCAAACACAGCATGTTGGAACCGCCACCACAGTGACTCATGCTCCAAGGGTGATGGCCGGATCCTGCCCCTTGGCCCACTGGGTCCCGCTGGGACCATGAGGTATGTGAGGGGGGGAGAGTGAACTTCGATGGAGAGTGAGCGGCTCCTGCTCCGAGGCCGACGCCCGGATCCTACCCCTTCGCCTGCCTGCCCCGCCAAGAGCATGAGGTATGCAGGGGGGGGAGGAAACACCAACAGGAGACCCACGGCTTTTGGGGACCCTCAATGGGTTGGGACGGGACGGGGGATTTACCAGAACGCCCTTGGAGGACTATGAAACGGGGGCCAGGGGTACATTCTCTACTTTCACTACACCCCTCCTGTCTGTGTCTTATCTACAGACGAAACGCACGTCCATTCTTACCCTTAGCCACAGCAACGCTTGGCCAGGTATAGCTAGTAGGAAATAAAAAGGGCATACAAAAATATAACTGAAACGTGGTAGAGAAGATGAAGTCACTACAGTATCTTGCTATATTTGATAGTTTTTATATGTTCATGCATTTGGTGTTTTATATGAATGTATGCTGTAAGGCACCTTTAACTTTCTGGGATCAGAAGAAGAAGCCCTGAATTGGCCTTGGCAAATGCCCCAAAATACCGATACCTGACTTGGCTCCTGAGTAAAGGCAGAGCTTTACTTCCACCATTTTTATCTCTCTCCCTGTGCCAGTTGTTTCCCCTTAGTGTATGGAAATTTCAGGAATATCTCTTGAAACTTGCACCTTTCCCCATGTGGTGTCCTAGGAATCCACTTCCATATTTGGTTACAGTAAAGCCAGAGCCTACTTAACACTCCTACAGTATGTTCCATGTTTGAGCAGACATTGCAAGGAACATGTCATTAACCACTTGTACCTTGCTGCTTCTGATTGTGGGTGCAGGTGGTGGTTTTAAAAGCAGTTTGAAGGATTAGTTGTAAAGTTCCCCTCAAAGAGAATAAACTGTCATAAAGACTGTAATAATCACCTTTCCATCTGAAAAGCAATCTCTCGCAGACCTGTGATATAAAAGAGATTTTTAAGACTCCTTGTTATCCTTCTCGTATTATATCACAACAGACACATACCACTGGGTTGTGGGTGATTGATGGATTTATTTATTTTTTAAAGGAACTCCTGAGTTCTTGGTGGTTCTGCATCCAGCCTGTGCTAAGCAGCTCATGGTAAAATGCTGCGTACCTTAAAATAGGTCAAGTAGATGTGGCACATAGTGAAGACTATTCCCAACTTAGGCGCAGACACATTCTCCATTTGTATAAAAAGATGTTTGTATCTCCGTCCCTAAACCAAAAGGGGTTTGTTTAATGTTGTAAAATATGAGGCTTTTTCCTTCCAACAGTCAGAAGCGGCAGTCTGCGCATGCATTATTTATAGAAAATAATTGCAAAACAATTAGTTGAGCGACTGTAATGATTTCTGAATGGGAGTAGGTAGTGAGACATAGAAAACATATGGCATTTCACCAACTGTTTATAAATATTATAGCAGAATTGTGCAGAAGAACGGCCTCCTCCTCTACAAGAATCAACAAGGAAGATCTCCTTTAATTGCTGACTACCCATGGTGTTAGTATCATCCTGACATTTTATCCTCTCTGTGTGTGTTTCCCACACATAAACTCATACTCATACTCTTTCTCCTCTGACTCCCTCCCAGGTTTTCTATTTCTACTATGGTTGTGCTGTTCTGAACAATACCTAGGCAGAATTGAGTTTTCAGCCGTTCCTTAACTACCCCAAATCAGGTATCACAAGGTGTGTGTGTGTGTGTGTGTGTGTGTGTGTGTGTGTGTGTGTATCCTAGGAAGTCACAGCCACCCTAATAGTCTAGCAGTTCTGCATAGGAGACAGGGGACATCTCTGAATTCAAAAGGTCTACATGAGGAAATCTTACATGTACAACTCTCATTTCTTTCCTTCTCATACTGGGCCCTCTTCCTGAGCTTTGTGCCAAATTGCTAAACCAGAAACACAAGAAGATTGCATGGAGAGTTGCCCACATGAGCACCTTTCTCTTGCTCAGCCATCGTATAGAAAGAAAAAATAGGCAGCTGAAGAACTACTGCCTGCCAGGCTTGGCCCCGAATTAGCATTAGAACTTCCAGCTTGCAGGACAAATTTCATCTACCGGGCTTCCTTCCCCGTGGTGAGTTCTCCAAACCTGCCCCCCATTTGCCTCACATCTGATGTGATAAGTAGCATCATGTGCAGGGCAGGAGAGACATGGCTGGATCCTGCTGCTGGAAAGCAGGATTGAACTCCCTGTCAGCTGATGCGCGGACAGTTCAGTTCTGCTTGTTTAGGTGTCCACTGAGAACAAAATGTTGTCATTTTGAGTGTTCCTGTTTAGGGTTCCTGACAGCCATGTCCTCTGCCAAGATACCCCATTTTACCCTTTGTGGCTCCCACTTGACTGTTTGCAAACATTATTTTATTCCGTACTTCTGAAAATATTTTGAGTGTTCCTGTTTAGGGTTCCTGACAGCCATGTCCTCTGCCAAGATACCCCATTTTACCCTTTGTGGCTCCCACTTGACTGTTTGCAAACATTATTTTTATTCCGTACTTCTGAAAATATCGAGGTTGCCCTGAGTAGGCTGCTATAGCCCTCTTGGTTTTTAGTGGCCTTGGTTTGGCCACAGCTCTTAGTACTCAGGAGCTGAGTTTGCTATTAGAAGAACTGAGGATTGTTACGATTTTAATGTGCTTCTTGCCGTGTCTTTTATTTATATCATGCTCTGAACACTCTGTTAAAAGTGGAAAGGCAAACTATAAATTGGGGAAATAAATAAACGTACTGTGCCTCCATGATGTGACCCAACGTAACCTGAAAATACATAGTATTACTTAGCAGTATGTATGCACCTGTGTATGGAGTTACTTCATGCTAGTTCACAAAATGTGGGGGGGGGGCACTAGCAGGTGGTAAGATTCCTCTGGGGACACCAGCTGGTACTTTAAAGTAAGGATTAGCAGGAATATGTGTGCAGTTGAACCACTTGGAAAATACTGACCCTATTTTGATAAAATGAAAAACAACCCCATGTGCAGCAGATTGTGTCTGTTTTATTCCCCCCACACTAAGCAAAGTGAAACAATGAAATGTTCAGTAGAGGATTTCTCTTCTCTCATTTGGGTGTGCATGCCTGGGAAACACAGAACCACCATTTTAAAAGTGGCTGATGAAAAGCGGGCGAGAGGCTTTGTGTGGCTTGATCTTTCATTGGAATAAAGAAGAAAGAAGAGAAGCATTTTGGTTCCCGTTCTCTGGAAAAATTGTGGTGCTTCCCCCTCACAATAGCTTGCAATGCCCAGTGCCTAGGGAACGGAGAGGCCCAGAAACCAAAGCCTGTGCATTGTACACTGAGGGGGGCGGGGGCGGGCGGAGAACCTCTGTGTGAAGGGAAACTGTGTTGCGAAAAGTAAACTTTTTTATGAGAGTACTGTTTTTAAAAGCAGCAAGATTAGGAATCAGCTTTGTTTTATTTGCCGCAAGAAAACAGCACATTCTCTTCATGTGGCTCCTCAAGTACTTGAGGAGAATTCCACACGCAGGCAGCCGTTGAGTTGCACTGCTCTGCTCTGCTCCGCGTGTGCGTTTGGAACGTCAAGGTCTCCAGGGAAATTGTTGTTCCAGAAAAAGAAAGGTTGGGAAAGAAATGCGATAGCTCAGCTGACAATCTTTGGGAAGGGGAGACACGGGAAAACGCCGAGCTCCCCTGAGCCTGCCTGGCGCTGAGCGGAAGGAGGCGCCTTCCCTATTGGCGCCGGGCTGCTGCAGTGAGGCTCGCGGCCGCCAGGGAGAGCCGTTCGGGCGCCGCCTCGAGCCGAGCGAGGCGCGGCTGGCTGGGCGCCTGGCTTTGGGCGCAACTGGTGGCGGGGTCCTCCTTCTCCTCGTCCGGGCGGGGTGGTCACGCCCGGCGGTGGCGGCTCCTGCACAGTGCCGAGGCCGGCCAGGCGAAGTTGGGCAGCTGCTACTGCTGCTGCTTCCTCTTCCCAGTATGCCGGAGTCTCCCCAGTTGCCTCGGCGGCTACGGCGAGCGGGCGGCAGGCAGCGGCAGCGGCGGCAGCCGAAGAAGCGCGTGTGAGCGACCGGAGAGCTCCTCTCCACTCACAAGGATGCTGGCGGGCGATGCCTGGCGGCAGGGAGGACGAGATTTGCCAGAAAGCGCTGAAGCTGCTGGTCGAGCTCTGCTCCGACGGGACGGTGGAGAACGACCGCTGCCTCGAGTTCAACTACTACCTGCGGGACAGCGGCAGACCCCGGCCCACAGACTCCGGTAAGCGCCGCGATCCTGGGTGCCAGGGTGGTGGGTGGCCGGGAAGGAACTTCAGCGGGACAAGGATCGGAAATCCATAGGCGTACATCGCTGGCTGGGTTTGGAGAGGTGGCGCGTCAGTGACATAGCTGCCAAGTTATCCCTTTTTTTAAGGGATTTTCCCTTATGCTGAATAGGCTTCCTCGCGAGAAAAGGGAAAACTTGGCAGCTGTGGTCAGTGATCGCCCGATCCCATCCCTCCATTTTTCAGAAATCTCCCTCCGCCCTGATTTAGTGGCGACCAGGACTTTACTTCCAAATGGTGAGGTCAGGATTGATGTTCCCGGTCTGTGCAGCGAGAGAGCACGCTGTCCTCCCGGACGCAGCGCCCAACCCTAGTCACATTTAGGCGCCAAACCCATTGGTTTCAATGGAATCTTACATGCTGATTTGAATGGATGCAGAAATGAATCCTGTTGATTTTCACAGAACTTACTCTTAAGCATGGCTTTAGGATAGGATCATGGGTTTGCATCCTGATATTCGACATGCTCACTCAGAGGGAAGTCCCTGGGAGTTGAGTGAGAGTTGTTCCCATGTAACACGTGTGTGTGTACAGCGTTGTGGACATGGTCATGGGGCAGAGTTAAGGTACGATCTCTGAACTATTTTTAGATCCTGTGGATTTCTATTGCTGCTGTAAGACCAGCACGTATGCAGGTGTGTCCGAATAAACACATCTCCAGGAACCAAAACATGGCTGTGTCTCTGTTTGAACTCAGAGTGGGACCAGGGCGGTGTGTTCAAAAGGCATCACTCGCTGGGTAGCTCTAAGGCTATTCAGATCTTACAGGAATTGTTTCTTTGCCTTGCTTACACACGCACACGCACGTGCACAACAATAAAATAAAATGTGACAGAGCATTAAATTGCTCTTCTATATCTCCTACAAGTAATACTGTATAAGCATTTTACAATATAACAAATCTCTGTACTGTACCTTTGGTTTCATTATGAAAATCAACTGGCAGCAGACCTTGTTTTCTTTAAAACATGTTTGGGGGGCTGATTGTTTTGGGACTAATGGAGCAAAGGAATGGTACCACCGTTTAATTAGTTGTAATCCTTTCACTGGGTAGCGTAGAAGTTGCTTGCTTGCTGAGCTATTTGAAAGCTAGCAGCTAACTTTGGTAAGTTCCTTTGACCAGGATCAGGATTTAAGTGAGGTGGGCATGCTGAATTGTTAAACTGATAGGTGCTTCTGTTCTGTCTTGAATCCTGAGCATACTTGTTTGGAAATAAGTCCTACTGAAATCACAGAGAATTGACTTATGCATAAACACACTTAAGATGTTGCAGGGTGGGAGGTAGAGGCAGGATGTTATACTTTGCAGCAGATGGGTTTTACGTTACTGCTTTTCTTAGGAACAATCCTATACTATGTCCCACAGTAGCATTTTTGATTCACTGGCAAGCATGTTGAATCCCCTCCCTCTTGTTTCCTATCAGAGAGACTGCATACCAGCCTTTTGGGCTGATTATGGGATTTATGTTGGATTATGTCTTTAGTGCAGTGCCTTTGGTTTCTTTTTGATAAATGTCCTGATTTAAAGGCTTCTTTCTTAAAGAAGCACCTCCAGCTGCTTCGTTGCTGTTCTACTTTCTGCAAGAATGTTGACCCATTCTGTGGCTGCTGAAGAAGATCAGACATCTTCCTAATTCAAATATGCACATGTATTTCCCAGATAAATCACCAAAGGCCTAAGCTGAGTCTGCATTGTTTCTCTGTGTGAAATTTTATCTAGTGCACATGCAGCTCCCAAGTGCAAGTCTTTAGTCCTCTTCAACCCATTTGCACTGGAAGCATAACTGTTCACAGGGCTAGCGTAGATCATCCACCTAACACAATATGATGCACATGAAGTGCTCTCATTCTATATCATACCTGCCTCGGCTTTTCTGATGATTACTTTACCACTAAGCTGTGGGTATGGGAAGCTATGAAGAAGTGCCTCCTTAGTGGCATTTATAGTCTTCTGAAACTGTGGGTTACTAACTACAAAGTTTATTCTGCTGAACTTAGCAGGACTTCAAGAAATAATTTTTTTGGATCATGCTGCTGAAGTCATCCAATTTACTTACAAATGGAGCCCCACAACAAAATGTTATACCGTGCCACAGGTGTTACCAGGGCCTGTGACTAAGTAGAATTGGGGGGGGGGGTTAACATTGAATACAGAAGTCCCTCCCTTGGACTTGGAACTTGATTCATGTATGTTTTATTTATATTGTTAGTTCTTGGACGTTTAAAGGGGAATGCAAGTCAATTGAACTGATGGATTTGGCCTGGAATGAGGTTCCAGAGGGAAACTTAAGGAGCTGGATTTTTACTGCAACCTGAGATGTATGGGGTATTTTTGACTGGAAATCAAAAGCAGCCTCAGTAGCTCTGCTCAGCAATGTTAACAGAAGATTCCTGTGCCCCATAAGTCTGCAGTGAGGATGCAACATGGAACTGCACTGCATATTTCTCAAGCCAACCAGCAATGTGGGAATAAAGGCAGTGGATAATACCGCAGCAGTGCTGTTGAAAACTGCTCACTTAGCTTGAATCCATCCTTCGATTGGGGTCTAATACTTCTGGACATCACCGCAGAGTTGTTGTGCATCACTCAGAGCCTAAGCTGCAGTATTTCATGTGAACTACACTGCTGGCCTGTCGTAAACCCTTTCCTCATCCACAGCCTTTCCAACTTGTAATATGGTGAAGATGAACTGCATTTGGAGAAGGTGGGGTGTGGTGGCTACACTGATGTCCAATCCTGGTTACATGGAAATCTTGGATTTCTCCATTGGTTTCTTTGGGAAGCTCTCACTTCTTCTGTTCCTAACAACATTTAAAAATAGCTTCTCAGTGTGAACCAGCAAATGAATTCTCTTTAGACTATAAGAAGATTCTCTCTATACTTCTTGTATCTGTGTCTGTTTTTCCTCATTCCTTTTAGAGGATGAAGGAGAAAGTGACAAATAGACTGAAGGGCAATGGAGGAAAAGACCTAATAATATTACTGTGTACCTTCTATTCTCTCCTTTAATCTTTTTGCCTAGTTTCTCAGCTAGCTGATCAGCAGTTCTTGAAGCTGAGCAGCCATGTCCACTTTCTTTTCTAATTTTCTGTGGCTATTGAGCATACTTGTTCTGCCTTGGACTGTTCTTGGGTTCCCCGCCTGCCCCGAGGGTGCTTTTCTTCTAAACATTTTTTGTACATCTGAAAACTTTGAGGTTTCCTTAAGCCTGCTGATACCTCCTCTTGTGTGTGGATGCCCCCATTTTAGCTAAATAAGAATTGACACTCAACCCTGAATCTTTGAAACAGAGTAAATAATTTTCTTTATGGGGAGTCAGAAGCAAATTAGGTTCCACTGATTTTACTGTACAGTTGTGCCCATGTTTTATCATCTGATGTTGAGTGGCTGCTACATTATACAAATTCTTCACTATATTGTAATCCATTGGTATTCAGCTGCTGGGTTGAGATCCACACTGGGTAGTGGACTGACTTTGGGTGGGTTGCAACAGCAACATTACCAGTGTACAAGTATATAGTGTGGAATTAAAAAATAGGGTCTTTATGCATCTTTGGGCTAAAAGTGGATCCTTGTTCTCAAAAGGTTCAGGACCATTTGGTTTAGTGAATACAGCCTGTGACTATGCATGCAAAAGTGGTCAATCCATGGAGATGTTTTCTAGATCACCAGTGCATGCATAACTGTGCATTTGTGGCACATTGACAGCATAGCAAGAACTAACCTTTCTCTATTTTAACTAAGCTTCTTTACCTGGTCATTCAGAAGCAACAGTTATTTGCCACATTAATTGGTTATTCACAAACCAAGCTTATTTTGTTGAGCCATTTCCTGCATCAAATTTTATGCAGAATAAGTTATGTTTTAGTGGGGTTTACACAACCTTTATTTAAAATAATATTAAGCATTTCAAGTAAGAACACTTAAACATAAAGTTAAACCTAAGTTGGCAGGTGTAAAACAATTTGAGCATGGGCTTCACAAGTTAAACTATAGCTATTTAGTTTGTACTTGGTGTGATTGATAGAAATATGTCAAAAGGAATTCATAGAAATACCATTTCACTTGTTCTTTGTCATGCTTCTGAGTTCCAAATGACATTTCTGAGATGTCCAGGATGCTTTTCACTTGGACTATACTGAAAGGCTTTCTCTGCCGTCCACAGTGCTTGTACATACAGCTTTAGCCATATCCTAGTAAGGATTCTGGAATTGCTTCAGTCAGCTGCAATATAAGTTAGTTGAGTTTTAAAACCGTTGACAGCTTTTGGTTTTTCTAGAAGAAGATACCAGGTTTCCGTGAAAATAAAATGTGAACATCTACCATGTTCTCTACCAGCCCCACATCTAACACCTTAATCATAAAGGTGGTATTGAACACAGTCACCTGCATTGACATAATCTGGACATCACCCTGTCTTTGGCAGTTGCTGTGTTGCCTGTTCAACAGTTCTTGCATTGGCAAAACCCTGAGCTTTAATTTTATATTGGCAGGAAGTAGCAACTGAAGTAGCACTCTTGCATTCTATTGTATATTGAAACCATCTTATTTATATTGTATCTTTGTTGTTTAAACCATGAGGTTTGTGTTTGTTTTTGAGGAGGGCATGTAAAGGTAAAGGGACCCCTGACCATTAGGTCCAGTCATGACTGACTCTGGGGTTGCGGCACTCATCTCGCTTTACTGCCGTAGGGAGCCGGCGTACAGCTTCCGGGTCATGTGGCCAGCATGACTAAGCCGCTTCTGGCAAACCAGAGCAGCGCACAGAAATGCCGTTTATCTTCCCGCCAGAGCAGTACCTATTTATCTACTTGCACTTTGACGTGCTTTTGAACTGCTAGGTGGGCAGAAGCAGGGACTGAGCAACAGGAGCTCAGCCCATCGCGGGGATTCGAACCGGCGACCTTCTGATCGGCAAGCCCTAGGCTCTGTGGTTTAACACAGTGCCACCCGCGTTGCAAGCAAAAGGGTCCTATCGATAATGTAAGATGGGGTATAGATTTTTCAAATAATGAGATGGTGTCTCACAAGTAGCATGTGGTTAATAATGGTTCCCAGTGCCCCAGCATGCCCCATCTGCAACAGGAAAAGGATGGAGGCACAAGTCCACCCACATTCATGTGATTATGATTATAACCTCTTAATAGTACTGCTAGTTTAAGGGGAGGAAAGGGTCAACCCAATTCCTCTCACCAGCAAATATTTCAATATCACAATATATCGCCAGCTAAACATTGCGATACCTCAATATATCTTTTTTTATATCACACTGGGGAACAAAATTTTTGTTGCATTGACACCTACAGTTGTTCTAACCTAATTTCAACGTGTTGATTTCATATCTGAAGTCGGTTTTGTTCTGTAAGCTCTAGCTTTTTTTTGCAATTCATGTTTTTCACTTTTCACCTGAATATTCGTTTTTCACAATGCAAGAATTAAATATTTTATTAAACACATAGCCAAAGTAATACAATATGATTATAAACGTAAACATGTATAGTATTGAAAATGGCATGTACTTAGATGTACTTAGATATACATCTACCGGTAAGTACACATCTAAGTACAGTTGGAGGTATGCAAAAAATGTATTCCCTAGGGATACAGAATATACAAGCTGTTGTTATTCAGGTAAGAATTTGTGCTTGTAGCTCTTGCGTTTGTGGACTTGCACAGGGGATTCTCGTTTGATGATCCAGCAGTAGTCTGACATCATACTTTTGTCCCATCGCCCTTGATAACGCTCTTCCATTGTCTTCAGGTCTTGATAAAAGTGCCAGTGTGGTGTAGTGGTTAAGAGCGGTAGACTCGTAATCTGGGGAACCGGGTTCGCGTCTCCGCTCCTCCACATGCAGCTGCTGGGTTACCTTGGGCTAGTGACACTTCTCTGAAGTCTCTCAGCCCCACTCACCTCACAGAGTGTTTGTTGTGGGGGGGGGAGGGAAAAGGAGATTGTTAGCCGCTTTGAGACATCTTCGGGTAGTGATAAAGCGGGATATCAGATCCAAACTCTTCTTCTTCTTCTTCTTCTTCTTCTTCTTCTTCTTCTTCTTCTTCTTCTTCTTCTTCTTCTTCTTTCCCTGTTCATCACTGACTGCCCCAAGGTTTTTGGGGAATTGATCTAGGGGAATTGATTTTGGGGAAATGGAGCTTCAAAGTCATATTGTACCCAAGATTGTGGAAAGCAGTGGATGTAACATGAGGTATGGCTGTATTATAATATTGGGGGTTGTACACGCAGTCCTCATAGAGTATGGACATTCAGCTAAGAGCCCTATGTATAATTAAACCATGTATAAATACAACCTTCTTGAGTGGTTCTTAACACATTGCTTTCCTAAATAATGAGATACACTTCTGTGCTTTCAAAGTAAAATCTACGCATTCACATGGCTTTATATTTGTTGCTATACACATGAAGTGATATGTACATCTGTTTTAGGACTTTGTATTTAACTCACTTTTAGGTGGTTGAAATATCACTGTGTGAAGAACGCATTAAAAGAAATCCCTGTGCTGTGTGCTTTTCTGGCCATGAAGTCGAATGCCTCATCCTAGTTGGAAAACAATATATTGAGTAAGGTAGTGCTCTCTGTAGCTCAGCAGAAACCCATCAATAGTAGACAGGCCAAAGACAGCTTGATTTATTCAGACAAGCCGTCTCATTGAGTTAGTAGAAGGCAATTAATGGGCTCTGAAGAATGTCTCTTCAGGTTTTCGAGGACTGGAAGAATGGTGGCAACAGCATGGAGCCAACTGAGGAAAAAAAAAAACCTTTCTAATTAGTAGCTTGACTCCAACAGTATTAATATTTTAGCTTAATTCAGGTAAAAATGTTTGCATTAGGGGATTTGGTCATTATAGGGAAGGTTGCTAAGAAGCATATAAAATGGTTGATGTTTCAGATGAATAAAATAAATGAAGAGCAAGCATTTTTACTACTCTTTTACACACTGCATATAGTGAGTACTCAGTTAAATCAATACTTCATTTAAAGCCCACGGTTTCCTGAGTGAGATGAGCCTCCCTACAAGCAAGCGTCCCTGCCTAGGAATGCGCTTCCATATGTATGGCAGGGTGGATGCATGTATGGAAAAACTGTTTCACTTTCACATGCCCTTACAGGATCCTTCACTGTGCAGAAACTGTGTATCCATAGCTTAATGCAGTGCTTTTTTCTGGGGGGATGCAGGGGGACGCATGCCCCTAAACATTTTGTGAATCTAAGTTTGGCCTCATTGAGGGGCAGTATTTCAATATGACTGGGAAAATGAGAGTACCCCTAAACCTTTTTTTAAAAAAGCAAAAAAGCAATGGCTTAATGTAAAACGATTTATTTGATTTGCTACATTTCTTTGATTAGTGTACAGTATATATTTCTCATTCCAATGAATCCCAATAAACCCCAATTGTAAAACCCAGTTTACAAACAATGAATATCAATAACATGATGGAACATAATCGAACATCACAAATACAAGTTACAGGTAGGTTGCTGTGTTGGTCTGCCGTAGTCAAAAAAAAGAATCCAGTAGCACCTTAGAGACCAACTAAGTTTGTCATAGGTATGAGCTTTCGTGTGCATGCACACGAAAGCTCATACCTATGACAGACGTAGTTGGTCTCTAAGGTGCTACTGGAAGGATTTTATATATATATATATATTATTTATTTATCACAAATACAGTCGAACCTCTACTTACCACCACCTCTTCTTACGGTTGTTCCAAGTCACGACTGCGGCAAACCCGGAAGTAACTGGCGTTTAACATCTATAAAACAATATTAACAACATTAACAATTTAGCAGCCAAAAATCAACAAAGCACTGTTAAGTTCATACACACACACACTCTGCACCCCATGACTCATAAACTTTCACTCTATTTATCTCATTAAAACACATCCACATGATGTCTGTGGTAGCAACTCCCTTCTGAAGGTTCTTCAGGCTGGAGGTGGGGCAGCACAAGTGAAACCGCCCACTTGCTGGTGGCAAACAAGAGTATCTTTCCCTTCACAAAATAAAAAAATTCCTTCAGTAGCACCTTAAAGACCAACTAAGTTTATATTTTGGTATGAGCTTTCGTGTGCATGCACACTTCTTCAGATACACGAAAGAAGCATGCACACGAAAGCTCATACCAAAATATAAACTTAGTTGGTCTTTAAGGTGCTACTGAAGGAATTTTTTTATTTTGCTTCGACTCAGACCAACACGGCTACCTACCTGTAACTTTCCCTTCACAGTTCTTCCTCTGGAAACAGCTCCCTTATATAAGGCTCCCGGGGCTGGAGAATAGGCAAGGCAGGTAGGGAAAGCCATTACCTGCTGGCCAACACAGAGTCACATAGCCCTACAGCATGTGACCCTAGCAGCAGGCAGCACTATGGCAATGCACTGCTGTTAAGCTGTCGTTTCCCTTGTAAATATTGACCAGCTACTGTCTGAAATATGATGAGTGTATGTTCAGCCTAACTGATCTTGAAGCATCAGTTTGTTTTTACAGAAATGAAGAAATGTGGCACTGTCACTGAGCTGGTTTCGACATATAGTTTATCATGATGGGAATGAGTTGCAGTGAGCCTCAGTCTCATTTCCCCCCTGCTTCTGATCACAAGATAGATCAAATGCTTTCGTTTCGGATTAGCCACAGCTTGTCACTACCAGTAAACTGTAGTTAATCTAAATTATGTAAAAATTCCTTCAGTAGCACCCTAAAGACCAACTAAGTTTTTATTTTGGTATGAGCTTTCGTGTGCATGCACACTTCATCAGATACACTGAAACAGAGGGGAATTTTTTTATTTTGTTTCGACTCAGACCAACACGGCTACCTACCTGTAACTAAATCTAAATTATGGTTTGTTTGAAATAAGCCCATTTTAAAGGTGTTGGCTGATTACGGAAAAGTCTCAGGTAATTTATCTGTTATTTTCTTGCATTTATATCCTCTCTCTTTTTCCATCATGGAGCCCAAGGCTCCATGTGGTTCCCAGGAAGTCTCCCACTGACCAAATCCAACCCTGCTTAGCTTCAGCAAGGTGGTAACCTCATGTGCACCTTCATACCATCTCCTGGGATGTTGTGTGTTTACCCCTCTAAGATAATTGCATCAGCACAAGAGCTGTAGTTACAGTAGAAGCTTATATCCTATAAGCTTTTTAATTGATCAGAGTCCATAGCGCCATGTCGAATGTGCCCCTTGTGGAAGACGTGGGCAAACTTCTGGGAGTTGCATGACAGTACTGGTGGGCGGGGGTGGGCACAGGCGAAATGGGTGGAGCAGCAGATATGACTGTTACTTTTGCATGGTAGGTTGCATTCCAGCCATGGAAAAGTCAGGTTTCTACACACACACACACACACACACTGCCCTCCATTCAGGCAAGCAAGAGACATTTTCAAAGAGTACACTTTAGTCAAGCAAAGGTACTCAAGAGAGTGTGGAACAGCAGTTGGTAAGGAGAAAGAGTGGTGGGAGCCAAAATATCTGATGGGAATTGGACTGCAAAACATCTGAATACCTCCAGGTTGGGGGAAGGTTGCATATTCTCTGTTTTTAAGAGCCAAGCATTGCTATTGTTATTGTTATTATTTACCTGGGCCTTTGGACCTCAATTTTCTGCATATTTTAGTTGGGATGGAGTTGAGTTGGATCTACTCATTGTGTGTGTGTGTGTGTGTGTTATCGATGAGCATTTTGTAAATTGTCCAAGTAGTAACATTTACGGGTTATGCATGCCTATCTTCCTGCAAGTATCCTGAACCCCACCTGCCCAACAAATTCCAGCGACATGGAGCCAGTGCAGGAACATTGAATATGCAATGACTGCATTCAATGCAGTCCCACTCTTTTTTGTGTGTGGCAGGAATAACAAGGCACATATCAACCTGGAGTTAACCAGATGTTTTTCACCCCAATTCCCATCAGATAATTCGGACTACTGTGAGTGTTTTCTCTAGTAATGTTAGGGTAGCACCTGTTAACATTGGTGGGCATGCATGACCTGGGCCGAAGGTGTGACCTGAGATTGTCAGTCATGAAAATGGTTTTTAGCAACTGCGGCGCTCCATCCTCTTCACTTAGAATGGGTCTCTTCCTTGAGAAACTAGTAAGGCTCTGACCCTAGGAACTTTCCATTAAAAATTCATAAAGGTCATAGGAGACTGTGGTGAAGCCCCAGAATAGGATGAAAAGAGAGATCAGGAAATACTTATGCAGATAAGGATGATAAATAGAAAGGCCAGACCATTAATCATGTTGATTTTCATTAATGCCACACTGAGTGGAAGAATGAGACTACCAAAACCAAATAAAGCTTTCTCTTCCTTATTGCCATGCTGGGCTGCATATTTTTGAAGCCCAGAAAACAAGCCAGTGGGCCCGCTGCTACTTATTTATATTAAAAACAGCTTCTGACAAATTACAGTGTAAATAGATGCTGTTTAGGATTTTGGAGCTTATGAGCAAAAGGAATGAAAAGTCACATTTGATCATTTATTCAGATGCTTAGATCTAGGAAATTAAAAACCCCACAAAGTCAAGGATGTCAGATAGGCTCTGAATGAACTGTGTGAGACATTTTTATGCCAGTGGAATCAGGGTCTTGTCATTAATATTTTACTTGTATATGTGTGCTCTTATTTCTGCATAAAGGGCGGGCGGGGGAATAACCTAGCAGCATAAATTATCAACAGGAAAACTAAAAGTGAAAACACCCTGGAAAGCATGCATTTTGAATGTTCTCTCGTTTGTACAGCCTCTTACCGTATGTGTATACTATGTGCACAAAATGCCTAATTCAGTTTTGCTTTGCATTATGCTTGATGAAGCTAGTGGGTGGGGTGTGTTTTGCTTGATCTGTCATAGAGCAGCATATTTCCGGCAGAGAAGCCTCTGCTCCCTGTTCTCACTAGCCATATAAGTGGGGAAGAAGCATATTTCTGTGCAGAATGTGACTTTGGTATTAGTTAGTTGGTTCCTGAATTATTTTCTCAGTGTGCTGTTTGAATAGTGCAGGCTCACTTTAGGCATCCTGCTTGGTCCTGGTCCTGACTTATTGCAATTCGGATGACACTAGTTGCTCCGGGGCTATCCATTGTGTTAGTACCATTATGTAACACTAGGGCTTTCACATTTAACTTTCAGTAAACTGGCACTCCATATTCTGGAACAGGAGAAGAACTAGGGTGGAATCTGGTGGATCATGGTTGCTGAGACTGGGAAGGTGGGTCAATAGTGAAAAGAAAAGAAAGGAGAAGAAAGAAGAAAAGAGAAGAGAAAAGCTTAGTTCAGCTGGTGCTGAAATTTACTGGCTTATCACAGCCAGATAATGGTGACTTACAAAGACAGTTTTACTGTCAGGACCATTAAAATAATGAATGTTAAGCATCCATTGATTCTGTGATATTTATAAATAAGAGACTGGATTTTTCAAACAGGGCTTAAGTAAGGATAACCTTACACTCCAGTGCCTCCCTTTTGGCAACCTGAGGGATGGGAAGAACACAAGGGCAAAAATCTTTGCAGCTGCTGCCCCTGCCCTCTTTAGTTAGTGTCTTTCCAAGAGAGGATGAGGGATCACACTTTAGATCAGGCATCCCCAAACTTCGGCCCTCCAGATGTTTTGGACTACAATTCCCATCATCCCTGACCACTGGTCCTGTTAGCTAGGGATCATGGGCCGCAGTTTGGGGATGTCTGCTTTAGATTGCCTCCTTTTAATGTGGCAGTTTGCAAGCACTTTGCCACTTTGAAAGAAAATTGTGCTGGGGTGGGGCATGTACTGTACAGGAATTGGCTAGGACAGCTCTAGGCCACAGGGATCTAATTTGACCCACAAGCCCCTTCTCTGGAAAGCACATCCATTGGCCCCATGTTACCTTTGGGGCAGGTCAAGATGTAGCTGCAAGGGAACAATTGGGAATTTAAAGGGCACTCCCAGTTGTTCCTTAGCAAGTGCCTATCAGCTGATTGGCACCACCATTGAGCCCATTTGAAGTTGTCCATTTGCAGGTTTGGTTGGAATTCAGTCTGCACATGCAAACAGACATCCTTCATCTGCAGCTTTGCAGTCAGCTAGCTTGCCACGGGAATCATGCAGCAGAATGTAGTTGCAAAGAGCTTGCAAGACACCACTTTAAAGGAGGCAGCCTGTGCCACTTGAGCCCCTCACCTCAATTTTCAAGAGGTTTGGCTGCTCAGAGGGGCATTATGTTCCTGATTAAAATCACCAGTCCAAGAGGAATTGCTCTCAATATCATATTTTCCCCTCTGTGATATTACCTCACCCTCCATGCCTATTGACTGGCTGAGATGAAGTAGAGATTAGAGGAATTAAATAATGCTGCAACAGCATAGGGAAATAATGGCTGTAAATAGTGCTGGAGTAAAAAGGATTTAGGAAACTGTTTGGGGAATAAATGCCCACAATGCCCTGAAATTGTTCCCTTGCAAACATTTGGTGCAGCCTATTTCACTTCCTTCATAGGCCTTCGTTTCATTTGAAGAATCCTTGACTGGGATTAAATCCTTAGCAAATGTGAAGCTGAAATAAGCTAAAAGAAATAACTGTTTCTTTTAAAAGAAGCCTTAATTTTTAAAGAAGGGATATATATAATATTTTATGCTTGAATAACTCAAAAGTGATTCAACTGATTTTGGTCAAACATTTTTATAACGGCATGAGCTCTTAAAGATTAATTTAAGCATGACAAATTTCAGCCGAAGGGGAAGAACATTTATAAAGTCGAGATAGCATGGAATTGTGGATTTTTGGTGGAGTAACTCAATTAGGGGCACACTTATCAACATTTTGACACCTCTATAATAGTGCAGAAGGACTCTAAATGACACAGACATCCTGGTTTGGTACCATTTTATCCGTGTTGTGCACAATTATAAAGAATTCAATGAAGTGCAGGATGGCAGCAACTTGCATTCTGGCAAAGCTTGCAAATGAGCCAGTAGCTCTAAAATGCCATAGTTTCCCCCTCCCTGTGTTTATGTAGGGGGTCATCACTGATCTTAAAGGGCTACGCAAATTGTATAAAACTCTCTTCTCCAACCTGTTCCACTTAATACTCCATGATGTACTTGTCCTTCCTTCACTTTAATCTGAAGCTTTCATTAATGACATTGTGGTCAGACTCAAATGGAAATAAATGCGGGGAGGACAAAACACTGTACACTGAAAATATATAGGATCTAAGTTGATGCAGCAGTGAAGGTGTTAAAACATAAAACATTTTCAAAATGTGCATTTTTGGTATATTTGAGTTGAAAGGAAGCGACCCATTATACATATAGAAACTAACGGGGGAGATCATTAAAGACCCCAAATACTATAGCTGTACCCACTATGCTATAAAACATTTAATACAGTTTTATGGTTTTACATTGGTAAATTGGAATGGTCCTTTTAAAACTATAATTAAATTGGGACATTTTTGACCCAGATATTGCGTTCATCGGTGCTTTTTTTCTGGAGGTATGGTATTTCAAGCAGTTCCAGTAATTTTTTTCCATTAGAAAAAAAAGCACTGGCATTAATAATATGTATTTTACAAGGGAAGGAGGGTTTAAAGCATGCCCCCAGACATGGTTCCATCATCCCCCCCCCCTTTTTTTGAGACATTTAAAAGAGATATGTGCAGCTTGTCTTTAACATTGTACTTGGATTAATTGGCTACAGTGAACATTAACAGTAAAGGGACAGGCTCTTAACCTAATTAGTGTCAGCGGCTAATGTTTAAATACTCGGGTTACAAGACAGAAAAAGCAGTAACTGCCAAATATATTTGGAGACACTGGCTAAAAGACATCTGTTAATGGGGTCTTCCGGCTTCCTGAAGGTTGGGTCCTTTTAATTGCTGCTTCACAATGTGGATTTTAATGGTATTTGTGGCTTCTACCAGCAGGCTCATAACTTTCGAACAATACCATTTAACTGAGAAATGGGGAAAGTTTGTCCTGATACTGTCCTCTCCCCCATGCTTTTTAACATCTACATGCAGCCTCTGGGAGAGATCATCAGGGGGTTTGGGCTGGGTGTTCATCAGTATGCGGACGATACCCAGCTCTACCTCTCTTTCAAATCAGAACCAGCGAAGGCAGTGAAGGTCCTGTGTGAGTGCCTGGAGGCGGTTGGAGGATGGGTGGCGGCTAACAGATTGAGGTTGAATCCTGACAAGACAGAAGTACTGTTCGTGGGGGACAGGAGGCGGGCAGGTGTGGAGGATTCCCTGGTTCTGAACGGGGTAACTGTGCCCCTGAAAGACCAGGTGCGCAGCCTGGGATTCATTTTGGACTCACAGCTGACCATGGAGGCGCAGGTCAATTCTGTGTCCAGGGCAGCTGTCTATCAGCTCCATCTGGTACGCAGGCTGAGACCCTACCTGCCTGCAGACTGTCTAGCCAGAGTGGTGCATGCTCTAGTTATCTCCCGCTTGGACTACTGCAATGCGCTCTACGTGGGGCTACCTTTGAAGGTGACTCGGAAACTACAACTCCAGGACTGTCCCTGGAAAATCGGGACATTTGTTTGTTTTTTTTAAACATACTTTTTATTAATTTTACAGAATACAAAAAAAACAAAAAAAAAACGGTACATACATAAACACCTTTTCCACCTCCTTCCTACCCACCCACATGGGTCCTCCCCTGCCACAGAAGTATCCCATGTATGTGAACAGTCAGAGATGTTCCATTTTATGCTTGGATTTCTGTCATTTGGAGGGTATGGATCCCTCTCTCCTAAATTGGCCAGAAGACAAGCCTGAGGCTGACTCTTGACTACCATTTCAAGAAGAAGAAGAAGAAGAAGAAGAAGAAGAAGAAGAAGAAGAAGAAGAAGAAGAAGAAGAAGAAGAAGAAGAAGAAGAAGAAGAAGAAGAAGAAGAAGAAGAAGTGTATACCTCCCTTCACTTGTAAATCTCAGAGTGGTTCACCACCTAAAAATACAAGATAGAAAAAACACAAAATACATAATAAAAACAAGTATTAAAACAAAGTGAATGAAGGTCATGATTTTACCTACCTGACATCACATATGGTGATGGGAAGGGGCAAGTGAGTGTGGTTTGGGAAAAACCCAAATGAATTAGGCCCACGGAGTGGATATTCCCGAACTCTGAGCTAGATGGACTAATAGTCTGACTTTCTATAAGGCAACTTCCTATATTCCTATAAGTTACTATGTATTAAGTTTCCAAGAGACAAAAAATATTATTTGCATGCCCATATTTCATTTGCAGGTGAATACCTTTGCCCTGACCAAGGGTGGATTTCAAGGTAGCCCTAAGTGGGTCCCGCACTGCCCTTCAATCACAGCATGGGAGGCCCAGTTGAATCAGACCCTGTTGCAAAGCACAACTTTAATGTTCTCCCGCAGCCTCAGTCCCCAGTCTGTAAAATGGGATTACAGCAACTGCTATTGGAGCATTTGCCAGCATTGTTGTAAGAACAAGCAAAGAAGATTTACAAGCACTTTGCGCATTTATATTACAGAGGTGCTTATGTATTAGGTGAAATCTGCTGCACTTAAATTACTGGCCCTCCATAAGGGAAAGGGACGTGATACTGCCAGAGTCTCTCCCAAATCCCGCCCTGCCCCTGCTGTTCCCACCTGCCTTTTTTATGCCATCTTCAGAATAAAAGGCAACATGTTGCACAAGTCTGTGGTTCCTTTGAAAACATTTGAGTCCAGAGGAGGACATCTGGGATAAATGAACTGTAAATGCTGCCATTAATTATTCATCTTAAAAACCAAAGAAAATGTTACAAGAAAATAATAATAGAAGTCAAACTGCAGGACACAGTTGTTTTCCGTATTTCTGTAGGCATGTTTGACTACGGAATAAAATAAAATAAATTTATTTTTTACCCAGTATCAACCAAACTGTAATAAACTTACCACCAAAACAAAAGAAACCCAAATTAAATAGATCTCAGATTTATCATTTTCAGATCGAGTTATTAGTAAAGACAACCAGTTCAGCAAAGCTGCTGACCTTCTGTTTCATCTTTTTAAGAGAGATGTCAAGGAGAAATGCCATACTTTAAGCCTAACCCATTGCAGTTATGATTGTTATATTTGGCTGAGATCCTGTACTTACTTACCTGGAACCCACCCCATTGAATTCTGCAGGACTTACTTCTGAGTAGACATGTAGAGAGTCGCACTGGTAATTGCAATTTCTTCTCCTAAAAATAAAAATTAATTATGGCAGGGTCTTCTTTTCAGATGAGGGCAAGGGGAAGGACTATTTAGGAGTAAACTGCACACCAACAAATCGTGTCCTCCCAGAGAGCACGTGTTGCGGTGAGATCATCAAGACTGACCTCACTGCTGATGTGGGTGGGAGCGATTGAATAGCCACAACAACCCGATTGGTTGCTGGGGTAAATCTGGCCAATGGGATCATTTCATGCATTAACCGAGGGACCTATATTTAGCACTGTACATTGCGTTGAGCTTCCTCTTTTTCGCCTTTTTCACCTGCCCACCCTTCCCTATATTTAGGGTTCATTATGACCTTGCTACGCCATCATGGGTCGTCTGGTTTTGGGACAGGGGCCCAGCAGGAGTTTCCCCATTTGGCTGATTGGCTGTTGCCATTTGAGTTTCCCCTGTCGCATAGCAAATCGTCACAACTTTGTAAGTTTTGGCGGTTAGGGGAGGGGAGGTTGTCACACCTGCCCCTCTCATGTGCAAAGGGTGTTCTGTTAAAGGAATCCAGGGGTTCGCCTTGCTTTTGTCCGATCCCCTTCCAGGGGTTAGGGCTATGCCAGAGCCCCTGGGAGCATTTGGGATGAGCTTGAGTCTGAACCTGGTCCAATGCTCCCCCAGGATCTTTTCCTGCTGGAATCCAGGCGTCAGTGCTGCCCTGCTAAGGTCAGGTACAGCTAGTCGGGAACCAATGCCTAAGCAAACCAGTCACAATCTGCAATCAACAAAGTTGTGGCCAAAATTATGCCAATAACCTTAAACTAAATTCCGTGTCGATTGTGTCTTTATTTATTGGGAGAGGTCTTGGGATGTTAACACGCAACCTAATGTATTAGTTATTCCTTTTATATATATATATACCTTGTAATAACTATAGCACTGCTACATTGCTCTCCCACTTTCCAAACACTGCAAGTCACTGCCGCTTACTGGGAGGGACAAAGCAGCAGGGAGCTTGGCAGAGTGCGGGCGCGGCAGCAGGAGTGTCGGACTGGCTCTGCCACCATGCCTGAACCTGCCAAGCTCCCTGCTGCCTTCTCCCTCACCCTCCCAGCAAGCGGCAGTGACACTCAGAAACTGGGAACGCAATGCAGCCCCACCCATGCCACCCCACCAGTCACTACTAACTATAGCCATGGTACACCCCCACCCCTTTTAAAAGCAAAGGTTTGTGTGCTTTGGGGGCAATGCATTAGCCTGTAATACAGGCACTCCTGAAGAATAATTTCATGTGGCTTGAACACATCAGGGGACCCCCTTCTGCCTTCTCTAATGGTTCCCAATCTAGACCTCTTTGCACACAGGAAGAGGCTGTTGATTTGCTGCTGGACCTGAGGATTTTCACTCGTGAAAATATGATAATCTCTCTAATCTTTGGCTTGGTCTGAAACGTTTTCCTTCAGCTGACAGTGCTGGAGCAGAGTATTTTATTTAGGGAGTCTCAGGATTTACGTACGTACCGGCAAAATGGTAGCGTTCGCCAGCAAAGCAAGTAAATCATGTTTCTCATCTCAGTGGTTTATGCTTAGTGGTGAAGAGGGTCTATACCTACTAAGCGGGTCTATACTATACGCTCCAATTGTGAATACAGACAGATCTCTGCTTTAAAATGTGAGCTGTTTTGTGAATAAACACTTTTTCTTTCACTGTTTATGTGTTAAAAGTATAATAGCAACATAGTTATCAATGAAGATACAGTACCGTATATACATTACATCTTTGATGTATGTTCTGAAAGACCAACAAATTATTCTGTGCAAGCAAACATAGTAGAAAATTGAATTGTATGTTGGGTTTTCCTTTTGGTGTTTTTGACTACTTACGATCTTCCACTCTCCTCCTGTGACCTCATGAAGAGGACTCCCACACATTGTAATAATTACTGTTTTTACCCCCATTTAATAATGCTGTTCCATTGTTTCTTGGTTATTTTATGCAAACCCCTTAGAGACTTTTAAATATTAAGTTGATTAGAAATGTTTTGAAATCTATAAATAGAAAATAAGTTGGGGTGGGATTGGGTAGAAGCTTCATTTTGTTAAACTGGTGATTTGTGGGAAGCTGCATTCAGTAAAATCTGTGATACCCAAATGCTAGTGAGGATGGAAATGGGCCATTGCATCTTTCATTGCTATATTTCCAAAGGGAATATATATTAATCATTTCCTGCTGGTCCTGGAAAGTCTTTTAGTACTTGAAACATCTCAGTTAGGGCCCTTCTATAACATCCAATTGACTCCTGCTTCAACTTTGTATTTTTGTAACGCCCCCTGTCCCACTCCTTCCAATCAGAGATCTGTTTTATTAGTCTGTTTTGTGCTTGCTTACTACAAAGCTGTATTTTAAAACTTTCTGTATTGTTGTGGATTTCAGCTGCATTTTTGGCATTAGTTTAAGCTGTCTTGCAGCTTTATTTGTTTAGGGGAAACAAAGAGATTATTCCAGTTTAAAGCTGCATTTTGCTTTTGTTGTGCATCTTGTGACATGTCTGTTTTCAAATTGATAGAAAAACAAATGAGTGAATCTACATGGCTGCTGCTGCCTTAATTCACTTGGTTTTTTTGCTGTGGGTTTTTGTTTTACTTTGGCTTACTCCCACCCACCCCCGAAATGTTTTTCCAACTACATAATTTATTTTCAGATATATTACTACTTCTATGAAGGGAATATTGGAAGTTTAGTTTGTTGCTCTTATATCTCCAGCGAATGAAGTAAAAAAGAAAAGTGAGATACTCTTGCATAACAGTTAGTACTTTATATACTTAATAATGCTACCACACTGAAACTGTTGATTGATTGATTGATTGATTGTGATGGTTAGCAGTCTTGGCACATAGCCATGATATGCCCACTGAGTAGGGTCATTTTTGCTTTCTTCTCTAACCACTTCTCTAACTAGAATTCATAGGAAACAATACATAAGGACATGCCTGCAGTGTATTGTTCAATTTTGGATTAGGTCTATTGCCAGATCTTAGGAATTTTGAAGAATAAATAAAGATTAAGAAATAAAGAAATATTTGTTGCTTGATTTACTGATTGGTCTATTAAAGAAGAAAAAAGTCCCTCGCTTTTAGAGGACACCTGGTTTATTTCCTTTTATTTATTAAATTTATATCCTACCCTTCCTGCAAAAGGAACAGCAAGTACCACATTAGAAGCATTTCCTTATGTGCAAGTATAAAGGGAGAAAGGCATTTCTAAGATGGAGCCTGTCCTCTACAGGCTTCATACGCTCTTGTATTTTAAACAATTCAGCAAATCTATCAGTCAGTTAATCGGGGCATCTTTTTAGTCAATGAATTTAATCTGTTATTGTAGCAAATTAACTCACTCAGCATTGTCATGCTAATTGTGGGCAAACACAACACCATGTACCTTTCCTGTATTGCCCCAAGCCAGACCATCGTGTGTCCTTGGATGGAACTGCCATGTCGAGGATTTCCCATTTTCTTATGCGGAGAAGGGAACTCTGAGCACACACAACATGTGCTTGGAGTTGCTTCCTCCAATTTGAAGAATAGGAAATTTCTTTTGGCCAGGACAATCCTATATGCATAGCCTGGACACCTGAAGCAAATTGTTCCATATATCTTATCTCCATTGTCCCAAGAGTAACCTGTGTGTGTGTGTGTGTGTGTGTATAAATCTTTAGATCTTTTAATTAAGATTTCAAAAGACAGAGTTAAATGCTTTGTCTGTCATGGTTTATAACTGCTAATTAAAGGTGGTAGCGAAGTAACATGCCATCCACCCTTCAAAGCTCTTGTCTTTGCACAAGCCTTCTTGTTTTCTTGTATGCATTTCTTGTTTGTTCATTTGATATTATCCATTCTTTTCTTCTCGTATCACTTTAGGGATTAAAAAGAGTGGAAATGAGTCACCTCAATATTTCCGCAGCCTCATTTTCACTCTTTTCTTTTCATTGTGCATTTTACACCTTTCTTTCTCTGACATTCTCCCACGTAATTAATATTAATTAATTAATGTCTAGAAGTGCAGCTTAGTATACCAGGCATCAAATAGAGCTAAATAGATGAGAGTTTGTACCAGAAAGGGCATGTGGGAAAGACAGCAGGGGAAATGTTATATTCCATTGGACCAGCTTGGGGATTTAAAAGCGAGACAAGTTTCAAAAAATGGGATTCAGAAATCCATGGCCAGCGGTGATGGGCTCAATAGGGAGGCATAGCCATTTCTATAACTCTGCTGCTTTTACCAAACTAAAGGTGAGACCCAGTGGGTCCTGCGCTAGCCCTGAACCCTGTGTCAAATTGCTCCATTTCAAGGTTTTCCACAGGCTGTTACCAGTGGTATCACTGCCAACACTACCTTCAACCTACTAGTTTGGCAGGCATGATAGGGCTCCCCTTTTTGGTGGGGCTTCCCTGACAAATGGCAGAGTTTTTCCAATGGTGACGACCAGGATGGGGAACACTTCCATTCCATTCAACTCCTCCTTCAACATTGAGGGTTTGGATTATCCTGTTATTTATTTTATTTAGAGCCTCTCTAGTCCACTCCTCATTAAAATAATTCCAGCACAGGGTACATTGTGCAAAACAAACACTTAATGAAAAAGCAGATTTCAGAAAATCAGTATAATATTAAAGCTTATCATTGCAAACCAGGAATCAGCAAGTCAGGGCAAGCTACTGACCTTCAGAACCAGTTTAGCTAAATACTGCTAGGTGTGTGTGTGTGTGTGTGTGTGTGTGTGTGTCTGGTTTTTAATTGGCACCCAAAACTCTCATGGATTGGTGCCAGTCAGATCTGTGAGAGGAGGACATAACACAATAGGTTACATCACTCTATCCATCCTTGTACTTTCTATTATTTTATATAGATGAACTCTGTCTCACATATACAGTCACAAGCTGTGAGTCCTAATTTGGATCAGAATCTCTACATCACCTCCACTTCATTGAAAAGGTGAGAGAAATCCATTCTTTCACCACCCTCATTGTGTATGACAGGTTTACTAAGGGGTGCTATGGAGTGATTAATTAGTGTTAAGTTAACTCAAGTACGAACTCTTAAGAAGTGGCTATAATACACGTACAGCAAACATGATGGAACACATTTAACAATAGTACTAAGCATTCATATTGCATTTTAGAAGAGCTTTAATGTTTTGGCGCCTCCTAAAATATTCTTGTTTAGATGAGCCTACACAGATGCTTAGAAAGTTAAGGTAATTTTAATCGGCTTTAGTATTTTAACTTTTGTACGTTTTAAAGCAGGGTTGTAATTTTTTATTGGTTTTATTGTCTTGTCTTTTTGTAAACCAAATTGAGGTTTCTTGCAATCAAGCAGTGTATAAATTGTATGAAATAAATTAAGGAAGAAAGAACTTATGGTTTCCAAAAAAGATAATTTTTCCTAAAGTTGTGACCAAATTTCAGGGCACATTCTAAGCATTCTGATTAAGAGACACACCCAAGGTATTTTTTGAGGGAAACTAAAACTTATGATAAAACTTGTGACCTTTTTTCCAGGGGAATTGGATCTGCATATCTTTTCCAAACTTGTAAATTAGTGTTGCTGTCGTCTATCAGCAGCTTTTATTGTGTCCATTTCAGTAGAGGCTTCCCATGCAGTTTCCCCTTTCTTGGTGTTCAGAGAGCTGCCCATTCGCACCACCTTTGCTTTCAGGCTTAAATTAGTAAATGTGAGCCACAATGATCCGCGACCTTAAAACCCCCTCATCGCCTTCTCCTCCTCCAGTTAGTTGTTCATATGAGGTACTGACTTATCATACCTGGTTGAACAGCTGACTGGCCTTGCGGGTGTGGAGGAACTTACAAAGAGCTAATAATAAAGACCCATCTGACCAGCACTGCTATGAAGAAAATTCGCCTTCCTCCCATCAAAAACTACTGCCTTCTCCTTTCATTGTAGTCTCTCTTGACCTGCAACTCCTGTTATTTCTTCTTTTGCTGACAAGCTGCCACTGTGAGCAGAGATCGTGAACATTTAACTCATGAGCATATATAAAAAGTTATTTCCTATCGGTACCCAGAAATTAATTCCTTCTGAAATGCCAGCTGAAAAAAAATACTCATAACATCTACTTCTGGCATGGCAGTTGTTTTTAAGAGCAGAAGAAAAGCAAAAGTACACCAGGCATTAAAATGGCCAATGTGGTATCTTACCCTGTTTCTCATATTTTAAGACATACCCATAAAATAAGCCATAGCAGGATTTTTAAGCATTCAAGGAATATAAGCCATACCCCGAAAATAAGACATAGTGATAGGCGCAGCAGCAATGCCGGCCGCGGCAGGAGGAGGAGGAAAAAAATAAGACATCCCTTGAAAATAAGCCATAGTGTGTTTTTTTGAGGAAAAAATAAATATAAGACATGTCTTATAATATGAGAAACACGGTAGGTATTATTCCCTGGGCTGTGGAGTCAAGAATGTGTTTTTATTTTTCTATTTTTTATTATTAATTTTCAAGAAACAGGATATAAGCATAAGCATTGCATTATCCAATGGCCAGGTCAGTAAGTATTTTGTATAAAATTTATAATATTTTGTTCATTCATATTCAAAATCAGATTTTCAAATGGTCTCAATGGTCTAATTGCCTGAAACTGCTGAATGTGAGATAGACTCATAGCCGGTTCACATCACACCCCTCCATTCTTTCCATGATCTATGGAAGTATGTGAATGCAAGTTTTATCAAGTAGGCTACCATCCACAGTCCTTACATTGAGCTGGGTACCTTGAAAATCTGTATAGAAGCAACGTTAGATATGCTCCAAAGATTCAAGTGTATTTAGAGTGGTATAGAGATTGAGACACCAGCCTTGATGGTTTTTGTCACTAGTATGAAGTGCTCTACTAACATGAGCATAATGCCTGGAATGGAAATTTGTCTACCTGAGTCACGGTGGGTTTTTTAGCGAACTTTTATTGAAGTTCTAAATGTACATTCACATGGGCTAGCTCTGCTGTTAGATAGAGTGAGATTGTTTTCTCAGGCAGTGGAGATATGAAGTGCTGTTAGGTGTTAGAGACAGACCCGTGCACCACCCCATTAGCTAGACTGTGTCCCTAAGATAATGTGGAGAACACTGTCCCATCACCAGTTCAGATACCTTTTGTACATGGAGCTGTGGAGCAAGGCAGGGGTGTACCCAGGATGAAAACTGGGGGGGGGGCAAGAGAGGGGAAGAGAGAGGGCAGGAGGGAGGGAGGGAAGAGAGAGAAGGAAGGAAGGAAGGAAGGAAGGAAGGAAGGAAGGAAGGAAGGGGTGAGTGAGAGAGAGGGGGGAAGGAAAGAAAGAGAGAAAGAGAAAGAAGGAAGGAAGGAAGGAAGGAAGGAAGGAAGGAAGGAAGGAAGGAAGGAAGGAAGGATGGAAAGAAGGGGTGAGAGAGAGAAAGAAGGGAGGGAGAGAGAGAAAAAGGAAGGAAGAAAGAAAGAGGGGGGAAGGAAGGAAGGATGGAGCTCCCGTCCGCCCGCCCCCCCAGCTCAGGCTGCTCTCCCCCCCCCCACATTCCTGTCGCTGGCTGCAGCCGCGGAGGGGGCGGAAACAGCCCAATTTCCATAACCCGCAGCGACTTTTTCCCTTCAGTTTTCGGAGGGAAAAAGTGCAGGTTATGGTCCGTAAAATACGGTAGATTTTTTTTGCTTGGGGGGGGCAGCTGCCCCCCTGCCCCTCGCTGGGTACGCCCATGGAGCAAGGGGAAGAGGAGCTTGCTCCTTTTTTTTCAGGCAGTAAAATTCCTTGGGCCAGCCCTGACTTTCACAGATCTTTTACAGGTAGAATGCATTAGCTCTTGGTTTATATGTTACATTGCTCCCACTAATACTAGCTGATGCCAGTAATAGAACAACTAAAAACTACAACTGAAAGAACAACGACCATAAAAGACAACATACCTCTTTGTTTTTAAACTGTCACAGCTGTGGTGTTTCTGGTGACAGAACTCGCTAACAAAGAGGGATTTGCCTTTTAGGACCGAGGCTGTCAGTATTAATGTACTGGGTTCTTAAAAACTGAAAACACAGGATGGGATTCATCCAATGAACCTCATCCATGGAAACCTTGCTCAAGGGCTTCTGCTTGTGCAGTGGGGATTTCCTCCCTCTCCTTCCCCCCTCCATGCCCCCACACACCTGAAATTGGCTCTGGGGGTGGGGTTGGGAGCACCCCCAAGAAACAGTGCAAGCTTTCTGTTTGGCAAGCTGAAATGCTTGCTCAGGATCGAATTCCACCCTTAGCTTTCTTGAGTTCTAGCACCTATTGCTGCAGAAAGTTTCTCTGAGGAGTTTGCTGAGTCATGCTTAAAAGTCAAATAATTAGATGGCAGTGACACATCTTGTTTAGAAGAAGAGGAAGTATGAAAAAGCACTTTTGAATTATAAAGTGTTAATGCATTCCTAATTGCACTAGAGTTCTTCTTAAGATGCCCTGTGAATCAGATTTTCCCTGTTATTACAGCAGGGTAGTACATTTGGTGAGCTTGAAAAGAGAATGTATAACTAGTGCAGGTTTTCCCAAAACAAGACCCAACTAAATAAGAGGTTGGGTACAAAAGCAGACACAGGTTCAGACATATGGAAGAAAAGTGAAACTCCTCCTTAATGTTTTCTAAAAGTATGGAATTATACTTTTTTAAATCAAATATTGCTCTCACCCCCAGCTAACATCTTCCCTCTGTTGGCCTCATGAGTAAAAGCGAATGTGGACATTCCTGTTGCTTCTAACATTTCATATCTTATGCATTTGGTTAAGTCTCTGGACGAAAGTAGATGAGATGTTTAGCAATTCTGTATGGAAACACTCCCCCCCCCCCAAGCATCACTCGCTTGATCCAGTTGGGAGCCCTTTGAATCTGCTTTAAATTAAAAAGGTGGGGAAACCTGCTCTGAATTGATAGTAAACCTTTTCAACCTCCCACTGGTAAATTTTGGTTTGAAGGAAGCAGCCATTGGTTATGCATGGCATGTGCACATCCGACCTCACCTGTTCAAAGTCTCATTAAACTGGAGTATTTCAGGATTTAGATAGCCTGCAATTCTATCAGTGCACTCCCATTAGTCTTGGTATTGTTGTGTATGTAACATTACCCCAGTATAGCTATGGAAATACCCTATTTTAAGCTGCCTATGTGGTACAGCTTTTAAGATTCATCTATTACTTCCATTGAGTGCAATAGGGCCACATGAGCTTACATTCTAGCATTTCATTCAGATAATAACTAGTCCACTTGTCCATGCTCTTCCTTTCATCCTCAGAAGCGTGTGTCTTCAGCTACTAGCCAAATATGTCCTACCCTCCTATGAATCAGTGGGAGGCAGAAGAATAGAGTCACGTGGCAATTTTCAACTTTGAAACACTTAACTGTGACATGTCAGCTGTCACATGGCTTTCCCTTTGCTAGCAGAAGCCAATAGGTGCTTCAAATACCTGTGAAGCAATGGAGAATGGATGGGTCGTAATGTAGATTTAATTGCCTTGCATCCTTTTCTTGTTGCTGCTGGAAAAACCACAGGCAAAGGACTGTGGGCCAAATTGTTCATTTGCAATGCAGACATTCATATAAATCCAGGCAAGGCAATCTGAAGGGGTGCTGCTTCAAAAAGTGTTAGAAGGATTTCTGAACATCTCCTGTCCTATGTAAACAAAGTATGAAAATGCAAGGTGATCAGTAATGCTGTTGACAATTCCCAAGGAGGCCAGCAGCATTTACTTTTAAGTGCCAGTATACATCAAGGCAAAATCAGGATTGGTTACTAAATTCTATCAAACAGTGCGAACATGTAGGTAAATGTTTGAAGTTTTATTTTCTCTCCTAAATGGCACCAATCTTCATTTGTGACTGTCCCTTGGGAGGTAATTGCAGAAAGGCAACATTGCCTGTGACTGAGCAGGCTCCTTTATGCTCTGGCTTCCTTTAAAATATTTTTGAAATCTTAGAACACAGAGTTTTTCCCAG
The DNA here is from genome assembly GCF_965207765.1 of Zootoca vivipara. NCBI lineage: Eukaryota > Metazoa > Chordata > Lepidosauria > Squamata > Lacertidae > Zootoca > Zootoca vivipara. The sequence goes on along the minus strand of NC_142582.1, from coordinate 69,647,717 downwards.
CTTCCTTCATACAGAGAGGCAAAGCTATATAATTGTGTTAGGAGTTTTGTTCATAACAAATCAAAAATAATCATAGTGCTGCAGCTTTGCAAAACATTTTTGCTCTCTTAAATTGCATTAGCTTGGTAATTTGTAGGAATACCTCCTGTACCTGTCCTGCCTGATTTATGATGTGGTTTTATCCAGTCTCTGGACTGAATGCAGCCTATATTTTTATTCTATTAGCATGTACCCACTTACAGCTAAATAATTTGTGTTACTGTTTGTTCTTCAGATTTTATTCCTCCTGTGTCCCTCATACTCAGGGCGCATTATGACACAGGCACAACCCCCCACATAGTAGACTACATTAATTTACATGTTACAGTAAGATTAAAAACTATAAAACAAAAATAGTGTCACGTAACATTTATTATATTTATGATGATAAAATTCTCTAGATGCCATACAAATAACAAGAGAATTAAGACATTGCAACCAAACTACACTGCAGTAAAAACAGAATAAATGTAAGGGAGAAAGTAAGCTGAAAAGCAATATCCCATTCTCTTCAGTCTTGTTCCTACCATTATTTTGGCATACTTGTTGTTGTTGTTGTTGTTGCTGTTGTTGTTGTTGTGTCGTTTAGTCGTGTCCGACTCTTCTTGACCCCATGGACCAGAGCACGCCAGGCACTCCTGTCTTCCACTGCCTCCCACAGTTTGGTCAAACTCATGTTCGTAGCTTCGAGAACACTGTCCAACCATCTCGTCCTCTGTTGTCTCCTTCTCCTTTGAGAGCATACTTATAGACTGCCTTATTATAAAAACCCTCAAAGCAGTTTATGCAATAAAATTATTGGTAAAATATCATTGTTCTTTAGGGCTAGGGTGGCCTGCTTTTCAAATCCCAGTAGAATGGTGAAGGCTCTCTTGCCTTCTCTCAGGACATTTAAGTCTGTGACTTTTGGTGATTTCTAAATTGGCAAGCCATGGTTTGCAGTTGGATGGCTCATAGCTTAACTATGGTTTGAACCTTGCCCACAGTAGGACATGCTCAAGACAACAAGGTTAACATCAAGAGTGGTGTGGTGTGGCAATGTCTGTCTGAGGTAGTGAGGTGGGGCTCCTTCCTACTGCTAATGCCCTCTCTTTGCAATGGTTTGTTGTTTTGAGGAGGGAACTGGCAGGGGAATAATAGAATCATAGAATTGTAGAGTTGGAAGGGACCATGAGGGTCACCTAGTCCAACACTCTACAAAGCAGAAATCTTTCTGCCCCACATGGGTCTTGAACCTGTGACCCTGATATTATGAATCTCATGCGCTACCAACTGAGCTGCCATTGGGTTTTTGTAATCATTTCTTTCATGTACTTCTAATATGTTGGTGGGGTGGTTTTTTTAGACTTTGTAAAGAATAATTGGTTTGTGGCTGTGGAGAATCAAAGCCTGCAGAAAAAATCTTTTTAAATGTTGTGTTAATATAAAAATAGGATTTTTAAAAAAGGTAATAGGTAAAGGTAAAGGGACCCCTGACCATTAAGTCCAGTCATGGATGACTGGGGTTGCGGCGCTCATCTTGCTTTACTGGCTGAGGGAGCCGGCGTACAACTTCCGGGTCATGTGGCCAGCATGACTAAGCCGCTTCTGGCGAACCAGAGCAGCACACGGAAATGCTGTTGACCTTCTCACTGTAGCAGTACCTATATATCTACTTGCACTTTGATGTGCTTTCGAACTGCTAGGTTGGCAGGAGCAGGGACCAAACAATGGGAGCTCACCCCGTTGCGGGGATTCGAACCGCCGACCTTCTGATTGGCAAGCCCTAGACTCAGTGGTTTAGACCACAGCACCACCTGCGTCCCTAAAAATATATATAAAAGGTAATACCCATGTGTAAACAACAGTAACAACGAGGGGTGAAAAGATCAGCTCTAGCTGAATCCTAACTGCTACTTCACATACAAAGTTTACTGGGGGCCTCTAACTGCCAGTTGCTACAAGGCACCTGTACAAAGAATTTGGGATTCAGTGTGACTTGTCAGCTTACGTAAGAGCTCAAAAGGTCAATGCCAGGTAAGATTTTGGGGATTGGAAATTCTTATAGGGTGGAATTCAACATTTCATTTTTCCAGTAGTTCTGTCTGCACAAGTCTTGCCAGATGGGACGACCCTCCCTTCTCCCCTGAACCCTGTTCTCCACCCAGCCCCCCAAGCCAATTTCAGACACACAGAGGGCAGAGGGGGAGGGAAATCCATGTTGCACAAGCAGGAAGTCCTTCAGCTGACGTGTTGGTTAGGTGAATCCCACCTGTAATTAGTATTCAGCCATTAGCAGAACTGCTACTCCAATTTTTCTCTGAAAGTAACTGTGACAAAGAGGCAAATAAAGCTTTTGAACACCAACAGGCCCCATTTCTGAGCTTTATTGCATGCCCAGTCACTACGAGTGGGTATCAGTGACGCAAGAACATTGCTTTCCCTATCTCTGCCTATTTTGTAGATTCTCTCTTTAAGCTATAATCACAGTGCTGTTTACATTCCCTGTGGGAACGTTCCTCTTGCTTAATTTGCCTGCCCTAAATGGGAAAGCTTTTATGTAAAGCTTAATTGGATGCGTGTTTCAGAAATGGTACAAGAAGAGGTTAAATGGATGTTGCAGAAAATGCAGGTAAATTGGCCTGGTTGCTGGCGGTTGTTTTATCCTGTATGACATTTTTCAAAGCCAGCTGTTCCGGAACCAGGAATGAGGATCCATCCCCTTCAACAGCAGAATAAGGTAGTGTCAGGAGAATAGAATTTTATATGCAAAAGGTACTTTGAACCTGTTTTGGGGAAAAAATCCCATGCACTTGGTTTGTTTTCAGATTCCTAATACTGGTGTATCTCTGCTGGTAACACTGGCTTCTTAGCACATTTCCCAGTGCTTGAGGGAAGCTCCCTTGTGGATTCTATCTCTCTCAGTCTCAGTCTCCTTCCTAGGCTGGGTACTTAGCATTGATTGCTTTGGCTTTATATGGCATTCTCAGATTCACAGCCTAATCAAGTATTCATAAATATTGGCTTTCTCCATGAATTTTACATTTTGAATGGGATCCAGTTTCTGCCATCTCTTAGGCAATGATATAATGAAGTCTCCATGAATTTGCAAACATGCAACGTGATAATTTAGTATTTTATAATGAAGGATATAATGATCAAGGATTTTGGTGTTTGCTTTGGACAGATCAAATACCAACCGTCAGTTCTGTGAACTCAAGAGAATGCATAGACTACCACCAACAAAAACCGTTCCATAAAATAACATTTATGTGAATTTAATCTCTCCTTTGGGTGGGAGGTTAAGCACAATAACACCTTTTAATATGAGAATTTGGGAGGTAGCTTTGGGGGGCGGGACCACCTTTGTTGCTCCAGTGTGGAGTTTTCAAGTATTGATTTATATTTTCAAAGTAAGCTGCTACAACCTTTACCCTTGTAAAATTTATGGTGCAAGTTTTCAACACTGTAAACCACTCTGATGGGGCAGAAGCAAATATATATTTATTTACTCTTCTACCTGTGGTTGTAATTAGATTAGAACAATTCAAGAGTAGTGATTCATTGTCTGTCTGAGTTACATTATAGTCAAGCAAAGACAATCTAATCTGTGCATTTGATTCTGTTTGCACTAAACTGTTATTACTTTGATTATGATTGGGGCTGCTTTGTGCTAGATTTTATATGGATGTGTGTTTCACTTCCAACAGGATCTTATAAAATTATATACAAGAAAAATATTTCATTATTCTGTCTTCTCTCCACTAACTGGATACAAGGCAGTGCCTACTGTCAGTCAGTTGAAAAGACACAATAAGCATTCTGATCAGTACAATTAACTTTGATCCATTTTACACATTGCTGTCACTTGGCTACTGAATTTGAGACTGTGTAAAAACATCGGGCATACATACACAGAGTTCCTATTGGAACAACTCGTCTGCAAATAACAAATAATTACTATGCTGTCCTTATTCTGAAAGTACCGTATGTGTAATAGCTGCATTAAGAAGTTGAAAGGTAATTTGCTTCTTAGGATGTTAGTTCAAATGACTGGAAGGAAAGACGAAGGAGTACTAACGAGCAAGAAATGTGTGCAATGTCTCTTGATTTGTATCTGAAAAATGGGTGTGTTACTCTATACTTTATTTAGAACGTACAGATGATTGACAGGAATAGCTGTATCCTTCATGTTGCCTGTGGCAGCATCACTGTGAAGAGATTAAGTAGGCCTTTAGGTAAGAATTGTAATCTAACAGAAGAAAGAACTGAAAAATGACAGGTTTTTTAAAAGGGGGGGAAAAACCTCCACTATCAGTTCTCTAGTCTGTATTAGTATACAGTACAGTTAAATCTTACTGATCATATAAAATGGTTGGAGAGCATACTGTTCTCTGCATGGTATTCTTGGATATAAAATGCAAAGTTTTTTTTTCCCTGGAAGACTTCCTGTCTACTTAGATTGTGGGCCCTCACTGCACTATATATTTAAAAGATTGTCAATCCCTTTCAACAGTTGTTACTTCCTCCAAAGACTCCTGGGAATGTTAGTTTGTTAAGGGTGCGGAGAGCAGAAGGAGAAGGGGATGACAGAGGACGAGATGGTTGGACAGTGTTCTCGAAGCCACCACATCAGTCTGACCAAACTGCGGGAGGCAGTGGAAGACAGGAGTGCCTGGCGTGCTCTGGTCCATGGGGTCACGAAGAGTCGGACACGACTAAACAACTAAACAACAACAACAAGGGTGCGGAGAGTCATTGGAAGACCTATCTTATCCTTACAGAGCTGCAATTGGTAGAGTTCCCCAGGAAGGTTTATAAACCACTTATGAGTTTCCTTCAGACTAAAATGTTGCTTCCGTGTCACCATATAGGATCAGGGCCAAGCAGCAAGTTAAAATGGACCCTGTTCCTTGTTTTGCAATTGACCAGCTTCATTGTTTTAATTACCTCTTTTAACAGTCTGATTCAAAGTTCCATGTGTGCTTCCATAGTCATTTGGAAATGTTCTGTCCATTTTAATTATTGTTAGACATCTGCAAAACCAGTCTCTAAAAGCAATATACTTTTAGAGACAGATTAATCCTAGGCATTTCTACTCGGAAGTAAATCCCATTGTGTTCAATAGTGCTTACTACCTATGCCGGCTGCCCTTTCCAAATTTCAGGGTTCTAGATCAGGCATCCCCAAACTTCGGCCCTCCAGATGTTTTGGACTACAATTCCCATCATCCCTGACCACTGGTCCTGTTAGGTAGGGATCATGGGAGTTGTAGGCCAAAACATCTGGAGGGCCACAGTTTGGGGATGCCTGTTCTAGATTAACATAACTAAGAATTGCAAATTAGTGGTGGATCAGTGGATAGCAAAGGTGCCTATAGCTGCAATCCTATAGACCCACTTGCCTGGAAGAATCTGACAGAAGTTTATAACCTATTCAATTATTTTTAAAATCCTGCTTTGTTTTGTTTTGTTGCAAGGTGAGAAGCAATAGGGTGCAATGGGATAATATCGTGCATTAATCCTGTCTGAGACCCTACCTGCCTGCAGACTGTCTCGCCAGTGGTGCATAGTCTGGTTGGACTACTGCAATGCGCTCTACGTGGGGCTACCTTTGAAGGTGACCTGGAAAGTACAACTAATCCAGAATGCGGCAGCTAGACTGGTGATTGGGATTGGCCGCCAGAACCATATAACACCAGTCCTAAAGGATCTTCACTGGCTCCCAGTACGTTTCTGAGCACAATTCAAAGTGTTGGTGCTGACCTTTAAAGCCCTAAACTGCCTCGGTCCTGTATACCTATAGGAGCGTCTCCACCCCCATCATTCTGCCTGGACACTGAGGTCCAGCTCCGAGGGCCTTCTGCTGGTTCCCTCGCTGTAAGAAAGGAAGTTACAGGCAGAGGGCCTTCTCGGTAGTGGCACCCACCCTGTGGAATGCCTCCCTTCAGATGTCAAGGAAATAAACAACTATCTGACTTTTAGAAGACATCTGAAGGCAACTCTGTTTAGAGAGCTTTTTAAGGATTGATGTTTTTATTATGTTTTTAGATATGTTATAACCCTCCCAGAGTGGCTGGGAAAGCCCAGCCAGATGGGTGGAGTATTATTATTATTACAGTGGTACCTCGGTTTACGAACACCTCGGTTTACGAACTTTCGGTTTACGAACTATCCTAACCCGGAAGTTAGTAAACTGAGGTGCCGGAGGTCTACTCAGCGTCCGATGCCTTCGGGGAGGCCGGGCCTTCGCTCCAATGCCTCCTGGAGGCCCGCAGCGAAGGACCGGCCTCCCCGAAGGCATCGGAGCAAAGGCCAAACCTCCCCAAAGGCATCGGAGTGTCGGATACCTTCGGGGAGGCTGGGGCTTCACTCCGATGCCTTTGCGGAGGCCGGGGAGCGTTTCCGTGACTGGGCTGCAGTCACGAAAGTGCTCCCCGGCCTCCGCAAAGGCATCGGAGCGAAGCCCCAGCCTCCGGAAGGCATCGGAGCCGGGACTTCGCTTCGCGAAAGCGGTCCCCGGCCTCCGCAAAGGCATCGGAGCGAAGTCCCGGCTCCGATGCCTTCCGGAGGCAGCTTTCGCGGCTGCACAGCCCAGTCACGGAAACGGTCCCCGGCCTCCGCGAAGGCATCGGAGCAAAGCGGTTAATCCGTTCTAGGGGGTGTTTTTCCTCGTCTAGAACGGATTAATCAACTTCCCATTACTTTCAATGGGAAAGTTCACTTCGGTTTACGAACACTTCGGTTTATGAACAGACTTCTGGAACCAATTGTGTTCGTAAACCGAGGTTCCACTGTATTATTATTATTATTATTATTCAATCACCCTTTTTAGTAGAACAGATGCTATGTGAATAAAGAAGTCAGATCATGAATAAGTAATAAAAAGTATTCCCATTGCTGTAGTTCATGGTAACCTATCAAATTTTATATTCTAGCCCTAGTGAGGATTAAAGGCTTCTTGCCTTTTTCATGCAAAAGTGGATAAATTTCAGAGTGCCCTTTCTCTTTCAGTGGGTTGGCACAGTAAGCTCATTTTACATTTTCTGACATTTGCATCTTTTCATACTTCAAGGGGATAAAGGTCCCTTCTTACAGAAATCTCTGCAGAGGTCTGTATGTGGTATCTTTTCTTTTTGTAAAGGGTGCTTAACATTTCTATAGTAAATTCAATATCATTTTGAATCCAAGCAGAATGGGAGGTGAACAGCAGGTGCAGAGAAATGTCCAGCATGTATGTATTTGCTGTTTTCAAACAAGCGGCTTCCTTCTCGGCGTAAACTCAATAGCAACTTAGCAATCTGCAGACAACCTTTTTTGGCTCATAAAGTGGGAAACTTCAAATATGGTACTTAGCTTTACAGAAAAATATTAGTGTTTTATTCTGAGCTATACTATTATTGCTGGGCTGGGTACTTTCTGCAGTATAGTACTCCAGGTTTGGAGAAAGTTATCCAAAATAACCATAATTACACAGGTGTGTGCTGCCCATGGTCTGTTTTTCCCTAGATCCGCTGTGAAATTATTAAATAGAGCACATACTCTGCATGCAAAAAATATCCCAGATTCGTTCCCAGTTTTTTCAGGGATGACTGGAAAAGTTGCCTGGACTAGTTTTGCTGCCAGGGGGTGTAAGCAGTACTGAGCCAGAGGAAACAGTGGTCTGACTTAGGATATAAGTCAGCTGCTTACATTCCTATTGTTTTGGGCAAAGACTGAAAGAATGGAGGGCATGTGGATGGGTGGACTTGTTTCAGGAAATAGGAGGCAGTGGTTAAAAAAAAAAGCTGCAAATGCCATTGAAAATTCACTTCCTGGCCATGAGAAATGTTACTTGCTTCTCATCTGGCTTCTTCCACTAGGTATTGCCGATGTGTTAGTTTTCTGTATCCATGAAGCAAGGTAAGCGGAATTTTGTGCTATATATCCAATTCCACCTGTCTGGCAATTCCACAGATGCACTCGCTGTTGGCTATGCTTCTCTTCCCCTTCACCCCCATGACAACTAGCTTGCTGCAGTGTAATGTGGAAAGTTTATGAGGGCTGGTTCCCAAATGACTTGCTGCTCTTATCTATGCCTTTCCCATGCTGTTCACTGCTTAGGTGTGTGTGAAAATTATCCCATTCATAGTTAATGTAGGTAGGCCAGAATTGCGTTGGATTGCTGTCTTGCCAAAGGGGAAAGGGCTCTTTTTCAATGCAATAAAAGAAACACCAAGTTGATCCTTTATCAGGGGGTTATTTGCTATGCAAGAATAGAAAGCAAAGCATTAAAGAGCTGAGACCTCATGGCCTTTTGAGTTGTTGGAAAAGCTCCTCCAGAACAGCAGAACAGTCTTTCACTCTGTCTGTCTGCAGCTGACATTGGGATCTCCCATTAAGCAAGGGCATTACTGGGCTTTATCCTATTTTTAATATCATTTGATGAGCAATGGGAGGAGAGCAGAAAGAAGAACTGCCATGGTGCATCTGCAGCAGCACAACCGGACGCCTTCATCTGCCCCAGCTGCAACAAAACATGTCTCTGCAGCCACAGCAGGCACTGCAACCTCCCAACAGTTTGACTTCGCCTGCAAAGGCACTCTCCCCCAAGGCAGATAAATGCAAACTATGATGATCTCATCAAATTTTTCCACTCTCCTAACTGGTGGCTTCAAATGACTGGCAAGTCACCAAGAGTTATGGCTGCCCAGTGCCTTATCTTGATTACCTTTAAGGGGTTGACAACCACCCTTATGACTGTATTTTCTCGTGCTACAGTCTTACTAGAAGACCACAGCCCTTTCTTATGACATCATACATTTATACACAACTAGCTCCTTGTGTAGGATGCCACCTAGAAGGATTATATTACAGTATTAGCTTTCTCTCTCTCTCTCTCTCTCTCTCTCTCTCTCTCTCTCTCTCTCTCTCTCTCTCTCTCTCTCTCCTCTCCTCTCCTCTCCTCTCCTCTCCTCTCCTCTCCCTCCCTCCACACACACACACACACACATGTCCTGTATATGTTCAGCAATGATCCACATGACAAGCATGCAAATTACTGAATTATTTGTAAGGATTACATTTTTGTACATCCTTGGTGTTTTGTAGTGCTAATTAGCTTGTCAGTAGAAGGTAGGAATGCCAAGGTGCATTGAATCCGCTCACTTGGGGAAGTGCGGGGGGGGGGTATAAGTGTGACTAACAGGCAGCGTTTCTTGTATACACAAAAGAGCTAAGGTAAAGTAAAGCATCTTTGTAATTCAGATTTCTCCTTTCTCTGTTTGTGTGTGTATTTCTAAGTTGTCTGCCACTTCAATGTTTAATGCTGTTTAGTAACTCTTTAGCACTCGCTCTCCTTTCTGATTTCCATTCCCTCCTTTGGGAAAGACAACAATGGATGACAATGAGGCTGTGCTCCTTAAATGTGTTTTCTGAAAATGTGGAAGCATTTAAAGTTTAAACTACTGCTTTTACTCTTCCTTATGGGGAGGCATAAGGAGCCAAAATGCTATAAATTGGACCTCTGGGGATACTCACACTCTTAGATCTTAAGCGGGTAGGGTTGGGGGAAAGGAGTTTGAATTTCACACAGATACATATAAAAACGCAGTCAGTAAAAATATGTTTTCTTCCTGACAGTAGTATGACCTAGCATTGTTGAAAACCTCCTTAAACACAGCAAAGTGACAGCATTCTCCTGGGAAAGTAAGGTCACTGGTTTGAAGCAGTGCATGAACTACTTCTGCTGACCTTGATGTACCACAATAGAAAATGAGAAAGACAAGGGGAGGGGGAGGGAAGCTTTGATAGGCCATCTCAGCCTTCGTGGACCATTGCAAAAGCAAAGATGGTCTGCTGCTTGCAGTCACAAAGTAGCTATGCCACACCAGTTTCCAAGGAGATAGGACAAATACCTTGATTGGGTGAAGATTAGAATTTCCAGGCATTACGATAGTAGAATTATATTCCCCCTCCCCTCTGCCTTAATATATAGAAACTCTCCTGTATGATATAAAGGAGATTCTGATTATCTGCAAGAGTAAGTGGGATACATAGCCCAAAAAAAATGTGTTTACTGTCAATGCAGCTGAGCTGTGGCCTTTACAGCTGTTGAGGTGCTGGTGCACTGCTGTGATTCTTTTGAAAAGCGATCTTGTAAGGAAAAAAAAATCACCTTTACATTGAAGATTAACAAAGGCCTGAAAACTGTACAATTCCATTGAAGCTTCTGTACATTTGGGCAGCCGGGGCTGTTGAAGGGAGGTACAAGTTCCTGACTCCAGGCCAAGAAATAACAGCCTGCAGGAATATATTTAGGCCTAGATAAATAGGTTCAGAGGAGCTGAACTGCCCAGGAAGATGTAGTGAGGTTGAGGGTAAATCACAAGTGTAAGTAATATGAAGGCGGCTCCATAGGAATAGAGTCTTTTAACGCTGGAGAGACGACTGCTTGGAACACTCATTACCTGAGGCACCTCTACTCCAAGGATGCCCCAAGGGATTTAATAGCTATGAATAGTGAAAGGAATAGGGCCTGCCTGGTATGAATCATATACTCAGTAATCAAAGGGATTGCTTGCAAACCACTGCCTTGTCAGCAAGCACAGTTTAGTCATAGTAAATTGTGTGTTTGTAACTATGAAACACATCAGCATAAAAGAAATAACAGGAATTAAAAAAGGAATGTGCTGAAAAAGCAAAGCATTTCATTTTACTCAAGAGATCAGTGGTGTGCGGTGAAATTTTCCATAGGGGACAGTTAGGACCAGAGGCACCAGCTTGTGAAGGCAATTCAGGGAGGGCGATATCCTGAGATCCCACGTGTGGGCACTGCGCCTCCCTCCCTAATCTGGGCAGAAGCTCCCTGGGCTTTCAGAAGTAGGCACCTCTGACAAGATGCTGGAGCCCTCCTGCCTCTTTGGGAAGGTGGCCAGAGGGCTCTTGCACCCCATCAGAGCATCACATCTCCCTCCCTAAGCTGGGCAGGAGCTTCCTGGACTTTGGGAAGGAGGCACCAGGATTTAATTGTCTAATTTACTGAGAATATTTGGGAGACCAGCCTAGTCCATTGATCGCATGCCACTGCCAGATACACACACACACACACACACTTCTTCTTGATTTGCTCGCTTTCTGTAGGTGGGGAGCTTGCGTCTTTTGTTGTTTGCTTGAGTTGTGTTTTTCCCCCTTCTAATGTTAACTGCTTTGTGAACCGTTTCCGATAGAGAAAATAAAAATTAAACAAATGAAATAGTGAGTCATTTTGCAAAGTTTCTTGTAGGGCATCCTTCCTACACTTCGACTGTCTCCTCACTGCTGCCCCATTGGTGTAGAACTCCTATTGCTGGGGGTCACAGTTTCCCAGCAGTCAGTGAGAGGAGATTACCTTTCCTTCTTCCTCACTCTAGAACAGGCATAGGCAACCTTGGCCCGCCAGATGTTTTGGGACTACAATTCCCATCATCCCCGACCACAAGTCCTGTTAGCTAGGGATCATGGGAGTTGTAGGCCAAAAACATCTAGAGTCCCAAAACATCTGGTGGGCCGAGGTTGCCTATGCCTGCTCTAGAAGCTAGCGATTCCATTGCAGTAGTTGCCCCTTCTCAGAAATTGCCATCCACACCTATAGCTAAAAGTAGTGGGGGTTCAGGGGGTACTCAAGGATTTTGTTGTTGTTAAAAAGTGTGGCATTTACTGTAACAACTTTGTGGTGTGTACCGGCACCTATTTTTCTAGAAAAAAAAGCACTGGCTAAACTGTGGGTTAAACCACAGAGCCTAGGGTTTGCTGATCAGAAGGTCTGCGGTTCGAATCCCCGCGACAGGGTGAGCTCCCTTTGCTCGGTCCCAGCTCCTGCCAACCTAGCAGTTCGAAAGCACATCAAAGTGTAAGTAGATAAATAGGTACCGCTCCAAGCGTGAAGGTAAACGGCGTTTCCGTGTGCTGCTCTGGTTCGCCAGAAGCAGCTTTGTCATGCTGGCCACATGACCTGGAAGCTGTACGCCGGCTCCCTCTGCCAATAATGCGAGATGAGCGCCGCAACCCCAGAGTTGGTCACAACTGGACCTAATGGTCAGGGGTTCCTTTACCTTTAAACATATAGATGCAGGAAGGAGGCCATGCCTCCTGGCCACACCTGCAACATCACACCTCTTGAGCCCTAGGTATCTGTGAAGAAAGGAAGATGCTTTCAACAGTTCATATGAAGACTTGCCCATTACAGACATCACACACCATGCATAGATATCATGGGGAAGGGAGCACATCATCAGGGATGGGGTCAGGAACGTGGCTGTGGTTGTACAAATCTCCCAGGCTCTTGTTCAACAAAGAGCAGTCTCATTTCCCACACAGTTTTGTGATTTTATTTTCAGTTGTTCTTTAGCAGCTGAGCAGCCTTCCTCTGCCCTGCATGGCCATTAGTCGCTCTCCTGTAACCCTTTAAAAATACATGCAAGGCTCTCTTTCTCTCCCCACCCCCCACCACCACACTGCTGCCTTTCTCCAAGGAGCGCTTCACTGTTTGTGAATGTTTTCTGTATATTTGGTGCAGCACCTATTTAAGAAGCTCTGCAAAAATCTCTGTAAACGGCTGTTTCTTTTAGCCTCCTTTTTGCTGTTTCTCTCTGTAGTAACCCAGATGTGTCAGCATGGCTACAAGATAAGATAATAGTAGGATTTTGTGAAAGGTGAGCAAATCGCCTATCCCTGTGGAATGCCCTCCCACCAGATGTCAAAGAGAAAAACAACTACCAGACTTTTAGAAGACATCTCAAGGCAGCCCTGTTTAGGGAAGCTTTTAATGTTTAATATACTATTGTATTTTAATATTCTGTTGGAAGCCACCCAGAGTGGCTGGGGAAACTCAGCCAGATGGGCAGGGTATAAATATTTATTATTATTATTATGATTATGATTATGATTATTATTATCATTATTATGTCAGTTCCCTGTGACTTAGAATGCCCCAGGAAAATAGGAGGGTAAAGCTTTGCTGAAAAAAGCAGCAAAACAGGTGATCCATTTGGAGGCTTCCAGGTTAAAGAACAATTTGAAGGAGGGATGGTTGTTACCCAAAATTATAGACTGTGGGTTCTTATAGCCATTGGGTTTTTGGAAACATGGAAATACTCTTGACTTCCACTTACCATGTGCAATACAAAAGGCCTTTCTTCTTTCTGTTGCCGCTTAGTCACTAGTAAGGGTTGTTGTACTGCCTTGGGAGGTCCCCGCTAAAATTTCTTTGAGGGTCTTGTGAACGAGTACCCAAATAAAAGCCTGACATTGTTATCCACAAAAGGATAAATAGTCCTGCGTGGCAAAAAGCATCTGCGCTCTTGCAGCTGTTTTGAAAAGTGAAACAGCTACTTTTCACAATTTCAGCAACATCTTCTCTGTTAATCAGTACATTTTCTGAAGGCTGTGTGATGTTCTCTCTCTCTCTCTCTCTCTCTCTCTCTCTCTCTCTCTCTCTCTCTCTGTGTGTGTGTGTGTGTACAGTGAGACACTCACACACAAACAAAAAGGGAAACAGGCTTTTTATTATTTCATTTATGTAAAATCTTTATATCTTGTCTTACCATCCATTAGGCTCCTATAGAATGCCAGTTGGCATCCATCCGTCTCAGGAGACAATGGAGGAATGAGCCTTTGGGAGTGAAGTCAAACCGTCGGAGCCTGCTGTGGCTGTAGAGACATGTTTTGTTGCAGCTGGGGCAGATAAAGGCTTTTAATTGTGCTGCTGCAGATGCACCATGATGGCAATATGAAACAGATCAACTGTAAACAGTGTTAAAAACTATAATCCATGGCAGAAGCTTTTATTCTATTTGTTTTCCTGCTGTAACAATGTTCCCTCTCCCAGGGGCAGAGCTGGGTGCTCTGGAACCTGGACCGGCACACATGTCATGCACCCGAGGGCGGGGAGATCCGCCCACGGGGCCGATCAGTGCGGCTGCGCGATCCTCCCCAGGGGCCGGTCTCGGTATGGCACCGCGATCCTCTCCTACAGCGAGCCGGGGGAAGGGCGAGAGCTGCACCTTTGCCACTCGCTGCTTTGCCACTTGCCGGGCTTGGAGTCACAGGCAGCCGGGGGGGCGGGGCATGCCGAATGTCAAACCCTTCAGGATGACACCCGGGGCGCCCCCCACCCCCTTCCTACGCCCCTACTCTCTCCAGGCATTACATTTGTGCAGGGAGAACAAGGTGTGTGCGCAAAGGGGCCTGCAGAATAGGAGAGAGGAGGAGGAAGGGTGGAAATAGTGGAGCAGGAGAGACAGAGACAAGTGTGATACATAAAGCAGAGGCATTAGGTTTTCTTGAAGTCTGGATGATAAAACAATGTGTCTTGTAAAACAGCATTCGGTGAGCATCACAAAGTCCTGTGCTAGTTCGATGATATGTCTTTTTTTCTTGAGTGGCGAGTTGGGAAGGAAAACAGTACCAAAATTTTGACCTACACAGCAGCTTCTATGCACAAAGAAAATGGTTGTATTTATTAAATTGCTATCCCGCCCTTAATCGAAGGTTTATTTCTGTTAAAGTCTCTTGTCTTAGAACTGATTTTTCCTTCCAGTGTTAACATGTATTTATTTTCCTTCTTTTCAGATATCACAGTGAGTTTACTGTCCTTAGTTGTCACAGCATGTGGACTTGCTTTGTTTGGGGTGTCTCTGTTTGTGTCCTGGAAGCTGTGTTGGGTTCCTTGGCGAGAACGTGGCCTGCCTGGAAACAAAGACAAACAGGAGTCCCTGAACTATACAGACACAGAGACCAATGACCACGAGTATAGTGAGGATTACTTGGGACAACCTACCACCTACCCCGACTCTTCCATGAAGATTAGCCACACATCCCCTGACATCCCTTTGGACGCTAAGACAGGGACCAAGGAAAACTGTGTGCATAATGTTCGGATGCATCGACAGATCACGGAGCCAACTCCTTCTGCACGGTCAGTAGCTCCAGTAAGGAACAGAGTCGCCCCCAAAGTAAAAAAGCTTTACTGTGCCAAAAAGTATCCCTTACCTAACAGGCTCCTTGATCACCAAGGACTGCACAGGTGGAGGTTTGTGTTTGCTTAATCAAATGCAGGAGCAGGATTCTTGATGGGGAAGGAAGAAGGCATCAGAGACTAATTTAGAGATAGCATTCCTGATAAGGGGAGAGATGGGCAACCAGTGCATCCCCTGCCTTCATTCACCAGTTCCCATGATCCCGAGAGAGGATTTTTAGTAAACGCCTGGTTGCAATCGAGACAAAGGAGCCAGCAAACCAGTGTGGCTGGAAGATCAAACATAAAAGGCCAGAGGAAAGGGGAAGTCAAGGAAGAAAGGACCACTACAGTTTACTGTGTTCAGAGTGGGATTTAGGGGAAGGAACCGAGGGGATCACTTCATTTTCTCCAACCACCTGAGGCTTGCCTGACCACCTTCCTCACACTGGGTCACAAATCAGCATCCCGTGTGAAGCAAGGGAGGCAGAGTCTCTTTGGTACCCCTTGACACTTTGCAGCTGTGTGTCAGTAAGTGTGTTGGTCAGCCTTGGTATAGCTAGTGCTTCAAAAGATGGAAAACATTCCAAAGGATTGCAAATCAGTAAGTCGTCCACACTATGCCATCCCATTTATTGCTGCTTGGCACCTCCTCTTCCTCCTTTTTACAAAAAGGGGAGGGTAAATGCATTTCAGGGTGTTTTCATAACATGGGTAAAAGTCATGTATTTCAACACAATTTTAGGGCTTGTGAAATCACCCTTCACACATTTCTTCCTTATATACAGTTTCGGCTATAAGTTGGAACTCAGCTTTACAGCTGCAAATAAAACGTTTTAAGTGTGTTTTAAGTGCAATACACAATGTGACACTAGATGGCATTGGTGAGCCTTATGGAAAATTCAATGTATTTTTTAAAAAAGTTTTTAAAAGGAGCATTTTCAGAACAGTTTTTATATATGTGTAGATTCCACCTTGATCTGAAAAGTATTATAAACATAGACGTTTGATTTAAGAAATCTATACAAACATTCTGACTCACCTATTAGTTGTAAGCTTCTTTATCATCATTACTAACATTATTTTACTTGTATTCAAAAATTCATATTCTCAATAAAAATAAAAAAATTGCTGAGCATGCTGACTAAGCACTTCCACCAAATAACAGGAACAGTTCAGGAACAGTTAAGCTTTTAGTAATATTGCAGAGAATTAGTGAAAGTACTAGAGTCAGACTTGAATGGCATGTACTTTTGCAAATGTTGCCGTAGCAGCCGTAGAGCCCCACACATTTTTTTGCTATTTTATCACCGAGGGGGAAGACTGACTGAACCAAACTGTGTGAAGAGGAGTGTATGTAAAATATGGGAGAGCTAACAGAGTCGGTCACGACTGGACCTAATGTTCAGGGGTCCCTTTACCTTTAATGATGGTGGGGCAGAGTCAACATAAAAAACTGCTGAACTGTATCAGATCTATGGCTCACCCAGTGCAGCTCAGTCTTGTTGACTGTGTCCAACCACCTCACAAGCAAGACGTGATGAAGAAAGCTTTCCTCTGCAGTTTGCCCCATCATCTGGTAAACAAAGGTATATTATCTCTCGCAACACATGGGGTGAAATTCCACATTGTGCTGATACGCATGATCTGGAAAAGCATTTCAGCTTGCAGGATGGAATGACCTCCCTCTCCTCCCCGGCACACTGTTCTGGTTTTTTTTTCCCCTGACCTCCCTCCTGAGCCAGTTTTAAGGTACAGTTGGGGAGAGGAGACAGGGATCCCAATTGTGCAAGTTCTTCCACAGGGATTCTGCCAATGGGGCACCTTAGACGGTCAATTTTTTTATTATCATAATGAATAGTAATTATTACACTCATCTATCATAAACTTGTCCCCGCCTTTCAAAAGCTGTTAGTATCATGGCTATACCACATCTTATGGTAATAAAAACCATAAGGTGCGTTGAGTAGATAAATGCGCACATGTTTATACTCCTATGCACAGTGGTACCTTGGTACTTGAAGGCTTGGCTCCCAAACAAATCAGCTCCCGCGCCTTGATTTTTGAATGGTTTCGGGAGTCGAATGGACCCCCGGAACGGATTAAGTTCGAGAACCAAGGTACCACTGCATTTGGGGAGTAGCAAAGCACTTTTGACCTCTGGCAAGATTTAGAACAGATGGATGACCTTTATAGGTGGAGCAACTGGAAGAACACAGCAGCAGCAGCAGCAGCAGCAGGGCATGAGACCCCATAGTCAGAAACTGAGTGTGAAAGCTGTGGTATCCACATAAATTGTGGAAGGGATCAAGGATGAATTAGACTAATATTTTGACCAAGAGGCAATGTAAAATTTGCTTCCAGCTAGGTTACAGTGAGAGGAACCATCAAGGGATAGAGGAAATTTCAAAGGAGGGGAAGCACCACCAACCACTTACCTGTTGCCCAGGTGATGCAGGTGATTGGAAAGAGGATGCAGTCAAGTTAGAAGCATGGTTGGTAAGAAGTCCACAACGACTGTTATGAGTTGCATGGATGAGTGGTGTGGTGGGGAAACTATATCTAAAAATGTTCTTAATTGTCCAAAATCATTTCAGCTTTCATTTTTTTAAATTATATATATTTTTTATTTCCTTTAACACTGTAGAGATGCTGTAATCCCACCTGTCTAATAAAGTCTGTTTTGTTGTTTTTATTCAAGGCATAATTCATTCCGAAGGCAGCTCAATCTCTCAAACCCAGACTTCAACATCCAGCAGATCCAAAAGCAGGAGCAGCTGACAGGGATTGGGCGCATCAAGCCAGAGCTGTATAAGCAAAGATCGGTGGACACAGATGATGGGAGGAGGAACAATAGCAAATCTTGTGGGAAGCTCAACTTTATTGTGAAATACGATTGTGACTTGGAGCAACTGATAGTGAAGATTCACAAAGCTGTCAACCTGCCAGCTAAGGACTTCTCTGGGACTTCAGACCCCTATGTCAAGATCTACTTACTTCCAGATAGGAAAACAAAACAGCAGACTAAAGTGCATAGAAAGACCCTAAACCCAGTGTTTGATGAAGTTTTTTTATTTCCTGTTCCTTACAATGATTTGAGCACGAGGAAACTCCACTTCTCTGTATATGACTTTGACCGATTCTCCAGGCATGACTTGATTGGCCAAGTGATAGTGGATAATTTTTTAGAGTTGTCGGACTTTCCCAGGGAGTGTAATCTTTGGAAGGATATTGAATATGTCACCAATGTAAGTATGACCCCCCCCCCTTTATTTTGAGATTTTATTTTCTGCCTCTTTACATTGTTGCCCAGTTTAAAGGTAAAGGGACCCCTGACCGTTAGGTCCAGTCGTGGACGACTCTGGGGTTGTGGTGCTCATCTCAGTTTATTGGCTGAGGGAGCCAGCGTACAGCTTCCGGGTCATGTGGCCAGCATGTCTAAGCCACTTCTGGCAAATCAGAGCAGTGCACGGAAACGCTGTTTACCTTCCCGCTGGAGCGGTACCTATTTATCTACTTGCACTTTGCCGTGCTTTTGAGCATTTTCAGTTTAAGTACTCCGTGGACCCGTCTGGAACGGATTAACCCACTTTCCATTACTTTCAATGGGGAAGTTCTCTTCAGGTTAAGTACGGACTTCTGGAACCAATTACACCCATACTTTGGGTTAAGTACGCTTCATGTTGAGTACTCCGCGGATCCGTCTGGAACAGATTAATCCACTTTCCATTACTTTTCATGGGAAAGTTCACTTCGGTTTGTGTACTTTCAGTTTAAGTACTCCGCGGACCCATCTGGAATGGATTAATCCACTTTCCATTACTTTCAATGGGAAAGTTCGCTTCAGGTTAAGTATACTTCCAGAACCAATTGTGTACTTAAACCAAGGTACCACTGTATAGAAAAAGTCACAGAAAGAGGAAATAACCAAGTAGAGGCTGGGTAGGCCTTTCCATTCCTTTCATAAGATTCCTACTTCATTCTTGAAGTAGTAGTTTTCTGCAAAATTGTCTGCATTTCTAATTAAAATGAAATGGCTGCATTTCAGCTAGTTGGGAATTTGCTATTGAGGCCCAGTGTGTTTTACAAGCTGAATCTGTGCAGTCTGAAATAGATCAATGGAACATGCTTACAGGAGACTGTGCAGCAGAGCAGCAATGCTGATCCTAATAAATTGTATTTAGGGGTAAGGGAGAAATTTGATTCAGTTCACATTTAAAGGTGAACCTACATAATTTGCTCTCTCCTAAACAACAGGTGAACTGAAACACAGCCATTGCGTTTTAAACTCTCCTTGGGAGCATGGAGATTGGGAACATGATGAGCTCCTGCCTTTTAAAGTTTACTACTACACCACTGGGGAACCACATATTTGTCTCTTGACTGTGGAGCTGTAGAAAAATATAATATTTATTCATTATTACTTACTTCAGCAGTTTATATACTGCTTAACACCGTAGTCTTAAACCTCACCTGATAGCATTTGGGCAGATGGTGCAAACTTTTAAACCCTGGCGCTATATGCTGGTAGTATTGTGACCCCCACCAGCAGTCTAGCCCAGGCTTCCTCAAACTTGGCCCTCCAGATGTTTTGAGGCTACAAATCCCATCATCCCTGACCAGTGGTCCTGCTAGCTAGGGATCATGGGAGTTGTAGGCCAAAAACATCTAGAGGGCTGAGTTTGAAGAAGCCTGGTCTAGCCACAGCATTTTGTGAGGCTTTCATCTACTGTACTCTCCTTTTAGTTTTCCTCTCCTCTCTTTGCACAGTATTGCACCAGCAGCTGTCTCATGAGGTTATCCACAAACAAGGAAAACATTTTAGGATAACTTTGGAGCTCTGCCATCCTCAGCTGCTTAAGGTCTCCCGCTTCCTTGCTGCCCCTCATGCATGAAACTGTCATCATAATTCTACTTTCCCTACTTTCTGTCCTCAAAACCTATTCTGTCAAGCTGGGGAGTCCCGGCCAAATGGGCAGGGTATAAGTTGTTGTTGTTGTTGTTGTTGTTGTTGTTGTTGTTGTTGTTGACTATATGGAGCGGTGTCGCCACCCCTGCATCTACTGGATGTGGGGAGAGGAATTTTTATGACAGCAAACAGGCAACAATCCATAAGCAATTACCCAATCATTAAGCAAAGATTCGGCAGCCATAATATACAAAGTTACGGTAACTTCGCAGTCAATGAAATGATGCATTATGCACTAGATGAGAGACCTCTGGCTTCAAAGCATCCATCTGTTTCTCTCTTAATATCCATGGCACTAATTCCACGATAGAAATATGTATGGACCCTGAATTTTTGAAACCTATAATCTCAGAAGCCTGTTAAATATTCCTAACAGGCAGACATTTCTTCTTAAATGTTACAGGGAGGTTAACAATTTAACCAGCAGTAAAAACAACAAAACCAGATCCTTGCTGGTGAGAGCTGTATCACTGGATGCTACTGTATTCATTTTATTTATTATTTTATTTATTAAATTTATATACCACCCTTCATCAAAGTATCTCAGGGCAGTTCACGAAATAAAATACAAGATAAAAACCACAAGTAAATAATTTGACCAAAGCAACAAAACTGGTTTCACAAATTAGAAAGTAGTTAATTTCCTCCAAGATACTATAATCTTATGAAGTCCACACACATTTTTATCTGGATACTTTTCAGGCTAACAGCAGAGCATCTGAATTAGTTACATGCAGAGCAGAATTTCAGCACATTTGTACTTTCCATACGCATTCTTCATTTTGTTGTTCAGATGGAAATTGGTTCAAAGTGATTTAATTTCGGATACACTGCCATTGATCTATTATGCTGAGCCTTGTTTGTACAAATTGATCAAGGGATTCTGATATTTATTTTGATTGTGGGACACGCTGTCCCCCCCAAAAAAGTGCAAATGAGTCTCAGCAGGAGCCATAACCCAACTGGAAACTTCCTTGATGAAAAACTCAAGATTAATGACATTTTTACAGCACACTGTTTTCAAATTAAGATATTACAGCTTTATAGTCTTTTGCAAATGTGATTCAGGCACTAAAGTTATGGACAGCTAACAATATAAACCAAGAACTCTTGCATATTTTACTTATCGTTTCCCTATGTTTCCCTGAGGTTGTTCTCAAACACTGTAAATGCAGCCTCAACTCCTTGTTCTGTACTCTCCAAAGCAGCATAAAATTCATTCTATCAAATATGTGGAATCTTGCCAGGGCTCATGAACCTTTCAACTGAGCTGTGTGATAAGGAAAACAGAACTGATTTATTATAGAGGACAGAAAACAAAACACATTTTGACCATACTCCACTCTAAATCTTGGCTGTTTCAAACTTCAAAAGGAATGGTATTTTATGTATTTTGACCCAAAACATATTTACCATATAACCAATTGCATTTTAATTCTGATTTGGGACTGGTTTGGGCATTATTTTGGTCAACACTTTCCAAGGGATTATCCACTTAAACATCTTTCCCCCTGCCCCTACACTAGTCACCAGAAGGCAATGTAAATAGGCAAGTCTTGTCCTACCATGAAAAACTGAGGAGTTCCCATGAGGAGTTAGGCCCCCACTTCAATGTTTATATGATCTCACCATGGATGGATCCTTGCAATGCCTTCAGGAGAAGACTGGCCACCCTGAGCCGTTGATACAAAAAGGGGCTTTTTGTAACAGAGCAGCCCAATAATAGGTAAAGGTAAAGGGACCCCTGACCGTTAGGTCCAGTCGCGGACGACACTGGGGTTGCAGTGCTCATCTCACTTTACTGGCTGAGGGAGCCGGCATTTGTCCGCATACAGCTTCCGGGTCATGTGGCCCGCATGACTAAGCCGCTTCTGGTGAACCAGAGCAGCGCACGGAAACACCGTTTACCTTCCCGCCAGAGCGGTACCTATTTATCTACTTGCACTGCGAGCTTTTGAACTGCTAGTTTGGCAGGAGCAGGGACTGAGCAACAGGAGCTCACCTCGTCGCAGGGATTCGAACCGCCGACCTTCTGATCGGCAAGCCCTAGGCTCTGTGGTTTAACCCACAGTGGCACCCGCATGGCCTCCAGCAAATAGCGCAGATAACTCTTGGAAGGTATATGGTGCAGTTTTACTGCTGAAGCTAATCCAGCTTCACCCTAAATGCTCCCCAGAAGCAGAGCCTGCCTGGGAACTGTATGTAATTATTATTATTATTATTAGTAGTAGTAGTAGTAGTAGTACCGGTAGTAGTAGTAGTACCCTGCCCATCTGGCTGAGTCTCCCCAGCCATTCTGGGCAGCTTCCAATCGAGTGTTAAAACAATACAGCATTAAATATTAAAAACTTCCCTAAACAGGGCTGCCTTCAGATGTCTTTTAAAAATAAGATATCTGCTTATTTCCTTTACATCTGATGGAAGGGCGTTCCACAGGGCAGGTGCCACTACCAAGAAGGCCCTCTGTCTGCTTCCCTGTAACCTCACTTCTCGCAATGAGGGAACCGCCAGAAGGCCCTTGCTGCTGGATCTCAATGTCCGGGCTGAACGATGGGGGTGGAGACGCTCCTTCAGGTATACAGGATCGAGCCCCATACACTGTCCTGAGCTCCTTAGAGGACAAACAGAGGTATCTAGGTATAATTAATTAAACATAGTAACCATGTCAAGGTAATAATAATCACAGAAAAATATTGGATTATCATTGCAGTCAAACATTGGCAAAATCTTGAGTATAATTTTTTCCCCAGTTTATGTTTAGAGTAAGTCCGGATGGAAGGATAAACCAGGATGCAGGGCCAAGGAGGAGTTTGTCTAGGACAGGCATCCCCAAACTTTGGCCCTCCAGATGTTTTGGCCTACAACTCCCATGCTCCCTACCTAACAGGACCAGTGGTCAGGGAAGATGGGAATTGTAGTCCAAAACATCTGGAGGGCCGAAGTATGGGGATGCCTGGTCTAGGAAATACAGGTGAATATGGGCAAACACATGGGGGAGTTGATTTGAATCATTGATGAAAATTGGTTTCCTCTCTTGCTGATTTGAAATGTACTTGGTTTAAATCAAGCTACCCTACTCAGGAACAGCAACAGAAACCTGCATGGAATTAATCGCTCCTAGTTCCCCAGCGTTATACCCTTATCCCTCTTCCGATCAAAGTAAAAGGTTCCTACGTTGTCTGCAGCAGATTATTATATCATTTCAAAGATTGCTCTAATTCGAGACAATATCGTAATGTTATCTTTGATTGCAAAAGATTATACCTAGAAGAGGAATCTATCATTTCTCAGCATATCTGCTCTCATAAACTGGTAATGAGGAGGAAAACCAGTCTCTCTAACAAAAAAAGAAAAGAAAAACCAGGAAAGATAACAGTCCTTTCAATTCTGAGGTGCTCAACTTCTTGAGACTTTTTTTTTTTTGTAGCTAAGAACATGTATTTGATGCAGCACAAAACAGGTATACCAATCACTAAAAACTTGAAACATATCATTGACTAATCCAGCAGGCTGATCCACAAGCCATATGTGCACTGAGATTTCTGAGTGGCTTCTGCCCTGAAATAGTTTCCCAGGACAAGCTGCACTCGGTTTCATAGGGAAGTGATTTATCCAGCGATGCTTTGCGGGGAGGAGAGGAGCAATTTCTTCTGCTAGAAGAAATAATGGGGAAAACATGAGGAGAAGGAAATGCATTCAGGCCCCTTGCAATTACCTAACTTGATTCTTTAAAAAAAACCTCACAGACTTCTGGCAAGCTCCTTCTCCTGTAGGACAGTTTTGTGAATTCAAATCTCCAGGGTCTGATGAGCTGCACCCAACAGTATTAAAGGAGCTTGCAGTTGTAATCAAAGAGCCTCTCTATAATCTATAATCTATAATCTTTTAAAATTATTGGAGAACTAGTGAGGTCATTGCAGCCTGGAGGCAGGCAAATGCTGACCTCATCTTCAAAAAAAAAGGGGGGGGAGAAAAGACCCAGGTAACAAATGACTGGTGAGCTTTACATTGATACCAGAAAAGGTCCTATAAAAGATCATTAAACAGTTGATATGTGAGCACTTACAAAACGATACTGTGATTACAGGTCATGCCAGATGAATCTCATTTCTTTCTTTTTGAAAGATAGCTTAGTGGATCAGGGAAATGCAGCGGATGTAGTGTATCTTGATTTCAGTAAGACTTTGGACAAAGTTCCCCATGATATTCTTGTGGAGAAGCTAGTAAAAGGTGGAATAGACAACAGAACTGTTAGGTGGATTTGTAGCTAGTTGACTGACTGAACCCAAAGAGTGTTCACTAATTCCTTGCCATTCTGTAAAAAAAAATGACAAATGGGACACCACAGGGTTCTGTCCTGGGCCCATTGTTGTTGACATATTATAAATGACTTGGATGAAAGAATTGAGGGTTGTTCATCAAATATGCATATGACATAAAACTGGGAGGGGTAACTACTGGTGCAGAAGACAGAATCAGGATTCAAGATGACCTTAACAGATTGGAGAACAGGGCCAAAACCAACAAAATGAATCTCAGTAGGGACAGAATGTATAAGAAATAGATCTAAATTATAGAGTAGCAGTGAGTAGAGCTCCATATATGCAGAGCTACATACATGCAAGAATGAATTTCAATGGGGACAAGTGTAAGATTCTACACTTAGACAGGAGTAACCAGCTGCACAAATATAAGATGAGGGACACCTGGCTTACCAGTAAAGGTAAAGGGACCCCTAACCATTAGGTCCAGTCGCGAACGACTCTGGGGTTGCGGTGCTCACCTCGCTTTACTGGCCGAGGGAGCCAGCGTACAGCTTCTGGGTCATATGGCCAGCATGACTAAGCCGCTTCTGGCAAACCAGAGCAGCGCATGGAAACGCCGTTTACCTTCCCGCCGGAGCGGTACCTATTTATTTGCACTTTGACGTGCTTTCGAACTGCTAGGTTGGCAGGAGCAGGGACCGAGCAACGGGAGCTCACCCCATCACAGGGATTCGAACCGCCGACCTTCTGATTGGCAGGCCCTAGGCTTTGTGGTTTAGACCACAGCACCACACACGTCCCTTTTTACCAGTAGCACATGTAAAAAGGATCTAGGGGTTTTAGTAGACCACAAGCTTAACATGAGTCAACAGTGTGATACAGCAGCAGGGGAGGGGGGAGCTAATTCTATTCTAGCCTGCCTCAACAGCAGTATAGTGTCCAGATCAAGGGAAGTAATAGTACTCCTCTATTCTGCCTTGGTCAGACCACACCTGGAGTATTGTGTCTTGTTCTGGGTGCCACAATTTAAGAAGAAGAATGACAAGCTGAAACATGTACAGAGCAGGGCAACCAAGATTATCGAAGGTCTTGGAAACCAAGCCTTAGGAGAAATGGTTGAGGGAATTTGGTGTCTTTAGCCTAGAAAAGAGGAGACTGAGAGGCCCAAGTATCTTAAGGGCTGCCATATGGATGATGGAGCGAGCTTGTTTTCTCCTGCTCCAGAGGATAGGACCCAAACCAGTGGCTTCAAGATACAAGAAATGAGATTCCAATTAAATATCAGGAAGAACTTTCTGATAGTAGGACCTGTTCAACAGTGAACGGATTCTCTCAGATGGTAGACTCTCATTCCTTGCAGGTTTTTAAGCAGAGGTTGGATGGCCGTCTGTCATGGATGCTTTAGCTGAGATTCCCGAATTGCAGGGGGTTGACTAGATGGTGCTCAAGGTCCTTTCTAACTCTACAATTCTATGATGCAATTAATTGTCTGTAAGAATTTTTGGAATCCCCAAAGGGAAATACGGGACTAATGCATGTAACCTAAAATCTGCAATGCAAAGAAATCGTGGGAATGTAATCCATTTTGTGTGTTTTTGCACCATTTCCATTCTGCACATAGTGCATCAATGTGCACTAAACTTTGCTGAATATGCGTCCTTGCCCCACTTTTCTGAGACGGCATGAACAGTTGGCAAGAGCAGTGTGAGGGCTGGCTGGAGGCTGTCCTCAGACCAATAATCAAGTGTCACATATGACATTTATTAATACTTTTAAGTTGCATCATTTTACCTGTCTATATGGCCAAAGCAACCTTTTTTTCAATCCATCTTGGCTGGGACTGATGGCAGCTACATCTGGAGGGCTCCAGGTGGGTGAAGGCTGGACTGGAGCCTCAGGAGTAGGTAGAAAAATCTGTCATATAGATGGCTTGCAGGGGTGGAAAGAAAGACATCTGGTTTTGGCATTCCTTCTTTAATCAAGTATGCAAGGAAGGTTAAACAAGGTCTTGGACCTGTAGGTCTTGTGCAGATAAAAAGGTTGAGTATCAAGAGATGTAAATTTCACAAGGGGGAAAAAACCCTAACCACAGAGAGAGAGAGAAAGGAATATAATTGCTCTTCACGCTCCGCACAGAAGAAACACTTTCTGTAGCACCTCGGCTGCTTCACTGCACTATCTGCTCCCCCCGCACACACACCAACTTGTTTTACATTGTGCGATAATTCACATTTTTCAAGCCACCATTCCAATTCTGGTTCCCTTTTCTTTTTAGAAACTGACAGGTTTTAAAAATATGTTATGCTAGTTCCTGTTAAGTTGGAATTAAGTAATTTGTGCCTGGAGACAGGCGACAGCTTTCTCAAAGGGTTGAAGGTGGCATAAGCAAAGCATCAGGTCTCTCTGGTGCACACACCCAACGGAGCTGACAATAGGATTTATTGTATGGTTCATGTAGTCCAGCTGGTGCCCGCCAGCTGTTTTGGAATAGAGCTCCCATAATCCCCAGCCAGCACAATCAGAAGATGGCCAAAGATGGCCCTTCAAAACCTTCAAAAACAAAACCAATATAGATGGCATATTAAACTGGTAAAAATGGCCAAAATGTATAAAACAGAATCGAAGACCTATTGGAGCTGTAAAGAAAAGGAAGATACCTTTAACCATATGTAAACATATAAAAAAATTCTGGGAAATGATATACAATGAATCGAAAAAAATGTTTAAAATAACATTTGTAAAAAAGCCAGAAGCCTTTTTGATAGGTATTTTAGGTCAAGAATTACCAAAGGGGAAATGCAAGCTATTTTTTATATGCGACAGCTGCGGCAAGAACATTAATAGCTCAAAATTGGAAGACTGGAGAAATACCAACGAAAGAACAATGGCAAGAAAAATTGATGAACTACGCAGAGTTAGCGAAGTTAACAGACAAATTGCATGAAAAAGATAACAGTGACTTCAAAAAGAAATAGGGAGCTATTTACAATCTACTTGCAGAAACAACAAAAAGAAATGGACTCATTGGCAGGATTTGAATAAACTTTCACAATTTTATTGAGCTTAAACATGGAGGACGATATTGCAACAACACCTAATAGTATATATACATGCAGAATATAACAAACAATGTAACAAACCAGAAGGGGAAGTTGAGGGAAGTCGGGTGGGGAGGGAGAAGGTTGTAAATGTAACGGTAAGGTAGGATTGAATATTGGTATGTGATATATGGAATTTGCAATCATAAAACTGCAATACATTTTATTTAAAAAGAAAAAAGAAAAAACCTATCTGATAAGAATTCTATCCAACCATTATGCCTCTGTCATTTAGCTGTTTGGGCATGAATTAGGCACTTTTCGCAAGCTGGAAAAATGGTTTTATGCTCCCCCTTCGTCACATTCCTAAGTTCGTGTGGGATGCTGGCGGCAAGTGGAAACCTAGGAATGCAAAAACCTGATTTGTGTGATTTGTGTGACACTTTTAAACCCCCTTAGAGAGAGGCTTAGCAGTAGTAGGCTACAGGGCTCTAAACCTAAGGGGCTAGAGTCAGTCATGGCTTCCCTGTAAAAAAAAAAATCTTGGAAAATGCAGCCTGTTAAGGGTATACTATTTTATGGTGTGCTACCTGCACATATTGGCTGTGTGCCATCCAGCCTTTGCACCAATTAGTGACCTGGGTCTGGATTCTGGACTCTGTCTGGAGGAACATTTGAATTAAATTGAATTGAATTAGGTGCATTAAAAGTGGCATCTGGAGCCAACCATCTAGGCTGGATAGTAGGAAGAAAAGAGAATCTAATTTAGTGTTTCAACACACACACACACACACACACACGATTTTAGATTTTATTGGGGGGGTACTACTGCTGCAGTTTTGTGTAAGCACAATAAAATTCTCTTTTTAAGAGATGTTTTTCTTTCTTTTTTTTAAAGGGTACATATAAAAAATAATCAGTGTTATGAAATTCTCCAGCTGAAGTGGCATTCGAGGCATAATAGAACTATGGAATAATAAAGGTGTGTGATTGGAGGGGTCTCCCCATCCCTAATGGCATGCATTATGACCATATTCCTAGTCTGGGCTTCATGCAATAACATTAGCAACCTGCAAATTTGTAGTAGAGCAGATGACATGGAATGTCCCCACCCCAGTCCAACAGGTGGTTGCTGGAGTCAGACATAGAATCATAGAATCATAGAGTTGGAAGAGACCACAAGGGCCATCCAGTCTAACCCCCTGCCAAGCAGGAAACACCATCAAAGCATTCTTGACATATGGCTGTCAAGCCTCTGCTTAAAGACCTCCAAAGAAGGAGACTCCACCACACTTCTTGGCAGCAAATTCCACTGTCGAACAGCTCTTACTGCCAGGAAGTTCTTCCTAATGTTTAGGTGGAAGCTTCTTTCTTGTAGTTTGAATCCATTGCTCTGTGTCCGCTTCTCTGGAGCAGCAGAAAACAACCTTTCACCCTCCTCTATATGACATCCTTTTATATATTTGAACATGGCTATCATATCACCCCTTAACCTTCTCTTCTCCAGGCTAAACATAGCCAGCTCCCTAAGCCGTTCCTCGTAAGGCATTGTTTCCAGGCCTTTGACCATTTTGGTTGCCCTCCTCTGGACACGTTCCAGCTTGTCAGTATCCTCCTTGAACTGTGGTGCCCAGAACTGGACACAGTACTCCAGGTGAGGTCTGACCAGAGGTCTGACATGTTCATCCTTATTCTCTCCAGGTAAGCACCAGTGTCATTTCTTTTCAGTGTTTCTGCCATCACAGCCGCATCACCACTTTTGCAGTCTCCTCTACATTTCTGATAGCATCCTCCAAATCACTTCGAAGTTGAGAAACAGTAGTTTCCATCTTCTTCTTTTGTGTGACCTCAAGAAACTATCCTCCCATTTTATCTTTGTTCCACAGCTGCTCATGTTTGGCCTGCTTGAGATTAGCTTTACGTTCAACCATAGGGTTTCCAGATTTCAAAAAGTAAAACCCAGGACCCCCCGAAAGTTGTTGAGCTTTTTTAATATGTACACACCTGAAATGTTGCTGGTCCCTCCCACTTTTGCTTCCGCAGCCCCCTGTGTCCTCCCAGAGGGTTGGTGGACCTTTTGAAACAGTGTGGAAGGTGAGGCGGGAGACTCAAGGGGAAAGGGAGATATTCTAAAATTCAACACATCCCTTCCATTCACAGAAGGCTCCACTGAAACAAAGAGCCTTCCATGAGTGGAGGGAAACTATTGGTGAAAACTGTTTATTTCTTTAAACCTTTTAAAATCACATATCATTGCAATTGCCCTCATAAAGCAATGTGCATATTAATTGCAAAATAAGCATAACTCTTGGCACTGAAATATCCCCCCTCCCGTTAACTGCAATGTTTCTGTTACATTCACAACATTCTAGTTTTAAGAGAATCTACAAGTACAGCAGCCAACCCTTGAAATCTTGGTTCTCTGGAATCTTTCCCTAGGATGAGATTATATAAACTTTGTCCTTTTTATATTGGTCAAGCCTTGGAATTGCCTCCAAGCAATTTTATACTTGCTAGTTTACTGTCAAAATGCACAGTATCTCTGATGGAGCGGGGTTTTTTTTGGGGGGGGGAGTAGACCTTCATCTCACTTTTGTTTTGTTTTTTAAACAAGTCAGAGAATATCCCCATCTGTTTCTTTGCAGATGAAACTATAGAGTCTTTCACTAGCCTTGAGAATTCATCTCTCAAAAAATCACAGTGTTGTTGATGCTGGTTAAATTCATGGAGTCTAATGAGAATTTATTCGTCCCCCTGAATTGCACATACTGTCCTTGTTTGAAATGCCTCAGGCTATTTTTAGCCCTAAATCTACAAGATATCAGAACCATCAGTCATCCTCCAATTGAACAGGGTTTGATCCCTCTCCACCCCCACACCCACCCCGAATTTTTTAGGATTTCATGTCTCTGGGGTATGTAGCCTGTGCTCTTCTAGTTGTTGGTGTTTTTTTTTTAAAAAAAGTTTTTCTTCCTCTTCTTTTGGAAGCTGTCTCTCTTGAGAGCATAACTGGATTATATTGGAGACATATAATTTAATGTTAGATTAAATTACATCAGATTCAGTGACGCCTGCAACACCAGTTAGATTCCCCAAACGATTCTGGGAAATGATTTCCCAAATTTCAGGGGGAAAGAAGAGAACTAGAATGTCACATTTACCTCATGCACATTAGCTCAAAATAATAAAGAGATGGAGAAAAAGCAATATTTTGCAGGGTCATGTAAAGCATCTACTTAAAGTATTGCAAGCTCTTTCAAGCACCAATGCCATGGATTACATATTGATTTTTCATATTTTCCCTCTCCTTACATTTTATCTTTAATAGGTGGCCCGTTTCTTAAAATCTGCTTCTTGCTCTGACTCGCCATTGTGTGCATTCAGTATGAATCAAAACCATGTTGCAAAGGTGTGCATGTGAATAGTGTTACCTTGTGAGCAGGTCTCATCTTGCAGGCCTTTCCCATTGTCAAAATGCTGTCAGCGACTCCCAGCCCAGGAAAGTATAAAGATAAGGGCAGATTTCTTACCGTCCTTTTTATTATTATTCAGTATTCACAGAGAGAGGCTATAGAACCCAGCCTCTCGGATAATGGCGTTGTCCCGAGTGAATCTTCAACCCCCGTCTCTCCCACTTCCTCATTTGTCACCTCCATGGGTGCTGCTACGTGCCCTCTATCTTTGAGCTCTTTGTTCTCCTACTTTCAAGGCTCTCTGGATTCTGGGAGAGGGGAGTCTAGAATGCTTTCTAATGACATGTCAGCCAGGTGTTGCTCTGGCTCTTCCATGATTTCCCAACTTCCCCCTCATCTGCCTCTGAGCTGTGACCTCCCTCAGACCCCTGCTGTAAATCTATACTGTCTTCCTCTTCCTCCTCCCTGGCAGGGTCAGGCTGAGGATGTGGTCTCCACCATTCCTCCTCTGCCCAATTCCTAACACCCATTGAGACACCCTTTGGCAGGACATGAAATCCATTGAAAAGTCTTATATAAATTACCTGGCTCACATATCCTCACTGTTCCATAGAATACCATAGAATCGTATTGAGTTGTAAGGGACCCTGAGGATCATCTAATCTAACCCACTGCAATGCAGGAAAATGCAGCTGTCCATTACGGGGATCAAACCTGCAACCTTGACATTGTCAGCACCATGCTCTCACCAGCTGAGCTATGCAGCTTCACCCACATTTGCAAAGACGTCTTGTGAAAGCCACAAATAGATAACTCTGCCTGGCCGGGGCCGGGGCACATAATTAATCAGTTAGTTGGTCTCTAAGGTGCTACTGGAAGGAATTTTTTCAATTAATCAGAAAACGTCTTTCTGTGCCTTCCGTTCCTCACAATGAACTTCTTTTAGAGAATGGAGCACACAGAATGCTAATTACATTTTATTTAAACAAGCCATAGCTTTGTTTATCCAAAGTTAGTTTTGTTTTACCGCTGCTCATCTCATGCTTTTGTTGTTTGATGAGCAGTGTGATCAAACAAACTATGGTTAGCCAATGGTTCAGAATTCACATGCAACAAACAGCAAGCCAAAGTTAAAACTAGCATGGTTCATAAGACAACAACAAACCATGGCTTCAGATTGTGTGTTGTTGGCAATAAAGAAATCAAGACCAGGGTTTACATATCTCACTAAGCCATGGTTTAATAAACAGCGGTTTAGCCTTATTCACAAGCAAGACCTCTATCATTTCCACAGAGATACTGCTGAAAATAGCTTATGTGGGTGAATTGTACTCATTCCACTTTTAATATGGAGGGCTACTTGCCACATGGATTCTCTGTCCCTCCCAGCAGCCGCTCACTATGAGGAGCAGGAGTTAGTTTTTCAGTTTTTCTTGGAACTTGAAGAAGAGTCCTTGTTCCTTTGAAAGAATGGAAGGACAGTCTAAAATAACCCAAAGGGAGGGCTTTGTGATTTGAAATAGCTCCATCTTCTAAGAACAAAAATTACTTTCTTGAAGCATCTGGGTATTTATTTCTTGTTTTTCATCATTGGGCTGCTGCAACCTTCTTGTTTTTGTGTAGGAAAAATGACCACTTGCATTTGTATTGTTACAGTATTTGAAATCTTTGTAAGAAATTCTCTCCTAGACAAATGGCAGGCATAACTTGTCACCCCCACGAGTGCGTAATCATCCAAGGTCCTTTTAACAGAGAGAAAATGAATCAATCTGGAAAAGAGCTGGATGTTAGGTATTGACAGCTTAATTATAATTATAATAGAGAAAGATACTAAAATGGTAGTTAGAATTTCCCTTTGCCAATCTATTACATATGTTTTCCTAACCACACTTTGCATTCAGAAGCATAAGTATAATCCAGACTTTAATAATATTGGAGCCTGTTGTTTGTCTGAAAGAACAAAAGTCTCAAAACTTTATGCTGATTTCCCTAAGGTGCTCAAATTGCTGGCTCCTCTAGAGGTAACCAATAGCAGTCCTAGGCATGTCTACCCAGAAGTAAGTCCAAATAAAGTCAATGATATTTACACCCAGCTAAGTATGAATGTTGTATTCAACAGTGAACTACTAATGAGGTTTCTGTGATAGTTCTCACAACACTGCAGTCTACAGGTACTTACAAAATGGCACATTACTAAATAGCTAGTAAGTGTGTGCTTCAACAGTTGAAAAGAATTGAGATTTTATATCAGGTTGAAAAGAAAAGGGATGGCAACCCACCTCATTTCAAGATATATGCATTTTAACTGTGTGTAGAAACTGTGTTGCTATCACTGGTATGACATGGTGAATACTTCCTTGCTGTTTATCAAACTACTGCACAAATCTGAAAAATAAAAAGTTTCCATTGGTGTATTGGAAATTATCCATTGGGCAGGGTGATCTGCTACACAAAAATGGCACATAGTGTAATATAAAATTGCATTCATATGATGGATGTAACAAACATTTTACGAGAAATTTCATTGTGCATGCAGACACATTCACTTGATATTAAGATGACTGTTTTTAATGCCTTCAGCAATAAATAATTGTGCTTTGGGGATATAAGTGTAAACCTATCATAAACCCATTGGTTAAGACTGGTACATTTCGGTTTTCTTTTCTAGCTTTTCATTTGATATGTAACAAAGATGAAAAACCGTCAACGGTGGAGATAGTCCAGATATTGCTGGCAAAAGATACTGAAATGTAGAAGTACGAAACTACATCTGTTAGGGTGTTATGGAAATAGATCTGGCATCACAATTCACACAATCAGTTCTCACCTGGGACTCAGCTACATTGGCAAAGAAAAAGCGCTTTATATATGTTGTTTGTGCATTCTAACAGTGACACCAGATGGCGCTTTGGAGTTCCACTTGTGCCAACCCAATTTCTCATACAAAGTTTAAAAACTGAAAAGCTTCTTTGATGTGTCTAGATCCATCCCTGCTTGAAGCACCTGAAGTGTGTTTTGTGAGGCGCTTGATTGTATGGTCTGCCTTTTTAAAAAAACAAAAACCCTTAAAAAAAACCTGAAACTTTCCTTATTATTATTTCTTGTGTGAAAACAACATTTACATGGAAGTAAGTCTGGGCCATTCCAGATTTTTGGGTGGTTTGTTTTTCAGTGCAAACATTGATAAGGCATCAGTAATTTCACCTGAATTGATTTCCCACTGAATCATTTGTAGTCCTTAGTGTGGAGTAATGGGGAAAAATAAGACACTTTGCTGGTTTCAACTAATTCAGTGTGCTGGTGAAAGCCAGAACAAGCACTCCCACATGCAGTGTGGTTTCTCTCCCTCCCCCCCCCCCCACATCCGCAAATCCACTATGGAAGGGTACCAAAAAAACAGCACGGGGGGACCGTTCTAACTGGCAAATAGAAATGCTTGTGCTGACAGAATGATTATATCAGTGGTATGTTGGACTCTACCCACTGCCTTTTCGAAAATATGAAAAGTTTTGAAAAAATGTGAAGACCATTCATTCCAGCTTCAAGTAAATGCTGTTGCTTTTCTGGAGCCGAGGGCAGGTTCTTACAGTACAACACTCTTGTGGATACCCAGGGACAAAGCACACATGCACAGCTGCTGTGTCTTCATGTGTATGTTTTAACGAGAAGGACTGGGATAATAATTAGGGTTGCCAGACTCAATAGAGGACAGGACTTCTGTGCCTTTAATTGCCCTGCTCTCTTTGGAGTCTGGAAACCTTGAAGAGAAACCAGCAGACCCTTTGCTTGGAAATTAAACAAAGGGTCTGCTGGTTTCTCTTTAAGGTTTCCAGACTCAAAAGAGAGCAGGGCAATTAAAGGCACAGAAGTCCTGTCCTCTATTGAGTCTGGCAACCCTAACAATAATAGAAGTGGGTGGTTCATATTTGAGGTGTCACCTGTCATTTTGTATTTAGACTGTCACACTGAAGCACCTTTTTAAGGGTACTTGGGTTATACTCCAAATGTTTACTTAAAAGCTGCTTTTATGTGCATTTTCTTAGGGAAAGTACTGCTGAATTCGGAACCACCTGACCTAGTAGATCTGGAAGACAGAGGCTTTGAATATAGTGTTGCTTGAAACCTCCTGCTTTAAGGATACACCTTGTTGTCAAATAAGTTCCTTTAAATATGAGCGTGGTCTCATCCCTGAAACTTGTTTTTAATATTGAGATTTGGTTCATGTAAAATAGGGAAGGCAAGAGAGTCTCTGAGCTAGACCAGATTAAAGGGAATGGCTTTCTAGCCGGAGGGGATGGTTTTAAGGCAGACCATTAGTTGCCGTAATTAACAGCTGCCGTTTATTCCAGAAAATCACCAGTCCTTAGATCACATCTAAAATTGGCATCTTTGTCGCATTTCCCCCCCCCCCCTTCAGCAGGGCTCCTGTGCTTTATTAACAGCTGCATAAAGGATAAAAACTCAGTAGGTGAAGGTTTTCCATTCTACATTTCCATTCTGACATTTCCTGTTTAATATCTGGTTGCCATAAAAGGCATAGAGGAGCTGCTAAGGGGAGAATATGTGTCTTAAGAATGAGTATTCTTTATCATAGGCACCTTAAAATTTTATTTATTTATTAAATTTGGGTTCAGGAAATCTGCTATTACATATACAGCGTAACAGAAATGCTGTCTCATTCAGCCAATGGCCACATTTGAACATCAAACTTTGCCATCGTTTAGGCCGGGTGTTGTGAATGAATGTGGCCTCCCCTTGGGCTCGCGCACACATCCACAACCTCCTTGTCTTCTTACATATCCAAGAGAAAATGAGCTTTCACTTTCAGTTCACCATGTCATCCCAACTGTGGACTATGCTTAAAATTGTTGTTGTTTAGCAGTTTAGTCGTGTCCGACTCTTCGTGACCCCATGGACCATAGCACGCCAGGCACTCCTGTCTTCCACTGCCTCCCGCAGTTTGGTCAAACTGTGGTTAATTTTAACAAGCCAGCTGCTGAAACCACAGTTTGAAGTTGGGTTGTTGTTGTTAATTAAGCAGGTGGAAGCTTGGCATGCTCTTATCATGCTAGGCCATTGTTTTAACATGATGCCTGAACACAGCCAGTACTTTTGGACCTACATAAACCTCGTGCTTTAGTCCATGGGGTCACAAAGAGTCGGACACAACTAAACGACTAAGCAACAACAACAAACCTCTTTAATAGCAGTAAAGATGATCTTTAACTACTCCCATCATTTTCATCATTACAAGAAATCTGATTTTGTTGTTGCACAAGAGGATTTTGCCCTTAGCAGACACATAGGTCATTGCAGTCATTCATGATAATGAACCCTTTGAGAGTTTTGGCAAAGTTTCGTATTAAATGTCACCAACTCTAGGTGAATGTTTCTTCTCACTGAGAATTTCTGGATTACAGGTATAATCTCTTTCACTATTTTAATTCATTATACATTTAAGCACAGACATTTCCTTACAGAATTCAGAATCTGCAAAGGCTAAGGCAGTGTCTACTTCATTTCCCACTAGACAAATATTTGACCAGAGTAGAGTCATAGTGACAATTAATTGATGGCCGTTCCAAATTCATTATTAGGCAAATGAAGCTGTTCCTTTCGCTCAATGATTTCTTTTTGCTCACACTCCCTATGCACCCTTGTGCCTTCTCCAAACCCACTCTGGAAGGTTGAGGGGAAAGGTCAGAACAGATTTTTTTGGGGGGGGGAGAGAGGTAGAGGCGATGGAGGCAACATACCATTGCACTGGCAGACATCCTGCATAACAGAACTACTTTGTTGGGTGGGTACTTCCCAAAGTGTTTAGCTTTGCTTGCTAAATTAGATCACTCTCTAGAGCACTTTTTTAAAAAATCAATGCAAACTACCTCATCATAATTGCCCTGTTTTTCTCAATCCATTCCCCCCCTTTAAAATCCACATCTTTGCACAGTGTTTCTTCATATTGGAGCTGGTACCCTCAATGGCATGACACTGTATTTTTTGGTGCCTTATTTATCTTATTGCCTTATCCTTTTTTTGTAAAATGCTTTGAGGCTTTTTCTACAATCAAGGGGTATATCAATTTCATGAAAAAAAGTGATGAGGAACCAGGATGTTGAAGCTGGTTATGCTTCAGTAGTAATAAACTAAGAGCAGGCTTACGTTTCTGCGCTCTGCCTCTCATCTAGTTAATCTGGTTAGTCCAATAAAGGGTAACTCTGTTTCTGTTCAGATTTCAATTTTCTGCTACCTCTTAATGCTTCAGACTGTTGATTACATTTTAGTATCATCCTGGTAGGCTTCTCAAATATATCCACAACCTTTAGCCTAGTAACCCAAACCATCCACTGAGTATCATTGCTAATGTAATAGTCTCTTTAATTCTAAATGCTCTGTTTCAGAATACTGAAATGTTTTCTCTATAGGCCATTGAAGCCTATTACGGAAAAGTAAACGAAGTCCTGAATGAAATTGTGTGACTGTGATTAAGAGCGTGTTATTTTAAGGCGAGCGCTGCGGATAAAATGAATGTGACATTTTATTATGTGTATAGTGTCACGAAAGCTTTGTCGTGGAGTGCCATTGTATAGGCTTTTGTTTTAGCGCTAATGCTCCCCCCCTTTTCCACACAGATCCAGTACCTGAAGTACAAGTCGGAAACCATTTTCTTACAAGCAGTCCCAGTGAAGGCTGGTCCATTTAGTGTGAATGGGGCAGTGGGGCACACCAACCAAAAGGGCTTTTAAGGAATCCAGCTTAGCCTGAGGAAGGCGAGAGGATTGCTGGCGCGTATCTCAGTCTGCCCTCACCCCATACCTGCCAGGTCTCCCGCTGAAAAATGCAGGAACAGCAGCAGCGCAGCACCGGAAGTTGCGTAGAAGCAACTTCTGGGGCCCCTCTGCCCATGTGTGGGCACCAGAAATAGGGCAGAGCGACACCGGAAGTCACTTCTACACATGCCCACCGCCATGCGGCCACCACGAAAATGGCCGCCGGGCATGCGTAGAAGCGACTTCCGGTGCCGCTCTGCCCTATTTCCGGTGCCCACACATGGGCAGAGCAGCACCCAAAATGGAGGCTCCCTGGCAGGTAGGAAATCCAGGGGATTTCTGGGATTTTTCTCCATTCGGGAGAAGAGCAGGAAATGGATTAAAATCTGGGGGTTTCTGCAAAAAAACGGGATACTTGGCAGCTAAGCCTCAACCCCTTATTTCCAAACAGAGCAGAGGTTGGCACTGCTTGCCAGCTCTCTTCTCCTGGGCCTCAGCATTGTCCTTGTTGAACTGAGTGGGGAGGAGGGGAGGGTGGGGACAAAACTAGAACTGGTTGTCTTTGCCTGTCAGTGGCTCTGGATCCACCTGGATCCCTACCAGTCCCAATGGGCACCAGCCACCACTGCCATTTATTTTACATACGAGTAAATGGCCTCAAGATGACTATCTTAGTTAAGGATGGTAGCCTACCAGCATGGTGCCAGGCAGCATTCAACATTATGTTGCAGTCACATGTTCAGGGATCCCAGAGATTTGCAAAGCTGCAATGCAACATGTGATCACAACACCTTTAAAAACCATCACATTTCAATCTGTCTTGCATTCATCTAAATAGATTTACCACTAGGGTATTTTTGAAGAGAGTTTTGCACTTACAAACACCTTATGAGCTCCTCAAAGCCGTTCCTTTACTAAATTTGGATTTTTTCTTTCTTTTTTAAGTCATAAAAAGCCTACCTTACGTAAGCCTAATAATGTTTACAAAAGTTTCTTGTACAGCTTGGTAAAGATCTCTCTTAGCACTTGCTTTTGACGCTTCTCTCGCCATCAGTATTGCCTAAGCGCTGAGCTTCTATCCCTTTCAATATGATCTGATTAGAAGTAGACTCTCATAGACAGTGCAGGAAATGAGTAGACTGGCTTGTTCACCGCGGTTGGTAACACAGGAGAGGCTTTTCATTGCTAAGGAAAGGTGAAAGGCAGTCAAGAGCCATACTTACTTCCAGTGTTTCATTCAGGTATAGCAACATCACTGTGCCAGCATAACTTCTCCTTCCTCTCCCTTTGGCGGTCCATTAGATGGGATTTAGTCAAGACTGACTGTTCTGTCTCCCCCCACCCCCCTTTCCTCTCTCTGAGAATTATGAGATAATTTTGTTCCTGTGTCCATTCATTTTTTAATTAAGTTGTTAAGAGACACAGGGCTTGGGGGGGGGCATGTGTATTCATATATGAACTCAAGCTACAGCAGAGACCTGTGCACTTGTCAATCTCATTTTTCAGCTTGGATAATTGAGACGTGCTGTGTGGAAGAATCTTTATTTTATTAAGATTTCACAATTCATATGCCATCTAGGACACAGGGGAGACTTAGTGTATTTTCCCGTGTATTGGACAAGGTTTCTTGACTCAAAAATCATGTCAAAATGTGGGGTCATCCAGTACATAGATAGTGGCATGAGGGGGGAGGAGCGGCGCACCGCCAGCCAGCCAGTAGGTGGGAGCATGGCTTCCCCCGATGCCGCAGTGAGCGGGGAGGGATCTGGGGGGTGTTTCCTGCCCACAGCTGCATGGGGCAAGAGAAGCTGCACGCCGCCAGCCAGCTTGTTGGTGGGAGCACAACTTCCCCCAATGCTGCTGCGCACGGCAGGTGCTCCCTGGGTCGTTTCCCGCACATGGCGGCATCGGTTGCACTCCCGCCAACCAGGTGGCTGGCAGCAGCAGGAGCACAATCTAGGGAGTGTTTCCTGCCCACAGCTGCGTGAGGGGAGAGGCTCAACAACTGCGGGCAATCTCCCCTCATTTTCTTAAAATTGAGTCCCCAAAAATGGGGGGGGGTGTTTCCTTATACATGGGGGCATCTTATAGGCGAAAAAATACGGTAAATTTTTTCCCTGGTGCTGGTGATGAAAGGAGGAGGCGCTGCCAAAAGAGCTGCACCAGTGTAAGATTTCAAAGGAACAGATACTCTCACTGTTTGTTTATAGCACCCAGTGAAGTCTTCCTGCTCCCATAAGAACGTCCACTTACACAGCAGAATTCCTGCATCCCCGCAGGCTCACCAAATATTTTCTGGGGATTCTCCCAGGTTTCCAGAGTGGATTTGCAGAGAAACATGGGAGACATACCTGAAGGAGCGTCTCCAGCCCCATTGTTCTGCCTGGACACTGAGGTCCAGTGCCGAGGGCCTTCTGGCGGTTCCCTCATTGCGAGAAGCCAAGTTGCAGGGAACCAGGCAGAGGGCCTTCTCGGTAGTGGCACCCGCCCTGTGGAACGCCCTCCCATCAGATGTCAAAGAGAAAAACAGCTACCAGATTTTTAGAGTACATCTGAAGGCAGCCCTGTTTAGAGAGGCTTTTAATCTTTAATCAATTATTTTATTCTTCTGTTGGAAGCCACTCAGAGTGGCTGGGGAAACCCAGCCAGATGGGTGGGGTATAAATAATAAATTATTATTATTATTATTATTATTATTATTATTATTAAATTGTCTGCATATAAATCCATAAGTCTTGTCTTAATGGAGATGAGACCCAAAAGATGTGAATTCTTGGTTGGTGAAAGTCCTATACTCAAGACCTTTGAGCATCGTCTTACAGTCAAGAGCAGTGAAGTCAGAGGGAAGCTGAACCTCCGCACCCCTTCTTGCTTCCATGCTTCTTCCTATGCACTCTTTCGTGCATGCTGACGCACACAACACAGCCCCTCAGAGTGTGCTGCTGGTGACTCTCCCTTCTTCTTGCTCCTTCAGCTTCTGTGTGGATTGGGAATTGGAATTAGGGCAGGGAAGTCTCTGTTATCCTCAGGGCACTTGCACCCCAAGGGCTTATTTTAGTTCAGTTATTCATTGAACGTTGCTTACATCTAAAACCATGCTTAGGCTGGCTTGTGCCCAGCATGTACTGAAGCCTGACAATCTAATTGGAAATGAGAAGGTGCAAAATAATAAAGATCGCATCTTTATTATTATTTTTCCCCACCACAGTAAATTGTCATGATCCCTTTGATCCACTATTTCCCAGCATTTTTCCCAAACAGCTCAGCATAGGGTAGAGGTACTTGTGCTACACAGTCGCTTTGGGCTATATGAAAAACATGCAGTGTGATTCATCAAATTTGCTGATGTTTGTCACATCATTCCTTTGTATTTCAGTTTTAGTAAAGTTTGCCAGGAGCTGTAATAGATGCGAGCATTGCAGGCCAAACAGTGGGTAATCCTCTAAAGATTCAATCCGAGCCTCTGTTTGATTTGTAGAGCTGGCTTTTGAGCATAGGTGCACAACATGTTCTCCAAACCGACAACATATTGCCTATGGCAAAATTTGAATTGCACATCTGAAGCCGTACTGAGCCCCTGTGTTTATCACTGCCATACTGTTTCAACGTCTCATATTTTTTAAGGCTCTAAGGCAGAGATTCAAACCGTGAGTTTGATTTCTCCTTTTAGCTCTTCTTTTGTGCTTTTCTGGTCATGGATCTTATTTTCATTTTAGATAGCTTCAGCGATGAAGTGAGTTTTGTCTGG
Source organism: Zootoca vivipara (assembly GCF_965207765.1). Lineage (NCBI taxonomy): Eukaryota > Metazoa > Chordata > Lepidosauria > Squamata > Lacertidae > Zootoca > Zootoca vivipara. The sequence goes on along the minus strand of NC_142582.1, from coordinate 69,606,523 downwards.
AACACTGTGCATTAAGTTGTCCAGGTTGCCCTAAGTTGCGCTAACAGAGGCAGATACTGTGACATTGGAATTCAGGCACACCAAACTAGTCAATTTCACACTTACTAAGCAAGTGCTTCCACAGGACACTCTAGCATGAGAACATAAGAAGAATCTGCTGGATCAGACCAATGGTCCATCTATTCCACCATCCTGTTCTCACAGTGGTCCTCCTGATGCCTGTGGGAAACTTGCAAAGTGGGCAGAAGCGCAACTCTGCCCACCTGCCACTCCCAGCAACTCAAGGGCATACTGCCTATTGCTAGGACTTTAAAATCATTGATTGGTCCAGAACTGCATAGGGGCGATAGCATACAAACAGCCAGCGACTCCCCAAACCTGTGGGTGTGTGCAATAGGGGACGCATCACCTGGGCTACTAGCTGACAGACGAGTGTAGTGTAGGGCATTTTATTATTTAGCAAGAAAATAAATAAATGATGAACATCCTTCTCACCCAGAAAGAGTTTAAACACAAGTAGAAGAAGATATTCGTCACCTCTGGAGGTGGGAATTCAGTCTCACAGCAAGTAGCTGTGGGTTCCTGTCAACTTCTCTTGTCTTGCACAAATCATGACATTAAACTTCAATCTCTGACTGGTCAGGGACCTCTAAATGGGCATCGCCCCTTTCCTGGAGGGGTGTGTGTTAATAATTAATTCAATTTTTGCAACAAAGAACCAAAACCCCTGACCATTCCTTGTTTTCTTTCCTACTGCCTTGTTGATTCATCTCTGATCTCCGGGCGTCTCCTGGTTTCCCCCTAAAAATAGGTACTTATTCTGAATAGTGTCCCCTGATGTGCTGACTTTTCTTGCCTTCCAATTTCAGTTCTGCATTCTGTGTTCCCATCCTGTTATCCTTAACATATGTACCCCAAATGTAGTAGATGATGATTAATTAAATTCATTAGTCACCTTTTTTTTTTGCCACAGTTGTGCAAAGCGACTTAACAATATTTTAAGCAAAAAACAAAACAAAACCCAGTATTAAAACCAGCATTATATTTCCCCCTCTTGAAAACCTTTTCCTAGGCCAGCATATGTTTATATACTGAAACGTGTCTTTGCCAAAATGGTAAATCTAACCATCACAGCTAGTAGATATTGAGAGCCAGGTCCTCCATAAATTTGTATAATCCTTTTAAAGCTAGCCATGTTGGTGGCGCTCATTGCCTGGTGTGGGAGCAAGTTCCATAGTTGAACTAGATACTGCATGAAGAAGCAGCTCTTTATCTGTCCTGACTCTTCTGACATTCAGCTTCATTGAATGTGCCTGAGTTCTAGTGTTATGAGAGAGGGGGGGGGAGAAAACTTTAATTTATCCACTTTAAGCACACCATACATAATTTTATACCCCTCTATCTTATTCACCTTTTTCCCTAAACTGAAAATCCTTGAATATTGTAACCTTCTCTCCTTGGGGAGTTGTTCAAGACCCTTGCTCATTTGGGTTACCAGTGTGGTATAGTGGTTAAGAGCGGTAGACTCGTAATCTGGGGAACCGGGTTCGCGTCTCCGCTCCTCCACATGCAGCTGCTGGGTGACCTTGGGCTATTCGCACTTCTTTGAAGTCTCTCAGCCCCACCCACCTCACAGAGTGTTTGTTGTGGGAGAGGAAGGGAAAGGAGAATGTTATCCGCTTTGAGACTCCTTCAGGTAGTAATAAAGCGGGATATCAAATCCAAACTCTTCTTTTCTGAACTTTTTCCAACTCTACAATATCCTCTTTGAGTTAAGGCAGTTAGTTAGCTATCTGCTATGACCTTGAAGGTCTCATTCCTAGTCACCTACCACCAGATCAGAACCACATGTGAATTATTATTTTTTTACCCCAACATGCTTCACTTACCCTGTTTACATTGAACTGCACTTGCCATGTTACCACCCATTCATTCAGTTTTGGCGGGGTCCTTTTGGAGTTCTCCAAACTCTCTTTTTGTTTTAATGACCTTGAACAATTTTGTACCATCAGCAAACAGGGCCACCTCACTGCACACCCCTAAACCTATATCATTTATGAACTAATTAAAAACACAGGTCCCAGTACCAATTTCTTGGGGAACTTCATATTTGCGTATCTCTCCATTTGGAAAACCTTTCACTTATTCCTCTCTGCTTAACTGCTGCATAACCCATTTCTAATCCACAAAACGAGCTCTATTCTTATTCCATGACTGCTAAACTTACTCAAGCGTCTTTAGTGAGGTACTTTGTTGAAAGCTTTTTGAAAGTCAAAGTATGTCATTTGGCTCACCTCAGGCTATATGCTTGTTGACACTCTCAAAGATCTACTAGGTTTGTGAAACAAGATTTGTCCTTGCAGAAGCCCTGCTGACTCTATTTCAGCAAGTCTTGTTCTTCTAATGCTTGGATATTTTTGTCTTTAACAATACCATCCAATGTCAATACTGAACCTTGATCACCCCAGGGTCACCACTATCCTCATTGTAGCAGGCATTTCTGATGGAGAAGTTTACATTGATTAGTGAGTCTGATCTTATCATAGCATATGTAATTCTAAAAGGATTGTGTTCTTACCTTGCTTTCATTACAGAAATAATGCAAAATAAATGGAACTGCTGTTAATGAAAATATAAGCTTTGGAGACCAATTACGTGAAATCTCAAATAAAGATTTAAGTACAGTATTGAAATTGAAGAGGCAGGCCTTTCAAATTTTCTACTCTAGTTAATATGATTTCTTCAGGTAAATTTGCTTGAAGCGTTAAGAACATGCCTGTTTTACTACAAATCATTATTTCAATTTGATGCAAAATGTCATGGAGATTTCTAGTTTCAAGATCACATATTAGTATGACTCCATGGAAAAGTACACAGTAAGCTTTGTGCTTTCTGGTGTTTTCAAATTCAATTATAATCAAACAGCTCTAAAAAGAGACTTCTTTCCTAGTGTAGATTTTTATTACCAAATGGGAAAGATTCTTATGATTCAAAGAATACAAATGTGAAATTATACTTAAAATAAAATGTCTCCTAGTGTTCCCAGGGCAGCCTTTCTTCTCCATTTGCATATCTGCTTGGCAGGAGTGGTTGGTTATTGGGGCACAGATAATAATAACTTCCTTCTAGCAGGCAGCTATGCTAACAGGAAGTGAGGGATGAAATGTGAGAAACCTGAGGAACTTCCTGCAATGCCTCAGGAACTCTTGAAATGGTTCAGAGCAACCTCCAACCTTGTTCCCTCATTTGGTGAATCATTCTCCTTATGCAATTATTCGGCTGAATGCCACCCAGTACCTCACAAAATATTGCCTCTGAAGGTGAAGATTTCGTTTAACTGTACTTCATACCATCCTTTATACTAATAATTAATCCTTCCCGGGTGGCCCCTTCTATAGCTGAAAGCACAAGCCATACACGAGAGCAAGGTACAGAAGTGCAGAAAAACTTGAGAAAACAAATTAGGAAGGTAAACACACAGAAAGCCCAGCAAGGACATAGCATGCTCAATGGCCATGGAATGTTGCCTAGCTTCGAGGAAAAAACAATGTACATATCACATCTGTTCAAAAATAATAGCTGGAATGTATTACGGCAGTAACAACACAAACATTTTAATGTATGATAGCATCAGAAAAGTGACGTGCAGAAGTAGTTGGTTGCTGACTTCTAAATTCTGGTATCCTGCCATGGTACTATTTGAGGTACAAGGACAGACAATGTCAGGGTGGATCTACACAGAGGAAAAAAACCCTGCTATGAATAAGTCATAAATTAATTTATTATAACAAAAGAAAAAAAGCTATGTAAAAATCGCATAGAACTTTTATTTTGCTCTCTGGCGCTTTCTGGTGTTGCATGTTTATAATGCATATATATATATATATATATATATATATATATATATATATATATATACACACACACACACACACACATATATTCTCTCTCTCTCTCTCTCTCTCTCTCTCTCTCTCTCTCTCTCTCTCTCTCTCTCTCTCTCTCTCGTGTAGCTGAGTCCCCAGAATGAAAAGTGGGCACAAATAATGTGCTTGCTTTAGATCCATATTATATCATGGCAAACATAAATTTATTTTGGATATTTTAACTGATGCAGAGAGACATTTTCAATACTGTTCTAAATGTATTTTATTGTCTTATAGGACAAAGTGGATCTTGGCGAGTTGATGTTTTCACTTTGCTATCTTCCAACTGCTGGTAGACTAACTATTACTATAATAAAAGCTAGAAATTTGAAGGCCATGGACATAACAGGAGCATCAGGTAGGAATGTTTTTTCATTCCAGTTTTAATGTACTGTTTAGAAAGCAATCATACAAGTTTAGCATATGCCCATCCTAGCATTTCCTTTCCTTTCTATAAATGCAGTAGTTTGTTAGAGGGGGAAAGTAAACTTGGTCCTCAACCACTTCATCAGTATTTTTCTGAACTGAGGTAGTGGAATATCCCAGAGGCATATTCCTTGCAAAAATGTGCAAGGGGTCTGCAGTGATCCTCTTTCAAAACATTGTCAGCAGTCGTTTGTTACACAATTAATCAAAAGTATAGCCAGGCACCAGGAATAAAAGAACTCTGCAGAGTAGAAACACATCCCAAACAGACCTGACATTTGCAGGTAAGACACACACTCCACCCTTTATCAAACTACATGGCTATTTTAATTGGGGTGGAAAAACCATCCCAGTTTATTTCCAATGCTTCTTGCAAGCATTTGAGTTGGAGGGGCCACACACTGTCATCATATGTACTGAAGAAGGGTTTTGACTATCTCATTTTGGGTTGTGGGTGTGACATATTTTATTGCATATTTCTAGTCCTTTAACAAATTCTGTATTTCAGATCAACTCTAGTTTATAAATAGAGATCCTATTGGGGTATAAATCTTCCCCCATGAATGAATAGTGTCAGCTAAGACACAATGGAGAGCGAGGTTATTAATTGTAGAACATTACTTTTATTTAAAATACAGATGACAAGATTATAAGGAAAAGGTATCAGAGAAACAAATTTGGTGCATTATTGCTTTAAACTTGTGATTATTTTGAAATAAACCAGTATGTTTGTTATATCCTTCACACAGATCCGTACGTGAAGGTTTCACTAATGTGTGAAGGGAGACGATTGAAGAAGAGGAAGACTTCCACTAAGAGGAACACCCTTAATCCTGTTTATAATGAAGCCATAGTCTTTGATGTCCCTCCAGAAAACATTGACCAAATTAACTTGTTTATAGCCGTTATGGATTATGACCGGTGAGATATCTGGACATCTCTTCAGACTAGTGATCTAATCGAATCTGATGGCAGTAGTTGGTTTTGTCTTCTTACTGAGATCTCTTTAAACTGCCAGAGCGGAGAAACCAGATCTCCCTTTGACAAAAGAGCTGGGGATGAATGAATGGCAGCAGGGAAATGGATTTGGGTGGACTTAGAATGAGTGATGGACAGAGAGTGTAGGCAGTGCCAGATTTACTTATAAGCTAAACAAGATATAGCTTAGGGCCCCACTCTCATGGGGCCCCCCAAAAAAATTAAAGAAAAAAAACCTGGATGTACATTTCCAAAATATAATATACTTCTTTTTCATTGTATTTCAGTTCAACAATTACTTTGATAAAATACATATTTTGTTATGTGCAAATGGCTTTAGATACCTATTAGGTCTGACCAAACTGCGGGAGGCAGTGGAAGACAGGAGTGCCTGGCCTGCTCTGGTCCATGGGGTCACAAAGATTCGGACATGACTAAACAACAAACAACAACAATATATTCAACACAAAACAGCGGCAATTTGTTGTTGACAAAGGACAGCTGGACATATAAAGGGCCCCATTACCCTCAGTAGCTTAGGACCTCATCAAACCTAAATCCGGCCCTGAGTGTAGGTTGGAAAAAGACAGTGTGGCTGTGAGAGTTAGAGAGACCAAAGGAGAAATAGGATGAGGGAGATATTAAATTATATATTTAAAAGAATTAGGATAGTTTAAGATAGCCATGATAAGTCAGGAAACTGGAACTATTCAAATTCTGTATATATAAAGACTGCTTGTTCTGCATGTTATGTTCCTTAATTCACATCTGGGTGGATTCTCAGATAAATATGTTTCAGCCCATGCATTTGGTGTACGTTTAACGTGAGGCAATATATAAACGGAGAGTCCTACTGCTCTCTATAAGCCAGTAGGTGATCGCAGCAGGTATTTTGAGAGAGATCTGGACTCAGTAGAGCAGCTGTGGAACTGACTTTAGTGACCATTTGGGGACACACCCTTGTGAGGGACTGTCGGGAGTGTCACACTCCCCAACTCCTCCTTCAAGCACTGGAGTGCTTAAAAATATTGGAGTTTCGGACCAGTTAAGAGAGGTGATAGCCTAAGGACTTGTACACATCATAGGCTGTACTCCACATCTGCTCATTGGTGAGATCTCCAAGGCTTTATGAAGTGGAAAATCAGTTAACATTGGGCAAGTCTTATTTCTCCTCATTTGCCTCAATTTGTGTGTGCTTTTTGCCTCATGTGATGGGGAACCTTCCTGGTAGGCTGGAGGTGTGATATCTTAAATGGCGCCTCCAAGCTAGGGATAGACCAGAACCAAGTATAGGTCTAGGTGCAGTAGCAAAGGAGAGGTGTAGACTAGCCACACACATAACATTTCTTTCTGGCTTCACCCAACAGAAGCTGCTTTGGTGGGTCCACACTGCCAACATGTTCCCTAAAATTAGGGAAAATGTTGACAGTAAGAACAGTAAATGGGACTTTAAAAATGTTATTATATCTTTACATGGGGCTTACAGTTATCTCCACTAGCTCTAATTTATATACAAGAACTAAACTTCCATTCGCTGAAGACCAAATACACAAGCTGCTAAATAGGTATATGCCTCTCACGTGAAGGTTTAAAAAACAACCAAAAACAACAACCTGTAAATTGCATCAGCTAAGGGAGGATGATAATTAATGGGATCAGAACAAACGGGGTGTGTGTGTGTTTATTTAACCCTTTCCTCCCCTGCTATGGAGTGAGGAATTTTCTGCACAAATTTCCTCTTCATCCTTGCTCAGATCCCATTAGCATTAAGTGCAAAAAGATACATTTAAAGTCATGTCAACTTTAGTCCTTAGATGTGTTTCCAAATGCTCACCCTTGCTCAGAGAAGGTTTGAATTACACGGTTCCTAGATGTGAAATTTTAAGAAATAAATATTATTGAACCTTTTCACAGTGTAGGTCACAATGAGGTCATTGGAGTCTGTCAAGTAGGCAACGATGCGGAAAGCCTTGGGCGAGACCACTGGAACGAAATGCTCTCCTACCCTCGGAAGCCCATCGCTCACTGGCATTTGCTTGCAGAGGTAAGACTCCTTCGCCTGACACACTGCCTTTTCCATTATGCTAGAAGCTCTTAAAATGACCCTAGTGCTGGAGAAAACACCTTTCCCCCGCCCTCTTCAAACAAGAATCCATTTAAGACACATTGGAATCCGGAAGCTTAAAGCAAGGCTGATGTAGAGATCATGCGAAATCTGATCCCAAGAGATTTCATTTTTAGTGCAGTGTGAAAATACTTCCAACTTAAAGGTAAATCCATATATCATGCATATGTGGATTTTTATAACATCTAAAACTTTGGGTATATACACCAGTACATCCTTGTGTACTAGAATACATCTGTCTTTTACAGATGGTGGTGTCCACTGGATTACACATATGAAAAAACTACTAACAGGGCTTATGATTACGTTTATATACAAGACAGAAATAATGATTTATTATCTGGTAATAATGTAAGCCCACCCCGGTGTCCAGAGGGATGTCAAATTATGTTGGAATTAAAAATGTCCGCAGAGTTCAGGACATGCAGTCGAAAGCTCTCCTCAAGTTACAATTAGATTCCTCTGTTTCTTTTGTCTTCATTTAGGGCCCTATTCCACAGAAATGTTATGCGGGCCTTCTGCGCATGGATGGCTGCCGAAGAGGCTTCCTCACTCTTTTAACCTATTCAGCAGAAATTTGGCATTCCTGTTGAACCCTTTCTTAGCCATTTTCTCAGGGGCCATTCCGCAGAGAGTCCAAAGGGGTAAAGACATCCCTTCAATTCCATTATTTAACCCTCATCCGCTTTCCCAACCCCAGAATACATTAATCCCAAACCACAAGGTGCAAAACTTCTGTTTGTTAGATGGAAATGTACCTACTTTTGTTTCTGAAGCTTTCTGTAGTTTTGATTCTAACATAGATACCCATGTCTATCTGTAACACCCATATTTTCATCTATACTCCTTAAATGAATTGCATTGTTAGCCGTGTCGTCTCAACCCACATAATGCATTTTTTTGAGATGCATGGAAAATAAAACATTTTATTATGATAAGTATTGTCATAGGTGGGGGGGGGATGGAATTCCTTTGTTTTATATACCTAACCCCACTTCATATACCTAACCCCATTAGGTCAGTGGTCAAACTATTAGTAGACAGTTTTGTTTTCATAATGTATGGATTACAATACAATAGTGATATGGAAGTTCCAGTAAGTTGTGTGTCTTATCCCTTTTAACCATCAGTGGCAACTGCCCACACAAAACCGAGGGAGCAGTACTGTGCCTCTGTGATTGACCACACCATAGATTTTAAAAATAACAGAGGGGCTTACTACACTACCCAAAACCGAAAGAGAACATGTCTCAAGGTTCTGAAGAAATATATAATTGTGTGTGTGTGTGTGTGTGTCTTATTAATTTTAAAATGCAGTTGTACAGTAGGAAAAAATCAGGAAAAAATCCATAAAGTACAACTGAACAAAGACAGATCTCATTTTTCCTGTAGAACAAGATAGAGAGATGAGGTATAAGACCAGGATGCAGAATACAGAAGAAAAGCAGGAACCTTCTAAGACTCTTTCCAAAAGTCAGGAGCATGTGGAGCAGAGGGCTGAAACCCTTCAGAGGTGGAATTAATAAAATTCAGAAATGGAAACCACACATTTGCAAACATGTCCGGTGTAGCTTGGCCCTTGGGCACATTTCAGAACAGCCCAACGTGTTTTGGCCAATGACCGTTTAAAGGTCTTCTTCAAGGGCTACAAAAACACAATAATACACCGCATGAATCAGAAATGGAGTGCATATTGAAGCTAGAGACTTTGGTGCCACGTGGGCTTAAAGAAGACTTGGATTTCCTTCCACACTTGGAGACATGTCCCTGGGGTTTTTTGTTTTTGTTTGTTTTTTGCACTGTCATGTTTACAAGTGAAAGTCCTTGATATTTTTATCGGAAATTAGGAACACTTGAGTGTGATTCATTAGAAAATACGCCATTTGCTGCCTTCAGACAACAATTCCAGTTGCCAGTTAATGTGAACAGGGATATGGGCAGGCCATTTGTCAATTTAAGTAAGTATACATAGGCTCATATGCAATTTGTATATGTTCCTACAGCCCCTGAAGAAGTCATCACTTGGTGTGGGGAACCTTTGGCCCTCCAGGTGTTACTGAACCAGAACTCCCATCAGCCCCGGCAAGCACGGGCAATGGCTAGGCATGATGGGGGTTGTAGTTCAACAGCATCTGGAAGGCCAAAGGTTCTCTATACCTTTGCAGGCCGAAAAGACTTTGGGCTGTTGCGAAAATAAAATCCATACATTTCTTCAACATCCTGAGAAACACTCTCTTTTGGTTTTGGGTTCATTTTGGATTCTCTCCACTTTTTGCATTTCTTGTTCACTACAGTACATCAAAACTACAAGCGACTCCCACCCATAGCATTTTGAGAATTTGGGTCTCGTGGGATGAGTCATGCACTGAGTAGTTTTGACAATTGGAAACCACCCAAGTACAATTAAAGAAACAAATATAAGAGTTAGATTAAAAAGAATATATAACAATATTAGGCCTATTCTAGTGGTTTAAAAACATTTGGTGAAAAAGCCTGTGGACTTCTTTCTTCTCCAGGCACACATTCAAATCGAAAGCAAATAAAGTAGGTTTGTGGTGCGGCCAGACTTGTTGATTTTATGACACTGTAGTCTTTTAGCAAGTTTTGCTATTTAGATTACAATTTGTTTGGCCTAATTCAAACTTGTTATATTTACTTTGCAGCTCTGATCCTAAAGGGTTTTGAAAAATCTGAGCTCCCGGTCATCTCCCTTTGGGAAAGGCCGAATAAACTGTAGTCCAATTAGCAAATCTTGGAGAGAGACTTTCAACACAGCAGCAACACCTCATCTGGAGAAAAACAAACAAACAAACCACTAAAGCACTTTTTACATGGTATGCAGAGATTGTGATAAACCAAAATGTGAAATGACTATCAGACCCGTAATGGAAAATATGTAGACCAATACATCTTTGTTACATTTTTTTTGAGGCTGGGGAGTTGGGTATTTTTGTCAATCTGAAAAGCCAGTGCATAGAATGTTTGATAGTAATAATGTGCATCACTAAGTAAAAAAGAAAAATCAAAAATACAATTGTAAGCCACAGTCATTCTGCTATTGGGAGCACTGTCTAGTCATTAAAGAACTTAGATGAAATATTTATATTCTGTTTGTGAATCCATATTAAGTTGTCAAATAACTGTTCCAAGTTTGTAGAATAAATCATTTCCATAATTATCGCTTAATCTTGTCCTGTTAACCATATATACTTCAAGTTGGCATCTGCAATGAATTATTATTTAAATCTTGCATAGTAATATAATAGAATTTGAATTTTTGGGCTGGGTTCAATTCGGCCTTCCTTTTCAGATTGGACCAAAACAGTTCTGTGATGTTGGGGAGCTGGGGAACTGCATTTTTCTCGCTTTCTGGCATGCTTGGGTGCAACTGTGTATGCTTGCAAAGGCATCCAAGTCTGAAACATGAATTACTTCAAGCCTTTCCTATCGCCTACTGTTGCCTTGTTTTCTTTGGTAAAAATGCCAACAGCAGAAAGAGTTTGCAGCTCTTTCCTGGCCCACCTCTTTCCTGACGGTATCATGAGGATTTCCACGCAGCACACATGAAGCCGCATACTCCAAATTAGTACATTTTAACAAAGCCCATTCTAAAACAGGAATAGTTAAGAACAACAAAAGCAGTAAGAATTGCAAATTAATTTTACTCCCGTCATTTCCTCTAGCTATATATTTTTTTTCCTGAATAAGAGAAGAAAATAATGGCAATTATAGAAAACTCATAGTTTCCAGTATGATACTGGGCAAGGTTCAACGAAGTTCTTGCATGCACAGAATGAGGACTGGTCACAGAATGGGACTTTCCCCCTTCTCCTCACCCTCATGGACCTCCTAAATTTGCTCTGGAGGATTGAGGAACCTCCAGAACAATATTGGGGCACAGGGGAGGAGACGGTGGGGCAGTCCCACTGTGTGAGCTGGCCTCATTCCCCACACGTCTACCCCACTTAGCATCACCTTGAATTCCACCCATTGGATGGAATTAGATATCTATGCAATTGGTTCCTTTTACAGTAGGCCCTATGAAATACAGAAACTGTAATGGATTGTGCTGAAATGCATTGCAATTCAAAGCAAACGAAAGGAGCATTTTTTGATATGCCATATCCAGGCGCAGTATCTAGGACCAAAAGTAACAGATACATTTTTAAAAAGATTAATTCATGCATCATGTAGCCCCCTCGTAGCCCTCAAGTACAGAACAGGCTATCTCCATCCTGTGACAGTTTCACAGACATGGAATGGGTCTGTGTATCATTTGCGTATAGGTGTTTGCTTTTTTTAAAGGAACCCTAATAAATATACATGTACTTACAAGGTGGTCCGATGGCTTCTTTCTTTCTTAACATTTTACAGCTCCTGAGAGCAGGAAGCAAGTCCCTCATGGCCACACAGGTAAAAATGCTTACACAGAAAAAGATAGCTGAGGGCAGCCCACTTTTTCTATGTACAACTCCCCAGGAAGGGACTGCATGTTATGGTGTACAGTCACTGCTTCGGAGCATTTTTAAAGACTTCTTAACCTGCACAGCCACAGTGGACTTAATAGCTGATCAAAGCAGCTGTAAAAGGTTTAAAAAGAAAGAAGGCAGCCCTCGGACCATCTCCTAAGTACTGTTGCCATAGCCAGGTGTGTATCAGTTTGTAGATTATGTGCACAATTACATATATCTACATTCTAATCGACACAAGGGCTGGGGGGTGCGTGGGGTGGAATGGTTAGGTTTGCTTTTAGAAACCCGCAGCAAATAAAGTTCCTCCCACCTTCCTGCTCCACCATTTTTCATGAACATCTCATTTTGGGGGATTTTCTGGCTCCCTCTGCTGCTACGTGTCAAATTCCCAGATGAAAATACAGAATGCTTCTCCCTGTAATGGGATCACATGAGAGGTATATTCATTGTTCTTTGCAGAAGTATTAACTGAGTTGTGAGGACTATAGTCACAGAATTAAGCTGCACGGAGGGTCCCATAATAATTAGCATTGGAACATATTACTTGAGCTCGTCCTCACACCTGAGACCTCAGCCTACTTCCATGTTAAATTTCACGTTGACATAAACCATGGAAGGGTTTGGAAACCAAGACATGAGTTCAGCCTTCAAATCCTCCCCCCCCATTTTTTCCATGCATAAAAGTCCTTAAAAGTGGGATGAATCATGCCATCATTGAAAGCACTGAAGATTATAGCAGCACTTCTGAAATATTAGAGGGTAGGGAGAGACGGCAAGCCTACCTAAACTGCAGGAAACCAGGCTAAAGGAATCAGTGGGATACTTATTTTGGAGCTATCTTTTTCTCAGTGCTCAGTATTCAGGAACACTTAGAAGTACAGTCATATATATATATATATATATATATATATATATATATATATATATATATATATATATATATATATATATGTGGCTAATGAATGGGGAAGGGAGAAAAGTTAAAAGCAGGCATAACTTAAATTGGACCAAAGCAGGCAGGGACGTCCTGAGTTATCACAGTGTTCTTTCGTTCTGTCAAGAGCAATGTACTATAAAATGACTGTACCTCAGAGTAAAATTGGAAAAAATAATGGCAGTGGTATTCATAAGGAAATAATTCTGCCATACAGTCCATTTTTATAAAATAGCTTCTTCTGTAAAAAAAACAACCACAACAGAATAATACTACATACAAAAAAAGGGGGAAAGGGAGAGCACTAAAGTCTACTCTACTTATGTTCCCCCTGTCATTAATAGTTGCTTTCTTCTTCATAATTGTGTTTTATAGTGAACAGTTAAAAGAAATAAGATGTGCCAAACTGAGGTGTGATATTAATGGAACTGTGCATTCCCTGTGGTATATCTTCAAGCATTGCATTAAAAGGTTGTTTCTAATACAGTGGGTTGGGCAAGGAACTGCAGCTGGAAGCAAGCCCGGGTCCTGCAATTCTCTCAAAGGGCCTCCATCTCCGTGAAGGGAAATGAACTGTGTACATCCAAAGGACTCAGGAAGGATGGGCAACATGGATGCACACCTCCACTGCTAAATAAGCTAACAAAAATGACACAGACAAGGCACGTATAGAAGATGGACTGTAAGCACCCGGGCTCTTCTTTTCCTCTGTTTTCCATTTCCTCACTGTTTCTGTTTTCCTTTGGCCGCTGCAGAGTGAATACAGGTGGCTAACAAATGGAAACGCGCTACGGTGTGCTTGTAGCTGCTTGGAAAGCTGGCTGGCTTTCTCATCTTGCTGGATCAGGAGGCCTGTAGCACCACACCTGATCTGAGGAGGAGGAGGGAGTGGTAAAAACCATCGTGGCGACAGCGCTCCTCTGGCATTCTGCATAGTCGTAATGCACACACACCTTGCTTCATCACTTTCCAACCAATGATTTAAATAAGTGTTTTAAAACAAGTGGGGAACCTCCATGGGTAGAAGGAACTCCCTGGCTCATAAATACACCATCCAACTCACCTTTGTGTGAACCACTAAAGAGGGCTGATAATGGGAGGGTGAAACACGGCTAGCTCACTAAGTGGTTACAAGCACACCAGGATGCAAATCAGTAATGGGGAGCCCTCAGCCTTCCAGGTGATGATGGGTGCCACCTTCCATGAAATCAGTCGTCATGCTCAAGGATTGTGGGAGTAGTAGTCCAGCAAAATCTGGAGGGCCTCGGGTTCTCCACCCCTCATGCACAGGCAGCACATGACTTGGTAAACAGTAATCTGTATTCACCCATAATTTTCTCTCAAATTTGCAATGTTTTATTTGGTTGCATGCTGGATAGTCCTCCTCCATTTTTATTTTCATTTTCTTATTTAAGGCTCATCTGAAAAGTATGTAAAGAGATCTGTTGTATTTAAATATGACTTTGCTTTGATGACACACAGACATTGTACTATACTTTTAATATTTGTTGTTCAATGAGTAGTCCTGGTACATCTATGTTCAGTGTCTAATTTGGAGCGTGAACCCACATCCTTGTCAAGGCTTTGTTAGTTTGGTGGACTTCTTTTCTCTTCGTTCAGTAGAGGTAATGCATGATTGATTTGCAGTAACAGTCTGAGGGGCAAAATAAATTGAACATTTCTTAATTTTATATTTAAAAAGTATAACATTCTTATAAACACAAGTAAAATGTACTGTGGTTTCACTTATATAGATCTAGTCTGTACGAATTATTTTGTTCTTAATAAAATGACGTAAGAAATTGTGCTATTGTAATTTATGCCTATTTTGTATTTATATATTAAAGTTGAAGTGAATGTTTAAAGAGCTCACATTCAGTGCTTTAAAAGTCTTTTAATTCCATGTTCCCTGATAGCAACCTGTGGAGTAATTTTCTCCGAATCAAAGCCATAAATTAAGGCTGGAAGCAAAATAAGCAAGTAGCATATGCAACAAGGAGAGGACAATGCAACAGATACATTATTTGGGTTCCCTGTTGAAATGGAAATCTGCAGGATAAAACACAGTTTCTGCAGAGTTAAGTATTATTTCCTTAAGCACCACTGAGCAATTTAAGGGCAGTGTTGCAATTTGGTTCACCCACCCACGATGTTTCACATTTTAATTTTTCAAAGTGACAAGAGTATAATTTTCTTGTTTAAATGAGTAAGACTGACTTTCTCTCTGCCAATGTTTGACATGTCATTCAGGGAAATTGTTAGGTGTGCTTAGGTAGAGTGTGGTCATGCATGGAAAAGAGGAATTGGGAATAACTCAAGACATGTTTCTTTTACTCACCGAGAGACACTCCATTAAACTCAGGGTGACTAATGCTGAGAACCTATGCACACTTACTTGGGAGTAAATCCCACTAAACATGGTGCTGCTAACTTCCAGGTAAACATACATAGTATTAAAAAGTAAAGCAATATACCAGTTGCAGAGAAGCAAGTGGATAAAGTTACTGCTCTCATGTCATCCTTGTGGGTTTCCTGTAGGCATCTGGAGTTAGGCATGGTGAGAACAGAATGACTAGATGGACCTTTAACCAGATCCAGTAGAGCTGTTGGTATGTCCTTCTATCATAGGACATATTTTATAGACATGGGATGACTTTTACAAGGTTCCTGTCATGAATAAACATGAACGCATCATATGAATAGTTCACCCATTCTGTAAGCCCCTTTCCCTACTGTGTTCCAATACTGCCATGGAAAAGCATGTCATTCTAAGGCCCACTCTTGTGGTCCACCCTGAGCATTTATAAATATAGCTTCTGGCTTGACAAATAAACACACACAAAATCTATAACCCATTTGATGGTGAGGTAAAACATAAGCATACACTTATTTTTCCTGTCTAATTATAAACAGATGAAGTCACTTCCCGCTAGCTCCATCTGCCCCAAAAGCCATTTGTCAATGCCCGGTTTCCTTCTATTATAAGAAAATAAGTAATGATATTTCAGACTTTTCTCAAAAGCCATACAAATAGAAAAGGTTATGCACTTTAGCTAAATGCCATTTTACTTCTGTTTATACTGTGAATGTTGGTAATGTTTTGTGCAACATAATCTGCATAAAATATGCAGGCATTTCTCCCCTTCCATCTCTCTCTCTCACTCTCTCACTCTCTCACTCACTCTCTCTCTCTCTCTCTCTCACACACACACACACACACTTCTGGAAATCTTGAGTTGAAACCATTGTTTCCAATTTCCCAAGGTTGATCACGAGGGCTGCTTATGATTAAAAAATGTCACATCCAGCACCATGAACTATTCTCACACCGGTCTTTGTTCAATCTGAATTGCAGGTGTTCCTACCAAGTAGTCCTTGGAACAGTAGGAGGAGCAGGAGTGCATTCAATTCCTTGATCCCCAAACCGGTGATCTGAGGCCAAAATGATTTCTAGATTAAAGTGCTTATTATCTGTCGCCAATGTCTCTTCCCATTAGCATTCATTCCTCCCAAAAGGAGTAGGTTTGACATCTATTTCCTCTTTGCTCATCCCAGTCTGCATATATCCACACTACAAGCTGGCAGCTGTATAACGTGGCACGCATACAGGTCAACATCCATTATCAAAATCAATACAAATTCCTTAGGTTGTAGGCAATTCTGACCCTCTGCTGATGGAAGGCTCTTTGGTCCAGCAGGGGCTTCTGCAAATGGAAAGCAGAGAAGGCAGTTCCTTTCCATTCCCTTTCTCTCTGTGTACCCTCCCAAAATGTTGCTCCTGGCACTTGCAGGAGCCCCTGGAACATAGAGCATGGGAGGTAGTGAGGAGACTGGCAGGAAAAAGGGGAGACTTACAAAATTCACCACCTCCTGCTTTCTGTTTGCGAAATCCTCTCTTGGATAAGTTGGATACACAAACCATTGTGCATATCTGATATATGAAGGCACCAAAAATAAATCAGTTTATTGCATGATTGCCATTTAAATGTTTTGCTTTTATTAATACAGGTTTGTATTAATTAATTTATTTAAGTACGTACCTGATAGAGCATGGTTATCATAAACTGCTTCAACTTATCTGATAGATTTGCCACAAACTGGTTCAGCATTAAGTCACCAAGTTTGAACAAGGGAATAAACCACAAGATAAATTGCAACACTACGTAGGCCAACAAGGCTTGCCCAACAAGGAGCTCAAGGGGGCTACCTCTCACTACCATTTTATTCTCGCTTCTGAGGTAGGTTTGTCTGAGAGACAGCATTTGGCCCAAAGTCACCTACTGAGCTCATGACTAAGTTGGGATCTGAACCTCAGTCTCCCCAGTCCTTGCATGACACTACACAGCCCCACACTGGCTTTTGGTGAACCACAAAGCTGAATGCAGCCAATCTGCGACCAAGCCAGACTCGGCCTATCAGCATTATGGCAGCCTTTCAGGAGCCCAAAAACTCTGTCAGCCCAGGACTGTGAAAGCAGAGGTGGTTAAGTAGCTGGTAGGTCACCACTGTGGACATGTTGGGCTTCCTCCTCAGTTTCAAGTTGTGCCTGCAATGTGAGAGAGACTTTGCCTGTCCCTTAATGAGAAAAAGTGCATTTCAGGAACCATTTAGAATCACCTTTGTTTCTGCCTTTGAGCTGATTTGCCCTTTTAACACAGTGATCAATAATCTACAGACTATATATAGAAGAGTTTGCCATTTCCAATTTAATTAAACCACAAGCCTCAATTTCATTCATGGAGTCACCAAGAAGGTCACATATTTTAATTTATGTGGTAAAACTCATAATACTTTTAATGTTTTGAAATTGCAAATTGCTGTTATTTATGTTCTGCCCAAAACAACCGTGAACCTGCTTTGTAGGAAAACTGTGATTGTTCAAAAAGATTTAAATTGAGGTTGTATAATTTTGAACATAAACAGTTAAACATACAACTTGCCAGCGCTTCCTGTACCACCGAGAAATTTGCCTGTCAGGGAAAGGTTACAATAGGAGCCACTCTGTACCCTCTTCATTGTAGGCGCAGGACTGCAGCCCACATTTCCACGATCTCGGTTAATGTTCCATGTTGACAATCTAATGACTGCAATGTGTTTGTTGAAACAAAATTTATTTAGTGCATTTGTAGCCCACCTCTCCAATGAGCTCAGGCATCATACACAGTTCTTCCCAGAAACTCTGTGTTAGTCTGAAAAATAGTGACCTCCTCAAGAGAGGATTTGAACCTGGCTCTCCCCAGTCCTCGTATAACACTTAAACTACTGCACAAACCTCAAAGAAGTTCAAAAAAAGCTTTGCACCTCATTCCTGCATTTCACTGTCAGCCCAAACTGCCTGATGTACTGTAAGGCAGCACGGAAGCAGAGTGAGATGATTCTTGCTTTTGCTCTAAAATGACAGTATTCATTTTTCACCCCTCACAGCGAAGAGAGGCTTTGCTTGTTGGAAGCTCTTAGCAATTGTTCCAGCCAAAGGAGGTACAAATATCTATGAAACTGTCCCTAATAGTACTGCTTCTCTAAATCATTGGCTTTAGGAGTTTCTCTATGTGCCACATCCTTCCTGTTTACGTACAGTTTTAGTTGTTGTAATAACCTAAGACAAATTCAGTCAAAGAAGCAGTCTCAGGAGCAAATGCAGGAATGTAAGTTTTCAGTGTGTGGATAATGGATCTGATTCTGCATTTAACAGAGATACATATCTGGGGTGCAAAGCTGTTCAGAAACAAAGGACTAATTTTCCATTCTGTTATCTTTTTCTCTCCAGTTAACACCCTGCTAAGATATCTCTATGAATATGCATCTATAAATCATTACTTTAATCTACATGCAGAAGATACACAATTCAAATAGAACTACATAGCTCTTTTGGAAATACTCATAGGCTAAATGTATGCACGTCAGTATCTTGAATCTTTTATTGAAGGTTGTTATTCAATCTGTGTTTAATTTGGGGGCAGGGGGGAGATACTGGTGCTCAAGTCTGTTTGGAATCATTTCTGATCTGGAAGCTGTTCCCCCTAATTTCCAATATTCTTACCTCTATATAGACTAAAGACCACTTTCTGGTAACCTAGTAGTTAAGGAAATGCATTGTACAACTGCTCATGCACACTTCCTGCCATTCTGTGATGGCCTGCCAGATCTCAGAGCTCACAAGACCTCCTCTAAAGATGTTGGGAATGGGGATCAATACCATGGTGCTCTACACTGAGTGAGGCCATTGGTCCATCTCGTATTATCTACACTAACTGGCAATGTCTTTTCAAGATTTCAGACAGTTCTCTCCCTAGCCTACCAGGAGAATGAACCTCAGGACCTTCTGCATGCAAAGCAGGTGCTCTACCATGGCCCTTCCAAGAGATCAAGGTCCTGTTCTCTAGCACAAATGAAAACGATACCCCCGAGGCACAATCAGAAGATGCTTCCCTGAGTGACACCCTGCTTGAGGGAGTTACAACAACAAAGAGATCCACTGTCCTTTGTTGGGACCTCATCACAGCTGACACCACCACCCCTTCCTTACCCTTGGGAGCACTAGCATTGATAGGCCCAGTTTGGGTCCCACAACACAAGGCCTAGTTAGGAGGCTGAAGCTTCCCAAGCAGGGAGGAGGCCATAAGTCCATGGCTTGTTCTAGATCCTGGCCCTGGGCAGTTCCAGGAAGAGGCAATTCCAAGACTGGGAAACCTGTGGCACTCCAGTGTTGGACCCCAACTCCCATCAGCCCCATCAGTTGACATGGCCAATGGAGTGTCTAAAAGCAGAGCTGGAAAACCTGAGGTACGCCAGCTGTTGCTGGACTATCACAGGTTCCCCAGATCTGCTCAGCTCAGCACTGGTGCAACAGCTCCAGCTCAGCCAGGTCACATATTTTTCCTTGCCATGGTGAAGGTGGGAACAATCACATTTCTAACATCATGAATTCCCAGATTACCGTAAACTCTGGCATTGAACGCTGGTACAAATGAAGCACAGCATCCAGTCTCCTTTAAACATCATTGTCTCTTGTAAGGTAGAGTCACAAAAACATTAACAAAGATCACAAATGGCGAAAACAACAGAAGGATGTGTTTCTTTTTTCCACTCTGCTGCTAATTTATGAAGAGGGAGAAACATCAGGAACCTATTCAGATCCAAAATACATTTACTTAGAAATGGGCATGATGCTGCCCAGAGGTCTGTTATGAGGAAGGGTGAGATACAAATTAAATTAAATTAAATTACGTAAGCACAGATAACTCATAAATTTCGATGGGCGAAATAGACTGCAATCCCATAACTTGCAGTAAGTCTCAATGAATTTAATGGGTTCAAAGTAGTCATGTTTTGGATTCCATTGTTAAGCTCATGCACACTCCCTTCTGTTTATATTAGTTGGACTTGAAAATGCTTAACTTTGGCTGGATTGTGCCAAAGAATTTTTTTTAAATGACCATAAATTCTTCATCTGTAATACCAACCAGAAAAGCACATACATCCCTGCAGTGCTACTTCCCCTCCAATACTTAATGGCTTTGAATTCCTTTCTTCATCACAATCTCAAACAATATGTTTTTGTTTGTTTTGATATTTCCTTCACTCCAAGACAACCAGCATGGGCCCACTTTACACTGTGCCTCAAACTGAACTGGTTTGTAGTTACTGTCTGAAACCCAATTAATAAGAGCTTGCAACCCCCTGAAAAGATATAATTAGGGAAATTATTTTGTACATACATTTCGCCTGCACACTCAACCATCAATTAAATCATTACCCTCTAATCCAGTTCTCAGGCTGGGAAATGTTCTCTGAGTCAGTAATTCTGGTCACCACCAGAAGCTTGTTTTCACATAGTTTTTAAGTGAAATTGGTGAGCTTATTGGATGAATTAAGGTAAGTACGTTACCTTATGGAAATGAGGGCTAGAGAGACTTAATCATGATGGTGATTGGGTACATGTGGTGGCTCCAAATGTCTGCATTTAGCTTCCCACATAGATCTGGAAGATAAATGCCCTCTCTGTTACTGCATGTACTGCCAGGCCTATAATGGTGGTGTGAAATTAGAATCTGGTTTACAGCAGACATGTGGTGGCCCCAACCATGTAGTAGTAATCACACTGTCTATGGAACATATAAACTTTTATTTTAGAGGAAATCTTGCATGTGCCTATTCGGCTGACCACCCTTGTTAGTTTTGCTAGCTGCCACTTAGCATTCCAAGCCAAACAGTGTCTCACACTGTCACCTGGGAAGAGGAAGTGGCCCCATGTGACAAATTGAAGCACTTTTAAAATGTTTATTTCTGCCCGGCTGGCAAAGAGTTAACCCACCTCCAGCCTGACTGACATAGAACTCTGATGGGGGCGGGACTGTGCACGGTTTGAAAGGAGGGAGTGTCGGTTTTGGTGAGTTAGGAGGGAGAGGGAGGAAGGTGTGGTGTGATGTTATGTGGTGGCTTGTATGAAGACAGTTAAGAGACTAGGAAAACTTAAAGTTAAATGTTTGACTGAGTTTATTTTGTACAACTGGAACAAAGCTAATTAATAAATGACACGTTAAAGAATCACTTATGTTTTTAACACAATAAAACTTCATCTCTGTTTTTGCCAACAAGAGGTCCGTTTGTATTTTTCCAGCGAGGTACCAGGACTCACAGCCGTGGTGACTCAAGAGAGGGCCAAACTCACCTCAGGCAGGGAGGTGGTGGTTTGTGTACTGAAGTTACACGGAGGAGGCTTAGAAGGGTAACCTGAGGTGCCAAGAAGTTGCCAGAGTGCCTAGGGCAAACTTCTACAGTGGGGGAATCCAACTGAGGGAGACCCTTTACAGGAGGCAAGAGGTTATTCCTGGGGGACAGCCTAGAGTTTCTTAAGGTACCAGGCCACGTAGGCTGGAAGGCTCTCCTTACTTAGAAACCCATTAGGAAAAGGGGTTTATTTTTGAGGCGGCAGGAGAAGAGGGTGGGTGTTTTCCCCTCTGGATTCCTGTGTCGCAGTGATAGTAAGGCAGAGTGGGACACGGGTCGTCACATTTTTGGTGGCAGCGTCGTGATCGAAATTCAAAGCTCACGCGCCTAGTTTGGTTTGAGTCTGTCAGGATTTTCCTGTGAGGAAAATGACTCACGTAAGAAAACCCAGAGAGGCAAAAGGAGATGAAAGAACGGAAGGGGCTGAGGGAAGCCCAGGTTCTGAGGTAGAACTGATGAAACTACGAATTGAGATGGCCCGAATTGAAGCTGAAAGTGAGAGGGGAAAAGCTAGAATTGAAAGTGAGAGAGAAAAAGCTAGGATTGAAGCTGAAAGTGAGAGGGAAAAAGCTAGAATTGAAGCTGAGAGGGAAAAGATGGCATCTGAGGAGAGAATGCAGTCAGAGAGGATAAGGGCACAATTAGAACAGGACAGAATGAGGCTTGAAGAGATACGTTTGCGATCAGAATTAACTCAGAGTCCAGTTAATAATGATAGTATCGCAATTAATTTAAAAAGGTTCCCCAAATTTGGAAAAGACGATAATGTCGAATCGTTTCTATTTACCTTCGAACGCGTTTGTGTGGAATTTCAAATACCTGAGGAGAACTGGATGCTTTATTTAAGACCTCAAATTTGTGGGATACTAAGTGAAATTTATGCTGACCTGAGGGAAGAAGAGCTGTCAAGTTACCAAGTATTTAAGCAAAGGGTCAGGGTTCGATGTGGACTCACGGCTGAACAAAGCAGAAAGGCTTTTCGTGAGGCAAAAAAGGAACATAAAGAGACTTATGCCCAACTAGCTAGCCGCTTAGATAAATTACTTGACAGATGGATTCAAGGGAGTGGAGTGAAGGACTTTGATGAGTTAAAACAATTAATTTGTTTAGAACAATTTTTTAAGCAAATCCCTAGCAATTTACGTTGGTTCTTGAGGGATAAAAAACTGAAAACTGTGGCACAGGTTGCCGAGGTCTTAGACGAACTACAAGGTGATTTCAATGAAATAGCATTCCCAAAACACTCACAGAAGGGTAATCCATGGAGAAACAGAGAAATTAAAGACAGGCAAGAAAATTTTCCTGTCAGGGAATCAGTTTCTGACAAGACAGGGTCTAAGAAAATCACTTGTTTTTTCTGTAATCGTGAGGGCCATGTACGTGCCAGGTGCCCCCTGCTGGTTAAGTCGCAAACTACACCTACTGCAGCTAAACAAGTAAAACTGGTAATGCAGTCACAGGAAAATAGCTCGCCTCAGACAGAAGGCTCAGAGAAATCAGACAGTCCAGCTGAGACTACTTCTAAGGTCTTACAGGTCTGGAGGGCTGAGCAGGAGTGCAACCAAGATTACATGGAGCCAATTGAATTAAATGGTCAGTCTTGTTTAGGTTTGAGGGACACAGGAGCAGAAGTCTCACTTGTCAAATCACAATTTGTTCCAAAGGAGCAGTACCTCAAGGGTCAGTCCTATAGTTTAAAAGGCATATGGGGCCCACATTTTGAAGTACCATTAGCTGAAGTTGATATTACCTACAAAGGATTTTGTGGCAAATGGAGAGTAGGAATCCTAAATGAATTGGAGGTACCCTTTCTAATAGGGAATGACCTAGCTAGTCAGAAGCATCGTATTCAAGTGATAACTAGGTCACAGTCTCAAGTCACTGAGAGTAATCCTCCTGCAGTTATAGAGTCACCCATAGAGCCTGGTGAGGACGAAGGGCTGATTAGCGTGCCAGTGGTCCAGGAGCACGGTGCCCAATTCTTGAGTGATCAAAAAGAGGATGAAACTATAAAAGAGCTGTGGGGTAAAGCACAAAGTCCTACTGCAGAAGTAACTGTGGAAAACCCCTGCTTATTTACCACCATTGAGGGAAGACTGTATAGAATTTCTAGGAGGAGGAAAACTGCTGCTGTTTGGGAAAGGAAGAAACAGTTAGTGTTGCCAAGAGCTTACCGGTTGCAAGTGCTACAAATGGCGCACGACGCACCCTCAGCAGCGCATCTAGGCATTAGAAAGACTAGTGATAGAATCCAAGCAAGATTTTACTGGCCTGGGATGGGCAAAGACATCAAAGAGTATTGCAAGTCCTGTGTGATCTGCCAAAAAGCAGGCAAAAGAGCGGACAAAACGCGAGGCTTGTTACAGTCTATTCCCGTAATTACTGAGCCCTTTTCCAGAGTAGGAGTGGACATCCTCGGGCCTATCTCCAGAGTTACAAAAAGGGGGAATAAGTTTATTTTATGCCTCGTGGATTATGCTACGCGCTATCCAGAAGCAATACCTCTGAAGGACATTGACTCAAAGACTGTAGCAAAAGCCCTCATGTCGGTGTTCTTAAGGCTTGGATTCCCCAAAGAAATTATAACAGATTTAGGGACATCCTTCACGTCCAAGACCATGGAAGAGCTTTTAACTCTTTGTGGGATTAAGCATGTTAAAACTATGGCTTATCATCCACAGTCGAATGGCTTGACGGAGAAATTTAATTCGACCCTGAGCCGGATGCTAAAAACCTATTCCATCAATCATCCTAACGACTGGGATGAGAGGCTGCAACACTTCCTATTCGGTTATCGCGAAGTGCCGCAGGAGAGCACAGGGTTCAGTCCTTTTGAACTCCTATTTGGACGACAGCCACGAGGACCCCTAGACTTGATGAAAGCAGCGTGGTCAGGGGAGGAGCAGATCGACAGCCCTGATGTTGTGACGTATCTACAGGAGCTACAGAGCGACCTTCAAGAGCTACGGGAGCAAGCTGCTCACAACTTGCAGCAGGCACAGCGTCGACAGAAGCAGTGGTATGATGCACACGCAAGAGACAGATCTTTCCAGCCCGGTGACAGTGTGCTCGTGTTAAGAACAAGACGTCGAAAGAAGTTGGAGATGTCGTGGGACGGTCCCTTCAAAGTGGTCGAGAGGATATCAGCGGTGAACTATTTGGTAGAGTTAGATGGGGAAGGGAACCGATGTAAAAATTTTCATGTAAACTTACTTAAGCCTTATTTTGACAGAAATAAGTTGGTGTTGCAAGTAAAGGGGAAGGTGACACAAGGAATTCATTTAACTGGGTGGGGAGAGCTAAGTAAGGGCACAACTCTAGCAGAGGTGTCATTCGATGAAAGTCTGACCCCAGAGCAAAAGGAGCAGTTAAAATTAGTCCTTGCTCAGTTTGCTCAGATCTTCTCAAACATCCCAGGGAGGACCAGCCTAGCAACTCATAAAATAGATACGGGGGAAGCAAGACCCATAGCTACCCCTCCTTACAGAGTGACGGGGGAGCACGCCGACTTGGTCTCTTCAGAGATCAGGGAGATGCTTGCACTGGGATTGATTGAGCCCTCTTACAGCCCCTGGTCATCGCCCCTGCTCTTGGTCAGGAAGCCAGACAATACCTTTCGTCCCTGTGTAGACTTCAGAAAGTTGAACCAGGTGACCGTGCCGGACGTTTACCCCATGCCACGGGTGGACGACTTGGTTGAGACCATAGGAAAAGCGAATTATATATCTACACTGGACTTAACAAAAGGGTACTGGCAAGTGGAAATGGATCCCTTAGATAAGCCCAAAACCGCTTTCATCACTAGAGATGGGTTGTTTGAATTTAAAGTGTTGCCTTTTGGGTTAAAGAACGCGGCAGCCACGTTCCAGCGACTCATCGATAGGATGCTAAGGGGTCTGAAAACGTTCGCCCTTGCGTACATTGACGACATAGCGGTATTTAGCCCATCGTGGAGAGATCACTTACAACACCTAAGTGTGGTCTTCCAGAGGATAAAAGCGGCAGGTTTAACAGTAAAAGCGGCTAAGTGCCAGATGGGGAAAAGACAGGTTAAATACTTAGGCCATGTTCTCGGAGGGGGAGTGATCAGGCCAGATACTAACAAAGTGGAAGCCATCAGAAGCTGGCCGGCTCCCAAAACTAAGAAGCAGGTGCGTGCCTTTATAGGAGCTATAGGTTATTATAGGCGTTTTATCCCCCAGTTCAGCACTCACGCGGCTGTGTTGAGTGACTGCACGAAGAAAAGCCGCCCGGACAAGATTATCTGGACCACACAGTGTCAACAAGCTTTTGAACTTTTAAAGGCTGCTCTGATGACAGAGCCCATTTTAAAAGCACCTGATTTCTTTTGCCCTTTTAATTTAATGACGGACGCTTCAGGTGTTGGTTTAGGTGCAGTGCTGGCACAGGAGGGAGTAGGAGGTTTTTTACACCCAGTGTTATATATCAGCCGGAAGCTATTAGAGAGGGAAAAGCACCTCTCTACCATAGAACTCGAATGCCTAGCGATTTTGTGGTCCGTAGGTAAACTGAAGCCTTACCTGTGGGGCCGAAAGTTTACCCTATATACCGATCACTCACCGCTGAAATGGCTAAACCAAATGAAGGGTAACAACAGCAAGTTAATCAGGTGGAGCATGCAGTTACAGGATTACACATTTGATGTTAAGCACATAAGTGGGAAGGAAAACATCATAGCGGACGCCTTATCCAGGTATTTTTGAGAGGTATAGGATGGTGCAAATTATTATATGAAATGGTGGGAACCCTAGCAAAACATTTGTGCTAAGGCGTTATAATCTGACACATGCCAAACATGATTTATCTGTGTACAAGTTTATGAGATGTTAATTTAGTTCACTTTGTAATATGAATGTTATAAAATGCATTGAAGTATTTTTAACCCCAAGCCCATTGCTTTGGCATTGCTCTAGTTAATTAAGAGCAAGCCGACGCAATGTCTTTGTGGTGGGGGTAGATATGTGACAAATTGAAGCACTTTTAAAATGTTTATTTCTGCCCGGCTGGCAAAGAGTTAACCCACCTCCAGCCTGACTGACATAGAACTCTGATGGGGGCGGGACTGTGCCCGGTTTGAAAGGAGGGAGTGTCGGTTTTGGTCAGTTAGGAGGGAGAGGGAGGAAGGTGTGGGGTGGTGTTATGAGGTGGCTTGTATAAAGACAGTTAAGAGGCTATGAAAACTTAAAGTTAAATGTTTGACTGAGTTTATTTTGTACAACTGGAACAAAGCTAATTAATAAATGACACGTTAAAGAATCACTTATGTTTTTAACACAATAAAACTTCATCTCTGTTTTTGCCAACAAGAGGTCCGTTTGTATTTTTCCAGCGAGGTACCAGGACTCACAGCCGTGGTGACTCAAGAGAGGGCCAAACTCACCTCAGGCAGGGAGGTGGTGGTTTGTGTACTGAAGTTACACGGAGGAGGCTTAGAAGGGTAACCTGAGGTGCCAAGAAGTTGCCAGAGTGCCTAGGGCAAACTTCTACAGTGGGGGAATCCAACTGAGGGAGACCCTTTACAGGAGGCAAGAGGTTATTCCTGGGGGACAGCCTAGAGTTTCTTAAGGTACCAGGCCACGTAGGCTGGAAGGCTCTCCTTACTTAGAAACCCATTAGGAAAAGGGGTTTATTTTTGAGGCGGCAGGAGAAGAGGGTGGGTGTTTTCCCCTCTGGATTCCTGTGTCGCAGTGATAGTAAGGCAGAGTGGGACACGGGTCGTCACACCCCACTTCCTCTGCTGTTCCTCAGAAGAGCATAGCCTCCAACATTTCCCCATTGAAAAAAGGGGTGTCCTATTCCACAGTAATGATAATATTTTTATTCTTTATACCTCACCCACCTGACTGGGTTGCCCCAGCCACTCTCGGTGGCTTCCAACATATATAAAAGCATAGTTAAAACATTTAACAATGTCCCTATACAGGGCTGCCTTCAGACGTCTTCTAATGGTTACTTAGCTCCCTGGCTCGGGATTCTCATAATTCCATACCCTCCGATGAAAATAGGGAGGTCCTAAGGGATGCGTGTGGCGCTGTGGGTTAAATCACAGAGCCTAGGGCTTGCCGATCAGAAGGTCGGCGGTTCGAATCCCCGCGACGGGGTGAGGTCCTGTTGCTTGGTCCCTGCTCCTGCCAACCTAGCAGTTCAAAAGCACATCAAAGTGCAAGTACATAAATAGGTACCACTACAGCGGAAAGGTAAACAGCGTTTCCATGTGCTGCTTTGATGCGCCAGAAGCGGCTTTGTCATGCTGGCAACATGACCTGGAAGCTGTACGTCGGCTCCCTCGGCCAATAACACGAGATGAGTGCTGCAACCCCAGAGTTGGTCATGACTGGACCTACTGGTCAGGGGTCTCTTTACCTTTAAGGAAAAGTGGGACATTCTGGGATCAAATCAGAAACCAGGACGGCTTCTGTAAATATGGACACTTGAGTTGCCTGTGCTGTTTCTTCCACCAGAGGAGAGAAGTTTTTCTGATCCCACTTAATATCTTGACCAGAGGACCTCCGCTGCTTCTGACATCTGGACTTAAGGATTGAGCCATACTCTTCTGCAGATTCTCTTTGACTTGTTGACAAATTTCCATTCTAGAATTATCAAAAACCAGCTGTGCTACATTATCTCTTTCTCCAGAGTCTTTTTCTCTTCTGCCAGACCGAACATGTAATGCAGCACTGAGGCCACACTATCTCCTCCCTGATCAGAGTCAAGGGGAAGAAAACAATCAGAAAGAGAAAATGTTATGATAATTGGTCATTAATTTTTGCTGATGCTCACATTTTGCTGTGAATATCTTTGGCAATTTGGAGGATATGTTCAGTTATTGTGCTTTTGAATAGACGAGGTCAAGAAAGGATGAGGGAGTTCACCGCAGAGTGGTGCCCAGGAGTTGATTAGATATGAGCATTGGCAAACCACTGAGGAAGAATCGCCTCAGTACTATCAAGTTTGAAATCTGTGAGAGTGGGAATTCGGTAGAAAGTCCACCAGCCACATTTAATTTCAGGGGGGAAAGAACTTCTCAATAAGGAGACATTAAAAAGGAAACTGTAATTAGAAAGAAAGTTGAACATTGTATTGACTTTATTAGTCAAATTTCTCTAGGAGGAGGAGAAATTCTCCAACAGATCATGGAAATAAGACCAGCCATTAGCAGTGGCAGTGGCACCGTTTTTGGTCTTTAGCCACTGCTACTTGTGGCAGCTTGACCACAATGTTAAACCATCACTGTACCAAAGCCAGGGGTAAAGCATATTATTTTATTATTCATTATAAACCCACGATAGTTAAATTGCAACCTCATGTTCAGAGGCAAGAGACTTCTGAGTAACAACTGCTGGGAGATACAATGAGGGTGTCAGCCTGTTGCCTTCATGCCTTGCTTTCAGGTTCCCTAGCAGCATTTGCCTGGTCATTTTTTGAAACAGGAAAAATGCTGGATTAAATGGATCCTTTGGCCTGATCCAACAGGGTGTTCTTCTCTATTTCTTCCAGGACATTCTATACAAGATCTCAAAGTAGCTGTTTTATTACAGAAAAATTTCAGAAACAGACTGGAAAGAGAAGTTGCTGAATTGCGACTCATTACCAAGCTTAAGATCATGGAGAGACCTGGTCTGAATAAAGACATTGGATTCTTATCTCATTATACATGATAAAGCTTTCTTATGCCATTTCACCCCTTGCTTTTTCCTGCAAGACCAATTGCAGTCGTTAACAGTCATTAACAGTTGTCAACAGGCTTACCACTACTACCGGTATCAACCAATCACCCATTCCCACCACCCTTCTGAGTAATACCCCTCCCCACCCTCTGACTATACATAAGGGTCTGATTACTTCTGTTTCAGTGTATCTGAAGAAGTGTGCATGCACACGAAAGCTCATACCTATGACAAACTTAGTTGGTCTCTAAGGTGCTACTGGAAGGAATTTTTTTATTTTGTTTTTTCAGCTTTTTTGTGTGGTGTTCTGCATGTGTTTATATAAATAACATTAATATAAGACGCTTTGTTCTGGATCAGACCAATGCCAATCTGGTCCAGCGTTCCATTTCCAATAGTGTGGCCAGCCAGGTGTTTCTGAAATCTAATATGTCAGCCAGGGTGATGATGTTTAAAAGGTTTCCTTACCCTTTCGACCGACTCTTGTCAGTCATCCTTTCCACCAACTGTGTTTGGGGGGAGGGTATATGAGAAAGTAACTTGCTGTTCAAATTTGGCCTGCCTTAACTCACTAACTCTGCTCTCCTGCCTCTTTGCTCCCTTCCCCCAATCATAAATTTGGCAAATGTTGTCTTTCAGCAGTAAACTTAAGCACATTTAAACTTTACTCTGTGCTTTGTCAGGGACGCAGTGGGTTAAACCACAGAGCATAGGGCTTGCTGATCAGAAGGTTGGCGGTTCGAATCCCTGTGACAGGGTGAGCTCCCGTTGCACGGTCCCAGCTCCTGCCCACCTAGCAGTTCGAAAGCACATCAAAGTGCAAGTAGATAAATAGGTACCGCTACAGCGGGAAGGTAAACGGCGTTTCCGTGTGCTGCTCTGGTTCACCAGAAGCGGCTTTGTCATGCTGGCCACATGACCTGGAAGCTGTACGCTGGCTCCCTCGGCCAATAATACGAGATGAGTGCGCAACCCCAGTCGGTCACGACTGGACCTAATGGTCAGGGGTCCTTTACCTTTACCTGTGCTTTGTTTGTTCAAACACTTTCCAAAATATTTCCCCCTTTGGTTTTTCACTTGTTTTTAATTAGCTTTATTAGGGCCAAAACTATTTACTGTGGTGGGCCGCTGTGGAGGGACACAGACAACTCAAGGATTAATGAATTCAAGAAAACTCTTTGTATTAGTAACAGAGGCTTATAATAGAGATTAGTTGTTGTGTCACAGTTTTGACTGTACAAAATATTTCTGTTGAAAAATGTGATGTTTGGCTTTTTCACACTATTGCTATTCACAGCAAATCACCAGCTTTTCTGATCTGTTGAAGGCAATACAAGGGTGTCACTGACACCAGCCTCAAATTATTCTACTTCAGGCTTCTGACCTGATTTGCACAACTTATCTCCAGCATTGTCTTCTTGGACATATTTTATCTTACAGCGCTATCCTCTCCATGTCTTCTCAGACCTGTTTTGCTCAGTGGGCCTTACTCTCAGTTAAGTGGGTACAGCATCCTTAACCATGTTTTTCAAGCTTTCGGGAAATCTGCAATTCGGTAGGGCTACTTTTGCTGCAGTAGACCACCAGAGGCTTCCATCATATTGTCAAGAGTAGCCTTCCCTAATCTGGTGCTGCCCAGGTATTTTGGACTGCAACGCCCATCAACCAGCATAGCCAATGATCTGGGATGATGGGAGTTGTAGTTGGACATCCAGTTTCAAATTCATCTTCCAAGGTGGAGTGACTAGTGTTGCTCTGTTAAGCTGGTGAAGGTTTACTGTACCCTGGAAAGCATTTACTGTGCCGTGGGTTACTTGGCAGCTATAATGCCCTCCATCAGAAGTCGCCTTATTATTATTATTATTATTATTATTATTATTATTATTATTATTATTCCCCTCCCACCTGGCTGGGTTTCCCCAGCCACTCTGGGTGGCTCTCCACAGAATATTAAAAACACGATAGAACATCAAACGTTAAGAAGTTCCCTAAACAGGGTTGCCTTCAGATGTCTTCTAAAAGTCAGATACAGTCACACTGAAGGGAGAGGTTTGCCAATTGTGTTATTGAGCTAAATTTGATCCTATCATTTGCATTGCCTGCATTGTATAATTCTGAGTGTATGGCTTAGCCTCCCCCCCCCAATATTCTGTGGATGCTCTCCTTCTTAAAATGCTTTCCTCTTTGCCTCTCTGTGTGCCCAAGTGTAATGTAACAGTGAGACAGCTTGCTATCAAGGCTGAATAAGCTGGCCTTGTCTGGAACACAGAGAAAGGCTTATCAGCGGATGAGCTTGACGCTGGAAGTTGCTAGCTTGACGCATAAACTAGTCTTATTGAAGGCTTTGTTGAGTCAGCATGTGTTTACAAGAAGAACCGGACACAGGAAGATCCATATATGTACTTGTAACTTATGACCCCCCTTGCGTGCGCATTTATTTACAGAGGAGGGGAGCCCAAGAAGTGTACAAGAATCTTTGCAAATTTGTGTTTCTTTACTCTTGTCGTGGAGCTGATCACCAAGAGTCTCTTAAATTTAAGAATTAAATTCTTTCTCTGAATTCAACCCTCGGTGTCGTTGTTGACTTTCTCTGTCCCTGCCTGGGCGCAACTTAAGGACCCTTATCAGCTAATAAGGCTACAATACCTCATGTTGCATCCGCTGTGGGTTGCGCTTTTTCATGATACGAACACAGCGGACCCGGATGTGTTTACCTCCGGGTTTCGCCGTGTGCGCATGTGCAGAAGCATTCTGCACACTTCGAGCATGCACAGAAGCATTATATCGCGCTTTTGCGCATGTGCAAAAGCGCCACTCGGGTTGTGGACTTTTCAGGGTGCAAACAGCACCCCGGAACGGATCGGGTTTGCAACCCGAGGTACTACTGTAGTTGTTTATTTCCTTGACATCTGGTGGGAGGGTGTTCCACAGGGCGGGCGCCACTACTGAGAAGGCCCTCTGCCTGGTTCCCTGTAACCTCATTTCTCACAGGGAGGGAACCGTCAGAAGACACTCTGTGCTGGACCTCAGTGTCGGAGCTGAACGATGGGGGTGGAGACACTCCTTCAGGCTTAACTCTACACAAACGAAACAAAAATATGGGAGACAGAGGAAATAAAAAGAAGCAAAGACTTGGGAGGATATTGGAACACTTTGGCAGACCTAATATGCCCCCAGTGCTTTAAAAAAAAAAAAGGTGTCAGTACTCACCATGAAGTTGTTACAGTAAGTGCCACACTTTTCACATTGGGGGGGGGCAGGAGAGATGTTGGTATTGTGTGCCCTTGAGTACCCCCAGAAAAAAGCACTATTGGGAAACGAGTTTCTGGAAGGATCAAATCCAGACCCATTTTGACTACATAAACTTCTTGTCTCAGATATAAGGTGCTAATTATTACTACTATTTATTTTTTACATAACACCATTGAAGTCATAATATCCCTAAAATCAAAGAACAAGACACGGATAGTACAGGAACTGATTGACAACCACCATGCTTCCAAGCTTGTATTTCCTCACTCTTTAGATCATGTTTCCCTTATCCTTTTTCTGGTACCAGGCTCTGATCTGCAGTGTATAAAATAGCACCTGCATGAATGATATTTCAACAGTATAATTGCAGTATATGTCACCACTGGTTTCAGAGCAGCTCCCAAAGGATGTCTCGTAAGAGGATATTAAATACATGCCTGGATGCTGAGGAGGAGCTTTATACAGCCTGGACCTGGTAGAAGATTATTATTAATAGGAAATAACAAATTCTTATATCTCAGTAAATAAATATATTGTCTTAACTGCAGTTTCCTGGCCTAAAGAGAATATTACAATGGCCATTCTTTCAGATAGGGAAAATGACTATTAGCCTATTTAAACAAGACATTTGAGGTCCATATCTGTTTTACACGTCCGCTGAGTATCTCTGATTGTTTTAGAACTACGCTCTCTAATAGTAAACTCAGGTGGGGGCTGCCAACACAGGCATACCTGCCAAGTTCCGGCCTGAGAAATAAAGGACTGGACTGGAAGTAGCAGACCGGAAGTAGCGCTGCCGCCATTTTGGAACTGGGCGAGCATGCTCAGAAGCGACTTTTGATGCTGCTCTGCCCTGTTCTAAAATGACCACCGCACCAGAAGTCGCGCTGCAGCCATTTTGGAACTGGGCAAAGCAGCATCAAAAGTTGCTTCTGAGCATGCTCCGCCCAGTTCCAAAATGGCCGTCGCACCAGAATAAACTGGGGAAAAAGAAAAAAAATCCGTTTTTTCAGCTGTGGCCAGCTGGAAAAACGGGGTTTTTCCGGGGAATACAGGAGACTTGGCAGCTATGAACACAGGATTGGAGCCAAAATCGGGCCACTGAGGAACATGAAAGAGGTTTCAGCATGCTCTGGGAACACCCAAGTTTTGCCAAAGTACAAATATATAAC
Source organism: Zootoca vivipara (assembly GCF_965207765.1). Classification (NCBI taxonomy): domain Eukaryota; kingdom Metazoa; phylum Chordata; class Lepidosauria; order Squamata; family Lacertidae; genus Zootoca; species Zootoca vivipara. Next base: position 69,572,820 of record NC_142582.1, on the reverse strand, counting down.
CTAAGAGGACAATATAAAGAAACAAAACCTAGACCAGTGTGGACTGAGCATGCCCAGTAGTCATGGAATGAGAGTGTCAGTAAAACAAATAATAATTTTTTTAAAAAAACTAGGATTAGGATACCCTTCTTGAGCTTCTAACAGTTTATAGGATCCTGAAGCATGGCTGGCTGGAATCCTGAACAGGAGCATTCCAGGCTGTGAGTGTACACTGCAACATTTTGCAGGATCCATGTGTTAAACATTGTTCCCCTTATCCAATAAGGAAAACCCCCAAACTGATTCAGGGTCACATGAATGTAGCTGATGCAAATTTGCATATGGATAAGCCCAGATGCTCATTGTAGACCCAATGAAGAATTTGGGGTAGATCTTTCATGTGAATGGAGATGCACATCCTTCTCTGGAGTTCTTCGTTATTAATGTACACCCAATTACTAGCATTGAATATAATTGTAACTTGATTGGTATAAGAAAACTAACTCTGGCTCTTGCCCATATAGTTGTATCATTGGTAGATAAACAAGAGGGGGGGGGAATACTTGGAAAGAAGCAGTTGAATGCAGTTGCTATTTTTTTGCATTTCTAAATCTCATTTAATTAAGCATTTGTGTCGGAGATATTTAATGCTTTCCAAATACATAAATGAAATCATTAAAAGGTTGTAAATTTGATAATCAAGCAAAGTACATCAAGCAAACATTAATTTATTGTAAATGTAATAAGCCCTACTATATTAATAACTCTGGAGCTAATCAAGGCACAAGAGTATATGCTCAATTAGGTATCACCCTTATAAAAATGCTTTTAATTTAAGAAAGAAAGAAAGAAAGAAAGAAAGAAAGAAAGAAAGAAAGATTGAATGACAGAGTGAATGCTAAGAAGCAGTGCCATGTTTTATACTGGGGAACCTTTCACATATTAAAAATATGTTGCGCTTTTCACCAAAGTTCCTACATCTATTTAACCACGGTGATAAAAGTGGATGTCAACATTTATTAAGAGTGTTATTCTGAATAATCATCTTAGATGCAGTATGAAAATCACCACCTTGAAATGATAAATCAGAATGATGGGCACTTCACAATGGGATGCTAATTGGAGACAAGACAATCTCGTCCTGCATGAAATTGAATTAGAAACAGCTGAAGATGTGCCTGTTTTTATGAGAATTGTGAATTTGCAATCTGAATCAGTGAACATGCCACTAAATAAAACAAAGCTCCCACCCCTAAATCTAAACAATCTGCATGCATTTAATAATACAGACTGTAGGGATGCAAAACAGGATGGTTGGTTTTTTTCTTCCCCTTTCAGGCAAGTGACTTGTTTCCTATATGGCATTGTAATAAATGTTTTGGGCTTTTTAAAAAGCAAAATCTTGAAGCAGACCCATTAAGTAACTAGACACTGATATATATATGCTGAGCAAAGATTTTGCTGGCACTTGTTGCACTGCTAAGCTGCAGTCCTAGATATGCTTACTTGGGGGCAAGTTCCATTGCACTCTGAGTATTTACAAATTATATAACTCAACAGCACACTCATTAAGTTGAGTAGATCTCAAAAAGCTTAAAATAGTAGCACTCATGTGGAGTCTTTTTCCACTACAAACAGGCACCAACTTAGTCATGCAGCCATGATAAGATTATTTATTTATTTATTTATTATTGAATTTATATAGGGACGTGGGTGGCGCTGTGGGTTAAACCAGTGAGCCTAGGTTGGCGGTTTGAATCCCTGCGACGGGGTGAGCTCCCATTGCTCGGTCCCAGCTCCTGCCAACCTATCAGTTTGAAAGCACGTCAAAGTGTAAGTAGATAAATAGGTGCCGCTACAGCGGGAAGGTAAACGGCGTTTCCGTGTGCTGCTCTGGTTTGCCAGAAGCGGCTTTGTCATGCTGGCTACATGACCTGGAAGCTGTACGCCGGCTCCCTCGGCCAATAACGCGAGATGAGCGCCGGAAGCTCAGAGTCGGTCACAACTGGACCTAATGGTCAGGGGTCCCTTTACTCTTTATTGAATTTATATACCACCATATAACCAGAAGTCTCAGGGCAGTTCACAGATATTAGTGGCACAGAGTGTGGAACTCAGTTTGGCCTTTTGGCTATCACCATTATGCAATTATAGGAAACACACACATCTAGAACGCTTTCAGATTGCTGCTGTTTCTTCCTTCGGCCTCTGAGGTAACTTCCATCCCTCCCCACACTAACTTTCTAGTTAGTAGAACTTCACTATCAAGACAACTGCTGCAGGTCACAGTTCCTGGTCTACAGTGTAGTGTAGCTTTTTCTCCTCTTCCTCCAGTATTAGTTTGGGATAACAATCACCACCTGGGAACAGCTACATGGCTGGGCGTCTGAGAGAAGCAAGCAGCTGCTGTCTTCCAGATTTGAAAAGACCAGTGTCTTTACATACCCCAGTGCCAATGTAACAACATTTTTCAGCGGGGATCCAGAAACGTAAAGGCCAGTTAGCTGAAAGATGTGTTGAAAACTATGGCTTCTGCAAAGGCAACTTACATTTCATTTTTTTGAATTCAACAAACAGGTGGGGCGATCTCACAGAGTTCCTCACTGAAACCACCTCAGCAAACTTAACACATCTGGTAAAGATGACGGGTAACTGTCTAGAGAAGAGGAAGCTGAGGAAATAAATGGGCAGTTCTCATGATAGACCCCAAAAGGAGGCGTGCATTTTTTGTTCAAAAATTACCCAGAGTCAGTGAGAGATGTGGCCAATTTGCCATTGACGCCGTTTTATTCAGGGTGGTAAAAACAAAAATGGGATTTCATGCGACTCCAAAAAGTCTCTCCCCAAATTCGGTAAATGGGCATTAAAATGTGAAATTCAGATGAATGTAAGCAAGTAAAAAGTGATGCTCCCAACATCCTAACTCCACTTATAAACTACCACAAATATAAGCTACTAGTCATGAAATCAATATATTCAGGCTTAGTGGTAGTGGGCCTCTGAATGTTGCTAGAGAGCGCAACTGCAGAGGGATGCTTTCCTCGTGCCTTGCCTTTTGGGCTTCAAATAGGCAAGTGGTTGGCCAATGTGAGAAACAGGATCTTTTAAATTCATTATAATCATTATCTAGGGTAGTAGTTCAGTGGCAGAACATCCACACTGTGTGCAGAAGGTCCCATCTTCAGTTTCTGGCACATCCAGAAATCCCCTGTCCTCCCCTGAAGCCCTGGAGAAGTCACTGTCAGTTAGGGCAAGACAATACTGATTTAAATCGAACCCATGGTCAGACCCAATGTAATGCAACTACCTATGTTATTGATGGTCAAAATATCTAAACCAGATATGATCAAACCACCATGTGCAGTCAGATATTAGTAAATAAAACAACAAGCAGCCAGTTCCTTGGAAGCACCAATTGTGGGAAACAGCAGCCATTACTAAGACAGGTTTCAACATACAGCTTCATAGCCCCAAGGCAATCTTCAAGGTGTGCATTCCTGAGCCATGCACTCAAGATGGAAAAGATGGCAGGCCTCGGAAGCATTCCGTTCCTCTAAGTGTCTTCGGTCAGCAGTCTGGCAATCTCTCATCCCAGATGTGGGCACAATGTTCTTTCGATAGCTTCTCAAAATCCTATCACAGCCTTTTTTTCTTTACTTCCACTGATTTCTAGGGGGTTAAGAGCTACCGTTTAACAATGCAGTACAACGTTTAATCTCTTGGTGCTTCTCAAAGTGCTGTTTTTGCTCCTGCGTGCAACATATAATCGCTGTCAAGCATGTGCTGCGTTCCTGTGTGGCAGGATTTGAAAGATATAGTCCGCGGCTTCTCATATAGCATGAAAGATGAAAGCATCCATATAGTCCCACAGCGGCTCATTAAAACATTTTAGAAACGTGGCAGAGTGCACATCTCATGCAAATGACGCTTGCACTCCATTTCCCTCGGGATCTTTTCTAAAATAAACATACTAATGAAATAAATGTCTCAAAAATCCTTAAGAAGAAATTTAGACTTCAGCATGTGACTCTATGGAAATGCCCCATATATGGTATACACTTAACAGGGGGGGGGGGAGACACAGTACTAATTCCCTGGGAATTGTTTCTTTTTGAGGGTTTTAGAAATTCTCCGATAGATTATTTCATCCACCAAGAGCATGAAGGATAGCAACCCCAGTGGTGAAATTTATCACAGGGGCACAGTTAGGGCCAGAGGCGCCAGCTTGTGATTTGGGGGGGGGGGGAGATGATGTCACGTGTGTGATGTCCTGACGTCACATGCATGAGCATCATGCCTCCCTCCCTAAGCCAGGCAGAAGCTTCCCAGGCTTTAGGAAGGAGATACCAGGGGAACATTTAGGAGACTAGCCTAATCCCTCTAGTCTAATGACCACATGCTACTGAGCAACACTGTGACAAAAATAGGAAGAAAGCGCAAGTTAAAAGGGAGAGTTATGTATAAAGTCATGGTAGGTGGTGAGGGGCTAGAAAAAGAAATGTTTGGTTAGCCCTAGAGACAGGATTTCAGCATAGCAGCTTGTCTTGTTTTGTAGATCCTCAGGAAAGTCCCTTCTCTCTGTTCTACCAGCCACTGAAGTGCAGTTAGAGATGATTTGATAGAGGGTTTTCTCCGTTCTGGAACTTTTTAGAAGGGAGGCCTTGGTTCGCCCCCTTGATCTGCAGGCAATGGGATTTTTCTTTAGTCTTGCCACTGGCCTGCAAGCTATCTTGAAAACATATCATAAATTGCTTTGAAAGAGTGGTTTAAAATATAGAGTTTGGGATATACTCACTGTATAAGAAACACGACCCGGTGTATAAGACGACCCCCGTCTTTTAAGAAGATTTTCCTGGGTTAAAAAGTAGTCTTATATACTTCTCACTCTGTGGAATGTAAACACATATGCAGTCATGTGATAGACAACAATCCCATGAATGTGAACACAGGGAGTGAATCTCTTAACAAAGCACACACACACACACGTGTTAGGATCTCTTACTCGCAAGTATGACCCTGGCAGAGACACATGCCCAACTGGCATGTTCTCTCCCTCCTAGTCGATCGTTCGGGAGCTTCAACGATCTCTTTTGCCCAAACATAACAGCGACTGATGCCAACTGACATCAGCACACTTACAGATCCACAGAGTTTGCGTAATTGCATAACAGAACTCAGTAGCACAGTATTTGGCTAATCTACGTTTATTTACATATAAACACACACGGAGCACTGCAACATGACTCCCTCTCTCTCTCTCTAGCACCAGGCAGCAAAGAGAATGAACAAAGGACAATAGTCCCACTTCAGGAACACACAGTAACACAAACATCCTGCCTTCGTCACTTCACACTCTATGGAATGTAAACACATATACAGTCATGTGATAGACAACAATCCCATGAATGCGAACACAGGGAATGAATCTCTAACAAAACACACACACACACACACACACAATCATACCCTTAATTCTTTTGCACTTGATAGAATCCAATTTGTTGTCTTTTGAATCTATACAGTATATTTACAGATAAGATAAAAATGCATGAGCCTAAACAATCTGACTGTGCAGTGACAATAAAAACTGGTAATCATTTCTGTCAGATTTGTGGTGAACAAGCCAAGAGCATTTCCTACCGCCTCACATTTTTAATTGCTCAACATTTACATTACTCCATTACTGCCTCAGTCCATCAATATAGGAAATGACAGCAGTGAACAAAAAAACCAAATTGACTTCAATCCCCAGGGCTTATTCATGCACTTGCAAGCTTGATTTAGGAACTGAGAATACCTGGATTGCAATTACTGAATGATCGTCCTGCAATTATGCCTCTCATTTCTTTACAATGGAAGCGAATTATTGCCATATTCAGGATTGAGTGTGAATCTGGCTTTGTGGGCTGTTGCAAACTGGGTGACCCAAAGGAAATAATTCCTTGGATTTTAATAAGCCTCAATTCAGTCCTGTAATGGAAGAAATAATGGACGATTTCCATCTTAAAATGGGATCTGAGCCCAGTTAGCATTGGCCACTGCTAGAGTCTGATGAGGCCAAGTATAGAATTAAGCAACCAAGTGTAGGAAGGAGGGAGGGACAGTTTTCATGGATGATGCTGAAAATTCATTTCAGAAATTCAAGCTTTTACTATAAACTACATTTACTCTCCTTATATGCTACTTACAAATTCAGCTCCTGGGTGCTTGTTGAGAGGTTATATCCATATATATATATATAGTCTACTCCCTCAGGATTTCCCCATGTTTGGCAAGCACAAATGCCCAAATCCAAGTTGCAAACTGGAATGAATACACCACTGTTGTATTTCAGGGAGTATATGTTGTGAGTAACTGGGAATGTTGGAGTGTTCCCTTACTAATCTGTCTATTACTTTGATACGTCCTTTCCCCCAGGCAAAACAAATCTCTTTAGTTAGTTTAGCAGCTGTTGGCTGTCTCTTTGTAAGAACTGGAGGAAGACCTGCCTTGATTCTAATTATGATTTCATGGTTATTGGATGTCTATTACTGCGTGTAAGGAACACTGGGTGTTTTATGGAATTATTTCAAGCCCTAGCCTGAACTTTCTGGAATTAGTCACACACAAAACAGTATTGACCAGAACTGAACTGGATCCAATATGTCAGTGGTATTTCACATTCCACTTAGAGTCTCAGTAAAATGCCTGTGTAATACCCAGTCTGATTCCTAAGCTGTTTTACATATGATCACATTTTAATCCATGCTAATGTATTGGTCTTTGCCTGCATGAAACTTTGTTACATTTTCTGGCCTTCCAGCACTTTTCTTTCATCTGCTCTGGAACCAGTTGTGTTTATTCTGAATAGAAGCAGCCAATGAATCTTCTGACCAGTTATCTTACAGATCATCCTGAATAGTCCCACTCAGGGACTTAAGCTGCAGCTTCGTATAAATGTTCTCATTTGGACCTGGGACAGACATCTAGAGAAACCTTCACACCAAGCAATGACTCAGAAAGCAAAGCATGAAAATGGGAGAATGAGACAGAATTAGAATTCAGGGCACTGATGTTAGAAAGCTGCCTGACAACTCTAGAAGGCTGCAGAAAAGAGAGATCTATGGGCATCACAACAAGAAGGAAATAAGCAAAAGAGATATTTTGTACCATTTGTAGAGGAAAGGATTTAGCCAACTCATATAAGTTAGCTTTATCTATTCGGGGCTCCAGAATCAAACTGGATTTCACAAATCGATGATCCACGGTATGGTAGAAAGAATCAACCCACGTGTCAATATTAAATTGGTTTTAATGTTGACATATAGCTATAGGTGATGCGGGTGGTGCTGGGGTCTAAACCACAGAGTCTAGGGCTTGCTGATCGGAAGGTCAGTGGTTCGAATCCCCACAACGGGGTGAGCTCCCGTTCCTCGGTCCCAGCTCCTGCCAATCTAGCAGTTCAAAAGCACGTCAAAGTGCAAGTAGATAAATAGGTACCACTCCGGCGGGAAGGTAAACGGCATTTCCGTGTGCTGCTCTGGTTTCACCAGAAGCAGCTTAGTCATGCTGGCCACATGACCTGGGAAAACTGTTTGCGGACAAACGTCAGCTCCCTCGGCCAGTAAAGCGAGATGAGTGCCACAACCCCAGAGTCGTTCATGACTGGACTTAACTGCCAGGGGTCCTTTACCTTTTTATAGCTATAAAGCAGGGATGGGGGAAAAACTGGTGGTTGCCTGTACTAAAGGATGGGTGGACATTTTCTTGTGGACTCAGACCCAACTTAACTGGTGAAGTTTGGAATGGTGGTAACGGTGCCCCCAGTAATATATGGAATCCAGTGGATTCATGAAGTGGATTTTCTGGTTGCTGTGACGGTTGGTTCTTCAGAGGCCCTGGTCTCATCATGGAATGGTGAGATGGAAAGGGCCAATTGCTCTGAAGTGCCATCTCCAGTCCTGTGGAACCTGGGTTGCTTTTCAAGGGAGCATCAAGAAATGAAGCAGGGAGGACGTAAGCTTACTGTGTGACACTGATGGTAGCGAATAAAACTTCTCTCTCACCACTGTATCCTCAACTTGCCATACAGCAAAGCCATTCCTAAGGTTAACGGGCAGTTGAAATCCAGCCCAAATATACAGGTTTTGGAACACTCAGAAGTCTGTTGTGCTGAGCTTAAGTGTATTTTAAGGGTGAAGTTGCTCACATTTGCACTCAACACTGAGGAAGGGCCATAGCTCAGTGGTGGACCATCTGCTTTCCATGCCCAAGGTCCCAGGTTCAACCCCCAACATCTCCAGGTAGGACTGAGAAAGGCTTCCTGCCTGAAACCCTGGAGAGCTGCTGACAGTCAGTGTTGACAGTGCTGGGCTTGATAGACCAATGTTCTGACTTAGTAAAACCAAGCTTCCTATGTAGCACTATTAATATAATTCTGGAGGAGCTGTACAGAGAACTGTTGGGTCAGGTTTGGTAGGAACTCTTTCAGTTGTTTTGGCCCTGTAATGTGGACAAGATCCTTGAAAGTGTCTAGCCTACCATGCGTAGTACCGAGATTTGTCTACCGTGCCTTATGAGAGCAAACGGGGGGGATTGAGTGGGAGGCTCTATAAGGTGTTAAATGGTTTGTTCTTGGAGGGTGTTGTTGTTTAGTCGTTTAGTCGTGTCCGACTCTTCGTGACCCCATGGACCATAGCACGCCAGGAGGGTACAGAAGAAGAAAACAAGCAATTTGGTCTTTCTCATGTGATTGTTGTTAATGTGGAATAGATAGTGGGATAGAGGCATTTGTTTTTGCAAATACGTATTCTGGCTAACATACATTTTGTGTTTGTGTTACATTCATGTTTGGACAAAAAGTTATTTCAGGGCAAGCAATTAGGGATGCCCAGCCGCATGTAACCATGTAGTTCTTCTTTACAAGTTAAGGCTGCAAATCTATAATCTAATATAGAAAGTCTGCATGAGTGGGAGCTTCTTAACACTTCCAAGTCTTCCTGATAAAAATCTCACATCTACAAGTAGCTTTTCACCTTACAGGCAAAATGTTTCTTTTTTTCTTTCTTTCTTTTTTTAAAAAGAGTTTAAAATAACTTAAATAACATAGTGCTGTTTATTATTATTATTATTATTATTATTATTATTATTATTATTATTATTTGGAGGGTGTGGCACGTTCCATTTTGTTGTTTTGATCCTTTAAAGTTTTCTTTTGCTTGTTTATTAAGCCATCCAGAGAACTTTGTTATGGGGCAGAATGCAAATGCCATAAGCAGGGATGGAGAAGAAATTTTATTCAGTTCGCATTTCAATGCAAATTTACCTAATCTGCACTTTCCAAAATACCTTATGAAATACACGAATGGATGATATTTTAGAAAAGCTGTTCTGCAACAATGTGTACATTAGGCAATGTGTGCACTATATAATGATGGTGAATTTTCATGACCACTCATACTCCCCCCCTCTCCTCCCCCCCCCCAGCCAAAGCAAACCGATGTTGAAAATTGAGCCTGGGAAAAATGAGAAACTGAAACTGAACTAAAATGGACCTATTCCTCCATCCCTAGTCACAAGTAAGTAAAATAGCTAGGCAGAAGACTCCATTGCTGAATTTTGTGGCATATAATCTTACTGGAGACAAACTGCGTGTCATGTGTTGTTTGTGTCATAAAAAAACACCCTTCGTATGCATTATAGGAGGGATTCAAGCTGCTGTATTGGGGGCAACATGAAGTATTACAGAATAACACAATAGCGGAAGAGAGATCTCCATGAATGCCGGTGTGCGTCATTACCATAAATCCATCTTGTAAACACGCTGCACTTTTCTTTCAGCACAATGCATTAAGCCAGCATGATCACATAATCTTTTTTTAAAGGACACTCTGCTTTTTCCAGAAATTACTGCGTAAAAAGTTCATTTTAAAAAGAAAAGGGAGCTTCCACTTCTCACTGCAACCCCCACCCCACCCTCTACCCCCCATCCCAATACTGGAACTGCACCAAATGAAGGATTATTTGCTATTAGCTTTATTACGTTGCTTCTCCACATTAAGGCTATTTCCTGTGCTTAGCAAATGGCACATGATTCCCTGACTACAAGGATACAGAGATGAAGATCCGGTTGTTGCACCCAATTGAAGAACCAATGAGCACCGGGATGTAGTGTGGGGCAAGGATGGGGGTCTGTAGTCCTCCAGGTGTTGTGGGAAAATAAATCACCGTGTCAAACATACAACAAGAACCCAGGTTACGAATGGCAAATTCAGAAATACAACAGCGTAACCGGCCGATATTCTCAGTCACCAGTTTATAGACATATAACACCAAATGACAAAATCATACACACAAGAATATGTAACATTCAAACATCACAGGAAAAAACGTATGACAAGATTCAGTCCAAATATCAGTTCAAAAAGAATCAAGTCTTAAATACAGCTCATATAGGGCATCCATACGGCATGTGAAAAGGTTCCAAGATGTTTTCAAGTAGATGAATGAGGATCTAGGTGACAACGGAGCGTCCAAATGTGGTAACAAATAATGGTGGCAATGGAATATACAAATGAAAATGAGAAGCAACAATGGATGGTGACAAAAAAGATGAGACAAGGTTACCCAGGTTATATACCTTGTTTCGCTGGAACTGGCTTCTTCAGTGAGTAGAATGCTGTCTATTATAAGGGAATATGTAATCAGTTCTTATACCATTGTTGTCCTTTTTTAATGGTATAAGAACTGCAGTATAAGAACTGCAGACCAGTGATAGCTGGAAGGCCATAGGTTCTCCATAAAAAAAATCTGGCAACCTTAGGCTAGATGGGAAGATGGAGCTGCAGGTTTGCAACATCAGAAAGGGATTGGGCTGGTTGACTTGAGTTCCCATTGAACATTACATTTGGTAGGTGGACAAGTGAGATGTTTTAAGGGTACACCTCAACATACAAAATGTGGTGGCAACAAAAGGTGCTCACAAACTGTCATGTGCTCATATTCTACAGGTATGCTAATCTGAAAGCCATAATCATCAGTTCCCTGCTGGATGGACACTCGTGAGCAAACCTGGATTTGTCTCTGCATCATAGTGCCTTGATGTCAAAACCCACATCCTCGGCAATATCTAATGAATGGAGACACATGGTGTAACATTACCATACTTGGCATTTATCAGTTCTCTTAAGTGACAGCCATCAAAGTGCTGTGTGTTTGTATGGGAGAAACACTGAGCAGAGCGGTGTCAAGGCACCCATCTCCTTGCATCTTGATTGCAGCTGAAACTGCAAAATTACCATATGAAAATATGCTGCTCCTTCTTTGTTGCCATATAAATAAAGTGTGAAGCATAAAAAGAACAGTGGACCACCAAAGCCCTGAAAAATATGGAAAATGACAAAAGGTGGTAGGCTGCAAAAGCTGTACATCAAAGAAAAAACCCCACAAAGTGTCGAGTTTTAGTTGGGGGAACGTAATCGCCAGAATGAGATGCACAGACAATTAAAAAAGAAATAAATAAAAAGCAGTTGCCATGGAAACATCAGCAATATCCTTAGGTGTCAGGAAAGACAATTTGCAGGATGGCTTTCAAACACTTTTTTTATTTCCAGTTCTGTATTTCTGCAAGCTGCTGTCTTTGCATCAACTCAGCGAAGTGTTTTTGCTAAAATAATTAATTTAGCCATCTACCGTCTGCCAATCCTGTATTTTTCTTTATTTCATTTTTCAAAACGGGTGATTAGGAATGGGGAAATCTTTTTGAAATGTTGTCAACTAGCATTTTTGAACAAGTTGGCTGAAGCTTTATATATGGGAGACAAGAAATGAATAGGACTTTTCAGAATTATGACCCAGTTTCTTTCTTTGATCTGGACTTTGCCAATTCATACATTTCAGATTCCTCATCTATGTACTTTTTTATTTTCCTGCTTTACAATAATCTGCTTCCTAGGAGAGGGGGGGGGGGACATTCTAACCTTCGCCTAAGTAATTTGCACATCAATTTGTTCCCTCTTCAGTTTGCAAACGGCAGCGGAAACAGCAATAATACAAAGATGTGCTCGAAATTAGTTAAAAATATAAATTTGCTAAGCCAGTGTCCTCTTTATGTACGCTTGCATGCTCACTCTTACCCACCGTACACTGTAGGATGTACCCATAATATTTAATGGCTGACACATCTTTAATGGCAAAGGGGGGAGATTTTACCCTAAACTAGTATAGTTCCTATTCACACCCACACCATATATTTAAAGCCCTCTTATACCACTTGTACTGTCATGGCTTCCTCCCAAAGAATCATGCAGTTTGTTATGGGTGCTATGAACTGTAGCTCTCTGAGGTTCTGCTTTTGCTTTCCTCTGTAATGTATGGTAATGTAATGAGCAAGCAGCAACTGTTTCTCTGGCAGGCACTTTCTGCAATGCATCTCTTCTTCTGTTGAATCCTATAGAATTTTCTACCACAAAATGTGGTGGTGGTCACTAATTTAGATGGCTTTGAAAGGGCCTCAAGGAAATTTGTGGTTGTGAGTTTCCCACAGGTCTGTACGTACGATGGTCTTCTTATGATCATTGTCCCTGAAGTGGGTCTTCCTTCCGTTTCTTTGATTTTTGTGGCTACAGTTCAAAGGAGTAACTTAGAAGACCTTGACAGAATCATGTAGGCAGTCAACGTTCTCTACTACAGTATAGTTGTTGACATAGTGGCTTAAGAGGCAAGCCACTTTAACTGGAACCGTGGTTTGGCTCATCAGCTGTCAGAGCTGCTTGCCGAAAAGAAGAACAAAAAGAAGAACATGTACGTGTGTGTGTGTGCGCGCGCAATATAAACAGCTTCTTTAAATACTGCAACAATTTGGTGACTTACAAGCCTTATTATAACCGAGTTTACTTGAAAGCAAATAATAAATTTTGGAGAGACAGCTCCAAGAAAAGTGTTATAAAGTATGCTTGCAAAGCACATCTGTATTGTCCAAAATTCTGCATTACTCCTAATATATCCCTTGGCAATTCTAATTCAGTGAGGCTTTCTGTAAGCAGTTCCTGGATAAGCAATAATAATGACCTCTCTCTCGAAAGATAAATAGCTTTCCTGTGCAAAGTACACAGGTGGTCCCACAACACTGTGAGAAGCACTTGCACCAGAGATGACATAGCCAAAGGAAAGGAGATGCAATGTGTAATCTAACTTAGGAAAGAAAGCAAAATGTCAACAAAGAAAACTGCTTTACAGAAATGAGCCTGGTGGATTTGCCTGGTGTCTTTGTTCATATGGGAGTTTTGCAACTCTGGTTCAAAAGTGATTTCAGCACAGTGTGTGCACATATATTTTATCCTAAGGAAGATAATCCCACAAGGCCCTTTTCACCTGCAGTAGGATGACATCTTGCCCACACCAAATGAGAAGGAAATGATTCTGCTGGAGTGCATCTTTTTCAAAATAAATAAATAACTGGGTGGATAAAGAATATAAGTTTGTATAAAGATCAGACACTGAGTGGGCCTGCTGTTCTTTGAGACAGTTTTCGTTTGGCTATTTTTAGAAATATAGTTAGACAACAGCTATAACTCAATCTTGTTTTCAAGAATTCTTCACAAAGACTAGCAGAATCTCAATTTCGTTTAGGATACAGTTATGAAACTACTCTTCAAACTAAATCATCTTCAACAATTACAAATGGTAATTTAAATCATACACTGTCAGTCAATAATTTCACTTAACAGATTTCACCTCCTCACTTTCCTAAGCATAAAAATATATATAAACCCACACTGGCACAGAATAATTTTGACCACAGTTGTTAATGCTAAGTTGTACTCTGTTCTAAATAGCAGCTGCTTGATTTACAAAAGTACTTTCAAGTAACCCTTGATCTCTCTGGGGGCTGTGAGTAATGCTGAAAATCAACACTCTGGTTTGGACCTATCTGCAAAATAATAATTAGAGAGATTTAACAGAATACAACAATTTATAAAGAACATAAATTGTAGCCTACATGTGAAAATGCACAAAATTCAACCCACAAAATTCAATTTTTATAACAATAAAAAACACAACATAACACTCATTAAAAGTAAGATGGGCCTGGGTTAATGGTTTGTTCTTTTTTTAAAAAAAATGGATTCAAAAAGAACATCCATAAGTTCTTAGGATTTGGATTTTTTTTCTGAATGCTTGCATTGTTTATTGTTATGGCTACAATTTAGGTCTAATGTTTTCAACATCTCAAAAGATGGCAAATTGTGCCTGTTTTTGACATTTATGATGATAGACATAAGTCTGACTCTAGCTAGACATAATATGTGCATGGAAGTAAGCTACAGTACCATGTTAGTGTCTCTAGTAACATGGGGAAAATATAGATTAGGGGACACTTTTCAATGCTGTTGGACAATGCTGTCTTTCCACCCATGCTAAGCACAAAGCTAATTGCACCAAGCCTGGTTTTAAAGTAAGGGGATCTAGCACCTCCAGTGTCTAAACTTCTCAACAGGTCCCAGATCCTAAACTCCAATCAAATCCTTTTGGTTTTAATGAAACTTGCTTCAGAGAAAGTTTACATCAAATCAAGTAGCCCAACCAATGGAAATAAAACGTTTTTGAAATAATGTGAGCAGTGTTTGCCAGTACAACTATCTCAGAATTGCACCAGCATGGTAGCCAAGCCAATATATTAGCATGGTGCAGCTGAAATAGCCAGCTCTGGTACAAACATCATGGCCATTTCCTTCATGTGCCGTGGCCATGTGACCCTGCTGTGCTGTTACAGGATTGATGGGTGCAATAGCAGGGCTGATGCTGCTCTTGGCTTTCCTCCAGTGGCAACAAAGTCAAGGGCAGTTCAAACCTAAACATTCAACAAATCACAAGCCACAGGCAGCAGAGCTGGGCAGTCTTGGCCCATTTCCCTCTAGCTATATCAGCCCAAACTATTTTATGAGCTCCTCCAGACCTGTTTATTGAGCATTTGTTCTGATATGTCTGCACATAGTTTATGCGGAGGTTAGATCCTATCTGGCCTTTATTGAGCATTTTTTCTGATTTTTTTTTTTTTTACAGGAAGATTGTATGACAATGAATTTCATCTTGAATCAGTGGCATAGTGTGGGTTGCTGGCACCCGGGGGGAGGTCATGCGCAAAGCCTAGGTGGAGGGCGAACAGAGCTCGGGAGGCACATTTATGCCTTCCTCTTCTCCCCTCCTTGGTGGGTAGGGACAGTGGCACCCACCCCCTTCCTCTCAGCCAGACCAGGCAGTGAGAGGGTGGCAGTGGCAAGGCATGGGAGTGGCGGACACACTGATGTGGCCTTGTGCTGGGAGAACTCAGGCTTACACACCCTGCCATGGCCCCCTACCACTGTTGCTGTGGTGGCTGCCTACTATTGAGACTCCTCCCAATGCTGGGCACCTCGGCCTACTACACTATGCCATTGCCTTGAATTCATCCTGCTTTGTTTGCAAAGTGGATCTACATTTTCCCAGTAACTGCTAACTCATCTCACACTTTTCAGTGCATCACTTTCCTAACTTCCAAAAGTCTAGATTTAAAAGAAAAGAAAAGTGGATTTGTTATGCCCGGGCTAATGAGGCACTTCAGTCCTCTCTCACTGTGCAAATCTACCTTTGCAACGTGCTCTTGAATCCCTCCCATAAAATATAAGCCGATCTCCACCACTGTGTACCTGCCTGTAGGACCAGGCTGCACATAAGTAAGACATAAGTGCATGTTTCAATATCTATTATGTATTTATTGGACATGAGCCCAGAACAGATAATTAAATATCTACGCTGATCATTAACAGGTATTTTCACCTTTGCTCCTGATTGTTCGCTTACTTATTTTCAAAATGAGTATTTCCCAGGCTTAGATAATGAAAAGGCAGGTCCGTGGCAAAACAAGAACAAAAACAGGTATAAAAGGACCATATGGCAGCTCTAATTTATTCTGCTGTTTCTTGGATGCGTTACACGCTCAAATAAATCTGGCTTTTTATTTATTTTTTTACTGGCAAGCATCAGACGTGAAGCTTACAAGAATGGACATTGTTGTTCTTTTAGGGCTCTGGGAGCAGCCATATTCATACAGGGCCAATCAGAGATGCTGGGCGCAAAAGCACTCTTTGGTCTGGGGCCACAATCTCGAAGGGGGCATCACATTTAAATATTTGTGGGTTTGGGGGTGTTTCTTTTGCATTTGATAAGTTTCACAACTTGTTTATATGCACATTGGACCAAACTGTGACTCTGTCGGCTTAGAGTGGGAAATTTAAAAAAATTAGATATGGTTTGGTAAAAGACATGGTGCAAATTTTGTCATATGCTTAATATCAACTATGACGTTGCATGAAAGCATACTGTCAGGGGGACTCCCTACAGGGAGCCTCCCCCGTCATCCTGACCAGCACTTCGCCCAGTGACAGCACGAGCAGCGAGTCAGGAGGAGGGAATGAGGAAGAGAGCGGAATGGAGAGAGGGCTCAGTGAGGTGTCTGAGCCCTGGCAACGCTATGGGGAACAGGGCATGCAGGAGGGGCTCAGAGACGCGTCAGAGCCTTGGCACCGCTCTGGTCGAGGGTCAGCGGATGAGGGGCTCAGCGAGACGTCGGAGCCCAGGCACTGCCCCAGCCAGCAAGAGGGGAGACCTCTCCTTCCGGTGCCTGAATTGAGGTGCGTGCCCACACGTAGGGCAAAGGGGTGGCGTTTTGGGGTGCCCAGGCTTTTATGCTGGCTGAAAAGCAGACAGCAGCCATTGCCGGGTTCTGAATCGGACGAGGCAGTCATAGAATAGAATCATAGAATCGTAGAGTTGGAAGAGACCACAAGGGCCATCCAGTCCAACCCCCTGCCAAGCAGGAAACACCATCAAAGCATTCTTGACATATGGCTGTCAAGCCTCTGCTTAAAGACCTCCAAAGAAGGAGACTCCACCACACTCCTTGGTAGCAAATTCCACTGCCAAACAGCTCTTACTGTCAGGAAGTTCTTCCTAATGTTTAGGTGGAATCTTCTTTCTTGTAGTTTGAATCCATTGCTCCGTGTCCGCTTCTCTGGAGCAGCAGAAAACAATCTTTCTCCCTCCTCCATATGACATCCTTTCATATATTTGAACATGGCTATCATATCACCCCTTAACCTTCTCTTCTCCAGGCTAAACATACCCAGCTCCCTAAGCCGTTCCTCATAAGGCATCGTTTCAAGGCCTTTGACCATTTTGGTTGCCCTCTTCTGGACACATTCCAGCTTGTCAGTATCCTTCTTGAACTGTGGTGCCCAGAACTGGACACAGTACTCCAGGTGAGGTCTGACCAGAGCAGAATACAGTGGTACTATTACTTCCCTGTTTTCTGCTATCTCTGCACTGTAAATAGTATGCACAATAAAACTCTTAAAGACAGAGTGGACTGCAGTGTCTTTACTCGAGAGTAGCCGCAACAACCCCCTGACACATACCATCCAACTTTTTCTGATTGAAAACCAGGACGTGAGTTTTATAGTACAGTACTAAGTACTAAGTAACTTGTAAGCAAGCACAATCCACTAGGATCTCCTGTGCAAGTCTCCTTCAGATGAATAGGAGCTATGCAACAGCACACTGAGAAAGAATTGTGCCCTTCAGTTTTAGAAACCGACAATATTTAGCTCAGAATGTAGTATGTATGTAATTATGCCTTGCATGCTGTTCATGTTTCCAAAACACTGAGACTCTGTACCCAACTACATCTGTGTTATTTTCTGCACATTGCTTAATTATGTAATGAGCAGAAACACAAAAATGAGTCGTTTTCACCTGCTTCAAAATTACTGTAAGGAAACTGACAATCTGTTTTGTTAACTTGTTTTGTAGTGTGGGCAATGCTTTTGTCAGATATTATATTGTTGTGTGCCTTCTTAAGTTATCTCTAAAATAACTGACAGTTTAAAGGGACTGACTAAGCCCTTTTAATAAGCAGCAAGGAAAGCTTCAGTTCAGCTTGTGAATGGGACTGGGTGGGACAAGTGTTGGTATGACAGAAATCTTATACCAACTGGGAGATACAAGTTATGTTCTTTAAGCAGCTGCCATGCTAAAGAGGAATAAACTGACAACAGGATGAAATGAAACGAAACAGATTGAACTATATAACAACCGCACTGAATTTTAGTACCCTGTCACATATTCATGAACAGTGCAATCCTATCCCCGTCTACTGAGAAATAAGTCCCATGGCATGTCACTATCATCGGGCTTTGCAAATTATTGCCATAGTTCATATGTTTCTATAACTTGTACATTTTTTTCCTTACACATGTTGATGTGAACTCTTTTTGTCTGGTTATAATGACCATTTTATATATTGCATAAGAAAAGTTGTGCTGCATCAGATCGAAGAACATAAGATAAGCCTGCTGGATCAAGACCCATCATGTCCAGGATCCTGACCAATCAGATACTGCTGGGATGCCTGCAAGATGGACGTCAGCGCAACAGCACTCTGCCCACCTCCTGGCCTAGCTAGTCAAACATCTAGTTTTCTGCAATGGCCATCCAGCTGCTCTGAGAAGCCCCTGAGCTGGACATCCTAAGAAGAGCCTGCTGGATCCGCCCAAAGGCCCATCTAGTCCAGCATCCTGTTCCCACAGTGGCCAAAGAGATGCCCATGAGAAACTCTCAAGAAGGACCCAACACTCTCCCCTATTGTGGTTTCCAGCAACTGATATTCAGAAGCATCACTGAGGCAGAGCATAGTCACCATTGCTAGTAGCCTTGGAGAGTTCTCTCCTCCATGAATTTGTACAATCTTCTTTTAAAGCCACTTAGAATCGTAGAGTTGGAGGGGAGCCTTAGGATCAGTTAGTCCAACCCCATGCAATGCCGGACTATGCAGCTGTCCCTTTCAGGGATCCAACCTGTGAGCTAGGTGTTATCAACACCATGCTCTAACCAACTGAGCTAAGTTGGTGGCCATCACTACCTCCTGTGGGAGCAAGTTCCATAGTTTAACTAAGTGATGCATGTGGATGTGCTTTCTTTTTTCTGTCCTGAATCTTTCAACGTTCAGCTTCACTGGATGTCCAGTGAGTTCTAGCAGAGGCCGAATTAGGCCAGCGCGATCACACTGGGCGCTGAGTGTACGAGACGCTGCAGGGCATCACAACTAGGCTGTAATGAATTGAGCAGAACGGAAGGCAAGATGCAGAGGGTGGTGAATTTGGGCCTCTCACAGGGTGCCGCTGAAATATGAAAGACCAAAGTCTGCCTCTGGTTCTACTGTTATGAAAGAGGGAGAATAACATTTTTCTACCCACTTTCTCCATGCCATGCATAATCTTGTAAACAACCATCAGAGTAACAGCACTCTCTCTCTCCTGTTCCCCAGCAACTGGCATTCAGGAACATACTGCCTCTGACTCTAGAGGTCATAGAGCCAGGGCTTTTTTTCAGCCGGAACTCAGTTCCGCCACCTCTCAGGTGGGCGCCATTGCCATCCTAAGAGAACTCATGGTGAGTTCCAGCACCTTCTTTTTCTAGAAAAATAGCACTGCATATAGCCATTGTGACTAGTAGCCATTGATAGCCTTATCCCCCATGAATCTATCTCATCTCCTTTTAAAGCCCTCTCAGTTGGTGGACAGCATCACATTTTGAGGTAACATATCCATGTGAGGTAACATCTGTGAGGTAACATATCCATTAATAAGTACTTCCTTTTTCTGCCCCATACCTCTCAATATTCAGCTTCATTGACCAACTCCTGGTTCTAGTTTCATTAGAGAGGGAGAAGAAAGTCTCTCTATCCACTTTCTCCATACTGTGCAATAAATCAGGATTCATCACCATGGATATACTCAACAGGGAGTCACGGCCAATCTTAACTATCATTCCTGTATTTTTTCACACCCCTTGCCACATTCACATCCTGCTTTTATAGATGAATACTTTAGAAACCTTAAAAGCAAGTGACACATATTAAGGCAAAGAGCCACCTATCTATCTTGATCATGGCGTGAAGGTCATTCCAGTTCCGTCTGTGAAGTTGCTTGGATCCAAATGTAAATAACCGAGGCCTGGTTCAGACATAAATTGGGTTTCATAACTACTTCCCAGAAGGCAGATCACAGGGGTGCCACTCCATCTGGCTAGTTATTTCTGTGAATGGCCCCACATATTTTGATCTGGTATTAAGTCAGGGAAAATCCCAATACTGGGATGGTTTCTCTGGCACAATTAAAATCCATGTGAACCATGTGCTACACACACGGGGCTACAAATGTGGAATAGGGTCCATGCAGGGTTGATTTCTGGCAGTGGGGGCTGGCAGGCAGACAGCAGCAGTCTTCCCAACCGTGGTGGGTAGTTGAAGATCATCTCAGGTACTGAAACCTTCTGGCCTGTCTTATGTAGGATTGGGCATTGTCTGCTTATTCCCAGGCGCTTCTTCCAGCAACAATTATTGTTGTTGCTTTATTTGTAAGCCATCCTTCGGCAGAACCCCCCCCCCCAAGATGGTACACAACTGGTAAGAAAATTGCAGTAAGGCAGCCTTACCTAAGAACAGAGCTAAAATCACAGGAACAGCTATCATAAAAAGGATCACGCCCCTATTACAAATTTCACTGAAACACATTCAAGTGTTTAGGATCAGAGAGTAAATCAAAAGTTACGACACACCTTGACCTACATCTCTATGTAAATATCCATAGTAATGGAATGAAATGGAACTGAACATTGAAAGAGTCAGGTGCAACACTTAGTGTAGAATAAAGGAATGCTTTGCCATGTATAATACTTTCACACCTTTTTTATTAAAAGAACAGCACAATCCTACAGATATTTGCGTGGAAGCAAGTCCTACCATGTCCAATGGGATGACCTTCCAGGGAGGATATTTAGAACTGCACCATAATGTAAACTTTCTGGGAAGCAGAACATTTCAACGAAACAATACGTACTGTTTCCTATATTACTGGTTTGTGATGATAAGTTTGCTGAAACTTTTGGTATGAGCCCTGTGCTCGTTCCTCCACTCACAGATGCACAAAAAAATTCTAATAGCGTCTTAAGCTTCAGTTCTATGCTTGGATGCAGGTCTAATGACCTGATAATAGCAGTCTAAATGGAATCATAACACTCCCAAACAAGATTCAGACATGAATCAGGCAGACTAAAAGCTCTTATTAGCCTTTCTGCTTCCAAGAGCAAGAGCGAACTCTTTCTCACTGTTTGATCTGCTAAATGTCTTCCTATTTTCTAGAAGTTAAGTACCATTTTAAAATCCTTCCTTCAACCTATTACAAAGCATAGTGCAGCCCAATTCTCTGTCTGCTTACTCAGCCTTACAGAATTCCATGAGCCTTGTTCCCAAGTAACTTTATTTGTTTAGTTAGTTGTAATATAGTATTCAGAAAAGGAAAAGCAGAATGGTTTACAACAGTGTTATGCAAAGCCATACAATAAAAATCATATAAAAATGTTTAAATCATAAACCATCTATTATGGAAAGATGTAGAAATGCATATTCAATGGTATATCACTGTTATAAGAACTCTTGTTTATGTATATGTCGTGACATCTGCTTGTGCATGATGCTGAACAACAAATTGTGTGACAACATCATGGAGCCTTCTGGAGAAGAACCTAAATACTGTATGTAGTGTGTCAATTTCAGATTATTTCAAAAATGCAGAAATCTACAGAAAGCACATGAATACACAACTATACACATGTAGCTTTTGACATGAAATTGGGGTTTATCCTATTTTATCCTCAAAACAACCCTGTAAGGTAGATTTGGGTTGAGAGATAAACCTGTTTTAAATAAATGGTGATAGCACTTCACGGTGATGAACCTACAGCCCTCATTGTCTTTTGGGTTGTTCTCAGGGAAAACAAAGGCCAAAAGAGTTCATCTGGAAAAGAAGAAAAGGGGGGAAAGACAATCCCCAAACACAACACCCTGGATCCTATCAGGCAGCTTGAGTAGATAGTCTACCTTCCAGAAATCCTCTACAACTAAACCAGCCTCAGAAGTATTTTCTTTTCTTGTGAGGTCAAGGTGATAACTCAGTTGCAAGTATGGGACTCCATATCACTTCCAGACTTCCATTCAGATAACCTGGTTTTCACCCAAAGCAACAATGGAAATCTATTATTTCACAGAGGCAGATGGTTGCCAACCAAAATGTCATGAAAAAGTCATATGAGGGGAAATAAATGTCCAAATCTTGTAATGTGTGCATAGGTTGTGCTACTGAAACAGATATTTTGACAGCTTATCTAATGCCACTTGCTAATTGGAAGGCTTTAAATGTCATGTGAAAAGGAGGCCCATGTGGTATTTCTTCAATGATAACCTTTTGTTCAAATAGGCTATCTAGCTGGTGTTCCACATAGGGAACTCTTTATTTAAAGCAACTAAGTGAGCCATGAGGACTGAATAAACATCATCCTAACGGTTACTGAATGTGCTTAGAGAAAGAAACAGCTTTGAGCTTACTGGCCTTTTGTAAACATTCACAAATAAATAAACTATATGCACATAGGTTCTGATGAGTATGAATTTGATTAAAGTTCTCTGTGGCAAATCTTTGGCTCAAATTTTGGGGGCAGCAGGAAACAATAGGAGCCAAACTCCTTCCTAGCAGGAATTGGGGGGGGGGGCAGGAAGGCCAAAATTTGTTGGAGGAAAATAGGAATCCCTGTGACCCATGTGTGTAGGGTAAATAAAAAATAATTGGCTGAGTGCCTGAAATCAAAACGTGGGCGCTTTGGACACTCTCCACCAGGAGAGACAATAGCAGATTTTAAACACACGAAAGTCAAGCAGCACTATAACATGGGAATATGGGCTGCTAATCCCTCTTTATTTTATTTGCATACAGGTGTCCCTTTTTTCTATCCCTCTTGCAATGAACAGATCACACACTGTTAAGTTTAAAATGCTTTACTTACAAAACTTTCCAAAGGTCAGGTTTGTGCATTTATCCACACAGCAGCAAGAAGAACACAGGCAGAATACTCTTGGGTAGCAAGTGCAGAAATATAGCTTCAAACACGTCCTCTAAACTTGGAGCAAAGCTTAGACATGTCCTCCCTGGTGGATTACATGGCACAGAGAGAGTGAGGGAAGAACAGGAAGAGAAGCAGCCTCACTTCCTCTCTCACAGATGTGAAGGGATGTGGCCTAGCTGAGCCTAGGAACAGAACTCTCTAGTCTTAACCCATTCATACACTAACTAACACTCATGCATAGTTATGTTTGACTACAGTCTCCCACAATTTTTTGATGGGGATAAATTACTACTGCCACCTAGAGTTCTCCCAACACTTGCCACATAGCTGTTGCCATTCCCTAGCCGCTCCCTCCCTCCCTCCCTCCCCCCAGAATGAGTCAATGCGATGGCGTTGCATCACTACTGGGGTCTTCTAGATCTCTTAACTGTGAGAAGCGTGTTCTCTTTTTGCTTATAATGGACTCCAGGGTCTGGCACATTTATAAAAAAAGTTACAGGTTCTAGTTATTTTTATTATTCTTATTTATTAAATTGTTATTACCTCCCTTCATCCAAAGATCTCAGGGCAGTTCTACTTCCACACAATGGACTTCTGTGCAGCCTCTCAACCGATAGAACATTGACTCTAGGAATGAGTTCACTTTTTTTAAAAAAGGTTTCAATGTTGGCAGAAGTGTGCCTCCTTAAATCATAGGGAGTTGTACCAAAAGCAACAAAGTCATAGAGGGGAGATTGCTATCCAAATATATGTATTTAGCTGGAAATAAATGCCACTGAGTTCAGTGGAACAGCCATCCAACTAAGTGGCTTAGGTTTACAGCCATAGCCCTACTGACGTTAAAAGGAAACAGCTTGGCTTAAATCCTTTCCCAGTTTAAAATCACAGCAAATTGCATCCTTAAAGCACCTTACTATTTTGGTTCTACCCTCAGTGACAAGGATTCTTTCCTTACATATATTCACTTTGCTCCCAACCACTTTGTTTTTGTGTCAGATGCTTAAACTCGCAAAAAACAGACCTCTTGTTCTCAGGCCCATTAGAGGCCCTGGAAATGACAAGCCATGTATCTTATTCTCACATAGAAATAGCCCATGAATTATTAACCTGACCCAGAAAATATTATAATAATCCACTAGCAGGGACCCCTTGGGCATTGTTGGTGCATAATTCAAACCCTTCATCTTGAAAATCTTCCTGGAGGTGGAGCAAAACCAAGTGCTGAAATACATATAGCAAAAAAAAAAAAGGCTTATGTGTGTGCAGAATAAGACAGTGTACCTATTGGTAAAGTTACATGCCCATTTATTAAGAAATAAATCCCATGTATGCTTACCTGACATGCATTCAAAGATCAGCCAACAATGTACTTTTGGATCTACATTCCAGGTACCCAAATTTAGACAAGCGAGCGATTCATGAAAAAGCCGGAACATATTTTGAAGATAATATAAATGATATTTGGACTGCCTCTTTGAACAGTAGTCTGCTAACAAGTCCCATCACAAGGATTTCCACATTTGCAGTGGAACATTTCCACCTCCTCCTCCTGCATGTGCCCCACACCCTCCCCGGATCTGCTCCAGAGGGTCAGAGAAACCCCAGATTTAGAGGGTACGCAGGGGAAGGAGTCAGGGAGAACATTTCATTGTGCAAGCAGAAATTCTTGCACTGATGCAACAATTGTCTTAACTCTACATAGTGTTCCACCCAAGGATACAACAGTTAAGACAACAGAGGGCTGGGCATGCATCGTTTTTTCTTAGAATTTAATTTCTTAGAATTTAATTTTAAAAATGTAAAACATTGTGTCAATTTCAGGGCTGTTGGGTATAAAAATAATAACTAAACGTTATCCGTAAGTGTATAAGAATGACAGCAAATGAAAGTAAGGAAAAAACAAGAGTCTATAATATAGCATTTGTTTTGTAAGACAAGAAAGAGATTTGGATAGCAACTCTTTATGTTTTTAATACTGCTGCACTTCTGATAGAGCAAAATAATGCTAATGCCCTTTTTAAAAAAAACCTCTGGGGATGTGGAGGCTGTGCTCCATTCTAGTTTTTATCAGCAAATGTAAAAATGTGTTTTTCCCCAAAGCACAGCAAACCTCAGTATTTCTCCTATGGCCTGATCCAACAGTCAGCATTGCAGGTGCAAAGGAAGCAGATTATATGGAATTTTAGCTTCAAGTCTGCTGCTTTCATAAATGGGGAAAGGATTTGTGTAGCCTCTGTGAGGAACAGGATTAGACTTTGCATGCACACATACTTTTGAGAGGGATTAAAATACTGGTAGACTGTACACATACCTAGCATTATAGTTTCCAATATTAGCATTCAGAACTACCCTGTGGTGAATGGGAGGGTGTTTCATAACCATAGGTGCCATCACCTCTCAACCCATAAGGAGCTGCCACCATATACACACCTGGCGTTTTATCCAACAAGGTTGTCTTGTTCACCCAAGGACTTCCTCTTGTACAACCCAACTTTTCCTCCCTCTCCCGCCACTACATGCCCCCAACAAATATGATTTGGAGGGTTGAGGGAGAATAGCTACACATCCAGGTGCCCTTCTGCAGAGGGGGTGGACCTTATCCCACAACAGAAAAGTCCTCACCCACTCCTATTGGAAGGTTTACCTGTAGGCAGGTTAATTTCAGACCTGTTTCACACAAGTATGACAAGATACAAGATGCAGAAACAAGGCCATCATGAATCTGGTTACACTCCTGGTATTAGGAGCCAACTTCTAATAAAATATTTGAGGGGGCTGCCCGCCCCCATTGATGGGGATTGACATTCAAACAGAGTGCATGAACCACGTCATGTGATTGATTATGTGGGGTGGGGCTTCCCCCCCCCAAAAAAAAATATTTTATTCTAGTTGGCTCCTCTACCCCTGATCATCAAACAGTAAGTGCATTCTTGCATTATAAAATTATTTGTATCTCACATGCCTAGGGGGAAAGAGACTAAATTTATGCCCAAACATGGGAAGTAAAACAACCCAATTCAGGCATATCTGCATCATGACAGGCAGCAGCTGCTTCCATGACACTGTTACTCTGCTACAACAGGCAAAAACAAGATGTTGACATGAACCCCCTGCAGATTTTTCACATTCTCTCAAGAAGAGAGAATATTAAGATCATCATTACTTGTATGGGATCACCAGGAAATCGACTCAGTTACTGCCTATTAATTGGTTTTGACATCTTTCGTACAGATCCACATGAACAAACAGACCTTAAAGGTCTAGATTTGTAATAAAAAAATTATTACAGCTAGTAAATAAATAGGCTCCATGTTGAAGGTTGAATATGAATGACTGCTTTGCCAAATGGTAACTTCACCATGCACTAAGTTGGTTTTATCTATCATCTATCTATCTATCGTCTATTTATCCATTTCCTGTCTTTTCCCCTGATGGGATTCAAGGTGGCTTACAAATAAAAATAAGAACCACTAAAAACATAGAAAGAAAAAACCCACAAAAAATCAATGAAACATTGATAAAATTAGAACTCTATACATATATAAAATTTATTTAAAAACCATACCAATAATTACAATAAAAGCAGCATGGCACTCCAGCCCTTTCATTAAAAGCAGTCAATTCCCCAAAGTCTTTTGGAACAATAAAGTCTTTGCCAGCGGGATGAAGGACACAAGGAAGGAGCTGTTATATGTATAATAAGTGTGTGAGCTTTTCCTAAGTATTTTTTACTAATAACATGAATCTTATAATTTACCATAGAAATGCTACACAACTATACATATCACTTGGTTAGCTGGTCACCTGGATTGTCTTGCTAAGTCCCCTGCTTTCCTGTGTTGGTGGCAAGGAAAAATAGGTTAAAAAGGGGGAAATTCCCTGGATGCCAAGATCCATATTTGGGGCAAGTACTCTTTGGTGAGAGAGCCCAATCAGAGATTTAAAATCAGAAAATATGCAGCAAGTAAATAGTGGAAATACAGATTGTTAGATCTTTAAAATATGCCATACTGAGTTCCCAAACCTCCCTCTTCCCTTAACTGTCATAGGCCAGGAGTCAGCTTTGCCTGCTGAACAGCAGCCTGAAGGGAGAGAAGGCGGAGTGACCACCACAGCTGATCAACCTTCAGAGAGAAGACACTGATGAGAGCCAGATGGCTCCGGCCTTCTTAAACAGAGCTCTCAGCAGCAGTCAGATGCTGGAAACAATGCCTGCAGTTCCTAGCCCTAACTGCCTGCTTCCTGCAGGACCTTTGTGATTATCTGGATTCCCTGACCTCTGGACTTTGTATGTGGATTCTGCTCTTGGGCAAGTGTTCCTTTGAGACTCTTGGCCCCTGCTTACTCAGGCAGGACTACAGCATTAGCATAGAAAAAGACCACATGCTTGGTAATTTAAAAATGGTTTACTTGCAAACTCTCCAAAGGTCAGGTTTTTGTGCTTTTCCATACAGCATTCAGAAAAGGTTGCACAGGCAGTAAAACTTGGCCTAGTTACAGTGGTGAAAATTCCTAAATTATTGGTATAGGAACTCAAGAAAGGCTTGGGATAACCAGCTCACACCTCTTTACATGCTGAGCTGCTCAGGTAGACTGGGAGAACAAAGGCTTGATGAGTTTCTTCCCAAGATGCAAGGGAGTGACCTAGCTAAGCTTGGCAGGACAGCTTACTCTATGGCATTAACCCCATATTGGGTTTAAGAGACTGGTTATCCCATACCCTGGACTTCTAATCATGTACAGGAATGTAGTAAGATTTTCCTTACAGCATGATAGGGCAATACAGATGAGTAGTTACTGATTTGTTTTACTTTTCAAAATCTCACCTGTCCTCCATGGAGCTCAAGGTGCCATGGAACGGAAAGCAATAGACCTCATTCCTCCCCATGCTATCCTCCCAGTCAGAGAGTAAAAATGTCAACCCAGCAAGCTTCACAGGGATTTGATTCTAAATAATCACTCCAACTTTCTTCCAATGTATGCTGACAAATGATTAGCTATATTCACTATTACTCAAGGTACATTCAGCCCATCGAGTATTTGTGCAATCTGATCGAAGGATAAGGCGCTCAACTTCGAGCAAACTAAAGCTTGGCAATAGTTAGGACTGATTTTACTGCCCCTTACTTCTCTCTACAGCACATGCAGAAACTGCCTTCTTGACAGCTGGACCCACTATTGGTTTTACCCACTTAATCCATCAGAGCCTGTCTTCACATACAGAGGATGTCCCTAACTCACTGAGGGTTTGAGTCCCATTGACTAGCTTCACGTGGTTTAGCTGGCCAGTCAAAGCTGTTTCCTGGGCTGTGGCTGCTGTCACATGCTGATAGCTTCTAGGAGCCACAAGTGAGAGCTGAGTGCAGGGTGGGGCCCAATGGTGGAAAAACTACCCCAGAAGGAGCATGACGTGTCCCCCACCAGAGGTACTAAGGTAAAAGTAAAGGACCTCTGACAGTTAAGTCCAGTCGCAGATGACACTGGGGTTGCAGCACTCATCTCACTTTACAGGCCAAGGGAGCTGGCATTTGTCCGCAGACAGTTTTCCCGGGTCATGACTAAGCCGCTTCTGGTGCAACGGAACACCGAAACCAGAGCAGCGCATGGAAACGCCATCTACCTTCCTGCCAGAGTGGTACCTATTTATCTACTTGCACTTTTTGGCATGCTTTCGAACTGCTAGGTTGGCAGGAGCTGGGACCGAGCAACGGGAGCTCACCCGGTCATGGGGATTCGAACCGCCGACCTTCTGATTGGCAAGCCCAAGAGACTTAGTGGTTTAGACCACAGCACCACCTGTGTCCCCTAACACCCCATAAACCCTTCACTGCCCCAGTGGGACAAGATAAACATTATGAAATTGCATATTTTTAGAACGAGAGATTTCTGCATTTTTCCTCAGTTGTGCTTCTTTTCAAAGTGTGTGGCCCCCCCAAGGGTTGTGCTACCACAATTGCAGAGATTTAACTGTAAACAGTCTTTGCATGATTAGAACCAGTCTGAGACATTTCCATGATCTTCTTTCTGTTGCGTTTTCTGAAGCAACAGGATGAAGGTTTTATTTCTAAGGGAGAAATTTAGCTCCATTAAAGAAAGAGATCTTCTACAGAGACATTTCTGCAAAATTCAATTTTAATGAGATTTTCTTCTGTACACTTTAGAAGATTAAGTTCCATTGAAGAGAAGCCATTAACTAATGCAAATGAACTGTTTGGGGGGAATATTGCCACCACAGTTGTTACAATTGTAAGAACTTTCCGGCAACTTTTGCTGCTGCCACAGTTACACAAAAGATACAAAATTGTATCAAATTAGCCATTACTGTGGGCTGATTCACCCAAGCATCAAAGTCGGTGTAGTTCGCAAAGTTCCTGTGCCTGTTTTGTTTACATGCACTGTTGCTATTTTCAGGATTCACCCTTTTGGTTGTTTGTGGTGGGGTGTATGCAGACAATTTTGTATAACCCTCATTTTCTCTCTTTCTTCTACCCCTATGCAATCAAGTTAGCTGAATAAACCAGTTGCCAGATTAGTCAATTTGGGAGCAAGCCTCAGGTCAAACTGTGATGGGGAGCTCTGTTTCAAATGTGTATTTATCTAACTATTTGTCTATAAAGATCATTTCTACCCTGCCTTAATAGGGCTGTCAGCATCCAGAGGGGGTCGAGAGGCCACCTGGCTAGCCCCCAGCTGGATCATGCCCTTCCAGCCAACATGCTGGATGATTCCCCCGATCTCTAGTGCGACATAAACCAGCGGCCCAGACTTCAAAAGTCTGAGTACACTATATTAGCAGAGCTCGCTGCGCATACAGAAGCGGCATGAGGAGGCTTGTGAAAGTATAATAACAAGCAGATTTATTAAGCATAAATCAGGTCAAAGAAAGCATGTCGTCTCTCCTTTGTCTCCTCAGAGAGAGATCCACAAAAACAAAAGTTATACACCATGGAAGTTCCCAGCAATCTGTGCTGGTATGTAAACAGACATGTGACATGCAACAGTTCCATGTCTGCACTAAAGGTGGAATGGAATTTCCCAACAAGGGCAAAACTAAAACTGTGCACTGGTTCGTCTAATAATCTTGGTCACAGTGTTTCAGAAGCATTGCCAGGTGGTTAAACCTAGTAAATTGCGAGCACAATATTTTCCATCCCATGATTTTATGTGTGCACTGCCAGTTTCATAATGATCTTTTTTCTGATTCTGGTTTTGTAATGTGTTACTGCCTGTTTGGGTCTCTTGACCACTTCTTACTGATTAACACATCAAATATTCCTCGCCCTAGAATTGAACACACACACATGACATATGGCTCTAAACTTTGTATGATCAGATGTAGGCCTTGAGGATTTGAGAGATCAAGCAGCTCATCTGTAATTTTTATACAGCTGGTGCATTAATCCCTTGGCTTTCAACCTGTTTATTGGTCCTTTCATCTCTCCGCTCAGATATTTTTTCTGCCCAATGTAGTCATAATCCACGTATTGCAAGATCCTTTCAAGTTTATATAATAAGAGTAGCTTTTCACAGAAAATGTTGTACGATGTTATGTACATAACTTGTGCCCATTGTTCATGTATGAAATCTATATCCCAGAAAGCTAAAGGTGGAGTCCAGCATTTTATAATCATAAAGACCCCATGAGGCAGGTTGGCCTGAGAGATAATGCCTAGATCAGGGTTAGGAAACCTCTGGTCATGGTTTGGATTGTAAGGCTTGTTGAAAGATGTGAATTTTAGCTGCATTCAACACTACCACCGGCATCCTATTTAAAAGGCTCTTATTCCATTTACCAGCATATCCATTTACAGTGTTTACATACCAAAATCCAATGAACAACAATGCAGACTGAGCCGCTGAATGCGGGGGAGAATGTGATGCGGTCCTATGCATGGCGGTCCTATATGGGTGGTTTTTCATTCTGACTGCTGTTCTCCCGGCTGCTGGAGCATCCAATTGGGATCAGAACTGTTGCAAAAAGGTCATGCAAGCTTGCCACCATTCATGATTCTACACCAACAAGGGCCTGAGAAAGTCCTGTTCACAATCATGTTGTGAACAGATGTTACTAAGTGCTAAGTGAAAAGAGAATGGAATCTAATTATTCCAGTTTGGAAAACCTATAATGAGGCTTCATTAAGGAAAGAGAAATGGAAATTGGAGTGCATTTTTAAAGAGGAATCCACAGCAACAGGTTGCAGAAAATAAGGCCACAGAAGGTGGCAAGAAAATATTACTTTTCTTATATGAGAACTGAGTCATGGCCCTGCCTTCTTTTGTTATCTGGCATGTTGCAGAGGTGAACTGACATGTTCGGTGGTGGTGGTTGTTTCATTCATTTATTCATACATATATGTATGTATATATAATGGCCTTGATGCTAGATCAGTTGAAATGAAACACTTCATCCTCCTAGACCACCCTAATTGTAATAATATGCACTTTAAATATGCTCAAGAGGCACTTAGCCCCGAGTTGCTATGAATTTTAACCTCCATTTTCTGCTTCTTCCTTGCTACAAGATGTTCACAAGTATTACTTTTAACCTGGTTAGCATCTGGTACAAAAGAAATGATATACCAATACACAAATCACTTTGATTTCTTGATAAAGGTTTGACCTTATGCTTTACCATAGACTTTATGCATAGTTCTTTCCTTTTTAACTCCCTTAATTTTTCCACTCAACATTTTAGCAAATGACACTGCCCCTCTTTTGTGAAATTTAGAATAATGGCAGTTCTTAATACCGGTATGCACAGTTCCTATAACCATGTGAACTTATCAGCCGTTGGCATTCATCTAAGTTGATCTAAGTTGACCAGACGTCTTGCTTTTTGTACAATATACAGCAAGTTGCTCATATTAAGCTACCAGGTTATCAGCTTAAATGACATCTGAGCAATGGCCACAGGTAGTCATTTGACTTGCCCAAGTTCAGATCTCCTTCAAGCCACAAAGTTCATGTGCAACCTTAGGTCAGTCATTTCAGCCTATCCTGCTTCATAGCCTAGCTTGAGTGTGTGGGAGTGGGAGAAGACATGTCCTGTGCTCCTTGGAGAAAGATGGGAGGAAATATGCAAAAATATTTCTTGAAGTGAATGCAAACATGAATATTACTTACTTACACTCCACTGAGCACAAATAAAAAGTTACACAATGTAAAATAAGATGGTTGAAAGAGGCAGAACAATCATGAAGCAATTGTAGATTGCCTTAGGGAAATGGCAAATGTTTATAAATTTTTCCACTTGCTTAGTAATTTAAAAATCAGTCTCCAATAAAATGATCGACAGACACTCTGAAGATCATCCTGGGAAGGACTGTGTAATGCTGTATTCTTCAAAAAAAAACCTGAAAAAAACTACATTTTAAAAGTACAAGTGCCAATGACTCCACCTCTTAATTTTTACAAGGACAGTACCTGCTGAGCTGAGCCACACAGCCCTTGAGGGTTGATATCTATTAGTCTCTGTTTGACAATATGTTTGGCTTCCTTGCCAAACAAGTAGAAATAAAGATAACAAGTAAGAAAAATGAAAGACACGACTTTTTTCAGCATTTCCTTCATCCAGGCAGATTTAGAAGAGTCCTCTCCCAGTTGTGAATCATGCAGGTCACCATCAAGTTTCGATTCTCTATAGCTCTGCCCCACCTGTTTTGTATGGAGACAGTAATAATGGGTAATGATGGAGTTAAACATTGTCTCTAGTTAATAGTGGTTGGAACTAAGACTCCACCTTTTAGCTTGTTCTTGTGGTTACTTTCTTTCTCTGGTCCAATTTTGTGCTGTTGATCAGAAAACTTGTTCCGTCCCCACAAAGTGAGTAAGCATGTCTTATGTAAAATAATAACTTAACAGAGTCTCATCATAACATAGTGGCATACGTTAATAGTGATAAAGAGCACTTTCAGTGCAGGAATATTGCTTTTGTGTGTCCTGGCCTTACAAGGCTGGAGATCTCAGCAACATTTAGGGTTGCCAGACTCAATAGAGGACAGGACTTCTGTGCCTTTAATTGCCCTGCTCTCTTTTGAGTCTGGAAACCTTAAAGAGAAACCAGCAGACCCTTTGCTTGGAAATTAAACAAAGGGTCTGCTGGTTTCTCTTTAAGGTTTCCAGACTCAAAAGAGAGCAGGGCAATTAAAGGCACAGAAGTCCTGTCCTCTATTAAGTCTGGCAACCTTAGCAACATTCACATTCAAGAAGTCAATTTTCTTTAAAAAAAAGAAGAAGAAGAAGTCAAATTTCTTAAAATAGCTGCTCAGGAAAATATACACAAATGCTACCATACTTTTCTTTTCCTTCAAAAAAAGGTTTAATAAACCCATCTCTCTTTCAGCAGTAACCTTGGGATTTAATATTCTGGTTTATACTGGCAGTCCAGAGTACAGCTGAAAAGTATAACAGATTTGGGCGTCGTTAAAAATGCTGTGTATTTTGAAAGACAATATAAAAGGTTCTAACAAAGATTATGGACCTACATTTGCAGTTTTTCTTGTGTTGACTGAATTACACTGAAGAGATTTGAGGACTTGCCTTTGCAAATAAAGCTGTACTTAAACTGCGTTGGGAGAAAACATTTTTTAAAAAAACCCCTCACAAATACAACATTCTGTCTTTCCCAGGGATTGCTGTGATTTCTTGTGGACTGAAGAAACTCTATTACAATTAAAGACTTTAAAGAAGGAACTTCACCATTATTATCTGAGCTTACATAAAATAAGTAAGCTTTGGTTTTAATCTCTTCTTGTCTCTTTGAGAGAAGGCTCATCACCATTACTATCTGGGCCTAAATAAATAAGTTTTTGTTTTAATCTCCTTTCTCTGTTTTAGGTTTTGTGATTATTTTATTTTTATATTACGTTGTTAACCCTGGCCTTCCTCTAAATAACTCTGAGCAGTATGCAAGCCTCTTCCTTTCCCCATTTTATCTTCACAGAAGCCCTGGTAAGCATCCACTGTAACAGTGAGGTATGTTAAAGTTGACCTGTGGCCACCCAGATGTTGTTGAACTACAACTCCCATCACCCCTGACCCAGTAAATAAAATAAAGTAAAGTAAAGTAATGCCGTGGAAGGTTATTGTTTTTGTTTGTTATTATGCTATATATTTTTGTATTGCTAATGGCCCTTTGATCTTCAGATGAAGGGTGGCATAGAAATAATAGAATAATATTATACTGCATGCCTAACTTTGGAGCCGTAAGAAGGAACTCAATTGATACCTGTCAGAGGGTCATCATGGTTACTCTAGAGTAACTCCTCTTGAGTCCACTTTGTCTTTAAAGACTTTTATTGTGCAAAGCATATACAGTGTATAGATAGCTTAAAACATGACCTCTCAGTCCGAACCAGAATCTGGCAATGGAGTACATCTGTTCCTATGCCAGCAAAGTAGTCGGGGCACCCCAAAACGCCTCCCCCTTGACCTGCGTCACGGTGCTCTCCTTAACTCTTGCGCCGGAAGGAGCAATGCCCTCTCAACCTCCTCCTGGTCAAGGCAGTGGAATGGCTCCCCAGCATCCTTGAGGCCTTGCCTACATCTCTCCTCCCCTGAGCTTTCCCATCATTCCGCACGTTGGCTTCTCTCTCCCTCTGAGTCTCTCCCCTCCCCCCTGGCTGCTTCAGACCCACTGCTGCTCCCTGTGCTTGGCGAGGTGGATGTTAGGATGATGGGGGCTGGCTCCCTGTAGGGAGTCACCCTTACAATACCCTTTACTGCAGAGATGGGATGCTGTGGTCCTCCATAGGTGGTTGGATTCAGCTATCACCTAGAGCAGGCATCCCCAAACTTGGCCCTCCAGATTTTTTTGAGACTACAATTCCCATCATCCCTGACCACTGGTCCTGTTGGCTAGGGATGATGAGAATTGTAGTCCCAAAACATCTGGAGGGCCAAGTTTGGGGGTGCCTGACCTAGAGCATGAGTAGCTCCTACCCCTGCTTTAAGGGACTCTCCCTTTTAGGTTTGTGGAATACAAGCTCAAAGTTCAAGGAAGTTGAAGAGAGAGAAAAACCTGGTGTTACTAGTTTTGATTTTTTTAAAATTTTATTAAAAGATCTATGGATACATTTTTCCTGGAGTGTCCATTAAGCAAAAGGTCCAGGAAATATTGTGTGTGCATGAAAGGGCTAGATAATCTTCTTAAGGGGGACCCCCTCTATCACAAATATAAACAATGACTTATTATCTCCTGCCTTTTACAATGAGTGGGATTCAACTAATGAGACCTGCCAGTGGAAGCCCTGTACAAGGACTTCCATTTGTGCAATGGAGCTTCACCCTCATGCCCCCTGAAACTGGCTTTGGGAGACCATTCTATCTGGCAAACTGAAATGCTTGCCCTAATGGACTGATAACCTTAGTATGACATTGAATTTCTGCTCATGTCTCTAAGCTCTCCCTACCTCAACCCAAAACAACTCTAGCTATGGACATAGGACAATGATAGTAAGAAAGGCAGAGCTCCAATGGACCATTCACAGAAGTTGTGTTATCTTACATACCATAGTATGGCTTACAAAACAAGTGCTGGTGAACAGGTTACATGCAAAGAACCCCACTTCTCTCTTAGGATGTCCAAGTTAGGATGTCCTCTTAGGATGTCCAAGTTATGAGCACTACCATATGAATTTGCCAAGTGTGTCCGTACATTCTGGTTAGAAGATGATAAGATCTACTTACTTTACCAACGATTATGGAAGAACCCATTTCTAAACCCAATTCTAGGTTAAACTGCAGCTGGAATAAGAACTAGAAGATTTAGCAAAATAAAAAAATTCCTTCAGTAGCACCTTAAAGACCAACTAAGTTTATATTTTGGTATAAACTTAGTTGGTCTTTAAGGTGCTACTGAAGGAATTTTTTTATTTTGCTTCGACTCAGACCAACACGGCTACCTACCTGTAACTAGAAGATTTAGCTTAGCAAAGTTCTTAAAGTATGGTGTTGCAAAAGTGAAACGCTAAACAACAGCATAGACAGTATGCAGACATAGTGTTCTGGCACAACAGAATAGATATGTAAAGCAAAAAGATTTTTTAAAAAATAAAAAAATCCCTTGATAAAATTCTTGGAGGTAAGGGGGCACTAAACGAGTAGTTCTGAATGCCAAGAAATTCATGCTGCAAGGCTTCATGTGCTCTTGGTTCACAAACAGGTC
Source organism: Zootoca vivipara (assembly GCF_965207765.1). Taxonomy (NCBI): domain Eukaryota; kingdom Metazoa; phylum Chordata; class Lepidosauria; order Squamata; family Lacertidae; genus Zootoca; species Zootoca vivipara. Next base: position 69,536,705 of record NC_142582.1, on the reverse strand, counting down.
AATAAAATCAGAGCAAAGCAACAACTAACTGTAAATTATCCCTGCAGCATTTTATGAGACCAATTCTTAATCTTTCTAAAGCTTGGCAACTTAACTCAACTTCCATGGGATCTTATAGAAGCTACAAAACTCCCATGGTCTTCTTGTTTAGTCATTTAGCTATGTCCGACTCTTCGTGACCCCATGGACCAGAGCACACCAGGCACTCCTGTTTTCCACTGCCTCCCGCAGTTTGGTCAAACTCATGTTCGTAGCTTCGAGAACACTGTCCAACCATCTCGTCCTCTGTTGTCCCCTTCTCCTAATGCCCTCAGTCTTTCCCAACATCAAGGTCTTTTCCAAGGATTCTTCTCTTCTCATGAGGTGGCCAAAGTATTGGAGCCTCAGCTTCACGATCTGTCCTTCCAGTGAGCACTCAAGGCTGATTTCCTTCAGAATGGATAGGTTTGATCTTCTTGCAGTCCATGGGGCTCTCCAGAGTCTCCTCCAGCACCATAATTCAAAAGCATCAATCACCAGGGTCTAGGACTGGATTAAAAACATTGCAGGCGACAACAAAACATCACGACGAACTCATTAGCACAAATGAGATTTCAAGAGCCTGGAAGCATGGAACTGTCATCTCAGTATTCAGATAAGGATAGAGGATTGACCTACAGAAACAGGAAGAGCTACTCATCTGCTACTTGCAAAGGTGAAAAAAGATGCAAACACTAATTACTGTAGAAGCGAGTTATGGAGTCCTTGCAAAGTAATAATCCAAGATGGAACCATTAGCGTTTGAGATGGAGCAAGACTATATCTATAATGGCAGTCAGTAAGGTTAGAGAGCTGATTACAGTAGACCATTCAAATTGTTCTGGTTTATGAAGAGACATTTGATGGACTATATCCTGCAGGAACTATAAGTCAGATGGAATGTAGGTCATACCTGGAAGAATGCATAAGGTGAGCAGTGATTTTATAATTTATGTATCTCTATGTGTTATTAGAAATGGCAGTGTCTAATAAACAGAAGTCTGAAAGCATGACTCCTAGCAAAATAACAACAGACCTATTAAAGACTGGTTTTGCCACCAGATTAAATATGGGCTGCATTTCAGTATAATCCTAGCTTGTCCACACCAGAGTTTACTGTGTGTTTACAGCTGTTTGCATTCCCATTTAATTTTTTCTTTTCATTGACATATTGGTTGTGGAATGCCCTCTCACCTGAGGTTCAGCTGGCACCTATTTCTGCCATGTTTTGACGCCAGCCGAGGACCTCTCTGCCCTTCCAGGCCTCCTGAAAATTTTATGCATGTGGCCACACAGTTATAGCATCATGATATATGACAGCTGGTTCTATTATACTGCTTGTTTAATTGTCTCTTATGCATTGTTGTATTTTTAAATTATTGTACCCTGCTCTGAGATTGCTTGTGATTGTGATACAAAGTCTATAAAATAAATAAATACACTGGCATTTTGCAGATTAGTCTTCTGGAAAATAGCAGGCTTTAAAAATTGCTGACAATCTTGACCCACCTAACAAAATCTTTCTCCCCGCCACCTACCAAAAGCTAAAACAACTACCCTTATTTGTTGGAATCACCAGCTGAGATAAAGTATGTTTCGTGTTTTATAACTCAGAGGTGGGTGCACATAATATGCACAAAGTCTGATAATATCCCAGATAATAACTCGCAAGAACTGCTTTTTCTGGTCTGCTTAATACAAAAGCATTAGCTCTGCTTTTTCTGCTTGACCTGTACCAGTTTCTTCCAGCAGAAACTGATCCGGCAGAAGATGTCACTGTGACCTATTTTATCTCTCATTCTGTAGTTCACAATAACTATCCTCTGAACAACAGCTTTTATCCACAACTCTCAAGTGAGACCTGTATCAGAATGTTCAGTGTTCCAGTTAGGCAGCTATGCATTCCACCACCACACACAATTGTTCACCCCACTCAAGTCTGTGGCTGCTGAGCATGCTCAGTTCTCATTCAACTATTTGGGGATTAGTTGGTTTTTTATTCCCTTAGAATATTTTTTCCTGATGATTTTTCTACTCCTTGGAGTTCTCCTAAGCATACCCTCTTGTTTATTAGTAGCCTTTTTTAATTTAGTAGCCATTGTAACTCGGAACATGAGTTACAATCTAGTATATACAGAACTGCAACATGGTGTGTGGGTGTGTGTGTGTGTGTGTGTGGGTGTGTGTGTGTGTGTTTTGGAGGAGATATCTTCAATGCTCGCTCTTCTCAGAGTGAGTAAATGGCTGGCAAGCAAGAAAGTGAGTGAGTGGGAGGGCACCTCTACAGTGGTACCTCAGGTTACAAATACCTCGAGTTGCAAACACTTCGGGTTACAGACTCCGCTAACCCAGAACTAGTACCTCGGGTTAAGAACTTTACCTCAGGATGAGAACAGAAATTGTGCAGCGGCGGCAGCGGGAGGCCCCATTAGCTAAAGTGGTACCTCAGGTTAAGAACGGTTTCAGGTTAAGAACGGACCTCCGGAACGAATTAAGTTCGTAACCAGAGGTACCACTGTATAGCCTTCTTCTGTTCTCCTTTTCCAGCCATGCCATCCCTTCCAGTTTTGTTTCTCCATACCCACGGAAAAAGCTTGGCAATCGGTGAGATCAGTAAAATCTTGGCTTTCCCCATTGATTCTTATGGATATGATCCTATGGAATTGATCCCTGGGAGGAACATTTAAAAACAGCATCCTAGCTTTGTTCAGCCACCATCAACCACAGCTAGGATGGCAGCGGTCATTGTTACTGAAACATTCATAGATGTTATTCCCACATACTGTTTTTTGGGAGTCAGGGAAAGCCTTTCTTTCTAAAATCTGTTGATTTTAGGACAAATAAATAGTGTTTTATGCTGATTATGCACCATTTTTCAAGAAATCTAATATAAGTTCATCTACTTACCTAATAATAATATTTATTTACTGGAGAGGATCAGTAGACTACAACATGAATTGGATTCAGGAGGGGATCTTTTGAATTAGTTAAGATAATTTTGAACTAGGAAACAAAACTGGGAAACTGCTGTGAAATGAAAGAATACAAAACAAAAGGGGGAGCATATTAATAGTACCTTTGCTAAAAACCACCTCAGAAATAAAAAACAAACTTTAAAAACTTGTTCAGGGGCAACAAAAAAGGGTCTAATTACAGCTACTATTAGACGAAGATTTCTCTTCCCCTTTTGTATGTTTGGACTAATGTGAGAAAAGATACATATATCCAGGTTCATATTTTATTAATGTAGGTTTGTAGTAACATTTTTAGAGTGTTTATCTTTTTTCCTTACGCAATATCATTCTACCACATGCTTTAAAATACTTTTTTTTTAAGGAACCAAATTGAGTCATTTGAAACTGGAGCACATCAAATTCATTTGGCTAATTTTCATTCATTTCTCGTTCAAATGAAAAGCAGCTCAGAAAGATCAACAGAAACGTATCTCTGTTGAGGAAAGCTTCGAGAGTGGAGAATGATGGTTGCTGAATAACAAGCAATTCATTTGTCTTCCATTGTGTCAATCTCCCTGCAGAAAAAAGTTTGAATGTTTATTCACCTCAACATTCTTTAAACGTTGAATCTCCAATGCTGAATGCTTACTGAAATAATTCAGTATCCAATCATTTTCTGTTCTTCATGCTTCTTAAAAAAATATTGTTCTACTCTTCTAAATACCACTGATCACCTGTTCAGGAGAAGGACCCATCTTTTTTCAGTCTGATGTAGGAGTTAAATATGGTTACTGTTGGTTCTGTGCTTCTATTTCCAGTTAGTGAACCCCTGAACATGTATGTCCATCCAGCACAACTATGCTAATTGCAGGGCTGTCCTCCACATGTCTACTCAGAAGCAAGCCCCACTGAATTCAATGGGTCTTACTCCCACAGAAGTCCTATAGGGCTGTAGCCTTAACTTAATCTGGGATGGGTCCTCTGTGGCCTTCAAGATGTTGTTGGGATCCAGGTCCCATCAGTCGTCACCAGCATAATGAACCGTCAGAGATTATGGTAGTTGCAATGGGTTTAAACCAAATGAACAGAGAACTGGAAAATAAGAGAACACAATGATGGTTGAAATGCTAAACATACATTATTGTAATACAGTGGTACCTCGGTTTTCGACTGTCTCTGTTGACAAATGTTTCAGTTTTCGAATGCTGTAAACCCAGAAGTAAATGCTTCAGTTTTCAAACATGCCTCAGAAGTCGAACATGCCACACAACTTCCATACTGAGTTTTCCGTATTGAGGCTTTCATATTGAGTTTTCAGTTTTTGAATGTTTTGGAACTCAAACAGTCTTCTGGAATGGATTACGTTCGAGAACCAAGGTACCACTGTACATGGATAAAGACAACACAGGTTCTGTATTTTGTTTAGTAATGAGACATCAATATAGCCTTATTAACCATTCACAACCATTTTTAAGTGCAGAAAATGCTATACAAAACTTCACATTTAGACCACTATAGCTGCTCAGCCTGAGTATATAACAAAATAATAGTGATTGTCTTGGATTGATAGGCATGATTTTATAAGCTTACAGCTTAATACAAGCTTGAGAGCTAAATTCCCCTTATAATTGTGATTTATTCGCTTTTGACAATCCCTTAAATGTTGACATGAATTCCTCAATGACATTGAGGTCTTTATCTCTTTGTGTGTGTGCCATGTTAGCAATTGTGCTCTATATGACAATCCCAACTTACAAAAATTCTAAGTGTACCAATTTGCTTGGACTAGTAGATGTACTTCTTATTATGATGTTACCTTGCAAACATTCTTCTTTTTTTGCAGTTCCATCTTGTACATCTTAGATAGCACATACAAATCTGTTCAGTTCTTTAGCAGCTGTTGTTGTAACCCAACCAACCTCCTTCTAAATTTAGCACTCTGTAGACCTCAAGGATAAGAGCCACTATTATTTAATCAGAACAATGAAGGCAAAGGGATCTTCTTTATGAGTTGTAAGCCTCTAAAGATTGTTGTTGGTTTTTAATTATGAAGGGAAATTGCCAGAGAGATGAAAGTGGGGTGACTTGAAGGTTTGACAAAATTAAAGTGAAGGACTTAAAGTGTGTTTTTCTTCTTTGTTGTTGGTTTTATTTACATTTAATCCTGCTATCCCCTCCCCTCGTAAAATACCATCCTGACTTGAATATTAGCTGCCTGCCAGTCACTTAAGGGCTATGTGAATCAGCCCTAGCCCTCCACAGAAGGCTGATTTCCACAGAGGGGATGTCAAACCCCACAGGGATTCATAGTTTGTGGTGAACAGATCAATGCTTTCATTAGTGAGCAGAGGAAGCTGCTTAATTACAAATGCAAGTTCATTTAAGGTCAGTTAACGCATGGGTTATAAACTTGGCTTGTGTAACTAACCCAGGTTTGTGTACATTGTCTGTACATAAAGCCAATCCAGGATTCATGGAAAGCAAAATTAACAGCACAGTCCTAACCATGTGTATTCAGAAGTAGTCCCATTGAATTCATCAGAGCGTACTTCCAGTAAGTCAGATTAGGATTCCATTCTAAATACTGCAGAAGTCCTTTTTTTCCCTGTAGGGAAGAACAAGAGGGGAGAGGGAGTGTAACAGCCAGAAGCTTCACTTGGGTTCATTCCAGTTCATGCATGTAGTGCTAAACCATGGTTTAGTGTTCCGAGCACACTGGCCCTATAAGAGTCAATCGCCACAGAGATTGCCAGTGTTGCACAGAGCATTTTTGTGCCTGTGCTGCACATTTCTGTCATATTATTCTGAAGATTCTCCATGCAAACGGAGACAGCCCACACAGAAAGCAGAAATGTAAGTTATTACCACATGAAAACACGAACACATGGAAGTGTCTTCAGGGGCTTCTGTGTGGAAGCTGGTATTCAGTGCTTTGTTTTCTCCCTGAGGTGGGTTAAGAAAGAAAGTATATTAGCAGATACTATCAATTATGTAATTGTGAATTGTGGTATGCATTGTGAGTATAGAACTTACAAACTAGCAATAGTACTACACTCAAAATACATGAGACAGGTTCTGCCAGGAGGGCCAGAATTGTTTCCCAAAATTATTATCAAACCACTCCCCATTTAAAGGACCAATTTTCATCAAAATACCATAGTTCTTCAGCAACACACACACACACACACACACACACACACACACACACACAACTGACTCCAGGACATCCAGAAGATGGCATATCCTTTTTTCCCCTGCCCACAACCTGTACTCTGTCTTTGAGAAATGGTATAACCATCTAATAGTTATACCATTTGTTTCTATGACAACATGCATACTACTACTTTTCCAGCTAATACTCATTGAGCCATAATCACATTCTTGTTATCAGAACATCTTTACCTTAATCTGTCATAAGGCATTTTACTCTCTCGTTTTTCTAGTCTTCAGGATACAGAGAGAGATGCAATTTGCCCATCACCCTTGATAACAATTGGTACAGGTTTGATTGCGCTGCTAGACTTTTGCTGGCGTAGACAGTAGCAGGTCATCAAACTCCTATTTTCCTAGTTACAACACGAGCTACATAATAGTACTTTTCCTCATCACTCCTCCAATCCTGTCCATCGGCATCGCCATCATCTCTAATGCTGTTGTCACACAGCTCTTCCGTCCCAATTCTTTTCATTTGGATTCTGAATTTCATTCTAACACAGTCGGATCCTATGTTTCTGCAAACTCAGTGGCAAAGAAATATGACCACGGGAACACAGTCAAATATTATTTATTTCCCATTCTTCCTCTTCTTCCACTAAATGTGCTCTTGCAATGATTTAGGGTAGGGCTTCAAGTTTTCTTGCAATGACATCTAGGCCTCTTTTATTTAGGTTCTCTTTTCCTTTATGCATTAATTGATGGTATGAAAATGTTTTGTTTTTCTACTTGTATTTTAATTGTATTTGTTTGTTATGGTATGTGAAGACTGCAACGGGTTAACACTATTTGTGATTTTTTTTTGTTTTTTTGTTTTTGTTTTACCTGACCTGTCAAGGGCATAGCTGCCAAGTTTTCCCTTTTCTCGCGAGGAAGCCTATTCAGCATAATGGAATTTCCCTTAAAAAAAAAGGGAGAACTTGGCAGCTATGGTCAAGGGTTAACCCACACTCCAGGCTGGCTGGCTGAACATTCTAATTAGGGGAGGAATGCTCGTGTTTAAAAGGGAGGAGCAGCCATTTGTTAGTGAGTAGAGGGTTTGGGGGAATGGGAGTGTGTGTGGCTAATAAAAAGAAGAAGAAGGTCTTATAGTTAGGATAGGTTTAGGTAAAGGTTGGAAAAGATATATATAGTGGTACCTCTACTTACGAATAACTCTACTTACGAATGTTTCTACTTATGAATGGAGCTCCGTCCGCCATCTTGGATGCGGTTTAGATAGGATTTTTTCGACTTACAAATTTTTAGATAGGGTTGCTTCGACTTACGATTTTTTTCTCCCAATGCATTCCTATGGGATTCGACTTACAATTTTTTTCGACTTACAAATGTGCATTCGGAACGCATTAAATTTGTAAGTAGAGGTTCCACTGTACATTGAATGTTTGACAAAGGTGAAATAACAAAAACCAAGCTTGTACACAGGAAACCATAAAGTATTCATTATGACTAGAAGCAAATAAATATTCATCGTTTAAGTGCCAAGTAAAGAGTTGTCTGTATTATTTTCCAGCAAGGTATCAACACTTGTTTAGGTGGAGACACCGCAAAGGACAAAACTTCCTACAAAGAGAAGAATGGATAGTTTGTGTCTTTGAGTCTCACTGAGGGAGCTGAATAGGAGGACAAACCTAAAGTGTCACAGTGTTGCCTCAGTGGAGAGATAATCTTTTGCAGTTGGGGAAGTTCAGGGAGAGTGAACCCCTTTACTGTGAGCAAAAAAGGGAAAGTCTCATAAATAGTCCAAAAGGTGCAAATGATACCTGGCCGCGTGTGCTGGAAGAAAAACCTCATTACTATCAAGCCCACGGGGTAGAAGGGTTTACAGCAAGGCGAAAGGGAGAGAGGGAGGTTAGTTTTACCTCAGGATTCCCTAGTACTCTTTAAGTAATATAGAGGTTGAAGTGGAAAAGACGAAAGAAAAGGATTTCGTCGCAAAGACAATGTCAGATTGCGGAAAAATAATTTTAAAATTAATCTCTTTACATTAATTTTTATTATTAATTAATGTTGTTTAGTCGTGTCCGACTCTTCGTGACCCCAAGGACCAGAGCATGCCAGGCACTCCTGTCTTGCACTGCCTCCCGCAGTTTGGTCAGACTCATGTTCGTAGCTTCGAGAACACTGTCCAACCATATCGTCCTCTGCCGTCCCCTTCTCCTTGTGCCCTCCATCTTTTCCAACATCAGGGTCTTTTCCAAGCATTCTTCTCTTCTCATGAGGTGGCCAAAGTATTAGAGTCTCAGCTTCAGGATCTGTCCTTCCAGTGAGCACTCAGGGCTTATTTCCTTCAGAATGGATAGGTTTGATCTTATTGCAGTCCATGGGACCAGCACCATAATTCATAATACCCTTTCATGGATCACTGTCTGGTCATGGCGAAGGGGCTTGAATAACTCAGAGAAGCTATGAGCTATGCCATGCAGGGCCACCCAAGATGGACAGGTCATAGTGGAGAGTTTTGACTAAACGTGATCCACCTGGAGCAGGAACTGGCAAGCCACTCCAGTATCCCTGTCAAGAAAACTCCATGGACAAAGACAGCACGGACAAAAATTAATTAACTTTAATTATTTACATAAAATTAATCTGTAGAAATGTGCATGCACACGAAAGCTCATACCAATGACAAACTTAGTTGGAATGATTTTTTTTATTTTGTTTCTCTTTACATTGTAAGACAAAAGCTTTCTGTTAATAAATCCAGTTTGATCTCTGACAAGAGCCCTCTTCAGTCATTCAAATTAATGCATGATGGCCTGAACTGTTCAAGAGGCATGTGCTCCCAATGTCCATGTACACCCCACTCCCTCCCTCCCTCTCCCCAAAATATTAAGCCTTCAGGCCTTGACACTAAACAACTGCAAGCATTGAACAAGCACAAACAGCAAGCCATATTCCTAGACAGGTCATAATCCACATTCCTGGGTAACCTGATTGACTACTTTCCACTTCCTTTTCTTTAACCAGTAAATTAATTATTCCTCAGTTTATTCCATGATCTGTACGTTTACTCAAAAATATTTGGTGAGGGACTTTGCCATATTACTACTACTACTATCCAAGTAAACAATGTTCACCTTCTGATATGGTATCTCTGCTCTTTTTTCAGCTTGTTCACTACTAAGCAATCCACCTTATTTCCATTCTTTAAAAGCAATATATCATTTTAGGTATCTAAATATGGAACTCTATATGTCAACTTTAAAATAAGGCCCATTGACTTCAATGGAATTTATTCCCAGGTAAGTTTCTATAGGCCAAACTGTGAGAGTGTATTACATCTGCTCATAAGTAAGCCCCACTTAGTTTAATGGGATTTGCTCATAGGTAAGTGGGTATTACAGAATTATTATTTTTTTCACTTTGCAACTTCCTTTGCTTTTTCTAAGTCTAATTGCTTCCCAGTCATCATAGGCTAGTTTTAAGTTAATTTAAAATAGCAAACACACCCTTTATCCCTTGTATGCATTTCAGATTAGCTGTCATACTAAATTAAACATATTCTTATCTTTCACCTATCTTCAGCTATTACAGTTTCATCCAGTAAAAATGCAATTTAATGCTACTGCCAACATGAATCCAGTTGATCAAAGGGCAACCCCACATTTAATAAGAATTTCAAAGCCAAATAGAGGCTGGGAATAAGATGACCAAACTGTTCCTGCCATTTACATTAAAAGTGCAAAAAAATGTCCAGTAGCACTTTAGAGACCAACTAAGTTTGTTCTTGGTATAAGCTTTCATGTGCATGCACACTTCTTCAGATACTGCATGCACACGAAAGCTTATACCAAGAACAAACTTAGTTGGTCTCTAAGGTGCTACTGGACAATTTTTTAATATATATATATATATATATATATATATATATTTCGACTGTGTCAGGCCAACATGGCTACCAACCTGAATCATTAAATGTGCAGTATCCTTGTTTTGAAGCTACGAACATGAGTCTGACCAAACCGCGGGAGGCAGTGGAAGACAGGAGTGCCTGGCGTGCTCTGGTCCATGAGGTCACGAAGAGTCGGACACGACTAAACGACTAAGCAGCAAAACAACAACAACCTTGTTTCAGTAGCACCCAAAACCACTCTTCTGCTCCTTCACCTTGCTTCTACTAATGTTGCCTCCAGATTGTCAGCATTTTGCTGCAAGTGCATACTGGAAATTTAGGTTTGTGCAATTAAAGTGGATTAAAGTGCTCTGTCACCCTGCCAGAACAAACCCACTTAAAAACACAACAAAACCAGCACACTCTTTGTAGCTAGGGAAGTGGCAGGGAAATGCACTGGAAAGTGTGGGGTGAACAAATAATTAGCCGGGAGATGTACAACCACCACATAAGCAAATCAGAATGAATGCTCAATAAAGACTCGACATAGTCTAACCTCTGTGTCCACTTTGTGCAAACAAGTAGGGGTGAGCGGAGGAGCCCTAAGTGGCTTGGCCTAGAGAGCTGAGTGGATGCTAAGCGGACAGGAATACCAACCGATTCAGGAAAAGAGGAATGAGCTGTCAAGTTTGCAAAGTGTCCCACTCATATTACTATCAGCACTCAAGATTAATAATGCAAATTTCATCCTCTCTGAATTTCATCACCCAAGCTCTTTTTTAATAGAACATGTAAAACTTTACACACACACACACACACACACACACACACACACACACACACAAACTACTGTCCCCGTTTCTTCAGATACAACTTTTCAGTTTTTGATCCTAGTGCCCTAATTCTTTAAAGGCCCTTTGCACTTCACAGTTTGTCTGCCACAGGGAATCTGAACACAAGAGTTGGAGAGAATGTGGTGAGCAGCCCCTTTGTTTTTTAACATTATCTGATAGTCTGGATTTCCTGGATATCAGACTTTATATCAGAAACTTCAATTAATTTAGTTCTCATTCTGTCTATTTTAGAAAGGGAAATGATCTTACGGAAAAGGAAAGTGGTTGTAAAGCTCATCACCGTTGGTTATATAGTTATCATTTGGTGACTTCATCATAGCTTCTTACTATGACAGTCTCCTGCTGTGCAGCTCTTCTCTGGAGGTCACTCGGATGCTGTCTGAACATTTTACATTGCCGTCTCTGTTTCTCTGACATATTCAGAACAGCAGTTCGCAAGGCGCAATATGTTCCACTTGAAAGTCAGAAAAATATATTGTTTCAGGAAGCAACTCCTTGATGAATTATTGCAGGGATACACTCAGAACTCTCTTAGGAGAGTAGTATTACATCTTAATTAATTGGTGAGTGCTTCTGTTGTCATCGGAAATTTAATTAATCAAATTCAGGCAGAACATCTGGTCATACAGTGAAGCTATCAAAATCACACCAACAGAGTCAAGCAGGAATTGAGACTTCTACTAGGATGGAACTCACACATGCAACAACCCTATGCTGGCCTGTTCTTGTTAAAAAGGGGGGGGCGTGCCTTGTTCACCTCATGGGCAATTTCCCAAGGCTGCAAGTCAGTGGTGAGCAGGATCAGAAACAAAAAGGTAGATGAAACAACAGATGCCTTCCCCCAAAGAATCCTGTATAGGTATAGCTTGTTAAGGGTGCTGAAAGTTATTCAGAGACCTTTATTCTCCCTAGGAAGAGGCATGGACTGTTGAACCACTCTCATAATTGTAGCTCTGTCAGGGCAATATGGGTCTCCTAGCACCTCTCAGCACCTTTTAGCAAACTATACTTCCCAAGAGTCTTTGGAGGAAGTCATTACAGTGGTACCTCTGGTTAAGAACTTAATTCGTTCTGGAGGTCCATTCTTAACCTGAAACGGTTCTTAACCTGGAGCACCACTTTAGCTAAAGGGGCCAGCCACTGCCAACGTGCCATCGCCGCGCAATTTCTGTTCTCACCCTGAAGCAAAGTTCTTAACCTGAGGTACTATTTCTGGGTTAGTGGAGTCTGTAACCTGAAGCGTCTGTAACCTGAAGCGTTGTGTAACCCAAGGTAGCACTGTACTGTTTTAATTAGTATGATACTGCTTTAAATGTATAGTGCAGATGAGTCCCCCAAATCTTTCTTCTACATTTTAATATTAAGTTATTACAAGAGCTATGACCTGGATTTTTTTTTTTTTGAAATGTTCCCATTTATTCCTTGTCGTCTCCTACATTTAAGAGTATTCAGTCCTATTAATATGGACCATCAATAAATTGATTCCAGAAATGCTTTCATGTTATCTCCTTGATGTTACCATTGCTTTGCCATCTTGCTTGTTAGATCTTTCATGCATATATATATATATTTCCTTTGACTCGGTGTGATTCCTTCTGTTTGGAGAACGGTGAGAAAATCATGTTACAAAACGGTTCTGTGATAATAACTGCATTCCTTTAACAGATGCTGCTTCCCCCAAAGGGGCTGCAGTTACATCCAGTTAGGCCGAAAGCTCTGGGAAAGTAGGGCAAATAATCAGCTTCAAACGGAAATGACTTATACCTACAGATTTCAAATAAATTTTTATTTTAAAGTAAGCGGGCTTAGGATAAGAGCACAAGATTCGCCCTGCTTGATCAGATCACAATCCATCTAGTCCTTGTGCAGCCTCCTGCTTCTGACCAAGGGCCAACTTGGTGTGCATGGGAAATTCCTAAGCCTTCTCTCTAGTTGTTTATCCCTCAGCAAGTGGGACACAGAGGTAAATTGCCTCAGAACAATGAAGGCTCCATTAATCTTTTGTGGTTAATATTCCTGTGAGCATAATTAGTTGTAAACCATTTTTAATACTGAATTTTTAAATTCACCCTGGGGCCTCAGGGTGAAGAAGGGCGGGCAAGAAATCAAATAAATAATGGGAGGAATTCAACGCAGGGCTGTGGAGATTTTCCTTCAGCACAGGCACTTCAGCTTGCCAAATGGCTCTCCTTTCCCTGTGTGTTGTCCTGGGTGCTCACCCAAGCCCCACAGAGGCAATTTGGGGGGATGCACGGGGCAGGATAGGGGGTGAAAGCACTGCTCTGCTAGCATAAGTCCTTCGGCTAGCAGGACTCATTAGTTGAGTATGACCCATTCATATTACCACTACCCTTTTCAAAAATTTACCTAGTCCCCTCAGGTAGGACCTGCTACAAAATGTTGTGGTGTGGAGTTCTTCTATTTAGGGCACCAAGCATGTCTGCCATTCGTTTCTGTGAACTGCCCTGAGAACTCTGGGTATAGGGCGGTATATAAATTCTAATAATAATAATAATAATAATAATAATAATAATAATAATAATTTGCTCCCTTGTTTTTCACACACATACTTCCCAAATATCAGCCAGCATGCAGCATGCTCAGTCCTTGTGCTATTTCTGTGCCCCAACACACACACACACACACACACACACACACACACACAGAGAGAGAGAGAGAGAGAGAGAGAGAGAGAGAGAGAGAGAGAGAGAGAGTTTTCCCCTAAAGAGGTTTGTGTGGTTTTTGATTTTGGGATTTTGCCACACCTGTTAATGCCTCATTCTTATTCTTACTATTGTTAGTGCTGTTATTTATCAGATTTTTATACTGCTCTTTATCATAAGATCTCAGGGTGGTTCACTGAATAAAATACGGGATATGAACAAGTAAATCAAAACAGCAAAAAAAAAAATCAAATCCCCCTTCCCACAAACACATTTAAAAGGCTGTAGAATATTAATCAGCCAGAGGCATGGAAGGTGTTATTTTGGTTACATTACGATCTACGCTCACCTCTGAACTTCAGAAATAGAAGGAAAAATAATAAGCTATTCCAAATACTTCCCAAAACTACTGTGCAGAGTTTACATTTTGTATCCTTATACCCCTCTTGCTTTATGCCACTATCAATACTAGGGATGAAAAATAAATCATACATAAATTTAATGGCGTGATTCACTCTCTTCTGAGTCTGCTTGCTTGCCTATAATTTTGGGTGTCAAAACATCATCTTGCAATATCGCTTTCACGACATCACCGAAGAGAGTAATGGAATATTCTTTTTTAGAAGCTAAAATTCTTGTTTACAGATTGCTGAACCGTAATTATTTTATCCATTTATTATGTATGGAGCAAATAAATAAATTTGGTACCATTAGATAGTCTATTAGTTAATTATCTGTACACTATTCAAAGCAGAAAACATCCCTGGGAAGATGCATTTCTAGCGAGACATCCTTTGAAATTTGGTGATGAAATGAATTCCATCATGCAGTTTTGCATACAAAAGGCCAACATCAAAATTGTATGACTGTTCTAATAAAATAAACATGCATTGTATCACACAGCCTCCTCCTCTGTGGGTCATATTACTTTTAATATTACTTTTAATACCAAATCCTTCCCATGAACCAGTTAGCTAAAGAAACATTAAAGTGGACTCAACTAAATCTAACCACTTTTTCACACACATTTTCCGTGTTGCCAAGCACTTTGACTTTTGGGTGTTCCCTAATGAAATGTTTGGTTATTTAATGGTCTTGCTTGCCCTCACTCTTAATTGCCCTGAGCAACATTTTTACTGATGTCCAATGATGTCATCACATTATATAAAGTACAGTATAGCCTTGAGGCATCAACTGATTCACTCTATCATGCCTCATTGGGGTGGATGATCCATGTGCTCAGAGGTGCCATCGGACGACTGGGTAGGGCAAGTTGGCCTGGGAATGTCCTGTCTTGAACCTGCCAGTCAGCTGAGCTAGATGGACCAATGGTATGACTCAGTATAAGGCAAGTTCCCATGTTTCTGTGTACTACAAATATGAGGGATAGCTCAGTCGGTAGAGCATGAGACTCTTAATCTCAGGGTTGTGGGTCCGAGCCCCACATTGGATTAAAGATTCCTGGGGTTGGACTACACGATCCTCATGGTCGCTGCCAACTCTACAATTCTACAATACATTTACATTTCAAATGGAGGAATCAAATCTGCCATTTGATGCCTAAGCACATTATCTTTCTCCATTTAAATGAATTTGGAAGCCAATTCTCTTCTTACAGTCTAGGACCAGCATGACCTCAGGGGTGCTGCAGGGAGCATCACAGTTATGGTGCAGAATGGAAGGCAAGAAGTGAGGGGGTGTCAAATTTTGGTGTTGCACAAGGCACCGCTGAAATTTGAGGTCCCAGGGTCTGCCACTGCTAGGACTGCTTGGAATTGGTTTGTTTTTAGTACCTGGAGATCCAATGAGAGAGGCTGCTAAGCACCAGTGGAGGAAAGAGAAAAACGCCCTGCAAGTGTAATTAAACAAAGAAGTTTGGCCTTTATGGAGAGTGTTGTAGTGGAACATTGTGACAGTGCGCGAAAAAGCAAATATCAATAGCCTGTGTTGAATCACAACAGTAGAACTACATAATGCACTTGTAAGAGAAATTCTCCCCTGTGAAAAGGTGCCCACTAAGCACACTCAAGAGATACAAGCTGTGAAATACAAATTACCTTGTCAATCATATGGCTCTTTGAGAATTCACAGCACATCTGTTTACCTATAATCTACAGAAAGCTTCTTCAGGCTATGGAAATAGTTGTGTCCTTGGAACCTGGTGAGGGGGGGAAGATTTTTGATCCTCCAAGTGTCCCTATTTTTCAGGGACAGTCCCGGCTTTACAGAAGCCATCCTGGTTTCAGATTTGATCCCAGAATGTCCCACTTTTCCTTCGGAACGTCCCTATTTTCATTGGAGAAATGTTGGAGGGTATGGAGTTATGTGGCCAAGGAGATAAGTAACTATACAACCATTAGAAAATATCTGAAGGCAGCCCTGCATAGGGGAGTTTTTTAATGTTTATTTTTTTATGTTTTTATGTTGGAAGCCACCCAGAGTGGCTGAGGCCACCTAGTCAGATTGGTGTATAAATAATAAAATTATTGTAGTTATTATGGAATGTTGTTGCTGTTGTTTAGTCGTGTAGTCATGTCCGACTCTTCATGACCCCATGGACCAAAACACGCCAGGGACTCCTGTCTTCCACCATAGCTGCCAAGTCCCGGTTAGAAAAATACGGGATCAGCAGCGCCCGCACCGGAAGTCGCTTCTACGCATGTCCAGACATGCGTAGAAGCAACTTCCGGTGCAGGCGCTACCCGATTTCCAGTGCCCAGACATGGGCAGAGTGGCACCGGAAAAAATCCGGGGGAATTACAGGATATTTCGCCATTCCGGATGACAGCGGGAAACTGTTTTAAAAATGGGCGTTTCCCGGGGAAAACAGGAGACTTGGCAGCTATGTTTCCACTGCCTCCCACAGTTTGGTCAAACTCATGTTGTTAGCTTCGAGAACACTATCCAACCATCTTGTCCTCTGTCGTCCCCTTCTTCTTGTGCCCTCAATCTTTCCCAGCATCAGGGTCTTTTCCAGGGAGTCTTCTCTTCTCATGAGGTGGCCAAACTATTGGAGCTTCAGCTTCAGAATCTGTCCTTCCAGTGAGCACTCAGGACAATGTTCTGAAAATAGGACATCCCTATTTTCTTTGGAGACATATCGGGTCCTCCATTAAAGAGGGCACGTGTTGCGGTGAGACTTGGCAATCAAACCCTTGTGTTGTGGATGGGTATGATTGGTCAGCCACAACACGCTATTGGTAGGTCCTTTGATGCTGGGTTCATTCTGACCAATTGTGATGCTAGCCAAAATGGATCAAGGGACCTATATATGCCAATGCATGTGACCCTGAGCTTTCTCTCTTGGTCAGTGCATCAGAACACCCGCCCACCTCTCCCTATATTTAGGGCTTTTGCGCTAGACATTGCTATGCCGTCGTGTGTCATATGTCGTTGGGACAGGGGCACAGCAGGAATTTCCCCCACTTGGCTGATTGGCCAGTGACATTTGGGTTTTGCCTGCCATGTAGCAAATCATCACAACTTGTAAGGTTGGCTCTGGTTCAGGTGATAGGGATGGGGGAATGCTCTCGCCATCTCTGAAAGGGTATTCCATTAAAGGAATCCAGGGACTCAATGGTTTGGTCAACCCTGTGAGGGGTTGTGCCTGTGCCTGAGTCCAGCATGTCCCCGGCATTCTGCCATTCCAGGTGTTCACCCTAGGCTGACCTATGATGGAGCACTGGGTCAGCGCTACCTGCCACGGTGCAGGGAGCTAGTCAAACCAGAGCCTATGCCAGGCATAGGCAACCTTGGCTCTCCAGATGTTTTGGAACTACAACTCCCATGATCCCTGACCACTGGCCCTGTTAGCTAGGGATCATGGGAGTTGTAGTTCCAAAACATCTGGAGAGCCAAGGTTGCCTATGCCTGGCCTATGCAGCCAGTCACTAGCTGTAATCAATAAGCTTGTGGCCTAAATTCTGCCAAAAACCAGAATTTGAGTCTTGTCTGAATTTATTTAAGGGGGAGGTTTAAAGGTCTTCACACGCAAATTAGAGGATATGAAATTTCCAGGCACCCAGCTCTTCACACTTAGCTCTATACCACTTTCTGTTTCTTAACAAGAACATCACAAAACAGTGGAGAAAAGATTTGCTGTTTATTCAAGAAGGCTGCTTGAAGACTGTGGCTTTTCTGTGGTGGACCAGGACAAGGTGGAAGTATTGAAAGCTGTCATAAAAACAAGAACCATTGCTTCTGGCCTCTGTGGCAACTGAATGCAAAAATTGGCAGGCCCTTCTGCATCATCACACAACATGATTCCTCTGTCAGTGGGACCATGAGCAGTGTCACACACACACACACACACACACACACACACACACACACACCACCAGGGCCAAAGCTCAGGGCCAAAGGTACCAAAAGAGGTGCTTCTTCAAGTGTTTGGACCCAAGTAACTTAAGACTTTTTATATAAACATCAAAACCTTGAACTGGGCCTGGTAGCACATTGGCAGTCATTGAGGCTCACGCAGAATTGGTTTATATAATTCCAGTTAGTGTCTCCAACATGTTTTCAGTCTATAGCATCAGCTTTTTTTCCCTTTGATTTTTGTCACAGTGTCTTCTACAGCAAAATATTTTTTTAAAAAAAACAACAACTCTTTGCTATGGCTCCTGATCAAGATATCTGATATTTTTTTCTCATTTAAGGGTGGACTTTCTTTTCCGAATATAATTCCAAAACCACCTAAGTACTTTAAATACATCCATCCACCTAAATACATCCACCTAAAAGAACTGTCATGATCTGTGCTGTTCCAAATATTGTTCTTCTCTGCTTCCTCACCATCAGAGCAAAGTACCCTGATTAGCACCAGCAGTGCCAATATGGTCCACAGATTAACCTCAAAATACAGAAATTAAGGCTTTACTAAGGCCTCTGTTATTAAGCTAGTCTCTGAGCTTCCAATCAGCTAATTTCTGGGATTCTCAGTTGCCTTCTGCTACAGGGTGTCTTAAGCAAGTGAAATTTTCTATAATAAGATTATACTATAATTCCTCTCCCTGCCATTATTTGGCAGCAACATACTATGCTAAGGGTGCATAGCTGCCAAGTACCCCGTTTCCCCCGGGAAACCCCCGTATTTTCTTACCGTTTCTCACAGGTGTCCCGAATGGCAAAGTACCCCGGATTCCCCCAGATTACGGAGCTCCTGCCGGTGGCCATGTTCTTCTGGTGCCACGCCAGCACCGGAAGTCGCTTCTACGCACTTCTGGACATGCGTAGAAGTGACTTCCGATGCCGCTGTGCCCATTTCCAAAATGTCCGCAGCGCCAGAAGTCGCTTCTACGCATGTCCGGAAGTGCGTAGAAGCGACTTCTGGCACTGCGGATATTTTGGAAATGGGCACAGCGGCATCGGAAGTCACTTCTACGCACGTCTGGAAGTGCGTAGAAGTGACTTCCGGTGCTGCGGCACTGCTGATCCCGGATTTTTCAATCCGGAACTTGGCACCTATGCAAGGGTGTATGGTATGTAGCTGTCTGGGCACAAAAACCAAGCAGATATATGTTCCAGTGGTAGCATCTAGTTCCTAAGACAAGAGACAAGCATTTGGGTTAACTGCTTCAGAGATGCCTTTGAGCTTGTTTTGTGGTGTGCAGATGGGTTGTTTAGCTTGCCAGATGCTCCTGGTTTGTTTTCTTTTGATTGGCCTTTAACATCACAACATTTGCTCATTAGTATAGTTTCCCTACAAGAAACAGGGCATATTCATTTATTTATTTTCTTGGCATCAAGTTAAAATTGTACCATGTATAGTTCACCTTCCCCACCTCCTAACCACGCGGAATTAAGCAAGCCTGGGTGGCACTGTCTATTTGGAAATTGTGTGTGATGTCTATTTGGAACAAATAAAACTGACTTTCACTATCTGCTTTGTACAGCACACTAAGCAAAACTTCGAACATTCCAAGCTGACTGATTTACATTTCTAAACTATGAAATGTGTACTTTGAGAAAAAGTTGCTCCGTCCCCACCCCCATCCACAAACAGATGCCAATATTGACCATCATTAAGGCAAAGTGTGCATGTTTGTTCCCATGTTAGCATTGATGTACTTGTTTTTAAAAATGTATGTACCTTGCATTTTGATCAAATGGGCTCCAAAGCAACTTACACAACGTATCAGAACAACACAAGAATGTAGGAAGTAATTAAGACAACTGAAATCAGCAACAGAACAGTATACACATTAATAAGCACCACAATTATAATCCATTAAAACTTGAGCAAACGAAACAGCCTTTACCCAAATATATTGGGGTGGGAGGAGGAAAGGGCAGAGAAGGCCGTAGTTGGTATGTCATGGCATAAGAGACCTTCATTCCTGACAGACAAACACCTAACTTCTGAAGAAGACGACCAGGGTCTCAAGCTGGTGGTTTTTGTACATGGGCAGGCAGATACCGAAAAGGATGGTTCTTTGGATTTTCTCACCCCAGGCTATTTATAGGCCAAAGTCTGTTCTACAAACTACACCTGGAAACAAAAATATGAACATGTTTTTTCTTAAAACATTGGTGAATGTGTTCAGGTTTACAAACACCACCTAGCAAGGAGTCTTCATACTTTGCTTTAATCAGTGAGGTGGAACTTGCCCAGGACTTCGGTAGACATTATCTTGAATCAACCCTAATTTAATGTCCATTTGAGTTCCTTCTTTTCCCAGCTGAGTGTTCCCTTTCTTGTGGCTAGTAGTCTAAATAAGCAGTTTTATTTTTAGTATCTCTTCACAGGGAAACTGAACCCAGACCCCCATTCCACCCAGAAATGTGGTAAACACAAAACAGTTTTCATCTGAAAAAGAGTCTGTCTGGAATATGCAGCATGAGGTTCCAATCTTCTCTATTACTTTGCTTCTGGGATAATGGACCAATAATACTTCTTTTCCCCCTCTGACTGAAAGGAGACATTGATGCCTGCCCAATTTAGTCACTCTGCAGTTTTCTGGCTGAAACTTCCCTCCTTCATTTATGCATGAAGTAATTTTTCTGTTTACTTCCATAAATAATGCAGGTTTAATAAATGTTTTGTCTTTATAGAAAATAAGAAAATGTCTTGATAGGCATCAAAAGCGGAGGAAAATTGAGACTATATATATATATATATATATATATATATATATATCCTGCTATTCGCTTTTTGAGCCCCAAGCATAAGGATGCATTTGAGACAGATTTTTAGGGCACCCATTTAAGAGGTTTCCCATTCTACTCCTTTGCAGATATTATTCACTAGGGTAGTAAGGAGCTCGCTGTGTGTGTGTGTGTGTGTGTGTGTGTGTGAAACCACAAATAGAATATAGTCGTCTGAAAGTACCAAATAAAGTCAATATTTTCAGACAGCTTCCTATACATAGCTTCCCATAGTTGGCATATACAGTTTATATATGTGAATGTAAATAAAATGTGTAGAAGGGATTAGTTCTTAACCTGTTTGCCTTCTTCCATGTAAACAATGACCCCATGGATGGTTGCCTCTCCATCACTGCTGCCTTTGTGAAGAAGGAAGAGCTACTCCTGCTTATTCCCTCAGAGCCATTGCCTCGTTTTATGCTTTGACGTCCCCTGGTGGCTGTTCTGCAGTTTAGCTATTGGGACTTTTCTTTTGAACTTCACCACGATGGCCAGTAGGTTTCGTTTGAGACCTCAGCCAGCAAGATGCAGAATGTCAGGCATTCATGTTAAAAGATGCACAAAACTGCAAGGCTGCTAAAATCATTTTAGATGAACTGCCCAGGCAGGGTCAGTCGGAAGAACTGAGCAACTTTTAAAATAATATTTGCAAAAATCCACCAGCATTCAGAAAAAAACAACAACATGGCAGTAAAAGAGCATAAAATTAACAACAAAATTATATTCATAACACAAGTCAAAAATACCTTATAAATCAGCTCAAGTGGCAAAATGGGATATGCCACCCCCTTCTCAAAGCCACTCCCTACTAGATGTGTGGGTGCTTCATTCTGGCAATATGAAACCATGTGGATATCTAGCAGAGCATTCACAGAGGATGACAATTTCAAAGCCTGAATAGGTGAATTCTCCATCAATGACCAACAAATTCCCTTGGGGAAGGCTGAGGCTGCTCACTCAGACAAAAGCTTTGAGGTCTTATTTTAATCAAATAACGGATATCATTAACACACCAATTAATTATGATTTTCTCACTGATCAGGAAACATATTCCATAGATGCTGGAAAAGGTTCACATTTCTTTCATAGCAAGTAGATGACAATTGAGTCTGAATTTAAACATGTGAACTCAAGTGCTTGAGGTCCCAGTATTATCAAGGATTGTTATCAAAAAGTATACCGCTTTCTTTCCTTCCGTGGGGAAGAAAACACGGTAGGCATAGAAGCTTTCTCACCTCTCTCATCATCAGAGCTTGTGAAGAGGGTGGATGTGGGTATCTTTTATGCATTATACATAATGCACTTAGTGTGCTTCTGGTCACCATGTTGAAGCAACAAAATAATGAGGAATAAGTCAGAAAAGCGGTGGATGGTTAAAGCAGGGCCGGTCCTACCATCAGGCAGAGTGGGAGATGGACAATGGTGATGGGAAGAGGGGAGCAGCAGCAAGGTGTTGCATCTGTATGTGTTATGCAGCCTGTCCTGCATCCCTAAAGTGAGCCTGTTGCTCTCAGGTATGGTGAAGGATGCAGTCCTCTTGCTAGCATTGAAGTAAGATTCAAGTGCCGGTCTAGTCAGCCTCTCTCTGTGGAATGGAGGGAGCACCACCTGAGAGTCTTTCACCTCAGGCAGCAAAATGTCATGGGCCAGCCAGGCTAAAGGGGGAACAACAGTGATGGGAGGAGGACAAGTTATCTTTTCTCAAAATTCAGTACCAAACTCATCGTCACAGCTTTAGAAGCTGGAAGTGGTAGAGTGTTTTGCTTTGCATACGAAGGGCCTCAGGTTCAATTCAGCAACATTGGGAAGGTGCCAGGTTGGCTATTCCTGTGCTGAGGAGTAAGCTGCACTTTGCAGTGAGACACTCGCTGCAGGAGTGTACAAGGGTGGTGATGGGGGCGGGCTGCCCCAGGTTCCAGCCTGGGGGGGTGACAGTTGGCATGCCCCTCCCCGCCACTCCCCTCTGCCTGCGCACGCCGTATGGACATACGCGGTCCGGCGTGTGGCAGCCTTGCAGCCAGGCTGCCGCTCTCACACGGCACCCCTTTATGGGCCGCTGTGCGCCAGCGGCACCTTGCACGGACTGTGCACACGCAGCATCCTGCGCATGCACACTACATACTTATGGACTGCGCATGTGCCCTGTGCAGAGTGCGCACACATGGGATGCTGCATGTGACTGCACAGTCTTATGGGGTAGCGCACAGATTCCACCCCTAGTACCAGCTAAGTTAGGAACTCCCCTGACTCACTGTCACTGAGGGTCTGACCATTGGACTGCCTCTGATATAAATTTCTGTGAGAGGATAATTATTCCTTCTCTCAATGACTCTGGTGAATACGAGGGAGCTGATCACTTGGTAGGCCCTCTGTTTTTGTGCATCTGTTACTGTAGTTAATAGCCCTCACAGGTGTACAAGGCATGGGCCTATGTAAAGAGCATTCAAGTTTCACTCTTTACAGAAAGGAGGACACAGGAGTATTTCCCCGCATTGCTCACCATATGTTTTGTCTGACTCAAGGTATTTTAAAATTTAACACACTGCCATATATAGCCTCACAGTAGCAAGGCCATGGGAGCCTCCCAGTGGCTCCTTATAAATCAGAGTGCTCCACGTTGCTGTGCTTTGGTGACATGTCGATTCTGTCCCTTGAGAATATCATCCTAGTGTAACATATTGTTCAGATTACAGGTAGGTAGCCGTGTTAGTCTGAGTCGAAACAAAATAAAAAAATTCCTTCAGTAGCACCTTAAAGACCAACTAAGTTTTTATTTTGGTATACCAAAATAAGGTGCTACTGAAGGAATTTTTTTATATTGTTCAGATGTCGAAGTGACACAAGCCAGTCTCCTTATGCCTACCCAAACAAGGCAAACAGCATTATTCATTCTGACCACTGAGGCTGGATCTAGCAACATTCTGATTTCTCTGAATGGGGGACAAGAATGAGTTTTGCACAGGATGGATAGCTATTTGTATATGCTACAACTGCTCTGAGCAGTACCTTTAGGGAATGTGGAGCACAATAGGGTATTCATAAAATGTGCTGTGTATAAAATGTGGAGGATAACATTAACTGTGGCATTCCTGCTGGTGGTTCAATGCTGGGACAAATATAAGCTTTTAATCTGGTGCATGTTTATGTTCAGTCACAATCAACTGAATAAAGTGTTAATTTAGCTTGCTGCTGCTACCCAAGGGCAGTGAATGTATATTAATGAAATTGTCAAATGTGAGGTGTTTTTTTTCCTTTGTCAGGATGTCAATTTCTAGTGCTAGTGAGCTCTTCTAGATTTAATTTAGAAAAGTGGAGCTATTCTCCTACCCCCACTCCCTAAGTGAAAAATACCTCAGATTATTCCAAGCTAACCTGAACTGATTTGGAATATATCATGCCCTGGTTGAGGGTGCAGTGGGGTCCAATGTCTACCTGGCCCCCGCAAGTATCAAGTAGCCTCTCCCTTCCATCTCCAAAAGCCTTCATTACCCCATCCATCCACCCCTTTTCTTACCCGACTGCTGGTGGCAGCAGTATATCTCCCCCTTCCCACTTGACCAATGTACTTCAATAAACCACCACTAACGCATCACTGGCCAGAAAGAAGTAGAATTGAGAATGGTTGGGGAGAGGCGGGGGTTGGAAGCAGGGGAGGATTTGAATTCTTCTCTGTCTAAGATTTTTAACAGAGCTGGAGAAGAATTCAGGGGTTCTAAATGTTGCTTTGTATTTGAGGTAGGCATTACAAGCCTCCAAAGTTCATATTTCTGAGCCAGGAAATTTAAATCTTGATGACATCTTCACCAATCTCCTTTCCATCTTACCAATTGCAATACACATTTACTGTGACTTACTCAATGCAATAGTAACACCAGGGCCTTGCCTGTAGACATCAAGGACTGAACCTGGTACTTTCTGCATGCAAGTCCCAAGTTCTACCACTGAGAAGGAGTTCTTGGTAGAGCTGTTTAAGAGACATGATCGAACTGGTAGTGCAACAGAGCCCTACAAATTCCTGAAGGAAAACAATAGTGCTGTCAGGAGTCAAGCATCCCAACAAGGTGGCTGTCCTCACTTGAGATCATTGTCTTGTATGTAGCTACACTCTTCACAATTTCTTGCTGTTACTTAGATATACAGCAAAATAGATGGTCCACATGTACTTGTAGGAACAATATTAGCAAATGGATGGGTAGAAAGTGAATGCTGCATACATTATTGATGGAGAATCCCATTACAGCTCATCAGAGCTGATGGTTGTATTATTGTATTAGATTACTCTGAGTACATAAAGCCAGATCTCGTAGAAGCCATCTAAATTGCAATTATAAAAAGAAACAGTGCTTCTGCCAATGTGGCTCACTTTACATATGATGGTCTGGTTTATGGCTTCTGTGCTGAAAAATGGTCTCAGAACGGTAGACAAACAGAACCTAAATGTCATCAACAGTGCTGCAATGTTGTTGGTGCTGTGATTGACAGGGGCTCCATTTGACTATATTACATGCCTGGTGCTTTAAAACACTCAAAATGAATGCCCCCCCCCCCAAAAAAATCTATTCACATGAGTCCCTGGGGTTTTTAAGCAATCTTCAGATAAAACAACCGCACAGTTCTTACACACAATCACATTTACAAAAATCCTACGAGAAAGGCAGCAGGCTGAGCCTTATTGAAAAGGGCAAAATGAAAACAGCATTCTTTATTCACCCTATTAACTCAAATCACTTTCAAGAAGGGAAACTAATGGAGCGTGTCAAGACCACTTAATACTGGTCACTTGCCCCTTAACTTTCCTAAATCTCGCTGTCACATAGTGTGGGTAAAGTTAAATGAATATGGTGTTTTAGCTTTCCGATTCATGCTTAAGTGTGACGGAGAGTTTAATCTGGATTAGGACTGGAACAGAACCAGGTGTGCTACTTATTCTGCATTATTTAACACAGAGGACAAGCCTGTTAATCCTGAGCGTTTGTTGTTAACCTTAAGCCATTTAAAGTGAAATTTAAAGCAGTTGCTTCTTTCCAGATGCCCCTGCACAGGCTAGGACCATTGCACTCATCGAGATGGCGATCCCGCAGGGGCGTTCCTATTTGATGTATATCATAGGCCTCACCCGCTTCCCTAAAATGCATTACTTCTGGCAGGCGGGGCCCAGAAGTCAATGGTTATTCCCAATGCCTATGTCTGTGATGGCCTGGGAATCGGACTCGGATGCTGAACCTGAGGGATCCCAGCCTGCACAGGATTCCCCGCCTCCAGATCCAGCTGAGCTGGGGCTAGGGCAGGAGCCTGAAGGGTCCTCACCTGTGCTGGATCCTCAAGTGCAGGCATCAGCTGAGTCTGCTCTGGTCCCAGATGTGATGGAGGACCCATTGCCTACAGGTGTCCCACTCTCAGCCCCGTCAGAGGAAACTGAGTCCGGTAACCCACCAGCCTCTCCTGAGCTGCAGAAGCTCAGGGCAGAGAGGCGAAGGGAACTAAGTTCCTGCAGGAGGAGTGCTCGCCTCCAGGCCAGAAGGAGAGGCGAGTCACCGGAGGATCGGGGCTGCCCTATGCCTTGGGGCAGATAAAGGCCAGCCAGCCCCAGCCCCAAGTTGTGTGAGCAACGCAGTTGCTAGCATGTGCCTACCTGTGACCGGGACCTTGCCCTGCTTCCTGCTGGACTGATCCCCTGTAGGACTCCTGGACCTTGGACTGGACTTTGACCCTGCCTCATGGATTACCCCCAGCGTGTTCCTGACCTTTGGCTACCTGGCTAGACCCACAGACTGTTTACTGACCCTGTTGCCGCCTCGCCACTGGGTGCTGTTCATTGCTGGTCCTGTAGTCAGGGACTGCCATCCGCTGCCCCGGTTGTTCTTGGGTTAGTACCTGGACTCTCCACCCGGTGGACTCTGGGCTGGGCACCCCTGGGGCCAGGACAATGTCAAACCTCTTACATCTGTAATCAGTAAGAGTTGTGGCCTGATTTGACCCTCAAAAGTAATGTGTCTTGACTTTACAAGACGGGGCAGCACTTGGGCATGCAATTAGCCTAATCCCATCAAGGCCAGGTGCTGTACATCAGCTACCACTTGTTCATGCCCTTGCACACTGGATATGTCTGGATCAGACCGCCACATTGTTTCCCTGTGCATCTTATCTTTCCCATACATGTGCAATTGCTCCTGTCTGGATTGAGGGCTGCCCTGCAAGTCATTAAAATAAAACAAAATAAAATTGTGCTGAAAATGATACAGGACATGTCTGTGCCCAACCAAGCTGTAAAAATTTAGATATTATGGTGCAGAATATAGTTTGAAAGAACAATATTTCTCAAAGAAGGATGGAATATGGCCAAAGTAATATTCCATTATTTGGGGCTGCTTAAGAAGAAGAATCAGGCAGTATTTGAATGAGGAATCTTCTGAGGGATAGTTGTGAGTCCTTGCAAGTTGAAAATATTAGTGACAGCAGGGGAGGGCTGGAAGACAAAGGAGAGAGAGGGTGGGGAGAAACTCACACTTTTTCTTATGTTCCCAGCTATTACTATTACCATTTCTCTCTGACTCCACATTCTGCAACTTTTTATAGTTTGTTTGTTTTTTTAACAGGAAGGAAGGAAGGAAGGAAGGAAGGAAGGAAGGAAGGAAGGAAGGAAGGAAGGAAGGAAGGAAGGAAGGAAGGAAAAAGAAGGGTGGGTTTTTGCCAGTGGGTTTGTACAAATATTTACATTAAAATACACTGTCATAGCTTGCTAGCATCAGAATGTGGGCTCAAAGGCTAAATTCTGAACACTGTAACACATTTTTAAATGCATTTAATCAATAATACTCACATGCGAATACTTATGCTTCAGCGACCACAAAGAAATCACTTGTGTGGGTGTGGGTATAATCTCTTTGCTGCTATCATCTCACACTTTCCAGTGTGATGTTATGAGTTTGATGGAGCAGACCCCCTATAACCTCTATGTTCAGTGAAGGGTTAAAATTTGAGCAAACGGCTACGTTCATGAATTAAGCAAGGGCTGGAAATAATACCAGTTAGCTTCCTCAAGGGGGACGCGGGTGGCGCTGTGGTCTAAACCACTGAGCCTAGGGCTTGCCGATCGGAAGGTCGGCAGTTCGAATCCCCATGACAGGATGAGCTCCTGTTGCTCGGTCCCAGCTCCTGCCCACCTAGCAGTTCAAAAGCACGTCAAAGTGCAAGTAGATAAATAGGTACCACTCTGGTGGGAAGGTAAACGGCGTTTCCGTGCGCTGCTCTGGTTTTGCCAGAAGCGGATTAGTCATGCTGGCCACATGACCCGGAAAAACCGTCTGTGGACGAACATCGGCTCCCTCGGCCAGTAAAGCGAGATGAGCGCCGCAACCCCAGAGTCGTTCGCAACTGGACTTAACTGTCAGGGGTCCTTTACCTTTACCTAGCTTCCTCATGAGGCTAGCCTCAGAAAGGCTCACTGGAGGTGGTCATTGAAGAAACAGAAGGCTGGTAATGGCCTGGTTTGTTTGATAATGGTAAGCCACCAGCAGAACATCAGACTCTCTGCCCAGTAGCTTTTAGGGTAGGAGTGGTCTGGTGTAAGCAACAGGAAAATTTCCTTTTACAATGGACTTGAGGAACAGGTTGTCAGGGTGATGTGGGGGGGGGGTGCTGGAAGCGGAAGGGGCAGAGTTGTATTCTGTAAGTCCTGCTGGGAAGAAGGTGGAGGAAGAGGACAGAACTTCATGAGCCCTGGCTGGGGAAAGCTGCTCCAGGAGACTGGGGAGCATGGCTGGTTTCTGGACAACCTATGAAGCTATGAGGGGTGTGACCAGGGCTTTTTCAGGGGGAACTCAAAGGAACTCGGTTCTGGCACCTCTCAGGTGGGTGCTATTGTCATTCTAAGAGAAAGAGGGAGGTGTTCATAGTGAGTTCCAGCACCTCTTTTTCTAGTGCTGGGTGTGACAAGAGACACGCTTGGGGGATAATGCTCTGCGCCCCTTCTGTTGAAGGCATTAGGTTGTAAATATGAGTAAATAAGGCATGTTTGGTAAAGACACTAGCCTCAATTGTGCCTCATTTTTCCTGGTTAAGTGCCAAGAACCTAGAATCTCTCACTACCTCCAGGCAGAGATTGGGGTGGCAAAATTAGGGCAAGCATATGTCCAGAATTTCCCAGACATACGGACATAGCTGGAATACGGCAGTCGGAAAGAGTGTCTGGATGTAGCTCAAAAACTTTGCCAAAAAAACCCACCCATTGTGTCCACATTTTCACTCTTTGAAATATGGCAATCCTAGGTAACAGTATTTGTCTGACACTTTTCTTACCTCAAAAATTGCATGGTATTTTGTGGGGGGTGAGAGGGGAAGTGGCCTTGTTGCACAAGAGCATGAAATCCACTTGAATCATACCTATCAAAACAGTGACAGTCTGGAAGCAGCTGAAGAATAATAGCTTTGGCTCGATACTGCTAGCCTACATGCGCTGTACAGCTCAGTTTTGAACATCTGGACCCAATCAAAAGATCACGAGCTGAAAAGCACTCCTAGAAACAAACTTATGCAGCCTAGAGCTTTGCAAAACTTTATTGTGTTAATGAGAGACTGTGGGAGCCTAAACAGCCATTTTAAATCACACAGTAGTTAAGTTTTGTTTTTGCCTGCACACAGCACAGTGCTGGGCAGATATTAAACGGAAGCCTCTAGTGTCAGTTTTTAGGGTGTTTGAAGGTTTAATGCAACAATGGCAGCCATACAGCTCAGATTCTTATTAGTTTCATTCTTTACAAGTATCGCGGGAGAAGCACAATATGTAATGCAAGATGCTGGATTGGTGCATTACATCGACCGCCGAATTCTCTCAATAGAGGTATGTGGGTATATCAGTGATATCTGAAAAATGATTTGATTTTTCTGTGTGAAGTGGATGTGTGCTAGGGAAATAAATTGCTTTCCTTTTGAAATGAGCTCATTTTTATAACTGTAGCTTTAATTATGACAGTAAAGGTATAAGGAACAGCCCAAATGCAAGGTTGTTTATGAAAGTTGTTCCTATTGATTTTATTAGCAAGTAAACATGCATGCTTGGAATGGGTGCAATCCAGCTAGAGTTAAAACACTTAAGTTACCGGTAGTTGATTTTTCAGTGGAAAGCAAGCAAAGGTTTACATTGTGCTGAACAAGGGCTGGATTGGGCAGGATGGGATCTGGGATATTTTCACTCTTTGGGAGAAAATCCATTTGACATTCTGTGTGAAATTTGAATGCCACAAGTACCTCATCTACTCCTCAAACAGGACTTCCAGTTTCTGACCTTTACTACATAGGTGTTCTGGTTAAGCCAGGGGTCCCCAGACTTACCCGGCTTTGGGCCGGTGCCTGCCGCGCCGATTGTGCGGCGGGCCGGAGGGCAGGGGAGTGCGGGCCAGAGGGTGGGGGAGTGCGCGCAAACATACTTACTGGCGCGGTGGCACACTTCCAGGTTGGAAAAATCGCCGAAAATCGTTTGTGCGCATGTGTATGGGCCTCCCCCGACCCGGAAGTGCACCGGAAATGACCTCTTCTGGGTCAGGAGAGGCCTATACGCATGCGCACAAATGATTTTCGGCGCTTTTTCCGATCTGGAAGTGCGCCGCCGCGCAGCGCGCCGTAAGAGCAGGCGGCAGCAGCGGGCGGCGGGGGTCGTCGCGGGCCATTTGGGAGGCCAATTGGGCCGCATCTGGCCCGCGGACCGTAGTTTGGGGACACCCGGGTTAAGCTAATGAGATTCATTGCAGCCATTTTCACAATGCTAAGAGGGCAAATGAAAACTCCTGGATCTTGAAAACACACTTTCTTACTATAGCAGTGGGGTCCCCAACATGATCACCATGGCACCACGGTACCCTCCTACACCTCCTTGTTGACAAAGGTTGGGAACCCCTCCTGTAGCATTGGGAATCATATGCATTCAGTCAATGTAACAAGCAGGGCTATTTTTCTAGAAAAAGAGGTGCCAGAATTCACCACGAACACCTCCCTTGTTCTCTTAGAAAGGCAATGGCGGCCACCTAAGAGGTGCTGGAACTGAGTTTCAGCGAGTTCTTGCTGAAAGAAAGCTCTGGTAACAAGCTTTAAGAAGTTATAATTGTTTCAACACTGCATGTGGGTTAGTAGAACAGGAATTTGCTGTTAACTATGTATTGTACTGATTAGCAATGCAATTCTATATGTGGGTAATAATAATAATAATAATAATAATAATAATAATAATAATAATATCATCCACTGGGGCTTACTCCCATGTAGGTGTGCCTAGGATTGCAATTCTATGTATACTTGCCTGGGAGTAAGCCACCCAAAAAAAACTCTGTAACTTGCAGTACTTCTGAGTAAACTTCCCTAACATTGCCCTGCAATTCATGTGGGTTTCTGTGAGAGCTTTTACAAATCAATGCCTGCTGTTCTCTTTCCCATTATGAGTGAGAATGTTTGAAAATTTGGGGTGATGTTGACATTTCTTGAGAAAAGGTGAAGGCTTGGTGTTGTGCACAGGAAGAAGGACCCATATTTTACTTAGCAGGAGTCCATTAACTTCCACAAATCCTCGACATGAAGCATTGTTTCATCTTCAGGCCAGGTCAATAGCAGCACAGGAATGCTTCAACAACAACAAAGGTGGCAGTTCTGCGCCACCTCTTCTCAAAGGGCTTACAATCTGAGGTAGGTGGGCAATGGGCATAGCAAAGGGAGTGAAGTCAGGAAATGGCAGTGATTAATGGAGATAAGTTAGAGGACCGACAAGTAAGAGGCAGTGAAGAAGCAAGCAGGGTGAAGCCACGATTATGCAGGATTACTACAGCTGTCACTTGATACGGCTGAATAACTGCTATAATCAATCATTGTGTGATCAATTGTCATGGCTTGCTGCCTGTTATCTCCTCAGACAGTCACGCCAAGATTGGAACTAGGCTGGAGGGTGATAGCTATAGAGATGTCAATGAGACTGCTTTGTCCTGACTCAGAGCCAGGGGTTTATAATACTCACCTCAAATAGGAAGTGAGAATTACAACCCCTTAATTCTTCCCTGGCTCAGATTTCAGTCCAATCTGATGAATTCCACTGCTCCCTGCCCCCAGCTCTGCCCATCACTCAGCCAGTCCTCAAACCTGCACCCTCCCACCCCATTTCACTACTAACCACTTACTAGGCCATAGCTGCCAAGTTTTCCCTTTTCTCGCTAGGAAGCCTATTCAGCATAAGGGAAAATCCCTTTAAAAAGGGATAACTTGGCAGCTATGTACTAGGCTGCGGATATTACTCCAGCACCAGCAAAAAGAAAGGAGGTCTTTCCCACCCACAGTTCCTCATATACTGCTGTTTAGTGTCCCAGGCATGAGAAATATGTTTTCCCAAGAGTAGTTCTAGATGGGGAGGACACCTAGAATTTGACCCCCCCCCCATCTGAGGTTCCCCGTCCCTGATTTATAGGTAGGAGTGGTGGGCGGCAGAGTGTGTTTCTGATTTTGCTTCTTCCGTAAATTTGCAGTTACTCCAATCATTTGTGATGTTACACATTTGAGTCAAATATGCAAGCCATCTTCATACTTCTATTTTTCATGACAGGCAGGTAGGAAAAAAGGGTCTTTGCCTTCCATTCTCTCACACAATAGCTCCAGTCAAGGAAAGAAGGGGAAGCTGCCTTTGGAGGGGCTGCAAAGCTGGAGCTCTGAGTAACTGTACTCAGTGGACTCTTTTCTTTGGCTCCATCCCCTCCAGCTGTGCAACATCTGGAGCAGCAGGGGCCTCACTGGTGTCTTCCGCCAGCACAGCTACTATTTTTGAAGCCTCCTGTAGATTGTGGAGAAATTTTGCATTCAGCTGTTCTCCAACTTTTTGTAAATTCCCCCCGCCCCCATTTTTAAGTGTACATATGACAAACACATGTTTGCAAATATATATATATATATATATATATATATATATATATATATATATCATAATATAGTACACCATACAGGTATACTAATCCTGGAGCCAGGACTTGGTTTTTACTGCCTGTCAAGTTTATACTTGGTAGCAATCACGCATTTGCTCTATTAGTATGTGAAAAAGTTATGTGTTTGAGGCAAATCCAATGTTTGGGATTGATGGAACCCTGGAGGCAGGAAGAATATATTTGTGCTGAAGTATATTTGACTAGGGAAAATCCATAAAGAACAGGGAAAGTGCATTTATATACCCAAAAGTCTGCCTTAGTTAACAGCAGTGATACTGCTGTTTTCTGAATAAAATAGAGGCCGAACTTTTTAGAATATTATTTTATGAGGGGGGGGAAAGAATTACGATTCCACCCAAGAATTAGGTGGGTTGTGTTTTTTTCATTGGGCATACATGTTGCTTATACAGTGGTACCTCGGGTTACAGACGCTTCAGCTTACAGACGCTTCAGGTTACAGACTCTGCTAAGTAAATCTGTATTACTCAGAATTTGGCTTATTTTTGGAAAAAAAATGCTTTTGTTCTTTGTTCTGGTGGTTGTTGTTGTCTTTGCTTTGCTTTTGTAAGGTTTAGAATTTGCATTTTTTTTAAAAAAAGAAATTTGAAAACAGATTGCAACATTACAAAGAAAGCTTTTCAGATAGAATAAATGAATAAGGAACTTGGCACCATGCATAAGGATTCATTCTCAGAGTGTGGTCCCAATAATTTCTTGCAACAGACATTCAGTAACATGTCGCTGAAACAGGAGACATAGTTAATTCGTCTGAAATGGAGAAAAGTAATATTTTAAATGTAGTGCCTATTTGGGAAAACCATTAAACTAGTTCTCTGTATATAAATGCACCTGTCTGTGTTCTAACTAAAGAACAGGTTAAACAAATGCAATCAAGATATTGCAGATTACGTACAGGAATTCCGAGAGTTTTCCAAGAGGATGATGTCACGCCTGGAAGGACTCAACGTTTTGAAGACGGATCTTAAAAATGATGTTGACCATTTGCTAACGAGAGTGGAAAGAGCGCAAAGGGAAATTGACTATTTTGAATCGGCAAAGGAATCCCCCGACACCTGCGTGGAAGTCGACGAGGACCTCGTGGAGCAACAATTAATGGAACAAGAGGAGTCGAAACAGAAAGTCAAGCTCATGCTCAATGCAAGTAAGAATAGTTTAGCTACAACGTTTTAAAATTATCCTTTTAGGTCAGGGATAGTGAAACTGTAGCTCTCCAGATGTTGTTGGACTCCAATTCCCATAAACCCTGGGCAGGTTGGGCAATGGTCAAGGAGGATGGGATTTGTAGCCCAACAACCTCTGGGAGGGCTGTAGGTACCACACGCCCGCTTTAGTCAATGCATCAGTATTTCAGCTCAGTTCTCATGGTGTGAATCTTTCAGTGTATACATACAGTATCCTGTTGAATTGATAGCGGATCAGCCTGATGAAAAAATTATGGTAACATACCAATTCCCATCCCTGTTTACAGCATTAAACCATGAAATACAAGAGTAAGAATTTGTGTTTCATGGTTTTATGTTGCAAAGCAGAGATGGGGAACTTGTGGACCTCCAGATGTTGCTGGACTCCAGTTCCCATCATCATTGACCATTGGCCGTGCTGCCTGGGACTGATGGAAGTAAGAGTCGAAGAACATCTGGAGGACAACAGGTTCCCCTGTTCTGCTAAGATAATTGGCAGAGGACAGTATGCATCTAAATAACTGTGCAGGTGGACTTTCCCCCTTTCCTCTCCCCCTTTCCTCTCCCCTTCACCCCCAGATCTACTGTGGAGGGTGAATACAACCCGCATATATAAACAGGGAAGGATTGTAAAGAGATGGAGATGGCTTCCATCTGCAAAATGATCTGTTTTCCCCACGTGTATCATTATTTCCTGCTGTTCAGTGTCAAGATTACGCAACAACGTGAGTAACATACAGCACCATCCTATACCAGGCTACCCAGAAGGGTTGTCCCAATGGGTTCCATAGGACTTATTTCCATGTATTTGTTTATAGGTTTGCACCGTTAGCTGCAAACCAAAATTAAATAAATACAGAAGTTAAGAGGAGCACATCAAGATTTAGTGAAAGTCTTTATTCCTTCTCAAATCACCCCAGAGGAATGTTTCTGAGTTCTGAAATACTATCTATACATCTTGGACTTCTTCACAATTTTCAATTTGGGGTGATCAGTCATTGCACTGGTTATTAGATTCAAGCATGGCATGCACACAAATTAAAAATAATTTGTAATTTGAGTTTCAAAAGCAATGGGTACTTAGTCCTAGGAGGACAATATTATTGCTCTTTTCTTTCTCTCTTCATTGCATGATTGCACACAAACACACACAAGAATATTCTTGTATCTCCTGTTCATATACTTGTTACATTACTTTTGTAGTACAGGAAAACATACAAAAACAGTGGCATTATAAGAAGTTTGCCCTTGGGAAATTACTTATCACTAAGCTAGGGAAGAAAAATGACTTGTTCTTCCACAGTGTGCTTTCGGATATTCAAATAAGCATTACAAACTATGCAAGCCCTTTGCTGCTCCATGAATATCCCTTTCTAGACAGTTAATGCACGAAACATTCAAAAACTATTTTCTATATTATCCATATATCTAACCCAAGGTCATAATGGAGGTCTTCCACCTTTGGCTGATCCGCCAAAAAATCTGTTGCGATTTTCTCGTAGCAGACGTTGCTAAAATGTGGGCAATCTGTCTTGATCTAATTTAATTTTTGCTGCAATAACTATTCTTTGTTCAGCCTATGCCTAATTGTCACCATTTTGACACGGTCTATAAATTTATATTTTCAAATCAGGAAACTCTTGGTTTCTTACCTTTCCTTTTTTCAGTTATTGGATTGGATTCAGACTAAAGATAGCTCCCCTTTAAATCAATGGGACAAATCAGTAATTACTAGATTTCCATTTGATTTTAGTGGGAACCACACCTGTCCCCAACTCTTAATCATGCGGGACAGATGTGGGAGGTACTTTGCAAGCACAAAGGAATCATTTCCTTGCCATTGGTTTTAATGGAGACTGGCTGTGATATGGAGCACTAGCTATTGTGAATGCTTCCAGTGCAAGACTGACCAAACTGTAGTTGTGGGAGAAATGTCCTGGGCCACTTGGACATCACTGATCTTCAGTTCAGTGGCTAGAAGTACTGTTTGTCCTTCTTTCAAACGAAGCACAAAAGTCTCATTTTAGTCTGAGATGATTCAGGGCTCACCACTACTGAAAGGGTTTCAGGGCCGTTAGTTATCCCCCAACTGTATACATATCCAATAGCTATGGGCATCCAAGACTACAAACTCCCCCAAAGGGAATGGAAATATATCAACTTGTTTCAATTAATTTGAAGTAGGCTCCCGAAGAGGAAAGTGATAGTACTACAGGGATAGTTTCATAAGCCTGTTCTGTAATGTTTTATGCTGCAGCTTCCTACCTAAAGGGCTTGTTTACTCTGTTTGGCTGCAAATACTGTGTCTTATTAAAATACATTCTTTAGAGTCCAAACAGTGTGTCTTTTCACTCTGTATTGCCTTGGGCAGGCAGAAGAATAATGCTTGGGTCCTGGATTGTGCCCCAGCAAGAAGCAGCCCCCTGCTGCAGATTTACAGTGGTACCTTGGTTCTCAAACTTACTCTGTTCCGGAAGTCCGTTCCAAAACCAAAGCGTCCCAAAACCAAGGCACACTTCCCACAGAAAGTAATGCAAAATGGATTAACCCGTTCCAGACTTTTAAAAACAACCCCTAAAACAGCAATTTAACATGAATTTTACTATCTAACAAGACCATTGATCCATAAAATAAGACAGCATTGTAGATGATAAAAATTACAATTATTATTATTTTCTTACCTGAACTGATGATAGTCATTGTTTGGATTGGGGGTTGGTGGCTTTTATCCATTTCCGCATTCACACAATCAGTAGCCGAACTGGGTTCCACAGTCACAAAAACAAATTAACTGAATAAGTCTCAAAAACAAAAATGCAAAATAAATAGCCAAAACAAAGCGCCAAACTTATTCCGTTCCGTTGGACTTCCGAAATGTTTGAAAACCAAGGCACAGCTTCTGATTGGTCAGGCGCCCTAGAAACAATAGCAGACAGCTGCATTGGACGTTCGGCTTCCGAAAAATATTAGAAAACTGGAACACTTCCGGGTTTTTTGGCGTTTGAGAACCAAGGCGTTTGAGAACCAAGTTACCACTGTAGTTGGGGAGGGTTGCCCTCATGATGAAGTATATGGAACTTCTTCAGCAATGTTCTAATATCAGGACAGAACTGAGGGCTGGTTCAAATCAGTTTTTCTTAGCCCTCATCAGAGGCCGCTGTTTGGGCAGAGAAAATATGCAGGGGACATACTAACCCCCAGCATTTCAAAACCAAGGTTTTTCATCATGTGGGGAGCCTCCTTCCGAATAGGAGGCTCCCTGTTTCAGACTTCTGTCCTCCTTTAATTTGGAAGGTGATCAGAACAGCAATGGAGGGGGGGTGAAGTTAGTGCCTTTGCCCCTGCCCAACCCCATGTTTACTTTCCTTTACCTGCAATGCCTGAAGATGTCTCATGCGGTGTTTTGGTAATTATACTGTGGTAAATGTATGAGTGTTGCTGTTTTTTGCATGTACAAGATCCCAGACTCAGCTTATAGTGTCTCCAGTTTTGTTTTCATTTCTTTTAAAAAGGAAATCAGGTAGCAGAACTCCTGCCAGGAGAATAACTCCCAGTCTAAGTAGATAATGGCCTGCCTGCCTCATGTGGCTTTCCTCTCTGCTAGCCTAAATGCAAACAAACCAATGTACCAAAAGAGTATTGTGGCTCATGGGGATTCTATTAACAAAAACAGGTGGAACGCCAGCGTGAGGAGAGACCGAAAGTTACTTCAGAATAACCCAAAAGTTAATTTCTCTTTCATCTAAAACTAGAGCAAAGTCTGGTGCAGGTGGACGATCCATGGCAAACCATATCTGTCTTTTGGACTTAAAATGGTTCTTTTTCAATTACTCTAAACACGGGGGAAGCAGCTGCCTGATTTCAGAGGACAGGTATAATTTCAAGGAAAAGAGATGCAGATGTTAAGAACACAAACGTAATAGCCTGGTCAGCAAGTAGTTGAATGGGAAAACCATGCTGAAGAATGGGGAAGAGGGAAGAGTTCCACCCTAGTCCCTGGAGTGACTGTTACATTCTCTTCCACAAACTTTGTTTGCTGCTTAATTGATTTGACAACTAGGAAGTCCAGGTGGTACTCGGTGAAATTGGCTTTGGTTTGGGGGCATCCAGTTGCTGATCTCTGATGGGTCCAATACCAGCCACTCCTGTCCCTAAGATTCAGCAAGGGCAAGGAGTTTTGCTCATGGTTCCTGCTAGGATTCACCCTGTGGAGATTACAGGGCCTTCTTACTACAGTAGTGGCACCCCAACTTTAGAACATTCTCCCCTGGAGACATGTTTGGTCTCCTTGCCTGCTTATATTTAGATGTCATCCAGCGGTTCCAACTTGAATGAAACATTGTGGGGGCCCAGGTAAGCCCCACCCCACGTAATCACATGACACGGGGCACACACACACACACACACAATTTGAATGGCAATGCCCATCAACTTTGCAGGAGGTCGACCCCCTCAAATATTTTATTGTGGAGGCTGAAGCGCACAAGACCCCGTGGAGTTGGCTCCTACCGGTATGATGTCAGTTAAAGACATACATGAGTACCCAGGCTTCTATAAATCGAGGCTACTTGTTTTGATGGCCAACAGCTGGAAATGGTTATTGCATTTTAATGGCTATGATATTTGACATAAATTTATGGCTGTTTGTATGAGTTTTATTTATTGGATGTATTTTGTTGCTCTGCTTTATCACCCTGGGATCTTTTGGGAGGGAGGGCAATTCAGAAATCAAATAAACAAGCAAGCAAATGGCTGTGAAGAAATTCAGGAGACAAAAACAGCACAATATACCATAGAATACATCATATCTGCAGATGCTAAGGCAATTCTGGCTTGGGGTGTATCAGATGGGAGAGAGCTAGATCAATTTAGATAATCTATTCACTGTTCCATTTCGTTATTTTCTTTGACAGAAGGTAGACCAATTGTGACGTGTGATGGTACAGAAAACAATTTACACTTTCTTGAAATATGCTGGATGGGGAGAATATTCAAATGCTAAAGCAGAGAACTTACGACATATGTGTTGATGCTTCTTTTGTATTTACCTCCCTCCCCCCCCCCCTTAAAGGTTGTAACCACATGATTGCAGGCTTCAAATCCCTGAAGATAGTAAAGAAGTCTGGAGACACACAGGGTTCGTGGCTGAAGGACCCCATCAAGAATCCCCAAAAGATCTATTTCTTAACTGGGGTAAAGAACAAAATTGTAATGGAGTTTGCAAATATCCGCGCTTTTACTGAAAGTGGTGAGAAACAGTCAGCTCGGAGAGTTAACCTGCCTTTTCCCTGGCAAGGGACAGGCCATGTTATATATGACGGTTTTCTGTTTTATCACAAATTTGGCTCATTAAATGAGATAATTAAGTTTGACATTCAGAAAAGAAATGTAACTGGCCGCCTGCTGCTGTCAGGTGCCGGAGAGACCTTCGCCTACGATCTTCTTCCTTCCACTAAGATAGACCTAGCTGTGGATGAACTGGGATTGTGGGCAATCCACACAGAGCCAGATACTGGCAGAAAGCTGGTCATTTCTAAAATCAACCATGAAACCATGGCCGTGGAATATACCTGGGACACATCCTGCAAAAGCCAGAATGCCGAAGCGGCTTTTATGATGTGCGGCGCCCTGTACGTAGTGTACAGTTCACCAGGGGGAGGTACATCTCGCATCGAGTGCATTTATGACACCTTAGATGCCATCAATCCTTATGAAATCCCGCCACTTCCTTTCCCCAAACGCCAGACAAGTCACTCCATGGTGCATTATTACCCCAGAGAAAAGCAACTCTTTGCCTGGGATAATGGGTCCCAGGTCGTTTATAAGCTCCTGACAAAGCTAAAAAAATAATAAAAGCAACAACATAAAAATCTCCTCCATACTAAAAAAACTTGCCAGTGTAGATATGGTGATGAATTTACAAGAACTAGTGACTGAGGGGTTATTTTACACTTATTTTTACACTTTATTTTTCCCTTTAAATAGATATTTTTACCCCTTTTTCCAAAGATTGGTGCCATGCTCAAGAAAGGCCTTTCCCTTCCTTGCAAACAGAGCCAACTTTCTGAGGCAGCAACCTGAATTTGGTGGCAGATTGGGAGGGAGGGTGGCAAATCAGCAGGTTAGGGTGGCTGAGGAAGTGAGAGAAAGAGAAGGTGATACTGGTTGGTATCCCCCTCTCACCTTATAAGAACTTGCATGAAAGTGGCCCCCCAACTTTTCTCACAGGCTCATATAAGATCAGTATAAACAGGCCTGGTGAGCATTTAAGGTCCCCATCCCTAATTTGCGGGTTGCCATCTGATTAGATTTCACTTTGATTCTGATTTGATTTTAGGATGTATTTTAATTGATCACTTGATTTTATGGCAATATGTTATATATTTGATGTTAGCCGCTCTGAGTCCGGTTTTGGCCGGGGAGGGCAGGGTATAAATAAAAATTATTATTATTATTATTATTGAAAGGGACGAGCATGTAATTCTTGGCCTGGGCACAAGGGAGAATAGTACATAGTTACTGTTGTTTTGCTGCAGCTACACAACATTGTACACACAGGTTGCTTTCGCTCCCCCTTCTCTCCCAGCTATCTTTCTCTTTGCTTTCCTGCTCATTTTCCTCCCATCTCTGTTCCCACCCAGAACCTCTCTTTCCCTGGAGTAAACAGGGAGTCCCATTAAGTGTAGGATAATGGCTTACACCTGTAGGTCTGATTAGCACCTGGGAGACCAGGGTTCAAATCCCCACTCAGCCATGTAGCTCACTGGACCAGGTGATCTTGGACCAGGCACTCACTCCCAGCCTAACCTGCCTCACAGGGTTGTTGTGTGAGGATAAAGCGGGGAGGAGGAGAGCTATGTCCTCCACTCTGGAACTCTTTGGAGAAAAGGTAAGGGGCATATATATATATATATATATATATATATATGCAATAAAACAAAATAAATAAAGCCACGCCATAGATATAGCACACTTTTAAAGCACAAGACTGCCCCAGAATAATCCTGAGTACTGTAGTTTGTTATGGGTGCTGGGAATTGGCTCTGTGAATGGTAAACTATGGTTCCCAGGGTTCTTTGGATTGGGGTGGGGTGGAAAGGGGACTCCATAACTGAAGCACCAGGTACTTCAGATCAGGTTTCCCACTGTAAACATGCAATAGGTTACAGGCAGTTCCCCCTTGACAGCAGTCCCTTGCACAGGTGGTCCCCTCCTGCAGCCTATTTTCATGTGTGAGCTGCCCTCTCACTAGACTGGGACCTGGGTATAAAATTAGGGTTGCCAGACTCAATAGAGGACAGGACTTCTGTGCCTTTAATTGCCCTGCTCTCTTTTGAGTTTAATTGTTTAATTTCCAAGCAAAGGGTCTGCTGGTTTCTCTTTAAAGTTTCCAGACTCAAAAGAGAGCAGGGCAATTAAAGGCACAGAAGTCCTGTCCTCTATTGAGTCTGGCAACCCTATATAAAATTCTGACTGCTCTTGTAGCGCCTTTTTATTCTGATATATTTTAATGGAGCACAGCAAATGTAACTCTACATTCCACCACGTAGATGCATGCTATCTATATAATGTCATAGCAAATGGTGAACTTGTTTGTACTGTAGAGGATATATTTTTAAAAAATGTAAAATAAAAGATCTATATATTGGCACCCTTGGCTCTTGATATTTAAGATGATCAGAATTCCAGGGTATTAGCCAAAGCAAATAATGGAGGGGGGGAGGCACAAAAATGAGCTGCTATGACGGAGCCAGTCTCAACGGAAGCTCATCACCTGGAAAGCAAGCTATATTTCAATACAGAGCAGGGATATTTAGAAAACTGGTAGAATGATTAGGGAAGTGGTGTTTTAGTACAAGACTCAATCCAATTGGTCGGTGTTAAAAGATCTGCTCCTGTGAAATGTTTGCAATGTGAATCAAAATACTGTAGGACACGTGAAAAGTGAATCGGAAATAGTAGGGCTCTTGGGAATTCATAATAAACAAGAGGGGCTTGTGAAGTGTTTAGAGACACATTTACCAAAAAGATGTCTAATCTGAGTAAACCAGTAGTCAATTAACTTGAACAATAGAGCCAGGAAACACCAGTCTAAACAAGGCCCAATAAAATAAATCTTTTGTCATGGGGAAGTGATTTATATAAACATTTTATGCCTGATTAGCCTGGATGTTTGAACTCATATCTTGAAAGTATTTCTTCAACCCATGTGGAATTACTAACAACAACAACAACAACAACAACAACAACAACAACAGGCAATCAGTCCTTTCGAATTTGCTTCTTAATACTTCAAGCAAAAATGGTTAAGCTAAACATTTCCTCCTTGCCTTTGGTTTCTTCTAAATAGCCCAACAAATAGCTATGGTTGCTTGTTCCTGGGTGATGCTAAAAAAAAGCTACAGTCAGGCTTCTTCACAAGTAAATGTGTTTTGGAGGACATCATTTAATAGGGCTTTACATGTTTGCATAATTGGTATCTGTCTAGGGCTCTTATGATGGGCATGTGTGAGAGCAAATTTAGATAAATAAAACAAGGGAAGGCTATTTCCAGCTCAGTTCTAAATAAAGCACCATGAATAATGTATGCTCATCTTGGAAGGCAGGCTTTTGATTTTAAACATATGTGCGTTAGATATTTATTCTCGTTCTTCTGCAGTGTTTCTGTGTAAAGTGAAGTTAATAGGGCTACTACACAGAAGGCAACATGTGAATTAAGGTCTGCCTGCATGCAATCTGTGGTCCAGAACAGAGATGATCATAGCAGTTATGGTAGCACCTAGTACAAGGAGAGAGTTTTCCAGCTGTGCAACTGAATGTAAGAAGAATCCTGCCAGGTCCATACAAAGCTTCATCTCTTTCAGCATACTGATTCCCATGATCCCTGAGTCCATGGTCAATAGGCCTCTCCGACTGTTGTCCCCAATAACTGCCATTCGCTAGCATATTATTCCTAAACATGGAGTCTTGCTACCCAGTCATCATGGCTAAGAACTGCTAACATACTTACCCAGCATAAATTTGTCAAATCTTTTTAAAGCTGTCTAAGTTAGTGGCCATTACCACATCATAGCTGCCAAGTTCTCCCCTTTTTTAAGGGAAATTCCATTATGCTGAATAGGCTTCCTCGCGAGAAAAGGGAAAACTTGGCAGCTATGTACCACATGCTGTGACAGGGAATTACGTAACTGAAGTGTGCACTGTGAAGTATCCTTCCTTTTGTCTCTCTTAAGCCTGCGGTTGATCAATTTATTTTGGCGACCCCAACTTATTTTGAAAGATGAAGAAAGCTTGTTTCATCTATCCACTTCCTTCACACCTGCATAATTTTCATATAGCCCTATTCACACACTTGGCCAAACATGTGTGGACTTAAAGTGGGGAGAGGAGGGCTGTGTGCAC
This sequence comes from Zootoca vivipara, assembly GCF_965207765.1. Lineage (NCBI taxonomy): Eukaryota > Metazoa > Chordata > Lepidosauria > Squamata > Lacertidae > Zootoca > Zootoca vivipara. The sequence continues at coordinate 69,493,470 of NC_142582.1, read as the reverse complement.
ATGTACATAAAATAAAATATTTAAAGCATGTTGCATTGTTAGATTTTTTTTTTTTTACTCCTCTGCAATTGGCGCAGTGGGCATTAGATGGCAGCAAATCATTGCCTTTGCTCGTCTTCCTCCAGAAGCTGTTTCAAACCAGTCATAGAGCATGTTCAGACTGTTAAAAACCTTTCGGTGCTGTCATTTTTAGTGAAGTATTATTTCAGAAGATCCTGGCGTCTTCCCTCAGAAATGTACTTCTGCTCAAGAGAGGTTGTTCGCATGGGTATAGCCAGGGTTTTTGTTTAGGGGGGTAGGCTTTTGGGGGGGCAGAACCTCAGATTATTGATTTTGATTGATTTATGCCTGCCCCCCTTGGCTACATAAGTTGTACTAGGTACAACTTGTTCCCCAGTAAAACTGCAGTATTTATTACTGGGGAAATGCAGTGCCCCTGTGCCTGGCTCTGTAGGACGGCAGTTACTCAAGTGTAACAGGCACCTTTTGGATGGTGCCTGTGACTTGACTAATAATAAAAAAATTCCTTCAGTAGCACCTTAAAGACCAACTAAGTTTATATTTTGGTATGAGCTTTCGTGTGCATGCACACTTCTTCAGATACACTAGAAACAGAAGTGTCAGACCCTATATATATACAGAGGGTGGTGGGGGTGGGTGGGAATGGGAGATGGGCTGATGGGAGTGGTAAACCTGTAGATGGGTGTTAATGGCTGCTGATGGCTGCAATTAGTCCTGGGCTGAGGTGCTAAAGAAAGCTTGATCATGCATAATGAGATAAGAATCCGATATCTCTATTCATCCCAGGTGCTTCCATGGTTTTAAGCTTGGTAATGATTTCCAATTCAGCAACTTCCCTTTCCAGTCTGTTCCTGAAATTTCTCTGTAATAAAACAGCTGCTTTGAGATCTTGTATAGAATGTCCTGGGAGAGTGAAGTGTTCTCCTACTGGTTTTTCAGTCTTATGGTTCCTGATGTCAGATTTATGTCCATTTATCCTTTGGCGTAGGGTTTGGCCTGTTTGTCCAATATAGAGAGCTGAAGGGCACCGTTGGCATTTGATGGCATACACAATGTTAGAAGATGAGCAATTAAATAGTCCTGAGATGGTATGTTGGATGTTGTTGGGGCCAGTAATGATGTTGTCCGGGTGTATGTGGCAACAAAGTTGGCATCTGGGTTTATTGCAGGCTCTGGTACCAGTGTCCATGTTAAGTCTGGTGGTTGTATTATTGTGGGTGAGGAGTTGTTTAAGATTGGGTGGCTGTCTGTAGGCAATGAAAGGTCTTCCTCCCAGAGCTTGAGAAAGGGAGCTGTCATTGTCCAGGAGAGGCTGTAGATCTCTGATGATGCGTTGTACTGTTTTAACTTGGGAGCTGTATGTGATGACTAGTGGTGTTCTGTTATTTTCTTTTTTGGGTCTGTCTTGCAGCAGGTTCTCCCTAGGTATCAGTCTGGCTCTGTTGATCTGTTGTTTAACTTCAGCAGCCATTAACACCCATCTACAGGTTTACCACTCCCATCAGCCCATCTCCCATTCCCACCCACCCCCACCACCCTCTGTATATATATAGGGTCTGACACTTCTGTTTCTAGTGTATCTGAAGAAGTGTGCATGCACACGAAAGCTCATACCAAAATATAAACTTAGTTGGTCTTTAAGGTGCTACTGAAGGAATTTTTTTATTTTGCTTCGACTCAGACCAACACGGCTACCTACCTGTAACTTGACTAATAATGTCTGACACAAATTATTCCCACATGTGTGAGGAGGAATTGTGTTGTAGCAGTAGAAATCCTCCATCACCTCATGCACTTTGTGAACATCTGAAAAGAGGTCCTGTGCAGATAGCTGGTCTCTCCCCCCCCCCCCAAAATAGAAGGCTTTAGCGCTGTTTTAGCATGAATTACATACAAAGCCATTATCATTTACTATCTTTTTGTCAACATACCTTAAGAAAATGGCAGAATGAGTTGGAAATGGCAATTAACTAGCAGCAAAATCTAGCTGCTGAAAGACTTAATAAATTAATTCCAGAAACTAAAACCCAGGAAAGAATAATTTTTTAAAAAGGTAGAAGGGTAAATACTTTGGTGGAGTGATTCAAGAGGAGAGATACTGTTTCTCTGTTCCTGTCTGTCTGTTCCCCATCTATCTCACCCTTCCCCACAACTCTTCTTGGAAAACTGAACTTCCTATTCTTTTTAAAAATGCACCCCATTGTTATTGGGGGGGACAGACATCTAATACGGACAGAAGTTTCTTTGTGACATTAGCATGTCTCCACTGTGGCCGAAGTGAAACAAATAATTCTTTGTGACTGTGAAAAGGATTCTCAGCACGATCAATTAGCCAAGAGACCAGGACAGCTGAGAGAGCACAAGGTCCAAGAACAGCTGAGCCTTTAATCTGCAGTGACCAAAAGTGCCATGCTTGGGTATGTGTTAAATAGCACGCTTATTTCGCCACTGTGCTTGGACTTGTAGATGTCAGCTGTGCATGGTGGGCTGAGAAACAGAATACACTGTTAATGTACCATTGAGGTCATGTGGGTCTCTGACAATGTATTAAGAGTTACAGGAGAAACTTCCACTCACATTCTAAATTTCTGCAGAGCTCCAATATTCACATTTGACTGGGGCAGGAGTCTTTGAGGAAAGACAAGCGCCAAGTTGGGGGAATGCCGTTTCACTCATGTCTTGCTTGTGGAACTTGGCTCCTTCAATAAAGAACTCATCATCACGGACTTATTTCCTCTGCTTCTGGGTATTTCACGGAGCCAGTGATGAATTGTAGATAATATATGGGAAGAAGAGAGTCTGTTGTCTGACCAAAGCTGCATTTGAAGAGGTGACCAACATTGCTGATAATGCATTGTCGGAGATCTGGGCGACCAACTTCCTGTTAACTCAAAAGAGTTCTTCAGAATGCAAGCTTTGGCTGTTTGCTGAGAAGATACTCTAGGGCACGCATTCCCAAACTGCGGCCTTCCAGATGTTTTGGCCTACAACTCCCATGATCCCTAGCTAACAGGACCAGTGGTCAGGGAAGATGGGAATTGTAGTCCAAAACATCTGGAGGGCCAAAGTTTGGGGATGCCTGCTCTTGGGCAACCAGAAACAATTACCATTGGCTCACAATAATGAGTGTGCACTCCAACAGGTGAGAGGTTTCAGAGGGGCAGCATTCCCTTCAGAAGGCAATCACTGGAGATTTATTGGTATTTTGTTACATTTTGCACTTATTCTGCAAAGATACAGGTTGACCATAGGTGAAGGTACAGGATTAAACACCCCAACATTCTCCCCCCCCCCCACACACATCAAGTCTTCTAGGGAGGGCTATCAATCATAGCTGTCAAGTTTTCCCTTTTCTCACGAGGAAGCCTATTCAGCATAAGGGAATTTCCCTTTTAAAAGGGGAGAACTCAACAGCTATGCTACCAATACTTTCAGAGCCCCGTGGCCCAGCCCTTTTTTTAAGCTCCAGAGCTCCCAATCTTTCCTTCTTAATTTCCACCTTAAAGAGAAACCTGGATTGCCCCATCTTTAGAGAGAAGAAAAGCTGCCCCCCCCTTCCAGAGCAGTCTGTTTGCTCACTATCTAGTCATTGTGAGACATCTTCCTTGCAAAGCTTTGCAAAGTTACCCAGACCAATCGCCCAAATTATAACAATATGAATATTCAGAATTCAATGCTCTTCCTGACAGGGGTGGAAAATGGCAGAACCAAACACAAATTCATTAGACACACTCTCTCTTGTCCAGTGCTGGATTTATGTATAAGCTAAACAGGCTCTCTTGGGCCCCCCAAAAAATGTAAAGAAAAAAAAACTGGATGTACATTTCCGAAAGATAAAAAACAAATAAAACCTACATACAGCAACAGTGTTTTGTGTTGTATAGGCTCCTATTGGCAAAACCTTGCCAACAAAGGTCCGTATAGTTAAAGCTGTGATTTACCCAGTAGTGATGTATGGAAGTGAGAGCTGGACCATAAAGAAGGCTGATTGCAGAAGAATTGATGCTTTTGAATTATGGTGCTGGAGGAGACTCTTGAGCAGGCATCCCCAAACTTCGGCCCTCCAGATGTTTTGGACTACAGTTCCCATCTTCCCCGGTTAGCTAGGGATCATGGGAGTTGTAGGCCAAAACATCTGGAGAGCCGCAGTTTGGGGATGCCTGCTCTTGAGAGTCCCATGGACTGCAAGAAGATCAAACACCCATTCTGAAGGAAATCAGCCCTGAGTGCTCACTAGAAGGACAGATCCTGAAGCCGAGGCTCCAATACTTTGGCCACCTCATGAGAAGAGAAGACTCCCTGGAAAAGACCCTGATGTTGGGAAAGATTGAGGGCACAAGGAGAAGGGGACGACAGAGGACAAGATGGTTGGACAGTGTTCTCGAAGCTATGAACATGAGTCTGACCAAACTGCGGGAGGCAGTGGAAGACAGGAGTGCCTGGCGTGCTATGGTCCAAAGAGTTGGACACGACTAAATGACAATAGGCTCCTATTGGTTATGTGCAAATTGCTTTAGATACCTACTAGGTCCATAAATTACCATATAGCATACATTTAACACAAAAAACAGTGACAATTTATTGTTGACAAAGGACAGCAGGACATATAAAGGGCCCCATTACCTTCAGTAGCTTAGGGCCTCATCTGGGAGAAAGGTGGGATACAATTTTAAAACACCCACATACGGGCTGCAATTGTAATCTCATTCAACCAGAAGAAAGCCTCCATTGAATGCAATATGACTTACTTCTGAGTAGACAAGGTTGGATTGCATGAGATAGACTACAAACATTCTTTAATCATCCAACTGGGACTGGAGATGATCTTAAAAGCAAGCTATAGACCCTATGAAGGGAATCTTTGACCTGCAAGATGTTGCTGAGCTACAACTACCATCAGCACCAGATGATGGCTAGGAGCATACTATAATGCTACTATGTTTCTGTGTCACCTGCATACTGATGGCATCCAACACCTATTTCGCTGATGACCACACCCATGGGCTTCATACATTGGGGTCAGAATACAGCCCTGTGGGAGCACACAAAGCAACTGCCATGGGGTTGAACATGAGTTGCCCAATGCCATCCTCCAGAACCAGCTCTCTAGCCAGGATCAGAACCAACTTCACATCAGGCCTCCCCCTCCCAACCTAAAGAGCCAGTCCAGTAAAATGTCATGGTCAACGATATCAAAAACCATTGAGGTCCAGGAGAAACAACTGGGTCCCACTCTCCTTGTCTAGCTCCCAGAGAAGGTTGTCCATCAGGACAACCAAAACAGTTTGGGCCCCATAGTAAAACCAGACTGAAATGGGTCTAGATAACCAGTGTTCTCCAAGCACATATGCAGCTGACTTGCCACAACACCATTCTCTCAAGCCCCTTGCCCCCAAAGGGGGAGATTTACAACCAGATGATAGTTGTCAAGTATCGCTGGATTCAAGCAGAGGTTTTGAGCAGCTGCCGCACCACTGCCTCTATCAGAGTGTCAAGGACTGCCCCCCGCATTGATGCAACAAAATGTTAATCACCTAACATTTGGGTGGTAAAGGTAAAGGTAAAGGGACCCCTGACCGTTAGGTCCAGTCACGAACGACTCTGGGGTTGCAGCGCTCATCTCACTTTACTGGCCGAGGGAGCTGTCGTTTGTCCGCATACAGCTTCCAGGTCATGTGGCCGGCATGACTAAGCCGCTTCTGGCGAACCAGAGCAGCGCTTGGAAATGCCGTTTACCTTCCCGCCAGAGCGGTACCTATTTATCTACTTGCGCTTTGACATGCTTTCGAACTGCTAGGTGGGCAGGAGCAGGGACCGAGCAACGGGAGCTCACCCGTCGTGGGGATTCGAACTGCTGACCTTCTGATCGGCAAGCCCTAGGCTCTGTGGTTTAGACCACAGCGCCACCGTGTCCCACATTTGGGTGGTACCAAAATGCAATGCTCTGTGCTAATATAGAAAAGGTTAATTGTAGGATTGCAATAAATATAAATTCAGTTCATTAAAAAGCAACAACCTTTCTTGCCACCTTTTAATTACGCTGCACAAGTACGTTGTAATTAATTGCGCTTATTATGACTACATGAACATGGCAACACTCTGCTTGCTATAAATCCCAAACGAACACAGTCACATTCAAGAACACCAAGAACGCTCAGGAAGCAGATGCTGGTTGTTGTTTTGGTCCCAGTGTTGAAGATGTGCAGATATCACACACACTCAGTGACCTGTATAGGTGATGAAACACAAGATAACAGAAACTGTTGTCAGGCTCCAGATCAGCAACCTGCACTCAAGACCTGCTCAGCAAACCCTTTGAGCTGGTTATGCCTCACTACGTGACATGCTATCCTAAAAACCAGATAAGCGGGAGTGAAAGACTTGAAAACTTGGTCTACTTAAAAAAAATTCTCCAGGACACAGCTTTAGAATGGAGACCCATGTAATTTCATGGAATTGCTTTATTTTTTAAAACACCAGTGTACACCCGTCACTCATTTATACAGACTCATTCCTTTGTAGGTAGATTGGCTAGAGGAGAAGCCCAGAGAAAGCTTTGTTTTCCCCCAGGAGGCAGTTCTCTACGTCTACCTTCCCCTTCAGGGGCCATTTCCTATCTCAGTCTCTGATTCTGTGCTTATTTCCTTAGACAGGCATTGGTTGCATTTGGACAGAACTCATTTGAGCTGGGATAAACTAGTTAGCTGGCCTGAACAGGTCACCTGTAATATTTTATGATCCTGACTTGCTCTGGTAAAAGTTTAGCTGCATTTCCTATTAACAGAAAGCAACAGTTGTTGAAAACGGAAGTCGAGGCTTCTGATCTTGCAGCCATGCTGGAGGGGGAACAGGCTTGTGCATGTCACACTAGACGAGCACTAACTCCAGATCATGCCACTGTCTGCATCCCATGGGGTGAGGTTTGCTGGGAGCACTGAGCATCATGCCTTGAACCTCAGATAGCACACATTTCGCTCGTCTGCATGATCCTGGTATGCTAATCACACACCTGTTTTTGTATCTTCCTCAGCCCAGGTGGAATGCAGCAGGGAGGTTTCACCCAAGCAAGCTGAGGGGTGGGTTGCCAAAAAGTGTGGCCTCAAAACACTAACATGCTGTGGATTAGTGGTGAATGGCATGGTGGACAGTAGTGCATACCTGACCTCCCAGCAGGTACGGTAAATCACAGCTGCTTACTGGGAGAGGAAAGGTGGCAGAAAGTGTGGTGCAACGCAAAGGCACCAGGAGATGCACCAGATTTTGGGTTTGCTGGTGCATCTGCAATGCGCTTTACCCCCTCCTAGTCCACAACAGTGACTTACCTGCCAGGAGGCCAGATATGCACCTCCTCTCGACCATGCCATCTGCTTCTGCTATGGCTAAGTGCAGTAGAGCAGGCATCCCCAAACTTCGGCCCTCCAGATGTTTTGGACTACAATTCCCATCATCCCTGACCACTGGTCCTGTTAGCTAGGGATCATGGGAGTTGTAGGCCAAAACACCTGGAGGGCCGCAGTTTGGGGATGCCTGCAGTAGAGGGTAAAGAGAAACAGGATCTCCTTTTCTTTGCAATGGCTCCTTATCCACCACAAATGAGCATGGATATTAATTACGTACTGTTTTCCTTCCTCATAATACCAGAACCCAGGCTCATCTAATGAAGCTGTAAATGGCGAGAGATTTAAGATAGACAAAAGGAAGTACTCCTTCACAAAGCACATTTATTTAGTTAACAGAATTGTAACCTGCTTTTCAAGCCACATTCTTCCCAAAGTGGCGTTATAATACACACACCAAAACATAAATCAAATATGATTTGAAAGCATTTGAAAGATCTACTTCATAATACCATTAAAACCAGCACAAAAGTAAGAGATTGTGCAACGTAGCAAAATCAGACGGTAGCACCATTTCTAGCTCTAGTACATTTCTCAGTCACAAGGGGTGCTGATGGCCACCAACTCAGATGGCAACTTTGAAAATGAGGCTATGAAAGACTACTGGAGAGATGGTGGCTACATGCCACCTCCATTTGTACAGAGGACTTTTGCTTATAGATGGCCATTGCAGGAAGGAGGATGCTGGGCGACATAAGCGTTTGGTCTGATCCAAAAGGACCCTTCTTATGTTCTGAAAACAGTGGGACTTACTCATAAGAAGCTGTGCATAAGATTGCAGCCTTAGTTTGCTCACCATCACCCAGTTTTTGGTATCTCTTCCTTTAAGGAAGCAAACTGGCTTTGTTTTTAACCACAAAAACGTAGGCAGTAATTCTTTTTGAAAAAAATCCTAAAAGTGGAGGTTCTTATGAATTCAGCAGTTAGGATTTTAAAAACAACATATAATGGAAAAAACCCACAATACAATTAAGGGAATTGGCAACATCCTGTACATTTAACTAGTCAATGGAACTGTGCAATTGTATGTTAAATGGAAATACATATATTGTGACTTCCGTGGAATCCCATTAATTTCACAGGCACACTGTTGGGTAGATTAGCAAGTCTAGACTCCTTGGGGATTTATGTACTTTAATGTTCTCTCTCTAATCCAATTTAGAAGTAATGATCATTGAAATCAGTGGCATTTATTTCTGAATAATCATGGCTCGCATTAGGCCACAGTTCTATACACAATTACTTAGAAGAAAGTTTCACTGAGTTCCTTACTTCCATGTAAACATACATAACAAGGAAAAGTATGTTTATTTGGAAAGTACGTTCAACTGAAATTAATGTGACTCCCATGTAAGTATGGAAGGAATAGGATGAAAAGAATAGCACAGAAGGGAAAATATCCCCAGCTTCAGCTTTTCCTATTGCAGGGCTATAGTGTAGGGATGGGGAACCAGTCAGTGTAGACCAGGGATGAGCCAGGGATGTTGTTGGACTCCAACTCCCATCATTTCCAGGCAGCATGGTCAATATTCAAGGATGATGGGAGTTGGAGTCCAATGACGTCTGAATGGAAACAAGTCCCACCATCCCTGGTGCTGACAATACTGTTGATGGAAAAATAAATAAAGGAGAATTCCTGGGTGCCAAAAATCCAAGTCCGGGGCAAGTACTCATTGGTGAGAGAACTCCAGTCTACATGAGAAACTTGAGTGTGTAGAGAGGTTTGGGCTGGTGACTTCAGTTCGACTACACAGCTCTCAACGCCACTCATACCATTTATTGAGTTCCTATACATACCAATAAATTTAGGAACTTTCACTTTGTAACTCAGCTAAGGTTTACTGCCTGTGCAGTCATTCTGAAACACGTGAATCTGGCCTTTGGGGGAATTTGTAAGTACAATCACTTTTAACCTTACCATATGTGTGCTCTTTTCCTATGCTGGGGGGAAGAAGGAAACTTGGAAAAGAAACTGGGTTTTTTTTTGGGGGGGGGCTTTTGGAAATCACATAGAGGGGCATATTCTAAAGGTCAAGGCCTCTATTTCCATGCTTTACTTTGCTGCCTATGTTGTGACTTTACATATCTGCTGGGGATTCCACCAAAGAGTACTTGCCCCAACCTTGGCCTCCAGGAATTCTCCCTTCTATATTTTTTCCCTTCAACCAACAAATACTAACTGAGCTGCAAGTCAGCTCCCTAGTTCTGATGAGTTTTAACTCCAGCAACCTCAAGGTGGCCACAGGTCCCTCCCCCTCCTGTAGTGAGAGGCGAAGCTGCACCTGCTGGCATTCTCCCTTCCCCTTGCAAGGCCCCTTTACTCAGAACTAAGCCCCATTAAAACCAACGGGACTGACTCCCGAGTAAGCGTACAGTCAGAACACGCCCTAACCAGCAGGGCTAAGCTTGCTGCTGCAAGCAGGAGCCCAGAAGCAGCAGCCTGAGAGGCTCGAGCCAGTGCAGAGAGTCGCCTCATAATTGCGGTCCGCGAGTTTCCCTCCGCCCCAGAGCAACGCCAGGACTCCCCCTCGCCCAGGACCCGCGTCCAGGCGCCACACTCCTCTCCGACTGGGGAATCACGTGGGGACCCTCGCGGCCGTCTGGCCCAGTCTCGGGAGCCAATTGGTGCACGTGCCGCGAGGGGGCTTGGAGGCGCCTAGGAGCCCGAGCGCGCGCAGCAGGGACGCGGATGCTTAAAAGGGCTGCGCGGAGAGAAAGGCAGCTGCGCGTTCTTCCGCGGTAGCGGGAACGCCGAGCGCAGCTGCCGCCGGACCTCGCCGGGCAAGGTTAGTCGCGTCGCGCTCGCCTTCCAGGGCGCAAAGCCGGGCTGGCTGGGCAGAAACCGCCGTCGAACTCTCTGCCTGCCGCGGGCGAGCGGGTGGGGTAGGGGCTTTGCAACCCCCAGCGAGTCCCTTGGGGCAGGGGACGGGGACTGGGGAGGGGGAGTCCTCTGCCGCTGCTTCCTCAGGTGTGTTGCTTAGCCTTGTTTCACTGGCCGCCTAACTTTCTTTTGCAAACTTAGAGCGCAGCTTCTCTTCTCCTTTTTTGCGGGGGAGGTGAGGTAGTTATTAAAACTATGGAACTCGCTGCCACAGGATGTCGCCACAGCCACTAACCTGGGTGGCTTTTAAAAGAGGAGGATGAGACAAATTGGTGGAGGTTGAAGCTATTAGCCGTGATGGCTCTGCCCTGCCTTCATGGGCAGAGGCAATAACGCTTCTTGAATGCCAGTTGCTGGAAACCACAGGAGGCAGCAGGGGGAGTGTTCTAGAGTGCTCAGGTTTCCCACCTGGTTGGCCACTGTGAGAACAGGATGCTGGACTGGATGAGCCACTGACCTGATCCAGCAGGCTCTTCTCATGTTCTTGTGTCTGTGATGGGGGGAGGGGGGAACCTCTTTGCTGCTTCCTAATGGATTGTGCTGCTCAGCACATTTTTAAAAGAAGTAAATTTCCATTGAAAACAGAGTATCTTATTTCTGAATGTCTTGGGTTTTTTTAAAACAACTTGCAGTGAGATACTAATTGTGCTTTTATTTGGAGCAAATCCCATTATTTCCAGTTAGACTCAATAGTGCAATCCCATATTCCAAAGTTAGCCCTGCTGAGTTCAATTCCCAAGTACCTGAGGATCCAATCCTGCATGTACTGACTTGGAAGTTCCATTTTCTGAGGGAAAAATGCCTGTGATCAGACTGCAGTTTTGGAGTTACAGTAGTGTTTTAAGATTGCAGCCTCACTGGAATGTAAGGTCTTGAGATAAGCAGCACTACATTTATTAAAGGAAGATGTCGTGGGAGGTGCTTTCACTATGTGCCCAGCACTGTCTCTGGCTGGCAACAGTTCTCCAAAATCTCCAAGCAGAAAACCTTCACATCACCTGTGATCTTTTCTTTTCTCTGTGAATAGAGCCTACCTTGCATACAAGTTGCTTTCTATAGACCCTCTCAGTGAGATTGGGAACCCTACAGGAGATGGGGTTTCTGGTCATTTATCCAGAGCAGGAATAGCCAATATGGTGTGTTCCAGATGTTGCATACTACAACTCCCATGATCTGTGACCACTGCCCATTGTAACTAGGGCTGATGGGAGTTGTAGTGCTAAAAAATGGAGGACATCATGTTGACTACCTCTGATCCAGAGCTGGCTTTGTTCTGACCTTTAGTAGACTATGTGCATGTAGGAAATGTGGACAGCAGGGACAGTTTTTGCATGCTCTCTCTCTCTCTCTCTCTCTCTCTCTCTCACACACACACACACACACACATGGTATATGAACAGGACTAGGCCATATTATCATGCCTACTCCAAGCAACTGGCTCTTGGACTTGAGGTGTGATGCTATTCAGAAGTAAATCCTGCTGTTTTCCATGAGGCTTGTAAGCATGCAGCCTTTTGTAAACCTCTTTGAGGTGTATAAATGAATTAAAGGTTCTAATCTTGAATTCCATTCATCCCCAGCTCATTGAAACTTTCGCTGCAATGAAAATAAACATCTGGGGCTGACTGAGGCATAAATCTTAATGCCAAAAGATGCAATCTATAATATAATCTGAGCAGTATGTTCCTTATGGCTGCAATCCTATACTTGCTTACCTGGGAGGAAACTTTACTGAATTCAGTTGAACTTAACTTCTGGGTAGGCATGTAAATCAGCCAGGCTGCCAGGTAAATGCCTCGGGGTTTTTCAAAAAAATATTGTGTGGTTTTTTTTGTATTAAACAGTCAGTCTTTTGCATAGGTAAGAATGCACTCTTACCATCTGTGTTAGTCTACTCTATACTTCAAAGCATATCAAACTAGGAGCTGTGGGCTTGCCGCATCCTGGGACATGTGTGTGTTGAGCTGAACACTATCATCATCATCATCATTATTATACCATCCTATACCTGGAGGTATATACAGTGGTACCTCAACTTATGAAGACGATCCATTCCGCGGCCGTCTTCATAAGTCGAAGTCTTCGGTTCTCGAAGCGCCCGTTCTGCGCATGCGCAAAGCACGATTTTGCGCTTCTGCACAGGAGCAGAATGCGCACACAGTGAAAAGACTTCTGGGGTTGTCGACTTCGGAAGTCAAAACCTTCGGAAGTCGAGTCATTCAGTTGTCGAGGTACCACTGTAAAACCACAAAATACATAATCAAAATGCACTAGCTGCCTGAGCACATCAATCTTTGACATGTATCCTATGCAGACACAACTTAAGGCTTGAACTTGACAGAACCTGATGAGTATTTGAAACTAATCACTTTGAGCCTTTGTCCTTTTTTTGGTCATCTATTGCAAATGGGTTCTGAGTTGTCAAGAAGTCAAAGCATTGCAACAAAATCAGCTGCACAAGCTGGAAGTATGTTTAACATTTAATTGCACTGGAGCTTTCTTCCCAGTACATGTACTTGGGCTCTAGGTCTTCATGTGCATTTAGCCCAATCCTCTCTATGTTCACCTTGAAGTAAATCCCGCTGTGTCTAGCATGGCTTATGCTGGAATAAGAGTAACCAGGAGTTGTGTCCAGGTAGCTATTGGGTTTCACTCTTGGGGGAATATAGCAGGGTTCCTGGATTCACAGAGCTTTTCTTTATATTGTTGGCTAACGTAGTTCAAAAATATTTGGATGTCCTATAATGGTTAACAGGCAACTTCAAGTCCTACAAATGGCTTTTGATTTCTAGGGTAAAAAGTGTTGTCTCTTCTGTTGAGACACAAGGCAATAGATGCCTATGGTATGAATTAAACAGTAACATGGAAGTCTGGCTGAAGCATGGATGACTTGAAATGGGAACCATGTATTCTGCGAGGCACACTTGGGGTCTTGTAAAGTTGATGTCTTTTAAACATTTGTCATCTTTTGGGGGTTATTTCCCTTAACCAGAGCATATTACTTTGATCTCACAAGTCTTGTTTACTGCTTTGCTGTAAGATAGTAGTGTTATAGCAGCTGAGAATTGCAGATTTAAGTGTCACTGATAGTTTATTTGCAATTATGAGAGTGGCCATCTCCTATACTTGAGAGACACTCTGCGCAAATGGAATACGTTGCTATGAGACAGCAGCATTGTTACTCCAAAAAATATTCTCTGGAGTCTGTGGTTCCATAAAGGACCATTGAGAGCCACTGAAATCAGGGGGACTTCCTAATAAGTAAATAAGACTGCAAAACTATCCCTACCTCCTGGGAGTGAGCCTCACTGCATTCAATATGACTTACTTCTGAGTAGACGAGGTTAAGATTGCTGGGTAAGTCAGTGCATTTTGTGGTGTAGATGGGTACGCATTTCTGTTGAAACTTTAATATGCAATGAAGTGGTTAAAGGCTGTAGAAAATGGAGTGAATCCTCAATTCAGTTCTTCCTTACTTCAGTGCTTACTTCATAGCAAGGGTGACTAATCTGTAGACCTCCACATGATGTTGGACTCCAGCTCCCATAAGCCACAGCAAGCAAGGCCAGTGGTCAGGTATGATGGAAATTGGAGCCAAACAACACCTAGAGGGCCAGAGGTTAGCCACCACTGCACTATATTGATACGTGATAAAATCAGAAGTTGTTGTTACTAAATTGTCACTTCTGACATTTTTGAGGCTGGAAAATATACTTGGAGCTAGGCTGAACAGGCACCTTAAAATTTTCTCCTAACACTTAAGATTTCAGGGGGTGGTGTGTATGTGTGTGTTGGCCCCAAACAATTGGTACTATGTTGTTATCACTTAGGAATTTGATATATTTTTCCATCTCTTCTAACAAAATGGGGAAGCCACACTTGCCCTATTTTTGGGAGGGGGCGTTGACTCACCTTCAGAATGAAGCAGGAAGCTACTGATTTGCCACCCATTCCCCTTTTATTTTTATTTTTTTTAAGAAGCATACTTCTCAGATGAAATAGAGGGTTTTTTTGAAACATCAGTCTGCTCTGCTGTTTTCCAAAGAAACTCCTAATTGCACTTCTAATTGATGTTGTGGATTACAGTTTGGTTGTGATATATCAAAAGAGACTAGGTTTTTGTGTTGTGGTCAAGAGAATCATATTCCACATTTTTGAAAGATGACTTCTGCATCCCTTGAGGTAAAGTCTGCTGGAAAAATTATAACTGTTGGTTTTTGCTATATTGATAGTACATAAAGCTGAGGAGGCGAACACTGGCATTCTAGATTGCACGAGGTGAAGTCTATTTACAGGGAAAGTGCTTTTTACCATGGTTTGATTCTGGAAATGGAAGTTGTAGGGCAATGCAAGTTCTAGGCTTAAGACCAAACTCATTATAGATATTGCACAAGATTAGTATTAGAGGCTGTTTTGATCACAGTAGCCTTACTGAGGTCAACAAAACTGTGCATAGAATTGCTTTGAAGTGGACTATTGCGTTTTCAGATGTTGATAATACTCTGTAATTCTGGATTCATGTAACAGGATTTGTGGATCAATGACCCTTGAAGTGGTGTTTTTTTTTTATAAAAAAAGTGCTTAATTGAAACCACGTCATGAAGTGTTTGTGCTTTCTACCTAATCTGTAGCTACCGTAACTAGTTATTACAATTTGCCTTAAAATCCCTGGCCCAACCGTGCTGTTGGGAAGGTTACAGTGCTGGTGCTTTTGTTTTTCTCATTAGCCAGACTTTGGCTCCTGGATTATATTGTGGTCACTGGACAGTGTGAATGGAAATAGGATTAAAAGTAGTCCCTAAACTGCCAATGCATGGCGCACCAACTCACTTTGGGCCTTTCCCGTAGATCGGTTTCTATCACAACAAATGTATGTATGTTCCTGAGTTGCACAGAATCCAGATTTTTTTTCTTCTTCCCCTATAAGAAAGCACTTCTGTTTAGGCGACATCTCCTATTCCTAGCATTCAGACAGCCATCTATTGTCGCTGGGAAAAATGCATTCCTTTCTTCAGCTGGGGGACCATTCTCATTGGGAGTGCTGTCTGAAATGTGAGCCTGAAATGACTGTATTGGAAGATGTTTGTAATTGGGGACATAAGAACCATCACAACTTTTCCTCCACTAATGCTGCCCTCATCCTATACCATGTTGGTGTTCCCGAATGTTTGGTCTGCATTGGAATTGAAGTGGAGACTGAGAAGTCCTGTAGAAAATGTCAGCATAATTTCAGCTCCAGTGTGAGTTCACTCCATACAGAATGAGGACTCAATACACTGGAATGTGTCTGATCCAGTCTTTCTTTAAAACATTTCGAATGAAAATTCCTGGAGCAATTAAAAACACAGCTCACGAAGCACAACTAATTAGTAAAACAGTTTGCAACCGATAAAGACAGTGCTAAAACAAAAATACACCAGATGTTAAAAGGCTGGGAAAATATTTGCTGAGTGCTGAAAAGTTGTTGGCATAGGTACCAGGCGAGTTTTCCAAGGGAGGGATTTCACAAGCAGGCAACACAACCAGAAAGGCCCTCTCTTCTCTTGCCATCCACTACATTTCACATGAGTGGTTTAAGGCACCCATTGCTGACCTGGTGCTGATGATTTGGCTGCAACTCCCGTCAGCCTCAGCCATCACAGTTAGTTTAAGAAAAAGGAGTAGCAGTACCTTCTTCCTATTCAGTGAAGCTTCAAGTATCTTGCCAGCTTCTCTACCTCTGTTCCTCATCCCCACCCACCCCATTCCACCTTTACATGTTATCCTGCTCATGTATTCTGCCTTACAGCTGAAAAAAAACCCACAGTTTTCTTGGGCATAGCAAATGGGTGGAATGTGTCAGAGGTGCCAGGCATTCTCCCAGTGTGGTCCGGGATATTCATGGAGGTTGCCCCAGTCATGTCTGCCATGGTCCAGAGGTGATGAATATACCACTTGTTTCGCCATGCAGGAGAATTGGGGAAGCAGCCCCATTTGCATTCTCTGAATCAGGTATGTATGCACAAAGAAGCCTGATGGACATGGCTTTGTTTGTGCATCACTGGAGTTCATCGCGGATTCCACTTTGCCCAAGTCTAGAGTGGACTGTAGAAGCCAAAGTGGTATGGAACCATTCTGCTCTCCACCCAAACTTTGCATATCTTGCACCAAAACTAGGAGTGCTGGATTTAGGCTACAGGATGTTAAGCCGTGTGTGTGTGTGTGCAAAATAATAAGACGATCAATAATAATAATAATAATAATAATAATACCAATGCCATATTACCAAAGTCCACCCCTGAAACTAGGAGCCCAGCAAGTTTGGCAAGATCTTAAATTCAGATTGCATCATTGCATACCATACTCGTTGGCTTTGGCAGTAACTAGTTCTTGCCTACACATGGAATTATTTTAATGTTGTAGACATAGATCTTCAATATTAATAGGGAATGATTCATCTACACTAATTGTGTCTTTATTCAACCCACTGGAGTGTGTGTGTTTGTGTGGCTAAGTTTTTCTTGGATTTTTTTAAAGCTAAAAACTGATTAATCTTGAGGCTTTAGTCATTTTGATTACCATTTGTCAGCTGAGCTCTGAATGCAGAATGAATCTGCCTGTAGATTCTGAGGGGTTTCTGTGATGGCATTTGCTCAATTTACTCTCCTAATTGCATTATTTAGGAACCTTCAAGGAAGTGGTGCATTTCTTTAGCTTGCTGAGGGGGTGGCGTTGGTGTGTGGGTGTGTGTAACTGACACTCCTTGGTTGCAAAGTTGCTAGATCTCAGATGGGTGTCTGTATCTCTAAGAGTTCATAAGATGACGGCTTTGCAGGGTGGATAAAAATCAATGATTTTTTAAAAAAAATCAAAAAATTTGGATTTTTTTGATTTAAATCGGATTTTTTTGATTTAAATCGATTTTTTTGATTTAAATTGGATTTTTTTAAATAAAATGCTTTTTGAGGAAAATATATTGCCACCCAAAGGTTATTCCATCATGAAATAAAGATTAGTTTTTTAATTATGTAGAATAAGGTTGTATATGTTTAATTTTTGGGGTAAATAATTTCCATTAATCCATTCACAATGTCATGCTCTTCCAGAGGTTTTTGTAAGATTATTGGGCAGTTTCTCTGCCTACAAGATATTATCACAGGTGCTTGGTTTACTTTTGCAGTTCTCAAAACTGAATTTGACTCAACAGAGATCACATGCCTCTTCTTCCCAGCAAAAATGTTATAACATGAACAGAGTTGAGAAAAAGACCTTAATCCTATTGTTCTACAAACCTATGAATACAGAAACAACCCCTTCAGTACTAAGTTTCAAGAAGTTCAGTGAATAGAATAGAAACAATATTTTTCTGATTGTTTGGAGTGGACAGTATTTAAGTTTTTCATGTGTAGGCTGGGCTGACAGTCTAAGTTTCTTAAAATATATATATATTGTTTTTGTTTAGCCAAATTAGTTAACAAACATGGATGTTTGTTTAAGCAAATAACATATGCTGTAATGTTATTGTTTCAGTTGAATAAATCTATTTAAATTGTTATTATTAAGGTAATGATTATTTTTCTCCTTCCTAAGTACAACAGTAAAGTTGTCCAAATATGAATGATTAACCTATTAAACTGGGGATAAAAAACTAATATGAAAAGTTGTTATTCAAAAAATCTTCATCTACTTGCATATTAAAGTTATACCAGCAAGTATTAGTCTTTATGTAGAAAACTATGATTTAAATCAAGCCTTACTGACTAGTGATTTAAATCGTGATTTAAATCGTGATTTAAATCAGTTTGATTTAAATCAAATCCACCCTGCGGCTTTGATTTCGAATATGCAAAGCATATGTTTGAACCCAAAGCTGTGTTAGTGCAATAACCACCCTAAATGATAACATATGCTTAGGAATCTGTAATCAGCATACTCTCAGCTGACTCATTGCACTAAGACTTTTTGATGAATTATACTAATGGTAAATTGTCAACTAAAGCTTTCTAATGGTACCTCTTCCCAGAAATTATATGAAGCAAATCAGGTTTGTTGAAGAGATAAGAGACTGGCATTAAGGGAAGATATTGGAAACATTAACTTGTGCCTTTTGAAGCATTGTACATTAGCAAATGAGATGCACATTGAGAACTAAATAGTTTCCCTCATTATCCAATGTAGATTTGCAGTTTGGTTGCTTTGACTTCATTGAAATCTGGATTTGATGTTAATTGGTCTGATTAATTATCTTTCAATGTAATCAGTGCAAGTCCAAGGCTGATTTGCATAGCCATTAATCCTGTTTAGAAAGAGAAAGTGCAGGGCTCACTTAATGTAAATGGCAAGTATGCACAACATAATGTGTGTATCCATTATACCTGAAATGTGCTGTTTACCCACCTCATGTCTTCACAGAAATGAAAGCTACAAATAGTACATTCAAATACTTCACATCTTCAGATATTTGTTGCTAAAGCTTATATTTCTACTGTCAAGATTTCAAAGACACCGAGTGCTTAAAATGGCCAGGTTATCATTCTTATTATTGGGGGGGGCACTCCTTTTTAGAAGACTAAATGTTGAAAGAATGATTTATACAAATCAGTAAGAATGCTGAAATCTAGAATGAATATAAATTAGATCAAGGAAAGTTCATTCAATTCAATATTTTCTCTTAATATAGTTATGGTTGGTATCTGACTAAGCTACACTTAGAGTAGACTAGTTGAAATAGAGTCACAGAATCAGAGTTGGACGGCACCATGAGGGTTGGACGGCACCATGAGGGTTATCAAGGCCAACCTGCAATGCAGGAATTTTTTTGCCCAACATGGAGCTCGAACCCATAACCCTGAAATTTATTGTCTCATGTTCTACCGACTGAGCTATCTCTCTGAGTGCACGCTCCTTAAGTTAGGGGGCACTGACCTTTTTGGGCCTGTGGTTGTATTTGCAAACCAGGGAAAACTGCAGCGGGCATGACATGCCCGCTGCAACTTTCCTCTCCCTAGCTGTAATCCCCGTTGAAAGTGCCTCTGTGCAAAATTAGTGGAGGAGGGGTGTTCTTTTAGTTAAGGATGCATAATTACTTGGGGAACAAGACCTTGGGAGAACCAAGAAGGCTTTTGCAAGCAGCTACGTACCTGTGAATGCTGTTAGCAAGCCATATAAATTGTTTCAGTATGGTATACATAAAGGGATTCCACAGTAACAGTGCTCTATAAAGTACAATTGTAGTAACTTTGTCCATAAGCATCATGCCACATCCTTGGATTGTGAGTAATCTTGCCAGCCTGTGGTATAATTTTATACAACAAATAATTGGGATACTACTACAGTATTACTATTACTATTACTATTGCTGCTGCTGCTGCTACTACTACTACCACTACTACTACAATCTGCACCATTTTTCTTTCAATTCAGTGATGTAACCATACATCTAAGGGGCATATCGCTTACCTCAGAAAGCATGTGATCTCAGTGTGCCATTTCCTGAGATAACAGTGAGGGTGTGGCAGATGAGAGAGAGCTATGCTTGACCTCTTCCATGTCCACCATGAGGCCCTTGGCCTCCCTTCTGGTACTGGAGTTCAGCTTGCAGGGGCACCTGTAAAATGACAGGTACATTCTCAGGAAAATATCAGAGGGTGGGTAAAGTTAATGGTATTCACTGACTCACTCTGGAAAATACCCTCATGGTCACATTAGCTTTAGGAGGGAAATAATGGAATTGGAATCCTATGTTTTCTTTGTGAGGTTGGCCCCAACCATCTTGTTCAATTTAAGTTTAGAAGCTATTCATGTAAATTGGTGGAAGAGATGTCATTGGCTGACACTGGTATAAACAGAAATGCATGCCACATCACCTCTTTTTAAAGAAGCAATGAATTGAAAGAATTAATACTAATTGGAATGCGTGCCAAGACTGACAACTATATCCACTCTGTTCCTAGCCTTCAAAGTGACATTACAAAGTACTCCACAAATAAATAATAACTATATTTTCGTCCATTTCATTCACATATTTGGGACATTTGCCAGCCTTTGAGACTTGCAGGCGTCATTATTCATGAATTACTGTGTTGTGGGAAGAAGCTTGCCATGGCGGGTGTGTTGTATGGGTATTTAGGGCCATTTATAGCTCAACACTGGTTCACTTTCATGAAATCAGATGTACAGAACATCTTCTTTTGTTTGCCTTAAACCATGAGGAATCTCCAAACTTTCTCTTGGCCTCTGTCTGTCCTGCCATATAATATGTGAGTTAAAGTCTGCCCTATTTCATGGAAACCGTTGTAACAGTTAATGAAGTGTGACACATTTATGCCCTGCTTTTCACTAAGTGTTACAATTTGTTGTTGCTTCAAGAAAATAAGAACATAATACTAAACTGTTAAGCTGGTCAAAATGTGCCTTAAGAAGCAGATGCAGCACCTCCCAGCTAATTCAATTAAGTAGAGAGAGGGGCCATTGTATACATTGTGGCAACTTGTTGTATTCACCCCCCCCCATTTGCCCATGCTAGGACCAAAGGAACTTGTGAGGTAAAGGCTTGTTTGGCATAAGAAGAGTTTCTAGGGGACATAAACCAAGGGAAGAAAAGATAATCGGTCAAGTAAGCATTGGCCGTGAACAACTGTAGGGAATAAACTCAAGCAGTAGCCTCGTCCTTAATGAAAGGTGCAGAATGTGCAGCTAGTTCCTGGGTCTCCCAGAAGACTTCCTTGGACTGGTTAATAAACAGAAAATTTGGTAGAGAAAAGAGCAGGGGAAAGGTGTTGCTGATGAAGGAAGCTGTCTTCAGTTTATTGAATTCATTCATATATATCAGGCACCCCCAAACTCAGCTCTCCAAATGTTTTGGGACTACAGTTCCCATCATCCCTGATCACTGGTCCTGTTAGCTAGGGACAATGAGAGTTGTAGTCCTAAAACAGCTGGAGGGCCGAGTTTGGGGGTGGCTGATATATATAACTTTTAAAGAGAGAGATGTTTACAAACTTAAGAGACACAAGGAAAGGGGAGTAGAGGGGAAAGGTAAGGGGTGGAGGTTCATTTGACCAATGCCAAAGCAGAGTTGGTTGAGTTGTAAACAGGAATTTATATTCAGTTAGGGCCACAGGTGCACCAACATGCTCTGCAAGCCTTGTTTTCTGTCTGGCAACAGAGGCCAGGCTGTACTTCCTTCAGCTTCAGGCCAAGAACAACGGTTGGTTCTTTCTGGCAGGGAGGGGAGAAACTAGCTGCCTGCCGCTGCTCCTTCCTTCCCTGGATGGTTGGGTATGGCCTGGCCTTCCCCTTGCCATGATGGCCTTCCAGGAGGCAGGAGGTGCAGCCTCCAAGAGTGACCCTTGTCACTTTGAAATGGTCTTACGGGTGATGCGCTGTCCTTGTGGATTAAAGACGCCAAAACGTTGCTATACTTTTAGAAAGTGATGTTTCTGAGCAGCTAGAGCAGGCATCCCCAAACTCGGCCCTCCAGAGGTTTTGGGACTACAATTCCCATCATCTCTGACCACTGGTCCTGTTAGCTAGGGATGATGGGAGTTTGGGGGTGCCTGAGCTAGAGACTCCCCCCCCCCCATGAAGGCCACATGTCTTCTATATAAGAAGTAGACGAGTCTCCATAATAAAGGATTGAGTTGCAGAACAGGTCATTGGACTGGCATATTTTTGCAGCTGGATAATATTTTGTATAAGAATTTTCCCTATACTGTACAATTGAGGACCTAAGTAAGCAGCTTGCATTTTGAATGATGGGACTGGCTTTTTGTTTATGTTCTTCCTTTTTCTCTCTCTCTCTGTGTCACGGGTGAGTATCTATGGTGATGATTTTTAAATGTTTGCTTTCCAAATCTGTATTTTGGAGCACAGCTTCAGTCTTTAATAATTTTGACCGTTTCAAGGGAGTGTTGAAGGTTCTGCCTTTATCTCATGTTAATGTACCTTTCTTCATTTTTGCTGAAGTAATTATTCTTAAAGATCCACCCCTGGATCATTATTCTCCATTTCCTTCTCAAATGATAGATGAAAGATCAGATAGGTAGTGTTTTTTTTTAAGGAAATGATTCAAACTGGTGTTTTGCCTGAAATCAAGAATAGATAATCAAATGCTTCCTGACAGTAGTTTGGGCAATGGCAGGAAGTGATTCTCAGATTTATCTTGGATGGTGCTTCCTCTCTGTTGCAGTATTGTGATGGGCGTAACACATTTTCTAGGTTGTCGTCGTGCTGCTTTTATAGAATCATAGAATCTTTATGTTGCAGTCTGTAGTATAATATGGATTATACTTGTACCAAATGTAGATCTGGATCCCAAAGGGGCTTTGCAGCCCCTTCTCTAGTCTAGCGCCATTTTTTAAAAAAAAGGTAAAGGGACCCCTGACCATTAGGTCCAGTCGCGGACGACTCTGGGGTTGCAACGCTCATCTCGTTTTACTGGCCAAGGGAGCCGGCGTATAGCTTCCGGGTCATGTGGCCAGCATGGCTAAGCCGCTTCTGGCGAACCAGAGAAGCATACGGAAATGCCGTTTACCGTCCCGCCAGAGGGGTACCTATTTATCTACTTGCACTTTGACGTGCTTTTGAACTGCTAGGTGGGCAGTTGCGGGGATTCGAACCGCTGACCTTCTGATTGGCAAGCCCTAAGCTCAGTGGTTTAACCCACAGCGCCACCCGAGTCCCAGCGCCATTGTTTTATTTTTGCTTAATTAAAACACAATTGTTAAAATGCCTAAGTTATACGCAAGTTAACATTTTTCGATTTTGTTCCTTTAGAACATGCTTGGGCAGTGGGAAGAGGCATAGCTTAGTGTTAAGAGCAAAATATCCCAGGTTCAAGCCTGCCTTCTGCAGGCAGTGCTGGGAAAGACTCCTGTCACGGGGAAATACTCCAGAGATTCACTGGCAGTTGGTGAAAACTCACCTTCTCCACCCTCTGATCCCAGATGCTGTTGGACTACAGCTCTCATCGTCTCCTGAGCACTTGGGATGATGGGCATCGTATTCCAACCACACCTGAGGTCTCAAGGTTAGGGAAGCTTGGTGTAGACTGAGATAGATGGAGCAATGTTCTGCTACCGTTCTCTGATATGGATGCATGTCTTTTGTTCACACAATGTCTTAAGTCACCTTCCTGACTTGGGACGAGGATACCTGAAGGACTGCTCATCTTTACATGTGCTTGCAGATACACCAAGATCTTCCTTATTCCTTACATTGCTCTTTTATGTTGTAGTGGCTTAATGTTCTCATTTTGACCATCTTGATTTATGGTAACTTTAACTTTTTGTAGGCCTCTTTGGGGGGTGTTTGCAGGATGGAGCCCTGCAGCAGCAGCTGCTACTTAAATCTCTTTTTATTTACATAAGGGAGAGGAGCGGTGT
This sequence comes from Zootoca vivipara, assembly GCF_965207765.1. NCBI lineage: Eukaryota > Metazoa > Chordata > Lepidosauria > Squamata > Lacertidae > Zootoca > Zootoca vivipara. Next base: position 69,469,807 of record NC_142582.1, on the reverse strand, counting down.
TGAAAGCATAGGTGGAATTTAGCATAGTGCTAAGTGGAGTAAAGAGTATTAAAAGAACTGGCAGAGGTGATTTCAGAACCACTGGCAATAATCTTTGAAAATTCCTGGAGAACAGGCGAAGTTCCAGCAGACTGGAGGAGGGCAAATGTTGTCCCTATTTTCAAAAAGGGGAAAAGAGAGGACCCAAACAATTACCGCCCAGTCAGCCTGACATCAATACCAGGAAAGATTCTAGAGCAGATCATTAAGCAAACAGTCTGTGAGCACCTAGAAAGAAACTCTGTGATCACTAAAAGTCAGCATGGGTTCCTGAAAAATAAGTCATGTCAGACTAATCTGATCTCATTTTTTGACAGAATTACAAGCCTGGTAGATGAAGGGAACGCTGTGGATGTAGCCTATCTTGATTTCAGCAAGGCCTTTGACAAGGTGCCCCATGATATTCTTGTAAAGAAGCTGGTAAAATGTGGGCTAGACAATGCTACCATTCAGTGGATTTGTAGCTGGATTACTGACCGAACCCAAAGGGTGCTCATCAATGGCTCCTCCTCATCCTGGAGAGTAGTGACTAGTGGGGTGCCACAGGGTTCTGTCTTGGGCCCAGTCTTGTTCAACATCTTTATCAATGACTTGGATGATGGGCTTGAGGGAATCCTGAGCAAGTTTGCAGATGACACCAAGTTGGGAGGGGTGGCTAACACCCCAGAGGACAGGATCACACTTCAGAATGACCTTAACAGATTAGACAACTGGGCCAAAGCAAACAAGATGAATTTTAACAAGGAGAAATGTAAAGTACTACATTTGGGCAAAAAAAATGAAAGGCACAAATACAGGATGGGAGACACCTGGCTTGAGAGCAGTACATGTGAAAAGGATCTAGGAGTTTTGGTTGACCACAAACTTGACATGAGTCAGCAGTGTGATGCAGCAGCTAAAAAAGCCAATGCAATTCTGGGCTGCATCAATAGGAGTATAGCATCTAGATCAAGGGAAGTAATAGTACCACTGTATTCTGCTCTGGTCAGACCTCACCTGGAGTATTGTGTCCAGTTCTGGGCACCACAGTTCAAGAAGGATACTGATAAGCTGGAACGTGTCCAGAAGAGGGCAACCAAAATGGTCAAAGGCCTGGAAACGATGCCTTATGAGGAACGGCTTAGGGAGCTGGGTATGTTTAGCCTGGAGAAGAGAAGGTTAAGGGGTGATATGATAACCATGTTCAAATATATAAAAGGATGTCATATAAAGGAGGGAGAAAGGTTGTTTTCTGCTGCTCCAGAGAAGCGGACACGGAGCAACGGATTCAAACTACAAGAAAGAAGATTCCACCTAAACATTAGGAAGAACTTCCTGACAGTAAGAGCTGTTCGGCAGTGGAATTTGCTGCCAAGGAGTGTGGTGGAGTCTCCTTCTTTGGAGGTCTTTAAGCAGAAGCTTGACAGCCATCTGTCAGGAATGCTTTGATGGTGTTTCCTGCTTGGCAGGGGGTTGGACTGGATGGCCCTTGTGGTCTCTTCCAACTCTATGATTCTATGATTCTATGATTCTATGATTCTATGAGTATGTGGACTGGGAACAAAGTCTGTTTACATGACAGGTTCTCCCCTTTCTCCCCCCCCCCATCCCACTCCCCCGCCTGACACAGCACCTAAACCTGTTCTGTGGGTTTCCCCAACCTTCCAGAGCAGATTTGCATGGGACAGGTTGTGGGGCAGGTGGGGAGGCAGGTTGTGCGAGCACAACCTAGTTGAATCCTGCCCCAAATGTTTAACCCCCATTGTGTTTAGTTTGGGCCTTCTTAAAGGTCCTGACTAGAGCAAACAAACAAAGAAATCATGTAACTAAAATTTGTTTACTTCATCTACAGTGTGGTTGGTGCTGTTGATCCTAATATACATATATATATATGTTGCTTTTATTGGTGTGTGTTGTGTACATTAAAGTGTATCAGTATCTCCTGTGTACATAACACAGTGGAAGATCTCCGGTGGCTAAGAACTGCAGGCATGTCAGGCATGCTGCTGATAAACTGCTCTATATATAAACAAAAGCATTCCAGTGTTTCGCATGTCATGACATCTGATATGACAGACTATTTGCATCGCCCTCAACACTTCATGATTTTTTCAGGCACTTCCCTTCATGCACCCTTCCTGGCTTTCCTGTGGATCTGATCCTGCACCATGGGAGAAACCAAGACTCTCTCCCGCCCCACTGAATGGGACAAAGTGGCCCTTTAGCAGACTTAAACTTTGTGCAGGATTTAGACAAATGTATCTGTAACTCTTCCATGCATGTTGAGTTACTATTATTGAAGACATGCCATTTGAATCTTCTCTCTTTGGGAATTGTAGTGTCTAAAGCGCAAACAGGCGACTGCTTGGTGATATCGGCTTGAGAAATAATTTCTATTTGCTTTCTTTGTGAAACAATAGCTTCTTGGCACCTAAAGTTTAACCCTGAAATATTACTGATGGAGCTGCTGGCAAGAGTCGTCTTTAGGCTGCCTTTTGTCTAATACTTTCCGTAATAAGATTCTTGCTACATTTTTTTTTCTAAAGCACTTATATTTCTCTCTCCATGAGGACAGATCTTTTGCTATTCTGCTGGGATTCTTCCTGGAAGGGGGAAGCAGAGAGGAAAGTGGCACCTGGTCTGTTTTCTTCCACTTGAGATGCCGAGACAACAAGGGTGCTAGTTTCCCCCCCTCTAACTGGAAAGCTCTCTCATATTAAAAGGTGACAGCCAGGTGGCTGCTGAACTCCCAGGTCTGATGGTATCGCTGCAAACATACAATACACGGATGCATAATTAATACATGGGCAGTGTGCATGTTTGCTAGGACCGTCGAAAGGTTTACAGGCTTCCCCTTTCTCAACGATGTGCAAGCTTTCTCATGTCAGTAATAATTGTACCAGGTCTGTGACTGTATAATGCTCTTTGCATCATGTAAGATGCAATCTATCACTTGTTCGCTGATAAAGCATGAGGAAGCCAAATGCCTTCAGAACCAGTTTTTTTTAAACAAACAAACAAACAAACACGTTTGGGTTGGAGGGAAGCAGTGCCCAAACAGTTGTATAATTTTACAAAGGTAGGATTCTGTTGGAGGGTGAACGCATTTGGCATTTCAAGGAACCTATCAGTGACATCTCCCCACCTCCTTTCTTCTACTGCGTCCTCTTCCCATACTGTATTGTTGCATGTAGCTGGCCAAATGGTACTCTGTGGAACTGGCAGCTGATCATTCTGACAGGTCTCCTTAGTCAGAAAGCTGTTGAGTGATTATGATAAAATGGATCACAGCGTTTTGTTTGTGGGCTGGGCTTTGAATTATTGTAAGCATTTCACATGTGGGTTGGGCTTTTATTGCAAGCATGTGGCTTAGGGGTGGTGGTTGTGAATGAAAGCTGTCGTCGTTTGCTTTGCACCGAAGCTGTGTTTAGTAGCAATGAGATTTCTCTTGGGCAGCAGCCCAAGTGAGCTTTCCTCCATTGGTGACTGGTAAAGGTAAGTTTTTTGTGACAGGTTTCATAAACTTTTATGGGCTTAATCAGCTTGTATCATAATAAATGTGTTAAGTCTTTAATGTGCCACTTTCGTTACAAAAGTCCAGTTTGGTTACTACAGTACTCTGGAAATTGAATAGGAAAAGTTTCCTTTCCCTCTCCTCCTAGAATTGGGTTAAGATTACCCTCAAACTGTGTTTCATCTTCTGAAGATTTCTTCCCTTTTCTTTAACAATTGACATGTTGACTCTGTCCTTTGATTTTGTGTGTGTGTTGCCAGATGGGAGTAGAAACTGTATTTAAATTATTTTTGGTGGTGACGAGAGTGAACGCTCAGGGATGTCCAATCAAACCTCTGCTTTTCTATGAGCTCATGAGGTAGCTTTAGGCAAGCTACTGCTCCATGAGCATCAGCCCCCCATTTGCAAGATGGGGATAATAATTATATGTCTCCTATAGAGCTGTTGTAAGCATGAATTGTCATAATGCATGCAAAGTGTTCTAAAAGTGCTCAGTGGTCTAGTTTTCATTACTATCTTGATGGTTTACGTTTTGTGTCACACAGATCGTTTCTTAGATCCCAGACCATGTTGGAAAGCAGGCAAGGTCTCAGTTCAGTTATGTGGACTTTCAAGCTCCTCTGACAAAAAGCAGGTATTCTTTTCTTAGACAGGTACAGATAGATGCATTTGTGTGTGTTTGTTGCTGAGAGATTAGTGATTCCCGCCCCCCACGATAGATCATATTCTGACGCCAGTGGATTGATAGCATGTTTTCGTGAAGAACACACAGGAGAGGCATGCGTTGAGTTAAAAACTTGAAGTAGGCAAATGGAAGGGAGTGTCTGGGAAAAACTGACTCGCCTAAAGCTGTGGTAACAGGTATGACTAGAAAAAGATGCCGAGCCAGTAATATTACCTTATTAATCTGGAGCCGAATGCACAGTACTGTTGGTTGCATTTTAAAAGAGTTATATCTGCTTCTATGTTTTCAGTTAAATTCAAAAGGTTGAGGTGATTCTCCCCTCTCCACCTTATTGGGGGAAGAAAAATTGGCTTCAAAACTCATCTGCTTGCACTGTTTTAAGTGAGGTTCTGAAAAGCAGAGGGTGCAGCAGGTAAACTGGCTGCATGGGGTTTTTCTTCTCCTTAGATCGAAGGGCTGCAGCTGCTGACACTGTGGCTGGGAGGCTTGTGTGCCCCATCCCAAGCCTCTCCAAAACAGGTTTTAAGGCATCGAAAGAAAGCCTGCCTCCTCTGCCCTGCCAAACAACATGATAATTTGCATGTCCTTACACAACCGCAGTGGCAACCACTTTTTGTATATTGGCTTTTATTTATGTGGTCTTCATAAATAGCACTGTTGCGGATCACTAAATCACATCACTTCATTAGAGTGTGGTGCTGATAACACCAGGGTTGCATCTATGGGACAGCTGTAGATTTCTGCATTGCAGGGGGTTGGACTAGATGATCCTAAGGGTCTCTTCCAACTCTACAATTCTATGATTCCATGATTCATGCAACTGTGGTGAGCTTGTTCTTGTTGAGCTATTGGGGGGGGGGAGCTTCTGCTTGGGTCTTTTGTACCCCTTCCTCCCACCCATGTGGCAAGTAGCTGCAGCCCCCTAGTTCATGTAGCAAACAGCTTCCTTCCAACACCACCTGCTTTTCGGAATGTATGCTGTACCCTTGCGTCCTACGAGCTCATGGGAAACACTGCTGATAAATGATCTCTAGGTATAGCACAAAGATTCCCAAATGTAAGTTGCATATGACCAGTGCAAAGAGAATGTTTGCGTTGAGGCTTCCACAGAGGTTTGTGTACTTAATAATAATAATATATTTATATGCCATCTATCTGACTGGGTTGTCCCAACCACTCTGGGCAGCTTCCAGCAAATTAAAGCACCAAACACAGGAAAACATTTAACAACTTCCCTACACAGGACTGCCTTCAGATGTGTTCTTTCCTCTCCCTCACTGATTGTGAATTCCTTCCCTTTCATTTAACAAGCACAACAATGGCTAGCATGATGTCAGCATCATTTTTAAGCATTTCATATGTGCTAGGTGTTGTACAGAAGGGATTTTTTAATTAAAACAAAAACTAGATTCACAGTCTAAAAACACCTGAATTGTGCTCAGCTTCAACCAATGTCCTGGCAATATTAAATTAAATATTAAAGAAAATAAAGCAGGGGAAACTATTTGTTTCTCATCACTTTGCAATTAAATAACCTGATCTTAAATGCTTACTCGGTGCTTCAGAAGTGTGTGGCAAAAAGTTCTGAGACAACACAAAAAAATATTCAGTTTTGTTTTCTTGCTCTTCTAAAGTTTAGGAATCCTGAAACTGCATAAGGTTGGAAAAGTTCCAAAGTGTTTTGCACTTAGCAGAGACAGGTGACAGTCTTCCCAATCCATTCATTTAATCTCTGCCCCACATGTTGGGATTTTGAAACACTGTCTCCTTCTAGTCATTAACCGCTGGGTTTTCTAGCATTCGGGTTCTTTCTCTAGGCAATATGAAGTTGCTACATATCCCATGGAAAGTAATTGTTAACAAGCTGCAGCAGGAACACCCTTTGCATAACTAACTTTCCTACAGGGGAAATTTATCTGCATTAATTTAAAAGGTGGATCCTTGCAGGCACTATGCAGTTCTGACCAAATAAACCGGTTCCATTCAGATTAATATTCTCTGAGGAATGTAAAACTGAGACGTGTTTTGTCATAGCAAGCTTGAAAAGTGATGATTTCTGGCCTCTAGTGTGTTTCTGAGCACAGTTCAAACCCTAAGCACTGCTTGTTACCAATTAGACCCTATATGATTTGGATCCAGGATACCTGAACTCCCATGACTCTGCCAACCAGTTAGGATCTTCTGGAGGGTCTCTCATTTGGGTCCTGCCACCATTTAATTATTTATGAACCAGTTCAAATACTGATCCTTGGAGTCCACTGTCTACATCCCTCTGTTAAGAGAAACCTCCATTTATTCCAACTCTACTTCCTGTTTCAATTACTGATCCGTAAGTGTTTGTGTGGTTTAGGTGGCTGAGGAATCTTCTATTCCTGTTGATGACTAGGTCATTTTTATTTGTAGACCAGGGCACTCTCCCAATCCTCCTTTCCCCCTTCTCTTTTCCACGATTGTTCAAAACAAGATGTTGCATATCGGATAATAATTAGCCTAATTTTCTTTGAGGTGGTAAACCTGTGGCTCACCTGTATCATTTCAGGCAGCAGATGATGGCTCTCATGATTGAATGCTCCCTCCACATGGAAAACTCGCATGTGTGGAAGCAAACCTAGGCTAGAACCCTTCAGCTGCGCTTCTAGATTTTTATATGAAAGGATTCCTTCCCTACTTAATCACAAGAGCCTCTCCCCGTCTGAAGTGCTGTAGCCCAAATCAGATACTTCCTCGATGAGAGCTAGGCAACTGTTACTATTTTTAAAAGATTATGATGCTGCCATTCCCAAATGAGCTTGGGGTGCAGAGTCAATTTTATGGGGACTGGGAATAGGCTGCGGTGCTACTACCATCTAGTTAACTCTTAATTTTGGAGATTCCGAACATGGCTTCAGTGTTTAAATGAAGTTGTTCCTGTCAGGCCGCCACACAAGTAAGGGCAGTCTTGTTGCGTCAAACCCAAATTTGACTCAGCATTTTAGCAGTCTGAATCGGCATAGGGTGCTGGGGTGATTGGTTTCAGGAAATAATGGATAATTGGGGAGGGATGGTCTACTTTTTCTAAAACTGTTTTGGCATTTCTGGCTATCAGCTACTTTGCCTAACAAGGGAGTCAGCTACAATGGTAAAGAAAAAGCGATTTATGTGTGTTGTATATGCGATATAACATTGTGCCACCATATGGCAATGCGGACCCCTGTTTTTCCTGTTTATATTTACAATGCTTTAAACTGAAGTGCTTCTTTGATCCAGATCCAGCCAAAAAATGTGGGGAGCTCCTCTTTGGATAAATCCCTGGAGAGAATGCAACATAAATGCTTAGATTCTAGATGAGGAGAACTAAACCAACAAACCAGTGATCAGAATCAATATAGGATAGCTTCCTGTCTTCCCATGTTAGAGTAGACATAGGAGTTTTCTGACGGATGTCAGGAGTGTTCAGGAGCATTTAGGAAAAGCCTTATATAAGCATCATTTCTTAAATAGGTGTAGATTCCTTCTTGATGAAGAGGAAGGGAAGAAAGTGTAGCAGAACAACATCAGTTGTTAGAATGCACATCTACAGGAGATGCAAGACCCTTTAAAATATTATTTCAGCCCCAATTCTTTCAGAGAAGGCTACAAACTTAGTTTCAGTCTTGGTTCCTAAAATGAACCTCAAATCTGCTTGTGGGCAGCAGTCTTAAAAACATGAGGTTGAATTTAGGAATGTCAGACTTCTGGCCAGAATCATTTTGCTGGCTCCACCACCTGAAGAGCTCTGAGAATCTGGATTGAGCAAGTCTGGGAGAGCCGAAAAACAGCAAAGAACTCCAGTTAGCTATTGGCAGGTGCTGTGAACTGAAATATGTGAGGTTATTAAAACAAGGTTTTGGAGATCATGCAGATAACTATACAACAAAATCTGCATGCATGCATATATATATATATATATATATATATATATATATATATATATGAATGAAAATAAATCAATTTTTATACTTAATAGTGGTCAGATTGCAGATTGTTCAATTCAGCACATTCTCTTTTTAAACATCACTTTTCATCCTTTTGGAAACTAAAAGAGAAACTAAAAGAAAAAGGCGGGAACATGCTGAAGTTCTAGTGCAACTGGCAGAAGTGTAAGTAAGGTAAGGGCAAGGGCAGAAAGCTCACTGCTGCTGCTCCCAGTAGCCGCTAGTAAGTACCTGTTCTATCGTTGCACAACACCCCAATCTCCGAGTGGTGCAAGATTCCAGGGGTTCTAGGTGCTTACCCAGGGTTCAGTTTCCTCAGAATGAAGGACAGTGAAGACTGTGGTGACTGTATGATATATGGCTTATTTACACATATACACAAACTGAGCCTATGATGGAGGGGCTCACAGCGTTAACAGCCCAAGAGGGTATTTCTTCTCCCATAGCCACAGCCGGGTAGTCGAGCAGAGATCAGGCATGGTTCCATCTCCCAGCTGCCCAGCCTCTAGCTCAGTGATGGCGAACCTATGACATGCGTTGAAATAAAAAAAAATTCCTTCCAGTAGCACCTTAGAGACCAACTAAGTTTGTCATTGGTATGAGCTTTCGTGTGCATGCACACTTCTTCAGATACACTGAAACAGAAGACACCAGACCCTTATGTATAGTCAGAGGGTGGGGAGGGGTATTACTCAGAAGGGTGGTGGGAATGGGTGATTGGCTGATAGGAGTGGTAAACCTGTTGACGACTGTTAATGACTGCAATTGGTCTTGCGGGGAAAAAGCAAGGGGGTGAGATGGCTAAAGATAGCTTTATCGTGTATAATGAGATAAGAATCCAATGTCTTTATTCAGACCAGGTCTCTCCATGATTTTAAGCTTGGTAATGAGTTGCAATTCAGCAACTTCTCTTTCCAGTCTGTTTCTGAATTTTTTCTGTAATAAGACAGCTACTTTGAGATCTTGTATAGAATGTCCTGGGAGATTGAAGTGTTCTCCTACTGGTTTCTCTGTCTTGTGATTCCTGAGGTCAGATTTATGTCCATTTATCCTTTGGCGTAGGGTTTGGCCTGTTTGGCCAATATAGAGAGCTGAAGGGCACTGTTGGCATTTGATGGCATACACAATGTTAGAAGATGAGCAATTAAATAATCCTGAGATGGTATGTTTGATGTTGTTGGGGCCAGTAATGGTGTTGTCCGGGTGTATGTGGCAGCAAAGTTGGCATCTAGGTTTATTGCAGGCTCTGGTACCAGTGTCCACCACCACCACCATCCTGGGAAGAGAGAAGAGACACCCAAGTAAGGTGAAACCTCTTCCCTGGTGGCCCGCCACCACTACATTCTGAGAGCAGGAGGTTCTGCAGCTCTGTGATTGGCCCATGTAGATATGGCTCTGTAGCTCCTCCAGGTGATGATGTGTGAATGTGTGTTGAAAAAATGGTGTCAGTTTCACTTACACCACTTTCCTTCACTTGTCCCCCTTCTGTGTTTTCATACCTGTGTTTTCTTACCTGTGTGAATGTGTGTTGAGAAAATGGTGTCAGTTTCACTGACACCACTTTCCTTCATATATATACAGTATATATATGAAAAGTCACATGATACAGTTCTGTTAGTTTGCTTTTTATGTTTAATGCTGTGTAAAAAATTCACAGAGTTCTATGGAAGGTTAAAGGATAACTCAGAGACATAATTCCAGAGGTGTAGCCAGTTGGAACAGAAATCAACAGTCGGTGACACAAATAAAATTGCTCCTAAAAATGTGCTGCTCTTTGTCGGTAGTTGGTTAAGCTAGTATGTTAGAATTGATGGCAGAGTGATGTTGATGTGATCTGATAAGGTGAACTTTCTCTCCCTCCTTTTTAGACCAAGAAAACAAGGCCTGAAGAAGCTAGAAAACATGGCTTCTGATGCTAGCCATATGCTTGAAGCTGCTCTAGAGCAAATGGATGATATCATTGCAGGTATTGTAATTGATTATTTAGTCTGCCCAACAGCAGACATGCCCACAAATCCATTTAATACACGTGGTAATAATGAAGAGTTCACTGTTCAGGAGAAATTCTGTGTTTCTGTTTGTGTGGGTCTTTCTAAGTCATCTTTTGGAAGTCTGCAATGGGCAATACTCAAGCTTGCAAGTGCAGATTTCTGCTTGCTTGACAGGATATCCTCTTCCTCACCTCTCCCTATAGCCTCCTCCCAAGTGTCCCAGTCGCCCTTGCAAACTGGCGCCTCTGGCCCTAACTGTTCCCCTATGAAGAAATTCACCGCACACCACTGGTTGCTAGGCATGCAAACAGGACTGGGTTGAGATTGTAGACTGAAGTTACAGAGGCACTCGTGTCTTATCGCCTCAGAGGTAAACATTCTATTCCCATGTGCAGTGCTGAGAAGGGGGTCATTGTTCAGCATCTTTCTCCCATGTAAAAGTTTTCAGCACTTTAATTTTTGTTCCCACCCCCAATTCCAGTTTTCCACTGTTAGTTGTCCTGCCTGTTCTGGCAAAACTGTTCAGGAGATAGCAAATAGAATGAATGAAAATCAGAGGTGTGAGGCATTAGTCTGGAAAATTAAGAAACTGGCTGTAATGTTGAATAGGTTTTACCCTGCCTTTTTGAGAGAGCATCTGAACCACCTGATGACCCATAACCCTGCAGTGTGTTACTATGCTAACCAGTTGAATAGGAAAGTAAATGAAAGTAGTCTTGAGTTTAACAGGGCAATCTTGTGCAAGTCTGCTCTAAGACAAGTCATATTAAGTTCAATGGGACTTACTCCCCGGTAAGTGTGTGCACAGGGTGTAGCCAAAACCTCATGACCACACCTCAATAATGTTGGCTTATGGTTAACAATGTTGGCAAGAGTAACAGTGAGGCTTATGGTACCATTCCATGATATTGATCCCTTATTTTGGAGTGCTGCAGCTTCTCAGAACTTGACATCAAATCCCAAATATAACTTATGTTTGAAATGTTGACCCTAACACAAACCGTGTAAAATCAGCCCACCAGCCAGTGGGAGTTTCCAGACAGGTTTGCACAGCACCAGGTTTCTGTGAAGAGAAGATCCCCGTATCGCAATGTTTTGCAGTATTCTGCTTGTGTGCAGATGACTTTCTGAAGGTCTTATGAGAATGCAGGAGGACCAGTCCTGAAACAAGAACATGGTTACCCTTCTAGCAAGGTTTCCCTTTCAGAAATGTGAGCTCGGTTTATTATTTTTCTTCTTGGATCAAATTCCGAACATTCTTTCGGGTCCCACATGGGCAGGTCAGGTGTTAATTACATTTGAAATGCTTGCATTATAGCACATAGTCCATTCCCTCCCCCTTTTTAATAAGGCCAAACCAAGCCTAGGGAAAGAGCCACTTGCCTTGAAAGAGCGTCAAAATGTCCCTGTGATGGGGGTGAACATCACCGCACCATCCATAGATATGGATGCCTCAAGGGGAAAAGAGGTGACCTGGTAATTTTAATGGATAATATATAACATTGCATTTGAGTTCTCTATGTGTTGGACTTGTTCAAGGGCACAACGTAGGTAACTGAAATTGGGCATATTATAGACTGTTTTTCTACTTAAAAGAAGACGACGGCGACTTGGAATGAATCCAGAGCAAGTCAAAATAAAAGCTTTCTTGCTTGCAATTGTGCTCAGTGGAAACATGATATTACATCTGGAGCGTATGAGGGTAAGACTGTCAGACCAGATCACCAAGTAGAATTGCATTTGACGTGATAAAATTTGACAGATAAGTCAGTGTCTCTAGGCTCTTCTGCTGTGGTACATCTATAATGATAACTGCTCTGAGAATTAAGGATGCTGGATGGTCAGCCTTAGTTAGCTGTCTGTGCCTTGCAAATGCAGAAGAAATTATAATGAGCATGTCCAATCCCTTAACTAACATGTTATGCAAGTGCATTAGCACTGTGAGACCCTGTGCTTGAAACAACCCCATCAAATTTGAGTGTGGTAAAATCTCTCTGCGCAAATAAAAACAAACAGAAAACCCCAGAGACTGTCTTTTGTCTTTCTTACATGGATCACCTCACATTGGGAAACACCACAGAATTATAGCTAATTTAAATATTTAGAGAACTATGTGGGTAATCTGTATCCCCACCCCACCCTCACATACACAACATAGATGGCTGCTATAACAGTAAGGGCTTATCCATAATTACCTTTTGCTTTGCCCTTTCCAGGCACAGGTCTGAGCTTTAAAGCTCCATGCCCGAGAGCTCTTTCTTTCGCCCCAGAGCTGAAACAGAGCAAACGACAATTTGCGGAAAACCCGAATTTCTGTTTGTTGCACTTCAGCTTTAAAGAGCAGGTTTTTTATGGGGAAAGCTCCAGAGCACTTGGACATGGAACTTTAAAGCATGGACAGTGCCTGGGAAGTGTGGAGGAAAGATAGGTGCAGATAAGTCCTAAGGTAGCTAGGGACAAAGCCATTAAACCAGGGATGGAGAACCTCTGGTCCCTAGACACTGTTGGACGACAGCTCCTATAATCCTTGGCCATTGGCCACAGTGGCTGGGACTGATGAGAGTTGTGGTCCAACAAAATCCGGGGGACCACAAGTTTCCCAATCCTACATTAAGGACTTTAAACCACATTTCCCAGATGCTTCTTCCAAGTGTGGCTTAATGTAACAGAAAGAACCGATTTGCCTTGGTAGTTCCATCAGTGTTAATGAAATGGAAAAGTTAACTCCATAAATTTGCTCCCAGTAGTACAAAGACAAAGCTTATCCAACTTAACATTTTGATTATAATGGAATCTCTGAATCGTATAGCTCTAGTTAATTTCAGAGTTGATAAGGCGGTGATACTGCTAGGATCTTCGCTTTGCAATATTTTCTTATGCTTTTGAATACAGTGGTACCTCGGTTTATGAACACAATTGGTTCTGTTCATAAACTGAAGCGTTCATAAACTGAAGCGAACTTTCCCATTGAAAGTAATGGAAAGTGGATTAATCCGTTCCAGACGGGTCCACGGAGTACTCAACCTGAAGCGTACTTAACCCGAAGCATGGGTGTAATTGGTTCTGGAAGTCTGTTCATAAACTGAAGCGTTCATAAACTGAAGTGAACTTTCCCATTGAAAGTAATGGAAAGTGAATTAATCCGTTCCAGATGGGTCCGCGGCGTTCGTAAACCGAAAATTCGTAAACCGAGGTGTTCATAAACAGAGGTTCCACTGTATGTGATTCCACCACCACCCCCAAACCTCACAGCAATAATTTGCAGTGCTTGTGAAGAACTGTAGGATGTAGGCAGGAAGGTGGGAACAAATAATTGAGAACTGAGTTTTGGCTGAGGCTTATGGGAGTTGTAGTCTAGCAACACCTGCATGGAGCAGGCTTGCAAAGCTGCCTTATAGCATTGATTGCTGAGTTCCAAGGTGAGATGAGCTGGAAATTGGTGTCCTAGCCCTAAATCCATTTGGCAGAGTGTGGGGCTGGGGCTGGGGCTGGGGACTGGGGCTGATATCTGCCTCAGTTATGCCCTGCCCCCTTCACAGCTGAAAGGGTGGTTACTATATCCATACAGGACTCATTTGGCGATCAGTGCCTTTAGAAAGATTGAGTACATACATGCTCTAGCTCTAATTCCTCTTTTAAGATACTACAGGCTGTTAGGAGTTCAAAGAGCCAATTTCAATTTTCCTCAACCATCCTTCAGACTCTTAATTGCCCTGAGCATTTCATAACTACTGGAGTCCAATGATTATGCTCAGTTCTCTAGGGGCTATTTTGTGGCTTGTTAAAGGCAAAGCAGAATCTTTACAAGGTGGCATGAGTCAAAACAGGAGTCCCTCAAGTGCATATTACCTAGAATTATAACTGTAAGAGAAGTAAAACCTTTAAAAATGGAACAAGACTTGCTGGAGGGGTGGGAATTTAACAGTAACCTAGGCACAGGGGAACAATTGAAAACAGTATTTACAAAGCTCTCTTCTGCTTAAGTCTTCTGACCTGTTCTTCAGTCAAGGCTGGTCTACAGAGTATACTGTCCACAGTGGTTAGAGACTGGGCTGTGTTTGGGCAGACTTGGGTTCGCATCCCCACTCCACCATGAAGCTCATTAGGTGATCCTGAGGTGGTCATTGCCTCTCAGTCAACCCTATTTCTCAGGGTTTTTGTGAGGATCGATGGGCAGGAAAAATCATACATGCTACCTAAACCTTCTGGATTAAGGGTCCCTAATACATGGTACTGCTTGCCATTAGGGGCGGCTTTGAAATGGCTTCCCTTAAATGGTTTCCCTGGCGTGGAGACTTCCCATGCCAGGGAAGCCATTTACAGGTCTGGACCACCATGCCAGCATTGGGACTGACATAGTCAGGAAGAGCCACATGATAAACCATGAGGATGCGATTTGAAGCTTGTTGCATGCAGTGAGCGAAAACTGTAGAATGACCATTAGTGTGAGACATTTGTTCATCAGTTTAAGCGTCTTCCTGTTTATACCAACTTCCATAGCACTTGGAAGCATTTTGTCATTCATTAACCTTTTCAGTCAGTGTAAAACATTGAACTTTTCCCCTCCTGTGCAGTCAATTTGTTTTTTATTTCAGAAGAGTGCTTGGTTGCAATGAAATTTCAACGCAGTTGTAATAAAGTTTAAAAAAAAAACCAAACAATAAAGCGTTGGTAAAAGAGAGAGAGAGAAAACAGAACTATTTAAAACATTCAACAGATAATGAAAATTACTGAGAAAATATTATATGGTTACTACTTCGTTAATCCATTATATTAAGCTGTTACATTTCACCCTTCTAACATGCATAGCTTGCTTGCTTTGGATATTGTGAGGGACAGGGGCTATCGCGAAGTCCCTCCCCTCCTGAGTTCCAGCCCAGCCCAGAGCACGGCTGAAAGCAGGGAAAGCTCCAGCTCAAGTGGGGAAACAGGAAGTGGTGTCCAAGGCTCTAGCAGGGTAGAGGAGCCATCGTCCCAGGTGGGACAGGAAGGAGGAAGAAAGGGGGGCAGACCCATCCCCCCAACTCCGGAATTGCGCAAAAAGCGTAGGGGAAAGAGGATGGGTCTCCCCAAGTTGTTATGCTGGCGAAAGACGCGCCAAACGCCATTCGGAGGTACTGATTCAAGCTGAGAAGATGTGTCTCTGTAAATAGCTCTACCTTTAGCACTGTAAATACGCAGCACCAATAAAAAGATAAAATGCAGAGCGGTGTAGAGTCGTTACTCTGAAGTAGCCCCATCCGGCCACTGTGACAGATATCTTTCTGGATGAATAAATTCAAGTGTGAAGGTGAGTTAGGAGCCAAATCAGAGGCGGCAGCTCTGTAACCTATGTCAGTGTTTCCCAACCAGTGTGCCTCCAGATGTTTTGGGACTACAACTCCCATCATTCCTGACCACTGGTCTTGCTAGCTAGGGATGATGGGAGTTGTAGTCCCAAAACATCTGGAGGCACACTGGTTGGGAAACACTGACCTATGTTGCCATGTTTATGCTCAGTTGACTAAATGGGAAATGGTATGGTTTAAGTCCTTGCTTGCATTTCTACTTCTGTGTGCTTCATAGTGAATTCATCTGCAGGCAATGTCATTTCTCCCCTTCTCCCCCTTCCAGCCAGAAAGTGAAAGGGCTAATATGGCAACCACAGAAAGTTGGGTTAAAAATAACAGCACAAAAGAATGGCATGTGGCTGGAAGATAGGGTGTCATGGAGATTGTATTTCCGCCGTCATATGCTGGTGCCTATTCTGCCCACACCCCATAAAAGCAACTCTGGAATATCTCTATCCTGTGATACTTGGATATACTTGAATATTCTCTAATATTCTTCTGCTTTTTATCCAACTTTTGCTTAAGTCATAGCTACTATCTGAACAAGTAGCATATTAATTTACAAGCAGTTGTGAACAGATCCTGGGCTTCCTTTGAGGTATTCCTATGTAGCAGCTCCCCATTCTGAACTGACAAACCACTTTGAAAACCATCTTTGTTGTGCCACAGCCTAGTGAACATTAGAGGAAGGGCCTTTTCTGCGGTGCCGCCCGTACTATAGAATCACCTTCCTTCTGCCCCTTAGGCAAACAAATTCATGGTGTTTAGGTGTCTTTTAGAAATGCACTCGCTCTTCCAGACCTTCACTGGTGCTTGACGTTGGGATGTTATAGTTTTAACTCTGCCCTATTTGAATGTTTTGGTGTGTCTTTGACATGGGATGACCTATGAGTGGAACTCTGCTCACAAGAAACTTTCCCTGGGGAAAGCGGGGAGATTATTTCCATCAATTTCCCCCTCCTACCTGCAGCTTCTTATACCCCATGAAAATCTGTTTTGGATGGTTGAGGGGACCCTCTGGAAATCCGCATTGAAAATGGGTCCATTCCATATACATACCAACTTATTTGTAAGTTGCAACTAAGTAATCAACATGGGTTTCCTGAAATTAAAGAAGCACTCAGTTTTGTGTTTGATACAAAAAAGAAATATTAACACCATAAGCCACATTTTAGAGCATTCATTGAAAGGTGGCCTAGAAATATAAAATACTGATACCCCTGCTCACTCCCCTGACCTTCTCTCCTCTCCTCTCCTCTCATCCACCCCTTTGCCTATCCCCTCACAGCTTGCCCAAACCTCATCTCCTCTCACAGCTCACCCCAAGGTGCTCCACTGCCCCCACACCTCCCCCTTCCCTTCGCAGCTTGCCCCAAATCTCTTCCATTTAAGGGAGGGCTTGGCACTTCATAGAGCAGTTTGCCACAGACCATGCTCATTGTGGGGCTTCCCCTCATTGAACAGTTCACCTAGGCCGCCTGCCACCCGCACTGCTCTCCTGTCTGCCAGCATGCTAAAGTTGGCCTGGCCCATGTGAAGTGCAGCAAGAAGACAGCGTTACATTTTTAATGTATGTAGGAAGAAATGCATTTTAATGCAGATATAAAAATGGTTTTTGGTGCACACTATACAAAGTTAATGATGGGCTATAGCAAACTTGAATTGGCTCATTGTTTTTGTATAGCACAGGCTGCTTTAAACCACATATCCACTTGCCCATCTTTTGGTGAGAAGACTGAGCAGCAGTACACAGCCCGAGCTGTACTGAGCTTTGAATATAGTACACAACAGTGGTAGTGTCCCCGTCTTCTACTTATTCCATCACACATTAGGCAAATGCCTGCCCATGTCCTCGGCACGTGCCAGAGAAATTGGTGGGGATGGGTTTGATGGTGAGTACAAATGGAGACGACGATTGGGAAAGCTGTATGTGTGGGGTTCTGGGTTTAAAAGGAGTTGGTCAGATTCTTGGAGGCCAAGGCTTTCAGCGGCTACTAGTCATGATGGCTATATGCCACCTTTGGGATCTAAGGCTGCAATGCCTCTGAATGCCGGTTGCTTGGGAGCAACAACAGGAGATGGCCCCTGTTTCTAAGGGGAATCTGGTTTCCCACATTGCATGGAAAGCATTGCTGGACTAGATAGGCCTTTTGCCTGATCAATGCAGGCCTGCTCTTGTGTTCTTAAACAGTGATGCCTTGTTCCTTAACATAGCTTTTGACCACTTCTATTTATTTCCAAAGAGCTTTTGCGGAGTGTCTCACAAGAACCATCCAATTGAACGGAAGCTTTAGAGAAGCAGTGCAATACTACAAACACAAAAAAGGGTCTCAATTGGACCTGACAAAGCAATTATTCAAATGATTACATGTGTGAAAGTGCTGGAGGAATTGCATTGCTAAATGTGGGCTAAAGCAAACTTGTTTGACGTTTATGATGCCAGTAAAAATACCCTTGCATTTCCCTGCGAAATCGTTAAATAAATAAATGTGGATGTTTTTTAGTAGCGTGTCCCTGAAAAGATGGTGACACCTAATGGTTTGTAGGGGCAATTGCAGGTTTGGAGTTTCTGTCTTCAATTTTTTCCATAAGACTGAAATTATCTTTGGCATATCCACCCTGAGATTACTATAATTATTGGGTGATTGTAATAGGTAAACAAAAATAAATTAAAGAATAATGCTGAGTTGCAGCAGGGGTGGGGTGGGGGGCAGGGGGCAGATCCAAAAATGGGGGCGCAGAATTACAGAAGTTAAATAAAAAGTTCCTTCAGCAAGTTGCTCGTGTTTTCGACAACATTTCTGGAAAACTTTTTGAAACTTAGTAGCTTTGTTTTGGAGTTTGCTCAGTTTGTTCCATTTTCAGGTCATCTGGTTTTGTATGTTTTCAGTGTGCTGTTTTAACAGGTCATAACTGCACTAGGCAGTGTCAATTACGTCTGTCGGTGAGTGGAATGGATTATAACACTCTAATTATTGGTCAGATAGGATAATTTTGGATTTATTTCCCACCCCCTGTGAATGTTACCACTATTGTATCTTGCATGTAAAGAACTTATAAATAACTGGTTCTTCCTAAATTGCTTCTTCGGGTTTTTCTTGTTTTCTTTTAGGTACCAAAGCAGCTGCGGAATATACAAATGGCGTCTACGACATGGTGTCACCTGCTCAGTCAGTGTATTTCGGCACACTACAGATTCTTCATCTTCTGGAAGACTTGAAGCTGGCATTAGAAATGGTCAAGGATCCACAAGAGAGAGAAGCTTTGCGGAATCAGATACCAGGGACTACAGCAGCATGCATACATGCCTGGCTGGAAGAAAATCTGGTAAGGAGAAACTCAGTGTGTTTCCATATTATATTGAGATACTAAAGACTCATGCATTGAAATAAGCAGCCAGCTAACCAGCAGGTAGGAGTTCCTTTGTACAGGTGCGACTGGCCTTTAGGAGAGATCATAGTATTGGTTTTCCTAGGTTCAAACCATGATAGCTCTAGTTGAAGGATTTCTGTTTGCAGGGCTTATTTTTTTTAAAAAAGATTCTGCCACTTAATATAATAGGGAACTTTTGGGAGTTTAAATAATAATAATAATAATAATAATAACAACAACAACAACAACAACAACAACAACAACAACAACAGTCAATAAGATTTCCCAAAAAGGAAAACACAATTTTATGTTGCACATAGAAGTGATTAGTGTACAAAACAGAGGATTAAACATTAAGAGTCCATGGGTGGAATTCAACAGTGAGCTAATGCAAATGTTCTGTCAGCACACTTCTGCTTGCCAAATAGAACAAGCTCGTATCCCCCCTGTGCACATATGTAAAGTTGAATGTTGCACTAAGCATCCTAGCAGCAACATTTTACAACAGCTGTGCTGCCAAACCAAGTGCAAGAGAAGCCCCACCTATATCCCCATACAGTGGTACCTCGGTTTGTGAACGCAATCCATTCCATGGAGGTGTTTGCTCGCCAAGGCATTTGCTCGCCAAAGGTACGCTTCTGCGCGTGCGCGAAACACCGATAGAGCGCTTCTGTGCATGCATGCACAGCGCAGTTCGCGTCTGCACATCCGACGCCACGGAACCCAGATGTAAACACTTCCAGGTCCGCAGCGTTCGTAAACGGAGGCGTTCGTGAACGGAGGTAGGCGTAAACCAAGGTTCCACTGTATAGTAGTCTTAATTGTGAGGTTGCCTATGTAATTGTGAGGTTACTGTGGCAAGGCTATCCCTGTCCTGTCAAGGTGTGGGCGTAGGTGTGCACCAGCTAAAGTTGGCCATGGGCACTGTGAACCACTGAAATCACCTGAGCCTTTAGTGTCGGCAATGAATCTAGGAGCACCCCCAAAACTATGCATGTGCTCTTTCAGATAGATTGCAGCCCTGTCCAGAGCTGGTATATAAACCAAAGTCCTAGATCAACCATCCGTAGGGTCAGAATTCCATTGCGGTTATTAGCCCCCATCCAGCCCATGACTTCATCCAGGTACCAGTTTAAGACATACATTGCCTCTGCTTATTTAGATGTTACAGAGAGATCATCAGCATCCTGGTAGCACCTTTCTCTGAACCTCCTGATCAGCATCCCCAGTGGACTTTGCATAGCATTGAGGACAAAATCATGCCTGCAGACAAACTGCCAGGGACCTGACCTATAATAGTCTCTGGATCAGTAGGAGTGAAACAGTAGGAGTGGTCCATGGAGATAGTCCAGGAGGAAGTCAAAACTTCCTGGCAGGAGACCAAAGTAGACATGATACCAGCAGATGGCGAGTTATGCACAGTCTCAAAGAACACTCTGCTCACCCACTTTGTGACTTCAGAAGTAGAAGAAGCACCTGATTTCAGGATGATATAAAGAGTGTGACACTTCCACTTGCCCACCGCTTATTTCCCAACAGCTCCTTTTCCTCCCAGCCAGGCTTTCTTCCGGTGTCCGAAGACAGATGAAGGGAGAAGAGTGTTCAAAGGAAGGCTAAGGGGAAATAAGTCGTGGGTATGGTGAGATTTCTGCATTTGCCACCTGTCCCTTTTACTGACAGCCCCCCCTCCACTTTCTGTGTGATTGTGGTAGAGGTGGGTCTAACTTTAACAGACAGATCTGCTTCTATCACAGCTAGCGTAGCATAGCTCAAAGACTTTTGGAAATTGTTACCACTCAGAATAGGCAACATAGGATTAGATGGACTGATAAAACATAAGGTAGCACTGCAACATTGACCAATGGCAGGTTTGCAAAATAAGGGTATGGAGTCAGCCAATTCTGAACAGCACCAACAACAAACTGTGCAAAAGCAGTTTTCTGAATTTGGCCTCCGACCTAGTTTGGGAAAGAGTTCCTAGAATGCCAGGGAGACTTTGTCTTGCAGGTTAATGTGTCCTGTCACTTTGGAACAAGTTAATGTGTACTAGGACTATGGAACCCTTTCAGGTTGTTTGTTAGCAAAGTGACCTGGCTTCAGATTGCATGCCTCCAAGGTATTGTTTTACAATTAGCAACATAGCACTGGAAACTGGAGACTGGTGCAGATTTCTAAACATTTCACTTTGAATGGGCTGTCTGTCCCATCAAGTTGGCTCTTAACGTTCAGGGTTTTGCCGTCTAAAATAGGACAGTTTGTCTAAAGAAGCTGGATGCTATGCATGGAAGGTCCACCCCATAGTGGAGATCTGAAAATTGGCCATATGGTGCAAGTCTAGCAGTGCGTGCACTATGTTTTTAAAAATAGTTGTTTATATTATATAGCCTTGAAGCATAAATCTTAAGTGTCTTGGTATCTTAATTTTTCCTCCAGTGTTTCCTCTGTAGTAGTCTTATTATTAATTACAGACATGAAGGTAGGAAACGGGTATTTTATCTGACAGCAGATTTGTTTTGTAATAATCTTGCAAGTAAATGAATGCATACACTGCTAGGAGCTTCCTGTACAGGAAATTGCCCAATATTGAGAAACCACAACACTTTTTTTCTCTCTCTCTCCTTAATTAATATATGTCAACTCATGCTAGTTTTGGCTCTCGGATGTCAAGCATGATTGACTTCTTGCACAATTGGCTTCACTATTTTTCATTCTGTGCTAATATTCATTCTACGCTAACTTCTGGTTAACTCCTTGTGAAGTGTGCTCTGGTTGACAAATACAGTCGTACCTCGGGTTACGACCACCTCGGTTTGCGAACAGTTCGGGTTACGAACTGCGCAAACCCGGAAGTGTTTTCGCCCCCCGCGCGCGCGCATAAGCTACGCGTGTGCGATCGCGCGATTTGCGCATGCGCAAAGCGCGAAAATCGCAAAAATCGCGCTTTGCGCATGCGCAAAATGGCGGCGCCCATCGCGTTCGGTTTGCGAACTATTCGGGTTACGAACTGCGATCCGGAACGGATCGCGTTCGTAACCCGAGGTATTACTGTACCGGGGTTAATATTATTTGATAAAATTTGCTCCCAAATGGAAAATTAATCAGCAGAACACTAAAACTCTAAATATTTCTACATAAACCTTTATCCTCATATATACGCAATATGACAGAGTTATCTTTTGGATGTTAATAAAACGGATTTAAGGTATCTCCAAATACGTTCCCCAGATGTTTCCTATCAATCAAGGTTCTGGTTGGTTTCCTGCATCCACTTCTACAGCTTGAAAAACAAACAAACTTGGAATTCAGTATTAGTGGTTAAGAAGTTTTCCCTCCCAGCCCTTTTTATACATTCATCCAACCGCTACATGTTTAGGGGGAGAATGGAAAAAGCACCTTTCCATCTGTACCTTTCATCTGTAGGTCATTAGTTCAAATGTGGTGACAAGCTAGCAGTCTGAAAGCCACTGCAATCTGTTTAGTTAGCTAGCGATGTGGAGGTCAAGGTTTCCAGTTGCATTCTTAGTGTTACATTACAGTTCTTTAAAGCTCAAACAGCCTAACTGGCATCCATTGTTCATCTGAATTAGAAATATTACGTACTTAAGTTCGTATCTTTAGCAAATATATAGTTCTACCCCATTAATGATTGTGTCTGTGGTGAAAGGTGGGCAATACAACAACTTCCTGCCCTACAGACTGTGGCTCTGCTATTGATTACTCATTCAATGCCCTCAGTTTCTCCTTTTGAGTTCAGTAATCGTAAACTGATACTTCATGATTAGGCCATGTAGTCTTTCTACAGTCAATGTGTGCTACTCATCTGACACAAATCCCTTCAAAGCCAATGTGAAGGTGTGCTTTGATGACAGCAGCGATTCAAGAGAGACTCCACTTCAAGGTTTAGTCCACTTTAAGGTTTTGCACTACGTGTGTTGTCATCCTTTGTTGTTGTTTTAAGTCGAGTTATTGTTGTCAGAACATCTGCTTTGCAAGTAAAATTTCCCTTGTGCGGCTCCGTTTTTGTCAGGCTTAAAAACAAACATTCAAGTACAGTACCCATTTCATTCAGTCTTTTTTCTTCTCACAGAACACAACCCCTCTCCCTTTTTTCTCCATTGGAAAGCAGTTGTGTAAGTTTTGGGGGTGGTGCAAATCCTGATGTTCTCAGAGTCTCGGTGATCTGTTGAAAAAATTGTAATACACATATGAAGTGCCCTTAGGAAAGAAACATGACTCCTTGGTTCTTAACATACAATAAAGTCTAATTCATTGGCTTTGGAGAAAGCAATTTTTGTCCTACTTGATACATCCCTTTCAGTAAAAGAATGTCAGTAATGAAAATATGAGTGTTCAGTCCCTTCTTTTTGCAAGTGCTGGAATCGAGGTATTGAATCTAGAGTTCATACGCTGTGCAAATAAGCCTTATTTGGGAGGAAAGTACAACTTGCTTCTAACCACATCGCCCTGCCCACCACAGATTGGCACTTCTACCAAAAGCGAAAAATGGCTTGCCTGCTTAAATTATAGGCCAGTCCATATTGTCAAATGCAGTTTTGGCCTTGAGCCCTTTCTTTTTAAGGCGGGGTCGATGTAGGGTTGTCTCCTGACTAGCCTTTTCATGGAGAGAAGCCTCCTTCTGTTTGTGGACAGTACTGCTATCCAGCAGAGGCTTCCCCTGGAGAAAGGATCCAGTGGAATCCCACCCCCACCCATGGGCGTACCCAGGATCAAAACTAGGGGGGGCCAAGGCACGGAAGGGGAGGGGCCACAAAGTGGGCGGGAACAGCGAACTCGCGCTCCGCCGGGCTGTGCCCCTCCCTAGAAGCAGGGCTGGTGGGCGGAGGCGGAGCCCAGCCCAGCGGAGCGCGAGTTCAGCGTTCCCGCCCGCCGCGCCGCGCTCTCTGGTTCCCCGCCGCGCTTGGCCTTGCCAGAGGGCGCGACGGGGAGCTGGAGGGAGGGCGCAGCGCGGCGGGCGGGAACGGCGAACTCGCGCTCCGCTGGGCTGTGCCCCTCCCTAGAAGCAGGGCTGGTGGGTGGAGGCGGAGCCCAGCCCAGCGGAGCGCGAGTTCAGCGTTCCCGCCCGCCGCGCCGCGCTCTCTGGTTCCCCGCCGCGCTTGGCCTTGCCAGAGGGCGCGACGGGGAGCTGGAGGGAGGGCGCAGCGCGGCGGGCGGGAACAGCGAACTCGCGCTCCGCCGGGCTGTGCCCCTCCCTAGCAGCAGGGCTGGTGGGCGGAGGCGGAGCCCAGCCCAGCGGAGCGCGAGTTCGGCGTTCCCGCCCACCGCGCCGCGCTCCCTGGTTCCCCGCCGCGCTTGGCCTTGCCTGAGGGCGCGCCGGGGAGCTGGAGGGAGGGTGCGGCGCGGTGCGGCGGGAATGGTGAACTCGCGCTCCACCGGGCTGTGCTCCGCCTCTGCCCACCAGCCCTGCTTCTAGAGTAGGGCAGCTGCCCTAACTTGCCGCATGGTGGGTACGCCCTTGCCCCCACCCCTTTTTCTCCGGCAGCCTCCAGTACAAGGCCGCAACCCTCCAAAGCAGATTTTCAGGAGCCACAGGAAGTTGCAGGGAGAAGGAAGAATGGACAAAAGTCCCCTCTTTTCCCTGACAATGACAGTATCCCAAGAACAAAGGTACACACAGGGGATTTTGGATTAAAGCTCTACATTTCAGGAGTCTGGCCTAAAGCTTTGCCAAATCGATTTGTCCAGTTACCAGTCTTTTGAGTTTAAGTACGTTAGGCATTTAGGGGTCTCTTGAACATCTACAACTCTCATCACCCATGCCTGTTGGTCATGCATACCTCGGGCTGACAACCACCTTTAACGGGTCACAAGTTCCCCTATCCCTATTTTTAATGATGTTCGTATTCATTAACTTATTGTAAGCTGCTTTGTGAAGGCTTGTATTAAGATGGTATGCGTAAGTAAACAAACATGTAAGTAAATACATGTCAGTAAATAATGCAGAGAGGTGCTGGATCTTCCAAAAAAATAAAATAAAATAGATCTAGAATTAAAAACATGCTGTGGACGTAATCTTGTTGGTGTGGTTTCTGTTTGATGGAATGAGGGGGGAAATGAAGTGTTTCTTTTACAAAATATGGAGGACTGGGTTATTATTTATTTATTTATTTATTTATACCCCGCCCATCTGGCTGGGTTTTCCCCGCCACTCTGGGCAGCTTCCAACAAATAACAAAATACATTAAAATATCACAGATTAAAAACTTCCCTAAACAGGGCTGCCTTTAGGTGTTTTCTAAATGTCAGGTAGTTCTTTATCTCCTTGACCTCCGATGGGAGGGCGTTCCACAGGGCGGGTGCCACTACCGAGAAGGCCCTCTGCCTGGTTCCCTGTAGCTTTGCTTCTCGCAGTGAGGGAACCGCCAGAAGGCCCTCGGCGCTGGATCTCAGTGTCCGGGCTGAACAATGGGGGGGGGGGGAGACGCTCCTTCAGGTATATAGGACCGAGGCCGTTTAGGGCTTTAAAGGTCAGCACCAACACAGCATTTATTTCAAACAGCAATCTGGGTAACTGTGCCAAATAGTTTTCCTTCTGAACAAGAGCAGAAAGTTGACGGTATCTGTTTATGCAACACTTTGAGCTATATTATAATGTTGTATGGCATTGAAGTATTAAGTCATTGTATCCATATGTATCCATATGTGAAAACACTGTCTGTTTCTCTGTGCTCACTAAATAACACTTATCTCTGGGAATAATCTAGGCTTCTAAACAACAGAACACAAACTTGAGATAATTATTGGTTACTTGCTGATATTGGATACAATGACATAATTATTTGCTAAATGTTTTAGGAATGAGGGATCACAAAGTGGGTAGGTAGTAATCTCAACATTAAAAATTATACACTAAACTATTCTTGGCATGGAAGCTTTTGGGGAAAGTTGTATTTCTAAGGTTTGATGGCTCATAACAGCAGTCTTTTTTAGAATAACACCACCAAATAATACCATAAAATTATATACCATTAGAAAGATAATTTAATGCAGAATATGATGCAACGAACTCTGCTGAAGTATCTTTATTCTATCATATGTTATAGCCTAATAACTCAAAAAAGAAAGCACAGCTGCCTTATGTAAGAAGAAGTGGATTTCCATGACTGAAAAATGACCTAGAACAAACAAAGTGAAAAGCGTTGGCTGGTCATCTAGAAAGTGATGTAACAGCTAACCTGAATCCAGAAAAATTTGTGAATCTGATTTAAAAAGCAACCAAGGAATGAAGCACAATTGACAGATGCAAAATCCTTGGTTCACTCCTTGGGACACCATTGTAGGGCTGTAATTGCGGCAAAAGGTTTCCATACAAAGTACTAACATAAATTATGAGAAGTTATGGAATTCTCTTTATAATGGTTTTCTGTGTATAACTTGTTTATTTGGCTATAACTTTTGATACAATAAAGATAATTAAAAACAGTTGGTTGCATTATATCCTGTATTAAATTATAGTTCTAATGATACTTAATTTCATAGTATTATTCTAAATAAGACTGATGTTATGAGCCATCAAACCACAAAAATACAACTTTTCCTAAAGGTTTCCATTTGCGTTCAAACTTAGTTACCATTCTTCCACCTGACTTTACATTTCACAATGTTGACTTTTCGGTCCTAATGAAGGATTTACGGCTACCACTGCTACTCTGAAAATGTATTTAAATGTGCACTATGAATAGTTCTGCAACTTTGAGGGGAGAGGAAGATTTGGTATTGGTGTCTATTTTGTAAGTTTTTTTAAAAAAAATGATGAGGATACAGTGCTCTAGTTCTAACGGCACTGAAGAATGGAAAAAGTCCTTCTTAAATATCTCCTATCTTACTACTAAATAAATGGCAATAGTTTTTGGGCTTCCTTGCAAATCACTTAATCACCTTGAAGCATCAATTGCCTGATCTTGGTATTGACATAATATGATACATGGCTTTAATTTTGCAAATGTTGATGCTGCATTCTTAAAGGCAGCATCAATAAAATACCTTAAAACTCCTCTGGAAAGTATAGCTAAGAAGAAAGATTTGGATCAGAATTATGTTTGCATAAGAAGATGTAATAGAATATCCTCTCACCCCCAATTCCAGAGTGACCTTTAGTTTGGATACTTTATTTTTTTTTAAGAAAAAAGACACAAAAAGCCATTCCTGGAAGCATTTTGAATGTTGAAGTGAGCTATGTAATTATATACTAATCTAACTGTCAATGCCAAAAATATAATGCATGGTTAAACTGGCCAATATACCAACCTATAATTTGGGCAGGAATCTTGCATTTCTAGTGCTTCTGAACAAAAATGCATAAAAGTACAGATTATTATTTAGGGCCCAATTATTAAGAAAGTGGTGTCTCTCTACTTCTTTCCCTGTGTGTCGTTGCTTCTCTTTCTTCTGCAATTACTTGTAAGTAGAAAGGGAAGGGTGTTATGGGAAATGGTCTGAGCTGCAGAAACTTTTGGAGACGGTGGTGATTGGTGCGCATAGGCAGTTCCCCAAGCCCTCAGATTGACTTGGGAAAATTATTTTGAGTTCCTCCATTTTGGGGGGGGGGTGTCCAAGTTAATCTGTGGAGAGTTTGCCTTTTCTACTCTGCATTGGCTTCCAATGTGCTCAGTGATATCAACATACATCCCAATCAGATTTAGTGATATAACAATGAGCAGGTTTGCACTTAAGGCTACTCAAACCATGGGTAAGGGTGAGTTTATGGGCTTCCCAAAGAGGAGATTGTTGTCATTGTACACCTGCTGCTTGGCTTAGTGTGTTGTCCAAACCTGGACTCGTGGTTTGTCTGCCTCCAGATGAACCATGGGCTATATTCAAGTGTTGTTCGTTGTTTCATAGCTCATGGTTTGTCTAGACAAAGCACAAGCCCTGGTTTGGATAACATGCTAAGTCAAACCATGGCTTAGCTTGCAGCGGTGCAACAGCAGGACCAGGGAGGAGGACAGCAGCTGCAAGGAGACCCACATGTTAAGCCATGATTTGACTGGGCACTACATGCAAACCAGTTCATTGTCTTGAATTCAAATATTTCTAGTATGAAAATTACCAAGGAAAAAAGTAGTGCTGAAGTTGCACTCTTGTTGTACAGCAGTGCACTGGCACAAAAATATAATCTTTGGGGCATTCTTTTTCAAAAAAAATGTATATAAACACGCATCCTGAAATAATTTTTTTCATGCTGGAAATATTTTTAGCCCTATAATCATAACCAATGGACACATTTTTAACTTCAGGTGAAATTTGTAACTGAAAAGTAGCACATTTCTTTTAGTGATGTGGATTTCGTTTATCTATATATATAAAAATGTAGGCATTGCGCGTGCAGAGGTCACAGCCTTTCTCCTTAATCGCTGAACAAAATTGCATCAAATTCTGACAAAGCGTACCTTGCCCATCTAGCATAATTCCCCCCCCAAAAAAAGCACAGCTTTCATACCTTAAATAGAGATTAAATGCAAAAAGTGGCGCACAAATTAGACATCATCAGCAAAAACACACACACAAAACCCCAAAGCACACAACACCCAAATCATACAATACCCACCAAAATAAATGACAACCCCAAAAATAAAATTAAACAATAGTAGCTTCTGCTTCTCATGTTCTTATTTCAAATTTTTTAATCTAAATATATAAAAATGTTCACGATGCGTGCACAGGGGCCAATGATTGGAGATACAGGGGGGAGGTGACAACACTCCCCGGGGAAAACAGAGGGAAGGGTATCCTACTGAAACACAGGGATGAGCCAGGGGGTTGGAGGGAGGAGGGGTGGGATACGTCATGGATTGGGACAGGGTGGGGGGGGAATCAAAAGGATGACAGATGACCCATAGCAACGCGTGGCCGGGCCAGCTAGTTCTATATATATATAAAGTTATATCTTGGTATTTCTAGTTACTGCAGTCCTGACTTTCTGACCTAAATAAATAGTAGAGATCCTCAAATTGTGGCCTGAACACCACTGACTTTATCCTTACTTATAGCCAGAGGCAGGTACCATTTACTGCTACAGTTTCTGAGAAGACACATTAGATATCCCAAAATCTACTGCATCTGCCAGAGGAACTCTGTTTTTCATTCAGGATATGCAACCTGAGCCTGGTTTAATCATGCAGGCTTTTGAAAGGGAAGAAAGGAAGACAGGACAAAATAAGCTGTAATAGGGCTTGCAATTAAAACATCACATGAGTTTAAATATGTTCTAATTTACTAGTAGTGAAACATGAGGCACTGTATTTCTAGTTTTGTAGTATTTTATGCAGATCTCTGATGGTGGTTTTTCATTGTTCTGCACCCAGAGCTGCTTAAAGAAAGGGTGTGGGGGTGTGTGTGATAAAAATGTAAGAAAATGCTTACCGGTAGCTGTACATTACATTTTTTTAAAAAAATGTTTACTAGTGTTCTTGCTTATTTCGCACTCATGCTGTAATTAGAAAATCCCTGTAATAAGTGTGGAGACTAGGCGACTTAGATCATGTATTAAAAAATTGTGAGTCTGTGATATCCCATCTTTCTCATGGGTCTTGAAGAAGCATACATAAAGTTTGCCATGGGAAACATACCTGTTCAACTTTCAAGGTGGATTCACGGGTTACAGTTTCTAGGCTCACCTTGTCACATTACTGTACAGTGGTAGCTCGGGTTATGAACTTAATTCATTCCAGAAGTCCGTTCTTAACCCGGAGCGCATTCCCTACATAGGCGGCCCTCCCTGGAAGCAGATTGCGTTTGTATCCCGGGGCAAAGTTCGCAACCCGGAACACCTACTTCTGGGTTTGTGGAGTTCATAACCCGAAGCATTCGTAAGCAGGACTGTTCATAACCCGAGGTACCACTGTAAACTTGAATGCTTGGCATGGAATCTGGATCCAGAGTATATGGGGGAATGCCTCATTCCCCGTAAGTTCCCACCCCCCTGATTTTTCATTTAATCCACTAAAGTTCTCCTTACAGACAATGGAAGCTATAGCAGAATGTTGCTTTCTGTGGGAGTGCACATTCTGTAGAACTTGTTTTTTCTACAGAGAGATTTATCAGATTAACTTTCTTCAGGTTTTTAAAGGAACGCGGGTGGCACTGTGGGTTAAACCACTGAGCCTAGGGCTTGCTGATCAGAAGGTCGGCGGTTCAAATCCCCACGATGGGGTGAGCTCCCGTTGCCCGGTCCCAGCTCCTGCCCACCTAGCAGTTCGAAAGCAAGTCAAAGTGCAAGTAGATATATAGGTACCGCTACAGCGGGAAGGTAAACGGCGTTTCCGTGTGCTGCTCTGGTTCGCCAGAAGTGGCTTTGTCATACTGGCCACATGACGCCGGCTCCCTTGGCCAATATCGCGAGATGAGCGCTGCAACCCCAGAGTCGGTCACGACTGGACCTAATGGTCAGGGGTCCCTTTACCTTACAAACTTCTTTATTCCACAAAGAATTTGCATATGTTTAATGTGCTGGATTTTATTTACTGTATTTGGCTTTCTTCTGATGGTACCTTGTTTGCAAAAATGTCAATGAAATATTAGCACTGGAGCAAAGTTGGTAGGTGGCTTTAATGCAGTGGCTGCTAATATATTTACAGTTATTTTAGGATAGAGTGGTAGTATATAAATTTTAAAAGTCCTAGCAACAAACGAAGAACAAAAAGGAAGTGATAAAAATGTCTAAAATGCTTTGAAGGAGCTCATCAGTGTGTGTACTTAGGAAAAAGAAGCAGATCTTGTTCCACTGGTTTTGTAAACTCAAGGGTTAACTCTTCAGAGTATGTTCCAGGAAGTAATAGTTTGTCTGTACAGTGACGCTTTGCTTTTATTTTCTGACATGGAGAGATGGCAAACCGTACACTTCTTAAACAAAAAGTGGACTAGTAAATCAACATAGCAAGTGGTCTACTTTCAGCAGAGTTCTGCATTTGTAAGTATATAATGCCAAGTAGTGAATGCACTGTGTTTCATAATTAAGAATACATACTCTTTATATCCTGGACAAAATAAAATGAATGGGCCGGAAGGTGGATGGCTCTCAATCACTCCTATAGATCTTATTTAGACAACATTCACACCATCCAGTTTGTTAAATAGAGAGATGGGTGTTTTAAAGTTTGTTTAAACTTATTTTTTCTTGCATTTACATGGGGCCAAAGCTCAAACATGACATAAAACTAAGACTCAGGTAGCATGTGACTCAACGGAATGCACTTTATCAACATTCCTAACCGATAGGGTACTTACAGGAGTGCCAGATAAAAGCCTCTGAATTTTCTAATTTCCTTTTTGGCTCAGAAGAAGGTGCAGGGGAAAAATCAAGGTGCAGTTACGTGAAATCTGGAAGGAGTTGCTGAACCAGAAATAGGTACGTTAGATATTTTAAAACATTGTTTTTGACGAGGGCTGCTAGTGTTCACGTGTTTAGGCTAGCAAACAGGATGGTGTAGCTCTCCCTTATTACTTATTGCCTGTTTTCAGGGAGGGGACCTGCTTCTGGGCAGGGACAGCTGGGCTTGAGTGGCGTGCTACAGTGTGGTAGGGTAATGGGGGAAGTGCTAAGCCAATCAAACAAAGCTCTTCTGGGAGAAACAAACATTATTATTGTTCTGTGTTTATTAGATCATGGGATCTCCTTGGCTCTCTCAGGTATATATCCCACAAGTGAAGAAGTGGGAGAGGTATAGAAGTGTTTGTAGAACTGAAGCCTGTTCTTAGTTTGCCCATTGATGGTGGTGGTGGTGGGTATATTGCCTATGGAGAGCCCTAGTTTTTAAGTTGAGATGCATGCTGACTAGGGCACTCAGGTGTCTTTACAGTAGGCATTCCTCTCACCATAAATGGTGGTATGATGTGTGGGTGGTAAGAGAACTCTGTCTTGGCAATCTGCCAGAACTTGCTGTCCTCAAGGCTTGAAACTCATTGAAATGTCTGTGGGATGTCTAATTTATTGAAAGAGAAACCAGTATGGGTGGTCTTGGGGAGATTGCTTTAAGTGACCTACGTAGGTTTTCATTGGGGCGTATGTTTGTATATGCTGCCATAGTACGTTACTGCACACCAGCATGCCTGAAATATACCCACACTTAGGTTTTTCACCCCCATTTTTGATATATTATGTAGATTTAGAAGTAACTAAGACAGCAGCTCTGTCTTTCTGTGTCAGAGAGGTTTTAAAAATTCCCCCAGCCATGATTCTGGTTAGGCTCCGCTGTTGCTGCTTCTATTATGCAAAGTAGAAAAAAATGACCCTGCATTAAACTATGTATTGAACATAATACTTGGTTTGGCCCATAGTGAGATTTGGATGAGGAAGTTACAGTAGTTGGAATCCGCTTGGGGAGATAGAATTCCATGCCAGATCAAGTAACCCACGGCTTGGACAAACTGGAAGCTGTCTTTAACATCTTGTTCTTCCTGTGGGGTACTATTTTGGGGTAGCTATTTCTGAGCCATTCTTAATAACTTCAGTAGTACAATCCTGATATTGTTGTGAAGATGCTCGACTGTTCCCAGTGCCTAGCATTGCTGTAATTCCAAGAGTACCTTTTTGTCATGGTTAAGTGATCAGACGGAAAAGCTCGTGCCATTCTGTTGCTGTTGCCTACCCTCGGGGGTTTGCTTCCTGTTTGGTACTTCTTATTCAAGGTGTGCATTTTCCCCATTCATGGATGCTGCACAGAAGAAGACACTGAAATGGAGATTGCTTCTAGCTCCTGCCCCATTTTGTCAAGTGGCCTTTGGCCATTGTGAAAGATGGTAACACAAACTGGTAACAGTGGCTCTTGGAAATTCGTTGTTTGCTTAAGAAAAGGCATGTGCACACAGGTATATAAATAAACTGTGCACATGCCCAGAACAGAAAAAAGGGGAGGAGTGGAGGGTGGGGGAAGAGTGACTGAGGATAGAGGCAGAAAATCACCACAGAGATACTTTCTGTCAACCCCCCCACCCACTGGTGTGCTCTGAATATTCATGGCTAAAAACAGGAATGTGTGGGACCTGATCTGCCCCTCCCTCCAAAACCCCCAGATCTTTGTGACTTCCTGTCTTGAAGCACCCCTAGACATCTGCCTAAGAAAAAGGGGGCCTAGCAGCTGGCACTTTTTGCTGTGGCAGATGGCAGTTTCTTTCCATGATCAACAGTTAGCTACCCATAGTAAGCATGTCTAGTCTAGGTGAGTTACTACATGTAGATGTTTCTTTGGGGCATTCTGTTAAGAAAGGCCGATAGCTCAGTGGGACAGTTCATGCTTTGGGTGTGACAAGTGATAAAATCCCCACCATCTCCAGGTATGACTGGAAAAGATTCCTCTCTAAAGCCGTGGAGAGGTGCTGCCAGTCAGTGTGGGGCAGTACTGAGCTGGATGGGCCAGTAGTCTGACATGGCGTGATATACTTTCCAAAAGAATAAACACAGCCTGCCTGCTTTAAAGATACTTGGGTATGTTCTTGAGCAGGGGTAGGCAACCTAAGACCCGTGGGCCGGATGCAGCCCAATTGCCTTCTCAATCCAGCCCATGGACAGTCCGGGAGTCAGCGTATTTTTACATGAGTAGACTGTGTCCTTTTATTTAAAATGCATCTCTGGGTTATTTGTGGGGTATAGGAATTCATTCATTTCCCCCCCAAAAATATAGTCCGGCCCACCACTGAAAAAGGTTGCTCACCTTGAGCTTTATTGGAAAATAGCACAATGGGCACACATTTTGGGGGTGGGTAGGTGGTGCAGCTAAGCGCTTGTTAGGCATGTAATATGTTCACTTGCCATTTCCCCCTCTCAAATATTACATGCAATGTATCTGAACTAGTCAAGAGCCAAAGCTGTTGACAGAGCTCGTCTTCTCTGTTGCAGAGAAGAAGAAAGGGGCACAACCAAAATGACAAACGGAAACCCACCTTGTTATGGGGATTTAATGAGGAGGGTTGAACCATGTGAGCTCCTTGGAGAAAAAGGTGGGGTGTGAATGCAACAAACACACCTTAAGCATTGCTTTGATATGTACCCTCATGTGACTACAACAATTCCTGGGTGCTTCCATCTTCAGCCAGGGAATGTAAAGATGTTGAATGTATTTTTGCAATCTGTTGATGCATTGCCCCCTCTTGGAAATCTGTACAAGGAAAGCTTGGCTTTGTGCAGAAGGGGGCTGTCCTAAAATATTTGTGCCTTTGTGAGAATGGAGTAACCAGCAATTCTCAAACGGCAGGACTTATTTTTAGCTAAGTCTCAGCCTGAAATAAATTGGGACGCTGAGGAGCGTTCTGATAAACACGAGTAAAACAGAGACAGGAAATAGAGGGTCTTTGGGTAATGAGTTCCAGCCACTCTTGAAACAGAAAGCTAGTGAAGGCATTACTTGAAAATAGTTTCTCTATGACAGCCTAGCAATTTTTAGCTTGTTATTTTACCATTAAAAGGGAACACTCTCACTGCAGTTTTCAACTGCACTACTGAAGCTTCCCTTTCCCCCTCCCTCCCTCTCACTTTTTTCCCCTCAGACCATCTGGCATTATGCATCTTTTGAAGCCTTTAGAATGATATTACTGCCTGTTGATGACTGATCTCTGCTTAAAAAAAAACCAGATGCTCTCTGGGTTGGGGAGGTGGGGAGACGCTGCCTGAAGTTTGTACAGTAGTGTGTACATTCAGCAGAAGAGTTTAGAAGGAGCCCGGGGGACAATTTTAAGTCAAATATGTACAGACATCCAGCTTGCAAGAGGTAGAGAAACTCAGTGTGAGTTGGGGAGAGCACTAGATAGAAAGATTGTGGTCTCTCTCCAGAACAAAGCTCTGAACCCAGGGAATATAATTGCTGAGATGGGCCCGAAGCATGGAGAGTGAGATTGATATTTACAAACACTTCACGTGGCTAAAGAGGGTAAGTGACTCTTCTGCAGTTCTGTTACTTAACAGCTTTGTGGGTAGAGGAAATGGAATACATTAACTTTTCCCACCTTTGTGGGAAATTATGGCTTGTCCCACAGTCTGAAAATGGGGCAGGGGTTGAGGAGAGAACCAATATTCCTTTGTCTTTACAAAGAACAGTGGGAGTGTTCTGAGTACTGTTTTAATGTGGTATTAAATGAGAAGGGTCCAAATAGGGTTTCAGATCTGATCCTAGTTCACAGCTAATGGTAAAAATGTCTGTGTGCATTTCATGTTACCAGCTTTTCAAGTAACCCTGTCTTTCTTTGTCTAACGTTTGCACATATACTATAGTTGTGTGCTTTAAAACATGCAAGCTAACCTGTGGGTTTTAAATAATTCGATCCCATTGTCTGCAACAGGTTTGAAATCAGTTTCTCCCAATTCATCTTGCATTTAGATCACAATGATCATCTTAATTTTGTAGTGACTAATTTAAATCCAGTATTGAGAAGCATCTTAACTATATTTTATCTATAGGGGATGTGGGGTAGCAAAGAAAGCATAAGGCAGAATTTCTTCATCTTCTTGAATAATTTTTGTTTCTCTCTCTATATAAATGTACTTAAGTTTGCAGGGAAATACACTTCACAAGGAGTATTCATATCACTACTGAATTGGAATAGTGCTAAGTAGTACTGCAGCATTCCTCTGCCAAGTGCCTTTGTGTACTAAGGAAAATAATATACAGCCTTGGCAAAGTGCAGTATTTATCATTGGCTCTATTAATGACTAAAGTGAATTTTAAATGAACTGGGATTACATAGTTGTGTTTTTGCATTGAGGAAGTTTGTTTCACTATGCAATATTATGAATGTCCACTTATAAGCAAAGCTCATTGCGCTTAATGGTCCTTACTCCCAGCTAAGTGGATATAGGATAGCAGCCTGAAGTCTGAGACTCAAAAGGACAAGAAATGGCAGTTAATATTTTAAAGGATATGCATCTGAGTGATAAAATAATGCAATTTTTGTGTGTGTAGGAAGTCTGATTTTGCTTTGAAAGTAAATGGTCAGATTACGTATTTAGGCATCATGTATTTTCAAAGCTAAGTGGTGAAGGTCCATAGTAAGTAGGACATTGTACAGCATTTGCACTAAAATGATCTTAATATTGGTTCTCTTTAGCTAAACAAATGTGCTCCAGAAGCAATTTTCAGAAAGCTGGACTATGGATGCAAACTAAGCTTTGGTTTCCTGTGGCAGAAAGGACATTGACACTGTGTAACATTCTTGTGGGAGAACTCATTCTCAAGATTGTGGGCGTAATTGGGATTATATCCAAACACAGTTTGCTAAATATGTGCATGGTGCTCTGTTAAAACAGCCTGTGGAACGTCTGCTCTTAATCTGAGGAAATGGAAGTGTGATGGAATGTCAGTAGCTGTGAGTAGCTTCATTATATGTAGAGGGTTTTAAAAGTGTGGTACACTGATTGCAACATGCCTGCGAATAGTGGTTCTTAAAGAATGGTTTTTGGGACAGCGGAGGGATGCAGTAAAGACTGAACTTGTGTCGTAGTCCAGTGGGGGATAAAATGAGGAAATGCAGTAAAAGGCCTGCAGGCACTTCTGCATTTCTCCCAGGGAAAACTTGATTCCCATTGTGCTCACACAAGCTCCTTTGATAAGTAATTAAAACATTTGCAGAAAGCTGTGCAGGGAATTCATTCTGATGCCACATGATCCCATTGCTGTTGCATGCTTGGGCACCAACTGCGGTGGTAACCTGATGCTCTTTTGGCTGGTAATAAAAGCACTGCTTCCTCCCAATAGATGCTTTGGGAGGGGGAGCAAGGGGGAGGAACTGAACTGGGCTCCCGTCATTTCAGTTGCATGTGCCAGACCTGGCTCTGGTTTCACAGGATAGGGGAATGAAACGGGCATAACATCAGTTTTGTTATTGCAAGAGTGCAGAGGCGGGTTTGCTGAATGATTTAGTGGTGAGTTGTAAGGCAGGAGTAAAAGTATGAAGTTGCTTAAATACTCAGTTGATTTGTACTCCTATCAAATGGTCCATGACAAAATACCCCTTCCTTGCAAGCAATTCCAGCCAAAAAGAGGCTAGTTCAAAGGCCAGTGTCAAGAGAGATCTTGTGCACTGGTCATGTGGCAGCACGCGAAAGGGACAAGTAACTGGAGCCCAAACAAACAGCACCCTCTCTTCTTTGATCATAAAGCAAGCAGAGGAGGAGTTGTTGTTGTTTTTCTCTTATCAAGGAGGCCTTGGTGACAGGTAGAGGAGGGATTTGTTATGTGTGTACTCTCATTTAAGGGGGTGATGTAAATTGGCCACAAAGGACACTTCATTACTTTGTTTTAAATTATATATGCATTTCTCCATTTCCATGGATCTCCTTTCCATTAGATAAAGAAATTGTGGCTTCTAGTAAGCAGGATAAGACCGCAGATTTGAATAATCGTAATACCGTATATTCTGGCGTATAAGACGACTGGGTGTATAAGACGACCCCCAACTGTTCCAGTTAAAATATAGAGTTTGGGATATACTCGCTGTATAAGAAATACGACCCAGCGTATAAGACGACCCCTGACTTTTGAGAAGATTTTCCTGGGTTAAAAAGTAGTCTTATACGCAGGAATATACTGTACTTTGACTATTAATGTAAAGCCATGGTTTGTTCAGCTAAGTTACAGTTTGTTTTAATATCTGAACCAGATAAAGAAGGAAGAATAAGCCAGAATCCTTTGAAACCAGCATAGTTTAAAGCTGATTTTCAAACTCTCTGATTTGCTGTTCTCTGAATTGATAGACCAGGCATCCCCAAACTGCGGCCCTCCAGATGTTTTGGCCTACAACTCCAATGATCCCTAGCTATCAGAAACAGTGGTCGGGGAAGATGGGAATTGTAGTCCAAAACATCTGGAGGGCCGAAGTTTGGGGATGCCTGTGATAGACTATTGGCAAGCCATGGTTAGGGTTCTGATTCCACCTGAAGAGTGTGTCACACCTTTGGAGACAGAAGTAAACTAATGAGGGTAGATGAGCTCTAAACAATGGTTGGCCTGTGATACGTCCGGAAACCTGGTCTGTGATACATCAGAGTGCTGCTCCATTCACTTTGTGTAAATGACTCTTAACTCCACCCCCCACCCATCATAGAGCTCTTGCATCTACCAGGACATATTGTAAGCCCATTACTGGAAGCATCAGTATTACAAACAGGTTGGTGTATACCTAGAAATTTCTTTAAAATCCAGTACTTGCTGTAACATGAAGAAATTGGTGATGTAGTAGGCACATTCAAATGAGTGGTCCGCAACAATGGACATTAGTTTTTCTCTTCTTGATATTTTTCCAGACGTGAGTGAGATTAACTAAATCCAAAGTCTTCGAAATGGTCTGTAGGGCTGAGCTACTGAACAAATAGTTGGATGACTACATTTTGTTGGCTCTGCTCTGTTTCCATCTGCCAGTTTGCATTTAAAAGAAAGTCAGAATACATTGAACATGTCTCAACAGCTATACTTTTCTGCACAAGCAGCTGCTTTTATCATCACATGGGTATTATTCTGTATTCCAAATGGAATATAATGGCTTCACATAAACAAACAAAGCAACCAATCCTTGCAATGACAGTGAATAGCCTGGGAGAAATAGGCAACTAATCTGGGCAAATTCACCAAAGAACTTCTGCATGTGTGCTGTGTGGAAGACCAACCTTGTTTTGTGCTTACAGTAGTTGAATTAAGGAATGAAAGTTTTTGAGTTCTTCTTCATGACAGTTGTTCATACAAGGATATTCTAGGCTACCAGTAGTGTTGTTGAAACTTGGCATGTCTCCTACCTGCTTCCTTCTACATTTAGCCTTGTTGAAATAGAAAAATATATTTTCTTATTTAAAAAAAAGCACTGAACAATGCAGAAACCTTATATACCTTTCTCCCTCAGTCCACCCAACACACAAATTTGCCCCACAAAACTTTACCGTGGCCCTCTTAAGTTATGTTTTCCCTTTGAATTGTTTTACAGGCTTTTGGAAAGAATTTCTTGCGCATTAAATTAGAGATGATTTATTGGTTCTTTGTGTTAGGTACCCGGGTCCTACTTTTAGGCGCAGAGTAAAGCAGCCACCTCAGGTAGCTGATTTTGGATGTATTGAAAACGCAGCGGATTGTAGGTATTTAATATATTGTTGTTATATTTCCACTCACGTGA
Organism: Zootoca vivipara; assembly: GCF_965207765.1. NCBI lineage: Eukaryota > Metazoa > Chordata > Lepidosauria > Squamata > Lacertidae > Zootoca > Zootoca vivipara. Next base: position 69,430,841 of record NC_142582.1, on the reverse strand, counting down.
GTCACGTTTGTGCTGCCAAAATAACTCGACAAGCATTGGGCACTATGCATCTTGGGTGCTTTGTTCAGCCTTCAGGCAGTCCTGCCAGTACTGGACCAGTCCTGCAGATGCCCAGTACTGCCTGGGCTTAGAGAGCAATGTCTCTCTCACCTGCCTATGTAAACACACTTCTGAATAACCTTGCAATCCTCCAGGGCATGTCTTGCCTTTATGCAACCTGTCCCACTCCAGATTGTCTCTGGAGCCTCTTGATAGCAGTCTCCCCTTGTTCCAGTTCTGAGCTCTAGGTCAGGCATCCCCAAACTTTGGCCCTCCAGATGTTTTGGACTACAATTCCCATCATCCCTGACCACTGGTCCTGTTAGCTAGGGATCATGGGAGTTGTAGGTCAAAACATCTGGAGGGCCGCAGTTTGGGGATGTCTGCTCTAGGTCCTGGGATGGTTGTTCCAGTTGTCCACTGCTCACCCACCCACCCCCGCAATCTCCGCAATTCCAAAGCCATATGTGAAAGCTTTCACGTTAATTTGGGAAAGTGTGGATAACGGTGTAGCTCATACTGCTCAAGGAAAATGTCTACACTTCAAATATGACATTCTTTAAACACAGCCAGTGAACGACTGCCAAAACTTTAAAAAGTTCAAAAACCAGATGTTTCTGGGGTTTGTGATCCTTTACCAGGTGAATGACCATAGGAGGTTCTTCTTGGGGAGCCATGACAGCACTTGCTTCCATCATAATCTACAAGCCTGTGCCCTTGGGCCATATTGCTATATTTTTTTATCTTCTCATTATGTTTGCCATAAAGAGAACCAGTATCTTAAGAGATGCCGTCTGAGACAGAGCAGCTGTTTGCTTAGTAGGTGAGCCTGTCTGGACTGCATTTGTCTGTTCTTATTAAACCTCGAAGCAGCTGATGTTTTGGCAGAGCTGATATTTTCTCCTTGGATTACTCTGTCTGATGTGGATGTTGGCTGAAGTAGTTCCATCCCAAGATACTTTGGAAGCGTTAATCAGAGCAGGAAGCATTGTAATACATTATCTATTTATGGCTTAATGCAGGATGAATCGTTATCCAGAATTTAATGAATTGTCCTGAGAGAGGGAAAAATTATTTCAACGTACAAAATGTACCTGCTCTTCTAGCTTAAGATACCTTTCTGTTGCACCAAGGGACTTTTATCCTATAGGTTCATCCTATTATGGACTTTCTGGGTCAAATGTGTCAGCCCAATATAAGGTCTGGCTATTAGGTCTGGCTACCTAATGAATGGGACGCGGGTGGCGCTGTGGGTTAAACCACTGAGCCTAGGGCTTGCCGAGCAGAAGGTCAGGGGTTCGAATCCCCACAATGGGGTGAGCTCCTGTTGCTCAGTCCCTGCTCCTGCCAACCTAGCAGTTCGAAAGCACGCCCAAAAGTGCAAGTAGATAAAAAGCTACCGCTACAGCGGGAAGGTAAACAGTGTTTCCGTGCGCTGCTCTGGTTCGCCAGAAGCGGCTTAGTCATGCTGGCCACATGACCTGGAAGCTGTACGCCGGCTCCCTCAGCCAATAAAGTGAAATGAGCTCCGCAACCCCAGAGTCGGTCACGACTGGACCTAATGGTCAGGGGTCCCTTTACCTTTACCTAATGAATGGAGGTCAGGAATATGCTAAGCAAAGTTGTATCCCGATCATAAAGAACATTGTGAAAGAAAATAAAACACTCTATTTCCAGGTAAGAGTATGTAGATACTGCCCTCTTGTCACTACGTGTTGCTGCTTTTCGATCCTGCACAAAATTGACTTGAGGACAGGCTCAAATGAGGAGCCATGAAACTTGCTGGGTGGCCTGTGTCTCAGCTTAACCTCCTCTGCAGGGTAAAATGGAGCAGGGAGGAAAACCATGTATGACAACTTGAGTTCCCTGGAGTAAGGTGGCATCTACACTGACATACACCTTTTACATACTGCAATGCAAGGAATGTTCTTTATAAAGAATTCAGCAATTTCATGAAACTGTGTCGCTCTTATTGCTTGATTTTCATTTGTTGTGATAAGGGTGAACTGTTGACTTTTCTTATACTGTACAGTACTTTTTCCAGTGCATGGGAAGAAGTAATGGGTGTATTAATTGTTCGTCAGCAGTGAATCTGAAGAACACGGTAGGATTGCCATCTTCCAGGCCTGGATGCATACCTTTAAAAAAAAATCCCCCGTACAATGAGAGAGCGTAGCTGTGCCTTCTCTCTTCTGTTCTCTTCCCTGGTTCTGTCACTGATGTCTCTGCCTGTTGTGTTTCTCAGCCACCACAGCAGCCGATGGCAGGACCTGGATAAGAATAGGTGGGACATGCAGGGGTTTAAAGGCAACTGTGTTGCAGCCCTCCTAAACTAGAAAATATGTCTGTTTTACATATTTTAAAAATGTGCATTTCCTGTTTTGAAGGTAGTAAGTAGCAGACAGCTCACTGAGTTTTGGATCTGATTTGTCTTTTGTGGAATTCCAGAAATATGCTGGAGTTGGATGGGTGGCAGTGGACTGACCGTACAGCTGGGATCAGTTATCTGTCCTGGATAATTTCCCTCTTCTCCACCCCCTTCTCTCTCTCTCTCTCTCTCTCTCTCTCATATATGGGTGTAGAGAGGGGGACTGGGAAGATGTTTTCCCTTTTGCCATGATTATATCCTAGAAAATTGCAGGAGTTCCAACTTACATTTCATTTTAAAATCCCAAAATGTTTGTGGCTTAGCAAACTTTGTCTGCAGTCCTAACTCCATTTACCTGGGAGTAGACATGGTTAGGACTGCACTGTCAGCTGAGAAAATTGTAAGCTATGTGATACATTCATGGCATGTTCTTATAGCTATGATTACACAGTGCTTTGAAGTTCTAGGCAAGATCTAACAATACAATCACTTTTGAATTACTCGTAATCTTAACCTGTTGTTCTCTTTAGTCCCAGGTGAATCACCATACTTCTGCCAGCAATGAAACCTATCAAGAACGCCTGACAAGACTAGAGGGTGACAAAGAGTCTCTCATACTGCAGGTATGCAATTTATAGCATCACCATTTGCATTTGGAATTTATTGGTGTGTTTGTTGCTCATTGTGAAAAGCAGGAGAATAGAATATCATTATATCATGTATTTTATATTCTGCTTTTCAGGGCAAGTACTATTTAAAAAAATCCCTGTACCTACTTCATGTGAAAGAATTGTGGTCTTGGCCTGTGTGGTGATGAATTCACTTTATTTTTTAAACACTGTTATTTAAAGTATAATAAAAATCTTATGATATGTTTCTTGGGGGTTAATTGCAGCAACTGTTAGTTATTGTAGTTGCTGGTGTCAACTTTTAAATTCAATTTCCTGTCTGAAGATTCTACATATTTTAAATATACATATATATTAAAATATTTAAGTACTGAGAGAGCGGAAAACCTTAGATCTCTATACTCTAAATCTCTGGGTCAAATAGATTGTGGATTCAGCTAGACATCAGCAACAGTAACAAAAAAGCACATCCCTAATGGACTATTGACTTTTAAGGGGGACCTGGTTTGACCCCATAGCCTTTAATGGTGTCTTGAAACTGCTTGGCTGCTGCCTCTCTCTTTATCTCTGCCAGGAACATGTGTTCAAAGCTGGGACAAATCTCACTTCAGTGCTTAGCAGTAGGAAAATAGTATCAGTTCATTTTGTGTAGCCTAAAAAACTGAAATCTGAGTGAGAAACTCCAGGCTGTAAAGTTTGGTGGTAGCACCTCTTTCCCCCCTGCTTACTTTTGACTGAAATGAAATGTACAATTGTTCTCAAAGTTGGGAGTTCAGTTTTGGTTGCTGGTGGTCATTTTATCCAAGAAGAAAAGGCTTCTTGGTCCAAAGTCTTAAAACAGAGAGAAGGAAAGGAAAGATTTGTGTGATGGGCTTTTTGAGTACAGTCGTACCTTGGTTCTCGAATGCCTTGTGACTTGAATGTTTTGGCTCCTGAACACCCCAAACCCAGAAGTGAGTGTTTGCGAACGTTCTTTGGAACCTGAACATCTGACGCGGCTTCCAATTGAGTGCAGGAAGCTACTGCAGCCAATCAGAAGCCACGCCTTGGTTTTCGAACTTTTCGGAAGTCAAACAGATTTTCAGAATGGATTCTGTTTGGGAACCAAGGTACCACTGTACTGTACTGTATACAGGCAACACTTTTTATCGGGGCTTTTTTCAGCTGGAGCCCACCAGAGCTCAGCTCTGGCACTTCTCAGTGCCATTCTAAGAGAAAAAGGTAGGTGTTCAGCACCTCTTTTTCTAGAAAAATAGAACAGCCTCTTATGCTGGTTGCAATGTCCAGTCTACACTCTTACCTTCCAACACAAAAATTACATTATGGGAATATAACTCACAGGCTGTGTACTGTGATGCACTGGTGTTCTACAAGACGGGCTGAAATGCGTGTTGAAATTAAGTCACCATGTTGGGTGTTCTTTGTATTGTTATGCAGAAATTATTTTCTCCCTCTCCAACACCCAAAAATAAGCAGTGAAGGAGAGTGAAAGAATTCACCAGGATACTCTCATGCAGTCTGCACTGTGACTGAGAAGTATGGGGCAGTCCCAGAAGCATCATCATTGCTCAGAAAGCAATGGCTCATAGCTGAGTTATGAATAAATGGGCAAGGAAAGCAGGACATGCCAAAATAATATCACACAGATGCACATAGCTTTAGGATCAAGAAGAACATAAAATGTACGTGTGGTGTGCAAGCTTGAAGTGTTCATCTGTTTTAAGTCAAATAAACCCAGTAAGATAAGGTATATTATTTTCATGAATATTTCCACCTTCCTATGCCTTGGCTTGCACATTCAGGGCAATTAGCTGAAGAGATGATCTGATCTGATCATAGTTGTGAGTTCCATGAGTATTATCAGTTCCTGTGCATCTGTTTACCCATTCAAAAGTACAGAAAACAATGCGTGTGTCCTTGATGTTCATGTTACGAGCAGTTGGCTTAATTGTGCATTTTGTTCATTAATCCAACATACAGAAATCAGTGGGTAATTGGTGTGCATTGCTTGGATAATTAGCTTAATTGCTGCAAAGCAACTTTCACGGTTAAGCTGATGCATCAGGTTTTCTCAAGAATTTGATTATAATACATGCCATCAGTTAGTGCCATTGTCCAAAGCCGTGAAATGAGGGGTATTTTACGAGAGGAATATTACAGTGCTTGCAGCATCCCTATGTGATTCAAGTATTGCAAATGGTTCATTAAGAAACTATTGCAGTAATGTTTATAGCTTGTTTAATTGCTGTCATTCCTTTAGTATAAGATGTAATGACTACTAGAACACAGACCTTCTGACCAGCTTTTGTCTTAATAGGTGTTTATATTTACTACTCAAGAGGCATGAAGGGAATAAAAATATCTGAAGCAAGAATACATACTCTGATCACTTGATATAGATTATGACTTAATTATAACTGTTAACCGATATTGAGTTAAGAGCTCATTTTTTAAAGAAAAAATAAACAATATACCAGTAGACCCAGGGAATTCCCAATGTATTAAAATAGTAGATAGACCATGCAAGACTGAAATTGGCCCAACAATAAAATAGATTGCTAACTAGAATAGAATGCCCCTTTTCAGGTTGCACAAGTAGGGCTGTGCAAAATGTTAATATGTGAACATTTTTACAGTCGTTTGTGGAGCTGACATGCTACCCAAAGATTATGAGGAGGCAGATGCTCATTGTTAGTAGATTTATTGGGGGGGGGGAGATTTGTAACTGGTTAATGAGGTGGTCCAGGGACTAGTGTTTTATTTTCTGTCTCTTGTTTTAAGACGAAGGGGCAGCTCGACAACACACACTTGGGAAATGGGCCCACTAAAAAAAGAATAAGGGAATCGGCCCAATCTGTATCAAAGTTAGTAAAAAATACATTCACCACCACCCTCACATTTCAGAGAACTTGGGGCCCTTCCCCTGGATACCACAAAATGTGTGTCCCCCCCTTGTTTCTATTCAAAGTTCTGCTGAAGGTGGGAGAGAGGGTTTTATGCTGTCCCAAGCACAGGATCACCCCCAAATATATTCCTACTTACCAAGAGACAAAACTGCCCTTGGCTGCTTTTCCAGACTAAAGCTGCTTATATATAATTACTCTTAACTTTGGATAATTGGCTTCCTAAATAAGTAATGCCATTGTGATTTGGTTGGCATTGTTTCTAATGGACACAGGAGATTTGGGTTTAAATCTCCGCTCAGCCCTGAAATTATCAGAGTCTACCTTGGGAAGCTCATTCTAGTGCATTAGCTTTCCCCCATGTTTCTTTGTAGTCGGCTACACATTGCAGGTGAACATTGTGTGCATATAGACGTTTGCAAAGTGCCGGGGAGAGAATCTTACACATCTGCCTAGACCGATTGAATGGAACACCTTTTGAAATAGCCCCAGAAAGAAGGGCTACTCTGCAAAACCAAGCGTCTCTCTCTCTTCAACATTCCCCTATAGTAGCAGCCAACCAAAACTGCTGTGGAAACTGCTGTGGAATCTGAGCTCCATGAAAGAATTTCTTAATGCAGCAGGCATCATTTTGGGGTTCAGAAATGGGAACTATGGCAAGAATCTAAAATTCCTAAATAAATGCAGGTTCCTTCTGGATTCTATCCAGAAGAGCCAATCCCAACATTGTCTGCTCTTCATGGACAAAGCAGATTTCAATTCTGAGACGTAATAACGATCTATGGGGTTCCATTGTTGGTCATTACCCCATTCCATATAACACAAAGCAGGAAAACATTCAGTTGGCAGAGATGCAATTCATTAGATGTAATGTAGCTGGGCACAGGCATCTCTTTGCCTTAATGTTGGCCACCCCAATTCTGCAGTCCTATGAAAGAATTAGTAGCCTGTCAAATGTCAGTTGGTTTATTATATGGTCAATGCAGCTTAGAACGCTTTATGCTAAATGCTGGAGATTACAAACCATACCAAAGATAAAGAATGGGTTGGGGAAAACCTGGGGTGCCAGTTTAACATATTTTCTATGAAGTTGAGAAAGAAGAGAAAAGACTGGGAGAATAGCAGAAATCTATTGATTTTAGTAAGGGATTTCAAACCAACCAAGCGCTATGGATTTAAAATGTAGTAGTATTTGTGAATCACTGTTTTGAAAAATAGATATGCTTTATTTATTATGGGATAGATTAATGAATTTATGGAAATGGTGCTTTATGTTTGAACATGGGATTATAGCAGGTAGGAAGATTAATCTTCTGAATAAGCTTTCGGTTAGTAACATTATTGTTAAGTGATTATTAAGGGATAATGGCTTTGCTTACATAGGATTAATAATCTTACTCATTTTGTGTTATAATTATTTATGCTGTTGTGAAAACAATAAGATTTTTTTAAATAACTTGTAGCCTGTCTACCTACAAATCCTGGCTCTTGGCATGTGAATGACCTCAAAATGTGGAGGTATCTCTATTTCAGCTTGCAAAATCTTTATAAATCACTAAAGGTGATTCTTCCTTTACAAAGTAGAAGGCTGGTTTTAGATATGACTAGGCTTGCTTTGCTACACAGTCAACTGCTTTCTCCCTAAATCTGGATTACTGGGGAAAGCCTACAATTATGTACTTTTACTGAAGTACAAAAGGTGTGTCTCTGACGCATACCGCTGCAATATTTCTTTCCCAATTTTTATGTTAGCAAACTTCTCAAACAAAGAAAGAGGCAGAAAGGAAAATCAAGTCCTTGAAGCTCTTCAGTCAAGATTATTCCAGCATTCAGGTTTAATTGGTTAAAAGAAATCTGGAGGTGTTAGTTATGAGAGGTAGGAAGCCCAGTGAACCCTCTGGCAATCCAGATTTGCAGAAGGCACACAGAGTCTGCTTGCTTGCTTGCTTGTTTGTTTCAGTTCCATTAGCTACCATTGGGTTCCGCTGCTATTTATTTCTTCGCACAGAATGAAGAGTTCATGTTGTTTCCTGTAGCTGTGGGGTGACACCATTCTTGGATCTCCCTGAGAATTGTTACTAATTCATTCCCAACAATTCAGTGCCTAAACTCTGGCATTCATGTTTAAGCTTGTAATACTTTGAACCTGTGAAAAGCAGAGCACTGCCAGTGTTAAAACATGTATTTTGCATATTACGTTTTTTAAACAGTCACAGAAGGCTTTGTTGATAGGTAAGCTGTTCTCGTGCTCTTGTAAGGAGAAAGGTAATTGGTTGGCTTCCTACAGGACTCTCCCTTACGTTTCCCCCTTTCTAAGGAGAGAAGTGTTGGCAGAAGCTGAAAGGGTTGTGCGTGCTCAAAGCCCACTTAAAATATTAACAGGATTCTTCAGGGGCTTTTTCCCTTTGAAGGATTATTTACTGTAAATGCTAGCACATGATCTTCAGTGTTCGGTTTTCACATCAGCATTTGTTTGTTTTTCTATCCTTCCAAATGCCTCTTTTTTAATTTTTTAAAAATGTTGCTGGTATTTTCCTCCTTCTCCAAAGTGTGATGTGGTGACTTCTTAAGGTAAGAACAAACTGTCATTTTGAAAATAGAGTAAGACATTTTAAAGTCATTTAGTAACTAATTGAATGATTGGAGGGGGATTAAAAAGAAAAGAAAAAGTCTGTGTAATGAGGTGTATGTTGGGCTGAAGCCTGGGAAGGCATGGGTTCAAATCCCTATTTGGAGATGAACCTTATCAAGATGACCTCGGTTCTGCTGGTTGCTGCCTTTAAACCAAATCTATTTTATCTGGCTGTTAGAGAACACGAAGAGAACATGCCACCACCTATAAGGAAGAGTGGCCAACACATGTGGGTGGATGCATATAGCTACAATTCATTGCTAACAGGAATGACATTTATCCCTGAATATATGAAAGATTTCCTCTTTATGACTGTTCCCTTTTTGTCCTCAATTGTAGGTGAGCGTCCTTACAGACCAGGTGGAGGCCCAAGGAGAAAAGATCAGAGATCTAGAAGTTTGCCTCGAGGGGCACCAGCTGAAACTTAATGCTACCGAAGAGATGCTTCAACAGGTAGGAGGAGTGTGGGATTTGTAAGGAAGCTTTTTGTGAATAAGCAGACTCCATGTACATATCTGGCTCTATAGTCACTCAAGACAAATAGGCTGGAATTAGATATGTCTCTAGCCTCCTTACACAAATCTATTTTTATGAGATGCTTTTGCTTTCTTGACTGGTGTGTGGTATTCTATATTTTAGGCATATAATGCTGTGACTAGTAGGCATGTAAATTGATACCATTGTGTGTATTATTATTCATTAGTGTGACAAAGAAAAGTCAACAAGAGGGCTGAAAAACCTGTTAAACTGGTTAGATGTTCTTTTTTTATATAGCTGTAGAGGTTAGCCTAATGAAATGGGTGGCTTAGAAGCTGTTTTCACACAGTTTGGTTTGAGGTTTAAATAATGAGTGATTTTTATGGAATTTGGGAAGCTTTAAGAGTTTTAATTGATATTCTTTATTTTTAACTGAGCATCTGTGTCCGAAGGTCTCCTTATATGCAGCCATTTGCTTGCAAAAGCAGTTGGATGGTAGACCCAGCTCAGCCCACTTTCTACAGCAGCAGACAAAGAGGGGTCAGTCTTTGCAGCTTGAAGTGACTTGCTGAGTAGAACAAAAGCAACTGTTAATACATAAAACAAACTCTGAAGGATTTGTTCCTTGCAGTCTCCAGGCCTGCCTATAATCTTGGGATTCTAGAAGTACATCACACTCTGGGATCCTGGCACAAGGAGATCCCAACTGCTTTTTTCCAACACTGGGAGCTGGCCCCTGTGCTGAAGCCCCCGAGCATGTGTTTCCTATATGCCTGCATTCACATAAATTAGAGGATAGCTCAGTCAGTAGAGCATGAGACTTTTAATATCAGGGTCATGGGTTCAAGCCCCACGTTGGGCAAAAAATTCCTCCAATGCAGGGGGTTGGACTACATGACCCTGGTTCTCCCTTCCAACTCTGCAGTTCTATGATTCATATACCGGGAAAAATATGTGGTAAGCATGCTTCAAAAATACATTTTTCTGGAACATGTGGAGCATCCCATAAAAGCACACAAGTGGAAAATGTGTTTGGTAATATCATCATTTGCTATGGAAATTTAATTTAAATTGGTGAGTTGCATTGAAAAAACAACCAGGAATAAGCCCTCCATGACCTTCTCTTATGAAGTATCTAAATTGCATGTTGCTTTTAGTGCCCTGAAGTCGCTTGATAGCCCTAAGCAAGCCATGGTCTCTCTGTAATATGAGGATAGCAATACTGACACACTCAGCATGGTATTTTGCATGTAAAACTTGCAAGATAAGGTAGGTGGGGCGGCTTGGATATTTGTACACTCTAAAGGTTAGGTGTCATTATTCCTACATGCAATTTGATACATGGTAGAATTTATCTTCTTCCATACAGCAACAGTAGATCTCCACAGGCGCTCTAGTTGGGATATTCTTCAAGTTAGGACTGACGCACATAACCAAATACAACTGCCAGCAATATGTTTATAAATATATACTGTGTGTTTATATATATATAGTCTCCAGGCTTGGCTACATGGATTCAAATATGCTAGTGGCAAAGTATTTCCTGGAGTGCAGTGTTGCAAGTACAAACTGTGGTTCAGCATGCCAACTCTCATTGCACATCAGGTTGGTTTTGGAGTTTAGTTTAATTGTGGCATTTGCCGTGAGCGTTCTTGAATCCGGGCTGTTGTCCTCTAAAGAAAAAGGCACAAACTGCACAGTCCTCAAAATGTTAGTCGTCGTCTTCTTCTTTGGCGATCACTCATAGCCGAGTAAGATTGTCTTCCATAAACACAGTTTTAACAATGAGTCCGTAAGTGACTGTGGAGGCCAATTCTGGATCCACATGTCCTTCCACAGTGGGGACATTGGTTTCCGGGCAGGAGTTGATCACGGTGTGGATTTGCCAAGTGTGCCTTCCTCTTAGCATGTTTCTCCCTTGCGTCCTGAGTTTGAGTGTCTTCAAAGCCCATGACACCTTTGGTAAAGGCTGTTCTCCAATTGAAGCGGTTGCAGGCCCGTGTTTCCCAATTGTTGGTGTTTATACTACATTTTTAAAGATTTGCCTTGAGACAGTCTTTAAACCTCTTTTGTTGACCACCAGCATTACGCTTTCCATTTTCAACTTCGGAATAGAGTAGTTGTTTTGGAAGACGATAATCGGGCATCCACACAACACGACCAGTCCAACAAAGTTGATGTCGAAATGTTAGAATCCAAATGGTGACACTTTCCATCACTTCTATGTTGCAGACAACATGCATTCATCAGCATAAGCAACTGGTTATCTGTAAACGTTGGGGCTCTGACTTCTTTCCCTGCCATGTGGCAGGAGCAGTGGAGGAGAGTGAGAGCTTCTCAGTAGTGTGCACTAACCGTGGTTTCAATGTGACATGTGGGCCAAGCCTTACCCTATCTGTGATCATCACAACCATTGGCTAATTTACTTGGCATCCAGCTCTGTTTCCATTTGGTCTTGCTCATGATCCAAAAGCATGGGGGCAGCAGCATCAGCTGAAACTAAGCAGGTCTGGGTCAATTCAGTGTCTTGATGGAAGGCTGCCTGGGAACCCGATGTGCACTGCCTTGAAAAGGAAAGGCAGGAAACAAAGAATGTTAAATAAGCACCGTCTTGGATGTTTGCTGTATTTAAATTCCAAATATTGCTTTCTGATATGAAAGTGCTGTCCCTTGGTCCTTGGTGTCTTAGGCCAGTTAGGATTTCTGGGTGGTAAGAGGAAGGTGTTCAGTGATGCGTTTTTCCTTTTTTTTTGCTATGCTTGAGGTCTCACTTTCAGCACTGAAGAAAGTTCTGGGTCTAAGCACTGGTGAGATATGCCTGAAATTAGTCTTTGGCTCTTTTTGCAGAGGACTAAGTGTTCGAACAGTTGCCCTCCTGGCAAGTTGCATGCTTCTCCTTTCTTTCTAACTTCTCTTTTTGGACTCGCAGTGTGTAAACAGAGAAGTGGAAGGCTGCAATCCGCTGCCTCTTACTGTGTCATCTTGAAATGGTGCAAGAAGCCACATTCTCAGCTGTGTTTTAACTTAAGCAAATATTCCATTTCTACCACAGCTGACACATAGCTCTTGTAAAAAGTGCCGCCCTCATCCAAGCGTGATTCTTGCTGAATTTTGGGAATCGGGTAGGACTCTATAGCCTGTTTGTTTCCATAGTGCTTTAACGAAGGAATGGATTGTACCAGCTTCAACTTTCAGCAGTGTATTTCCCACAAAGTACGTATTAAATGTCATGGAGTTTAAATGGAATATTCTTTGGGGATATTCTGTTATACAGCATGAGTTTCTGCTTGCTTTTCTATTTTGAATATCTTGGAACAGGATGGTGGGGATTTGTGACGGATTGTAAATTCTACTTACCAGGTGAATACTCTCTTTGGGTGAATACCTTGGTCTTACACCAACTATGCAATTCAAGCTAGCTAATATTCCTCAACCCTGCCACCATTTCCAAGTTTCCAGAAAGCATAAATAAGCCTGTGCTGCTGCTTTTTGTTACAAATTCATTTCATGCTTAGATTTTGGGAAGATTAAACAGTGTAAAAACTGAACACAATGTGTTAACTTCATGCAATATGGTTGTTGTGTTGCTGTTTAGAAATTATTATGAATTTAAAGACAAAGCAAACTTAATATATGACATTTTTAACACCTTCTGCATGGTTTTGGATCCTTGAACTTGGATTTTTGTTTTGTTTTTTAGAAAGAAAAAGATTTGGAGGGGGTGTTTCTTGCAAATTACTTTGATTAGTACTAAATGACAGATTTATAGCAGTCAGAATAAAACAAAGACCCTGCATCGTGTACTGCCAAATTTTGTTATACTTATTTATAAATGTACTAAACAATATAGATTATACTCTGTCTGGCTGTCTCTGCTACTGTCTTTTTACAGATCCTCCTGAAACTCTTGTAGCCAAAATTAGCTGTGCACATGACATGTATTATCTTTTCAGTTCAAAACCAATAACGCAATCTGTACTTTTACTTCTTACAACTTTGTATTTATTCAAGTTGCCTTCTAATTGCATCATACCGCTGGAATACTCTGTAATTTACCCATAACAAGGTGGGTCATATTCCACTAATGAACTGCTCAACATAAGCATCTGCTTGAAGATAGAAATAATGACTTCCACATGTTAGCATCTGCACTGTGGCATTTTTTCAAGCTGTGCTTCAGATAATTTTTAGTTCAGTAGACTTTCTGGACCACAAGTCTCATCTGGCTAAAATTAAAGCAGCACCACTGAAGTATAACATCGGCGTTCGCTTTTCTAAAAACTAAAAGTTAGGGAAGTTGCAGGGCTGTCATGCATTGTCACTTTAAGTAAGGGTTGTATGTAAGTCCCAATCACACCTTTCTGTGTTACATTCCACAGAATGTGTTCCCAAATATTTTGCATCTCTTACTTTTGTGCTGGTTCAACATGTGTCTTTCTTCCAACTCTATGATTCTATTATACTATTGCTCTGGATTGTGATCTCTGCTTGCTTGCTTTTATAACTTTTAGCCAAATCCAAAGTTTGTCTTTACTGTTTGTGGCATAACACCGAAATCCATCTGTGTTGAATTCAAGATTAGAGCTCTTGCTTTCTAGCTGCCCTATCTGCATTTTAATGCAGGCTTCAGAAATACTTTAATTGGGACAAGACTCTCAACAGTTAGCTCCAGATCCTGTTTTCAATGCCAAGACTTAGTCCTGGATAATGTGAAATAGCAGTTAGGGGAGAATAGCTTTCAGCTTGTGCAATGTATCACCTCTACACCACATAAGCAGTATTTATAAATTGGGGATTAAGAGGGGAGGTATTTTGGGGGGTGAGAGTTTAAAACAGGATGGGACAAATTCATGGACTACATGCCTCTTTAGCTATCAGCTGCCATGGCTATATGGAATCTTCTCCTTCACTAATATAGCACTGCTCTATACATATCCACAAACTACTTTTCTGTGTTCAGGAACTGTGTGCTTCTGGAATACTAATGACTGGGAGAATTTTGTTCAAGAGTGCTGGGGAAATTGTTTCTCCCTGCAAACCTGGAGACTTCCTGTCCAATTGTGCTGCTTCAGAAACCCCAGAACACCAATGTTGGAGATCGCAACGGGGTTGCACTTTTTTTTTCCTTGGCACATAGTTAAATTATGGAAGTCGTTCCCAGAGGAGACAGTGATGGCCACCAACTTGGATGGCTTTAGGGGAGGATTGAATGAACGAATTCATGAAAGATGAGGCTATCCATTACAACTTGCTGTGATGGCTATGATCTGCCTCCACAGTCAGAGGACATCCTGCCCCACTGAAGGGGGTTTGGTATGCTAGGGACCTGATGCACATAAAGCATCAGAGATGACAAAGTTCTGTTTCAATTTTAGAGGGAGCACTCCCAAGCTGTTGAGGGCAGCCTCATGCATGCCCCACATCACTCCAAAATCTGCTCTGGAGTGTTGGGGGGAAACCCAGAACAGATTTAGGGGGTGTGCTGGGGGAGAAGTAATTCTGCCCACACAAAGCACTACAGCCTATTATCTGTAGCAATCACGTTGTGATATGTCATTTGAATCCATCCCACAGCAGGGTGTTTCAAAAACAAAATTAAAAGATTGGTCTGATATGTAGGATCCCATACATATCCTGTCTCTGAAATATGGCGGATATGACCATAAGCAGATCTGTAGGAAGGTGAGACTGCTTAACCCTTCAGACTTTTCCATTTTGCCACTTAAAAATCTTCCCTCCAAAATCTCTTTTTACAACCACAAGTAGGAAACAATATGAATAGAAGTGGGTCTTCTCCTGTGCGTGGAAAAGTGGGGACAGGGGCTGAGGCTTAAGCAGAGGGAAAGGGTTAAGCACCTCTCCTTCTCCATATTTCAGCCTCCCATGACAACTTAGGCTTTTTAAAAATAAAGCAGGGAATACATATACACAATTGTGTGTAACATGTATATGAAACAGTACACTCTAAAGTTTAAGAAGCAGAGCGCAAAATTCATTGTTAAGCTTTCAAAACACACTCGGTACTAACAATTGCTGTGTAATGAATTTGTTCCACTGCCTCAACAAAAGACCTCTGTTCTGTATTCTCAAGTAAACTTGAAAATCCCTTACCTTGTGGTGTCTTTATTTTGTCCCAGGTCTAAAAACAATTATGAAGGGTTGCTTTACTTAATAGTAGTGAACACTTGGGTTAAATGTTTCCATTAAAAAAACATTTTTAAATGGCTATGTGGCTCTTAATGTAATATTTATATTCAGTTAAGTGTTGCCTGTGAATTGTTAAATTTGGAGAAGGAAGTACTTTTTCTGTCAGCCATGGAATTGAGTGAATAAAAACATGCCAGCCGGGCATGTGTCTCTGACAGGGTCCTACTCGTAAGTAGGCCTTTTACTGACAGTACACTCCTATTTTTGCAGGAGCTGCTAAGTCGAACATCGCTGGAAACTCAGAAATTGGACCTAATGGCAGAAGTTTCGGATCTGAAGATTAAGCTGGTTGGGATGGAGAAGGAACAAAGCGAATATGAAGAGAAGCAGAACAAAGCTGAGGTGAGCCTTGCTTGGTTGCCATTTGAATTCATGACACTGAGAACAGACCTACATGCTCCATCTCCTAAGTAGGTGTTTAAAATCTGGCCACGAGGGTTCAATTTCAGCCATGCCATGGTGCATGGGAGGGTAATGCTGTACTCTTCCTTCACCCTTTGCTAGTCTCTACCAACTATTTCCAAGTTGCCTTTCATGCAGCGGAGATTCCAAGCTCATCTCTGCAAGCTTTTACTGCTCTGGTAATTTTGCTTTCTCATCAGTCTTTGCCAGGGCTGGCGAGGTGAACTGCCATCTCTCTGTGTTGAACGATCCGGTTATTCTGGATGCAGAAAATTATCCACCCTCCACGGAGGCTGTTGTCTCTGCATGAGTCACTGCTCTGGGTAACCGTGTTCCAGTAAGGAGATATGCATATATGCACCTTACAGATAAACACGAAGTGGTGTCCAGTGAGAGAGTTCATTCCCCTCTAGACATCTTTGGATACAAGAGTGGACTGGGCTCCCTAATTTTAACTCTGAAAAAAAGTGTGCCACAGGTGCTAGAAGTTTGGTGCATACTTTGGCTAAGCAGTTTTTCCAAATATGACTGGTAGCAAACTGTGTGTGTGTGTGTGTGTGCGCGCGCGCGTGCGTGTGCGCGTGCACACACACACACACACACACACACACACACACACTACCATGTACCTCATCTACCATATTGTTGTTGCCACTCAAACTCACTCTTCTTATCACACAGGTGCTCAGTCATATATTTGTTTGTTTATTTTGGCTTCATTCCATGTTTCCTCTGGTCTTAATTTTCTCTCTTCCTCTTGTGTAGTCAGTAGTGAACCTGATCAGTGAACTACAAGAACAAATGTGTAGACTGCAGCTGGAGATTAATAGTAAAATCCAGGAAAGAAAATCCCACAGTAGGAAGCCAAATATGGCAGCAGTCGGTCCTCAAGATAGCATTGACTCGGTGACAGAGGTCCCTGTTTGGAAGAATTGCACTCAGTGTGATGTATGAGAAGTAAATTTTGGCCTGAGTTTGTGCATTGCCCCCTTTCAGAGACCAAACTAAACTACTAACTGGAGCTTGCTGTGATCAAGTGGCATTAATTTGTGTAGCTTTCACTAGACAGAGTGCTGTGTTTAAGAAACCAACAGGAAATTTTTGCTTGTCTTGGCCCAGCATGCTTTCATCCAGACCAAGTAAACATGTGCTTTATCTCCCAGTTGTAAATCAGTTTTGTCTCCTGTTTGGAAGGATTTCCTCAGAAGTTGCTCCATGTAAAATTAGGAGGGCTGCTTAAATTGTGCTGCAGCTAAGTTGGCCTAACATACAAGATACTTATCATGGTGTTCAACAGTCTTTTATATCTATTATGGGATGCTTTGGTGATAGTCTAGTTGGATAAATGCAGATAGGCATCTTGATTATGGGTTACATGGTTATTATTTGTTGTTCTTCATCTCTCACATATGATACATGGAAGGTTTGTTAATGCCCAGAAAAAAAGGATACTCTTTCAGTAGAGCAGGTTATACAAAACCACGGAAGTGGCGGTGGAAGTCAAATTAAGTATGTACTGATTTACATGTGTTTATTGCTAAACTAAAAACTGAAAAATTATATATACACACACAAACACACACACACAGTGGAACCTCTGTTTACAACTACCTCTGTTTATGAACGGCATCGTTTACGCATGCCGCGGACCCGGAAGTGTTTACATCCGGGTTCCGTGGCATCGGATGCACAGATCGCTTCTGCGCAGCTCACTTCTGCGCAGAAGCACTCTATCGGCACTTTGTGCACGTGCCTTCGGGGAGCGAATGCCTCCGTTTATGAACGCCTCCGTGGAACGGATTGCGTTCGTAAACCGAGTTTCCACTGTGTATGTATGTATATGTATGTATATGTGTGTGTGTGTGTGTATGTGTGTGTGTGTGTGTGTGTGTGTGTGTATATATATATCAGGACCATGAAAAGACATATAAGGATAGACCCAGGGACCTTTCAGGGATAGAGGGGTAGTGTCTAGGTCTCTTCATATCAATAAGTTGGCACTCTTGCCTCATGAAATCATCATCATCATCATAAATTTATATGCAGCCATTCTGGGCGGCTATAAGGGGAAATAATTCAGAAAGTGTTCCACATAACTGCTCAATATAGTAAACCTGATTTTCTACAGCACCCAAGGGCAATAAAGGATTGTTACGTTTAGCAATTAATGGTGTTTTTTTAATTGGAATAAGTTATTTAATATATTTAATAGACAACTTGCATTTAGAACTTTCCTGTTTTATATTAACACCCTATTAAAAACAAACAAACCACCCCCTTCCCTTGGGGCCATGTATATTTTTGGCTGCAGGCTTTCATTTAAGAAAATGAGCTTTGGAATGTCTTGAAATCATAGGCATATGATTTTTGCTCATTGTGTGCATTCTAAGAGGATCAAATGAAGGGGGAGAGGCATGGTGAATACTCTGTCGTGTTTTTCTTTGTTTAAACCCCATAAATTTTGATTGCTTATCCTGCGTAACAAGCACTTCAGTGAAGGCTTTCTGGAATTTATAGAACAAACCTTTGCTGTGTTTGATCAGAAACCACTTCACATGTCAGGCTGAAAGCTACTTTGGTTAAGCTGATGAAGTTGAACAGAAGAGGAATGACAGTGGTATGCCTAACATAAGCTTGTTTAAAGACTTACTAGCAGCTTGGTTTGTTCATGTTGCCGTGTTGTCTTCTGAATTTTGTAGAATCACATTTTGGAGATACAGTAATACGTTTTTAATCAGTTCATGTTTCATTTTTTAAAAATTGTGGTGGCTTTCTCTTCTGTGCCATTACCTTCCTTTAAGTGTGTTACATATATTGGTTGCCCAACAGTGACAGAAGAACACATCCCATGTTGTGAACCACCCTGTAATCTTTGAATGAAGGGTGGTATACAAATTTAATAAATAATAATAACCAGTCTGGAAGAGAGAGACCCAAAAGATTTCATCTGCACATATAAACACAAAAGAACATGATGTGATTGTGGTTCATGAGGAAAGTGCTGTTAAGAAAATAGTTCTGAACAGTTCAAGCAGTTGTAAATCTAGTTTCTGAACTGCGTTGAACTCCTACTCATAAAGGGAAGGATATAAAAATTACTTGTGTGGTTCATCCATTTAACTAGCAGAGTCAGCTGCTCTGGAGAATTTTGTGTGTGTACCACTCACTGATTTGAATTTGTATGCCAGATTTAAAGCAGTTCCTCAGATGACATAAAAATTGTCAGTGGTCGTCTCAGAGACAGAGCATTGAAATGAGACAGTTTAAAAAATGAGGCAGTTTTTAAAAAGCAGCAGCAAAGCATGAAGCTTTTGATTCTATTCAAAGGCAGCAACTTGCACCAAAGATGAAGGGGGCCTGGCGTTGCATGCATGTAACATCATGTTCATGATGTCACATTGTCGGGAGGAGGCTGAGTGCGCAGCACGGCTTCAATGGCTGGTGGCACCTCTCTCGTGCTCAGCCTCCTTCCATGGCAGGAGGAGATGCTGGGCAATGAACCTGCAACATGCATAGCCTCCTCCGCCCCCTCAGCATTGGGGAGGAGACTCCCAAAGGATATAGGGAGCCCAAAACTGCTCAACCCCCATAAGCTAGCGTCCCTGACTCTCTTTATCACATAGGCAAATCTGATTGCCTATGTCAGGCATCCCCAAACTCGGCCCTCCAGATGTTTTGGGACTACAACTCCCATCATCCATAGCTAACAGGACCAGTGGGCAGGGATGATGGGAGTTGTAGTCCCAAAACATCTGGAGGGCCGAGTTTGGGGATGCCTGGCCTATGTGGTTCTTTGGCATCATGCTGGCTACATGTTCTGTAATTGATGCTGATGAAACATGCCTTCAGACCATGGTTTGCAAAGGCAGTTAAAACCATGGCTTCAAATCACTGTGATTAGACCTTCAAGATTGTTCTTTCCTTGGCAGCTGTCTGGGGTTATTAGTAAAAGAGAGTTCATTTTAACAGGCTACCCAGTCAAGATTGCTCTCTATCAGCAATCAGGCCTGGGGTAATTTTATTTTATTGAGATGGGTGCATTCACTTGACAATTTCACCCACGTGTCCAGTTTCATGAGGAAATGTGTTTTCTCTCTCCCCTCCCCCTTTGCAGAACTTATTACAGGAACTAAAACACCTAAAAATTAAGGTTGAAGAGCTGGAAAATGAAAGGACCCAGTATGAATGGAAACTGAAAGCAACCAAAGTAAGCCACACAGCTATTTCTCATTTTATGCAGAGACAACCCAAGTTTGTCATGCAATGTAAACTCAAAAGAGGCCTGCAATTCCTTTTAAATGTCATGTGGTCCTAGACAAGTTTTCTCACCTCCCCAAAGGGAATATACTTGCATCCTACTTTTTGCTATGTTTCTGCATTGGCTGGCAATAAAAGTTGTGGGTGTCAGGGAGCAAAGGGCAAGAGAAGATTTGGGTGCAGTGTGCAAAAAATAACAGCATAAAAATGCATTGTCTGAAATTTTTGTGTTTCTAACATGCATTAGAGAAAATAATCTATAGTGGTTCTTTGTAATTTAATTTCTTGGATGAGCTAGAGATGAAAAGAAACCTAATGTTAATCTGTTCTTTCAGGCTGAAATCGCACAGCTTCAGGAACAGTTAGCTCTAAAAGACTCGGAGATTGAACGATTACAGAGTCAAATCTCGAGGACATCAGGAAATAATGAAATTGCAGAAAGAGGTAATGATGGGGGGATAGCAAAGTTGTTATCAAAATGTTTTGTCTTTTGTTCTGTTGCTGTTATCCATTCTCAAATGGAGAATGGGGTATGGCTTCTGACATTTAGGGGAAATATTTTCCAGGAAGTGTAGGTGCCAAAGAGTTTGTTTTGTAATCCTCCATTTGTGGACTCCCCTCCCCCCCCCAGTTATCCAAAATGTGATTGCTCTTTTTATGAAAGTTTCTTTAATTTAAAGCATTCCTAAATCGACACAGCAGTTTTGTCCCTGTATCCTGATCTTATTATTATCTGTTATATAGTACATTTAAGCATACAGTGCTGTATACAATAAGTTCTTTAATCCACATAACCCATTTTACTGAGGAGCGATGAGCTTTTAGCCTAGGTCACCCAGGTTGAAGTCCAAGAGTGGCTCTAATGTCAACCATATGCAGTAGTTTTTTTTTAATAATAATAAAGAGAAAAAGGAGAAAGTGAGCTCTTGCTTTTCTCTCTATCTTTTTACTTTTCCTCTTTCCCTTGCTATTCTCTCAATGTCAGGACTTCATAGGGCAATTCTATGCAGTGCTATGGATTTCAGCTCTCATTAAATGGTTAATATGAGTAGCAGGGTATACTGGTCAAATATGAACAGCTATTTGCAATGTGCAGCATTTATTAAGGCTATCTCTTACCAAAATGATGACTGTGCTTTGATAATCCAGTTGTGTGGCAATACCCGAGTCCTCCCCGAAGGAATAAAGACACAAGACACATGATATAGGGTTAATGGGCATAGAAAGGCCACAACTTTATTGATTACGGATGAAGAGAGGTATTGGCATAGGCATTGGATCTAACCGACTATATCTGACTCCAGCCCGCTCTGCTGGCAGTCTGTGAAGGGTTAACCACCAATGGATGAGTCCTGCGATGCACATCAACTAGGACCCATCCTGGGGCCACCATTAAGTGCGTGCCCACTGGCCCTCACCTTCCACGGTTTCGGACTTGGCAACGCCCCGGACTCCTTAAGGGAGTACCCTTCCGCATTTGGGGGAGGTGATGGCAGCAACCTCCCCCCCCGCACCTGTACCTTCCAGAGAATCCAATGCCTACCGCCAAAACCCCAAGTTGTGACGATTTGCATACGCGGCAGGCAAAAAAACCCCAAGGCCAGAGCCAATTTGCCAAGTGGGAAAAATCCTACCAGGCCACCGCTGGTGACCAATAAATGTGCGCAGCAACGTCAAAAACAAACCTGCCTGAAAAGAGGGTGGGTGGGTGGGAAAAGCAGGAGCCGGGTCGACGAAAGAGAGGCTGTCTCCACGCCGCGGGCCTGCTTAAATGCACAGGCCGCGCCCCCGCAAGGATCCGGATTGGCTGGCTCTAGGCGCGTCACGGCGGGGAGGCAGCCAATGGGCTAGGGGGAATGCTAGCCATTCCCCCTCCGCGGAGAGTCCTCGCGTGCCCACAACATCTCCTCCCCCCGAGCGGGAAGAGATTTTGTGTGGCAATACCCGAGTCCTCCCCGAAGGAATAAAGACACAAGACACATGATATAGGGTTAATGGGCATAGAAAGGCCACAACTTTATTGATTACGGATGAAGAGAGGTATTGGCATAGGCATTGGATCTAACCGACTATATCTGACTCCAGCCCGCTCTGCTGGCAGTCTGTGAAGGGTTAACCACCAATGGATGAGTCCTGCGATGCACATCAACTAGGACCCATCCTGGGGCCACCATTAAGTGCGTGCCCACTGGCCCTCACCTTCCACGGTTTCGGACTTGGCAACGCCCCGGACTCCTTAAGGGAGTACCCTTCCGCATTTGGGGGAGGTGATGGCAGCAACCTCCCCCCCCGCACCTGTACCTTCCAGAGAATCCAATGCCTACCGCCAATCGAGCCCCGCGGAGGGGCTCGCCGCCAATACCCTCACAGCCGTAACCAATGCCTAAGAGCGCCTAGGATGTCAGAAAGCCATACGTCATTTCCAGCATTCGAAAGATGCACGCCATCAGCACGGAATAAGGTTGTCTCGGTAAACTTAATGGCAGGGTGCGGTATAACATGTCCATTCAATGCCAGGACCTTCTTGGCCACTGAAATATCCAGAAACTTCCTTGCTCTGTTCACAGCGGCAGGCGAGAAGCAGTCGCGCCACACGCGTCTTTCCAGTAGTGAGGACCAAAAAATGGTCAATCTGGGAAAGTCGGCTAATAGCTCATCAAAGTCCTTGTATATAGTCCATTTCAGGTCCTGGCCATTTCGATAAGCCAAATCATTCTCGCCAAGCTGCACCACCAAAACATCTGGAGGGCCTTGCAAGGCTGCCCTGGCCTTCACCGCTGTCGGGAATTCACTCCAACGCATTCCCCTCCTTGTAATCCAAGACACTCTGACCCAGCTTGGCAACCCCAAATGGTGGCCCAACTTCCGTTCATAGGCGCGCGCCCTGGCCCAGTGCACGATGCTGTGTCCAACCAACCAGATGTTAACAGTTTTCCCTGGAAGCAAAGCAGAAGGACACGTAAGATGACGTTGACCAGGGGTGGGGGGGGGACTATTTCGAGGAGCGGAGGTATCCCCTGTAAGCTTTGGACTTCCAACGACCTAAGTTTTTTATTCTCTCTGCAGACAAACCCAAGTGTGCTGCGGTAGTGGCGGCCCCAATGCGAAAGGAATGAGCTGCGAATTCTGAAGGAGGGAGGCCACATGCGTCGAGCGCTTTACGCATGACGCGTGTGAATTGATGTCGGGCTAAGCAAGATCCGTCTTGGTGAATAAGGAGTGGGCCTGGTGAGGGAGGTCTCAATTGCAAGAAGCGCCTAGTGTCTTTCACAGGACATGGGCCGTGCCGGCAAGTGGCGGGCAGATGCATTAAAGCGCCCTTGCCTTGCTGATCTGTTTTCGATTGGCGAATGTGCAACACCAGTTCTTTATCGGATAAAGATAAGTCCGACAACATTAAACCCCTGGTAGCCTGTGCAGGGGAGGTCTCGCAAACCACTTCCCCAACCCTGAGGGCGCCAAAAAAGGCTATAGAGTACGCCGCCGAGAACAACCTAGCCTCGTATGTGGACCAACAAAGTTTTCTGAGTTGCCTATGGATCTGATATAATATGTCAAAAGTTATGGGTTTGCGCTTATCCTTACGAGGTGGCTCTAACCTGCGCCAGCCTTCGAGCGCTTTACGCACCAGGAAATCTGAACAAGGATCGGTTGCATGGGTGGCTTTACAGAAAAAGGAAATAGCGGATGTCTGTATATGTAGAGTTCTGGGTGCCCTACCCAACCTCCTAAGGCTAGCAAGGTACATCAGAACCTCTTGCGTACAGGGTGGGGATTTTATTCCAGAACCCGAGTTTTTAGTCCTAAAGATCGTAAAGTCAGACCAAGCCTTTTTGTAGGTGTTAAGAGTGGAGGGGGCAACCGACGCCAATACTCCCTCTAAGACGTCTCGTTCCCAAGACTCCACAGGTGTTCCGGGAACGCCTCCGGCAATTGCTGAGCCTCTGGTGCAAGAGAGCGGAAGCGGTCCATCTGGAAACGAGATAAGGCGTCCGCAATATCGTTATTAACACCGGGTACAAATTTTGCAGAGAAATAAATGTTTAACTGCAAGCACAGCAGTACAAAGGTACGCAGCAAGGCAGACACTCTGGGTGATCGCGATGATTGCCTGGAAAGAACGCCAACCACGGCCTGGTTATCGGTCCAAAAGCAAACCCGCCGGTCCTTGAATTCGTCCGCCCACAGGTGCACTGCTACAACTATGGGAAAGAATTCCAAAAATGTTAGATCGCGAATGAGGGGCTTCTTTCTCCACCGGGAGGGCCACTGCTGGGCACACCATCTACCCTTAAAATACACGCCGAAGCCGAGGGAACCTGCTGCATCCGATTGCACTTGAAAATCCGCTCTAAGCCTCAAGTTATCCTGCCACAGGGAAACTCCGTTAAATTTATCCAGGAATTCCAACCAGACCTCCAAGTCGGATTTAACCCCTTTGTTGAGGCGCACGCGATGGTGGGGTGCACGCAAACCCGCCGACAGCCTAGCTAACCTTGCACAAAAGGGGCGCCCAGGGGATATCACTCTGCAAGCAAAATTAAGATGACCTAACAGGGATTGAATTTGTTTCAAAGTCACCTTTCTTAAAGGAAGAAGTTCAAGTATAATCTGTTTTAGGGCAGACAACTTGTCCTGGGGCAACCGAGACGACTGGGCAACTGTGTCCAATTCAATACCTAGAAAAGTGATAATTGAGACTGGGCCCTCCGTCTTATCTGCTGCTAAAGGAACTCCCAGCTCAGCGGCCAGGGCTCCAAACGCATCCAAAAGGTGGGCACAATCAGAATTAAGGGCAGTCCCACAGAAAAGGAAATCATCTAAGTAATGGGTCACGCCCTCAAGGCCTGTTCTAAAACGCAAGGCCCAATCCAAGAAAGTGCTGAAGGCCTCAAAGGCGGAGCACGCAACGGAGCAACCCATGGGCATGGCCTTGTCCACGAAGTAAGCACCTTCAAATTTGAAACCCAACCACCGGTAATCGTGTGGGTGGACCGGCAAAAGGCGGAAGGCTGATTCAATATCGCACTTCGCTAATAAGGCGCCTTTGCCAAATTTCCTGATAAGTTTGACCGCTTGGTCGAAAGAAGCATACCTAACAGTACAAAGTTCTTGTGGTATGCCATCATTCACCGAGGAGCCTCTAGGATGCGATAAGTTGTGGATTAACCTAAATTCGCCGGGGCTCTTTTTGGGCACTATTCCTAACGGTGAAACGTGAAGATTCTTCATTGGGGGCTCTAAGAAGGGGCCTGCAATTCTATTTAAGCCTATTTCTTTATTAATCTTCTTTCTAGCAATCTCGGGCATTTCCCTCACGGACTTTTGATTAGGCGGTTCACCTGAAATTGGGGGTATGCTAACAGGAATTCTAAAGCCCGTGGAGAAGCCTTCCCATAGATATCTTGCTGCCTGCCTATCAGGATAGAATTGAAGTAGTGACTTTAAAGTGTGAAGTTTTATGGGAGAAGAAGCCAGGGACAGGGACCAGTTAATATCGGTTGGCCGCGGGGGCCTGTCTGCCTGCTGCTCCATTACGGGGCCCCTGTTGGAAGTTGCCCCTACCACCACGAAAGGGCTGCCTACCTTTAAAGCATGCGGTCGCGGGGTGGGCACCCTGACACTTCTCGCATTCATGGTTATATTTGCAGTAGGGCCTAGCGCAAGTGCCTTTATTGAATTCCCAGCAAACTAAGCGGTGGTTTGGCTTTTTGTATTCAAATTTTCCCGAGCGAGAGCCCTCCATATTCTTCCTCTCAATGTAAGGGTTCACATGCTCTCCCCAGAAATTCTGGTCGCGCAAGTCCCACCGTGTGGAGGAAAGCAGGGATGCATTTCTACGAAATTCCTCATCGTACAAAAGGGCCGGGCCTTCCCCTGCCAATGCATAGGCCTTCCGGACATGAGCCATGTAAGCCAGAAGGTGCATTGCCCTCTTAGGATAGCACGCCACTATAGTACCCATGTATACCTGAAAGCCGTCAAGCCAGTTTTCAAAAGTGCGCTCGGCCCTGGGCTCCTTGTATTTGCGCTTTCCATAAGTACGCTTCTTTTCACCCTTCCCGGTTAACTTTGAGGGTGGCAGGAGGGTAAAAATATCCACATAATCACCGTTAAGAATTTTAGATCTTTTCTTACTAGACAAGTGATTTCCAAGTATGAAATCTGAAGACTCAAACGTGGATGTTTTTACGTCCTCCACCAGAGCACCATTTCTCCACTCCAACGTCCCATTAAAGGTCTTGCGGTGCGAATTTGCCCGCCTCTCGTGTGCCCAAACTGGTAAACCAACAAGCTCCTCCCCCTCTCCCCAGTACCCGTCCAGAGTTGTCTCCTCATCGGAGCTAGAAGATGAAGTACCTGACTCATCATCTGGATCAACGTGCTTGGTCTTCTTCTTCTTCTTTTGGCCCGCCTTCTTCGACTTTTGCTTGTCCTGCTGGTTAGAGCCCTGCCGTGTTGGTGTAGCCCCCACCGGGTCCTGATTATCGCTATCAGATGTAACCGACAGCCGTCCAGACCTAGTATCAGAAGGCTGGCTTCTCAAGCAATTAGGGGTACCTGGGGACAACTGGGAAACAGGAGCATTAAGCTCCGAGGAAGAAGCTCCTAGCTCGGCCAAGCCAGCAGATGTGGTAGCTGCGAGGCTTGATTGAGACCTGGTCGCCATGCGGTCTGCCTGCCCTGTTGTGAAGGAGGATGAGGTCCCGGGGCGCTCACCCTGAGACGGGGGTGTTTCAGCAATAAAACTTTGAGACCCTTGAGAAGGTATGTCCTGCAATGGGACTCCTGATCTTGAAATCTGCTGAAAGAAAGTTTGGAACCCAGAGAAAAGGTTAGCTACCACCTCAGGAGGGACAGAAATAGGGGAAACCATAGGGATGCTAGGATTGATGTTGGTTGCAGACTTCTTCTTTGGAGGAGCAGCCGAAGAGGCGCTCTGCTTCCGCTTAGAAGGCATTTTTTTTTGAGAAGAGGATGCCGTTCTAGAGTTACCTCCAAAGGAACTTAAAATAGTCTAACTGCCCTACTAAAGCGTAGAAATGGCTTGAGCTAGCTGAATTAAGTGTGACTAAAAACCTTATCCGCCACGCGATAATAGACAAACCAAAGATGGCTTTAGAAGAACAGTAAAAGAGGACCAATGCTTATGGCTCCGAGTAAATACCTAAGTGAGACACCAAGCGCTGGCGTAAACAAAAGCCAGGCTGAAGCTCCCTGGAAGAGGGGTTTAATACCAGGCCGGATGCGCGCCCCAAAAAGAAGTCAACCTGACTTCGAACAGATACGCAATCGCACGTGGCCACGCAGCAGAATTCTCAGCAAAGCTTAGCCGGGTAATTAGAAGGCAATGCACGCTGCTGGGCTGAAGGAGCCTGCTGGATCAGCAGCAGTGAAACAAAGGCAAAGGCCAGTCAAAAAGGACTGGGGAACCTATGAAAAGGAACTCGGCCGGCAATACAAACAAGCCCCCAGCTGGGAGCCCAAGCAAAGGAGATCCCACAATATTAATGGCAAAATAACTCCTTTTAAAATTACAAATTATCAACCTACCCTTTATCAAATAAACCCCTTGAATTCAGCACTTGGGACAGAAAAGAAAATGGGCAACCGTTACAGAAGGGCAGCCAACGCGAATGTAGAATGATTATACAAAACTTGCCACTGTGGGGGGAAAGATCAGAAGCCTAAGGGCAAATCCTCCAATCCTGTGTCAGGTAAAAGGTCCACTTCCGGTAGAATAAGGGGAAGCAATCAAAGTAAGGCAAGCTAGCGACCCCCGCTGGGAGGGGAAAATTAAGACCAGAAGGAGCGTTGGCCCGTAGTAAAACCGCTGAGCGTTGCCACAGCAACGCTTCAAACAAAATGGCGACTGGTTAGCAAAACACTGAGCGTTGCCACAGCAACGCTTCAAACAAAATGGCGACTGGCAAAGACACACCCCCAAGCAACCCAAAGCACGGACCCCCAGATGGAAAAGATGGGGGGGTAATGAAAGGGAGGGGAGACAACCCAAGGTGGTCCTCTGCCCCCACAAAGCCTAACCCCAGTACCGTTCCGGCGTCCCAGGAGATGAGCGACGTGCAGGAATTCCCAGCGGCCTGGACTCGAGCTGGTCCGCTTTGAATAGCTGGGCCCGGATCGCAAGGCGGTCGGATGGCGTCGCGGCCACGTGGTCTTGCTCCTCGCACCGGAAAGGGAGCCCCCTCGATGTACGCGGCTCTCTCAGAGGCGCGGGTGTTGGTGCCTAGCCACCGCCGGCTTCACGAAGCCGCCCGGGGCCCGAAGGGTATATCGCTACGCGCCGCTCCGCGCTGAAACGGCCGCTCTGGTCCTGAGCCAACGAAGAATCGCCCCCGCTTAAGCCGCAGGTGGGGAAGGAAGGGAGGGAAAAGGAGGGAAGGGGAAAGATGAAGCGCCGAAGCGAGCGGGGGGGAAGGGAGGGAAGGTGGGAAGGAAGCGGCAGGGAACGGCTGTAGCTGCGGCTGCGAGCGGGGTGGACGACGATGGCGCGGCGGCGGGAGGTATCGGCGGAGGCGTGCGGGAAACCAAAACCAAACCTAAGTGGAAAAAAGGTGGCGTTGAAAAACGCCTTTGTTTGTGATTCAGCTTTCCGAGAGGGAATCCTTCGGCGAGCAAAAGCAGGAGCCGGGTCGACGAAAGAGAGGCTGTCTCCACGCCGCGGGCCTGCTTAAATGCACAGGCCGCGCCCCCGCAAGGATCCGGATTGGCTGGCTCTAGGCGCGTCACGGCGGGGAGGCAGCCAATGGGCTAGGGGGAATGCTAGCCATTCCCCCTCCGCGGAGAGTCCTCGCGTGCCCACAACATCTCCTCCCCCCGAGCGGGAAGAGATTTATGATAATCCTTCATCCTACCATTTCATGTATGAATGGCTTGTTCTCTCTAGTAGAAATCTTTAGTAGAAATCAAACCATTTGTTACTTTGAAGAAGGTAAATAATTCTTTTTAGGTGAGATCTGTTCAAAGATGTCTTGACACACATTAGATATTATGTTGTTTGTTTATATAGCCTTGAGCTTTGGTATTGGTTCCATTGTTTGTAGTGTCTATGCATGTTTGGTATAAAAAGGTTTGCATGTGTTACTATTCCTCTAACAGTAACCGGGGAATGTTAGCAAGCTTGTTTCCTGCTGAAGTCCATTGATTCCAAAAGGAGGAAGCTTCAAATGTTTGAAATGCCGTGGGTTGCCACTCTAAATACTCAATAGTATTTATAAGCCCCATTAAACCTGATAGTGTTGAGTGAACGTACATTCGAAGATGTTTACTCTTAATGAGACAAAAATGGAGTTTGTTGCATTTCTTAACAACAAAGCTTGGTCACCCTCCTTGTCAACTGTTGAACACTGGTAGAGATCAGCGGTAATCTCAAATTGTATCTTTTATTTCTGAATGCCTATTCTGATGAAATTGCATACAGTCTCTAATCTGTGTTCTTTCTGCATACCTTATTTGACTCTTCATTTCCCACCGTAGAGGAAGTGTATAGGCGAAGGCTAAAAGAAAAACGTAAGCCCTAAGATTTCGCTTTATTACTTTTCCCACACAAATTATACCTAAAGTGCACTTCTGCAGCAATAATCATTCAATGTTGGCTCTGTAGTTGACTGCTGAATCGTAACATGCGGGATAAATATCTCATTGCTTACAGCAGACAGAATGGCTTTAATACAGTCAGATTTATTATCGCACACAAAATCTCCAATGTTGCGTAAGTGAACAGAAAATGGTCATTAAAGAGGTTCTGTCAAAGTTGGTGGACTCCAGAATAGACATTTGTATATTTAAAATCACAAAAGATGCATTGCTCTTGCACAGCTTTTACCCCACCCCAACCTTTTGATTTTGAAAAGGGGGGTTTTCTTCCAAACCGTCAAGACCTAGCATTTTAAATATTTCCATATTAATTGTGGATATACCTTCTTTTTGAAGAAGTCTCCATAAAAGTGAGAAAACCTTGACATTGTTCTTCTAAAAGTCTTAACAGAGGATCATGAAAATGAAATTAAATGTGTTTTTCCTCCTTTAAATCTGACTGGGTGCTTGTGCCTTGCTTGAGTGTGGCTTTAAAAAAAAAGCAAAAAACTGTCTGCCCATGCCACATCTATGTGGAAATGCCATTGCCTGCTAAAATATCATTAAAACACATAACCCACTAATTGGATTGCTCCCATCACTAGATTTGCAGTACAGCTTTGATAATCTAAACTTTATTTTTTAAAAAACTACTGAATACTAATTCTCACCCTCCCTGTACTAATATTTTTGCAACACTATTCTTTTCCTTGTGTGTCACATTGTCATCTTTACACATTATTGTTTTGAAATGTCACTATTTTAAAAATGCCTAAGATTTGGGGTAGTTTTATTTAGAACACCTAGGAATGTGTGTTGCTAGGACAACTGCTGTAGTCAAATCAGTCCCTGCGTTCTTAGTCAGCTGTATCTTCTTCCCAAGCCAAAGACTATTAGTTCTAAAGTTACAAACAATAAACTATCTAATGAATGCGTACAAAACTTCAACTTCTTCCCAGACTTTTTTCTCTTTGAAGGGTACAACCTATTCACAAGGTATATATTCTTAATGGAGAAATGCAGACAGTGACTCCCATATGAAGGCTTGAGAGCTGCTAACTTAAATTTTGCCTGTTGATGATAGTAGGGTATAAGGCAGTTAGAAAGTGAGGCCCTAATTAAAAAGCATCTGCTACTGTTTGGTAAATTGCTTTAGCACAGACTAGGATTTCCTTTGCACTTCCTGGGACAGGGGTGTGGAGCCTGAGGCCCGGGGGCCAGATGTGGCCTTCCAGGTTCCTGTAACTGGCCCTTGAGACACTCACTAAGCCTGCCCTCTCCCCAGGCTACTGCTCCATACCACCTACCTCCAGTGCTTTTGTGTGGCTGGAATGTATGCTTGAACTGTGATAATGCCTCTCGCTTGCCTAATTGGAGAAGTGTGTGAATGAGTGTGTGTGTAAGCCTCTGGCTTTTGCGTGACTGGAATGCAGCCTGTTGTACAAAGGTGAGAGTCTCTTTTGCTGCCTTTTGCCCACCCTTTGCACGTCCTTGGTCCAAAAGAGTTCCCCCACCGCTGATTTCCTTTACCATACAATGGAGATAGATGAATGCAAGTAGCATTGATTCTACCAATCAATAGTTTTCAAACCTCTGCAGCCGATGCCTTATGCAATTTACTATTTTTGAAAGGTCCACGGTTTTATTTTAAATAATGAGATGTGTGCAGAACGCTTTGTTTTATGTCAGAGGGTAATTGCTTTGGCTTTGAAACCAGCCATCCAGCTACCGTAGTTATAGAAAGCTAAAGGGACACTTGACCGTTAGGTCCAGTCGCGAACGACTCGGGTTGTGGCGCTCATCATGCTTTAATGGCCGAGGGAGCTGGCGTACAGCTTCCAGGTAATGTGGCCAGTATGACTAAGCCGCTTCTGGCGAACCAGAGCAGTGCACAGAAATGCCGTTTACCTCCCCGCTGGAGCAGTACCTATTTATCTACTTGCACTTTGATGTGCTTTTGAACTGCTAGGTTGGCAGGAGCAGGGACCGAGCAATGGGAACTCACCCCATTGCAGGGATTCGAACCGCCGACCTTCTGATTGGCAAGCCCTAGGCTCTGTAGTTTAGACCACAGTGCCACCCACTTGTTGTAGTGCATCTTATTTTGCTAGAAGTATTTATAAAACAACAGTTTTTGCACTCCATAGATTTATTTTGTGCCTGAATATCAGCTACTATTACTATCAAAAAAACTTTATTAGGCATTTTACAAATAGAATTGCAAGAAAAAGAATCACATACAAAAGTATTTAAAATGCATACAAAGAGGCAACAGTAAACAGCATATACTAATTGTATGTATGTGTGTGTGCGCATATATATATATATATATATATATATATATATATATATATAATCTGAGATTTCTTCCTATTAAACTACTCCGTGAGACACTGCTGCCAAAAACTCAGCTACTCCCGCAGTCACCTTATGATCAATGTCAGACAGGCAGAATCCAACATTTCTACCATGCTGCGGTGTCAGAGCACCCAGAAGCGGGGACAACACACGTTCACGCAGCATGCTGTGGAGCGGACAATGAAAGAGAATATGCTCCACACTATCCGGCACATTCAGAGAACATCTACAGTATCTCTTGTCTCTGGGAGTGTTCCGATATCTACCCCTGACAAATGCCGAGGGAAATACATTCAGTCGGGCTAGCATAAATGCCCTACGTTGGGCTGGGATTATTAGCTTTGTAATATAAAAGGTAAAGGGACCCCTGACCATTAGGTCCAGTCGTGACCGACTCTGGGGTTGCGCGCTCATCTCGCATTATTGGCCGAGGGAGCCGGTGTATAGCTTCCAGGTCATGTGGCCAGCATGACAAAGCCGCTTCTGGCAAACCAGAGCAGCACATGGAAACGCCGTTTACCTTCCCGCTGTAGCGGTTCCTATTTATCTACTTGCATTTTGACATGCTTTCGAACGTTGACCCTATTATCTAAGATATTTAAATCATAGAACATGGGGGAGCAAACTCTATTTGCAGCTGCCACAATGTTTTGTCTTTCAACATCCTTTAGTCTGATTTGGACATTGTGGAAGATATATTGCTCACTTGAATTATACAAGGGCTCCAGCTCAATGCCTATGGATCTAATTTTGTTTTCTAGGAGTTGGTACCATCTAGATTTATAAGAGTCCTTGAGCAGGTCAGAGAGCAGACTTGATGGTGGGCAACGGAAATGGCATCGTAACCAGTATTTTATGGCAATAGTCCAAGCCCAATATTCCATTGTGTGTATGCCTAATTCTGCACACATTGTTTCATATTTAATGGTAGTTGGGAGTCCAAGGATACGTCTCAGGAAACTTTAGTGAATCTTTTCTAAATCTCTATTAAATGCTTGTACCCATATTGGGACCCCATAAAGCATCTGGGATAACACCTTTGCTTGGAAAATTTGGTTGGCCGCAGGGATAAATTGGTTTCCTTTCTGATAATAAAAACGGGCAACTGCTGATGAGGTGCACTTTGCCTGTTTTATGGCATTTGTGCGATGATTTGCCCACCCTAAATTGCTCTGAAGTGCTTGAAGATTCTGGGCATTAAAGCATTAAATGTTTCAATCAAAAAAAAATGGCAATTCCATTTAGTGGCTGTATTTGGATAGCACATTAAGCCATAACCCGTTGTGTGGCCCAAGCGAACAGTGAGTCATTTCCACTGTGCCCCTTCCCTAGCACTTAAAATCATGGTTTGTTGGAAGAGAAACAAACCATGAGCACTGGTTAGAACACGACAGTAACCCAAAGGAATGGAAGGAATACGTCAAGAGCAATTTCAGCAGCATTCACTAGAGCACTCCTTGTTCATGATAACCCATGGTTTAGTTGGAGGCCAAGAATAATTCATATTTTTAGCAGTCAGGAAATGTATGTAACTTCCTTAGTGTCGTGTGTCATGTCTGTTTTCCTTGAACATGCCATACCTGAGCATCAAGTAGGCGACCTCAGGAAAGATCTAGTTTGTGATGCAGTGGGAGGGTGGAACTGGCAAAAGAAACTGGCAGCTTGCACAAATTTCAGCTCTTGCATCTCTGCATCCAGCCCATTGTCGATCTGCGAATGTTACTGTTGTTTTTATTTTTAGGCACCCTAGAAGTGAGAGGAACTGAAGGGTGGCACATTACATTCTAAATGCATTTATTCAGGGAGGTTGTTTTTATCTCATTCCAAGAGACTTCTGCAATGATGTAGAAAGATCTCACCTGATAAAAACGTGTCACGTAGAACCCGCAGAACGTGCTTGCCCTGTAGTGACGAGAGCTACCACATCATATAATTTAAAGAGAGGCACAGAGATGTAAGGCACTGGCACAGTTTCTTGTTTTACTTTGAGAAGACTGCCAAAAGTATTGTTACAATTGCACATCTGATATAACATCACCATTTTGTATACTATAATGGCAGGTGCCAATGTATGTGTATTTCCACCTCCTTTATTTCCTTCTGAAACATTTTTTTTAGATCAAGAGGTCCAATGTTTGAAAGTAGGAATGGAATCATTATTGGCTGCGAATGAAGAAAAGGTAAGAAAAGTGCAACTGTTAAGTGTTGTTGTTGTTGATGTTTGTTGTTGTATATGCCTCCTTTTTTCCAGGTTAGGACTCAAAGCGGCTTACAGATAAAAATAAGGGGGAGGACAGAAAAAACCAAAAACTGAGAAGATCATCATTTATAAATATATATATATATATACGAGCAACTCCCCATTTACATGAGAGTTACATTCCAAGGCACCGTGCATTAAGTGAAATTGCACACATTTGAAACACCATTGGAAATGCCTGCAAACACCCTCTAAACCCCTGGAAACCCTTGAGAACCCCTTTAAAAAACCAACAGCACTTACCAAACTCCACCACAATTGCTCCCTCCGAACCTCCTTGATCAAACTCTCCACAGGCCTCAACAATTGGTGCAGGGTCTCCTGGGATTGCACTTGTAAATGCTTGTGGGATTGCTAGGCACTGTTTGTGTGCCTATTTGCCCTTTCTGGGCTCTTTTAGGGACGCTTTTACCGTTTTTAAAGTCCCTTTCAGGTTCGGCTCCATGCGCATGCACACAGTCACGTGTCAATTGGATGCACATAAATTATTGGTTGTTCCCTGTACGTAAAGTAATCTATAATAACAACATCACAGCACGAACCTTTTGCTTTGATGGTCATGGGAACAGATCATACACTAGTGGCCAAAATTGTGGAAACCTTTTGGAGAAAGTGTATTTCTGAGGTTTGATGGCTCGTAACACAAAGTGGACACCTGATTGGCTCTCTAAACATTCATGCTCATTGGCTACATTCAAATGAAGGAAAGCTACTGCATATCAACCTAAGCAAATTGTGGTTCCTTTTTCTGATTATTTGGCTATAACTTTTGATAGAATACAGATAACTGAACACACTTTGTTGCATTACATTCTTCATTAAATTATATTTCCATTGAAAGGTATTCCTCCCAAAAAGTGGTCTTATGAGCCATAAAACCTCGGAAATACACTTTTCCCGAAAGGTATCCAGGATTCCTGGAGCATTTCCCCATTTCCATGGTCTTATCCTGACTCAACTTCCAAATGCATTTGCCCATCATCCTTTTCCAAGGAGCATAGAAAGCTGTCTTATTCTGAGCCAGGCCACAGACTCCGTCTAGCTCAGTATGGTCTACACCAGGGATGGGGAAGCTGTGGCCCTCCAAAGGCTGTTGGACTGTAGCCCCCATCAGCCCTACTCAGCATAGCCAAATGTCAGGGATAAAAGAGTTGTAACCCAACAACATCTGGAGGGCACAGACTCCACCCCATCTCCACTGATGAGCAGTGACTCTTCAGGATGTCTTACCTGAAGGTGCCAAGGGACCTTCTGCAGGCAAAGCACTTTCTCTGCTCCTGAGCTGTGGTCCCTGCACTGTGCAACAGCCCTTGCATTGTAGAGCTTGGCCAAAGTGCCCTCTCCCAACCCTGCTACCCTGTTTGCAAAGAGCTCAACATCAGTGTTTTTAAGGGGACTTCAAATAGGGACGCCTTACTCAACTGGCAGCACCAGGGCTCCCCATTGTTGCTTGCATGCCATTCCTTTTCCCCAAAGATAGTAGTAGTTTTGATTTTAAAATCTAAAATTATATTGATACATTAAAAAATAAACAACGGAAACAGCAATGTTACAAGTATTCTTTTTGTTCCCTTCCACGGAATATATCTGATTATTCCTGGTGCTTTTGCTGGGGAAAGGTATTGGATTGTAAGAGGTGTTTTCTTCAATGCCCAGCTGTGGGTAAATTGCCGTTCACATTGTGTCTGACCATTACAGAAAGCTGTAACTAGTTTAAACTATAGGCCTTGGTGCCCTGAACTTTCCTATGACTCACATTTTCTTGTCACACCTATTTTCATGAAGGAAGTGCCATGGGGAGAATTTAATCATAAGATAGCCTTGACCCCTCTCAACTTTCCATCACTGGAAACGACCTCAAGCAGGTGGTGTCTCGTGGCTGGGGAGAAAAATGATTGCTGGACTCCATTAACAGGGTGCCAGTATATAGGCAGGCTGTCCCTGCTGATAGTATTTCCTAAAGCGCAGAGTGGAGGTGTGGGGGGCCATGTGCCCCCCGATATGATTGACATCAGCATGATTTCGACAAAATGAGGCAAGGGTATGCCTGCAACATGTAACAAGCGCTCTTTATTGTTCATTTCCATGCCACTGTATCTTCGTGCAGCAATGACATGGGATTTTGAAAACTGATGAAGAGGAATGGTTGTTTGTGGCATTTTTAAAAAGCATCTCTCTCTTCTTCGTCCATTGCCTGGGCCTTTGTGTTTAGCTTTGTCTGCACAATAGATGTCTAGAAGTTACTTGTTTTGTTACAAAGGATCCATAATGCTTTCTCTTGGCGTTTAGTTACAAGGGGAAACCCACCCCTTCCTTCAGGGAGCACATGCATTAATATTTCAGCTGCTGTTATAATAGTATTACAGGTGCCCATGGACATAATGGGTGAGATTGCTTTATTGCTGTTCATACCCTTTTTGATGCAGTAACAGCATATATGGTGAAAAATTAACATCAGTTTAAGGTGAAAAATGGTTCTGTAGCATGCTTTTTTCAAGTAGCAAAATAAATTTATGGGCATGTCGCCATGTAAATCTCTAATCTAAATATGATAAAAGCATTTATTTATTTGCACTATTTATAGCCCACTGTACATTGAATATTTTCATTCCAAGAGCAGGGACAAAGAAATAAAAGAAAACAGAGAAAAACAGCAATATATTTTAAAAATCACAAAATCATATAAAGGGGTCCAGTAAACAACAAATTAACTGTTTCGTCATAATGTGAAAGCAAGACTACAATAACAACAAATAATATTTTCCCCACCCCTCAAAGAAACCCATAAGAGAAACAGATTAAGCAACCAGTGAGTGGTCTTGGCAACAGTTCCAATCCCATTTTTTTCACTAATAGCATTCTACACTTTCCCTCTCTGTCTCACACTAGCCCCTGTGTGCGTCAATAGACTCTCACTCTGTGACAACAGTCCTGAGCATTGTTCCCAATCCTGAGGAAACACACTGGCTTCAAGGTCTTTAAGACTGCCAGGTACAGATGTGGAGGAGGATTTGATGACCTCCTTCACCTCTTTTCTTCTTACCTGCCAGCACCATTCGGGGACCTCATGGTCCACACTTATGTGTAACTACAGTAGAGGTATGTGATAAGAGGGACAGGTAACAGGTGCCCCATGGACAGATTCCAGGTTCAGCTTTCTTTCTCCTTTCTTGTGAGCGAATCATCATACAGCAACAAGTCTCAGGGCTGCAGAGACTAGGATAGGTCTCATGGGCCTCACCTTATTCCCAATATATGTAGATTCCTGTATACTGAAATCCTGACACCATTCGAATCTGTCTGTTTTACTTCTCTTCGCTTCCTTTTCAGGACCGCCGAATAGAAGAGTTAACTGTATTGCTAAGTCAGTACCGAAGAGTAAAAGAGATCATGATAGCAGTACAAGGTATGATTGGTGGATATACATCAGGTGGAAGAGCTTCCAAAACTTTATGAGGCAATTCTAACAAAGAGTTTTAATTTTTATATTCAGATAA
Organism: Zootoca vivipara; assembly: GCF_965207765.1. Taxonomy (NCBI): domain Eukaryota; kingdom Metazoa; phylum Chordata; class Lepidosauria; order Squamata; family Lacertidae; genus Zootoca; species Zootoca vivipara. Next base: position 69,393,215 of record NC_142582.1, on the reverse strand, counting down.
GGTTCGTGAGGGGAAACTGAGAGAGCAGCCCTTGAAAGGCAGATACCTAGTTTGTGTGACACAGTAATCCAAACTATGCCCTGGTGAACCTCTGAATATGTGGGCTCCAGTAGAAGAATTTCCAGCTGCTTTGCTCCTTTCTGGTCCTTTTTGCTGACATGCCATTAAGTAAAGGTTTGACTTAGCATGTTGTCCAAACTGCGACTCACGATTAAGCTCACTAACCAGTAGCTGGAAGTGTCCAAGATACATTCCTGCATAGCTGCCAAGTTTTCGCTTTTCTCGCGACGAAGCCTATTCAGCATGAGGGAAAATCCCTTTAAAAAAGGGATAACTTGGCAGCTATGCATTCCTGTCGTTGAGAACCATAACATACACAGTTTCTTCATTGCCATTCTTATGTTCCCCAACAAGTTTCTTTCCTCTCTCCATTTCTCCTCCAAGCTGCTAAGCCGGTTAGTTAATGGTGATGCTTTGCTACTGTAGCTTTTAATATGTGGCAATTCCTAAGCATAAAATAACTTCATAATTATGCCTTTGGGAGTAGTTACTACATTGAAAGATTCCACATTAAGTATTTCTTAGCATATTGAACAGGCATCCCCAAACTGCGTCCCTCCAGATGTTTTGGCCTACAACTCCCATGATCCCTAGCTAACAGGACCAGTTGTTGGGGAAGATGGGAATTGTAGTCCAAAACATCTGGAGGGCTGAAGTTTTGGGGTGCCTGATATTGAACAAATAGATCTTGGGTATTTAACCACTAATGTTCGACTTCATTCCAGTCACTTCTTTTGGATAACCAAATATCCCAGTGTTTCATTCCATAGAATCTTGAATGGGATTGACCTGCCACAATAGCACACGTAAACTTGAGAAGTGGGGCTTCATGGAATGTTTTATCCAAGGGATGATGAACTCGTGTGGGGCTGTCCCTCCCCTTTGTCCGTGACTAATACAGCTTGGCTCTGCCTTTTGATACATACAATTATGGCTATCAGCATGTGTAGCTTACCTGCTTTTAAATGTGGCAAACACAGAACAGCTGGCTACTGGTAACGGATCTGTATTTTTCGGAAGTCAGTTTGAGTAATCCTAGCTTCTAGTTCTTATTGGCAGTGTTAAGAAAGCTCTTGAGCATTCAGCCCATACCACATGTAACTTCCATGTATGGTCCTGAATACATTGTGTTTCTTTCTGGGAAACACACAGCAACAGCCTGTCCATCTTGACGAAAGTCAACAATACTGAGCAAGATGGAGGGGATGATCTAACTTTTTACAGTGCAGCTGCCTGTCTTCCTAGGCTGGTGATGTCACGCAGGTTCTCAGATCTTCATATTATTCAGCAAAGCAGATAGTGAACGTTAATTTATTGTCTGCATTGTGAGCTGTTTATCCTTAATTAGTCGTGCAAGTATTTTGTCATGTCTAAGAAGGAGTAATTCATTTTTCTTGTTTCGAAACTTATTTCGAAAAGTTGCCTATGAAAGCATCTTTCCTTGCCTGACTAGACAGCCACATGAAATGTTATCCTTCCTGTCTGCGTTTAGAATAACCCAGCCAAGAAGATAAGTGAATGAAATATATATAAAGCACAGTGGGGGCCCAGCATCCACTGAACATGCTTTTACATCCCCTACCCTACAAGGATCCTTTAATCTCACAGAGTGACTGGCCCTTTGCAGCCTAAAGGAAATGTGTGGGAATGGAAATGGAGAGATGAAGGGCTTTCTGAGACCAATCTCCACTCTTTCATCTATGATTATTTCTCATCTGTCCTCAATTGTTATGACTGAATAAGTTTCAGTGTTATCATTACAGATTTTACTAAACATGAGGTGGTTGTTGAGATGATAAGGCTGAGATGCTATTTTTAAATCATTGACTTTAAAATGTTATTTGGGGGGGCAGTGCTTGGCCATTGCTTTTCTTAAACATTCTAGTAGGAAACCCATCTGAAATTTCTGGTCTTTTCTATACAAAAGACATATGAAAAGCTGGAAGTAATTTTCCTGTTTTGTAACCTATCTTGCACTTCTCTAATATGTGAAATAGATGGGATTAGGCAATATTTTATTCCACACAGTTATATTTTCCAGTGACATAATGTAACTTTAAAGAGCATGCGACCCAGTTTGCTTTAATTAACTACAGAACATTTGGCTAATGTATGCACAACTGTTTTAGATTGTGAAAAATAAGTTGATAGTATCGCTTTCCTTCCACATCAGCTAGAATTGGAAAGCTGACCAGAGCCCTTAACTAAAAAACAAAATAAAAAACTTTAATTAAATGGTGTAGAAATTAAAACCTAAGAATTATAAACTAAACATAACATTGAAATAAATGACATGTACCAGAATGTTGAATACAAATAAAGAATAGGAGCTAGACACCTGCTTCATTTTATTACACTTCCTGCTCATTTTAACTAATTAAGTAGTCCTAAATCTAAATACCCTTTTCTTTTCGACATTGGTAATGAGAGATCTTTAAGTGTTGCCTGAATTAATTTAATCAGGTTGTTATTCAACTAAAGTTTTAATTGCAGTTACAATTATCCCCCCCTTTTTTTACTGTTTATACAGTCTATTCCAAATATTATCTCCTAATTGGTAGATCTGAAATGAAAAAACACAGTGCTATGCAGACACAGACATTCCAGTCCCTTCTTCCCTGCCAATGTTATATATATAAACTTAATAGCATTTCTTTCTAGTTGTATAAAGCTAGCATTTTGGAGTGAAACAGTTGAGATGTTCCTTCCCAACATCAGGGTCTTTTCCAGGGAATCTTCTCATGAGGTGGCCAAAGTATTGGAGCCTCAGCTTCAGGATCTGTCCTTCCAGTGAGCACTCAGGGCTGATTTCCTTCAGAATTGATAGGTTTGATCTTCTTGCAGTCCATGGGACTCTCAAGAGTCTCCTCCAGCACCAGAATTCAAAAGCATCAATTCTTCGGCGATCAGCCTTCTTTATGGTCCAGCTCTCACTTCCATACATCACTACTAGGAAAACCATAGCTTTAACTATACGGACCTTTGTGGCAAGGCGATGTCTCTGCATTTTAAGATGCTGTCTAGGTTTGTCATTGCTTTTCTCCCAAGAAGCAGGCCTCTTTTAATTTCATGGCTGCTGTCACCATCTGCAGTGATCATGGAACCCAAGAAAGTAAAATCTCTCACTGCCTCCATTTCTTCCCCTTCTATTTGCCAGGAGGTGATGGGACCAGTGGCCATGATCTTAGTTTTTTTATGCTGAGCTTCAGGCCATATTTTGCACTCTCCTCTTTCACCCTCATTAAAAGGTTCTTTAATTCCTCCTCACTTTCTGCCATCAAGGTTGTGTCATCAGCATATCTGAGGTTGTTGATATTTCCTTTGGCAATCTTAATTCCGGCTTGGGATTCATCCAGTCCAGCCTTTCGCATGATGAATTCTGCATATAAGTTAAATAAGCAAGGAGACAATATATAGCCTTGTCGTACTCCTTTTCCAATTTTGAAGCAATCAGTTGTTCCATATCCAGTTCTAACTGTAGCTTCTTGTCCCACATAGAGATTTCTCAGGAGACAGATGAGGTGATCAGGCACTCCCATTTCTTTAAGAACTTGCCATAGTTTGCTGTGGTCGACACAGTCATAGCATAGTCAATGAAGCAGAAGTAGATGTTTTTCTGGAACTCTCTAGCTTTCTCCATAATCCATAATCTCCTTCCTTACTGTACTAATTTAAAGCAACATTGAACTAGTTACTAAGTTTAAACAACATTTTTAGCTGCCGCAGCAAAACAACACTACAGGCATTTTTCTGGCCACCTCAGTCAGAATACCTTATCCTTAGAAAGGGCCTGCCTTGGCCCTTCCTCTGAGGTGAGGCCGGGGCAGCAGAAAGCCTTGCTGAGTGAGTGGGTTGGATACTAGCAGCAGCTGGGACGATTGAGGACAGTATGGCGAGTGAACAGGGGCTTGAGGGCACCAGTTCACTGCTCCCTGCAAACACCACCTGAAGTGATTCTCTTGCTTATTATCATTGTATGACCCACCTTGTAAATTCTAAAAGCCATGTTTTGAAGTGACACCATTTTTTAAAGAAGCTGGAAGCCACAATCTTGTACCTGAAATGACATTTGGGGATTCTGTGAGATTTGCAAAATTATACTTAGTTGGATATATGTGTCTGCTTCATGTTGTTGGCTGTGAATTACCAGCACATCATGGTAAGATTACGATCCTATGTTTGGACAACATGTTAAGCCATGCACAGATCTAGGCGGACCAGGAGCAAATCAGCCATGGTCTCCTCCCCGGGAGTCAGTATGTTCATTTGAAGCTATGGCTGCATTACATGCAAACATAACCATTGTTTCATTGACTAAAATATCTCAAAGCCTGAAGGCTCCATACCACCACCTGTTACAAGGGGCTGTGAATGAGGATGTATGAATTAGATCTAAATATGTTAAGAGTCATTGTGAATTTTTGTTTTCGTTTTCTAAAAATATCCTTTAACCATGCTCTGCTCTAAATTTCAAATTTTCATCATGTTTAGAGAGACGCATCTAAAAGAAAATATTATATGCATCTAAATATTGAACTAATTAGTTAGCAAGATGTGTTGGAAATTTACTTGCTAAATAAAACTGCACTTTGTTGGTTCTGTCTGTTGGAATCCTTCTGCTGTTATACTATGAATAGTTGTCTGCTCGGTTGAATAATTGATAATTTTAGCCTCTCGGTGATGTTTAGGGAAGCTTTTAATATTTAATGCTGTATTGTTTTAATATTCAATTGGGAGCCGCCCAGAGTGGCTGGGGAGACTCAGCCAGATGGGTGGGGTATAAATAATAAATTATTATTATTATTATTATTATTATTATTATTATTATTATTATTTGTCTATGTATGGAATCCTCTAACCATGCACAATTTTAAATTCCAATCCTTTTAGGAACTTCAGAAAGAGTTTTGTGTGGAAGCAGTGAAGATGATCTTGAAGTAACTTTAAGAAAATGGAATCCCATGAATAAGCCCCAAATAGAACTATATAAGCCAGAGGCTAGTTGGTTATTTTTTCCATTATTCCACATACATATTTTTCTTCCCATACCCATACTAAAAAGTACTCAAGCTAAAATTCTTTTTACACAGGTACCTCCAGGGGAAATGACCCTACCTATGTTGCCTCCTCCTCCACAAAAAAAAATGCTGGAAATGAGGCAAGAACCATTTTTCTTTGTTAAATCTGTGTTTTCTCAGAACACTCTTTTTTCATATTGTAAAACATTCTTTGAAATATTTGCTTTTGTGTCTAGAGCATGTGTCAATTGGCGCAAAACGGTTAAATTTAGAATGCATCAAAAAACCCGTTCTTTAAAATGTGTGCTTCTGTTTACCATTATGATTAACAGCGGAAGCTCTCCAGTTCCTTCAAATAACCTGTTTTCTGCAAACGGACAAAGCCTGGAAGTCCAACATAGGTAAGAAGAATAATGCTGTCAACATTCACTAATCAAGTTATCCTACACATTTTGAATGGGGATCCATTCCCCCAAATGAGCAACCCCGGCTCCAGTTCAAAGGACCCTGAGAAATCCAGTGCAATCGGAGATTCCCTACATTCAGGCATGGCCATTTATTTTAACTGAATGATACTTTCCCTCCTGGAATACAAAATATAAAACCAAATCCCATATTGAATAGTTGACCTGACACACAGTTGTTACTGGTTTGACGTTTCTGTTCTATTTCTGAATGATAAAACAAGAGCATTTGGGTGACAAGAAGATCCACTCATGCTGTCCAAAAGCATCATACATCTGGTCCTCAGGCCCAATTTATATGTGGTGCAGGCTGCAGGTAGCAGCTTAATGTGTAGATGTGGAGCACTCCACGTGCATTCCATCACATTTAAAAGCCCTTAATTACATTTGCTGGCCCATTTGCATGTAGCGGTAGCTCCACTGTGCTGATCTCACCCTGGCTGCTGACCACCTTGACGTATAACAAACTGAGTTAGCAAATCACACATGCACATTATGTTTTAAAACTTAATGGGGAGAGTGTGGAATGCTTGCACAAGTAAGAACTTACCTGGGACCCTCATGTATAAACTAGACCTTAAGATTGCAGGTTATTTGATGGTGAAATCAGATTGCCCAGTTACTCCTGCTGAGTGTGTCTGTGTGTGCGCGCACGCATTAATTGTTGCCTTTTTCACTTTAAGGATGCCTCAGAAAAAAATATCAAGTAGTCTTGAAGACTTGCAAAGTGAATCCCTGGAAAAGGTTGGCTCTAAAATCTTCGCTTTGCCTAATAATTGTGGATTGCATGTAGAAAATTCTTAACAGCTGAGTCATTCCACTCTGTTCTTTTCTGAATTTTGAGATCAAAGGAATGTGATTGGTCTGTGCAACACCAAATCCAATCAGTATTCTACCACAGCAGTGATTACTGCTAGTGTATTCTGACCAATATATCTGTGCAATACAAGTCAGAGTCTGCCCAAATTAAATTCTACATAACCCTCAAATTGCACTCACTAATTCAGTTTGAAGGTGGCCTTCTTCTTTTTAAAAAACCTATCACCTTCAAATTGATGCATCAGTGTAATAGTATTCAGAAGGAATGTGGCTAACCCAGAACTACTTCCGGTATTCAGCATGTTTAATGTGAGTTTTTCATTTTATGTTTGTAGTCTGTTTTGTAATGTTGTATATGGCAAATGAATGAAGGTCTAGCTTCTCTAGTTATTCCAGAATTCAGAGGTCTATTTTCTCCTCCTTCATCATATTCTGGGTATTTATTGGGTATATAATTTGGATGTGCAAACACCAGAATTTACAGAGATATATCAATCTATACATCACAAATTTTTACCTAAGAGTGCCAAGGCTACCACTTGGCTCAAGAGTACAAACCATTATGCACTTGAGCAAAGAATTTCAGCTTCTGCCTAGAAACCGCGCATCCTTCGAACCTGTCAACAACTCACTTCTGTGCACTTTGTGTTAATTGTTGCAAGTATTTAAACAGTTTTCGCATATGAAACAAACAAATGTTTTATATGCTGACATTTGGAAGCACTTCCTTAGACACAGTGGGACATATCCCTCTGAGTCCTACACGAGGTCATTAATTTCCATAGGTTTACTCTGAAGAGGACTAACATTGGAGGCAAGCCTGTACACACTGCCAGTAGAAAACAATGAAACAAATTCTATTAGCCTCAGTAGAAGCTGTATTTGAGCTGTATTTATAAATTTAGAAGGGATGATGACACGCAGCAATGTCAGGTCGACATGGCGCTCTATACTAAGGAGAAAATAAATCTACTATTGTCCTCACTGAGGATCACTAGAAATTAGACTAAAAATGTCACGTTCCATTTGACACTAACATTTTGTTTGTTACTTTCTCTCCCTCCCATTTCCTGCAACTTCATAGCATGTAGATGCGAAACCAGTAGAACATGATGTAACACAAGAGGTATATTAACTCCATTTTAACATTTACTTAACATAATCATCATTTTATGTTGTGGTTCTTCTCTTCTTTGTTTTCCCCTTGAATGCCTCTCTGTGAGAGTTAATATGCTGATAAGTTTGAGCAAACTAGTTAAGCTTCAACTTTTTGATCTTCAGTTATGAGCAAGTTTTCCTTGGGGGCGGCTGGATGAAGGCACATGCCAGTGCGATTGAGCTAAATATGATGATGCCATTCCTTGCTTTCCCACAAAGGCAGAGCCATGAATTCCCCATGGCTTCAAAGAAAACAAGTGTTCTTCATGTGCTGCAAAGAGTGTGGGGGAGAAAGTTCTGTGTGCTGGAGATGATGGAGGCAGTTATGAGCCTAGGGATGTGCTTAACTCCAGGCCCAATAGGTGGCAGTATTTATTTCATGCCAGAATATCAAAAGTGGTTTACAAAATAGCAGCACACAAGAATAAAACAGTATAGAAATGAGAGCATGCATTCTGTTGGTGACCCACAAAACAGTTAAACAAGTTGATGTACTTCCTAATGTCTTCATCTTTCTGGATTCTGCAATTGTCAAATGTTTCCTACTCAGTAGCATCATTCAGAACAGGGCCACACCTTGCCTCCTTTCCTACTTCTGATGTCCCCAATTGTTACCTCAAATGACCACAACAAGAGTGATCTGATGTGAAAAGCTCCTCATTTCCCTGGGAATCTGTGTGCATAAATTGGGGAACATTCCACTGAAACCTGGTGCCACCATGGAAAACTATGTATTGTCCCAGCACTATGTATTGAAATTAATATTGTGAACTTTAGAGGAAAAAAATACTGAGTTGTTGTTTTTTTAAAAAATGTTTTTTACAAAAACACAGAATAAGTCATTCGTGAAAAGCAGCAAATACCAAACCTTGCCAGGGAAGCTTCCTCGACCTGCGCACAACGGCGATACTGGGGTATACAGTACTCCTTCTCCAAGTACGTGCCGTGTGAATGGCAACGGAGACAACAGCATACAGAGCCTGAGTATGTACTTCAGGGAGGAGAACAATAAAAGCATGCCTTCGTGTGATATGCAGCTTGGGTTTTAGCTACTTAATAGCAGTCTGTCAGTCAATTTTATTGTATATAGTCAAAGGCTTTTACAATGGAGGACAGAGAATTTAAGAAAAACTTTCATCTAAAATCATACAAAATAACCTGCAGCAGTTTACAACATAAAACGAAATTCACAACATTAAAATTTACATAGCATTCACATAGCTAGAATGGAACTTCTTGGCTGATGGCGCAAATTTGGCTCCCTGGATGTTTATCTGCTAGGAATTCAACTGTCACTTCCTGTGCAGATTGACCTGGAAGCCAATTCAGAATTGGCAATATAAATTTACTCTGGGCGTTGTATACAGGGGGCAAATCAGCAGGGACTGTGTAATGTCCTCTGCCTGAATGCATCCATATACTGTATACATTTGCGATCCATATGGGGAATTTCCCAGTCTCTCCCCTCTAAATATGCTGAGGGCATCTGTTGGAATTTTAATTCTACAAAGGCCCTCCATAGTTGTGGGAAGGGCTGTGTCTCAAGGTGATAGGCCTTAAATTTGAGGGTACCAAGTAGAGTAGCGGGCGGCAATGATGGATATTCTGTCTTGGTTGGCATCCTGATCAAAAATCCAATTTCTAAGGTCTTGTGGGCTAAAGGCTAAGTAGTTCTCCATTTGAAGACTATAAGCCCTAAGCTTATCTTGGCGCTTTTGTGCCCAGCCCCCTGTCCTTAGTTGCTCTAACCAGCAGAGCATAGTAAGAGTGTGTTCCTCAAAGGTATTTAGCCTGTGGCACTATCAGATAGGCTAGATCAGGGGTCCCCAAACTTACCTGGCTTTGGGCTGGGTGCCCGCCGTGCCGATTGCGTGGTGGGCTGGAGGGTGGGGGAGCGTGCGCGGCTGTGCGCGCCCATGCACAAACGCTATTTCTTGCACACTCCCGACCTGGAAAGCGCCAGAAATAGCTTGTGTGCATGTGCAGAAGCCTCCTCCGACCCAGAAGTACACCAGAAATGACGCTTGCGCGTGCGCACAAGCTATTTCCATCGCTTTTCCGGGTCAGAAGTCGGCAGCCAAACCGCGCCGGTAAGAGCGGGCGGCGGGGGTCCCCGGGGGCTGCATAAAAGAGCCTCGGGGGCCTATGTGGCCCCCGGTCCATAGTCTGGGGACCCCTGGGCTAGATCAATTCTGGCTGCTAGCAAGGGGGTGCCCAACTCAGCTCTGATGTGGGCTGCCGATGTCCTGCAGGAAAGCCCCAAATCTGCCTGTAGGACCTCTATTTCAGCTTTAACACCAATTCCCCATATTTCAGCCCCGTAGAGCATTTGGACGATGATTTTAGAGACAAGGATCTTAAAAGCTGGATTAACTGCCCACCCTTTGAATGAAAGAACCTATATAACTGCCCAGTAGAATGGCCAGATATTAGCTTAATTGCTTCCAGATGGGGTTTCCATGATGACTTACCATCGATAAGTAATCCTAGATATTTAAATCTGGGTACATGCTTTAGGGTGTGACCCTCTAGAGTCCACCTGGACTTGGTAGTCCTTTTGCCAAATAAAGTGACCTTGGTTTTATAGTAGTTAATTTTTAGACGTTCTTTTTTACACAGCTGTCCAAATTTAACCAGCATCCTCCTAAGCATATAGTATGATGCTTCCAGGACTTTGCTGAATTAAAGGAGGAAATCTGTTTCCACCTACTAGAAGGTGGAAAGTTGGATTTCAAAGTAACTTAGATCCCAGGACTTTGCTTGGTCGTGTTTAAGGTGAGCCATTACAACAACTGGGATGTACAGAATATGGAATTTTGTTTACCCCTGCAAAGATGACTGTTAGACAATTTGCAGGGGAGGCTGAAATTCCATATGCCGAATGCTCTGTGGGCATGGCTTCATCTAACCCAGCATCTACCATGCTTGGCAAGGCTGTGTAAAGGGAAAACCTGTCCCTAAGCATGTCTGCTTGGGACTAAGCTCCATTAAATACAGTGGAACATCAGATAATGGACCTTGCACATCTGTCTGCAACTATTATCTTTTGATAGTGGAGCCCCTGAAAGAAGTAGACTACATGCATATGTCTGCTGCTTTAATTACAGAGTGTTAAGACGGCCCTTTTAAATATCCTAGACAATTTAAAATATTAAGTAATAGTTTCAAACCCTAGACTTCCCTGGGGAAAGCAAAGTTCTCCGGTTGCTCTCTATAAATCAAGCTGGTAAGTGAGCCTAAAGCGGAGTTTTGTTTTTTGTAAAAAGAAACATCAACAACATATTACTGGGATTTATTTTGCGTTTAAGTGGGAACAGCCTGCATTTTATTCTTATTTTCTTTTTCACTTAGGAGTGTTCCATGTGGAAAGCAATTTTTTTAAAATTGCATAATATTCCTATTTTAAAAACAAAACAAAACACTGGTCTCACTGTAGAATATTTTGAACTATAGACAGCAGGCCCCCAAATGTTTGACTTTATCTGCTTTCTTACTTTTGCTTCCTGTCAATTTTTTATTTCCTGCTTTTGGCTTTTGGCTTTCTTTGCTTTTCTGTAACTTTCCTTTGCTTGAATTTCCCATCGTCTTTGCTTCTTCATGTGGCTTTCTGGTTCTTGGAATGATTGAAGATCGCATCAGGAGTGTCAGTGCACCAATATTAGGTATTGTATACCTAGTCAATGTGCAGCTTTTAAGCTAGCAATGAATTTTTTGGGTGGGGGGGGTCCCCCATTACTTCTTGATGCAAATATGAATTGCACATAGTGGACTGTCTGGAATCTTGTTTTTTTTTAAAAAAAATTTACACTGAAATTTAGCTCCTAGTAACTGAAATGTGTAGGGACCCAGGTTGCGCTGTGGGTTAAACCACAGAGTCTAGGGCTTGCTGATCAGAAGGTCAGCGGTTCGAATCCCTGCAATGGGGTGAGCTCCCGTTGCTCGGTCCCAGCTCCTGCCCACCTACGGTAGCAGTTCGAAAGCACATCAAAGTGCAAGTAGATAAATAGGGACCGCTCCAGCGGGAAGGTAAACAGCATTTCCATGCGCTGCTCTGGTTTGCCAGAAGCGGCTTTGTCATGCTGGCCACATGACCCGGAAGCTGTCTGCGGACAAACGCCGGCTCCCTTGGCCTATAGAGCGAGATGAGCGCCGCAACCCCAGAGTCGGACACGACTGGACCTGATGGTCAGGGGCCCCTTTACCTTTACCTTTAAATGAAATGTAGGCAGACAGTGCTAGACTTCAATCTCTGAACTAAAACAGAGATTCAATCTAGTGGTTGATTCTAATTGATGCTAGACATCTATTACTTTGGAAGCAAAATTCATATATTAGAAAGGGGGAAGTTTAATATGGCTCCTTATTTAACCATTTTTTAAAATACAAAAACCTTCCTAAATGAATTTATTTTGGCAACAATGTTTTAACACTGGCACCCACAATAATCTTAGAAATTCAGCTGCCATAGTTTTTTTCAGAAGGATGTAATTTTCGGTCCCTGTATCCATATTACAAATAAGATGAATGTTAATAATTGGTAGTTTTCTGGTAAACCTGACAATTTTATGATGTGATTGCAGAAATCTTTAGCTCCAGTCTTTATATGTTTTGTTATATTACGGGGAAGAAGTCCTCTAACTAGTAATAAAAAATGCAGTGTCCAAATCTAAGAAGAATCACGGACCATTATTTCAGGAATGTTGCCAAGTAAAATCGGAGGTACTTAGCCCTATATGATTTAAGATGTTTTGGGGATTATGAATTTTTGTGAAGTTTTTCCTTTTGCATTTTATACCATGGCTTCATAAATCTCAATGGCATTTGTCAATCACAGGAGACTCTGACAATATGGATGGTACAATGAATTCAGGTGACCTTTCACCTTTATCATCGGGAACAGAATCTGGTGCACAGTCTCCACTATCTCCAGAAAATAAAAGAAGTCCAAGAGGAATAAAGAAAATATGGGGAAAGTAAGTTTTTTTTCAATCTTCTGTATCTTTTTTTTTAATGCCACTACAGAGACCTAACTAGAAGCATTCCTGTTTTCTTGAAAGTTCTTGTGTTTTTATGTTAAAGCTGCACCTTGCATTTTGATGTCCAGCAACTTCCTATTTTGAATCTTTCCCAAACAGAATACGCAGGACCCAGTCTGGAAATTTCCCTGGAGATGATCTGGGCTTGGTTGAATTTCGAAGAGGTGGCCTCCGTGCAACAGCTGGACCTAGATTGTCTCGGTCAAAGGACACCAAAGGACAGAAGAGGTAAAGGCTTTTTGTTTTGCCCTCGTGGATTATTGCATAATGTAAACCGTTTTGAGGTTTTATTAAAATCAAGTAGTGTATAAGTTTTGTGAAGTCCTACAAAGAATGTTGTGAATTTTGTAGAGTTCTGTAGACTGTTTTCAGCAAAACTGCACCGCCGAGCTAATTCCCCCCCCCCATTCATAGAGCAGTGGGGAAAGCGTACCTCCAATTCCAGGAGAAAGTCTGAGCTATTTGCTTCAAAACATTTGACTTCATACTAGTAAATGGCCCATTGTCGGACAAGATCCCATCTATTGCAGGAGTGCTTGATAGCAGTGTCGGGGGTGGGGCCAGGTTTTTCTGCCTTTCCATTCCACACTGTATCTTACTACCTTGTCCCTATGGCATTCAGTTGGAATCGCTACAAATGGAGCTTTTGTATATTTGCTTTTGTTGCTTCCAAGTCACTGGTGAGTGCTTCCTTCGGCATTTGCAGCAAGACTACATTGTGTGGCACAGTGTAGCCTAACTGCTGTTTTGCCATAAGCATCAATACACTTGCCAACTTTCATGTCAACCATATTTCCTCATTTAGCCTTGGCACAGTGACAAGAAAAGAAGAGGGATTTTCTAATCAGAATGGAGCAGAGTGCACCATCCATTAAGTGATCCAGTGTTACTACTGATCAAATGCAAATGATACCTAGTGACATTTGATGATTCAGTATAACAGTAAACAAAAGTCAGCTTCAAGAAGGCATGAGCCTCTCTCTCAATCTCCCTCCCCCATCAATAACCATAGATGATGATTATTAATTTGTAGCCTGTCCATCTGACTGGGTTGCCACAGCCACTCTGGGGGGCTTCCAGCATATATAAAAACATAATAAAGTGTCAAACATTAAAAGCTTCCCTATAAAGGGCTACCTTCATATGTCTTCTAAAGGTTGTATACCAGGCATGGGCCGGATCACTCCTGCGGAGATCCTCCGTGGGCCGGACCGGCGCAGCGTGGTGCCGGAAATCGCTTCTGTGCATGCCCAGACGTTGGAAATTGCGCCTGCGCAGAAGCGATTTCCGGAGCCACAGAAGAGAGTCCCCGCACTGTGCTGCACTGGTTTAGCGCAGCGCGTGGGGACTCGCTGAATGAGCGGCTTGGTTCGGGGGTGGCTCGTGGGCCAGTTAAACGGCCTCCATGGGCCACTTCCATTCCATGGGCCTTAGGTTGCCTACCCCTGTTGTATAGTTACTTAATTATTGTGAAAGTGAGCTTGACGATTTGAGTGCAAAGTGGTTTGCCAAGTGTTGCAAGAAGCAGTCATACTGTTACACTAACATGAACCTCCATTCTTTATCTGTGCTTCCTAGTGATCATAACGCCCCATTTGCCCAATGGGGCACTGAACGCGTTTGTAACTGGCTTGAAGACTTCGGTCTTGGGCAGTATGTCATTTTTGCACGACAATGGGTGACATCTGGCCACACCCTGTTAACAGCAACACCACAGGATATGGAAAAGGTAAGGAATCTAGAATCTAGAACAGGGGTCCCCAAACTAAGGCCCAGGGGCCAGATGTGGCCCAATCGCCTTCTAAATCCGGCCCGCGGACAGTCCGGGAATCAGCATGTTTTTACATGAGTAGAATGTGTCCTTTTATTTACAATGCATCTCTGGGTTATTTGTGGGTCCTGCCTGGTGTTTTTAGATGAGTGGGATGTGTCCTTTTATTTAAAATGCATCTCTGGGTTATTTGTGGGGCATAGGAATTTGTTCATATTTATTTTCAAAATATAGTCCGGCCCCCCACAAGGTCTGAGGGACAATGGACCGGCTCCCGGCTGCAAAAGTTTGCTGACCCCTGATCTAGAATGACAATGGTACCATTCTGAGGGAAGTCAGAGCAGCCAAGTTTTTTCCCCTCATTAAAGTTAGACCACTGATCCATCCTCATTCACATACAGAGAGTGGAATATGGGGGCGTTGGATCCCACCCTTAAGTGTCAGAGAATTTAAGCTGACATCCTCACATTGAAAGCGGTGGTTGTGATCCAGAGGTGCACATACTGCAGATTCTAATATGCATCATGTTTCCTTGAATAATTGCTCTTTCATTAGCCCCCCTTGGTGAACCAGCAAGCAACAATTTTCTGGCTCCCATGAGGTTTAAATTTTCACAAAATAATCTCTAGAAAGTCTCAGAAATACAGCAGGTAGTTGCAGGAGCACACTCTTCTTTTGGGACAAAATATGTGTTCCATCTGTCCAAGTGCCAAGTTGGCAGAACTGTTTTAATTTTCATTATTACTATACTTTGCAGGAACTAGGAATAAAGCAACCTCTGCACAGGAAGAAATTGGTTTTGGCTGTTAAAGCTATCAATACAAAACAAGATGATAAGTCCGCTCAGCTAGATCATATCTGGGTGACTCGTAAGTATTTTAAGTGGTAAAAATGAAATGAAAGAGCTGCTGGTGAGCTTTTTCACCCACTTTGCATTTTGTAAAATCTGTTTTGGTTTAGCTTCAGGGTGAAGGGAGGCAGGGATGAAAAACTCACATTTCATCTTCTAAAACTTTCGGTATACTATTATCAGGATACAAGGACTCAGAATTGGAGTTTTGTTTTTTCATTTCATCAGTAAACTCCAGGAATAGTCACATTAGGGTTATATGGCTTTGTAACACCTGTTAACAGTATTAATGCCAGTCTTCCTATTTAAGTGGCTGTTTTAATTGCAAAACTCAAAAAGGTGAGCACATATGGTGAGAAATAGAACTCAGAGGTTATAGAAGGGGCAGGAAAGGTACCATTTATTCTCTAAATAAAAAAGGACTTCGGAAAAGATTTTTATATTATACCGTGGACTCTTTGTGTTCTGTAGGGTGGCTTGATGATATTGGCTTACCTCAATATAAAGATCAGTTTCACGAATCGAGAGTTGATGGCAGGATGCTGCAATATTTAACTGTGGTAAGAAGCCTTGACCTTTTATAATTTGTGCATAGAAAGAGCCCTTTCTTCTGCTCAAATAAAAGTTGGGGAGGGGGAGAATCCTCACATTGGAATTACAGTTTTACATTTGGATTTTAACAAATTGTGTTCCTAATTTGTTTTTAAATGTTATAAAGTCTAATTTCAAAATCATAAAGCATAACACTTCTGTTTCTGGACCAGTAAGAATTTGTAGCCCATGATTTGCCCTCAAGGAGCTTTGTTAAGAAGTTGTCTTTTCAGACCCTTTCCAGACAAATAGCATCTGGAATAGAGAAGACTGAAAAGGTTGAGAAATGGGCAAGTTTCTGCCAACTTGGCTAGGACTGGGATGCAGCAGGTCCAGGTCCTCAACATCTTAAAATGTACTAGTCACTTGCATACTGAGACACCGTACCAAATCAAAAAGAACCCCCCTAGATAATCTTGGAGGGAAACAGTCTGTGGGCAAAATCAGGGAACCTCTAAGTGAGTGGTGTGCCCCTTTCCCTGAGTTACTGGAAGGGGCTCTGTAGGTTTTGGCAACCATAAAAGTCAAGGCAGCGATCTGGTTCATATTGTGCCCCCCAACCAAAACACAGGTTTCAGTTGAGCCATATTCAGGATCTTTGAAGGTGGTGGTGAAGGGTGAGCATGCTTATTCCACCCCCATTCCTACTCATGAGTTGGAGGGTGACTGTTAGAAGCAAGGAAGCCTCTTGTACTTGTGGAAACTTCTGTGTAATGGATACCAAGAAAAATCTGAGTCACCTGGAGAATCTGCACAAGCAGAAGTGGGCTCCTTGCTTCAGACAGTGGCCCTCCAACTTGAAGAAAGTATGAGACGGAGAAAGACTATTCAATCCCCCCAGCTCGACCCTTGTTCCTGAATGCCTTAAGAAGACAACTAGAACAGACCACGTGGCTTGGATCTCAAGTTCTGATCTGCTCAGCTCATTGCAGAATAAACTGTTGTTTGTTGACATGGCTTGCCACTTGCGTTCTTTTGCAGAATGACCTCCTCTTCCTCAAAGTCACAAGCCAGTTGCATCATCTCAGCATTAAGTGTGCCATTCACGTGCTCCATGTGAACAATTTCAACCCTCACTGCCTACGGAGGAGGCCGGCAGACGAGGTGAGAAAGAAATCGACCCCATTACCATGGACTTCCTTCCTAGAATAAACCTTGTTTATCGACCCTCTCTCTCTCCCTCCACCTCCAAAAAAAAGAAGAGCGGGTCCTCTTCTGGGATGAAATACATGTCGAACTTTGCAGATCCCTACCAAGCCAGAAATAATTTAGTGAGAGTGTTGTATGGGAGGAAAGACAAAGTGCTGCATTTATTGAATGCACTTCAGAAGATCTTTAGTGCATGTTCACATGCAAACACACCTTGGCAGTTGTACATTAACACATACTTTGCAGAGGTATATTACTAGGGACAGTTGCCTGACTGCTAGATGGCCAGTTCAACATGAGGAGGAAGGAGTGTCATGCTACCCAGATAGATGCAGAGTTCCTGCCCCAACAGATGCTGCCTCCTGCCCCAGAATTTGCACTCTTTCCCCCAACTATCAGAAGATAAATTTATCTTCACACTTTTTGTTATCTGGACCACAGGCTATCATCAAGGAGTCACAGAGACATTTGCCTTCTAACACCAGTGTCTGAGCATGTGTGCTGATTCAGAGGGACAGAGGATAAAGGGCCTGAGGGCTAGTTCTTGATAGTTCTCAGGAGATTAGGCATCTCAGGCTTGGTTGTGTGTGTTCAGCCACTTTTGTTTTGCAGCATTGGCATGCCAAGCTTGTGACTAAGCTGGCAGTGCCTGTTGCTTCTTTCCTGGCAGCAGAGAGTCCTCTTCTAAGCTAAGCATTCATTACTCACTCCCATCATTTGCAATTCATTCCTATGACATAGTGGGCCCAGTGGTTTTTGTTTGACGATTGTAGAAACATACGGGCAGTTTGTAAAGAAAATGCATCTAATGGGATTTTATCCTTGGGTGCCCCTGCCCACCCACATTGGTTCGGGGGTGTCAGGCGAACTCCCAAGAACAGCATGCAGGGGGATGAGAGTGAAGAATGTTGCCCTGATGGAATGGTCACCTTATTGCAGTGTTGAATTCCTCCAGTATAGTTTATACTTAGAAACTTGGCTGGAGGCATTGAAGGCCCTTCTAAAGAAAGGCTATAATGAGTACATACCTCATTTAACTTACTGAAATGCATTACCTTCTGAGCAAAACTCAGCAATGCTGCAGGTTTGGGGGGAAATTATTGGCTGCAAAGGAGGAATTGTTTTAACAGCTGTTTTCAAGCAAACAGATAGCAATAGTAAATGGACTTTCCGTTTCTGTATCTTAACCTTTTGAATGTATGTATCTTATCTTTTCTTAACACAGAATAACATTTCGCCTTCCGAAGTAGTTCAGTGGTCCAATCACAGAGTAATGGAATGGCTCAGATCAGTAGATCTGGCAGAATATGCGCCGAACCTTCGAGGAAGTGGAGTTCACGGTGGCCTTATTGTAAGAAACCAGATTTTGCCTTTTGCTTCCTATATATGTTTTAAAATCGGTTTTCCTAAGCATTTTTTGTACTATATGCTGTGAGCTGAACAAAATGAGAGTGTTGTTTGTTGTGGCAGGAAATGCATTCATTGATTAGTTTCAAGCCATTTGACAACATATAAATTACATTTTATAAACTTGTGGTAGCTAAAAAGTTAGCCCCCCACTCTTTTGTCATTTAATATGTGGATCTGTGAAGCAGAAATTAGAGAGCGGAAATTACTTTCAAATCAGCAATTGGTAAAGTGTCAGCTGAACCTCTCAATGGATGGGTGCTGTAACAGGTGCATGCTGGGCAGGACAAATTGTCTTTCAATACAGAACATTGCAAGAATCAGATGGCTTAGATTGAAGACCAGCAATTGGGGGGAGGGGATTAAAAGTAATGATGCTCTTGACAGCAGGTCATATGGGGAATATTTTTGGATTCTTAGCTGTCTAAGGCAAAATAAGCACTACTATAAAAAAAAAGAAAAAGAAGAGAAAAAAAAATAATTAAAAATTAAAAAAAGCTTCCGATTGTTGATATACCGTTTCTCACCATTTTCAATTTTCCCTGTCTTCCTCTTCTTTATTTTCCCACCCTTTGTGGGTAACTATTCTCCCATTACTTCCCCTATTTTCTCTTTGAGCAATCCTTAAATTAAATTAGACAAACTACCAATTCACAATTCAAACCCTCTTTCTTTAGGTGATCTTCCACTGGTTTCCATTCCTTTTGTACTCTCTGCTTTGCTACATTCCTTACGGCCGCTGTCATTTTATCCAAATTCATGTATTCTATCACTTTAATTAACCAATCCTGAATTGAAGGTACCTCTTCCCCTTTCCATTTTTGTGCTATTGTTATCCTTGCTGCAGCTCCTGCATACAATATTACATTCCTCTTCTCTTTAGGGATGTTCTCTGGTAACATGCTCAACAAAAATAATTCCGGTTTCTTTTCAAATGTTATTTTTAAAATACTTTTTAATTTCTCATAGATCCCATTCCAAAATTCTTGTATTTTTTTGCAGTGCCACCAGCAATGCATGAATGTACCTATCTTTTCTTGGCATTTCCAACATTTGTTGGATCCTGTCTTATATATTTTATGTAGTTTTTCTGGGGTTAAATGCCATCTGTAAGTCATTTTTTGCATATTTTCCTTTATTGCCGTACAGGCTGTAAATCTCATGCTTTCATTCCAGAGTCCCTCCCATTGTGTACAATATATAGTTTTGCCAATGTCTTGCGCCCATTTCACCATTACGTTCTTAACTACCTCATCCTTTAGATTCCATTCTAACAAAAATTTGTATAATTTAGTAATTTGTTTATCCCCATTTTCAATCACTAATTCCTGTAGTTTTGATTTCCCCTCTTGGAATCTCGCTTTCTTATGACATTGGAAGAGACTCTGGACCTGGTTGTAATGAAGCCAGCTTGTACATTCCTTTTTAATCTCTTCGTGTGATTCCAATACATAATTTCCCTCTTCTTTTCTAACTATCTCTTGGTATGTTTTCCACTTCCCTTCTTTTCTCCCTCTATTAATGGCTGTCATCTCAAATGGAGAGGCCCACCAGGGTGTTTTTGGTTCTAAGATTTTTCTATTATCCTCCCAAACTCTCAGTAATGACCTTTTTATAATGTGATCTGTAAACTCTTTATAGTTTCTCTCTCTCTCCTTCACCAGGTAGGTGTGCCAGCTCAACACATTCCTAAAACCTTCTAACTCCAATAAATCTTTATCTTCCTGTATAATCCATTCCTTTATCCAACATAGGCTTGTTGCTGCATAATAGGTTTTAAGATCTGGCACTCCCCAGCCTCCTCTTTCTTTGGCATCGGTTAGGAGCCGGTATTGGATCCTCGGTTTTTTGTTTCCCCAGATAAATTTGCTTAATTCCTTCCTCCATTGTTCAAAAATTTCAATTTTCCCAATTATAGGCAGCATTTGGAAGAGGAAAAGTAATTTCAGTAAGATTACCATTTTTATGGAGGCTATTCTTCCTGACATTGATAAATTTAGATTTCCCCATTTTTCTAAATCTTTTTTAACTTGCTTCCAAACCTTCCCATAATTTTCTTCATATAAGTTTACATTATTAGATGTTAAATTTATACCCAAATATTTTACTTTTTCAACTATTCCCCATTTTAATATCTTTTTCATATCCTCTAATTCTTCTCCTTTTATATTTTTGGTAATTATTTTTGTCTTTTCTTTGTTAATTTTTAATCCTGCAATTTCTCCATATTTTTCCAATTTTTCCTCTAAAAGCGGGATTGAATTTGCCGGATCTTCCAGTATGATCACAATGTCATCAGCGAACGCTCTGATTTTAAATATGCTATTTTTAACTGTTAACCCTTTTATATTATTATCTTCTTTTATGTCTTTGATAAGACACTCTATCGCCAATACAAAAAGTAAGGGCGATAGTGGGCATCCTTGTCGGGTCCCTTTACTAATTTTTAGATCTTCCAATATCTCCCCGTTAATTATTAATTTCGCTGACTGTTCATTGTAGATTGCTCTAATTCCGTTTAGAAAATTCCCCTCGATGCCAATTTTCTTCAATACCCTTTCCATAAACACCCAAGTTAAGTTGTCAAAAGCCTTTTCGGCGTCCAAAAAGATGAACGCCGCTTTTTGGCTTGGGTGCCAATCTAGGTATTCAATCGCATTTAATATAATCCTCATATTACTTGCCATTCTTCTCTTAGGCAGAAACCCCTGTTGTTCTTTATCGATCAATCTGCTTAATATTTTTTTAAGACGTTCTGCCAAGATAGATGCAAATATTTTATAATCTAAATTTAATAATGAAATCGGCCTAAAATTTCCTACACTTTCATCTTTCTCTTCTCCCTTTGGAATTAATGTAATAAACGCCTGCTGCCAGGATTTGGGAAAGATCCCTTTTTCCAAAATTTCATTCACAAGTTTTTTATATATTTCTTTTAGTTCATTTTTGAATATCTTATAGTGCTGTGTCGACAGCCCATCTGTCCCTGGGGATTTTCCTTGTTTTAATTTCCCAATTGCTTCCATTATCTCCTGATCAGTTATTGGTTTATTTAACATTATTCTTTCTTCTTCTTTTATTTGCTCCATATTCCTCTTTTCAAAATATTGCTCTAATTTCTTTTTATTTATTTCTTCTTTCTTATATAATTTTCTATAATAATTGTTGAAGCAATTGTGTATATCCTCTCTCTTTGTCCAATACTTTCCCCCTTCCTTCACCGCCGTAATTATCCTCTTGCTTTGTTCCTTTCTTAATTTCCATGCTAATAATTTTCCTACTTTCCCTCCCATTTCGAATGTCTTTTGTTTTGCCCACTTTATTTTCCTCTCTATTTCATTCCCCACCATCATCGACAATTCACTCTGTAATATCTTGATTTGCAATGCTATTTTATTATCTTTAGGATTTTTAGCCAATTCCTTTTCCTTTCCTTTTATTGCCTCTTCTATTTTACCTACTTTTTCTCTTCTTTCTTTGTTGATTTTACTTTTCTGTTGGATGTAGATGCCTCTAATAAAAGCTTTACTGGCCTCCCAAATTGTTGTGATTTCCATTTCTCCTGTATTATTTATTTTAAAGAATTCTTCCAGCAATTTCTTAACTTTTTCTATAAAGATCTCATCATTTAATATATTCTCATCTAATCTCCACCTCCCTGGTTTCCTCTCTTTATCTCTTAATCTAATCATCATTGGATTGTGATCCGTTATAGATTTCGTTAATATTTCACATTTTGACACTTTTGCTAATAATTTCGCTGAGAGCCAGATCATATCTATCCTTCCCGCGGATTTATTTGAGCCTGAATAATATGTAAATTTCTTCTCTTTATCATTATATACCCTCCAACTATCTTTTAATTCAAAATTTTCGACCAGATATTTAAATGTTTTTGGTAATTCTCCTTTATTTCTTCTTCCCTTATCTGTTCTATCTTTATTTGCATCTACCACCCCGTTAAAATCTCCTACTAAAATTATTTCTTCTCTTTCAATATTTTTTCCCATTTGGTCTTTTGAAAGAAGTTCATCTTACATCCGTTCGGTGCGTAGATATTTACTATGATCACATTACCTCCTGGTATTTCCAGCCTTACACCCACTACCCGACCTTCTCCATCTTGAAATAACTTTTCAGCCTTAATACTTTTTTTTACGTACGTTACTACGCCTCTTTTCTTTCTTTTATCTAATGAGACGTAATCTTCTCCTAATCTTTTATTTCTCAAAATTCTTTCATGTTTTTTTGAAACATGAGCTTCCTGGAGACAGATTATGTCCCACGCTCCCTTCTTTAATATGTGTTCTATCTTATTTCTTTTCACCTTGTTATTCAAGCCATTCACATTCCATGAAACGATATTTAAATTCATCCTTTAATAGCTTAATACCAAATCAATAAAAATACACTTAATTCTTAGAAATAGCTAGGAAACAAGAGGGTTAAACTTGCAGCTTTTGTGATATTTATTTATCTCACACCCCTTTTCCCAGAGGTGATGGTTTCTATAATAGAAAATTTTTCGAGCAAAACAGAGAGAAGATCCCACCACCTAGATATAAAGAGAGGGTAATGAGGGGGGAGGGGAAAAAGAAAAAAGAAAAAAAAGAAAATTTAGAGCAGTTAGTTTTTATCATATACGTAACCTTTTCAGTCTCTCTTCCTCCCTGCTTTCCCGTTTACTTCTCTTCTTGGTTGTTATCCTCCTCCTCCTCCCCTGTTATCTCCTTCCTAAGCCTCCTTCCAAACCTTTCACCCTCCTCAACTGATTTAATTATTTTTCTTCTTTCTTTGTAAAAGAAGGACAGGCCCCGTGGGTACTCCCAAGTATACCAAATACCTTTCTTTCTCAGGACATCAGTCAGTTCTTTATAATTCTGCCTTTTCATTCTAAATCTTTTGGGAATTTCCTTGTAAATTGCCACTGTTCTTCCCTCTATCACCAATTCCTCTTTCTTCTTTTTCTGCAGAATTCTATCCTTTAACAAATGTGAATTAAGGAAGAGCATGCAATCTCCCAACATGTTCTTTTTCTTATCTATTTTAACTCTATACACCTTGTCTACATCCATCCACAGTTCTTCCTCTTTCACCTTTAACCAACCCGCCAGCTCCCTCACCACCTTCTCTTCGATCTGTTCATTTTGTGACTCCGGAACGCCTCTTAGGCGGAGAGTCAGGGCATTCTGCTTCATTTCTAGTAAGGCTAGCTGATCTTCCAGTTCCTCACACTTTTTCTTCCATTCCTCTTTGCTGTCTTCTCTTGTATTCTGTATTCTCCTCAGCTCTTTATTTTCCATAACTACTTTCTTGATCGCTTCCTCCTGTTTGTTAACTTTTGTATTGATTTCTTTTATTGCCTGATCCAATTCCTTATTTTTTATGCTCAAGTCTTTTATCTGCCCTGATATCTCCGTAATGACTTTGGAGTTCTGTTCTATTTTTGTTTCTACTGAGTCCAACTTGTCGCTTAAAGATTTATTCGTTTTCTCAACTGAGTCTAGTTTTTCACCTAGAGTCTTATTCATTTCGAAAATCAGTTCCTTAATATCCATTAATGGGTCGTTCTCTTGGGATGATGATTCTCTTCTCTTGTTGTTTGATGCCATCGCTTGATTCTGTCCTTTTTTCATTTTACCCTCTTTTCACTCTTCTCTTCTTTTCTCTCCTCTTTCTAGCGATGTCCTTCTATTCTTTCACACTTGGGAGTTCCCTTGTGGCCTTTCACGATCTTATCAGTCCCATCACTCTGATCTGCTCTTTAAAACCAGTGAAGAGTTACTTGTTATTTCCCTTCTGGCCTCTAGATGTCACTCGCGGTCTCTTCTTCTTTCCTCTTGCGTTCCCTCCTCTCTCCCCTTTCGTCGTTCTCACTTCCTTAGAGAAGGGGGAAGTCTGTCCGTTTGTAAGATTCCACTTAGAACAATTCCGCCATTTTCAGCCTTTTCTTATTAACGTTTTTTATTCTTACCCCCTTCTCCAATTTCCTTTAAAAGTGGTTTCACCCCTTAGCGCCAAGTTGTTATTTTCCTTCCCTTCCCCTCTTCATTAATCTCCCCTCTGCTTTTCGCCCGCGTCCTCCACTTTCCGTGCCGGATCGGGTTACTTCTAAGTGTTACTTAGTATCTTTCTCTTTGGCGCTTTTAAGGAGCTTGTCCTCCTCCCCTTTCTTCTCCCCTGATCGCTCAAAGTAGCTTTGTAACAGGTTTTCTTACGGTATATTCTTACAATCCTCCAGCGCTCCTTTTCAACTCTGCTCTGCTTGTTTGTTTCACCTCTTAGTCCGTTTGCTCTTTGTTCGCTGTTTCCAGCTTTCTCTGCTTTTTATCTCCGCCGGAGAGTCTTTGGTGCTGTCTGGCTGAGATTCGGCGTCTGCCCGGTAAGTAACTAGCCCAGTTCTGCGCCTGGCTCCTCTCCGTCCCTCTCACTTTGTGTTCGGTGCCGGAACGGAGTTCCGCCTTTTGGCGCCGCTTTTTTTTCTTCTGGCGGTATCTCCGTGTTACCGCTGTTTCTAGTGGGGTTTTAAGACGCTTGCCCCCCTAGTTTTATTTACTTTCGGGCTTCTGAGTCTCCGTTGTAGCGGAGCTCTTCAGAGTAGCGTCTCGAGCTCAGCGCACCAAGACCGGAAGTTTTTCTTTTTATTCTTATATGTATATATACATATATCCATCTTTCTTCCCCCCCCCTTTTTTTTTCCTTTCTTTCTTTTTTGCTTCCTTTCCTCTTTTTCTCTTTTCTTCTTCTTTTTCTCTTCTTTTTTTGTTGTGGTCCTGTTCTTCAGAGTTTTGGTGTATAATTTGGTGTATATATTATTTGCAGTTATATTTGTGTTTACTTTTTTGTGTTGATTTGGTTGATTATATGGTTTGTATGTATGTAACTTTTTTTAAAAAAAATAAGAAATAAAGCTTTTTAAAATTAAAAAAAAAAGCACTACTATATTCTTTGCTAGTGTGCTGATTTCTAAAAGACAGCTCATGAAACCATCACAGTACTCAAGGTATACTCAGCTAGATTGAGTTTATTTGCTATGGCTGATGAGAAAAACAGCCCATTGGGCACGTTTGCCTTGAGCTGGAGATCCATATATGTTCAAATGCGTGCTCTGGCTTGCACAATTATTTCATCATTTCAATGAGGTGGTAAATCTCCATGTGCAATGGGAAGAGCACAACATTCTTCTGCCTCTGTTGGAATAAATTAGAAGGGATAATTACAGACAGCAAGCTCTGTAATTTCCCAGAATACACTGCTCTTTCCTCATCATGCAGATCCCTTTCTAAACTCCCGCCTTGTCATCATTATTATAATAATGTTATTATTTGTATCCTGCCCATCTGACTGGGTTTCCCCAGCCACTCGGGGCAGCTTGCAACAAAAAATAAAACCTCGAACATTAAAAGCTCCCCTATATAGACTGCCTTCAGATGTCTTCTAAAAGTTGTGTCATTCTTTATCTCCTTGACATCTGATGGGAGGACGTTCCACAGGGAGGGCACCACTACCAAGAAGGCCCTTTGCCTGGTTCCCTGTAACTTCACTTCTCGCCTCGATGCCTGTAGAGCAGAGCTAGCCAACACGATGCTCTTCTGATGTTGCATTGGCCATGCTGACTGGGGCTGATCAGAGTTGGAGTCTAGCAACATTAGGAGGCCACAGGTTGCCCACTCCTGATCCAGAGCATTGCAGTCCAACAACATATGGAAAGATTAGAATGGAGAAGCTAAGCCATTCTTGCTTAAGTGTGTGTGTGCACGTATTCATCTCTTGTTCCTCTGCCTTTCCCTTCATTTTCTTCTGCATTGTTTTGCTACATTTAGATTATAAGATCCATGAGGTCCAATGCCCTTGCTTTTTCTTTGATCTTTCCCAAAGAATATCTTTATCTGGATGGTAGGTTCCCACGAGCAGAACTCTGCTTGTGAGATGCTCCTTCTGGTGGATGTGGATAATATGATTTCCCATGTCCAATGCAGCCCCCTCTGTGCACCCTCCACCCCCAAAGTGCTCTGGAGGTTTGGAGGCCTTCCAGAACTGTGAGAATGGGGCAAAGAACTGCAAACTTCATTTCCCACCACCTCCTTCCATGATTATGATCAAGTTTCCTTCCATTCACAGAAAGGCAACTCAGGATCCAGGCAAATATTATGAACATACAGTGGTCACGTGGAAATGTATTGTGCACACTAACCTGTAGATCAGGAACTGCAGCTTCTGTGCATGGTTATGCCTATAATCACCCTATGCAGATTTTTGTTGAGAGTCTTAAACTGGCGCTACTGAAAATCGCAAATGAATGTTCTGTTAATTTTATACAGCTGATGGTTGCAAACAAATGAAGTGCTGCTGCTTTCTCTCTGCAATGCCAGGAAGCATTCTAAATGCTGCAGAGAAGGGTTGAAGCGCTCAGATAATTCGAAGCAGCCGTCTGAATGCTCAATTGCTTAGGGGGCATGTATAAATGCAGCATGTGTGTTATTTTCCCTGACAGATCCTTGAACCTCGTTTTAATGGTGATGCTCTGGCAATGCTTCTCAACATTCCACCTCAAAAAACGCTGCTAAGACGCCACTTAACCACTAATTTCAACGTGCTAATTGGACCAGAGGCACAGCAAGAAAAGAGAGAAATATTGGAATCTACAGCTTATGCGCCTCTGACTACCACTGCTAAAGTCCGGGTAGGCCACATAGGAAAACAATAACAACCACAACTACAGGGTTGTATTAAATGGAGTGTTAAACAGAATACTTTGTCTCAGTGCAAGGATATTTCTGTGTGCAATGAAATATTATTTGCCCCCTAAATCTGTTCTGGGTAAAGTTTTAGCAGAAGACACAGTTGCTTTCATTTTATTAGGTTGTTCATGGTTTGCTTGTTGCAGTGTATACATGTTTTTAATCATTATAACATAAAAATGATATATATATCTGTTCTGGGTTTCCCTCTAACCTTCCAGAGCAGATTTGGCGATGACACCGATTGTGTATGGAAGTGGGGAAGAATCCCCTTGTGCTAGCACTAATCCTTGGTGCAGCACAAAAACTTGCCCACAATTTCCTACTTTGCAAATTTGCAAGCCAGTCTTTGGAAGAGTTGAGTTGTTGTGAGTGTTCTTAATTTATCAGCAGCAGATTATATATCTGTACACCACAGCCTATTTCAGCAACTGTTATGGCTTACCCCAAAGAATCCTGTTATGTCTGACTTGGTGAGGATGCTGGCAATTCTTTTAAGTCTGCAGTACGTATACAACCATGAGGCTGAAGCACATAGCTCCTGGCTTCCACACATTGATGCATGTGTTAAGACCTGTCGGTTGTTGGATACAAGATCAGTACCTGTTGTGTATTTTTTTATAAGAAAAATACTTAGTTTATCTGCTGAAACTTTTAATTAAGATTGCAAATGTATAGTAATAATACTATTACATATTTAGTGGGATCTGTTCTTGCAAACATTTTGCTGAAAGCAGGACACTCCCTTATTATGCCTGCTTTTTTTAGAAATCATGGGGAAGCAGTTGTTCAGGGAAGGAGCCCCTTAGCATGCATTGATCCAAGCATGCATTGCCCACCCATGAGGCAATGTGAGTTGACTGCCTCAGGCAGCAGGATTCACTGGGGCAGCAGATCCCAATGTCCTTCTTTCTCTCCCCTCCTTTTCCCAGGCTTCCCTGGTGCGGAGGGTGGCATCACTTTGGGGTCTGCCTCGGGTGACAAAATGTCTTGGACTTGGCCCTGCATTCTATGTTTCTCTGTAATGATGAGTATATGCAGGGATGGGGAATCTGTGGCCCTCCAGGTGATGATGGACTCCCAGTTCTTATCAGCCCAGCAGTCAGGGTGTTGGGAGCTGGAGCTCAAAGAGTTCTGGAGGTCTACAGGTTCCCCATCCCTAGTTTAATGGCAGCAAATCTGGGCCAGCAAGCACACAGATGGAGCATCCTTCACAGCTCTGTATTAAGTATTGCCTTGAGCTGAAACAGCTTCAATTAATGGAAGCAACAGTTCCTAATACAGTCGTACCTCGGAAGTCGAATGGAATCCATTCCGGAAGTCCATTTGACTTCCAAAACGTTTGGAAAGCAAGGCACAGCTTCCAATTGGCTGCAGGAAGCTCCTGCAGCCAATCAGAACCCGCGTCAGACATTCAGGTTCCAAAGAACATTTGCAAACCGGAACACTCACTGTTCGCAGCGTTCGGGAGCCAAAATGTTCAAGTCACAAAGCGCTCAACTTCCGAGGTATGACTACTATACTAATAATATACTGTCCTGTGATCTTTGGATGAAGGATGATTGTGATGATGATGATGATGATTACTAGTCCTACATTTTTCTGATGATGTACTTTTCATCCCCCTTCACCCCACCCTGCTTCTCATTCTCATTAGCCAAAGAAACTTGGATTTTCACATTTTGGAAACTTGAGAAAAAAGAAATTTGATGAATCTACGGATTACATTTGCCCTATGGATACCAGTCCAAGTACCACCAACGGTGCTCAGAGAAGCTACGGCGCCTACAAAGTGCATAATGCCCTCCCTGACAAAGAATTAGACAAACTGGATCAGGTGGGCCAGGCGGACTGATGTCACTCACCTTCCATCCTCTTCATGCATTCCAAAGCTTACAAATAACCTTTTGTTTCAATTTAACCTAAAACGCATAATGCATCTGCATGGATTTAATGAATGTATTGGGATGGGGCTTGAAGAATCTGATACTTAAAATGCCATCTGAATTATTTTCCATTTGCAACCACTGTGTCATCCTACTCACCTTCTCGAGCCCTTTTTCAGGAATGCAAAAAGCTTTACACAACAGTCGTAGTTGAAGTCCAGGCAGCCAAAAGCCCCAATCCAGCAAGGGTGCTGTGCATGCACTATCGCTGCAAGGCCATATGTTTATACATATATATATTCCGTAGGCGCTACCCAGAGATATTTTTAACTTTTTATATTAGCTTTATATTGTAAGCAGTTGTAAAGATGTGTCTATTTTATTCTGAATAGTACAACTGGATTGTATATTTTTAATAAGACATGCTTATTTCATCTGTGCAGTGTCTGCACCACACTGAATGTATATGATATGTTATTAAAGGAGCTAACGATATATCTATAAAAAAAGAAGAATGAACAAACAACTTTATCAAACAAAACAATAAAAGTAATACATTTGGGGGAAACGTCCCAACTTCTCACGTTGTGATTATTGTGACAGAATCATGCTTAAAACTTAAAAGAGTTTTTGAAGAGGTTATCCACGTTGCCGCCCTATTGGTAATACTGAGAAGTGTGTGTAAAGTAATTTTTAAAAACCTGAAAAATGGAGTAGCTGGAGCTTGTGAGCTTTCTGCAAGGTACAACAGTCTGATGTAACTTCTGTGGATTCTGATTTCCAAGTCAGAAACAGAATCAAAAAAATGGTAGTAGTTTGAAAAGACTAATTGTCAAAAGTTGATTTTTTTATTATTTTTATTTTTTTATATGCATGATTCATTACATCTAACACATTTCATTATTTCATCATTGAAAATGTAATTTATTATTTTGTTTTATCTAATGCAAGCAATTTTATCATTGTCATTTTTGTGTTCAGCACCTTGAAACTGGGCATTTCCCTTTGAGAGGTACTTTGTGCATTGTACAGTGTTGTTGGTAGGCATTTGCTCTGCAGATGTATTGCTGAGCAACATACGTGTAATGTACCTTAATATTTTCTTTCTTTTTAAAATATTGTTGGTTTTCAAAGTGTTAGTGGTTCCTTGCATACACAAGAGATCTGTTGCAAACAAAGGCTCCCCTGCATTTGGGTGGAAGCACTGCATATGCAAAGGCAGGTGTGAAGAGAGCAGCCCAAATCTTTGTGGCATAAAACACATGGAATTGTTAAAGAAAAAAACACATGGAATTGTTGTTTAAAGAAAAAAAATGTATTCCACCAGTCGTCATCCCCCCTATACACACACACACATAATATGCAGGTATTGCAAATCACATTTTTAGGTTTGGGCTCTTTGTTATAATAATCAGGCAAGCTTGAATTTGCAGGTGAAGAGACTGTCTGCTGTAAACTGAGAGCAACTGTGAATTAGAGGGCTGTACGTGTGTAAGGCAAGGAAAAGTTGCAAAGCCTAATACAGACTTGCTGGTAATTTAAGTTTCTAATGATGGATCTCGGTATGAAGTATATAGACAGGTTTGTGAAATGAACGACTGACATCACTGAATATGCTCAAAGCATGAGCAACCTTTTTTCAATTATGGCGGCAGCATGCTGAATAGTTGAACCTGCATGTATGCATCTTGAAATGCTCTTGACTGCTGGAAAACAGCTTTTGTTCTGAAAATGTAGAATGGCACCCAAATTATGAATAAGGAAAACCCCTTGAATTTATTTATTTTTTACTTAAGTTATTGCAAAATGATTGCCTCAAATTTAATAGTTTTGGCCCTGCTATCCTATTAACAGACTATATTCAATGGAAATGTGTCAATTACTCTGAGTATGGCTAATGCGCAGTTTAAAAATAGTTCAAATACTCAAAATTTAATGTTGCTTTTCAAAAAAATGGAATTTAAAGTTGAACGAGAATGACATTCAGAAAAATGACTCTGAAGATAGTATGTAATATAATTAAACCTATTTTTTTCTGAAGATAAAAGTACCTCTTGTATATGCACAATGGTTCAGAATATATAAAGCATGTAGTGTTTGAATTAGCTGTTTTAATTTCATCAAGCTGAATGATTTTACAGATGGAACATTCAGAAGGAACAGTAATGCAAATAGGGGAACTTTCTCAAGGAATAAACAACCTCACAGTAAGTACTAATTTATCATTCATAGCCCCATTGTATGCGCTAATTCCAAACTGAGATGAGGTGTATTGATATGTTAATTACTCATGTTCATTTATATTCATTTATAGTTAAAACTCCTATAAGTAAAACTATATTATGGAGTTAAATTAAAAGCATAAATTTGACCTAAGTAAATTTACATTTTAAGGACTGTAATGAAATGTTTATATCTTTGTAGATTGCATGTGAAATTAATTTATCTTTTGTAATGACAAGCAAATTTTCAGTCATATTATGAGATGAGAACTTTAGGTTATTACATGCATTTTGCAAAACCAGTCAAAACCAGGCTATCTGCATAGGGAAGAGTGTTTAATGCATGCCACAAATGCCTTTTGATCCCAGTCTGCATTGCAACATTTGCTGAACTAGCTTCCCAAGGCTATTAGTTATGTACAAATGCCAGTAAAGCATATGAGCCACTGCTTTATTTGTTGAACAGTTACATCTATTTCTCCATACACCTGACGTTCTCAAAAGTCAAAGTCTTGTTGCTTATACTACTATGCATGACCTTAATTCCACACACTATAAATACTATAAATTTCAGGGATTAAATTTGCCTGAAAGGAAATGAAATAGCTAAGCAAATTACTTGTGTGCAACTAGCTTCTACTGTTTCTAATTAGGTTAGTAAACTGGATGTTGTATATAATGATTATCTTGAATAAGCTGTTCATAATTTATGCCCATGTAAATTCCCACTAAATCTGTAGAGGATCTAATCACTTCTCTGATTTATGAAGTCTACTATGGGTTTTTTTCCAGACTATGTTAAGCCAAGACCAGTTGCTGAATGATGATAGATTTTTAACACCAACGTTTGAGGACTGGTGATGAAGATTCCATGTGACCAACACCGCTCTTAATACCTCAGTTGTATTAGGGGATAGGACTGGTCCAGGCTGCGTTCTCTGTTTAAAAATATGCCACTGAAATGTGTGAAACCTTTTTAAGTGCTGTTTTTCACATCTCCCACCCCAACAGCAATGAAAACCCTACGGTCTAGGTACTTAATACATGCAGTCAACGAACCTATGCAACATTTTTAGAAGTAGTAAAATTAAGAGTATGTAAATATATTTTAAAGCACAGTGAGCCGTTTACTAGTCAGTGATCCATTTTCTATATTTTGTACTCGCTCGTGGTGCATATTATTGGAATCACGTTAGTTTTCTAAGGTATCACCCCTTAGGAATGGATAGTACAACCAACACAATGTTTTTCTTCCAGTCTGGTATAACGATCCCCTGGTATGATAAACATGCTAATTATTTACTTGACCACTTACACTAAAGCTGTAGCTGATGTGTCTCCTGTTGGACACTAACACTCCCACCCTATTCCAGTCCAGTTTTCCTCTCTCCCTCCCAACTTGTGTTCTGCATTGTACATGAGGTCTGTAATAAGAAAATGTAACATATTTTACTACATAAGGCCAAGTAGTGAAGTGGTCCCCCACTGGCATGATTATTTCTGTGACATTCTCCCTTACCAGCATCTCTCATATTGGATGAGCTAGAAAAAAACAACATCTCTGCTCAAGATGCAATGAAAATATTTGTTTACCTTAATACTGCATTTCTTAAATACTACAGTTTCACTATTGCAGTATGCTTTCAGTGGATT
This sequence comes from Zootoca vivipara, assembly GCF_965207765.1. Taxonomy (NCBI): domain Eukaryota; kingdom Metazoa; phylum Chordata; class Lepidosauria; order Squamata; family Lacertidae; genus Zootoca; species Zootoca vivipara. The sequence goes on along the minus strand of NC_142582.1, from coordinate 69,360,390 downwards.
CATTTCTAAGGATTTGTGCCAGATGAGCTTCTTACCATAATAGCTAAGAACAAAACACTTCTCAGAAAATGATGTTTAGAGAGTATGAACGGACCAAATGGACTACCAGAGCTGGACTTACTTCTTCCTCTCTTCTCTTCTGGCCGTTACTGCCCTGTACAGCACAGAAACTATGCAATGATTGCTGCAAGTGCCAGGGTTTAATTACGTAGCCAGTTTTGTGAGTGTGAGTGATGGAATTCCAAGAAAGTTTTGGTATGGCAAGAAAGCAGTAAAACCGCCAGCTGCTTGAAACTTAGATAATATTGTAAGGACTGCCTTCCTTAATAATGCCTGCTATAAATTTAAGGAATTAATTGGAAGAAGGGCATTACTTTAAGTTTTCAACCTAAATTGTGAAGCAAGCAGTGGCCCTTTCATACAGGCTTTTTTCTCTCCAAGTCTCAGTAGTTCTGCAGATGGAATGTTGTGAGCCTGCCGCAGATCAGGAGATGAAAATAAGTTTTCCCAATCCATAAATATTCTGGAGGCAGAAGTTTCCACACTAGGGGGGGGATTGTCCTTAATTTAAAGCATTTGTATTACCTACTTTCTTCATAGTAGCATTCATGTTTGTACTGCACACAGCTGCTTCTAGTTTCCTTTATGAAAATCAGAACACTGTCTGTCCTGTTCAAAAACTGGCTTTATAGCAAATAGCAGTTCCATGAACATTTTGTATCTGCTTGTTTTGTTCCTCAATCTTTGCTCATGCAGATCTGCTCTAAAGACCTTCACGCCTGCTCTACTGTAGCATTTTGGACATCTACACATCATTAGGCAAGGGTACCACCTGCTGGTGACAAAGTTTTGGTCGCAAAAAACACACATTCCAAATGTACCAACTTCTGTTGCCATTCTGTTAATAATAGCACCACTCTGAATGTCTTCGTTTTGCAAGAGAGGAGTCAACATGCAGCCAGCAGACATCCATTGAAACAAAATGTGAAAGCTGGGATGGGTGGCAGTTTGGACTTTACTATTAAGTAATGGGTCCTTGAATGCTTGTACAAGATGAATACTTGGAAGCATAAACTACTTAATGGCTTTTCAGCCCTGGAGAGCTTTTGAACATATTTATATCTCTGTCATTTCTTACAGTTCTCAAGCTAGTGCACGCTCTAACTTCAAAAGCATGAAAAAGTATGTTGTCTGTCATTTTTACAAAGGTGACTGTTGAAGCATATGCATGCATACAGCCTGTACTAGGGTTTGTGGTCTGGAGGTGCGTAAGGATACCACCTCACTGAAGCAAAGCAGGGCTGAGTCTGGTCAGTGTTTTGGGTGGGTGACTCTCAACGACATGTATGTCACCTTGAATTCCGTAAAGGAAAAATGGGTGGCAATAAGTGTAAGAAAATAAAATTGGTTAACAAATGTTCCCAGAAAGGTTTTCCTATCTGGCACACAGGTATGAATGTTGGCTCAGGGAGTTCCAATGTTGCAGAGAGAAAGTTTCATGCACAGCAATCTATGAATACACTTCAAGCCTATTGTGTAATATGAATATTTTGAATATGAATAAGCTACGCCAAGACTTGCATGAGCAATATGGCTCAAATGTTTATGTATACATTTCCTAGCTTGTCGTGGCAATGTCATAAGGGCTGGGTGGTTAAGACACTCCCTGCAGTGTCTTCCAATGCAGTTTATGCAGGAAACAGCCCATATTTGTGTCTTAGCCCAAGTACTAGGCATGGTACTTTGGCTATACAGCTCAAGGGAAGCTGTAAGAGGAGGTTTACTGCCCAAATGCTGCATACATGGTTCTGAAATTGAAGACTGAATCCTGCTAAGAACGATTGCTTGCCCCCACCCCCACTTTTACATCTACCACCCTCTCTCCTTTGGAAGAGCACCTGCCCAACAGTGAAGCTCTTCATGCTGTGCAACCTTTGGCTTTGGCTTTCATGCTCCAATAGCAGCATGGCCCCAGCCGATAGGATGATCTCAACAGTAGATTTCACTTTCTGCCTACTCTTGCATGGTTCTTACAGGAAGCACTGATGTTCCCCCTGGTTTTCTGAGATGGGGTTCACTAAAGCTGATGGCATGTGAAAAATCTGGGGGGGGGAGGAAGACGACAGAATAACGAACATACTTCAGTGGTCACCAGAAACAAATTTAACAAAACAATTTGATGTTTATGTAAATAAGGACTCCTATATACCAAAAGCCTGCAATTAAATGGAAAACTGTTAGCTTCCCCTGATAGCCCTCTTAAATGCAGCATTCTTCTACTGGTTATAGAACTACTTTTGGACAAAAGAAGCTGTTGTAATTACATAGTTGCAACAGTATAAGCAGCATCTCAACGCAGAGGAAGGCATAACCTAGCACCGTTACTATGAGTAGCATGCAAACTCTGAGTGCAATGTTGGTATAAACATCGGTTGCCATACATCCAGATTATCCCAGGGATTTCCAACAGCCGAATCCCAGCTATGTCCGGGAAATACCACTCCCATCAGTCATCGATTTTACTACCTGCCTCCCATCGCTGCTTTAACACAAAATTTATATGTACCAACAACATACTATAAAAGGGGTGGTACAACATCCGGTTTAATAAGCAAAAGTGTTTTCTTTAGCATACCCTAGCTTTTCAAGATTAGGCAGACAAGCAAACTGAATCATAGGTGGGGGTCCACACATCAGAATCAGAGTCTCACTGACAGGGGGAGGCATATGTTCTTTTATCATGCTATCCGTAATAAAACCAGCACTATACTTCCAGCCTGAAATGGAAAAAATGGTGGACATAGTTAGAAAGCTTCAGGGCTAGTCTTTCATATTAATTACTTGTCTATTATATCACCTTAGGAATACACCAGATATGTCTACTACGTGATATCCAGAGAGGATTCTATCATGATCCAAACTCATCTAGAAGGGCTTCCAGATTCAGTTCCATAAAGTGGCAGCCCCTGAATTGAATGAGTGAGACCATCGTGCATGGCAGGAAACCAGTAGTCCACCAGGTAGACTTCCCCACCACGCTGGGTGGAGGCTGATGGAGAAACTGGAGCCCAGCAACATATTAACCACTCCTGATGGGTAGCCATCAGATCTCCAGCTGATAGTTTGATGCACATTCCAAGGACATAACTAGAACCTAGTAAAGCCCTTACTGAATCTTACAAACAGCATGGACAGCATTTATAAAATCTATATGGGGCAGGCTCCTAGTTTTAAACCAAGAAAAAAAAGTTGGTGGTTGTTCCATAGAGCTGCTGTTCCTTCTTCCCCTCTCGCCTCCCTCTAAAGAAAATCCTAACCATCATGATTCCTGTGGTTACCCCCAAAGTAAAGTCCTAACACCTTATGTTTTTGTCTTACTAGTGAAACAGCATTTTGCTTTGCAAGGGTTCTTGGGGTGCATCATCAACAACAACCAGGAAAAATGATCAGTGACAGAAAAATCCTGGTTCACAAACTTTAAAAGCTCACTAGAATTTATCTAACATCATAGCAAGGCAAACTTATCCCTACACTAGAAGTGTGCCATATTCAAATTATTTGCATACAAGTAGAAGCTTCATTAGTCTGTAAAGCTGGAGTCGCTTACCCTGAGGTGGTCTGTCCAAAGTGTACCACAGTTTAAACTGATCCGAGTGATTTGCTGCTGCATCTTCAAGCTCTGGTCTCAATAATATATCTTCTTCTGTCTATCGGTAGAAACTCAGTTAAACATCCACAAAGTACAATAATTGGGAGATTCACGCACACACGCACCTCTTAATAACTTTTATGCACCATTGTTTCTAACTACACTGCCCCCTCTTATTTTTTTTTACCTTATTAGGTAAGTGTGATTAACATTAACTTTCTGGTTTATCCTGGATGGGAAAATGCATACAAGCTGCCTTCTCTGGCTACCTCCTAACACTCAAACCGTTGCTTGTCAAATCCCTGTTTCAGTTCCACTGGTTGAAATCCTTTGGGAGAACCACAGAGAAAAATGAATAAACTGGAGAAGTCTATTCACCTGGTTAGCAAAAAGAAGGTAACACTTGGTGTTATCTTTGGGGTCCTTTGTAATGTGACGAATTAGTTGAAGCATTGGAGTAATTCCTATAAAAATCAAAGCCAAAAGCAACAATTAGATGCTTATTTTCCCATTCCCACAAGCAGAGACACTTAATGCTGCCTTATGATAATTGGATTTTTGTAAGATTTTAGATTAGTTCGTCCCAGATTTTGTTTGACTAGCTGTAAAATAGGACAAGGGGAAATGGACTACTTAGCAGTAGTGCTTGATGATTAGCCTGCATTTAGTATATTCAGTGTAGCTGAATTCACACTTCAGACAAAATCTCTTAGATTGGTAAGTATATTCCTAAGGACGACGACAATGATGATGATGATTAATTTTTATACCTACCCCGCCCATCTGGCTGGGTTTACCCAGCCACCCAGTAGGATCAATACTACCTGCTCCAAGATGGTTACTATTTCAGAATTACTGCATGACCCCAAGCTCTTGTGCTCGGGCCATGTTTTCACTGAACCAGACAGTTATAGATCACTCAGTTCTCAAATAGATGTTGGCCAGAGTGTTACCAGGGTGCAACACAGAAAGCACTCCTGCCTCTTAGCGGCCCCACAATTGCCCCACAACAATGCAGCCACAGCTTCTCCCACCCAGCTCTTACTGCAATGCTACCTTCCACCCTTCTGTCGTGGGGCAAAAGGAGACTTCTCCAGCAGGTGAAAAGAAACAGTGGCAGATGCAACTGAATATTGAGCTAAATAAAGGGCAGACCACTGCCATATCACCCATTGCTGAAAGAGGAAGCAGGAATCTTAAATCGTGCCCAAGTAAATGTATTTTGTATAAATGCAACATTTCTATGCTGTTGATAAGTTATAACGGGCCCAAGGGTGACAGAGGCTTTAGTTATCACAAAATACCATCTACTGAGTTAAAACCAGGGGTCAACAAATACTAGAATGGCTTGCCAAGCAGCCTCCACACACGGAGTCCTCTGGCATGAAGGACTTCAGAAGTGCCCACAATGAATATGGGAAAGCCTCAAACTAACCCCACCTAAAGTTTTATGATCACATAAAACATATGCAGTAACTTTAGTTCTTGCCATGTGCTCAACCCTATCTGTCCGCTCACAAAGGCATAATATCATACCTGTTCCTCCAGCTATCATTCCAACATGTTTTGCAAACTTTATCCTTGCTTCAGACTTCTTATCTGGCTTGATAGAAAATTTACCTGTGTGAAATGTGAAAATGAGATTACAACTGTCAAGGCAAACCAAAGAGTGACCTATGATCATTTCAGCAGCATTTAATCATTGTGCCATGCAACACTGCTCTTTAAATCTGCAATCCTATGTAAACCTACTGAAACAGTAGGCTTTACCTCCAAGTAAACACAGGATTGCGCTACACAGCCGGTCACTCATCATATTAACAGTGAGGCAATATAGTCTAGCCAGTAGAAGCCAAGATTTATAGGTTGGAGTACGTTGCTTCATTTACAGCAGCTACCTTGGAATAGAAAACTATGTAATTAAAACTGTAATTCTGTACATAGTTACTTGAGAGTACGTCCCACTGCACACAGTGGGACTTACTTTCAAGTAAACATGCATAGGACTTTCAAGTAAACATGCACATGTATTTTAAAAAGGACTGGAGTTAGCAATTATCTTAGCAAAAATTATTATTATTATTATTATTATTATTATTATTATTATTTAAAGCATTTTTATCCTACTCTTCAGTTTAAAGAAAAAAGAAAAAGAGGTGCCCAGAGCAGCTTACAAATGTAAGTGATATGTTTGGAAGTTGCTCTGGGCAGTCTGATCCTTTTTAAATTTTGAGTTTGCCTCTTTCTTTCTTTCTCCCTACCAATCTTTTTTTCCTTTTCTTTTGTGTCATGTCTTTTACTTTATAAGCCTGAGGTGAGTGACACAAGAGAGAGAGAGAAAGATTGGTAGGAAGAAAGAAAAAGGCAAACTCGGGGCACTGTTTTTCAGTTGTAGAGTTCTTGTAATGACAGGCTAGAATTGAAAGATTTCCATAAGTGGAGGGTCCAAATATTTGTGATATCTCAGCAGAACTGATGAAGAGGCCCTGCAGTCCACTCTCTCTCCCTTCCATAGTGCCTAATGAAATGACTGCTCCAATTCTACTGCAGCACATGACAGCTTAAATGATTTAGAGATACACATCATCTTGAAGCCACGCTGCTTCAGCTGAGATGCTGTCACTCTTATCTCTCAGTGAGATCTGCCCATCTCTGTCTCTCAAGAGCATCACCACTGTTCAGTTGTCACAAATTCCTGTTGATTACCCTCTTACTAACACATCATACTAAAGTTACAGTGTTCAGACAACAGGTGAAATACTGCCCCAAATATCTTCTTCATCACATCATCTAGCAGCTATTTTAAGCATCTGGATTCTGTGACCTTATTGTACCTGACCCCTTGTATACCAGAAGTCCATTAGGTCCTCTGAAGTCAATGGTATCACCAATCTTCATGTTGTCTAAATGCTGGGACATCTTCCCACCTTCTGGAAACTTGGGGTGAATGTTTTTGTAGTAAACCTGTTTGAAGAGGAAGTAGGGGAACACACAACAGTGGTAGAAAGAATTTAGCCATTTTACTTTAAGGCAACAGTGAGATGCAATGGAAAGGAGTAAATAACAACATTTTTCACACTGCCCTTTTGGGCTAAAACCAAGTGTCACAATTGTCTGGTATCACACAAAACATGAAATAGAACCCAGAAAATCCCAGGTTTCCCAGAGTTTGTAACAAAAAAACAACCCACTGCAATTCTATTTACTCTACCAGATAAACTTTAAGAATTCAAGAGTCTAAATTATTAATTCTTGTTTGGTCTCTGGATAAGCTTTTGGTAAGGAGTCATCCTAGAAGTAGGCAAAGGGAAGGGGACCTGCAGTTGTTCAGATGTTGCTGGACTCCAACTTCCATCATGGCCAATGGTCAGGAATGATGAAAGTTGTAGTCCAACATCTGGACAACCACAGGTTCCCCACCCTTTCTATGACATCCTTCCCCCAGAACAGCAAAAGATTCACTTTTCTCATTACAAAGTGTTACAGAGCATTACACAATATGCTCACAAGTCACTAATCTTTACATCAAAGCAGAAACATCCTATCTTTAGTATGGCTAGTGCAATACTGGCCCTGCCCTACTGTTTTATACAAAAGCCTGAAATGGACATATTTATCAGATTTAAGTTTTTTCAACCTCTTTATTCCATGCCTGGACAACTTTTACCTGCCACCTTCAGGCAGAAGAGCAAGTGGACAAATGATGGAGGTGCCTATATTAATACTTCCCTGTGCACAATGATTCTTTTCAAGCCTCGCAAGAATCTTGGGTTAGATTAAATGTTGCTACAAGAGAAGACAAAACCCCACAACAGAGTGACATACAAGGATGGCTTGAGAAGAAGTCATTAATTTAGCCAACTCAAGTTTTTCCATACTACTGCAGTTACTGAAGCAATGAATGATCCAGCCACAGGGGTGGAAAGTCACTTGCACACACACTGGTTCTTTAATATTTCCAGTGCTCAAGAAAATGTTAATAATAAAGTTGCTTCAGTTACATTTATTCCAATGTATCACTGAAGAAAGAACCAGCTGTTTCTGTACTTCATCTTCAAGATGCAACCAGGATTTTGAAAGCTTCTTCCCTCCCCAAGTTAAAACATTCATTAAGCTTATTGTGCATAAATGTGCATGTTATGTACTGAGCTGAATCATAGAACAATAGGATCCAGAATCAGCAGTCTGATTGGTCCGCAGGAGCCACCCAATCCAACTCCAGGTGGAAGTGAATCCACAATCTGATGGGCCTGCAGGAGCAGCCAATCAGGCTGCTGGCAGAAGTGAATCCGCAACCCAATTGGCCTGCCGAAACAGCCAATCAGGCTGCTGATTCTGGATCCTATTGTTCTATGATTCAGCTCAGTACATAACAGTGCATAAAGCAGCACATTTAACATGCAACTATACATTTGATATTGGGGGGGGGGCAGATCAGTACAAAGTTCTGTGGCTGGCATTCAAGATATACATCATTACATCCCCCCACCCCTATAACCCACTAAATCCAGCAGAACCTGCAGACATATTCAGTGCCCACAGTAGAACCAATCTTCAAAACACCCATGAGAGCACTTTAAGGTCATTGTACACACACACACAAATGTGAGCTGTGTTTTATTTTCAGTGCCCAGACAGACAAGTCTCTGTTAACATGTATAATAAAGGAAGCTGATGCAAAGCGTATTTCCCATCATTTCCACACCATTCTCTGATTCCAGAATGAGCCCATACACTTTAAAAATATGTTAGTAATAACCTAGCGTGCTTCTTCAGACGTAAAATTAAAAAATGATCCAATTTCTGATTGCAAATTGTGATTTAGACCCATGTTAATATGAGAAATAGAACCAAAATCCAAGCGGATTAAGCTACCAGCATTAAATAACTTTAAATATACCTTTATGATTAAATCAACATAGCCTCTCACTTCATCACTAGAAACTGGAGTGTAGGCCCGGATCACAAGGTTACCGTCCACTTTGGCAGAGAGATATACGTGTTGGCCTAGGTGGGAGAAACTGTTAACTTTTCATTCCAAAGTTCACAAAGTTCATTCACAAACTAGCTAATCTGGTTGGGCTGCTTAAATTTTACATTTTTTAAGAGAGAGAGAGAGAGATCTTCAAAATTGTGAACATAAGTTTGAAAACACATGGAAATCAATTTCAGGAAAATGAAGAATTGGAAACCAACACAATCTCACATTATGCTTGCAAACATCATTGTTTTTAAGCTGTTACTCCAAGAAAAGTCTGTGCAATCTTAATTTGCCTCCACTGACATTGGAGTTGAGTCAGTTCTGAAGAGTCTCCAGAGTGATTTTCCAGAGGTGAGGTGCTGTCACCCAAAAGGCTCTGTGTTAGAAATCATAATATGCAGCCATGCTTACCTACAGGCAAGCCCAATATATGTTTTGATGATGGGAGTTCAAACCGAAATCTCCTGGTATCATGACTGATCTCCTGTAAAAACACAAAAGGTGGGTACTGTAGGGTTATGCTATGTAACAAAACATTCCAAAACTTCAAATTTTTAAAGTCGCATAATACTCTTCATGGGTTGGCTTTGATTAGCAGAACAGGCGCTACTACAGGTGCCACATAATGCCCATTCCACATTTGTAAGAACTTGGTTCTTTATTGCTGCATTGCAGGGGGTTGGACTAGATGATCCTTGGTGTACCTTCCAATTCTACAATTCTATGGTCATTTAGTGTGGAAGCACCTACATTTTGCATGTAATCAGAACTGTTTCGTGTGCTTTCATCTCTTCACTTGTTTTCTCAATCTTGCTTCCCAGCCAAGCCCCTTAAAAAGCTTACAGGTAAAATTATACACTTGGCAAACAACACCTTCCACTTCTCCTTAGTTTCTGCCCTGTTTTACTTCAGCTGATCATCTGGCACTGACTTAAGATTGGCTTAAGAACAAAAGAGGGGCCGTGCTAGATCAATCTGATGTGTTTTGCTTCCTACAGGGCTCAATCAGTTATTTCTGGGACACTTATGTGCAGGACATAAATGCATTTAGGCAAATCTATCTGACCCTGTTGTCCCAACCACAGTGATTGCTTCCCCACTCTGTCCATGCAAATGGCTGTTTAGGGATGTGGCATTCTTCTTTAACTTGAAGAAAGTCACTTGGTACATTACATTGCACAACAAATTCTGACATAAGTCATGTCTCTGAAATAAAAGTAGCCATTTCTTATAGATCTTGAGGTGCTGAACACGAATGCAACAATGAAAGCACAAAATGACTGTTTCATAGAGATGTGCAAAGGTTTACTACATAACTGAAGAATATACACATGCAACATGCATCGGTAAAGCTGGCTTCTACATCCAATGCCGCTTTGCCTGTCACTTGCATAGCTGTTCAGGATCATCTCTGACAGAAGTCAGCAAACATGGCAGCAGACCACTGGAAACGTTTCTCCGTCATTGCAATTTCCCGATGAAGACTCATCACTAGCCACACCACAGTTGTCAGGAAAGAAATTCAAGTGGGAATGGAGAAAGGGGATCTTTAAGGACAGTGACAACATGTCCTCGACCAGTTCCTTGTAGTTTTCTGCTTTGACATTCCCGTGTAAGCTAGCTGACACCAGACAAAACACATCCCAAGCTTTTTTTTCTCATCACCCTGAATGATTCCAAGGACATTCATCAGGCCATTTACATCATAGCAGAACATAAGGTCATCTTCATGACTAGCGTGAATCGAAGTCACTCAGACAATTTCCTTCAGAAGATTCCATTGCTGAAGTCTTGATCCCAGTAACTCCGCTTTGGCCTTCACAGCGCTACAGCTCACAAAACAAGATTGTTCAGTTCTTCTTGTGTAAGAATTGTGGAGTTTGAAATACAGCGTTGCCAAATGAAATTGTGTACTCAATGTGGACTGGGTCATTTACACATGATCATCTTTGTATCTCCTAAACAGGAGCCAATCAACTAATTTTAATGTCATTTTTGTGCTCAGCACCTTGAAATTAGTAAAGATTGGCTATTTTCATTTTATTTCAGAGGCATTTTGTGCATTGTGCAGTGATTTGGCACAGAGATACGGCCATAACACAGGGAAAATATGTCAAAGTTCGTTTCTTGCTATGAAATGCAAACACAGCTTAGGTCCAAGCTGTGTGAAAGACCTTACTCCCTCATCCAAGCCTGCCTGGGTTTTGAGATATTCAGCGGAGGCTTTTCTCTCAGTCCCACCACTCTCACAGGCAAGCTTGGTGGGAACATGGCAGAGGGCCTTCTCGGTAGCTGCCCCCAGACTCTGGAACTCCCACCCTAGAGAAGCTGGAGTAGCACCTTACTTGCTGTCCTTCTGGCGGCTGAATACTTTCCTGCTCCAACAGGCTTTTAGGAATTGACTTCTTTTAATTAAAGGGCTGGTGCCATGTTGCTTTTAGGGTAATTATATTTTTAAAACAGATTTTATATATGTATGTAGTTTTGATTCTATCAATACTTAATTTTATTTTAATTATTGGTTTTTCTATGTTTTTAGTTATTCTTGTTTTTTATCTGCAAGCTGCATTGATTTCTGTCAGGGAAATGCAAGGTATAAATATAATAGCAAAAGATTCTTAATCTCAGAGTCAAGGGTTCGAGCCCCACACTGGGCAAAAGATTCCTGCATTGCATCCCAATGACCTTTGTTGTCCCTTAAAGGTAAAGGTACCTCTGACCATTAGGTCCAGTTGCAGGCGACTCTGGGGATGCAGCGCTCATCTCGCCCTATAGGCCGAGGGAACTGGCGTTTGTCCGCAGATAACTTCTGGGTCATGTGGCCAGCATGACTAAGCTGTTTCTGGTGAACCAGAGCAGCGCACGGAAACACCGTTTACCTTCCCCGCCAGAGCGGTACATATTTATCTACTTGCACTTGACATATTTTCAAACTGCTAGATCTGGGACCAAACAACGGGAGCTCACCCCATCGCGGGGATTTGAACCGCTGACCCTCTGATCGGCAAGCCCTACTCTCTGCGGTTTAGACCACAGCGCCACCTGTGTCCCATCTTGTTGACCCTTACAACTCTACAATTCTATGATTCTAATAATAAACAGCACAACTTTTGCATGTATGAAGTCCTTCGTTTAGTCCCTGGCATCTCCAATTAAAAGGAACTCCTCCTGGAGAGCTACTGTCAGCCACAGTAGAAATTACTGTTGTGGATGGCTTAATTCAATATAAGACCACGTAGTGCATTCAAACCATATAAGAACAGATAATTTACCTCTCTCTCTCTTAAACACAATGCATACTTGATATTTGGATCTTGTAAAGTAATTGGACTTTTCTTCTTCCGAGAGGCCATTGGTTTAAAAACCAACAATGCAACAGATATTGCAACCACCATCCCAACAATCAGTAAAGAGAGATCCTGGAAAAGAAAAACAAACACACACACACACTAAGTATTGTTGCATGCCACCCCAATCTCTGATTGGTGCAAGATGCCAGGGGTTCCAGGCACTTACCCAGGGCTCGGTTTCCTCAGAATGAGGGACAGCAGAGACTGTGGTGTCTTTAGGATATACCGTATGGTTTATTTACACAAAATACAACCTGTGCCTAAGATGGAAGGGCTCACAGCATTATCACCCCATAAAGTCTTGCTTCTCCCATAGTCACTGTCTTGGAATCAAACAGAAATCAAGCATGGCTCTCATTCTCTGGCTTCTGCCTGCCAGTTCATACACACATTGGCCATAGTCCTCCCAATAACCAGCCAGGTGAGGGAAGGGGGCCCATCTGACCTCTGGCACAAAGCAATCTCCTTTGTTATACCAATGACCCTACTTAGGGCCATTAACTCACCAAGAAGCTTACTTCAGCACTTGAATCCTCCATTAGATTTTAACCCTTGCTGGATCCAGGACCCCAGGAATAAGAAAAGGGACTCAGGCATCCTGCAGGCTAACTGCCCCACACACTCTCAAGAAGTATCGACCAAACACTGAATGTGCTGCAGGTGTAAAGCTTTGCTACACAGTTGTGCCAGTTTAGCATCACATTTCCATAGCAGTTTTCAGCCCCGAACAATGTGCTTCACCGTAATGACGTCACAGCCCCTTCCAATTCCATGCAGTAGATATCCCTGAGAAACAGAAACTTGCTCAAAGCAATACTGTGAGCCAAATGGTAAAGCAAGAATTTGAGCCTTGAATTTCTCAAGGACAACTGCAGGCAGGAAAGATCGGTTTAATTGCATGTTGTGTGCAAGGCTCAGGATAAAGTACCAAAGTGCACAGAACCAGTCCTACAAGAACCAGTCTAATCAAAAAACAACCTCTCTCATTTCAAGTCAAGACACCTGTTGTGCACTTAAGTAATCATCATCAGAGATGGATTTAGGGTTCAGCTGCACTGGACGCAGAGCCTCAGGCAGGGGGAGCACAGCAGCTATGATGTAGAATGGAGCAAGATAGTGCTGGATTTTGGCATTGCACGGGGCACTGCTAAAATTTGGGACCCCAAGATCTGTCACTGTCATCAACTCTCACTTTTATACACACAGTCACTTACATCAGTGGTTCCCAGTGGTCCACAAACCCCAAGGAGCCTGTGCAGCCCACCCAGAGTAGGGTTACTAAAGTTTGGCATCCGTTTATCGAATATGCTCAAGCAAAGAAAGAGGATTGGCAGCCGCCCTCTTCCCATGGATTCCTTTGGAAAAACATTACTGTCTGGAACCATGATGCTGTTTATGGAATTCTCGCTCCTCACATTGTTCCTTCCTTTGCTCTTTTCTGTTGTCATTATGGTTTCTTTGTTTATTGGAAAATGAAAATTAATAACAATCACCCCCCCCCCACAAAAAACCCCACATGGTACATTCTAGTAACTTTACCCAGGTCCCTCCAATGAAAAACATTGCAGCTTGGGATAACTAGCATAGTAAAACCTAATACGCATATACACTGCACAAAGCTTAATATAAAATTTCATGATGTAAAGATTTAGGCTTTAAAAAATGCACTGCAGAATGGTTTAACAATAAGGTTACCAGATGTCACACTTTCCTGGGGACAGTCCCCAGAATTACAAATCAGCCCCCTGACAAAATCCTTCCATTCCAGCTAAAGTTGAAAAGTCTCCCCGGATTCATTGAAAAAAATCTGGTAACCTTAACCCAGAGATTCCAGGGCACATGACAAAACCTACCTTAGAGGTATCAAAATTCTCAAAAGTGAGAAAGTCCAAAACTTGTGGTTTTGTTTTTTTCCTGTTTGTTTGTTTGTTTGTTTGTTGAGAAACAAGGGGTACTTAGCTAATTGGGAACCACCAACTTGCATGGATGAGGTTTCCGTCTTTTCAGTCAGCCCCTCTATACAGTGCCTTCACACAGGCATGGGACTGCTGCCCTTAATGCTTCTCTGCAGGCTTGCAAAAAGGCTTCAGCTGCGCATTTCTGCACACCAACAGGCAGCTAAAAGGCACAAGAGCAGGTCTGGCCATCCCCTGCCCCCTGTAAGTTGGCAACCCTAATTAGACTCTCAAAGAAATAAGGAAATGATGAGAACTGGGGGGGGGGAGCTGTCGAGGAAGCAACACATCTGAAATAGTTTATTTTCAGTTATTCCCCTTCACTCATTACCGCGCAGCCGCAGCCCTAAACTCGGCAAGAATCCATATCCCGAATGCCAGTAGCAAAACTTCATTGGGGAGGAAGGTAAACAAAGGCAGCTGAGGCGAATGGCCTTTTCAGGCACCTGGGCGTACAAAGGGCACTTGCGTCCCCGGGCAGCCTTCGCTGAGTTGGGAGGGAGAGGCTCCCCTTGGCGCCCCACTCCACCCGCCCGACGTTGCTTTCCTCACCACACTGGACTCCATGATCCACGACGGCAGGTCTCCCCCGGAGCGCGCGACTGGCTTGGCGGCAGGAGCTGACGCCTCTCTTCCCTTAGGCGTTTATTGTCCTCTCTCCTCCTCCTCCTCCTCCTCTCTGGCGCGCTAACGCCTCCGGGAGCTTTTCCCGCCCAGCTTAAAGTTAAAGTGCAAAGTCCCTCCTTAAAGTTAAAGAGCAACCGGTTCCCTCGCTTCTGCGACTGCTGCACGGCTTGTTCCAGAGCGCGCTTCTGAAGCGCCTTCGAGACCTCGACGCGCCTAGCGTCTCTGAACGGTTTCTGTTCAGGGCGTAGCCAGGCTTCATGATGGGGAATCAAAACCTCAGTAAGTTAAGTACTGTACCGGACCGGTATTGGTTTTTCTTGTTGGGAAGGGAGCAGCTTCCCTCCCCCCCAATGCCTTCCCTTGGTTACGCCCATGGTCCAGGGGTTGGCAGAACCGTGAGGAGGCATTGGAGGGACCTGGAGAAAGTTACTAGAATGTACCACGTGGCTTTTGGGGGCGCGGGGGAGGTGATTGTTCTTAATTTTAATTTTCCAATACACACAAAAAAAACCATAATGACAACAGAAAAGAGCAAAGGAAGGAATGATGTGAGGAGCGAGAATTCCATAAACAGCATCATGGTTCCAGACAATCACCCTTCCTGAACATATTATCCAATAATGTTTTCCCAAAGGAATCCATGGAAAGAGGGCGGCTGCCAATCATATTCCTTTGCTTGAGCATATTCGATAAATGGATACCAAACTTTAGAAAACTTGTCCTTCCTTTTTGGGTGTATGTTTTGCTAACTTTCCCATTAATGCAATGGTCCAGATCTGGAAGTCACAATAGTTTTGCAAATCTCATGCGGCCGACTTCTAATGTTTGGCCACTGTGAGCCTGGCGGTTGTGAGCAGGAATCAAAGTCACTCTTTATTAGAAACCTCAGTTTCCGAACCATCACATAAAGATTAAATGTCCATCATCGGGTCCATAGGAGAATGCCCCATGTGATTTGATAAACTATATTTATTTGTATTTTTTTTAAAAAAAAAACCAGTAAAGATTCAGGAAAATTACAGAAGTATGGAAGGATCCTGGAGGTGTATTAGGATCCTGGGATAGGAGGAATCCATGGTGTAGTAGTAAATTATGAACAGCTGAAACTCTTCATGACATTCCCCTCCTCCAAGACACATGCACACCCCCATCAGGTCCCTTCCAAAACTCTACAAGTAAAGTGAACAATTGGCCAATGCTGGCACTCTGACTTCAATACCAAGCCAGGTTGTCTTGCCCTCTTGCTTTGCTTAACATCCAGCCATATTAAGAGTTCAATGGCACCACCCACCCCACCCAATGACATCTATTTTCCTTGCCCTCGCTTCAAACTACAGGCAATTTAGAGTGTGCTTTTAAAAAAGACCATACACCAATTAAAAAAACAAAGTTATCTTTACTGTAAGGCTGTAGTGACTATTCCAGGTTACAATAAATCTATGAATTATCCTTAATCTTCATCAAGTGCTTCTACCTAAGTACAGTAATCATTAAATGCACACAGAAACTTAAATATGCACACACCAATCAAACCTTTATTAATAAATGAATATTCCAATGTGAGGACAGAACAAATGTCTCCATATTTGGGGGGGGGGAGGTTGCAGACCTCCTTTTTTTTTTTTTACTAAGACTAGAGCATGAAGAAAAGAAATAGAAAGTACATGTGCTTCTTCTAGATGTCTGAAAGTGATCTTACTGTCATATGGCATGATAAATTAAAAAATGCATATTAATATATTTTCAAAAAATAATTTATGTACCCTTACGTTATAAAAAATATTCACGTGAAACATTTCATTGGGGAAAACTCAAATGCTCCCAGTAAGTTCAGTGGGACTTACTCCTAGGGAACTGTGCATGGAATTGCAGCAACATTATTTCTAAATGGAAGTGTCCAAAGCTGCACTGATATATTTTAGCCATGTGAAGGCTACACCACCACCTTCTTCTTCTTCTTCTTCTTCTTCTTCTTCTTCTTCCATGGGCGTACCCAGGATCAAAACTAGGGGGGGCAAGGGGAGGGGCCAAGGCACGGAAGGGGAGGGGCCACAAAGTGGGCGGGAACAGCGAACTCGCGCTCCGCCGGGCTGTGCCCCTCCCTAGAAGCAGGGCTGGTGGGCGGAGGCGGAGCCCAGCCCAGCGGAGCGCGAGTTCAGCGTTCCCGCCCGCCGCGCCGCGCTCTCTGGTTCCCCGCCGCGCTTGGCCTTGCCAGAGGGCGCGACGGGGAGCTGGAGGGAGGGCGCAGCGCGGCGGGCGGGAACGGCGAACTCGCGCTCCGCCGGGCTGTGCCCCTCCCTAGCAGCAGGGCTGGTGGGCGGAGGCGGAGCCCAGCCCAGCGGAGCGCGAGTTCAGCGTTCCTGCCCGCCGCGCCGCGCTCTCTGGTTCCCCGCCGCGCTTGGCCTTGCCAGAGGGCGCGATGGGGAGCTGGAGGGAGGGTGCAGCGCCGTGCGGCGGGAATGGCGAACTCGCGCTCTGCCGGGCTGTGCTCCGCCTCTGCCCACCAGCTCTGCTTCTAGAGTAGGGCAGCTGCCCTAACTTGCCGCATGGTGGGTACGCCCTTGTCTTCTTTTAATTATGAAACATGCAGTCCATGAACTCTAGATACAGAGTTGCTACACATGAGCCAGGTAATGCACTTCGGAACAAAGCTGTCAAGTCACATGGTTTAGCTGTTGGTTTAAATGTTCACATTCATAGAAGATCTTCATTCCTGGCTTGTGGAGTCTGCAAAAGAGGCAAGACAGTCAGGGCCAACTATAAAACAGCAAAGAGATCATAGCCATCTAATTATAACAATGCTGTGGCAAACTTGTTATGGGCAAGGGCATACCTAGGGTTGTTAAGGTCGGCCCCCGCCAAGGGCACAAGACCAGGGGACAGGTGCAAAAATTGTGCCTCTCCACTCTGGCTCAGAGTGGCTGGGAGCCCTCCTGCCTGCTGTCTGAGCTGCTCCTCCACTGCTCTGGGTGGCTGGGTGAGGGATGCAAGCTTCTCTGGGCACCTTGACGGAGCAGTGCTATTAGAAGTGTGAGAGGAGGGAAGAAAGAATGGTGGGGAGCCAGGAAGAGTTGCAGGAAGAGGAAAAAGACAGAAGTGAAAGCAGTGAGTGGAAGGAGGCAGGGAAGCAGATGGACCAATGGCAGAGGAGGAGAGGAGGTGGAGCTGACCCTGATGGCCATGAAGGAAGTCACTGGCAGAGCGTGAAAGGTGAGAAAAAGCAAAGCTTTTGAGTTTCTGGTTCATGGTCTTTCCTAGCTTTGGAGGTGCAGATATCTCCTTGTGAAAGGTGAAAGGTGCACAGATGTGTGGGTGCCAGGGAGCCTAGGTCCACCTATGCTTATGGGGAAAACAACCCTCTCTAACAATGGCTTTTAATTAAGTGCCACTACCACTTGTGATGAATTCGAAAAGACCCCAGAGGTTGCATTCCTAGAGGTTCAAAGCACTTCACACTTGTGTTCCAGTTTCAATAGGTGAACACAATTTTGTGAGTCTTGGAACCCCAGCCTAGGGTCAGTGTTGGTGCAGCCACAGTTGATTGGAAGAGATGAAGGAATCATTTTAATATACAGAACTGAGAGAGAAATGGGGAGAGGGGAGGCAAACAGGAAAAGGCCATAGGGAGGTTGAAGGAGAAATGGGGTTTTAGACAGGTGCCTCACATGGGTTAAGAACCTCTAATTAAAGTGTTTGACAAGGTGGATCATTCGTGGATGAAGCCTGCATGGTATCACTGCAATAAAATACATTGGCATGGGAAATAATGTAGTCATTGCTTAACCTGATTGTCCGCTGTACATTTTCAGGTGACCAATAACTGCAAAGCAGCAGCTGTTGTGGTTCACTTGAGCAAAACCAAGCAAGAGTATTGTGGAAGCCTGAAGGCCAATTTATTGTGGAACAAGCCTTTGTGATAGAGCTAGGGTCTTCACCAACGTAAGTAGGGGAAGTCATGGCCTTACGGTAGTATGTGTGGTAGGCAGAGCGAGAGAAGGTGGGAGGAACAGAACTAGCTCCTGCACTAGGAGACCAGACATTTTTCAGGGCTGGACTTTGGTAAAACCCTGAGCGAGGACAAAATTTGGCATCCCCTCCCTAAATATTCCTTATTTTGACTCCCTCCTTCTGTTTAATGATGGCCTTCTGTTCTGCACATCTATATAAATATAGGTATGATGATGATGATGATGATGATGCACTCCCTCTGCTCGGCATCCTGTGGAGAGGAACCCCCTCACCCCCTAAATCCAGCACTACGTCTTCATGCTGTCTCCCCACTTTCTGTTTCTCTCATTCAACAAGACCCTGGGTATCCTGGTGATTCTCCAGAGGAGGTGAACACACGTGTGATGTGTTTATGTTGCCTTCTTGTGCCCAAAGACAAGAAGCACAGGACTTTGTCCCAGAGCAGGTGCATGTGTGCAATTACATTAGCACTGCTTCCATCTTCTCTAACACGTGCAGGGGGTGCCAGAAGGTCTGTGACACTTCTATATTCCATACATGTCTGTGGGAGCATACTGGACACCCCTCCCTAGAAAGTGTCCCTCCAGATTGGATGCTGCTGTTAAAATAAACAGATGCCTACTGGTTCCATATATGTGCTGACCGATCCAATTGGTGAAAGACGCAACATTCGTATAAACTCCTGGGTAGCCAGTTCTTCCACAACCATGACCCCAGCTTATTATTCCATTAAGGGTGTAGTAGCTTGACTCTTCTGATGGACAAACCAGTGGACCTCCTGAATCACCCTAATAAAAATGAATAGAGCTTAAAATTAATATATATACTTATTTGTAAGGAAATGTACTTTCAAGAGCCACCAGTGTGACCTCAGTTTACACATTCTGATTTGCCACAGGTATTGTGCTACTTGCATTTTCTAAATATTAAGGGGTATTGCTATTCGCGTCCTTACCTTCAGACTGTAGGCTGAAGCTAGCAACAAAGAAATGAATGCAGAGCCTGTCTCCTGCGGCCACCACTGTTGCCAGCTTTAAGCTGCTCATTCTTCTTTTACCATTTGCCAGCAAACAGGTTTGACAGCAAGTAGGTGGTCAACAGAGTGAAAGATAGCAAGCTATAGAGCTCTGTTTCTGGAGTGATATGGTAAGAGACACTATTGCAGAGTAAGTAATAAGGAATAGTGACCAAAAATAATATTTCAGATGAGGTTTCCTGCCAACAAAACAGTTGCACTAACATTCATATGAGACCTTCAAGCAGTTATAGACTAGATTCTGCAGCAAAGTGATGCTTTCCTGACTGCCTCACCCCCTCACCACGCTTCACTCTGAAGAAGGGCCCTCTTCCTCAGAATGAGGCAGAGCACTAAGATAACGGCAAAACATTGTTTAAAAAACAGTGGGGAGGTGAAGTAACCACAGGAGGTGGAAATGGAGAGGCCACTAGCCGGAGAAATCATGAGATATTGATTAATATCCATTGTCCTTGTTCAACAGCTTTCTCATTCATGGCTTTGCACATGGCAAAAATCAAACATGCTTACGAGATCTTAGAAAAACATATATCTCATCTCAGCTTCTACCATGACATACATGAATGAATGAATGAATGAATGAATGAATGAATGAATGAATGAATTAGAAGACCTCTCATGGGGTAAATTTGCCAATCCCTAGTTTCATTTTCCACTAGTTATGGCTAGACAAGAACCAAGAAGCTTTGCCTTGGCTCTAATAAAGTTATCGGTCCCTGTTTTGCTGGGTGCTTGCAGAATTATTGCACAGACCTTGTTAATTCCTGGTTGAATAGAATGCATTTACTCTGACTGCTTACTGTACACGCATCCTTTCCTCCTTCAGTAGGAAATCCGGCACAGAACATCCGCTTGTTCAGACCACCCGGATGGTTCATATAGTATTTCTGACATTCTTCAGAAACCAAAATAGGAACTTCAAGTTGATGGAGTTTCCTAGAATGTTCTCCATCTTGAGGGGTTAAAAAGAGGATACAGCAAAAACTTAGATTCAGATATAAGCTCCTCAAATGTGAAGAGAACATTATTTTTTCTCCTTCACATGCCAAGCTTAACTTGCATGAACTTAATTGTTTTGTAGTCCACATTTTCAGCTCATGAACCCCTCTTCTCCACCAGTCCCTAATGAAAAAGGAATGGCTAGCAATCATTCTGGTTAATAGATGAACACAAAATTCTTACTGAAAGGAATATGCACTCACCTTCATAATGGATGCCCCAACCTGTAATGACACACACCTTGGAAGCCTCAACCTTTTCGTCTTTTTCAGGCAGACACACAGAACGAACATAATGATTGAATTCTAAAGGCTCAGTGAGTTCCACCAGTGCTATGTCTGAATCTGTAGTCGTGATGTTAAAATCTGGATGCAGAATGTACTGTTTCACCAATCTTTTCTAGAAATAGGAAATCACAGCAGGGTGTCAGCAGCTCAAAGACTGCTCTACCCTTCTCCCCACTTCCCTCCAACTTTATACTCTATACAACATTAAAGTCTCACATCGAACAAAACCAATTTTAGAAGGGACTTCATGATATGAAAGTAGAGACAATGCTTGTAGTATTGTAACCCAAGGAAATCATTAATAAAAACAATTTTTAAAAACACATTTCAGGTACTAGTTACAGGTGGGTAGCCGTGTTGGTCTGAGTCGAAGCAAAATAAAAAAATTCCTTCAGTAGCACCTTAAAGACCAACTAAGTTTATATTTTGGTATGAGCTTTCGTGTGCATGCACACTTCTCATGCACAACTACATTTCATGCACAACTACATTTCAGGTAGTTTATCAGAATGAATGAGTATAGCTCAATCACTGTTTTAGAAAGAGTTTTCGTTTTGTGATTGGCAGTTATAGAACAACATGTATACTGGTAGTCACCTAAAAAAAAAGGTAAAGGACCCCTGACAGTTAAATTCAGTCACAGACGGCTCTGGGGTTGTGGCGTTCATCTCGCTCTATAGGCCAAGGGAGCCGACGTTTGTCTGCAGACAGCTTCCGGGTCATGTGGCCAGCTTGACTAAGCCGCTTCTGAGGAACCAGAGCAGCACACGGAAATGCTGTTTACCTTCCTGCCGGAGCAGTACCTATTCATCTACTTGCACTTTGACATGCTTTCGAACTGCTAGGTTGGCAGGAGCTGGGACCGAACAATGGGAGCTCACCCCGTTGAGGGGATTTGAACCGCCAACCTTCTGATCAGCAAGCCCAAGAGGCTCAGTCTTCACTATGAAGTCCATCATGACAGATAGATAGATGATGATATATAGACAGACAGACAGACAGACAGACAGACAGACAGACAGACAGACAGACAGACAGATGATAGATGTATTTGAAAATACACTTCATGCAAAACTCTTTTTCATTTTGCTCCCATAGCCATGGGGGGAGGGATAGAATTCTTTGTGCATGTTGCGGGATAAGGACATGTTCCTTCCATAAATACAGAATAACTTGTACTAACCTGACTATTATGTTCTTGTTCTCTGATGTCGTGAGCTCCAGCAACCACACTCCAAAAATCTCTGTATTTTTCCCTTTACAGAGAATGCAATTGGTTAAAACAAACCCGGAAGTTTCTTCCAACAATCTGTACCACACATTTTCATTCAAGCATGCTAATGTGTTACTCCCATCCACACAGGGATTCCGAATACACACGGAATAGGAACAAATTTGATTTGCGCTGAAGTCTAAACAAAGCGGGACTTACTTCTGAGTAGATATCGGGATTTGCTGGAAGAGATCGATACTACTCATAAAAACAACTGATTTCCGCACAAGTGCCACGAAACACCTCTTCAAATGCATAGGAAACCCACAAGGTGAGGAAGGAGGCAGTAGGAATGCTCAGGCTGGCTCTGCCCAGCTTGTTAACACTGTTGCACTTTTTGAGTTGGAGGTGCAGAGTGAAGCACAGAGCCTCCTGCACTCTTAAGAGGCTCACTGTGTGTTTTAGAACCTATGTGTTCATGATACATACCGGTAGATACAGTGACTGGAGAGACCTTAAGTGTTGCAATTTGGCCCAGGGCCAGATTTAGGTTTGATGAGGCCCTAAGCTACAGAAGTTAACGGTGCCCTTTGTTTGTCCAGCTGTCCTTTGTCAACAACAAATTGTCACTGTTTTTTGTGTTGAATATATGCTATATGGTAATTTAGGGACCTAATAGGTATCTAAAGCCATTTGCACATAACAAAATATGTATTTTATCAAAGTAATTGTTGAACTGAAATACAATTAAGACGAAGAATATTGATAGTGAAATAATGATTAAGCTCTAACTATATGTAGGCTTTATTTTAATTGTTTTTTATCTTATATTTTGGAAATGTACATCGGTTTTTTCTTTAAATTTTTTGGGGGCCCCCAAGAAAGTGGGGCCCTAAGCTATAGCTTGTTTAGCTTATACGTCAATGTGGCACTGATTTGGCCATGGGGAAGGGAGAAGCATAGTTTAGGTCAAGAAATGGTTGCTCTGGTTTTATATTAAATGAAGAACCTCAATCTTCCTGATGGCGTGGGAGCAGGAAGTCATATAAAATTGGCAACATTTTTTGTGGGTACCAGAGGAATATAAATCCTCCAGTCTCTTGCAATTTGGTATGTAGTCTGCCAAGAGTTCGCCAAACCTACACACACTTTCATTTATCTGCTGTTTTGCTATCCCTAGTTACTCTGGGTGTGATGACGGGTCTTCAGAACTTTCTGGGGTGGTAAATGACCCACCAAGAGATATGTTACCTTCTTTGAATTCTTCTAGTATGGTGAGAAATGGGAGTGGGAAGTTCATGTTATGGGAGATAAAAAAGTAAAGGACCCCTGACAGTTAAGTCCAGTCACGAACGACTCTGGGGTTGCGGCGTTCATCTCGCTCTATAGGCCAAGGGAGCCGACGTTTGTCTGCAGACAACTTCCAGGTCATGTGGCCAGCATGACTAAGCCACTTCTGAGGAACCAGAGCAGCACACGGAAATGCTGTTTACCTTCCTGCCGGAGCAGTACCTATTCATCTACTTGCACTTTGACATGCTTTCAAACTGCTAGGTTGGCAGGAGCTGGGACCGAGCAACGGGAGCTCACCCCATTGCGGGGATTCGAACTGCAGCCAGCACAGTAGTCTAAATCTTCAGCAGGCTGGTGAAGGATGGTATACACACTTATCAATACGTAGTCATAAGTAGACATTCATAGGATGAGACTCTAAATAATGCATTTGTTAATGTGCTTTCCAAACTGTTCAGGCGCTGTGAACTATTGTTCCTAAGGCATAACATAGAACTTACTTCCCTGTAAAACAGTGAGCAGCAGTCACCACCCATGTGCTTGTAAGAACTGCGCCTCCGCAGATGTTTTCTCCCAAAATCTGTATGCTTGCCTGCCAAGGCCAAGAATAGGGTACAGCTTCTTCGCCTCCAACTATCCGGCTGAAAAGAAACCTGGGCTGGTTGGATGCTACTCCACAAATGTCACCTGGCAATATAGAAAAGAGGAAAAGCTATTGCACATTGCAGAAACAACAACAACTTGTGCCTATTACAGAATAAAGCTGCCCATGTATAAATCTCACCACTCCTCCTCTCTCCCTTCTTTTCTTCCCCAACTTTATACTCTATACAACACTTAAATGTACAAGATCTGTAGAAAAGACTTTACAAGCTGAAAAAGACACAATGCATGTACATTTGTAAACCAAGAAAATCTTTAATAAAAATTGTGTTTTTTAAAAAAGGGGGGGAGAAAGCTGCCCACATTTGGCTGATTCTACAGAGGCAGCTTCTATTTAATATTAAAGTCCCACTGGATTTAGTAGGACTTGCAGGCAAATGATAGGATGGTGTTTCAGTGGTGGCTAATGAAACAGTTCATTGGCCAGAACAACCACCAGTCACAGCATGGTGATGATGGAGAAGGGAGCCTTTTCCTCTCTCTCTCTCTCTCTCTCTCTGTGCCAAAAGCCACTACTGGTGGGAAGGAGCAGCTATCCCAGGCAAGTTCTCATTTGCTGACCTTAGCAGCCTGCTTAGTCTTACACTAACATAGTAACAGCAACAACTGTTGAATTTACAGACTGCTTTGCAAAATAAACCCATCAATGCAGTGTACACGGTAAAAACAGAATTCAACACACCATCACACATCCCAAGAACAATAAAATGAGTTAAACCAACTCTAAAACAGTCAGGCTATCCATAAAAATTGGAAAAACAGAACAAGTTCATCAGATATAAAACTGATCGTCCATAAAATGATTGGGATGCAGCACGGGGAAAGCCTTCCTCAACCAAAATGTCTTCCACAGGCACCTAAACATCATCAGACGAGGTGGCTGTCTGATTTCAGCTGGTAATTGATTCCAGAATGCTGGAGCTGCAACACCAAAAGTCCAATTTCTAGTTCAGGGTAAGTGCATCTCTGGGACATGTGGTATTCTCAGCAGTGCTCCATCTGAAGAGTGTGGTTGCCAGGTAGGGATACAGCGGACAAGACTTTATGGTGGTGCCAATTTTTTTAGGGCTTTAGATGATCAAAGCAAAATGTGAATGGTTCCTGGTAGCAAATTGGCAACCAGTGCATCTCCTTTAGCAGAAGCGTTACATAGTGTCAATGGGGTACCCCAATCAGCAATTTAGCAACTGCATTCTGAGCCAGCAGCAGCTTCTAGGTTAAGTCAAAGAGAATCCCAGAACAGAGCACCCTGCAGTAATCCAAGATCACAGTGGCCAAACCATCTTAGTCCAGGAACAGCTGTAGCTGCCTAACCAACCAAAGCTGGCAAAAGGTACCCTTAGCCACCAAGGCCACCTGTTTTGCCAGGAGTTAAGCTCAGTTCACTGGCCCTCATCCAGCCCGCAGCTGTGGTCAGATACTGGTCCAGAGCCTGCATGACCACTCCAAGTTCAGACATTATGAAAAGACAGAGTCATGCATCATCAGCATACTAATAATACTTTGCTCCATATCCCCCCAATGATCCTTCCAGGTGTCTTCATATAGATGTTAACTAACACTGCAATAAGATAGGGTCCTGCAGCATCCCATAGCATAAATGCCCCAGTGTGACTCTATGGAACCAACCCTGCAGGTAGAACCAGAACTACCATAAACTACCCTGACACCAGTTTCACGGAGCTGGTCTGGGAGGACACCACGGCCGATGGTATCACAAGCCGCACTGAGATGAAGCAAAATAATTAGATTCCCTTTGTTTTTCTCCCAGTGGAGGTCATTTATCCGGACAAGCTAGGCTGATTTGGCCTCTAAACCAGGCCAACCAGACTGAAATTGGTCGGGCTAACCAGTTTCAGCCAAGAATGCCTGCAGCTGTTCTGCCACAACCTTCTCAGTCACCATCCCAAGAATCGGTGTGTTAGAAATTGGCCAATGACTATTTCAAGCGCTACCCCTTTCATCACACCCTGAGACTGCCCAAGCATGCCCTGCTGGCCAGGCTTTTGTTTACCATGATCCAGATTGACCATGATCAAGATTCATGCTTGTTCTGCATGAACTATGGGATCAATATCACTACAGTCATACAACTTTACCCTCAAAATGTCTTATAAACAGTGAGCCACAGAGGGCTCCAAGGAAACTCCCTCAGGTGCCAAGAACATCTGAACTGTTTGGAGGAGCTTCACTGGATGGCTAGTAAAAGATGCAATAGAGGCAGTGAAGTCTGCAATATATTTTGGATTTGCCTTATTAGGAAAACACATTTTCCAGCCAAACGTGGTGTGTATGTAGAATTCATAGAATATCTAGAATACCTATAGAATACCTATATAGAATATCTACAAACTAAACCCTGGACTCCTCTCTACATTCATTTTGCCCTTTCCCTGCTCCTACCAAAGGATACCTTCACAGAAGATGATTTACCAGGAATGTCAGTTTCATTTGAGGCATCACTTATTTCTTCCGGAAGGATTACTTCACTGCTCGAATTTGATATGTCTAGATCTAGTTTTAAAAAGAAAGAGGGGAGAGTCATTGTCAGAATTCCTCAAATCAACTTTCTTCTAGGGCTAGAATAATCCTCCATTTTCCGTTACCTGCAACAGAGATGAACGAAAATCTGGCTTTGAATCCACCAAACGTCTCTGTCTCATCTGAATGAAACTTGACCAGCATGGTACTAGAGGAACTCACAACTGGTGCTGGGACAGCAAATCCACAGGATCGAGCTAAAGAAGGTAAGCAGCAAGGTTCACAGCAGAACAGAAACAACTTCCCTGCATCTCAGCATACAAAACGTTAAATCCATCGGGTGTCGTTAAAAAAAAAATGGCATCCTTTGTGGTAACAAACTCTTTATATGAATATTGGGTCAGATCCCATTAAACTGATGCACCATTGAAAGTCAGTGCAATGAGTTCCACTAGTGAAACAGGACTTCTCCCCTGCACCCTCCACAAATCTGCTCAGGGGGGTTGGGAGAACCCCCATAACAGGAGGAGAGGCAGGGGAGAAGGGGGGAAAGTGCTATACTAAAATGCTTGCTCCAGAATGCGGCAGCTAGACTGCTGACTGGGAGCGGCCGCCGAGATCACATAACACCTGTCTTGAAAGATCTACATTGGCTCCCAGTACGTTTCCGAGCACAATTCAAAGTGTTGGTGTTGACCTTAAAAGCCCTAAATGGCTTTAAAGGTCAAGTATACCTTCGGTCAAGTATACCTGAAGGAGCGTCTCCACCTCCATCACTCTGCCCAGACACTGAGGTCCAGCACCGAAGGCCTTCTGGCAGTTCCCTCGTTGCGAGAAGCCAAGTTGCAGGGAACCAGGCAGAGGGCCTTCTCGGTGGTGGCACCTGCCCTGTGGAACGCCCTCCCAACAGATGTCAAAGAGGAAAACAACTACCAGACTTTTAGAAGACATCAGAAGGCAGCCCTGTTCAGGGAGGCTTTTAATGTTTAATAGATTACTGTGTTTTATTTTCTGTTGGAAGCCGCCCAGAGTGGCTGGGGAAACCCAGCCAGATGGGCGGGGTATAAATAATAAATTATTATTATTATTATTATTATTATTATTATTATTATTATTATTATTATTACACTCTGTGTGTTAAGTCACTGCTACTATTTCCTTGATATAAATTAAAGGAATTTGTAGAGTGAAAAAGTATAATGCAGTTTCAGATACTGACTAGAGGTTTCCCTGTGAGTTGTAATTATGCTATCTCGTGTGTGTATGTGTGTGTGTGTGTGTGTGTGTGTGTGTGTAATGCAAGATTAGCCGAATAGTAAAAAACAGTGTGACTACATGTGATGGCAACTGATCCCCTTGTTTAAAAATGCAGCCTACCTCAATCACTTGAAGAAGACTCGCTCACTTGAAGTAGGGATGGAGGCCAGTTCTAAGAACCAGGTGTCTACATGGTGTGTCGTGAAATGAATCCATTTCTTGCAGTGCTGCCACCCCACCCACTACGTTCCCCCCAACTGGACTTATTTTGGGTACTGAAACCCAACTGGGAAGAAAGGAATCCTGGCAATGGACTCAAATCTCATTTAGTGCACAGTGTTAGAAACAAGTATAAAAAACAAACCTATTGCATTATCCTTTGCAACATTTTCATACACTGTCACTGAGTCATAACTGCAGCCTTCATTTTCCTCCAGTTCAAAATTTTCATATGTGAGCTTCAAACAAACAAACAAAAAACCCTGGTGTTCATCAAACACAAAGAGGTTTAGTTTCAAATATTTTTCTTAATGGCCATAGATCATTCAGCAGTGTTACCAAGGAAACTAAATTGCTGCCCTGCCTATGGCAAGTAAGAAAATACTATTTAAACAAGGCATAGATTAATGCTGCAATAAAGGCTGGAATAAATGTGCACATGGAGCACACTGAGGCTTACATCAGAATAAACATGCATAGGATTGCTCTGCACACCCCCAAATGCAAACATTCTAATTTATTATAATTTACAAATCAAAGCAGATCCACACTTTATGCTTGATTGCAGTCTACAATGCTTGCATGTATCAAAATGTGGGTGGCAACCTCTGGGGCCCCAAGGTCTTAAAACATTTTTAAAATTAAAATGTTGTCAAGTTTATAAAGAAGTTTAGAATCATTGACAAGTGATGTGCAGCCCTACCCTAAGCCTTTTACTCAGAAGTAAGTCCAACATGCATAATATTGCAGCCTTAAATACAAATTCATAATTTCTATCAAGGAAAAATAATATTAAATACACTTTTATCAGGAACGCAGTATGTTGTAACACATATTACAAATATAAAAGGAATAGCTATTATCTTTATTAATAGATCACACAACACAAACCACACTCAGAAATCAGTTCCAGTCAATTAATTGGGACTCACTCCTAGGGAAAGGACTGTCATTGCAGTCACTGGAGGCCTCCGATAAGACGCTGTACAGAAATAACATGAATACTGGGGAGTATTAACAGATAAGACATTAATACTTGGGAGCAGAGTACACTCCAACATTTTAGAAATGCAAATCATATTGGGGCACTGGTCTAGGACGACATTTGTAAAAGAATGTGATGAAAGATGGCTGGAGATGGTTGCTGCCAGAAAGAAAAAGAGTATACTTCATTTTCTAGTGTCTGAAATTCATATTTGAGAATGAATTATTGATTTACCACAAGAAGGTAAGCAGAGGAGACAGCATCACATACAACCTACACCCCTATATTATATGAACATAGCAAAGGTGTCACAGTCACATAAAGCTACCCCCCAAAATGTATGAATGAGTTTGAAGACAGACAGGTTCAAAATATGATAGCCATGTTTAAATATATAAAAGGATGTCATATAGAGGAGGGAGAAAGGTTGTTTTCTACTGCTCCAGAGAAGCGGACACGGAGCAATGGATTCAAACTACAAGAAAGAAGATTCCACCTAAACATTAGGAAGAACTTCCTGACAGTAAGAGCTGTTCGGCAGTGGAATTTGCTACCAAGGAGTGTGGTGGAGTCTCCTTCTTTGGAGGTCTTTAAGCAGAGGCTTGACAGGCATATGACAAGAATGCTTTGATGGTGTTTCTACTTGGCAGGGGGTTGGACTGGATGGCCCTTGTGGTCTCTTCCAACTCTATGATTCTATGATAGGACACTGAAACTTACAAAGAAAGAAAGAAAGAAAGAAAGAAAGAAAGAAAGAAAGAAAGAAAGAAAGAAAGAAAGAAAGAAAGAAAGAAAGAATCCACACACAGTGGTATTCAACTAAGATTTACTTAGAGGAGGTCTATTGGAATTAATGGATCTGCCTTAGTCATCTTCATGAAGTTTTACCCTGAGTAAAACCTAGTTGAATACTACCCACCGTATTTAAATAATATCCCAACACTGCAAGATACTATATGTTAACTAATAATAAAACAGCACCAAAATAAGGCAGCCTCATGAGCGAAATGTTACGTTGCTTGTGAAGGTTGGAATCAAACTTATGGCGTTCAGAGGAAACCCTTTATGCTGATGTCAGTAAATCAGCCCTGCCTTGTACCTTGACCACGTGGTTTTCTGGAGCTTGAACAATCCATTGACAATCTGCCAGATTATTGTAAGCCTCGGGATAGTGCATGCTTTGCACTGTTCCTTCCTCAAAGAGTATGGCAATAGATCCACAGCCAGAGTCTAGAAAGACAGTGAAGCAAAAGTGAGACAATTTAAATAGCCCCTTGGCAAACTATAAACCAGAGGAAGCTTTTGTGGGCTCATTATGCTTATAGTAAAAGGTGGTGGTTGTTTTATTTATTAAAGGATTGCTTCAATGGACTTCCAAGAGTCAATTTGGTAATAAGAGAACTTTCTAAATATGGGTATTTGAAGAATAGGTAGTCATTTTTTCCTCCAGACCTTCAGACCTAAGTCTGTAAAAGACTCATGTGGTCCACTTATATTAATAATTGTGCAACTGCTCAGTTCTTCACCATCAACACCAAACCCTTTTGAATGGTAAGTCTGTGTTCTAATTGCATCTTGACCAATGACTGCTGAAGCTACAAATCATAGCACTCCCATGTAAGGACTGATAAGGTACACAAAAAGCATTGCAATTTATAAAGTAATAGATCTAGTGCCTGTAATCCATATATATTGTGAAGCCTCCTTGGCCTCTCATATATTATTAGAAAGTATTGATACTTACCTTGAAGAGAAGCTGGCTCAATCGTTTGGTATATCATAGAGAACCCAGATCCATGTTCTTTGTTATCAGATACAAATTTTAGCCTTAGGCTATTGGAACCAACCAAAATCGGTAACGGGGGCTCCTTGCCACAGAATTTCCCTGAAAGACGTTAATTTTATCAATGTAATTTTGCTAATATTTACTGAGTGGTTCTGCTAATCTGAGAAGAAGCTGCTTCTGAGTAGGTATGATTAGGACCATAATATTCAAGCCAGTGGTGTGTGATCAGTGGACTAGGGAGACTAGGGGCCTCCATCCTAAAATCCAGGAAGCTTCTGTCTGGCTTAGAGAGAGAGGTACAATGCTCTGACGAGTCCAAAAGTCCGCCTCTGCCATCTTCCCAAAGCCCACCCAGCTTGGGGAAGGAGGCAGGAGAGCGCCAGCATACTGTCAGAGCACTGGCACCTCCTTCCCCAAGCCTGGGATGCTTCTGCCCAGGTTAGGAAGGGAATCACCAGGCTTGCACAACGTCAGGATGTTGGGGCATCCCACACCCAATATCCCCCCCCCCACCGCCCCCTGTCACCCTTGCAAGCTGGCACCTCTGGCCCTAACTGTTCCCCTTCAAAAAAAAGTCACCGCACACCACTGATTCAGTCTAATTTACAACAACAATGTGTAACCTGGTGGCTATATAAGATTCAGAAGGAGAAGAGTCAACCCAAAATTGCTTTAATATATGTCAGGCTCAACTTAGCATTTGTATCCAGACTTCAGCTGTGTTCATTGCGGGTATCTTAGCAGCAAAGCTTGTTTTGGGTTTCTGCGCCCCAAAACACCTCTGAATACTCAGCTCTGTCTAAGTGTCTGGAGCATCATTCCACATGAAATTCCAAAAACCCTTCAGAAAGGAAAAGCGAGGTCAGGATCGGGCCATCTCAAGCAGGAATGTGGGCAAGGCAGATGAGAGAGGAGGATAACTCTTTCCTGTCTTCTTATTCTCTGCTCAGCTGGCCACGCACCATTTTCAACTGTAACTTTCGTCAACGTGAAAATGATTCAGTCAATGTGGGTGAGGGCCCTCCAATATCAAGGAGGGAAAGCAAAGCTCCTCCACATTCACACCCTCCCCTAGGCTGTTGGGCATGGATGGCCTCACTCAGTGTCAGGCATACTAGGAAGCAAAGCACTACTATGGTAGCCAAGACTTCAGAGGAAAACAGGGGTGATTTTTGTGTCCATGCCACATAGTTCCCATAGGTGAAATTCCTGTTTGGAGAGGTCACCAAGGCACACCATGTGTTCACTTCAGTACGGCATGTGCTGGCACCAAATTTTGATATCCTATCCAACTTGTCAACTATACAAGAACCGCCTGCTTTTCATTTGGGAAAATGTGCAGCCTGGTGCCATATATATTTTGAAGAAGACACTCACCAAGGAGCCTATTGTCCTTAGAAATCACTGACAAGGCATCATAGTCACAGTATATATCGGATTCCACATCAAAGTGGGTAAAATTCAGCAGTATGTGCATTCCTTCTGGGACGAGCAGAGTCCAAACGCACAACCTGGATTGATGTACAAGGACTGAATTCTAGTTGGCAATCAATAAAGCACAGGTGCATGATACTAGGTACAGTTTCTGAAAAGGGACTTCAGCTACTCACTGGTTGTCCTGATAAAATTGCTTAGGATGCTCAGGGAAAACAAGCTGTCCTTCATTGCCAGGGAGTTTGCCATCTTGCACACTGCATGATGCTGTGATGTGGAAATGAAGATATGAAGATTTATTGGTCTAACAGATACGAGGTAACCAAGAATTATGAGGTGGTATAATTTTCCAAAACATTTTTGTTTTGAGGCTAACTTAATGTTGTGCTTCTTTTTCTCTCTTTCTCACACCCCCCCCCCCAAACAGCAAGAAATAGTATTATATGATCGAGTCCATTCTACATTTAAAAGCACAACTTTCCACATTTTTAGAGCAAATGTTATTGGAGGGAGTAACAAACATGTTGCAAACCAAGTATTCTGCAGTACTCAAGATAAGCTAACAGCTTTATAATCATGACTTCTATTAGGAACATGGGAGCTGCCTCATTCAGGGAAAGACCATTGGACTAAAAGGGTTTCAAAATGGGAGTGTTTTCCACCCTTACACGGAGATGTCAGTGATGGGTCCTTTTGTTTTGTTATGAGCCGGGATAGGATTTAAAATATTTCAAGACTGAAAACACGCACATAAAAATTAAGGTACTCTGATCCATTTACATTCAAAATTTTAAAACCCTAATCCTGCCGACTGCACTGCAAACACAGACAAAACTAAGCATTACGAAAATAATTGTCTCTAATCCATACTTTTTAATCATACACAAGAAATCTTGGACTCTGCCAGTACATACTTAGTTCAGGAAGGTTTTTTCAGGCACATTATACTCACCCGTAGAGCTTTTCATTCTGATATCTAATTAAAAAGGAAAAGATAAATATGCTAGTGAAGAACTATTAGTGTTACGGCAAATCAGAAATGTAATAATGAATTTGCAACAACAGAACATCCATTGCTCCCTTTGGGCTTGACTCCACATAACAAGGGTGTCCTAAGGCGATATATTCATCAACAGCTGTATTGGAACAGTTCTAAGTGGAGCTCACTGTAGCTATCGTGACTGTAAAGCTGCCGAAATCAAACTGATAATAATAATTTGTAATAATTTTATTATTTGTACCCTGCCCATCTGATAGGGTTGCCCCAGTCACTCTGGGCAGCTTCCAGGATATATAAAAACATAAGGGCATCTGTGACTGTACTACCTGCCATACAACCCAAAATCAAAGCTGCAATTATTAGCTTTACAGAAGAGGCAACTTCCCCACACAGGTTGTGTTTTTCTGTCGGATTGGCAGCTTTAAAGAAAAGATTTAGGGTTGTTGACGACAAATTAATCCTGTTCACGCAAGGACTTCCATTTGTGCAATGGAACTTTCCATCCCCTCTCCTCCCCGCTCCCCCAAATGGTCCTGGGGCTTTCTCTAACCTTCTGCAGTAGATGCAGGAGCATGCAGGAAGAGGAGAAGGGGGCTTCCACTGCAGAAGTGATAGTCCTTGTGCAAATGGGAAAACTTTGCTGGATACACTCCTTAATATGTGAATTAGGCAGAAGGTGATTAATATTGACTACCGGTGTCGATATGTTGCTGAATCCAAGGGAGCACCTTGGAAAGGTCTGTAAAAACTCCTGGTGTTCCTCTTCTTTTATACTTTTTCTTAAGGTTTTGCATCCAGCCGCGAGCACACCCATAGCCCCATGAGGTCACCCCAACCAGGGTCCAAGAACCATGCTCACGCATGCACACCAGAGATCCCCCCGAGTCACCCTGCAGGGAAAAGAAAGAGATCCAAATGAGACATATATAAAGCGCTACATGCAAGTATTTTAGTGGTCCTTCAAAAGTAGACCCTGCAGTTGACCAGTGGACAGGACTGCCCCTGCCATGTGGCAGTTTGAAGTGATCTGTTTAAGGCAAAGCTATGAGGATGGGGAACAGGAACAGAGGAAGGCAAGAATTTATGTCTGAATGCTACAGATGTTTTCATAGCGTTGGCTGTACCAGTGGGATGGGACGCCATTCGAGTTTCGCTTCAGGCAGTAAAATGTTTTGGGTGGGCCTGAAGTGCTTGTGATGGACTGTTGCTTCATGAAAAGGAGTCTAACAGCAAGTGTCAAGAGCATAGGTGCCAACTCCCAGATTGATAAATCCGGAATCGGCAGCGGCACGGCACCGGAGGTTGTGCTGCGACCATTTTGGAACTGGGCAGAGCGGCACCGGAAGTCGCTTCTACACATGCTCTGCCCATTTCCAAAATGGCCGCAGCGCCGGAAGTCACGCTGTGGCCATTTTGGAATTGGGCAGCGCAGCACCGGAAGTCACTTCTACGCATGCTCTGCCTATTTCCAAAATGGCCGTAGCGCCAGAAATCGCTTCTGTGCATGTCCAGAGACTCCAGACATGCACAGGAGCCGCCTCCCCGGGCCGGTAAGAATCCGGGGGATTTACGGGTTTTTTAAAAATCCGGGCTGCCAGCGGGAAACGATTGGAAAAACAGGGGTTTCCCGGGGAATACGGGAGACTTGGCAGCTATGGTCAAGAGTGGAACCTGGGATCTTCTGCACGAGAAGTATGAGCTCCATCTCTTTGTTTGTTCTTCCTCCTGAAAAGTTCCCCCGTCTCATCCCAGAGATGGAAAGGCAGGCAGGTAGGTGGGAAGAAAAGGCTCTCCATTTTACCAACCTGGCAGGCATCTTTTCCACCATCTGGAAACCCAGCACACATTACAGTGTCACCCTGAATAGGTTTCTTTAAGGTTGACAATGCTCTAGAACATTCACTGTGGTCTAGGATGGGCAACTCCACTTCATGAAGGACTTCAGGGAGGATACCATCTAGAAAACAAGCACACCACAGGAAAACTGTTTTATAGCAAGTTACACTATTGGTCCATTTATTCTAACAGCAGTTTATTGGAGCGAGGGAGACAATCATTTTTTCAGCCATTCTTTCAATGTGGCTGCCTCAGAAAAATATGGCAAGTGACACTACAGGAAGTAGAGCCCAGATGAATTTTGGAATATTCAGTGTGAGGTCATTGAACATTGCAGGGGGGGGGATATAGTTCTGTCCTTCCTTTCTTAAGACATTTTCAACAAAACAAAAATAAGCACAGGCTTCTGAATATCTCTTTACAGCAGTATCCAGTATTTGCTCACTAAGAAGCTTTAGTAACGACATCAATTTGGAGTTGAAAGTTGTACACTGGAAGAAGAAATGTTTCCCCAAAGCTCATTAATTGTGAGAAGGGTCACCTTTCTGGAGCCTCTTCAGTCTGTTGTTGCTTCTCTCGCCTCTGCTGCAACGGCTTCAAAACCACTTCCCCCCCCCTTCTAATTTATTATTGTATCTTTGTTTCAGCATGTGGGAAGTCTCAACCAGTTGGGGATTGTGTTGCAAAGGGATGATGACACAGAATCACAAAACATCAACTCACAACACAAAATTTCACACAGCTGCTTTGATATGGCTGTGCTTTCAAAAAATAATAGCGTAGGCTTACTTTCTCTCAGGCGACCCCAGCCACAAGTGACACATATATATCCTGGATCGAACGTTTCATTGGGTTCAGGAAGACATACCGGCCCCACTGTTGAACCTGCCACGAACACAGTGGCATATTGGAATATTAATGTGTGACATATTAGAATAATGTTAATTTAAGTCCCAACCCTTTTGAGCTCCAAATGAAAAGCAACATCACACAAACTGTTAAACTTTTTGGTTTTGTGTGCTTCTCAAATGTGTGTAACTCAGAAAAACCTGAATCCAAGCCCTTTCTTTCTCTTATCCATAAACAAGCCACATAAAAAATACGGTTCTATAGGACCATAAAGATTACGGCAAGATCCCCACATCTCTCAAGTCCCAGTCCCATACAGCAGTGTGTGAGCCATTTCCCCATGATGTGATCCCACTTTTCTGGGCAAATTGCCTTATATCACATTATACCACTAGTTTATCTAGCTTCTGGCTGTGTATGACTTTAAAGCACATTCATAGTGCATTTCCTGCCCCCCACCCAAGAATTCTGGGCACCGTCATTAGTCAAGTGCTGTTGGGAATTGTAACTCTGTGAATGTCCAGAATTATTTGAAGGAAAGAATGTGTTTCAAATGCACTTTAAAGGTATTGCATGTAACACAATTTTAATATTGTCTATAGCAGTGTTTCCCAACCGTGTGCCTCCAGCTATTTGGGGACTACAATTCCCATCATTCCTGACCACTGGTCTTGCTAGCTAGAGATGATGGGAGTTGTAGTCCCAAAACATCTGGAGGCACAAGGTTGGGAAACACTGGTCTATAGTGACTGGTAGAAGCTCTCTCCAGGGATTCAGGACACAAGCAGTAGTTACTGGACCTTTGCAGCCCTTGCAGTCTGCACAGTGGGAGCTATGCTCTGAATCCACAGGATAAATGGGTGAAAAAAACACAATTATCAAGAACATAGAAGATCAAGTCTTGCTGAAGAAGGATCAGCATGGCTTCTGCAAAGCTAAGTCCTGCCTCGCTAATCTTTCAGAGCAAGGATAAGGAAACTTTGTACAATAGGCTACATTCTAATCACCTAAATGCCAGAGATTACTACTGTATACACACTCACATCCAGGCCAAGCAAGGAACATTATCTACACAGCTATCAAAGGAGCAGGTGTCTTGTTTATCCCAGTGAGAGAGATAGAGAGGGGGAGATGGGATATGCAGAGCAATCCTATTTAGAACTAAAAAGGTAAAGGTAAAGGACCCCAGACAACTCTGGGGTTGTGGCGCTCATCTCGCTTTACTGGCCGAGGGAACCGACGTTTGTCCATAGACAGTTTTTCCGGGTCATGTGGCCATCATGACTAAGCCGCTTCTGGCGAAACCAGAGCAGCACACGGAAACACTGTTTACCTTCCTGCCAGAGAAGTACCTATTTATCTACTTGCACTTTTTGGTGTGCTTTCGAACTGCTAGGTTGGCAGGAGCTGGGACCGAGCAACGGGAGCTCACCCCATTGCAGGGATTTAAACCACCGACCTTCTGATCGGCAAGCCCAAGAGGCTCAGTGGTTTAGACCACAGCGCCGCCCGCATCCTATTTAGAACTACGGTACTCAGAAGTATATCTCACATTCAACAGGATATACTTCAGTGAAAACATGCAGAGGATTGCAGCCTTGCATTCAGTTTCTTGGGCAAGCTATTTCAAAAAGTGAAAATCCAGACACAAAAGTTGTTCAGCTTTCTTGGGCAATGTTGTTTTGCTTTTTTTTGTCCTTTGCAAAATAAAAAAAATGAAGTTTTTGAGCTATTTTTAAGGAAATTCACCAAAATCTGCACTTCCGACAGCGATTGCCATTTGTCCAGATTTCCCCCGACATTTAACCGCCTGGGCGCTGTTTCAGACGGTTGAATCTTGGCTATGTCCGTGAAATTCTGGATGTATGGCAACTCTAATTTAACTATAGTATGTGGGACCCGATATGTAGCTACCTAGGATCTCCCCCAAAAGACAATCTCAGTTGGCTAACCACATTCCACACGTCAGTGGTGTGGAATGTGGTGGTATCCTTTACAATTTCTCAAATTCCCAAATGTACCCAGGGGTGCAAAAAGATTAGTCAGATTGAGAAACCAGGCTATTTGAAAAACTGCCTGCTGAGGCATTAAGACCATTGCAGACTACCATGTTTCTCCGAAAATAAGACACCGTTTTATATTTATTTTTCCTCAAAAACACACACTATGGCTTATTTTCAGGGGATGTCTTATTTTTTTCCTCCTCCTGCCGCGGCCGGCATTGCTGCTACGCCTATCACTATGTCTTATTTTCAAGGTATGGCTTATATTCCTTGAATGCTTAAAAATCCTGCTATGGCTTATTTTATTACTACATCTTAAAATAGGGAAAACAGGGTAGCAGGTACCAGAAATAGGATTTTCTCAGTGGGGGCCCTACATCTGTGAAACTCCCTCCTTGAGAAGATAGCTGTACCAGCTGCTGTCATCGTTTTTTAAAACACCTCAATATTTTTTTTATTACCATTTGTGTTTGTTTGTTTGTCTGTTTGTTTGTTTGTTTGTTTGTTTGTTTGAATTGTATTGTATTGTATTGTATTGTATTGTATGGGGATGGAGTGGGCAAACAGCCTCCTGCTAGTCCTTTTAAGTGCATGGTTTTACATGTTGACATTATGATTATTGTCTTCCAGCTCTGCTTGTGGGCTTCCCGGGGGTATTTGCTTGGCCACCGTGAGAAACAGGATGTCAGATTCAGTGGTTTGATCCAACAAGATTCTTTTTTGGGGGGGGGAGGCACCTGCCTTTGCAAGATCTCTCTCCTCTTTGCTGCCTGTACTCTCAGTTCAGCACACTAGAGAGAGATTGTGAGAAATTACTTGGTGGGCATGCCAGTACTTTCTTTATTTGCCACATTTTTCTTGGCAGCCGATTTGGCAATGGCCACAGCTTCATTCATCACCAAGTCACATGACCCAACTGGCATGCTGAGAGTGGTTGAGCTGTAAAGCTGGTCATATGGCAAATCAATCACACTACTCTCGCCCTGAGAAACAAATTAATCTACAGAGTCCACAATATCCCCATCAATTTGGTCCTAGGAGTTCTCCTGAATAAAGCAATGAAAAAGGCACCAATTGTTCTGGCAATGAAATTTGTATCTGTGTGGTTCACCTATGCTATCTGATAATAAATTATTTTCCCTTGAGTATTACAATCAATGTGTATAACAGGCAGGTAACTGTAGACAAGATTACCATATTTAAAGTGACCGTTCATTCTCAGAAGGGCAATGTCATAATCCATTGGTTTCTTCATATTAAATTTGGGGTGTCTGGTGATAGATTGTACATATAGGGTTTGCTCTTCCTGCTCCTTCTGGCGCAAATTATGCTCTCCAGCAGTTACCGTCAGCGAACGAAGCAGGTTTCTGCATAGTGGTAGAAAACCATTATAAAAGGGGGAGGAACAGATTTTCATCTTTTGAAACAAAGCCAAACAAAATACAGAAATATCACCACATAGCACCAAACCCTAAATATTTCATTTATGCATTTATATTTATTTTATGACTTTATATGCTGCCCTCCAGTAGCTGCTTTCAGGCACAGTGCACATTTTTTAAAAGCTATGAAAAATATGTAACAAAACAACAGCCTGGAATCATGGCCTTCAAGTGAAATTCCCCATCAGTACCTGCTTACAAAAGAGTGGAATTCTCTATCTGTACCTGCTTACAACGCAGTGAGCAGCTGTGATTATCCACTGAGAGGAAACAAGGGTTCCTCCGCAGAAATGACGGTTATTTCTTTTCAAGGAAACCTGTGCCATAAAGAGAACATGTCGCATTAGAAAATGCAAACCTTTTCTTGTCGCATCTGCAAAAGCAAGACAGGAAACATAAGGGGTGCCATGCACGTCCCAACATGGTGATTGTTGGCATTCACATTTGAATGTTTACAATCCTAAATGAACTTTGCTAATGTCTGAAAATAGAGGGGTGGAGGGTGTATGCATGCATACACACACCCACCCACCCCAAATTACTAGGGATATGCAGCAGAAGTGAATGCTAACTATCACATTCTCCTATAGAACTCTTAGTTTTCAGAGCTTTTCAATATCTTTCTTGTAATGCAAACATTCACATGCAAAGAAGTGATAAGTAGACAGTACTAAAATCATTGTGCCTCCTTAGTATTTTTCTCGCTCCCTATGTTACAGTGAATGTCTACATTTACATGTTAACCTTGATGCTCATCATATCTTAGTCATTCCCTGTAGCAGAAAGAAGGAAGGGAAGGGGAAAGGAGACAAAATAAGTGTTACTGGTATGCAGAATATTGGAACCAGAAGTACATACTAATGGAGATTCCCATAGAAGCCTGTGTCAAAGTTGCCAGGCATTTGGGGTTTGTTTGTTTTTTTAAAAAAAATTATTTTAAGAAACTTCAGATAAATGGTCCAAGAAGGTTTGGTGAAGGGAGAAGATGACTCATTCTCAGTCCCCTCTCTAGCTAGAAGGAGGCAGCAAGCTAGTTGAGAACAGAAAACAAAAGAAGCATTCTGGGGCAATTAGATTACGAGACACATAGATAGAAGCTGGAAAAGATCAGAGTCTTTTGGGCTTTTGCTTCTTTCTGGAGATCTGGTGTGAGGAGGTAGTCTTGACTATCATCTGTTTAAATACTTAAGCTGTGTCTCCCCCTATGTTCTACTTGTATATCTGCAAAATTCAAATACTACAGGGCACTCATTAAAAAGAAACACTTTTACTCATTAAAAAGAAACATTTTTTTATCTGAAAGATCTGTTTAAATAGTAGACCATGTACTCTTACAGACTCCCTTTCCCCCAAAATTAAGGCTACAATCCTAGACCTTGTTTACTTGGGTGCGAGCAACATTAAGCTCAATGGGTCTTACTTCTGAGTAGATAAGCTTAGGGTTGTATTCTCAGCATATCTTCCGATGGGGCTTCATAGTATTCATTTTTTTTTACTAAATTTATATCTTGCCCTTCTTCCCAAAGGGAGCTCAAGGTAGCAAACAAGAAGTGACTGAACAACAAAAACATATTGAAAACTAAGCAAACTTCAGATTGCAACCTTTAATTCAGTTTCCACGCTGCAGGTAAAAAATTACAGCTAGGCAATATGAAAGATCCCGCCTAGGACCATGCAGACCTGCTGCCAACATAGATAACACTGGGCCAATGGACCAATCATCTGGCTCAGTTTAAGGCAGCTTCCTATGTCCCTAGAAGCATGAAAAGGTCAAAATATGTTTTGGGCAAGGGCAACCTTTGTCCCACCTGTTGGATTTCTGAAAGAGAAATAAAAGTCTATTTCTCACCAGGGAACCCATCAGGTCCAGCAAACGGTGTTTTGAGGGCATGAATTACTTTTCCTGAGATAGGCCATTGCTTATGGGTTTGAAGCTATTGTTTGAATTTTCCCAAATGGTAGGCCTCTTGCAGTTTCTTAAAATCGCTCCTGCTTTGTAGGCAATATATGAATCACAACCATTTCCCAACAACCAAGAGAGAATGGAGGTCATTCTTGCCACCTTCAAGCAATACCCTGGTTTGTTTGTTTGTTTGTTTGTTCCCTCACATCCATGATAAGCTAGGCCAGCCTTCCGCAAAAGTCTACTGACTTCCAGATGTTTTGGGCTACAGCTCCCATGAGCACTAGTCAGCACGGCCAATGGGCAGGGATGATGGGAGTTGTAGTCTGAGACATCCAGAGGGCACCAGGTGGAGGAAAGCTGAGCTAGATCTTGGGAGGATATTTGGGAGGGATATGCTCACCTGCCAGGGGTGAGAACCTTGTTGCACTTGGGTCCCGCCAACAATTCGAGAGAGATAGCTATAGAAATGCCATGAATTTGCTTCCACTTTCTGCCCACACTTGGAATCTGAAAGGCATAATGAACAGAGATAAGGATGCAGAAAACGGAGGGGGAGGGCAAGACAGCTGGATGTCATTCTCCAGTTTTTTCTATAAGATGCAAAATAACTTTCCCCTTCCAGATAGATATTAATGGGAAAACTTCAATTAGTAGCAATAATCTATATTATTTCTAATCTTAGGCTGTTATCCTTCACCTATGTATATCAAAGTAATCCCACTGAACTCAGTATAACTTACTTCTGAGTAGAGAAGGCTTGCACTGCAAGTCACTATGAATGCAGTGAGTAAAACTCAAGTAAATAGCAAAAACAAACAATAATCAAGGTTCTAAATTTGAGAAGTGCACTCACACTTTTTGTTTTCATTCTGCTGGTTGACCTTCGCAAAGAAAAATAGCTCAAGATATATATGTATGTTTAACAAACATAGCAACCTCTATGCACATTCAGGCTCCTATAGAAATGGTCTTAAAGTATTGGGATTTCAGATGGACTACCTTTATCCAGCAGAAGAATAAAAAAGAGAACCCAGGCTTTGGGGTGTGTTTGTCACAGCTTATTTTGGAAATATACACAGTGGTTAACAAGTTACATTCTCATGCCAAACGGAAGTGAACTACTGTACTGTATCTTCACAGAAGTGAAATGAGAGAGAAATATCACTCTCTGGAAAAGTTTGCTATAGCTAGAAACCACTGTGAAATTATTTCAGATTTGGCTTTATCAAATGTCCAGCAGCACTTTTGTTTGCCTCTATGGCTTCTATCTATCACATAAACATCAAAACTGATATAGGAATAAGGAAAGTTCAGAAAAATATATTCATTGCCGTCATACAAAGTTTCACGAATAGACTATGTCCAGGATCATAAATGGAGTACACACTACAATGCATTTGTTATTCTTTAAGAATAGTTATTTCATTGTTTTGATGCATGAATTCCACATGGCAACTCTTTTGAAAAATAGGTAGGATGATTCATATACATGCAATGGCCTGCTTTTCTTGCATTACACCGGGGTCGGCAAGGCTTACCGGGCATGGGCCGGATCACTCCTGCGGGGATCCTCCGTGGGCCAGGATGGCGCAGCGTGATGCCAGAAATCACGTCTGCGCATGTCCGCAGCGCTGGAAATCATTTCTGCACCTGTGCAGAAGCAATTTTCGGCGTCTGGGCATGCGCAGAAGCAATTTCCAGAGCTGCAGAAGAGAGTCCCCGCATCACGCTGCGCTGGTTTAGCGCAGCGTGCAGGGACTCGCCGAGTGGGTTGCCAATCCCTGCATTACACTATGCATGTAGCTGCTGTCACAGGGCATCTGAATCAGCATCTGAATCAACTCTCAATTTTGTCACTCAAGAAATAGCCATTTGCTCCTTAGACAAGGCAATTGGGACTAGGGGAGGGAAATCACTCCACCCCATGCAGAAGAGCTGCAGCTGGGATGAAATTGAGAACTAACAAAAATAAATCTTCTAGATTGCTGCTATTTTTGAGTGGGA
Organism: Zootoca vivipara; assembly: GCF_965207765.1. Classification (NCBI taxonomy): domain Eukaryota; kingdom Metazoa; phylum Chordata; class Lepidosauria; order Squamata; family Lacertidae; genus Zootoca; species Zootoca vivipara. The sequence continues at coordinate 69,317,166 of NC_142582.1, read as the reverse complement.
TTCAATCACACGGGCAAATTCAGGTTTCACACTTATAATGGATTATAATGGATTGGAAAGTCTTGCGCAACAAACCCACTTCCTCAAAAGACTGAACTTTCTGCAGTAAGGAAAGCGAGGGGGAGGAAAATATGAAATGACATTGTGTTGATGCAAGTGTTATCAAACCTCTGCACAAACAGATCAAAATGAATGCTCATTAAACAGCCAACGTCTAATCTCCCTCAAAACAAATCAGGCTGGAGGCACTCCGAGTGATGATAACATCTATTAATCATGCGGTTATATGGAACTATGCCGTTAGAAAATATTTAAAGCACGAAATCATAGCCATACCTTGCTGTTTAGACATTGGTGCAGAACTTCCTTCTCTAAGATACACTGTCCCAAGCATAAGTAACAGCAGATCGCCCAAGGCCACTGGCATTTTCAGGCTGTAAGTGACTAAATTAAAGAGAGTGGAGAACTTTATAGTAGTTAAGAAAAAGCTATAACACAGTGGGAGAGCAGTAGCAGCATAATTAAAGTGTAGGTTACTCATTAATCCAGCTGTAAAGCTTTTAACCAAGCATTACTGTACTAAATTTTCCCACATTTAACCAAGCATGATTCCTTTTCAGTTCTCAAGGGACTGTGGGTTTAAAACAAAAGCCTGCTAAATACTGAGTTTGACTGTCTCAAGAGATCAGCCTATACAGAACATTAAAAAGAACAATAAATGCAGACACACACACCCCGGCTGGTCATCACACAAAGTCATTTACCAATTTAGCTGATTATTTAGAACCCCAGTTTAATTATAGCTGTTTCCAAGGCTATCTGTATCTGATTTCTTTCCTTTCCTTTAATAGATCTGAGAGCAAAATAACACTCTATGTTGACACCACAGCCCAAATTAATTTACTAGGGAACCTAATGTGATTTAATCCACCTGAACTTATTACTAGCTTGTTTGGTTAAATATCTTAGGAGCCCATTTTCAATAAAACACAGTTGCTAGTTCTGCTATATTTATGCATGGATGGCATGAATGTTGTGCAAAATTACAAGAGTAAGTATTCCGTTGCACAGAAATTCTAGCCTAAATAAAGGAATATAGAACAGCTGGAGAACCAGTGTAGTAAAGTGGTTAGCATAATGGATGATGACTTGGGAAACCAGGGTTAAAATCCACACTCAGCAATGGAATTGACCTGGCAAGTTAGGGCCAGTCACTATCCCTCAGCCTAATCTAGCAGCAGCAGCAGCAGTAGTATACTGCCCTTCACCCATAGATCTCAGGGCAGTTCACAGCATAAAAGCACAAAATACATAATGAAAACAATAACAAAAGAAACCAATAACCCCCTCCTCCAACTCACCAAGTTGCTGTAAGGATAAAATGGGGAGAGAAAGAATCACATAACACCAGTCTTGAAAGATCTACATTGGCTCCCAGTACGTTTCCGAGCACAGTTCAAAGTGTTGGTGCTGACCTTTAAAGCCCTAAATGGCCTCGGTCCAGTATACCTGAAGGAGCGTCTCCACCCCCATCATTCTGCCCGGACACTGAGGTCCAGTACCAAGGGCCTTCTGGCAGTTCCCTCATTGTGAGAAGCCAAGTTGCAAGGAACCAGGCAGAGGGCCTTCTCGGTGGTGGCGCCCGCCCTATGGAACGCCCTCCCATCAGATGTCAAAGAAAAAAACAGCTACCAGATTTTTAGAAGACATCTGAAGGCAGCCCTGTTTAGGGAGGCCTTTAATGTTTAATAGATTATTTTATTTCATTTTTCTGTTGTAAGCTGCCCAGAGTGGCTGGGGAAACCCAGCCAGATGGGCGGGGTATAAATAATAAATTATTATTATTATTATTATTATTATTATTATTATTATTATTATTACATATACCACCTCCTCAGAGGAAAGGTGAGATATAAATGTAATAAAGTAATATAATTAGCAAATTTAAAAATACAAATGAAACAATCCAATTACAAAAAAATTAAATACAACAGTGGTTTAGAACCCAATTCACAGAACTTTTAATAAAGTGCAGTTTGAAACAAATATGTTTTTAACGTCTAGTGAAAACTTCTTTATGAGAGAGTTCCAAAGTACAGGGCCTCTGAAAAGGTAGCATCTTTAATGCCCACCAATCTGTTTGACCTTGACAGTGCAACTTAAGGACCAGCTGGATTTGATTGGAAGAAAGCAGTCCTTCAAATCACCTTTAAACCAGCCTAAACAATTTTTTTATTATTATCATTGTTATAAAAATATTCCTAGTTACCAATACAACCAGTGCCTCCACAGATAGCATCAAGTCCTTGAGAACCCTCGAGCTGCAAACTTAGTGGAACCAAATCCCAGTCAGGTTGCAAGTCTCAGATCAGAACTCTTCCCAGCCCAAAATATTTAACTGGATTAAGCTTCAGTTTATCTCCCAGAAATGAGAAAGCAGTTTCTAACTTTTCCTAGGATTATAAAACAAGGTGCTTCAAGGTGGTTCATTGATGAGACATTATAAAAAAGGACCTTAAATCCCATGAAAACCACTGCAATTGTTTCTCTTCAAAAGGCAATGCGCAAAATTTCAGAAATGCTGACCTTTTAAAACTCCCAGGCATTCTTGCAATATAAACTATTTATAGAACAAGACGTCACAAGGCATGTACCTCCGAGGATTCCTTGGCACCATGCGTTTTAAAACTTTCCAGAAAGATAAAAAGTGGCTGGGGAAACCCAGCCAGATGGGCGGGGTATAAATAAATTATTATTATTATTATTATTATTATTATTATTATTATTATTATTATTATTAACTGAAGCTCTCCTGGACCGTTTCAATTATTTGATTATTTTTTTTAAAATAGTATTTAAAATGCTTCGTTTCTCAGTCTGTCTTAAGAGGTTGTGTCAGGTGAAGTCCGCGGCCAGTAACTGCTACTCTCTGTGCCTGGTGCTTGTTTCCTGCTAAGGTAGGATGGGGAACTTCAGGCCTGGGAGGCCAAATGCAGCCAGGCTTCTTCTCCATAAGCCATGCTTCTTCTCCTGTGCTGGGAAACTAACTGGGACTGACAGGAGTCTTTTGTGGGGGGTGGAAGGTTCCCCACCACTGGTATAAGGTATCTCTGATAAGGAGCAAGAGATGGTGGCAGCCGAAAGTGGGCTTACCACTGATAGGGAAGCAGCTTATTTGCATTGCTTCTGAGACAAGCAGGCACTGTCCAATCTTCATTCAGGTAGTAGGCAGCTAAAAGCTCAATGACCTTTACCATCAACCCACCTGATCACCTTTTTGCTTCTTGTCCACAGAAGGGAACAGGCACCTGAGCGAATCAGAAGCACATATCAGGCTCAGCTTGCTTCTTCCAACTGCTCTTTCCCTGGCCGCCACTTCTCCTTGGGTCGTGGGAAGCCGTTCTCCAGTGGAGGAGTGGCAGGTGAGCTGAGGAAGCAGGAGCTGGTGGGAGTGGAACTGGAAGAGGCAGAAAAAGAGCCAGGTGAAAGGAGAAAGAACTAAGTGTCCCTCTCCTGCCAGCTAGCTTGCTGGAAAGCCCTCTTGGTCTCCCACACAGACACACTTGCTTTGCCAAGCAAAAGCTGTGACTGAACTCTGAAGACATGTGGTCAAGGTGGAATGTGTCGTTCTGAACTCGGCAAAGCGGTAGTCCTGAAATCCTGCACATTCCTAACTCTCTGTTCTCCCCAGAATTCAATTCCCTGCCCAGGATTCTCTCATGCATGTGCTCCTCGGGGCATTTAAAATGAATTCCACCCCATGCTGGAAACAGTAATTCCAGCTAAGGAGACAGCAACCCTGGGGAGCATGTAAAAAGGAGAGTTGGCAGGCATGGAAGCGATTAAACATCCTTCTGCTGATTCTCTCCTGTATATTCCCCCCACCCCCAATCCATTTCACATTCCTTGTATCTAAAGCAGCCTTCATTTAACCCTCCAGATGTTGTAGCTGTGCTGACAGGAGTTGTTGTCCAAAACATCTGGAAGGTGCCAGGTTGATTAAGGCTCATATGCTCCCCACTCCAGGACTGTTCTGGGAATATGTGTTTGCCAAGAAACAATCTCGGGTCAGCCCCTACTAGCTATTAAAGATATTTCTAATAGAAGCTATGTAGCTATCTCAACTTTTTAATATATATAACAAGCAGTATGTCCAACAAAAAATGAAAGAAATATAGTTTCATAGCAATAAGCTATCCTTGCTAATGTATTTGGGGGTTTTTGATACTTGCCTAAGACCAATTTTGGTGGCTCATTGCGGGGGCGTTATTGATGAAAATGAGGTCTGCAGGTGAAAAATTGCATTGAAATATGTCATGCAGTCTCCTAGCATGTAGACCAATGTTCTAATAAATGACAGGATTGTCAAGATGGGATAATACATTGGTCCATGTAACTGAGTTGGCAAAAATACCGAGAACAAAGATTTCCTGGGATACAGACTTGGAATGTTACTTGGTATGTTATAAAAAGCTGCCGTCTGTCAGCCTGCTGACCAGACTGCCTCTTACAAAAAAGCTGTAAACCCCAAAGCCATGTTGACCTTTGGTCAAAATATAAACTTTTGAGTCAAAGTAGTATTGTGAACAAACTCATTTGCTTTCTCTTCTCCCATTACAGAGCAACTGAAGGAAAGGTAACACAATGTTCTGGGATTTAGAGGAACAGTAAGCCTAAAGGTGACATATATCCACTCAGTGTTTCCCCTAGAACTGAAATGAGGGAGGGTTGGATTTCTTGATTTAATTTTGTACAACTCAGGTAATTCGTTTCTGAAACACAATGAGTTAATTATTCCCTTGCGTCTTGTGTGTCTGCTGCTTCGATCCTTCCGTTGATATCCTTATGAGTTCATTCACATGATGATCAGCTTGAAGGTGACTTTTTTTAAAAAAGAACATCAAATTCTATTCAGTGATGAGAAAGAACACACTGAACTGCAGTTGTTGTGTTTGGCAATAACCAGAGAGGAACTCCTACTAAGTCCATTCCAGAAAACATAGCAGTTCGTTTGGGCTAAAACAGCAACATTTCAACTAGAAAAAACGACAACACTGATTTTGGTTCAGAGAATTGTTTGTGTGCATGATTGGTGTGTGTGTGTGTGTGTGTGTGTGTGTGTGAGAGAGAGAGAGAGAGAGAGAGAGAGAGAGAGAGAGAGAGAGAGAGAGAGAGGAGGAGGAGGAGGAGGAGGAGGAGGAGGAGGAGGAGGAGGAGGAGGAGGAGGAGGAGGAGGATAGAGACTATAAGAAATCCTTTGTATTCATTTCATGTCTTCAATCATTTAATAGTAGGTACCGGTATGTTTCTCCTTTGATTTTTGGTATAGGGAACATTATTTACTTCATTTTGTCATGAAGAGGTGATCTCAAGTTCTAAAGATTTAGTTCTTTGGTTCTCTGGGGTATGGAAGTGACCTGTCATCAGTTCTTCAGCTGAACTACTTGCTGAAAATAACTCTATTGAAGACAACAGAGACTTCTATAACTTTCAATAGTCCCATTTATCTTTAACTTTTAATTTTCTTCCCTGTTTGTTCAGAGTTTTTGTTTGAATTCCGAATTGGCACACAAACTGCCTATTGGTGAGGTGGAGGGGAACACAATATAAGTCAGGAGTAAAAAATATGAGTGTTGCCTTGCCTTTTCAGTGCGCATCTCTTTTGAGAATGCAAAAAACATTTATATATATGTAAAGGTAAAGGTAAAGGGACCCCTGACCATTAGGTCCAGTCGTGACCGACTCTGGGGTTGCGCGCTCATCTCGCATTATTGGCCAAGGGAGCCGGCGTATAGCTTCCAGGTCATGTGGCCAGCGCAACAAAGCCGCTTTTGGCAAACCAGAGCAGCACATGGAAACGCCGTTTACCTTCCCGCTGTAGCGGTTCCTATTTATCTACTTGCATTTTGACGTGCTTTCGAACTGCTAGGTTGGCAGGAGCAGGGACAAAGCAACGGGAGCTCACCCCGTCACAGGGATTCGAACCGCCGACCTTCTGATCAGCAAGCCCTAGGCTCAGTGGTTTAACCACAGCGCCACCTGGGTCCCATTTATATACCGTATATACTGGCGTATTAGACGGCTTTTGAACCCAGGATTTTTTTTTTAAAAGTTGGGGGCCCGTCTTATACGCCGGGTCCAAGAATCTGCAGTCACCGCATACGGTGGGGGGAGCTCAAAAACGGCCGCATCCCCACTGTATGCAGTGACCATATGAACGCAAAGAAGCGCGCTCGGGAGGGGGCTGCTCCCCGCCAGGGAGAATGGCTCCCTCATGGCTTTGTGACCTGGATCAGCGCAGAGATACAGTTTTGTGTATTTCATTGGTGTCAAGCTGCTGCCTCTTCTCTTTTTGTCAGCGCAAAGCAAAGGGATCTCTCCGTCTCTCGCTCTCTCCGCTCTCTCTTTCACTGCTGCTCAGCGTCTTTCGCTGGCTGTGTGAGCCTCCGATGTCTCTGCCCCTCTATCGCTATCCTCTCTATGGTTTCTTCCCCCCCTTTTGCTCGATGTCTCTGCCTCCCTCTCCCTCTCCCTGGCTTCTATTCCCCTTTTGCTCACTGAGCCAGCCTCGTTGTCTCTCTCTCCGCTCTCTCTTTCACTGCTGCTCAGCGTCTTTCGCTGGCTGTGTGAGCCTCCGATGTCTCTGCCCCTCTATCGCTATCCTCTCTATGGTTTCTTTTGCTCGATGTCTCTGCCTCCCTCTCCCTCTCCCTCTACCTCCTTTTGATCGATGTCTCTGCTTCTCTATCTCTCCTTTCGCTGGCTTCTTTCCCCCTCTCAATAACTAAGCAAGCAAGCAAGCAAACAAACAAACCACCATTTCCCCGGCTGCAGACTTGAGTGCTGGAGAAGACAGCCTCCCCTCCCCTCCCCGCCAAAAAAGGGCTGGAGTACATCCCAAATTCTATATTTTAACTTGAAAAGTAAGGGGTCGTCTTATACGCCCAGTCGCCTTATACGCCAGCATATACGGTATACACACACACACAATATCAGAATTTTTAAATATTTCATATTACAAAGTCATGACTGTTTGTGGCAGTAGCCTTGTTTAGTGTAATGTTTAATTTCCCCTTTAACTCAAGTGAAACTAGATAAAAATTTAAGAGCCAGGTTTCTGCGAAATGAATTGTTCTGAAAAGCAATGAAACTCGGGTCCAATCCTCACTGTAGCAGTAACTCATTGTTATTGAAATCTCATTAAATCACATATTACAAAGACATGGAAGAAGCACAGATGGCTGTTTCTCACATTGCACCAGAAGTGTGAAACCATTCTGACTTCCCTTCTCCCTCTCAGCCCATAAGGCCACTATATAAACAAGATATGTCATCTCAGTCTGTTCAAGGCTGCGATTTCTGAGAATCGTCCATTGATTTCTAACATGGCGCATGCCAAGGCCAGAATGGTGCTTGGAGTCCTGCCAGGCTCAGTGGTCATACGTCAGTGGAATGGTGGAGGCGGATGATGCTCTCGGTGCACACCAAGGGCTTGGCTTCAAAGCGATGGCATTGTTTGATGGGTTTGCACAACCTCTTTCACAAAGCACGTCCCTTTGGGGAGATTCATAAAAAGAAGACATGTAGCCGGGATGGTGTCCAAAAGGTCCAGAACAAAGCGGCCGGCTGTGCCAAATGTTTTCAGTGTTTCCAAAGAGGAAGAGGCATTCAAGCCAGTTCATTGAGGCATTTTCTTGGGGGCAGTCGACAATGGCGAACTTTAGCTGACACACGTAACAGGAACATGTCCAGGAACTTGTAAGATCTTGCCAAGCTGTTGCCTCTCTGAATAAATGCAGAGGCAGCCCATCCAAATAGTCAACTGAGCGACTGTTGAGATTCCTGCACTGCGGGGGCTTCGACTAGATGAATGACCCCCAGGGCTCCTTCCAACTCTACAGTTCTATAACACTATGTCTTGGGTGCCCACTCTATTATCCCCCCCCCCGGTCACTGTAGCTCAGCTGCCTTCTCTTTCCATGCAATGGATTTTAATGAAGCCCAAAAGTTATCAGTCACTAAAATGCTCAGAGCATTGGTGCGTTTTCTCATCCAGCTTTCCCCAAACTGATTAACATCCAGATGTTTTGGACTACAACTCTAGGCGCCAGGCAGAAACATTCCTTTTTAACCAGGCCTTTGGTTGATCTGATTTACCTATGCCCTTTTAAAATGTGTGTGGGGGTTTGGGGGGGTGTTATTGAGTTGTTTTTATTTTTATTATGTATTATGTGGCTTTATATATTGATTTTATTCTGTGAACTGCCCTGAGACCCCCGGGTATAGGGCGGTATATAAATTAAACAAACAAACAAACAAATATCTATGATAATGCCTCACAATCTGAGAGGCCCCACTTGAAAGGGGAGGGATAGCCTGCATTCTACACTGGCCTGGCATCTTCCTTTCAATACTCCAAATATTATGAAGATTCTGCCATTTATTAATTCCTAACATTCACTAATTCTAGCAGCTATGAGTGCCCTTGCACCCACAAACTCTGTTACCCCAGATCTGTAACACTATGTGCTTAATCCTGCCACAAGGTGGCAATAGCACACAGCCGCTTGCATTTAATCATACTGGCAGGCTGCCTTAAAAAAAATCCATTCCAATAAATATTTATTGCTTGTAGCCTAGGGCTATTGCAAATACAGCAAAATGCCTATTAGCACAGACATAAAATGGGAATGAATATGCTCTCCTGTTTAAAATGCAACCGAAATTAAAAGAAACCTTTAAATTCCTCTGAGGTTGCTCTTCTTCAGATTAACAAGTCTCAGTTAAAAACCATTAGCATATGGTTCAAGATTCTCTTTTAAAAATACACACTGTCTTTTATTATCATAAATAAATCAGAAGCACAAGGACAATACAGTAAGTATATATATACTGTCGTAAAATGAGTGTGAAAACTCTAGGAATCATTACAGGTTGGGACATGCACTCACTGAGTGACTCATGACCAAGCAAGAAGCAAAAGTACTGCCAAAAATAACAACCTCCACCCTGTATTGTGGGTGAGAAGCAGGGGGAGGACTGAGATAGTTAAGTCATTCTGAGAAATTAGTTTTGCCAAGAATTAAAAAGATGGTATCTCAAATTACCAAACCTGGATGCTATCGGAGCGTGTGGGAGGCCATTGAGGATAATATGTGGAAATAAATATATATACGTGGGTGACATAGGATATTGTAGATTGCCGTCTGCGTGAATAGAGAAGGAAGTCCATCCTCAGAGAATCATAGGATTGTAGAGTTGGAAGGGACTCTGAGGGTCATCTTGTACAGGGAAATCACACCTTGGAAACTCCTTCTGAGGAGCAGAGGCCTCTTCACCCAACTTGCCCTTAGGCCTTTTGTCAGTACTTGCACTGACTAAATGAAAGGACCCAGTACTGTTATTGCATGTCTCACAGAACACCATAATAAACAAGTCCATACCCATTTGTTAATGTGTTGCAGAGGGCCTTTAAAAAACACATCGTAGTTTACAGTTTATTCATTGCTGTTTTTTCTATGCTATTTTTTGTCGCAATGACCCCAAACATACTGACCCCAAATGCTTCCATAAAACAAACATCACGTATAACAAAATCAATAGCATGTGATAAAGTATAATTAAAGCATTATCATTATCATATAAATTCTCAGCAATGCAAGGAGAGACCCAAGCAGAGACCATTCAGATGCAGCCTCCAGAGCAGTGAATTCCCATAAAATTCCCCTTGGAAGAGTAGCACGCAGCTTTTGCTCTGCTAGTGCCCTGTGAGCCATCTATTCTTGCCCTTACCATGTGAGCATCAGACATTCCAATTTTCCTTCCAGCCTGAGAGAGTTCTGCAGTCTTCCAAGCCTGTTCTGATCACAGCTCCCAGCATTTTGCATAATGCAGCAATTAGTGGGTTGCCTTCACTGTTCTGCTTTTGCTATGCATGTATCACTAATGTATGCGGACTCCAACTTTCACCTCATTCTTGTCCTTATTTTTTATGAATAGAAGTACTTAATATTGCCAGCATAAAAGGGAGCATGCAGAAGCTCAAACTAGCAACATCTTTGCTTTTCAAACACTGCTTTTTTTTCTTTCCTTTTTAAAATTGCACAATAGATTTATTTCCAATCTACTGTTACAAGTGTATTGGACAAGTATTTGCTCTAGTTTCTTAACTCAATTCTTCAAACCACTGCTAGCATGTTTTTTAAATTAAAATAATGCACGGTATGTGCCCCATAACAGTCTTTATTTAATAACAAGTTTACATCACAATGTCAACCAACAATGCAGTTTATCGCAACTGAATATGCATAAGTTTATTAACAGTGAGAAATCGTGTCCTCCCTCAGAGGGCACTTGTTGCTGTGCGACCTGGCAACCGAACCCTGTGTTGTGGGTGGGTACGATTGGATAGCCACAACACCCTATTGGTAGGTCCCTTGATGCTGGGTTGAATCAGGCCAATGGGACTCTAGCCAAACTGATCAAAGGACCTATATGTGCCCATGCACGTGACTCAAAGCTTCCTCTTTTGGTGCGTGCATCGGAACACCCACCCACCTCTTCCTACTTTTAGGGCTTGCACACTTGACCTTGCAATGCCGTCGTGTGTCGCCTGTCATTGGGACAGGGGCACGGCAGGAATTTTCCCCACTTGGCTGATTGGCTGTTGCCACTTGGGTTTCACCTGCCCCGTAGCAAATAGTCAAAACTTGTAAGGCTGCAGATAGGCACTGGTTCAGGTGATAGGGATGGGAGAACGCTTTCGTCATCCCTATGTGAAGGGTATTCTGTTAAAGGAATACAGGGACTCAATGGTCAACCTATTGAGGGGGTTGTGCCCATACTTCAGTCCAGGGGGACATCTGGGTGGTGGGCATAGCATGTCCCCGGCTTTCTGCCATTCCAGGAGAGCCAGTGTGGTGTAGTGGTTAAGAGCGGTAGACTCCTAATCTGGGCAACCGGGTTCGCGTCTCCGCTCCTCCACATGCAGCTGCTGGGTGACCTTGGGCTAGTCACACTTCTCTGAAGTCTCTCAGCCCCACCTACCTCACAGGGTGTCTGTTGTGGGGGAGGAAGGGAAAGGAGAATGTTAGCCGCTTTGAGACTCCTTCGGGTAGTGATAAAGCGGGATATCAAATCCAAACTCTTCTTATTCTTCTTCACCCTAGGCTGACCTATGATGGAACTCTAGGTCAGCACTACCTGCCACGGTGGAGGGAGCTAGTCGAACCAGAGCCTATGCAACCACTCACTTGCTGTAATCAATAAAGTTGTGGCCTAAATTCTGCCAAAAACCAAACCAAAATTTGAGTCTTACCTGAATTTATTTAAGGGGGAGGTTTAAAGGTCTAAACACGCAAATATCTGTACTTTGAAATACATTCAGTCAAGCCTGATTTCTGTTTACTGTAGCATCCTGTAGCTAGAAAAATTGTAACCTTAGTATAAAGGTTAACATAGCAAGAATTCAAGAAAAGAAAATGTGGTATATCAGATTGACATTGACTTTGTATGTATTTCCTTTAATGTATTCCTTAGATTTTAAGATCATAGAGTAGTTAGGGAAGAAATTAAAGGTTATCTGGGGAAAGTGGTCTCAATTTGAATTAGCTTGCATACTGTATATCTTATCTCAGAGCCAGGGCCGGCTCTAGGTAGACCCCGGGTGGCGCGGTGCGCCAGGGCGCTGGGCCGGTAGGCAGGGCACCGCATGGCAAAGCCGCATGGAAACCATGCTGCGCCCTGCGAGGGCGGTGGCGCCGGAGCGATCTCCGCCCCTCAGCACCAGGACGCGCGACCTGCTCAAGACTGCCCTGCTCAGAGCTTTCCAAACTGTGTTGTGACATGTTAGTGTGTCGGCTGCAGAGTGTAGGTGTGTCAGGCAAATGCTCCTTGCTCTCCTCCCGGGGCTGGAAAGGGGTTAGTTTAACCTCCGGTTTGCTAGTAAAACTGAATTACTGTGTCGTGAAATGATGCATGTCTAAAAAGTGTGTCACCAACATGAAAAGCTCTGCCTTAACTTTTGTTTTTATAAAAATGGCCCACAAGGCAAATCCCAAACTGAGTGTAAGGCAGGGCAGGTTTTAGGCTGGAAGCCAGGGCTTGAGGAACACAGGAATTTGAAGTTGCTTCCCCAGTGAATCAGTTCAAACTGAGCTCTGGTGTTGCAATAGCAGCAGCAAGATTTTCAGCCTAATTACTGGCAGCACCTATGCTACAAGATGTTGCTTTGCTTAAAGGGGCCCAGCCTTCTCCAGGAGTTTTCTACTTCAATGGAGTGGGGGAGCCTCAAGTCTTCTCTGTGAAGTCCTTTGACTCAGAGGAAAGCAGTGCTAGAGTAGAGGGTGGCTTGGCCCCAATCCCACAAGTTCACTCATCTGGTACCAGTGGTTCTTTCTGGTTTTTTATAATAATTTCTAATTAATTTTCAATTACAATAGCCTCATTATAACAATACCAATTTATAATACAATTATTAATACCAATCGTTCAAATAACGAACTGTGTTGACACATTAAATGATTTATAAAGCTACAAGTGAGGAACTCAAACTATATCCTTGTTCTTCTTGTGTGTGGCAATTATTATGTCTGTGGTGTTTCTACCTGTCCTTGTAAGAGTTATGTCTTTCTTTCCCCCGGTTGTTGCTGTTATCCGTCATGTGTTAGGCGGAGCTGATCCAGAAATTGTTGTTGTTCCAGAAATTTCTCCATTGGTGAAATACCACTTTTACCAGTAAAACCTGAGCTGAAATAGTACAGAGAGCAATACAGCGGCTGTGTTTAACCGCAAGTCAACCTTGAGACTCCTGTAGTCACATAGCAGGAAATTCTTTCGGAGATTCCCCTCTGTGAAACTGGTTTAACAAGTATTGATAACTATCCAAACAGACTTGTGAAAAGAGCAGATCTAGGCATGAATGAAACAGGTCCCTGATAATGGATTCTGGAGTCAAGATATTCACCATTTTGAAAAGATATCTCATACTGGCCAGGAAAAGGCAATTAGAAGCTATCGTCAGGCATCTTGACTGACAGACTTGTAAATATGTTGGTGAAACATGAACTCTGAGCATGATCTGTAGGGTTGCCAGACTCAATAGAGGACAGGACTTCTGTGCCTTTAATTGCCCTGCTCTCTTTTGAGTATGGAAACCTTAAAGATAAACCAGCAGACCCTTTGTTTAATTTCCAAGCAACGGGTCTGCTAGTTTCTCTTTACGGTTTCCAGACTCAAAAGAGAGCAGGGCAATTAAAGGCACAGAAGTCCTGTCCTCTATTGAGTCTGGCAACCCTGATGATCTGATTTACCTGTAAACCCCACTTTGTGATGTATCTGTGACTTTTTTGGCTGATCTTTCTGTGACAGGGTGGGTACTATATGAGGGTTTAAAAATTGCAACACTCTTTTGTTCCTGGCTTTTCACCTCCTTGGGGAGAACTCTGCTTGCAAACAGATCGATAGAGTTCTGGTTACAGGTCGATAAAGGTTGAAGAAAATATTGGTTTACAGAAAGTGGAATTGTTGGGTGTTACCTTGGAGTGGGAATCCTTGGAAAAGACCTTGATGTTGGGAAAGATGGAGGGCACTAGGAGAAGGGGACGACAGAGGATGAGATGGTTGGACAGTGTTCTCGAAGCTACAAACATGAGTTTGACCAAACTGCGGGAGGCAGTGGAAGACAGGAGTGCCTGGCGTGCTATGGTCCATGGGGCCACGAAGAGTCGGACACGACTAAACAACAACAACCTTGGAGTGGATACTTTGAGAAAAAAAATTCTATGTATAGCAGACAGATGAAGAATTGGAAGTTCTTTTTCTTTTCTTGCTTACTTTTTTTCTTTTTGTTTTGTGTTTTTATTTAGATTAGTTTCTAATCTTTGACAATTTGAGCTGAAGGAGCATTTGGAGTGACAAGAGAACTGCCTTCTTTGAGATGTCTTCTGAAAACTGTGTCATTCAGAGAGGCCTTTGAAAAGTGAATTTCTTTTCACCCGTCTATATCTATTGATTGCTTTTATTGTAGTGTTGCTTCTTATGCTGTATACTGCCTTGCTGTATTTTTTTATAAAAGTGCAGTTCATAAGTAGACAGGCAAACATAGACCTGGGCCAGAAGTGAGATGTGCAAAGTTCCTGCATGTCCCTGAACTGTGGAACTGTGAGAGCCAGCATAGTTTTTGTAGAATTGCTCCTTCCTCCTTCAATCTATTCAGAGTGATGGAAATACCCTTACTCCAGATTGGCTTCATGTAACCAAAACTAGCTGGCTGTGTGGGGACAGCAAACATTGCCTGAATAAGCCAGTTTGGTGCAGCAGCTAGGGTGAGACATTAGGATGGGGGAAAGCCAGGGTTTTGTTTTGTTTTAATCCCTTCATAGCCATGAAGCTCAGTAAGTAACCTTATACCAGTGACCACCACTTAACCAGTGGTGTCCAAACTTTTTTCAAAGAGGGCCAGATTTGATGAAGTGAAGGGCTGTGAGGGCCGACCAAAGTTGTTAACCTTTTTAAGGATTGAGGTTCTTGAGCTTTTTTTAGGGTTGAACTTGTTGAGCTTTTTTTTTAGGATTGAGGGTTTTTTTAGGATTTTACCCCAGGAAATAAACTGCCACAGGGGCTGGATTAGGCCCCTGGAACGGACTTTGGACCTGTCTCACAGGGTTGCTGTGGGTCACGGGGAGTGTGGTTGTATATATCAGTGTGTCATGTATTCCACACTGAGCTTCTTGGGGGAAAGTTGTCATATAAATGGTACTTAATAAGGATGATAATAGGCTATTGAAGGCTTTATATATGCACAGCCCCATACTATTTTGTTATTGATAGACTCACACATTTCAATGACACAGGCATCTGACACAGTTAGTTATTTTCTCTTGGTTGGAGAAGAGCTCCCTTTTTGTTTGTCTTTTCAACTAATTGCATACCAGCTGGGAGAGGCAGCCAGTCTGCATTCCAAGGGCACTGTGGAATTGACATGTCAAAGTCTTAAAACTCCCACTTATAAAATAATAATTTATTGGTTTTCATTCATAGGTCTGCTCCTGAAGCCTGCTTCTTTTACAAGCATGGAGTTGTGTGAGTGACTGCACGTGAGTCACATGAAAATATGTCAGGGTTCCAGGAAAAGATCTGCTTGACTGGTGGGTGGTAATAAACATGCATCTCTCCCCAATTACAATTTTAGCCATTTGAGTCATCCGTGGGAAGACTTGTGAATGAAAATCGTAATATGGGACAGGGTCCCCATTTTCAGTACCTGTTAGAACACTTGAACTAGAGGGGGGAAATCAGATTACAACAACAGCAACAATAACAATAACTTGAGAATAGTTGATTATTAAGAGAGCCAATATTGTAGCAGGTAAAGAAGCTACTGCCATGGTCTCCACCCCCCATTCCACCAAGAGGATATGACCCTTTTCTGTCATGTGGCATATTGTGCTCCAATATTGCAACAGAAATCCATACACAGAAAAAGACTTATCCATTATGGCTTGGATCCTAGGCAACTGAGTTCTAGATGCTTTACCTGAACCATTGCAGGCTGTGCTCATGTAATATAACCATGTTAAAACTGCCAAGTATCCTTTGGTTCAGATGGTCTTCTAAGTGTTTCTGTCCTCCAATTAAAATATATTGTTTTAAACCCACGTGGACGTAAAACAGATAAAGCATCTATGCTCCTTGCCTGTATGTAGCAATGAACACTAACTGAAGAGCCAAATGACTTTAAAGCTATTCAGATAAATGAAATAAATAAAACTAGACTAGACTGTGGAGCTCAAGGACAAGAAGTCTTACTTGTTGCCATCTTCACCCAGAAGTCTCCTGAAGGGCAGTACAGTGGTACCTCGAGTTACAAACGCCTCAGGTTACAAGCGCTTCAGGTTACAAACTCCGCTAACCTGGAAGAGTTACCTCGAGTTGAGAACTTTGCCCCAGGATGAGAATGGAAATTGTGTGCCGGCGGCGCAGTGGCAGCAAGAGGCCCCATTAGCAAAACACACCTCTAGTTAAGAACAGTTTCAGGTTAAGAATGAACCTCCAGAATGAATTAAGTTCGTAACTAGAGGTACCACTGTATACAAAGCTTGAAAACATACAGATGCTGCCCATCTGGTGAGCCAACTCTAGGAGCCGACATGTTTCCAGCCCCCTCAATATTTGTTGGAAAGGGGCCAAGGCACCTCAGTGTTGAGGGGGCCTGGCACGCATCACAGCTTCAGCAGCTGGCTCCTCCGGAGCACTTGGCCTCCTCCAGACGACGTGACATCACACGTGTGACATCACACACGTGCAATGTGCATCAGGCCCCCTCAGTCTTGGGGGCAACCTAGCACCTCTGCTGCCCATGTATATCAAAGTCTGGTGATTTTATGATGGGAATACAGAAGGGATACAAGAGAATGTAGACAGAGTACCATATTTTTCATGTATAAGACAGCCCCTGTTTTTTTTTAACCCCAAATTAAGATTTTGTGTGGAGGTCACCCAAAGTTGTTGGGGAGGTCACCCTTCACTTGTTGAGCTTTTTAGGGGGAACTTAGCTAAAGTTATTGAGCTTTTTTTTCTTGGAGGTGGTTGCCCTTGAGTTGCTTAGCTTGGGAGGAGGTCACTGCCACCAATTGCTCACCTGTCCGCTCACCGCAGCCGACAATCCTCTGCTTGCCATAGCCAACAATGCTTCACATGCCCACTTGCCGCCGCCACCAACAATCATCCACCTCTGCATTCACTATTTGTATACAAGACAACCCCCAATTTTTGCCTGAACTTTTCAAGCAAAAAACCATCATCTTATACATGGAAAAAAGGTATATATTAAAATATCCAAGGCAGTAGCATGTGGATCAGACATGCAATGCAACGCCACTGCTGAGAAATGGAGTACTTTAGAGATAAGAGCATTTGCTGAACAAAAGATTAGCACATCGCCACTGCTTATTGTTGTGCATGAATAGAGGTGTGAGTCACTATAATCTTACTAAGCCAGCAAAGTGCACAAGAGAAGCTGATATTGCAACAGAAGTCATTTCAAAGAACAATATATAATGTTCTTACGAAGAGATGAATGCTCAAATAACCCCACGCTTCCTGAACCTCTATCTCAAGTACTCAAGTGTATTTTTTATCAACCACTTTGATTTCTTCCACCCACTTCAGGTTCCTTTCCCCTTGCACCTCAAATTAATTGAAGCAGTTGCTATAACAGTGGCAGCAATATTGCCACAACTTCTCATTCATTTGTTTATTGCAAAACCGAAGACATATGCATGCAAACCAGCCTGTCTCTTCTCATCCACTGGAAAGAAAACTGCTTGCGAGAGACTGGGGTTGTTCTTTGCTTGCTAAAAGTCCAGAGGAAAGGATCAAGAAGCACTCTCTCTCATAGGATTTCCAAATTCCAACCCTTTAAACTGCATCATGGGTGTATTCAGGAGAAAATGACGCCTGACTTGAGCACAATGGGTAGTTTAAAATGACTTTAAAATGATATTGTATTGTTGCAACTTAGAATCAGAGAATGTAGAGTTGGAAGGGACCCTAAGGGCCATCTTATCCTACCTCCTGCAATGCAGGAATCTCAACTGAAATATCTATGACAGATGGCCATCCAATCTCTGCATAACAACCTTCAAGGAAGGAGAACCCACCACTTCCCAAGGGAGTCCATTCCACTGTCGAACAGCTCGTACTGTCAGAAAGTTCTTTTACAAAATAATTTGACCGAACCATCACAACAGGATTTTTTTTTAATACTTACCTTCCATCTTTTGCTGAATGCATTTTTATCCTATGATTACACAAATTGTTTTTCTTGGTAATGCTTAATTGATGACCTAGAAAGCAAGGATAGGATGGTTGCTAAGCAGGGAGTTTTTTATTTGTCCGCCTGCCTCATAATTTGGGGGGCAATAATTATGTATATTTCCTTAATAGTTGGGCAGTATCTTCATTCCCACCCCCATCACACTAAGTGCCTGTCACTTCAGAGATGTGAGCAAAAATAGAAGGTTCCAGTTGTTTGAACATTTGATCACCAGTACACAGAAGGCCAGGGCTAAAATTATTTGCAAAAGCGCCAGATCATTCTACTGACCTAGCTTCCATTAGCCAACAGCAGTTTCAAGGAAACTGTTGCCTGAGGCAGGGCAGACCTGTTCTCCCTGTAAAACGTTGAGCAGTTGAAGCTGAGTGTGGAGAAGATGCAACATGCGCCCACTATCTCCTTGCTCTCCATTCTTACTCAGCAGAGAAGTTGTGTTTCTACTTGAATACACAAAGCAAAGAATAGGCTCTGTCTGGCAGGGAGCTGAAAAAAATCTGGTGGTAGTTAACACAGCAGTTGAACACAGCAGTTTAATCAAGATCTTTAAAAGAGGACTGTTGCCAAAGAGTCCTTGTCCTATCAGAGTCTCTCAACTTGACCACCTATGCTGTTGTATTATATGTGAGGAGAAGCCTGTTTGTAAGTAGCTAAAATAAGATGGGCTCACTGGAAGGACAGATCGTGAAGCTGAGGCTCCAATACTTTGGCCACCTCATGAGAAGAGAAGACTCCCTGGAAAAGACCTTGATGTTGGGAAAGATGGAGGGCACAAGGAGAAGGGGACGACAGAGGACGAGATGGTTGGACAGTGTTCTTGAAGCTAGGAACATGAGTTTGACCAAACTGTGGGAGGCAGTGGAAGACAGGAGTGCCTGGCGTGCTATGGTCCATGGGGTCACGAAGAGTCGGACACAACTAAACGACTAAACAACAACAAAAATAAGATGGATAGATCTGAACCAAAAGGGTGTGTGTGTGTGTGTGTGTGTGTGTGTGTGTGTGTTTATGTATTCTTGAAATAACATTCTACCTCTTCTGCCAGTCTTCCTTTTTTTTTATTCTTAATAAAACTAAACTAATTCACATTGGTGTAAGGGTCTTGGGTGCATTTTTGCCAAATTAAAAGGAATTCTTCCTCCCCCCTCCAAGGGCCTAGATCAGGGGCCAGCAAACTTTTTCAGTCCACTGTCCCTCAGACCTTGTGGGGGGGGGCAGACTATATTTTGAAGAAGAAAAATAATGAACGAATTCCTATGCGCCACAAATAACCCAGAGATGCATTTTAAATAAAAGGACACATTCTACTCATGTAGAAACACACGGATTCCTGGACCGTCCACGGGACGGATTTAGGTGGTGATTGGGCCAGATCCGGCCCCTGGGCCTTAGTTTGCCTACCCATGGCCTAGATTGACCTGGTTCGTGCTACATGGATAGAAGTGAAGTTTGACTGAGAAAAGCAAACTATGCTGTCCTCTGTGGGAGAGACAGGTAAGCTGGGTGCCCTCTATGCTTCCCTGAGCATTTGCTTTGGATCCCTGGAAAGTGCTCCTGCCTGGCGTTAAGAGTTAAGAGCCTGTGGCATGTCTGCCAGTTATGGGAGGGAGTAAAAGGCCCCACCTACTGCTGTTACCGGCGAAGCCTTCTGTTAGGGTGACGGGTGCCATCAGTTGGTACTTTGAGAGGACATTAAGAGGGAAGATTGTTTGCCTGACCAAGATCAGTTTGATCAGAGTTTTGGACTGCCAAAGAGATTCTAAGTTGTCTCTCTGCAGTATATGTGTTTGTCAAGGAACGTTTCCTATGCCATTTGCTTCCATGGCTGGTCCAAGACCCTCTCACTATATATAAGCATCTGGTGACTTCTGTTTCAGTGTATCTGAAGAAGTGTGCATGCACACGAAAGCTCATACCAATGACAAACTTAGTTGGTCTCTAAGGTGCTGCTGGAAGGAATTTATTTTATTTTGTTTTTCTTGTTGAAGTTAGAAGAGGAGTTTAAATGGATTTAATTTGAATGAAATTACAAGTACTGTACAAGAGAATCAGAAGTTATGCCCCAGATTTTAAAACAAAATGTTTAACATTCAGCTTTGATTATACTTCCTGAGCCTTTTAACAAATAGATGTTAGATCAGTTCTACCACAGCTGCAGTCATTTTGGACAGAGGAAGTGGTTAATGGAGGTGAACACAATAGCCGGTCATTTGTGCATTGAGAAGTAGATGCAAGAATTTGCAAGGAACACAGAAAAAGTAAGCTTTCCTCAATAATTAATAATTTTCTTCAGTTGTTGTTTTTCTTTTGAGCTTCCTAGCGCTCTGTCTCCAGCACCAATAGGACAGTGTCCACCCTCCTTTCTCTCTCATTCACTTTCAGGCACAGCTCCCTGCCAGATTATTTGCAGACTGTGCACAAAACCCAGAAGGGTTCTTGGCAGTATTTCTAACAGAAAGAATGCCAAGTATAAGGTCAGGCCACAGGTCGGAAGAGTAAATAGACAAAACCCGTATGTGTTGAGAGGCATTTAAAGAGACCAAACATGGCCAGACATGAAGGTCTTTCCAATAATTACACTTACTGCATTTTAGAACCTAAAATTGTTCTAAAATGCAACAATAATTTGTTGCATTTTAGAACCTGGTACCAGAGCCCAGTTGTGATCCACCCAGTCACTTTTTAATCCCCTTGAAGCAAAGCATTTAACTGTGGCTGCTCCGTCAAGCATATAATCCATTTATTATTTTATGTGTCCCCAGAGTGTTAGTCTTACAGCAGAAACAAAAATAAGGAGTCTTGTGGCAGCTTAAATATACAGTACTTTAGAGGTCTTCAGACTAGAATCATAGAGTTGGAAGAGACCACAAGGGCCATCCAGTCCAACCCCCTGCCAAGCAGGAAACACCATCAAAGCATTCCTGACAGATGGCTGTCAAGCCTCTGCTTAAAGACCTCCAAAGAAGGAGACTCCACCACACTCCTCGGCAGCAAATTCCACTGCCAAACAGCTCTTACTGTCAGGAAGTTCTTCCTAATGTTTAGGTGGAATCTTCTTTCTTATAGCTTGAATCCTTTGCTCCGTGTCCGCTTCTCTAGAGCAGCAGAAAACAACCTTTCACCCTCTTCCATATGACATCCTTTTATATATTTGAACATGGCTATCATATCACCCCTTAACCTTCTCTTCTCCAGGCTAAACATACCCAGCTCCCTAAGGTTGGATGGCCATCTGTCGTGGATGCTTTAGCCAAGATTCCTGCATTGCATGGAGTTGGACTAGATGTCCCTTGGGGTCCCTTCCAACTCTGATTCTATGACCTGCTTTGACAAATATCATTCATTTGTATACCTGAAGGAGCTTCTCTGCCCCCCATAATTCTGCCCAGACACTGAGGTCCAGTGCCGAGGGCCTTCTGGCGGTTCCCTCACTGCGAGAAGCGAAGTTACAGGGAACCAGGCAGAAGGCATCGGTGTGGAAGGCCTTCCCACCATATGTCAAAGAAATTAACAACTATCTGACATTTAGAAGACATCTGAAGGCAGTCCTGTTTAGGGAAGTTTTTAATGACTGATGTTTTAATGTATTTTAAATCTTTTGTTGGAAGCCGCTCAGTGGCTGGGGAAACCAACCCAGATGGGCGGGGTATAAATAATAAATTTATTAATTATTATTATTATTATTATTATTATTATTATTCAGGTAGGTAGCCATGTTGGTCTGATGCAGTCGAAATAAAAAAAATGTCCAGTAGCACCTTAGAGAACAACTAAGTTTGTTCTCAATATAAGCTTTCGAAAGCTTATACGCAGAACAAACTTAGTTGGTCTCTAAGGTGCTACTGGACAATTTATTATTATTATTATTATTATTATTATTATTATTATTATTCAGTGTTCCAGCCAGCCACATTTTTTAGAGGTACTCCATATCTATTTCCATCCCTCTGGTTTCCTAAACCTCCCACCTAACCAAATACTCTACATTTTGTGGGCCCCTGAACATGCTCCGTTCTCATGGGAGTTTTTTAGCTCCCCACACCCCACCCAAGTTTACTGGTAACTCCCTCTTGTGTGCAGCTTTGGCTGCAAGAATATATTTGCTGCTTGTCATTTCCCCTTTCAAAACCAGTGTTGTGGGAGGGAGGCTTAACATTGAATTAAACCATCAATCAGAGTGGTTGGAGTTTCCCCTTTCTTTTCACAGTACAGTGGTACCTCTGGTTGCGAACGGGATCCTTTCCGGAGGCCCATTTGCAACATGAAAAGGCCGCATCCTGAAGCGCTGCCTCTGCACACGCATATGATGCAGTTCAGTGCTTCTGCGCATGCGCAGAACCCGGAAGTGACCTGTTCCGGGACTTCTGGGTTCGGCGCGTCCATAACCTGAAAAGACATAACCCGCAGCCAACGTAACATGAGGTATGACTGTATCAGGATTCCAACCAGCTGACACCTTCTATTACTTTAGCAAACACTTGCATCCATGGGCTCTGCTTCATTGCCCCATTTAAATGGGCCATTTGTGTGAAAGTTTTAAAAGGTGGGCTTCTTCTGAGTTCGGAGCTATGTAAGACATTTAGTGTCTAGGTACTAGCATTTTGAAAGCATGTCGAAGTGCAAGTAAATAGGTTCTGCTCTGGCGGGAAGGTAAACGGCGTTTCTGGTTCACCAGAAGTGGCTTAGTCATGCTGGCCACATGACCTGGAAGCTGTACGCCGGCTCCCTCCCAATAACGCAAGATGAGTGCCGCAACCCCAGAGTCGGTCACAACTGGACCTAATGGTTAGGGATCCCTTTACCTTTACCTCTACCAAGGAGTGTGGTGGAGTCTCCTTCTTTGGAGGTCTTTAAGCAAAGGCTTGACAGCCATATGTCAAGAATGCTTTGATGGTGTTTCCTGCTTGGCAGGGGGTTGGACTGGATGGCCCTTGTGGTCTCTTCCAACTCTATGATTCTATGATTTACCAGCTTCCTCACAAAGCACAGGCATGAACCAAACGTAAGTCCAGGTAACCTTCCCATATTTTCTTCTAATGTAACCTGCTCTTTATTAACTTCGGTATTAAAGTTGAAAATAGGCAAGTCTAGAGCATGTATTTTAATTCTGTTAAGTGGGAGCATCTGTAGCACTGGGCAGATTCATTGCTAACTTCAAAGAAGTGAGCATCAGTTCATGGAAGTTTGGTCTATGGACTAAACCATTACAAATAAAACTCTTCCAAAGTGGAGAGAAGTCACAAGGTGGCTAAACTCTCCATCTGGATGTCAGCCACCAACCCTCAAACCTACCCTGATGCGTTCAGAATTCCACATTAATGTGAATATAGCATCCCATGCCACCCTTGGTTTGTTTTTGTTTTAATGTGTCTGTTTCATGAAGCACTATTTTGTTGTTTGGGTTAAATGGGTAAAAGTCAATAAAAATACTTACCCCAAAAAAATCTTTCACAATATTTTTGTAAGAAAAGAATCCCACATGTTGAGAATCTGCTGCCAAAGAGTAGGGATCAGTCTCTTAATGTCATGTCTGAAAGCTTGCCCTCTGGTTTTAGCTGCTGTGTAGAATATAGCAGGATTATTCTGCCTTCCAATTTACAAGGTTAAATTATTTGAGCTATCAACTGCTCAGCAATCCCTTGTTTGAGCATTGCCAGGTTTTATATCACACACACTCTAGTATCCCAAAACATTCTTTGGTAAAGGTTAAAAGCAAAGATATTATTAGACAGAGTTGGCACCAACGGGAGGCGGAGGAAGCATACACTGCCATCTATTCGTATTTCTGTTTGCCCTAGAAAAAAAGCATTACATTTTCTCGCTTAAAGGTTATTTTTATCTTTGTATGTTTATACACATAGGCAAAACAGATTAACTTGCCTGTGAATGGCTTAAATTGCTGCAACTGTAATGGCTTAAATTACTGCAACTTTCATTTTTGAAACTAAATACAGTGGTGCCCCGCTTAACGAGTGCCCTGTAAGACGAATTTTTCGCTAGACAATATGATTTTGCGATCGGAGGTTGCCTCGCAAGACGACAAGGTTTTCTATGGCCGCCGCTTCGTCTTGCAAAGTCCAGCATGCAGCGAAAAATTGCCAGGGCTTTTTGCCGCCTGCCTTCCCCTTGGCTTGGGGAAGACAGGTGGCAAAACACCCCCACACCGCCGCACTTCGGCTCCGGGGTTCAGAGCCGAAGTGCAACGGTGCGGGGGCTGCGAAGGCAAGCAGGTGTGTGTCAGGCAGCTGGGGGAAAGCAGCCCCCGCACTTCGGCTCTGTCCCCCAGAGCCAAAGTGCAGCGGTGTGGGGGCTTTTGCTTTCACACTTCCGGGCTTCGGCTCCAGGGGACGGAGCCGAAGCACGGCAGTGCGAAAGCCCCCGCACAGCCACAGGCTTTTTGCCGCCTGCCTTCCCCTTTTAATGCGTTCCTATGGGAAACGGTGCCTCGCAAGACGAATTTTTCGTTGGACGAATTGACCGTCGGAACGAATTAAATTCGTCTAGCGAGGCACCACTATTCTAAAACCTCAGCTTCTGTAAGGCAGACAAGCTGTACAATGCAGTAATTCTTCCACACTGTGTAGACCTAACCCAATATGGATCACTGGCAGGGAATTTTTTTGCAAAACTGCACTAGATTGCACATGTTCTGACACAAAAATACCAGATGATGGCTACTGAGAAGTTTAGTCTGGATTCACTATCACTCCATTACTGAGCTGCTCTCAGTCCAGGAAAAGGTCCACTTCAGATTGTGCCTGTTTTGGAAGCACAAGCAAGCATGGAAAAAACCAAAACACAGGCATGCATAACCAGTGTGCCCAGAAACAGGCTTATTAAGCTAAGTGCAGCACATTCCTATTAAAAATGGATGGGCAAGGCTTTAAGTGAGAGTCACAAAGAATGAAAATAATCGTGCAGTCTCCTCTTTCCAAATGAAATATTAAACGGAGGAAAACCGTAGGTGTTGATGTCACAAATATCAGTTGTAGTTGGAAACCAGTGTCGTACTTCCAGGTAGTGTCCCAGAGCACTTCAGAGAAGTAGGTAATTTGAAGAAACATTGTCTTCCATCCACAACTGAATATACCGGTAATCTTAGGAGGTTAACCGTTTATTTAGTTATAATGCAGAGAAGGCATCTGCTTAATTCTCACACTTCTGACCTGTCCGTAATTCAAAAATGGTACATCCAATTGGAAGATTTATTCTTTTTTCTTCACTGCAAAGAAGAGAACTTCTGTATTTGGAGGGTGGAGAGGTACTTTTAAACATATTTTTGTACAAACGCAGGCAAACATAATGGTATCGCACCCTCCCATTAAATAACAGAAGCCCAACAAGCATTTGTAAACAAAGTCTAAAACACAATGTCTGTTAAATGCCATCCTGTTAAGTCAGCCAAGGCTTTCCTTCAAGCCTGAATAGAAAAAAGGCATTGCTGGGCCTGGGGGAGTGATATACCATAACTTTGGGATGGATGGACAGATGATCACTGATGTTAAGAACTCTTTGAATAAATTAAGAACTGGAGTGCCTGGAAGTAGTTTGAGGATAGATGGCGGCTAATGGATTGAGGTTTAATCCTGACAAGGCATAAGTACTGTTCTTGGGGGGACAGGGGGTGGGCTGGTGTGGAGGACTCCCTGGTCCTGAATGGGGTAACTGTGCCTCTGAAGGACCAGGTGTGCAGCCTGGGAGTCATTTTGGACTCACAGCTGTCCATGGAGGTGCAGGTCAATTCTGTGTCCAGGGCAGCTGCCTACCAGCTCCATCTGGTACACAGGCTGAGACCCTACATGCCCCCATACTGCCTTGCCAGAGTGGTGCATGCTGTTATCTCCCACTTGGACTACTGCAGTGCACTCTACGTGGGGCTACCTTTGAAGGTGACTTGGAAACTGCAATTAATCCAGAATGCGGCAGCTAGACTGGTGACTGGGAGCGGCCGCCAAGACCATATAACACCGGTCCTAAAATACCTACATTGGCTCCCAGTACGTTTCTGAGCACAATTCAGAGTGTTGGTGTTGACCTTTAAAGCTCTAAACGGCATTGGCCCAGTCTCTACCCCCATCATTCAGCCCAGCGCAGAGGACCTTCTGGCAGTTCCCTCACTGTGAGAACCAAAGCTACAGGGAACCAGGCAGAGGGCCTTCTTGGTAGTGGCGCCCATCCTGTGGAACGCCCTCCCATCAGATGTTAAAGAGATAAACAACTACTGGTACCTGACATTTAGAAGACATCAGAAGCCCTGTTTAGGGAAGTTTTTAATGTGTGACATTTTAATGTATTTTAATCTTGGTTGGAAGCCGCCCAGAATGGCTGGGGAAACCCAGCCAGATGGGCAGGGTACAAATAGTACAGTTTCACGAAATCCTCTTAGTAGTGGGTAAGGAAGGTGGTCTTCTTAAAGTGGCACAAGTCACCTCAGGCTTTGAAGTTCAAAACCAACACTCTGAATTACTCTGTGAAGCTGATAGGCAGGCAGAGCAGTTGCTGGAGCGAGTATTCTTGCACCATCCCAATACCCCACATGAGAAAGGACCACCATCACATAGAAAGCACATCTTAGTAGTTATCACTAGTGGGCTGCATAGATGGTAGTTAAACCTTTCCAGATATGAATAGAGGTAGCAGATGTGCTGCAGAAATTCATTCTCCTCATAAATCTGTTACCTGCTTAAGATTAGGAATTACAGTGGTACTGTACAGCAGGTTATGAACTTAATTCATTTCAGAGGTCCACTCTTAACCCGAAACCGTTCTTGACCTGAGGCGTGCTTTTGCTAATGGGGCCTCCCACCATCACCGCACCACAATTTCCGTTCTCATCCTGGGGCAAATATCTCAACCCAAGGTACTACTTCTGGGTTAGTGGAGTTTGTAACCTGAAGTGTTTGTAACCCGAGGAACACTGTACTCTCAGAGACAGTCAACTAAGGGTAAGAAAATGTGAACAGCCATGAGTAGCCCACCATCTTCCCAAATCAAAGTACACCACTCAGCATTTCAATGCAGACCTATGCTGGGTCTTAACTTACTTGCTGTGCATATCATCCTCACATCAACTTCAATTAAGCCACAACCACTCCCATACATTGTGATTAGGGAAAATGGACTGAAAATCTAACTGTGCAACTTTGACAGAATTAGGCCTTGTCACCTCTTGAAATTAAAATGGTTCAGAACCATAAGACAAGAGTCCCAAGTAGCCCATGTTAAAAAATTACGTTAAAGGGCCCCTTTAGAACTGTAACTAGCCAAACTCATTGTACCCCATCTTCCCATTGACCGAGAAAAGGGGGGGGTCATAATTACAAGAGAAAACACTGTTATATGCAAGTTAAGACCATGCCATATCAACGGTTTTTATTTAAAGCCTTAAAATTGATGTTACTATTCATGTAGACAAATCTTGGGAGTTCACAAAGATCAAACAGATTTCAATTGCAGCAACATGATACAGTACAGAAAGTTGACGCGTCAGGAAACTGGGATCTCAAGCCATATAAGGCGTGGAAGCTCAGTGTGGAGAAGAAGATCCCTTGAGATACAAACCATTTGGAATCTGTCCTGGGTCACCTGCATTATTTTTAAAAACTGATGAGTAGCAAGAAACACTTAGCCAAAGAGCTGTGAATTTGTGTGAACCGGGCTGATTCTACCATTTAGCCCACATTCTCTCATGTTTCAGATACTTTTCTATATTTGCTTGGATCCACTTATCTTTCTCTCTCCACACCCCCCCCCCCCAGCAAGCTGTACTCAGTATACTATTGCTTGTAAGCAACCAAGAAAATCACTGTTACTGGATGGCATATACTGTATATTCCTGCGTACAGTGGTGCCTCGCTTAACAAATGCCATGCTTAACGAAAGGATTTTTCGAGCGGAGGTTGCCTCGCTAGACGAATTCGTTTTATGAAAAATTCGTCTAGTGAATCGCGGCTTCCCATAGGAATGCATTGAAATTCAATTAATGCGTTCCTATGGGCAAAAAAAAAAAAAATCAAATTTTTTTCGATGCATTCCTATGGGATTCGCTAGACGATTTTTTCGTTATAAGAAAAGACCCGTGGAACGAATTAAATTCGTCTAGCGAGGCACCACTGTATAAGACTACTTTTTAACCCAGGAAAGTCTTCTCAAAAGTCGGGGGTTGTCTTATACGCCGGGTTGTATTTCTTATACGGCGAGTATATGCCAAACTCTATATTTTAACTGGGAAAGTTGGGGGTCGTCTTACACGCCCAGTCGTCTTATACGCCGGAATATAAGGTATATGCTGCATAAAATGTTCTTAAAACATGATTGCCTATTCTAGCAATCATTTCCTCCTCTTTCTGGGATGAGTGTTAGTCTGACAGGCTCAGAATATCTAGAGATCCTTTAAAATAAAAACCTACTCATCTGGACTAGATGGAAATTAAGTTTTCAAATTAGTATTATTATGTGGTAGTGTTATTTTTAGAAATATTCCATTTATTTAAAGTTTCAAGATTATGTGAATGTCAGCTCATTTTTCAGTGAAGAAGCAACACTGAACTTTCCCCCTGTGCCTCATTTCTACCAAACTTCTACTATTGTAATACAGAAAGTAAAATTTGTGCATCTCATCCCATCTAAGGTCCTATACTGCCTGAATAATGTGACAAGTAAAGAAAGACCTGTTATGCACTTCCATCTTAAATAAGTAGTTAAATTGTTGGATAGAACCAACTGAATCAATTTTGTTTTTCATTCAAGCTTAAACACAATGTAGAAAATGAATACACTGATAAAAAAATGGTTAGGCCTGCAATCTTATGCATGCTTATCTAGAAGGTCCCAGAGAGAGAGACTCGAGTACTCAGAGAGACGCTGAGTAAACATGCCCAAAAATTGCTCATGTGAGTGATATTCAGCACTAGCCATTTTCAGAATACAGTACATCCACTGAAATCAATTGTCTTAAGTAACTTATCCATTGATTTCAGGCAGTCTACTGTGCATGATTTAGTCAGATTTCACCTAAAGTAACCATGCAACATTAAATTTCTTCAATTTAGGGTTTTATATTAGTACTCATTGGTACTAGGGGTTTGTGTGACCTTTAGCATATGACTGTAGTATGTACAGCATATACATAGAACTGTAACTGTAGCACTGAAAGGGAGCCCAAGAGTTATCTAGTCCAACCCCTTGCAGAGCAGGAATCTCAATCAGATCATACATGACAGATGGCCATCCAACCTCGGTTTAAAACTTGAATCCATTGGTTCAAGGTGCTAGCTTCCAGAGCAGGAAAAAACAATCTTGTTCCATCTGACAGCCCTTTAGATATTTGAATATACATGCAACTGTAGACATTTTGAAATGAGGTTTTACTACTAATTTCTATTTCAAATCACAAAATGTTTTAAGTTAAAGTTTCTACACAACTTAAACAACTTGATAAATTCAACAAACATCATATTCAGGAATTTGTTTATTTTTGGTTTACAAACAAAGGCACCCAATATTTCTATTTTATAAAAGCTTATGATTTAAAATTTTGTTTTCAGAATCTGTTCCTACAGCAGAAAACTACATTGCAGGGTAATCTTCTTCTATGGTCCCAAATTTTAAAGTTCTGGCACACCTTCTGAGTGATCCACTTCAGAATGCTCTTCTCTCACTTTAGATTGGATAGTTTCTTCAAGTCAATTAGACTTTTCAGACTAATACCCAAAAATATGAATCTTGTTTATTTTAATTAACAAGTCTGAAATTACTGAAGTTGCAACATTAGTATGAACACCAAAACTGAAGGAACCTTTACAATCTAGATTTATGTGGAATGCTAGAACATTATTGCGACATAGTTATGTTATTTCTTTGTATGAGAAAACTAGGTAACCATTCAAATTAAATGGAAATCCTAGGAATCCAATATGGCAGCCATACTGGAAGTTAAACTAGTGTGGAAAATTAAACAACTCCATCAGTTATTCAGAGATCTTTTAAAGTCGTAGTATGGATCCTGGTGCAATTTTCTCAGCTGCATTAGCTTCAGGAGTAAGCAGTAATTTGTTCCATAAAAACAGTACAGTGAGAAAATGAACTCAGCATCTAAGCATATTACAATTGCCTCTCACCAAGTTCAACCACACACACACGTACATATATACACAAATCAAAGTGGCTTGTTGGGTTCCAGGCACCTTGTGCAAAAGTTTACAACGTACTAAAATGCCAAGTAAATATTCAAGTTCAATGAGAAAGAATTAGGGGAGCAGCTGTAGCAGATACAGTAGGAATATTGCACCCAACTGTAAAACCTTAAATCACTAAATCCACAATTTATTGTATTCCAACACTGTAACATCAGACTCACACACTTCTTAATAGTGTGGCCTTTGACTATGTAACATTTTGTATCCCTGTAAAATTATATGCAGATCCTTTTTTTAAACAAAAAACAACTGTACATTAAAGTACTTAATAAGATAAAATATTTAAACTTCAACAAGGAAGCTCTCTCTCCAAAATCAGATGCACATTTGCATGAAAGAAGTTATATTTCCACAGCAGCAAGACATGCTCTATATGTGGAATTATAAGTATAGGATGCATGTGCTTCACGTAACTCCTATGGTTCATTCAGAATTCATTCACAAGTTACTTAGGCATATTAATAAAAAAAAAACCCAGGTATAATAGAAGTTAATTGGTTGCCACCACACAGGTATGGTAGATTATATAAAATAAAAAGAATGTTAATGATAGCAGAGAATTGTATGTAACTATGTTTTACAGAGTAAGATTTTAATATTATATGTACTTAATTAAATCTTCGAGTAAGGACTGCTGTAAATGCATTTTTCCTGGTAAAGCAACATGCAGAAAAATACATTTAACCAGTACCTATTCAGTTATTTCTATTTTCTTCATTTCTATTTTCACCATTCCCCCAAACTGTGCTGAGTTTTATTTAGCATAAATATCAATTTCACCCCTTCAGAAGTAGTGCTTGATAATTTAGTTTAAAATTCTGTAGGTAATTTAAGAAATGTGGCATTTCGTAAACAGATTTATGCTCTAAATCACTGAACAAAATTTCAAAATTCCTGATTTCTTCTGCAATAAAAGGAAAATACTAGTGACTTGTAATGGTGTGGTTCCCTTGTGTGCAACTTCCAAGGGATAAAATCACCTCTTTCCTTGGCCATACAAACAGTTCTAAGCCACAAGTCAGAAAAACATGCAGAGAAAAATGCTGTGTATCAGCTGCAGTTTTCCCCTTGAAGGATCCCTCCTTTTTCAAGTCAAGGGACTGGAAAGGAGGAGAGAATAAAAGACTAACAAATGCCCAACTCACAATCATTTACAAAGATACCTCTCTCATAAGAATAACCAGACAAACCAGTTGCAGTTTTAAAGTCTC
Source organism: Zootoca vivipara (assembly GCF_965207765.1). Taxonomy (NCBI): domain Eukaryota; kingdom Metazoa; phylum Chordata; class Lepidosauria; order Squamata; family Lacertidae; genus Zootoca; species Zootoca vivipara. The sequence continues at coordinate 69,285,925 of NC_142582.1, read as the reverse complement.
AAATAAATAGCTCTACCATCTAAGCCAATAATTTGTTCACCTTAACTAAACACGCTTATTTGCAATAAAAATTAAGTTTACTATGTTAAGGCAGATTTTAATTTCAATGCATTCCAGAATTGCACAGTTACACTGGTCAGTGGCCTAAAGTTCTTCCTCATACAGAGATATTAAATTCATTTGGATATTTAACCTACATATTTGCCTAATGACAGATTGATCCAGTACCAGCCATATGATCTTCACAGAAATACACAATTAAGCATCACGTGTACTGTATTTCACAATCCAGATCTAATATTTCATGTTTTTACAAAAGACGAGATGAGTAGGTACATTTTAGGGCTTTATGCCATTAGACCACCATATGCATAGATGTCCTAATTCTAGAATTGCCATCTTTAATATCTCATAGTGCTGGATGCTCTGAAGTAAGAGAGAAACTTGTAACAGAGGCTAACGACAAAATACCAGATGTTTCTTGCCATTTGTGATCTTGCAATGAAAATACGCCAGATGAGGATCACAAGCACTGTATTGAAGCCATAACGAATGTTCCTTAGCCTAGGAAAGAAAGGAAAAACATGTGAAAAACATAGGCTGACCCACAAGGAAAGTTAACAACTGTAAGATGAATTGGCACTTGATGCCCTCCCCTGTTGACTAGTTTAACAATACAGTCCACAACAGGTTTGGTTATAAATTGAGAAGCCTAACAATCAGCTACTTGTATAAAGTATGCATTATACAATAAGCCAGCCTTTGCCAACCTGGTGCCCTCCAGATCTTTAGGTCATGCTGGCCGGAGCTGATGGAAGTTTGGAGTCTTAAAAATCTGAAGAGCATCACATTACTTATTCCTGCAATAAGGAAATAAGCTGCATCTTTTACCAGTAGATGTTTTCTTTCATGTTTGTCATATAAGTCCCTATAGATAACCCAACCAGTAACATTTTCAGCTAAGAAATGCCTGGCTCTGGTTTGCAAACTGGAGGGAAAGTATCAGGAATTCCCCCAGAATTCCTTACCCACCAATCCAGAAGTGGTTTCTAGAAGACAGCTACTGTATATTCCGGCGTATAAGACAACTGGGCATATAAGACGACCCCCAACTTTTCCAGTTAAAATATAGAGTTTGGGATATACTTGCCATATAACAAATATGACCCGGCGTATAAGATGACCCCCAACTTTTGAGAAGATTTTCCTGGGTTAAAAAGTCTTATACGCAGGAATATACAGTACATAACTTACAAGTGTTGTGAGAAAGGAAGGGCAGCAGTTCTCTTTTCTTCATTGCATACCAATGCAATCTCAGAGCACAAATCCAAGCCTAAGATTATTCTTTACTATAGTAAAACTAAAAGTAGCTAGGATATTTGTGGTCAGATCATGCTTCTGGAAACTGTTGTGAAGACAAACAGTGGCAAATGTGTTTTTCCAGCTGTAGTAGACATTCCTTGCTTAATGCCTATATGGTTTGGAAGCTAGACAACACAAAATGGAGTAAACATCCTTGTATATGTTATCTTTCTAGACCATAGATCTGGGTTTGATCAAATCCTGGGATAAGTTTAGAAACAACTTACCTAGGATTTTGAGAAAGGCAGCCTCAGAACTAGTAGAGCCTGCCACTGCTGACACCAAGAAAAGGGTCTGTGCAATGACCAAAAATTGCAGCACGGTGTGTCCAACTAACACAGTTGCGAAACATGGCAATTATACACAGACTGTGTGCTATGGTTGTAAGGGCTAACAGTTAATAATTACTGAAGAATAAATGTATAATAATCATGACTTGTCAACCACCTGTAACAACAAATCTTACAGTATTAAGCCCAACTTCACAAATGAAATGTAACTTTTAATTCTTAAGTAAGTCAAGAGCACAACAGATTAAACTGTTTCATAGCTAACATCATGTAAGAATGTATGTGCACATACATTCAGGATTTCCAGTCCAAAGTAGAGTCCAGTTTTAATAAACACCTGGGCCAAACCCAGATTTCTAGCGATTCCTTGTAACAAGACTTGTCAGTAAACCAGCTGAGATGGTAAGCCTTCCCCTGTTAAACCCTGCTCATACATGTTGCAAAATTCTTAGGCTCAGCTGCTCACCTACATACAAAAGTCATGTTATAGCACTGTATTTTATTTCATATCACAATAGAGCATATGTTCTGTGATTTTCTGTGGTGCCAACCTTTTTTTTAAAGCTACCCAATATTACTGCAACTCCCCCCCCAGTCAAATTTAATTAGGAAAAGCAGCAAGAATGGTGGTGTCATCAAGGAGATTAAATTTTCCATTTGTACAGGTTTATGTACTTTACATTGTGTGATATTTTGACTTCTATGACTTCACAGCAGCTATATTGTTAAACTTCAAAAGGAAAATTATCAGTAAACTTTTTTCTTTACTTGCAAATGGTGTCACACTTAACACCCTCCCTCAGGTATTATATCTACATGACATTCTTTGATCCCAAAACCAGACGGATGCAGCATTACCCTCCACTGCACCAGACATTAAAAGAGGCAGTAAGGTTTCAATTGGCATTACCTTCTAAAAAGTAAAGAATAAAGGTTGAGGGCGGAACCTTAAATCATGCTATAGTGAATTTCCCATCAGCACAAGCACCGCAGCTTGCCAAGCAGAACTATCTCCTCTCTCATGTGATGTTATGGGGACTCTCCTGACACCTGCCCCCACAAGTCAAATTATTTAGGGAGTATACTAGAAGAAGGAAAAGCTCTGTTGAACAAGTGGAAGCCCTTGTGCAGAGCTTGCACTGATTGGACTTGTTAGGTAAATTCCACCCACAAACTATACATACTTATTCAAGTGTTTCCGAGCTGCTGGGAGACCAGACATTTCCTCGTTCAATACATATTTCTTCGTTCCCATGCAGTAATTTTCCATATATTCTGCCCAGTGTAGTTGTCGAACATCAAAATTAAAGGTCTGTCACAAAAAGAACGAACAGTATTATGCCAAACTTAACAAAAGAAATGTAACTATTCTTAAGTCAAGAGCACAACCGATGAAACTGTTTCATAGTTAATCAGCAACGCTGGGCAGAGGAATGCTGCGCTGCTCTGTAGCCACCAAAACCTACCATACCCGGGTTGTGTCTCTGCCAGTGGTGGAAGCAGCAGGGCAGCCACCACTTTCATTTCCACTGCCTGAGGTGGCTGCTTCACCCTGCCTCATGGGTGAGTCGGATCTGCTGGACTACAACTCCCATCATCCCCAATTGCTATGCTGGTTGGAGTTTATTGAAATTGGAGACCAACAATGTATGGAGTACACCATGATGGCTACCCGTGCTCGACAGGCACCAATATTTACATCAGTTCACATCTAAAGGTGCTCCCCACTATAACTCTACAAACTGTTAATCAAGAGACATGCAGAATCAACCTGAAAGGAGGACACACACGCCACTTCAAGCTAATCAGGGCATTTAAATTTCCCCCTGTAAAAAGGTTGGTAGAGTTATAGTAGGGAGCACCTTTGGATGTGAAATGATGTAAATATTGGTGCCTGTAGAGCAGGGGTAGTCATCATAAGCCTGAATGGACTGTGTGCTGATGCAAGCGGGGGGGGGGGGGTTAAAAGGGCATAGCTTTTCAGAGTAGGCAATAAAATGGTGGTCCCTGTAGCCAGTCCTACATTGTAAGGTTGGAGAATGCATAGCCATTGTCACAATGAGCTTATCTGTGAATTATGGGTGGAAGGGTAAAGAATCACAACCAAAGCACACTGTGCTATCGAAGGAGCCCCAAAGTAAGGTGGTGCCAGCAGAGAAACAATGCTGGTGCAGGGCTGGGGCACAGGACTGTGGACAATCACAGTACCCTAGCTCAGTGGCAGAGCACCTGCCTTGCATGCAGAAGGTCCTAAATTCAATCCTTTAGAGATTCTGTATATGGTTAGAACTCATTGAAGCACTACTGTTTCAAGTTATCATTGTTTTTGCCAACACATAACAAGACTTAAAATAGGCACACATACTCTTAAAACCTTGTTACTGAATGTAACATAATCACAAACTGCTGCATATGAGCAGTTTAGTCCTACGTAGTTTATGTTAACAAACTGAACAGAAATTAGTCTCATAGCCTACCTATTGTTTTCAAGCAGATTTAAGCTAATGAGCTATCTTGACATTAACCTTTTAATCTAAGATTAAAATGATTCAGTATCAGATACCTGCATAGAGTATGAGTCTACATAATTTCAAAAAATAAAAATCTAGCTTCACCAATTGATCTCAATTTCAGATATTTAAAGATCATTTAAACTCATTTGGATTAGTTGCACGTATCAGAAATGCTAGTACAGACAAGGTGTCTAACATTGTAAATTAGTTTTTATAAAAGTTAAAGCAAAGAAAGGAACCAAGCACACAATTATACTATTATACTATACTTTCTCATATTTTCCCTGTCAGCTATTCTTTCTTTGAAAAGCTTGGCATGTCAATAGTATAGTCTATACCTATAGTATATAGCTAAGACAAAAACAAATGTAACTTGCCTTTTTGTCTTCAGGACTCAGCTGGCTCATGAGCATATTGACGTTATCTGTGTTCCATTCCCAAGAATTACTGGTGAAATACTCTAGCAACATCATAGCCTTGTGAAGACGTGTTATTGTTTTCATCATCCTACAGTTCAGGGAAAGATGTTATTCAAGAAAATGACATTTGAAAAACTACATGTCTAAACTCAGATCCTCTAATTGTCTCCCAACCCCAAGGCACTCAAGTAAATTTAACATAACTAGAATATTTCTGCATTGCATTTTAATAAATATTTTAAGGAAAATGATATGCTTAGAAAGTATATTGAAAACTAGATTATATAGAGAGATTTAATATGAAGTAGACAGTTAAAGAAGAGAAATATTATCTAGTAGTTTTCATTGCGGAGTCAAGAGGGAGAACACTGGATTCAAAAATTTATCTGTAACTTTCTGGCTTGACCAAAGCTAAGCCTCAATCTACAAACTCTAGAGATAGATGTCCTTTCTCTATTTCTCCACCGCTCCTAGAAAACTACCCATATATTCCAGCGTATAAGACTGGGCGTATAAGACGACCCCCAACTTTTCCAGTTAAAATATAGAGTTTGGGATATACTCGCCGTATAAGAAATACAACCCAGCATATAAGACGACCCTCGACTTTTGAGAAGATTTTCCTGGGTTAAAAAGTAGTCTTATACGCAGGAATATATAGTATTTCTGTGGATAGCATCAAAGCGCAGCTCCCCTGCAACAGAAAGTGCCCCTGAGTATAATTCTCACACAAATCAAATGTCGGGTATTTGTCTGAGAATCAACACACCAGATGCCCACTCCCATTATTCCAGAGGCCAATAAGGAAAGTGATAGAAGGGCCTTCATTACAAAACAATTCTCCTTTCACAGGTTACATCAACTGATGCAATGCAGTATGCCAGTTCAGATGTAAGAGTTTACTACATAAAATGCAGAAATATTCTATCCATGTTCATTGCCTACCTGGGGCAACAATGAATAACTTGTCTGAATACAGTGCATTCTATTATTAGGATCAACACGGAAAACAGCTTTTTTTATTTTAAAAAATATGTTTATGTATAAATTTGAATCCAGGAAACTGAATATTCATATTTTTATACATGTGTAGGGAAAATTAAGTTCTGGTGCATATTGTCTTCCTAGAGCAACAACTTATTCCACTGGCACTGGCTAGCTACAGCCAAGAGCATACAGTGATTCTACACATACACATTTCCAGCCTGATCCTTACAATGGAAGGCACTGATGATAAAGAGCAAAGAAGATGAAAAGGGGAAGAGAAAATAAAATCAGCATCTGTATGAAACAGCTTTGGGAAAGACCGTGGTTGTTTGCCTATACTAAGCAGGCTGGTCAAATTCTACTGTGTGTAAAATATTTTATAATTTAAATAAAGGAAGTATGTTTGGGGGAAAGCTATTTAACAGGAAGAACTACATCCCAAATATAAATAACTACCTACCAGAAAAGCAACAGAAGACAATGAAACTATACAACAATTTTTCTTATTAGGAATTTTTTTTATATACGTTTCTTCTAAGAACCTAAAATGTGTCTGAACTACATCAAGGGAACTTGCGCATCTCACCCATATTATGAAAAGCTTAGCCAGAGCTCTTCTTTCCAGGGTGGATAAAAATCAATGATTTTTTAAAAACAAACAAAAAAAAATCGATCTTTTTTAAAAAAAAATTAAATCAGATTTTTAAAAATCTAAATCAGATTTTTTTAAAAAATAAAATGCTTTTTGAGGAAAATATATTACCATCCAAAGGTTGTTCCATCATGAAATAAAGATTAGTTTTTTAATTATGTAGAATAAGGTTGTATATGTTTAATTTTTTTGGTAAATAAATTCCATTAATCCATTCACAATGTCACACTCTTCCAGAAGTTTTTGTAAGATTATTGGGCAGTTTCTCTGCCTACAAGATATTATCACAGATGCTTGGTTTACTTTTGCAGTTCTCAAAACTGAATTTGACTCAACAGAGATCACATGCCTCTTCTTCACAGCAAAAATGTTATAACATGAACAGAGTTGAGAAAAAGACCTTAATCCTATTGTTCTACAAACCTATGAATACAGAAACAACCCCTTCAGTGCTAAGTTTCAAGAAGTTCAGTGAATAGAATAGAAACAATATTTTTCTGATTGTTTGGAGTGGACAGTATTTAAGTTTTTCATGTGTAGGCTGGGCTGACAGTCTAAGTTACTTAAAATATATATATATATTGTTTTTGTTTAGCCAAATTAGTTAACAAACATGGATGTTTGTTTAAGCAAATAACATATGCTGAAATGTTATTGTTTCAGTTGAATAAATCTATTTAAATTGTTGTTATTAAGGTAATGATTATTTTTCTCCTTCCTAAGTACAACAGTAAAGTTGTCCAAATATGAATGATTAACCTATTAAACTGGGGATAAAAAACTAATATGAAAAGTTGTTATTCTAAAAATCTTCATCTACTTGCATATTAAAGTTATACCAGCAAGAATTAGCCTTTATGTAGAAAACTATGATTTAAATCAAGCCTTACTCACTAGTGATTTAAATCAGTTTGATTTAAATCAAATCCACCCTGCTTCTTTCATTCATAAGCACAAAATTCAGAAGAACAGAAAAATATTGACTATAAAGTTTTTAGCAGTAAGAAAAAAAATGCATTAAATTCAAGTACACTTGAAGTTAAGGATGCAAGCTTACTAAGAGTGAGTATTTTACTTTCTAGATGAACAATTTTGAGTTTCAATTCCCTGGGCGACACCCAATGGGGCTTCTCACCAGAAAAAATGATTTCTTCTGGCATGACAGGAGTTCCTCTGCCCCTCCCTGAACTGCCTCAAAATCTGCTCTGGAGGCCTATGAGTTACTGGACCAGAGTTGGAGAGGAGGAAAGAGAAAGTCTGCTCACACAGACTTCGCTCTCCCCTGACTACACTTTCAAGGCACTCCACAAAAGGAAGTAAGTAGGAATATTGGTACTTTTTGCTATGAAATAAATGCTACTGATTCTCACACACACACATACTGCTGCACCAGTGAGAGGTTAAGCAGTATAACTGCTGTGCCAATGCAGTATCACATACTATGGTACTATATTGCACTAGCCTGTCACCAAGCATGCTGTGATTTAAACCTAAGAACCCAGCTGGATCAAAGACTCATCCAGTCAAGTGTCCTGTTCTTACTGTGTCAACCAGATGCCTATAAAAAGCTGGCAAGCAGGATATGAGTGTCGTATCACACTCCTGTTTGTGATCCCAGCATACTGCCTCTGATATCCTCCACCCATTTGTCTGATCTACTTTTAAGCTGTTCAAATTGATGATCATTACATCTTTTGGTAGTGAAACCCAGTTTATAACTATGTGCTGTCTGAAGCATTTCCTTCTCTCTACTAAATCTCTAACCATCCAGCTTCAATGGATGAATGGAGCTTCTAGTATAAGCAGGGGGGCACATATGTGGGCCAGATTCAACCAAAGACTTCCGCTAGGGCAACAGCACTTTCCCTCCTTCCCTTAGTTGCTCCTAGAGGGGTTGGGAGAATCCCCAGAACAGCAGAGGGGAGATGACGAGGGGGGAACCTACCATCTGGCAAGCTGAAATGATTTCACTAACATGATTGCCATAGTGCTATGTTGAATTCCTCCCTTAATCTTTAGCTTTCTCTTTATAATGCTTTCACAGGTTTATTTTCATAGGAAATGATCTAATAAACACATTGAAGACCACTGTTTTCAAAAAGCCTATATTGAGAAACACCTTTGTGTGTTGTGGAGTATTCTAACGTGTGCTGTCGGTCAACACAGAATGCTAGCTAGGTATTTTACTGCAATTCTGAAGATTCCCTGTTTCTATTGACGTTTTCTTACCATTACTGAACTAATGAGATACTGAGCAGTGTTAATCTCATAAGGAACTACATGATGGTCTGGAAAAGTAACAAAAAACAGTACAAAGCTATGCATATCTAGCCAGAAGTAAGTCCCACTGAGTTCAATGAGCTTTAGTCCCAGGTCATTTGCATAGCAGTTGCAGGTCCCCTGTGATTTCCAGATGTTGTTTGACTCAATCTCCCATCAGCCCCCGTCAGCCTGGCCAATGCCCATCCATATGGTAAAGGATTGAAGCCTAAAGTCTTGTACATAGATAAGAATGTTGCTCTACATACATAAATACATACATAAAATTTAACTGACAAGAATGCTAAAGTTCTTCCAAAACCAACAGAGCAAATTCCTCTGGATCAGTGCAACAGAGCCTCTATGTGTAGCGAGTCTACTTTGATGGACCTGAGAAGCTGGTATTGGCAGCTGAGAGAATGGCATAAAGTCACCAAATTCCAAAGATGTAGGCATAATACTTGCCCATGCTTCCACAATAGCTATCAAGACAATACCACAAGCAATAAAGCATAACAAGCATTATTGCTATGTATGAACTAACTTTTGGTAAAATATGCTGATGCTTTCACAGAACATGGACAAGTTTTATGCTGGAGCTTCTAAAGTCAATAGAGGACATACCAAAATACGCATTTGTTTTTTTTTAAAAAAAGTAGTAGTATTGCAAATGCTAATTTAACTTTGAAAAGAACAGAACTTGACAGTTCCTCTGTTCCCTCAGATCTCTGTGGTGGTGGTGGTGGTTGTGCAGTTTGAACATCCATTCTGCAAAAGAAAGCTTGAAAATCGTGCCATTTTAAAACTTTAAAATAGGAAGAATAAAACTATGCAATTTTGACGATTTAAAGTAAACTTTTTGCTTACTTAAAAAAGGTAGCCAGAAGAATTATAAGCCGAATGCCGGTGAGATAAAATGTGTTAAGTGACTTGTATCATCCATTAAAAAACACACAAGTGCACCATGATTGTCATCTATATTTATACAGATGGCAATATATTTTATTTATTTATTTTTCTCTTACATCTCCTTGCCCTCCCATTCCATTTCAGCTTATAATTTCAATAACAGTGCTAGAGTGGAATGATTCAAAAGACTTAGAAAATGGCTGGGACTGCTAGATTCATTGTAAGAAAATGAACTTCAAACAATCACTAAGGCCTAAGAAACATCCAGCTCTTTTACTGTTATTGTTGATGCTTCTATTAGTAAATTTACAGAAGAAGCTCATGCCATTGATCTACACCTCCAAAAAGCTTCCATCACCTTTCCACCAAAGTATTAGCCCTTTCCTTCTTACCACGGTTTCTGACCTGTCAACCTTAGAACAACATCGTATAACAACGCAGGAAGTATGTGACCGACTGTAGTCCAATAATGATGTTTAAGGGGGTTGGACTGAAGTTTAACATTGGGACGCCTTATTGCTTGTTCTAAAGGATTCCTCTTGAATGTCAAATTTATGTAACTCTCTGTAGGAAAAATAAGGGTCACAATGTTTTGAGCAGCTCTTGTTCAAAGAATGAACCCACAGTTAGGTAGCAAATTCAACAGCCTTAGACATCTTGATGGTTTAGCTACTTAGCACATTATCCATACTACACCATTTTCATGGCCTGAAGTCAAACATCTCTGTGGATTTAGTGGCCCATTCAATCATAATAACAAATAACATGTTGTTAATGTGTTAATCGTGTAAACATAGGTTTGTCATGAGGAACAGAAGACAGAGCTAGTCACCATTACCTTGGGCTTCTTCCTGTAATCCTGAGGTAGATATCATACAGGAATGCTGGGGCCTTATGGCTTACAGCAATCCAGTAGTGATATAAAAGGTGATTGGAGGTTAGATTTACATTGGGCCGTCTGAAGGCCTGTTCGAGAGGGTTCCTCTTGAAAGTGGATATTACATGGTATTCTAAGAAAGAAAAGTTGTGTAACAGCTTTGATAATAACCATTTAAATGTAATGGACTTCCATGGACATAACATACAAGTATACTATTCTCAATGAATTAAAGCAGATCTTTCGTACACATCTTAATTAGCAATGTTCAGCATTCATTCAGTTCAACTGTTAAGCCTAAATAGTCTCTCTCACTGGAATTCTTTTGGTGCTTTTAAGTGCTCCACTGCCTGCAGCTTCATTTCCTGTTCTGTCCTCTCTCTGTTCCTCTTTCCTACTAAATTATTAACCTTGTGTTTGTAAATAATTGTAAATAGAGCTCCACTGGCTGACACTATGCTATGACCTATGTATCACACAACAATTTGTAAGTTGCATTACAGATTAACCCAACATTTTTAATTAACTCAGGTATCACACACATCTGAATTAAATTAAGGAATTGTTCATTAAGGTTTATTTTGGTTTCTCAGACTGAAGGCCTGAATCTGTAATCTTGTACTGTCTTAACCCAACTTCCAGTGAAACTAAAGAAGTGTTCTTACAGTAAAAAGGAAATCCTCCAGAAGAGGAGGATGATTTATGCACTGCTTTTGACATTTTGACTAGACAGAAAAGAAGATGGTAAAGAATAATGATAAGATTATATGCAGGCTATTAATTGCCTGGGAAGAGATGCTTTAAAAATACTAATAATCCAGAAATGTAAAACTTTAAACAAATTATGTTAGTACGGTTAGAAATTGAGAAACTGGAAAATAACTTAGTCCTACGTAACTGCTTTTTTAATATATCACTGATTCCTCAAAACTCAGCAAATCCCATTTTCTCATGGGCTGTAAATCAGATATACTAGTTTTGCCCGCCCATCAACTGCTGCTACTCAAGATCTAGCCTTGAAACATTTTTTTTTCTCCTTACAGCTTCTCTTCCCCATATTTTAACCATTTAACTAATGCTCATTGCTTTTGTTTTAACATTTTTGTGTAAGCCACTTTATGAGGTTTGCTTGAAAAGCTATACTGTACAGTGGTACCTTGGTTCTCAAATGGCTTGGCTCCCGAACAAATTTGCTCCCGAACGCCACAAGCCCAGAAGTAAGTGTTCCAGGTTGCAAATGTTTTTTGGAAGCTGAACTTCTGCATAGCTGCCAAGTTATCCCTTTTTTAAAGGGATTTTCCCTTATGCTGAATAGGCTTCCTCGCGAGAAAAGGGAAAACTTGGCAGCTATGCTTCTGACGTGGCTTCTCCTTGAGTGCGGAAAGCTCCTGCAGCCAATCGGAACCCATGTCTTGATTTTCAAATGGTTTCGGGAGTTAAACGGACTTCCGGAACGGATTAAGTTCAGGAACCAAGGTACCACCTTACATATATGTAATGCCTGCAAACTCCACACTGGTGCAGAATTGCAACTCTTGGCCCTCTGCCCTTTAAGAATCATTATAATGTGCTTTGCTCTGATGTTATAATTTTGATCAAAGTACTGCTATCAGTTGTAGCCCCATACTTGAGTAAAACCAGGTGTGTATATACACTGTGCTAAAAAAAAATGTAGGAGCTGGGTACTAGTGTAGTTCAATTTGGTAGAAAAATTGAAATCTGTGGCCTGAATAAGTTATGAAAATCTGCTTAATGTTTACATTGTTTTGAGTTATTTATTTTATATTTTTCATTATTTTGCACAATTTGTTCTAGAATCATGGTTAAAGCTAAAGAAGTTCTACAGACTACTGAGGCTCTGCCCTCAAACCACTGGTAAATCTCATTCAATCACCATTCTGCCCTGTGATTTCAGCAGCTATTACCCTCACACTGAAACATGTTCTCTCTGAAAACATCTGCATTTCTGTGGAACCACACCATACACACACACACCACTAAGTAAAGCCTCTTTTATACTATACTGTATTATATTTATTACTTTTGTAATGCTTTAAAAAGGCAAATATATATATATATTTGAAATATTTGGTACACATTGTAACACTGCATGCATACACTAAAATGCTGTGTCACACAATGTATTTTCAAGCATACATAACAAAACAATCCTCTCCCCTATGAGCTTAATGGTTCTAGCCATCTAGAAGGACAAGTATCTATGGAGAGAGCAAATTTATTTGAAAATCTGCTCCCAATCAGAAAGCAGGGACAAATCAATGCTTGGTCCTTTAAAAGCAATTCTTATTTTTTTTTAGTGAATCTTCATGCATGGCTTTCTAAAGGTTCACCAATAAAATAATTTATAAAATTGCAGAGGAAAAAAAAAGGCATACCAACTTCACCCCAATGGAAGGGATTGGTGCCACCCGTAGTACAGTTGTATACCATAATATTTCTTGGTCTGAAAAACAAAGATTATTTAAGATTTTTCTATATTATCATTTTTCTTAAGACAAAAGAATAGTTCACATAATAAAAAGCAAAAAAGGTAAAAATAGCTAACCAATACCACAGCAAATAGTAATATGAATAAGAAGCCAAGCATTTTAAAAAAATCACTATGTAGTGTAGCATTTATAAACTGATTCAGTGGATTTATTAATTACTCAATACCAATCCTGGCCCAACTGTATTGGCTGCCAATTGGTTTCCAGGCCCAATTCACAATGTTGGTTTTCACCTATAAAGCCTTGAAACAGCTTGGGACCGCAATACCTCAAGGACCGCCTCTCTCCATATGAACTGACCTGCACCCTGCACTCATCATCTGAGGCCCTTCTTTCTTTGAATGCACCCTCTGTGAGAGGTTGGGAGGGTAGCAACACAAGAATGGAACTTTTATGTGATGTCTCCCTGCTTGTGGAATGCTCTCCCTATCTATAGGCATCAGGCAAAAACATTCCAGGCCTTTAGCTAATTAAACAATCTGTGCCATTTTAAATGGGGGGGGCATTATTGTTTCTGTTTGTTACCATGTTCCTGTGTTATGCATTTTTGCTTTTATATATTTTATTTTTATTGGATTTTATTGAGCTAGACAAAGGCCATGGCAACATCCAAAGAAGGAAAAGGGGAGGGGGGGAGGGGGACAGCAGTTGCTAAATATGCAGTAAAACCACGGTCAAATCCACCAAAAATTTCTTATTAAACAGAATAAAAAGCAATTCTCAAAAAAGGTGCAAATTAGATATCAGAGTATCAATTGTGATTGACCACTAGCCCATCAAGTTCTTTCTTCCTAGCTGCTAGGGCATAGAGGGCCACCCAACACATTGCCCTGATGGGGATGTAAATTGCCCTTCCCTGGTCACCAGATCAACCACTTGATGAATGGAACACCAGTGTGTGCATAGGCATTCATGTAAGTGAGTGTTTGGGTAATAGAATAATAAAAGTAGGAGACAGACTGGAAATACTCTTACTATATATCTAAGCTTTGGACCTGCCAGAAGAGTGGGAAGAGGAAGCACAGAGGATGTGTTTCTTTGCCCTCTTCAGATAAGAAACACAAGTATATACCGTACATAGTGAGGAAGTCCAAATCACATTGCTTCCTCTTGTGTTTCTTCTCTAGAACTTCTGGAATAGTTTAAAGTAATCAGTATTGGGGCGTGGAAGCCTCACTTTGGAGAGTATTCCAGCATTACAATGCTGCCACCAAAAACTTTCACATTTAACCGAGGGCAAGGACAGTTGTGGAGGAACCCTCTCCGGCACCCGGGGCAGTGCAGCCAGTACAGACTGCACATGTGCGGCATCCTGCACGTGTGCACTCCGTACGGAATGCCACATGCGCAGTCCATATGGACGCCGCTCAAGTGGCGCCCTTACAGATTGTGCACGCCCTCGGCCGCTCAATAGCGGGGGGGATAGAAACATAAACCACGATCACATATTGATGTAGGAGCAATCGTTTACTATCATAAGACCACTGCTTAGTCAATTTTTTTAAAAAAATTTGTCACCTGTTATACCTATTAACTCCGGAATACCAGGCAGCAGCTATTGTTGCGTTGATGACTACATCTACTGGAATAAGATCTGCAACTGCATTGTTTGAGGCTCGCATCGTTCGAAGGATTCCTTTTCCTGCCTTAAAACAGAAGGTACAAGATGAGAAAGCCAGTTCAAGCTACTTTAGCTTTTCAGAAAAATATATTTGTCTACATTTTAACTTTTACTTACAGCAATAAAAAGGCCACTAGGTCCATTAAAGTTATCAATCCATCCCTGTTTGGAAACAAAGTATAAGGATGATTTACTGGCTTAATTGCTATGAAAATAAACTGGGAATCATTTTGCAACTGAGTAAATGTCACAATATTTCCATTTTTTATTTACAATCCAATTTTATATTTATGTATACTGCATATGCATACACAGTATATAAACATTTTTCTTTTCTACAAACAATGTTTTTGGAGAATGAAAATCATTGGGGTAAGAAGAGGAAGACATTAACGCTTTCAGTCATAATAAGAAAGCATTTTCAAAAAAATTCACAAATATATTAATGCAGTTTTCACAAAAAACTTTTTTTCATTCAACAAGTAAAATATTTAACAATAAACTACTTTAGAAATGTATGAATAGTCAATATGCTAAGAATAAGCCCATTGACTCATTGCTTGCTGATTTATCATTAGGCAAGGACCATTTCTTCTGAGATAATTATGTTTCCATAAGAAACTCAAGGAGTAGCAACTGTAATATGGGAAGTGATACGAAGTGTAAGGGTATTTGGAAGAATGTCTTATTCAGGCACAGGCGAACTCGGCCCTCCAGATGTTTTGAGACTACAATTCCCATCATCCCTGACCGCTGGTCATGTTAGCAAGGGATGATGGGAGTTGTAGTCCCAAAACATCTGGAGGGCCAAGTTTGCCTATGCCTGGTCTTATGTAACATTGTGATTGTATGTAACTACTCTTATTACAAGCATAAGGTGTTCAGTACTGATAAACCATAAGCCCCAAGTAGTGCTTCCTTATGGCCTACATCCATTTATCACTTAGCTCCCTTTACACAAGATTTTAAGAGAGATGGTAATCTGGAGTCAATGTATTATCTGCTTTTCACACAGCCCTGGCCTGTGTCTTAGTAATAAAGACTGAATCAATAGTAAATAATGACTAACAAATTTAGCTATAAAAAGGTTAAGATTGACTTACTGGGAAAGGCTCCTTCCAGCTGGCACCCACAATTGATGGCCTTATAATGGCTACATTTAGTTTTGCACCTTCCAGTTGTACAATGTATTCTGCTAAGGCTTTTGTATATGTATAAGTATTAGGCCTGTCTCCTATTAGTTTTGGTGTAATATCATTCACTAGGCTGTCATCCATCCACCTAAAGAAATAAATATATTTATTCATTTATATCCTATCAGTCAACTCAAAAGCACCAAAGATGGCTAATAAAATCTGTTCTTCATGAAAAAAATAATATATATATATATATATATATATATATATATATATATATATATACACACACACACATACAACCACTTAAAAAGTTTAAAAGAAGTTTGGAAAAGCTTTTCTAGTATGTGGAGGGTTAGATTCAAAAGTGTCCCACTTAGCCTGCTGCAGGTCTAGCTGAACAGGGTGGGCACTGGCATAATGCTGGAGGGGAATTGATGAAACTCAAAGCAGTCATGTTTCCCCTGGGCAACCTTGGATCACTCATAATTGTAACTCATTTTTAAACAAAGAATGACATCTTAACAGAACTTGACAATTCATTTGTTACTGAAATTCTGGCACGATTCAGGTGTCATGTGTGTTAACATATTTGTGTTATTTGTGCATTAACTTCACAAAGAAAGAAATTTACCAGACTGAGATGTTACTTCTCTTTTGTTTTCATTTTCTTTTAACACACTTTGGGCTGAGGCCTCTACTTCATTGCTGTAGTCATTATTTACACTTGAAACAGAATACCTAGTGATGCAAATTTTTACTCATGGAAATTCCATTACAAAAATGTGCTCCTTTTTATAGTACAATACAGTTTTTTAAAGAATATTTTCTAATTTATCTTTCATCTGAAACAATTATATTAAACAGCAGTTTACAGAAACCGGTTTCTAATTTAAGACGTATTTTGATGCCTTATCCCCATTCTGCTTTTCAGTAGCAAACCCTAAGTCATAAGGTAGACTTTCCTTTTTTTTCTAGCCAATGTATTTCAGAGAGAAGGCATTTCCAAACAAGCCCTACTTTTCTTATTGCTAAAAATCACCTTAGCATATGGCCAAGATCAGAACCAGCAATGTTCAATCCATTCTCATTTTGTATCAGCTATAAAAAAATTCTATTTTGAAAGCATGAAATAAAAGAGGGGAGCATTAGACACATACTCTAAGGAATCTATTAATTTCTTAGGATCAACAGGGGGTGGATACACCACTTCCTCAATGTGTTTTCGGTTGCAGTATGCAAATGCTGTTGAAACATGGATAAACACATCTAGATTCTTCATTTTCTGGGCCAAGAAGAGAAGTTGTTGTGTCGCAATTACATTGAGCTGAACAGCATCTCTGTTGAGAGAGAGAGAAAAAAAACACAAGTGTACTAAAGAGTACTTTCAGATATCCAAACTCAACATGTATGCACAACAAGATTCCTTTGTGATTTGCTGTCTCCTAGCTGTTCAGGAAACATAGCCTGGTCAAATCCAGCTGCAACTAGTGGATCTGCTGAAAACCAACAGGATCTTTTTTGTCAACAGATGAAAAAAGCAAGTGTTTCCAGTAGCATGCAGCTCACCTCTAATCTTCTTGGCACAAACTCAACTTCTATCCAAATCCCCCATTCTCCTCTTACAAAATATAAGAAGCTTTATGTTTTCTTAGGTTGGGAGGGTATTCAATAATATGGTTCCAAAACTTCCCTCACAACAGCAGACTAACATTTCTTACAAATTGAGCATTAGGCTTTTCTTATCAACCAAATGAAGCCAAAAGCAAGTATATTATATTCTTCAAATGATGTAGGTCACATATTTGCTGTAAATAAAAAGAAGGTGACACTGGGACAATGAACAGATATCTAGTCCAAGCTTCACATGTCACATAAACTGAACCCCACTATTTGCAGGTTCTTGTTTAAAGGCAATCATTACACACAATAATGCACAAACAGGGGACAGTGTTGAAAATCCTGGCTGGGTGCTATGAGAAAGGATGAAGGCAATGAGTGAGAAAAGAGGACTAGTGAGATAAAGATGTGAAGTAAGCGGAAGATTCAGCATGTTATCTCTCTCCTCAGATTACAGACACCACAGTAAGAGGATGGAATTCATTTCAATCTGAAGAGAAAAAAAAATCACTAAATTCTAGAGAGACTACTGCAGCCAAGTTGTTTCAAGAAAAAAAAAAGTATCTTGGAAGCATCAAAATCCTTAGGCAATACTTAAGTAATTCCAAGATTTAGAAGCAATAAAAGTTTGATTAGATGTAACTTCTGAACTTGTGCGTTATGCATGCAATAATAAAACTGAGCCACAGGCCTCCTCCTTTAATATCTATCACTCAAAGTAATCCAAGAGTCAGAACACCTGAACTACCTCAGCCAGATTAAATATGCAACAATTTGCTTTACACCCAGCTAGTAAAAAATATAGGCGCTACAACACTCAATACACTAGACTGCACCAAAAAACACAATGCAAAAGAAAATGCCTACCATAACGGGAATGTGTATGAAGAAACAGAGAATGAGACATACCACTTTTAAATCTTGTTTCTAAACTGGCACCACTCCATTTCACAACTGTCAAATGAAAAGTTGAGCTAATACCTCTTACTCTTCCCTTTTCTAAAGTTTAAAGTGCATAGAATGAATGCATATGTTCTTATTGTGAGCCGAAAGCATTTAGGCAACCAGGGATAAAGCATTTTCTTCTTTTATAAAGTTTACAAGATGGCAAAGGTAGCTTTATAAAGGGAACCAGAACATACTATTAAATTAATAGTTCAGACTCACCTTAGAATTTCATTGAATCTTACAGTAGCAGCGCAGTGGAATACAATGTTAGTGCAGTTTATGAGGTTCTCCTTGTCTTCCTCACTAAGGGCCATGTCTACTTCTGTAAGGTCACTGGCAACTGCTATAATTTTTTCATTAAATTCTGGCTGTTCATCTCTCAATCTGTCAAAGAGCTGTCAAAAGAAAACAGGACCAAATATAGCTAAGAGTCAATATACAAGGTCAAAAGAAAGTGTAAATGCATGTTACATGACCGCAAGGCAAGAATATTCCTGGCTCAACTGTTGTGGTATTTTCTTTCCTCAAAACTATTAAGGTTATGTCCCAACATGATACCGCTCTGTACAAGCTTTTGAGGGGCAAGTTACTCAAGTATATGCAACTAATTCCATATCCAAAGCAAAGCCTTTTACATTGTGCATATTAAAAGGCTTTATATTTCTTTTTTTTAAATAAAAGTATCTTGAATGCCACAACAAACTGTTTTCATCCATTTCAACAGCTAAATATATTTCTACACCAAATGGCAGCAATGGACAATGCTGATGGGTATGGTTTTCTTTGAGAAATAATTTCTTTCATCTACAAAGAATCTGAATAGGAAAAAATAAGTTCCCCAGTTTAATCTTTAAATATTCCTGAAGAGCTTTCTTGTGGGATTATTACTGAGTTTCACTGCCTACTTGAAAACCTATGCAGACTAGCATAGCTAAGTTTTGTTTACATGCAAAAAGTGTTAACTGTGGAGTTAGCATTTACTAGCTTACATGTTGAAATCCATGCTCTAAACCAGGGGTGTCCAACACGTTGATCACGATCTACTGGTCAATCCCTGTGAGGCTTTGGTAGATCGCACCGGCCCCGGCCCCTCTCCCTGCGCTGGCCTCTATTGTTGCAGAAGGGAAGGCTGAGGGGAAGCCTGAGTTTTAAAACAGAGGCTTTTATGTTGTCAGCGATCGGAAGGTTAGTGGCTCAACAACTATGAGCTGAACCCCTAAAAACGGGGCATTTCCCCTCCCTAAAAAAAGCTCAACAACTGAACCCCCCAAAATGCAGGTAGATCATCGCCAGATTTTAAATTTGAAAGTAGATCGCAGTGTCTCTGGAGTTGGCCACCCCTGCTATAAACCATGGGTGGTAGCCTTTTTGGGGTCCGGTTCAACCTTGATTATAACTCCAGGGACCACATACCAGCAGAGAGTATGCTCCCTGCACTCTGTCCCTCCTCTCCAAACACTCACTTACATAAATGCCTATGCACACACAGGTGCTTCATTCATCAAGTGGTTGATCTGGTGACCCGGGAAGGGCAATTTACATCCCCATCAGGGCAAAGTGTTGGGCAGAAAGGTTCAATCTCAGCAGTTTCTTTTGCCGCTCTGTCAAAATCAGTGAGGTCTTGGGGAGTTAGAAATAATTGATGAGGCTCCCAGGCAAGAGGCTAACCACCTCTACTGGATACAAAGCCAGTCTAGACACTGGAAGTGGCCTAATCCAGGCTTAGAATCAGTGCAGCAAGCAAACAAACAAACAATTATGCAGAAAACAGCACTGTCATATTCATCATTGGCTGTCATGAGTAGCAGATATAGTGGTGGCTCAGCAACTCCCTTTTGCCCCACTGCTACTTAGATGAGAGATAGAATTGCTCAGTTCACCAGTTAACTCTTTTTCAAATATAAAAAGAGATAGGTGGTTGAAAACACTGCTAAAAATAAATCCATTTTAAGAAAGATCTATCTCTACACACTTAAAGTATTGATACAAAGCAGTATTAGTTTCTCCTGCAATTTAATGTTACAATTAACTATGGATGAGAAAGGAGTTAGCTAGTTAATACTTATAGCTCTGGTAACATGCCACTTGTGGAAAAATGTAAATTGTATTTCAGCCCACTGAAATTGCTATTGTGGCCTAGGACACATATCACTGATTATATTAGGTTGCTACTTGGTTAGAATGAACATCCCAAAATTTATACCCTGTACAGACTTTTTATCTTTATAATATATTGGGAAAACAAGTATCCATCAGGATCCAACATTAGCACATGGTACTTCAAATTTACACAATGGTCTAAACTACAGAGCCCAATATAACAGGCATGATCCATGCAATCTGTACACCATTTCATGTATGAATGAACTTACATGCACTGGACCCTGCAAGTGTAGAGCCTTATGGGTGGCACCAATTAAAATTCCCCCAGGCAGGTACAGTGCAATCAGCAGCACAATGTATGCAGTTTAACAGCACAAATCTAAGGGGATAACTATGTGAGATGGCAACACACACATTCCTCTGCGAAAAATGTATTTTTAAAAGCTTTCTGTATCATTGTTACTCTGGATAAGAGACTAAAAATGCTTCCTAGTTGATTTTACTACAGTGGAACCTCGGTTTACGAACACCTCGTGTAAGAGAGAGGGCTTGCAGAGAGCAGCCCACTCTGCTTACTTCCATCAGATGGGAGAGCAGCAGCAAGTCTGGGAGTTTAAATCAGGAACAGGAAGGGTTAAGACGGGTCCAGGGCTCTGCAGAGTCCTGGTGGCTCAGCTCCAGGCTGGTAGCAGGGAAGCAGGGGAGGAGCTAGCTTCAGCAGGGGCTGGAAAGGAGGTAGACCGGCACCTCAGGAGCCTGGTTTGGGACCACGGAGGACCCATAGAGCAAGGAGGAGGGGCGTTTGGATGCCGAGTCTTAAAAGGGGGGTCAGAGCCCACGAGACGCCATTGTGGGCTTCTCCCCCATGCAGAGCAGACATGATTTGAGACATCTCACCACTGTATATAGCATGCACAATAAAACTATGAAAATCCAGAGGATGTGTGGAGTGCTTACTCGGGAGTAGCCAACACCCCATCTGTGACAGCAAGCCCACAATCTTTTGATGGCTACCCCGAGGGGAGAGACCTGGGAACGTGGCAGCATCTAAATCGGAAGAGAGAAATGCCAAGGAAGGATTGGCATGCGTGAGGGGAGCAGCAGAGAGCAAGCTGCAGCCAGCACCCTGCAACTATGGAACGGCTCAAGCACCAGGTAGGCACCCGGGCACAGGGGAAGCCAGGCTTACTGAACCGAGCAGCTCTGAACACAGCCAAGCCGGAGGAGCGGAGGCTGGACAAGCAGAGAGGACACTCAGGAGGGCTGAGGAGCTGATTGCCGCCACGGGCCAGCGCTTTGTAGGGCGACCCTCAGCACAAGCTGGCTCTAAGGCTGAAAGGCATGGTGGCGTGGAAGTGCAGGAGGCTGAGAGGCGAGTCCGGGCAGAGGGGACAGACGGAGGGGAAAGGCAGCGGCCACAAGTTCCCATACAGTCCCGGGGAGGCAGCTGCAGCCCAGCACAGACCTCTCCAGCCAGATGTGATGCAGAGGGACAAAGCCCGCGCGCGGGTACTTTCAAACGCTGACGCGGGAAAACAGAGGGAAGAGAAAGGCGGGAGATGCCTTTACAATGCACCCAGCCACTTGGTGGAACACTGCCCCCAGAGGAAGGAATGGCGAGAGCAGGCAGGCACAGACACAAGCCTGGATGCCAGATCAGGAGGGGAGGGGCCAGGCGGAGCACCAACAACTGAGCCCTCCGGTAACACCCCACAGCACGACAAAGAGATGGAAGTGAGTCTGCAGCTGCCAAGAGGCCAGACCCAGGAGACAGTCGGGCTTCTCCGCAGGGGCAGCAGCAACGATTTCCTATCGGTGGACTTGGCTAAGCAGAATCAGATTCCCATTTTCCCAAGGGAGCTGCCCATGAGCGTCTTGACCGTAGGCGGCCGGGAATTGCAGGAGGGTGAGGTCACGCAACAGACCCCCTCTCGGAAGATGACAGTGAACAAGCACGCAGAAGTGCTAGCTTTGGACTTAATGGACAATGACCCTGTGGGCAGCCAGCGCCGGGGAGATCTCACCTTTGGAGATGCAGACGGCAAGGAGCACTGCAGGAAAGAAGGAGAATCCTCAGGATCGCACCACATCAGCTCCCCAGGCGGATGGAACGACGCAGAGGCGGGGATGCAGGAAGAGAAACTGAGCCAACTCACCAAAGAGGACACTTTTACCCAGAACATACGGAGGGACTTGAGGGAGGGAGAGGGGGCAGGGGAAGGGCTTGCAGAGAAAGAGGGGTTACTCTTTAGAAGGCCCCAGGACTCCCTCAGAGGGAAGATTCTCAGGCAATATCATGACAACCCCACGGAGGGGCATGCAGTACATGTCTTCACGAGGCTCACACCCAGTAAGGCCAGTCTTGGGCGAAACCCCAGAGCCTTCCCAGAGCAGGGGGAGGGGGAGATTGGGGGACCACCCATTGAGGCATGGGGTGAGAGGAGGGAGACAGTACACCAACAACTGGATGGAGACGTGGCAAGGGGCAATGAGGCTTACAAGGAGGGGGCAGACCATCACAGGGGACTGGAGAAGGTCTTCCACGGAGGGGACAGGGTCTGGCTGTGGTCAGAAGGCCTTCCCATGGGGGGAAGGGGGAAGAAGCTGGCACCCAGAAGGCTGGGGCCCTTCAAGGTTCTGACACAGATCAACCCTGTCACCTTCAGGGGGGAAGTACCTACAGCGAGGAAGGTCCATCCCGTGGGTCAAAGGTCTTTGCTCTCGCACTTTAGGGAAAGCCCAAGGTTCAGAGGACGTGACACACATCCAACACAAGACGCTGACAGGAGGGAGGGGGAGGAAATCACACAAAAGACACTAGACAGAAGGGTGGAGGGAGAAGGCAGCCAAGAGGTTCCAGAAAGAAAGGAAGAGGTCTACAGTGCCACAGCGAGCCCGGGCTCCCGAAGGGGGGAGGGGGGTTAAAATGTCTGATGGCCAGGCAGGACACTCCTGCTTCCCAAAACGCGGAGGCACCTATGCACACCATGCAAGGGGAGGGCCGCACACTGGAACTGCACGCTCCTTTCTCCCACAGATCCGAACCACCACATGTCAGTAGCACAGGGGACACAGAGGGGGAGGGCGATCCCAGGTGGGGAGCTTGGGAGACGCAGACCCAAGGAGCCCTCCGGGAATCGGAAGCAATTGTCCAGAGAGAGGAGGAGGAGGACAACGGAGGGAACTACACGGACCAGCCACCCAGCACCAACTGGGAACAGGATTTTACACACACTACAGCAGAGGAGGCAGACCTGTCAGGCTTCCAGCCCTCTTTACAGACATCAGACCAGGCAACCCAGGCCTCAGAAAGGGGGGAGGGGGGAGCCTGGAGGGGGAGTGGATGTAAGAGAGAGGGCTTGCAGTGAGCAGCCCACTCTGCTTACTTCCATCAGATGGGAGAGCAGCAGCAAGTCTGGGAGTTTAAATCAGGAACAGGAAGGGTTAAGACGGGTCCAGGGCTCTGCAGAGTCCTGGTGGCTCAGCTCCAGGCTGGTAGCAGGGAAGCAGGGGAGGAGCTAGCTTCAGCAGGGGCTGGAAAGGAGGTAGACCGGCACCTCAGGAGCCTGGTTTGGGACCACGGAGGACCCATAGAGCAAGGAGGAGGGGCGTTTGGATGCCGAGTCTTGAAAGGGGGGTCAGAGCCCACGAGACGCCATTGTGGGCTTCTGCCCCATGCAGAGCAGACATGATTTGAGACATCTCACCACTGTATATAGCATGCACAATAAAACTATGAAAATCCAGAGGATGTGTGGAGTGCTTACTCGGGAGTAGCCAACACCCCATCTGTGACACCTCGGTTTACGAATTTTCGGTTTACGAACAATCCTAACCCGGAAGTTAGTAAACCGATATGTCCGAGGCCTACTGAGCGTCCGATGCCTTCGGGGAGGCCTGGCCTTCGCTCCGATGCCTCCAGGAGGCATCGGAGCGAAGGCCCGGAGAGAGAGTGAGGACGGGCCCGGAGGTCGGGCCCGGAGGAGCCGGCCCGGACTGGCCTGCCCGCGCTGCGTTGCCGTTGTTGCTGCTTGCTCCCGCTGCCACCTGAGCACCCCTCACTCATAGCTTCCCAGCCCCAAAGTTAGGTAAGGAAAAAATAAATGTTCATTTTTTTCATCAACAATACTGTCTTGATTATTTTATAGTACAGTAAATTGATTATTGCCTTCATTTTATGTATCAATGGTCTTGGTAGACAGTAAAATTTGTGTTAAATTGCTGCTTTAGGGGGTGTTTTTCATTGTCTAGAACAGATTAATCCACTTTCCATTACTTTCAATGGGAAAGTTCGCTTCGGTTTATGAACACTTCGGTTTATGAACAGACTTCTGGAACCAATTGTGTTCATAAACCGAGGTACCACTGTATTGATACAAATGGTCTGGATGTAAACTCACTGTACTAAGATGCAGCTTCAAAGCTACAAATTATCACATACTAGAGTCCCGCCCCTATAACATGTGGCTCCCATGTGGCCCTTGGAATGAAAAGTTCCCCATCCCTGTACTCCCACATGTATTCTCACTATTCTTCAAAACTTTGTTACAATATTTTTTTAATGTCAAGTTTAACATAGCCATTTTATGGAATGATACCTTGCAGTTGATCATTTCCTCCACGCGTTCTTGAGAATTCTTCCCTGCTTTGTGTCTAACCAACACATAAACCGTTTTCACCTTCGGACAGGACCTTAGTAGCTTTTCCAGAAGAACTTTTCCCATGAAGCCAGTAGCTCCAGTGAGGAGGACATTCTTCCCTTCATAGTATTCTGGGATAGATACCATCATGATCTTAAGAGAATTTAAGAGTAAGTTAGAGTTTTGCATCCGTACTGGCCCTTAATCACATATTATCTGCTAAATTCTTGCCCAATTACATTTGAAATTCAATTTTTACAGAAACATAATATTCAGCCTAGTATAAATGGTATGACCTCTAGTTGCTTCTAACAATTTCCCTTAAACAACACTCAGACACAAAACTGTGCCATATAAAAGACTGAGTTTCACCCATTGAGACTACTAAGCTGGGCCTCTCTAGTTGACCCTGCACCAGGAATCAGGGAGATAAGCTTTTAAGAGAAAGCTACCTTGACTTTCCCAGCTTCCAACCTCTTAGATAGCAGCCTATATTTTACTTCTAGGACCTCTCAACTGCATTTCCCCATCACAACTACATTTCCCCATGTCACTGGTGCCTACATGCACCACAGTGACGGATTCCTCCCCAGCACCACCCACCAATCTAGACAATGTGAGACATTTGCAACTTTCACACCAGGCAGGCAAGTCAGCATGCCCACCACACACCAAGCTATCTATGTTCTAAACGGCCAATTCTTCTACTGACAGGGTAATTCCACTCTTCAGAGATGTATTCTTGGCGAACAAAGTATCTATGCACCCCCCCCCCAGTGCATAGGTCCTTTTTAAGGGATCACTTTTGTCCTCCTCAGGGTGAGGCCATCCACATTCCCCTAACACCAGGGGTGCTGTCAGTTTGGGAGTGGGACACAGCTTTTACATCCCCAACTGCCTTGTCCACCAACCTCCCTCTACTTCTCCTAGTCACCATCTTGTGTCCCGAAGGCTAGGAGCTCATTGTACTAAACACATACCCACAACTTCTGTTCAGCGAACAGACCGTCATACCTGTGACATTATGTGCAATACACTGGAAAGCTCCCATGTCTCTGCTGGCTACATACCTATTTTTCTAGTTTTCTGCACCTGGGAACTAACAAGTGAACAAAGTAACAATGATACCGATAAACTATTGGGGAGATGATATCACATTTTTGCCTGCTACAGATGATAGCCACAGACCATTAAAACATGCAGTATCCCCATGTCTAAGATATATGTGGGTTATACATGTCTGGGGAAAAAATGCATATTTCTTCTTCTTCTTCTTTTTTAAGAAAAGAAAAGCGAATCAATTATCCAAAAATAATTGTTATATCCAATGCTATTTTTCTAAAAAAATGTTTAGGGATACTGATACAATACTCTTTATTGTCATTGTCCTATACAGAACAAAATTGAAAATCTGCATCAAACTTACAACAACCATCAACCTACCATCCAAAAAATGCATATCAACTCGCTACCCATCCCGCTTATACATAATTAACCCCTAAAACTGTAATACCCCTCTTGATTTACCCCCTAAAACTCTGATGCCCCCTGACTGAATATAGACCCTTCCTCACAGACTGCCTTTCGCTGCGTTTAAAGCCAAAATCGCTCTTGGATAGAAGCTATTTCTCAGGCAGCTAGTCCTGGTCTTTATGACCCTATACCTCCTTCCAGAAGGCAAAAGCTGAAAGAGATCATTTCCGGGGTGTACACTATCTTGCACAATATCTGCAGCTTTCTTATAGCACCTGGACAGCGCTGTTCTTTCCCCAACCGTGCAACTCCTACTCATATTGAAATACTGCCCCTCAATGAGGCCAAAATTCACAAAATGTTTAGGGGCATGCACACCCCTGCGTCCCCCCAGAAATAAAGCACTGAATCACGGGCAACCAGAAACTCAGTGCTTCATAGAATTTGAAGAAAATATTTTAATGTAAATAAATAATGTTTTGCAATATTGCCAATACAATCCAGTACTCAACTAGATTAAAGAGTTGTGAATCTGTGGGTATGTAAACAGAGAACTAATTGTCTGACCAGGACTCAAGAATGAAGTATATTCATTACAAGATGTGCTACAGTTAACACATTTTCAGCTGAATAAGAGGTTTTGGTTACTATCCTCACCCCCCACACAAATAATATCTTGAAGACTTTGATCCAAATGCAAAAGCTACACAGATGGCACATGACTATTCTAACAAAGAAAGGCCTTGACAAAACTGTAAATTTATTAGTTTAACTCTGAATCCCGTTTGCTGGAGGTTCAGACTGCTGCTGCATATCACAATAGTGCTTATAGTTCTCAGTGTAAACTATATCTCTCTACATATGTTAATTTCTGTTAACCAATTAATCAGCTCATCATAATACTACTTACACTACTGATTTTTGTTAAGCCAAGATCAAATTGCTGACATATTTGTAAACTCTGGCATTTCACATACCGGTAATCAATTATTGAAAAATATTACACTAAATGCATGACAGTTGAGGTCCTTAAAATATGCCATAAGAAACCTGATTTTAGGATTTAAAGCTAGAAATACTACGAAATACAGACAAACACTTATGGGGAAAATGTTTGTTTCTTATCAATGATGTATTTTCCACAAATGATCAGTTTTCACAAATGAAGCCTAAGAGCAGGCTCATTTAGTCAAAAGGGCATGCAGAAGTGCATATTTGCTTACTGGAATGAATTTGTGTAGCAGATCTAGAATTAAGCATGCACATACATGGGTTTCATAGGGGGGAAATGTTACACACAAAGCATTCAGATGGGCCTTAATTTATTAACTATGGCACAATAATTATCAATTCAACCAAATGATAATTAATAGTAAGTGCATATTTTGTTTGCATTTATTTAAATAGTGGAAATCACAGAGCATATGGAGGAGGGAGAATACTTTCCTCCCATACCACAGCCCCCCAAATTAAGTCTCACCCCCACAAGCTACAATTTGCCCTAGGAGGAAAGCTGCTATTGGTGTCAAAAATAGCTTCCTTCTATGAGCAAAAAGCAGCTGTTGGGGTTAAAACTTTCAGCTGGGACGGCAGGATGGGGAGAATGGATTAAACCCCCCTGCCCAGGCCATGACCCTATTGTGGATCAGTGGTCCCTTCACTGCTATTTACAGAACAAAATGAAAAAATACAAATAAAAAATATGTAGGTTGGCCCTTAAAAGGTAAAGGGACCCCTGACCATTAGGTCCAGTCATGACCAACTCTGGGGTTGCGGCGCTCATCTCGCTCTATTGGCCAAGGGAGCCGGCGTACAGCTTCCAGGTCATGTGGCCAGCATGACAAAGCCGCTTCTGGCGAACCAGAGCAGCACACGGAAACGCCATTTACCTTCCTGCTGTAGCGGTACCTATTTATCCACTTGCACTTTGACGTGCTTTCAAACTGCTAGGTTGGCAGAATCTGGGACCGAGCAATGGGAGCTCACCCCGTCGCGGGGATTCGAACCACCAACCTTCTGATCGGCAAGCCCTAGGCTCTGTGGTTTAAACCTCAGCGCCACCCATGCCCCAAGGTTGGCCCTTGGAATGGGTTATATACAGATTATGAAGGTTCCATTGTGTTCCTAACATACAGTGGTACCTCAGGTTAAGAACTTAATTCGTTCCAGAGGTCCGTTCTTAACCTGAAACCGTTCTTAACATGAGGTACCACTTTAGCTAATGGGGCCTCCCGCTGCCGCCGCTGCTGCACAATTTCTGTTCTCATCCTGAAGCAAAGTTCTTAACCCGAGGTACTATTTCTGGGTTAGCAGAGTCTGTAACCTGAAGCGTCTGTAACCCGAGGTACCACTGTATTGCTTTACACCTTTCCCTATGAAACTACTGTTCTTGTTTACTGGAATGAAACACTGCCCTGAGATAATAAGGTCTCAAAAGCAAATGTTATGGTCAACATAGCAACAGTTACATGCAACACCTCACCCATGTTATATGCAGAGAGGCATGCCAAGTTATCACCAACACATGAGACTACTTCAGAATGGAGCTATAACCATGGAAACTTGAGATATACAGGGAACTAAAAATCCAATCAGGCTAGGCTACTATCCCTCCCTAAAAGCACCTAGGAACAGACAGATTGCCCCCATGATGTCTCCACTGGTTGTTCACTGGGCTTCACAGCAGTTTCAGAAACTCAGATATATAAGCTAGATGCCAAATGGCACCTTAAAACTAGGTTAGAGTTGCCACAATGGAATGTCTATTCACCAGTGGGTTGGACCCTCAGGGTCCTTTCCAACACTACAATTCTTATTATATATTTTTTTAAAAAAATATATTTTTATTAATTTTTCCAATTAAAACCAATTATATCACATTATTTCAAATTATACACATATATATCAATCAAACCAAATGTTATACCAAATCATCTAAAAAAAATTGGGGGTTCCCATGCTTCAAGAAATTGGGGATTCCTCGCAACCGTCTACTGCTGTCTTTTTTCTAAAATTCAAATCGTCTCTCCTGGTCCATAATAGTGTGCCGCGGAACAGTGGTTGAAAAACACTGTCATAGAGAATATCTCTGCAGCCCTAGGGCACTCCTTCTCTAGGTCTAAGTAACAATGGCCCTTAAGCACAGGCAACTCTTCCATTATCTCAAGACATGGGTTGCTGCATTATGCACACATACAATCCTGAGTGAGTATTCAAGAGCTGAAAATCAGCTCTGTTCCACACAATTATTTCAATAGCTCAAAGTCATTTGTATTTTTCCCTAGTCCTTCAGGCCCAAGCAACTTACCCTTCCACAATGAACTGGTTAGGCTTTGAAGAAATCTTGGTTTATCTTGAACTAAATATTATAGCTCCTCTCACCTTGGCCTCCAACTTCCTTCTCTGTGTCCTAACACTTTTTGCCACAAGAGTCACCAATGCTCTGTTCATATTACTGGTGTAAGCAAGCAGAAGTAGAAATAATCGGCATGGGGTTAGTTGCCAAACTGGAAGGACAGGAAAGATATCTTCTTTGACAGAGTGCAGGGCACATTTGTCCCAACTCCTGGCTAAATGAGGATGCCGAAGTCAAGAAGAGCTACAGGAGTGTCCCTAAGGTTTGCTGAAAAACTGGCACCTTAAATGTATCTGTATTCCACTTGAACTGCTCAACAACACATAGAAATGTATAGAAAACCAGGGATTTCATTGGAATGTGCTCCAGTATGCCAGCCAATAAATGTTTCCTTTCATTGCTAATGTAGCATGCATAAACAGTTCATTTACTCAGATATTCCTGCTATGTGAATATCCACAACAGGTTGCTACATAGTAGCAACTAGTCATTGATTGTGGAGTGTAGAATTTTGCAATTCAATCTACACTGCAAATGAGAAATAAAGGATAAGCAGGAATGCTGTGCATGCTAGTTTCTTCAATGCTTTGGGTAAGTGTTAGATGAATAAACATTATGGAAAGCCAAAGAAAAAAAATTAAGCTAGCTAAAAGTTGACTTGACTTTGTCACTCTTTCCCCCCCACAAAAGATAAAAAGACCCTCAATATGTGAGATTCCTAAATGCTATTTGTCCAGAATTTCTTGCAGAAGTGTCCACTCTTAGATGAAACAAACATTTATAAATTCAGTATTCAGTATTCAAGAGCATAACAATGCATTCTGAGGTACTGCCCTTTTGACAGAAATGTTTGATCAATGTTTGTTCTTCTGATGGAAGAAACTTTAAAAAAAAAATCCAAACAGGGACTAATAGCTCCAGCATTGTGGCCAACATTTCCTCTTAATAAAAGATTCTTGTGTCTAACGCTGTGTGAGCGCCATTGTGGAGCATACAATAGTTGCTCTTGTTAGCCCCCATATACTGCAACATCTCTGCTTTGTTGGAAGTACAAGCTTTATTAAATCACATTCTTTTCAGAACTCAAGTTTTACAAATGGGAGAAGACACAGCAGACACAAGAGATAACAACTGTAGATAAAATGTGGACATATACCTAAGCTAAGCTTTTCTGGTTAAATAATATTGATAGGAGCTAGAACTTTGAGCTTTGCAGAAGAGCAACGTAATAAGATACAAAGAAAACACTAAATATATGGAGTTAATTTTTAATTTTGTACTATGCTTGCATCAAAGTATTGCAGTATAACATACATTTGAAATAATATAGCAAAAAACACAGGATTTATTTAAAACTATATAAACTTAAAACCAAATATTTTATATAGTTGAACCTTAAAATATAATCTGATATTCAGAAGCACAGAAAACAGGTTCAAGATGATCTACATAGAGAAACAAAAACAAAAGAAGATACTCCACATACTACGTATGATTATTTAAATCAATCCAGACAAACAAGTAGAGCACTGCTCAGTCAAAGCTTACCAAATACAGTAAACACTTTTTAGTTTTGTTTTTTAAAAAAGAAAGTATTCTATAGTAATAGCATCCTCTCTACTGAGAATGAATGTTTTAAGGTTCAGCAGTTATCATTCCCACCATTTCTAAAATGAAGAGATAAGTGCAAAGCATTATATAACCAAAATGTAAGCATCCATACATAAGAGGAAGTTATTGGGATGCTTGATGGCCAATAAATGCTTGCTGACTGGTTGGAGGATGGAGAAGAGAATGGAAGTGTGGATGAGTGCAGGAATGGTGTATCATGGGAAAGGACATGACTAAGTACCATGAACACTGAATAGAGCCCCACAGTAGCATTTTGTTGGAAGTCCCACTTATTCTATATAGTGAGTAACGTAGATTTTTAACTGCTTCTATTCAGAGACTGAGCTACCTGCAACAAATTTAATCTAGTCTGGCTCTGTTTTTGTCTACTGTTAAATGATGGATGTAAACTCGCCAACTGGAAGTAAATGCGAGCATGACAAAAGAAACGATTAGCGTAGACTTATAGTGCACTCTTGGTTCTACAGCTGTGTCTGGAATTAATTTCAGATTGCAGCAGCAGCCAGGGTACCATGGAAAAGGCCACAAAGCTTTCCACTTAACACTCGCAACTGTCATTCATGTTAAATTATTGTGCACTGGGCTGTAATGAAAAACAGATATATCAGTATGCATATAGCACATCCAAAAGCATTTCCAGTATCATCGCTGGCATCGTTCAGGTACAATTTAAGGTACCATTTTGGGTCCAAAATAATATGGGTTGAATTATCAGAGAAAGAATCTGTTCATCCAATGTGTCTCATCACAATGTCCAAGTTCAAACAAATACACTCACCTGTATGGCTTATTTGGCTGGCAAGGGTGTGTACAAAGTGGTGCACTCTGAGGCACCTATAACAATGGACTTATTTTCTCGAGTGCCAGAGCTCAAAAACATTTATGAATCAAAGACCAATTTGGGTTGGCTTTTAAAACTGAAGACTAAGTTGGGTAAGACTGTGCTAGCACTGGAAACTTTTCATCAGTTTTATCCTACCTGTTTTATATGGTTTTAATATTAGCTTTCCTTTTCCTGGCCTCTGATATAAAGCAGGCTGCACATTTAAAATGGTTGCTTCCTAGTGATTTTCTTGAAGGCTGGAACAAGCTTAGCCATCTGCCAGGGAAGACCAGTTCAGGTTGGGACAAACTGCTTCTTGTTCTGAACTAGAAAATAGAAGTATTATTTAATATAGTTATTTGCAATAATACATAATTTCCTGTTCTTAAAATTAGAGGAAATCTGTTCAAGTATCAACTTTTGTTATAGTCTTGGCTACCTCACAGAAACTAGAGCCTTAAAGAAAAATAAAATAACATATTTCAATGTTTGGCGCTTTAAGTTTTCTTCCATAGTGTAGAGAACTCCAAGGAATATAAATATTCCACCTGACGAAATGGAACCGATGGCACTGTTGCAACAGTATGGAACATGTTCACCACACCGAAAAATTTCCTTTATCAAAGGATCATGAAACATAGGATCATGAAAAGAACAAGACAACTAAGTTGAAGATACTATCTGAGCTTAGTGCAAAGCAGTTATATGAAAAGAGTCATCAGGACCACATGGGGCTAAAGTTTGTTTTTCAGCAGAATCCCAAAGCAGGACCTCTATAAAAAAGGGATTGCCTCACTGACCTTCAAGCACTGGAAACTGTAAAGAAGGTATGTGCCAATTTGGCAGAGCTGACTTGAACACTATAGATATGTGCCAAGGGCGAGTTCAACCCCTCATCAGCAAGTCCCTGTTGTTGTTTTTAGGTAAGATCACACTTCAAGATAAATCATGGATTTATCCCACACAATATCAAAGTCAAAGGTCTGCTTTAGAAAAGTACACAGGTCAGGAATGAGTCAGAAAGCTGTATACTTTTGATCACTTAATATCTCAACATTTTAAATTATGTATTTGCATTGTTCATATAATGGGATGTGTTTTAGCAGCACTAGTTATCGTTTAGAAAATACCAAACATTAAAAATGAAAGTATCTCAAGATTACAAGCATTTCATTCTAATTGAATAGAGTATATTATTCAATGCTATACATCACCCTGAGGAGGAGCATTAAATCCATAGAGAGATGCAGTTAACAGGCTTGGCTCTTGATTCTCACTCAAACTGGATGTGAAATCAGCATGGTCACATTTGCACACATGAGTGAGTGCGGTAATAAATGCCTCTCAGAAAGTGTTGAGTGCTTTTGGTACTTAAGAGAATGGTGATATAGGTCTAGATTCAACTAAGTTGTTGTGCTTGCAGAAGCCAGTATTTTTGCGGGGAGAACCCTGAGAACAGAGCATAGGTTGTGTGAGGGGGGGGGGAATCATTCCATCTAGGAAGCAGAAATACTTCACGGGCAGAACCATACTGCAATGTGGTGCTAGGTAATGATGAGGTTCTGCAAGATTCTGTAATATCTGCATGCAACTGATGGCTGGGGTGCAGAGTTCTTGGTATGCTGCTGATACCTAACTCTATCTCTCATTTCCATCTGATCCTAGGAAGGAAGCTGAAAGGTTGAACTAATGCTTGGTAGCTGTGAAGCACCGGAACAAGCTGAAGCTTAAGTCAGAAAAAACAGAAGTACTGTTAGTGGATGGACTTTGGTTTAGAGTGTGTTTTGCATGGGGTTAGACTCTACCTGAAAGACTGTTTGTAATTAGAGGATATTCCTTGATCTCAAATTGCCTGCAGATGGCAAAGGTGCAGGCAGCCGGAGCCTTTTTTGTTGTAGCACTCATCCTGTTGAATGCCTTAACAAGGGTCAGACTCTATCACTACCGGTATATTGTTTTAGGTGACTAGTAAAAACGTGTCTGTTTTAAAAGGCTTTTACCAGACTGTTGGTGGCTTTAGGTTTTCTTATGAGAGTTGGTTTGATGTCAGTATTTGTGATTTAAAAGGTAATGTTATGTAATTTATTATTATGCTTCAGGTTGTAAACCAGCTTGAGTTCTTTTCCAAATTAGGCAGAGTAACGTTTTGAAAACAAACATAAATAAACAAAATAAAAGGCTGTGAGCTTGCCATGCAATGCCTAGATACCACTTGGAAAACACTGATCAAGCCTTCCCCAGTCAGTTGAGAGCTGGTGGGAACTACCCATGCAATTTTTAATTTAAAAAAAGGAGAAAATTTGATGATTTTGTACCCTGTTGGTTGCTTCCTTAGTTAGCCACTAATACAAAGTGTTCAATCCAAATTCCTGACCGCTTGATAAGAGCAGTAAAGCCACTGCATTTTCCACAGCCACACTTTTAATGCTGTGGGTGAAAGGGAGAGGGAAATAAATAAATAAATAAATGATTTGTCCAGCAGAGGCCGGGCTCAGAGCAGCTAATAACATAAAAGTACTCCTTCACTGTGCCAGCTCCTGGGCTGACACAGTGAAGAGCCCTGGATCAAGCCTGCTGCACCAACAGTGACCCAGCAGCAGTCCACCACCACTAGAAACATCAGGTTTTGGTGAGTGCTACCAGTGGTAATATGAACCTGCCATTTGTACATTGTGGACTGGTGTGCCCTTCGTTGGCAGGGCCTCCCCTCCTACAGCAAAGCTCCCTAGCAGCAGAGGCTGGCTCAGCAGGGCAAAGCTGGGCAGATGGGCACTTTTGCTCCATCCAAAATCCTTCCAACACAATGCAGGACTTGGTTGTTTTATGCACTGGCTGATAGTGTAAAGGATTTTTTTTTAACTAGGAAGCATTTTCATATGTATTTATCTTTGCTGAAACTGGGAATACACTATAACTGGTTTTAGTAATATCAATACCTCAGTATGTAGTTGTTCACTGCATGGATATTTCAGACACTGTCTTCTCAATTAACTACACATTGTGGCAATTCATTCTCCACTCAGCAGAAAGCAGAGCCATTGTAAACATCCAACAGAACTAGTAAGGCAAAGTGGTCTAATGGTGACAGTGTTGTTTGGTTTTACAAAATTGTTTTTGAATTTTAAACATCACTATCTCATGTCAGTTCCAACTCAGGTGGTATGACGGTTGAAAATACAAGAGTGCACAAGCTTGCAGCAATGGACTAACAAAATATACACATAAGCAGCAGCTTCTATAGTAAGTAGAATAAAGAATGGAAAAGATAGTGGCAAGAGTGGTAAAAAGGTTTCAGGGCTTAACATGAAAGGTACATAATTTCCCCCCCTTTAAGTTCTCTTTAAAGTTGTGAAAGAAGGCCTTCTATTTACAAATTCAGACTAGTAAAAAGTTAATCTTTAAGACAGCAATTATCTGAATGACAAACATTTGAGTATTCCTCATTATTTTCCTAAAAAAGCTTCCAATATACCTTTATCCAAATCCATAAATATGGACTATTCAGATAGAGTGATTACAAGTCACAGTCACTTTTGCCATTTACCAGTAATTATCAGCAATGTGTCTCACATAGATTTTTATTTACTTTCTCACACCTCACATATCTGAAGTTTCAAAGTCCGATTTCTGTTTACATTTGAAGCACCAAGTTTACTGCCCACATAAATATTTTCAAGTTGGCTTTGCAGCCAGCTTTGGATTGCCCTGATTACTCCAGTAGATAAGCATTGTGAAAACACAGATGGAAGAACCCATCCCAATGGTTGCTGGCTTGTATGATGCCATAGAGATCCTGCTTGTCTCCTAAACTATTTAAATATCCACATGAAACTGCTGGGTGATGTTGCCTAGAAGTTTGAGGTTTGGTGTCAAAGCTAATTACTCAAGTTTCTTTCAGATTTTCTCATATGATCCTAGGGAAGTATTAGATGTCCTAAATAGGTGTCTTGGATCACTGAGGGACTGATTAAAGGTAAAGGGACCCCTGACCATTAGGTCCAGTCGTGACCGACTCTGGGGTTGCGCGCTCATCTTGCATTATTGGCCGAGGGAGCCGGCGTATAGCTTCCAGGTCATGTGGCCAGCATGACAAAGCCACTTCTGGCAAACCAGAGCAGCACATGGAAACGCCGTTTACCTTCCCGCTGTAGCGGTTCCTATTTATCTACTTGCATTTTGACGTGCTTTCGAACTGCTAGGTTGGCAGGAGCTGGGACCAAGCAACGGGAGCTCACCCCGTCACAGGGATTCGAACCGCCGACCTTCTGATCAGCAAGCCCAGGGCTCAGTGGTTTAACCACACCACCACCGAGGGACTGATTAGTGAGTGGAAAAAAATTGTAATGCAGACAGATGAAAGTGCTGTTGACTGGAATTCTGACTGCCTTTTAGATGCAGGCTATTTAAGGTTTTACTTAAAGGATTGACTGCTCCCATGTAAATCTACTGTTAGATATAGATCTTCCTCTATGTTCATCTACTATTTAAAGTATACTGGAGGAGGGATACCGGTAACTTTTCAAGAGGTCACCAAGTGTCTAGAAGTCGCTTCTGAGGAAAAATCAGATCCATCTTTTCTGGCATACCAACAGCTAGTAAATGTGCCCTTGGAGTGCTTTGGTAGCTCCATTTTTGAAGGGATCTCCCTCTTTGGCTTGGTATTTTCTTCTGTTTTCCTTGCTGGGATTTGTTTTGTTTACAGCTACTGGTTTTAATCAAATAGCTGTTGATTTTAATGGACAGAATAATTGTTTTAATATATAACTGATTTTTGGCTGTCTCATGGATGCTTTTTTATTCAAAAGCCAGAATATAAAATATAATTTTATAGTGCTGTTACAACCACCATAAAACTAGATATATTCTAAAATGTTCACCTGGCATTTTTAAAGTGATTTTTCATTCCATGTGTCTGTAATTGATATATAATAAGGGGTTTTGGATGGACCTAACACTTCCAAAGGTATCTGATCTGTTAAGTAGAATGTGCAGGTAGCAATGTAATAAACTGTGTAGGCTCTACACAAAGAGTAAATGAGTTAGAAGAAACATCCCTGTAAATGTTGTTTACCTGAAACTTGCTCTTTGAACTACCGTATTGGCCTGAATATAAGCCTCACTTCTTCTTTTTCCAAATTCTGACTGTGAAAAGTTAAAGTGCGGCTTAAATCTATGACCTTACAAAAATAGGCTTTTACGATATTGCTGCTGAAACAGACAAACGGTAAAACAGAACAGGTATGAGTGCCAGCAAAATTTTAAAGGAGCTTCTTATATTTGGGTATTGTCTCTTTTTTCCCTTGAATTTTATAGGTGTAGCTTATATTCGGGCCAATATGGTAATGCTTTACAAAGTCCTTCAAAACCTTGTAATCATCATCATCATCATTTTCAAGCATTAAAAATTCAATTGTGCAGGAAATCTCACTAGGGGCTATAATGTGGAATGAAATGAAAGTCACACTTGCCCCTAGAATGACCAGCAAACTGAAAATACAGACACAATGCACTCTTTCCAAAGCCTCATTTTAAGCTAAATTTCTTCATTGCTCAACTGATTTTCTTCCATTTTCACCTCATTTTCCATTATTTTGAAGTTTCCTACATTGTAGGGATAGTAGAAACTGCCTTCTCTTTTGAATATCCTTTTAAATAATAAAAAGATTTGAACACAGACTTTGGATCAACATACCCAATTTATTTAGTCTTTACTTCAGACTTTTTACTACTTCTGCAGCTCTTTTCAGAATTTATTCTACTTTGTCAACATCCTTCTTGAACTGTGACATCCAGGTGTCTCAATGGCGCTGAACAAAGCTCCATCTATACTTTTTATGGCTGCAATACTACACATTTTCCTGGCAGTAAATGTACTGAACTCATTGGGACTTTAGACTTGAAATGTGTAAGACTGAAAAGAGAGCTGCGGCTCTTTTGCATTTTATAATTTTCTAACATCAAACTGGTAATCTTGGGTGTATTAAGGAAGTTTGCTTAAGAATAATATTACCTGGATGAAGTGCAGAATTTTAACTAAGCTACTAGGTTTTTCAATTGCAATTTCCTTAAGTTTTACTGCAGGCAGTTCCTTTTGACAGATGCACATTTCCTAACTTTTGTTGCTGCAAGAGATACACCCTTCCCGTGGAACACCAAACTGTTTCTTGCCAAAGCCAGTATTCAGTTACATAGGCATGGCAGGGAAGTCACACTATGGCACAGATTCGCCTACAGTGGAATAACGGCTGCAAGACCCAGAGCTTTATTACAAGGGCAGTCTTCTTTATCCCCAGCACGGAGCCCCACCCAAGGGAACAATATCTTAAGGAAACAGGGAGAAGGCGTTAAAAATACCAGGGCAGGTTGAGATTCATTCTCCACCTTCCACAAACATTTTGGTCATGCCCATGCTTGGTTCCTCATCATGAACATTTTGCTTGCAAGACCTGCAGTTTCCGGGGTGCGAGTTTGTGCAGTGCCAAACTGAAGACTTCCTCAGTCTTCCTGCATCTCCCCGAACATGTGCTGATGGCAACCCTATTACACAACCGCAGGAGAACAAGACATCAACCCACGACCTAGAAACCGTTTTTTCGGTCGCTTCTGGATAGAAAGGGGTCAGGAAAGCGAAGGAGAAAGGCAACCTGCGTTAAGTTGTCCCCAAGGCTCGGTATTGCAACGAGCGACCTCAAACTTGCGCGGCGCTGCTCACAGCCGCCCGGGCACCTCCACCTCCAGGGCCTCAGATCCAGGCGGCAGCGGCAGCAGCACATCTTTCCCCCTGTCTCCAACAACTCCGCTCCGCCCGCGGTTTCCTGGCTCTCTCGGGCCTCCATATTCTCCACATTTTAGAGAAAGGGTACAATAACAATGCCCTCAAATAATAAAATAAAATAAACTCGTGCTCCAGTTAATACTCAGGCCCCCTTTCACTTGGGGGTGTGGGGAACTGAACAGGCCGCCCCACAACGTGAGCGTCGTTTCTCACCCGCTCGCCCGCCCTCAACTCTCCTCAAGCCGCACCAGGCGAGTATCCGCCGCCCAGACGCCCCACCCACCGGCTTTGCTTCCCGAGTCTCCTCCATCCGGCAAGGCTCCCCTCAGAGGAAGCCGTGGCACCCCAGGGGCCTCCTCGCCTCATCTTCCCTTCCCCCGCCTACCGTGGAGCGGAATTGCCCCCTCCCGCCTTGCCTCACCCCCCTCGCTCCCCCGCCGCCGCCTCCCTCGCCCACAGAGCCTCTCGCTCGCGACCTCCCCGCCGCCAACGGTCACCCGCCCAACCCG
Source organism: Zootoca vivipara (assembly GCF_965207765.1). Lineage (NCBI taxonomy): Eukaryota > Metazoa > Chordata > Lepidosauria > Squamata > Lacertidae > Zootoca > Zootoca vivipara. The sequence goes on along the minus strand of NC_142582.1, from coordinate 69,246,512 downwards.
CCGCCGTCCCTCACCGGCACTTGGGTCCTGCCGCGCGCACGACGAGCGGTTGCACCTCCTCCCTCAGAGCCGGCTCGCGCTCACCACCTCCCTCTCTCCCTCAAGCCCTGCCCGCTCCGACGCCTTCCTGAACGGCGCTGCTTACTTGCTGCTGCTGCCGCTGCCGCTGCCGCCGCAGGTCGTAGTGATGCTGCTACCGCCGGCGGCTGTGGTGGCGTTGGTGCTGCCGCGCCGCTATATGCCCAACAAGCGGCCCTGGAAGAAGGAGGAAAAAGAAGACGCGGGGGCGGAGAGAATACGATTGGCGCTCGCGCGACGTTATGGTCGGAAGCGCGCCACTCTGCCCTACGCCGGCCGCCCCTGGTTGGTCGAGGGCCCCGGAGGCCCGCCTCCCGCCGGCCGCTTCGTGTCCATTCAGAGCGCGGGCGGTTTGGCTGCCTCTCAGTTGCGGAGGGAGCTTGGCCAATAGAGGGAGAGGAACCCTGCGGGCTGCGTCTCGCCTGGCCTCGCCATTACCTTGGAGGCAGCAGCTCTAGGCGGCCGCCTGTACAATGAGCATTTTCATAATTAAGAAGCTGTGCTCCAGCTACGCCTTAGGCTCGGCATTGCTTACCGGTAGTACGGCCTTTTCCCGCTAGGCACGCATAGGTTTCCCGTAGTTGCATCCGACTCGGGAAAGGAAAGTTGCCGCTGCTTGTCTACAGACCTCCGGATTTCCATCTCTTGCCCCACATCCTTAGTATTTCCAAAAGCTGGTCCACCGACTCCTTTGTGGCCTCCTATTGCAAGTTAATTCTTTCTTAAGTAACTTGGCGCTGAACAGTCGCACCCAGTCATCACGGTACACTGACCTAGTGGGATTTTTTAAAAAAAGAGTTGCACAGATGTTACTATGGACATAGGAGCCAACTCCTAGGTGCCAAGATCCGTTTGCCCGACCCCCAAATAAAATACTTGAGGGGGTTGCCCCCCCCAAAGGTGATGGACGTTGCCAGTGCTTTTTTCCCTTAAAAAAAGTTAAGGGGTACTATTATTTCCCTACTCGTATTGAAAAACTGCCCCTCAATGAGGCCAAACTTAGATTCACAAAATGTTTAGCGGTATGCGTACCCCCAGGAAAAAATCACTGGACGTTGCCATTCAAATAGTGTGCATGTGCCACATCATGCGACTCATTATGAAGGGCAGGGCTTACCTGCCCTCCTCTCAAATATTCTATTCAAGTTGGCATTCCTGACTATGGAAGTCTAATCCTTTCCAGTGCAGTGCAATAGCTTCTTTATCTTTTAGAAGTTTGATACTGTGTTTTGAGCGTAGGAGGGGTATGCCATCATTTATTGCCACATGATGCTCTTTGTGGCTTTAAACAACATGTGGCTTTGCAACATGAGCGTTAGCTAAGTGCTGGATCTCTCGATGTTTTTAATCCATCAGGTGTTATCTAGTTCTCTGGTTCTTTAAACCTCAGCCTTAGCATTGGCTAAGATCTTTGCCACATAATACCCATTCTGCATTTGTAAGAATGCAATGATTTGGTGTGGCAACATCATCACTTTGAAACTCCCTGCCAACTGACATCAAGCAGGGGCCTTCACTGTTCTCTTATGGGCACCTGCTAAAAACATGCTTGTTTAGACAAGCCTACCCAGATGCTTAGAAAGTTTGGGTAATTTTAATCTGTTTTAGTATTTTAACTTTTGTTTCTTTTAAAGTATTGTTGTGAATTTTTCTCAATTACAGTCAAACCTCAGTTGACGAAGGTAATCCGTTCCGGAAGCCCGTTCAGCTTCCAAAATATTCAACAACTGAGCCGTGGCTTCCGATTGGTTGCAAGAACTTCCTGCACTCAAGTGGAACCCACACCGGACATTCGACTTCCGAAAAAGGTTTGAAAACCGGAGCATTTACTTCCGGATTTTTGACATTCGGGAGCCAAAATGTTCCAAAATGGAGCCATTCAGGAAGTGAGGTTTGACTGTATATTGTTTTATCTTTTTGTAAACTACCCTGAGCAGTGTACAAAATTTATGAAATTAATACATAAATAAGCAATGAAGATGTGGGTCCTGGGGAAAGTGGGGTTTGTATGTGACACTTTTGGTAGGGAGCTGCATCTTTACAACACAATATATGTTGGGTCTACTTAGGCCCACAACATTTCTTTGGCCAGTGTGGTGTAGTGGTTAAGAGTGGTACACTTTTCTGAAGTCTCTCAGCCCCACCCACCTCACAGAGTGTTTGTTGTGGGGGAGGAAGTGAAAGGAGAATGTTAGCTGCTTTGAGACTCCTTCGGGTAGTGATAAAGTAGGATATAAAATCCGAACTCTCTTCTTCTTCAACAGTTGAATTTATTTTATCTTGTCTGCTGTGCTTACATTGAACAAATACAATTTTTAAAACGTTCAAGTTTTCATCCTTGCTGTCAACCTCAAGACAAAAAAAGCCAACTTTCCAAATACTAAGCTTTATTTTTAAATAGAATATTTGATTTGCCTTTTACCTTGATGCTAAATAAACATATTTACTCAAGAGTCAGCCCCCTTGTTTTCCTGGATGTGCAATATTTGGATTCACATTGCACTGAAGAATCCTTGTAGAACTTTACATTTCTGTAACCAGTAAAGCCTGCTGTTCTGATCTATAACTTACCCTACCTTTATTTACCTTTTTGGCATTTATATAAACAGAGTTTCATAGTCTGTATAAAGTAATAACGAAGTTAGTGCAAAAGGCTGTACCCATTTTGGCAACTGATGTACTACACTCACAGCAATCTTGTTAAGTATGGTGATTTAATTCACTGAAATTGTAAATGCTTGTATGTATTACGATGTGTTTAACAATAATAATAATAATAATAATAATAATAATAATAATAATAATAATAATTTATTATTTATACCCCGCCCATCTGGCCGGGTTCCCCCAGCCACTCTGGGCGGCTTCCAACAAAACATTAAAATACATTTGATTGGTTGGTAGCTGAAGTACTGTATTCTCTAGTAGTTCTCATGTGATTGGCTAACGTTGGTCACATGGAAGGTATCTAGTAAGGGTGAGACTCCATTTTATGACTGTGTTTCACAATCCACTGGGAATACTGCTAGGTTGAATAGAGTGTTGGAGTGCTGCTTCTCTGAAGGAAAGAGCAAAACTGAATAAGGTAAAAGTGGAAATCTCTCATAGGAGCTGCAAGGCATGGCCTAATTGAGATACAGAAGGCTGAGTGCTGAGCTCTGGAAAGAAAGGAAAATAAAAGTTGTTTGGAAGTTAGAAGAAGAGACTGAAAGCCCATGCATGTGACTGTAAAAATTATGTTTAATTCATCTATAGCTATTGGTTTCTGCAAGCAGAGTTTTTGGATGTGAAAGGCTAGACACTGGTTTAATTTCTAAAGAAGAGTGTTATGGGTTATCTCCCCCCCCCAGGCCTAGTGGGGGCCTGGCAGGGGCCTACATAAAACAAAGGCCTAGGGGTCTGATAATGGCCACCTTGGTCCACCAAGTCAAACCACCCTCAAGTGGCGTTCTACCCTCCTCCACCCCCTCCCTTCCTGTGAAATCTAAGCCACACCCACAAACCAAATGACATCATCAACCAAGCAACTGAAACTACCAAGTCGGCCATTATCAGACCCCTAGGCCCTGCCAGGCTGCTAGGCCCCCACTAAGCCCGGGGGGGGAAGAGGGTGAGCGCCCAGATCGTAGGTCGCAGCACGGCCTTTGTTTTATGTAGGCCCCTGCCAGGCCCACACTAGGCCCGGGCACTTGGGGTCACAGCAAGGGGTTTTTACTTTACAATTTAGCACCACTACCCCCCAAAAAAATCCCCCACCAAATAACCACAAGACAAAAATAAATACTGTACCATCCTTCAAAATGTCATGAGATACGCCGGTCACGGCGCGGGGGGGGGGGGGGAACAAACAGAATAGATCATGGATCGGGACATGTGGGGGCAGTCACAGGGATTAGCCGCAACGTCTTTAAGGTGCTGCTGGAAGGAATATTTTTATTTTGTTTCAACTGAAAACAGGCCTTTTCCAGCAACAAGGCCCAATGAATAGGGAGCAGGGATACGTAATGGGTCAGAACAGGGTGGGGGGAGACACAGGGATGAAACCTGCCCTCTCCACAGTATCTCACCTCAACTCAGGGGGACTCTGAGGCTCAGGGGGATCTGAATATTACCCTCCATTTCACATATACTACGACTGAATGCAACCCTCCGCGTCTTTTTTTTTAAAAAAAACAACCATGCACTTTCTCTCCCCAGTTTAAGTCCTCAGATATTTGCAGTGCCCAATTCCCCCCCCCCTCGATTTACAATCCCCTACCTTCCCCTTGCCACTTCCTGGCTTTTTTATGGAACTGAACAACTTAGGTGCTTCAGAACGCACCTTCTGTTGCCAGGCCCTTGCAGGGCCAGACAGAGGCCCAGGCCAGGTAGATAATGTGGCCCTGTTTTTAACCCTTTTGTTACTTTTTTCATTTTACTGATTGTGAATATGCTGCTCGAGGCCCCCTTTGGATTGGGAGGCCCGCGCCAAGTGGCCCATATGGCCCCCCTCCTTCTGGAGATACAGGGGGGAGGGGATAACAGAGGCCTCAGACAAAAGTAAATACTGGGAAATAGAACCCAGAAACTGACAGTTCTTTCTCCAAGGGTGGGGGCCAATGTAGGAAGATACCGGGGGTAGGGGCCAACACTCCCCAGGGACAACAGAAGGCTCAGACAAAAGTGCATGCTGTGAAATAGAACCTAGAAGCTGACAGTTCCTTTACGAAGGGTGGGGGCCAAGGTATGGAGATACAGGGGGGAGGGGCCAACACTCCCCAGGGACAACAGAGGGAAGGGTATCCTACCGAAACACAGGGATGAGCCGGGGTGGAGGGAGGAGGGGCAGGATACGTCATGGATCGAGACAGGGTGGGGGGGGTCACAAGAAAGAACCACAGCAACGCGTGGCTGGGTCAGCTAGTAAATTATACATCTTTGAAAGATTCTTAACTTTAGATTCTAACAATTCCGTTTCCAATTTGGATTTTTCCATTTGAAAACCAACTTTTTTATCCAATTTATACAATTCATTTATTTGATGATACTGCAACCAATCATTCAAATGACTCTTCAACTGTTCATATGTTTTTAACTTAATTTGTTCTTTCTCTTCCACAAATAATTCCTTATACGTCAGCCACCTGGTCTCCTTATTTAACTTTTTATGTACTTTAGCCTCTAAAGGTGAAATCCACCTGGGTGTTTTTCTTTCTAACAGATCTTTATATCTATTCCAAACATTAAACAATGATTTTCTTATAATATGACATTTAAAACCTTTATGAACCTTGATCTTGTCATACCACAAATATGCATGCCAACCAAATGCATTATCATAACCTTCTAGGTCTAAAACATCCGTATTATCAAGCAGGAACCATTCTTTCACCCAACAAAATGCTGCGGCTTCAAAATATAACTTTAAGCATCAATTTGTTAGAGAATGATTCTGCAAAGAAACTAGAAAATTTCTAGAAGGTTCCAGAGTTTTTCCTTTAAGTTTGGGAGTGGCACTCTGAGCTTAATTAGTGTCAGCTGGAAGTGCTAATAAAAAGAATACCACTAGGCTTCGTGTTTGCAGACACCTGATGACAGATGTCTGACAGAAGAGTGCTGCCTGTGAATTCTGTGAAGGACTGTTGCTGTGATTTACAATGTGCTGGAGATGAGACTTTTGTTTCATAGTGTACTGTTTATGTTAACAGTCAGAAAATGAGAACAGTGTGTTAGGACACCAATGCATGTGCACATGTCCAAAAGAGGTCTCGAGTTTCCTGATGGATATATATATATATATATATATATATATATACATACACATATACATATACATATCCATCAGTATAGAAATAGTGTTTTATATGAACAAAGAACACCACACCCACTGCTTTTTTGTGTGGATTGGTATTTCTGGTAAATATCTTCTGAGACCCTTCTTTGGGTGCCTCCTCCTTCAGAGGTCAGAAGGGTGGCAACATGAGAATGGGCCTTCTCTGCAGTGGCTCCCCGTCTGTGGAATGCTCTCCCCAGGTAGGTTCGCTTGGCGCCTTCAATATACACCTTTAGGCGCCAGGCAAAAAGTTCCTCTTTAACTGAACTTTAACAATGGCATACACATCCAATGTCCTTTTAAAATGCTGGCTCTTTTGCGGGGTGGGGAGTTATTGGGTTGTTTTTGTTTTGATTTTATGTATTTGATATTTTATGTGAACCAAGTGGGATACTAATCACACTCTCACTGTAAAAAAAAAAAGTAGCTGTGAGCCTGCCTACCCCTCCTTGTCTGGCAGTACATGCCTATATTTCAATAGCATGGCACTCGGGTTTTCACTCCCACACTCCAGCCAATGATGTGGAGCAGGAACAAGGAAACCAAAGGTCTCTCTGGTCTGGAGTGGGGAACCTGCGACCCAAGGGCTGCATGTGGTCCTTAGTCTAAATTGATGTGGGTGGTGGGACATTGGAGAAAGGGCAGATGGCTAATGGAAAAGGTGGGGGTCTAAACAGATGGACTTATAGAGGCGGAATTCCTTTTAGAAGTGATCAGTTCAGACCTCCATCAAGGGCAATCTTTCTATGCTCAAGAAACCAGTAGGAACAGACAGAAGGGGTTATCAGAAAGAGCCACCCAATTTTTCTGTGCATTGTTGGCTTCTGCCCTGACCACCCTCAATGTGTTGATCCCAACAGACTACCCATAAGGGAGAAAAATATCCCCTGTGATGTGTTCTGTCAGGTCCTTTTAGGTCCAGGGACCTCGGATGACATTGAGCCTCCTATAGTTACATTCCTGTGATATAGGCTGGGTCTCTGGTGGGGTGAGTCTTTTGGGTGGAGATTAATCATCTGGTGGAGGATTACAACCTTGGATTAAGAGCAGCACAAATCAAATTATGTACTGGCCCCATGTTTCGCATCCACACCAGTGGGCGGTGTTTTTTGAGATGCAAATTTATTGAGTGTTGTTCCTTCAGTTCCTGGGAATCTGGTTAGGAAAGCCATGGTGAAACAACTGCATAGATTCTTAGATAAGGGTGATTTTCTTGGTCCATGCCACTTTCAGTGAAGCCTAGGGTTGTGATTGAATTTGTCTTGCTTGCCCTTTAGGGAGAGGACATGTGGAATGCCACCTTCTACGTGAGCCCTCCGTGGCTTTCGATACAATTCACCATGGTATTCTTCTGGACTGACACTGTGGAATGGGTACATTGACACTGTGTTGCGGTGGCTCCATTCTTAGCTGCAGGATCATACCCAGAGAATAGCATTGGGAGAGTGTTCTTTGGCTCCCTGGTGTTTATGCTGTGGGGTGCCACAGGGCTCTATTTTGTCCCCAGTGCTATTTGACATCTATATAAAGCTACTGAGCAGTGCTATTTTTCTAGGGAGCCAGTGTGGTGTAGTGGTTAAGAGCGGTAGACTTGTAATCTGTGGAACCGGATTCGCGTCTCCGCTCCTCCACATGCAGCTGCTGGGTGACCTTGGGCTAGTCACACTTCTCTGAAGTCTCTCAGCCCCACCTACCTCACAGAGTGTTTGTTGTGGGGGAGGAAAGGAAAGGAGAATGTTAGCCGCTTTGAGACTCCTTCAGACACTTCGGACATGGACACTGGTACCAGAGCCTGCAATAAACCCAGATGCCAACTTTGCTGCCACATACCATTACTGGCTCCAACAACATCTAACATACCATCTCAGGACTATTTAATTGCTCATCTTCTAACATTGTGTATGCCATCAAATGCCAACAGTGCCCTTCAGCTCTCTATATTGGACAAACAGGCTAAACCCTACGCCAAAGGATAAATGGACATAAATCTGACATCAGGAATCACAAGACAAAGAAACCAGTAGGAGAATACTTCAATCTCCCAGGACATTCTATAAAGATCTCAAAGTATCCAGTGTAGTGTAGTGGTTAAGAGCGGTAGACTCGTAATCTGGGGAGCCGGGTTCGCGTCTCCGCTCCTCCACATGCAGCTACTCTGGGTGACCTTGGGCTAGTCACACTTCTCTGAAGTCTCTCAGCCCCACCTACCTCACAGGGTGTCTGTTGTGGGGGAGGAAGGGAAAGGAGAATGTTAGCCGCTTTGAGACTCCTTCGGGTAGTGATAAAGCGGGATATCAAATCCAAACTCCTCCTCCTCTTCTTCTTCTTCTTACAAAAGAATTTCAGAAAAAGACTGGAAAGAGAAGTTGCTGAACTGCAACTTATTACCAAGCTTAAAACCATGGAGAGACCAGGTCTGAATAAAGACATTGGATTCTTATCTCATTATACATCATAAAGCTATCTTTAACCATCTCACCCCTTACTTTTTCCTGTAAGACCAATTGCAGTCATAAACAGTAGTCAACAGCTATCAGTCAGTCAACCAATCACCCACTCCCACCACAAGGAGGGAGTAATACCCCTCCCCACCCTCTCACTATATATAGCATCTGGTGACTTCTGTTGCGGTGTATCTGAAGAAGTGTGCATGCACACGAAAGCTCATACCAATGACAAACTTAGTTGGTCTCTAAGGTGCTACTGGAAGGATTTTTTTTATTTTGTTTCGACGGCGACAGACCAACACGGCTACCTACCTGTAGCAGCAAAGAATTGATCCTGCATCCTACAAAAAACCTTCTGCATTCTTAGCAAGCTTATCACCCCAGGCTGGGGGAGAGATACTGTATATTCCTGCTTATAAGACTACTTTTTAACCCAGGAAAATATTCTCAAAAGTCAGGGGTCGTCTTATACACCGGGTCGTATTTCTTATACGGCAAGTATATCCCAAACGCTATATTTTAACTGGAAAAGTTGGGCGTCGTCTTATACGCCCAGTCGTCTTATACGCCAAAATATATGATATATCATTATCCAGAATAGGCTGTAGATCCCTGCATTATACATTGGATTGGAATGTTTTTATCTGGGCACATAGTGTCCTGTAATTTTATGTTCTAAGTCTTCCCTGTAGCACAGTATTTGTGGAAAGCAGTCTGATGTTATCAATTGGCTTTTTCACATAGTTGGGTGGGTAGTGCCTGACAGTGGGTTTTCGGGGTGTGTTCTGGGTGGGTGCTGGAAGCATGTGAACACCTGTAGCAGTAAGTATCTTTTGGTACTTGTGAACTTCTGTCCTGGCAAATCAAGTAGCATAAATTAATAAAAACAGTTGCCAGTATTCGTGGAAACCAATCTGATGTTATCAATTGGCTTTTTCACATAGTTGGTTGGGTAGTGCCTGACGTAAATGCCTAACTTAAAGGCTATAATATGACTGAGAAATGCCTGATGCAAATTGAGAGTCAGAACAGAGACAGCAGAGCTTGGCTGCAGACAATGGGTTTTCGGGGTGTGTTCTGGGTAGATGCTGGAAGCATGTAAACAGCCGTAGCAGTCAGCATCTTTTGGCACTTGTGAACCTCTGCCCTGGCAAATCAAGTAAATCAATAAAAACAGTTACCTGAGTGTTCTGCCTCCCCAACATGAAGCCTGCCCCGCCTCCAACACTGCCCCACAACATAAATCCTGGCTACGCCCATATGCTGAGGTGAGGTCTTTTGGAGATGCTAATTGCCCCCTCCCCAGTCATTGGATTGCTCATACGAATCAGTGGTGGCAACTTGAATAAAATATTGGGGGGCCCAGGAAAGCCCCGTCCTGCATAATCAATCACAAGATGTGGCACAGACACCCCTTTTGAATGGCAGTGCCCATTAACTTGGGGGTGCGGCCCCTAGGAGTTGGCTCCCATGAAATGAATAGAACAATCTCACATATTAAGAGCAATAATAGCACATATCACCAGGAGAGAAGGGGTGTGTGTGTGTATTTTGTCCATTGTGTGCTTAGGGAGGGGGTATCGTCGTGCCCATCACTGACTGGCATGTGGTCCTCAGAGGACTGACCAAGGATGAATGTGGCCGTTACGGAGAGGGAAGGTTAGGCATTCCTGCTTTACGGGGAGCTGTCTAAAGCATGGGTAGGCAAACAACTAGGGCCCTGGGGCCACATCTGGCCCAATCGCCTTCTAAATCTGGCCCCTGGACGGTCCTGGAATCAGCGTATTTTTACGTGAGCAGAATGTGTCCTTTTATTTAAAATGCATCTCTGGGTTATTTATGGGGCATAGGAATTTGTTCATTCCCCCCCCCCAAAAAATATAGTCTGGCCCCTCACAAGGTCTGTGGGACAAAGGACTGGCCCCCTGCCGGAAATGTTTGCTGACCCCTGGTCTAAAGGCACAAGGTCTGCTGGCAGACCATCTCTGGGTTACAAAAAATGTATGCTAACGTGACATGAAGGCTGGCATCATTAACCCCGCCATATGGAAATCCCTTGCAGAGACCACAGAGCCTTGGGACAATCTGTCAGGTTGTGTATCCACAACAGTGACCAGAGGAGGAATGACCACCAGGAGGAGCGCAGAAAGAAGAAATGCCATGGGACACCTGTAGCAGGAAAACCAGATCACTTCATCTGCCCCAGATGCAGTTTGATAGTGCACTGTTTAGGTTAACAGTCGAGAAATGAGAAAATGTGTCAGGATACATAAACCAACGCATGTGCACATGTCCAAAAGACGTCTCAGGTTTCCTGTCCCGGAGCAACACAGAGAGAGATAGAAAAATATATATACTAACATAGCAGTATAGAGCAAAATAAAAAAATTCCTTCAGTAGCACCTTAAAGACCAACTAAGTTTATATTTTGGTATGAGCTTTCGTGTGCATGCACACTTCTTCAGATACCACTGAAGAATATTTTGCTTCGACTCAGACCAACACGGCTACCTACCTGTAAATAGCAGTATAGAAATAGTGTTATATTTGAACAAATACCACCACACTCATCGCTTTTTTGTGCAGATCCGGTATTTCTGGTATATATCTTCTGAGGTCCTTCCTAAGAGTTCTTTGGTAGAGTTGGAAAAGGTTCAGAACAGGGTCCCCAATATTATCAAGGGAATGGAGCGACTCCCTTATGAAGAAAGGTTGCAGTATTTGGTTGGGTTTTTTTTAGCTAAGGTGAGTAAGAGGTGACGTTTAAAAATTATGCATGGCATGGAGAAAGTATCTAGAGAAAGGCTTTTCTCTCTCTCTCTCATCATGCTGGGCATCCAAAGATAAATGTTGCCAAATTTTGGACAAATAAATGCAAGTACTTCTTCACACAGTGCATATGGAACTCTCTCCCCCAGGAGGCAGGCAGTGATGGCCACCAACTTGGATGGCTTTAAGAGAAGACTTACAAATTCATGGACGAGAAGGCTATATGGCTACTAGCCATGATGGTTGTGCTCTACCTCCACAGCTGAAGGCAGCAATGCTTCTGAATATCAGTTGCTGGAAACCATGGGAGGACAGAGTGCATTTGTGCTCATGTTCTGCTGCTCCCATAGGCAACTGATTGGCCACTGTGAGAACACGATGCTGGACTTGATGGGTTATTGATCTGATCCAGCAGGCTATTCTTACATTCTTATGTGATATACCTAGATGCCAAGACCCAAGTTTGGGGCAAGTACCCTTTGGTGAGAAAATCCAAGCAGAGATTTAGTTACAAAATATGCAGCAAAGTCAAGCTTGGAAATATAGGCTGTCTGACCTTTAAAATATGCCCTTCCAAGTGAGTTCCAATTTTTCCCCCCCTACCATAGGGAAAGACCGCATGTTTGGTAAGTTGGAAAATTGTTTACTTACAAACTCTCCAAAGGTCAGGTTCATGTGTTTTTCCACACATCAGTCAGCAAAGTTGCACAGGCAGTAAAATGTAGCTTTGTTACAAAGTGCTGAAATTTCCTAGATTAGTATAGAAGTGGCTGGTGAGAGCCATGTAGCTGAGCTGGAACAACTAGCTCAAATCTCTTCACACGCTGAGTTTCTCAGGTAGACTAAATACGGTAATAAGCTTGATTACATATTTCCTCACCAAGTAAGGGGGCGAGATATAGCTAAGCCTGCAAGGCAGCTTACTCTGTGCTAAAAGGAAAGGCTACAGGGTGGAATAAAGGGGATAAAGCAAACATGCTGCTCAAATAAAAGTCTGCTGCTTCCATTTTCAAGAGAGAGAAAGCGGGCAGTGTTTTGTCTATGTGGAAAATGAGCAGCAGGCAACTAGGCAGCAGGCAATTTCTGCACCTTTTCTCCAACACACATTTTTCTAAAAAAGGAGCTGCCTGCTGCCTGCTCCTTCTGATTGACTAGCAGGAAAACAAACAGCAACAAAAAGGTTTACAACTGCATCTGTTCCAACTCTACAAAGACTCTCAGCTAAGAGATCTACAGCAAACCTTTTTAGAACTAAAATATCCACCCGATGAAGTTAAACAACAGATCAACAGAGCCAGACTGATACCCAAAGAGAACTACCGCAAGACAGACCCAAAAAAGAAAATAACAGACCACCACTAGTAATCGCATACAGCTCCCAAGTTAAAACAGTACAACGCATCATCAGAGATCTACAACCTCTCCTAGATAATGACAGCTCTCTTTCTCAAGCTCTGGAAGGAAGACCTTTCATGTTTGTGGGGGACAGGAGGCGGGAAGGTGTGGAGGACTCCCTGGTCCTGAATGGGGTAACTGTGCCCCTGAAGGACCAGGTGCGCAGCCTGGGAGTCATTCTGGACTCACAGCTGTCCATGGAGGCACAGGTCAATTCTGTGTCCAGGGCAGCTGTCTATCAGCTCCATCTGGTACGCAGGCTGAGACCCTACCTGCCTGCAGACTGTCTCGCCAGAGTGATGCATGCTCTAGTTATCTCCCGCTTGGACTACTGCAATGCGCTCTACATGGGGCTACCTTTGAAGGTGACCCGGAAACTACAACTAATCCAGAATGCGGCAGCTAGACTGGTGACTGGGAGCGGCCGGCGAGACCACATAACACCGGTCTTGAAAGATCTACATTTGCTCCCAGTACGTTTCCAAGCACAGTTCAAATTGTTGGTGCTGACCTTTAAGGCCCTAAATGGCCTCGGTCCAGTATACCTGAAGGAGCGTCTCCACCCCCATCGTTCTGCCCGGACACTGAGGTCCAGTACTGAGGGCCTTCTGACGGTTCCCTCGTTGCGAGAAGCCAAGTTGCAGGGAACCAGGCAGAGGGCCTTCTTGGTGGTGGTGCCTGTCCTGTGGAACGCCTTTCCATCAGATGTCAAAGAGAAAAATAGCTACCAGATTTTTAGAAGACATCTGAAGGCAGCCCTGTTTAGGGAGGCTTTTAATGTTTAATTGTTTTATTTCATTTTTCTGTTGTAAGCCGCCCAGAGTGGCTGGGGATACCCAGCCAGATGGGTGGGGTATAAATAAATTATTATTATTATTATTATTATTATTATTATTATTATTATTATTATTCCTACAGACAGCCACCCAATCTTAAACAACTCCTCACCCACAATACTACAACCACCATGCACACTGGTACCAGAGCCTGCAATAAACCCAGATGCCAACTTTGCTGCCACATACACCCGGACAACACCATTACTGGCTCCAACAACATCCAACATACCATCTAAGGATTATTTAATTGTTCATCTTCTAACATTGTGTATGCCATCAAATGCCAACAGTGCCCTTCAGCTTTCTATATTGGACAAACAGGCCAAACCCTACGCCAAAGGATAAATGGACATAAATCTGTCATCAGGAATCACAAGACAGAGAAACCAGTAGGAGAACACTTCATATTGGAAAATAATATATATGATAAGAATATTGGAGAAAACTGTGTATTGAAACCTGCTTAACCTAAATCATATATCCCAGTTTCCAGCGGCAGAGTATACGCAGTCAGAAGTTGACCTGGCTAAGAAAACACCACCAAGAGCGTAGGGAATTGTCTCCCTTCTATGAAACCCCTTACTAGCTGTACGCTTGTAAAAGCATACAGAGGAAAATACAAACATTTGGGTTTCTTTAACTGAAAAACAAACTGACTCTAAAGAGACTTTAAACTAAAGATAAATGCTTTCTCTCTTAGCAACATTCCAACCTTCAACCTATTCCAATCCTCCCACAAACTCCCACATAACTCCCATTAAACTATCCGAGAATTAACAGCAAACTAGCATTATAACTAAGCAACTCTCATACTAAGATCCAACTAGGAATCTCTTAAACTGAGAGTCTCTTTTACTAAGATTCAACTTGGAATCTCTTAAACTGAGAACAACTGAGAGAGTGATCTACCTAGAGATGAATCAAACTGAAAGATCTAAGTAAGAGATACAGAAGGCTTTCTGGCAGAGCCTTATATACAAGAAGCAGAGCCCACGCCTGTGAGCAATTAACAGAAACACCGGCACCTGTTTCTCTTAAACAGACAGTATTTACATTAGACCGGCTCTAAAGTAACTTGACTATTCAAAAAATCCAACAATCTCCCAGGACATTCTATACAAGATCTCAAAGTAGCTGTCTTATTCCAAAAGAATTTCAGGAAAAGACTGGAAAGAGAAGTTGCTGAACTGCAACTTATTACCAAGCTTAAAACCATGGAGAGACCAGGTCTGAATAAAGACATTGGATTCTTATCTCATTATACATCATAAAGCTATCTTTAACCATCTGCTTTTTTCTGTAAGACCAATTGCAGTCATAAACAGTCGTCAACAACTACCGGTATCAGTCAGTCAATCGCCCACTCCCACCACAAGGAGGGAGTAATACCCCTCCCCACCCTCTCACTATGTATAGTATCTGGTGACTTCTGTTGCAGTGTATCTGAAGAAGTGTGCCTGCACACGAAAGCTCATACCAATGACAAACTTAGTTGGTCTCTAAGGTGCAGCTGGAAGGAATTTTTTTATTTTGTTTCGACGATGTCAGACCAACACGGCTACCTACTTCTAGCAGCAAAAATTTGATCCTGCATCCTACAAAAAACCTGCATTCTTAGCAAGCTTATCACCCCAGGCCTGTGTGAGAGATACCGGGTATATCATTATCCAGAATAGGCTGTAGATCCCTGCATTATACATTGGATTGGAATCTTTTTATTGGGTACATAGTGTCCTGTAATTTTATGTTCTAAGTCTTCCCTGTAGCACAGTATTTGTGGAAACCAGTCTGATGTTATCAATTGGCTTTTTCACATAGTTGGTTGGGTAGTGCCTGACAATGGGTTTTCGGGGTGTGTTCTGGGTGGGTGCTGGAAGCATGTAAACACCTGTAGCAGTAAGTATCTTTTGGCACTTGTGAACTTCTGTCCTGGCAAATCAAGTAGCCTAAATCAATAAAAACTGTTACCAGTATTCGTGGAAACCAGTCTGATGTTATCAATTGGCTTTTTCACATAGTTGGTTGGGTAGTGCCTGACGTAAATGCCTAACGTAAAGGCTATAATATGACTGAGAAATGCCTGATGCA
This sequence comes from Zootoca vivipara, assembly GCF_965207765.1. NCBI lineage: Eukaryota > Metazoa > Chordata > Lepidosauria > Squamata > Lacertidae > Zootoca > Zootoca vivipara. The sequence continues at coordinate 69,231,084 of NC_142582.1, read as the reverse complement.
AATTGAGAGTCAGAACAGAGACAGCAGAGCTTGGCTGCAGACAATGGGTTTTCGGGGTGTGTTCTGGGTAGATGCTGGAAGCATGTAAACAGCCGTAGCAGTCAGTATCTTTTGGCACTTGTGAACCTCTGTCCTGGCAAATCAAGTAAATCAATAAAAACAGTTACCTGAGTGTTCTGCCTCCCCAACATGAAGCCTGCCCCACCTCCAACACTGCCCCACAACATAAATCCTGGCTACGCCCATATGCTGAGGTGAGGTCTTTTGGAGATGCTAATTGCCCCTTCCCCAGTCATTGGATTGCTCATACGAATCAGTGGTGGCAACTTGAATAAAATATTGGGGGGCCCAGGAAAGCCCCGTCCTGCATAATCAATCACAAGATGTGGCACAGACACCCCTTTTGAATGGCAGTGCCCATTAACTTGGGGGTGCGGCCCCTAGGAGTTGGCTCCCATGAAATGAATAGAACAATCTCACATATTAAGAGCAATAATAGCACATATCACCAGGAGAGAAGGGGTGTGTGTGTATTTTGTCCATTGTGTGCTTAGGGAGGGGGTATCGTCGTGCCCATCACTGACTGGCATGTGGTCCTCAGAGGACTGACCAAGGATGAATGTGGCCGTTACGGAGAGGGAAGGTTAGGCATTCCTGCTTTACGGGGAGCTGTCTAAAGCATGGGTAGGCAAACAACTAGGGCCCTGGGGCCACATCTGGCCCAATCGCCTTCTAAATCTGGCCCCTGGACGGTCCTGGAATCAGTGTATTTTTACGTGAGCAGAATGTGTCCTTTTATTTAAAATGCATCTCTGGGTTATTTATGGGGCATAGGAATTTGTTCATCCCCCCCCACCGAAAAATATAGTCTGGCCCCTCACAAGGTCTGTGGGACAGTGGACTGGCCCCCTGCTGGAAATGTTTGCTGACCCCCGGTCTAAAGGCACCAGGTCTGCTGGCAGACCATCTCTGGGTTACAAAAAATGTATGCTAACGTGACATTTTCATTATTAACATATGGAAATCCCTTGCAGACGACAACATAGTCTGAGGACAGTCCGTCAGGTTGTGTATCCACAGCAGTGACCAGAGGAGGAATGACCACCAGGAGGAGCGCAGAAAGAAGAAATGCTATGGGACACCTGTAGCAGGAAATCCAGATGCCTTCATCTGCCCCAGCTGTAACAAAACAGGTCTCTCCCATATCGGCCTCTACAGCCACAGGAGGTACTGTAACTTTCCAGTGGTTTGACTTCACCCCCAAAGGCCCACTCTTCCATTGCCCTCCCACTCTTCACTGCTTCCCATCAGACCCTCTAGGGGAGGGGTAGCCAACAGATGCTATTGGACTACAAATGCCATCATCCTTGGCCCCATTGACTGAGGCTGCTGGGTGTTGGAGTCAAACAACATTGGTAGAACATCTGCTTTGCATGTCATCTGTAGACATTTGAGTTCTGTTTGCATTTTCCTTTAAAATATATATATATATTTATTAAAGATTTTCTCAAACAACAGAGAATACAAAACAACAACAAAGAAAATACAAAACAACACAAGTAAAAAGAAAAAGAAAAATAATATCCTAGCAATCAAATCTTATCATAACTTCCTTTTAGGACTTCCCCGACTCTCTCCATATTGGGTCCATTATCACAGCTAAATTAACAGTATTCAATATATTCCATCAAATCTATTTATGATATTTTCTAAACACATTGTGTATGCCATCAAATGCCAACAGTGCCCTTCAGCTCTCTATATTGGACAAACAGGCCAAACCCTACGCCAAAGGATAAACGGACATAAATCTGACATCAGGAACCAGAAGACAGAAAAACCAGTAGGAGAACACTTCAATCTCCCAGGACATTCTATACAAGATCTCAAAGTAGCTGTCTTACTACAAAAGAATTTCAGAAATAGACTGGAAAGAGAAGTTGCTGAATTACAACTTATCACCAAGCTCAAAACCATGAAGGGACCTGGTTTGAACAGAGATATTGGATTCTTATCTCATTATACATGATAAGCGATCTTCAGCCATCTCAACCCTTGCTTTTTCATGCAAAACCATTTGCAGTCGTTTCCGGTCATCAACAGCTATCAGTCAGTCAATCACCCATTTCCACAACCCTTCTGAGTGATCCCCCCTCCCCATCCCCACCCCTCCCCACCCCTTCTCTACATAAGTGCCTGGAAACTTCCATTTCACTGTATCTGAAGAAGTGTGCATGCACACGAAAGCTCATACCAAAATAAAAACTTAGTTGGTCTTTAAGGTGCTACTGAAGGAATTTTTTTTATTTTACTTCGACCCAGACCAACACGGCTACCTACCTGTAACCATTTCTATTTTCGTTTAAATCTATAATCTATAACTTCCCCTCACCTTTATTTTTTGCTGACAACGAATCATCCTTCAATTATTAACTCTTATATCTTAATACATTTATAACAATATTAAAATTTCATCCCTCCTTCCACCAATTCCAGATTCTCTGGAAATTTTAGCGAATTCCATTATTCAGACCAGTGTCGGGTCTTCCATATCATCCATCCATTAATTCACCATATGATTCCTTTAACCCATCCCCACCCTTTCCCATATCCTCAAACCCACTTTTTTACAGTTACAGGTAGGTAGCCGTGTTGGTCTGAGTCGAAGCAAAATAAAAAAATTCCTTCAGTAGCACCTTAAAGACCAACTAAGTTTATATTTTGGTATGAGCTTTCGTGTGCATGCACACGAAAGCTCATACCAAAATATAAACTTAGTTGGTCTTTAAGATACACTGTATCTGAAGAAGTGTGCATGCACACGAAAGCTCATACCAAAATATAAACTTAGTTGGTCTTTAAGGTGCTACTGAAGGAATTTTTTTATTCCACTTTTTTTACACCACTCCTTCTGTTTCCCCCTCCCTCTATCTGCCTCCCAACACACTCTAACTTCTTTAAGGTTTCCCCCAAATATGCCCTGTCCTCCCCCTCTCACTGGGAGGGCAAAAGCCCATCCTAATTTTCCCTTGAGTGGTTGTTGTAACAAGTCCTTCCTCTGTTCCACATCTCTCACTTGTGGAACATTCTCTTCATTTTCCTCTTCTTCAGTGTACAAATCAGTCTGCTGCTCTGTTTCCATATTCTTTGTTAATAAATCCTCTTGATCCTCTAACGCCTCTCCAGGTCTATTGTCCAAATATTTTCTTATTTGTTGGTTTTGCTCACGGAGCTGGTTTGCGTTCAGGTTCAGTTCCTTTTTAATGTCCAAAAGTATTATAGAGATCCTTAGCCAGAGTCCCTCTTTGTCGGATGTTGAGACTACAGCCATCTTATCACTTTCCATCCCGTGGGAAAACAGCAGAGTGCAGGGCAGGAAATGACAGGGATGTTGTTTGGATAGCTCAAGTTACAGGTAGGTAGCCGTGTTGGTCTGAGTCGAAGCAAAATAAAAAAATTCTGAAGAAGTGTATCTGAAGAAGTGTGCATGCACACGAAAGCTCATACCAAAATATAAACTTAGTTGGTCTTTAAGGTGCTACTGAAGGAATTTTTTTAGTTTGGATAGCTAGTACTCCATTTTAAACCCAATCTGGGAATCTTTTCTCTTCTTAATTCTCTTCCATGCTTGAAATTCTTTACTTTTTAACCAAGTCCAAGTCAAAGCAAATAAAATTTGTAATCCTCACTTAATTTCTATGGTCCATTCGCTAATCCCTCCAGGAACCCAGAACAGGCTTCTTCAGGGACTTCCTTTAAATACACTTCTTTAAACTTGCAGGGAATTTAAATATTACTTCACTCTTCACTCCCCCCCCCTGCTTCAGGGAGAGAGCTTTTAAGTCTAATTGATGGCAAATTAGATGTTTCCTTTCATCTTCCCGGCAGGGGTCAGGTTACTGTTTCACCAGTCTCTCAATAGAAGAGGTCAACTTCCCTTTTACACCTCCTCCGTGGCCAAATCATTACAAGTCCAAATTGTTTTACATAAATTACTCACGGGTCCCAAATTCTTTGTTTTTAGAAAAAGGGAGGAATCCACCGCTCTCCGCTGCTTCACTTTGCGAGGGTGACGATTACTCTCAAAATGGCCCCCCCGCGACTACCACTCAAACTCTCTCCGGGGCTCTAAGGCTTACTGGGGAGTTGAGGAGACGCAGAATCTGGGCGCCGCTGAGTTTTTCATCCCCAGGACACACAACCTGGGGCTCTTTTGGGGAGGTGCATCACTATCGCACCTCCCCCCCTCGCGGAGCCGGGTTGCCTCGGAGCTCGAGGCAAACCCTGCCGATTTCAGTGCTGGCGGTGGCCGGAAGTCGTTCTGTTTGCATTTTCTGACTGTAGATATTGAAATTCTTTTTTCTATTTTGGTTCTGGCTGCTATGGCTGTTGAAATTATACGACTGGACGTTGTAACTGTTGCTGTTTATTGGTTTTAATGATTAGGTATATATTATCAACCACTTTGAGATTCATACATTTATAAATGAAAAACAGGTAAGTTTTTCCAATCAACAACACCTTTTCATTGGCCTATGTTTCTTTGAACTGCCTGCAATCTTCTTTATGTGAAACATATGCTCTGTGTTGGAGGAAACCATCTCTTTAGTTCGTAGATAATGCATGTACTGTACAGTATTACTTTAAACCATCAGAGTGCATTATTTGTTTAGCAATCTAGCCAGCACTTCCATGTAATTTCTCTAAGTTAACTCCACCCCTAAAAGCTGAGACATTTTGTTTGTTGTTCTCTCCCAACTTACCCAGACAAGATTTCTCCTGTTTCTCTCATCTCCACTCATTCTGTAAATAGTTCCTGTATGAATAAAGCCTTTGAACTCCAGAAACTGTAAGTGATTATTCCAATCGAATTCCCCCAAGCTGCAAGGTCTGTTAACACTCTGCTTCTGGACTGTGCCCCCTCCAAAGAAAGCACACACACCCTCGTCAAAAAATTGGGACTGTGCAGTAAGTTGCAGTGCAACCTGAATATACCGTAGTTTAAGTGCTTTTTGTTTGTGAAGCTCAATAATTTCAACCATCTTGGGCAGGATGAAACAATAATTATTTATCTTTTATTTTATTATGTCATAAATGCTTTAATTGAAATTCCTACATTGTACTTGCAGGGGTTTGGAAATAATAATGATAATAATAATAATAATAATAATAATAATAATAATAATAATATATTATTTATACCCCGCCCATCTACCTGGGTTTCCCCGGCCACTCTGGGCTGCTTCCAACAGAAAAATAAAATAAAATAATCTATTAAACATTAAAAGCCTCCCTAAACAGGGATGCCTTCAGATGTCTTCTAAAAATCTTCTAAAAATCTGGTAGCTGTTTTTCTCTTTGACATCTGATGGGAGGGCGTTCCACAGGGCGGGCGCCACTACTGAGAAGGCCCTCTGCCTGGTTCCCTGCAACTTGGCTTCTCGCAATGAGGGAACCACCAGAAGGCCCTTGGTGCTGGACCCCAGTGTCCGGGCAGAACGGACGCTCCTTTAGGTATACTGGACCGAGACCAATTAGGTCAGCACCAACACTTTGAATTGTGCTCGGAAACGTACTGGGAGCCAATGTAGGTCTTTTAAGACCGGTGTTGCGTGGTCTCGGCGGCTGCTCCCAGTCACCAGTCTAGCTGCTGCATTCTGGATTAGTTGTAGTTTCTGGGTCACCTTCAAAGATAGCCCCACGTAGAGCGCATTGCAGTAGTCCAAGCGAGAGATAACTAGAGCATGCACCACTCTGGCGAGACAGTCTGCAGGCAGGTAGGGTCTCAGCCTGCGTACCAGATGGAGCTGATAGACAGCTGCCCTGGACACAGAATTGACCTGCACCTCCAAGGACATCTGTGAGTCCAAAATGACTCCCAGGCTGCGCACCTGGTCCTTTGGGGGCACAGTTACCCCTTTCAGGACCAGGGAGTCCTCCACATCTGCCCGCCTCCTGTCCCCCCAAAACAGTACTTCTGTCTTGTCAGGATTCAACCTCAACCTGTTAGCTGCCATCCATCCTCCAACTGCCTCCAGGCACTCACACAGGACCTTCACCGCCTTCACTGGTTCTGATTTAAAAGAGAGATAGAGCTGGGTATCATCTGCATACTGATGCACACCAAGCCCAAACCCCCTGATGATCTCTCCCAGCGGCTGCATGTAGATGTTAAAAAGCATGGGGGAGAGGACAGAACCCTGAGGCACCCCACAAGTGAGAGCCCAGGGGTCTGAACACTCATACCCCACCACCACTTTCTGAACATGGCCCAGGAGGAAGCAGCGGAACCACTGTATGACAGTGCCCCCAGCTCCCAACCCCTCTAGACGGTCCAGAAGGATGCCATGGTCGATGATGTCAAAAGCCGCTGAGAGATCCAGTAGGACTAGGAAACAGCTCTCACCTTTGTCCCTAGCCCGCCGGAGATCATCAACCATTGCGACCAAGGCAGTTTCAGTCCCATGATGAGGCCTGAATCCCAACTGGAAGGGATCCAAATGGTCCGCTTCTTCCAGGCGTGCCTGGAGTTGTTCAGCAACCACTCGCTCAATCACCTTGCCCAAGAATGGAAGATTTGAGACTGGGCAATAGTTGGCCATATTGGCTGCATCTAAAGATGGTTTTTTAAAGAAGCGGTATAATAATAACCGCCTCTTTCAGTGGGTCTGGGAAGGCTCCCTCACAGAGAGAAGCATTCACCAACCTGCGAAGCCCATCGCCCAGTCCTTCCCGGCTAGCTTTTATAAGCCAGGATGGGCAAGGATCAAGGGTGGTTGGTTTCACTCATCCAAGCAGCCTGTTCACATCCTCGGAGGTAACAAATTGAAATTGATCCCACGCAACTTGACTAGACAGACCTCTAGCACTCCCCCGCCCCAGCCCTACTCCCACGGTGGAGTCTACCTCTTCCCAAATCTGAGCGACTTTATCTGCAAAAAAAGTTTGCAAAATCGTTGCAGGAGATCATGCAGCTTGTACTGGGCCCCGATGGAGCAGGTGGTTCCACTAAACTGCGAACCACCTGAAGAAGTCTCCTGCTGCTATTTTCTGCAGATGCAATAGAGGTGGTGAAGAAAGTCTTCTTCGCCGCCACTACCCCACTTGGTAGGCTCGACATTGAGCTTTAACCCGTGTCCGGTCAGCTTCAGAATGAGTTATCCGCCACCAGCGCTCTAGCCGTCTCAATGATTGTTTCATTGCCCTCAGATCCGTGGAAAACTACGGGGCTGTCCGGGCTCCATGCAATCGGAGAGGGCGCTTTGGAGCCAAACAGTCAATAGCCCTGGTTAACTCCACATTCCAGCGGGCCACCAGGGAATCGGCTGAAAGGCCATCAACATGGGATAAAGCACCCCCTACCCCTCTCTGGAAACCATTTGGATCCATTAAGTGGTGGGGGCGGACCGTCCGAATCGGCCCCACCTCCCTGCAGAGGGGAAGGGTCGCGGAGAAGTCCAGTTGCACCAGGTAGTGATCTGACTGTGGCACTTCTTTAGTTTCACTTTTACTTAGGGTCAGATCACCAACATCCCTAGAGGTAAACACCAGGTCCAAGGCATGACTGTCGGGTGTCCCTTCCAACTCTGCAATTCTTTGATTCCAGGAACCACTGTTGAATACATAAGAAGGGACATAGAACTGTGGAAGTTCAAAATATAAAATCTCCAAGCCAAGGAAGATTTAGCATAGGAACTTACTAACTTTTAGAGATATCTGAGAAGTACCGGTAGGAGAACTGTCTCAGTTTAAAGGAAAGATCCCCATCTAGTGGTGACTGAGGAAATAAGTGTTAAATGGAATAGATGGACTTTCCAATGTACTTTGAAGTTAAGGGTTGTACAGTACAGTATTTTTATGAATGAAAAACACCTCCCTGAAGGAAAAGATGTGAAAGTACAGACTGTCATAGGTAACTAGTCCAGTTCTTCTACCCTCCTTCCTTCTGTATGAATGCATAAATTACCTCAAGGCTTAATTTTAAGTTAGTCCCAGCAAAGCTGAATCTACCCACCACTTTTCCAGAGTAGGCCCAGGCCTAACTATCACTTTGGCCAGTACTGCCCCTTCCCATTGGAAAATGAAAAGGTATAACTAGTGTTGATATAAGAAACCAACATTTTTCTTTGTTTCCTCACTCTGTGTTTTCTATTTTTCCTCATTGCTTTAGGTACCTTCAACCTTCCCCCCACGCAAGGTATTCTGGAGATGGTTTGGCTGTTGGCAGGTTTTGGATATCAAGATGGTGATTGGATATTTGGCACCTGGCTTTCTTCAGCTGCTTGTTTATGTGCAATTGTTATTACAGGTAGTTTTGAAGAATACAGAAATAACACTTGTCTGAACACACGTTTTCTTGGGAACTGTTTACAGGGTGGGGTGAGTGGATTTCTTTTTTCTTTCTGCCAAACATGCCAATTGATACTTTGTTTAATTGCATTTTTTGAAATTATTATTATGTAGCAGCAGTGCTTATTTCCTAAAAGAAATGTTTAGGGGCACTCTCATTTTCCTATTCATATTGAAATACGGCCCCTCAATGAAGCCAAATTTAGATTCACAAAATGTTTAGGGGTATGCGTAACCCTGCATACCCCTGGAAAAATAGCACTGTGTAGCAGTAAGGCACAACATAGCAATCGACATGCTAATTATTTGTTATGTTAACATCACATCCTTGCCCACATGTTTTTAATAAGAATTTTCAAAAGTGAGCTTCTGGGGACTACAAGGCACATTGCAGGACCCTTTGAAAGGGGCTTGGAAAGAGCCCAGAGCTGTGCTTTGAAGTCCCAAGGATCATGTGATTGGAGGCATTTCAAAGCACTGGCTTCACCTGGCACCACTGTCATGCCAGGTGACTGACACATGAGTGACCTGACCCATTCACCAAATTTGGACTGTGGGGATACAGGAATAAGGATCTGATGCACCAGTAGGTCCCAGATTCCCATCCCTGATGTATGGTTTAATGGGTCCAGAAAATCCTGTTGCCATCACATAGTTGTTGGTTTTTCCTACTGTGAAAATTAGCCTAAATTTGCATCTATCAATAAGACGTTGAAAATGCAAATTGGGAAAATACACCAAAAGCCTCAGCAGCCCAATGAATTCAGGTTTTGTATTTGGGCCATCAGAGCCAATCCTTTGTAAAATATTCAAGCATATTTCATTGCTTCCCAGGCCTTTCTGTGCCTAATCCACCCTCCAGACAACCAGTTTATTGAGCATTTGTCTTCTTTGCCAGCACAGTACTTCTGCAGAGGTTAAACTTAGGCTGCACAGGGTTTCCTGCATTAGTTTAACTGGCTAGTGCTTCTATCCTGCTTTCTAATGTCCCTTTCACACTGCATTCACCTGTTCCATCATATCTTAACCGCTATACTGCCATGTTGCATTAAATGTCATTGACACTCAACAATGAGCAGTGAGCATCTACAGGTGTCAACTGAGTTGTTTTGTTTTGTTTTGTTTGTTTGTTTGTTTGTTTGTTGCTTGCTTGCTTGCTTACATTTATACCTTTATGTCCAAGGAGCTCAAGATATGATGTCTATGCTTCTCCCTCTGCTCACTTAATCTGCACAACAACACTGTGGGGTGGGTTAGGCTGAGAGGCAGTGACTGGCCCAAGGTCACCCTGTGTGATTCATGGCTGAGTGGGGATTTGTTTTTTGTTTTTTTTATAATTATTTATTAAATTTTCCAAAATAAACACATTTAAAACATTATACAAGACAAACAAACACATAAACAAACATTCAAAAATACAAACATCCCAAAAAAACATGCTCCGCCGAGCTTGACTTCCCTCCCTCCCCTCAAAAGGTTTTCTAATCAGTTCTTATCTCGCAGTTCCTTTGTATCTAATCTTTAGGGTCAATTCGTAGGATTTATTTCACGCCTGCAAGTGTCTTTAAACCTTTACAGTTCATTTCCATATAGTCCACAAATTTACTCCAATCCCTTAGAAACCTTGTCTCCCTCTGGTTTCGAATCCTGCTAGTCAGTCTCGCTAATTCTGCATATTCAATCATCTTTGTCTGCCAGTCTCCAATTGTCGGTAAGTCCTGGGTTTTCCATTTTTGGGCTAATAATGTCCTCGCCGCGGTTGTCGCATATAAGAAAAGGGTACTATCCTCCCTAGTTATCTCTTGGCCTATCAGTCCTAACAGAAAGGCCTCTGGCCTCTGGTCTTTTGGGAAAAGTATATTTAAATATCTTTTTCAGTTCGTTATATATCATTTCCCAATATCCTTTAACCTTTTCACATTTCCACCACATATGATAAAAGTCCCCTTCCTTTTCATTACATTTCCAGCACATTCTGTTACTCATTCTATACATTTTCGCTAATTGAACCCTGGTCTCTCATGTCCTAGTCCAACACTCTAACCACTGCACTACACTGGTTCCGCCTGCCCCATATGTACTACAGTGGTGAAGCTGCATACTCTGGCACCAGGGGTGGAGAGCAAACAGGGTGTGGCACACTGCCCTGTGTGGCATGGTGCGAGTCCCGGGGGCATGGGGTGCCGCCTGTGGGGGCGTGGCATGTGCCCCAGGGGTGTGGTGCGCCGTCTGTGGGGGTGTGGCGTTCGATGCGGTGGGCTGCAATGGTACCCCCTCCCCGATGGTGCCAGGAGGGGTGCACTCCCACCCCACCCCACCCCACCCCACTCCTCCCCTCGTTTTTCTGCCAGTGATGCACTGCTGTTTCTCCATTATTCACTCCTCTCCCTCTACATCCCGCTGTTCTTATGCCCTTTACCTTTCTGGTATGAATTTCAAAGCTGAAAATACTGGCACACTTTTGTCATCGGGCAAAAGAAAAAAGGTGTGAGACTTGAAATGGGCGGGAATGCAGTATACCCTCGTATGCCATCTCATGGCTCGTCATCCAAACAGCTGTGGCACGAACCTGTGAAAACAGCGAGAATCTTAGCATGTGAAACTCCCATGGTTTTCTGGGTTAAGGGGGCTGCAAATGGATTTTTCCAGAACCAAGTAACACAGATATGTGTGTGAAACTTGCACCATATCCCATTCGTTTTCAATAAGTGGCTTTTAAATCATGTGAAAACTCAAAGTAACGTGTGAATTAACAGTCAGGGAAACGGAATAAATTGCAGAATGAATCCAGCCTATGTCCAGTCTTTATTGAGCATTCCTTCTGATTTGTTGGTGGGGAGGTTATACAACAATGAACATTCATCCTGAAATGCTTGTGTGGTGTGTATATATCTTCCCATCAATAGTTCATTTAAGCTGCATTTCCCCATCACTTTCCCAATGGCAAAAAGCTATTTTTTAAAAAAGTGAGTTTGTTGTGCTAGGGTGACAAAGTGGCTCCATCCTATTTTCATTGCACAAACCGAAATTTCCAGGATGTGCTTGGATGCCACACACAAAATACAGTCATCCCGGAGGTGACGTGTCATGAAATGCTTTTTACTATGCTGCAGTATTGTAACAGAGATGTTATGGTTTGTCAAATGAATGATGGTTACATTGTGTTGAACTTGATTGCTTAATAATGACTACTGATAAGGAGTTGTTTACAAGGAGATACCTGCTTAAAAACTCTCTGTAAGAAAATTTTTCTTGTGTGAACGTTGGTGACTGCTGAGCTATAACGATACATGCAATTTCATGCTGGTGGAGCAGTTAGTAAATAGGCAGAATTAAACATTTTTCAGCTAGCTAAGGAAGGAATGGGCAATTCACATTTTGCTTCAGGGTAAGGGCATGAGCAGGCAATGAGATTCGATTTGGATCTGTATCTCTGTTGCTTTGGGAAGCAGCCCAGTCTGTTCTAAGTTGCTCTGTTGTCTGTCTGATTCAATTTTTCTTTCAAGTCCAAAACAACTTATTTAATAATAGAGCTGTTTCCCACCATTCACTATTATAATGAATAATAATAATAGTAGTAGTAGTAATAAACTATAACTTTTTCTTCATTTGACAGAAGTGGATGAAATTTCTAGGCATAGGAGCAGAGGCATACCTAGGCTCCCTTGTGTCTTTGGCAAGGAGCTGTATCAGTGTCCCCTGTCGCTTGTGCCCCTGGCAAGGAGCAATATCCAGTGACTTCCTCCATGGCCATTGGGGTTGGGTCTTCTAAGCTTCACCTCTTCCCTCCTGCACCTCCTCTTCCTCTGTTGGTCCATCTGTCTGAGCTTACGGATGGGCAGACAGGCTCCTGGCCTTTGAAAAAAACAAAGCCTATAGGTTCCCTGCATAAAACCCCCTGGATGTATCTGTTTATAATTTGGTGGTCTTAATCCACTCTGGATGGGCTGCTGTACCTGTAAACCAGTTGTGTGAAAAGCGGAAAAAAGCTATAGTCATTTTTAGATTGCACAATATGACCTGGGGGGGGGTTCTGTTTTTTGTTTTTTTAAACAGATCAAATTCTTTCAGGAATACAAAGTTGAGTTAGACAAGCACAAAATAGCTCCAAGACAGCTTCCCAGGGCCACAGATTCTAGTCACTGCTTTTGGCCAGTGGGTTCCTCTGTGGAACCAGAACAGGAGGACATTGGGAACAGATGGGATTGGGGTGGGGGAGCAGCTGCCCCTCTCTCGGCATCTACTAGCTGAAGTGCCCCCCCTTACTTTGGTGAGGCAAGCCCTCATCTGATCAGTGTTGACGAAATGTACTACTGTGCAATTTTGTTGCAAGCTTCAGATTACTTATCTTTTCTACTTCAATACGCGTGAGAATTGTTCGCTAAGGCACTGGTAATACTGACGGGATGATAATGCAGACTAAGGAAATGTGACCTTCATGGTAAGGCCATATGAAATCTGTCCCTGCTTGCAAATAGCCCATGAAATAAAATTCAACAACCAAAGATACCCTGAGGGAAAGTTCAGAACAAATACGGGGTGGGGTGGGGGTGGGGGTGGGGAGAGACACGGGAGGTTAAACACGCAAGAACCTGAAATAATTGAGATAGCTGAACAAAAAGCCGCAGTCATAGTATGCTAGGCTGAGTACCATTGTTTATACAGGCGTTCCCCCTATTGTGTGCTATCAACTCGTGTGGTGCTGGGAAATAAATAATTTAATTCATACCCAGAAATGGCGGGAGAGAGCTGGAGACTCCTCATGGCTCACGAAGAGACCCTCCCTAGAGTCGGAAGAGAACATCAGTGAGGGCAGAGGAAGCCCCAAAGAGAACAGAGGTTCAGTAGCGCATTGTTTATGCTGCTCAGCCTCCCCACTTAACAGCTGGTAGTGCAGCAGCGGCCGCCACTTTCCCATGCATCCTTCAGCCTCCAGCTCGCTCCAGAGCTTCAGTTCCAGTTGTGGATGTTTTTGGCACAGTATTTTTGAAATGGATTTGAGAGAGAGAGTGGCAGAGAGGGCATTCAAAGGGTGTCTAGAGGGTGCTTCCCACTTACACGATGCTCCCTTATGTGTGTGGGACACCAGAACGTAACCTCCGTGGAAGTGGAGAGTCGCTTGTATTCAGGTCTGCTGAAATGTTTCATGTTCCCCACACCCACCCCACCCCTCAGCAACAAAAGCTGAGAGGAATACTTTTTTCCCCTTTACCTCATGTCTCTGGTTCTGCAAAGGCTAGAAATGTACTTGAAAATAAAGCAAAAAAAAGAGCAGAGAAATTGGGTATTTTATTTATTTATTTATAAAAATATTTATAGACCACTATTTTCGAAAAGCTCAAAGTGATTTACAGCAAAACCATGAGAGAGAGAGAGAGAGAGAGAGAGAGAGAGAGAGAGAGAGAGAGAGACCGCGTTAAAAACGAACAAACATTAATTAACCTTTGTGGAAAGATGTATTCCTAATTTCCTGCATAGGCCTGACAGAATAGACAAGTTTTTAGCGGGCAGTTAAAAGTTGAAACAGAAGCTGCCTGCTGATTATTGTTCATTGTGGGGGATGCCCATAGACAGTTGTCATGCGAGCATAACCATAGGTACCTCCAAAGCATGCGGGTAGCTCAGTTGGTACGGATGAAACTCTTAACCTCAGAGTTGTGGGTTCCAGCCCCATGTGAGACAAATAGATTTCTGCATTGCTATGGGGTTGACCTAGATAACCCTCATGTTTCCTTCCAACTGCATGATTCTATGATTCTACAAAGAAGCATTTTTTAAATAAAAAAAAATGCCTTTCAGGTGTTCAAAGCCCAATGTGGTTAGAGGTGAGTGCAGATCCTCTCTCTGTCTCTGATACCTTCCATGTGTTGGAAAGCAAAGGTCTACAACAGGGAGCTTGCTGTATGCCTGGAAGCTCCCTGTGTGAATTAGAACTCAGGTTTTAAAAACAAAAACACAAACCACATGGGAGCCTAGAACGAGTTCCCTTTTGCCTTCCAACACATGGACAGTGCCGGGGGCTGGGTGACATGGACATGCCAGAGGAGGTGGGGTTTCCAACCTAATGCCTTTAGGATCTCGGCGTGCGACTATTTAAAGTCTCAGGCACAGATATTAACTGCATGACTTGTTGCCAGCTGTGTTTCACGGTCACAGGAAGATATATGATGCAAGGGAATGCCTGTGACAAAGTAGTTATCATGCTGGGTAAGTGAGCTAATACGGAGCAGTGTTTTATTACATGACAGGAAAAGGGGTGGGTCCCACGCCAACAGCAGCTGCCAGTGCAAACCGTCTGAGCAATGTCAAGAATGAGAGTCGCCCTGTGCATGAGAACGGAAGCAGAGCTCTGCTAGATCAGAGCAAAGGCCCATCTCACACAGCATCCTGTTCTTGCAGTGGCCAACCAGATGCCCGTGGGAAGCCCACAAGCTGAACAGGAGTGCAACAGCATGCTCCCCATCAGCAAGAGTCAGTCTGGTGTAGTGGTTGCAGGCATGTCAAACATGCGGCCCTACAGATGTTTTGGCCTACAACTCCCATGATCCCTAGCTAGCAGGACCAGTGGTTGGGGAAGATGGGAATTGTAGTCCAAAACATCTGGAGGGCCGCAAGTTTGACATGCCTGGGTTAGAGTGTTGGACTAGGAACTGAAAGGCCAGGGTTTGAATCCCCACTTGGCCATAATGCTCACTGGCAGGGCGGTCTCAAGCACATTGGGTGCCCTTGCGCCGTGGTGCAGAGATCGCTCTGGCGTGCCCCCCCCCGCTCCATTTCTTGCTGCAGCTGGTGGGCAGGTGCAGCGCACAGCACGGTTTCCTCACGGCTCCGTCGCATGGCGCCCCCCTACCGGACCGGCGCCCTGCCGCCCCGCGCCACCCAGACTACCCCTAGAGCTGGCCCTGCTCACTGGGTAATCTTGAGCCTGTCACTGCTTCTCAGCCTAATCCACCTCACAGGGTTGTTTGGGGGATTAAATGGGGAGGGTGCAGAACCATGTACACCACCTTAGGCTCCTTAGAGAAAAAGTGGGACATTTGCACAATGAATGAATAAATTCCCAGAAGCTAATTTTCAGGATTTGTACACGCTCCCATTGACTCTGCATCCAGTGTGCTCCTGTGGCTGGTCTGGGAAGTGGTGTACTGTACACGCGACATTAACCACGCTATACCTATCCTTGTATTGGACCTGTCATTGCTTATGAAATGCTGCATTTCCCCCAGATCAACTTCAATTCAAATGGGAAAAAAGAACAAACTAGCGGAGTTTTAAACTGGCAATGAATCCATCGCTGCAGAGCCATCGTGGCTCTGGCAGTGGAGGTAGAACATAGGCATTGTGGCTAATAGCCTCCCTGAATTTCTGTAAACTTCCTTTAAAGAAACCCAAGTTTGTTTGTGTATTTATTTATTGTTGCATTTATATACCACCTTTATCTTCCAACGAGCTCAGGATGGTGTATATGGTTCCCTCCCCGCCCCCTATTACATCCTTACAACAAAACCTATGAGTAGGTTAGACTAAGAGATGGTGACTGACCCAAGGTCACCCAGTGAGCTTCATGACTGAGTGGGGATTCAAACTCTGGCCTCCCAGGTCATTGTCCAGCACTCTAACCATTATGCCACACTGGCAGCCATCACTACATCTTGTGGGAATGAATGCCATAGTTCAACTGTATGCTGTGTGGGAAATTGCTTTCTTCAGTTTGTCCTGAAAGGCCCAATGTTCAGCTACATTGGGTGGCCCAGTGCTGCTGCTTTTGTAGTTTTCCCGTAGGCAGCGCTTCAGTTCAAATCATAAAGGCTAGTTCAATCATTTATCTTTCATACTGGCAGGAAACCGGACAACTATAGCGGAGGGCACCATGCAATGAAGAAACGACCTGAGCAGGGTATCGTTTTTCTTGGGAGCCATGACCATCATCCCCATGTTGCCGTGTCCATCTACAGAACATTTCTGCAGGAGTTATCAGCTCATCTGCAGAAATTGCAGAGAGTGTGAGAATTGGACCTTGGCATTTCTTTCAAGCAGCAGCGCTGGGAAAATCTCTTGTTTCTTTCTGCACCACAGCCAGTATGTCACCTGCTGTGTGCACCTGCTGAACACACTTCGATAGGGTAGGATTTTAGATTGTGTTCCAAGACTGATTGTTTTATATCTTAAAGCAGGGATGGCCAACTGTTTTCCAGGTGCTGTTTTCCAGGTGCTCTCCCAGGAATTGGAATTGATGGATTTAATGTCACCAACAAGGCTTTGCAAGTATGTAGTGAACAATCATCCTTTGGGGAGGCTTTCTAGAATGCACATGAGGAAAACAATACAATAAAAGTTCTATGAAAGAAGTCAGACCTGCCACAAAATGTTACATTGCAGAATACTCCTGCTTCGTTCTATCTCCCCTGGGACCCTGTTTTCACCCCCACATCCAGCCAGCATTCTGTGCCCGCTGCTGACTCTCAGGGATGCTTTGGCGACTCTCATTGGGATGCTTTGGCGGGGGGTGGGGAGTTCCCCCCACTTGGTGTCTCCCCCAAGTTTTTGTACTTCTGCAAACCTTTCTTGTTGATACCTCCTCCCTCCTTGTGCAAGAATGGCACTGTTTTGGCAATGGCACTCACCTCTGAACGTTGGTAACAGAGACTCACTGCTTCTTTTTCTAACAAGCAAAACTGAGAGCAAATTATTTGACCGTACCTTGATTGAAATTTGGTAGCTTCCGCAGAGGCTAGAATAAGTGCTTTGGGGGCTGTAACAACTTGTGGGCTACCAACGATCTAAAGTCATAAAAATATAAGAGGTCAGCTTGAGCTCAATTTTAGATAAGACAAGCTGAGTTTGGAGATAGAAGTTGATGGTAAATCAGGAAAAAATATAGGGAGCTGTGTGCTTGGGAAGTTCTTGCAGTGATGAACCTAGATCTTCATTTCTTCTCCTTTAACAGCCTTGTGCATTACCATGTAGGTCAATTTCACATAAGAAGTGGTTCTTGCTTGTTGGTTTGTGAAGTGAATTCAAATCTACATTGGCCTACATGCTCATTCACATTACCAGTGTCTCTCTTCCACTTTTCATCTTCACTACAGTCAGACATTCATTTTTTTTTAAAAAAAAAAAGTTTTAGGGAAAGCTCAGAGTTGATTTAGCTCTCTCATATGAGAAATGCCCCTGTCCTCGATTGATTGTTGATGCACTCTGTCCTGATGCACTCTGCTCTGATTTTTACTTATCTATTCGCTGTGTAAACCCACACTTCACAGTATAAGGTTATACTGTGTTTCAACGTACCTTTGAAAGGCATCTGAACTGCCTCCCATACTTTTGGCAGATTGTGCTGAGATCTGAGCTATATGCACCATTCATAGACAGCCTAGGAATCCCATAGATTAACACTGTAGTAGGTGAGTCTGTTTCTGGGTTCCTTCACATGGTCTGGGATGGAAAGCCTAAATTGCATATGGGGCTCTGGATCATGCCATGCATCAGGTGTAGGGAACCTCTGGCCCTCCAGATTTTGCTCAACTACAACTCCTATTTCCCCCAGCCATTAGCCATGTTTGATGGGGTGGATAGGAGCTGTAGTTCAGCAACATCTGGAGGGCCAAAGGTTGCCCACTCCTGTCGCATATAATGAGTGTTGCTCGGTGCTTAAAAGACTCAGGACACAGACATAGCATGGCACAGATTTGCAGGTGCTATTTTATTTTATTTTCCTTTTATTTGCAGATTCATACATTGCTTCACAGCCAAAAGCTACTGAACGATATGATAAGAACAGATCAAAGATGTAATAAACCAAAGCAATAAAGTCATTTCCTACAAATGCACAAAATGATGGCTCCTGTTTTGCAGAAAGCCTTCTTAAACTACAATTTGTTTAATTTATATCCTGCCCTTACAGCTTTATTTAATTTCTATTCCCCCCCTCCCACCCCCTGCCCACCACGTCAACAATGCCCATCCCATCTATTTAACAAGCAGATTATGTGGGGTCTCAGGCATGCTTTGTCATTCCTGGCCCAGAGTGTCTTTGTTGTTATTGATCACTGGGGTATGTCTCTGAGCCTAATAAGATGAAGCGCCTCTTCATGACTTTCCTTACCGGCATTCCTCTGCGCAGCTCACCAAGCCTGGGATTCTTCTCATTAAAGAGAGATGAGGTAACCATCCTTCCCCATTTAGGCTTCAAAACAGCTATGCAATGCTAGATGAATCCCCCTATGCAAGACACAAGGTGTCAGGTGATGGCATGCAGAGACGGCTGCATTCACATGTCTGTCTTCAGAACATAGCATACCCAGCACAGAGCACTGTACGGAAAATGCCTGAACTCATGCATGGTGTCTGCTTCAGAAGCAAGTTGCAGACCACCCTGCCACCCCAGATATATAATGCAAAGTCCACGCAGCAGCTACTGTATATCAATAAATATGCCCTTAGAAATCATGTCTTATTGTGACTGGTGCTGAGATTTTAGAAGGTAAGGTCTTCTGCAGAATGACCGTGGGACTCAAGGATGGGAGAGCAATTTGATCTTGATTGCATTTAAAGGCTAACCTACCTAATGCATGCATATCAGATAATATGCAAGCTGAAACACAGCCATCCTTCAAAATTCACACTTTTTTGCAATGATAGTTTTGCAGCGCAACTATCAGAGCCGTGCAATGTGTACAAAAAGGCACACACTAGGGTGAAGTGTGCCTAAAAATGCGTATATGAGTGAAAATAGCGTAGAAAAAAATGCATTCTCTTTGGGGAAATTGTTTTGCATATATTAGGAGAAATTTGTAATAAAATGCTGGTGATTTTTCATGAGGACTATTTAAAAAAGATGAGCTGACGTGGAAATGTGGAGACACATTCTCCCATCCCTACATGAGACTTAGCCTTTCTTACACAGTTTATGTTTTTCTCAATCAGAGACCATGGCTGCATTTATAGATAATGTCCACCTGATGAGAGTGACAGAATTAATAAATGCTCGGGATGGTTGGACGTTGCACAATATAAAGAGGTAGAGAATATCTTCAGAAACATTCTGATAGTGTTGTTGTTTCCAAGGGGGACAGGTGGCTCAGCATGTTCTAGAAATTTGGCCAGAGCGTTCTAGCTTGTGGGCTTCCCATAGACATTTTGCTGGCCATTGTGAGGCCATGATGCAGGACTAGAAGGGCCATTGGCCAGGTTCAGCAAGGCTTTTCTTACATTATTATCATTGTTTATTATTTATTGAATTTATATACTGCCCTATACCCAGGGGCCTCAGGGCGGTTCACAGAATATGAAACCACAAAATACATAATAAAAATAACAACAACCCACTAGACCTGCCCCACAAAAAAAAAACCAACAACACACATTTTAAAAGGCCATAGGATGTAAATCAGATCAGCTAAAGGCCTGGTTAAAAAGGAACGTTTTTGCCTGGTGCCTAAATGTGTTTAATGAAGGCACCAGGCAAACTTCCCTGGGGAGAACATTCCACAGACGGGGAGCCACTGCAGAGAAGGCCTGTTCTCATGTTGAACACCCTCTGGACCTCTCAAGGAGGAGGCACACAAAGAAAGGGCCTCAGAAGATGATCTCAGGATCCGGGTAGGTTCATATGGAAAGAGGCGGTCCTCGAGGTATTTCGGTCCTGAGCCGCTTAAGGCTTTATAAGTCGAAACCAGCACTTTGAATTCTTATTTTAACGATGTGCTGTACAGAGAGCATGGGACGAGTGTGCACATTCTAGGAGTCACCACCTGGTGGAAGGGAAACGATAGGATACATGTCATACATGCAGAAGGTCCCAGGTTCCTTTGATAGATCCAATAAAGAAGATCCAATAAAGAAGATCAGGTAGAAGGCGATATGAAAGATCTCTGTCCAAGTCTCTGGAAAGCAGCTGTCAGTCAGTTGATAATACTGGCCTGAATATTGTTAAGAGTCAACAATAGTGAGCTAAATTATTGTTGTACCTGATATGAGGTAGCTTCCTTTGTTCCTATCTGCACATAACAGAGTGGCTGGGACAACCAAGTTAGATGGGTGGGGTACAAGGAATAAAATTATTATTATTATGAGTAAGGAAAAGGAACTAGTATTTTGAATGCCCCCATTCCACTGAGATCCCTTGCCTCTTGTCTAGATGCTCCATTGATTGAAGAAGTTATTTTGAAGCTCAAAATGATCAAGAGCTGTTAATAAACAAGTACATTGTCCAAGCATGACATTTTTGTCAGGGCTGTTACAGGCACCAGGGCCCTTCTGTCAGTTTTTATCCTTCGCTGAAAGTTTCATTTGGTTGCTAGCGTTGCTCGAGAGGCACCCGAGGCTACGTCAACCTGGTTATGTTATGGACTAGGCATGCTGCTGTGGTATGTCAGAAGCCACAAATCTTGTCAATCAAATCAAGATCTAAAGGAGTTAACGGACGGTGCTTTCAGATCTCCATTGTGTCAGGAGAGAAACATTCTTTAGACACATTTAGAATGGTTGCCTCACCACAACCATCCGTGTGTCACCACTTACTCCTCCT
Source organism: Zootoca vivipara (assembly GCF_965207765.1). Classification (NCBI taxonomy): domain Eukaryota; kingdom Metazoa; phylum Chordata; class Lepidosauria; order Squamata; family Lacertidae; genus Zootoca; species Zootoca vivipara. Next base: position 69,210,206 of record NC_142582.1, on the reverse strand, counting down.
CCCTCCTCTTTCTTGGCTGTGGCATTGTTAGCGAGCACATCTCATGCAGCTCCTGGACGTGCACAAGGGGGTCAAACCCTAATGCACTGCAGTGTAGTCTCCCGTAAGTAAATGAAAGTGTTTGCATGCTCAAAGGTAAGGAAAGGTTTTTATTGCCCTTTCTCAGCTGAAGCTGGGCGAAACAGGGGAAAAATTGTTGCAAGAGTACACATTGGATGTACCAGGAGGAATCAACATCAACGTGATTTGTCCTCTTGTATGGAATACAATACATTTTATTGCACAATCGCATGCCAGTGCATCATTCTTTTTACCAGAGCAAAGGCAGCAACATTTATTTATGCTCTGCTGCATGTCTTAAGGTCAGTGGAAGATAAGGATATGACTTTACATCTATATTTCATGTTTGGATAAACCAAAGCACACAAATAAACCTGACCAGATTGGAGTACAGATAACTGTTTGCTATTCAGTGGGGGGGGGGGGAGTGTCACACTCAGCTTTTTCTCTCAAAATGTGAGACGCCAGCATCTTCACCCTATAATTGCTGTCCTTCAGAAGTTCCTGATGCCCAGAGCTTTAAATCTGATACCCGAGGCAAGGTCGTCATTATAAAGTTATTTACAAATTTTAGATTAATAATAGTGGGTTCAAGAGATGCAATGATAAAAGATTAACTCTATCCACGCCGAAGATCTTTCTTGGAATCATAAAGTCATTGAATCTGAAAACAAAAGGTGACCGGTGAATGTCTCCTCTTCACACAGAACTTGAATTTTTGCAGTTTGACCGCCAGCTTTTCTAAATCTTTTCTTTTTCCACATCCTCAGCCTCCATATTTGTCAAACACCTGTGGTCCTGACCCACGGTCAACAGCCTTAATAATAGCCTTATTCAGAATCAATGATTGTACACTGAAATCCATGCACAAGTGGGGTCCAGGACTGTTCCCACTATCCCCACCTGATGTTGCACTTGCATGGTGGTTTGCCTCACCTGTATACACCATTGTGTTCAGAACTCCAGATCACATGGATGCCTTTGCATGTACATGTGAAAGCTTCCTTACTGCAGATGTATATAATGAACACATGGATGTCAGAGTGTGGGACAAGGCAGTGTGTGCAATGTTATGTGCAGGCCCCCATTCACGTGTTGATTCGGTGTGTCATATCATATTTATAGTATGCATTTGCTAGGCTAGTGGCTCTCAGGGCCGGCTCTAGGTAGACCCCCGGTGGCGCGGTGTGCCAGGGTGCCGGGCCAGTACTGCGCCCTGCGAGGGCGGGGGCGCCGGAGCGATCTCCGCCCCTCAGCACCAGGGCGGCCGACCTGCTCGAGACTGCCCTGGTGGCTCTGGCTCATGAACCTAATTAGACTGGTCAGGCCTCATCATCTGACCCATGAGGTCATTTTAGCCAAGCCATGCCCACTTTCCCTACACCTGATGCCATACAAGGTTTCAGATGTGGGACAGGCAAAGGCGGGTCTGGGACAAAAGGGTTTTCAGGTACTGCCAATCAGTTAATTGGTAGCACCTGCATAGGGTTGCCCTATCTGGAATACTGCAGTCGGCAGCAGTGGCCTGGCGGAAATCAGGAAAATGTCCAGGAAACTCCAGACATATGGCAGCCCATGTTGGCAGTGCCAATTTTGCCCCTTGCCCTGGCAAAAACTTTTCTGTCTGGATTTTCACTGTTTGCAATATGGCAACCCTACACCTGCATTGTGCGCGGCGCTTTGAAGTCAGCTGATGGTTGGAGTTCAAATTGCCATGCCTAAACTGTTTCATTTCAAACAATGCAGGTGAGATTGGGTCACTTGGCGCCATTGTGATGTCAAGGGATTGACAGGTGGGTGACCCCGCCCATCTGTCAAAGCTGGCCCATGAGAAGAGAGAAGGATCCAGTCAGCAGGCCAGAGCCAGTTTCTTACCTCCTTGCTAGTCCATGGGTTGCTTGAAAGAAGCAAGAGGTAACCTATCTAAATTGTCTTTACGAAGACAATCCCTTCCCAATTAGTAGTGTGCTGTAGGGGTAAGCCAAAACACTTTTCAAGTCTAATTGCTGGTGGGTGGGAGAGTGTGTATGTATGATGTCCACAACAATTTCTCCAGGTTGCAAATGTGACTATGGACCAGAAAAGCTGGTGATCCTTGCACTAGGTCAGGCATCCCCAACCTTCCGCTCTCCAGATGTTTTGGACTACAGTTCCCATCATCCCTGACCACTGGTCCTGTTAGCTAGGGATCATGGGAGTTGTAGGCCAAAACATCTGGAGGTCTGCAGGTTGGGGATGCCTGCACTAGGTACTATAAAGTAATGTAGGTAAATAAAGTAGTCATACTAGGGTAGCTCAGTTGGTAGAACATGAGACTCTTACTCTCAGGGTCATGGGTTCGAGCCCTACGTTGGCCAAAAGTTTCCTGCATTGCAGGGGGTTGGACTAGATGACTAGATGACTCTTGTGGTCCCTTGCAACTCTGCAATTCAATGGTTCCATGAAAACGTTTCTTCCTACTTCATTTACCCAGTGAGTACAAATTCATAATCATAAAGAGACAGTGACAAGTTGTTAACATCTATCATAGAAGCATATCGGTGAAAGGCTTCAAAAATCTAGCTTCGCTCAGGAAATAAGACCATCCACTTAGCAGACTTCTGCAGAATAGTCAATATGGGATCTAAGCCACAGTCTAAAAGTGGAGGTGGTGGTGGAGAATCGGTGAACTCAAAATGTTGCCTGCACAATCAAGAGATACAAATAACTCAAGCAAGTGAGCCAAGTCACCTGCCATGGTGGAAAACAAGGATTAAAAAGTTTCTCAGTTACTGAGAAAAATGTGTTCTGTTTGTACAGAACCAAGATAACCAATTTAAAGCTTTAATTCTATTGTAATTGTTAAGCTGTTGCATGGGAGGGGGAATGCTTGCTTTTAGGTGAAAAGTCTAGCTTAATAACAGTTCTACTTTATTTTTCATTGTTTCCAAAAGGAAGGAAATAAAACATTCCAACAATTGGTGTCCTCTCATCTGATTTCATAGCTTTCACAGCAAGACTTGCTTAAACTTTCACAGCAAGTTTAAGTTAAGTGTGGGTAATCCATGACGTTGTAAATTAGGCTATGGGATTGTTCCTCGCGTTGCGATTTGTACTTAAAATCAATGTTTGGTGTTACAATAGTCAGCAGGACACCTGTGTAACTTTTCCTTTTCCTGGCTTGAATAGGTTGGATTTAATGAAGTTGTGCATGCTGGTAAAAGTTTTCTGGAGCTTGGCATTTATTTTATTAGCTGTTTGTAACTCACTCACAAATGTGACTGTTTTTAGTCATCCGTGGTGTCATTAACATTTAGAGCTGATCATTAATTAATTAACCCAATGACATAATTTCTTTATAATGCATTTTTCTCCAACCCTAAGCTCAGATTCCCTAGAAGTCAAACTCTTTTGAAGTTGCCCAGGTTACTGTATTTTGCCCTCAACTTTTCTTTTCTTTCAATGCCCCATTAACAAAAGCACATGATGGGTGGTACATGAGGGTCAGGGGGTGTGTTTGGAGTGACATCAACTGAGAAAATAAAAGAGCTCCTTAGTTACTTAGAAGTCTTCTAGACCAATTAAGCAGATTTTAAATCAACTTCTGCGGAAAGCCTGCTTGAGAAACTTTGGTAAGAACTTTTTCTCTTTTCTTTTGAAAGCAATTATTTGTAGCAAAATCAAAATTGATTGTTTCATCCATTACTGGAATGTCAACAGAGGTTTTTGACTGCCAGTCTAAATTGTTTCTTTAACCAGCAGCTTCTGATATCTGTCAGGGAGACTTTTGCTAGGATTTAGAAACCTATTGTGGATCTGTTTGGATGATAGTCATATAAGATGTAACTATAGGTATTATTATGCCACAGTAGTAAAAAATATTATGCATCACAGGTATTGCTTTTAAAAAACACATTGAAAACTTTTTATTAGGCATCTTACTGCTGTTTCTTTATTCTTAGTATCACTCTCAAAATGTAAAGCTAGACTTGAAATTGGGCTCAGATTGTTTTCTTTCTGCTCGTTGCATCAGCAGCAGTAATACTGATCACTGCAGAGATTTTCGCTAGTGCTCTGTCAGTGAAACATCTAATGATCATGATGGGTTTATGCCGGCATGTAGCTTGAGCACCAGATTTTCTGTGCCTATAAACTTTATGGAGCAAATCAAAAGGAAATGTGATTTCCTTTCCAAAAGGAAGGTAGAGAAAATAAAGAGTTTGCTGCAATTTTATATATGTCACAATGAATCTCTGAGTGAGGGGGAGTTTATGGCATAAGCAAGCAAGAATCAGGTTAGAAACAAGCCTTTTGTTTGTCTGTGATGCCATTTGACAAGAAACAGGCAAGCTAATATCACTAGGCACAACCCAATGCTATTTTATGACCCAATGATTCATGAACATGCTTAAATCTCTACTATTAAAATCAGTGGGACTTGACAGGGCTTAACCTTAGCTTAATGGGATCAAGGGACACAATGCTATTAATATCTAAATTAACACAAATAGAGAATTTAGTCTGGGTAGATACCGGTATACAGTATATAGAATTCAGCATGTGATTTGTGTGGCTCACCCATCTTGGATCTCCCTCCCTGGCTACCTGGGCTGGAATGTCTCAGAGCCATCACCTTCCATGTACACTCATCATACACCAGGGAATACACCAAAATTGAGTTAAGCAGGGGTGTAATGTGTTGGTGCAATACATATATTCTCTCACTCTTTGGTGAGAGAATCCCAGCAGAGTATTAAAGTCACAAAATATGCAGCAAAGTGAAGCATGGAAATATAGGCTGTTATATCTTTAAAATGAGTTTCAAAATGCATGGGCATAGCATGGGCCGGGCAAGAGGGGCTGTTGCCTTGGGCTCATTTATTATTATTTATTATATATATATTTGGATTGCTCATTTTGCTCCTTATGCTGGGGAGAGTATGCTGGACAGATGATCCTCAGGTACAGAGCAATCATATTTTTAAGCATCTCCATGTACAGTCGTACCACTTTGGAAGTTGAGCGGAATCGGTTCCAGAAGTCTGTTCAACTTCCAAAACATCCGGAAACCAAGGTGCAGCTTCCAATTGGCTGCAGGAAGCTCCTGCAGCCAATCGGAAGCCGCGTAAGCTGCGTCGGACATTCGGGTTCCAAAGAATGTTCGTAAATGCAAACTTCCAGGTTTGCTGTGTTCAGGAGCCAAAATGTTCGAGTCGCAAGGCGTTAATCAACCAAAGTACGACTGTATATGACTTTAATCATGTGGGTGTTTTCAACAGAATCAATAAAGTATTGTGCATCTTCAAGCCCTCATGCGTGTTGCATGTCAACATCCATCAAGGGCAAGACCACTAAAATCCTCTTTATATATTTTTAAACAGGCATCCCTGTGAAAAAAAAATCACCTTAACAAAATATAATTTGAGTTGTGGTACAATTCCACAGCATTTGGTCCCTTCTTGTGGGCTTCCTATTGGCTCCTGGTTGGCCACTGTGAGAATGCTGGACTAGATGGGCCATTGGTCTGATCCAGCAGGCTCTTGTTATGTTTCTATGTTCATTGCCCATGTAGTATTTTTTGTTTTATAGAGGGTGGCTAATGAAGCAAAGGGTACTCCCCTTATATGGCTGGCATATGAATATGATGGAGAATTATTTATACTGGACAAATCTCATAATGGCTGGTTGCAATACCTAAAGTGGCTGCTTGTAATAGACAAATCACGTTTATTTTAATAAACACGAATGTTCTGTACTGTTCCCTTCAGTGTAATCTGGGGAAACTATAGGGAGAGAAACTAATAGGCTTAGCCAAGGTGTTACAAAAAGTGTGTGGGAAAGTGAAGTCGGCCCCCAGTTTGATGCTTTGTTCAAATAAGAAAAATACACCACTGTTACACAGTCTTTCGTCTGAACATCACCTTCTTGAATGCTTTGATATTTATGTACAGCATTCTAATATCTCATGTTGTCTAACTCAATCCAACCATGTGCTAACCTTCTTTCATCTCTTATAGTTAACATGACTTCAATCAGAGACATGGCTAAAAGTGCAATCATTTTATTGGCAGTCTGCTTCTTTGCCAACTCCAATGGGAAAGCTGTGATGTAAGTAGAGTATATTGCTGAATTTTTTTAGAAGATGAAAGGTGTTAATGAGCAACATATTCTAGACATGATGGGGTGGGAGCTGACTGTTGCTGCTTCTTGCTCTGATCACCTCAGTAAATTGCATGAATACTTTTTGTGAGTAAAAATCCATCATCATGGGGACCACTAGATGGACTGGAATCTTGATGAGGCCCCATTTGGTTCCAAGGAAGAGTTCCTCTTGATACAAATATAAAGGTGTAGAGGGGCCAATCAGAATTGGGGCCACAGTAGGGAGAAAAGAGTTGAAGTCCTGAAACATCCCACCAGAGTGATAATCAGGAACTACCTCCCACATGGATGCCTTTTTACTCCAATGATGATGATGATGATGATGTTAGTAAAGGAATTGCTAATCTGGTGAACCATGTCATGTCTACTGTGGCACATAGGTGCCGTTAAAGGTGTTAGCAGACTTTGCAGCCTGGGTGAATTAGATTCAAGTAATTACTTAAAGTTTCTAGAGTTCAAAAACTTTATCCATGCAGGAACTATTCACAGGATGAGTAGAGATGAGAGAGAGAGGAAAAAACAACAACAGACACCCTGTCTCAACAAGCTGGGGAAGGACAAACAAAATGGCTAAGCTTTTAGGGATGGAATTCACTTAGACAGAGAGGCTTACAAGCAAGTGCTGGTTAGATTGCTACACAAACAGTGGCATTGTGTGGTTTAAGGTAACAGATGCATTAATTACAAACCCAGGTGAAGGAAATGTATTTGCTTTTCTCCATTGAAAGGTTGGACCAGGCACCCCCAAACTTTGGCCCTCCAGATGTTTTGGACTACAATTCCCATCTTCCCTGACCACTGGGCCTCTTAGCTAGGGATCATGGGAGTTGTAGGCCAAAACATCTGGAGGGCCACAGTTTGGGGGTGCCTGGGTTGGACTGTTAATGCTATGTGGTTGTTTTAAATCCTGCCTTATTTATCTGTATTACAGGAAGAGGTCAGTGAGTGAAATGCAAATGATGCATGATTTGGGGGAACACCTGCATTCTGCACACAGGCAAAACTGGCTCCTTGAGCAATTGCAGACCGTGCACCACAACCCCCAGGCTGCAGCAGGAGAAGTGAATGCTAAGGCCCGCGAGGTTCGAAGCTGGAGGTTGCTCCCGGATGACCTGCAGGCAAAGCTGCAAAAGAAAGCAGTGGATTCTAACAAAAATTAGAGAGATGCCACCTTCAAAACAAGACTCCAGTGAGAGGGTCCATAGTGTTGTCTTTCCAGCTAAGTGCATACAGTAGTGAGCAATTAGGGCATTTTGTTATTTATTGTTTATAAAATGATGTTTAAGGGCATGTCTGCATGATGCTACTTCTTGGGGATTAGGTGTGCTTCTTCTGTACATCTCATTTCTCCTAGTGTACATGTCAGTGGGGGTTCACACACTACTTCTTCAGTTCTTCATATGGCTTACCAGGTGAATTGCAAGGCCGGTGCAAACTGAGCAGTCTACATTATTATCTTCTATTAATGGGGTAGGTGGCATGAGAGGGACCCTTACCTCTCCAAGGATATCTCCTACACTTCTCGAGTGCTCTACTACTGAGCCTGACACATTGGTCTGCTGCTGTAAGGACATGTCCAAATGAATGAAGAGCATGGGACCTGTCCCCTGGTACAGTATTGCCCAGGCCACTCATTTGGATCTGCAGATGGAGGCAACACAGACAAGCAAGTTGGATCCATTAATCCTCTGGCAGGGTAAGCTGGTGCCGGGACCCACCCTTTGCCATCTTCTATCCAGCTTGTTGAAATAATGCAGTTTGTTGCCTTCTCTTGGCAGTTAGGAAAGGGAGTGGCATGGAGAAGTCCATGCATCAATTTGGGATGTTTCTGGCAGATGGTAGCCTCCTGTATCCAGGCAGGCAGTAGCTGTGGATATCTGGTTTCACTCCCATCTCTCTTGAAGACAATAATGTGAATCAGCACAGTGTGTGTGTGTGTGTGTGTGTAAGATGGCACAAAAACATTGATTTGGAATTGTCCCCATTCTTAATACATGGTCACTGGTAAAGTTTGAATAGCTTAAGGAATTGACAATGGTTTTTATCCAGAAATGAGTAGTCCTGCAAAGGTACCATGCATTTCAGTAAGTCTCCAAATGTGCTAAACTAAGGGCTCGTCCCACCACTTTCCCATGGCACGAACAGCTGTTTGCCACTGAATCAGAACAAACGTCCATTGGTTTTTTTGTGGATTGATGTTTGTTCGGATTCAGTGGCAAACAATGGGTTTTCCCAGAGAAAGCAACGGAGACAAGCAAAAGCAGCGGAGACCTGAGTGGCCTTTCGACTGGCATCAATGCAAACTGATGAAGGTGTTTTGGGGAGATATGGGAGATTCAGTGAACTTGGATTGTTACATAAATGTGCACAGCAGAACCAAATCGGAAGGGAAGTGTGTTCTGATACCTGTAGAGTACTCTAGCTTGTAAAATATTTAAGCTCATAGGCTCAATTTAAGTTATCAGCACTTTATTTCATAAAGCCATATGGAAAGAAGCAGCACGCTCATGGAGCAGACTAAATCTAGTTTAACTGTCATTCCCTCTCCCCGGGGAACTCTGAGAACAGTAGTCAGACTCTTGTAGAGACTTCTCTTGGTGCCACACCAAATTACAGTTCTCAGGATTCTTTAGGTCAAACCATGGCAGTTAAGCTGGCATAAAACAGATATTAGTATAGATAGGACTATGTATATGGAGCGCAGTATGAGGATGTGATGTGCTGCCACATTCATTGCAAGCCCCGTGCATATTTCCTACTGCACGTACAAAGGCTTCTCCAACACCAGGGTGGATGTTTGTAGCCCTTGCTTATGCAGAGCCCAAAATGTGCCTCGGAGCACCTTACCTGCAAGTAAGTGTGCTTTGAATCAGAGCCTGGCACCCAGATCTGAAACATATTTCCCTGGGAGCCCCATTCAAGTCAAAGGAAGTACATCTACATAATTTGTGAGGCTGCCATCCTACAAATTCTTACTTAGTGGAGACTTGCTCTGAGTAAAAATGCACACAATCCTACGCTATAAGGGGGAAACATCAGAGACACACTATGGGGCAACTGCCAAAATTGATCCAGAACTGGAGATGCAGGTGATGCAAGATGTGAGACGGAGGCCATTATCTTGCAGAGTCTCAGCAGTCACAAACTTCCAGTTGAATATGTTAGTTTCTTTTTCACATGAGACCTAAGGAAGATCAGACGCTACTACTCTGCATTGGCCTAATCCAGTATGGTTGCTTTTATGTCTGTCTCACCTGTTTGTAAGTGTGGCACCTCATGCCTTTTGCAAGAGTTGGTTAATAAATAATAAATGTCAAAACACATTCGCCATTTTTAGACTAGAAATGTATTTGCAAATAGTGAGCTGACATTCATTGTATCTAGACAGCAAGGAAAATTCTGGCTCCCTTTAAATCAGTGGCAAAGCTTCAATTCAGGGTCAGAATATTATCTTGGACCCCTACTAAAGACATGTTTCTGCAAACAGACAATACATTACTACAGACCCTTGAACCTGCAGAGAACTGCATTCAAATGGCATTCCATGTGGGAGCAAGGTTCTGACATGCGATAGATAGGGTATGTTTGTGGGACTAAGACCTTAATATGCACTTTCTATTTATTATTTTGCTGTATGTTCATGTCTAACTTGCACAAATGTATCTTTATTCCTTTATATCTGTATCTTGCTAATGAATTGTCAAATAAAATGGACCAAAAGCTCTTGGACAGTAGTAGTTGAAAAGCATAAACCTTTTGTCTTTCTGTCATTATTTATACATGCACTTTCCAATAATTTCAGAAAATAAAACTATTCAGATGAACCCACAGTTAGCTGAACCAAGTTGTCATTGAGATCCATATACTACTATAGCAGCGGGGGCGGGGGGGAGATCAGTAAATTAGTTTTTACTAAGTTCCTATTCAACTCAGTGGGGATAGGTTCAACTAACTTAGGGATGACTTCATCATTGTGCTAATGTCCTCAAATTCAAGCAGGGGAAGCATTTTAGCTTGCAAGATGAAATAATCTTCCCTCTCCACCCCCTGTGAGCTGTTCTGAAGATTCTCCTGCCCCCTTCTCCGAGCCAATTTTGGTGGACATGGAAGGAGAGAAGAGGGGTGAAGTCTCGTTGTGCAAGTGGAAGTCTACTGATGGGAATCACTAGTTGAATCCCACCTTTAGTCTGGATCCATCCAGTGGCGAAGCTTCATGCTCCGGCACCGGGGGCGGAGCGCGCCGCCCGCATGGGTGTGGTGAGCGTTCTGGGGGCATGGTGTGCTGCATGCAGCGGTGTGGCGCACATTCTGGAGGTGTGCAGCCCCCACAGGGGCATGACGCACATTCTGGGGGCAGGGACAGCCGCAATGGCACCTTACCAGGATCATGCTGCCGGGTGCAGTGCGCTCCCATCGCCCCCCCTCTTCCTATGCCCCTGGATCCATCCTACTATATTTAGTCAGTAAAGCATGAGACGCCTAATCTCAGGGTCTCTGGTTCGAGCCCCACGTTGAGCAAAAGATTCCTGCATTGCAGGGGGTTGTCCTAGATGACCCTCGTGGTTCCTTCCAACTCTACGATTCTATGATTCTAACAAAGTACTTATATTAACCTGGAAACATGAGAAAAAACATTTGAGGGAGGAGCGGGGGTAACTCTGAGAGGGCAAGCTGCCCCTGTAACATGGGAAGAAAACACCAAGTGCATGATTTTCCATTTAACAGTTGCAGTTCAAGCTGTGGCCCCCTACCAGGGGTGAAAATGGTGCTCTGCTAGTCGCAATGACAAATATGCATCTGTTTGTGACCAGTCCAGTCTCAGTTGTTTAAGTTTATTGCAATCACATCATGAGTAGAACTAAGAGACAATGGAAATTTTTTACTGAGCACCACTATGTCTGTAATAACTTGCAACGCATAACATGTTCTAGCATTATATTTTGATAAGTTAACTGTGGGGTTTTGCGTAGGCAGAGAGGCGGCCTATCTGCAGTGTCTATCCTACTCCCTCCTTATTGACCTAGCCATATTTCAATTTGGTATCAAGATATGAGTTTGGCCTAACCATGCCACTTTTTTGGCCCAAACAAAACAAGATATAAAGGATAAGAATAAGAGACATCTCAACAGTCCTGCCATTAGAGGTCATTATTAGAGCTGAAAAAATAAACGTAATCATTCAAGGACTTTGCTTCCATAGTGATATTATCTTCAGGCAGAACAGACAGGTGATTAAGCTTTTCAAACAAAGCAGGAGCCCTAAAGACAAAGTCACAAGACCCATTTTTAGCTGGCTTAGTCTGCTAGCGTGTGGACCAGCATGGCTAGCATGTGGAGAAATCTTTTAAGAGTTTCACAGGGCACTTTCGGATGACAGCTCATTGTAGGATCAGTTACTTATACACACAAGTTATTCACAGCATCCATACAGCATAAATAAAAATGCCAGCAAGCATTCCCCCCCACCCCAATTTAGTTTCCCCTTACCATGGAAAATTGGATAACTAAAAATAACCTCTTTTACATCTGCAGTCACTGCTGGTGTGGCAGCTTCTTAGCATATTATTTTTGTTGAGCAGTTTGCCACCAGTGTGGTGACGTTTCAGTGTGTGGCCTCCATTGCTGCACTCCAAATTCCATTTGCTTCTCAGCTGAGCACAACCTACTCATTTTGTTTCTGGTGACACAAGCAGGCTACCTAAAGTCGCTGGTGGTTAAACCTTTGACCTTTTGCATGCAAAGCATCCATTCTACCATGAAGTTAAGTTCCCTACCAGATATATGATCTGCCCCTCCAAGTAACCATGCATTGAACTGGACTACAACTCAGAAATTAATTATGTTAGGAGTAGGAGTGGTGGTTATGTGGAACTAAGCTTTGACCTAAGGGCCCCCAGATGTTGCTGGACTACAAGTTCCATCAGCACTGATCCTTGGCAGTGCTGGCTGAGGCTAATGGGAACTGGAGTCCAACAAGACCTGTAAGTTAACAACTTGCAAAACCCCTGACGTAAGGCGTTAAGGACTTGCCCAAGAGGAGCAACTTGTTGAGCTCACACCCAGGGCTGATATTATTATTAAGGCCAACTAGATAGCCGCTAGGGCACAGACCTCAGAAGGAGCACAGTACTGACCTTTGATGGGCACAAAATAAAAATAAAAATCCTTCCAGTAGCACCTTGGAGACCAACTAAGTTTGTCATTGGTATGAGTTTTTGTGTGCATGCACACTTCTTCAAAGACCATCCTTTATGAAGTAATTCGTAGATTAGAATTAACTTGTGGGCTGCAGGAGTGATGAGGGTTTTCAACAAGTTTTGATAGATGCTACTGAGATTGCAAAGGAACTAGAAATACTACCAAACCTTTGAGAAAGAACAAGTTAGAAAGAGGAGAAAGCCATCTGTTTCTTAACACTGAAGTTAGAAAATATGTTTTTTGGGTTGGGCAGGGGATGTGTCAGTAGTTGGCCTTGCCTAGGGCGCCAAATAGCCCGGCCGCGGTCATGCTTACACCATATACGGCCCAAGAGCAATAATAATAATAGCAATAATAATATATTCATGAGTTTGACCAAACTGCGGGAGGCAGTGCAAGACAGGAGTGCCTGGCGTGCTATGGTCCATGGGGTCACGAAGAGTCGGACACGACTAAACGACTAAACAACAACAACAACAATAATATATTCATACCCCGCCCATCTGGCTGGGTTTCACCAGCCACTCTGGGCGGCTTCCAGCAAAATATTAAAAGACAATAAAATGAAATAAATGAAAGACGCGCCGTCACAATCCTCCTCTGATGCCCAGTGGGCTCTTCTCGGAGGACGACCGTCCACTTGAGCACATTCGGGAAAAGGACGGGAGGAAGGAGGAGGAGACGTCGCTGCTACCAGAGGAGCGGGGCGAGAGAAGAGAGCGCCGAGGGGCGACGATGCCGCCGCTGCAGCCACCGCTTCCTCGGAACTCGGCAGGCGCCTGCAAGAAGAGCCGGCCGCCGCGGAGCAGCCAACCCGCGCCCACCTTCCCGCGCCTCGGAGCCAAGCCTCCCGCAACAGCAGTCCTCGCGCGGTAAGCGAGCTTCGCGCTCTCCACCCGCTTCTCCCTCCCTCCCTGCTGCCAGGCGACGCCTCGCGAGCTTTCTGCGCCTACCTCTCGCGAGAGCAGGGGCAAACGACCGGCCGGGGCCTAGTAGCAGCTGCAGTAGCCGGCGGGAGGCAGTGGCGGCAACGAAGGGGAAGCGCGGCGCAGCTGGAGGAGCCCCGGCGTCGTGGGGCGCAGCAGGTGAGAGAAGTGGGAGGGCGGCGGGGGCCCCTTTAAGCTCCCCCCACGGGACTTGGTTGGGGGAGACTAGGAGCGGCCAGAGGAGCGAAGGAGGGTCGGGAAGACGGTGGTCGGCAGGCAGGACGGTGGCGGTGGCGGCCACCGGTTGTTTTCTCCCACAGAAGCGAGTCTGGGCCGGGGAAGGGTCGCGGTGGCGGCCAGGTCTGGCAGGTGGGCGCTGCTCGTCTGTGCTGGCGGAGGGTGGGTGGCAGTTACAAGGGAGGTCTATGAAATGAGAAGGGGCAGCGGTTGTTGGGAAGCCGGGTACGTGTGGTGGTGGGTGCCGCGTAGTATTAAGACATGTTTGTGCGTCTACACGCGCATACCTGACTCTCTCTGTGTATGCGTGACGCGCGTCAGATGCGTGTGCATCTGCATCTGCCTGATAAGTGCGGCAAGACAGGGGGATATCTGTTTAAAACTCACGTGGACCACAAGTAGTTGCGAGGAAGGAATGCGGGATTAAGGTGGTGGTTGTTATTATTTAATTAATTTATAGGCTGTTTACGGCGTCTTTCATGGTGATTCCCGGTTCCCAATGCCCCCTCCCTCTCCTGGTGCTCTTACTGTTTTCACCGACGGGCTTGTTGGGCGCATGGCTGCTCCGGCAGAAGTGCCTTGTCACGGGTAGCTCGCCTTTGCCCCCTTCTTTGCCACATCCTGCCCTTCTGGAAAGGTGTTGGGGGGCATTTTGGGGAAAGCCTGGGATGAGGAGGAGAAGAGGTTGTGTTGGGGGGGGGGAGAGAGAGTTTTAAGAATACAATACTCAAAAAAGTTGGACTGTTTTGAATTTTTTAACGGAAAACATAGATTTGTGGGAAAAGTTGCCTTGTAATTTCCCCAATATATGTGCTGCCTTTTTTGTGATTAATTCTGACTTTGGTGTTCTAAATACCGTAGATCAGGTTTAAAATATTTCTAATGTTTACTTGGGAAGATAAGGGATGTTGTTTGTGTCACAAATCATTTACAGTGTCGTTTGTAGTTTTAAATTTTTTTTTATTAGAGTTGGCTATCAGTACAGGAGAATGCAGTTGGGTCCAGTAATTCCAGTATCCCCATATCTGTCACATCATTCGTTCCAGACTTATCATTTATTCTTTGATCCTTTTGTCATTCATGTAACCCAGTTGCCACTCTTTTTGTTTAGTATTGTATTTCAGTATTTTGAAAAATATTTTCTAACAATACTTTTGATCTCTTGCCACATACCTTCTTTATAAATTGTTGTTGTTGGCATCCGTCTTCTGACAAAAATTAAATTCCAACAGATGATACTTAGCCAGTTTCTGTCTTTTGGAAAGGAGTTATTGGTTCACATAACAAGGTAAACCAAACCTTTGCTTAGGTGACACACTGCACTGACCTAAGGACTATGAAGGAACAAAGTGGTTACAATTTCATCTCCAGTAGCTGTATCTGAAGAAGTGTGCATGCACACGAAAGCTCATACCAAAATAAAAACTTAGTTGGTCTTTAAGGTGCTACTGAAGGAATTTTTTTATTTTATCTCCAGTAGCCTACACATTCCTGCTAAACTGTGGTTTGGCTTGTGTGTGAGTGTGGCCATTTTGTCAGTCCTTTTATTCTTGCAATGTTAAAAGTTTTAAACCATAGATACCTGTACTTAAGACATGTAAAATGTTTGAGTACTCTTCTTACATTTCAAAACAATTTGGGTATATTAATGGACTTGTTCAATTATATACATACTTAACTTAGATTTGTGTTTAGGCTGTACACTTCTTGGAAAATAATAGAAAGCTCCTCAGATTAATCTACAGCAGGGGTCCCCAAACTAAGGCCCGGGGGCCAGATGCGGCCCAATCGCCTTCTAAATCCGGCCCGCGGACAGTCCGGGAATCAGCATGTTTTTACATGAGTAGAATGTGTCCTTTTATTTAAAATGCATCTCTGGGTTATTTGTGGGGCCTGCCTGGTGTTTTTACATGAGTAGAATGCATCCTTTTATTTAAAATGCCTCTCTGGGTTATTTGTGGGGCCTGCCTGGTGTTTTTACATGAGTAGAATGTGTCCTTTTATTTAAAATGCATCTCTGGGTTATTTGTGGAGCATAGGAGTTCGTTCATATTTTTTTCCAAAATATAGTCTGGCCCCCCACAAGGTCTGAGGGGCAGTGGACCGGCCCCGTGCTGAAAAAGTTTGCTGACCCCTGATCTACAGTCATACCTTATGATACGTCCGCTGCGGGTTGTGTCTTTTCAGGTTACGGACACACCGAACCCGGAAGTCCCAGAACGGGTTACTTCTGGGTTCGGCGCGTCCGTAACCTGTGCACATGTGCAGAAGCACTAAATTGCGCTTTGCGCATGTGCAGAAGCACCGCATTGCGTCACACGCGTGCGCAGGTGTGGCGCTTCAGGGTGCAGCCTTTTCATGTTGCGGACGCACCGAACCCAGAAGTAACCTGTCTGCTCTGAGTACAACTAATATTGGTTATCACCATTAATATTTTAAAAATGTCATTCTTGTCTAAATAAAGATCTTAAGCCTCTTTAAATCTGTGTGGTGCTTCAGTGAGACACCATGTATCTTTTGTAGTATAAACATCCCGTTTTATTGTAAAACAGTTAGCACTTATGATCCTAGAATTTTACACAACAGACCTTTATGTTTTCTTCATCTGCTCTCCTTCTTCAAAACCTACGACTTCATTATTTTTCTTTCACAGAATATTTGCAGCTACTAAACTAGTATGCTTGGATCATTCTGTTTTATTTCTTTTGCATTACTTTGGAAGATGCTCCATCACAATTTTTCATTAAATTCTCTCCAGCCTCCTCCAATAATGCCCCCTTCATCATAGTAATGTAGAACAGATTTCTGGCTTTGGTAAGTAAAAGGAGAGACTTAAATCCAGACAGAAACAGGAATAAATTTATGAGAGCATTTTAATTATGTAAATATCAGTAGCAAGAATGTGATTCCTAGAGGCATTGGGCATAAAGGCATAAAATGTTCATAATTAATTCTTAAAAATACATGCTGCTATGAAATATTATTATTATTATTATTATTATTATTATTATTATTATTATTAAATTTGTTAGTCACTTTATGTTTCCTAGGGCAATCCAAAGCAACTTACAGACAAACAAGCAAGACAATAAACCCCACATAGATACAATAAAACCAAGAGGAAAATTAAATACATAAAAAAATCCCACCCACTTCTAAAAGGCCACAAATAGTTAAAGGCCTGGTTACAGAGGAAAGTTTTTGCTTGGTGCCAAAAGATATGTAGTGAAGGTGCCAGGTGAACCTCACTGGAGAGAATATTCCATAAACAAGGAAGCCGCCGCAAAAAAACAAAAACAAAAAAACACACAGAAAAATTGCTCCCCTCCAGACCTCTTGTAGAAGGGCCTTAGATTATGATTGCAGGGTCCGGGACAGTTCATATGAGGAGAGGCAGTCCTTGAGGTATTGCCAGCAGTTTGAATTGGGCTCGGACACTAACTGACAGCCAGTGCAGTTGATCTAGGATTGTCACTATACTGTATGCTCAAACCGTCTTGCCCTTGTGAGCATCTTGGCTGCTGAAGTTTCTGAACCATCTTCAGGGGCAGCCCCATGTATAATGTATTGCAGTAATCTAACCTAGAGGTTACCAGAGTATAGCTGATAGAAGGTAGGCTGTCCCTGTCTAGATAGGGGTACAGCTAGGCCACCACCCACAACTGATGGAATGCGCTTTGTGCCACCAGGGCCAACTGAGCCTCAAGTGACAGCTATGGATCCAGAAATACCACCCAATAATCTTAGCAGGTGCCACAATATTGGTAATGAAACACATTTTGGCTGCACAGATCTTTAAAGAATGCTTGTAATTTATTATGTATTTATAACCTGCTTTTCAGTAACCATCATAAAGTGACTTACAAAATGCAACCAATACAATATAGTTTAAAAACATTTAAAACATCTTCATCATAACATTAAAAGATCTTTGAAAATTAGCTGTCCTAGGGACGCAGCAGCTAAAGATATGATACTTAACAATGGTTGTTCAGTTCTCTATTATTGTGGAATGTTTTAAATGGCATTTTAATTAAGTTGTAAGCTGCTCTGTGCTTCTGTTTGTGAGGAAGGTTGGGAATAGATAAAAAAAGTAAATAAGCATTACTAAAAGCCAGCACATAACCTCAACAAATACCTAAATACACAAAACCAAACCACAGTATCACTTTTGCAGCTCAGTTTATATGAATCATGAAGGCCTTGGAAAACAAATGTGTCTTTCAGGCGCACTTAAAGGGATGTCATGCTGTTAAACATGATGAAAACTTTCATTAAAATACAAAACTAGCTATTAAATTTTTTACTTCATGAAGGTCCAAATGGATATTTAGTAGAACTTCAGTCAATGAATTAAACTGGAAAAGAAAATAAGGTGTTGTTTCCTAAAACTTAACACTAATGTACCTTAACTCTGGTGTAAGCTGGTGTAAGCTCCTCATTATTCTGAAGTAGCAGAATAAGCACCCCTCCTTCTCATTCCATCAGTTGTCTTAAGAGGCTGGTTCCCTACATATCACAGTGGAGCAAATAAACTGCTACCGTGTTTCTCATATTATAAGACACGTCTTATATTAATTTTTTCCTCAAAAAACACACACTATGGCTTATTTTCAAGGGATGTCTTATTTTTTTCCTCCTCCTCCTGCCGCGGCCGGCATTGCTGCTGCACCTATCACTATGTCTTATTTTCGGGGTATGGCTTATATTCCTTGAATGCTTAAAAATCCTGCTATGGCTTATTTTATGGGCATGTCTTAAAATATGAGAAGAGGGTAATTGATAAAAGTTCTCCAGAGGAAGTTTCTTGACATAATGTAATTTCACGTGCAAAACCATGTCATAAAGTGTCAGTTATCTTGTGAAGCAGTGACTTGAACCTAGAGAAGTTTACTCCATCAAAGCCCATCTGGACCCAATCATTTATTTAGTACCATGGGACAAGGAGGGTGATGACATGTAAGAAGAAACAAGGAAGAGAGAGAATGTGAGGGTAAGTGGGGAGGAGATATTTGAAGATGAGGACAGATGAAAAGGAAAGGGGAAGAAGAGTTGTGTAACTAACCCAAGATTTGCTGGGATACGAGTGTTTGGATTTGGCAGATCTTAGTCTTTCCCGGTTGAGCCAGGTAGATTTTTATTTTTTATTTATTAAATTGTTATACTGTATCTTCATCCAAAGATCTCAGGCGGTTCACAGCATAAAATACAAGATAAAAACACAAAATACATAATAAGGACAAGAACAAAACAAACTAATAACCCTCAAACACATTTAAAAGGATAATCAGCCAAAGGCTTTGTTGAAGAGGAACTTTCACCTGGCGCCTAAAGGTGTATAATGAAGGTGCCAGCCAAGCTTCCCTTGGGAGCCACTGCAAAAAAGGCCCGTTCTTATGTTGTGGTAGAGGCACACAAAGATGGGCCCCCAATGGTTATTGCAGGGTCCGGGTCAGTTCATATGGGGAGGGGTGGTCCTTGAGGTATTTTGGTCCTGAGGCATTTAAGGCTTTATAGGTCAAAACCAGCACTTTGAATTCGGCCTGGAAATTAGTTGGCAGCCTGTGCAATCGTGCCAGGATCAGTGTAATGTGCTCATACCATCTTGCCCTGGCAAGTAGCCTGGCCATCTAATTCTTCACCTGCTGAAGTTTCTGAACCATTTTCAGAGACAGCTCTATGTAAAATGAATTGCAGTAATCTAACCTAGAGGTAACCAGCACATAGACAACAGTAGTTAGGCTGATCTCACCCTGGCTTAGTCTGTGGCTCGGGCACAGTGTGGTAGAATGGGGCAAGGAGAAACTTATACCTATTCTAAACTTTTAGCTTGGTCATATTGTGTGACTTTGGGCTCAATGCTCAGAACTGACCCCCACACTTTCCTGCCAGTTCAGGTGACAGTAGCCCACCCCAGAGCCTCCTGAATGGAATTTGGAATAGCAGCAAGTTCTGCCACCATTGATCATGCTAGTGCAAATTACACCACCTTTCTACAGTTAGGAGGAGGAGGATTATATTTATATCCCATCCTTTCATACTGGGACTCAAGGCTGCTTACAAATTAGAACAAGATAGATAAAATTCAAAAAGCTAAAAACATATAAAAATAATCATTAAAAATAATTAAACTCAAGTAGAATGAAAACAATATAAAAACCAAATCTATTAAATTACAAGTGATAAAACCAATAAAAACAGCACAACACTATTAAAGCCCTTTCCTTAAAAAATAAAAAATAAAGTGGAAAAAAGCACTGTTGCTTTGTTAATTCCCCATATCTTTCAGGTACCAGTATTGTCCCTTCACTTGTTACATAGGAGCCCAGAGTTTAAAGTGGTCAGCACACCTTCTAGTTCAAAATTCATTTATTTATCTACACAGTGGTGCTATCCATGTCTGTGATGGTGTACTTTACAGAGTTTTATAACGAAAATACAAGCCACTATCAGTTCCTTGGGGAAAATATAAATGTAGCCCTGGGGAAGATAAAGACAAGAGTGTGTTTCTTAATAATAAGAATCCAGGCAGGGAGGGAGAAGACTGGGGAGGCGCTTCCTCCATTGGAAAAGTTGGACAAAGATCTAACCTACAAGAGCATTGACTTAGAAAAGTGTTGCAGAAGCCTAAGGCATAGAGGGAGTCCAGGGGGAGGATTGTCCCAGTTCTCAATGTCGCTGATGCTGTCCTTGATAAAGCTGACGGACACCTTTATCCCATGAAATGAGAATATTGTATGTAATATGGTATTAGTAAAATTAATTTCAGGAAAACTCAAATTGTATAGGGAAGTTGTAAGATAGTTTAAAGCAGTTTCAGCTTCTTGCATATTGTTTATTTGTAAGGCTCAACACAGTCAGCAAAATGGACCAGATAAAGTGGGGTGACCAGGAATAAACAGTCAGCTTCAGTAGCCTGGAGGCAAGGGAAATGAAAGCCTTGCTTGAAATGGCCCTGAAAACAGATATTATATAATGTCAGAGATGGTTACAGTTTCTAAAAGCCGTGGCATTTGCTACTATTTGGATTTACATCTGAGCTAATTAGAAATCTGATAAGGTGAAGCTATGAAATGAGATCATGTCAGTAGCCTGATCAGTAGTACCCATCTTTAAATATACTGTAGTGCTCTTTGAGCCAGAAGAATAAGGCCTTCTGCCTAAAAGTTGCACCTCAGCTCTTTCACATGATCACACTTCTGATCCAGTTGATTGTCTCATTATTGGATTGATTTGATCTTAAATGTAACACATTGCTTCTCAGTCTAATACTGGTTCATATAATATGATAGGTATGTAATATGACAAATACATAACTTTTATGTATTTTTTAGATTATTCAAAGCACTTCAAAGATTATATACTTCACTATAATGCTGTAAAATCAGTGTCATTCCCATATTGCAGATATGGGACTGAAACTGTGAGAATAGGAACTTGCCTTAGGCCACCTTGGGAATTCAGGCAAGTGAGGTTTGAACTATGGTCTTTCCAGTTCACAGCTTCCATGTCTAATGATGATATTTGCTGACCATCTTGTGGTTAGCATTTATTGAGATTAATTGTATAAATTATAAATTGAAATGAAAAGAATTAAGATTTTAATGAAGCCTTTATCATGACATTTCTCCCTAACCACTCTCATCTATTTAGAGTATAATAGCAGAGACCCAGTATATGTATATTAACAAACTACATTCTTTTTTCAAGTCAAACTGGAAATCAGGGCTATATACCCTGTTTCTCATATTTTAAGACATACCCATAAAATAAGCCATAGCAGGATTTTAAGCATTCAAGGAATATAAGCCATACCCCGAAAATAAGACATAGTGATAGGCGCAGCAGCAATGCCGGCCGCAGCAGGAGGAGGAGGAAAAAAATAAGACATCCCTTGAAAATAAGCCATAGTGTGTTTTTTTGAGGAAAAAATAAATATAAGACGTGTCTTATAATATGAGAAACACGGTATTTGTGTTTCAAATACAACCTGACAGTTAGGTAGAAACAAGAGTTATACTCCTGTATAACTCCCTCTTATGGTAGCTTCAGCAGAGATACCTTGCCAAAAATGGCTTTCAGTATTATTACATCTACTATGAATTTGAGTCCTGGTTTGAGGGCTAATGGGTTCACATCTCTAAAAGCCTTCCCTCCCTCTGCATTTTTCTTTTCTCATAGGTAAATTTCTTCTCCCAGAGCAGCCTTTGAATGTCTGCTTAAGCCAGAAGGCAAAGTATGGAAGTGGCATTTGACTGGTCAAAACAACAAAAAGTTGTTGAAGGGTCACATACTTAAGTACTTTACTGTACTTAAAATGGTAATTTATCAGTAACAAACTGAAGTCACTATGTGAATTGCAAAGTTTTGTTCTTCTTAGAAGCATAATGCACTTAGATTGGCAGATGCCTGTAAACTAGTACATTATTGATTTCATATATTACCACAACATGGTCAAATAATAAGGAGCTGACCGTCCAGTTAACAATATTTTACTGATCAGTTGACAGCCTCTCCAAATCATGCAGGCTACCAGTTAGTTTTATTTCTGTCAAAGCCACATAGGACTTGCTTGCTCTGTTTTTCTTACCTACCTTCAGGTTTAGTCACAGCACTGAGTGAATGGATGATTTCCTATTTCTCTTGGGTTTTTTTCTTCCCTCAGTCTTCTCCTGCCCTCTATACTCTTGATTCCTTTAAGTCTTGGATAATTTTGCATTGCTCGGAGCTTCATTGTATATATTCTCTTGTAGACCAAAGAAGCAGATTGTTGGTGCTTTCAGTAACTACTTGTTACATCTGGTTTGGCGTTGAAATACTTCATATGTTTTTTTTTAATAGCTCCGATGATTACACTGTCTAAAGAAACTTCATTCCCCTCCCCACCTCTGTTCACTTGTGAAACAGATGATGATTTTTATGGGGATGGAAACTAGGACTATGCTGAGATTCAAAGTGTTTATCAGAATATACTGTATACTATTAGTGGGGAGTGCCCAGCACTGCCCAGAAATACAAACAAACAAAAAACAAACAGTCCGCTTTTTAAATAGATAGTGTAATTTGCAAGTTTTGGGACTGTGTTTACACACATGTACACACGCACCAACCTGGCTGTGGAGCACCTGATCTAGTACCTAATTGGTTTTTTGGGTGGGAGAGGGGCAAGCGTGATATTGAGCCAACAAGTCATGGGTTATAATCCTGATTTTTCAATAAACCAGTTTAATCTAAGCAAGCCTGAACCAGGATATTATCTCCATGGATATGGAAATCTACGCTGTTGAAGAGAAATGCTATGAATACTCAAAAGCTCTCTCTATATGCTAATTATTGGCCACGATTCAAAGAACTTGACCCTTGTCAGATGAACTGAAGGGGACTTTTGCCTTCTTTCAGACAATGAACTGCACAGGTTTCATGGCAAAGCATAAATTCAAAACATAGCTTGGATTAGGGGAGGGGAGGTGCCAGCCATTCAAAGGAAATGGTGAAAACTTCCAGTGTTATAGCATACGTGGGAGGCTATGAGACCACATTTTGCTATCTGTCAAAGACAGATATTCCTATGAGTCATGCATTAAAGAACCTAGAGTATCTTGCTTAAACTGTTGATGCGTGTGCAGTTAAGCATTTTTGTATGTACTATTAAAAGGTAATTAAAGAGGCTGCTATCAATGTTCCATGTCGGCAAACATTCATGTGTATAATTAAAACTGACTTCCCATAGTGGATATGTCTCTGTACCATTGCCAAGTTGAGGTTTGTTTGTTTCTAAAAGTCTTGTTATGTTGACTCTCTGTGTGCATGTGAGTAAATAGCAAAATGCTTCTATTTTTGCTTTTTTATTACAATAAATGACATTTTAAAGGTCAATGCTGCTCTTTTAATGTAGGTTATGAGTGCTGGCTGTATGCTTTTCAGAGCAGTAGTGTGAGGAAGCTTGGAGTGGAATGGCAGGACGGCCTCATCCTTATGACAGTAACTCCAGTGATCCAGAGAATTGTGATCGAAAATTGCATAGTAGACCCCGTAAACTTTGTAAGCATTCAAGGTAGGTAGCACATATGCTGTATAGCATCTCAAAACTTTAATCCAAATTGATTCTGAAAAAAACTATTGAAAAGTTTGATGCTCTCAGTAACAAATGATAAACATCAATCTGAGTGAATGTATCCTTTTTTGTATCTTTATTGAGCTTGCTAATCACTTCTCACTTTTGCCAGCTGTAGCCATCTGAGAATGTGTAAAATACAGAGTTCAGTTGACCAATTATTGATTATGTTACCTAAAATGAACCAAAAAACCTACCTGGGTATTTGTTAAATGAAACAAGTACGCCACTAGGTCTAAATTATACACATCTAAGGCAATACATATGGTCAAATGAATAATCTGAATAACCTTTGTCCTGTCAGCAACACTGACTATTTGACATGCTTGTGTAACTACAGAATTTTTTTCTACTATAATTTGACTCTTACTGTGCTGAACAAATAGGTGAAAAGCATTTGATAGCAGAAATTATTGCTTTGCAGCTTGCATTGCCTTAATAAAAATGTTAAGCAAATTAACATTTGGCATCTTTGCATGTAATACCTTTAAATTTAGAAGTTCATATACATTCACTGTACTTCAGAAGGATCCTCTCTGCCTCACTGGGTATTGAAGTATCCATTGCAGAGATGGGAAAAGAGGTCTAGAATGTTACTGACAGTAGGTATCAGTTCAGTGGAAAATCTGTAAATACAGTTTATGGTGCCTTGCTTATATAAACCCTGTAACCATGGTACTTTAGCACTAAAAACATGCTGTTGGGTTAAGGCTGTTAACAGGATGCCTTAGAAGCCACTGTGCTTATATGCTGCCTAGATGGCATTAGTCAGCTGGGTGTATATAGATTGAGCTGTCTGTGAATCATATAAGAATAAAATGGTGAGCAGGCATATTCTAGGAAGTGGCTTTCCAATTTGGAAATTTGCTGTTTCTGGAAAAATCCACTCGGTCCTCAGCCCTGGGTATTTTCCAGAAGTGTTATAAAGCCTGATTTTAGCAGGCTTTCACTGGATGGGGATATGTTGGGTCAGCTGGAATAGCTTGTTTGCTTAATATGCATTGGCACAGCAAAAAATAAAAAAAGATATTACTTACCCTGAGCCTAGGACATCAGGCTTGGTTCAAAAGACTGAACTGCAAGCAGCTACTTTTGTTATGAGTTCTAGAAAGGAAAATTCTGTTGTAACAAATCATGCAAGCAATACAAATGAAAATAAAATTGTATGATATGAATAAAAGTAATTGGTAACTGGCTTTGTTATTAAATTTCTATACCACCTTTCATCCAAGGGTCACAGGGCGGTTTACAATATAAAACACAAAAATGCATAACTTTAGTGTAGTTTGGAGATAATGTTTAGAACAGGGAACATGGGACATTACTGCTGTGGTTTTTTGGGGGTTTTTTTGGAATATTATGGAAAATCTCAGAACAAAATTGTTTTCAAGCATTTTAGGATCTCAGAAAACAAACATTTGTTACCAAAGTTGGATACAGGGACATCAGCAATAGAAAGTACTCTACTGCAAAACTATGGCATGTTCCCCTTCTAGACTCAGGGTGTGATAACAATTGTTTGATTACACCAAAAGTCTTGAAAAAGGCGCACAGATAAGCAGAGTGCAAAAACTGACTATGCCATGGCAGAAGAACATTTGTGGAAGCTGTTTGCTAGAGAATTAAATACTGAATCAATCTTGTATTATTTTTACTACTCACAAACAAAATAATAATCTAACATTTGGGGTCATGTGAGACTTTACAGATGAGCATAATTTATTATGAGGGGCTTTCATCTACTTGCTGGGGTTAGAAAGAGCTAAAGATGCGTTTGCTTCGATAGTTTATTGCATTTTTAAGTTATGAAGAGCTCTGCTGAATCAGACCAAAGGCCCATCCAGTCGAGCATTCTGTTCACAGTGGCCAACCAGATGTCTGTGGAAGCCCACAAGCAAGTCTTGTCCTCTCAAATCAGTGGCGTAGATCTTGGTTTGTAATTGTATAACTGAGAAACATTTAAGTTGTGGAAGAAACACTCTGGTTAGAGCAGTTACAGTGGCTCTTGCTTATTTTGCACTGGCAGTTTCTTAACCTGAGTTTTCTTGACTGTTGCCTTTCTCTCCTATATTTCTAGACGGTGTCTTTTATTAAATATATTTAAATATCCAAGCAAACCAGATGATCCCCAATGAAGCTCTTTGATAGTTTGTGTTGCCTTGAATGACTATAAAATCCGGCATGAAAGATGTGTGACAGAATAAACCTTTTCACTTGTTTTGTTAGTTTATTGAAATCTGACAAGCTGGCAGGACTAGAAATAGCTTCACAGATGGCATTGGGCAATATACCAAGCAGCTCTTCTCTTATGCGTTCCTTATACTGTCCATCAACTATGTTAGCCAATGGCTGTTCAGAGATGAGGAAATGGTAAGCATGAATTCAGCTTACAGGAGGCTGTGAGGTCAGACGTCAGTACTGCACTGTGCACGGCTGAGTCAGTGGCTGTGAGAAAATGAATTGAATTAATATCTAGGGGGTTTGCGTCTCTGAGCACTTAATGGACTGAATAGCTGTAACAGGATTGTTACCCTTGAGGGTGAGAGGGAAAGAGGATGCTAGAAAGTAAGGCAGGCTAATGGTGCAGAGGAGTACTGAGAGGAGGATGGAAATAGCAAATATGCTGAACTTAGCAAGTAATGCCAGAGGATGCTGAGCTGGCTTCCAAATCTACTGCCTGGAAGGGAGCGGATTTCCTTTGTACTTTGGTCTCGATATTTTCCCCATGTTTTTGTGTTTCTTCCTTGTTCTACTCCAAAAGCAGGTGCGTAACCATTAATAATCTGAACAGCATTTAGCAGAAGCTGAAATGGAAAGGAGACTAAATGTCCTTTGTGTAGTCTGATCTCTTTAAATGTCTGATATGACAAAGAACAGATGTGTGTGTGCATGATCTTTTGTCTAAAGGAAAGACTGTAATATAAACAGAAATGTTATTGTTGGGGTGTTAAAATGCATTTATTTAGCTTAATTTAAGAGGAGTTGGAAGTTTGCAGATCCACTCAAATCCAGTTCTTAGAAGGGGCTATTTTTAAGTTTGGTTGACTAGCTTTTTTTAGTGTAAGACAGAATATTCCTTTATTATTGTTTGAAAGATTCATAGACAAAAGTTTTTGTAGGTGTAATATTTATTTGAATGTACTCTATCATTTAATCAGGAAGATAAAAAGATTTGATTAGTAAGTCTCTGAAAGTGTTGCCATTTTTTTTAAAGTACTCTAAAATCGGAGTCCCTACACACTTTTTTTTAAAACAATGAATATTGAACATGCTTCTTAAATCTGTAGTTTTAACATGTTGCTTTACAGCTCCTAGAGTTGTACTGTATATTCTATAAATGCTTATGGCTGATAAAATAGTTGCTTTCATTTTTGTTGTCTTGAATTTTTTTTGTATCTGCATCATTTATTGCATCATTTTATTTTTATTGCATTTTTAGTGCATTATTTTTGTAGTGAAGAGCATCATATGAAGTTGTTTAAAATATGGAGAAATTAATGATTTTATACACAAAATAGCTGATAGAAATTAATGGGTTGTTTTTCTTAAGGCTAGTTTGGATTAGTTCAAATCTAAGACTGTACTATATAGAGGCTTCTTAAAGTTACATGTATGGTATGTGCTCTGTGCACATCAATATGTTTGTGTGAAGTGACTTGCAACAAACAGTTGCTTTATGTAGTTTGCTGTTTGTAGGAAGACAAATAGTGTGGAGTCATCCATTCATGTTGCAAGCTACTACTGTACATGGGAATGGCTGGGTGATTTTGTGTGATAATGTTTTGAGTTTCCAAATGAGGGTTTATGTCCCCTTCAAATTACCAGGTTTGGGCAGTAATCTGTATTCTAGGTGGACATGTGTTAAAGTACTGTGGCTAACTTTTTTTGGCCTGAGGGCCACATTCATTCTTGATCAACATCTGATTACTGCATGCCAATGGTAGATGTGCCCCCGCCCCATACATATATCAACAGACACATAGCCCAAATGATCATTCTGATGACTGGGAAGTGGGTGATTTGCATCTCCAGTAGGAAACTGGGAGCCCCTCCCCCTGGGTTGTGCCTATTCCAATTCCATTTTTTTCTTTTGGCTACTGGTACTAAAATGGGAAAGGGCAGAAAAACTGCTTGGGGACTGAGTCACGCCCCCCTAACGGGGGGGGGGGTTAGCCACCCCTACATTACAGTAAAGGTAAAGGACCCTGGATGGTAAAGTCCAGTCAAAGGCGACTATGGGGTTGTGGTGCTCATCTCACTTTCAGGCCAAGGTAGCCGACATTTGTCCACAGATACCGGTACCACTTCTGGCACAACAGAACACTGTGACAGAAACCAGAGTGCACGGAAATGCCGTTTACCTTCCCACCACAGTGGTACCTAATTATCTAATTGCATTGGTGTGCTTTCGAACTGCTAAGTAGGCAGGAGCTGGGACACAGCAACAGGAGCTCACCCTGTTGTGCGGATTCGATCCGCCAACCTTCTGATCGGCAAACCCAAGAGGCTCAGTGGCTTATATTACATTACATTACAGTGCAAGTTTACAAAGAACTGTGCTAGCTCCTCTAAATAACTTGTAATTTGACTGATATTTAGCAAACAAAGACTAAAATATGTCATATTATTTTTTAAAAGAATATTTTAATTTCTGTTTTTTCATAATACAAGCAAACAGTGGCAAATAAGAATAACCCAAATGGAGGTATACAAAATCTCAAATACAAGTTATTCTGTTGATAATACGGTAGCAGTTTTTTGTCAGTTGAGTAATGAGTTGTCAGTGGTCTTAGAGTTGAGTGTGAGGTGTTCACAAATGATAGGAAGCTGAACCATATATCAGCAAAGTAACTTTTTTTGGTCTTCTGTCATAAGTTTTTATGCTTGTGCAATTTACCAGACATTGCAATGCCAACAGCTAAGAGTTAAGCCAACTCCAGTTTTCCAGTGTCTACCTATTATTAATTTAAGTGTATAAATATATCATTTTTCAATAGCCAAAGGAAGTTGAACTGAAATATTTGATGTGGGGGGAAATAATCAATTAAGTGCACTTACTGAGTTAAAATGTTAACATTCAACATGTTCCAATGTTTTGCCTGAAAATTTATTTTTATTAAAATGTTTTAAAACATTTGTTTTCATTCTGACTCATGGCAGTTGAATAACATACTCAGAGGTTTTTTAGATGTTAAGAAAACAAATGAAGGCACAGAGACCTGTTAATACACTAATCAGCATCAGAAGCACAGTTTTTGGTGACATGAAAGAGAGCCTTTTCCATGGCTGCTCCTATATTGTGGAATTCCAAACTAAGTTTAGAATGGCTCCCTCTCTGTTATCTTTCCCATGGCAGCCTAAGACATTCCTCTTCAGACAGGCCTTTGGAAACTAAGGTGCAGACAGTGCTGATCACTGGGTTCCTGTTAGGGCAAATTGTATCTTAAATGAGAAATCATTGATGGCATCCAGTACTGTGCAAGTGCAGGCGAGCTCATGTTGGGGGAATTCCCTGTGATTTCCTGCCCACTGCTGTGCCCCAAGGCCTGCACCGAGAGAATGGCACTGCACGGGCAAGGGACAAGTGTAGAAAAGTGAGTGAAAGGAGCTTGCCTGGGAGTTGTCTCCATCCAGTTTTACAAAATTGCAAAACCCTGTCCCACATCCCATGATTTCTTGAGGGTCTCTGGTCCACAGGAAAAAGTTTTAAGGAGTAGAAACTATGCAAGGGGGATCTCCCTTATCTCTGCACAGCACTGCATAAGTTTCACCTGAAGTCTCAGAATGGTTCCACCTTTGGCACACGGATAGCCTTCGAAGTGGCAAGTATCTGTTCATCCCCAATACTCTTAGTCCTTGTTGCCACCACTCAGTGCATACAAACTTCTTTCATTTCTACTCTTCCCAATGAAAATAACTTCTTGAAGCACTCAAGAGTAGAGTTGTTGCCTATAATTTTTGGGGTATAAATTTCTGAAACAAATGTTTGCTGTGGTTTTCATCTGGAAACGTGCCATATTCTTTGTAGAGGAAATAAAGAATACTAGCAATATAAAAGCAGGAGTAAAATATGTTTTAAAATTAGTTTAGATTTTCCTCCTCAAAATACACATCTCAGTAGCTTGACAAAGAGATTAGGGATTTTAATTTTATTTTTTTTACTGTGGTTCAGAATAAAATTCCAGTAGCATGATTATTCTCTATTCTAGAGTTTTAGGCTGCCTAAGGAAGTGTATTATTGTGAGTCATCTGCAATACTTCCTGTTGCACCTGTTTACAGTAGATAATTTCCAGGTTTTAATATGCATGAGCTTGGCTTGTTTTTGAAAACAGTCAAAGAGAATAGTATTTTATTCTGTGGGTTGTGTAGACTTGCTCTGGGGCTGGATGGACCTTTAGGGGACAAAACAAAAACTTAAGTCTAAATGTAGATGCAAAATCATGACTTAGACTTTAATGAAATTTTACTTCCTTTAGCTAACGCATGTGTTGTGTCGCGTCACATCACGCCGTGTTTCCTGCTTTCTTATTTCCCATTTTAGAGTTGGAGATCTCTATCTTTCACTAATATTCACTCTTTGTCTTAAGCTGCTTATAGATTTGGAAAATGACTTTCAGAAAAGCAGCTTAGCATGCAGTGAAGGGATGGACAGTAATAATAAATACAGCACAGTGTAGTGGCAGCTTTTTTCTCCATGAGTAACTTTGGGCACACACTTGAATGATCTAGGTAACTGCTCTTTCTCTCCCCTCCCTCATATCTTGCAGAAATTTTGAGAGGTTTTTCCAATATGCATAGGGGGGTGTTTCTCCCTCCTGTCTTTTCAACTGGGCATAGGATGCATTCATCCTGTGGTGGTTTTGTGTGAGCTGTCTGTCATTCTGAGGCCTGCTTCACACTTAATGGAACAAGAGGGTTCTTGTATTGGAGCGGTGAGGATGCCGTCATATGGGCACCATGGTTCCTTTTGTTTCTTCAAGTGTGCAAACATGTAAAACATTCCAGAAATAACCTAGTTGAAATATTGTTGCAACGTGGGAGCTTGTCTTTCCTGTAATATGAAAAGTGTCCCTTTGATGCCATGCATTAGTTATGTTCTGCTGAAGTCAAGAAGGGGTTTTCTCCCACCTAAGATCTTGAGGGTGTGTCTCCCTTTCATTTTTGGCATAAAGGACCATCACAGTTAGAGAGAGGGTTTGTGATGTGTTAGTCATAACATGCAACTAATAAATATATAGGCTTTGCTTCATGCTTGAAATCTGAGATGATAAGAAATTTCTCCCTCATCAGGGTAGCTAATTCCTCTTAGTCTTTTGTTGCGCTATATGGGTTGATTTCTTAGGTCTTTTGGATATGTGGGGTAGTATACCACCTTAGCGGGTAATCTGCTTGTTGTCTAGTTTCTGCCAGCCAGTGTGTGGAGGATCTAGTCTTAGAGGCTGGACTTTTTGACACTGCAGTTCCTCCTTAATAGATGCAGACATAATTCTGTGGAACGCAAATACTTTTTGCTTGTCACATTTAATCTTAGACCTGTTTCATCCATGCAGCAATCCATGTGAGGCAAAGGAAGCTATTTGTGTGAGTGGCTTACATTGAAGTTCAGGCACATTTTAACCACATCATCATCTCCACACACCCCTCTCCCTCCACCCAGTCATTTTTAATTGGGGGTGGAATCCCCCATCATATCAGGCCTCTTCTCTGATCCAGTGCGATGGGACAGAATGTACATGAACTTCACCAACCAGTTTTCAGTCCTCTTCTGCCTGTATAAAGACAAGACCTTGCTCCCAGAGCTACACATGTTTTGAGGCAATATAATGGGACAGTTGAAACAGACAATTAGCCACCTGTTGCTCTCCTGTTGATAACTTGTATATAAAAATCAAGACCGTTTATATTGCTCTTTTATCCTACTTGTGGACTTCTGTAGGCATCTAGTTGACACCATGGGACTGTTGGATTGAAGAGGCCTTTGGTCTGCTCGGCTCTTCTTGTGATATTATTTGGGGGTGGGGGATGATGATAAATCAAGGCAATTATATCTATTTAAAATGACAACAAAAAGCTAATTTAAATAGATTTAAAACAGGTTTCACATTTCTTAAGAGAGAGAAAGAGGGGTGCAAACCTGACCACTAAATTGCATTATATTACAAATAAGATTAGTGTTTCATTCTTACAAGCAGACTTTGCACCAGGACAGTTTCTGTCCTGCTGTTTTGAACAAGCTTTACTACATTTGCCAACAACTCTATTGTTCATCCAATTTAATATGCATTCTATTAGAAAGCAATTCTGCATTAGAAGTAGACTGGATTGGTGGTTTTTAAGTTTGACTGCTCAGATTTTAGAGGAGAGGCTAGGGTCAATCAGTGTGTATGGTGTCAAATCACTGTTAATTTTCTTTAAAGGTAAGACATCATTTCTGCAAAAAGGAAGGAGCTATATTAGCCATGTGAATATGTACAAGTTAGTGGTACCTGCTTTGAAGCTTTCGGAAATGGTCCAAGGCTCTAGGCATGCAAATAAGCAGGGTGAGATTGTTTGATCTGCTGCTGATGTCACAATTGCTTCAAGGGAGAATGGAGCCAAGGGCTGTGGCACAAGGATGTGTCTTGGGAGTCGCATAGACTTCCTTCCCCACTTGCATGTAGAAGAGATTGTGGAATTAGAGTGCAGATGTGGCATTTCTCTGGTTCCCCTTGTAATTAATTTTTCAGCTGACCTTTAAAACTTATTAATTGTACTAATTATAAATATTAGTGTGGCGGTATCCTTTCTGTCAAACTATTTCAAAAAGTTTGAAGTTTTTTTTTAAAAGGAATAATTCAAATAATATTTATCTAAATTTTGTTTTACTTCTGTGTCAGTACCTTAAATTCACATTGTGTTTCAAAGGCATTTTATGTGTTCTTAGTATATTGCACATTGTGAATATACTTTTCAGTGTGCTCCAATGAATGGTCCATAAGATCTTCTATAGACAGGGTATTGCAAGCTGTAATAAAGAGGTGAGCAACATAATGATTCCGCCAGGATGGACTTAAACTTTCCCACAAGCAATGTGCCTCTTCCTAAATTTTTCAGAAATACAACTTGATGTTAGGATGCCACTGAGGTTAGGAAATAATTTCAGCTAATGAAAGATTGGAAATACACCTGTTAATTATTGTTATTCCAATGTATAGACTGCTTTGTAAATCTTAATATGACAACTGTAAACTAAACATAAACATTTGTCTTTCTAGTTCTTCTTCTCGTGTTGCTAAAGGAGATTGTAGCAAAATGAGTCTCCATGGTGCTAGTGGTGGGCATGAAAGGTCACGAGACCGACGCAGATCAAGTGATAGATCACGTGACTCCTCCCATGAAAGGCTCGAGTCTCAGCTTACCCCGTGTATCAGAAATGTGACTTCACCAACAAGACAGCATCAAGGAGGTATGTAAGGAGAGAACTGCACCTAAAGTCTTTTTTTAAGTGTACTTTTTAGTAACAATAGAAATCTTGACATTGCCATATGTATGAGTGGATCCTTAAATTTCCTGAAGACATATGTGTTGGTCTTCTTAACTGAGGTTAAATCTAGGGTTATTTCACACATGTGATGCAAATGTAAAAACTGCATTGGCCGGTATGTTCATTGGCATTACAGATGTCCATCCTCCACTTTATTTCCACACCAGTTGTTAGCTGTGAACATAAATAGTGCAACAGAGGCCCAGAGGCTATTTATTTAAGCTTCATATATGAAAAATATCCTCACTAATTTGTTCTGTGTTCATATGCAACACTTGGATCAAAAGTATGTGAAATCCCAACCCCAAATAGGTTATATTGTCATTGCCTTCATTGAATCATATGATAATGGAAAGCACTAAAACAATTAAATAGATTTAGTAACAGTTGTTTCATATTGTGAACTGCCCTGAGACCTGTGGGTGTAGGTTGTTATACAAATAATAATAATAATAATAATAATAATAATAATAATAATAATAGGAATAATTATCAGGAGATAATAATCAACTATTGTAGAGTCGGAAGCGATCCTCAGGATCATCTAGTCCAACTTCTGCAATGCAGGAATCTCAACCAAAGTATCCATGACAGATGGTCATCCAACTTTTGCTTTAAAACCTCCAATGAAGGAGAGTCCACCACCTTCCGAGGGAGTCAGTTCCACTGTTGAACACTTCTTACTGTCAGAAGTTTTTTCTGATGTTTAATTGGAATATCCTTTCTTGTAACTTGAAGCGATTGGTTTGAGTCCTACCCTTCAGAGCGAGAGAAAACAAGCATGTTCCCTCTTCCATGTGACAGCCCTTAAGATACTTGAAGATGGCTATCCTACCTCCTCAGTCTCCCCTTATTCAGGCTAAACATACCCACCTCAAGTACTGCACACCCTTTTCACTTTTTAAGTGAACATACAGTCATACCTCGGTTTAAGTACGCTTCGGTTTGAGTACTTTCAGTTTAAGTACTCTGTGGACCCGTCTGGAACGGATTAATCCACTTTCCATTACTTTCAACGGGAAAGTTCCCTTCAGGTTAAGTACGCTTCAGGTTAAGTACGGACTTCCAGAACCAATTACACTCATACTTCGGGTTAAGTACACTTCAGGTTGAGTACTCCGTGGACCCGTCTGGAACGGATTAATCCACTTTTCATTACTTTCAATGGGAAAGTTTGCTTCAGGTTAAGTACGCTTCAGGTTAAGTACAGACTTCCGGAACCAATTGTGTATTTAAACCGAGGTACTACTGTACTTTTGATTTGCACTTTTGTAAAATGAGATGATCTTATTTGCCTCTCACAGTGAACCAGGGCTTCTGGCCTGTTGTGGTTTACCATGAGCAAGCAGCATGCTGGTGTGCACAGCCCAGTCTCTTCTCACTTCTTTCCTTCCCTGGCACAAAAAGAAATGAACCAGGAAACTTGTCACAGTGTCTGAACCTGAGATATTAGCTTGTTCCCTACCAAGCTAGGATTCATAAGCCAGCAGCAAACCATAGTTGATTATCCCAAGTCTTGAATGTAAGATGTGACTATTCCTTCTTCCCCCGCATGTATAGGTTTGCACATTGATACCTAGGACTAGAGATAACCGAACCTTGTTTGAGAAAAAGTTGTATGTGTGAAATACCTCTCCATTCATACAACTTGTCCCCTCCCCAAGTGTTCTGTCCCAGCCGTCTGTGGGAAGGGAAACAGATGACCCACTTCCACTCTTAACCTCAGGAATTCCTATACTGTTGCAGCGATGATATGATGACTGTTGATCTTCACTTCCTATGTCCATGGGCAAGTGCACAGAGAACCCTTCCACTGCTGCTCAGAACAATGAGATTCCGTTCTGTGCAGCTGTCACCCATGTAATGATAAGCAGAGCGAAGGTTAGGAGACTTTGCCCCTTTGTCGTCCTTCACACCACAAGGCCACACCCTGCTGCCACTGTACCTAAGGTCTAAGATCCACGTGGTTTAATCAGTGCAGTGGCAGCTCTGCTTGTTGGGTCACAATGATAGCTGCCCCCTGTGAGAATGTACATTCTGATAGTGTATAATATTTGGACACTGCAACACCATTTACAATATTTTAAATATTTTTTTGTTGCAGAACGTGAGAAAGATCATAGCTCATCTCGTCCAAGCAGCCCTCGACTTCAGAAAACCTCTCCAAATGGTTCCAGTAGTAGTATTGGGAACAGTAGAAACAGCAGCCAGTCAAGTTCAGACGGAAATTGCAAGAATGCTGGTGAAATGGTTTTTGTATACGAGAATGCAAAAGAGGGAGCTCGGAACATAAGGACTTCTGAGAGAGTAACGCTCATAGTGGACAACACTCGATTTGTTGTAGATCCTTCTGTTTTTACCGCACAGCCAAATACAATGTTGGGCAGGTTAGCATTTCTTTTTACTGCATACACATATACTGTACTCCCTGAGTTTGAGGCTCAGAACAAATGTTTGGCTTGTTCAATATTTTTATTTGTTTAAACATTTTTATTTATTTAAACAAGGATGTACACTTTGGTAACAAAAGAACAGGAAAAAACAACAGAATGAATGAAAACTAAAATTAAAAATACACAAAGTACAGATTTGGGTTGTTTCATTTACATTCCCCAGAAAAAAACAGTTATTATTTTGATATTGGAGGGCAGTAACTTTTTTTTAAGTTTTATTTCTAAATATCAAGATACTGTCTTTGAGGTCTTATGATAGTCTTAAAGCTAAAAGATGATTAAGAATTCCAAATTGTAGCATATATCATAGGAATCATTTAAATATTTTTATCATGAAATAAATTGTTCAATTTATTGTTCAATAAATTGTTTTATGAAATTGTTCAATTTTCTATACTTCAGTTTTACAGCTGTCTTTATTAAATATTTTTGTGCAACATTTCAGGTGAAATTAGCCTCTTTTAGAGTTGGTACCTTTTCTCTCATGAAATGCAATTTAGCTATTGGATATTTTTATCCTTGGGTAAACCTGTCCATGGTGCATTTCAGTTGAAGAGGAATATATCTTATATGACTTTCTCTGCAGTAGTTAATTACCTCCTAATGAATTTCCTCATGGGAGATGACCCGTGGCGGTATTGTTCTGCACCAGATTCATTTTTAGATAGTGTATAATATTAGGGACATATCGAGGTCTGCTCTTCTAGAGACCAGTAAGGTAACTTCTAATGGCTGTGCTGAATAGAGTTGGCTCTTATCAAATTCAGCAAAGGAGGTAATAAACCTTTTATGGATTGATCATTGTCCATTTTAAGCTGACATTTTACTTGAAAGCATGCATTCATCCCTGCTACTTATGGATTAAAAGGCATGTTGTAGATTAAAATGGCAAGACTATGCAGAAGAGTGAACTAAACCCATATTGCCATATTTTTCCATTTATAAGACGGTGGTTTTTGCTATCTTGGGTGTCTTATACACGGATAGTGAATGCAGAGGGGGGACGTGCAATTAATGGCAGCAGCAAGCAGGAGATTGGCAGTGGTGATTGGGTGGGTGATTGGTGGCTGTGGCAAGGCCTGGCGATTGGCTCTGGCTGCGGCAAGTGGATGGGTGGGATGTTGGTGGGCAGACAATTGGCTGCGGTGAGGTGTGCAATTGGCAGTGGTGGGCAGGTGGGTGAGCGATTGGCGGAAATGACCTCCCCCAACCCCCTAAAAAGCTAAACAACTTAATTTCTTAATTTGGGGGTTTAAAAAATAGGGGCCGTCTTATACATGGGGGCGGCATCTACATGGAAAAATACAACAATTAATATGGGTTAGTTCACTCTCCTGAATAGTCTCTATTTTATTTGAAGTAACAAGTCACACAAATACCTGTACTATCTTAGGGAAGATGCAAGAGTTACTGTTTTCTGTAGCTCTTAATTTGCTACTAGTCTTTCTGCAGTTTTACCTTGCTAATTTGAACACTAATGAACGTTGTACATCTGAAATGACTTCTAAGCAAACCTTTTATATATATATATATCTAGGATGTTTGGATCAGGAAGAGAACATAATTTCACACGGCCCAATGAGAAAGGAGAGTATGAAGTGGCCGAGGGAATTGGCTCTACTGTGTTCCGTGCTATTCTGGTGAGATTACGTTATTTGCTGCTCTTTTCACATTCATATGTTTATGTACAAGAGGTACAGATTTTTAAAATGGTTTTGTAGACTTGAAAAATAACATCTAAACATTCATCCTATTATATCCAGGACCTGTGCGGGTTGTGATTGAGGGTGACTAAGGATTCCTGCAGGGCACTGCTATTCCATTGTGCATGGCATCTCTCTCTTTCATTCTCACATATATTGAATGACATTGTTTGAAAGAATAAATGTAATATGGAAATACTTTACAATGCAGTTTTGTTTCCAGCTGTGTAATCAAAAGGCTTCAACTGAAATTGAGGGATATAAAAGGTGGTATCTATTTTTAGATATTTTATTGCCTCCAATGATAAAGAAGTTCTACATAAAAGCTTATTATTATGGACCTTTTGTATCACAGTATGGCAGTTGAGATAACTTATTTCAGCAAAGTACTGTGGGAACTGTTCTAGTGGCAGACATTAATTTCTGCAGTGTTTGACTCTAGACCATTTTCATCTCTGCTCTGCTGGATGAAATGCAATTGCCTCTGGTCTATTTTTTTGGGAATCCTGCAATGTGTTTAGATTTTTACTCTGATAACTATACGTTGGAATCAATATGAGTAGAATTCATGACAAGAGGAAGCTAAAATCTTTGGCCAATGTTGTAGGACAGGCAGGTGTCCCCTAAGATGCACATTCCATAATAATGCAGGCCTTTTGGGTTGTACCCTGAAGCTAATTGGCATCCAGTACAGTCATTGTAGCTCCAGCCTTCTATGTAGAAGGTATGCTGCAACTTTCTGCATTAGCTCTATTTTCTGCTCTGTTACCATGTAAAGGCATAATAGTAAGCTACTTTTGTCTTAAGATGGCAGAACAGAATTTTTGGAGAAGTGAAAAACTTTTCAGTAAGGAATTAGATGCTCCTTTCCAGTGTTTCATGGTAATATAATTTCCCTTTTTCTTTTTCTAAGGATTACTACAAGACTGGGGTGATCCGTTGTCCAGATGGAATATCTATTCCTGAACTTAGAGAAGCTTGTGACTATCTCTGTATTTCTTTTGATTATAGCACTATCAAATGTAGAGACCTCAGTAAGTACACAGTTGAAACTGGATTTATATGTATGTGTTTTCAAGATACCTTGTTCTAACTGCAAAATAATTTCCTGGAATAATATTTATGCAGCAATACAGCCATCTCCTTTAAAATAACCCCTCATTTCCAGATGGCTCTCCATATGTATCATGGCATTATTTTCTTCTAGACAATTCCTTAACATCATGGAAATACAGTGGGGAAATGAATCTTTAAAGTTTAAACCAACATAGCCTGTTATCTGAAGCATTCCTAAACAAATTCTTTCCCTACCAAAAAACCCATATTGTTCAGTTTCCCTAGTTAGGGGAACGACAGTAGAAGCTTCCCCCTTTTTTTGGTCTTGAAAAACTGTACTGACTAAAGTGTCTTTCTTAAATAAGTGTTCAATAATATTGATTTGGTGCTCTTGATTTCAGGTGCTCTTATGCATGAATTATCAAATGACGGCGCTCGGAAACAGTTTGAATTTTACCTTGAAGAAATGATACTGCCACTGATGGTAGCCAGTGCTCAAAGTGGAGAAAGAGAATGCCACATTGTTGTGCTCACTGACGATGATGTGGTTGATTGGGATGAAGAATACCCTCCACAGATGGGGGAGGAATACTCACAAAGTAAGTCACTGAGGTTTTTTGAAAATAAATTTGGCTCTGGGGTATTTGTCCAATAATACAAGCACATATCCTCATATAATTTTCATTAAACAAACAATACAAACATCACTAGAAAACATGTGATGGTGATCTCTAAGAAAAAATATCTTTAACAAAATAGGTAGTGGTGTTTATGAATTACAGTAGGCGCACATTGCAATACAGTTAAGGTTCTTGTTCAGTGTGGGGATTTTATTTATCTATACAGAACGTACTTAATTGACTGCATAGGCCTAGTGGATTAGAAAAGTTTTCAGCGGGTGTCTAAAAGTTGCCACTATAGGTGCCGATTGGCAAGAGTATTTCACAATAAAGGTAAAGGTAAAAGGTAAAGGACCTCTGGACAGTTAAGTCCAGTCAAAGGCGACTATGGGGTTGCGGTGCTCATCTTGCTTTCAGGCCAAGGGAGCCGGCGTTTGTCCACAGACAGCTTTCTGGGTCATGTGGCCAGCATGACTAAACCGTTTCTGGCACAATGGAACACCGTGACGGAAACCAGAGCACACGGAAACGCTGTTTACCTTCCTGCCTCAGCAGTACCTATTTTTCTTCTTGCACTGCGTGCTTTTGAACTGCTAGATTGGCAGGAGCTACGACAGAGCAGCGGGAGCTCACCCCATCGTGGGGATTTGAACCGCTGACCTTCTGATTGGCAAGCCCAAGAGGCTCAGTGGTTTAGATGACACTAAAAGCTCTGTCTTGTTATGAAGTGAACCTTGTCAACTTGGGGAATGACCAGTGCCATTCCTGCAGATGATCTTGGTGATTGAGCTTGCATATAAGGGTTCAGCTGATCCCTGAGGTATCCAGGACCTAAGTTGTTCAGGGCTTTGTAAATTAATGCAAGGATCTCGAACCTGGCTTGATAGTAGGAGTGAGCAAGGAGCAAAATGACAGCATTCAAGTCGTGTGTACCAGCATAGAACTTGTGGAAAGCCTAATTTTGCTTAACCACGATTACTGACCTATTGTTATTTCCAAATGCAGCCTTAATGTAAATCCCATCAGCAAAGTGTGAACTACATCACAGCAAATTTTGGTTAGTCCAGTTAAATTAGAAGTGAAGAAGGGAGCATTCACAAAATTTTGAAGTGGGGGTGGTGCTAAGAACCCATTCCAATTTCTATTAATTATCTCACATTGGATTAAAATCTTTTGCTATGCCAGTTAGCAAAAAGCACTCGCTGGCCCATCACGTTGTACATGCTTTTAAGAAAAACAAATCTGGGAAAAGAGTACATGCACTTTTTAAATAATCGAAAAGCTTTCAAGAAGGAGGCCCCAGGCACATCGACTGCTTTTTAAACCTTTGCATGATGAGTCTGAAGCCTGAAGGGAGTTTTAAAGAGTTTCAGTGAATGTTCTTACAGCTGCTGCTCACAAGAGGGTTTCTGTCTTACCAGGGTACCTCCTCACACAGAGTTTCAGTAGAACACATTTAAAAACCTCTTTAGAGCTTCATGTTAATTGCCCAAAGGTGTAAAGAGTAGCCCAAGTACCTGGAGACACTGGGAACAGGGCTTGCCTGCAGTTTTACAATGCTTGACCTCTGTTATTTGTGTGGCAAAGTGGGTACAAAGGATCATCTTCCAATTAAAGTTGCAAACATTGTAACACTGGAGGAGAATGCATTCATTGCTTTATCCACCGTTGCTGCTGAACCAGAAGCAAACACTGTATAACATTTTATTCATCGGTGCATTGTGTTCCCTCCCCCCAGTTATTTATAGTACAAAGTTGTATCGATTCTTCAAGTACATTGAAAACAGAGATGTGGCCAAGTCAGTCCTGAAGGAAAGAGGCCTTAAGAAGATTCGATTAGGTATAGAAGGTAAGAGGTCTTACATCATCAACAGATCAGTGTGTGTGTGCACTTCTGCATTTACACAAATGGAATAAGACAGGGTAGCACTGGAAGGCAGATAACTAAACTGAGAGAGAGAGAGAGGAAAAGAGAGAGAAGC
The DNA here is from genome assembly GCF_965207765.1 of Zootoca vivipara. Classification (NCBI taxonomy): domain Eukaryota; kingdom Metazoa; phylum Chordata; class Lepidosauria; order Squamata; family Lacertidae; genus Zootoca; species Zootoca vivipara. The sequence goes on along the minus strand of NC_142582.1, from coordinate 69,169,192 downwards.
CTTGAACAAGAATGTAGTTGATCATTCTGAATGTATGGACCATTTCATGATTCATGTGTACATGAGTAAATCTTCCTTCGTAAGTACCAGTGAAAGCCTAACTTGATAAATAAGCATAGCTTGAAATGTTAGTGTTTTACCTCTTGTGGTCTGTTAGCTTGTAATAATAATAATAATAGGGAGCTTTTAATGTTTGATGGATTTCTGTACTTTAATATTTTGTTGGAAGCTGCCCAGAGTGGCTGGGGGAACCCGGCCAGATGGGCGGGGAATAAATAATTCATTATTATTATTATTATTATTATTATTATTATTATTATTATTATTTACACCCCACCCATCTGGCTGGGTTTCCCCAGCCACTCTGGGCGGCTTCCAACCGAATATTAAAAACAGTACAGCATCAAACATTAAAAACAGTACAGCATCAAACATTAAAAACTTCCCTAAACAGGGCCGCCTTCAGTTGTCTTCTAAAAGTAAAATAGTTACTTATTGCCTTGACATCTGATGGGAGGGTGTTCCACAGGGCGGGTGCCACTACCGAGAAGGCCCTCTGTCTGGTTCCCTGCAACTTGGCTTCTCGCAACGAGGGAACCGCCAGAAGGCCCTCGGTGCTGGATCTCAGTGTCCGGGTAGAACGATGGGGTGGAGACGCTCCTTCAGGTATTTTGGACCGAGGCCATTTAGGGCTTTAATGGTCAGTACCAACACTTTGAAATATATATATAGTGTGTGTGTGTGTGTAATTATAGTATATGACAAATGACAATATAGTACACACAAATGACAAAAATATATTGCTTGAAGGCAGAGTGCCAATAATATATTCAGTGGAGGGTGGAGGCAGCCCTTAAATGGAGCACTGCCTAAAACTAGCCTGCCTGGTATCTTAAAGTGTTATATTCCTTTAGATGCCCTGGAAATGAAGTACTTCTGGTTGAAATGTGTACGAATTTTGTTTGTCTTTTAATATTTCAGGTTACCCCACATACAAGGAAAAGGTTAAGAAGCGGCCTGGAGGACGGCCAGAAGTTATCTATAATTACGTCCAAAGACCTTTCATCAGGATGTCATGGGAGAAGGAAGAAGGGAAAAGTCGGCACGTTGATTTCCAGTGTGTAAAAAGTAAATCTATTACCAACCTGGCAGCAGCTGCAGCAGACATTCCCCAGGACCAGCTGGTGGTGATGCACCCCACTCCCCAAGTGGATGAGTTGGATATTCTTCCCGCGCCCCCTCAACCCAGCAACAGTGATGTGGATCCTGAGGGACAGAATTTGCCACTCTGATCTGAACTCTTGGTTAAACAAAAGCATGCTATTATAAAAATGAAGATGCTGTAATGAGCTCATACTGCACTACAATTCCAGCTTCTCTCCATTGTGTAATGAACATAAAATGTTTTAGGATATTGCAGTATGGACTTACAAAAGACCAAAGTGGGATCTGATTATGGTTTGTGGGAGTACATGTGTAAGAACATCCTGAGGTTCAGTTCCATACCTGCATATGTTTACCAGTAGGTTTTGTGGTATTGGTTATTTGTATGGTGGACTGTCCTCATCCTAAGGCTCTCTGTCACAGCAGGATTTGGAAGTTACAGTTTATTCAGTATTTTGGTACACGAGTTAGCAAAATGCAGACTTAAAATTGATAGTGGCACTTTATTAATGGTGGACAAAAAGAATTCTCAAAGCCATTTTTATAGTCATGATGCACAATGTTGAGTCTAACAGAGTGCTTCTTTCAGAGACTTTCTATTCAGCTAAATGTAAATAGTTTGTTCTGAGTGGAGGTGATGAGCCTACTTTGTTCTCTTATGGACAAGCACAAAATTCTTGCCACTGGGGCTTTTGGATTGTGAGGTTGAGATCCAACAGCCTTCTTTTTCAGATTTATTCAGCGAAGGGATTTTTCATGTTTGATGTGAGCCATGTTCAAGAGCCAGGAACATCCAATACGGGCTTTATCTTAAAATTCTGCCTTACCTTAAAAATATTTATTTACTGAGTTTTTTCATAAGTGTCATGGAATAGGAAAATGCAAATTGTTCACTCTTCATTTATTAACTGATTGTAAACGAGTTTTTCATTCAAATAAAAATTTCCATTATTTTAATATTAGCTGTGAAAGTAATTCATTACGTAGATTTGTAAAACACTAGACTAGTAACAGAATTTAGCGCCAAAATCAATGCCCTTTCCCCCTGTCTTTTTAAAAATAAAATGCCCTGACAATCCACATCTGACAAAAGACTGGTCTTTTTTTAGGAGAAAAAAGTCCCAGTTGCAATCATAGTATATGAGGACATAAAGACGCTGTTGTAAGGCAACTTCTATATATTTTATATTTCTAAAAGTATATATACTACGATTATATATAAAATAAAATAAAATAAATTCCAGCAGCACCTTAGAGACCAACTAAGTTTGTCATTGGTATGAGCTTTCATGTGCATGCACACTTCTTCAGATACAAAAGCTCATACCAATGACAAACTTACTTGGTCTCTAAGGTGCTACTGGAAGGTATTTTTCTATTTTATTTTTATTTTATTTTGACAGCAGACCAACACGGCTACCTACCTGTAACTAAGATTATATATGCAGCTCTGTAAAATCAAAAAAAGACCAGTACAACAAACGGTATGTGGAAGTTATTCATTGTCTGTAATGAGGGTAGACTGGATGGGATGTGCATCTTTGCATTGGAAGGCATTGCAGTAAAGTGCAGGAGGACATCTAGATTATGATCATGAGATGAAAATCCTCAAGAGTCAAGAATAAGTAGATGCCAACAAGGCAAGTGCAGTGACCTGGTGGTTAGCAGCACCTAACACTGTACTTCCTCCCCTGTATGAAGATTTTTGCATGTCGCTTTTAGGCAAAACTTCATCTCATAAGCCTGTATTTCTTCAGTCAAACCTTAACCGCCTGCTTTTGTCACCAGAATATCTCCTATACTCCACATCTTTTTCCATGCTTCAGAAGCTAGGCTGAAACTTGTGGGCGTTTGACTGAATAAATACATTGTAGGAAGTCCTGGTTGTGTCTGTGGTTTGAAAAATTGCTGCAGACTCACATTGGTGCCAGGCAATTCAACAGATTCCCACAAGCATACTTGTTCAGGTAAGGCCATCACTTGCTCAGGGGGCCCCTTGCTTCGGAAATACATTTGCAGTTCCTTTCGTCTTCATCATTATGCATTTCAAGCAGAAGTGCTTTTTCAACCCAAGTAAACGTAATTTAGAACAAGGGAAAACATTTTATTTTAAAAATATTTAACTGTCTAATACATTACACTTCAACAATATTTATAGTAAAGGATCTTACAAGAAACAGTTTTGATACATTAGTATAAGAAATATCCATTATCCACATGGGGGACCATTTTTGTAGTGTAAAAACACACCATACAGCTGAAATGACCATTTGCATATAAAAGCTACCAGTGATGCCAGTGCTTATTTCACACAGTGATCTTTTCCTTTTTTAAAAAAATGTCAACACAAAAACAGAATCCAAAATATACAGTTAACGCAAGCTATACACAGCTAACCAAATCAAAGACGAAGGAGGAACACTGTAGCAGGTGATCTCCACTTGGTGGTCTGAAATTACACATGGGAGAAGGATGACTGTTCTCTTGATATGGCTTTTTATGAAATTAAAACATCAAAGCAATTCAACAAGCTTCACAGATTGGAGAACTCCACCAATAATGCACTTTGATATATCCATATTTCAAAGCTATTGGGTAGCATTTACAAGGGCCATGGTAAGTCACTAAAATCAACAGGGCCCCCTAGACCCGCGTCAGCTTCCAAAAGGCTCATGATTACAGCCATTGCTGCTTCATCATTGCTGGGGCTGCTGGATCCCTGGTCGTTGTCTATCATGTCAATTCCTATATGCGAGTTTTCCCCTGCAAATAAAGTAAAAAAGTGAAAGCTATAGTATGAAAAACAGATCAACTCTGTCCAAGCAGTTTACTTAAGACCCTGAGATCATCTTCCGAGACCCTCCTTCGTGTGCCCCCTCCTCTAGAGGTCCAGAGGGGGGGCAACACAAGAACAGGCCTTCTCTGCAGTGACTCCCCGTCTGTTGAATGCTCTCCCCAGGGACGTTTGCCTGGTGCCTTCATTATACACCTTTATGTGCCAGGCAAAAACGTTCCCTCTTTAACCAGACCTTTGGTTGATCTGATTTACATCCTATGCCCTTTTAAAATGTGGGGTGGTCAAAAAAAATAAAAATAAAATGTGGGGTGGTCTTTTTTTTGGGGGGGGTGTATTGGCTTAGTGTTTTTATAGTTTTATATCTTGATTTTATTTTGTGACCCCCAGGTATTGGGCGGTATATAAATTCAATAAATAAATAACAGCAGAGATAAAACAATGCCAAACTACAAAGAGGCATTACTGTTCCCTTTGTTCTGTATACTTTGTTCTAAGACATTTAACATTTCAAATTTTAGAAATTAAATATTCCTAGTTTTCTTACAAAAAATAATAATATGATGCATACAAACATACAAATGAATTGCTGCTCTAGAAAAGTTGTGGAATACCTTATCTTTATAAGAGAAGAAGCAGAAGGTTAAATACCACTTGTTGGGACTCATCTGGAGTGAATCCTGCATCAGTGACATCAGGCTGGTGACCCTGAAGTTTCCCTGGGATTCCATCAAGAGAAGTTTGCACTCAAGATAACTCACCAATATTTTTAAGTTAGAGGGATAGGACACTAACCCTAAGGATTTTTACTACATAGTGACTGTGAGTGAGTAGTTCAATTCCTTCTTTTATTTGTCTTAGCTTGTCTTACATGGTTATGTACTTACCAAGAATGGAAGAATTGTCAGAATATGGGTAGCCTGGATTGTCTTGGATCTGGCTAGATAGTAAACTGGCAGGAGGAATGTCTGGAGTTCCACCATTCAAAATCTAAAGAGGAATAGATAAAACATAACAGACTTTAGTCTCTAGCATGATCTGAGCGCTCTGATCGTAGCATATTTTGCACACACGATCCTGTTACAAACTTTTAACATTTACAGAGCTTATGTTCTGACATTACTTATTTATTTTTTCAATCATTAAGCTGCCCTTCACCTGCCTCAGGATCCCAGAGTGATTTACAAAATACTAATGAAAGATAAGCAAGTTAACAATAAACAAGTCAAATTTTTAAAAAAAACAAATACAAAAACATTTGTAAAGCTTTTCATAATTTCTCCTGATTTCTACACATTATGGAATCATGCTATGGTGAATCTTAGCAACTTTGTTGTTTTAACACCTGAATTTGAAGCAGAGGGAACCATTTGTCAACTTTCGGAGGATATTATTAACTTCAAATTTACATTATGACTCAGCAAGAATTTCCCTTTGGGCCTAGCAACAACCCATTCACAATGTAACAAGTTATCACATGGGGTTTTTCTTCCCACTGAAACCTGCTAGGCTGTGGAAATGAAAGGTGAGTCAACACATGAAGAAGTGTGCATGCACACGAAAGCTCATACCAAAATAAAAACTTAGTTGGTCTTTAAGGTGCTACTGAAGGAATTTTTTTATTTTACTTCGATCCAGACCAACACGGCTACCTACCTGTAATCAACACATGACGAAAGCTTATTTTAGTGCTTATTTTAATAGCTCTGCTAGTCAAGCTATACTGTCATCTGAATCATTTAAATGTGCTGCAAGTGAACCAATAGATCAATACAAAATCTCAGAATAGCCAAATTATATTTTTAGCACTATAATTAAAAAACATGGAGTTACAAGCAATTAAAATTTTATCTCTGGCAGTAAAATGACCTGGTAAGTCCCCGCCTTGCATTCCAAAGGCCCAGGGTTCAATCCTTGGCATCTTCAGGCAGGACTTGGAGATAGCCACTGCCGGTCAGCGTACGTCAGAGCTTTCCAAACTTGTCATGTTGGTGACACACATTTTAGAAATGCACCAGTAATTCAGTTTCACTAGCAAACCGGAGGTTAAACTTAACCCCTTTCCAGCCCCTGGAGGAGTGCAGGGAGCATTTGCATGACGCAGCCGACACACTCATGACACACAGTTTGGAAAGCTCTGGTGTGCTAGGTGGGCCATTGGTCTAACTTGGTAGAAAGACAGCTTCCTAATGTGGTTTGTCACCTGGTTTGCAGTCACATACCTATTTTGGTCCCTGTCTAAATAAGTTTTGTTCTCTTGCACTCTTATGCAGGCACTGGTGCCATCTCCAGGGGGCCCTAGGGGCCTGGGCACCCACAGAATTTTTTGCTGTGGGAGCCTAGTTGTAACCATTACTGGCATGTTTTACTACCATTTCATATACTGTACAAACAAAGTTCAATTGAAATGCCGCTTAGGAAACTTTCAGCACCTACTCTGCTCTTTTGAAATGAGGGCAAGGGAGGAGAGGAGGGAACCTAAAACCTAAACAAAACCCATCCGGGAAGATCATGCCAGTACTAAGTGTTCACCAGGAGATGGCAGAAGCACATTTCAAAAAGGAGTCATCACATCAGTAGGAATGTTTGAAAGGCTTGCTGTGTTAGGTAGATCTGTGTGCAGCATGATCAAAATCTGCTTCACAGGGAGCAAGGGGTGCAAATCAGGAGGGTCATGGGCAGAAGGAAATATTGCAAGGCGGGCAATTGGCACTTGCTGACTGTGGTCCCTTGTAGGCCACCAAATAACTGTCAGTCCTAGGCAGCCATGCCCACTTACTTCCCTTGCAGAGTTGGCGAATGCCAGGTTGGCCTACAATAAAAAAAAATATCATCCATGACAATAACCATGGCTCAGGGGACTGAGGTGGCAAGTATTACAGAAACCTGGGAAGGTGGGTGGGCAGACTTGATGTGTTTCAGCTGAGCACACCTGGGTATTCAGTGCCGCATGAGCATTGGTTGGAGAACTCAAGGGTGGCCATTACTGTCATTCCTAAATTTCTGCCTTTCAACAGGAAGTCAATGTGCCTGGTGTTGGGCCAGAGAAAGAGAATAGGAATGTTATTGGTGCATTGCCTGCCCCACCCCCTACCGTCTTCCTGTCCAATCTGGTTGCAGCAATAATGCTGGAGAACCCCAAAGGGTTTGTTCTGAGGGACCAGCAGTGACACCGAAGGCATGCTTTCGGGCAACAGCCATGGGGCTGTCTCAGTACACGGATCGCAGGTTAATGCACTGCATCTGATGTATGCTACTGAGTGGACTGGATTGTGGCTCTGTGGCTGAAGGTGTCATGGACAGGCCACTTCCTGGTGGTTTGGACTGATGGTGGCAGTTCCAACTCCAGTGATTGCTAAATGCTTTGGGTGAGTTTCCAGTTGGCGTATCTGACACTCTGGCAACAGGAAGTTCCCAGAGGATGTCTGCGCATGCGCAGAACAAATGGGTGAGACTGCTGAGAGAAGCCTAGCAGTTTTACAGACCCCACCTCACCTTTTTGCCTCCTGGTGAAGACGTGTCAGGCGGAGGTGTGCTAGTCATGTTTAATGGACTAGAGCCACAGCTTGAAGGCGAAGAGCCTCTTATCCTGTCAAAACAACACCATTCAGATTAGAAAGGTTATGCTAAACAACGCAATTAATGTTTGACCAACTTATCGTATTCATGGCAACCTACCCATATGACTCCAAAATTACACCCTGGAACATTGTTCAACACCTTGGAACATTGTACCCAAGCAGGTCCTATCTCTCTCATTATCAGGTGTGAGAGAGGTGCTCTGGTTAGGACTCAGCATTTTGAATTTTAACCTGCCAGATGTGTCAACCTGTTCTGGTTTATAATGCCTTGGTGTTCTAAATTGTATACATTATTGGAGGTAGAAAACATAACATGAGGAATTTCCCACTGACTATACCCAGTGCTATTTTTCTATAAAAAGAGGTGTCGGAACTCACCACGAACACCTCCCTCATTCTCTTAGAAGGGCAATGGCGCCCACCTGAGAGATGCCAGAATTGAGTTCCGGCAAATTCCAGCTGAAAAAAAGCCCTGACTATACCACTTATGGTTCTTTACTCCCTCTCCCTCTCCCTCTCCCCTGTCAGTGATCAGCATAATTTTGAGCAGAGGTTTTGGCCCATTGCTCTCAACATAACCCAATATATTGCCACAAATATTTTTTCTCCACGTCTCTACAAAAACAGCTACATCACTTACACAGACTACCATAAATGCATCAAGAGAGAACACACTAGGTGCTAAAAGTGAATGCATGTTTGTTCTGGACTTGTCAGGTTTGCCTCCTGATCCTACAGCAACCAATACACTACAGTAACACTACAGGAGCTATTGATTTCTTGTAACCTGAAAGCAACTAAACAAGGATACTTGCTATTTATGGAAAGGAAGCAGCTGGTCACCCCCCCCCCCTTTTTTAAAGAGAAATATAGCTTGAGATGGAAGAACAGCACTGGGGCTTTCCTCACCTGTGAATCTCCATAATTTCTTCAGCAATCATTCTGCCGATTTTTCCGGCTCCTGCTCTTGTTCCACCTGGAATACCAGGGACTGTTGGAAGGGACCTTTTGGGACCACCTTTATAAAGGGGGGAGGAGAGAACATAAAGAGCTAAGCTCCTTCTGCTTGCGCATTCTGAATACACATGAAAATTTTAGCAGAAAGCAGAAAATGTCCCTTGTCCAGCACTCTCTCCTCCATTTCCAATGTTAAATACTTTACGGTACTTCAGTAGTCATTGGGTTGTATCCGATGTAGCACCAAGTTAGGGTCCTGGCAGTGCAAGGATTTCTGCTTGCCTCCCCCCCATTCCTTTGTGCACCCCCCCAATTCCTTTGTGCATCCTTTAAATCTGTTCTAGGGTCCCCCAACTGAGGTCCAGCTCTGAGGGCCTTCTGGCAGTTCCCTCACTGAGAGAAGTGGGGTTACAGGGAACTAGGCAGAGGGCCTTCTCAGTAGTGGCGCCCGCCCTGTGGAACGCCTTCCCTTCAGATGTCAAGGAAATAAGTGACTATCTGACTTTTAGATGACATCTGAAGGCAGCCCTGTGTTGGGAAGTTTTTAATCTTTGATTATCGTGTTTTTAATATTCTGTTGGGACTTGCCAGAGTGGCTGGGGAAATCTAGCCAGATGGGCAGGGTATGTATGTATGTATGTACCGGTATGTATAAATAATATTAAAGAGGTGAGATCCCGTTGTGTAAATCCTTGCACCGTTGAGAAGAGTTTGTTGGGTATAGCCCAATGATTCCAATCATTGCAGTAGAAGCTTGGAGGCCCCCTTCTGACATTACATTAAGAGCCATGTGTGTGTGCTTGAGCATTAAGATAGACCCCAATGTCATACACAAAAAATAATGCTCACAGATTTTAGAATCATGATGCAGATCCTAATTAGGTATGCTTTGATGTTATGAGATGCCCTTAAAAAAAAAGTTCAAACTAGCTGCTGCCATAACCAAGAGGAGCAACTTCTGTGAAATTGTCTGTACTTTCCTTTCTTGGGCTACTTGTTCAAATGACTCCCAAAGGGAGGCATATAGAATGACAGACAGGACATCTACATGTGACTGACAAGGGATATGTTATTAACAGCTAAAGTGAGCCAAGTTAGAGTTTGTTAGAGTAAGACTAGGAAGATCCAGCTTCAAATGAAATAAAACTTAACTCCTATGTTACACTAACTTCATGTGTGTTCTTTGGCTTGGGGGCTCGTTTGGACTCTGATATTTGGCACTTGAGGCTTGTGAAATTTAGTGAGCTTCTTGGCTCCAGAAAGAGCCACTTAGAACATGGGCTTGACCGGCTGACTTAGCTTTGATGGTGGAATACCAATCTGGCTAAAGGAGCTAAAAGGCGGCCATGAATGGCTTTGTACAGTACGGTGCTCTAGTTACCTTCTCCAGCCTGGAGCACACTGTCCATGCTGTGCGGTGAAGCTGAAAGCTGTGGAAAAGTCGCGTCTCCCCCATCAAGTACATTGGCACTGCAGGGAGGGAGGTTTCCAAAGAAACAGAAAGACAAATGAGACCCTTGGCTTGCATGCAGCCAGTCACCATGTTTTCTCTCTTCAGATCATAGCCACAAAGTGAAAGACACACTGAAGAAATTACAAGCTTTGCATTACAAACTGATAATCAAGAAACAGATCATATGTTACACAAGCGACAAAAATGTAAACTTCACGTTTCTGTTTAGAATACATAAAGTAGAACTGGGGTTTTCAGATCTCAGCAGCAGCAGGGGTGAACTACACATTACAGCAGAATCAAGGAAGGCGGAAAGGCTGTTTATACGCTTGGAGCATTAGGGAACATAGGAAGCTACATTATATGGAATCAAACCATCTAGTTTGGTCATGTCTACACAGACTGGCAGCATTTCTCCAGAGTTTCAGGCACAAGTCTCTCCCACCCCTACTTGGAGATGCCAAGGATCGAACCAGGGCCCTTCTGCATGCAAGACAGATGCTTCGCCACCAGGCTTCGCCCCTTCCCATTCGTGCTTCTGTTTTCCCAACTCATTTTTTGTCCCTTGAAGAAATTCTAAAATGATACCCCTAAATTATAGGCCAGAACCTACATTTCAATGGAGCATGGCAACAGAAGTAGTTGCCTTCCATGACCCAAGGCAATCATGAAGGTGAAGACCCTTTTCTTGCGGAAGGTTAAATATTTTCTTGTCCTTCTGGCAACTTTGGGATAGGCAAACCAATTAGTCTAAATTGGAGCATTCTGCTATATTTGAACATCAGGACGATTTGGCTGTTTCCAGTTCTGTCGTTATTTGATTAAATATATCTTGACATTGAAAAGCAGATCAAGTGGCTCAATGAAGTGGTATGGACCTATGTAAAATACTGTCTTGTTAACATGTTGATGCCCCAAACCAGGCAACATGTAGGGTCCAGTTTTGCAGGCCACTTCATACCACTGGACCTAACAAAACTGTGAAGTCAATGGGAATGTCTGTGTATGTTTTGTTACCAAGCAGATAACAATGTGCTGATTTTCTACATTTGCTTATAACTCCTTTGATACTTGGAAAGAAGGATTAAATGCCCAGCTTATCAGCTGAAGAAAAATACTTACGATACCACTGTGTTAGTTGAGACAATATATTCTACTTCTTTGGTCCACGGGTTCATGAAACTGAACCAACAACTCCTCAGTGTAATAAAAGACCCATCTTTGACTTTAAACTTGTAACAATTAGTATTAATTTTCTCTCTTGACTGTAAAACTGAAAGAAGGGGAAAATGGGACAAACGTTAATTTAAATGCACACTTCCTAGATAGTCTTTTGTGTTTATCACTTTCCAGTGTTCCTTCCCACTGTGGCAAATTTCCTACATATGCACTATTATAATTATAACATCAACATTAAAATTTTCCCATTACTGTATTCAATTTACGCAGGTTGTGTTTCCTAACCACTCTTTCTTAATAAAAAACAGAAATAAAGTAAGAAATGAAAAAAATTGGAATTAACTACCACCCCCTTGCATTTTTATTTTTTATTTTGCGTATTTTACCTTGTCGATGACATTCTGCAAGATGCCCTATATCATCTTGATGAAAATATTCATAACATGAAGTACCTAGAAGTTCCTGTGGTAAATATGCCAGAATTGCAGTTGCCCTAAAATATAAAATGTTGTTTAGCTTAAAAAATAATACTTGGGCGAAAACTACTATATAAAAAAGGAGTGCCAACAGACCAGAAACAGATTGGCATGGCCTTCAAGGAGAAACTTTTACTGTCAGAGAGAAAGAAAGACATGGGCCTTCACACTGAAGCTCTTTCCTCTCCCTTCTGTTGTCACAACCAATGCTAATTATTCAGTATATAACAACTCAACGTGGGAACACGGTTTCAGAAAATGTGGCAGAGGGGTGGAGCAAAAGAAGCACTTAATGGATTTATTTAAATGCATTTATAAACTACTTAATATTTCAAAAGGGACGCGGGTGGCGCTGTGGTCTAAACCAAGGAGCCTAGGGCTTGCCGATCAGAAGGTCAGCGGTTCAAATCCCCGTGACAGGGTGAGCTCCCATTGCTCGGTCCCTGCTCCTGCCCATGTAGCAGTTTGAAAGCACATCAAAGTGCAAGTAGATAAATAGACACTGCTCCGGCGGGAAGGTAAACGGCGTTTCCGTGTGCTGCTCTGGTTCGCCAGAAGCAGCTTAGTCATGCTGGCCACATAACCCGGAAGCGGTCTGCGGACAAACGCCAGCTCCCTCGGCGTATAGAGCGAGATGAGCGCCACAACCCCAGAGTCGTCCGCGACTGGACCTAACGGTCAGGGGTACCTTTACCTTTAATATTTCAAAAATCTCCAAGGCGTGTCCCAAAAGAGATATGTCGACCGCGAATGGAGAGAGGTATGCAAACACAATGCCACTGATTTCAATGGGCTTCAAATGCCTGTAACTGGATGTTGGATTTTGTGGTTACAGTCAAAACTCAGTCTATTAACAAATCCAGAAATTATGTGCATGCTTTTGGTGCAGTTTTAAAAATGTGCATTGAGTGTGAGACCAAATGTACAAAGAAATGTAAAATAAGAAGTGACAAAAATGTATATTATGTTAGAGATTATTCGTGAAACCTTTTCTTTTCCACCTCTGCTCTGTAATCTGCATGTTATGATTTAGCTGCTGGTAATAGGATCTTCCTTCCTGTTGCTAGGACAGTAGGTTGGCATGGAAATCTCTTGCATGCAAATATATTTCTTCTGATATTCTATCAGTAGTTTTTAAGGTACCATCTGTTTTAGCATCTGTATTCCAGATAACTCTGGGGAGGCTTTGCCAAGTATTTTCAATTTAGCTATTGGCATAAAAGAGAAACTCACTTATGAAAGTACTCAAGGAAATAAATAAACATGATGAGCATCCCTAAGGTTAAAGATCCAAATAAGTTTCTGTCTTCCACTAAATCCAGATTAGCTCTTCCAGCTGCCAACTGACTGAACATATTATAGTCCAGAAAGCTAAAGGTTTATTTTCATACTACAATAAGGGATATAACTTCCCATGGTAACTTATGAACATTGGAGAAAATGTAGGTAATTATTGGTACATTTTCCAGTTATTAGCTCTTACCATTTTATATTTAACTGGCAAGGGTTAAATTGGAAACATTACCAAATGAACGAATGTATAGCAATTCTCCAATGTATTCATAAACTTAGAAATCCAAAGTGATATAATCCCTCCTTGTACAAAACTGAAAACATGTGAGAGCAGTAGCTCCAATATGGAAATGGAGTTCGTAGCCCACAATGATGTTGCTCACTTTAGCAGAAGGCTACAAAGGTGGCATTTTGCTGGAACGTTACAGAAAGCGTTCAACCAAAGCTGAAATTGTAGTCAAGATTTTATTTTTGTGGCATGCCATGTTCTCTTTGGCATGCCAAAAATGAAGAGGGAAAGGGGTGCACCGCAAAGAGGCCACACAGCCATGCTAATTACTCAGTTATGACTGTGAAAAGTTCCTTCACCCTCAAAACAGCCTTCACTTGCACCAAACAAAGAGTGAAAGGCAGGTTGTACATCTTTGCATAAAAGAATCACATTTGTTCTCTTATATCCCTTTCTTAACCTCCCTTCTAAATACTAAGCAGGGACATAGTTTGGTTTAATAAATCAAGTGCAACAAATGTGGAAGCTTCATGTATTTTCTCTTTATCAGCAACCCCCTCTACTCCTCACCTTTTATAAAGTTAAAGTAAATTAAAAGGATTTAATTTGGGGAAGCTATTGGTGTCTTTTTACAACCCAGTGGGGGTAACGATGATCTTGTAAGGCTGAGAGCTCCTGCACCTACTCTGGCCAGTCTCATTATTTAATTTATTAGTTTCTTCCCGAAAGGAGTCTCAGAACGATTTATAAAAAGAACATTCCATAATACAAATAATCTTAAAATCAAAAAGCAACACTAAAAATAATCAACTCATAAACACAACACACACTCTCCCCCACAATGTAAGCATCCCTGCCAAAGACTAACCTTTTTAATTGTAATTTCTTTTAAACTGGTTTTAAAGTTGCCGTTTAAATGGTTGCTACCTGCCCTGGGGTCTTAGGATAAAAGGCTGGTAATAAGCCAACAATAGCAACAAATGCAACGAGGGATTAATACACAGCTGACTGGGAGAAATGTCTTTCCAAGCACCAAAAAGATGCCAATGCCTGGGGCTGGTGAACCTTCCTGAGGATAGCATTCCACAAATAGAGGGTCACCCCTGAAAAGGCCCTTTGGACTGTTGCTGGAGGGGGCACACAGAGAAGGGCCTCCAATGTTTACCTCAAGCCCTAGATATAGGTAAAGGAGGTTCATAGTTTATTAAAGTCTGGGCCATTGAAGACTTTGTGGGTTAAAATCAGCATTTTGAATTTGGTCCAGAAGCAAATCAGTCAGATTGTGCTTTGTTTCCTGTGCTATGCTAGGAGGAAAGGAGATAATATGAGCACCATGGGGGGTTGTGGATTGCATCCCATTTTTCTAACCAAAAAGTTTAATTGTTATTCATCAAACTAGGTGTCAATATTCTTCAGCAACAAATGATAACATTTATGCCACAGGGATTCTGCCTTTCAGGGTGAGAGGTAATTTAGAGTCACAAACTGTGGATACATAATTGCTCCAAAAGTACTTTGCAATTATTTATTTTCACAACTAATATTATTGCTGTTCTGAATAAAAACATTCGTAGGAAAAAGAATCAACGCAAGTCAACAGACCATTGTCCTGATAGCATGAATTAAAGATGTTGTTCTTACCTCTGGTCTACAAATACAAATTTCCCATCAATTGCATGCCGAGAAACATATTCTGTCGGTTTAACCCTGATCTCTCCATTTACTGGTTGAGGAACTACATGAGGATGTAACCGTCCAATTGCAACGAGACAGCTTAAATTACAGCCTTCATTATCAGGCTCATTGTCTTCGTCTAGTCCCATTTTTGTTGGTGGCCAGCTTTTTAAATATCCTGTGCTATGGATAGTGCAAAAGCTTTTCCGGTCTGCTACAAAAGAAAATAAGGTTTATGTCATCAGTACTGCATTGGTGGAAAAAATGGCAGCTTGGGGTTCAGGCACATGAAACATCTGGCATCTTAAGCATTCAACTTCTGAAGAGCTGTACAATGTGCAACAGGCTGTATGTATGCAGATTTCCATGCATATGCTTGGTCTAGGACGAGGAGTTCTTGGTTTCTTCAGGGCTCCCATATAAGTTGGGCAGGGACAAGATCAAAGAGGTGCTACAGCAGTGCTGAACAAAGACATCTGCCAAAGTGCTATCATGCAATTCTTGGATCACCATCTTGACCAGCAGCTGGTAGTTTTAGCTGACCGTAAACCAGAGATCCATATATTTTAACCAGCCATTGGCTGTGAGCTACCACCAACAGTCTGCAGGAAAAGCTCCTCATGGAGGGCTCCAGTAGGGTCATGCGGTGGGTTCCAAGAAGCCACTGCCGTTTTGTGGCACACCACAGGTAGCATTATCAGGTTCCCATTAGCAGAGTCCAGCTCTTGCACACCTACTTAGTTGTTAACATGGACCTTCAGAAGAGGACATGTGGGGCCTTGTTAATTAAGAAAAGCACACCCCATTCTGACAGTAGGTGTAATGCACACTGCTTCAGTAGAATTTATAGATATGTTGAGAAAATGGTCATTTAAAAAAAACCTAAGCTTTTTTAAAAAATAAGTTTCATGTGAATAAGCTCTTCACTGGTTTGCGGTCCATCTAGATTTTCTTGAAAGATCAACTCATTTAATTATTAAATTATGCAATCCCCTCCGTATCCAGAGTTGTCAACATTTCAAGTGTTTAGAACATAGCATCATTCTGATTATGCGCTTCCAAAGTGCAGTTTAATTTAACGATATTGATTTTCTAGGCTGAGCTCGTTATGGTGAACTTGGCTGGTTCAATCTTTCTCCTTAAAAATATCCACTGCTGTTACACTTAAGATTGTCAAATAATTTTATTTCCAAGCAAAGGCTACATAATCTGAGCACTACAGGAAATGGAAGAGAAGGACTCCTGCTGGATAAGTCAACTTTGCTACTTTGTAAGTCAGAAGTAGAATCCTCAATACATCCAATTTAGACAGTTTACATGGAATTTCCTGGGCATGGTTGTGATACTGGTTTTCTATCTGTAGCAGGTGAAGTACAATCTTTCTGTCTTTGTAAAATGGTCAAGATATTAATGTCAATGGGCTGGACAGGGCAGAGGAAGGGGGATGCGGTGGGTGCGGGCCGCCCCGGGTGTCACCACTGAGGGGGGTGACAAAGTGCCGGGCAGCACTCACTGTGGGGCCTGCAGCGCGCCTGAGCCACGCGGCTCTCCTGGGAGAGACACGGTGGCTTGGGCGTGCGCAGGCTCTGCACTGCCCAAACAGTCTGCCTGCCTCCCCCCCCCAGCTGTAGGGTGGCTGAGTGGGAGGAGGCAGGCAGACTCCGGAGGCCTCGTGGTGCGCCCCACCCTCACACTGCCCCTTTGGGCGGCTCCTCCGAGCAGCTTCCTCTGCCACTGGGGCTAGAGCCAGGGACTCCTTCTGAATTCATAGAAGGAACTGCAATCTAGCTGAAATTCTCAGGGAAGGGAAGACATATTTCCCTGATTTCCCTTTTCTCTGAAGCTCCCTATATCTCTTCCCATCCTCCTTTGGAGGGCAACCAACACCCTAGAGCAGAGTTTCAGGGGACACAGGGGGAAGGACGAATCAGAGAAAATTACACATTTTATGATCTTTGGCTCTGAATGCAGTTTGCTATCAACAATTTAAATGTTATGTCTACAAACTATATTCTGACCTTACTAGCAACTTGACTTGTCTCACTGAACATATACCATTTGATAGCAAAAAAAGTCTTAGAAACTGTTAAGAGAATCGACTGTTTTCAGCAACAGCAGTATGACAATGTTATTATTTCAATGATTTGTGGACTCAAAAGTCATGGAAGGAGTGGAAGCTAAATCTCATTTTCCAAATGATGCTTTATGTAGCCAATGTAAACCTGATCCCATATGCAAAACCTATGAATTGTTTCATAAGGTCAGAAACTGTAAGCCAGTGGGAGTCAGGTTTCTTCTTTATTTCTTCACATAGTTACAACTCTGCAGGGTCTTATCTGATCTCAAATAAACACCTTAATTGGTAGAAATGAACCAAAGTTATTTTTTCTAGTTTAATCAATGCATACTACTGGTACCTTTCTTTTTAGAACAGGTGGAAGGAAAGTCTTTATCTTCTACTTTCACGGATGGTCTGTTGCATTTCATCCTACAAAAGAATGAACGTCTTGCTCCAGAGCATAGTCGTGATGGTCCAGGCGTTATATCTGTTTTAACTGGAAGACCAGCTGCAGTGGAGTGAAAGAACACAAATCCAAAATGGTGAATTTGGCTTGGCTTGAAATTTCTATTTTCAAATATACAGACCTGTAACTAGACAGTACGGTATCCATGAACATAACTCAACAGAATGATATTCAATGAAGACAAAAGCAAACTTCTGCTTTCAGGGAAAGCAATTATGGGATTGGAAATACTTGGCTTAGCAACAATACATATGAAAAGGATAATGGAATTACAGTCGATTACAAGCCAGACATGAGTCAGGAGTGTGAAACTGCTGTAAAAAGGGCCAGTGTGATTTCATGCTTCATGAGTTGAACCACAGTTTCCAAGTAGCAAAAGTTCCACTTTATTTTGCACTAGCTTAACATCATCAGGACCTGTGAACTAGCCTGTGGAGCTCAATGAACATTCCAATCACTCACTTTTTGCATCTATGAGCCTTTCCCGTGGTGCAGTATCAGAAGAAGAAAGTTGCTCCTTAACTTTGGCAATATCTTTAGGATGAAGGTAGTCAAATAAACTCTGGCCAATCAGATCATTCTGCCAATAAAGAATGTTAACAACCAATTAAATTATTAAAGACATGCGGCAAAGCTCACAGCAAGGAAAACTGTTAATAGCATTTTTGTTACATTTCAATTAACTGATATTTTGAATGAATGAAAACAATACTGTTTTTGTAAACTGAAATATTTCACTTCAACCCATAAAAAAACAACAGAGAACAACATTGATAGCTGAAGCACAGAGTCATCTACATCCACCACTGAGTTGAACAAAATATGTTACAAGGCTCTGTTCTTTTCTACATCATAAGAAAGACAAAATATACCTGACTGTAGTTGAGGATCTTGAAGACTGATTCTGAAACAAACAGTATTTTGCCTCTGTCACAGCCCACAACAAAGAGAAAACCATCTGCAGCCTAATTGGGAAACACAGGACAGCCACTTTGTTATAGTGTGTTATTTACACATTGTTAAAATTATTCACGACATGCAGTTGAATTTTGGTGACCAAACACTTTGCATTTAAATGTAACTAGATTAGCATACGGCAAAAATTTCAGTGGAGACTTGAGTATGACGACACTATTTTTTTAATAATAATGCCAGAAAATGGCAAGGCAAAATGGCTGAATGTCATTGGTAAATGTCTATTTGTAAAGGGTACCATTTAGTCACACCTAAGCAATTATTTAAAAACCACCTTGCTGCACTTGAGCTTTTCTTTTTTAAAACCTTTCTTTAAGGAAATTCCCAAAAACTGCAGGAGGTGACGTGGGAGTGGGGTGAGGTGGAGAGTAAGGGGTCGTCTAATCTTCCTATTCTTGCTCTAACTACAAAACCTTTTCCAGGATCTTAAGAGTCTACCAGGAGCTGTTCATGTGTGGGGGTGGAAAAGGCCATAGAAGCAGGGAAGGCAAAAATGACTCATTTTCATTGGGCTGTTGCCAGCAATCTTTCCAAAGGGGCTTCTAGGAAACCAGGAGAAAAGGATTTGCTGGAAATAGGCTAGATTAATGCAAGGCAGACTCCAGAACATTATTCTTGTGGAGTATCTTACCAGACACTTGGAAAGGGGTCATTTGCACGCATCACACATGCAAAACAAAGAATGCAAATACTGCTTGAAGATTTTGCTAGATCTTTTCACCACATTTGGGGGGGGGGAGAGAAGAGGTTATCTTACACCACAAGATGGCACCCCTTTATCGCTTGGTTTATGCCTCTTATCTGACCATGATGAATCGCACCCAGGGTTCCTTTTACTGATGCCTTTCTCTAAAGTTTCATAGGAGATGGTCTCTTCAGATCTTAAAAATAGGGTTATAAATCCTACTTAATTTCACTGGAGTGCTTGTCCGTATGGAAGCATACAGACTCAAGCCTGAATATTTGTATCAGCTGCACACCAAAGCTGCTTCAGCAGGGCAGAGACTCAGCATTCGTTTACCAGAGGGCAAAACCTGCAGGGTAGTCAGATCAAATTTGCAGAATGCAAATGAGATTTTGAAGATTTGTGGCGACCCGATGAAAAGGAGCATTTTCATGTTGTATGGGATACTAGTGGATAACATGTTTCAACTGACAGGTAAGCAGATGGGTTTTATTACTGTAATTCACTGAAACAGCATGGACACCCCAAATTTAATAAATATCAAGTCAGTTTCCACTAAGTTTTAAATATTACACGTTGCCATAAAAACAACAACCTTGAACCTGACAATTATAGTCAGTGTCATCCTTCACATGCACGTCAAGCAAAATCAGAGGTTCCCTATTCAATACAGAATATATTGTTGCCAGAAGAAAACACTGGCGTGGGGTAAATAGACAGCAAAATCAAAGGCCAGTTTCTAGAAACCAAGGTGCTTCCTCTCCCTTTAGCATTTCTGCTCAGGAAACACATTAGTCAACCTCAAAACAGTAGAGCTTTATGAATTATATAATAACTTTTTGTAGTCCCAGGCAATTTATTATCAATTTTTTGGTTTACTGGCTACTAATCCAGAATTTCATGTTACTGGGAAGCTTACTCAACACTATATTGGGGTTAGCACAGTGTGCTCATAACAGGCAGACAGCGACTTGCTGGTAAGTCCATTGGTTAAAAAAGGGCTGAAGCAGGGCTTTTTTTCTGGAAAAAGAGGTGCCAGAACTCACCATGAATGCCTCCCTTGTTCTCTTATAATGACAATGGCGACCACCTGAGAGGTGCAGGAATTGAGTTCCAGTACGTTCCAGCTGAAGAAAGCCCTGGGCTGAAGCTTTTGCATATAGCATGCATCTCTTACACTGGAGGAATTTATGGTCATAGTGTCTGGTATAAGAGAACTGCACCCTACATGAAAACGCCACCATACTTACAAGAATCCTCTCTTTCATTGCACACTATACATGCTTTCATGTATCTGACGTTAACACATACCCTAAGAATAAGATGTTTTAGTTCATCATCTGACAAAAAGGCAGGCTTGTAGTTTGCTTCTGTATATGGGTTTGTGGCACCTTAAAGGCAAAGGGAAGAAAAGTAATTATTCTTTGAGTAAATAAACCAGTTGTGTGAGGTGCAGCATGTGTTACATTCTATTTGCACAACTATTTTCAGTGTCCCTAGTCTGTTTTCTAGTAATGCTTAGAATGATGCCTCAAATAGGAAAAACCAAGTAGATGCTGCTCCCAAAAGCTACTATGAGACAGCAGCAATTTCTTTCTATTCAGAAACTTACAAACCTTTTACCAATAAAATATCTATTTTGTATCTTTTACCGGTATGAAAGCACCTTTAGCAAATCTGGTATCACATGGTGGAAGCTAGTTCAAATCTCACTTCAGTCAAAATCTCACAAGGTGCCCTCAGGTAAACTGCTGCTCTTTCATTCTCCCATCTAAAATAATACTAATCTACTTTACCACAATGGTGTAAGCAATACTGAAATAATAAGTGCAAAGTGCTTTCACTGCTCCAATACACCAACATTTCCCCTGGTTTTTAAGTTCCACAAGTAACCTCTCTAACCACACAGGTTGCTTTAAAATTTACCTCTTAACGTCTTCATGTGCTGAACAGCCATTCTCAATACCGTAAGTTTATCTAGTTTTCTGGACATAGCATTGCATGTTGGCACTAAAGAGGCCAATTCATCGATGAAACTGTTCATCTTATCACGACGTCTTTTTTCAATCTGACTGTGAGCCTCCCTAAGTGATAATGAAATAAGGATCATCACATTTCAGGTATCCAGAGTTACATCACAAACCTTAATTGCTTTTGTGAAAAAAAGAGACAGGATTGCTTACATTATCAGTTATCAGTAGATAAACCTTTATTTACTTTACATTGGTTACATAACGAAAAAATGAAACAACGTAAACAGGAGGATGAAAGCTGATGAGTAAATTGAGGGAAACTTGCTATAAATGAGGATATAGTCTTGGTCATGTACGGGGGGGGGGGGGAGAGAGAATTCAAGAATCACTGCAATTATCTGAAATGAAAACAGATAGACCATTTCAGAGGAGCTTTCAAGCCATTTTGCACACAATATCATGCAACTGCAAGAACACTCAATTCGTCTGGCAATCAAATTCTGAATTGAACTTCCACACAGCATGAAGGAGAGGCTTCACCAGAAAGATGCTGAATGGGTAATGCTCAGTGGTGGTCATATAGGTGTTTCACTGTGTGTGATGCACAAGCACCCACAGATTCTAGGGGCCCACCAAACTCAAAAACCTTAAAGGATCATATAGGCCAGGTGCATATTGCAAAATATTTTGATGAGTCTGCTTAACAAATATTTGAAAATATGTAAAGTTAAAAATGTCATTGTTCAAATATAACTTTGCCATGCCAATAAATATCATGCATGAATATGTATTTATAATTTATATATATTCTGAAGATATGTACTTTTTGCATAAGAGTGTTTCATATGCTGTAAAATAAAAAAATTCCTTCAGTAGCACCTTAAAGACCAACTAAGTTTTTATTTTGGTATGAGCTTTCGTGTGCATGCACACTTCTTCAAGTGTTCTGAAGAAGTGTGCATGCACATGAAAGCTCATACCAAATAAAAACTTAGTTGGTCTTTAAGGTGCTACTGAAGGAATTTTTTTATTTTACTTCGACCCAGACCAACACGGCTACCTACCTGTAATCATATGCTGTAAGAAAGGGACCTCACTGAATACTGGTGTATTGAATCTTGGTGATGCAGATCTTGAAAAGTGTGGGATAAACCTGAGCCTGCACTCCTAACTCAATGACCAATTCTATGATTAGCTGTAGCTAACATTATTGTAAGATCATGTGTTTAATTCACATTTATTGTATGTGGCACATTTATGACTTGTATAAATCTCTCTGTCACAGTGGTACCTTAGGTTAAGAACTTAATTCGTTCTGGAGGTCCGTTCTTAACCTGAAACTGTCCTTAACCTGAGGTACCACTTTAGCTAATGGGGCCTCCCACTGCCGCTGCACCGCTGGACAATTTCTGTTCTCATCCTGAAGCAAAGTTCTTAACCTGAGGTACTATTTCTGGGTTAGTGGAGTCTGTAACCTGAAGCGTCTGTAACCTGAAGTGTCTGTAACCCGAGGTACCACTGTATTTCAAATACTTCATAATTAGTTTAATCTTTAACTTCATCCACAATCTATAAACTGGAAACACTAAGGAAGCAAAAACTGCCGGGTTTGAAAAATATCCTTCTTAGTGGTAACTATATGGGATGCCTTGGCAGAAGACAGAAATGTTGTAATCTCTGGATCAAAAAATGAAATGGCTTTTTAATATAACCTGGTACACTCATTTCTCATGAGTGTAGGAGCATAATTTTCTATTAAAGGTATAAAAATCCATTATAGGAACACATCCAAAAGGCCTTTATGGATCACATCATAAGCTCACTCGCTGTTCACGGATTTAAAACAAAGACTCATTGTTTTACCTTGCATTTTTTATTCTGCCTTGCTGGTCTGTATATTCCAACCTAGCAGAGAACAAAAGTAATACAAATCAAGTCGAGACAGCAATATAATATTTGCCATGAGACAAGGTGAGGAAGAAAGATGCTTTTCAAATAAATCTATCCCCAAAGCTCAGGCTCACTTGAATATGTAGAACTAACTGCACAATGCTTTGGATCACAGTCACTTACATTTCAGAAGGATCACAACTACGCATTTTCTCACCAAGGTGAGGATTTCTATTTCATCTAGGTGTTATATTAAGACTTGATCTTCCAGTAGGATTACCCCAGTCCTTGTATACTCTCCAGATTCTCACAGACCTCAATTACACTCCACATCTCCTTATCTCACTCTCTAGAATTATCCGAGCTTTACTTTGAATACACTTATTTTTCAAGATGCACAATCAATTCAGCAATGATGCACAAATAAATACCTTCCATGTTGATCTTCTTTATCTGTATCCATACCTTCGCTACAAAACCAGAACAAAAGAAAAAATTGACATGGTAAAAATGCAGCAGAATTTGCTTCATTGATCCTTACTCCCACACCTTGCTAAAACATAAGCATTTGCACAAGTAAAAACAGATGGCATGCTGCAGCAGCATTCATTATATCTATATTTTCTGAAAATAACCAAGATAAAAAATTTGGCTGTTGAATGGCCATGAGCAGGCATTCACCTCCACCCCACAGTTAAAAGTATCCTTGGAACTTGGCCATCCTTTGTAATGCATTGATATATCCACCTAATTTAAAAGAAACAGCAGCCAGCTTTAGAAGGTGGATACATTAAGGACTATCTAGTTAAACACATGAGCCTAGTTCAGGCATTTCTATCCACACAATTGATATAGTGCAGCAAGTGACAAGGGGCCATATGCCCTGCCTCCGCACCATGCTTCACAATGTCCCCTTCTCAATACTGTACATGAGCTGTAGGAGCATCTGAAGGGGGAAGTCCACAGAATATGTACTGTATAGGGTCTCACCATGATCTCGAACCCTATATGCTCTGGGTTCTAGCTCATGGGGATGGCCTATGTACATTTGGTGTGAGATACCTACAGGCCCACTGTCTCTTCTCCACAAGATTTCTATCATCTGATGAGAAATGCCTGCACAGGGCTGGCCTGCCACTGAAAATGGCGAGTCATTTCCCCCTCAGCTAGCCCTTTCTACATTTGATGACAGAGCGTAGAGGGTGCAATGCTAATCATACAACTGGAATCCAAGGACTGTTTTGTATATATACCTTCCCAAGCGCTTTTTTCTTTAAAAAGGCATTGTATCAGAATCATGAACTTTGCTTACTAGTGACAAGCCAGATAAACAGTTAATATAGACTGTGCTTGAAAACAATCATATTTTTTCTCTTGCCATGCTTTTACACAGTGAGCATTGTAATAAGGCCCCCCTTTCCCCATATGATGTTTGTACTTACTCAAAAGAAAAGCCATCAAGTCTGAAAAGAGAGAAAAATATTGTTCAATTTATACTCTAAATCAGGCATAGGCAAACTTGGCCCTCCAGATGTTTTGGGACTACAACTCCCACCATCCCTGACCACTGGTCCTGTTAGCTAGGGATGATGGGAGTTATAGTCCCAAAATATTTGGAGGGCCGAGTTTGCCTATGCCTGCTCTAAATGATGAAAAGCGTTTCCTATCCACACATTCAGTTTTCAGTGAATCTAAACTTCTACTATTTGATCATTGCAACTGTGTACCTTGAGAAGATTTTTATTAAAAATCTGAACCTCCTGTCTAATGTTTCAGTAGGGTACTTGCATTTGCAAACATAGGTATAGGTCTGTTCTATTTACACACCACTTTTATTTATTTATATTTCTTCCACAAAATTTATATACTGCTTTATTTGTGGGAAACACCTCAAAGTGGTTTACAAAAAACCCAATAAAATTATCAATAAGAATTAACAACAAAAAGTTGAAATATTTCATTTATTTCATAATATTTTATTTCAGGTGGACACCTAAAGAAAGTAATGTGTGAACAATATGCCCTTTGGGCCTGACAAATGATCTCTGAACTTTTTCTGAAAGCAGAACTAGAATAATGAGCAAAGAATAGAATCATATTCTCAGCTTTAATTCAACTTACAAGTAAAGACTTGTTTATCAAATAATACCACAAATAATACCCCCTATAAATGCAAATAGTTGGGATAAGAACTCATTGCGCCATGTTTACAAAGCAGCCATCATTTATGTAAATGAAAGTCCATTGTCCCCCAAAACTCAATTCTCTTCAAAAGAGTGTCTTTGTGATTTCCCATGAATTAATAGATCACTGTAGGAAATTTTTACAGGTTGAAAAACACCTCATCTATTTCCACTATTTTTGGAAGGAAAATGGACTCCAAATAAAAATGGAAGTTGAACAACAGGCACAGCTGAAAGGTTATACTAATAGGAAATGCACTTACTGATAATCAGTAGAACTGCCTTTCCTTTTCCTATTACAATCCATTCCTGAAGAGTTAAGAGAACTAGAGATTAGGTCAGTGGGGCCTGGTGACATAAAATCACTGATTGTAGAAGAAATGTCCATCCTTTGGTCAGCCATTGGATTGTCTAGAATTACCACAAAAGAAAGAAGAAAAGAAGCACAGGAAATTGGTTTACCGAATGGCTACATCACAAGAATAGTTAATGGGTTCATATAGCCCCTGCTATCCCTAAGAGTTCACTTCATTACAACAATTTCTTACCTCAGCCCACAACAATTCTATTAAGTATGATATGAAATCATTTCCCCTATTCTACTGGAAGGAATAGATAAGCAATGCCATTCAGTATCAGAAAGAATGTCTATCCTGGTGCTCCTGAAAAGCTCGCAAGAGAGGTAAGATGGAGGCAGCCATTTTGTTTGTTCTCATGATATGGCAGTCAAAAGTACATGGGGTTCCGAACCTTGATGTTCCATTAAGACTAATCACCATAATCCTTGGAGGATTTTTTACAGTCTGTTTTTAAAGTCATCATGCCAAGAGGTGATTTCTGTCCAAGATAACCTAAGTAGTCTACTGCTGAACAGAGAGGTTATGCCTAGGTCCACGTCTAACACTCTTGCCACTGGGACCATAGCTGAAGCTTACAATTTCAATTTGAGTAAAGAAAAAGGTGACTCTGGTAACAATTCTGCTATGCTTTTTTTTAGTTACAGGTAGGTAGCCGTGTTGGTCTGCCGCAGTCGAAACAAAATAAAAAAAATTCCTTCCAGTAGCACCTTAGAGACCAACTAAGTTTGTCATTGGTATGAGCTTTCGTGTGCATGCACACTTCTTCAGATACCTGAAGAATACTTCAGATACTTCTTCATATCTGAAGAAGTGTGCATGCACACAAAAGCTCACACCAATGACAAACTTAGTTGGTCTCTAAGGTGCTACTGGAAGGTATGCTTTTTTAGTCTTCAAAGTGCTACAGTACTAAAAGCTGTTAAACTAAAACTGTAGTCAACAAGATTGCTCTGAAAAACTAATTGTCATGTAATTTCCTGGTCACTTCTGAAGCAGCTGACGTTGCAGCCTGCGCTCATATTCCTAAAACACACCATGGATATCAAGTTCTTGAAATATTATATGAAGCCTAGAATTGATACATTTAAAAAAAGATAAAAAGTGATGGGACTTTATTTGAGAGGATGGCAAGACATCTGTAAAATACAGGCAAATGATAGAGAGCTGGGAAAAGAGAACGGTCGAAAGCAAACAAATTTCTCCATGGGAAAAGAGCTTCAAAAGGTTCAAGTAACTTAAAAGGGGAAAGAGTTGGGGCAATATAATTAGTTTTCGATTATGGTTTTGCTTAATAAGCATTTTTAGAGTTCTTAAGAGTTCGACAAACAAAGCAGTCCACTCTTATTTCCCTATTTGTGAAATTTAGTAAGAGTACCGTATAAAGAAACGCAAACCAAAAGCACCGAAACCCCGATGGCTGTTCCTACCTGTAGACTTGATTTCTGGAATCTTAGATCCACTCTGGAAGGATGTGCACTCCTGCTGCCAGTGCAAAAGCAGCCAGTCACCTTAACCCTCCTTTCATTTCCTCCAGCCTTGTTTCTCAACAGCTTCCAAATTCCTGGGTTGTAGGATACAAATATCACACTGTCAATTTCCTTTATTACATCACCAGATATATTCTTTCGATGCTTTTAAAAAATGTTCAGGGTTACAACCAATTAACATTGTTCAGTTCAAAGGGTCCACACCTTAATCTGCTAGGAAACATTCTACTTCTTTATATCAGAATCAAGTGAGAGGGTGGCAGTGGTGAACCGATGCCTCAACGCAGTAATGGCCTCCATGAAGGCTAACGTACTGAAGCTCAATCCAGACAAGACAGAGGCATGTATAGTTGGCCTTCAGTGGTAACAGTGGCGGAACTTCATGCTCTGGCACCGGGGGCAGAGAGCAGGCAGGGTGGGGCTGGCGTGCATTCTGGGGGCGTGGCACACATTCTGGGGAGCGCCCCTATCACCCCCCTCTTCCTACGCCCCTGAGTGGTGACCTTCTGTCAACTTTGGATGGGGTTGTATTCCCCATGAAGAAGCAAGTTTGTAGTTTGGGAAAGCATTTACGTCAAAATACCAGCCATGAGATGTACCAGGTCTGGCACTTTCTATAGGCAGATATAGTTACATCAGATTTATCAGAGGTGTGGTAACACCCAGGCTGTAATACTGCAATGCATTACACAGTACATGAACCTGGCAAAGACAGCTCAGAAATTTCAGTTGGTTCACAGCAGGGGAAGAAATGGCCGTTCTGGACAATTAACAGCATCTTTAAAAAATATGCACTGCACTAATTTAAGGTGTGGGGTTTAACATTTTAATTCCTAAATGGCCCGAAGCCCTTTTGTCCCATATGAACCCACCCCAATTGACCCCTCCTGCAATACCCCTTGCCAGAAAGGTTGTATGGGTGCAACTCGGGGAAAGGCTTTTTTGTTTGTATGTGATGTCAGCCTGGAACGCTCTTCCCACAATAGACGAGGGGAACACTTATATCACTCGAGCACAATCAAGCCCATTCTGTTCTTCAAGACTTTGCCCACCTCCCCCAACCTGCTGCCCTACAAACGTTTTGAACCGTAACACCCATCACCCCCAAGCACTAGTCATGCTGGCTAGAACTGATGGGAGCTGTAGCCCAGAACATCTGGAGTGCAATAGTGGTTTAAGTGTTTTTTAAAGATTTGAGAGATCTTTCTGTTTATTGAGTATTGCTGCTGCAATTGACAAATTTTAAGTGAGTTTTATGGATTCTGTTTTAAGCTTTATAAACTTTGGTTTTGCTTGTTGCCTGATATTATGTTTATCATAGTTTTGTTTCTGCTTATATATTGTTTCAACAGAAAAGCAGTCTAGAAATATTTTAAAACAGATACAAATATACATAGTAGCCAGGAATACAGACACATAAGCATGTCTGTCATTACACAGCCCCAAATGCTGCTTCTTTTTACACCAAATAAAGATAAATGAAATGATCAGTTAAAACAAGAGACCATAAACAAAATCCACCCCGCACATCCACGCGTCATGGCACTGGATGATGACTTTTCATAGTTCAAGGCAAAGTCAAACAAAATTAAATGTATCTTCAGGCTGGCGTCTGATGGCCCAGTCTGAAATTATGTGCAAGGATGTGCACTCAGACACACAAACTCCCCACCCCCGTTAATTTCAACAAATGGAACAGCTCCATGCACACAATGGAAGGCCATGCAGAGCTGCTGTGAATGAGAAACTCACTTGTGCAGCCTTGTATATTTGCAAAACATTTTACTAACTCGCAAGTCTCAGCAAGCCTGTGCCAGCCACTTTCAACAGCCTGAACAAGTACCAACCCTTTCCCAACTTAAAAAAGTTTCTCGGCCTGGTTACTTCCTTGGTAGACTCTTATAGATAGGTGACTGGGAAACTGCCAGGCCCCTAACCTAACCTATGTGTGTAGAGAAGCTCTCTTGTGTGGACTGGAACATAATTGGGCTCAATACTGAAATGAAGCCCCTGGAAATGGGGGGCGGGGGGAACGACACACAGCCAAACGATAGATTGAGGCACTTTCCATGAATGGAAGCCCTGTTTATAGAAGGCTTCTCAGACCCATTTTGGGAACCTCCTTCTCCCTCAGCCCCTCAGCCCATTCAACAACATTTCCTGACCTCCAGGAAAGATGGAGTTGGGAAGCTTAATTCCTCCAGCCCATCTCTGTGCACTTTACTCTGTATCCAACCCAAAAAGGCATACTATGCAAACCACCCGTGGTTCAATATTTACATGTTCACAAAACACATTTTTTTCAATAACATTTAATTAAAATGTAACTTTACTACTTAAGTCTCCTGCTCCCAGTGCTAGCATTGCTATTTGTATGTTGCCTTACATAATTTCTAAAACTTTTTTAATTGTTAGATTTTCATATTATAGAGTAAGACTGATATGCAGCCAAGAACAACACATTGTATGCTTATTTGCACAAGAATGTATATCCCCACCCTTTTAATATTTACTTATAACTCAGGGTGGCTAAAAACCATTAAAATAGCCCCTTCATAATAAAATATTAGAAGCAAACAGTTTAAGACAGAACAGACAAGAATAAAGAGGTAAAGAAAACATGAATAAAGAGGTAAAATGCAATCTACTAATTAAGGCAAAAGTTTGCTGGAAGAAAAAAGCATTTACCAACCAGTGGAAAGTGGCAAGAGGCCCAAATGAGCTTCACAGGGCAAGGACTTCTATAATTTGGATGTGAAAAATATTTAAATTGTTGTAGCCAACTGTAGTATAGAAAAATTCATAACCCTACAGTCTATGTAGGTGGCACCTGTGGCCCATCAGCTGGAGCGCTGCTTCCTGAGCCCTAAGACCAGGCAGCCCCAAACTTCGGCCCTCCAGATGTTTTGGACTACAATTCCCATCTTCCCCGACCACTGGTCCTGATAGCTAGGGATCATGGGAGTTGTAGGCCAAAACATCTGGAGGGCCGCAGTTTGGGGATGCCTGCCTAAGACCTTTCTGAAATGATGTTGCACCTGAGCAAGAAGAGTTGTCTCTGCAAGGCAAGGCAAGGTAAAGGTGCCTATATTTTTTGAAGAGTTGGTGGTCTCTCCAAAGTTGAGGGAACTTTCACTTCATTTAGTTTTAAAATGAACTAAAATAAAATGACTGCCAGGTGATTAGGAGTCTTGGCAGCTGATACACAATAACCTCTTAGATTAAATTAACATGGCAGCCCTAATGATTTACAGGGCCATCCTGACCATCTCTACAGTACTTGGAAATAAGTCCTATTGAATTCAGTGGGGCTTATGGCTGTACTCTTGGTATAAGTAAGGAACAGGAAGATGTTTAAACTATCAAGATGAAAGGCTAGGAAACCTAACTAAGGTACTAGAATCATGTAAAATATTAAGTAGATATGCTACAGTTTTCTTCCACTTGGACTACTGCAACACGCTCTATGCGGAGCTACCTTTGACGGTGATTCGGAAATTACAATTAATCCAGATGCGGCTGCCAGACTGGTGACTGGGAGCAGGCTCTGGGACCACATAACACAGGTCCAAAAAGATCTGCATTGGCTCCCAGTATGTTTCTAAGCAAAATTCAAAGTTTTGGTGCTGGCCTTTAAAGCCCTAAGTGGACTCTGTATACCTGTATACCTGAAAAGGCGTCTCTACCCCCATCGTTCAGCCAAGACACTGAGATCTAGCTCCGAGGACCTTCTGGCAGTTACCTCATTGCGAGAAGTGAGGTTACAGGGAACCAGGCAGAGAACCTGCTCAGTAGTCACATCCACTCTGTGGAACACCCTCCTGTCAGATGTTAAGGAAATAAACAACGATCTGACTTTTGGAAGACATCTGAAGGCAGCCTTGTATAGGGAATTTTTTTTAAATGTGTGATGGTTTGCTATGGTTTATTAATTTGCTGGGGTGGGCTTATTAATGGGTCAGATGAGTGGCTTATTAATAAATTTAACAACAACAATAAATTTCCAACAAAGCCAGTGGGACATGCATTGAAAGCCACTGTATTTCTCAATGCATATCTGGGATGTCTTCTAACTCTGCTTTCTTTAACACCCCCTCTGCACTGCTCCCCTCACACTAGGTAAAGGTAAAGGGGCCCCTGACCATCAGGTCCAGTCGTGTCCGACTCTGGGGTTGCGGCGCTCATCTCGCTGTATAGGCCGAGGGAGCCAGCGTTTGTCTGCAGACAGCTTCCGGGTCATGTGGCCAGCATGACAAAGCTGCTTCTGGCGAACCAGAGCAGCGCACGGAAACGCTGTTTACCTTCCCGCCGGACTGGTCCCTATTTATCTACTTGCACTTTGATGTGCTTTCGAACTGCTAGGTGGGCAGGAGCTGGGACCGAGCAACGGGAGCTCACCCCGTCACAGGGATTCGAACCGCCGACCTTCTGATCAGCAAGCCCTAGGCACTGTGGTTTAACCCACAGCGCCACCTGGGTCCCCTCACACTAGCCGTGTGCTAAAAACAATAACCATTATAAAATCCACTACACTGAGGTTGCTTTGGGGAAAAAAAAACACCTCTGTCATTAGTAACCTCTGGTATAATACTGGTTAACTGCCAGGCGGCAGCTACTCATTTTATTAGCATGTAATGAGAGAGAACACTGACAATAGATCTTTCCTCTTGTTTCTCAAGGCACTGCACAAAACAGCCCATAAACAAGGCAACACTGCCCTGCTGTAACATACTCTGAACACCCACAGTCTCAAACACCAGCCAAGTTCTTCATATTGCGACCCCAAAGCCTGTTGCCAAGATACTTCAAGGATTTATTTGAAAGAATGCCATCTAGGCCACTTCCTGATTAGAGTCCTAGCAGAAGAGAACCAAGGCATGCTCTTGATGGATCGCATTCTGCCGCTGCTGCAACTCTCCCTCTGTTATTCTATCTTAAAACAATTTCTCAGAGAGATACTGAATAGAAATCAGGGATCAAGTCACAGACTCTGCCTGCATTCGGATTCAGGGCTTCTGTTCCGACTGCCCATCGTCACATGATTGATTTAATCACGCAGCAAATCAGATCATGAGCACATAAACACCTCAATGAGCAAATCAAGGTCAGAGCAAAAAAAAAAAAAAAAGTAGGTCAACTTAAAAAGTCTGCTGAGGCACCCATCTGGGAGGTGAGACCTCAACATGCAAGCGCTGCCAGCTCCAACACTGCCTACAGGGAAAATTACTGTCACCATAAAACAATGCTTGCTTCCTTCCAACGAAACATCACTCCTCACTTGCTGAATCACAAGCGCACCACACCACAAAGGCATTCTTTTTCAATTACCAACAATGTCTGCACTGCACTTCTTTTAGCAAAAGAAATACGACGATGAAAGCTGCGCCTGCTTTCGTTAGGCATCCCCAAATGACAAAAGTATACAATGCAGACTTCCCAACAAATAACTCTGCATGCGTTTTGTGAATGGAAAATTATGTAGCCCTGCAGGATGAAAACAAAGGTACATCTAGACCGGCACTCTTTTTTCCCAAAGGGGAGAAGCACATGCCTCCAGGAACCTACAAGCAGGACTTGAAGGTAACATCACTCCCCAGAAACTAGCATTCAGCTGCAAAAGGTCTCTGACCATAGATGTTCCATTAAGGCATCATGATGAATAGCCATTTCATTACAGCCTCATATGCAAACCTGTTTTCAAAAACACTTCTCTGAAATGAATGCTTAAAGGGTTTTTCAAACAAAGAGTAAAAATGAAGGGGGGGGGGAGATTGAGGGAAGTGAGTGCTTGGGCAAGTGAAAAGGCTAGGAAGAGGAAGCGAGAAAAGGAAGAAGTTGGTGGGAAGAGGAGGCACAAGAGACAGAAGAAAACCAAGCAGTAATTCCCAACCTTTATGATGACAGACGCCTTTTAACCTAAATTATTTGGATGTGGGCACCTGCTAATTGCTGTAATTCTAATCTACATTATTTGAGAAACTGCATAAGGACAAAAACTATTATGAACTCAGTAGCACTTAAAAATGAATTTTCAAACGTGCTGAAATCAAAGCAGCAAAAATTCACTTGTTTGTTTCCTCAAAAGACCCAAAACTCAACAGCCCCAGTAATTAATTTCAAAGGCATTAAATATAAATGTATTCATTTGTAATTATAAACTCATTCATTTATTTGCCCATTATACCCATTGTATCCCAACAAAATCAGTCAAACTGAACCAAATACTAATTTATTTATTTCCAAGTGAACTTAATTGAAGTAATCCCAAAAAGAAATAAAATGGAAACTTTAATTGCCACTAATATAAAATATTCCTGCACACAGGACTATCATATAGTTCAATGAAATCCCTAATCCCTGTAAGTAAAGCTATTTCAATATACAATTCATCTGATTCTATTTCATTTATATCTCATATCTGTATTTATATTTCTTTTTTTATAAGCCAGCAGGCATTAGCAGCAAATGCTACTTAGAACAACAGACCCAAAAAGTCTGCCTTCCCAAATATCTTAAACCAGAAAATAGCCATAACTCACACCCCACACCCAAGAATTAGGCAACACCAATCCACAGAATGTATCCCAATAAAGCACATGAAATAAAGTCAAAACTAAGAAACCCTAATGTAATCAGAAATTAGGAAGCAAAAAGCCTGCCAATGGTCCACAATACAAATCCCATTAAAATTAAAAGGGGAGCACAGGGAGACTTGTAAAGGCTTTAATAAAGTTCCCCCACTCCCATTTGAACCTCCAGAAGCACAAACAGGGGGCAAGGGTGTTTTAAAGCCCTTTGCAAAGGTGCTTTTTGAAGCATCTTCCCTCCCACTTTTAAACATAGTTTGTTCAAAGGAGAGAGGAGACTGTTTCAATGAATGCTTTTGCTTAAAGTGAGATTGCAATGGGACAACATCTTTTCTGACCCCTTGGAATGGGATGGGTCAGCGTCTATATTAAGTTGTTGCACAACAGAGAAGTATCCATGAAAACCATTATTATGGATGTTTCATCATATTTTGTCCAGATAGATATGCAGTTGATTTCATTATACAACCATATATGACCCCCCCCCCATAGACTTCTCAATTAATCAATCAGGCTTGGACATGGATTTGTCCATCCATAGTGGGCTGCTAGGCGAGTAGGATCGAGCTGGCCTACAAGTTGGTGAATGTACCCTTATCACTGGAGGGTGGTGCATATGATCCTTTCCCAATGCCTGCCAACATGTACAGTAATGGGGTTTTTTGGGGGGGAGGGGGTTTAAAATGGATGCTAAGACTGCCCCTCCCAGAATGAAGCATGTCTGAGTCACCAAAAAGACATTATAAAATTCTGAGATATGGCATGTTAAAATGACTTCTCTCAGTGGGTAGCTATAACTTGGCTCATGGCTCACCAAAATAATAAAGTAACCCCCCCCCCAATAAACAATAGGAAATGTTAATGAATGAAAGGCCTGCAATTACATAAAATATATACACATTGAGGTTGAATACACATTTTCATAGTATACTGAACTTCACTCAAAGCTCTGGCATCTTTCCATAGCAGCTGAGTTGATCGCCTAGAAAAGGGTCCCCAAACTAAGGCCTGGGGGCCGGATGCGGCCCAATCGCCTTCTAAATCCGGCCCATGGATGGTCCGGGAATCAGCATGTTTTTACATGAGTAGAATGTGTCATTTTATTTAAAATGCATCTCTGGGTTATTTGTGGGGGCCTGCCTGGTGTTTTTACATGAGTAGAATGTGTCCTTTTATTTAAAATGCATCTCTGGGTTATTTGTGGGGCATAGGAATTCGTTCATATTTTTTTCCAAAATATAGTCCGGCCCCCCACAAGGTCTGAGGGACAGTGGACCAGCCACCTGGTGAAAAAGTTTGCTGACCCCTGGTTAGCATTCCGGCCATATTAAATCTGACCTACCTATAGGCTAGGAGATGCGGGTGGCGCTGTGGGTTAAACCACAGAGCCTAGGGCTTGCTGATCAGAAGGTTGGTGGTTCGAATCCCCGTGACGGGGTGAGCTCCTGTTGCTCGGTCCCAGCTCCTGCCAACCTAGCAGTTCGAAAGCACGAGTAGATAAATAGGTACTGCTCCGGCGGGAAGGTAAACGGCGTTTCCGTGGGCTGCTCTGGTTCGCCAGAAGCGGCTTTGTCATGCTGGCCACATGACCTGGAAGCTCTCCGCCACGCGAGATGAGCACCGCAACCCCAGAGTCGGTCAGGAATGGACCTAACGGTCAGGGGTCCCTTTACCTTTACCTATAGGTTTAGAAAGATATGAACAAGTCCAAGGGCATAGTTAAGAATCACAGTCAAGGAATTATAAACACAAGAAAGCTTAAAAAAGGAGCAAGTGCTCTTTTTTATCCAACTGGCTACAAATCACAACCCCATACATTATTGCAAGTAGTACAAGCAGATCTTTAAGCAGCTATCAGACAATTTACAGTTCTAGACACCCATTCTGATTTTTAGTGCAGCTCTGAGCTATGTGGCTAGCAAATATCTGTTTTAGTACTTCAAGAGCAATACTGGCACCTGCACTGCCTCTACCTTAGGCTACCAAATCAAAAGATTGTAAAAGCCAAACAAACCTCCCAAGGCAAGGAATTCCACATTCTTGATGGCATAAGAGATTCTTGCACATCCCTGCCAACTGTACCTCAGTAGGTGGTGATGGGACACGCAGAAAGACTTCATCAAATGTTCTTAGTAGGCAATGATCTTGCTAACCAGCTCATTACATTTTTCATTTGCCTGCATGCCTACACAAAGTTCCATTAGCCATTGACATTAGCCATCGGCAACTATTTTCTATATTTGTTTTCCGCCTCGCCTGCCCTCAAAATGGTCCATTTCATCACACAGGGACACAATCATATGAACCGCATGCACTTCATGTAATTGTGAAAATACTTGTGTCAACTCTAGCATATTATAAGACCCAGATTTGATGGGGCAACAAAACAAATTTAGAGAACGTAAACATCTGTGCTCTGATTTACAGTATTTATTAGAGAATTACAGAATTTACTAGAAAATTATTATTTTTGCAAAGGTCCCAATTTACTATATATTTTTCCTTAACTGTAGTAAAAAAAAATCTATCACCCTACATTTCACATTTGCATATTCTGTACATTTGTTTCTCATGTTATCCAAAAAGTGTGGGATTGATTATAAAAGAAACAAGTGTCTATAATACACTTAACCACATTGAGTTGTTACACTGAACCATGGTTCAATGAGACATGAACAAAACTAGCCTCCTCCCAGACTCATCAAAGGGGGGAGGATTTTGAAAGCTTTTACTCCCACTTTCCCTTAACATGCACTGCATCCAAACCAGGGGGTGTGGTTCGAGTTCTACAGTTAAGTGTTCAACCAAACCAACCTCCTGGCTCATAGTTTGACATTAGCTTCTATAACATCTTCCCATATCATTTATGTATTTTGGTAAGGATTCACAGAGGTGCACTGTGAGCAAAACATGTACCCCAAGCTTTACATATATTTCAAGCTGCATAACAATCACTGTAAAGGCAGGACCACCATGATGCTTTTGGTACATTTTAAAGGGATGCATGCAGCGTGATCCAGGCATGTATAATCAGAGGAAATTTTCATTTAGTCTTACTTGCTAGTATAGCTGCTAAGGATTGCACTTTGACTTTTCCTGTGTATGTAAACAACACCCTAAGCTAAAAACCTTGGAAAAGGTCTCGTTCTAATCTACAGTTATAAATTATGGACCTTGTGAACATCAAATAGAGCTTCCTATTCACCTAGGGGAAGATATTCTGAAATCTTAGTTTTAAACATAAACCATTATTGTACATCTGGCCAGCCATCCTTCACTAACCTTGTGCCTCCCAGATGTCTTGAACTATAAGTCCCACCAGCGCCAGCCTGCTTGGCTCTACTGAATAGGTCTGATGGGAGCTGTAGTTCAAAACATCACATGGGGTACCAAGTTGGCAAAGGCAGCATTGATCCTCACAATTTTTTTTACACCACACATAATAACAGGATAGACATACACA
Source organism: Zootoca vivipara (assembly GCF_965207765.1). Lineage (NCBI taxonomy): Eukaryota > Metazoa > Chordata > Lepidosauria > Squamata > Lacertidae > Zootoca > Zootoca vivipara. Next base: position 69,132,265 of record NC_142582.1, on the reverse strand, counting down.
CATATTTCTGTGTTCAACATTCACATTACTTGTCAGTTACCAAAACAAACTATATTTCCTGAAGAATCTGAATTAGTGACCTGCCACAATCACTTATCCTAAAACATGTGCTTTATGCACAACGTTATTTAGAGAAATCACTTGAATATGGAAGAGTCAAAGAACATAAATCCTTGAATGAAGCCTGTCCACCATTGTTCAGTTAATAGAATGTCCTCCAAGGGATCAAGTATGCAACTTTTACTATGTCTGGAAACCACTGATTCCTGCAGGGTTTAATTTCAAGCAAGTATGCTTAGGATTACAACCATGCATCAGGTATAATGCATGCTTAAGATTGCAGCCTTAGAATGACATGAGGCCTATGCCAGAAAAGAGACACTCTGGGCAAAAGCAGGTAAGAGTTCAACAAATGCTGGATTTACTGCTGGGGTGGGAACCTTTTAGGAACAAAGGCTGCATTCCCTTCTGGGCAATCTTCCAAGGTTGCATGCCTGTGGTGGACAGTGACAAAGGTAAGAGTGGGTGGAGTAATTAACAGACATTTGACCTGTGTAAAATACACTGGTTTCTACACATACCTCTTTATACCCTCTACATCCCAATTCCAAAGAAGGGCAGTGCCAAAGAATGCTCCAACTACCGCACAATTGCGCTCATTTCACACGCTAGCAAGGTTATGCTTAAAATTCTACAAGGCAGACTTAGGCAGTATGTGGACCGAGAACTCCCAGAAGTGCAAGCTGGATTTCGAAAGGGCAGAGGAACCAGAGACCAAATAGCAAACATGCGCTGGATTATGGAGAAAGCTAGAGAGTTCCAGAAAAACGTCTACTTCTGCTTCATTGACTATGCAAAAGCCTTTGACTGTGTCGACCACAGCAAACTATGGCAAGTTCTTAAAGAAATGGGAGTGCCTGATCACCTCATCTGTCTCCTGAGAAATCTCTATGTGGGGCAAGAAGCTACAGTTAGAACTGGATATGGAACAACTGATTGGTTCAAAATTGGGAAAGGAGTACGACAAGGTTGTATATTGTCTCCCTGCTTATTTAACTTATATGCAGAATTCATCATGCGAAAGGCTGGACTAGATGAATCCCAAGCCGGAATTAAGATTGCCGGAAGAAATATCAACAACCTCAGATATGCAGATGACACAACCTTGATGGCAGAAAGCGAGGAGGAATTAAAGAACCTTTTAATGAGGGTGAAAGAGGAGAGCGCAAAATATGGTCTGAAGCTCAACATCAAAAAAACCACGATCATGGCCACTGGTCCCATCACCTCCTGGCAAATAGAAGGGGAAGAAATGGAGGCAGTGAGAGATTTTACTTTCTTGGGCTCCTTGATCACTGCAGATGGTGACAGCAGTCACGAAATTAGAAGACGCCTGCTTCTTGGGAGAAAAGCAATGACAAACCTAGACAGCATCTTAAAAAGCAGAGACATCACCTTGCCAACAAAGGTCCGTATAGTTAAAGCTATGGTTTTCCCAGTAGTGATGTATGGAAGTGAGAGCTGGACCATAAAGAAGGCTGATCACCGAAGAATTGATGCTTTTGAATTATGGTGCTGGAGGAGACTCTTGAGAGTCCCATGGACTGCTAGAAGATCAAACCTATCCATTCTTAAGGAAATCAGCCCTGAGTGCTCCCTGGAAGGACAGATCCTGAAGCTGAGGCTCCAATACTTTGGCCACCTCATGAGAAGAGAAGAATCCTTGGAAAAGACCCTGATGTTGGGAAAGATTGAGGGCACTAGGAGAAGGGGACGACAGAGGACGAGATGGTTGGATAGTGTTCTCGAAGCTACGAACATGAGTTTGACCAAACTGCGGGAGGCAGTGCAAGACAGGAGTGCCTGGCGTGCTCTGGTCCATGGGGTCACGAAGAGTCGGACACGACTAAACGACTAAACAATAACAACCCTCTACCCAGGCAAGCAACAGTCTTTATAATGTTCCAAGTACACATTCCAGCCAGGCACAAACACTCCAGGACGATGAAAACAATGCTGGAAATGGGGTGTAGCATGGGGAGAGCCCCAAAGGCTAGACAGAGAGTCTGGGGTTTCCCACCCTTGTGCAGGCACACACAATTACATGGGCAACCACTTACTGTAGTAGCTGTGTAGGCTGTAAGGAGAGTTTTTAACAGTTCCCTGGATTCCAGATCCTATGCAGAAATGTGAGTAAAAGTCTCATAATGTGAGCAGTTGCTGTCTGGGCATTTCTAAACCTACTGTGGCAAGTCACCATTTGGCAGTGGATATTATTCATACCATTGCGATGATTAAAAAAAACAAAACACCCTTCAACTTCAGGCAATATCAAAAACTAATTTTCAAGCTTGCTATAGATGACCCTACCTCTCATTTCTGGTGTTTTTGTTTTTTTTAATGAGCTATCAATTTTATACACCCTTTACCCAAATAGGTCATTATAATGGAAAATACTGCCCTATACAAAATCAGACTGTTGCTTCACCTAATCCAATACAATCTGCTCTGATTGGGAACAGATCTCCAAAGGCAGACTTCCCCTGTGCCTCACCTGCTCCCTTATCCTGGCAATCCCAGGAATTGTACTATGCAAAGCCTGTGCTCTACCCATGGCCCTTTCCAAACAGAGGAGTTTCAAACATCAGGGGCTGCATACAGTATATGTTAATGTTGCAACTTGGCCTGGATTTCTACGATTTGCAAATTGAAACCTGCACAGATCCATTGGTACTACCTAAAAATATAGGCAATGTCTTATGGGATCAAGCCATAGGTCTTTCTAATCTAAAACTTATTCATCAATGAGCCATCAGATGCCCGTAGGGCTCTCCACATGGGGAGACAGAAAAAGAGAAAGAGAGGGAAATCCGGTGTGTGTGGTGTGTGTGTGTGTGTGTGTGTGTAGAAGGACTGGAGCTGCCATCCTATATCCCAACCTCTCCGCTAAGCAAATTAACTAAGGCAAAGATGCACTAGACAATTCAGAAATCAGATTGACAGGCTGCAGCAGAGAATGAGGTTGAATGTAGTTTCCAGGTTTTCTTTTTGAAACTAAAGTCTACTCCCGTCCTTAAGAAGTTATTAACTACGGTACCTTTCACTTACTGAAACATGAGTGCTTACATGTACCAATTTAAAATGCACTGCGCCAAGAACATATGGGAACTGACAGTACTGCTTACGTGGAACAAATGTCACATCAAAGCAAAGCAAAATTAAAAAATATTACAGATGTGCGTTCTGTGCAAAAAAACCAACAACAAACAACTCTAAAAAGTTTAATTCTCCTACCTGTACAAATTTAGGCTTCAATCCTAAACAGGCTTCCTATGCAGTAAACCCAACTGGATAGAAATCCAAGCAACATCTAGTTTAGAGTAGTCCCGCTCAAATCAATGGGAGTAAACTGATTTAATTCCCAGGATGAAGCAGTTTGTGGAATGTTGTCTTAGGACAACTCTTCAGATATTTTGGACTACAACTGCCATCATCCCTAGCCAGTATGGCCAATGGTCAGGGACAATGGAAGCTGTAGACCAACAGGCTGGGAAGGCTGCCTTCTGATATCTCAGTCAGCTTGTAACGGAGGCTGCAACCAGTCCATTACTTGATGCCAACCTGCGTCTTCAGATTGTGAAGTACTTGATAACTTATGAAGTACAATTTCTCAGGGATTCTGACAGAGATCAATTTGCAATCCTTCATCAGAGGATCAGAAGGCAGCACATAACCCATACATATTCAGTGCTGTATCAGTTCCAGGCCATTGTCTTAACCTTATTTTTCAGGGGTACAAAAAGGAAAATAAAAGTTTGCTACAGACAGAGGGCACAATATTTGTGTTTACCAAAATGCAGAAGTAGCTATACCCAAGTCAGACTTGGATTTCTGGAGTGGAGAGTGATATAAGGGTGATATGAAATATTGGCTGCCCACTTGCATTATGGATCTTCACTTGTTCAGATGGGACTGACCCTTCCTCTCCTTCCCCCACCATGTATGCCCCTAAAATTTGCTTCAGGAGTTGTCAAAACCTGTGGAGCACATTGAAGGCATGGGGGAAGAAGAGGGAAGGGAAGGTCTGCTAGTACAATGTTAGATCTTGCCCTAAGAACACAAGCAGGGCTGCAGGTTTAGTGGGCTTTTGTAAGAATCCATGTTTAAATGGTAAGCAATATAGGCTTACCAGCAAATATTAAAAGGAAAAATAATTGTAGACATCGATATAGGCAGAGCAAACCCACTTTCAGAAACATCTCAGATAATGCCTGAAGATTTAGCAAGCTTTAGCAAGCTTTAAACCATGGAGCCACCTGGTATGAACAGAGACATAGGATTCTTATCTCATTATACATGATCAAGCTTTCCTTAGCACCTCAGCCTTTGCTTTTCCCCCGCAAGACCAATTGCAGTCATTAACAGTCGTTGACAGTCATCTACAGGTTTACCACTCCTATCAGCCCATCACCCATTCCCATCACCCCCACCCTCTGAATATACATAAGTGTCTGGTTACTTCTGTTTCAGTGTATCTGATGTAGTGTGCATGCACACGAAAACTCATACCAAAATAAAAACTTAGTTGGTCTTTAAGGTGCTACTGAAGGATTTTTTTTGTTTTGTTTCGACTCAGACCAACACAGCTACCTACCTGTAACTAGCACCATGATCCATGCATTGATAACCTTGTGATGGGACTACTGAATTGTGCTCTAAGTGGAGCTTCCTTCAAGACTGGTTTAAAAGCTGCAGCCAGGTTGCTGAGCAGAGCAACTAGACACAAACATATTAAAGCTGCGCTGAGGGATAGAACAGCTACCAGCCACGTTCCAAGATATTGTTACTAACATATAAAGCTCTACACAGCTTGGGACCAAGTAACCTGATCGGCTGCCCTATATAGACCTGTAATCACTTATATCACCTAGGGAAATTATATCCTATCACAGGGCGGTGGCCAGAAAATGGGCATTTTCTACCATTGCCCCTGCACTATGGAATGCTCTTCCCCCTGCCATATATTAATTGCTTCAGATGTTTTGTGAAGGCGTATCTTTTTGCCCAGGCTTTCATTTATACATAAGGTTGGATTGTGCTATTAAGTTCCTGTGTTTACCTGATTCTGTTTTATTATATTGGTTTTTCTTTTTCTTTTTATACAGTTTTCATATACCACTTAGGAAACTTTTAAAATATGATGTAGTCTAGAAATGCTTTTAAATCAATCAATCACATTGATGTATTAAAAGTACCCAGGACTGGAACCTAAGATTGGTAACCTAAGCACTGATTAGAAAACAAGTTCCAATGCCATCAATAATCCTCACCATTCAAGACTACAAAATTACCTGAGGGTATCACTGAAATCAATAGGATTTTCTTTTCAGCATTCACACACAGGATCAGGTATCTGAAGAAGTGTGTATGCACATGAAAGCTTATACCAATGACAAACTTAGTTGGTCTCTAAGGTGCTACTGGAAGGAATTTTTTTTAATTTTGTTTCGACTATGTCAGACCAACATGGCTACCTACCTGTAACTAGGATCAGGCTGTTAGTGTGTATACTAGAGTGTGAATAAGCTTCAGTGAGTTGTGAATGGAGTTACAAGATCTTTAGACTAGGATATGCCGTTGACAGGCAATATTGTTTGCTGTAGGAGTAGCCCACTGGCACCATTCCTACTAGAAATTAACCCAACACACTACAGTGTGGCATCACACCAACATCACAAGTTGTTCCAGCTCCTGCAGCTGACTTCGAAACATCTCTTGGCTGTTGAGTCTCTTAATACCAAACTTCTCAAATAGCAGGAAGCTGAAAAGGTTACCAAGTTCGTGGATGCCAACTAATACTCATTGCCATCGTAGGTGAGAAAAGATGACCTGGAAGTGTCTCCTTTTCCCCCTAAAATGATCTTTCCATACACAATTAACTCAGAATTACACGCTGGCTTATTTATAAGAACAAAGCAGGAAAGAGGGATAATTTATCAACAAGTTTTACTGCTCTTCATGTTAGTTGCTTCACTGTTGGAGGACAGCCAAGAGTCTGACAGTGCTAAAGGAGTTCAAAGCTCATTTTAGGTATTACTCGTTGCCCAAAGCAGCGCAAAGGGGATGACGTTCTCCTTTAGGTTTACAGCAAAGGTCACAAACATTTTTGCTCTGCTTTTTAGGGATCCTAGGTATCACGTTATTGAGACTCAATTATTAGATATCAGAGGGTTTTCCTTTTCCATTATAAACTGTTTAAGTATAACAAAGTTCCAAAGAGAAGAATATATACGGTATATTGAGTATTTTTTATTGTCAAGTGTATGCTACATTAGAAGTAGTTGGAGAAAATGGAAAACAGGTTAGAAAAATGCAATAGGGACCATACAGAGATTCTCTCACTGAATAAATGAGGCTGCCTTATACCAAACCTTCATCAATCCAAGTCCATGTGTCTATGCTGACTAGCTGATAAGTCTTTAAGGTCTCAAGCACAAGTCTTTTCCATCCATACAACCAGAGATAAATGCCAGAAATTGTCTCTGTGGTTTTCCACTTGCAACACATGTGTTCGGTTCTGTGCTATACATTCTCCTGTTGTTCTGCGTACATTTAGTAAGAGGTGAAAAATTAAGTCAGTTCACAAGCAAGGCAAGTCTTTTTGTTTAACCAGCACACCTTCCCTCTCCAAACAAATAACCCAAAAGTGTTTCTTAACCCTGAAGAATGACTTGGTAGCCAAATGGCATTTGCCATAACTTTGTCTTTCTCTGCAAGTTCATGTGCACCAAGCTAATATGTTGCCAACCTGGGGTGGTCCCCCACCACTTGGTGAGAATGAGATGAAACACAAGCCAGCATCAACTCACATCTTAAGAGAGCTGTGGGGAGAAATGCTGGAACCCATAACAATGTGTGTGTGGTGGGGATGATGAAAAAATGAGCTCCAGGCATTCTGTATAGAAAAAGAAGGTAAACACCAGTGGCAATATTACCACATTAAATATATACCCACACAAATCAATGGAAGGAAATGGAGGAAATTGCTCGATTTTTCCATTTATCTCAGTAGGAGGTTACTTTCCTATCATTTTGCAGGTAGGGGGTGGGAATCACTTAATCTTTGTATGTGTGACCATTTATACATCTCATTTAGTACATCAAGTCACTGACCTAGGCTGGAAGATGCTTTAAATGTACCTTGTAAAACTATTATGCAGTAGGATATTCTGGTAAGGGGAACAAAGGTTGCATCTTTACAATAGCCAATGGCACTGTGGTTGTTAGTGGAGCATGACAGAAGGGGTATTTCCAATCTACATACATACCCTATAAAAAGGTAAAGGGGACCTTTCATACCCTGTAAGTATCGTTACATAAATATAAGGGCTTAAATTTAATGTTCAATACCTTCCAGAATGCTTGACTCAAAAAATGATAATTTTACAGAACTTGTGGCCACCTAAATTATACAGCAGTAGGCCAAACTTTAAAATTTGATTACAGAATAAATAAATATTACCCATATTTTCTATTCAAAGAATTTATTAGAATTACCACAGCATACCTTTATAGCAAATGGGCTTAATTTCTATCAAGTTAGCATGCACTACCAAAAATCTAGATAACTGTATTCTATTGCTCTCTGCTTTCCAACAAAATCAAAAAGGCAAAAAAAAATTAAACTAAATGTGGCTTGTAACACTTTTCTATCACTTACAGGACACAATTAGTTATTTGTTTATCCTGGGAGTTGGTAAAGTACATTGTGAAGTAATATAGGGACTATTCTAAAGCATTGACTGTTTCTTCCCCACTTTCTTAATTTGGACCCTTACCCACATGAAAACTTTCTAGCTCTTTAAATACTGGAAATATACTTATGTACATTTGAGAGGTGCCTTGAATAACATTTCCCATGAGGTTATCAAGAGATCTGCTCCTCTCTAGGACCAAAGGACCTCACATGGAGTTCAGGGAGTAGTAAGGGGGTTGGAAGGCTCAATAAACTCCCTATGAGGATCACTAGGTCATGCCATCTCTCTCTCTCTCTCTCTCTCTCTCTCTCTCTCTCTCTCTCTCTCTCTCTCTCTCTCTCTCTCTCTGTGTGTGTGTGTGTGTGTGTGTGTGTGTTCAAAAACAACTTGTAAGGCACAGGATCAATTTTGTGGACACCTAGTGAAACACACCATTAGGCTTCTAATTCTGTACTTAGTTCAAGTAAATATGACTTTCATGATTTGGTCCTTACATAGCTGGCTCTTCCCACATGGTCTTGAAACTTGAAAAAATACCATGCAAGGCAGTAATAGGATATACTCCAGTTCTAGAATGCCCCACAATACAGAACTCTATCCTTCCCAAAGCCATTATTTCAAAAGGACTGTAGCATTTTCTGTTTGGGTTGTCACCCAGAAACTATGGTTAAGCATGCAGAAAGCATGAAGAGTTTTATAAACGCAGCATTTTTAACTGTGGTATTTTTACCTTCTCTACTCTGTTTAATTTAAGGGCATCATTTATGGCTATCATTTTGGAGTTTACTACCGGGTAGGTTCTCAAACCAAATAAAATAATTTATTTTTAGACCATTACAGCTACATCAAGTAACAGTTTATCTGAAGTATTAGAATTATCCTCTTTCATTGGCAACCTAGTTCTGAACACACTTTCTTGGAAGTAATTTCTGTTGGTTTCAATGCACCCAGTTATCTCTTAGGTGATCAATTTACAGCAAAATATATGTGTGACTAATTTGTTGCATGGGAACTATGCTCAAGGTAATATTTCTGTTTGTGATTTTTTAGTACAGTACTCAAAATATTTTTGTTGCTGGGGAAGTGATCCTCCTCCAAGCAAGCACACTTATTGCTACTGTGAATGCTGCAAAGGAAGTGGCTGTTAAAACATGGTGAGCACTCGCTGGATAGAGCCTGTGGCATTAAGTGACAAGACCATGGCTCCTGACCCATATGCATGCTATTTTTGGAAATGCAGACCCTTTGTGGCTGTGTGCTCTTCTCCATGCTGCTAAAGCACTAGAGGGCTGGTGCAGCACTGGTTTGTTTCATTTGTTTAAAGCAGTAACTCCTACCCCCTTTTCCCACCATGCCTTTTAAAAATATTAACTCAAATTTGTTTTTTTTTACAACAGCCTACACATTTTTACTCGTACATTAAAGTCCCACAAAGTTCAATGCAGCAAGTAAGTGCACAAAGAACTACAATTACAGTATTATGTGCATGCTTGATGTGTACTTCCCATGGTGCAAAGCCAGAGCTAGAGCTGTCATCTAGCCTTGTTTACAAATATATTCTGAATAGCAGCAAGGAAATTCCACCAGCCCACATCTATTACATGAACTCAGGATGTCACATTAATGGCACTGCATTGGCTGAACAATTTGTAAGCACCTTCCATATCTCTTCTGATTGCTCTAATTGCTGGAATAAGCAACCAGCACAACACAAATGCTGATTTTGATCAAAGTTTGGAATCAAGGAGCTCACTTTGTTCAGGGAAACAGGGAAACTAAATTAACATAGCCACTGAAGGTTAGGAAATGGCCATTATATCCACTACTGACTCAATTTAATAGGCCCAGAATCCCCCAGCAGAGATGATGTGAACAATGCAACATACTCCTATTGCATGGTGGTGCATACACTAGTTGGTTTTCAGTCAACAGGTTATCATGTATGAATATATAGGCTGCAATCCTAAATACACTTTGAGTGAGCTCCACTGGACACAGTAGGACTTACTCACAAATAACATGTAGAACAGGGGTGGAGAACCTGTGGACTACAACTTGATCAGCCTCAGCCAGCATGGCTGATGGTCAAGGATGATGGTAGTTATAGTCCAGCAACATATGGAAGGCCACCAGTTATCCACCCCTGATGAAGAGTGGATTGTGCTCTTAAACATCACTCTGATCTAGGAAGCTGTCTTATACTGAATCAGACCATTGGTCATCCAGCTCAGTATCCTCTATACTGACTGGCAGTGGGTTTCCAAGGTTTCAGACTTCTGACATTCCCAACCCTACTTGGAGATTCTGCATGCCAAGCAAATGCCCTACTAGTGAGCTATGGAAACTTCATTAATAACTACAAAGTTAACTCACCAATCACTTACAAAACTATTTGCCCTTTTCCCAATCAAGCATTTTAATGTCCTCTCTCGGTACTGTTTCTTGACCATTACAATACATTTGGGATTTTGCTTTTTTACACCAAGGTCTATTCAAACTTTACTTAAGAGTGACTTTGAGTAAATCCTCCTATGTTCAGGGGCTACCTGACAAATATATCACCATGCATTAAGAAGGACAGCAACATTGTAGCAAGAGAGTGATTTGGTATTGCTTAAAATGAGACAAAATACAAGATTTTTAAGAGTGTAATATGCTTGATGGAAACAAACTCAATAAGAGCAAGAAAGAAGACACAAATGCTATCTTTATTGAACAATCATAGTATCTAGTTCAGATTTATGAGCAGGACAAATAATTTTACCCAACACATAATTATTTGGCTTGGTCATAAATCTGAAGTACAAAACAGTGTATTAAGAAATACATATGACATCTCCACTAAAAGAACAAGAACCCAGGAAAAGGAAATAAGATTGTGATCTTATGTATAATTACCAGGGAGTAAGTCCCACTGCAAGTCAGCTTTATCCTCCCAGAAACACAAGGCCCATTCATCTTTTGTCTCCCAAGTTTTGCCTCTAAGTTTGCATGAGTTATATTTTAAAATTAAGGTCAGTTACTAAGGCCTTACTAGTTGCTCAACTGACCACAACTTTGTTTCTAAAATAACAAGAAGAGGGTGGTCTGTGGATTTACAATGCCAATACAATTCCCACCCTGTCCACTGAATTTTTGTTTGTAAAAACCTCTGTCCAAAATACCACCCAAGTAACATTGCATGTATGTAGGTTTTCTGTTGTTTTGTTAACAGGACAGCCGTAGGTAAACAGACTCTGCTCCCTGCTCTCTGGTCCAGATGAAGACAATCTAATCCCGTTTCCTTATCGTTCCTTAGCAAATATCCCAGAAATAAGACACAAGAGACACAGGGAAAGGGGATAATTTCCCCGCGTGTGCATGCGAGCCCCCTTCTCCCTCTCCACTGAACAGACCCGGAGGCCCTGAGGAGGAGGAAAAGTACATCAGGTCCTCATCCAGAGGAGTAGCTGCGTTTAATCTGTTGGGCAACCCGCGCGCCCCGGAAAAGTCTCGGGCATAAGCGCCCTCGAATGCGTGAGACAGTTTTCACACATGCACCCAGATACGCGCTTTCTGCGCACTCCCACCCACGGGTAACAACACACAGAGGGCAGCAGCGCAGCAGGAAGGAGAGCCACCTCTCCCCACACCTGACAGGAGCCGAGAGGGGCTCCCCATTTCGCCGGCAGGGATCCCCCGCTTCCCCGCACTGAAGTCACCGAGCAGGAATCTCCTCCACCAGCTCCGCTCTCCCGTTCCCCTCCCTCGCCACCTCCATCTCTGCCCTCCTCCCCAGCCTGACTGCGGAAGGGAAGCGCTCCCCCGGTCCCGTTCCTCACCGTTTCAGAAGGGCGACGGCGGCGAGTGGGGGGGGGGAGGTGCGTGGGGGTGACAGTGCGCGGCCCCCACAACGGCGCGCGGTATGGCAACACAAGCGACGCCCGGCGCGAGCACCCCCTATACCTGACCTACTTTCCGCCTGGCTTGCCACTGAACGTCGCACCACTAACCTACTTTCCAGCCAATGGCTTCTCCCCCCGCACCAAGCCCCAGCCCGCCTCCCGACCAATCGCGGGACAAAGCTACGCGGGCACGACGCCCAATGGGCAGCCGAGGAGAGGCTTCGCCGTCCCGCCCTCCGCCCCGGCCGCCCAATCGGCAGCACCGGCCGAAGAGAGAAACGCGTCGGAACGGGGATCAACGCTCTTGTTCCTCCCGCCTGTTTAAAGGGCTGTAACTTGCGAGGCGGTGGGGAAGCGAGGGGGGGAGAGCGGGGGAGAAGAGGAAGGAGGAGCAAGGCTGTGTGGAAAGAGAGCCCCTCGCACGCGCGCTCTTTGCCGCCGCCGGCCTGTTGTTGCTCCGCTTAACGGTTGCGTAAGTGACTGTTTGGGACGGGTGGGACCCGGATGTCTCCTTGCTGTAGCGCCGAGCGCGGGCCCCAGCCTCCCCTGCGAGCGAGCGGCGCTGTCGTCAGAGCGAGGCAGCCAGTGGCCGTTAGCGGGGCGGAGACAGCGGCGTCTGTTTTTCCTCTCGGAGATTTCGCTGCCTCTGCGCGTTTTCGCTCCTCGCGGGGAGGCCCCCCTCCCCTGGGGGATGGCGCGCGGCTTCCTGCTCTCGGCGCCCTCTCGCGCCTGTGCCAAACGGCGGCCAAGGTTGCCCGCCACTTAGTGCCCGTCAGGTCACCCGAGCAGCCTCCGCTCATCTTGGGCAGATCCTGCTTCTGGTGCTAGAGCGTTATTGACTTCCCGCTCCGCCCGAGGGAATCGCCGACGTAAGTTAATGTTATGAACACGGAATACCCCCATGGAAAAAATAATTTGCTGATCGCAAAAAAGCCTCCTTTGCGCAGCCTTGTGCAACTCCGCATCCTGGACCCAACGTGCGCTGTGAAAACGTCCCCATCCATCGCCCTCTGTTTCCATTTCGACAAATTCCAGAGGACGAGCTCCCTGTCGGCTTATTGCGGCAAACGCCCACACGAACTTTGCGGTGCCTTAAGAGACGGAACAGATGCTTTGCGACTTCTGCCCACAATGCATGCTCTTTAATTTAGTCGTTTGTTTACATTCTTTGCATGGTTCCTTTTCTTTCTTTCGCCAAGGCGACTTACAGTTGTGAAGCACTAAAACCGACGAATGGTGCAAAATTCAGAACTGAATTTTCAGATCAACTGATGGTCCCCCTTCAGGAACTGGTGGTACAAGCGCTCTGGCCTGGGCTTCCTCCCCTCTTCTGCCTTCTCTCAGGGCAGATGGGTCTTGAACAGCTCCAGGATGGTGGGAAAGGAACTAACCCATCAGTTCTCTTGGCCCTTGATTGTATTTTTTGATTATTTTTATAACTATTTTTATCTTCCTGTTAGCTAGAAGCAGCTTGCATGTCAGTGATATAAAATACAGTCGCCGCCATCAAGCTTACAAACTAAAGGTTCACTATTACTATGTTTACATTTATACAGCTGCTATACTGCTAATAGAAGTTGAGTTAAGGGATCATATATCTGATGAAATATCTCCACTGGTTTTCGGTTACTTTCTAAACTCAATTCCAAGTGTTTTTGCTTATTTTTGAAACCCCGCAGAGATGCCTACTGGATATTTTCAATACCACCTTCATTCACGGAAATCTTTAGCTGAGGCCTTTCTCTAGGTGTCCCACTTTCTTAGTTTGTGTGACACCTTGAAATAGAGCCTTTCCAGTTGTGGCTTCCAGTGTTTGGATCGTACTCCCCAGAGGACGTCATCCGTTGCCTCCACTGCTGCTATTTAAGTGTCAGGAAAATATATATATTTTCCCAAGCCTTTTACTTTTTTCTACTATTTAAGCAGAGTGTAGTATTCTGCTGTTCTTCAGTTTCTATTTGTCCCGCCATTTTTTGTCCCCCACAATGCCACTGCAGCGTATCTCAGACTACATCACAACAATATGCTGCAAGATTCCCACAAAAAACATTGTGTGCTGCTACAATAGTAACTTCTCTCATCCCTACTGTGGCCACCCCCTCATACTGCTACAGCTTCAACTCTGTAGTTGCCATGGCAACATCAACCTCCGCAAAGTGCCATAGAAGCACTGCTGTAATGCCATAGCAATGACATCATGCTGCCAGGGATGCTGCCCATCCTCGCCATCTTTACATGCCATAACATTAAACTGCCACTGAAGTATTTCACAGTTTCACAAGGCACATAGGAACATCAGCATAACAAACACATTACAGTACTGCCCTATGCACTTTAATTATCTGTGCATATTTTATACCAGTAGCTGCACCCCTATTTGCTCCACTTGCCCCTCCTTTACCAAGCCTGTGGGGAGAAGCAGGGTACACTTGCCCTGGGTCTCAGAGGGCTAAGCTGACCATAGGCGGTGGGCACCAGGGCCCTGCTGAACTTACGCTGTCATGGCAAGAACAAGACTCCTTCCCCGGGCTTCAGACAAGCTCTGCATGGGCCATTAATCTAGAGATTCCCCTTCCCACTCTGTGCAACTACTAAGATCAGTTTTCAGCTTCCCAACTCCATTTATGAAGCTGCTTCTCTCTCCGCAGTTCCATTTTGCACTAATTTTCACTTTTGCTCCATGCCCATGCCCCCTTGTTCCCCTCCATTTGTGCAATCTCCTCCCCAAACCACTCCCATGTGTCTCCAGTGTTTTCCAAACTCCCTTGCCTCCATGCACCACCTGAAAATTGCCTAGGGTCTTGGAGGACCAACTTAAAGATTTTTCTGCCTGTTTTAGTAATTGTAGCAGACTGCACCAGAGACTGTATGCTTTTTAATTATATTTTTATTTCTTCTATTACAATTCAAAGTGTAATACAATAAAATACAATATATAAAAAAGCAACAAAAACTCAAAACCATTTTATGTGATGGATGTGCTATCTCCCATATCCAACAACAAATCTACAGAGATGCTGTGAACCATCTGAATGGAGCTAACGGACCACAACTTGGGAAATCTTGGTGTAGAGAACAGAAGCAACTAGCAAAATGGATTCAGCGGAACTTAAGCACTTATAATGAAAGCACTAACTCTTAGATGAATGGGATTTGAAATGGTTTAATATGCCTGGATTGTTCCCTTGGTGTTCTAAACATAGCTGCCAAGTTATCCCTTTTTTACAGGGATTTTCCCTTATGCTGAATAGGCTTCCTCGCGAGAAAAGGGAAAACTTGGCAGCTATGGTTCTAAACTGCACCCATGAAAACCTATATCATTCCACCCAAGGGTGTATGCCTGATAATGGGTAAATACACAATATGGGAGCACCCTATATTTATTGTGTTTTTATGAAGGAGGACAGGAAGTACTTAGGGAAACATTCCAGGAATATTATTCATCTGTATTTGTGAATCAGGCTGTAGTCAAGAAGGGAGTTCCTTAAGAGCGCTGAGCAATCCTTTTGAACTTGATCTTAACCACACAAGCAGCACAGTCATTCATCCTGGAAAACCAGGAAAGCCGGATAATGTATTGTGGGCATGCTCAAGAAATAAACTACTTCAGCGTTTTCAAAAGTTCTTTTACTATAAAACCTCCTCTTTTGCATAACACTAGTTACAACATTGTGGCTGACTCCCCATCTATCCATAATTCATATGGTAGTCATTGTGGGCCTAACATAGGCCCAGCAGTAAACAATCAATGCAACTTAATCTTAACAGCCAATCTGCTGACTGGCATTTCAAGCTCCTGGTGATGTCTCCTTAAAACTGTAGTTTCCTTTTAGCATAGCAGCGGCAGAAGTTTTGTGAGTAAGATGCTGTAGTAAAATTCATCTAAGTGTTCCCTGTTGCGTATTTTCCCCCAGAGTGACATAAATCAAAAACTTTGCTTTTAACTTGTGTGAACTCACCCTTATAATTAAGGAACTTGACCTCTCAATTGAAATGTTATTCAAGCCATCAAGCACCAATGACAATACCATAAGAAGAGCCTGCTGGATCAGGCCAGGGGTCCATCAAGCCCAGCCCCCTGTATTCACAGTGGCCAACCAGATGCCTGCGGAAATCCTGCAAGCAGGACCTGCGCACAAGAGCCCTCTTCCCTCTTGTGGTTTCCAGCAATTTGTATTCAGAGGCATTTTCAGTTGAGACGGCTGGTACTGTACACTGTATTTCAAATGCAGTTGCACCATAGATAATGCGTAATGGCATTACAATGTCAATAGTTTTATTTTAAATTCCTTTCCTAGTGATCCCTAGCATAGGATTTGTCTTTTTCACAGCTGCAAGCACATTGGATTGATGTCTTCATTGAGCTATCTACTACAACCCCAATTAATCATTCTGCTCAATAAATTTGTTTTTAAATGAGGCTGTATAACTCGATAAGATTCTCAGATACTTCTATAAGGCATTAGTTCTCCATTAATTGTAATCAATGTCCCAAAGGACAAGATTACATTTATACCACTGTCCTTTACATTTGACTATGTGTTCATGCACTCCTCTTCTTCTTCCTGCCTTCCCAGACACAAGTACCAGGGTGGGTGCCTGCATTATGTTCTTCTGTTCTTACACCAAAGCACCTTCCAGTTTCACTCCAGCAATGACTGTTGCCTGATTTCATATTCAGTTCTCCTGGGCTGGGCTCCACCCAGGCTCCTCCCCATATCTTCCTGTCCACATTGTCTTCCTTATGGTCTGACTTCATGGTTTTGATCCCTTGGCTCCACTGGCTCTTCCTGCTTCACCACTCTGCTTTTCTTTCTTGACTCATCTTGATCATCTTGTTAGATCCTTCCTCCTAAAACACAATCCTGAGAAATGCTTCTGACATTATTCTTCTCATTGACCATTGACTTAAGGTGAACTTTGGGAATCCCATAAATTACACAGTGCTCTTTAATGCACAGAATACCTGTTGCACATACACAACTTCTAAACATACCGGTACTCTTACATACTGCTGTTCTAATGGAACAGGCTTCTGTACTAATTTTCTTTATGCCACCCACCTTGTGCAGACAATTAAGGAAGAAAGACTACTATTCACGTCCAGTTCAGCTGGATCCCTAGGAAACAGGGTGTCTGAAGGGATCGGATTATGGCAGTGATTCCCAATTAGGGACCCCTGGGGGTCCGCAGAACACACCCGAGGGTCCGCAACACCATCTCCTGCCAGGGACTCGCTTATCTTTCTAATTGCACAGTGAAAACCTTCCATGGATCGTCCAGCCTCTGCTCACAACCAGCACCTGCT
Organism: Zootoca vivipara; assembly: GCF_965207765.1. Classification (NCBI taxonomy): domain Eukaryota; kingdom Metazoa; phylum Chordata; class Lepidosauria; order Squamata; family Lacertidae; genus Zootoca; species Zootoca vivipara. The sequence goes on along the minus strand of NC_142582.1, from coordinate 69,115,316 downwards.
TGCTGGCAGTGCGAAAACTTGTAAAAGAGCTGCTGGGTGGCAAGTGAGCTGGGATTGGGCACAAACCTCTGACAGTTTCTTAGGGTTCTTGCGATTGGATGGGGCGAGTGGGGGGGAACAGAGAGTGCAAACAGCTCATATGCTTATCTTTTTTTTTAATGTAAGGGATTCCTTTCCCTTGCTCTCTACTTTTTAACTGGAAAGAACTTCCAATTGCTTTCAACAGCTATCAAGTTTAGAGGACTCTCTCACTGCTTGTAGGTAGGGCTTTCAGTGAATCAGTCTTGATGAGTTTGGGATTCATGTCTCATCTTGGAAGTCCAACAGGGGAAATAACTAAGCAAATTGCCACTATGATTAGCACAACAGCTCACCCTCTGATGATTTAGTTTAGTGCTAGGGCTGGGCGATGTTATCTTTTCAACATTGTGCTATATTAGCAGCTAAACACCAGTATATGCTGAAATTTATCATGGCTGCTTTGTCCCATCTTTGGACAGTCCCAGCCCTGCACAGTGAGTGAGTCCTGATGCCTCTCAGGCTCACATGCGAACTGAGGAGCACCGGGTCTTTGCTGAACTGCTCAGCTGGGGGATGAAAGAGGCCTCCCCCCCACCCCCAGCTGAACGAGCCAGTGGCAGGCTGGGGGCTCCGTTAACTGCTTGACTGAGGGGAGCAGCAACCATAAACCCCTCAATGAAGCAGTTTCATGTGAGCCTGTGGCAGGGCAGGTCTCCACAAAACTGCTTGGCTCAGTCTTCACCAATACTTCATCAAGCCCTGACGAAGCCTTGACCTATGTCTTGAAGGTGCAAGATCCCTCAGTTAGCAGAACCATATGCTGCAAAGTTTTTGCTAAGGTGTACTATCTCAGATTACAAGTAAGGAATAGCATGCTTGAATGCTCTCTCAAATAAAAAGCCTTCTGCATATAGAACACTTGCAAGTTAGGGAAACAATTGCTTTTTAAAAATTCAGTTGGAGAGGAGCAATGGGGAGAAGTTTCCCCTACTGTCTGGGGATAGGCAATTTGTGGTAATATCACAAATGTTATGGTCTGCTTTTAATATACCTTTGCTTATTAGGATTCACCCCACATTTTCTTCAAATAAATTGCTTTGCACAGGTACCTACCATAGAGTAGGGGGTCCGTGGCTTGGCTTTAGAAAAATAGGGGTTCCTCAGTAATTAGCTAATTGAGAACCACTGAATAATGGTATATAGCAATAGCACATGTCCCATTGCAAGCAATTATACAGACCCCAATTTGTTGTCTTAAGTGGTAATTTCAGTGGGCAGAATACTAATACATCCCTCCACAGGCGGAGATTAGCAGAGCAGTTTTGAGCTAAGCCGAGGGATACTTCTGCCCCATCCACACAGTCACTAAGCATGGGGGATCAGGGGCTTGCTTTGCAGCCTTATTTAGAAGGAAAATTATGCCCCACTTTTATTTCTAGAATAAACTCGATAGCAACTTTCAAAATCACAAAGGGGAAAAAACAAACCAGGACACAATGAAACCAGTTCAAATTACTAAAACCAATGCTATAGTTTAAAATCAAGAAGAGGTCAAAAGCATTCAGCATTACAGCAGGGAGGCATGACCTCAACCTATACTAAAAACTTGATGAAATAAAAAAGTATCAGCCCCCTCCCTGAAGCTTTTAAAAGAGAGGGGTCCAACAGAACCCCTCCCTTACATGGCAATTGTTCCAAGCAGTCACTTCTTAAAAGGGTGAAATCCAATCAGATATCTAGTTTCCTTACATCTTCACATTCACTAATAATTTTATTGTTTTCCCTCTTTGCACCCTTATTTTTTATAGCTGCTGGACTACTGTTAAGTTGTGCCATCTGCCAGCAGCAGATGGCATCATAGCAAATAGAAACAATGAGCAGGATCTCTTTACACATCAGCAAATTCACTTGGGGGGGGGCAATTGATTTATCTCCATCTCTTCCTTTTGAAAGCTAGTCTCCAGACTTTGGCTGTGTCTTGGACAGTTCCACTTAGCTTGGACAGTTCCACTTAGCTTGCTAGATCAGACCCAAGCAAACCTTAGTCACCCCCTCCCCCCCAAAAAAATCTGTAAACATTACATAGAGTTAAGCTAACTTTGCCAAAATGTAAGTGCTGAACAGAACTAATACAGAACTAATACAGAACTAATGTCTTCTGAGATTTTCAGGATCTTAGCTATGGAGCTGCTCAACTTTAGTAGAATTTCTTCCTTCACACTGAATTATCTTCCATGCCAGTGCAGGGCTGGTCTTGCCATGCAGCTGGGTGGAGTGACCTACTTCAGAAGACACCTTGAGGGGGTTTAGAGATGAAGGTGCAAGAAGTCAAATTAGGTTATGCAGTGATGCTTCAGTGTTCAGGGGGAAAGCAGGATAATGAAACTGTTGGAAAATTGGAAAAGCTAGCTGGAACAAAAAAGGAGGGAGATAGTTCTACCTTTCTTTCCTAATGTTATGGCAAAAGCACAGGAGGAGCAGGAACCCTTAGCATCAGGATAAATCCAAAAAAGGAGGTAGAAATAGCAGACTTTCACCATCCATAGCATGGCTTTACCTTGCACAGACCACTGGATGTGGAAGTGCAAAAAAAGAAAATATCACCCAAAGCCAGGGGTGCAGAGTCAGGCTACACTGATCTCTTCTGGAATTACCAACGGTTCAAATGCGCAAAAAATGACACCTAAATCAGAAGCCAGCTAGATTGATCTTACCCCAACTTACCCATTCTGGCTTCCAGAATCCGAGGCCAGTGGCAGCCATAGAAAACAAAGAAATGCAAAAGAACAGGGTGGTTCTACAATGGAGGATCCTCAGGTGCACAACAAACAAATACAAAATGAGGGAGTCTGGGCTGTAGGTGGCGCTGTGGTCTAAACCACTGAGCCTCTTGGACAGGCATCCCCAAACTCGGACCTCCAGATGTTTTGGGACTACAATTCCCATCATCCCTGACCACTGGTCCTGTTAGCTAGGGATGATGGGAGTTATAGTCCAAAAACATCTGGAGGGCTGAATTTGGGGGTGCCTGCTCTTGGGCTTGCTGATCAGAAGGTTGGCAGCTCAAATCCCTGCAACAGGGTGAGCTCCAGCTCCTGCCAACCTAGCAGTTTGAAAGCATGCCAGTGCAAGTAGATAAATAGGTACCGCTGCTGTGGAAAGGTAAATACCGTTTCCTAGCACTCTGGTTTCCGTCACAGTGTGCCATTGTGCCAGAAATGGTTTAGCCATGCTGGCCACGTGACCCGGAAAGCTGTCTGTGGACAAACGCCGGCTCCCTCGGTCTGAAAGCGAGATGAGTGCCACAACCCCATAGCATAGCTGCCAAGTTATCCCTTTTTTAAAGGGATTTTCCCTTATGCTGAATAGGCTTCCTCGCGAGAAAAGGGAAAACTTGGCAGCTATGCCCCATAGTCGCCTTTGACTGGACTTAACTGTCCAGGGGTCCTTTACCTTTACCTTACCTTATTACAGTACAACAACAGGGCTCTCCATGGCCACTTGAGCAGTGATATAAATGCAATTCAGAAGACCACTCACACACTTTCCCACTGTGAGAATGGGACCACACTCCATAGCTCTTCCACCAGCATCATGCACACCAGCTGCTCTGCTTCTAGCATCTTGAGGTACCGCACAAACATCTACAGGAATGGGGGCCGTTGCACCAACTAGCCTCTTCTCCTGGCATCTGTTTATCCAGCATGCCTGCAAGGAGGGTGCTTCAGAACATACAGCTGTACACACAAAGGCTTCTGTATGACTGGAACCTCAATTGTGCAGGATTTAGATCATGTGGAAAGCAGGGGTGGCTGCCCTCCCCATCTCAGGTGCACAATCTGACTTGTAAGCAAATTGCTCAGGCTCTCCCAAGACCCCTGCTGATTTTGGTGGTGGAAAAAGAACTTCAAAAAGGCTCCACCCAGCCCAGTGCCCTTACCTAGTCATTTGATGAATGGGAAGGGCATGATAAACTCATCCCCAGCTAATACATGGATCAGCTGGGGGTATGCGTGTCTTTGTGCCACCTGTGGGTGGGTGAATCCTGCGCATGTGTCTTTGTTCTCTCTCTCTCTCTCTCTCTCTCTCTCTCTCTCTCTCTCTCTCTCTCTCTCTCTGTGTGTGTGTGTGTGTGTGTGTGTGTGGTGTGGGTTCATGCAAGACAGTGAGGTGGTTACACTCATCTCTGGTATGGCATTCCCACCTCAGATGATTGCCCAAAAACGAATCCAGTAGTTGAACCAAAAAATTCTGGCCATTCCTGGTACATAGGGTGGGGCACTCCATTTTCCAAATTGGCAGAAGATGTTATTGGGAACTGCAAACACATTCTGTTCTGATTTGTTAGGTCTTGCCAGCTAATGTTTTCAAACAATGGAGACTTCTGAGCCAATTTGTTTATGATGAGACTCAAAATGAACCAACCTGATGCTTTCTTTTAACAAGCTACTCTGTAGATTGCTGTCATATACAGTATAATAAGATGCCTGGTTAGCAACCTCATGTCTCAAGTATGACTTTCCCGGTTTTTGTTTCTCTTAAATTCTCAACGATGCATTGCCCATGGAATGTCATTTGTTGTAGGCCACTAGTTTCCTGGTTTCCATTTCAAGTAGGAACTCTCACCCACTGATGCTGTTATTTATTCTCCCCCCCCTTTAATGCACACTGTCATCAATCCCATTTCAAAGCTAATTTGTGGTTTCTACCCCACGACTTCTGCATGCTGTAAATTCGAGACAAATCTTCACTGTGCACACTCCGTTCTTGACATCAAAGGCATTTTCTTGTTTGCAATGGGAAATGATAATATATCCTGAATACCTCAGACCACTGAAAAGGCTCCATGGACTTCACTTTCTTTGTCCTTCAGATAATTGCCACTGACAGAGTTTGCTTTGATGTGTACAAAATTAATCATGCTCCTATTTTCTGCTCTTTGAGGACGCCAGTGAGGTTTGCGCACTGGGCTCCATCCGCTATCTTTTCATTTCCATGGTTACTATTAGTCACCATCATTGTGTTAACTCCCCTCAAATGGCACACTGATTATTTCTCCTTTCCTGAATGTAGTACAAAACTGACCAATTAGGTTACATTCAAATGTCAGTCTGGCTCCCCATGTTGTGATCTGAGCTACAGATTAGCTCCTCATTGATTCATTAAAAAAAAGTCAGCTAACAACTGTTGATCAAGATAGTATTTATTTTACAGAACTGCTTAAGGCCTTCCCCAATGTTATAGTTGTTGGCCTCAGGACAGCTATCTCTCTTCTGTAAGAAAAAATCAAAATGTAAGGGGATGTATATATGAGCCTCAGTGCTAGTCCTACTATTAGGTAGGTTGAGGCAGCTGCCTTAGGCAGTTGATTTTGGGTGGCATGAAATGGCAGCAAATGGTGCATTGTTTAATTTATTATTATTTATTGTGGGGTTATTTTTACTCCCTGGGGAGGGGAGAATTACTTGCAAGGTTTTCTCCCTAAGATGCCAGAATAACCTGGCTGTCCTGGGGTACTATTAGGGTTGGGGGCAAATTCAATTCATTTCATGTTTAAAGGTGAATCTGATTTATTTACACTTTTTGAAACAATATGTGGACTGAACTTTGCAATGCGGCTCTCCAGCCACGTAACTTGTGCCAACATGCATATGTGCGTTTTAATGTGATTAAAATTCACATATTAGTGAAAATAACATGTTGTTTAGTTGTGTCTGACTCTTCGTGACCCCATGAAAATAACATACAAAATGCATAATATTAAGGGGAAATTGCTTTGCAGAAATGTGTGTGTTAGGCAAAAAATACACACAAATGTGTGTCTAGAAGGAGAAATTTGCACTTAAATGCTGATGGAATTTTTGTGAGTATTGGAAAAAATGAGAAATGGATAGGAACTGAAACTGGCAGATTCCCCCATCATTAGGGGAGCCATTCTGTGATAGGCTGGCCCTGGTGAGCTGCTTGCTAAAGCTATGCCAAAGAAGATAAATCCTAGTTGTACAGGATTAGGATACAAAAAAAATCCCTACATTGTACTATCAGGGCCAGCCCTATCGTTAGGTATATATAAAGAGGCAGCATGTATTCCTCCTGAGCCCCCCTAGCTATATCCTTCTGTTGGAAGACTAAGCTGTACATGCCACACAGTCTGTTCTGCACCTGCATAACTAGTCTCCTATCCTCAGGTGCATTGAAGGATGCTGTTCCATTAAAAGCAATGAAGTAATATTCAGCGGCCAGTTCTGTGCATGGATGGGCGGTGGTGGTCACCAGGGCTGTTTCCAGCAGCAAAATGTATTGGGCTCACCCTGCGTACCATGGGAGGGGTTCTTGAGTCCTACCCTCTTTCTTTAGCTAACACCTCCTCTCCCAGAATCAGAGCTTTTGGTTGCCCTTCCCTTCCTTTTTGAGGCACCACACACAGACCTGTACTCCGTATTTCGGCTGTGTTTGCAGCCTAGATTTGCATCCTCCCTACAGCGCCACATTTAATTGCAGTGGGATCATACAAGTGAAATTTGTAACCAGAATTTCCCCAGGTCATATTCGCATAGTTATTTCCATTTAACAAACACTCCACGGTGTGCTTGAACTCCTTTCCCACCAGCGCCTTATTCACACAGTTCATGCAAGGGCACATGAACTGCTTGGACACTGCCTACAGGGAGAGGAGAACAAGCCAAAAATCACAAGAAAGCCCAAGTCGAGATGGGATCATGCTTGACAAGTATTTGAGTTTAATCAACTTCTTGTCCCAGCCCCCTCCATCAGAGCAAACCAATGGTAGTAGTAGATCCCTGGATTATCTTCCTTTTCAGATTAGCTATTTACCTCCACCTGCTGTTCAAAGCGAGAGATGTCACAATTCTGTATAAATTTACTCAGTGCATTTTTTCTTTAAAAATGTTTAGGGGTACTCTCATCTTCCTACTAATATTGAAATACTGCCCCTCAATGAGACCAAACTTATTCACAAAATGTTTAGGGGTATGTGTGTCCCTGCGTTCCCCCCCCCAGAAAAAAGCACCGAGTTTACTACCCTAGCAGCTGGGCCTATTACAACATACTGAATGGATATGGTGTTCTCTCTCTCTCTCTCCCCCCCTCTCTCTCTCTCTGTATAGATATACTAGCTGGCCCTGCCACGTGTTGCTGTGGGTTGTTTGTGTGATTTCCCCTACCCTGTGCCGATCCATGACGTATCCCTGTGATTTCCCCACTCCTCCCCTCACCCCCCGGTTTATCCCTGTGATTCCCCCCTCATCCCCCTCCCTCATCTCTGTGAATCCCCCAACTCTGTCCTGATCCATGACCTATTATGCCCCCTCTTCCCCCCACCCCGGCTTATCCCTGTGATTACCCCCCTCTCCTCCCCCTAACCCCCCACTTACCCCTGTGATTTCCCTCCTCTCCTCCATCCAAGCCCCCCCGGTTATCCCTGTGACCCATTTATTTCGCACACAATCATTTCCCCAATGCACGTGTTTTGTAAAATTTTGCCCTGTCCCAACCCTGACTCCCCTACCCATGTGTGTTATGTGAAATAACATTTATTCTACCCAAAGGCACAGCCCTGTAAAAGTCCCATATTCAGTTGATTCTATGCTGCAGCCTATTTGGCCCCCCCACCCCGGCAGGCCCCTAAATCCACTCAGCCTAGTCTGCAAAGCCGAGGCGAGATACTGTGGAGAGGGCAGGTTTCATCCATGTCTCCCCCCACCCTGTTCTGACCCATTACCTACCCCTGCCCCCTATTTGGCCCCCCATCCCCCCAGGCAGGCCCCTACGTCCACTTGGCAATGTTGGGCCTTGTTGCTGCAAAAGGCCTGTTTTCAGTTGGTTGCTGTGGAATTTTATGATGTCATCTGGTGGCGCGGCTTTCAAGGCAGCAGTGGGTGATCTGCCTTTCTATTGGATCCTGCTGGAGTCTTCAGAGCTTCTGCTGGTGACGTCTAATTTGGGCGCCACTTTTTTGTGTGTTTAATCATTATTTTAGGTATGAAAGGTTTGCTTTTTTGGAACAAAAATTATGCCAGATCCCTCATTGATGGGCATGGAACGTTGTGGCGAAATTTGTTACATTACAGTTCAGCGGTTACAGAGAAAGGCTGTGACCTCTGCGCACGCAATGCCTACATATATATATATATATATATATATATATATATATATATATATATATATATATATATAATATATATCTGCAGATGCTGGTTTAATGGCTGATCCAGTATACTGTACAATCTCATCTTACACAGGAGGTTGGTTCTAAGGGTTCTGCGTATACTAAAAAAAGTGTCTATTCAAACCGTTGGAATCACCCCATTGGGAAGCAAGGCACAGAACTTAAAAGCTCTTTTTGTGCCCAACTCCCCCGATGCAAACATAACTCTTTTAAGCTCTGCCTTGCTTCCCAAAAAAATGGCCCTCTGCACGTGCCAGATCCACATTTAACTTTTGGGATTTCAACCAGCTGGCCTTCAATTGAAACTGCACAAGTTAAATGCATGTAAGACATGATCGTACTGTGCCTCAGCTTATGAGATATTGAATAGCATACATAACATCAATAAATCAGTCGTTTGACATGGACGGCCGCTAGTGTGGGCAGGTGCAAGAGAAGGGAACTGAGTGGAACTGAGAAGTAATGCAGAAAGAACGTGGGAGAAAAAGGAGACAGCCAAAGCACACAATGTTTTGGTGTCAAATGCATTTGGAAGTGTTTGTGCAGGTGGTGATGCTCTCATGATGCCTGAGGCGAAGGGTAAGGTGGCAGGCATCCCACCCTGCGCAAGGAATCTTACTTCAGGAGTGGTGATGGGACAGCATCCCAAGGGCAGCAGGTTAGCTTAAGAGATATAAGGCACGCTGTCTGGCACACACTGATCTGTCGTTCAACAGGGAGACAGCTGGGAGCTCAGGAGGAATGGCTGAGGGGCTGCCCCTGCCACAGGTAGATGGCTGCATAAAGCAGTCATCTTACTTTGCCTAATGGTAAGACCAGCCCTGCAGGAACTGCTGCAGGCTGTGGGCTTCTGGTCAGTGAGGCTTATGTCTTTGATGGAGGATTTCTAGGAAATTGGGGGGGTGGGGTGTGTTAAGAACTAAAGTGGGGGAGGGGATGGACAACCTTTCTCTTGATTAGGTTCCTATAGATGTTTGTACAGTTGTATCTTGGATCCCGAATGCCTTGCAACTTGAACGTTTTGGCTCCCGAACGCCACGAACCTGGAAGTGAGTGTTCTGGTTTGCAAACGTCCAACAGGGCTTCCGAGGCTTCTGATTGCATGCTGGAAGCTCCTGCAGCCAATCGGAAGCCACGGCTTGGTTGTTGAATGTTTTCAGAAGTCGAACGGACTTCCAGAACAGATTCCGTTTGACAACCAAGGTACGACTGTATAAGAAAGTGAGCGCGAGCCAAGAAAGAAAATATGTTTAATAAATTATTGCATTTGCTGCATCTAGTTTCTCCCCACCCCCACCCCTTTCACCCCCTCTGTGAGGGAACCAGGATCATGACTGTGGATGTGTGTGGAGGAGCGATTTTAACTCATACCCCTGACATGGTTCTGAGAAATACAGTATCACCGACCAATTTGTTCTTGTATACAGTATATTTATCAAAACACAAGGGGGCAGAGTTGCATAGGTTTTTAGTAATAGAACTGGGTAGAACTCTTAAGAACTGAAGTTGCAAACTTTCTTTTTGTGAAGATGTAAACTTTACTTTGTAAAAGTGCTTTACTTGACTTTTCGTTTTCTTTTTTTACATGTTCAACACATCTTAGGTCTTTAAAGGGAGGTGGGGGAAGGGTACCAAAATAGAGCCAGAAGCAATAATCAAATACAATTGAAAAATTAGGGATAGAAGAAGGAAGAAAGTATAAAGGTTTACCCTTACATATTACCATTTATTCTGAATGGAATTAAAATTTAAATAGGATTATGATACATTTGAAAGTAAATCAGAAAAACAAACCTTCTGTTACAGCAAATCCTGTTAAATTATAAAACATTTGTAGTTTAATATTTAGTTGCAGAATACTTGGGAACCCCTTTTTTCATACCCATGGAGGATTGTGATGAGATTCCCAAATTGTTATAAACTTCCCTAGCTACTGGGAGCAACAAAAAATGCTGGGTTTGATTTGATGTTAGTTTGATTCAGTTCAGCTGTGCTAAGCAAATTACAGACCTTGCATGGAGCTACTGTTATGATACTGAAATGCTTTTATAGCATCCAACGAACTCTCAGTTCAGCACCCTCAAATGCCTTTCTCTTTTTCTTTTGCAAATAACACATTACAAATGTAGCTCTCATGAGTCTTAAGAAGGCCCTCCACCTTTGATTTCTAAAGGTAAAGGGACCCCTGACCATTAGGTCCAGTTGTGACTGACTCTGGGGTTGCGGCACTCATCTCACGTTATATGAGAGCGAGTGTGGTGTAGTGGTTAAGAGCGGCAGACTCGTAATCTGGGGGACCGGGTTCGCATTTCCACTCCTCCACATGCAGCTGCTGGGTGACATTGGGCTAGTCACACTTCTCTGAAGTCTCTCAGCCCCACCTACCTCACAGAGTGTTTGTTGTGGGGGAGGAAGGGAAAGGAGAATGTTAGCCGCTTTGAGACTCCTTCGGGTAGTGATAAAGCGGGATATCAAATCCAAACTCTTCTCTTATTGGCCGAGGGAGCTGGTGTACAGCTTCCAGGTCATGTGGCCAGCATGACAAAGCCGCTTCTGGTGAACCAGAGCAGCACACAGAATCGCCGTTTACCTTCCCGCTGTAGCGGCACCTATTTATGTACTTGCACTTTGATGTGCTTTGGAACTGCTAGGTTGGCAGGAGCTGGGACCAAGCAATGGGAGCTCACCCCATCGCAGGGATTCGAACCGCCGACCTTCTGATCGGCAAGCCCTAGGCTCAGTGGTTTAACCCACAGCCTGGGTTCTACCTGGCTGCAATTCCCTTTGCTCAGCTGATGCCAGGGAGCCTAATCTCAGCAACCAGGATTCAATATGAGGCAGAGTGTATTGCTTTTTCAATTTCACCAGTTTGTCCTGTGGCTGCAAGCTACAGTAAGTTTCCTTGGTAAAAAGCCCTGCTAATTTCAGCTGATCTTACTCTCAAGTCGCTATGTGAAGGATAAGGATGAATGCTGAATATTGTGGCCAGGTTGTTGAGTGGAGCACCTGGATGTGCACATATTACACCTGAGGTGAGGGAACTGCATTGGCTTGCCAGTCAGCACCAGGCCATGTTCAAGTTTTTTTGGCTTCTATATTCTTTACTCACTTGTTTTATTGGCTTTAGGTTGTATTTTCATTTTTGTGAAAATTGTTTTCAAATCAACAATGCAATCCTATGCATGTCTAATGGAAGTAAGCCCTGCTGAGCGTAATGACACTCATTCCAAATTAAACTTGATGATGAATCAGTGAAATTATATGGTGAGACAAAGGTTGGTGGGGCATTTCCTGAAACATTCTCAAGTTACAGGGTCAATTTTATGAACTTCTGATTAAATCGCTGTTTCTTACCAGCTGTAGTTTTCACTTATTTTGTTTTTAAGAATGAATTGAATGAATTGAGAGTTCCTTAACAGAATTGTGGAAACACTGGCTTATCACATTCCAGGTTCTTAGATAACTTCTAAGAAACAAAAGTCTTTGATAGCAGTTTTACACAGTAATCTAATGAGAATTGCAGCTATCACAGGAAAAAAACAGAACGTAGGAATTCGTTCCTCTTTTTGAAACGTGCAACCTTTTCTCAAGATCAACTAAAGTACATTTGAAGAACTCCAGAATCTTGCAAAGTGGGAATAGCTTTGTTACATGTATCATAATTTGAATGAGCTGCTGAAGAGTGTGTACCAGGGGAAAGGTTTCCTGGGAACGGTGCCCAGACCTGTGGCACGAAACAGTACATTTTTAAACACAAAAGGGGTGGGAATAGGGCTTGATGATTACTATGTTAGCCTGCACTCAGATTGAACTGTAGGTAATCATAAGCTGGAATGAAATTCATGTTTACACACTTTCAGAGCACACTGCCATTTAAAACTCTGAATATAGTGCACTGTCCCCCTTAAAGGAATCATGCATATATTGTGCGCTTTTGTTTACTTATATATACGACCCTTTTTCTCACATTCATCATTCTAACTCCCAAGTTCTCCCATTGATTTCAGAACAAATGTGATAGACATTTGAGCATATTCGTTTTGAGGCATCATGGTTTGCATTCCACACTTGTGGAGAAAGTGGATAGAGAATTTATTTTCTCTCCGTCTCCTAACACTAGAACTTGTGGACATCCAATGAAGCCGAACAAATATAGAAAGTACTACTTCACACAGCGCATAACTAAGCTTTGGAGTTCATACCCACCGGAGGCAGTGATGGCAGCCAACTTAGATGGTTTGAGATGAGTCTACTATCAGGGTCTACTAAGCATGATGGCTATGTTCCACCTTTGCTGTCGGAAACAGCCTGCTTCTGAATGTCAGCTTCTGGGAACTGCAGGAGGGGAGGGGGTTCTCCTGCTGAAGTCCTGCTTCCAGGTTTTCTGCAGGCATCGGGGCTGGCCACTGAGAAGAGGATGCTGGAGACGATGGGCTATTGGCCTGATCCTGCAGGCTCTTCTTATGTTTTTGTGAGGTGGAGTGGAAACTCTCTCTACACCAGGCATGTCCAACCTGCGGCCCTCCAGATGTTTTGGCCTACAACTCCCATGATCCCTAGCTAGCAGGACTGGTGGTTGGGGAAGATGGGAATTGTAGTCCAAAACATCTGGAGGGCCGCAGGTTTGATATGCCTGCTCTACACCATGCATAACTGTATATACACTTTTATCATGTCACCTCTTACTCACCTTTTCCCTAAACTAAGAAGCCCCAAATGCCTTTCCTCATAGGGGAGTTGCTCTATCCCCTTTGAGGAGCAATATCCCCTTTTCAAGTGCTAGCCAAAGAAGACAACACTGGGCCTGGTGGATCAATGCATTTATTCATAATAAGGCAGTGTCATTTCATCATGTGTTTGTATTACGATATTAATTAGGGTTAATTAAGGTTGATCCTTAGTACCTGCCTGGACACGGGGCTATGCTTTGGAGTGGCCTGAGGCACTAAGAGAGTGTGCAGCTGCATTGCCTCCCTGCCCATTCTCTCTACCATTAAAAAAAACCCAAAAACACTCTTTTGATTTGGGTTCCCAGGTAGTACAATGTTTATTCTAGGTCGCTTGAAGAGGAGCTGTGGTGCAAAGTGTTTTGCATTGGCTCTTGGGATGTTCAAATACCAGCAACATTGATTAGGAAACCCTGGAGAACAGTATAATTACCTTTAGGTGAGCCCCAAAAGAGAGTTCCAGCTTCCTTTTACTGGCCCTCATACTGTGTTTTAAAGGCAGCATGAGGCACAGGCATTTAGTATAGGAGCAAGATGAGTAAAAAGAAGGTGGCAGATCTGTGGGTCACCTGATGCCATCCTGGCATCAGGTGACTGACAGGTGGAGGTCCTACCCACCTGTCAAAATACCCCATTGGAGGGGAGTCCGGGGGTGGTCAGGGTTCAGCTGTCTTGATCCTGCTCTCCACCCCTGATTCAGCAGCTGAAGCTTTTCTCAGTCATTTTGCCCCTATGCTGAGAAAGGCTTCCTTTACGTTTCGCCTCACTGTTAGGGTGTTTTTAAAGGCACAAAAGCAGAGTGATTAAGACAGTTGACAGCCACTGTCTTGAGATTTTAAAGCAGGGAGAGAAAAGAGTCAGCTTCTTGCATGAAAATGCTCAGATAAAACAAGAGAAGACATAGTTGTACCTTTTCCAGCCTGTTCTTGCTAGGTCTTTTTCTCCGTCCTTCTCTCTCATCTGCAGTACTAGGAACTGGGAAGTCCCATTCAGCACTATTGGGGAAGAGAGGAGTAGAGATGAGCGAGGTCGGAATCTCCTGCATCTCTATAATGAGTTGAAAAAAGTGTTGAAAGACACTTTTATTAAGAAACGACAAGGCCTTTTTACTGGGAATAGTAGGGGAGGAAATCCCCCCAAAGGACACTACATTCTTTCTGTATGCCACAACTGCTGCAAGGCTACTACTTGCGAACAATTGGAAGAGCCAAGACATGCCAACTATAGATGACTGGCAAATGAAGATGATGGACTTTATGGAACTCGCCGAACTGACTGGGGGACTCCGCGACCGGGAAGAAGAGGAGGTGGTGGAGGAAGATTGGAAGAAATTTAAGTTATATCTTGGAAAATATTGTAATATTTAATATCCTTTAGTGAAAGAGTTAGAGGCTGTCGGTGTAAATATAGAGAGAATAGGTTAATTTTAAAGAATGCCTTTTTACAGGTAGATTTTGATGAGGTATTGAATTTTGGAACTGCCAAAGATGATCTGATATGAAATTCAGATGGAGGGGATTGGGGGGAGTCACACACCACTGTTTAAGAAAAATTATGAATTTATCAGTAATATTTGTGTTTGTTTTTATGTTTGTTTGTAAAATGAATAAATATTATTATTATTAGAAAAGGAATCTCCTGCATCTCGCCAATGTGATTAAAAATAGACACACACTTTTGAGGGTTGCAACCAGTGTGAGAATTGGCAAGTCTTTTCCGTTTCTCTTCAGCTTTTTCTTATGACTTCCCCTTTTCTGAATTCATTCATCTTTCCATTTCTTTTCATCAGGGCAATCACGCAAACCTACCTTCCTTCCTTCCTGCAGGTGCTAGAGTTGCCTCCTGCTTCATTCCCTTCATTTGGAGCCCGTGGCAGTCAAGATTTTGATAAGAAAGATGAACAAGGAAGAAAAAGCAAGCTGGAGGATGAGGCGAGGGCAGAGGGAGGCAAAAGAGTTCTGAGTGGAGGGGGAGCATTTCCCCAACCTTTGGAGCCCCTGCGAAACTCATCAAACCTGCTGTGCCTGGAACTGGGTGTGGAGAGTGCAGCTGAATGGGGCACAGCTATAGGAAGTCTGAGGAAGTACCATTAAGGCAAGCCTAGAGTGAGAAACCTAGAATGAGGGACGTGGGTGGCGCTGTGGGTTAAACCACTGAGTCTAGGGCTTGCCAATCAGAAGGTCGGCGGTTTGAATCCCTGCAACAGGGTGAGCTCCCGTTGCTCGGTCCCTGCTCCTGCCAACCTAGCAGTTCAAAAGCACGTCAAAGTGCAAGTAGATAAATAGGTACTGCTCCGGCAGGAAGGTAAACAGCGTTTCCATGCGCTGCTCTGGTTTCGCCAGAAGTGGCTTAGTCATGCTGGCCACATGACCCGGAAAAATGCCAGCTCCCTTGACCTTTAAAGCAAGATGAATGTTGCAACCCCAGAGTCGTCTGCGACTGGACCTAATGGTCCCTGCGACTGGACCCTTTACCTTTACAGTAAGAAACTAGGGTGACGTCTGCTATTTCCAGGAATTCTTCTTGTTGTGAGACTTTTGTGGGTGAGCTGAGAGTTTGTTTGAACCCTGGGTGAGAACTCGGCAGCTGAGAGGGAGGCTATGTCAGAAGGAAAAGGAATTGATATTGATGTACATATATATGAAACTTCGTATGAATATGACATTTTTATGTGTAACTCTATTTCTGTAATATTTTATTTAAGTTGTGTGATGTTGCTTCAGGTTTTTGCATACTGCTTAGAGATTTTTCAAAATATATTAAACGGTATAGAAATTAAATATTCAAATAATCAAATCATTGGTGCATCAAATCCACTTTGAACTGCCATGTATACACAGTTTGCTTTTGTCAGTACTGTAAACTGCTGCCTCCGGATTTAAAAATGCTTTAGTTTGCATTGTGAGAGAGCAGGCAAAGAAAAATCGCCTAGTGCAGCTTGAATCTCTGCTTCTCTACAATTATGTTAATAACTGGAAATCAGATTTAATTGATATTTTAGGGTTTTCACATAGCAAATAGAAAGTTTTAAATTTCCTGACATAAGCACATAAAACCTTCTCTCCCAAGATTCCCTAAGCATTTGATGAAAGCTTTGTGCCAAGCAGATGTAGTTCTTGCTGAGAAGGCTCTCTATTTTTGTCACAAACTAAAAGAAAGCAACTTTAATTTCAGGTTTGTTTAGCTGCAGCCTTAGAGAAAATGAAGCTCTGTTATTTGCCTTGTTTCACCAAAAGCAGGACAATACCTTGTTGGTTGTTATACAGTAAAATAAACAGGCCAGATTCAGCAGAATTGAGAGAGGTCCTAGTAGATTATCTGCTACCCCTTAAGGTTGTGGCATCTAAGGCCTGAGGAGAAATTTTGTGAGGCAGTTCTCCAATAAAAATGTGTGCAAAATTGAATATACTAGGGGAAAGGTGCATATGTATGTTTATAATAGGATGCAGCGACTACAGTATCATATGAGCACTGATCCAGAGCATATTTTCTACAACGTTTATATTTACTTACATGTAAGAGTGGCTTGTTAAGAAATTGAACTACATCCTTCTCATATTAATTCTTATAAGTCTGGCTGATGAAGCATTGAACGAAATAGATTGGTTATCCAGAAACTCTGTTCCGGCAACATTTGGTGACAGAACTTTTGAATTATTCTACCGCGACTGGTAAAGAAGATTTAGAGACTTTGGTTGCAATTTCTGATCATTTGTATTAGTCTATAAATAGTGTTTAGTGCCATTGTTATTGGCCATTGTGTTGTGTTATTTTGTTCAGCTTCCTTTGGACCACATCAGCAAGGCTGGGGGGGGGGGTCTTGTCGTCTGGGTAGCCCCAGACCTCCATACACACTGCCCAGGCTTGTATACCAGGGAGGTCATTTGGGTGCTGCTAACGCAGCGGTTTGTCTTCACCCCTGGAGGCACACTCCATTGTCACTTGAGACAGACAGATGCCAACAAGTAGAGTGCAATAGGACCAGTGGAGGAAAGCATTTCAGTTCAGTTTGCTTTCAGGCATGCGTGGTTAGTGTTAATTAGGTCATTTGGGGAGCAAATCTGCATGTATGACACTCCTGTGTGTGCCTCCTCCTCGAGAGGTCCAGAGGGTGGCAACATGAGAACAGGCCTTCTCTCTGCAGTGACTCCCTGTCTGTTGAATGCTCTCCCCAGGGAAGTTCACCTGGCGCCTTCATTATACACCTTTAGGCACCAGGCAAAAACGTTCCTTTTTAACTAGGGCTTTGGTTGATCTGATTTACACCCTATGCCCTTTAAAAAAAATGTGTGGTGGCGGGTGAGGGGCGGCTATTGGGTTGTTGTTTTAATTCTTATTATGTATTTTGTAGTTTTATATTTTGATTTTATTCTGTGAACAGCCCTGGGACCCCCGGGTATAGGGTGGTATATAAATTCAATAAATAATAATAATAATAGGGATGGGGAATGGAATGGAATGGAGGCAAACTGTGGTCAAGAGGACTCTGGCTCAAGAGTTTAAGCAGGCCCAGATGCCTGCTTCAAAAGCAGAAATGTCTCTGTTTGCCTGGACTCTGC
The DNA here is from genome assembly GCF_965207765.1 of Zootoca vivipara. Classification (NCBI taxonomy): domain Eukaryota; kingdom Metazoa; phylum Chordata; class Lepidosauria; order Squamata; family Lacertidae; genus Zootoca; species Zootoca vivipara. The sequence continues at coordinate 69,097,821 of NC_142582.1, read as the reverse complement.
TGGTTCATGGGATACGGAAGGCTTAGCAATGCTTCAGTCAAGCTGAGATAATATACCTGTGCAAAGGAATTGCAAGCTGTGATTCTCCCTCCAATCACGAGTGCCTGGTGACCCTATGATGGACCATGAGATCAGAAAAACTGACAAGACTTTAATCAGGCTGAGATTATGTACCAGGATGAAGTAGGCACATAAGTGGCTCCAAATAACCTTCACAGGGCTCATTGTACCCTGCTAAGGCATGAGAACACATCACTTCTCAAAAACCATTACTTAAAACTGAAATGGAATAAAATGAAACACCTGTTTTACAGAACTGTACTCCTGACATCATCTGCCAATACAGAATTGAATGGCCATAAGAAAAGGTGGGCTGAAAGGAAAAAGGTGAACCAAGAAACCACAACTGGAAGGTGTAGCGAAACCAAAAAGAAACTGGACCCGAAGTGAATTTCTTATTTGCCTAATTTTTAGTTTTGCTTACTGTAGCTCCAAGTTTTTCTAGCAGATTTGGGCTTGTGCTGGGATCTTTGGAGACCAGATTGCCTTTTTGCCTTCCCTCTTCTTCTGTAAGAGATTTCTTGCTAAACTCAAGGTGGTGAGTTTAACAAACTTTGAGATGCAACATCTAGAACCATAAACTTTTTTTTTCAGGTGGAAATGTATGCTTCTACCCATCGCTCATTGAGTCTTAACCACAACTGTCTGATTTTCTTTATTTTCTGAAGTTTAGTGATTGTACTTAATTGAACTCTTCACCTTAACATTTTCTTCTTCAGGATTTAGGCAACTGCAGGTGTCTCTGAATTCTTCATTGCTATTTTGGCTCCTTAGAAACTGTTTTACCCATTCTGCCGCATACTGAATTTGGCAGCAAAACACAGCTTTGTGAAGCCTTTACTCTGAAGTAAGTGCCTTTGATTTCAGCTATTTAGGACTGCATCCCTGATACTCAAAAGTCACAGGTCAAAGGATTTGACTATTGTTTGAGTGGCCCTGAATTTAGAAGCTTGTGATTTCAATTAGCAGGTTGGAATGTCACCATGGGAAGAGTGTTCTTCCCTGTAGGTACTGTCCTATGTCTTAGCTAGCTTATAAAACCATTGTTTAAGATGGCCCCTTGGCTTTCACTTGTTAAAGCCCCGTTCACCTTTTTGCTCTGCTGAGCACAACTTTGTGACTTCGTAGCTGAGGAATTAAGATGTGAGCACAATGGGGATTTACCAATAATTGTTTGAAGATTAAATTAAATGACTGTTCTGTATAATATTTCTGAGTGGATTGGGACGCATGGCTCTAATTGCCTGCTTGTCTCTTCTCGTTTGCTACATGCCATTGTCACTGCTGAGTTCTTTTGGAACATGACTTAGGGGTGGCATATTTCTTATTGAGCATTAAGAACTACTATAGGTTATTCTTCAAAATTGGATTTGCCTATTAGTATTGCAAACAGACTTTAGCACCTATGTCGTTTTATTTCATGCCTGTATTTGAAATAAAAATCTGGTTTATAAATGTTCACACATAATTTGTTTACATATTTCCACAGATTATTATCCTAAACTAAAATTTAAGACTTTGCTGGCTTAAATCTTTTGCAAACAGAATTCACTGACATACTTTAAAAAATGGATTTGCAGAGGAAATGCAATACTTTTTAGTCTCTAGTATCTTAGCGTTTTGGTTCTACACTGATAACACATTCAAACAAATCTTTGCCTGTTAGAATCATTCTAATACAAAGACAATTAGTAGTGAAAAAAGTGCCATGTTTGTGAGAAAGCATTATTTCAAATTAGCCCTTTAAGTGGCTAATTTATTTCCACTTATGGAGCATTAAGAACTTCATTAAATTTGTAATCTTATGATTATCATCCATACAATGGAGTTACGCAATGATTGCAGAATTTCATAGTGCTGCAGGTTATTTCTGCTTGCCAATATATCTTCTTAATTTAGACAAATTTAAATAAGGCACATTATTGAATATATTGTTGAAGATATGACACTTTATTTTCCCCTTCTGTATATTTTGAATCTTCTGGGTACGCTGTTTTGCTGAAAGACCACGTATTCAAGTTATGTGTGGTGAGGTCTTTCACATGTATAGATAAGTACTGTTGAAAACCCTGTGTTGAAAAATGAGTTAGTGGTTTATATAAAGATATCTTTGATGCTGGATGTGTTTCTCTGCTTGCTAGCAAATAAAATTTCATATACATGATCCTTCATTTATGCCTTTAGTGATGTGTTGGGTTGTAGCTGTGTTAAATGTCAAGGATCGCTGCTGCTTTGGAAAGAAAGAAGCGCTCTTTGGTCATCAGCCAAATTGTTAGAATGAGCTGCTGCTTTGACATCAGAGACACAATTACTTTGAGGTTTAACAAATTCTTGGGAGACATAAATTGGTAGGATTAGACAAAGCCATCTTTAGAACTAGTCAGGAAAAAGTACTTTTAAATGATTCAGTGCTTATAGTTGGGGTAGAAAGATAGCTTTTGGGAAAGCTAAAGTTAAGTTAACCATGGTGCAAACCATTTCCTGATTCATGTTCTCACCATATATTCCTGCACATTGCAAACATTATACTTTTCCTGGTGTAGACATTAATTTCTCTCTCTGAAATGATTACCTGTAAGGCCTGAAATAATCTCTTGCCTAATTCTGTGTACTTCCACTCCCCAAAAAGAATGTCCTATTAATTGCCGTTGTGGGTAGGAAGTTCCTGGTTCTGGGAATTAGGTAAACAGCCTGTTTTGGATGAGGTTGCACCCCCCCCCAAGGAACACATACACAACTTTGGAGTTCTCCTTGATTCTGAGATACAGTATCAAGTGGCCTGAGACAAGGGATGAGGTGAATGACAGATAAACTGTTACTGATTGTCTGTTGTTTTAGTAATCTCCCTTTAGATGCTTGTGAGCAGTGAGACACTCCATGAGAAATTCCTGTGCCATTTAGTGACAGGGAATGTATCAAGCCCAGGGTCGGCTCTAGATAGACTCCTGGTGGCACGGTAAGCTAGAGTGCCGGGCCAGTAGGCAGGGCGCCGTGCGGCAAAGCCGTGCGGAAACCATGCTGCGCCCTGCGAGGGCGGGGGTGCCAGAGCGATCTCCGCCCCTCAGCACCAGGGCGCGCGACCTGCTCGAGACTGCCCTGATCAAGCCTGCATGAGCATTTTTTATTGTGCTTATAGAACCTTATAAAATAGAGAGGGGGGAGGGAGGCTCATTCATGCACAAATCTCCTAGTGTGAATTGGATCCGTTGGATAATAGTCTAGGAATTTTAAAACTGTAGTACCATAAAAGTAGTAGAAGTAAATAGGCAATTGGAAGTATGTGCAGCCAAAAACATCACTATATGAAAACAGAACATTCAAATTAAGAGACATCCCCCGTGAAATAACGAAATATGCCTGTGTTAAAAGCTTTGGTGGTGGCAAAATAAAAATCCAATTAAAACAACGAGAAGCTAAAGATTAGCCATCTGGGAAGAAAATCTAATGGTAATCACTTCATCTAAAAAATAAAAAAAATCACATACTGTACACTGCAGGGAGCAAATTAGAGGGACTTCTGAGCATGTTCTGCTATGGTGAAAGAGATTCTTCAGATCATTCCATCAGTGCAAGCTTTTCAGCTTGACAGATGGAACAACCCCCCCCTTCTCCCCCTGCGTGTTGTTCTGAGGGTTCTCCTAGCCTGCCAAAGCCAATTTTGGGGAGTGTGGGAGGGGAGGGAGGAAGCCCCATTGCACAAGTGGAAGTCCTTGTGTAGCCCTTTAATTTCAAGATTTTTCGGTGTAACGGGAAGCTAGGATTGAGAGCTGAATTCCAGCTTGTGCAGCCACTTGCACAAAGGGATGAGCGAAGTGGCTGCAAAGGAGCTCCATAGTTTGTGCATAACCTGAGAACTGGCCATAGCTGGGGAGTTGATGGTCCTTTCCACGTCCATCCAGAGGTCCTTTTTCCTCCAGCAGTTTGGAAAAGCCAGTGTAACTATGGTCAGATCCACACCATACCTTTAAAGCACATCCAACAGATATTTAAGGCACATTGTATCCCTCAAAGAATCCCGGGAACTGTAGTTTAAGGGTACTGGAATTGTAGTTCTGTGGCAGGGAAACGGCAGTTCCCATGATTCTTGCGGGGAAGTAATGTGTTTTAAATGTCTGTTGGATGTGCTTTGAAAGTGTGGTATAAGCTTTTGTGTTCCAGTTTAAATCAGGATAACTAGACAATGGGATAGCAGTTACCACGAGGCAGCCTTTACCAAAGGTGTCGTGGGCTTTGAAGACACTCAGACTCAGGACGCAAGGGAGAAGCGTGCCAAGAGGAAGGCACGCTTGGCAAATCCACACCGTGACCAACTCCCGCCTGGAAACCAATGTCCCCACTGTGGAAGGACGTTTGGATCCAGAATTGGCCTCCACATTCACTTACGGACTCAGTGTTAAAACTGTGTTTATGGAAAACAATCTTACTCAGCTACAAGTGATCGCCAAAGAAGAAAGACCATGTGGCATTCATCTGGTGAGCCTTTCACCCCTGGGAATCGGAGGAAACCAGGAAAACATTATGCCTTACATTCATTCAGTGAACTCTACTAAACATTATGGGCAGGATTCACCTAACAAGCCCTGCACAAATACTTTTTATTGTTCTATGGGGCTTCCCACCCTCCTCCCACCATCTATCCCCTGCAAACTCCATCCCCCCAATGACTCACCCAGAACTGCACATGGGGGAAGGAGAGGGGCAGGCCCGGCTCTAGGTGTAGTCCCGGTGGCGCGGGGCGCCAGGGCGCCAGGCCAGTAGGGGGGGCGCTGCGCAGCGAAGCCACGCGGAAGCCATGCTGCGCGCTGCGAGAGCGGGGGTGCCGGAGCGATCTCTGCGCCTCAGCGCCAGGGCGCCCAACCTGCTTGAGACGGTCCTGGAGAGGGGGATCATTCCATTCATCAAGCATCCATCATCATAGCTGCCAAGTCCGGGTCTTAAAGATCCGGGATCGGCAGTGCGCGCATGACCGGAAGTTGCGTGACGCAACTTCCGGTGGTGCTTCGCCCTTCTATGGGCATCAGAAAATGGCGGCGCCGGCGCCGGAAGTCGCTTCCGCGCATGACCGGAAGCACGTAAAAGCGACTTCCGGCGCCGGCGCCGCCATTTTCTGATGCCCATAGAAGGGCAAAGCGCCACCGGAAGTCGCGTCACGCAACTTCCGGTCATGCGCGGAAGTGACTTCCGGCGCCGGCGCCGCCATTTTCTGGTGCCCATAGAAGGGCAAGCGGCACCAGAAAAATGGCCGGGTAATTCTCCTCCATTCATAGCTGCCAAGTGTCCCGATTTAAGGGACAATACCGGGATTTTCCGCTAAACGGGAGACCGCCGGGAAACGGTAAGAAAAAAGGGGTTTTCCCGGCGGATACGGGATACTTGGCAGCTATGTCCATCATAGCACAACACTGAATTCTACCCTATGTTCGGAGGGTGCTGACTGTCAGTGTCCATACTAGGTTTACATTGCTTATGGGCTTCCCACAGGTGTCTGGCTGGCCACTGTGAGAACAGAGCATTGGGCTAGATGAGCCTGTGTGCAAGAGGGTACTTCTTAAGATATGGAAGTCCTATTTGTAGTGTTTGTTCTAACATACATGCAACAGAGGAAAACTTGGGATTCTCTGTACCTTTTCTTCCTTGGCGAGAAAAGCATTTGGGACAGGATATTTTGATCAAACAGCAAGAAAGGAAAGAGTGAAATGGTTTTCGCCATTTCCATCTGCCCACTCAGCCAGAGGCTACCTGTGGCTGCTTTACATCAAAAGCAAGTCAAGAAAACGTAGCATAGAACTACATGTTACCTGCAGGTTGGCCCAGACATTGCACCTCCCAGATAAATTCATCCTTTTTTTTGAGAACTCTGGATCTGCATTAGAGCAGGTGGAAGAGTGCATATTTGGGGATTGAAAATAAAAAAAACCCTCATATAATCAAACCACTCCTAGGAAATAGAAAAGAAAGGGAAGCTAAAAAACAAAACAAAACAAAAGCCTTTCTTTTAGGAATTCTAGGTGCTGAAATCCTAATGGATCAGAAAAGACTATGTATGCAACCACAGCTGTGCAGATGTTAATGGCCCAGAGATGGAAAGAAGATAAAGTCCCTACCAGAAAAGAATGGCTGATTAAGATGATGGATTATGCCAAAATGGCAAAAATGACCAGAAGAGTCAGAAATCAGGAAGACCAAAATTTTAATAAGGAATGGGGGAAGTTTATAATTTATCTTAAAAACCATTGTAAACAGCTAAAATTGTTAGTAGGATTGGAATAACACTCGCAGTTTAATAGTGAATTTTGGATATAACGGAGATGTAAAAAGATTTGAATTATTATAAAAGATGCAGGAGGAAATGACTAACAATTGGACCCACAAAGGGGAAGAGGGAGATTATTTGGGGTCTTGTTTTTATGTTGTATGTTGGATATGTGACTGTAAAACTTGAATTTGAAAAACCAAACACAGTGGTACCTTGGTTCTCAAACTTAATCCATTCCAGAAGTCTGTTCCAAAACCATAGCGTTCCAAAACCAAGGCGCACTTTCCCATAGAAAGTAATGCAAAATGGATTAATCCGTTCCAGACTTTTAAAAACAACCCCTAAAACAGCAATTTAACATGAATTTTACTATCTAACGAGACCATTGATCCATAAAAGGTAAGCAATAATCAATGTACTGCAGTCACACACACAATCAATCAATCAATCAGTAGCTGAACTGGGTTCGACACGGTGACAAAAACAAAAAAGCCGCAAAAACAAAAACGCAAAATAAATAACAAAAAGCATAGCACTCAAAACAGAAGTGTGGCACTCAAATTGGAAGCATGGCACTCAAAACGGAGCACGTTCGGCTTCTGGAAAAAGTTTGCAAACTGGAACACTTACTTCCAGGTTTGCAGTGTTTGGGTTCCAAGTTGTTTGAGTACCAAGGCCTTTGAGAACCAAGGTGTCACTGTAAATAAATTTATTTAAAAAGAAAGGGAACTTGTGTTGGGAGTAGGATCTTTCTCCCTGGCATTTTGTTTCCTGAATTAACACATTTCCCCCCAGCCTCATTTCTTCCTGCGAGAAAATGTGTAGGGATACTTGGCTCTGTTTTATACATAGGTCTCTGTTTTCTTTTTGATGTTTTTACTTTGTTTTCACCTGTGATTGTGAGCTTGGGAGAGAATTTGTTCCCCTTTCCCCCTGTGGTCAAGCAAGAATATTTCCAGAGCTGGCAAATTCAAAAGAGCTCTATGTCTGGATATGTCTGCATCTAGAAATGAGCAGATGGATTGAGACAAAGAACTTAATCAGCTTACTTCACAATGAAGACCAGTGTTTTTTTTCCACCTGCTCTGTAAATGTTGAATTAGTTATGGATCTTGTCACAAGAGGTGGAACAATGCTTTCCCACCCTATCTACAAATGACAAATATTCTCCCCTGTTGAACATAATAGGGCAGCCTAGGTTATCCAGCTGCATCAATCTTGAAATGTTGGGAAATAGCACAGCTTTGCAGAGGCGATGATGTGCAGTAGAATGAAAAGACACCTACAAAATTAATTGTAGAGATGTCAGAGAATTCCATCAGAAAGAGGAGTGGAGATTTCAGCATTTTGCATGTTCGTTAGAGGGCAGGAAAGAAACCAGGCAACTGAAGGTGAACTGTATCTTCTTCCTTTTTAGTTTGCAAACATTATGTAAATAAGCACATTATTTCCTGCATTGTTTTTGACATTTCCCTCCCATTGAAATGCAGTGAAATTCATTACATAATTCATTGCATTCCTTTCGCTGCAGCAGATAGTGAGATGAACAAGGTAGGTTGTAATGGAAGTCGAACTGTAGCAGAATGGAAACAGCAGGCATGCAAGAAGTGACGGAGGTCTCTGTTTCCTTATACCCTTCTAACCAGGGGTCAGCAAACTTTTTCAGCAGGGGGCCGGTCCACTGTCCCTCAGACCTTGTGGGGGGCTGGACTATATTTTGAAAAAAAAATGAATGAATTCCTATGCTCCACAAATAACCCAGAGATGCATTTTAAATAAAAGCACACATTCTATGCATGTAAAAACACGCTGATTTCCGGACTGTCTGCAGGCTGGATTTAGAAGGCGATTGGGCCGGATCCGGCCCCCAGGCCTTAGTTTGCCTACCCATGCATTCTAACTCTTACCCTTCTGTATTGCCTACTTATCTCCCTCTCACCCAAGACCTTTCCCAGTGCCTCCATTCTCCCAGCATCCACATTCCCTGTTACTTTCTTCCAGGTCTGGTTCATACAGATCCCGGCTGGTAAGTTCTGTATACAGGCTGTATGAGACTAAAACTTGCATCTGCATGCACTGTCCCACTGTATATAAGACATCACATGATACATTGAGCATGTATTGCTGTGCAATCTCCTATAAGCATGTCTCATTGTGTAATCTACTATCTCCAACAAAAGAGCAGATGTGTCGTGTGGATTATTTCCACGTATATATGATTTCACACATGCACACACATCATTGCAGCATGATATTCCTCACATAGGAAACATAGGAGCTGTTCTTCAGAAAGGCCTTGAACTAGAGCACCATAATTGCTAATACGAAAGGTTCCAGAACAGGGGTTCTAAATGTTTCTATGCCCCAGGGCCTACTTGAAACAGCCAAAAATAATGGAGGCCCATTACCTAGATGAAGCTATGGCACTTTAATTTATGACAAGTGAAAAATTCTCCTGAATATTATTAACAAAGTATCTTTTTTAAAAGTGGAAACACCTGATAACTTTAGATTACAAATTCCTACGAGCAAGGGCTTGTTTCAGCAAATCAGTGAAGTACAGTAGTACCTCGGGTTACAAACGCTTCAGCTTACAGACTCCGCTAACCCAGAAATAGTACCTCGGGTTAAGAACTTTGCTTCAGGATGAGAACAGAAATTTTCAGAGTCATAACCTAGTTTATACTGTACGAACAACTAAGAAAAGAAAGAACTTGTTTACTGGCATCTGTTCACTAGTTTCTGCGCAGTTATGTTTTTTTCTTTTAAACTGGCATATAAGTGAGAGCTTTGGGTATACACAATACTCTTTTGAACATTAGAATGACTGAAAAGCATAAACGACAAAAAATAATATACCATCATTTTAATTAAGCTGCCTTTGCTTTAGAGTCTCAGTCAGGATTACTTGTTTAATGAAGAGATATTACTTTTGCCCATGCAACATACACATTCATTCACTGAAAGGCAATATTGCCTGTGCTTCAACATGAACTTTTCTGACTGTGTGCCAAAAGAGTGATCTACTAGAATATTTTAGCATTTCTAATGATAGGAACTACAGAGATAAACTTAATCTACATGCAGATGCACATAATAAATTTATATGATGCCTCCAGGAAATGTCTTTATGACTTTTAACAATTTTACTTTGGGCTTAATGCAGTCTCTGTCTCCAGAATCCGCAGGTGGATGATTGGAAATAGCTAACAAGAAAGGTCACGATACCTGAATCAAGGCTTATCCATAAAACAGGAATTTTAGAGTTTTGCTAATTCTAAAGGAAAAGCTCGAGTCCATGCTGAGCTTTAGCTAGTGCAGCCCATACTGAAGCAGTCATGTGACCTGCTGCCATGTTCCAGGGGAGTGGCTGTATAAGGCAGCAATGGTGCTCCAAAAACCCATTCTCAGCACTTAGGCCTCAGTCAGGCTGGATCTAGACACATCAAAGAAGCGTTTCAGAAGCTTTGTAAATTTAAACAGGGAAAACAGGGAAAGAAAAAGGGATTCCATGACGCCATCTGGTGGCACAATGTTATATTGCATATACAACGGCTTTTTCTTTATCAGTCTAGCTAGCAATTTATATGCCTTGGACGTGCGATATAACATTGTGCCACCAGATGTTGACACAGAGTTCCATTTTTCTCTACCTGTTTTCCCCGTTTAAATTTCCAATGCTTTAAGTTTAAACTGAAACACTTCTTTGATGTGTCTAGATCCAGTCATAGTTGCAAGTATACATAGAAGGTTCATCACAGGCCGTTGTGGCTGCATCTGGGTAGGAATTATCCTTTCTACACAGCTGTCATGTGCTGAAATGGCCATGGGGCGGGATGCTATAGCTAGTGGTAGAGCACATGCAGAAAACCCCAGCTTCAGTCCCTGGCAAGCCAAGGTAGGGTTAGGTATGTCCCCTGCCTAGAAGCCTGGAGAAATACTGAGCTATAGCAGACGATGCTCAACTAGATGGATCAATTATCTGACTTGGTATAAGGCATTTCCCCATGTTTTTATATTCCTCTCTTGACTGGTAGGACTGGGAAGAACTTCACTATGAAATGTAACAGCCACTGCTCGCCAGCGTAGAGTATTCTGAGCCAGATGAACCAAAAATCTCATTTAGTATAAGGCAACTTCCTGCGCTCCTAAAATGGCCTTAAAGGTAAAGGTAAAGGGACCCCTGACCATTAGGTCCAGTCGTGACTGACTCTGGGGTTGCGCGCTCATCTCACTCTATTGGCCAAGGGAGCCGGCGTACAGCTTCCAGGTCATGTGGCCAGCATGACAAAGCCGCTTCTGGCAAACCAGAGCAGCACACAGAAACGCCGTTTACCTTAGATTAATATAAATTAACATGCAGATTTTGCATTTATCAATAGTGAAACATCTTGCTGAATGAAAATGTCAGTGCCAAGAAGGAAACAGTTCTATATAGCTGTGTAACCCCATATGTAAAGCCTACCTTGACTTTGCTCTTTAAACCAAGGTTTATAGAGTCTCTCACCCTCCACATTTTGAATTTTTAACCAGGGATGTAAAGTACACATATAACTTCATAAAGCTGCTGGAAATGCAACTATTCTAACCAAAAAGAACCAAAGGTGCTCTCTTTGGGGAACCCATGGCAGTTTTAAAGATCCAGCTCTATACTGAATTCAAATCTGGAATATTGTCATATGATGAGACCCTCAAATTGAAACCTCATATAAACTTTTAGGGTAAATTTTACCTTTGAGGATTTTGAAGACAGGAAGAGCATGTTTCTGGCTTTAGGTTCTCAGTAATTCAATAACGTTTTGGACAGATTGTTTGGCTTTCATCCTAATAGCCTAAATAAATATTTCCCAACTGCCAAGTGCAGACAGCATTACCCTTTGGTTTCAGTTGGACTGGGCTTGTTCAGTTGCATGGCTGTACATAAATGTACTGTGCATGAGAAGATTACTTTCTACCCAAAAACCGCAACCCTTGTTTTATCATAATTGATATATCGTGTTGAAACTTACGAACGTTTCCCGAAGCTGGCAACGGATGCCTCAAGCCAATTTGTGTGTAGGAGAACAAGACCGTATCACTAATGCATTTTAAGAGACTTTGGGGCCTCTTTACCAGCTGGAGAACAGTGATAAACCAGGGGTTGGTTTGCTTGTTTGTTTTAGTTTTTGAATGTTTAAGTGGGAACCGCCTAGGGTGTAAGACAAGCAGGTTAGTCAGAAATGCTTGCTTATTACTGGAGTTTGCCACATCGCCTTATCTTTTTTCTTTAGCTATGACACATATTAGTGCATATTTGAAATCACTGGGAGTTAACTTTGGCTGCTTATACACCATATATTTAAAGCAATCGCCCACTCTGACTCATGGGAACTGTAGTTTACCCACCACAATGCTACAATTCCAAGCACCCTTAATGAACCGCAGTTCCTAGGAATCAGGGGGCAGGGGATAGTGAAGGTGCTTTAAATGCATGGTGTTTATGAAGACTTGCGCACATTCAAGTACTATCCCGAATAAGTTGTGTCTTGCACTAACAGAGCCCAGTGATTCAATTGTGCCGTGACTAGCAGCATGTAAACAAGCAGATGCAAGCGGAAATCCTCTCAATTGGATTAAAGGGCTGAGCGATGGGTGGATAAAGGGGTAGAGCTCATGTGGTTTTTCCGTATGTACACACACACACAGCAGTGCATTTAGACTAATTGGAGAAACTTCCCAAAGTGCTGTTATGTGTTTATGTGAGCATGTTTTTAAAGATGATTGCTGCCAACTGAGGCCATGCGCTCTGGTTCAACTCTACTTATGCTTTCCAAAAGGCAGTCGTGCATGACCGGGTTAGCAGAATGTGGGCGGGGTTACGGCGTTCCAGTGCTCGCCCTACAGAAGGCAACGCAGCTCAGTGTCTGCACTCAGAGGCCAAGTAGATTTACGCCCATGCTCCCTCATCTAGGAAGTGATTTGCATCAGAAACACACCGATGCCCCCACAGAAGCAGGCTTATGCACACCAACCGCTTGGATTCAAGTCAGCGACGTACAAAATAGCAAATCATTTCGTCTTAGTTCTATGAAATCCTCAAGGTTGTATAGTTGCCTGATTAAAATTAAGGCTCTGGGACCCCAGCTGCATCACATTGTAAAGGCAGGGTGTGCCCTTCCATTCAGAGAGATCAGATTTATACTCCCTTTGACATTAGAGACTGAGGGAATGCAGATGGCAGCTGTAGCTTCCTTTGTCAGGTAATTTATGAAGAGGCTCTTCCATTGCCATTTCATGGCATCTTTTCATGCTTTCTCTCAGCAGGAAGCACAGCTTTGGGGAAGTGGATGCATTGGAGAAAATCTGGGGAAACAACAACAAACTGCCCCAATAAGCCTAACTTTCAAAATTTGTCTATCCCGTAGGCATGCTTAACTAAAGTCAAAGGAAAATGAGAGAGAAGCAAAAGTAAGTCTACATCTGGGCAGGGTTGCCTGGGAATACCCCTCTTTAGATACTCCATTCTCAAGGAGAGAAATAAAAATATTCCATGCAAACTGAATGGGGACATACTTTAAGCCCTAAGAGGGAAGGCTTAACTTATTATGTCATTAACACTCTAACTTGCTACAGGATATCATTGGGGTCAAGGGCTTAAGAGGGTTCAAATGCCGATTAGACATCTTTAAAGATAATGAGAACTTCCACAGATGCATTAGATAGGATTTTTTAAAAAGAAGTGCTATAAACCGTCAGACTTCCAGAGCATAAACCAGCCGGGTTGCCTCTTGTAACCTTCTGTGTAGTCTGTTAATGTTGGTCAGGGTAGTTAAGGCTGCTAGGGCTTCATCCAGAGATGTTGCCTGTCTGAGGCACTCAGGCAAAGTGGCCATGTGTCCTAGAGGGAACTCTTTGCTCAGTGACCATCAGCTTCATGCAGAAGTTCCCTGGTTCAATCCACAGCATATCTAGATAGGGCTAGGAATGTTGTTATGTCCATGGGCCGGATCATTCCCACAGACGTCCGTGGGCCGGACAGGCGCAGCACAATGCCGGAAATGGTGTCTGTACATGTCCGCAGCGCCGGAAATAGCTTCTGCGCCTGCGCAGATGCCGGAAATCGCGCCTGCGCAGACACAGTTTTTGGCGTCTGGGCATGTGCAGACGCCATTTTCAGCGCCACTCAGCGAGGCCCCACACCGCGCCACACTGGTTTAGCGCAGTGCGCAGGGGACACGCCGAGCGGGCAACTTGGTTCATGGCCAGCCAATGGGCCGGATAAACGGCCTTTGTGGGCCACATCCGGCCCATGGGCCAGAGGTTGCCGACCCCTGGTGTATAGTCAATAATGGACCAAACAGAAGGTGTTCTGAAGAAGTCCTCTATCTGAAGAGCAGCCTGGTTCAGGTCTGGTTGAATGATAAAGAACCATAAGGAGCAAGAGCAGTCGGAACTGGGACAGCATAGTCTAGATACGTCCCCTGGTCACAGTCTTTCCCACTATTTCATTTTAGCTCGGTTTTTATGAAATATAACCCCAGAGCACGATACATTAAAGCCAACATAGCTTTAAAACAGGAAACATCATGCCAAGAAGTCCAGTTTGGGCAGATACAGCATGTCATTATGGTGTGATGCATTGTATTTCTATTAAATTTATGTTATTTTTTTCTCAGTTTCTATGGATAAAGTAGCATATACATGTTTTATGTGAATCTCTGTCCCCTTTTATCCTCTATCTTTTTGGTGATGCAATTTGGCCACCAGGCCCGTCCTAGCCATAGAGGCTAGTGACGCAGAGAACCACAGCACCGGGCGCTGGAGGGCGCTGGAAGGGCGCCAAGTGAGTGCAGGGTTCCGCCGATCTGGCCAGGACTGCGCTCCATGAGCTGAGAGGCTGCGCCGTGTCTCTCTCCTTCTCCGAGGACTCTGCGCTGCACCTCCTTTTCATTTCCCCAGCGCTGGGTTCCGCTCAGTCGAGCTTTGCCACCAGCGCGCGCACAGCGCCCAAGCAGCTCTTGCTGGTCCCGCAGTGTGCGCGCTGGTGGCGAAGCTTGACTGAGCAGAACCCAGCACTGGGGAAACGAGAAGGAGGTGGAGTGGAGTGGGGAGTCCTTGGAGGTGGCCTCCCGCTGCTGCCGCGGTCCGCTTGGCACTCCCGGGTCCTTGGAGAGGCTCTGGAGCCAAGTCTGGCTGCTCAGGAGCTGGTTTGGCCAGCAAGGCGGGAGGGGGCTGCCTGTAGCCCACCAGCTCATAGAAGGGCGGCTGCCTCAGCATGATCGCTTTGGTGCTGCACTTTCAGAGGGGGGCACTGGAAGGACCTTAGCGCCAGGGCGCTGGATGGGCTTAAGATGGCCCTGTTGGCCACCATACTTTCAGGACACTTGCACCTCACAGTCTGCCTCTCTTCATGTCTTTTTGTGTCCTCTAGAGAAGACACATTGTGTCCTTAGGCACTTATTTCCTAATCAAATACACCTCTCTTTTCTTGGGAAGAGGGAGAGAATATCTTTACCTTTCAGTATCAAGAGCATGCTGCATTTTTTGTGGTGAGGTAGCAGGAATCTCCTACATTTTATTTAGCTTTGAGAATCAATTTATAACTTGGCCATATCCCTATTACAGGTCCTCTGTAAATTGGGAAACCTGCCTCTGCAATTAGTAACTCTGCAACTAGTAATAGTGAATTATTTCACAAATTCCCTCTCTTGTAGCATACACCTTCTTCTCAGTAAATTTTAAAGGGTGGTTTGATCATCTTATTTTTCGTGGCTGGGTGCTGGGAAGAGGGGGAAAGCACCCTGCAGAGCATTGCTATAGATGCCTCCAATAACTTGTACATATTCCAAGGCAAAATTACTTGGATAATTTATTTGAGGACAAATTTGTCATCTTGTATAGTTAAGCTCAGTTGTTTATCTGTCAGAGAATCCTCCCTTGGCGTCATCTGAGCAGAGAATCTTGTCATGCTGTAAGCCGCCTTGAGCTTTGTTTTAACTATGGAAAGGCAGCATACAAATGAAAAAATGATGATGGTGGTGATTAAGAATACCCATTTCTTTTTATGAGTAAAGGAGGAAAGCTGGCCTGGCCTTTATGGTGCATTTCTGTTTTAAGTGAGAAGCTGTTTCATAAACAAAAAAAGCTCACTAGACACAGAATTGAAGGACCAATTGAAAGCCAATACAGTGGTACCTTGGAAGTCGGACGGAATCTGTTCCAGAAGTCCGGAAGTCTGTTTGACTTCCAAAATGTTCAGAAACCAAGGTGCAGCTTCTGATTGGCTGCAGGAAGCTGCGTCGGACGTTCGGGTTCCAAATAACATTTGAAAACCAGAACACTCAATTCTGGGTTTGCGGCATTCGGGAGTCAAAATGTTCAAGTCGCAAGGTGTTCATCAACCAAGGTACGATTGCATTCAAAACAAGTCCAAACCTTTGTTTTCCAGTTGAAAGGCCAAAAGGGGACTTTGCTCCATATCTGGCGGAAATTTTACTTGATGAATATTTCCTTTTTTCAGGTCTATCTCCTCTTGGAGATAACAACTTAGAGAAATGGGCCTTTAGTATAAATTTGTTTCAGAGAATTCAGCTCTTAGCCATTCAGCGATTTGCTGCTGAAGGACTAACTCTGGTAGTTCTTCGGTGATTCTGCCTGACACGGGATTTATGCCAGGAGCGCCTGGTTAATCCTCATGGAACACTGCAATTATCACCTACAGGATAGGTGTTAAGTGCTGCCTTCAGAAGGCAATTATCAGCTCTCCTCCTTTCCTGAGCAAGAATACAGAAAGTGCCATTCATTCTCAATTTGAAGTAGAGGATCAGAAAGGAATTTTGGCTCTGCATCCGCAGCAAAGAGAGGCTAGAATGGCTCCTTTTCTTTTAATCTTGCTTCTATTCCCACACAACTAATGATAAGAGAGTCCTAGCAGTCCTTTGAAAGTGCAAGAAGAAGACAGAAGTCTATCCACCTGAGTGAAAAGTGGAGACCTTCCCCCAGGTATCCTGAAGTTAGTTAGAAGGTGCTTTCTTCTTCTTCTTTTTCTATGGGGGAGCCAAGCTCTATGAAGCACCAGCTCCTTGGCTATTAAATATGATGGTGTAGAATATAAAACTCAGTGCTTTCTCTTGCCTTTGATAGTCTTTCTTTGAGTGATTTATTTATATAAAAAACTTTGCAGAGGCACCATCCATCTTGGATTCTTTGTTATGAAGCCAAATCCCTCCAGGTGGCTCAGCCAGATGCTAGCACCTTGACAACGCCCTAGTTTGTATACTATTTTAATAGATACTAATTACCCATTCAGTGTCATTACTGGGTCTTTCTGGCTCTGGCTCCAAAGTTACAGAGCAAGTTTCAACAGTCATGTAAATGGATCTCTCTCTCATATGCAAGACTAGAAAGTGGGTTCAGAGTTTGTGAGGTGAGTTGGTCCTTGTCTGCGCTTAGTATTTGGAAGCCTTGTTAGCTTCCAGTTTTCTCAGTTCTTTGGCATTTCCTCCTCAACTGAGATTATACTCTAGTCTAAATTTTCATGCTTTGGGAGAATAGGGTTAAACCTCATGCCATTCCTTTGACCTTCTATGAAACAGAAATGCAGAGCTCAGCTCTATTAAATACAGTGGGGTGGGAAGCAGGAATCCTTTTTCCTCTTACAGTGGTACCTTGGTTCCCAGACGCCTTGGTGCTCAAACAACTTGGAACCCAAACACTGGAAACCTGGAAGTAAGTCTTCCGGTTTGTGAACTTTTTTTCGCAAGACGAACGTGCACCGTTTTGAGTGTTACACTTCCAATTTGAGTGCCACACTTCCGTTTTGAGTGTTACACTAAGGTCTGTCTGTTTTTGCTATTTATTTTGCATTTTTGTAGCTCTTTTTGTTTTGTTTTTGTGACTGTGTGGAACCCAGTTCAGCTACTGATTGATTGATTGATTGTGTTACTGCCAGTACATTGTTTATTGCTTTCATTTTATGGATCAATGGTCTTGTTAGATAGTAAAATTCTTGTAAATGGCTGTTTTAGGGGTTGTTTTTAAAAGTCTGGAACGGATTAATCCATTTTGCATTACTTTCTATGGGAAAGCGTGCCTTGGTTTTGGAACGGACTTCTGGAGCGGATTAAGTTTGAGAACCAAAGTACCACTGTATCTGTATTATTGTGAATTAGCCAACCATCCTGGACTATCAACCACTCACATGTAACAAAAGAAATACAAGGTGAATCATTGTACCCAAATGAACCTTTCAATACAAGGGCCATCCTTGCTATGAACCTGTGAAAATGGGGGGACGGAGAAAACAAGAAAGGTCAGTGCATCTGGATGTCGATCAGATTTGGACAAATCCCAAACCCTTAACACGAACATGGATTTTAGTACCATCTTGTAAAGACCCATTTTCATTAAATCCAAGAACGTTAAATATAAAGCCACAAACATCATTTTCTTTAAGAGGTCAGCTTGGATTTAGGTTTCCGATCAAGAGCACTTACAGTGTTTTACTGTGATTACAAACAAGGATAGTTCCTTTTCACTTTACAATCATATTCATTACTATTATTCCTCTATAATTCTCTCTGTTAAGAGCATTTTAGAACCAGCATTATGTAAGTTTGTTGTATTTTACTATTGAAAGTGTCCTTTGACATGCCCTAAGACAATTAATTGTTCCTAGCCCTTTAAGAAATGGAGCTCCATTCGGTATATAAGCCAAGAATCAGAAACGCCCTTTAGCAGTCTGAACAATGGAGACATACCATCACAACTAGGAGAGCTTTTACAGCCCTTTATTTAAACTTTTCGAAGAGCAATGATATTTCTCAGCCCTTTAACATTTTCCTTCTGAGGAAACAGATATTTTCCAGTGAAACGAGTCCCTTAGCCGGCACCTCGTCAAGGTTTATTTAGAGGTTATTTTGGGATATTTATTTCTTTTCTATATCAAAGTTTCTTTTGGAATATTTAAATCTATTATTTCTCTTTGAGGAATTATTAGTTGAGTTTTTTTCACCTTACCCATATCTCGTTTCAGGGAGTTATCACGGCACAGTTTTGTTTTTACGCTGGTTATACCCTTCCGTGATTGTCTTTTCTGCCTTTTTAGAAGAATTATTGGCTTGCCGTAGGTGAAATGTCCATGAGGCACCCCTAGTTGAAGCAGGACCTCCTTTTTTTAATAATATTTTTATTAGAATTTTCACAAAAATAACAACAATATATAAAGAATTAGAACAAGAAAAAAGAAAAAAGACAAGAAGAAAAGAAAAAGACAGATAACAAAAAACAATAAAACAACAATTCTTATATCAATTCACATAGTATAATGGGACCTCCTCGGCTTTCCCTCCCTGTGGTTCTTTAACACATTTATAGTTAGCAAATTCTAAATCATTTTAATCACCTTACATAATCTTATTTTCTTCCTTTCATATCACATATTCCTAAATTCCACAGTTTATTTACCACTTAATTTCTGATCTAATATATTACTTTAGCATATTTTTTTAATACAGTTTAAAATCTTTCCATTCTTCTGGACCTCCTGAAGTATTTTGGGGCACCTCCTCAGCTCAGAAGCCAAATTGAAGCATCTTGTGATTGTTAGGCTACATGCCTTTGACAAACTCAGTTGACACTTTGCTCTGCTGTTCTGAATGCAGATCACAGGCATCAGCCTCCTCTAGTGTTGCTAAGGCAACTGGACAAAGCAAGCTGCTAGCTTTCACATTACGCCTTTCCTTGTTAGCCAGTGCACTCTGAAAAGAACTCCTTAACACTCTTCTTTTTTTTGGTCTGGTAGGACCATCAAAACAAAGAATTATCTGAATTAAATAGAATTAGGTTTAATAAATTTGCAGAAATTTATTTGCTCAAAATAGAGTCTCAATTTCACACATTCTGGGTAGACATGTTTTCTCTCCACAGGCTTCTCTAAAATACAAGAAACACAGGAAGTGGGAAAAGGAGGAGGAAGTGAATTTGAAAGAAGGAGGATGTTTGAAGCAGGCAAAAGCAAAAGGGACCAAGCAATAAAGTTTTGGGTGGAATAGATCTTAATAAGAAGAATTGAAGAATGAAAAGAACAAGAGGTAAGATACAGGTAGGGCAAAATAATAAAGACAGAAAATGGCAAAGTGGTCATTTAAAGAAGAAAAAGGTAAAAGCTTAAACAAGAGACAAGAAATGAGAATCCTATGAAATAAAGAATAAGGAGAACGAAGAGATCTGTTTTCATCTTACATCTTACAAGAGGAGGCTTACATGGTCAGAGCTAAAATTATGGCACCAGGCGACAGAAAATTCCCAAACCTGCTGTAGCCTACCTGCTTTAAGAAATGGCACCTCAAAAGAACTTTTTCAAATTGTGAGCCACTGTGATATAAGATCATTTCTACTTGATTTTCTCTTGTGCTCTCCAATAAAATGCCAATCTTGTAATGCTTTCAGGGTTCCTGGATACTGGCCACCCACACAGAATTATTTAATCAGTCTTATCATGAAGATGTTCCTTGGCTCAATTTTGAACTTGTCAAGTCAAAGCTTGAAAGCAAGCCATCTTTAATTATTTTTTAATTTCAAGCACATCTTTCAGAGCTTTTGAAAGAGTGTCAGAGACAAGGAGCTCCTGAAAAGACCATCTTTAATACCTAACCAAGTCTTTCAGAAAGCCCCCACAACCATTTCTCTTTTTTTGAAGTTGAGCCAGTGCTGAGGTGACTTCCAGTTTATTGTAGTTTCCTCTTAGGATAGAAGCTCCAGATTCCATTTGCAACTTCAAACAGTCTCAAAATGCCATAACATCTGTGGCTTCTAAATTAGCAATAAAAATCTCCCTTTACTTCCAAAGAAGACTGTCTTCTCCAATATATTTGCTTTATTGCAGTGACAAATTTATAGTCCTGATTTCCTCCCCTCTCCATTAACATATATTTTGTGATTCTCAGCTCATTTTCATGTTGTCAGTAACTTCAGCTCCAGTAATGACGGATTCACTTCTTCACCAATTTTGCAAGATTAAAGCGGCGCTACTCTGTCTTCCAAGATTATTTCTTAATGTGATGATAGATTTTCATTTTAATGAGCCTAAATATCTGTCAGCATCTTTCCCATGCCCATCCCAGCGAAACTTTTATTGTTAAACTCTTCATGAAAACTACTTTATACAATTTAAAAGAGGAAATACATCTCTATATGTTGATTGGTTATGTTTGTGTCCCACCCCCACCCCCCACCCCGTTCTTCAAAGGAGTTCTGAGTGGGATGCATAGTGTTTCCTCATGAACTCCCATTCATATACTGGCTTACGTTTTATTCATCAGTTGCGATTTAGTTATTAATGTTAAGTAATGCCACTCTAAAGATAATCTACACTAACTGATTCATATGCACATCATCATATACACAACCTCAGATCCTTGAGAGTTGTTCTTTATATATCCACGTGAACACTATCTTCCACTTCAGGACAGGAATATTTTGAATTATTTATTGTTAGGGTGGCCATGTGCCCTACTTTCAAGAGCAACTCTCCATTTGAAGCCCTATCAATCCTCTGCTTAAAAGTGTCCTCTGTTTGAAGGGCATCCCGGACTTCCTGTCTGGCTGCCATGGCGAATGGCTGGGCCCATTCCAGCAGAGCCTTTCCATGCGGCTAAATGAGGATAACATGGGAGTAATTATGCTCCTCAAGGCTGGGGGGCTGCTCCACCTGCAGATCGCCCAATACCTGCCGCCCGTCCTGATGGAATGCGGGCGGCAGGGGGCACTGGGTGCAATGTGTCGTGTGTTTCGGAAACTCTCCAAAGCTGTCCCCATGAGCGGAGGACACCTGTTCTTTAAGATGAAATTTGGACTTAATTAACAATTGGGTGTATCGCACAACGTAAGTCTGTATGCTGTACTTAGCAAGGGAGAATGAGGGCAGTAGGGTCACATCACGGAGAGCCAGTGTGGTGTAGTGGTTAAGAGCGGTAGACTTGTAATCTGGGGAACCGGGTTCGCATCTCCGCTCCTCCACATGCAGCTGCTGGGTGACCTAAGTTGGGCTAGTCACACTTCTCTGAAGTCTCTCAGCCCCACCCACCTCACAGGGTGTCTGTTGTGGGGGAGGAGGGGAAAGGAGATTGTTAGCCGCTTTGAGACTCCTTCGGGTAGTGATAAAGCGGGATATCAAATCCAAACTTTCTTTGCCGGGCATTTGTGAAGCATGAAAAGAGGCCCTCCAACCATACCAACGCTTGTGTGTGGAACTCGATCAGCACAAGGGGAAGATCCCAATTGGCCCAGGATTCCCCGACATGGCACAGTTTATGCATATAGGTCTTGAGCCCCTTCACATGCTTGCTTGCTGAAGGCATGCCCCTCCTCCTCTCAGTGTCTTTGGGGATGTTCATTTGAATGTATATTAAGTTGCAGATAGCTCACCCCCTCCCCATTTTTGGAGGTTTAATACAGCAATATTTGGCTTTTACATTTAGTTTGTTGCTAGAGCTTTATTCATTTTCAGCGACATCCAAATGATCAGGCAATCCCACCTGGTGTACTGCTGATGGCATATCCTGTTTTTTTTTGGGGGGGGTAGAGGTGTGCTCTGTTTGGGGAGGAAGCATCTTTGCAAGGTGGGTGGCAGTGGGGGGAGGAGATTAAAAGTCAAAATTACTGTATGTTGGTGTTAGACAAGTACCTGATACACACACCAACTAGGAATTTAGAGAAAATAGTCTTCAGAAGCATTTTCTCCACCTGTCTATTATTGCAGCATATTAAAGTAGAAGATTGCACAGGAGGGGGAAAAACCAGTCAAAGTACTTAACTCTAAATTCCCTTAAGCTAAACTGCTTTCTTTTGAAACTGAAAATCTTGGAGGAGTGGGGTGGAAGAGAGAATTATATAACTTCTGTTCTGAAGTTACTCCATAATTTTTCACAAAGATGTAAAGAAATATTAAAGACCTTCAGTGTGGACCTAGTCATTTGCAGTGGCTCGTGTAAATTCTATGCAAATCTGTACTATATTTTTTTTTCATTTTTTAGTGATGCATAAGTAGCCTCCCTAGCAGTGAATCATATGATTGAATGTTCTCTCATATAAGAAGGTACCTGGATGCCAAGGAGAAAGTCCTAGCCTGGCCTCATCCTTGAAATGTTAGTTTTGCATGTTCAGGGATTTTCTCCAACAACTTGGGCCACATCCACACTATACATTTAAAGCACTCTTTTGCCACTTTAACAGGCATGCCTTCCCCCAAATAATCATGGGAACTGTAGTTTGTTAAGGGTGCCAAGAGATGCTAGGAGGCCACTCACAGAGCTACAATCTCCAGAACACTTAACTGTGTGACCAAAGTATAATCGTATACATTTTATACTGTGTGACCACAGGCAGGCATCCCCAAACTGCGGCCCTCCAGATGTTTTGGCCTACAACTCCCATGATCCCTAGCTAACAGGACCAGTGGTCAGGGATGGTGGGAATTGTAGTCCAAAACATCTGGAGGGCCGAAGTTTGGGGATGCCTGGTATAAAGTGTTGGGAGAACCACATTAAAAGACATGGGAAGATAGGAGGGCAATATGGAACATGTAAAGCTACATGGTATTGGATCCAAAGGTGCTGCCCATGAAAAGTTCCCTTCCATTCACTGAAGTGACTCAGATCCAGGGAAGACTATGCCAATATTCACCACAGATAACTTTTCTGATTCAATCCTCTCATAAATGCCTCCTTTTTATCATCTCAACCATTGGGATACCAATGGCAGAGGAGGAATAGGCTTCCACAGCAGCAACAAGCTGCAGCCTACAGAGTGGCTGGGGAAACCCAGCCAGATGGGCAGGATACAAATAATAAATTATACTATTATTACTATTATTATTATTATTATTATTATTATTATTATTATTATTATCCATGTACAAGGAGAACTGCAAAACCACCGAAACATCTTCCAAGGGACCATATGAGCACTTCCTTTAATGTGTAAGGTGGAAGCAAAGATTTTCTACAAATTTTACCAAGGCCAGTGACGAGTTTGTATGGTGAGATCTTTCTATGTCTGTTTAATTGACCACTCTCAAGTTGGTGGTTGTAAACCTTCTGATGGTTTTATGGTTGAAAACCTTTAATACTCAAGACATTGCTGAGATGGCGAGGGAACAGAAAAACCCAACAACCCAAAGAAATACGGTAATTTGGAAACAAATACATGGATCCAGGTCATTCTTGATATCAACATAGGTTTAGTGGCTCATTGATGCATCCGGGGGGGGGGGGGAGATATCTAAATTCTGACAATTAAACTAAGCCTACTTAATGAGAATTACATTTCAAAGAGAACCATGTCAACACTTCATGAACAGAGAAGTGTGCAGAACTGAAACGTTCCATTGCTGCCTCATTAATCCTTTTCGAAATCTGGTTTTATGATCGCCTTCCTGTTACAAGGCAAAAGCAGCAATACACTAAGTGCAGCTATGTGAAGAATAGATCAGGTGTATAGACTGAAGAGTCAGTGCAAGAGTAGATGGTGATCCTGCCATGTATGTGAGGACTGAGGTAGGATTATACCCTCAGGAGTAAGAGTTAATTTGCTGGTGGGCATGTATTGTTTGAAAGCCTGTGCACAGAGGATTCTAGTCTCTGGAAAAAGTGCCTCCCAATAAGGATGAATATAACTGGTCAACCAAATGTGCAGGCACGTAGGTGCTGGACCACAGAGCCTTAAATGAACACATATAATGCAGTACCAGCAATTGGATATAAACCAATTATAACTACTGGTAATTGCAGGCTAGGTTTTAGATCTAGCTATCTGCATCTTCCTAAACTGTTGCATTACACTACAGTCTCATAAAAAGGGACATGGGTGGTGCTGTGGTCTAAACCACTGAGCCTCTTGGGCTTGCTGATCAGCAGGTCGGCAATTCAAATCCCCGCAACGGGGTGAGCTCCCGCGGCTCTGTCCCAGCTCTTGCCAACCTAGCAGTTCGAAAGCATGCCAGTGCAAGTAGATAAATAGGTACCGCTCCGGCGGGAAGGTAAACAGTGTTTCCGTGCGCTGCTCTGGTTTCGCCAGAAGCGGCTTAGTCATGCTGGCCACATGACCGGAAAAACTGTCTGTGGACAAACGCTGGCTCCCTTGGCCTGTAAAGCGAGATGAGCACCACAACCCCAGAGTCGTCTGCGACTGGACAACTGTCAGGGGTCCTTCATAGAATCATAGAGTTGGAAGAGACGACAAGGGCCACACAGTCCAACCCCCTGCCAAGCAGGAAACACCATCAAAGCATTCTTTACCTTTACCTTTTTACAGTCTCATAATATGCAGCACAATCCTTTGCATGTGTCCTCAGACGTCCCGCTAAAGTAAATGAAAATGACTCCCAGGTCAGTGATTGAAACCTGTATCATTCATAACATTCTGCCAGGGCCAGCCCTGCCGTTAGACAGCATGAAGTGGCTGCCTCAGACAGCTGCTTTTGAGGAGCAAACCTCTAGTTACATAACACATTGTTGCATTATTGTATTTTTACTGTCCAAAGTTGGGGAGAGATACTTGTGGAATTTTCTGTTTCAGGCATCAGAACAACTCAGCTGTATACCTTAACTAAGGTGGTGGTTGCAGAGGTTGCCATTTGCTGATAGGGGTGGGCAAGTTGTCTGGCTAGTCTGTTGTTTGGGCAACAAATATGAGTGATTTCACAAATCATTGAGATCCTTTCAAGCAATCAAGACAAAATAATTACCAATAGGACAGCAATATTGCCACCAATATTGCCACCCTGATGTTGGGAAAGATGGCGGGCACTAGGAGAAAGTGACGACAGAGGACGAGATGGTTGGACAGTGTTCTCAAAGCTACAAACATGAGTTTGACCGAACTGCGGGAGACAGTGGAAGACAGGAGTGCCTGGCGTGCAGTGGTCCATGGGGTCACGAAGAGTCAGACACGACTAAACGACTAAACAACAACAACAACATTGCTACCAAATTGAGCAATGCCTTTATAAAGGGTGGTCTTATGGACCACCTTGGAGAAACAATTTTATTGTGCTCATTTTGTTACCGCCTCCCCACCTCCGATGACTTGTGTATTGTATCAAATATTATTGTTGTAACAGCCAGTGGCTAAGCATTGTAAACCATTACTATGTAGGTATTTAAAATCCATTTCTCTTGATTTCATAATTGAAAGATTAGCGCATATTCAGAATTTTAAATTTTGAGCCATTGGGTTAGAACCAATAAACTTTACTCATGGGAAGACAGATCTTTGTATCCAGCCCATTATGCCCTTTGGTTGAGTCTCTGGGGGAAAAAATCAGAATCTTGCACTTAATCTTAACTTAATATAGAAGAAGGCTGCCCTCTGCACGTTTACTTGGAAGTAAGTCCTATTAAACAAAGTAGGCCTTACTTTCAAGCAAATATGCATGGGATTGTTTGCACACACATTAAATAAAGAGCAATCCTAAAATGTAAAGGGGTTACCTTGACGTTTCAGAGTTTATAACTCGATAGGATGAATGGACTCATTGAAGATGCTGTTCGATGGTGGGCTGAGGTAAATAGTGTTTCATCTACTAATTTTGAAAATGTAATCTGAAAGGCCCCAAAGGCAAGAAGAAAATTCCCCCTTCAATTAAATAATAAAATCAGGAGCCTCAAAATGAAGCTGAAGCAGAATCTTGGAACAAATTCAACTGCTCTAGGCTTGCAGGAATGAAAATACTGCATAAAATTCTTTTTGCAAGTCGTCACTATGTCGGCAGATTCCGATGAGTGAAAATATTTGCAATTTGTTTAGCTGGAGTGATAGCAAATGATCATTTTGTCAAAAAAATTTGGCACATGGTGTGGCGTGTTTGAGTGTAATGGGGCTGAGAAACAGCTGAAAAAGACCAGCAGGTGTCCTTTATCAGGGCCAGAGATGTTGTTAGGCAGAGTGAGGTGGCCACCTCAGGCAGCGGGTGCTGGGCCATGGTGAGTGGCTGTGAGGTGCTGAAGGACAGTGGTGGGACGGTGGCTGGTCCATTAGGGCAAATGAGGCACTAACTCACCAACCTAAGTCTGCCCTCAGCCAGCCCCTGCCAGCCTGCTATCTCACTGACCACCAGTCCACGGGATGGCTCTGTCTATCAGCTTCTTCCTCACTTGTCTGAGGCTGAGACCCTACCTGCCCACAGACTGTCCCGCCAGAGTTGTGCATGCTCTGGTTATCTCCCGATTGGACCACTGCAATGCGCTCTACGTGGGGCTACCTTTGAAGGTGACCCGGAAACTGCAATTAATCCAGAATGCGGCAGCTAGACTAGTGCCTGGGAGTAGCCGCCAGGACCACATAACACTGGTCCTGTGAGATCTACACTGGCTCCCAGTACGTTTCCGAGCACAATTAAAAGTGTTGGTATTGACCTTTAAAGCCCTAAACGGCCTCGGTCCAGTATAACTGAAGGAGCGTCTCCACCCCCATCATTCAGCCCGGACACTGAGGTCCAGTACCGAGGGCCTTCTGGCAGTTCCCTCATTGCGAGAAGTGAGGTTACAGGGAACCAGACAGAGGGCCTTCTCGGTAGTGGCACCCGCCCTGTGGAACGCCCTCCCAGCAGATGTCAAGGCAATAAGCAACTATTTTACTTTTAGAAGACAACTGAAGGCGGCCCTGTTTAGGGAAGTTTTTAATGTTTGATGCTGTACTGTTTTTAATATTTGGTTGGAAGCCGCCCAGAGTGGCTGGGGAAACCCAGCCAGATGGGCGGGGTATAAATAATAAATTATTA
The DNA here is from genome assembly GCF_965207765.1 of Zootoca vivipara. Taxonomy (NCBI): domain Eukaryota; kingdom Metazoa; phylum Chordata; class Lepidosauria; order Squamata; family Lacertidae; genus Zootoca; species Zootoca vivipara. The sequence goes on along the minus strand of NC_142582.1, from coordinate 69,070,747 downwards.
TTATTATTATTATTATTATTATTATTATTATTATTATTATTATTATTATTATCTCAGTGTTGAGCTTGTAGAAGTGAGCAGGGAGGAGGATGGGAACAAAATTGCTCAGCTCTGTCTGTCTGTCTGGTCTTCCAGTATTCCACCCTACCCATCCCAATGGGCACCAGCCACCACTTCAGAGATGTGTACCACATGGCCTGCACACATGCATACCCTACAAGCTCGCCTGCTGCCCTCTGGTGCACTGGAGGACCCTGTTGCCTCACCTGTGCTTAAGTAACATCCAGCTGTTAGGCTGGCCAACTTCTAAATATGAAACGGAGAGATTGCTCTCTTGCTCTTTGCCCCAGGCAGCAAAATGTCTTGGGCCAGCTCTCTTCCTTATCAGCCCATATGATTTAAACAGTGGAAATGTTTGAGATTTTACGCAGTTACGTTGGAATCCAGCCCGATAATTTTAATCAAGACGTCTTGCCAGTGTCAATATTTGAAGATACAATCTATGAAGCAGAGTTATGTGTAGTCTTTTCCTGGTGACATGCCAAATTGAACACTTTTCCCTGCAATTAAATAAAGGCTGTTGAGATCATTTGGCCCAGAAAGATGAAAGATGGCAATTTGATACAAATTTGTAGTAAAGACTAGTATTGTCAAATTAAACGTACAGCTCTATTAAAATATAGAACACAATCCAGCCATAGCTAATACTTTTTGAATTCCGTTAATTTCAACAGAGACATTTAGGTATATGCTTAATTATTCCACTGAAAGTGGTGGAAATTTAAAATGCTTAACTTTGGCCATGACTAGAACTATTTCCTGCTAAAAGGAAATTTCAGCTTATTAGTAAGTGGTCAAACAGTCAGAATGTGCAGTACAAATTAGAATGATACTGTATTGCAATCTGGCTGATCTGAATAAATAGTGACACAGAATGCTGTGGTTGCAGCATTTATTGTTGCTGCTAGGAGGCAACAGTGCACTGGAGTGACTAGCAGGTCCGAAAAGGCTGCAGGAGAGCCAACATTTGGCATATGTACAATTGCATTTTGAAGTGATCCAGACTATGCAAAGAAATTATATTGGAATGTGTGTTTCAAGTAAGATGGCATTTGGCCAGGATACAACCAGAGGCTTATTATCTTAGATTACCTGAAACAAATAACTGGGACATGATTTCTACCTCACAAACCCAAACATGCACTTCAAATAATTATTGCATGGTTTCTAAGACTGGTTTGAAATGAGTCCACTTAAGAATAAGTCCAGAATTGGATTGTCAATAAAAGACAAAGTGGAATTAAGTTGATCATATGATCTGGGTTATTTTCCTCCTCTCATCCATATTGATGGTACTCGAATATCTCACAGACAAAGAAGCGACAGCACAAACATGAGCGGCACTCACACTTTTCTATCTCTGCTTCCAAGTTTCATGCAAAATTGGTGCCCATGGCAAAGGAGAATGAGTAGTGCTATTTTTCTAGAAAAAGAGGTGCCGGAACTTGCTGCGAACACCTCCCTTGTTCTCTTATGACAGCAATGGTGCCCACCTGAGAGGTGCCTGAACTGAGTTCCGGCAAGTTCCAGCTGAAAAAAAGCCCTGAGAATGAGCATCTTGCTGGGGGGAGGGGAATGTCCACATATTCACCTGAGGCTTAGAAGTGGCAACAGTCACTCATGTTTCAGGGGACCATCTGAATCATAATAATATAACTCAGAACAAACAAACAAAATACACTGAAACACCTTATTATTATTATTGAAGTTTTGCTTCTATAAACTGGGCCCATTTTTCTCAGATGTGAGACAGTTGGCTTATCCCCTCACTATGACTTGCTAATAATCATTTGTTGTTGGTAGTCTTGTACTGGAAACACTGGCTGAAGAATCAAGCATGGGCCACTGGACTCTCATTCTGACATACGGAAAAACCTGTTAGTTAACACCCTCTGGAGGCCAGGAAACAGGGAAGTGACATCACTTTGAGCAGTTTTGGTATGTCAAGAAATGCTGTCAGCAGTTTCAAGGGGTGTGGATAGGTGCTACATACGCTCTAAAGCCCAAACCTTGGTTAATATTTTTTACTTTCTTCTGGGCAACAAATCCTAGGTGCTGCGAGGAACAGTAGATATCCTATTACAAAGGCATTTATTTGTAGCAGCAATATAACAGAACATCCATTATGCAAACCACAGTCAACTAGAATCTTCTTGTTATCAAGTGCATGTAATCTGATGTGCCAGTGCAGAAGGCAGACAATGCTCCCATTTATCTAAAATGCAAATTATTCGGATGCCTGCTAAGCAATTAGGATAAAAAGATTTGGTCCCCATCATTTGCCGTACTGTTCTTCTAAAATAGCTTTTCCCAGCATGGCAACCTCCAAAGGTTTTGGACTAAAATTCCTATTAACTCCTGTTGGTGAAGAGGACAACTAGTTTGACTTTAGAAGATATTATTTCCACATGGTAAAGAATGATGCTTTCTCCAGATGGCGTGTATGTTATGTACTACACTACCATATATGCCACATTTGTCGTCTTGTACATAAATCTGGAATTGGTTTTGATTTGTGGGGTCAGTAGAAAAAAACTCACTTAATTTACTTGCAAGCATAAATAACATCAAGTAATTAGATGCTTGCTTAACACCTATCCACTTGATTGACGGAATTTATTAGTCTAAAAGTTGCCCAAGGTATTTTATTTCTTTTTGTTCAAAAAGGCAGCATTTTTTTTAATGACATTTCTCTCTTTTTGTAAACTATTAGGATACCTGGCTGTTTAGTGGTTTAAAATTTCTGTGAGATAAATGAAAAGTGAGATCTTAGACAAGGTAAACCAAATTGCTCTGTGACTTAGTTCTAGGTTTCTAGGTGATCTTTTAATTTCCAGCCAGTAGATACAAACGAAAACAGCTCAGTAGATGATTGGCAGGAGATTACTTCTTCTTTTTTAAGGTAAATACTGGCACATCTCATGGGACGCGGGTGGCGCTGTGGTCTAAACCACAGAGCCTAGGGCTTGCCGATTAGAAGGTCGGCGGTTCAAATCCCCGTGATGGGGTGAGCTCCCGTTGCTCGGTCCCAGCTCCTGCCAACCTAGCAGTTCGAAAGCATGTCAAAGTGCAAGTAGATAAATAGGTACCGTTCCGGTGTGAAGGTAAACAGCATTTCCGTGTGCTGCTCTGGTTCGCCAGAAGCGGCTTAGTCATGCTGGCCACATGACCCGGAAGCTGTATGCCGGCTCCCTCGGCCAATAATGCAATATGAGCACTGCAACCCCAGAGTCCTCCGCAACTGGACCTAATGGTCAGGGGTCCCTTTACCTTTTTACAGGCACATCTAGGTACTGTTGAACAATCAAGCATATTGACTTTCAAATGTTGGTGATAATTTTTCTGCAGCGGATAACAATAGTACCTGGCAGCAAGGGTGAAATACTCAGTAGGGCACAACTATGCAGCTTTTTGTTTAAGGGGAGGGGCAAACAAGATTATTTATGAGCAGAGCCAACTCATTGTGTTTAATGCAACTCTATACAAAACAGAGGCATAGAGTTACATGGAGGGGCAGGAGCAGGTTAAAGGAGTTTAGATGCAGCTGGACAGCAGCGGAGAAAAATCCACTTAGCCCATATAAGTGGGCAAAGAACTTCAGCCTTCCATGGTATAAGTTCAGGACTTTTAAAGGACTTAAATGAAGATCTCATACTTATTAGACATCTCCGTAAGGCCTAGACTTCTGGATAATTGACAAATGAACTTTGCACTGGTCAACAGTTAAAGTGTTTATGAAGCAACGGATGTGGGGGGTGAGGGTGGCATTTGCTTGGTTCATATTCTGCTCTAACCACAAGAAAATGTAATCACAACATGTGTAACTGCAGACTGGCACATAATGCTAGATAAGGTGATTTGTCATTTCCCAGGATATTTGAGGGAGTGACTTGTGTGCTTGTTGTGTGTCAACTGCTGTAAAAAATAGCTTAGATTGCACTTTGTACAATGTTCAGACCACCCACAGGTGGGCAAGGCGTCTCTCTTGTTATGTGTGTCATAAATTAAAGAGATGTCATTGGTGTATGTTTGAAAATGATTATCTTGTGGTCTGATTTCCACAATGCACTTAAACCACTACACCAAAAGCTTCCACTCTTTTGAGAAGTGGTATGAAATCAGCCCTGAGTGCTCAGTGGAAGGACAGATCCTGAAGCTGAGGCTCCAATACTTTGGCCACCTCATGAGAAGAGAAGACTCCCTGGAAAAGACCCTGATGTTGGGAAAGATTGAGGGCACAAGGAGAAGAGGATGACAGAGGACGAGATGGTTGGACAGTGTTCTCGAAGCTACGAACATGAGTTTGACCAAACTGCGGGAGGCAATGGAAGACAGGAGTGCCTGGCGTGCTATGGTCCATGGGGTCACGAAGAGTCGGACACGACTAAACGACTAAACAACAACAACAACATGATACACGGGTGAGAGTTTTGGACTAAGAAATGAGGGACCTGGGTTCAGAATCCTCAGTCCGCCCTAAAGCTCTTTGAGTGACCTTGGTCCAGTTAATATATATCAGCTTAGTTTACCTCACAAGGTTTTTGTGAAGTTAGAAGGGGGTGAGGGGAGAAAAGAGAATTGTGTACATCATTTTGAACAACTTGGGGTTAATGAAATTAATAACAAAACCACTCTCCACATGAATCTTCAGTGTCCCACCTGTTTAACTCCATTGTATTCTTTTGTGTAAAGTTCCAACAAAGTTCTCATTGCGTTAGATTTAGAACACAGTGGCACAGAATAGACATAAGGCAGCATTCTAATCAAGGTTGCAAGTGGAATGTGGCACGTTATGATATGAAACATGTATACCTGCAGGTTACCATTAAAGTAAAAAAAAACCCAACCAAATCACAACAGAGGAACTGAAATGTTCTGGGTAAATAAATGGAACATACCCACAGAGGAAAAAGAAAACAATTCAAAGCATTAATAATGAAAGATTAACTATAATCTCTAGGTAACCTCTAGGTTAGATTACTGAAACAGATTATACATGGGGCTGTCTCCGAAGACAGTTCGGAACCATCTCTTTCCATATGAACTGACCTGGGCCCTGCAATCATCACCTGAGGTCCTTCTTCATGTGCTTCCTCCACAAGAGGTCTGGAGGGTGGGAGTACAAGAACAGGCCTTTTCTGCGGTGGCTCCCCATTGTGAAATGTTCTTCCCAGGGGCGCTTACCTGCCCACCATCATTAGGTGGGCATCTTTAGGTGCCAGGCAAAAATGTTCCCCTTCTCCCCGGCCTTTAATCGGTGTTGTTTTTGTTTGTTCTACTATGTTATGTATTTTTGTGTTTTTAAATTGTCAACCGCTCTGCAATCCTTGGATGTAGGGTGGTATAGAATTTCTTATTCTTTAAAACAGAAGGCTGTCCCCTCCCCAAGAAATATGCTATAGATGTAAATCAAGGATGTCTTTTCTTCATACCTTGGCTGATATTCAGACCAATCATCACTACTGGTGCTGATAGGTTGCTGTGGGAGGAAGAAAGAGCCAGACACCAATTACTTGGATTAAACAGGTCACAGCTTTATTTCCACAACATGGCATTAAACATTAGCTAGGCTCCAGAGAAATGGGAATTTAGAGATGATCCCCGGAAAAAGGGGGCAGAACCGAGAGCAGACAGAGAGAGGAGCACCAACATAAACTGTTTTATCTGTTTAGCAATAAAACATTTTATTAACTTTTTATTTGGTGCGACCTTGATGCGAACAAATCCCTTATTACAAAAGCCATATACTGCTGTTGTCAAAAGGCAGTGTGTGGGATGCAGCAGTCATATGATGCGTTTGGTACAAGCTCTTTTGATTTTGTTACAGGTTTCTGAACTCCAGTTTGCTTATGCTACTACAGAGTTTTTTAAAAGAACAGTGAAAGTTTATTGGGATTCCTATATAGAAGCTGCACAATGGCAGACAAGGTTTTCTAAAGGTTAGCTTGACCACCAGCCCTGATATTTATTTTCTCCTGCAAAGTGAAACCATAGGAGAACATCAGGTGCATTTTAAAGCATCCTCTCCATTCAGGTAAGAAAACAATGAAGTGCATGAACTAAGCAGTACATGCTGCAGAATCCCCCACAATGCATTGTGGTTCTCTTGAAGATCCACAGGATGTGTTTAGCACAGGAGTCAATGGAAACATCATGCTAATCCATGGTTTAGTGTGACTGGGGTATGAGCTGGAATGACTATGAGCAAGCCTACAGTTCCTGCACTTACCTCTGCTCCCACTCAACTAAGAGAAAGATTTCAACAGCATTTAGCTTTGCTTTCCTTGAACCTTGCCTGGTGTTATGTACTGAGCTGAATCCTAGAACAATAGGATCCAGAATCAGAAGTCTGATTGGTCCGCAGGAGCCACCCAATCCAACTCCAGGTGGAAGTGAATCAGCAACCTGATTAGCCTGCAGGAGCAGCCAATCAGGCTGCTGGCAGAAGTGAATCCACAACCTGATGGGCCCACAGGTGTAGCCCTTAAGTAGCCAATCATGCAAGGCCCATTGTGTAAATAATGTATATAAGCAGATGTTTTGGGGAAAAGAACCATTCTTCTCTTCTTCTCCTTTGACAACTACAAGCTGAATAAAGAGCATGAAATTCACTCTCGACTCCGAGTATGTTTCACCTGTTGTGTTGTTTAGGCCAGGGACAGATACTGATAACAAACAGGTGAATTTAAAAAGTTGCTATATAACCCATACAGTAGTTTGAAGTTGGCTTGTTCTGAAATGGACTAGCATTTCTTCAAAACCACGATTCCAGCAAGCCAAGAGTCAGGGGAAATGAAGTGAATGTTGCAGAAGTCATCCTTCTGGGCATATACAAGGAAGGGTGTATAAAACCAAGGCTCATGGAAACTCCTTCCTGTTCATGCATGATTTTGCAGGACATGCAAACGTATAAAAAGGGTTCCCCGAAAAACAAACATTTATAGCAGAGGGGGCACCACGCTAAACAGCAATGATTTTTTCCCCTCATTAAAATTACATGGATTATGAAATTTGCAAAGCCTCAGCATGGTGTTTAGCTTACCATGCAAATGTTAAAGCCAGAGGAAAGATGGAAACTCATCTCTGATATGCAGATCTGGGAAGAAACACTCAGGGACAATGTTTATAGGTCTGATGGAGTTTGCATGGCTGATTAGTCTGCCTTAGCCTAATTACCCTTGCCTGTCCTGACTGTCAAGATAAAGACATAGAATATTGAAGGCAGCTAAGATGAAAGAAGACCGTCTCTGCCATAAAGAAAGAATACATAACCAGCAGCCTGTCTGTCTATCTGTCTCAAGCCCGAGGCCTAATTGAACCCAGTTTTATTGAGGTGCAGCAGACACTACCAGGCCAAATTTTTGGCAATGCTTCACGTGTCAGATATCAAAGTCTTAGTTCACGCTAATTAGCCTTACTAAGTTGTTTACTTTGGCAGTTCTCGTGGATGCTCACCAAAATAGACTTTTTAAAATTAGCTTTTTAAAAATTGAATTGTTTTGTTATTTAACATTGAACACACTCAATTTTGGAGAGCTTAGCCATATTATATGTATTCTCCAGTAAATAGAACCTATTCATCCCATCTTCTCAGCAAGTGTTTGGGTAGATTGTAAGTTTCCCAGCATAGTTAGAACAATTACTTTCCTAACAATTACTTTCCTAACATCGGAGTGATGACAAAACGAATTCCGAAGAGGAGAATTTGAATGCCTTCCCTGCATAGGTCTTTCTCTTATATCAAACACTCCAGTTGACTTTGGGCAAGGGAGGGGCAGCTGCAGCATCAAGCAGGAGGGGATGCAGCACGGAAAATACCGAAAACAGAATTGCTCAAATGCCATGATTTCTTATGGTTTCAAGCAAAGAGGTTCCTTACCAGCCTGGTGTAGTGGTTAATAGCGGTGGACTCGTAACCTGGTGAACCGAGTTCGCTCCCCCACATGTAGCTGCTGGGTGACCTTGGGTTAGTCACACTTCTCTGAAGTCTCTCAGCCTCACTCACCTCACAGAGTGTTTGTTGTGGGAGAGGAAGGGAAAGGAGAATGTTAGCCGCTTTGAGACTCCTTAGGGTAGTGATAAAGCGGGATATCAAATCCAAACTCTTCCTCCTCCTCCTCCTCCTCCTCCTCCTCTTCTCACTGTGTCTTCTCCAAAGGGACGTACATATTAAAAAGGAAACCTTATTAATCAAAGGGCTTCATTTGCATCTGCAGCAAGGAGTTGACTTTAATAAATGGAGAGCATGTCAAAATGCTTAGCATTTGAAATGCAAAAGATCACTAAAAAGCATAGTCCTCCCAACACATTCTTTATGTATAAACTGAATGTATTCATCAGGAAACTATCGTGCATGCACACAGTAACCCTCCCATGCTGAGCTGACCACAAGCAAATATCGTCAATGTCCCCTTAAACAAAGTCCCATGCAGTAGGAACCAAACCATTTCCACCTGAAAGGAGTGGATTTAGCTTTCATTTACTCTGCTGAATTTATTACTGTATTTTGATTATTAATCAGCTGATCGGGAGGCGGGATCTATGCAGCATTCAAGACAGTTACATTTTCTCATGTTATCTCAGCTGCAAGCAGACTTACGTTCATCTGGACACCGATTATCCTGAATAAATATTCATGAAATATTTGGTTCAAGGAGAAACCTGTTCAGCCCCAGCCCCAACTTTATCCATGTGGCACAAGCTGAGCAGATGCATGCAACAATGCCCTGATACATATTGGAAAACAACGCATCCCCGATGTATAGCCCTTTTTAATTGTTAGGATATTTTATAGTACAAAGTGCATTGCAAGAATTTTTTCTTTAATTATTGCAACAAATCTGTGAAAGAAGTCATGAATATTCCCATCTTAGACACTGGAACTCAATTCACAGTGTGACTTGTTCCAAGGCTGCCCAGGGTTTTCGTGGCTGACTTGGAGCCAGCAGCACCCTCCAGCTCAAGTCCAACTGTATCCACCAGACATATCTTCATTTAGATCCTGCTGTATAAGCAGTAGAAGAGTCCTTTGAATTTCTGCGTACAAAGGAGCTTCTCCGTTCATTCCAATAAAAGCTGCAGTCGCAAACATACAAGTTGTGCATCAGAAGCCACTTGGTTTGCACTCTGAAGAGAATAGCAATTTGCTCGCTTCACCTAATCCTTCCTGCCTGTCAGGTTTTGCAACTATCTTGCGGCCATGGATATCAAAGCCAATCAATCAACTCTGCCAAGATTAATACAGAAGGGAGGGGAGGTTTTACAGAAAGCTGATGAAACCAAATGTCATTGAGTTGGATCCAGATTTACCGTACATGTGGCCAGTGCTTTATTCCCGGGGGTACGCAGGGGTACGCATACCCCTAAGCATTTTGTGAATCTAAGTTTGGCCTCATTGAGGGGCATTATTTCAATATGAGTAGGATAGTAAGAGTACCCCTAAACATTTTTTAAGGGAAAAAAAGAGCACTGCATGTGGCAATGTTCACCAAATCCTGCTTCCCCCGGAAGTCCCTGAAAACCCTTCATCTGTGTCCAGAGGTGGATTTAGGGGAGTGCAACAGGTTCGGCCACACTGGGTGTGGAGCCTCATAAAAGAGACAACAAGAGGCAGGGGGTCACCAAATGTTGGTGTTGCACATGGTGCCACTGACATTTGAGATCCGCAAGGTCCCCCACTGCCTGTGACCCATGAAAATCTGCTCCAAAGGGTTTAGGGACCCTGCAGAGCAGCATAAGAAGTGACTGCAGAGGAAAGGGAGAATCAGCACAAACCGTCTTCCCCTCCAGTGGCAAGCCTCCAGTGGAGCTCAGTGCCTTCTGGGTGAATATGTGAAGTACAAGGTATGACCGGAAAGTTTGGTGAACGGTCACAGAAATCGGACAGTGAGAAATATTTAGACATACAATTGGCATCAGAAACCCACGAAATGCTCACAATTGTGTACGGAGATGAAGCTGTAACTCGAAAGACAGTGTATGAGTGGTTTAAGTGTTTCTGTGAAGGGTGGAAAACAATTGAAGATGACCCTTGGTCTGGCAGACCATCGACGAGCAGAACGGCAGCAAATGTTGACAGAGTTTGTGAGTTATTGATGCAGGCTCAGCGTTTGTCCGTCTGAATGATGGTGGGAAAATTGCATATTCTGCGTGAAATCATTACTGAGGTTACTGAGTTGTTTCACCCTCCACATTCTCCCAGTCTAGCCCCACCTGATTTCTTTCTTTATCCAAAACTGAAATCTGCATGGAAAGGGCACAGTTTTTCCAACATTTCACACGTCCAAGCTGCTATGACGAGGGAACTGAAAGCAGTACGAAAAGAGGACTTCTCCAGAAGTTTCCAACACTTCTACAAACATTGTCAACGGTGCATTGTATCAGAGGGGGCCTACTTTGAAGGCCTGTAAGATTTGTATGTTCAAATATTTCTCACTGTCCGATATCTATGACCATTCACCGAACTTTCCGGTCACACCTTGTATTTCCATTTGCAGACAGGACACACCGGATCCAACCCAATGTTTTTGACCGTTATCTAGGCAAAAAGAATTCTCCCATGTCTTTAAGAAAATTAGTAGCTTTAGGGTTTGGGATTGCAATAATCCAAAAGCTGGCAGAGTTCCTCCTGTGCATTTCACAAGGTATATTTGTCCTCAATCAACATTATCCGCTTGGGTGTGCAGGATGTCTCATGCCTGAAGACTAAAATCTTTGGAGGGAAAAGGGTAAAATATAAGGATCATTCATTTTGTCAAAATTTATGAACAACTGACTCCTCATATTGGAAATTGGCTTTTAAAGCTGGGCTCCATCATTTGTGACTGCACTATGTGATGTATAAAGCTCATAAACATGTCACAGCAAGTCAGAGACGGGCGTGAAGCAGAGTTTCAGAAGCTGCCAGCACAGAGGAACTGCTAAATTGGCATGGTGCCTTGATGGGCCCAACCCTTAAAGAAACCAGGATTTAAACCATACTCACACGCACATTAACGACAATATGGTCACTAAATACTAACATGGATAAATACTATTAATTAAAAACATTCAAATGTTGTTTCCAAACTTCATTTGCCATTTTTAATAAGTGTTAAGCAATAGTAGTAAACATTGCTACAGTCATTTTAATAATTTTCATTAAAGCTTTTTTTTTAATGCTACTTAAAAACTACAGTACTACCCGGGACCTTTTTAATGTTGGGTTTTTCATGTTCTTTCATGGTTTGCCTCTTCTTCTCTGAACAAACCAATAGCAAACCCATGCTGCCATCATATGATGCCAGTGGACATCTTTCTTGCATCAGATTTTCTTCCCACCTCTGCCTTCTACTCTGGCTAGCATAGACATCAGGATTGTGGATACAGCAATGGCTGTACCACTCCATCAAGCTCTGCTGCTCCCAGCCAGATTATTTTGGATGGCATCCTAAAAACATGCATTTTTGCACAAGCATTTCCCAGCTCTTGATGCCAGTTTTTAACTGGGTCCTGTGTGATCGTTTGCTGTTTTATTGTAATTTTTCATTAGCATTGCAGTTATTTTGTTGTTATAAAACACCTCTGGATTTATAATTAAATGAAATGTGGCACTGAAATTATTTTAAATAAAAAGAGGAATGCACAAGCACCTCTGCGTGCACTGTGAAAGGAGTTGAACCTATGCATACGTTGGAAGCAAATGTTTGCAAAGCCCTTTAGGGTGTTCAACAAGTTCCTGCTCTCCTGTCCAAATGGTTCTCTTCCAGCGCTTTTTAAATTTGGCACCCTGTGGCGACAAAAAAAAGGCACCCAATTCAAAAGCATGGAACTGTAGCTGGAAAGGAAAAATGATCAGCTTTTTCCTTTCCAGCAATAGCTTGAATTCAAAAATCTTCCTTTGCACACATGTCTGGAATTCTTTGCACCTGCAAGGAAGACAGGAGGAATTCTTCACCTGAACACATGTGAAGTTGATGTCATGTGACATCAGGTGATTGACAGGTGAGCAGACCATTCCACCTGTCAAAGTGGCTCCTCAGGGTTGGGTAACTTTTGTATCCAGTCTGCGAAATACACTTCCCTACCCTTACTCTAGACCAGGCATCCCCAAACTGCGGCCCTCCAGATGTTTTGGCCTACAACTCCCATGATCCCTAGCTAACAGGACCAGTGGTCAGGGATGATGGGAATGGTAGTCCAAAACATCTGGAGGGCCGAAGTCTGGCGATACCTGCTCTAGGATATAGACACAAGAGCAATAACCATATTTGAGATGGCTGTTCCACTAATGTGAACATGCCCCACATTTATTTCATATTACAGAATTTCCAGTTACAGGCAGGTAGCCGTGTTGGTCTGACGTAGTCGAAACAAGAAAAAAAAATCCTTCCAGTAGCACCTTAGAGACCAACTAAGTTTGTCATTGGTATGAGCTTTCATGTGCATGCACACTTCTTCAGATACTTTCCAGTTACTCTGGGCTCATTGTTTGTTAAAAGAGAACTATGAGGTATGACTTTGGCATCATCTGCTTCACAATCATTTGCAGTATACATACATGCAGGGCCTCTCCTTTCTCTCAGTGTGTGCTGAGCTAGAGATTTTATCAGCAGGCAGCTTTGCGCTTGAATCAAGGGCTTAACCAAAGGTTAGCGGAGATTACTGCAAAAGCCCCAGAGTTGCTTTGCAGGGGAAATTGTGTTTATTGACAATGAGGTGAGGCATACACATGCATGTATGTGTGTGTGTGCACACGCGCGCGCGCACACACACACAGTGGAGAGGTTACGCAAGCGATACAATAGCAGACCTTCTTAGAGAAGTGGTTTCAAAATGGATTTCCCACTCCTTTCAAGACTTGCCAAGATTGCAATCTCGTTGTGAAAGGCTTGCCTGTGCAAACTTGTTCTAAGGCGAGTGAATCCAGATGGTCATTGTGTAAGCTTAAACGGGGACCTTGTGCTCAATCCACCAAGCTCTGCTCACATGTAGGCCTTGCTGAGATGAATGGAAGCGGTGCCTCTTGGTTAAGGGGGAAATGCTAAGAGCTTTCGTTAATGCAATGCAAGTGCCTATTTTATGCAGCTGTCAATATATTCTGCCCACTCCTTTTACACATTCTAAAAGTTTCTTTGAGAGATAGGCCAAAGAAATTTTTGCCCAGGCACTCTGAACAGAAAGAAAATACGGTAAACTGAACCTATTTTTTCATTAGTGTATGTCCTGCGAAATATATTATAAAGCTGCCAGCTTATAGCTCTGGGTTCTACTGCTGAAGCCTGGGCTAGTGCATTATCTTTTAACGAATGGCAGGCTGACTTCATGTCTATAGACATAGCTTTATGTGGAAGCAGAATGGCCTGCATCTTAGAAGTCCAGACTGTGCCCCACAGATGTAAAGTGGAAGGAGGGTTTGAAATGAAGGAGCAGTCTATTGCGCTGCTCTTTCCCCAGCTGTTTTTCTCTCTCTGATAAGAGAAATCTGGCCAAGGGAAATGCTTCTCAGGCAAGGATTGTGAGAGAAACACCTCCAGATGAGGGAGCATTCAGCACCCCTTTCTACAGCTCTTCCAGAGGAGCCTTGAAAGTTAATTCCCAGCTTCTATCCAAGGAATGATGTAAAATGTGAAACAATGCTTTCCATATACAGTGGTACCTCTACTTACGAATTTAATGTGTTCCGAACACACATTCATAAGTCGAAAAAATTTGTAAGTCGAATCCCATAGGAATGCATTGGGAGAAAAATTCGTAAGTAGAAGCAACCCTATCTACAAATTCATAAGTAGAAAAAATCCTATCTAAACAGCATCCAAGATGGCGGACGGAGCTCCATTCGTAAGTAGAGTTATTCGTAAGTAGAGGTACCACTGTACTATCTTCCTGTATTTTACTGTAGATATTGGAACTATAGATACTGGAAGCTTTGTCAGAACAGGCCTCCTTAAACAAAGAAAAAAGCTACCTAATCCTCTCTAAGGTAAGCTTTCATGGCCAGAACAACAAACATTCCCCTTCTGAAAACCCAAACAGCCCCAGACTGCTTGCATAGAAGCCTGGATAAAAATAGATTCTTTAAAACCAGAGTCATAGGGACCCATGTTTAGATCTGGACCAGATTTCAGGGAATCAAACACTTGCAAAAATAAGAAAGATTCTCAGTTCAACTTCAGTGTAGACCCCCAACATTAAAGAATGACACCAATTTGGCATGAGAATGGGGGAAAGGCAATGATTACTACTTTGCTACCATCCATGGAATCCTGCAATGGGACTTCCATACTGGCCCATGTGTGAAGTTTTTCAGTAGAGCTGGCTCACATGTTCAGTTGCTGGTTACAGTAATCAATTGTAGATAAATTAAATTATGCACATGGCTATGAGAACCAAGCCTCTGAGATGTTCTTTTTTTAAAAAAAATCAAAATCTAGGAATAGAGTAAAAAAAATTAAATTATTCACAAGGGTCTTGTAGGGGTGAGCTCTGCATACCAAACATCTCCTAACAGCTCTCTCTCTCTCTCTTACTAAGATGAGAAGTCATTTTGAATAAGTTGCCTGTTCAAAGAGTTCTTTGATAAGCACAAAACTGCTTGCCAAAATTCATATTTAGAGCCTTAATTGTGGGAGAAAAAAACAAGAAATCCAGTACTAAGCAGTGGATTAAAATATATGAAGCATATTAAATGTTGTTAGTTGAAAGCAGGTTTGTTGGTCCTTAATGAACACTCTCTGCTAGATACATAGAAGCTATAATGTGTCTTTCTCTCACATATCCATTTTGGTAACATAAACTCTGCCTCGGGCATGGTAGAAGTTGGAAGTAATGCCAAGGCCCTAGCAGGGCTGACTGCCACAGGACCTCTGACCTCACAAGAGATGCAGCTCAGCTGGGCCATGGTAACACCAAGCAAAGTTTTGGCCCCACAAGTGTGATGCATGTGTACTGGCCTGTGTTGCCATGTTAATATACCAGTCCTACTCCCAACTGCAGATGGTGACAGCAGTCACAAAATTAAAAGACGCCTGCTTCTTCAGGGGGGGGGGGGAAGCAATGACAAACCTAGACAGCATCTTAAAAAGCAGAGACATCACCTTGCCGACAAAGGTTCGTATAGTTAAAGCTATGGTTTTCCCAATACTGATGTATGGAAGTGAGAGCTGGACCATAAAGAAGGCTGATCACCGAAGAATTGATGCTTTTGAATTATGGTGCTGGAGGAGACTCTTGAGAGTCCCATGGACTGCAAGAAGATCAAACCTATCCATTCTGAAGGAAATCAGCCCTGAGTGCTCACTGGAAGGACAGATCATGAAGCTGAGGCTCCAATACTTTGGCCACCTCATGAGAAGAAAAGACTCCCTGGAAAAGACCCTGATGTTGGGAAAGATGGAGGGCACAAGGAGAAGGGGATGACAGAGGATGAGATGGTTGGACAGTGTTCTCGAAGCTACCAATATGAGTCTGACCAAACTGTGGGGGGCAGTGGAAGACAGGAGTGCCTGGCGTGCTCTGGTCCATGGGGTCACGAAGAGTCAGACACGACTAAACAACTAAACAACAACTCCCAACTTGTATACACTGTGGGCCGTGCTGACTTCATTAAGATGGGGATGCCAGCCACCAGATGTCTACTATGTTTTGGCTGGCACTGCGTCCAGACATCGCCCTAGTCCCTGATAGTTGTCCAGCAGGGATCAGAGGGCTTCTCACCAGCAGTACTGAGCAGAGCCTCTGGCTTACATGTATGTCTTGACAAGTACTGCTGATTTTGTTAATGATACCCTGTCCCACCCCTGGCATATCCACATTGTGACAGGTCCAGCATCACTAATGCCATGATGTATGCAGGCCTGGAGCTCAACTTGGTACTGCAGCCTGAGTACCAACTAGCAAATGGTGGTGGCAGGCACTGAAAGTGCAGCCTTTCAGTTGGCCAGATTTGACACTTGTGGGGAAGGTTCCATCTTGACTAACTAGCCAAAGAAATAAAACTTTGCCAGTTTCTCCAAAACAACTTGTATTGTCTGCTTCAGCTCAAGGTGGAACTACTCTATTCCGAACTTTAAAATGGAAAGTGTAATGCTGGTGGTCAACAAAAGAGGTTCGAAGTCTCTCTCAAGGCAAATCTTTTTAAAAAAAAGTAGTTTAAACACCAACAATTGGGAAACACTGGCCTGCGAAGGCTCCAATTGGAGAACAGCCTTCACCAAAGGTGTTGTGGACTTTGAAGACGCCCAAATTCAGGACGAAAGGGAGAAACGTGCTAAGGAGGAAGGCACACTTGACAAATCCACACTGTGATCAACTCCCACCCGGATACCTATGTCCCCACTGTGGAAGGACGTGTGGATCCAGAATTGGCCTCTACAGTCACTTATGGACTAACTGTTAAAACTGTGTTTTTGGACAACAATCTTACTCGGCTATGAGTGATCGCAGAAGAAGAAGAAGAAGAAGAAGAAGAAGAAGAAGAAGAAGAAGAAGAAGAAGAAGAAGAAGAAGAAGAAGAAGCACCTTGATTCTTATCCAGGGGCTTGGCCTGCTTACTGAGCTCCAGCTTGCTTGGACCACTGCCTTCACTTGGTCATGGGTATCACTGTGGATCAAGACAACATCTTTTCCCTCTTAAAACCTTAGTCATCATTTTCTCAGATAATTCACTCACTACTGAACAGTGTCCAAAACTGGAGTGTGAGGAAGCAAATACTTATATCTGAGTTATGTATCTATACTAAGTTTATTGTAATGATATTTTAGGATCCCTTACTGTTCTTCTATTCTTAATTGTCTTTGAAATTTTGCTCAGAGTAGTAAAGAAGTTTTGCTCCAGGAATTAAAGGAGCATTTCTCATTTTTATTAATATCATTTCTACTGGGCAAAGTATACTATGAGGTATATCCCATTGACCTTTAATCTTACTGTCTAGATGTGCAACCAAAACTCAGAGACAACCTCCCAGTGGGCTTGTTTGGCTTATGGGTATTATGCCACTGCAGAAGCTTCAGCAGAAGACAATGTTGCTGTCTTCAGATACCTGGTAATGAAAACTACAACCTTCTAATGTATTTCTTTCCAGCCCAAGAAGGTATACGAAAAAGTCCTATTATTTTAATAGATGTCTATTGAAGGTTGGAGCTCATATTTGACTCTTACCTTCCCTATTCTCTGGCAAGATATACAAAAGTCTTACTCATTTCTGACCCCAAAGGCGTGAATAAATATGTTGGCTTAGGTGGTGATTAATGCTTGTGATCTCTTGATGTCTACCAAATGGGGAGTCATGGGTGAGGAACTTTAGTTTGAACTCTTTGGGCATGAACTTGTTAGATCACATCATGGCTAGGGGGAGCAGACATTTTGCATAGCAGTTTCTTGTCTCTGCAAACCTCAGATGACAGAGAGCTTTCTACTTAAGCTGAATCGACCTCTATGGAGAAATCACCGCTGATACAGGGTGTAAGTAAGTAAGGAGCAAAACACACTTTGTGTTCATTTGGCTTCTCCCCGCCCCCTTTTCTTTCTGTGGGGTGTCTGACAGGGAATTTGTGCAGTTGGGAAATCTGCTTTAAACCTACTCACCATCAATGTGCATTGTGTTTTAAAATTGTATTGCTATAAGCTTGTCTTGATGTGTTATTTTTGTAATTTAAAAAGAAAAAATTGAGCTGTGAGCTGTCTTGAAGACGAATTCCATTATTGATTTTTTAAACAAATAAGTAAAATAAAATTATTTATTTATATATTAACAATATTTTGTGCTCTTGCTCATAATTTATTCAGGTGGTTTCCCTCTGTAATAGTTTCAAGAACATCATGTTTCTGCCAAGGCTTTGTGGGTGGAAAGAGCCATGAGCATCATGGGTGAAAAGAGAAAAAGAAACTGTTAAAAGTAATATTGTAGACTTGTAGCTTTAGCCCAGATGTTAAAAGACAAGATTCTTTCTGAATCACCCTGAATCTGTGAGCCGTATGTATTTGTGAAATAAAATGGCAACCTGAAGCACATAAAACACACGCCTTGTCAAAAAGTTTACTTTCAAGATGGTGTTGGTGCTTTTTTAAAAATAAACCTCAGGATGACTGTCTAAAAAAATACAGAATATTGCTGGAGGTTTTCCTACTTTAGGCCCAGTAGTATTGTTAACCGTCAATGTATGCAGGCATACGATACACAGTCCTGACAAAATAACATTTACATCTAAACAACCTTGTTCTTGTACACTTAACATTATGAGACTTCAGGTACACTGTACTTCATTGTTCCCCATCATTCAGAAATCAATATATCTTCACCGCTGCTTTTCAGCTGCAGATTGTCATAGATATTCCACAGTCATTCTTTTGAGCATTTCCCCCCTTTTTTGTCATTTGAACCTAAAGTAGCAAGAACTTTCGGGAGGGAGGTGGGGACTTTTGTTAGTCATTGAACAGGCTAACAAAAGTATTTGGAGTGATCCAGGATTATCTTGGAGACCAGGGCCAAAAGCCTGAGAATATATAACAAAGTAAAGCTGCTCACAGATACATCATTGTAAAGCTGTTATTTGAGATGTATGTCAACAGCTTTGCACTTCAAGAAGCCAGTTAACAGTTCAGGGAGGAAACCATTATCCCAACAAAATGTTGCAGAAATGCCATTATAATACACCACCACCCCTCTCGCTCTCTCCCCCTCCCTTCAAAGCAAACTAAATTATTATTTGTTAAAAAGGTAAAGGTAAAGGGACCCCTGACCATTAGGTCCAGTCGTGACCGACTCTGGGGTTGCGCGCTCATCTCGCGTTATTGGCCAAGGGAGCTGGCGTATAGCTTCCAGGTCATGTGGCCAGCATGACAAAGCCACTTCTGGCGAACCAGAGCAGCACACGGAAACGCCGTTTACCTTCCCGCTGTAGCGGTTCCTATTTATCTACTTGCATTTTGACGTGCTTTCGAACTGCTAGGTTGGCAGGAGCTGGGACCGAGCAACGGGAGCTCACCCCGTCACAGGGATTCAAACCGCTGACCTACTGATCAGCAAGCCCTAGGCTCAGTGGTTTAACCCACAGTGCCACCTGGGTCCCTTTATTTGTTAATACACTTTAATTACCACCTTCAAATCCTCAAAAATGTTCCTGTCTGTGCCTACCTCAAGTATAATCAGTTGAGGACCTGCTTAATTTTGTACACAAGGTAATAGAGAAACAGATCCTTGCAACTCATTAAAATG
Organism: Zootoca vivipara; assembly: GCF_965207765.1. NCBI lineage: Eukaryota > Metazoa > Chordata > Lepidosauria > Squamata > Lacertidae > Zootoca > Zootoca vivipara. Next base: position 69,051,494 of record NC_142582.1, on the reverse strand, counting down.
GATCCTGTTACCAGTGATCAAAAGCACAAAAGCAGCCCTGTAAACCTACTAAGATTACATACTTACTTGTTGCTTATGCTCATTTATTGGATGGAAACAATCCATTTTTAGTATCTTCCCAGCAGGCCCAGAAATGAAAGGAAGTCCCACAAAAAAAAGCAGCTGTTGTCTTGCGCAACTCCTTCTCACGTCAATTGGCTTGATGAGGAGAGATTCCTGGGAGCTGTGCCCAATTCATATATATGAGAAACCAGTCATGAAAGGCTTCAGGGATTTTATTGACTGAGATATGGGTCTAGGAATATAGTATGTTATACTTGTAAAGGCAAAGTATTCTATACCTGAAAGGATTAGATTATATAGCAGGTGTGCTCAAAATGTACAAATAAAGCTCTATAGTATAGTTGTGAAAAAAGAAGCAGAGATCATTTTATTTGCCTTGCCCTCCCGTCTTGCCACCTGAGGTGAAACAGGAATTGCCAGCTCCTGGCTCCCCAGCCATGTGACCCCAACTTCCTCTGCTGCCCCATGGCTCTCACCAAACTTGGCGAGAACCGGGGTGCTCCTCAAAGCATTGCCGCTTGCTCAGTTTCTCTGCCCCAGGTGCAGGGAAATCAAGTGACAATGCTATATGCCGGAATACCTCCCTCTCAGTGGTGGAAGCAGTGGGACGGGCTGAGGGCCGCCTCTTGCATTTCTGCCGCTTGAGGTGGGTGCTTCACCTTGCTATACCTCTAAACTAGAAATTCCTGTCGATTAAGAAAACTTCTCTTTCAAATAATCATTTTTTTGTGTTATCAAGAGAAATGAATTATACATTCTGCATCAGGAGTGGGGAGAAGGCAGATCTGTATCTGCCAGTACCTGTAGTTCTTGGGGTGATTTGCAGTAGATCATCAAGGATGATTTCCAGTGATTTTACGATGGTAGCAACAAAATGACGCCGCTCCAGGCTCCAGCCTTAAATTATATTGAGGAAATGAAGAAAGATTGGGGTAACCTGGAGTGGAATTTTGTGTGGAAGGAATGTGAGCTCCATTCCGTTTTGGAGGTATCAGAACTAAAGGTGTTCACAGTCCTTCCACACAAAATTCCACTCCTGATTACTCCCAGATTTCTTTCTTTCAGCAATATAATGTAGGGCTGGAGGCATACCTGCCAAGTTCCTATGGGAGAAATGAGGGACCGGACCGGAAGTAGCAGACCGGAAGTAGTGCTGCCGCTATTTTGGAACTGGGTGGAGCATGCTCAGAAGCGACTTTTGATGCAGCTCTGCCCAGTTCCAAAATGGCTGCAGTGTGACTTCTGGCACGGCGACCATTTTGGAACTGGGCAAAGCAGCATCAAAAGTCGCTTCTGAGCATGCTCCGCCCAGTTCCAAAATGGCCGTCGCGCCAGAATAAACCGGGGGGAAACAAAAAAATCCGTTTTTTCAGCTGGGAACAGCTGGAAAAACGGGGGTTTCCCGGGGAATACGGGAGACTTGGCAGCTATGGCTGGAGGACAGTCATCTGTTATAAGATCCAGAACAAATTCCTGGGATTGGAATTCCTTGGTTCTAAGTGTATATATTTTGTCCCAGGCTCTGTTGGGTGGACTGAGGGTTCTAGACCCTACATGTCTAGAATCTGCCCATCCCTGCTGTATATGTCAGTATACAAACTAACCACATTTAGTGAGGCTGCCTCTCTGCTTTGCTTTCACCAGCAGACTGATTTTTCTGTTTAGTCAGGTCATTGGCCACTGATAGGCTATTGTGGCAGGGGCGGGTGTTGTATTCCACCCTTGTACTTTTAAATGGCTTGATGTGTCTTCGGTGCTGTTTTTAATTGGGTTACTTGTTTAATTGCTTTTTAATATTTAATTTGATGGTGTGTTTTTAGTTGCATCTGTTTTAATTTACGCTGTGGGTCCTACCCTGGGGAAAAGGAGATATATATAAATTAAATAAGTGCACTACCACACCTGTGTGTTCTCAACCTAATATGCCTATCAACAATATACAACCTTTCCATTCTGTAGTTCAGGCAATGTTTCTCCACAGTCCCATTTCTTAATCGGCACTTGATAGACTCTGGTCTTATTTTCATCTACCTATTTCTCCCAGAAGTGCTCGGTCTTTATTCCCCCCCCCCAACATTTTTTACCCAGTGAAATGGCCTTTGTCTCCTCTTCCTTCAACAACCCTGTTGTCCCTCTTGAAAATGGTTGGCTGTGTGAATTTGAAGAATAATGCAATGAACATCCATAGCAAGTTTCATCCAACTTAATTTCTAGGGAAGGGGTAGAATTGCTAACTGAAAATGCACAAGCAGCAAAGAGAAAAGCTTCCTATGTAGACTAGAAAATGTTAATATTGCTATTCCAAAACCACCCTTTAACAATATATTTTTTTAAAAATAAAAACGTGATTGCTTCCAAGATTTTCTCATGAGAATAAAGCTGATACGGGTTGGTTCTGTTTTATTGTGCAAAAGTCTTTTATGGGGTGGGTCCACCTGCTGTTAAACACAAAAATCTAAAGGTGTGAAGGAAGGAAATGAAGCAAGAATCACGGGAAGCCTCACTATTTGTCCTATACTGCCATTGAGGGTTTTTTAAATGACTGTGTTGAATGAATATTATTTATTGCTGAAAAGGAGACCAATGTTCTTCTAGGCTTTGGGGGTCCACAGCTAATGGCTCTCCAGCATAATGAAAGCATTTTGGCAAAGGATTGCTTTTCTCCTTTTTCTGTTATGTTGTCATTTGTCTTTCTATTCACCCTTCTGTCAGCACTATGTATACAAAAGCATTGTGTGGTAGGTGTTTCCCGGCAAGTTCATTGCTATGCTTCCTTGGATACTTACTAAGCCTGCCAAAAAAATATGTGGCTTTTATGAAAGTGGGTGGGGTCAAATTCTTGTCGGAGGCTCTCTCAGGAACGTAGTGTCTCATGAACTAGTTTTGATTTGTAGCTACTATTTCTTAAGTAGTTTGGATGAAATGAGACATTACAGCGTCAGACCTGAAAGTGTCTGACTGAACCCATAGCCATAGAACTGAACCATTTTGCACCCCAAACTGTCTCCTCAGAAACTGCTTTGCCCCATCTGGTTTTTCTCCTGGTGGAGCTCTACAGCCATATAAGTGCTGAGGACGGGATAGGAAACAAGGAAAAAACACATCACCACTAAGTAGTGGTTTAGGTGAGGGAGCTTACGCATTTTAACCATAAGGTGACCTCCAGAACTTCTCAAAGAGTGGGTTACATAGCTGTCAAGTACCCCGTTTCCCCCGGGAAACCCCCGTTTCTACTTACCTTTTCCCGGTGGTCCCCCGTATCACTTCGTCTCCCGTTTTTCTCCCTTATTTTCTCCTGCCGGCGGCCATTTTCTTTCTTTCTGATTTGCCCTTCTATGGGCACCAAAAATGGCTGCCGCCGGCTTCAAAAGTCGCATCTATGCATGTCCGGAAGTGCGTGGACGTTTAGGAAAGACAAAAGAAAGCTGTTCATGTTTCACATATAAAGCATGCAAAGCAAGTGACAGCTGCCTAATCCAGCAGCCATTCCATTAGTGCAAGGATTTCCATGGGCACAATGGGACTTCCCCACCCTTAGTATGGCAAAAAGACGGATACTGTATTGATGAACTGGAAAAATAAAACTGAGGGTCTCTTCAATGAATGGATAGAAGATATGTATAATCTTGCAACATATTAACAAGTAATGTACAAATGTAAACTTGCCATGGAGATTTTTATAAACACGGCATTAGGTTAAGTTTAGAATAAGTAAAATAATAACCTTGTAAATTTATAACTTTCATTTTCTTTTGTCCTTTTTATTACAAGAGTGTATCTTAACAATTGTTATTCTTTTCATGTCTTATTTTACCTTGTGCACTTATAATTTTATAATGGGTATAAAAAAATCTCTCCCCCCCTTTTCAATAAAGAACACACACACACAAACAAACAAACAAACAAACAATGGGACTTCCTCACCTTTCTCCTCCTGTGTCTGCCCTGCACTCTCCCCAGACCTGTTCCAGAGGGTAGAGGGAAGTCAGAAAACAGATTTAAAGCATAGCTGCCAAGTACCCCGTTTTCCCCGGGAAACCCCGTTATTTCTTACCTTTTCCGGGTGGTCCCCCGTATCACTTCATCTCCCGTTATACTCCCTTATATTTTCCTGCCGGCGGCCACTCCCCCCCCCCGATTTGCCCATCTATGGGCACCGAAAATGGCTGGCGCTGGCTTCGAAAGTCGCGTCTACGCATGTCCGGAAGTGCATGGATGCGACTTCCAGTGTCGGCGGCGGCCATTTTGTGCCCATAGATGGGCAGAGCGACACCGGAAGTTGCGTCGACACACTTCCTGACATGCGTAGAAGTGACTTTCGAAGCCGGCGGCGGCCATTTTGAGTGCCCATAGAAGGGCAAAACGGCACCGGAAGTTACGTTGACGCAACTTCCGGTGTCACACGGCTGCCGGTCCCAGATTCTGCAGTCCGGGACTTGGAAGGTAAGGTGGGTTAGCAACAGAGGTTAGGCCATCCCTGTCCAGATAACATAGCTGAGCCAATGGAAGGCACTCTGCACCACTGAGACCACCTGAGTCTCAAGTGGAAGTGATCAATTCTGAAGCACCCTCAAGCTACATAGCTGCTCCTTCATAGGGAATGTAAGCTCATCTGCAGCCGACCACCTTCCATCTATCCATTCTAGGCAACTACCCACTAACAGTGCCTCAGTCTTATCTGGATTGAGCTTCAGTTTATTGGTTCTCTGTATATTGCTAACATATTCTAAGACTCTGGATGACCACACTAAGCAGTTTCATGTAGATGTTAAACCATACCCTGCAAGTGTCCCAGAAAAACAGGAACAGCCCATTTTTTCTCACTAGAGGACGGTGGACATTTGGGGCACCATGATCTCGTGCCACAATTCCCCCCCCCAAAAGTGCTTTTTCAGGGTCACAATTTCTGACACTGTGCCACAAAAGTGCTTTTTCAGGGAGGAGAATGGCATCACAAGATAACGGTGCCCCAAATGGCCACCATCCTTTCATGAGAAAAAATGGGAAGATGGTGTCATCCTAGAATATGGCAATCCCAGTGTGTTGGAAGATACGGTTAAACATGGGGAATAAAGCTGAACCATGCGGAACCCCACACGGAAGTTTCCATGGGGCCAAACAACACCCCCAAGCACCACCCTCTGAAAATGACTATCCAAATAGGACTGGAAACATGGCAAAGTGTTGCCACCTCCTGCCCTGTGACTCAGATAGCTGCTGATGACAGAAAGTGATGACAGTAATTGCCAGTAGATAATGCCAATCTCTGTCTCCATTTTGTGACAGGTGAGCCTCAAGTGATTTTCATGCACCTCCAAGTTCAAGAACCCTACTTCTAGAGACCTGTGCCAGAATGAACAAATGATATCATCAGCCTGTGCAGACCTGGCTGCATGCAGATTCTACAAATCTTCCCCTGTAACTCAGCCACCTGCACACAGGCCTCTCTTGTTTTTCTCCCCAGGTTCAAAAGGTAACTTCTGGTTTATTCAAAAGACAGGGAAATTCATTTAGTCGCTTTTCTTTAAAACCAACGCAGCCTAGATTTAAGCATTACTTACTTTTATCCTTTAATCCAACTGTCTGGAATTGTTTATGTAACTCCTTTTGTATAGCAAGGGAGGAATAGCTGAAATAAAAACAAAAATGAATAAATTCTGGAAGACAGAAAGAGGCTATAATGATCAATACAGGTGACCTCATTTTGCCCCCCCCCATGTGTTGAATGACTAAATGGCCCAGAATTTTCCCGTTTAAAATATGGAAACCCAAAAGGTAGCCTTCCCCCCAGATATATGAGAATAGCCTTTCAGAGGTCTACACTTGGCAGCAGAATGAGATAAGAAAATGCTGAAGTGGTAAAACAGACTTACCCTTTTGAATTGTGTTTGTGTGAGATTTTAAAAAGTTCCTTTGTGTTTTAAAAAAACCTGTCTTCAGAGGTAGAAAACTAGCATGGCAGGAGCTACTCTCCTTAGCATTTTTTTTTTCAGGAAACTTCTTTTTTTAAAAAAAAATCTATTAATTTTTCCAATTAAAACACGATTATATCACATCAATTATTTCCATTATTTCAAATTATACAAATACATATCAATTGAACCAAATGTTATGGCGAATCATAAAAAATTTTTGGCTTCCCGTGCTTCAAAATCTGGGGATTCTAGATAAACGTCTGCACTGCCGTCTTTATTCTGATGTCCAAATCTTCAAACTCGCAGTCCATAATAGTCCAGGAAACTTCTTTTTTTTAATGTGGTAAAGCATGCAGAAGAAGTATCCTCCACTAACAGTAGTGCAGTGCATTGTGCCACATCATCATTCTACCACCCACCACATTCCGCTAAATGTGTGGATCCAGTCTGAAACCTGGTCTCTGTGGGAATGTTCAGGGAGGCAGGAGAGGATATATTGTTTATTAATATCCTTCCTAACGTGCGCTAGCAAGTTCTATAACTTAGCAGAGTTTTACATTCCCCTTTTAAATGCACAGCAGATAGCTGGTTGCAGGCTTGTTTAAGCCTCTCGATATTACATTCCTGGTAAGTTTCCTTATATCCCTCTTAAAACAATAAACTCGCCACAAACATGTGTAAAGTATATACAATAGTACCTCGGGTTACAGATGCTTCAGGTTACAGACACTTCAGGTTACAGACTCCGCTAACCCAGAAATAGTGCCTCAGGTAAAGAAATTTACTTTAGGATGAGAACAGAAATCACGCGGCGGCAGCAGGAGGCCGCATTAGTGGTATCTCAGGTTAAGAACAGTTTCAGGTTAAGAACGGACCTCCAGAATGAATTAAGTTCTTAACCCGATGTACCACTGTAAAAGAAGTTTACTCACACCATCAGTTCACAGTTGGATCCCTGAAGGCAGACTTAGTCACAAAGTATATACATGTGGATTTATCCCATATGGAGATAGTCCCAGTGTCCTCTGTTGGCTGAGAGCCAACAGAGCAATTCCAGCTAAAAGCTGCTGCTCCAACAATGGAGGAAGTCAGAGAGAGAGAGTGCTGGTGCCCTGTTCCTTTTGTTACCTGGACAGCTAAGGTCATGCCCATCTCTAGTCACATGGAAAGGAAGTATGTCCCAGCCAGGAGGAAACCAGATGTTTTTGACTGGCTGGACCAAACATTCCCCCGCAAGTCCACTCTAAGAAAACAAGGAATGTTGTACTTGACTGCTACTTATGTATCACATCCCACAGTCTCAAATTAAGCAAAATGAAGGTGGTAAAATCCTGAGGGCCATAGTATTTCAAGCTGCAGGTGTGGATACGCTCTCAGATTAAAAACATGCACACAACCCTAAAAACCTCCCTGCAAATAATAATAATAATAATAATAATAATAATAATAATAATAATAAACATATCAGGGAGAAAGTCAAGTTTACTTGGCAAGTTTTATCCATTCAGAAGGTGCTACTATTCCTGCACATTTAATCAAATTCCTTTAAAATGTTACCATTATTTGTTCCTCTTCCTACGTTAGTCAATGCTTCTAACTTGCAAAGCAAGGCTTTGATTTGACCTTCAGGCAAAGTGGGTCCTGGTCCTGGTCAAAGTGGTCTAAAATGAAACAATCAGCTATCTGCATTCCTGAAGCAGGACCCAAATCGAATCTTGTCCTCCATGCATATCTTCCAGACATTTCTTCAAAAATCTAGACTCTTATCTCCATTTTCAGTAAAATAATTGAATAACTTTCCTGCACCCCCTTAGCTATGCCAGAGGTTCTGCTATAATTTAAGTCTCTGTGGAAAATAGTAATAAAGCTTTTTATGTATGTAGCATATTTCATCTGAGGTGTTAAAGTGATTTATGAAAATTTATTAAGTTTCAAACTCTCTTTAGACCCTGGCCCAATAATTCTCAGAGACATTTATTACATTGCTAAAGATCTCTGTGGTGAGGAATATATCAGTGCTAACAAGTTTTTAGGGATATTCTTTTGCCATTCCAGACGGTATTCCCTCTGTCAATAGTTTTTTATAAAGGGGCTCCCCCCCCCCTAGTTTTCTCCTGTTCTTTTTGACATTTCATGTGGAAATCTGAGAGCTGTCAACAGAGCCCTATTCCCCTAGAATCAGTGCTGGTCCTTTGGAACGAGGATCACACAGCAAATACTGAAGGCACTTCAATGCCAGCAACCTCTGTATTAATATTCATAGGTTCCAAGAATCAACTCAGGGGTAGAGCATGCCAGAAGGGACTACACACACACACACACACACACACGGGTGTACTTGTGTAGAGCTCTTCCACAGAAGGGAGAGTAGGCTCCATACTCCCCTCCTTTATTGTTTTCCCATGCCTATTTTAGATTGTAAATCCCTTGAGGTGGGATCGTGGATATCCACAGCATCCCCCCCCCCCTATCATTCAAGAATTTCTTTACCACTTAGGGCTGTGCCTCGGTACACCTGGCCTCTGAGAAACTTGAATTCTAGGTCAGGCGCTCCATTGTTTCTTAATGGATAGACCAGCGTTTCTCAACCGGTGTTCCGTGGCACACTACTGTGCCGCGAGACGCTGGCTGGTGTGCCATGACGAGAAGGGCGATTTGCATTGTCACGTCGCTGACCCACCGGAAAGGAAGCCGGCCGGGTCACGACGCGAGGCGAGCGCCCGCGTCGTGACCCAGCTGGCTTCCTTTCCGGTGGATCAGCGCTTATTATTGGCGGCCGCCAGGCACGTGACACTGCAAATCGCCCTTCTCACCGCCGCACGTCGCGGCAAAATTTAGAGTCGGCATCCAGCCGGAGGCCAGAGAGGGCGCCGCCGCCACCTGGGGAGGAGGAGGCAGGCGGGGAAGGCTGCGCAGGGCTTCCCTTCGCCTGGCCAGAGTGGCGGCGGCTGCCTGGGGCAGCTGGGAGGGAGGCGGCGGCAGCTGCGCGCCCGTGTCTGCCCGCCTGGGGTCTGTGCGTGTCCCCGCTCGCTCCGCAGGCTCTGCACCTGGTGGTTCCGCCTGGCTACCGCGCAGCAGTTCTTCAGTGGCATGCTTTACGTCTCCCCTCCAAACTAAACTAAATATAGGGCGGCACAGAGTTGGTGTGCCGCGGGATTTTTTTTCATAGAACAAGTGTGCCATGGCCCAAAAAAGGTTGAGAAACACTGGGATAGACTTCCTGTTCTGGCCACCAGAAAAAAACATCTCAATTCATAGCAGAAACCATCCATTTCTTCCAACAAGCTCAAGGCAGTCTGCATGGTTATTCCCCTCCCCATTTTATCCCCTCAACAACTACATGATGTAGGTTAGGCTGAGAACTAAGAACTTCCAGAAGGTCTCCCAGGGAACTTCCTAAGTTAGTCAGTATTATTTGAACAGGTGCCTTCTGTTTCAACTTTAAAATGCCTACTGAAAACTCTTCTATTCCATCAGGCTTATGCGGGCAATTAGGAATAAATCAGGCTTCCTCAACCTCGGCCCTCCAGATGTTTTGAGACTACAATACCCATCATCCCTGATCACTGGTCCTGCTAACTAGGGATCATGGGAGTTGTAGGCCAAAAACATCTGGAGAGCCGAGGTTGAGGAAGCCTGGAATAGATCTTTCCATAATAGCCAGCTGATTTATGATTTTAACATTTTATATGGTTTCCTGTTGTACAGTTTTATGTATAATTATTGTAAACTGCTCTACTATATTTTATGAACAGCAGCAGATAAATATTTTTATAAATAAAATAAATTAAAGTAGATGTTGGTTCTGGAGCAACATACTGTTAATGAATTTTAATTGTCTACAAATCAAGGTCTACAATTGTCTTCTTGTTTTTCCCCCCTCCTCATAAACCTAGGTGCTTTGGAAAGGGCCCTTAGAGAAGAAAGAAAGAAAGAAAGAAAGAAAGAAAGAAAGAAAGAAAGAAAGAGAAAGAAAGCTTTGTTTACAGTGTTTACAGCTCTCTATGTGAATGGGTGGCGCTGTGGGTTAAACCAGGTTAAATCGGCTTGCCGATCAGAAGGTTGGCGGTTCGAATCCTTGCAACGGGGTGAGCTCCCATTGCTTGGTCCCAGCTCCTGCCAACCTAGCAGTTCGAAAGCACGTCAAAGTGCAAGTAGATAAATAGGTACCGCTCCGGCGGGAAGGTAAACGGCGTTTGTGTGTGCTGCTCTGGTTCGCCAGAAGCGGCTTTGTCATGCTGGCCACATGACCTGGAAGCTGTACACCGGCTCCCTCGGCCAATAAAGCGAGATGAGTGCGCAACCCCAGTCGGTCACGACTGGACCTAATGGTCAGAGGTCCCTTTACCCTTTACCTTTATGTGTATATTGGGGGGGGGGGGTTCCATCAATTTTTCTACTCCCAAACATGTAATTCTTTGCAATGTAGTTTTTTATAACCATCTTTTTTCTCTGCCTCATGTTGGAATAAGGACAAAATGTTATAGGGCAAGCTCTGCTCTCCGTGTTAATTGCTCCGATTAATTAGAGATGTTATCATACTTGTAACCCCAAACTGACTCCCACAGGCAACTAAAGACACACCTAAATCAGTAAGCACTACAAAAGGCAGAAACCTGCCTCAGGACGTTGGGGGTGGAAAACAATGGAGTAATAAAATAAGGAGCGATAAGCAAATGCAATGGTGAAGAATTTTGCTTTCATGCTCCTTTAGATTTTTCTAAGTGAAGTGTGAATATGGGAGTGGTAATGAAGATCACCAAAACTGAGATTAGCAGCAGAACATCACACACACACAAAACAATGCTTTAATAAATGGGTAGAAAAAGGAGGGGAGTACTAAAGCATTTTGATATGGCCTCTCCTTTCTTCATTTGTTAAAGATGAATAGGTCCTATTTGTTTGGTTTCACACTATAATTAAGTAGATGAGAAATCAAGATTAGTGTCATGTATACTTTAATATGCAATGCTTGAGACAGGAAGATTAAGAAAGGCTCATAAGCCCATATTGTGCTCCTGTTTAAAGAAATATAAACATTGATCTTTGATTTTTTTGCGCTGCTCAGTTTGGATTGAGTTGCTGTGTGCAAATAAGTTAGGGTTCTCTTGAGAAGGTGTCAGATAAAATTGACAAAAATACGCAAACTGGATGTACAAACCGAGAAATGAAATGACAAAGTAAAGCTTCCTGAAATACAAGTATTGATTGACTGATCATATTCCCACAACACATAAGGTTATGACCAAATGGTAGTAATCCTATGAGTTGCTACACACTGGCCAATGTTAAGACCTGTCAGCTCCCAAAACCGAAATCAGGTGAGACCTCGTCTTCAGAAGTTGACCTCAGTACACATTTTACCACAAACCAGCTGGAATTAGAGCACCATGAAGGAGCTCCTAATCCAGGGAAACATCGTTATCCAGAAAGCTTACAGTAGTAAGGAACCAAATGAAACCCCTCCCCAGCTCTAATCCCGTGATTACCACTCAATATTTCTTTCAGCAGAAAGAACCATGGCCTTGTCAACATCAAGGCCTTACTATTTCCCCAGAAAGGGTGAGAGCAGCTAAGCCAGCCATAAAAACCACCAGGTCACAGCAGAACAGTCACACCTGCTCCTTGATCTGGCTGCCTCTTGGGCAGCTTCCCTGTAATTCAGTGCTTGGCCTTCTGACTTTGGGCATGGACTTTGCTGGTGCTGCTGGACAGCTCCCCTGTGGACTCCTGTTTCATCTGCCAGGTCTCCACAGAAGTTCTCTAGTTCTCTGGACTGCTCCTCTGACTCACCCAGAAAATGGAGATCCATACGGCCAGATGCAGCCAAGCGGTAGTGCATGAAACCAGAAGACAGCAAAGATACAAGCATAGAAGGTATGGGCAGGTCAGAGCAGTGCTACAGAAAGTAAGGGCATTCTAAAAGCTTGGGGAACTAGGAGGCATATTCCTGCCTGCCTCGTACACAAGAAGTGTTCTTATCACTGTTTGCTAATACAACCAGCCCTTCTGCATCTGGCTAGGACACATTTTTAGAATGAAAAGTTTTCATAGGGCCCGGAACAGGCAGATATGGAAATGCAGAAACAGTGCTTTCCATATATACAACTCCTGGCAAGGACAGTCAATAATGGTAGTGGCATCCTTTTTTTTTTTAACTCTACAGATAGCAATGATGAAAGATAGCCATTTGTGTTAACTTCTGCAGCAGGGGGGAAGAAACATGTCTCTCTCACACATGCCATTCACAAATGGAGGTTTAGATCCAATCCCATATGCACAGGGCTAAAGCACCTACCGTATGCAGTTCATGAGGATCTATGGTTTGGGAGTCAACTACTTTCCCAAAGGCAACCAATTATTGTAGAGTAAATTATATTAGTTTTATCTTCCCCCCCCCCAATGTTCCCCCTATCTTTATTTTGGTTGTTTAGTGAGAGTGCAGAGCAGTTTTACAGAGCTTCCCCCCCTTAGTTTCTTCATTCTCATAAGCCATTGAATTATGTTTTATTGAATACACACACACACACACACACACACACACACACCTGTTTGCTGTCAAAGAACTACAGTCCCTACATTTCCCCAGGCAGAGGAGGAACGCAGGGAGATGTGTATAGAAGCAGCAGGTTTTCTATCTGCAATCCCTCATCTGCTTTGTTTTATATACTTACAAAGCATTTTCCCCATTTAATGCACGCAATTAGCTGTAAACTAAATCAAGCCTACATAATAAAAGAGGAGAGAAAATAAATACTCAGGTTTCATAGAGGAGGAAACACACAGAGAAAGACGGATAGGCAGACCATATTAGGCTAGCATTTTCAGACTTCAAGCCTCAGCCATGCAATTTTCTCTCAAACAGGTGGCAGAAGCCCTGTCTGGCTCAAATCCTGCTCAAATAATCACAAACAACAAAAGTGTCCGCCGGATGGAGATACACATTCATTCTGTTCAAACTGAACTATGAATCTAGCCAGTTCAACAAGACCTGCATGAGCATTGCAATACCATTACAGGAGGAGAAATCTATTTCCACATGCTTATCTCCCTTGATGGACACCGATGAGATGAAAACGCCTGCTGATTATAACAGAGCTGATTTTATCTGAAAGGTACATGAGGGTAAAGCTGCTTGGAAGGAGGCGTGTACCTCTATGGCAGGGGTGGCTAACCTGGGCCTTTCGTATGTCACTGTGCTCCAAATCCCACCAGCCCCAGGCAGCAGGGCCCATGAGCAGGGAAGATGGAAATTCCTATTCAGCAACATTCGAAGGGGCACGGAAGGGCTGTCCCTGCTCTATGGGCTAGAGACATGAATCACACTAGAATGCAATCATTACCAAATAAAAACTCAGAGTGGCATTTTGCCTGTGTAAAGCCAATTCACAGAAACCCATAAATGATCAATTGGAGTGAGCCCAGTGCTGGATTTATGTATAAGCTAAAGAAGGCTGATAGCCAAAGAATTGATGCTTTTGAATTATGGTGCTGGAGGAGACTCTTGAGAGTCCCGTGGACTGCAAGAAGATCAAACCTATCCATTCTGAAGGAAATCAGCCCTGAGTGCTCACCGGAAGGACAGATCCTGAAGCTGAGGCTCTAATACTTTGGCCACCTCATGAGAAGAGAAGACTTCCTGGAAAAGACCCTGATGTTGGGAAAGATTGAGGGCACAAGGAGAAGGGGACGGCAGAGGACGAGATGGTTGGACAGTGTTCTCAAAGCTACCAACATGAGTCTGACCAAACTGCGGGAGGCAGTGGAAGACAGGAGTGCCTGGCATGCTCTGGTCTATGGGGTCATGAAGAGTCGGACATGACTAAATGACTAAACAACAACAACAACAACAACAACAACAACATGCTATAGCTTAGGGCCCCACTCTCTTGGGGGCCCCCCAAAAAATTAAAGGGGAAAAAACTGGATGTACATTTCCAAAATATAAGATAAAAAACAAATAAAATAAAACCTACATGCAGCAACAGTGTTTTGTGTTGTGCAGGCTCCTATGACATAAGTAATGGGCCCCGCCTGCTAGCTTGCTCCCTAAAATATCATATATAAAGGGCCCCATTACTTTCAGTAGCTTAGGGCCTCATCAAACCTAAATCCTGCCCTGAGTGAACCCTAAGGGTACCCCACACAGAAGGACCCATAGACATCAACTCCTAGGGGCCGAGGCAGTCTGCCCCCCAAAAGTATTTTTTTTAGAGGACTGGGCCCCCTCAATTTTCAGAGGGTGTTTGCCTCTGCCCCCTGGCACCTTGTGATGTTGTCCACATGACATTGCATTGGGGGTCCCCAATACGCTGGAGAAGCCAATGCCCCTGGAAGGACCATAGTTAAGGCAGCATGTGAAGCTCCAGTGTCTGCCACAGGCAAATAGATTAGCTGGCAGGGCAACCTAGGGTTGAGCACTGGAGGGACGGGAATAACTGGCTCTCTTAAAGCAATTCTTGCATAACAAGTTCTTGTATTTCTTTGATGTATGCTATAATGAACTGGCTACTACTATTATTATTATCACCACCACACGATCATATCGTAGTCCTATCATAGACATTCTTATTTTACATGACTATAGCCTCCAAGTATCAAATGTCTAGGGGGGGGGGGAAATGACGTCCATTGCAAAACTAATCTCTTATTTTCGGAACTACAGATTGATTGCTCACTGTTAGCAATGCAAAAGCGGCTGTAGGAAAATGCTGCTCAGAAGTTGGCAACTACAAGTCCCATCATCCCTGACTGCCCATGCATGAATGGAGCTGCTGGGAGTTGTAGTCCACAACATCTTACCACAACGGCCACCCTTGTAATAGCTTGAGTGAGCTAAAGTTCAAGGGCATTAAATCAACACTACATGGTGTGCTGTTGTATTTTTTAATCGTTACAGAATGTAAGAATATTCTCAGTAAGCTTTGCATAGGGCTTTGGAATATGAAAATAATGACAACTTCCTACTTTTGGACTTCTTCAGCAGTATGTGGGGTTAGCAGCTTTCCCTTGTGATTGTCAACTGTCCTGAACACATTATATGTTTTCTAGCAATACTGCAAGAAGATCAAACCTATCCATTCTGAAGGAAATCAGCCCTGAGTGCTCACTGGAAGGACAGATCCTGAAGCTGAGGCTTCAATACTTTGGCCACCTCATGAGAAGAGAAGACTCCCTGGAAAAGACCCTGATGTTGGGAAAGATGGAGGGCACAAGGAGAAGGGGACAACAGAGGACGAGATGGTTGGACAGTGTTCTCGAAGCTATCAACATGAGTTTGACCAAACTGTGGGAGGCAGTGGAAGATAGGAGTGCCTGGTGTGCTCTGGTCCATGGGGTCACGAAGAGTCGGACACGACTAAACAACAACAGCAATACAGAGGTGAGTCTTTGGAAATGGAAAATCGATAGCTAAAGGCCTGTTAACAGTGGACAGCACTGGTAATAAGACAAGTAGATTTGCCAATCAGCACTTTTAACTTGTTGAAAACTCGAGTGGATGTTGCATCTTCCACCCCAGCAAAGCAGAGGACAAAAGCTCTGCAGGCAGCGGCTCAGCATGCGTTTGCTCTGTGCCCTCTGGACCAGCTGTAGGCGCCTGCTTAAGAATGAGTGTCAATGGGCTACTGCCCCTTTGAGTGTGCTGGTTTTGTTATCTTATTACACGATTTTTAAGAGGACAAAGGCGATAGAGATGACTGAAGGCTTTTGCAGTGTATCTGCGGTGACCTTTCTAATCTTCACCGTATTATGAAGACAGGAAGACAAAAGCAACCCTTCCTACTATTGTGACAAAGACCTGTGGGGAAGAAACCACAGGACCTACTGCACTGCAAAAGGTTTTGGAGCCCTGAAGGTCGAGGCAGGCTAGGGGTGGGGGAGAGAGTTAAATCTCAGAAATATTTGTCCTGAGAAACAGCAAAAATGGTCGCTACCACCCACCACGGTGTTGCTTTCTTAGAACACATCTCAAAAACTTTGTCTTTTGATGTCCTACTTTAAAAAACAACAGCACAAAAGACTGTAGATATATATGCCCAAATTTGGAGGCTTGATCTGTGTTGTCCTTTGATACCTCAAATACAACATGACAAGTTTTTATTTCCTGACATTTATCATTGTCTTCATAAATCTACCCAAAGATTCAGACAAGTTTCCTGCTGGCATGTTTGCAAGAAAGTGCATATTGCTTTTCCGCAAAATGAGCAGTCAGAGCCAGTTATTTAAATGACTGAAAATTATAATGTGAGAGAAATGAACAAACTGAACAAACGAAATCCATTAAATTTTAAATCAAGTGTAAATAAACTGATTCTAAATAAACTGATTCTAATTCCTTCCAGTAGCACCTTAGAGACCAACTAAGTTTGTCATTGGTATGAGCTTTCATGTGCACGCACACTTCTTCAGATGCACACGAAAGCTCATACCAATGACAAACTTAGTTGGTCTCTAAGGTGCTACTGGAAGGAATTTTCTTATTTTGTTTCGACTACGGCAGACCAACACGGCTACCTACCTGTAACTGATCCTAAAGAACTAGACCAAGCACACTTGGAAGCTTCCACACAATTATGAATCCCGACAAGGCAGAGTCCCAGATGACAACGAGGCAGTACACACAACATTTGATTCTGGAATCAATGGAGAAAGAGTATTTGTATCTTCTGTCTACACAGTCCACACACAACCTACGTCTATTGGATATTCTCCCCTCCCCAAAAAGCACTTCATGAGAAACTGGTTTCATTCTGAATATAAAAGCTTCATTGCACATTGATTCTGCATTACCCCTCACAGTGTATCCTTTCAGAAACAGATGAAAGCAGACGTAGGTGGTCTTGACAACTGGGGGTAGGGGTTTATACACACTTGTCCAATGACAATGTGGGTGGGTGTGTACCAAGACTGCAATCACCACTTCCTTCTTCATTCACCTGGGGTATGTGCAGGGAGGAAAAAGCATGGGGAGACTAGTCCACAGGAGGGTCTTCAAGTGTGCATCAAATAACCCCAACCACCCTTGTGGATGGCAGGATCTAGAATCAATCTAGGTGCTCAGCTAGATTGGTGAAGAAGAAGTGTTTTATATTCATTTTATATGTGTTGTAGATGCGATATAACACTGTGACACCAGTGTTATATCGCATCTACAGTATTATATCGCATCTTTCCCTACCGGATTTCCCTGTATGAGTTTGCAACGCATTTAACTGAATCGCTTCTTTGACGTGTCTAGATCCAGGCTAGATTGAAAGCAGCATGTATAGGATGATCATGGATAATTCTGGATTCACAAAAACTACATTTTAATGCTGCAAATGGTTTAGTGTGTATGCAGCCTGAGACTTCCAACCACATTAAGTCAAATGGACATTGGCACTCCCTTCAGATCTTCCTGATCAACACACAAATATCAAAGAGGAGCCCTCACACTAAGCAATGTTGGGGGTTGAGCTATTTTTTTTAAAACAAGGACCAGGTGGCAAGATCCATGTGCATCATATCTGTTTTCAAACAACTTCATTGGAACTTGTTCTGTTTTTGGCTCAGTTAAAATGCTGGTATTGATCTTTAAGCCCTACACCTCTTGATCATAGGGCAAAAACTTATGATTTTATTTTATTTTCACTGATGTTTTAAGCTAGGTGTTTGTACAGTGAAACCTCGGTTTATGAACACCTCGGTTTATGAATTTTCGGTTTATGAACACCGCGGACCCATCTGGAACGGATTAATTCACTTTCCATTACTTTTAATGGGAAAGTTCGCTTCAGTTTATGAACGCTTCAGTTTATTAACAGACTTCCGGAACCAATTACACCCATGTTTCAGTTTATGAACGCTTCAGTTTAAGTACTTCGCGGACCCGTCTGGAACGGATTAATCCACTTTCCATTACTTTCAATGGGAAAGTTTGCTTCAGTTTATGAACGGTTACTCCGTGGACCGTCTGGAACGGATTAATCCACTTTCCATTACTTTCAATGGGAAAGTTCGCTTCAGTTTATGAACGCTTCAGTTTATGAACAGACTTCCGGAACCAATTGTGTTCATAAACCGAGGTACCACTGTATTCTTTTTTCTGTGTTCTGTGTCCAAGATATAACAGTTGTCAACAGCATTGTATTTCATTGTTTATTGTTGTAAGCTGCATTGAGAATACATCTTGGATTCTAGACCCTTCCCATTATGGTCTGAAAATGTCATGTCAGAGTGAAATATTACTTTAACTTCCTGGATTGCATTCAGAGGTGACATTTGGTAACCTTAAAAAAAAAAGTCACATTTTAAGACATGCGAATAAAGTACTAGTGGTGAATCTGGTGTTTTTCTTTTTTTTTAAAAAAATGAGGTGTTAATATATAAACTAGTTAAATGATAACCATGGAGACTGTGGAAATAATAGCGGATACATCTGACTGCCAGTGAATGAGAGAAAATAATGAAGAGGACACAAGTTAAGAAAACAATGAAATATTTAAAATAGGGAGAAAATTGGGGCTATGGTCTATTGTTTCTTGTCAGTGAGTTATATTAAACCATCACTTTGGGTCTGGAAATTGGATTAGAAAAAGAAGACTTGGAAAATGGATAATTTAGAAAGCAATTACCGCCATTCTTTTGAGAAACTGATCGAATGAAATATTTTTCATTAGGATTATTTTTAGAGCAAGCATAGGCAACCTTGGCTCTCCAGATGTTTTGGAACTACAACTCCCATGCTAGCTAGGGATCATGGGAGTTGTAGTTCCAAAACATCTGAAGAGCCAAGGTTGCCTGTGCCTGTTTTAGAGATTTTGTAGTAATTAAAGCAATTAAAATTGTAGATTTTCTAAAAGAAACAATTTACTGTCTTTGAGAACCGAGCCCTTTCTCAAGTGACTGTGAAATTAAGACATGCTTGAAACAATCACATCTGCTCCAGAAGTTGGTTCTTTCCAAAACACTGTGTTTTATTTATTTATTTTTGCTTCTTGGCTTAGTGTATAAAAAGGAAGGGCACGCAAAATCATTATGCTGTGATATATTTCATGTAAAATGAGCGCTTCAGATACTTTGGGTATGCAATCTGCACTTCAGCCTCTGTGGCCTCATAGCTACACTTTGCCTCTGTGGTCGGAAGTACTATACCTCTGAATGCCAGTTGCTGGAAACCTCAGGGGCCAGAGAATGCTCTTGTGCTCATGTTCTGCTTGCCGGCTTCACATGATTTATCCAGCTGGCCGCTGTGAAAACAGGATCCTGTACTAGATAGGCCACTGGCCTGGTTTAAAAAGTGTAGCTAAAACTCCTCCAGAGCCATCTCTCAGCGATTAAAATAGATGACGGTGCGATTAAATTAGTTCTTATTTCATTTCACATCCTAACAACTTATAGGGCATCTCTGACCTACTATCTCTCAAAATCAGTCTCCTTCCCCCAACCAGAAATGTGGGACAGAACAAGGAACTGAAACAAGCCTTATCACCTGCTTGGTTATTATTATCACTTCCATGGATTTAAACCAGTTAGCATTATGGTGTATACAAAGTTTAGCCCTTGTGGATCTTTTATCATAATTAGAGCAATGGAATGAGAGTGGATTTATGGTGTGGATTTATACTAATAGCCCTTGGTATCCAAACCCACTTGGATGCTCATTGTATCCAAAGAGTTAAATAAAAGATTTATCTGGTCATTCTTACCCTTCTTTCAGTCACTGTCCATGTCAGTCAGCTTGAGCCTAACAACAGGAAAAGGGTTGGTCAGCTCTAACATATGACAACTCCCCAGGGAACACTGAATGATGACTTTGAGGGATTTGTGCAACATGTGACCTCGCTATATTTTTTCACTTGCATCAGCAGGAGGATCTTTCTCTTCTAAATTTACTTATCGTTACTAGCTTCTGTGGTTAGTGTTCCCTGGCCGCTCCCGTTCTGTGCTTTTGGCAGGCTATAATTTTATGGGATCACGTTGTAACATTATGAATCTGTATTACGTTTGCATATACTGTACATTTACACCCTTGCTGATTTGCTCTTTGTCATCTTACATCCTAGCGCCATGTACGCTGAGGGCACCAGTGCTCATAAAAACAATAACCTGTGGGATTCAGTGCTCAAGGAGCCCAAAATTACCCCCCATGAAACAATCAGCACCATTTGGCTAGGACTGAGAAATGTTGCCTCCTGGTACCGGAATTTTACCCTTGAAGAAATAGCTGTTGCAGTTTGCAGCTCATCCTGAGTCAACACTTTTGGATTTTTTCACATTAAAGTAAATAACCTTCATTAAAAAGTAGTGACACTTCCTCATGTTGCCTGTTGCCATTATCACTGAATGCCCCTCATCCTAGCCTTTCTATCTATCATTTTCTTTCCAGTGCGCTTCTGGCTCAAATTTCCTTACAATATTCATGTGACATTCAGCAATAGATTAGCATCAACCGGTTGCAAAGGTGGAGCCACTCGCTGCTTTGCTCGCACATGCTTTGCCCATAGGCTTATACTTACTTATTTTAAAATATTTTATATGCTGACTGTCATGTAAACATACCCCAGCAGTGTAAAAAACAGAAATAGAAATAAGATGTACTAAAAGCCAAAGAATATAACACAGTCAGTAGCCGAAAAGCTCAGTAGCTGACACCTTCAGTGAAAAGGGACAGGCAGCAGGTGGTAGAAAAGCCTAAACTGCTGGCAAGGTGCTGCCAGTTAAAATATCTGGCTAATTGGACCAGTGATATAGCTCAGTAAATGGCAGCTTCATATATAGCTTCAGATTATTATTATTATTATTATTATTATTATTATTATTATTATTATTATTAAACTTAAGTGGATTTTAAAAAATGATTCAGTAAATGGTAGCCTCTAACATTCACCTTAATCTCAAGAGGAGGATAGGGTTAGAAACATAGAACTGTGGAGTTGGGAGGGTTCCCCAACAGTCATCTAGTCCAACCCCCTGCCGCAATGCAGGTATCTCAACCTGCATTGCATCATCATCAACATCATCATCAAATGTTAATTGTGGGAACTTTGGAAACCCAAAGCTACTGTTGTGAAGCAACTAACATCCACCACGAACTACAAGGACTGCTACTATACAACTTAAAAGATCCATGAATGGATGACTTCTGATACTAGACGACAGTGCAACGGCTCAGTGAATTTAAAGAACGTCAGAGAACCAAAAAAAAAGTCATAGTCTCCATTCACCAGCACCACTCTAATACGTTTCTCTCTCTCTCTCTCTCTCTCTCTCTCTCTCTCTCTCTCTCTCTCTCTCTCTCTCTCTCTCTCTGTATTATGTGAATTGCAACCATCCCACGGAACTGAGGAGAACTTGCGTAATAGTTTGTGATATGGCAGGAGGGAAGAGACATCTCTCACTCCACCACAACAAGGGGCAGGTCAGCTGGGTAAATCTCTGGGTCTTGGGGACAAACTACCCATTGCAGACAAATGAGTGAAAGAAGCATCCGTTTCACCTCTCCAAATAATCTGCCAGCTCCCCGCCCCAGCCGGGTTTTACATATGTGTATATATAAACATGCATATGAATTTCCCTCAGGGAGAGAAGCTGCTGAGGGGGTGATTTGATGCTGGGGGTGGGTGTGGGGTGGGAACAGCACACAAGGATAGGATTATGCATTCCCTCACCTTCTGCATTTCTTTACTCCAAATCGTACCCTCCCAAACCTTCTTTTATTTTTATTTTAATATGCTGGATATTCTTCACATGTAATTGCATGTAATGTGTAGTTTTCCCCTCTGTGTTCGTGGGTCAAAAGACAACAGTGAAGTAAGAAGACTGAGGAAGTTTAAAAGAGGTGTGTGTGTTTGTGTTTTAATGGAGAAATAATAAGCAAAGGGGGAACGTTTGAATAATAACTGTGCATGGAAAAGCAGCTAAATGAATGCTGCAGGCATGACATATGCACTGGGCTGAATGCACTGAGCTGGGCTTCTCAGGACAGATTGTATCTTGCAGTAATTCCCACGATGCCCAAAAAACATCCAGATTGCTTGTGATGTAGAGGACGATTTATGAATGGAAAGATTAATGTTTTTTGTTTGTTTATGTAATGGGTGCACTTGGCCTTGCTTTCGCATAAGAAGAAATGCCACATCAAATATATATCCTGAAGCATTAATCACATAATTAGCAAACTGCATGAAAACATGGGCTACTGCAATGACCTCAAAAGGCCCAGACAGTGTTGGGTGGAATTCATTTTCTTCTGGAATACGTCTCGACAAAATATGAAAAGCAGTCCGGAAGTCAAATGGAATGTTACCAACATGCTTTTACCAAAAAAATAATTCCTTATTGAGTGTGCTAAAGGTAAAGGTAAAGAGACCCCTGACCATTAGGTCCAGTCGTGACCGACTCTGGGGTTGCGCGCTCATCTCGCATTATTGGCCGAGGGAATCGGCGTATAGCTTCCAGGTCATGTGGCCAGCATGACCAAGCCACTTCTGGCAAACCAGACCAGCGCATGGAAATGCCATTTACCTTCCCGCTGTAGCGGTTCCTATTTATCTACTTGCATTTTGAGGTGCTTTCGAACTGCTAGGTTGGCAGGAGCTGGGACCAAGCAACGGGAGCTCACCCCGTCACAGGGATTCGAACCGCCGACCTTCTGATCAGCAAGCCCTAGGCTCAGTGGTTTAACCACAGCGCAACCTGGGTCCCCTTACATTAAAGCTATTTAAAGCCTCAGTGAAATTGTACATTGAAATTGTACTTTTCCCTCAATAGAATACAGTATAGGTTAAAAAATTACTTCTGCATTTTCCCCTGAGAGTTCTATGAAACTTTCTTAAGGACTGACTACAGAGAGCAGCTGTAGCTCAGTAGTAGAGCTCATGTTCTGCATTCTCAGGGCCCTGGGTTCAAATTCCACATCTCCTGGTAGGGTCAGAATATACCTTTCTCTGAAATCCTGGAGACTTGCTGCCAATCATTGTGTCCAATACTGAGACAGATGTGTCAGTGGCCTGATTCTGTATGAGACAGTTTCCTGTGTTATTTCCTCAGGATATAACTTTTGTGATTTTTTACTTTGTTTCTTAATTTTATTTAAAAGAGTTTATATACTGTTTGATTGTAGTAAAAACCCTAATCAGTTTGCAAGAAACGTTAAAATTATCGATAATGTGGTAATTTTTTTTAAAAAAATAAAGCATTTAAAAATAATTAAAATCAGCATTGGAAGAGATTAAAACCTGTCAACACCCACATGTCTCTGTAGGCTTGTCTAAACAAAAACGTTTTGAGCTCAGGCATTGAGAAGAGTACAGTCAAAGTGACTGCCTGACGTCAACAAGTAGGGAGTTCCACGCTAAAATATTGATTTCTTATTACACGTGCAGAAGGAGTATTATGTGGCTCCTATAACAGTGTCTGTTCCGCAGATTGAAGTGGTCGAGTGGGTGTATCCTGCAAGTCAACTGGTCTTAAGCTGTAGTAAGTTCCTTGCCTGGTAACAAATCAGCAACTGGTGCAGATCTCTGAGCAGAGGGGCTGTATGCTGACAGGGTCCCCCTCCTGTCAGAAACTATGCTGCAGCGTTCTGCACCCATTGCAGTTTCTGAATCAAGCTCAAAGAAAGCTCCACATAGAGAGTGCATTGCAGTAATCCAGTGTTGAAGTCCCCAGTGCCAGATCTACTGTGGCCAAGCTTTCCCAGTCCTGGGGCTGTCGAAACGGTCATATGAGCTGTAGCTAGTAAAAGGTGACAAAGTTGGATCCAGAAGCACCGCTGGATTGTGTACCTGCTCCTTCAGTGGGAGTGCAACCCCATCCAGGAACCAGGACTAGCCCGGCCATGGGGCAAGGTGAGGCAACTGCCTCAGGCAGCAGGAAATACAGCTGCAGCAGATCCTGATATAGATATTTATGTCCTCCTTGTTCCTGTGGTAGCTCTTCACTCAACCTTTCATCCTGATTGGCTTCTACAAAGCTAACGTGGAGGTGAAGTTATATCTGGTCTTTTTTGAGTATTTGTTCTCATTTGTTTGCAGGGCGATTACACAATAATGAACATTGATCCTGATTTGCTTGCAGTGTGTTTACATGCTTCTTAGTTATTCATACCGTAGATAACCACACTTTTCAATGCATCTCCCATCACTTTCCAAACCGCAAATCCCCAATTATTTTTCAGAGTAGATTCTTTGCCCTAGGGTGACAGAGCCCTTTTTAATCCACTTAAATTGCACAAATCTGAATTCCAAATATGCACTTGAAATCCCTGGCATTCAGGAGGCACCCCACGTCTGCAGAAACCTCCCTTTTGTGTGTGGGTGCTGCTGTTTTAATTTCATAAGGATTCGCACTCAGAGCATGAGTCTGCAAATATTGTATAGGATGCACATTAGTGCTGATAAAGTTATTTGTTTGTATTTAGGAATTTACATTCGATCCTTCCCCCTGAGGTGCTCAGGCTAGCATAAAATGGATTCCTGGTGGTCTCCCATTTGAGTATTTGCAAGGCTCAAACCTGCTGAGTTTAAAAGACAAGACTACCCCAGGTATCTTCCAAATATCCTCTGACATATAGACCAGGCTGTATGGATTCCTTGCATTTCTTGAAATGCTTCCTTGTTGTTGTTGTTGTTTAGTCATTTAGTCGCGTCCGACTCTTCATGACCCCATGGACCAGAGCACGCCAGGCACTCCTGTCTTCCACTGCCTCCTGCAGTTTGGTCAGATTCATGTCCGTAGCTTTGAGAACATTGTCCAACCATCTCGTCATCTGTTGTTCCCTTCTCCTTGTGCCCTCAATCTTTCCCAACATCACGGTCTTTTCCAGGATCTGTCCTTCCAGTGAGCACTCAGGGCTGATTTCCTTCAGAATGGATAGGTTTGATCTTCTTGCAGTCCATGGGACTCTCAAGAGTCTCCTCCAGCACCATACTTCAAAAGCATCAATTCTTCAGCGATCAGCCTTCTTTATGGTCCAGCTCTCACTTCCTCTTCCATTTGACTCAAAATGATTGCAACCCCACAAGCTTTGAAGCAGCACTAAACATCGTATGATTTTGGTATGACTGCCATATACACCACTTTTCTCAGTACAAAGTAAGCATTAAGTGACTTCCTGTGACTGCCTTAGGAGACAGTTGCCATCTCCTGCTCATGAGAACACAAGTCATCCCCACTTCTACAAAGGGACTAGGAGATGGACAACAACATCAGAGAAAGTTGTCATGATTCCTGCAAGGCCAAAGCATTTCCCTGACTATAATTAGGCAGTTTTGTATTACCTATCCTATTCTTTCAGACACAGATGTGACTTGCACGAACACTCCCATGTTGTTCGAATGGAATGGGAAGAACCCTTAATTACTTTGGACACTCTCCAAGACATCTGGAATATACTACAGTCCAAAAGGAACACATACCTTTTGTTCGCTTTCAAATGTATTCTTTCCTAGTTTTCTTTTTAAAACAACAGCCCTATAATAAGCCCACGCGCACGTGCGCCACTTTAAAATACCAGTATATAGAAATATATCTCTATATAATAGCAAGTTGCCAGCATTCTGTCATGCTCAAATATGAGCAAAAATAAAAAGCAACCTGGGATGCAGATCAACAGATGGGGCTTTACAGATAGGAGAAATAACCCCACTGTTTGTGTCAGATGCAACCTACCTTCCCCCAATCAGTTCAGCTGAACGTAGCTGGCTAATGGGAACCATAGCTGCCAAGTACCCCGTTTTCCCCGGGAAACTCCCGTTTTTACTTACCTTTTCCTGGGGGTCCCCCGTATCACTTCATCTCCCGTTTTTCTCCGTTATTTTCTCCTGCCGGCGGCCATTTTTTTCCTTTCTGATTTTCCCTTCTATGGGCACCAAAAATGGCTGCCGCTGGCTTCAAAAGTCGCATCTACGCATGTCCGGAAGTGCATAGACGCGACTTCCGGTGTCGGCGGCGGCCATTTTTGGTGCCCATAGATGGGCAGAGCGACACCGGAAGTTGCGTGACGCACGTCCTGACATTCGTAGAAGCGACTTTCGAAGCCGGCGGTGGCCATTTTTGGTGCCCATAGAAGGGCAAAACGACACCAGAAGTTACGTCAACGCAACTTCTGGTGTCACACGGCTGCCGGTCGCGGATTCTGCAGTCCGGGACTTGGAAGGTAAGATGGGAACCTAGAGAGAACATCTAACATGTGTAATGCTCTTTTATCCCATATTAAATAAGAGAACAACCTTGGATTTACTGAGGCATGTTATATCAATATTTTCAGGGGGAAGCGGGGAGGTATCCGAGTCTGATTTTGAATTCCATCCTTGCAGCCTCCTAGTTATTTTTGAAGAACATAAATCTCAGCAAAGCCAAATCCCTACAACCAACAAATATCCCGTGATCATAGCTGCTCCCTGCTTGTGGTCCTGACTTGTTAGCCATGAGCAGAAACTGCAACCTTGCATTTTGCCAGAAACTTTCTCAGTGGGGATTTAATGTTGGTTTGCAAAACTGCATCTTCTGTTTGTCAAACGTCCTGTTAGCCAGAAGTGCAAAGGGAACGTGGAAGAAGAGAGGAACCCAAGATAAGCAGGGCAGTTAGTGCTTCTCTTTTTTCTATCTTCTACACATTTTCAAATCAATTTGCAGTATTTTTTAGACAGTCTGCATGAAAATTCACCAGCATTTTAGTGCTAACCTTTCCTAATACCTTTCTGCCTAAGATCTTTGCAAATAAATTTTCCTCAAAATAATGTACTTGCGTGTGTTACTTTCACCAATATATGCATTCTTAGTCACGCTTTGCCCTAGTAGATGTATTTTTCTACACATTACATGAATGGAGAATTGCATTGCAAAATTCAGAGCGTTTATATTTTGAAGGGTGGCTGTGTTTTGGTTCCTGTGTTGCTTTGAGGAAGTTCTAATTAGGTAGGTTCAATGTTATTATGAACTGAACTGCATTTCTGCTCACCTCTAGTACAGGGTGGTCATATGTGGAGCAGATCTGGTATTGGTGTTTTCTAACCCAAGAGGCCTGTAGCCTGGAGGTGGGACCTGGAAAGCAAAGACAATTGATTCTGTTCTGTTGGACAAACAAGGGTAGAAGACAATATTCCTAGAATTTGTCCTTATCCCAGCAGATTCAGTAATAGAATATGGTCTCATAGAACACAGATCCTAATATTGTACTTTCCTAGACTCTTTTCTACATAAAAATCTTGAGCTAAATTAGGGGCTCAGTGGCGTAAACTGGGAATCCAATAATCTACTATTAATCTAGCAAACAATTCAGTTCCAGAGCTTTAAAAAAATGTTTAGGGGTACTCTCATTTTGACTCAAGAAAATCACCATTTTATAGTTCAAATCGGGAAAATCAATACAGTAAATGGACAAAAGTACAAAGATTCACAAAATGTTTAGGGGTATGCGTACCCCTGCACCCTCCGAAAAAAGCACAGGTTAAAACTAAATGCTTGAATCATGCACTGCCTTTTTTAAAGTATCCTTCAAATTAAATTTCAAAACTGTCAAATTTGAATTATGAAAACTTTCTGTATTTCAGAATTGTTTCTGTTCTAATTTATCAAATGAACAAGAATTCGTCTCCTTTCACTGCATTGCTTCGTAGGCTGTTCCATGGCACATGACTTCTAAAGGGTAAAGAAAACTATGGATGTATGTTTTGCCAGTGATAACAAATTTAAAAGCTGCTTTTATTCTTAATGCTGAAGGGAGTTGGATTCTGTCAGATTTAGCATCTGCACATGTTTGGACTAGATACACCAACAAAACATAATAGATGTTTTAATTAACAGTCATTACAACAGAAGATTCTGATTACATTTTTACATATAAACATTCCCAGTTGAAATTAACTTAATTTCTCCCCCCAGTAATTTTAATTTGTGTTCATCATTCATTGACATACTTTTTAAAATATCCTGATGATGTTTAAATAAGTTTTGCCCTTCAAAAAAAAACCAGGTCAAGAAAGACAACTTAATCTCTCTGTGTTACTACCCTGTTATTTTTTTGAGATGCTTGTGATTCAAATTGCTTTTGGATTTATTGTGTTGACTGCACTGTTAGTATAATTTGTTGAATAATGCGAAGCGTTTTTCAGCCTCTTTCATCAATGAGTAATGTGCATTAACATGCCAACGGAATCTTTCGGGTTTTCGAAGAGGGCCCTGGACTAGCTGCAGGATTTCAAATGAGGCCTTGTTGCTCTTATACTTACAATTCCCATCAGGGTTTTCTTTATTTTGTTCCATGAACAGAATAGGTACCGGTGCTGTGCCAAAGATGTCTACTGCATGTTTTACCTCCTCCACCAATTAATTAGAAAAATAAATTGCATGACAAAATTATCAAAGGGGACAGAAGATTTCAGTGAAATTCTTCCGTGTGCGGTGCAGGGTTTTGTTTTGTTTTTGTTGCATTTACCTTAATTTTGTAGTGGCTTAGGGGTTGAAATATACTCGGGAGTCGAGAGTGAATTTCATGCTCTTTATTCAGCTCGTAGTCATCAAGGAGAAGAAGAGAAGAAGAATGCCATTTTCCCAAAACCATCTGCTTATATACATTATTTACACAATGGGCTTTGCGTGATTGGCTACGGGCCAATCAGTTTGTGTTTGTGAGTATCATATATTTCATTCTTTAAAAAAAGCATGTTCTCCAACACTCTGCAGCCTCCCCAGGTGCTGCTAGGCTTCAGTGAAAGGCCATAATGAAATAAATTTTCCCATGGGGCCTTTTCAGATCACTCCAGCCACGTCACAATTATGAAGTGAGATCAAAACCCCACACCCACTGGAATTCTGAAGTGCCCTGAAAATGAGGCATAAAAATGGGAGTCTATTTTGCGGAGGAAGAAAACGTTTGAGAAATTGGAGTGCAGTTTTCAGCACAGCACTAATTCATATAGACCAAAACCCCTAGTCTGGCTAGCTCAAGTCTCCCTGCAGTGCTGTATTTGCCTTGCATGGAGCACTGAAGAGGAGAGGGAGCAGAAAGATCACAGCTATTTAATACAGTCTGCTTCTCCACTCCTTTCCCTCCACAGGCCGAAAGGTGGGAAAGGCAACTTGTGTTTTTTGCCTTATTGTTCCAGGAGGTGAAAAGATGCTCACTGTCTTTCCAGTTAATGTTCTCCTCAGCTTCTCATCTCTCACTAGATCAGTGCCCTCCCTTTCCAGAGGCAGCAGGGAAAAGATGTTTCTGCACATGTATATTTTATCAGCTTCTCCACAAGAATATCTACACTTAAAATGATAGTTGGGGGTGCACGTACAAAAAATCCCCTGGGGTTCCAAAGAGCATAAAAGATGTATTTATTTAAAATGCCTCCTTCTTATCTTAAGCATGCTGACATTTATCATACAATTAAATGACCAAACTAATATTTTGTTGTGGTTGAGATTGCCCTTGCAATTTAGTTCATAGCAAATATCATATCATCTAGCACTGCATTCCTTTAAGAATCTACTCATAAAAAACAAAGGAATATCATATTTATGCTACAAGCGTATGCTGGATTTATACCCTTTTAATTACAGTAATTACCTTCCAAGTATCCTGGGAACTGTAAGTTGGTGATGGTCTGGGAATTCTTTGTTACATTTCTCTGCATAGAACTACAACTCCTAGGATTCTGTGAGGAGAGGAATTTCCTGAATATTTTGAAGATGTGAGGAGTGTCACCTAGATGTCAGGAAATGAACACTGGTGTCATTAAAGTAAAGGCTATCATCATCATAATCATCATCTATTAAATTTCTATACAGTGGTACCTCAGTTTACAAACACAATTGGTTCCGGAAGTCTGTACTTAACCTGAAGTGTACTTAACCTGAAGTAAACTTTCCCATTGAAAGTAATGGAAAGTGGATTAATCCGTTCCAGACGGTCCGTGGAGTACTTAAACTGAAGCGTACTTAACCTGAAGTAAACTTTCCCATTGAAAGTAATGGAAAGTGGATTAATCCGTTCCAGACGGTCCGTGGAGTACTTAACCTGAAGCATACTTAACCTGAAGCAAACTTTCCCATTGAAAGTAATGGAAAGTGGATTAATCTGTTCCAGACAGGTCCCCAGAGTACTTAAACTGAAAATACTCAAACCGAGGAGTACTTAAACCAAGGTATGACTGTACTGCACTTCACCCAGGTATCACAAGGTGGCTTACAATATAAAACCACAAAAATATATAAAATAATAATAAACAAACAATACCCCCAGCAACATACAGTTTAAAAGGCTATAAATTCTTTAATTCACCAAATGACATGGAGAAGAGGAATGGTTTTGCCTGGCGCCCAAAGATATGT
Organism: Zootoca vivipara; assembly: GCF_965207765.1. Taxonomy (NCBI): domain Eukaryota; kingdom Metazoa; phylum Chordata; class Lepidosauria; order Squamata; family Lacertidae; genus Zootoca; species Zootoca vivipara. The sequence goes on along the minus strand of NC_142582.1, from coordinate 69,021,210 downwards.
ATTGAAGTCACCAAACGAGAGAGCATTCCACAAGCGGGAGGCTCCTGTGAGGAGGCACAGGAAGAAGAGTCTCAGATGATGATCTCAGAGACTGGATCGGTTCATATGGAGAGAGCTGGTCCTTCAGATATTGCAGTCCTGAATTGTTTAGGGTGTTATAGGTAAAAAACCAGCACTTTGAGTTGGGCCAGGATCGGTGTAATATGCTCAAACTGCCTTGCCTCGGTGAGCAACTGGCCACCGAATTCTTTACCATCTGATGTTTCCGAACTGTCTTCAGAGGCAGCCCTATCATGTATAATATACATATAATAATATGTTGCAGTAATCTAATCTAGAGGTTACCAGAGCATAGACAACAGAGGTTTAGCCTATCCCTGTCCAGTTAGCTGAAGCTGATGGAAGGCACTCTGCACTACTGGGGCCACCAGAGCCTCAAGTGACAGCAATGGCTCCAGAAGTACCCCCAAGCTACATACCTGCTCTTTCAGAGAGAATGTAAGCCAATCAAATTAAGGCTACTTCCCATTCATCCAGTCTAAGGAACCGCCCACTAACAGTTCCTCAGTTTTATCTGGATTTAGTTTCAGTTCATTGGCTCTCATCTAGTCCATTACTGACAGTCCAGCACATCCACTGCCACATTTTTTCAAGACCTGAACTCTCTCTGTTTGTTTTTCTGGACCCTTCATCTTCCGCACTGTCAGACAGTTCAGTCCATCAAAGAAGGAGAAGTATCAAATTAGACAGAGATCTCTTTATATCATTGCATACCACTTTGATTTAGGGGCAAACTACATGGTACACAGCAGCTATGTTAAAGGAGTTCTGGTGGCACCTTCTTTCCTCCAGAAAGTTCCTCCTGAAACACAGAGTTCCACATCTGGGTTTGAGAGGTAAACAAGGACCCAGACACTGGTGAGAGGACCACAGGGTTGAAGAGGAATGCACCCAGCAGAGGACCACAAGGGCATTGCTATATATGGCGACAGCGTAATAGGCATCCGGCAGAACAGAATGTTTCTGCTGGCAGGGGTAAATCATCCTGGGGGCATTGACTTGCTCTGTTAGTGCCAAGGCAGCCTCTGTGGCTTGCCTTTGAAGCATATCCATGAACGAAATATGCAGAGCAGCTGCTCGGGCATAAAGCCACATAGTTATCAGATTCCATCTGGTGGGCTTACAAGACAGACAGTTGGCAAGCCTAGAACTCTGCCTCAGAGAGGCTGCAACTTGGCTCTATTAGCTTATCAAAGGTTTGCTTGCTGTGGGTCCAATAAAAGACTACGAATATGCCCACCATCCAGAATTATCATTATGCGCCAGCTAAGACTTTATTAGGAGGGAAAAGGCAGTGTGGTTTAGCATAAAGTAGAAAGCGGACTAAATGAGAATATGGAACCCATGTCCTGCACTCCTTTTCAAAGTCATGGATTTTATATTCTCTTTTTATTGAGTTACATAGCTCAGGCCCTTGGGTCTTGGGGTACCCCAGCCCTGCCCAGAGTCTAAGCTTAAGATACATCTAATATTTGTATCAAGCTAATAGCAAGCCTGACTCTCTGAAATAACATGCTTTATTCTGGAGGAAGGCAATTGAGAAAATATGGAGATTGTGCTTTGGTTTGGGTGTCAAAAGGTGCAATTCACACTTCAGGGCTTACCAGAGAGCAAGTCCCATTGAACTCAGTCAGCCTAACTCCCTGATAAATTTGCCTCAGATTTGGCATTATGGTGCTCTGCAAACATGTGCATGGATGCATATGTGTTTAGGGGTGTATGGATTTTTTTCAATGCTAAAAGCCAAACTTAAATCATTACATTAATGTATATACTTGTACAGTGGAATACCCCGCCCCCCCCAAGCGAGGTGTGCCTGTCTCTATCACTATTAAATTCCAGCAGGAATTTGAAAACCTTCCTGTTTATCCAGTCATTGGGTGGAAGTATGTTTTTAACTTTTGGAATGTTTTGATCTATCTTAGAATGATATTGTTTTCAAATTGTGTGTCTGTTTGGCGCCCTGGGCTCCTTGGGGAAGAAGGGTGGGGTATAAATTCAGTAAATAAATACTGTAATTCACAACTGTTGACATAGAGTATCCAGTTCATTGTAAATGAGGCAAAAACAAATGAACACGACTCTCTCTGTACTTTGGGAGCTGCATTGTGCTGGTATATCTGTGAGAAGAACGAAAAAGGGAACTACAACATATCTTGGCTTAGTAGTCTTTTCGTTCCACCCTCTAGCAAGCTGCAGTGCCTTTCCTGAGCAGAGATGGTGTACTAGGGATGACAAATCTCCTCAGAACATCCTCATGCCACCATGTAGCTTTGAGCATTAAACGCCCGTCTGCAGATTGTAAACTCAGTCCTTTACAGCAGAATGCATCAGAAGCAACTGTGGTTGGAATAGCAACATCAAAGGTTTTATTTATAAAACAAATAACAAAACAACAAGACGACTCTCGCATCCATCTTCTTCAGCAAAGGAGCAGAGAGAGGGAGGAGCAGAGAGCAGAGAGATGCTCATACATCAATTAAGTAATTAAAGGTAACCCACAACATTATGCAATGTGAGAATGAGACATTACAATACTAACAGTAGCATTGTTGTGAGGGACTTCTGGTGGTGGTGGTGGTGGGGAAATGGCTGCTGTCAGCTTCCCGGAAGAGCACCTCACTTTCATCTCAGAAGCATTGTAGAGCAGTGGCGGAGGAAGGGGGTGCAGGGGGTGCGGGTCGCCCTGGATGTCACCACTGAAGGGGGTGACAAAATGCTGGGCGGCACTCACCGTGGGGCCAGCATTGCACCCAAGCCATGCGTCTCTCCTGGGAGAAACACAGTGGCTTGGACATGCGCAAGCTCCACGCTGTCGCTGTCCAAACAATCCACCCGCTGCGTCCCCCCCCCAGCTGTAGGGCAGCTGAGTGGGAGGAGGCAGGCAGACTTCGGAGTCCCTGCAGTGTGCCCTGCCCCTATGGGCGGCTCGCCCCACCTCTAGACGTGCTGCCCCAGGCGCAGGGCAGTCTTGAGCAGGTTGGCCACCCTGGCGCTAAGGGGCGGAGATCGCTCCGGCGCCCCCGCCCTCGCAGGGCGCAGCATGGTTGCTGCGTGGCACCCTGCCTACCAACCCGGCGCCCTGGCGCACCGCGCCACCGGGGGTCTACCTAGAGCCGGCCCTGCCCAGGCGCCCAAGCAGCTTCCTCCTCTGCTGTTGTAGTTTCTTTGTCTCATTCCAAGGACACAGCTATAATGTTTAGACTGGACCTTTTCTTAACAACATCAGCCATTGCCAGTTACAGCAGAAGGAAGAAAAGCAAAACGAGAAAACTAAACTCACAACTGAGGAAGACTACTTTCTGTTCCTAGCTACTGTACAGTGACACTTCAGTGCCTTTTTATTCTCAGTGCAGTGAGTATTAATTAAAGGCTATTGCTTAACACAACAAGATGTCTCTCCTGATGGGATTTCTGGGTGGAAATGTTGGCCACCAGCTGCTTGGAGAAGCACCACTGCCACTGTGGAACAGGAGCAAACAGTAAACGAAAGGGAAGGGGAAGACTTAGCCCAGGGGAAGCAATTTTGCATTACCCTTCAGCAACTCCCCTCCATGTTAAGTTCAAAATTCACTATATGAGAATTTTCAGAACAGGTGTAACATATATTAGCACATATTAACTGGTGCTGGTCCAGTTAAGTTGACCACGTGTTATGCCTCTGGCCAATGGCAATTGATTCCATTTTAATCACACTTATCTCACAAGGGTTGTAGTGGTATATATAAGTAATATAGTGAACTCCATATAGTGTCAAGTGATATTAAAATGTTTACCCATAGTGGCAATAACATTTCTGTATGTAAAAGAAGGCTCAAATTACTAATAGAAGAATTGCAAAGAGCAAACCATAAGCCACCAAATAAAGGGAAAGATTGACTGTGATTTCCACACCGGGGTAGAAAGCTCTTGCCCTTATTCCTTATTATCACATCGGACAGGAAAGCACTTAGAGAAATTACAGTCATTGCAAAATTGTAAGGGTAAACAAATGTGCAAAGAAAACACAGTAAGAGGAGTAAATAAATTATCATGAATGAGATTCCCCCTCCAAGGTTTTCCATAGGCTGTAGGCATTCATAATTATAGGAGGTGGTTGTTATTACAATAAACTGCAGAGGTGGGATTAAGTATGCATATAATTAACACATTCAAAACAAGGTAATTGTGTTCATAAACTAAATTAAGTACTTTAAAAGTGAATTACTTGGGTGACACACGACACTAAAATCAACTGATACCTTGAAATGCCGTCAAGTCGGTTTGGTGGCATTTTCCAAAGTGCACACAGATATTTCATCATGTGTGTTCTAAATCAAAATACCCTCCACAAGGTAGTGTGAATTGGTCAGACTCTGTGCTCCATTAAATGTTTCATATAATGGTTGGAAGGCACCCATGAGAAGACAGATGTGGCTTGAGTGATTTCCTTTGGGCTTAGAGAAGATTGATAGCATCTATGTCAATATTGTGGATGGGAAATGTAGCAGCTTAGTGTCAGGAGGCGAGAATCAGTAAAAACTGGGTACCCTATATTGCATGAGCGGAAATGTTCCCACTTGACTTATGCCAACATTATAAACAACTAGAGATGTAATTCAATATAGCATGCATCTTTGTTCAGCTTTCATACGATCCCAGGCCTCTTCTGGTTCACTACAGTTTCAGTTTCACAATGTTGGTGTTCCTTCGATTTGCCATGCTTCATCTGCAGTGGATTTTGTTATCCATTTCAAAACATTTGAGCCAATAACAAGGTGTTCACTTACAAAATTGATTGGGTTGCATAACCTTACTTATCTGACCTTACTTACCCTTCCCCGCTCTGCCCCCACAACCTGTAATGCAGCTGGCTGGGTGGGTGGGAGAGAAGGGGGATAAAAACCAACCATAGCGCTTTTCAAGGGTTATTTTGAGTAATAGGTATGTGGGTGTCTGGTTCTTTGTGTTCAAGAGAACACTTGTTATTGCTGTTGGAAGTGGTGTAGGCAACCTAAGGCCCGTGGGCCGGATGCGGCCCAATCGCCTTCTCAATCCGGCCCACAGGCGGTCTGGCAATCAGTGTGTTTTTACATGAGTAGAATGTGTCCTTTTATTTAAAATGCATCTCTGGCTTATTTGTGGGGTGTAGGAATTCATTCATTTTAAAAAATATATATAGTCTGTCCCACCACATGATCTGAGGGATGGTGGACCAGCCCACAGCTGAAAAAGGTTGCTGACCCCTGGTGTAGACCCCTCAGTTCATTGGAGCTAGCCAACTTTGGAAAGGAGATCTCTTGCATGAAGTGAAGCTAATGCAGCAGGAATCTTTTATGATGGAAAGATGACTGGCATCAAGTGAAGCTAAATATTTTTTTGTAAATTTCAGGAAAGGAAGGGACAGGGCGCCATAATCCCTCTACCCCCTGGAACAAGTCTGGGGAGCGTGCAGGGCAGACACAGGAGGAGAAAGGTGAGGAAGTCCCAGTGTGTGTGTGTGTGTGTGTGTCTGTGTGTGTGTGTTCTTTATTGTAAAATTGGGGGGGATTTTTTTTATACCCATTATAAAATTATAAGTGCACAAGGTAAAATAAGACATGAAAAGAATAACAATTGTTAAGATACACCCTTGTAATGAAAAAGACAAAAGAAAATGAAAGTTATAAATTTACAAGGTTATTATTTTACTTATTCTAAACTTAACCTAATGCCGTGTTTATAAAAATGTCCATGGCAAGTTTACGTTTGTACATGACTTGTTAATGTGTTGCAAGATTATACATATCTTCTATCCATTCATTGAAGAGAACCACATTTTTATTTTTCCAGTTCATCAATATCCGTCTTTTTGCCATAGTAAGGGTGGGGAAGTCCCATTGTGCCCATGGAAATCCTTGCACTAATGGAACGGCTGCTGGATCACAGGCTTTGACATTAGGCAGCTGTCACTTGCTTTACATGCTTTATATGTGAAAAATATTTCTTTTGTCTTTCCTAAACTGTCTTTCTTTTTTCCTTATCTCTTTCTACTCAGGTTCACTTTACTCTTATCAACATCTCTTCCCCCATTTTTCCCTCGGGTTGTTGTCCCATAATTGTTGGTTCCCATTGCCCTATCAGTCAATTACTATCCTCGCCCTCGCAATTCACTACATCCCCAATACATTGCGTTTCAAGCCTATACAAGTCTACTCAGAAGGAAGTCCCGTTTAATTCAATAGGGCTTACTCCTAGAGTTAGTGGGTGTAGAAATGCACTGTTAATAGTACCCTCCATTCTTCTTTCAGTATCACCAAGTTTTTATTGGTAGGGTGTGTTGAACCTCTCCCACATTGCAACGAGGACCAGCTTTACTAAGATGCAATGGAAAGCCGTTGCTTCAAGCAGGAGGTGTCAGGAGAGAAGCCATTTCCCCATCCTTTCCTGTCTACAGACTCTGTCATTGTTTTTAATAAAAATGGCCAGAGGTGGGAAGGGAGAAGGGATCATTCTGACCTTTCTTCTTATTCATCATATACGAAAACCCTGTCAAAAGCTGGACTAGTTCTTGTGGATAAAGACCATGTGATAATGGTCTCACAGGGCAAAGGGACGTAGTGACAGCATGAAAGGATAGCTTTGAACAGGCATCCCCAAACTTTGGCCCTCCAGATATTTTGGACTACAATTCCCATCTTCCCCAACCACTGGTCCTGCTAGCTAGGGATCATGGGAGTTGTAGGCCAAAACATCTGGAGGGGATGTTTGGGGATGCCTGGCTTTGAAGCTTCTTGGAAATCACCACTCTTCTCAAAGATGAGACCACATTTCAATTGCCGTTCAGGTGCTAGCCCATAATGTGTTCTATAGTATTGTGCTTCTCAAGTAAAAAAGGTTGCAAACCAGAATGCCCCTCTGTTCAGGCAGGAAGCAATGGTTAACAAAAGTAGCAAATTGATGGGGTGGTGAAGGAAGGAAAGAAATCTAGGAGAACAAGACCTCAAAAAAATAATAATATCTAAATTCTGGGTAGGTAACTCCAAGTATACGATATATTCGAATTTGAGTCTCATTTCCTAGACATTAACTGTCCCCAATCTAGCTTTAGTCAAGTGCAAGTAGTAAGCATGCGAACATGTATAAAAAATGCATCCAGCCAGTTCAATGACCTGATAAGCACTGCTATGTGGTTACACTAGCAGGTGTGCATTTACATCTGTACCATCTACATCCTGGGGTGTGCTCTGTGCTGTGGCTAAATAGCAAGGCAAATTTTGGGGTGATTTTGCCTCTTCCGAAGTAGAACCATTATGTCAACAAAGCACTCTAAGTCAGATTGTGGGGCCCCCAAATCCTGTTTTTTTCTGTACATTATCTCTATGTTTGTTGTGTTTCGCTATGTTTCTGTATAGCGCTGAAGAGCTCTGGATTATTATTATTTTGTTAAAGTAGAGTAGCAGACAGGTGTTTTTTTTAAAAAGCAAACCCAAGTTAAAATAACTTTTAAAAAATTGCCTGCTGCTCTGCTTTCAGGAGGGTAAGGAATCAGCCACAGCTCTACAGCACTCCATAGGCACCAATAAGGGCAGCCTCATTTTGTGATGCCTGTTGGAGAACATCCTCTCCCAACACAAACAAGTGCCAGAAAGTGAGTCCAGGCAGTGTGAAGATGCTCATGTTTTACTCTTAATGTTTTAAGAGTAGACTTAGTCTGTTCTTCAGGGCTCCCATGCCTGCAAATTTCATCTGCTTCTGCCAAAAGAAGGGGGAAAGCAGAGCTTTTTTTCAGCCAGAACTCAGTTCCGGTAACCTCTCAGGTGGACACCATTGCCGTTATAAGAGAACAATGGAAGCTTTCGTGGTGAGTTCCTGCACTTCTTTTTCTAGAAAAATAACACTGGAAAAGTATGGCAATTTTTAGATTCCCCATAAAAATGAATGGGGAACGTACAATTTAATGTTACATAGAGTGGAACAAAATCCAAATCGCAAATCAGTACAACAGAACACAGGAAAAAAAGTACAGATGCAAAATGAATGAGGGAGCATGCAATCCCCTACTATATGCACAGAAGCCATCTTCTGTTATGTAACCTTCTTGCTGAATTAGAGCTATTGGGGTCAGTAGATATTTAAAATGTTTAACTTTAAAAATAAAATCTGGAATTGCAGTTATTAAATACATACCAGGTTGCCCGCTTTCATGAAAACAATTGTGCATTAAGATATTAAAACAAAAGTATTATATCTTATCTGAATTGGAAGACAGATTAGATCACTTCCTTACAGCTACTAACCTAAAGCTGCTTTGAACCAGAATTCTACTGATGAAAAGTACATCTTTTATAGATAATAAACTAAGTAACCAAATAATTATGCCATGCTAACTCTGCAGCTGGTTGAAATGATGATACTATGCTTCAGAGATACAAAAAAAGCTCTTCATGTGAGTCACAGTTACAGAAATGCTATCATCAGTAAGCTATCTACCTCTCCCAGATTCATTAGGGAATGGCTCCACATCTATCATCTACAGATCGTGTGGCAATATTGCTTAACTACAGAGTTCCACATCTGGTGGTATCGATTGGAAAGAAGATTACTATTATTCTCATTGTATAGCTAAATGAATTGATTGGAATATCCCTGTGCTCATAAAATAGATTAAGGGACATGCCCAAGGTCAAATTTCAGGTCAGTGGCAGAGCAGGAAATAAGAATTCCAGCCTCATGATTCCTAGCCTAGACCTGTCTGCAGTAAGTCAGTCTGGTTCTCAAGACATGCCTCACTTCCCAACTATTCCTCCTCTGCAGAGAGCCCATCAAAGGCCCATTATTAACACTCAAAGTTAAAAGCCAGCAGTAACACCAAAGTGCAGGGCAGAAAATTGCCTGCCGATTCTCTTCAGAAAAGAGCTCATTATCTTGGGCAAAACATAGCTTATTCCAGAACATCTGTCAGGAAAGAGGCTTATTTCTGCAGACTCCAATGGTGACATTGCTATTGCTATAAATAAGGTGCAAAAATATTATGCTGCGTATTGTTGTTGCTTAGTCGTTTAGTCGTGTCCGACTCTTCGTGACCCCATGGACCATAGCACGCCAGGCACTCCTGTCTTGCACTGCCTCCTGCAGTTTGGTCAGACTCATGTTGGTAGCTTTGAGAACACTGTCCAACCATCTCATCCTCTGTCGTCCCCTTCTCCTTGTGCCCTCAATCTTTCCCATAGTTTGCTGTGGTCAACACAGTCAAAGGCTTTTGCATAGTCTTTTGCACGTAGAACACAGTATTTATATACTGTAACATTTTGGCATCTCTTTACTTTTTTTTAAGCAGGCCATGGAACTTGGCTCACTAGAAGAAGGATTGAAGGCCTCGTCAAGCTTTTGCTCTCAATCTTGGTGAAGTTTTAAGCTTACACTTGCAGCTAATAAGAATATAGAGAATAATGGCATATGAAGATCATGTCTTGATATGGTGCCGTCAAGGAGAATTAGTTTTAACTAAACTGGAAAAAGGTCCTGGAGATGTGACATGACTTGGAAAGGATGTGAAGGAAAGGAGAGAGGGTCCTGTATATGGGAAGAGGAGTATGCAAAGGTCAAGAGAACAATGGGGTGGTATTCAAGCCAGATGATAGTTACCGTAACTTGTAGACCAATGGGACACATGTCTACCCAGAAGTTTTCATCCATTCGTGTTTAAGGGGGCTTACTCACAAGTACGCTGGCACAGGATTTTGCTTAGGGTTAGCACTGGGGAAGAAAAGAAGGGTAACAGCTTGCTGTATTTGAATGTAATTTTTATAAATGCCTATTTTGCGTGGATATCGATTTGAACATCTGAGGGTTTTATATGGACTTTGTATGTTTAGTTTTAGAGGGAAGTACTGGTGGCTGTGAGCTGGCCGTGTGTGTTGTTATTGTATTTTTCTTTTCTTTTCTTTTTTAAAAGCTATATTTGTTTTTGCTTTCTTCTTTGTTAAATTTGACTAGATGGATAGATAGATGATAGATGATAGATCAAGACAGACAGACAGATAACTGATGAAACAGAAACTGCCCAGCAGAGAAAGGTTAAAATGTGAAAAAGCTGCCCCTAAATGTGCACAACTTTACAGGAAAATGGCCAGTGGAGAAAATACTAAATGCAAAGTATCTGTGTTAACCGGAGATGTCGTCCCCTCCCCCCTAGGCATGTTGAAATGCAGTTGCAAATCCATGTTCCTGCATGGTCACCCATTTATTTAAAAAACTTGGCAAAGATGCTTAAAATAAATCTGCATCTCTTCCTTTTGTACAAGCACATCCACAGCCTGAGAGATGCTCAAGAGCCCTTTAAGTGGCATGTGTGAAATCGGTTGCCTCCCTAACTGGTCCTTACAAAAATAAAGGCTATGTGTAAAGCTTTCAAAAAAAAAACATCACAAAGTATTATGTAATGGGCATTTCTAAACTCATTCTCCATAGTTCACACTAGATGTTATTTCAGTTATGCTCCATATTGACCTCAATTTTTTTTGCTGAAAGTCCCGCCCTGGGACTAAGCTTCTAAGTTCATTTAGCCAAAGTTCATATTAAAATGACCTGTTGGCAAACAGTAACATCTGTGCACATTCCCTGAGATTCAAAAATGCTCTTTCTGAAGATCCTCGCTTCAAAGCAAAACTGTAAAGCCCCTACACTGGATGGGCTGTCCCATTTGGGTGCTATACGCTGCATGTCAACGTGGTAATCATTCGTGATGGCAGCTTGTAGAGAAAGCATATCACTTCTAATGTGATGTCACATCCGTGTATTGGCTTATTATAGCACAAATATTTAAAGCCTATTTACACCACTAGCTGTGGCAGTTGTTGCTTTTAGTCAGCTAGTGATCGCTTTTAGGAATGCTGCCAGGAGCAGAATAATTGTGTGGCTGGAGAAATACTAGTGTGGGAAGGAGCTATAGGACGGACTCCTCCTATGCAGCTTCAGGTGTTGAGGAGCGGAATTCAATATAGCCTTAAGGAGACGGTTCCATTTCTGCTTGCCCAATGAAATAGTTTTCCCTCCCCCCCCCACTCTGTTCTGATGGTTGCTCCAACCCCCCACAGCAGATTTGTAAATAGGCATGGGATTAGGAGAGGTACTAGCAGGAGTCCTTGCAACGGGTTTCTGCTAATGAAACTGAGTAGTTGAATTTGATCCCAAGATTGCCGACCAGAAAGGAGCCTTGTTGTAGTGGGGAGCCTCCATCCTGTGGGTCTAAACCTGGCCTCCTCGTATGGCCTGTGAGGCCATACGCCCACCCAGCCCAAATAGAAGGCCCAAATGGGTTTCAGTGGGTAGCCCAAGAAATCGGGTCCTCCCTCAAAGAGGGCATGTGTTGCGGTGAGACCTGGCAACCAAACCAGGTTTGGTCAGCCACAACACCGTATTGGTAGGTCCCTTGATGCTGGGTTCATTCTGACCAATGGGGACGCTAGCCAAAATGGATAAAGGAACCTATATATGCCAATGCATTTGACCCTGAGCTTTCTCTTTTGGTCAGTGCATCGGAACACCCGCCCACCTCTCCCTATATTTAGGGCTTGCACACTTGACCTTGCTATGCCGTCATGTGTCATCTGTCGTTGGAACAGGGGCACGGCAGGAATTTTCCCCACTTGGCTGATTGGCTGGTGCCATTTGGGTTTCGCCTGCCACCTAGCAAATCGTCACAACTTGTAAGGTTGTGGATAGGCTCAGGTTCAGGTGATAGGGGTGGGGGAACACTCTTGCCATCCCTGGGCGAAGGGGTATTCCTCTTAAAGGAATCCAGGGACTCAATGGTTTGGTCAACCCTGTGAGGGGTTGTGCCCGTGCCTGAGTCCAGGGGGACATCTGGGTGGTGGACATAGCATGTCCCTGGCTTTCTGCCATTCCAGGTGTTCACCCCAAGTTGACCTATGATGGAGCTCTGGGTCAGCGCTACCTGCCACGGTGCAGGGAGCTAGTCGAACCAGAGCCTATGCAACCACTCACTTGCTGTAATCAATAAAGTTGTGGCCTAAATTCTTCCAAAATCCAAACCAAAATTTGAGTCTTGTGTGAATTTATTTTAGGGGAAGGTTTAAAGGTCTTCACACGCAAATGCAACATATGTCACCATTCTAAACTATTCATAACCATCCCTTATCTACCTGTGCTATCAGCATTATTATGTTTGACACACATTGCCACAAACCAGTTTGGTGTAGTGGTTAGTGTGTTGGATTAGGGTTCAAATCCCTGCTAGCCATGAAACTCACTGGGTGACCTTGGGCCCATCACAGTCTCTTAGGCTGATTGCCTCACAGGGTTGTTGTGATGGTAAAATGGTAAAACCATGTACAGTATGCCACTTGAGCACCTTGGAGGAAAAGTGGGATATATATGTAATAAAATAATAATAATAAGTGAGCAAGTTTTGTAGGTGAAGATATGGTTTTTGAATGAGGTGGATGTTATAATTTTTAAAAACCCAAAGCATTTCACTCAAGTTCAAGCATTGTATAAGCTTGCAAATAAGCTTTGTTGTAAATTCAACAAAGCAGTATCTTCTTTCAAATCCTAATATATCTTCAAAATTAATTTTAAAAAATGGTTCAAAAGGTATTTCTCAATGGGACTCCCATGTATAAAGTCTGTTTTGTCTCTACTTGCTCTTCTAAAGCCAGAAGAGCATTTTCTTCCTCTTTTAAAATTAAACTAGAGTAGTCATAGAGTTATTGATGCATCATCACACATTTCCTGTCTCACAGGTTTGGAATACAGTACCATTTTAAGGAGGATGCTGACTAAAACATTGACCTGATCTCACGTGCGTTGTTGTTGTTTAGTCATTTAGTAATGTCCAACTCTTCGTGACCCCATGGACCAGAGCACACCAGGCACTCGTTTCTTCCACTGCCTCCCGCAGTTTGGTCAGACTCATGTTGATAGGATTCTGAAACTTTAGTTTTCCTGTGTTGAAAGCAGCTAGATTAGTGCATGTTCTCTATCAATATGCATAAGTCTAAGGCACCAAGGCTCATTTGTGTTCCTTTCCCACAGCTTTCGTCTACTTTTTCACGTGTTAACAAACAGCGAAAGAATAAGCAGAAAGACAGGATCCTGCTTTTCCATCCTATTTTTCAGTGTAGCACTCAGTTAACCTGGGACAGAACAACACTTTGCCAACTTCTGTCCTCAAGTGAAACCTTCCACTCCTTTTTAGCTTGGCTTGGTACCTAATAAAGGAAGAATAAATGAGACAAGAAGCTGGGAAAGGTACTAATCATGGTCTAGCACAAAAAGCTCTTTGATCTTTCCTACCTTCTTTTTATAGCATTGTGAGACAAGTATGCCTGCATGTAAACTGTGGTTCTAAAATGCCAGATGCAAGAGTCAGACCCCTAGAATTAGGCTTAGACTGCCAACTGGGCAAGAGGGACACCTGCCCAGGGTGCTGTCTTGAATCAAGCCCTAGCTGGCCTTTCTTTCCAGCTGCCATGGAGCAACCCTTTGGGATTGATTGCATCCACCTGAAGCCGTGCTCCCTTTCTAAGCTGATAAGAGGAAGCTGGTTCTTTATCTGTCGGTTAACTCTGCTCTGCCCTGCCCTTCCTCCAAAAAGACCTCAGGATACCAGACGTGGCACAACCTACTTTCATTCTCATAACAACCATGCAGGACATAAGAACATAAAATGAGTCTTGCTAGATAAGATTAAAAAAATAATGTATCTAGTCAAGCATCCTGCTTCCCACTGTGGTCATTTAGATGCCTCCAGGAAGCCCACAAGCAAGGCATGAAAGCAATAGCCCTCTCTCACTGTTGCTCACCAAGAGCTGGTATTCAACAGTTGCCTCTATCCATTCTCCATCTCATTTCTTTAGTACAGTGGTTTTCAAACTGTGCTCTGAGAAATCATGGGCACGTATCAGGGAGAGTTATTTATAAGAAGGTTGATGAAACCAGACAACTTTCCTCAGAAGACACCACAACTCCTTTCCATCCAGAGCTCCATGAAAGTGCTTGATCAGCTCCAACAGGTATGCAGTGCACCCTCTAGAATAGGCTTCAGAATCTTCTACGGGATGAATGAGGTCTTCTGGTTGTTGCTATACTATGACTTCCATCATCCTCAGCCAGCATGGCCGATGCTCAGGGATGATGGAAGTTGTAGTCCAGCAACTGGTTCCCCAAGCCTGCTTTAGAATCATAGACTTGTAGAGGTGGAAGGGACCCAAAGGGTCAACTAGCCCAAGTCCCTGCAATGCAGGAAGAACATCTAAAGAATCCTTGACAGATGACCATCCAATTTCTGCTGGGAAACTTCAAATAAAGGAGAGCCTGCCATCTTCCAAGGTAGTTCATTCCACTGTCAAACAGTTTTAAGCACCAGAAAGCTCTTCCTAATGTTTAGTCTGAATCTTCATTATTGTGATTTGAATCCATTGGTCCAGGCCTTACCTTCTGGAGCAGCAGAAAGCAAACTTGCTCCATCTTCCATGTGAAAGCCCTTCAGCATGCAAGGGTTCCCTGAAATGGCTCACAAGTTATTCAGTAGATAGGGTAATATGAAAAGGATACAGTCAAAACTCGGTTTGCAACCACCTCCATTTGTGACCGCTTTGGTTTCCGACCACCATGGACCCGGAAGTGTTTACATCCGGGTTCCGCGGCACTCGGATGTGCAGAAGCAATCTGCGCAGTGTGTGCATGCGCAGAAGTGCTCTATCAGCACTTTGTGCACGCACAGAAGCATGCTTTCGGCGAGCAACCGATTCGGGGAGCGACCGGCTCCGCGGAACGGATTGCGGTTGCAAACCGAGGTACCACTGTATTCAGAAAGTTTGGAAACCACTGTTTAAGGAAACATAAATACCACAATAGCCTGGAATTATCCAGAGGCAAAAAACAAACAAACAGAAGAAAACCCTCAGATTGTTCCCTCCCAGCCTCCCTTCAGTTTTGTATGCTTATCCATCTCCAAATTGCCTGAAGATCTGAGTCAGGGTTTAGGGCAGCAGACATCTGGCAAAACCTACTGTGAATAAAGTTAAGCTCTGCATGCTGAAATAAGCACAATGACACTTACATAAGGGATTACACTTCTCAAGCAAATGGAAATGGCTATTGGAGTGTGGGGAGAGGAGATAATAAATACAGGCACAGCAGCTAAGTAATACGGAAACAATTGAAACTTCAAACCTGCGTTACCGCTCAGATTATTTCTTGACATACTGTTCTCCTCTCCTATTTCAAGTGTGGGCTATCCCATAATACAATGCAAAGGGCTACCCTGTCTCAAATGCAGACGTTTTGTACCTGCAGACAGAGCCACGGCTACTCAAATGCTTTCACCTGCAATCCGAGCTTCTGGCTTCCCAACTTTTAGTTCCTTATCATTGGTACATTTTGTCTCACATTTCACAATACACCAAAGATGTATATCAACAGCACAGTATGGCACATTCTGTGGTAGCTGATTCTTATTTCTGTCATGTGGGTTTTTTATGTGCTTGGTAGTGTAGCCAAGGGGAGAGTTTACGAAAGCTCAGTGAAAAATAGACGCTATCCACAACCACTTTCCTTACCTGCCCATTATGTCTGTAAATAGTTATGAAATATACTCGGAGTCCTGTATTGACTTCATGCCCTTTATTGCAGCTTGTAACACAGTGATAGAAATGCCCCCCAAACCTTGGGCTTTTATATACATTATTTACACAATGAGTCCTGTCTGATTCGCTGATTCTGCTTCCCTACTGGAGCCTGATTGGTCTTCTCCTGCAAGCCAATCAGTTGTTGCATTCTAGGATCCTACTTGCCTATTGTTCTAGGATCCAAGCTTAGTACATAACAAGTTATAAGCATGCAACAAACCAAAATGGTCTCCATCCTCCAACTGAGTTCTCCATAAGCACTTAAAAAAATCAAAAACAAAAACAAACCCACACATGGTTCAGTAAAGGCTATGGGCCTAATCTAGTCACGTGAGTATTTCTCTCCTTTGACCTTAATTATTTATGAGGATGATGCTCATCATCTTATATTCCACAATGCCTTCCATGACCATGTTAGTTTGGTTCAGTCTTTGATTGGCCGTATGCCATGAGCTCACCTTGACATGCCTCATGCTACAACTGCAGGGAATGGCTCGCGATTTGCCCAGGGCTACTGAGGAAGAGCAGGATTTCAACTCTAGAATGATTCCAGCACTGTGCCTGCTACAAACAGAATTGCCAGTGCATAGGTCTCACTATGACATTATTCAACTCTGTGCGTTCTGTGTCATATTCTTGAGGCTGAATTCACATGTGCTATTTCTCCAGATACAACTGACATGCCTCTCTGCTGTTCTCCTCTTTTGCGTAGTCAGCTGTGTAAACTGAATCTGATACACTACCAGCCAAAGCAAGTGAGAGGGCCTTTGATCTTTCCTTTCCTTCCTTCCTTCGCTAAGTAATGAATGGCCCAATACTAACCATGTTTATTCAGAAGTAAGTTTCATTGAAACCAACTTCCTAGTAACCAAGTTCACAATTTGCAATCTTGCAGGCCGATCTTGTTAATATTTACTTGGAGATATAAATCACACAGACATCAATCGGACTAACTCCTAAGAAGGTATGTACTGTATAGCTCAGAAGTCCTACATGGGAGTAAGCCCCATTGCATACAGTAGGATTGTGCTGTTCAAATCAGAATTTTAGCATTCTAAAGACACCATTTCCCCCTGTAATTCAATTGCTTTCTTAATAATATAGTAAGTAAATATTTTGCAAAACTACAAATGGATAAAAACAATATCCAATGTGTTATTAATAGCTTGCCTTGAAATTTGTTAGTTGAAAGCTGCACAATTGTACTTGAAGTTCAGTTATATGTCTACTGCTGTAAAGGATGGAATCCTTAGTTTTTACCCTTGAAGGTAGATGTTACTGGTGCCTGTGGATACCTACCAATCTATAGAAAGGAATTGTGCTGGTTTATGACCGAAATAAAGTTTGATACTGATACTGATACAAATAAATGATATGTTTTAAAAGTGTCTAATTATGGTTTACTACATAAACATAATACATAAACATAAATAAAGAAGGCTGATTGCCGAAGAATTGATGCTTTTGAATTATGGTGCTGGAGGAGACTCTTGAGTGTCCCATGGACTGCAAGAAGATCAAACCTATCCATTCTGAAGGAAATCAGCCCTGAGTGCTCACTGGAAGGACAGATCCTGAAGCTGAGGCTCCAATACTTTGGCCACCTCATGACGAGAGAAGACTCCCTGGAAAAGACCCTGATGTTGGAAAAGATGGAGGGCACAAGGAGAAGGGGACAACAGAGGACGAGATGGTTGGACAGTGTTCTCGAAGCTACAAACATGAGTCTGACCAAACTGTGGGAGGCAGTGGAAGACAGGAGTGCCTGGCGTGCTATGGTCCATGGGGTCACGAAGAGTCGAACATGACTAAACGACTAAACAACAACAACATAAACATCAGTATGGTAAATACAGACTGTATCTTTTTAGGAAATGTTCAGCGGCAGAGGATGACTATTTAACTGAAAACACCAGGTACTGATAATACAATAAAGCGTTACCGAAACAGTTGAAAATGCTACATTCTGCTGCATTCTTAAAGGTCCTTTTTGTCAGCATGCAGATGGGCAAGCAACTCAATTCAGTTCACAGTTAAAGATGCCATCCTTCAAAATTCGCAATTTTCTGACTTTTGCAATGCAGTTCTCAAGCCAACTAATGTGTTCAAAAATACATATACTATTCTTTATTTTATTCATTTATTTAATAAAAATTAAACATCACTTGATTGTAAAAAAAACCTCAAAGCAGTTTACAACTAGGATAAAGTGTGCATAAAAACGCATGTGTCTGTGAAAATAGCATTCAAAAATACATTATATTAAGGGAATATTTTGCTTTGCGAAATGTGTATATCAGGCAAGATTGGATATAAAAATGCATATGGGGAGATATTCACATTAAGATGCTGATGAGCTTTTATGCAAATGGACGCTGAAATGTGGATAAATGGAATTAAAGGGTGGAAAATAAGAAACTGAGACGAGCTACAACTGACAGATACGCCCATTCTAATGGTCACCATATTAATTTATTCTGGTCTGTGCTCCTGATTTGAACTAAATGTCAAAAAGACACTGCGAACGATGTTTCTTTCTCCCCTTTTTGGCCCATGTTTGAGCGAAATAATGAACACACTTTCCCTCCACCTTATAGCTCCTACCTACCAATATTCATTTGAGGGAGCACCAAACACTTCTTTGGGTGTTCCTTCCTCCAAGAAAGTTAACACTCCATGCAAGACAAAGTGGGAGCATGGTCACTCCCACCCCCTCCATTGCTCTCCACTGGTTGTCTGCAGTGTGAAGCCTACCTTACAGGTGTGGAGCAGACCCCAGCTGCAGTCCTCCTCAACTTGTGGAGGGCCATGGAAGGGAGAGATTAGGACTGTGAGTGGTGCACATGCATTGGGGACTGAGCCAAGGGGGAGTCTCTCCAAGGCACTGGGCTTTGGGAATGAAGTTTGAGGCTCTGACAGGGTCCTAAAGTCCTCCTTCCTAAAGCCTAGTTAGCGTTTTCCCAGCTTTGAAAAGTAGCTGGGAGGGCTCTAAGACCTTGCTAGATCCATCACACCTCCTTCCCAAAGCTGGATCCCTCCTTACCGGCCTTTGAGAAGGCAGTGTAAGGGCTGGAGGGGGGGTCTACACGCCAAATTTTGGCCTCACACAAGGTGCCATAGTACCCAAGTCTGCCACTGGCACAAGTGGTGTGACAGCAGGGATGAGATGAGAAAAGCTTGTCCCAACATCTTCCTCCATGTAATGTTAATGATATTGAGAAAGGAATGCTTGAAGGTTTCCAATCTCAGGGATATCCCATTTACTTTCCAGACAGCACAATTGTTGCCACTAGCAGGTGGAACACGGTCGCACAAATATGACAAGACACTTACTGGATGTAGACCTGGCTCCATAGGACCAAAGATGCTTTAAACTTACATTTATCAAAAAGTACCTACTCAAAGGTCTTTTGAAACTGAGTGGAATTCAAAATACTGCATAGAATAGGGTTCAAAGAGGGGAAAGTCGGTGGGCATGCATGCCTGAAGTTGGTCTTTAGGTCATGGTCACAGTCTGTGAGGCTAACAGTGAGGTTAGCAACTTCGTACCTGCATGCTGTGACTTCCCAATAGTGCCAGTCTGCAAACATATGTTTTTAAATAGCAACCACAGAGGCCCAATCAGGCCTGCTCTTTCCTTCACCTCCCAGTTCCCAACCAATCACTCCCAAGCAAGCTGCACTTCGCCACAGGTGGAAAACATCCTTTGACACCAATGGAATTAGCACTGTTGGTTCCCCAATTCTGAAACTTTGAAAAATTATTTGAAGGTTTTTCATTCCCCCTTTTCAGACTCTTAACCAAGAGTACACCCCTAACTAGTTTGCCCAGTTGGACAACCATAATGCATTATAAATGGGGCTGCTCCAGAAGATGACTCAGAAGTTTCAATTGCTACAGAAGAGCAGCTGATTGTCAACCTTAAAGGACAAGTTAAATTTCAGTCCAATTCAGGGTGTTGGTACTTACCTTTAAAACCTGAAATGCTTAGGGGGTCCAGATATATGAGGGAGAGTCTCTTTCTTTAGGAACCTGCCAGGGCTTTCAGATCTTCTGATGAGACTCTCCTCTGAGTATAATCTTTTTCAGAATTATACATGTAAGAGGGCTTTTTTATTTTTATAGATATGGCACCATGTTATGGAACACCATCCCAAAAGAGGTGCACCTAGCATTTAC
This sequence comes from Zootoca vivipara, assembly GCF_965207765.1. NCBI lineage: Eukaryota > Metazoa > Chordata > Lepidosauria > Squamata > Lacertidae > Zootoca > Zootoca vivipara. The sequence continues at coordinate 69,001,357 of NC_142582.1, read as the reverse complement.
ACTGAAATCTCTATTCTTTTTGGCTAAAACATTTAAGCTCTCCTGGGCATTTTAACTGGTTAAGGCTTAGTCTTGATTGGGGGGGGGGGTGAATGGTTTTTAAATATTAATTTCATTGTGGTTGATTTGCATTTGTGATATAAGTGCCTTGAAATGGAAAGAGGATGAAGGGCGTTTTAAAGGAATGAAATAAATGTGACGTAATATTGCTCAGCTGTGGATATTACAGAAGGGGTAGCAAGATATTGTTCCATTGTTACTGAAACATTATTCAAGGTAGCAGGGCAATAGCTCAATTAAGGCACCGGCGTGTGGGATGGGCAGGTTCTTATGCAGCATTGACTTAATGACCACTGATGGATTACTTTGGCTTAGGCTAAGACCTAATTTAAGTCCATTTTATTTAAAATGTACAATTATTCTATTGTTTGGGGGTTGCTTATGGGGAAATGGGCTTGCTAGACATATTGGTGTTTCCAAAAGTCTTCTGTTGGTTTGGAGCAAATTGCATTAGGTCTTCTGCATCCATCATCCATTTCCAAGAGGAGCAGATGCTGCATTTTTTTGCGGTTTGGTTTAGTTTCGTTTGCCTTCAGTGGTTTATTATTAGCATTTAAATTACCCACCCCCACCCCCGCATGACCCCATGTACACATGCGTATGATATCTATTGCTGTTAATGGCATCAGGACATCAACTGGAATCTATTCCAAAACACTCTGACAGCATACAGTACATACTTGTGAGCGAGTTATTAATCACCCAGTGTTGCTGCTGTGTCTGTCCTTATTATTATTTATCATCAAAGGAGCAAACTAATTATTCCATGGCAAGTTACACAGCTGCCTTTGAAGAAAGGAAAGAAGATCAAGGTGCTAAGTGTTCTGTTTCAAGTGGAAAACATAAATCAAATGAATTCTATAAAGAAATGCACACTGTCCCATGTTTACAATGCAGAACTGAAGGAGCAGAACTTCCCATTCAAAAATCTTTGATGTGAAATAAAAAGGCATGAATTTTAAGGAAAGAGGTTGTTCCAATATTAAATGAAATGCAGATACTGTACCCCCCTCTTTCTTCTTTAAAAGATAAAAGTAGGAAGGAGACAGCCTGAAATCTGCCTGCCAGGGACTCGCTTTAACACGTTTCAATGTCAAAGCCGCAATTAAGATGCACTCAAACGGCTATGATACAATATAATCTCCCTTTCCCAGAAGTATTCCTTCAGAGAACCCAGCACATCCTCTGCAGTCAGTGGGCATCAAAACGCAGCTGATGTCTTTCCTTCGAACTTTTTGTTTGAAAAACAATACCTATAGGATGAGATCCTTTTTAATTCAGAAAAAAAAGAAGCCATGTTTTTGGGTGCACAAACGTATGTTATGATTCCCGGTGACCACAAATTAACTACAAACATGAGTTTTATTATTATATTTTATCAGAATGAAAGCATGCGCCTCGTCGAGTCGTTTTGAAAAATAGATCTTTGTTGGGAGGGGAAAGCGGAGAGATCCAGGAACTCCCCGTCTGAGCAAAAAACAAACAAATAATAATAATAATTAAAACCCGAGGGAAAGGCCAACTCTGCGGTCCCTGAGATGACATGGGGGGGGGGGGAGGCCGCCGCTATACCAGGGATTCGCAAACGGGCAGCGAGTCCGAGTCCTGGCTGTGCATGGAGCTCAAGCCCGTGTCGGAATCCTCGTCGTTGTCGTCGCAGTCTTTGCGCAAACCGCGCGCAGCCTGCTCCCTCCACACCTCCGCGGTGATCGGGGCCGGGTCGGGTGGAAGCTGGCCACCGTCGTCGTCTTCGGGGAGCTGGAGAGACGGGGGCGCCTCCTCCCCGACCTCGCCGCCCGCCTCCTCTTGGACGTCGAGGGAGCGGATGGTGTCGAGGAGGCGCTGCAGCTCGCTCTCCTTGTCGGCCCAGGCGCGCTGCGTCGAGTCCAGGTCGGCCTTGACGGCCTCCAGGTCGGTGCTGAGGCGCAGCCCGATGTAGAGGCTGGTGCTCAGCTGCGTCTTGACGCGCTCCTGCTCCACGTGCAGCTCGCCGCCGCCGCCCACCAGCTCGGTGGTGTTGCAGTCCGTCTCGGAAAGGCTGGCGCTGGAGCCCTTGGCGGCCGCCAGTTCCTCCCGCCGCCGCTTCATCCAGCGCTCGTTCAGCTCCTCCTGGATCTCCCCGGCCAAGTGCTCCAGCAGATCCTCCTGGCGGCGCCACTGTTCCTGCAGCAGCGCCACCTCCTCGCACTTCCGGGCGTACTCCTCCAAGTCGCCGTCGAGGGTCGCCGCGTCCACTCCTCCCTGGGGTTCCCCTTCCTTTTCCTCCCCGCCGTCGGGGACCTCCGTGTCGCCGCCGCCGTCCACCAGGTAAGTGTCCTGCACATAATTGACGCCGTGGCGCTTCATGCGGTCGAAGTGGATCTTGGCCTCGAAGCGGTCGATCTCGCGATCGAGATCGCGGAGGCGCTTCACCTGCTGCCGGATGGTGTGGTCCTGCGACAGCACGAGATGCACCAGCGTCTCCATCCTCTCGGCCGCCGGCGCCTCCTTGGCCGGCGGCTCGTCGGGCTGCGGCGGCTGCCCCTTGCGCTTGTTGATCTTGGCCAGCTTGCGGAAGGCCTTGCGCACCACGCGCCGCTGCCGCTCCTGGGTCAGCGCCAGGCTGGCCCGCGCCGCCGCCGTGGCCAAGCCATGCTGGCAGGGGCTCTCCTTGCTGGGCACCACGCGGGCCTCGGCGCTGCGCGGGCCCGTGTTAGGTAGCGACGCCTCGCTGCGCACCAGCACGAAGCGCACGTTCTCCTGCTCGTCTCCCCAGGCGGCCCAGAGCCGCAGGATCTTGGTCTTGTTGGGCAGGATCCGCTCAAAGCCGCGCCACTTCTCCACGATGCAGTAAGACTGCGGGGCCCCCGACAGCATCCCCCCGCCGCACTCCTGCAGCGATGCTAGCTGCTGCTGTTGCTGTTGCCTCCGCCGTCGGCTCTGCTTGCTGTCCTCCAGAAGCACCCGCACCACATCCGAGCAAGTGGTGCGCTTGGAAAGCCCCGAGATCAGCTTCTCCTCCTGGCAGATCCACACCGAGATCTTCCTTCCCTCCGGCTCCATCAGGGCGCGCCTGCGCTGGGGGCTTGGAGCTGCTGGGGCCCGCGGCTACTCCCGCCGAGCGGGGGATTCCCCCATAGAAGCGCTCAAGGGAGCCGCGGCGGGCCAAGTCGGACGGCCCGCGAGCCCAGCCGAGCCATGGCTCCAGCCTCTCGACTCTTCTCTCCCTGCCCGACGCCGTCTGCTCCTCCTCTTGGCTAAATGGATTCCAGTTTGGGGCTCTCCATGATCCAAGTCCTCCGCTGGCCGCGTAAGGCACAGGCTCGCCTCCTTTTGAAGCTTTGCAATCTTTTCCCTTCCCGTCACTCTCTCTCTCTCTCCCTCCGACACACACGGCGCGTAAGCTCAGCCAGGGGAGTCCCGGGAAACTGCCAACTTCCAGAGTTGCAGCTCCTCCTGCTTGCTGCTTCTGTTGCTGCTTCCAGTAGCGCTTCTGTGTGTGTCACAATCGGCTCTGGCTGGGAGTCTGACACTGCCCTTCCTTTGCTGCCGCCTTTTTCCTTTCCTATCACGTGGTTCTCTCCTCTCCCCCCCACACTTTTCTCTGTGTCTGTCTATCTGAGCAGCTGTACTGTTTGATCCAAGACTATCTCCCTCTTACTGATTTCCCCCCTTTCAGGCAAATTCTCTCTCCTCCCTGGAAAACAGAAAGGTCCCCACCTAAGCAATTGGATCAAATGGCTTGCCAGATGTTGGGGGAGGGAGAGATGGAAATGCTGCTATCCTGACATCCTACAGCCTCCAAAAGAAAGAAGGTGGGAAACAAAACTTCAAAGCAAAAGGCCAAAATGAGACCACATTTCTTCCGTTTCAATAAAGTCCCCGACCCTGTAATTAAAAGGAGTTCATGGGTGCCAAAGCACTTTGCAGATTAAAATGCACAAGCGAACAGTAAAACTTGTTAAGTGTTATTAAAATCCTTCCTTGCTGCCAGGGCTTGAAGAAGAGAAGAATTAGGCTACAGTCCTGCTAGGCATACTAACAGGAAACTCAGCCCCACAGAGAGCATAGTAGGACTTACCAGTACTTCCCAGTAAACGTTGTGCTGTAAGCATAGATTTGGAGTACCAAATAAAATGGGCACGTGGGTGTTCTTTTTAACAACAACAACAACAACAACAACAACAATTGTGTCGTATAATAATAAAAACATTTCCAGAAAAAAGCACTTCTGATGAGTTAGCTCTCCATGATATCAGAGCATTGTCAGTCAAATACTCTCCCAGGGTCATTCTGCATCACCCCAGCAATGTTTTTCTTCATGCACCTTATTAATTACATTTTTATCCCCCCCCTTTTTTTAACCTAGGAGAAACTCAGAGGGAGTAACCAGGCAGCCCTGCTTAGCTTTAACCACAAGCCGCATCGGGAGCCATTAGGACAGCCTTCTCCAACCCCAGTGACTTCCAAGTACATTGAACTACAACAGCCACCAGCCCCAGCCAGCATGGCTAATGCTCAGGCATGATGGAAGTTATAGTCCAGCAACTGCGGAAGGGCACCAGGTTGGGAAGGCTGCCTTAGGCTACCCTTTAGATCGAACCTGCTAGCAGAGCAGTGTGGGAAGAAGAAGCCGCAGGGAGAGACTGCCCATACCCCTGCCCGATAGCCTGCTTTCTGAGGTGGTTGTTCCCCCACGAGGATACCGTCCCGCATGCAAACCCAGCATGTTGGGGCGAGCTTCGCTCAACTATAAAGCATCGCTCTGCTCGCTGTGTGGCACTGAGCTGTAGCGTGGCATCCATTTGGTAGACTGTGCTTTGTGTGCCAGGGAAGAGGGCTGAACACCTCCATGGCCTGACGGCAAAGAACTAGCATTTGGAAGCTTGTTAAAGTGTTGGGGCAGTTGGAGTTTGCAAGGGAAGCACATTAAGTGGGTTAATTAAGTGCTCGTCCGTGACGTACGAGTTGCTTCATTACGACTCCACCGTGATCGCTGTAGGCTGTGTGCAGGCTTAGGCATATTTTATTGGTTTGGTCATGCTAGGTTTTCACTTGGAAGGGTTTCTTCAAAAGCATAATACATCTGCATATATATATATATATATATATATATATATATATATATATAGCATACGTGTATATAGTACAAGGTTTCTTCCTCTTCTTCTTCTTCTTCTTCTTCTTCTTCTTCTTCTTCTTCTTCTTCTTCTTCTTCTTCTTCTTCTTCTCCTTCTTCTTCTTAAGATTATCTTCCATAAACAATGAGTCCGGGATGGAGGCTAGAGAGGGGTGTGCAAGGGTGTGGAAACTTGCCTACTTTTCAAAGGTAAGATTCACATTTCGTTGCCCTTCCCACTTTTGTCTCTGGCCCCGCCCTCCACTGCCACATGGCCCTTGGAAGTTTGTCGAAAGCGGAACTTGGTCATTCTACTGAAAATGGTCCCCCATCTCCATTTTATAAGATCTGAGAGTATTTTCTTCTGGGTCCCCCCCCCCCGAGCAATTCATATGGAGGTGTTGATTTAGGACTGGTGTTTAACTTGGTGACAGCTGCTAAGATCCCAGTTACATCACACTGGAGAACCTCTATTAATCTGCCACTCTGTAATTGGTTTTATAGAACACATCTGGAACTGGCGACAAAACGTTGCCACGGGGAGCATTCAGTGTTTCAGCTGTCTCGCTTAGGAAATAGAGATTTCCCTTTATGTGTAAACAGACTCCCATTTTCTCCCCCATCTCTACCATTGTGTCACTGTATTGTGCCACTGTATTTACTATAATTTGTGAAGCAGCTAACATATAGCAGCTACAGTAGCTCATGGAAGAACCAAGCTGTCGCACCAAATCCAAAGCTTAGCAAATGTTGAAGGAGGAGCAAGAGGAAGAAGGCCATGTGCAGAATTAGGCCTGCAGCAGACGCTCCCAAATGGTTTATGTAGGGCTGCTGAGGTGCATGTCAGGCAGCAGCCGACTCTGGTCAGTTCACAGAAGTCCTCAAGACAGCTTTAATGAAGTAGATCTGGGATAGATACCTGGCAGGGAGGAAATTCCAGGTGCATGCAAGAGCACAGAGTGCTGAGGGAAACGAGATGACCTTGAGATGATCAGGATTAAAGGCATTGAGCAGGAATGTACTGAGAGATTTTTAAAAAAATTAAGGGGAGGGGTAGGATGTCCTCCCAGTGGTTAAGATGTGCTTCTGAAGGAATGTAAGGGCTCTGCAGCTGGGGACCATGGGGGGGGGGGGTTGTTCCAGGAGTTCTGTTCTCTATGGTATGTGTGTGTGTGGTGTGTGTCCTCAATCCCAAGCTTGAGAGGAGAACTGAGGTTGCCATTTTTACACTATGCTGCTGAGGAACTTGGAGCACTCCCAAGGCACTATGAATATAGGAAAAGGAAGCTGCCTCATACTGAGTCAGACCTTTGCTCTGTCCAGCTCAGTACTGTGGTACCTCGGGTTACAAACGCTTTGGGTTACAAACTCCGCTAATCCGGAAGTAGTACCTCGGGTTAAGAACTTTGCCCCAGGATGAGAATGAAAATTGCGCGGCGGCGGCAGCAGGAGGAGGCCCCATTAGCGAAAGCGTGCCTCAGGTTAAGAACGGTTTCGGGTTAAGAACAGACCTCTGGAACGAATTAAGTTCATAACCCGAGGTACCACTGGCTGTGGGAACTGTTCTCCAAGATTTCTGAAACTGAGTCCCTCCCAACCCTACCTGGAGATGCTGGGGTTTGATCCTTCTGTGTGGAAAGCAGATGCCCTTACACTGACTAGAAGGAATTATTATTATTATTATTATTATTATTATTATTATTATTATTATTAAAATTTATACCCCCTATCCATCTGGCTGGGTTTCCCCTGCCACTCTGGGCAGCTCCCAACAGAATATTAAAAACACGATAAAACTGCAAACATTAAAAACCTCCCTAAACAGGGCTGCCTTCAGATATCCTCTAAAAGTCAGATAGTTGTTTTTCTATTTGACATCTGGTGGGAGGGCGTTCCACAGTGTGGGAGCCACTACCGAGTAGGCCCTTTGCCTAGTTCCCTGTAACCTCACTTCTCGCAATGAGGGAACCGCCAGAAGGCCCTCGGCGCTAGACCTCAGTGTCGGGGCAGAATAATGGGGGTGGAGACGCCCCTTCAGGTATACTGGGCCGAGGCCGTTTAGGACTTTAAAGGTCAGCACCAACACTTTGAATTGTGCTCGGAAACGTACTGGGAGCCAATGTAGGTCTTTCAGGACCGGTGTTATATGGTCTTGGTGGCTGCTCCCAGTCACCAGTCTAGCTGCCGCATTCTGGATTAGTTGTAGTTTCCAGGTCATCTTCAGGGTAGCCCCACGTAGAAGATTCCCCCATCCCAGCTCCAAGCTCAAGAGGAGAGCAAGAGCTATTCCTTAATGCCCAGAGACCGCAGAAACATTCTCCCAACCCTCTCCATGCCTCTGAGCTTGCAATCTGAGGTCAGAGGCTTATAAGGCCCCATTCCTTATAAGAGGCAGAGTCCTTGTGACCACACATTTTTGGTTAGCTACCAACACCAGCCACACAGTGTGTAAATACCCCAAGAAAAGCTCAAACCAGAGTCTGAGCGGCTGGAATGCAGAACAAAGGTCAAAATTAGCAGTGCTGCAGCCAGACAAGAAAATACAGGGTAGAATTGGATCAGAAAGGTTCCTAGCAGCTTAACACAAGGAAGCATTGTGTCCAAACCTGAAAAGTCATCTTCTTCGCTCATTTAGGCTTGGTAGTCTTTATTCTTTATCTCCTCTTCTCACTGTCATCTTTTATTTCCAAGAAAAAGCAGTGTTGCTCACAAGAAGAGTTTACAGAAAACAGGAGCCTTGCCAAAATTTATAAGCTTCTGTTAGGGAGTTAAGAACGTAATGATAGTCTGTTGAATCAGGCCAGTGGCCCGTCTAGTCCAGTATCCTGCTCTCACAGTAGCCAACCAGGTGCTTGTGGGAAACCAGTGAGCAAGACACAAGCACAAGAACATTCTGCACTCCCATGGTTCCCAGAAACTGGTATTTAGAAGCATTGCTGCTTCCAACTGTGGAGGTAGAGCATAGCCACCATGGCTAGTAGCCATTGATAGCCCTCTCATCCATTAATTTGTCCCATCTTAAAGCCATTCAAGTTGGTGGCCATCACTGCCTCCTGGAGGACCAAGTTCCATAGTTTGACTGTGTGCTGTGTGAAGAAGTAGGAGTCCTCTCTTCCAGCAGGGGGCAGTGGCGCACCGGCTAATATGTGGAATGGCTGTCGCTTCCTCAGTGAGGAGAGGACTTCTCTTCCTTCCAAGTTGAACACCATCATGGGTGTTCGGTTTTGTGCTGAAGCGCTTGCAAGACAGAACCATGTTTAAAAGAAACAGAGTAGGAAGAGAAGTTACACTTGCATACCTGAATGATAGTATCCTGAATGAAATGCTAAATAATAATAACATTTTTTTCATTTCATATGAAGACATTTTCCCAGAAGGTAACGTTCACTTTGCGATACAGTTACTGGATCCACCACATCAAAAAAATCCATAACATTCCTTGATTCAAGTCACAAGACAGAAGATTCCGACTAAGCGTCAGGAAGAACTTTATGGCGGTAAGAGCTGTTTGGCTCAGAAGGTGGTGGATTCTCCTTCCTTTGAGGTTTTTAAGCAGAGGTTGGGTGATCATCTGTCATGGATACATTACTTGAGATTCCTGCATTTCAGGGGGTTGGGTGTCCCTTGGAGTCCCTTCGAGGTCTATGATTCTAACCAACAATCATCCAAGACCAGGTAAGTATTGTTCAAAATGATCTCTCCCCACCCCCTGTTCTTCTGATCTCCAAAGACTCACAACCACAGCAAACAATAATCTTCCATGTACATCTCTTTACCATATACTCTGAAAAGGCTGGGGAAATTAAAGTGGAAATGTAATAGTAATAATAATAATAATAATAATAATAATAATAATAATAATAATAAATAGCCCACCCATCTGGCTGGGTTTCCCCAGCCACTCTGGGCAGCTTCCAACAAAAGATTAAAAATACATTAAAAAGTCTTCCCTGGAAATGAAAGTGTGCTCTTTTGTGGCTTTAGCTTCCATTTAAAAGGGTGCTATAGACTCTAACATAGATACTATACTGAAAGAGCAAATAATATGTAGCTTTCAGTGGCATGTACTCCGCTGTTCTAAGCATGTATCATTAGAAGTCAATCTCTCTGGGACTTAACTTCCAGATTATTGGAATGAGCTCCATTGAACATAGTGGGATGCACATCTCAGGAAACATGCAGATTGTGCTATATGTCACAAGGTATGTGGAGGTGGGTGGGAACAGGACACACCACTTAATTATTATCCAGCTTTTGTACAAATTTAACTTTTATAAAGCACACTTAATCTTACAGTAGGCTTGTATACTTTATTAGCTCTCTGTTGCACACTGCTTAGAGCAGGCATAGGCAAACTCGGCCCTTCAGATGTTTTGAGACTACAACTCCCATAATCCCTGACCACTGGTCCTGTTAGCTAGGGGTGATGGGAGCTGTAGTCCCAAAATATCTGGAGGGCTGAGTTTGCCTATGCCTGGCTTAGAGATTTAAAAAACATTAAATGGTTGACAAATGCTTAGAAGTAAATAAAAAAATAAGTACCATACGTCCCAGGGCATAGTTATGCACACCTAATGGGGTGCCTTTAGCCCAGGCATCCCCAAACTTCGGCCCTCCAGATGTTTTGGATTACAATTCCCATCTTCCCTGACCACTGGTCCTGTAAGCTAGGGATCATGGGAGTTGTAGGCCAAAACATCTGGAGGGCCACAGTTTGGGGATGCCTGCTTTAGCCTGTTGGGGTTGATTGTGCAGGATGTACAGGGGTTGGCTCTACTCAGGAGCTCCCAACCAGAGCTTCCACGTGGAACTGCCCAGCGGAGTTTTGGGCACCGCAGAGCCTGCAGACGCCCGAGCCACTGCGTCACTCCCAGGAGAGAGGCGTGGCTCGGGTGTGGCAAGTGCCGCCCCCCCGTGGTGTGGCACCCCTGCTACAAGTGGGGTTTGCATTCTTACTTTGCATCCCCGAATTTAAGGTGGGGATGCAAAAGAAGAAAGGAAAGAATCGGGAGCATGTGCTGCTGATTCTTTCCTTTTAGGTCATAGTGATGTCAGGTGATTGACAGGTAAGTGGTCCATGGAGGACACGGGATTCTCCTCCCCACCTGCTGCATAGGAATACACACCGGCCTGGAAACAAGTCTTACTGAACTCTGTAGGATTTACTTCTGAGTAGATGTGCATAGGATTCTGCTGTTGAGTCCCACTGAAATCATTGAGTCCATACCTTATTACCAGTCTGTGGCCTGGTTCCTTAAACGTTATTAAAAACCTTCCTTTCAGTGCTGAATATGATCACCTGCAAGCAAGCAAGTAAGGGTTTGTAAGTGTGCACTTTTCTTATTAATATCCAGTTTGTTTGCGGGAAATGGAATGCTGCCGATGGCAGCTGAGCCAAGGTGGGCTACAGCTGAGCTTCAATCCACCCCTTTGAAATGAAGCTGCTCTTTGTTCCTTTCCTGAACAGCAGCGCCATTTGTTCTGTGTCCCTCCCTGGGCTCCTGTTAATCTTATTTTATGAGGCTTTGCCGTGGACGCTTTGCACTTGTTGTTTTCCTTATGGCGAGACAAGCAGCGGTGCAGCTGAAGGCACAATAAGGCCATTAATCAGGATCTGCAACTTCTGCTCTTCAAGAACCTGCCTGGGATTTGAGAGGCATGAATAGGGAAGAGGCTACTTGACAATACATATTCTTTCGCAGATGTTTTGTTTCTCTCGCACCTATTTGTTCCTGGAAGCAGAAAAGAGAATGACCAACCCAGGTTGCCTCGGGAAATCTGCCACTCTTCCTTGGGATGCAAATCATGAAACACTAACTTCTCAGTCCATAGCTGTGTGGAAGAGCACAATGGGACATTTCCCCACTTGGGCTTTGTCCTATACTTTGCAAATGGGAAAGAGTGTTTTTTTTTTCCCAAAGACCTGGAAGGTACAAAGTTTAGCCAATCAGGTTGATAACTATTGGCTGCTCTGGCAATCTGGAGAAGTCGCACTATCATTATGTCCTAATTCTTTGGAGATGCTAGCTTTTGCAATTCACTTTCACTTTCCTTTTTAAAATCATTGCTTCACACACACATGCACCATATGATGCAAACCAGTTTTGTTTGAGTGACTTATCTGGAGGGAAAGCCCAGGCATCCAGATAACCAAACAAGTAAAGGTAAAGGATCCCTGGCAGTTAAGTCCAGTCGCGAACTACTCTGGGGTTGCAGCACTCATCTCGCTTTACTGGCTGAGGGAGCCAACTTTTGTTTTTCCGGGTCATGTGGCCAGCATGACTAATCTGCTTCTGGCGAAATCAGAGCAGTGCACGGAAACGCCATTTACCTTCCCGCTGGTATTTATCTACTTGCACTTTGATGTGCTTTCAAACTGCTAGGTTGGCAGGAGCAGGGACCGAGCAACGGGAGCTCACCCTGTCGCGGGGATTCAAACCACCGACCTTCTGATTGGCAAGCCCTAGGCTCAGTGGTTTAGACCACAGTACCACCCACATCCCGAACCAAACAAGTGGTTCTATTTTGAATAGTGTAGAAGTGGACAGCCTTGTCCCATGAACCTCATTGACCACCAGGCCTCCCTCCACATTTGGCTCACAAGGTTGTTTCAGCCAAGCCATGGCCACCTGTTCCATCGCATACCGTCACAAAATGCCACCTTTACAACAGGAAAAGATGAGGCGGCAAACAGCACTGAATTAAAGACACCCTTTTACAGTCCTGGTTTGAATCTGTCATTCTTCAAATTTGGCACCTTTCTTTGTCGTGTTCCTTTGCCATATTTCAAACTGTGAAAATCCGGACAGAAAAGTTGTAGAGCTTTTTCTTAGTTTTTTTTTTTTAGTTTGGCCCAAAAGAAAAGCCTTTTTACTGGGAATATTAGAGTCAGATATTGCAAAGGAAAATAAGAGAAGTTTTCTTTATGTGACAGAAGCAGCAAGAATTGTAATTGCCAAAAATTGGAAAAATGAAACAACCCCAACAAAAAAAGAATGGCAAGATAAGTTATTTGATTATTTAGAATTCGCTAAACTGACACAGGCAATTAGAGACCAATCCAAATGAAAATTTCAAAAAGAATGGGGGAAATATAGTGAATACTTGAAAAAGCAGTGCCCTCAAATTAATACTTGGACTTCTCTGGACTAATTTTTCCAAAATAAGACATGGTGTAAAAATGTAAGATATAGAGGAAAAATAGAGAAGAGGAATTGAGAAAGAAACAGTTAATTAAGTATACAACCAGACCCGCACTGAGGGGAAAGGAAGTCAAATAGAAATGAATAAGAATTGAAATGGAGATGTATATGTGTGTGTGTGAGAGAGAGTTTGGATTTGATATCCCGCTTTATCACTACCCTAAGGAGTCTCAAAGCGGCTAACATTCTCCTTTCCCTTCCTCCCCCACAACAAACACTCTGTGGGGTGAGTGGGGCTGAGAGACTTCAGAGAAGTGTGACTAGCCCAAGGTCACCCAGCAGCTGCATGTGGAGGAGCGGAGACGCGAACCCGGTCCCCCAGATTACGAGTCTGCCGCTCTTAACCACTACACCACACTGGCTCTCATTTGTATCATTTGTTCTATATGTGTAGTTATATCGTTTTGTATGCTTGTCTTGTGAGTGACGTCTGTGTTGGTGTTGGTATAATAAGTTAATAAAAGCATTTTAAAAAGGAGGAGCAGCAGCTATTATTAAGGGAAATCGCCCAAAATGACACTGCCGACATGGGTTGCCATAGGTCTGGATTTTCCCAGACATTTTGGTGATTTCCGCCCGGATACTGCTTCAGGCTGGAAATTCCAGACCTATGGCAACCCTACGTTTGGCCAAGGATCAGATAGCCACTAGCCATAGCAATAAAATAACACATACTGAAGATAGAGGTAAAAACTTAACTATACAAAATACCTTTTGGAGGTTTATATCAATAATCAAATAATAAAAGGATCAGATACATTTAGCAGCTCCTGAGCAGTCCCAAATGTATGTGATCCATGCTGAGTGCACCAGATTCAAAAAAGTGTTGAAGGTAAAGCCACAGCTGCAAAGGGACAATTTGGGGTGTGTTCCCCCATTGCTTTTTTGCAACCACAGCTTTACCTTTCCTGCGCTTGACATCATATGGTATCTGATGATTAGCAGGTGGGAGGTCCTGCCTAACTGTCAAGGTGGCCCACGGAGGGTTCGCTCTTTTCAGATCCAGCCCTCTGGCCCAAATTGGTCCCTCCATCCTAGGGCAGTGTTTTCTGCCATGGATGGAACAGGAATGTGTCTGGATTAAGAGGGGAACTGCAAGTATATTTTGCTGTGTTCATGACCTGAAGTTTACAGGTTAACCTTTACAATGGCCATTTCCTGACTGATATAGGAAAGATAGACTGCTTTTTCTGAATATATAAAAAGCTAAAAGGAGCACACATTCCTCCCTGTCTTTTTTAGTGTCAGGGCACATTTGGTTGGTTTGCAACTGCTTCAGCGTCTCCTCTGATGTTTCCATGAATTAATAACTAAGTCATTAAAGAAAAGCTGCCCTCCATCTTGGGACTGAGAACATCTGTGGACATGATTCACCAGGTGATACCATATCTCTGAATGGAGGCAGCAGGTTTGTGTTTCTTCTTGCCCCTTTGCCAGAACAATTTGCCTGAGGAAGGTTTGTGTATGCTTGGAAAGCCTAGAGTCTGGATTTTCAGTACTAGTTGGTATAAATTAAGAAATTGTTAGTCTCGCTTGATTGGTGTTTCTTGTTTGCTGGGAGCGATGTGGCTTCTCCAGCTAAGGATATTTTCATGATGCCTTTGAGGTGCATGTGATATGAATATAGTGCTGCTTTTCGTAACTTGAAAACAAAAACTAGCAAGGAGTTGTGGGGGAAACCTACAGAAACAAGCCAAACACCAATCCATAGCTCCGGAAGATGTTAAGTATAGGGCAATGGTTCCCAAACTCCCTTGCCCCACAAACCACTTGGTCTGTCAGGGTCCTGGTGGAGCATGCAATGATTTTCCTGCCTCTAATAGCAATTGGAATCCACTGTGCTAGATACTGTATGGTTCTTAATTGTATTTTATTGCTGCTTTTATTACATTACATTGTATTTTATTGTATTACAACTTGAAATTCTATGAAATCAAAATTGTAATACAATAAAACACAATATAAGAAATAAATAAGCAATAAAAACACAAGAAAAATAATGGATATGCCACAGACCACCAGTGGAGAAAAGTAAACTCCTACTCTTGAATGAAACGAGGAACAGATAAGTATGAATGAGAGCTCTATGACTGACCCATACATTCCGTCTCTGTGTGTGTTTCAGGACCAATGAAAATTGAATTGGTTGGGTCCAATTCAGTTCAATATTTTCATTGACTTCAAAAGAAATGCATATCCACATTATGCATAAGTTTTTGGCTCAATAATGGATCATTTTAAAAAAAATTCAGTTCATTATACTTTTTACTTCCTTCAATTCCTAGATGTCCAAGTAAAGCAACCCAGAATTGGGGTTTCTAAGGCCATCACCCACCATTAATATTGCCCATTCATTGAACAGGTGTTGCATGTAGAATTCAGGACAGGCTACAGCACTCTTGGATGCCAGCCAAAACTAGAAGAATTAGGAAGAGCGAAGAAGGAAAAGGAAAGCTAATATTCTCAGCCTCGGAGGGCATGTTGCCAGAGGTTGCTTCCACATGGCATGATACTCTTGCAGCCTAATGCGCTGTCATCATTTTCTATATTAAATTCCTGCAGGTGGTACCTTCCTGCCCCTCCAAGTTTCAAGGATAGGAGAATGCAGCAGTTGTGAAGTGTTAATACTGATTTCTCACGTATGTACGTTTGTGTATATTCTCTTACTGTCTGCATCTTCCTTGTTGACCTCAGCTGGGCTTGGATGCAGCCCAAAGGCTCAATTGTGGGAAGCTACAAATCCAAAGGTTCTTTTCAGGCGTGCAACATAATACAGCAACTTCATATCCCAGGTATAATTGCTTCAGCAACCGAGGTTCTATTTCAACCTTGGCATAGCTTTTGGCACACACCTCCAACTTGCTTGGGATCACAAGCTTACAGACTGTAGCTTATTTTGGGGGGAGGGCTAGTACAGCTCTGAAAGACAGAGAATAAAAAGCCTAATTGTCCAAATCCAATCCTGAAATTGGTTGTAAGTTCACAGATACTTGTTGTAAGATAACTTACAAGGTGTTTCAGGCCTGTCCAAATATCATCCAGTTGATGTTCTGCTGCATCCCGAAACTGGAGAAAGACTGAAATGCAGGTGTGTGGTGGTGGGGGGAGTTGCTGAGATAACAACTGTATGCAAGATCAGTGTAATTTCTTGAATGTTGGCTTGAGCTTGAAAATTGCAGAATTTATGCTACTCCAGTACAGTTCCCATTTGTGAACAGAATTAGATTTACTAGAAATCTACATCCTTTATGGATATAAAAGGAAATTTATCAAGGATAGAAAATATATTGATGTTTGTGAACATGATTACAACTGACTTACACATGAATATGGTTGAGCTGGCCAGACTTTTGCTGGGCTTTCAGCAACTGCACATATTTTGTGAATTGAATATACACTGGAAGATGAGACTGGGAAGATTGGATGAAGAGATACTGGGGACAGAGTTCCCAAAATCTGTTTCTCCAGTGCCCTAAAAATCTTCTGTAAAGAGTTGGAGGCTGTTCTGGAACATCCTGAAAAATTTTTAGGGGAAGGGGGAATTGGCAAGAATCATTTGCCCCTCATTCTGTGAGCATCACAATGTGTGTTACTGTGAATGAATAATTACATATCATTAGACAACACACTGCAACCTTCAGCACATTATTCCAAATTGGGACATGAATGAATGTGAAATTTCAAAAGGTGAAAATTCGGTTTCCCTTCTGCTAGCTATACAAAACAAAACAAATCAGAGAGAGGAAAATATGAGGAGGGAAGTCTGAATCCAGCTGGA
This sequence comes from Zootoca vivipara, assembly GCF_965207765.1. NCBI lineage: Eukaryota > Metazoa > Chordata > Lepidosauria > Squamata > Lacertidae > Zootoca > Zootoca vivipara. Next base: position 68,985,219 of record NC_142582.1, on the reverse strand, counting down.
AGGGGTGCTGGGGATCATTTATTTATCACAGCCAGCATTTGCAACAAAGGCTGTATTGAAAATTTCATAAACAATTGCTCTTTCATGACTAAAGGTTTAAATTGCATAGATTTTTGGGCCCTTGCCATAGGGTTCAGCTGGGGCTGCTGTTGCTCTGAGCTATATGGCACAGTTTTCAAGGCTCTCTCCCCTTGGAGGAATTCACGTCTAATAATATATTCACAAGACTTACTCCTCAGTTATTAGCTATATACTATATATGTGTGTATGCCTTCTGGTGAGGAGTTGGAAGGAAATTGAGGTTCTGAGTGTTCGCAATATTTCAAGACAATAGCAGGCTATATCTTGTAACATTCAAAAAAGCTTCACCTCTGCATTTGTGTTAAGTGGTTTGATGTGATAGCAGTTATTGACTCTCTCGGGCTATAATTCTGTGCCCAATACCAAGGAATAAACACCATTTATTTCCCACCATTTAGCTTCTTTATTTTTGCCCCTACTAGCCTTCCTCTTTCATCCCTTAACTTCTTGATTTCTGTATCCCCCTGGTCTTGGTGCCACTATATCCCTGTGTTAACATCTCTAGGGCCCCTGTGGAATATCGCCATCCTTGTACGCCTTTCCCCCAGTGAGCAAGAGGGTGGCATTCAACAAGGCCTCCACCTGCTTGACTTTTCCATGGTTTGTTGTTGTTGTTGTTAAAATCTGCATGCTGCCCTTCAGCCAAAGATTACAGGGCAGTAAACAAATAGGGTTGCCAGACTCAATAGAGGACAGGACTTCTCTGCCTTTAATTGCCCTGCTCTCTTTTGAGTCTGGAAACCTTAAAGAGAAACCAGCAGACCCTTTGTTTAATTTCCAAGCAAAGGGTCTGCTAGTTTCTCTTTAAGGTTTCCAAACTCAAAAGAGATCAGGGCAATTAAAGGTACAGAAGTCCTGTCCTCTATTGAGTCTGGCAACCCTATAAACAGAAATACAAAATGTGAACACAAAATGCAGACAAAAGCAAAGGCACACCAATAACCCCCTCCCACAAAGACATTTAAAAGGTTTGATCAGACAAAGGCCTGCATGAAGAGAAATGTTTTCGCCTGATGCCTAAAGATATGTAATGAAGGCGCCAGGTGAACCTCCCTGAGGAGAGCATTCCAAAAATGAGGAGCCACCAGAGAAGAGGCCTGTTCTTCTGTTGCCTTGGATTTGCGTCACAGAGTCTGCCATGGGGGAGAGTTGCTTCTTTGCTTTCCAAGCAAACTTGGAACTCAAGCTCCAGGACCGGCAGACTGGATGACGACAGAGGTAGCCGCAGAGAATGAGAGCGCAAAATTGTAACAACGAGAAGAGCTACACACTCTTGCGAACTGTCTGCCGGAAGGCTTAGTGAATCATGGAAAGACAGAAAACTGCCACCAAGAGAGTAGATCAAAGAAGCAGAACCAGCTTAGGTTCCTCAGACCTTTTCTCTGACTAGTAACAAAGTAATTAATAGAAATATTTACAGAAAGATGATTGCTGCGTTTTAATTGCTTGGAAAAAGAGGATACATTAATTGGATTTCCCACCAAGGGTGGGGAAAGAGAAATACATATTATTCCCATGTCAAAGCAAGGGAAATTTTAAATGTGCACTGGCTGTGAAAAAGGTGGACAGAATGTCTAAGGCAGAGATGGCAGCCTGTGGCTATTCAGATATTGCTGGACGCCATCTCCCATAAGCCCCAGCCAGTGGTCATGGAGGATGGGAGCTGACGTCCAACAGCATCTGCCTACCGTCCTTACATGTTATAGAAAGGATCAATGCCTGTCTTTCCACAGCATGTTCACCATGTATTTCCTGGTGCATTTGAAGGGGGAAATCTAATTTGACTTTTTTGTTGTGCCAGTGCAAACAATGGTCTTCTGAACCCTGCATCCCAGTTTGCTAATAGGGTTGAGGTAGTCTGCTTTGTTTCACTTTAACATTCCTTTACATCTAGGGAATGGGCCATGTGAAGCTGTTCTCAGCTCCAAGGCTATGGCCTGCACCCATCTATTCCCTGTGCCCAACTCTTACCCTTAGCTGTGTCATATAGGAAAAAAAGGAAGAGTGCTGCCATGCCAATATTTGGCCTATATCTGGGCCCTATGCCGAAATGGGGAGGCCAGTTGCTCTCTTACACTGGGACAGTGTTGAACCTGTGAGTCAATACCTAAGCAGAGGTTCGTGGGATCAAACCATTAGGGCCGTATGCCTGATCTGGTTGACAGGAAGCCTGGTGTATTTGAAACAAGGCTTTGGTTCCCTGTGAGAAAACTAAGGAAGGAAGACAACGCCCGAGTGAGGAAGCTGAACTGCACATTTATGCAGGCAGGAGTGGCAAGCACTTAAGCAGACTCCCAATAGCATTACTTGGCTGTCTCTTCCTTTTCAGCCGGGGCTGGAAATTTCTTTTGAAGGGAGATAATTTTATAAATTGCTGAATGCACATTTTCCAGAGCCTCTGGCATTCAGCAAGAGACACTTTGTTTTTAATTTAGCCCTTCTGTTCCTGTATTAAAAGGATACATTTTCAAAGCCATTGGGGCACAGTACTGGTATAAACATATCCCCCTCACAGATAAAGAGCATGTAGGATGTAACATAGATGGAGATGCTTTGAAAGTTCAACCCCCACCCACCCCGGGGCTGGAGAGCAAGTGTTTCTCCATGACTCCGAATGATATGGCAATAAAACGGAAATGCACTTCTTGAGTCAAAGTTCTGCTGTTGTTCTGCTGCTGGGTTGAGGCAAGCTACGTTTCTGACAAATTGCTCTTGCACCATGCACATAGCCATGTCCCTCTGGGTTGGTTGATATAGAGCACTGAGGTAACAAGCCCTCTCTGACTCTCCAAAATGCCCCACTGTTTGTGATTGACAGCTACTGCCGTGAAATGAGCTGTGTCAACTACTGTTGTCAAAGGCGGCTATTCAGCATCAATGAAACCCTACACATATACACATGTACCACTTATGATCAGTTGGTTGCATTCAGATCTTTTGAGGAAGATGAGTTAGGGAGAAGGGGGCAGGGAGGAGAATACAGCTGTTATGTTATAGTGTGCCAGTGAGACTCCCCCAAAATATGGCTGACTACTGTTGGAGGCTGGATATTGGACTAGATGGCTCATTGGTGTGCTTCATCAATGAAATGTTCTATTTTCCTAAAGAAATAATGCACGCCAATATATAGTGTGGGAACCAGTTCTTAATAAATTTGGAGGTTCCAGCTGACTATGATTTTATATTAATAGGTAACACCGACCCCAATATTTGGCTTGGATCCAGAAAAGGTGCTTTGTAAAATAGCTCGCCTCCATCCAAGCTTCTTTGTAGGTCGCCCAGCTTGACACATCTGACTGAATCAGCTTCATTTAACATCTCCCCATTCACTATTGTGCAATTTTAAACAAAAGACCCCACCCCTTTTGAAAGAAGTTGATGAAATTTGCAGGCATGGTAGCCACTCATGATTGGATAAAGCCTGCCAAACTACAGGGATATAGGTCTACCTGTGCGTGCACATACACCTGAAAGGAACCATCACTAACTCTTTTTTTGTAGAATTTGCAGGTAAAATCGCCCCTTCTGATAGAATAAGTTTTGTCAAATTTCAGAAGGTGGTTTTCTTGCAAAGACAGTCTTTACATTTCTGGAGTGGCTAAAAATAAAATCACTTAATCTTTCCTGTTATTTTGTGGATGCCTTGTATGAGAGCAGCACACACACAAGTGAAATACCCTTAGGTAAGAAATCTGCTAAACTGCAGACAAACAGGTCCATGAGCTATTCTGCTAGCTTCTTACAAGCTTGATGTGTTAGTCACAAAGGAGCTGTCCCACTGAAATCTCCTTCCCCACTCTGCCATTTCCCTTGAACTTTGAGAAGACAAATGCTTTGCCCTTGCGGAATAGTATCTGCATCCCAAGCATTGGGATTGGTAAGCACCGGTGAAGCTCCCTTTGATTACAAATTAGACCTATCAGTTGCCTCCACCTTCCTGACCTGGGCATTTTTCTAGACATTTTGATTTTGTGAAGCTGCTGCCTCTCCCACTTTCTCCACACCTCAGCCTTAAAGGTTAAGCTTCGAGAGATCATTTCACTTTTCACAGATCTTTATCTGCAGCATTTCGATCTCTCTTTAATGCCCGAGTCAAAGGCCATTGGGGGGGGGGTTCTGCTTTGACTTGTTCCTGCCTTGTAAAGATCTTGCAAAAGCCCCCAGTCCTTCCAAGGCATCTCACCCCATCATTTGGGAATGGAACCAATCTTTAGCACACCTGGACAAACAGGGGTCTCAATTCTCTCAGCACCAGTCCTTCCGTAACTAAAACGGCGCTTTCTGGCACAGGATATCGACAGTCTCAGAGAAGTCCCAAGTTTGAAAAGATACAAAAACAACTTTAGCAATCCCACCTTTTAAGTTTCCAATTCTAAGGTGGGGAAGGAGAAGAGGGACCTGAAGGTGGTCAAACAGTCTGATGACAACAATCAGAAGGGTGGAGCAACTCTCTTGCACACCTCCATCCTTCCTCATTTGTTTTTCCTTTACAAATGAAAAACAAATCACGCCAGCTCCTGGGCTGGCATAGTTTTCTCCTACCGTAGTGATACTACTGGGAAGGGTATGGATCCTTTGAATTGATGCCTTCCCCAAGCCTACGCCAAACACACCCACCCTCTCCTGACTTTGGAGAGGGAGATGCTCTCAATGACCTCTGGGATGATTCTCAGGGATCATAGGCCTGCATGGTCTGAGGGGGAATCTCATTAAAGCAGACCAGTGAGAACCAAGTCACCTCGGTGGCCACTGAATGCTGACTGAGTGTTGGAGGGAGGAGTCCGCATTGCCCCACTGTGTTGCAGGTGCCCCGTGCTATTTTCTTTTAGGTAAGGAACAAGGGCTGCGGTTCAGGCTGCTGCAGCAAATGTAAAGAGCAGCTTTGCAGCACTTACTGGGCTTGAGAGTAGATGAGAGGCTTTACTCTTGTTTTAAAGTTGTTGCTGTGTTTCTAGCTGTTTTTAATTATCTCATATGTAAATCGCCTAGAGACAGTGGTTTAGGCGGCCATTGGCAAATTAATGATGGTGATGATGATGATGATAACTGCGCCATGCGCTTCCCTTAATCAGAGCTCTTTACCAGGAACATCAAAGGAGCAGCTTGAAGGCTGGAAAGTAGGAGCCAGAGCTCAGTGCTGAAGGGGAAGTTGAGGAACAGGCTGGGTGCCACAAAAGTCATGCTCTTTTAAAAGCTACCAGTTGGCAAATTGGATTCAAGAAGCTGCTGGCTGGCAGGTCTGCGGATTCCAAATTTCCCTTACTATCTGCATTGACAAAAATCCATCTGTTACCATCTGTTTCGTGTTTTAGTATCTTAGAAGCTTCAATAATATACTTGTTTTGTTTTGTTTGTTAAAAAAACCCCTCCTTTTTATTTTCATGGGTTACATGAGAGCATTTCCGCTCGGGACATAAAAAAGAGAAGAGCGGTACATAACCCATAAAACAGAAGAAACGAAGAGGTACCAATGTGCAGACCTTGCAAAAGTCTTTCCAACAAATTCAGAGTAGTCAAGAGCTGAATTTAAAAAAAGAGGGGCTCCCCTTTTGTTCTCTGAAATATTTATATTAGAAATAAAACTCCATCAATATCACACAAATGGATCTCTCTGGTTCCCCATCCCTGCACCCCCAACATATTCTTGGTTTACCTGCAAGTTGTCTCCACTAGGGGATCTGCCAATCCCTTTTGTACCAGGCTATTAGGTTAGTTCCTCTAATATTCTTCCTAGGGCTGCTAATAAATATCCTATCGGGGATTTGTCTGGCATGTTATCACCCAAAATATGACACCCTTGAGCGTGAACAAGTTTGTTCTGCCAAGCATATCGAGTATAATTCATCCGCTGGCCCCCCATTTTTGTCAACTTTCTTTGTATTATTGTTAATAGTTTTTAATGCCACATAAAAAATTAAGTTATCCCAGGATGCAACTCTTCCAGTGAAAGGGTGGGAGGGAAGAGGTCAATTGGGGAAAGGCAACCAATGTAGACTTGCTGCCCTCTAGTGGCTCATAGTGGAGGGGAAAAAATGAGTGTGTGTGTGTTAAGAGAAAAATCCAAAATTGGAGAATGGGGAAACTAAGGTTGAGTACAAAGCATCTTTCATTCTGTGGTTTCTGCATATTACATGCTCACCCACACTGTCATGAGCATGGCTGGGTTGAGAGCATTCTGAGCAAGGGGTCTTCCCGGCTGCGGCTGCCACCATCACCAGCTTAATGCTGCTGTTCTCTAGCTTGGCACCACCATTGAGACGGTGATGTAACTGACCCCCTTCCATAGCCACAGAAGGAAGCCCTGAATTCCATGCAGACCGGAGTCACTAAGGCACTGAGCAAAGCCGGTGGGATTTTTTTATTGTGGGGAGAAAACCTGGGGAAGGGGGTGGGAGAAGATTTTGAGAGGGAGAGGGTGATGAGGAATGGGGCACCAGAAAAACACTGGTGCTTGAGGGTGAACTGGTTTGTCTTTCTGACTCTGCCTCCAAGGACTTTCCTGCACATCAAGACAGCTGTGGACTTCCAGTTAGAAGTTTATTCTGGTATTGAGGGGCATGGGTTTTTTTCTCCTTCAGTTCTGGGCACACAAACTTCTGCCACTGTTACTACTCCCTGCTACCTCTCTGGGGTTGTCTGAGGTGGTGGTGTTGGAGAGATTACAAGGGCTCTGGATCTCAGCCTCGTAGTTTGGACCTAGCCATGGCACCAGTTGTGATCTACACAGAAACATTTGGCTGGTTGCTGCTGGGAACTGAAAACTAGACATGATGGACCAGTGCAGTTCTTAATGTTCTGACCTTCCGCTCTGCACCACTGGAGCTTAGAGGGTGGCTGCAGATCACATTGTTTTGCTCTGTGTGTAGGGATTTCCTGCTTGCTCATCACAAAAAAAATGTGCACACAGAAATTGTGGGGCCCCCATAGTATGCTATTAGAGAAGGGTTAAGACAAGAGATCTGTAGCACAACAAAAACAAAAACACCCCGAAATCCTAATAATCTTTCACTGCAGCCTTCTTCATGGAATACAAGTGCAATCCTGCCCATGTCTAATCAGAAGTAAGGCCCATTGAGTTCTGTGAGACTTTCTCACAGATAAGTGTGTATTGCAGGGGTGTAGGACTCCAACTCCATCAGGCCTCAGTCAGGTGAGGGATGCTGGAAGTCGTAGTCCAACACCTGTAGAGTCACATGTTCCACACTCTGCTGCACTATGAAGGCAGCCTTAGTCTTTGCCAGTAATGCATGTTCAGAACTCCCACTATAGTTATTAAAAAGCAAAAGCAAATCCTGAGAATTTCCCATACATTTTTAATTTAGAGCTTCAGTGAAACTGATCTTATAAAAGTTCTTTAATCATATATGGTCCAGTTTCTTGTCTTTGGATAATTTATATCAGGCATGTCCAACAGGTAGATCGTGATCTATCAGTAGATCACTGGACATCTGTGGTAGATCACTGGTAGATCATTGGCTCCCCTCAAAGAAGCTGAACAACTGTGGCTCTCCTAAAAAAAAGCTCAACATTTACCTCCTCCCTGAAAAAACTCAACAACTTTGACCTGAAAACCCACCCCCTGGACCTTCCTCCTTCCTAAAAAAAGCTCAACAACTTTGACCTGAACCCAAAAAAGGGGGTAGATCACTGCCAGTTTTTAACTCTGTGAGTAGATCGCAGTCTCTTGGGAGTTGGCTACCCCTGATTTATATGATGCACGTACAGACAAGGAATTTCACAAAGAAGCCACGTATGTAAAAAAGCACTCGCAGACATTAGTGCTTGGTGGGAAAATGTTAATTTATTATGTAAGGTGTTGCTTTTTGCTTTCTATTCAACCATTTTTTTTGTTTTATTTTAAAGAGAAACAAAGGGGCCTTCCTTTCCAGAAAGTGAAATGTTGATTTATGTAATTATCGCTATCTAGATTCATTATACCTTTCTGCAGTGGTGAACACTACATAATAGAATGTGAAATTAACTCTTCTTCACCCAAATACTAATTTTCCTTATCATCAGCCAGTGCTTTTGTGGAGCTCTAGCTTTTATTTGAAGGCATTCAATGTCACGTTTATTATTCTGATCTACCATTTCAAAATATCCAGACTTAAAATTCCCAATTCGTTTGAAGGATAGGCATGTTTGACGTTCATCTACATTGACTTTGAGCCAGCCCTTTTCTACAAAACCATTATGAAGAATGTCTGTGCTATATTTGGCTGACCCTGTGTAAATCTGAATCTTCTGAGGAATAATTGGGTTGTCAAAAACAATGGTGAAGTAGCTTGTTGCTGTCACATTCATACCCCAAAAGACACCCTTTCCAGGAGGACACACATTGGCCATTATGTAATTTCCATATGCCGGCATGTTTGTGAAACAGGAAGCAGTAAGGGTATCGCCCAAACTTTCAGCATCTTCATGAAACTCTGAATCTATGTGTTGTAATTCCAACTCGTGAAATGAAGAAAGTCTCCCTACATGCTGGAAGAGAGAAGGCCAATAGAAAATAGTTTCTCCTTGCATTTTGATTTTATGAAAATATATCATGACCCAGTCCGCGGGAATATCATCATAAAACATCAAGAGAAACCGAGCTAGTTTGGTGAGATCAGAGCTATGATACAGCTTCCCTATGTAGCCTAGCCTTGAAAATGCTATTGTGGTCCAGGATTCTTCCATCTGGCTTACATAGCTTTGTATAATGGATACAAAACCAGTGGCACAGACAATATCATCCTCTAGCATCAAATAATACTGAGAGAGTTTGGCACAAAAGTTAACTAAATAAGCATAATCTACGTTCTGTTTAGATTTATATTTCATGTTTTTGCCCCAGAGATCTACTTTCAGATAGTGCACAGGAGGGTAACTGTCTAGAGAGCTTTGTATGACAAGCAGCCTTCCTGCTTTCACATGCACACTAAACTGAGCCTTCATCTCCTTGGCGTTTTCCTCGTTCAACTTAGAATCGTTATTGGCCAGGTATATAACTACGGTGATCAGATTTAATTCTTCTTGGCGGCAGTGGCTGAAAATGGAATCAATTGTCTTCAGCAAAAGGTGTTCCTTCTTTTTGTGGAAAGAAGAGATTCCAATGGTCAAGAATCCTAGAACAGGTAAAGACTATGATAATATCGAGCATTTATACAGCATTTTGTAGGTTCAAAGCACCGGGCGTGTTATTTGAATATCCCTTACAACAATCTTGTGGCGTTATTATTATTCATGTCAGCTCCCCATCTCAATATGTGCAGGGCTTTTCCCCCCAGCTGGAATTCACTGTAACTCTGTTCCGGCACCTCTTAGGTGGGCACCATTGCCATTCTAAGAGAACACCTCTTTTTCTAAAAAAAAAATAGCACTGAATATGGGGGTGAGAGTGTAAGCTCGATCTACAGCAGCATGGGTGGAACTCTGCTTGTGCAACACTCCTATCCTGGCTGTCTTCTTTCCCACTGCCCCTCCCCCCAAAGCTGATCCTGGGGGTGTAGTTGGGGCTGCTGCGAATGAGCAGTAGTGCCCTTGGATCTATGTCGGTGAGTTCATGGCAGAGACTTCTTCAAGACTCAGCCTTCTGGCAACTGTGCCAGACCAGCTCTCCTGTCCATAAGATGCATGCCAAGATCCTCCAGTTCATCCTCTCCCGACCAATGCCTTTCTCATGGTTAGCTCTTTCCAAAGCAAACAGGTGGTGTTCTGGGGTGAAAACTCAGTGGGCATGATTGGCTTAGTTCTGCTGACTTTGCTAGGATATACTTCAGTAACCACAAGCTATGTCTTAAAGCAGGGGTCCCCAAACTAAGGCCCGGGGGCCGGATGTGGCCCAATCGCCTTCTAAATCCAGCCCACAGACAGTCCGGGAGTCAGCATGTTTTTACATGAGTAGATTGTGCCATTTTATTTAAAATGCATCTCTGGGTTATTTGTGGGGCCTGCCTGGTGTTTTTACATGAGTAGAATGTGTGCTTTTATTTAAAATGCATCTCTGGGTTATTTGTGGGGCATAGGAATTCATTCATATTCCCCCCCCAAAAAAAATATAGTCCGCCCCCCCACAAGGTCTGAGGGACAGTGGACCGGCCCCCTGCTGAAAAAGTTTGCTGACCCCTGTCTTAAAGGCCTGTTGACCATTAGATCCCTGACCACTGGCTGGGGCTGAAGGGAGTTGGAGTCTAACAACATCTGGAGAACAGCTGGTTAGCCACCCCTGATATACAGGGTGTTCAGGGCTAACAGCTGTTCTAAAATGCATTTGTTAAAAATTGACATAGAAAATGATCTCGAGGAGAATCATAATAAGGCAAATCATGTATTTAGATGGCTTACCAGGCAGATGATGGGTGAGTTATTTATTTTTACATTATTTCCCACCACAAACCATTAAGGTTTCAATTCCCCTCATAGTTACTTACTCTTTTCTGAAGGAGGCGATCCCAAGAGATATTTATACTGAATCGGTAAGAGACCTGTAGCACTTTCCATTACATTGAAATCTGGATTCTTCTTCAATATAATATTTCCTGAGTTGATTGTCTCCTTTCTATCTGCATCCTTAAATATAACAACAGTAGACTGTTTCTTATATCAGCTGTGAGGCTTCCTTTCTCATAACTCCATCACTGTGTGAATCCTATCTTATATAATTATGCAGAATTCTATAGCCTACAAGATGGCCTACCCCATTCCTCAGAAATTCTGCAACTAAGCCCAATATGCAGCATTCCTTCATCTGCTTTACCCCGTCTTGCATTTTAGATTTTAAACCCCAGAAGGCAGGGCTATGTTCTCTTGAAATTACGAAGCTCCGTGCACTCTGGTGGCATTATAATAAAATACAGAAATGAATGGTATTGTTCTGAACAATGGGCTGAATCCATAGGTGCCCATGCAGAAGAATTAGTAATGCAGCCTGTAATTTGATGTATACACACATTGCAGACCCAGCTATTAGCTTTCCACAGGGCTTAGCTTATTGTCCTAGAACTTGGGAAGGAACAGTGGCGGAGCTTCATGCTCCGGCACCGGGGGGTGGGGAGCAGGCGGGGGCAGGGCTGGCGTGGTACACCTGCGAGGGTGGGACACCTACCATGGGCGGGGGGCAATCACAATGGCACCCCACCAGGATCGTGCTGCTGGGGGCGGTGCGCTCCCCCCGCACTCCTCTTCCTCCGCCAGTGGGAAGGAATAGACTGCCAGCTTACCAGTATGTGTGGCATGCAAGGTCCTTGATCATCAATAATATCACATTGAACCTGGCATATCAGCTGAGGACAAGCACTCAGGAAGAGGGGAGGAGCCCACAGTGTTCCATAACCAGGTGTCACCATGGGAAGGACTTTCTTACCCATCTCCACATAATGCACCACTTCCACTGATGGAGCACTGAATAGACTTTCAAAAAAATCTCAATTCTAGGGTTGCCAGACTCAATAGAGGACAGGACTTCTGTGCCTTTAATTGCCCTGCTCTCTTTTGAGTCTGGAAACCTTAAAGAGAAACCAGCAGACCCTTTGCTTGGAAATTAAACAAAGGGTCTGCTGGTTTCTCTTTAAGGTTTCCAGACTCAAAAGAGAGCAGGGCAATTAAAGGCACAGAAGTCCTGTCCTCTATTGAGTCTGGCAACCCTACTCAATTCTCAGTCAAGAATCTGACACGGGGACAAACAGAAGAAGACGACTTCACCCCGGTATGGCTCCCTTTTATCACATACACAGCCCAACAAGACAATGACAAAAACCCACTGACAGTATACAAATCAGTATGGCTAACCTGATCCAAAACACCCACCCACCCACCCCACTCACACACGAAACAAAGACTACCACAGCCAACCACAAATGAACAACCACACCCTAGGCCAACTCCAACATCTCTCACCACCAAAGGAACACAAGCGAACAGCAGAGAACCTGCACAAGCAACGCTGACAACCCCCCCCCCCAAATAGAAACATTGTCACCCGACCCCACCCCTACCCATCTCTCCCTCATCTACCTCTTCCCCCTTTTCTTCCCAATGTCTCAACAAATGAAACGGATTTGTGAAAATGTCACAAGAGACATTGCAAATATCTTTGTATATCAAGAAAATATTTAATAATGATAAAAAAAGAATGTACAGGGAAAGGTGCTTCCCTAAGAATCCAGCCCAAGCTGTTCAGGGCTGTTTCCTCACCTCCTCTGCAGAGGCATCATGGCATAAATGTTGTGTGAAGTGCAAATAACCTCATGGGGAAATCCTACCAACAACTCTTTGTTACCTACCTTTAATCCAGATTTTTCCCATTTGGGACATTTGCATTTCTCCTTGCTTTGTTTCCAAATAATAGCAGACAATACAATGGAGAGTCCTAAGAAAAAGCATAACCTAGAAAAGTTCCCCCAGTAGTAGGCTAGTGACTTCTTCAGGCTCCTGTGCACCATTGCCATTTCCCACCAAGGGCCTGTTTAAATGGAAACGGCCAGTCTTAATACTCTTGCTATGGCAAGAAAAGATTCTGAAATGAAAATGAAAATTATGTTGTTTTAATATATGCACTTTTTTAATAAAAAAAAGTGTTTGCACTGAGCAAATCTTTTAGAAGCAAAAATGATACAAAATTCCTTTTTCTTAAATCCGGGTATACAGTGATATTATGATCACAAAAAAGCTAATCATTTAGAAACATTGCAAAATGTTCTCCCTTGCTTCTCCCTTGGGTGTGGAGTGTAAGTCTACTCAGGATTTTAGGCCAAATTTATACCTTATGTAAGAATATTGCATTGGGGTTGTTGCAGATTGCTGGAAATAACACCCACACTGGTTCTAGAGGAGCAGAAGGAACTCCTGTCCACAGGTTTGCATAGAGATGTTGCTGAGCTCCTTAACCCCTTGCCTTGGAATATGAACCTTGGTGACTCACCCTGCTTACTTTAAATATGAGATGAGCGTTCAAACCTGTCAGAGATGGTTGCAGCTACTCTTGAGTAAAGACGCTCCACTCTAACTTGTCTTTCAGAGTTTTATTGTGCATAAAATGGCTTCTTGCGGGTTTTCTCCCAGCATAAAAGCCTGGGCACCCCAAAGCGCCGCCCCCTGGCCCTATGGGTGGGCGCGCGCCTCAATTTGGGCATCGGAAGGAAGGGCCGCCTTCCTGGCTGCCCTGTGGCCGAAAGCCCTCCATGCTCCTCCTCCCCTACCCCTCTCTCAGAGCGGTGCTGGGGCTCTGGTACATGAGATAGCCCTCTCTCCACTCTGCTAACTTCCTCATTCCTTTCTCCTGACTCGCTGCTTGTGCTGACGCTGGGTGAGGAGCTGGTGAAGATGATTGGTGGGGGCTCTCTGTAGAGAGACCCCCCTGACATCAAACCCTCTGAGCTCTTTTCTGGCTTGGGTTTTATGAAGACCAGAGAAGAACTGAAGTAGTCTCTACCAGCCAGCTATCCCCACGCATGCTGGTGTGACGGATTGGCCTGGTGGGCAAAAGAACTCCAGGGTGCAGAGAGTTAAACCCCAACCTCCTGGATAAATGACGCATTCCATTCCTGAGGGGCGGGACTGCCAGGAGTTTAAAAGGAATGGGAGGCAGTTAATTCGGGGGAGAGGGTTGTGGGAGCGAGGGAGAGTGTGGGTAGGCGTAGGAGATCTTAAAGTGTTCTGAGGAGTTTAATTGAATTATATTATCTAGCCATTGTTAATTGAAACTAAGAATATGATCTAAGAGCCTGTACACATGAAACCATTACGCGTTTAAAAGACCTCTGGTAATAAAGCTTTCTTAAATGTTAGTGGATGTGCTTAGTTATTCCAGCTGGGTATCTAAACACACAGAAGTGGTGGCTCAATAGAGGACAAAACTTACCTTGGGAATAGAGGCAACGGTTTGTGTCCTAGAGTTACACTGAGGAGGCTTAGGAGGATAACCTGGGGTGCTACAAAGTTGCCAGAGTGGAAAGGGCAAACTTTTGCAGTGGGGAATCAAACTGAGTGAGACCCTTTACTGTAGGCAGGAGGTTATTCCGTCTTTCAGCCTAGAGTTTCTCATGATACCAGGCCACGTAAGCTGGAAGACTCTCTTTACTAAGGAACCCAAGTAACGGGTTTATTTTAAGGTGGCAGGAGAAGTGGGGGGTGGTGGTTTCACCCCTGGATTCCTGTGGCGCATTTTTAGTAATAGAGAGGGAGGACACTTTGTTACAGCTGGTATCCAGTGCCTCATCCCCCCACCCTGACTACGATTCCCCTTAATGTTTTTTATACAGTAAAGTATGTTTGTCCTTTTAAGGAAACACAAGAGGGCTTACCAAGTGACTCAGCTCACTAAGTACTTGTGCAGCAACGACTGTGCAGGAACAGAGAGGGTGTAAAACAATTGTTCTGCTCCTTATGAAGCTTTGGGTCAGTGGCATCCTTCATGGTCTGGTCTGGTGGGGCCCAACTGCAGTTCCTTCTCTCTCTTCCCAGAAGCCTCCAACTGCTACAGAACCTGTCAGCTGATCAATAGAACTAGAACCTTCTCCCACTACTGCCTTTGGATGGGCTGGTGTACCTCAACACCACGTGATAAGGTAGCTCATATGAATTTATCTATGACCTGTATGAGATACCTGTTGTCCAAATATTTTCTCCATCCCAGTTGTTTTTTAAACAGGAACATTATTTCCCTCACACACTTCTAGAACTCCTATTTCTGCAAAGCACAGGGCCTTCTATTGAGCTATGGACCTCCCCCCATGCAGGGGTGAATAACTGCAGGTCCAGGGAACAAATGCCAGCCCTTCAGAGTCTTTGAGTTCTGGCAAAGACTCTTCCTTACCTGGATGGAGGATGGAGGTGTGTGGGGAGAGAGAGAGAGAGAGAAGGAGAAGACTGGCACTTTGTGGCTGGAGTGCCGCTTGCCCTACAATGTAAAGAGTTTCATCTGTTCCTATGCCCAATTTTGCCTCCAGTCCCACCTACCACTAGGCAGCCCAGGAAGGCTCTTCAGGAACAAATGTGTCTCTTGGTCTGAAAAAGCTTCCTCATTCCTGTCATAATATGTACATAATAGTGAAGGCTGAAAGCTTACCTTCCAACACTCTGTACTGCAGTCCAAACATGGGACACCATCTTCTGGGTCTGAAATCCCATGTTAATCATGTGACCCATGTGAGATCAAGGACCCGGAAAAATGCTTTTTGGGGCACGGTGCCCAAAAGCATGCATTTTGAGGTGCCATGCGAGATCGCAGATCCAGAAAAAAATGATTTTTTCTGAGTGAAATCTTGGCCTCAAATCACATGAGAGCAACGTGCCCTAAATGGCTGCCATGCTCTCACAGAAAAAAGAGATGTCCTGGTTTTTCCAGGGCACTTGACAGGTATGTGAAAGTGCTTGTATTCATCTGTTGGTGGGATTCAACTAAGTGGTTGCAGGGATGGAACAAGGTCTGTTCTCAGACAAGCAATTGGACAGTTTCTTGGACATGAGAGCCACTCACCCACAAGGCCCCCAGCTTTTCACCATTGGCTGTTGCTACCTTGTATGTGTACAATACAGTCACTTCAGCTCCGATAGTGAATTTCATGTACACCTGCAGACACACGTACACTTGTAATCCTCGATATGTGAAGAGGAAACAGCACTTAAGCCTTACCAGTTGTATGTTGCCAGGTAAAGGACCTCTAAAAGGAGGACCACAAACCTACCCTTTTCACTCACAGCACTCTTCCCATAGCAAGTCTCCACCCCTGTAGCATGTAGACTGTGGACATAAGTCCTGCTCCTGGAAACATTTTAAACATTTTTTTTAAAAAAGTTAATCTGTGTACAGTATGTCCATCAGCTCCAAAGGTCATTTGTGCTAACAAGTCTCCAGTGAGGCATTTCCACTTCACCCAAATGCCAAGTCAGTAAATCAAGCCTAATAAGGATGTTTTGTGTTGCCCCTTCTGATATCCGAAAAATAAGAGAGAGAGAGAGAGAGAGAGAGAGAGAGTGTGTAAGAGGACATCTCCAATTCCTCGGGTTCTAACTAAAGAGCCTGTAAGCAGTTGCCAGCAGATGACAGCTAATAAGCCAAACTCAGAGGCTGAATGCACAGGTCTAGCCCAACACCCCTGCTGAGTTGACAATCTGGAATTTGGCTTCACTGCCTGTGCCTTTCAAGGATTTCGACAGATGCAGCACATTGATTAAATGTTTAAAAGGGACCCCTGCTGCGGCTTCCACAGCTTGCTCTATTGCCTTGGGAGTTAGGTGGCAACATAACACATAATAGGAGTGATGCCTATTGTGGTTATAAACAACATTCAGTGTTTGGGAACCTGGGATTCCAGTCAAAAAGGCATCGATATTTTTTGGCACTTTCATTCCTCCCATCTGCAACAGGAGGCCATTTTCCTCTCCTATATGAAGCCACAAAATTCTTTATAATAGCACTTATTTCTCTCCCTGCCCTCCTGCCCTATCCCAGAAGTGTCTTCCTTATCAACTTGGTTGAATTAAAATATTTAGCCTTCCGTTAGAGGGCTATGTTGTACTTCATGCTTCAAAATCAACAAATTCATAGGCGGCAGCTTTTTCAGATGAAATAAAAGAGAGGCCTGTGGCTCTTAAGAGATTACCAGATTTTTTTACACCCTAACATTTTGAGGGATTACAGTTCACCTCATCAGATGGAAGCAGTGTTATAGGACTATAGCAGGGTGAGTCTGGGGCTAAATCCTATACCACCATTATAATGAGAAATGAGGGTGAGGGAATAGATTAAACTGTAAACTGTGGATTACAGTTAGAAAATGGTCCAATGATCTGATTTGAAACCTGTGTCAGTTTGAAGAAGGCCCTTGCTGCTTTTGTGGTAAAAAGGCTAGGAAACGGCTTGTTTTGAATGCTTGACGAGACTGGCATGTTGACAGGTGCTGTGCCTTTTTCTTCCATACACTGTGCTTGGGTGATTTTTTCTGGAAAGATTTCTCGGTTTGAACTGCACCTTTTGGCAAAGGCATTTGCTGTGCTGCGTCAAAGAGAATATCTCGTATGTGATTTCCTCTAAAAGCAGTGTGATGTGCTTGTAGTTTATACTGAAAAGGTATTTTTGTGGTCAGTGTCAGGCAATGGGATTTAAGAAGGGTGTTCCCCCAACATGTTCAATACGAATCTGTCATCAGAGAAGTCTAGGTGGAGGGGAGCACTGAATGGAATGCTGAGTGGAATGAGGGGGGATTCAGATGTGGGGGAAATCACTTTTCTGAGGGTAACACTAGATCTTCTATCCTGCTTCCAAATGTTCCTTTCACACTGCAGTACCTGTTGCATTATGGCTCTCTGGCCTTTTGACTGATATACTGGCATGTTGCACTAAATTTCATTCACATCACTGACCATGGTGTGGCACAACAACAAATGTCACTGGACAAGGTCACTAGCCCCCCACTCTTTCAGCACATGCATGCTTCTGCCCCTCCACATGAACTGCATGCTGCTATACTGGCTGAAATGTTGTCCTTCGATTCCTGCAATTTTCTGAGTTGATGGAGTTCAAAAGGATCCCCCCCCCCGAAGCAATTAATATGGGAATGAGCACTGACTCTGCTTTCTACAAGAAAGCCAAGGCTTTTGCAAGTTTCTTCTTGGAATCTTGCAGATATAGATTGGCTGGTATGAAACATTGCTTCCTTACAGCAACATTCTCTTTACAGATGCCTCACACGACAAATGAGTTCTTGGTTTGTTTGTGTGTGTGTGTCATTTGTAGTGTAAGGCATGCATGCATGCATACACATACATACATACATATGTATATATATATATGAAAGGCTATAGCTGGATTAAGTGGATAAAAATACATATGGATTTTTAAAAAACAAGCAAACTATGCATGATGAGCACTAGTCCCATTATAAACACCCATCTTGATGCACCCTGACTTTGCCTTAAAAAATATGTTCTGGAGGAATAGGTCAAACTGTTCTCTTGGGTTCATGCTTATTGTTTCATCTGCATGGGACATTCAGAGATTTTTATGGTTTAGGCTATCAGATTCGCATCACTTGAAAGACCTGTGTTGCTTGAAGTGAGCAGCTATCATAGCCAAACATGTTAGATAATTCTAAAACTTAGTAGAATTATTATTATTATTATTATTATTATTATTATTATTATTATTAGCCACACAAAATAGTGACCAACTTTCTCCAGAACTTTTCACCAGCTCAGAGTCTGTTGAGAGGCGGGGGGGGGGGGGAGGAGAGAGAAACTGGTGTGGTGTTCATGCTGTAAAAAGTCTGCATTGGCTTCCAGAATAAGATGGGGTATCAGAAGAGACAGTAGACTGGAAGACAGAACCCCCATTTTTGAAAAGACAAAACCCTGTAGTCTTCTATATTTCTCTCTAGCCGTAATCTTCCACTTGGAGTACTCAAAGTCTTTCTTACTAACTTTTGATATTATGGTAGGCCTAATAAAGGTGTTGCCCTACTACTGTATGTTTGTCTTTTTTTAATGGACCTGCATAAATACTTCTTCTTCTGGATGATTTATGTTACTGATCAATATTAACCACTAGGTGGCTCCATTTACACGGCAACTCGTTTATTCTTTCGACAAATGCAGAAAACCCACCTGCTGCTTGTCAGATGTGCTTTCCAGCAGATGTGATACTGGTTTATGCATACGGGGGCAATTATCATACTGTGAATCACAATGAGGCATTATTGTCTCTGAGCCACTACCTCATTGTATAGAGAAAACATATAGGCCGTACATAATTCAGCCTTGTAAATAGCCCAGAAAAGTTACTAGCCTGCCATTTCCTTTTACTAGCCAGCTCAGAGACTTGTAGGCTGTGTTCCCATGCAGGCCACAGCATGACGACACAGGATACCAAACTCTCAGCAGCCCAGTTTGGGGTTTTTTTAAAGCTTATCACCAAAGAAGTTGGCAAAGGAAGGAGGTACTGTACACAGGGGTGGGCTTCCATTCCTCCCTAGTGAGTACAGAAATGAAGTTGACTGGTGGAGGAATGGAGAGGTCCAGCCTTCCATTGCCAATTCAGCCAATTGCCTGCCTGAAATTCTGTGCATCCACCTGGTCACCTACGGTGAGCAAGCTACTTCTCACGTACGAGTCTGATGGAATGTTCAAGGTGCTTTGGAAAAGCAACCTTTTTAAACAAACAAATGCTGCAGACACCATGTCTACTAATAGTAAAACAACAACAACAACAACCATTCTCTCCGCACTTGCCTTACAAGGAATATGCCAAGGTGGAGAGAGGGTGAGCTCTTTTGTGACTTACGTGCCCAGCATCTATTCAGGGGGAATGATTTCACCTGGACTCGCTAATCAAAGTGCTATGTGGGAAGTAAAATAAAAAAATTCCTTCAGTAGCACCTTAAAGACCAACTAAGTTTTTATTTGGTATGAGCTTTCGTGTGCATGCACACTTCTTCAGATACCTTCTTCAGGTATCTGAAGAAGTGTGCATGCACACGAAAGCTCATACCAAAATAAAAACTTAGTTGGTCTTTAAGGTGCTACTGAAGGCATTTTTTTATTTTACTTCGATCCAGACCAACACGGCTACCTACCTGTAACCAGAACTATGTGGGAAGGACGTTGTAGTAATGCATTGCCTTGTTGTTGCCTTTTCAGTGCTCTTTGCTAGTTTGGACAGCCTCCAAAGTGCTTTGGGCCAAGTCATGCTCTTTTCCAAAATTGGATTCCAAACTGGATCTTGGTCATGCATACAGGCCCTTACTATGGAGGCACTATCTAGTTGTCACAACTCACAGCCACAGATAATATTTATTCCTCATAAATTGCGCTGACTTTAAAAACATGTGCAAGGCTCTTTCACCCCTTATGCAGACCGTCTAGCTTAACATCAGTGCTTTCCCTTATGCTGAAGGTGCTGTTGTGATGGAGGCTGCTGCTGCTACAGTGCAGAGAACGAGACCATTTGCCCTTTCTTGATAATGGAAGGCAAGGTCCTGACCCTATTGTTCTGTGTCAGCAAATGCCAAGGTGGCTGATAGCTCGGTTGGTAGAGCGTGAGACTCTTAATTTCAGGGTCATGGGTTTGAGCCCCACATTGGGCAAAAAGATTCCTGCATTGCAGGGGGTTGGACTAGATGACTCTTGTGGTCCCTTCCAACTCTACAGTTCTGTGATTCTGTAATTTGTGATCCCTCGGGTGCTGGAGTGCAACATCAGTCCCAGTCAGCATAGCCACCAGTCAGAGATGATGTGAGGTGTAATCCAGCAATAACTGGAAGGGCACTGGTTATTTCTCCAGCTGTAACCCTTAACAGTAAAGCTGTAAGGTAAGCCAGTGTTGTTATTCCCCTATTGCCGTTGGCCGAGATGGAGTGACTTGCCTGATGCAAGATTCAAACCAGGAACTTCCTGGTGGTTGCAGCCCTGTCTTTTACCAGTACACCCGACCAATTCTCTGTAGCAGAAGGAGCAACAGAACATATGGCTAAAACCATTAAACGTCAATCATTAAACATTAACAACAGAGGCAAAAAGTAGACAACATTGTGTGGTGTAGTGGTTAAGAGTGGTTAAGAGCGGTAGACTCGTACTCTGGTGAATCGGGTTCGCGTCTCCGCTCCGCCACATGCAGCTGCTGGGTGACCTTGGGCTAGTCACACTTCTCTGAAGTCTCTCAGCCCCACTCACCTCACAGAGTGTTTGTTGTGGGGGAGGAAGGGAAAGGAGGATGTTAGCTGCTTTGAGACTCCTTAGGGTA
Organism: Zootoca vivipara; assembly: GCF_965207765.1. Taxonomy (NCBI): domain Eukaryota; kingdom Metazoa; phylum Chordata; class Lepidosauria; order Squamata; family Lacertidae; genus Zootoca; species Zootoca vivipara. The sequence continues at coordinate 68,964,419 of NC_142582.1, read as the reverse complement.
GTGATAAAGCGGGATATCAAATCCAAACTCCTCCTCCTCCTCCTCCTCCTCCTCCTCCTCCTCCTCCTGTATCATCTCAGCCCATTCTAAATTGTATGTTTGATAAAGGGTGGCATTTTCCATCTAGATTCCGTGTGTGTGTGTGTGTGTTGTCACAATTAAAGTAATAATTATAAAAATCAATTACAATATAACCTGTAACAATAGGCACTTTCGTCAGCATTCCCAAGGGAGGGGGAAGCCTAGAGGAACAAATTATCTCGTCATGCTTACAGATGGCCTCTGCAAAATAGAGTAATATAGTTGGCAGGTGCACTTAAGGATTTTTATGACCTTAGCTTTCTTCAGTAACTGAGTATAACTTTGCCTGCTTTTGTTTGCACATAAAAGTTTCTGCAGTTTCCATAAATGTAACCAATGTTTTGTCCTACAGTACTATATAGAACTGATTCTGAGTTAGCAGGCAAATGCTTGAACATTCACATTTTAAAATCAACTAAAGTAGTTACAAACATTCTGCTAAAAGTTAGTCTGAATTAAAGTAAAAACCTGATTTACAAGTAAACAAGTTTTAGTGTTGACAACAAATACCATTGGTGGCAGAATTAATTCAGAACTCAGGAAATCAACCACTGAAATAGTCCATCCACAGATTTAATAACAGAAATATCACAGCATTTAAAACATGGTAGGTTTTTACAATAACCAGCTTAGTAACAGTTACCCTCAGAGACTGATTTAGCACAAAGTTATTGGCACCAAATTCACATTGGCTCAACAGGACTTGTGAATTGGGAACATGTGCGCCGGATCATGACCTTATGATATAAAAATAACGATCTTCTCAGCACTGAAATCTTTCCCACAGAGGAACACATTGCTTTACTTCAGATTTAAAAAAACACCCACATTTTTAAAAAGAGCCATTAGCGAGTGGATCACCTTGGTGGGAATAATTTACTAAATTAATGCGTTGATTGGATATTTTAGACAACAAGACAAAAGGTCTCCCAGCGAAACAAAACATCAAAAAGAGCAGCAGCTCTTTAAGCACGTTTAAGCAGAAAATTAAAACAGCACACAGTTTTCAAAAAGAAACGAAGTTTCCATGTTTTTGTAAATCAGTTTTCTGTTAGATATGCAGCAGTAGGCAGCACTTCCGTAGCCAATGGATAGATTTCACTACAGAGCATGAAACAAGCAAGAGAGATTTTCTGCAATCAAAACCAGACAACCGATCAGAAACTTTAATCTTATTCATTTTGCTCACCCATGAAACAGGGGAGGGAGGGAAATGTACTGGATCACCATGAAACACTCTATCAAAACAAAAGCTTCCACATCTGTGACAGGAAAGTTACCAGCTGCCATATGTCGCTCCGATATGCATATGCTAACACGGGCCCGGCCAATGGAGTTCCTACAAACTCTTCCATGACCCTGTTGTCCCACTTAATGAATGCCCCATTGTCAGCAGGGCTAATGCTATGCAATCTGTTTTGCCATATTGCAGCACGTAGCCCTGCTCTGCTCGGCGCAGCACATTTTGCCACATAAGGGTAACTTGCCGGATGCCTTGCAATCTGTTGCTCTTGAAGAGGGGAAGCTCGGCTGTCACAATTGACGCAGCCTGTTGGGCCACAAAGGAGGGACCTCATTGTTCTCCATGTTAGGTATTCTGCTTTGTGGTTCTTCCCCGAGAGCAGCTGTCTCAGAATCTCCGTTTTAAACAGACGACATGCCAGTGACTCCGACTGTTGTAGCAAAACAAGCCGGTTCCTTTTATGCGATCGCCACCCAGCTTTTTCAGACCGCATTTCAGCTACGTTCAATTCAATATTACAGCCATGCCACAGATTCTGACACAGTTTTATTGGTCTCAGATGGCTGTATGTAGTTACTGTGCTGTGACTTTTACAGTCAACAAGCTGTTCGGTGGCAGGAGAATTTGGGTGTCTGTTGCCATAAACAAATCTACAGGGGGTGATTCAGGAATAAAGTACTCTTTATCCCAGAGTGGCAATTTGTTAGGGAAATAAGTGCCTGGTGTAAGATGAACAACTTCAGGGTTTGAAGCACCTTTTCCTGATTGATCACTAGTCAACTAATGAATCAACAAAGTGATTAATCAGTGTGGACCACTGATTTTAATTACTAGGTCTGATTGCTAAGGGCGGACATTTATTTTGGGGAATTTGTTCTGATACTCATAGCTGTCAAGTTTTCCCTTTTCTCGTGAGGAAGCCTATTCAGCATAAGGGAATTTCCCTTAAAAAAAAAGGAGAACTTGACAGCTATGCTGATACTTGTGATAAGGAATGAAAAAGAAAATATTAAACATGGAGTGGTAACTTTTTGATAAATGTATCAAATTTTCACACATGTCCTTCAGCATCTCAAAGACACCTATATTGACACCTGTAAAATGATCATAGATAATTCAACACATTAGACTGCAAAGGAAAGAAAGTTAAAACATCTTAAAAGACGAAGGCTTTACAACCACTGTAATAACAGAATCTGTATTCTAATGATACATCTGTAACAGTGGGGAAGGATTGCCAATTAATGTGCCTATCTTGCATATCAAGACAGGGCTGAAAAGCTATGATTACTCAATTAAGATTATTTACATTCTTGGAAGTCTTACCAAATCATCTCAGTTTAAACTCGGGTTTGTTTCACAGAAGCAACGAATTAGTGTGAGATTGCAGGGAGCTAATCCTCATCTGTGTTTGCAATTTGGGGTAGCAATGGGATTTTGAAGGTGGCAGAGAAAGCTATGGGGTGAAAGCAAAGACAGCAACTGAATGCAAGGCGAGAACACCCATCTTATCCCTGTGCTTCTTGAGATGAGCTATATCGTTATGAGAAAGAAAGAAAAGGTTCTGTGTTCTACAGTCAGACTTCAGCCTACCACTTTCAAATGTGCTTTTAAACAGGACCACTGTGGTCTTACCCCTGCCATTCAGAAGAGTGTTTTGGAAATGTCTGGATTTTTTCAATGTAGATGAGCTGCTCAGTTGGCTTATGCTTGCTAACGAATTCTGTGACCTCACTCTAGTATTTGCTATAGAATTTCTGACAGCAGTGTGTAGCCTCTAAGTTTTTGCTGGAAAAATAAAATCCAAACACACTAATAAATTCCAACGACATGAATAAATCACCAGCTTTTATGCCCAATAAATAGGTGCAATATGAATTATTATAGACACAATGCTTTGAAGTTATTGTATTTAAAAAGGCATTGGTATCTAGGTCTGTGTGTATGGATGTCTCAGGAGCAGATATTGGTGGTTCTACAACGTTCTTATCACTGTGCAAACTCTGTTATTCTGTTACTAGAGGTCCATAGAATACAGTAAAGGTCTATTGAAAAAAATTAATGAGCCTACAAGATAAGCAGAACAACGTCACATAGTTGAACTGGTACAGTTTTTGGATTGTAGGTGGGAGAGTGCATTCTGAATGCTTCAATTTGTTTTTAAAACACCAGGCAAACCTCCCCCCATGTAAAAAACTAGCATGTCATGGAAGGTCTAGTACAGGCATCCCCAAACTTCGGCCCTCCAGATGTTTTGGACCACAGTTCCCATCCTACCCGAACCACTGGTCCTGTTAGCTAAGGATCATGGGAGTTGTAGGCCAAAACATCTGGAGGGCCGCAGTTTGGGGATGCCTGGTCTAGTGTAACTTCCTCTATTATATGGGGCACCATTCAGAAATGATCCCTCATCTGTTCTACACCCCTTTTAATTTTTTGCCTGTCTTTCAATAACATGTCCAGAATGGCTTGCCTAGGCACCTCGCTCTAGCTCTCTTCTTGTGCTCACTTTGAATGTGTGGGAGAATGTGTGGGGCATGCCCCACCTGCTTGATGCACACTGCCCCCTCCATGTCTCCATCTTCACTGGCTCCACCTCGACCGCCACATGCTGAGCAAGGAGGTCTGAATGGGGAATCGTCATCTGTGACCAGTGCAATGCACTTAAGAATATTCCATTCAATTGGGAGCCCTGAATGTATGGAAGATTCTGTGTTTATTATTGTACAATTGATTAGTTAGCTGCCTAGGAATAATGCAGTGCAAAACAAATAGTGCAATAAAGTATCAAATCAGATAAAACAACATCAGCAAACAAAGAAATAAAGATACAACCAAAGGGTTGCAATAATCACACGGAGGTGAAAATTAAATGTTCAAATGCTATCAAAGTAGACTGGTTAAATAATGATCAATGTTAGCTTTTAAGACATTAAGGGTAGTAAAAGATGTTTAAAGGTGAACAAAAAGGGCCTTGCCTGGAGCCGGAAAGATGTCACTGCCAAATGTGTGAAAATCTTCCCTTCAGATCTTCCAGCTCAATGTAGGGCTGGATCCAGTGAGGATCTTGCATGTGCAGCCTGAGTGCAAAAGCCTCTCTCCCTGTCCTTTGAATGCACTGAGGCTTCCGTGTAATGAATTAAAAAAACAAGGTTTGATGTGGTACAGTGCTGGTTTCGCTGCAAAGAAAACAATCAAAAATTTCCGTGCTTTCCTGAAGTGTGTAGCTGTTCCACTTCAGTTCTGCTAGGTCTCCCGTTAACTGGGCTTAATTGTTCCTCCCCGGAGCTGTGACCCAGGAAAGATCAATGGGTTCAAATCCCAGATGGCTTTTGTTGTCTTTCAGAACTAAGTCACATGAAGCCAGTCCTGGGTGTTTTGCCGCTAGGGGAAATAAGAAAATGCCCCTCTTCCCCTGTGCACCCTTCACTTCCCCAGTGGCAGTGGATGCACAGGCAATGTGTGAACTGCAGGTGCACAGCAGAGGAAGTGACCAAAAGTACAGGAGGCAGATCTGCCTCCTCTTCCCAGCTATCCAAAGCCTGCGATCCTGAGGTTACTGCCTCACCTTGCCTCATGGGCCAGCCCATGGTTAGGCAAGCCAGGAGCCATCTTTTTGTCTCAATGCCCTCTTCCCCTTAGCAGCTTTGTTGACATCAAGGTGCACCAAGGCTACAGAGAGAAGAACTAAAAGAAAGCACATCACACACACAGGGCCAGTGCATAAGTCAGCTACCAATTATTTATCAAAACATGTCGGTTCAAATAAATCTTTAAAGCACTTCTGAGATCCAGTCACTTAGTGAAAATCTAAAAAGCAGAAACAGAACACGGCAACTTTTATTCAGATTCTAACATGCATAGTTATTTAAGGAAAATGTCAACATTCCTGAAATATTTGAATGATCTCTGATGTCCTGAAACAGCATTGTTCCCTGTGGAATTTAAATCATTCAACTGTAGCAGCTTTACCATGACTGCCAGAGAAGCGACTGTGAAGAGAAACCATGATCGTGGAAGATCCAGAGCTATACAATCAACTCTGTGGTGATCTGAGAACAAAAGGCGGGAAAGACTTCCACCTCAGGAAAGTGTTGGTGAATAAGTTATGTAGAACTAATATCCCTCAGCAGGAGTGTATACTGAGAGAATCAGGAAGGCAACGTTAACTGCATAAAATATGGAATGGAGAGAAATCCTCAGGAAAGATGGGAAGGCAGAAATATCTATATAAATGTTGACTGATCTGTGTTGCACACACAACACGTCATGCAAATTAATTTCTCTCTCACCATAACTGCTATATAGATGTACTTGGGAGTAAGCCCCGTTGGATTAAATGGCGCTTATTCCCAGGTAAGAGGGTATAATATTGCAGCCTCAGTATATAATTCTACTGATTTTTTGGGGGGAAATGCATATCCCTCACACCTTGTTCTGAAGGAATTTTAACATCACAGCTCAGTAGTCTGCATATTAAACAGTTGCTTGAGGATGACAGAACAGTTCAAAAGTTCTTGATCATTCTGATGAAAGCAGCAGACTCCCTCTCTCCAGCTTCACCTCTGACCTTCCGTCTGCCTCCATGAATATTTCCCACAACTTTAATCCTGCCTGCCGTACATCATTGCCATGACATTTCACCATGTAAATGAAATAGTTACTCATGTGCTCAACCTATCTAGTATGGTCGGTGCAAGTTTCTTTTCCATTCATTGCCTGGGCTACTATTTATACAGCCTCTATGAGTGTTATGGAAACTTATTATATATATCCCCCCCCCCCATCTCTCAATGCATCTATCAGTTCCATTATCCTATCAAAATAGCACTACAGTGGTACCTCGGTTTATGAACACAATTGGTTCCGGAAGTCTGTTCATAAACTGAAGCGTTCATAAACTGAAGCGAACTTTCCCATTGAAAGTAATGGAAAGTGGATTAATCTGTTCCAGACAGTCCGTGGAGTACTTAAACTGAAGCGTTCATAAACTGAAGCGAACTTTCCCATTGAAAGTAATGGAAAGTGGATTAATCCGTTCCAGACGGGTCCACGGAGTACTCAACCTGAAGCGTACTTAACCCGAAGCATGGGTGTAATTGGTTCTGGAAGTCTGTTAATAAACTGAAGCATTCATAAACTGAAGCGAACTTTCCCATTGAAAGTAATGGAAAGTGAATTAATCCGTTCCAGATGGGTCCGCGGCGTTCATAAACCGAAAATTCATAAACCGAGGTGTTCATAAACCGAGGTTCCACTTACTTGATTCCAGGGCTTTAGAGTCGGGATAATGCCAAGTAATGAGGGAACAGGTATTCTCCCCCCCCCTTATGATCTTACTTCAAATGATGCAATACTCTTACTTCATGAATCTCACATCACTTCGTTTTTTATTTCCCCCCCCTTCCTCAGCATTGACTTGTGGTTTATTGTAAAAGACTTACTTATAGCATGAGAGGATCCTATGCATACTTTCTCAAAAGTAAGTTTCACCATGTTTGATGAGTCTTGCTCCTAGGGAGAGATACATAGCGATGGAGCCAAAACATCACCTCAGCATGATTTAAGTGGAGTCAATTCAATCATAGAATCATAGAGTTTGGACCATCTAGTCCAACTCCCTGCAATACAGGAATCTCAGCTAAAGCATCCATGACAGATGGCCATCCAATCAACTTTTGTGGACTCAACAAAACACAAAACATAACAATATAACCAAATGCCACAAGGCTCTTTATTCCTTTTGCTGCAATAAGCAGGCATCCCCTTTAGAAAACCTGTCATAATGATATCCCAGCACACCTGGGCAATGCCATTTGTAAGATGTAGAATATTAATGGAAGCATTGTTGGTCTTCACTGGACATCTTTTTTCAAGGAGGGGCAACTCTTTTAAGAGTATCAGCATCTCAAGAGTAATTTGATTTTCCACCCCGGCTACTGAAGCCCCTGCGGTTGTAGGACTGCCTGGCAATGTGGTGGCGCCAGTGTCGTGGAACATGGTATAATATAGAATTTCAGTCTTGTCAAGTGACAGAGTCTTTTCCTTCAGTACCCAGGCAATGTTTCCACAACTGACGGTTTCTATTCAAATTAAAACAGATGCAAAAATGACTTTATTTTCTTTATTTTCAATCGATACTGTATGAATACAAAGTTTCTAGAAAGCTACAAAAAAATCTACCACTTTATCAAGAAGGCATCAAAATGTGTCACTTTGCAAAGACATGGAACACCTGCAGTAACCGACACAAAAATAGCATTTTTAGAGTGATGAAATAATTGCACTTAACTGTCATGGATATTAAAGTTATCACACATATGTACCGCGAAAGCTAGAATACATATTTTTTACAAAGCACTTTTATAAAAAAATTCTCTGCACACAAACCCTATAATTTTCATATTACTATCATACTAAAGATAAATTCACTTTAAAGCCAACACTTAAAACATTTTTTTAAAAAACAAAGAAGGTACCAGTACCTACACACAGACAACAACAAATACAAGAATACTGTACTGCCAAAAGGTTTGATTGAAACTCATTTTGAAAACTTCAAAATATGTTAAGACAAGATTTGAAAAGTTTCATATATTTTTTATTTTTTTAAAAAGAGCTTTCCCTCCATGTCTAAGCAGGAGGTACTTTGTCATCCAAAGGCAGATTCTACCCCCCCCCCAAAAAATAACCAGCAGCAGTACAATATTAAAGTAACCACTGACCATATATGAATATGCTTAAGTCACAAACCCAGTTTATACACATTACACAAATAAACAAAGTGAGAATTCCATTAAGTCATTTACAAATGTGAACAAATGCATGTGGCAAATAAAAAAAAATTCAAAAAGAAATCTGTTTTACATAAAACGTACTGATATTAAAGAATTAAAGGCTATTCAGGCTTTAAAAACTGTTATAAAATTCTTTTGTCTTTTTTCAGGCACATATCGTTGTTTTTTTATCCGCAGTCATGAGCCTGATGCAGAGGCCCATTTGAAATAAAGAAAACAGAAACAAAATGCTGAACAAAAATAGAACTTGTGTGTAAGGAGGTAACTGGGGCATATCCTCTCTGTGAACTGAGTGCACTTAAAGAGTTAACCGACAAAATGTATTTAGTTTGTTATATATATATAGCCAGACCAACTTCCTCAGCTAGAGATCAAGACTTCCAAACTTCTTTTATCTTTCAAATTATCCTGTCTTTCTTTTCAGGGGAGTGGCCAGAAGGAAGAAAAGGAACATGTTTAGAGGGGGGAAATCAACCTGAGTAAGGACTGAAATGAGGACCACTTTACATGTTACTTTCTGCCCATGACGTGGCTGCACTCACACCCTTCACCGTACCGGTGGTCAACGGGGCAGGGAGTGATATTTAAAGCCTAAAATTGCAGAGTTGGAAAGAGCCTGAAAGGTCACCCAGTCTAACTTCCCACAATGCAGGAGTCACAGCTAAAAAATTCCCCGGCAGGTGGCCACCCAACCTCCGTTGAAGAACCCCCAATGAATGCTTTACCATGCACGGTAGGATCCCACAGTAGGTAGGGCTCAGTGTGTGTGTGTGGGGGGGAGTGTCAAGGGTGTGCTGCCCTGGTGTGCATTTAGAACGGCAGACATGGCAGATGCAAAGGAGTTTTAACTCTCCGTTGCATGGGCTGCCAGCAAACAGAAGAGCTTCTCAACAGCAGCCACAGACAGTGAACGTATATTGGTCCCTAAAGAACCATATGTTGCATGACATGTGTTGATGATGTGGGCCAATGTTAGTGCATTGCTCTGTAACTGACTTCTACTAAATTCTCAAAGACATCCCAAGTCATGGTTTGTGCTTACTATTATTTAGTGTACAACAGGCAAACCATGGTTCTGAGCTACTTGTCTGCTTTCATTTCCCGCCTCTGTGCATTCAGCTTCATAAGTTCACGCCCATTGCCAGAATGCAGCAGCTTCCGGAAGCTGAGCAATGCCCAACCTATGGTGGTCAGTTAATTCAGACATCCAAACCATAGGTAGTGGAAAATATGAATCACAAACCTCCTCTGAACCACAGTTTTAGATTATGCTTTACTGCTAGATTGAATTAACATAGCCATGCCTTGTAGACACCACACTAAACCATAGTTAAGCATCTTTAATCATGGTTTGGCTTGATGTCCAAATTGAGCCATAGAGAAGGAAGAATGCCCTAGGAATTAGATCAAGGAAATAAAGTAGAAAGATTTCAACTTTTCAAGTTCTGCAAGCCAACTTCCATTCAGTGTAATATAGTTCACTCTGTTACTTGAAGGTGACAAAACAGGAAAGTTGAATTCAATGCAGTTGCCAACATGAACGGACTCTAGCATGGGTAGGAAGTGGGAAGATAGTCACCAAAGTTGCAAATTATTCAGTATAGTGGTACGGTACCTAAATAAAATCATTCTAGAATTCAAGTAAGAACAACATTACATTTGTAAAGTAAGCTATGTTTCAACTGCCACAAATTGTACCATTATCACCCCCCCAATTTTGTACACCAAACAATAAATAAATTCATTCATTTGCAATAAAATATACTCCAGCCACTTGCTTACTGTAGATCTATTTTGGCACCATTTACACATAATGCAAAGCCAAAATATGTCTTGGCATGAATGAGCAAGCATGCCGGTGCACAGTCAGAAAACCATGGCTGCTTTATTCCTCCCTAGCCACGCTGCTGCCACATTGCCAGGAGCTAAGCCACGGTTAATCTATGAACCTGGGCTCATGAATTATCTTGCTTCAAGCAAAACACAAACTGTAACCAAGGTTTGTTCTTGGTGTGCCACTCCTGGGTTGTTTGCGGGGAGACAAACCACAAGTTTGGGTTCACATGTTGTGCTAAGCCAAACTATGGCTTAGTTCCTGGTATCATTGCAGCAGCAGAAGTGAGGGAGAGTGAAGTGGCTGTGATTTTCGTAGTGTGCGCCAGGACATTTGCTCATTCATGCCAAGACCAAGTTCGGCTTAGTGTTATGTGTGACTGGGGCCCATGTACTTCTGAAGCCAAGCAATCCTTACTAGATGAAGATGTCAGAAGAAAGTGAACAAATATAAGTTTAAGAAAAAGGGAGGGGGTATAACTACATATATTTACCACTTTGTGTGCCACACACTAATTCTAAATAAAAATTATTTGATTTTTTTTGTCTATTAAAAACAAAAGTGTATTCACAGCTACAAATCTCCTCTGCCAAGCTTTTGGTTTTACTGCTATTAGTTCTCAGTGATTATTAATTATGTTGTATCCCTCTGAACCAATGTCAGTGCTGTTGATGTCTCTCGAAAAACATGGTATTGCCCAAATGCATGGTTGGTATTAAAACGGCATTATTTCCTACAATGAAATAGGAAACGGTGCTGTTCAAGGGTCTCCCCGAGGACATTTATTCCTAACAATTTGGTGCTAAAAAGCACAGGTCAAATGGACTGTTTCATTTTCTTCTACACTTTCATTTTCAATTTTAGGCATCCAACTGCTCAACTTTGTAAACAAAACAAGTGCAAATTTAAAGAAGAAAACCATCTTCACAGATTTAGAACTACTATAATGATGATGATGATGATGATAAAGTCAAATTTGTCCTTTGCCTGAACTTCTGCTATTTATATGGACTCGTGTTACTCAGATGCAAGACTGGATGGAGAGGGACATGGCAAAGGGTGAAATACTGACTGCTTTCCTATCCTTGCCAGCCAGCAATGCTGCATAAACAATCACAAACGTTTGAATAACATAGAGAATAGTTTTTCCAGCATGATGCACTCTTGTGATTTGCAAAAAGCACGCTACTATAAAAAGTACTCCTTTGAGAATGGAGGCCTGTTAGTTTTGACTGTTTCCAATAAACCAAAGGCATTATGGTGATCTCTAAATATTTTTGGTCTCTACAAATTGTCATTTATTATGGCAGCACTTTTCTAAGCTGGAATTTCAAAACCAAAGGCACTTGCATGCGAGAGTGCAGAGAGTCACAAAGGTTTAAGTATTTGGTCATGAGAATTTAAGAAGGCAGCATTATTATTCATACAATTCACTTTTTGCAGAAAATTCTAGCGCTGTTAAAACGTTTCATTTTGGTATCGATATTCCAACTATGTAGTGACGGGGTGACTTATATAGGACGGTGTTGTAGGGCCAAGTAGCCAAAAGGCTTCTCTTCGGGAGATATTTTTATTTCCTTTTTCCTTTATTTAAGTAAACCAATTAATTTACTACATAAGATTGGCATGGTATGCTAAAAGGTACTTCTACTATAGCACTAAGGCACTGCATATTGTAATGCTTTGGCAGCTCGGAATTAAGAAGTTCCTACGACAAAGTAACAGTTAACAAGGGAGATGCTTCCAGCTTACAAAAGAGCTCACAGTTTACAGGCAGCCTTTTGGACTACACAACCCACATAAACATCTGACAGACTTAAGGCTTTCCAGAAGAAACATGCACAGGGGGTTTACACCCAACGTAAAGGTAAAGGCAAGGCAAACAGCTCCCAGGAAGGTTTTTACAAAAGTGGAAATAGAAACATTGTGACTCTTCAAACAGCAGAGTTATTACATACATTGTGTCCCAGGCTGCATGAACACAAAAAAGAAGTGTACCTGGTTTGCAAACTGACTGCTCTTCCACACAACTCAAGGGGTTGCTTTGAGATGTACGTTTATTCTAAAAATGTCCAACTTCCTTTTAAAAAACAAATCCATCAAAACCAAAAGCCCCGTAAAAGGTAACTTTTTAATAAAAAAAAGTTTTAGATTTGTAACACCAAGTGCTTCAAAATAAAGGACTACTTTAGATGAGTAAGATGCAGTGCTAATTCACTGTTAGTGTTATAAACTGATGAAGAGTTACAGCCATATAAGCATCTGATTTTACAGATCAGAGTTAAAACGACTGAAAGGTTCATCTGCTTTAATGTCTGTAGTACAAAAGGCGTGCAACTTGCAGAGCCTAGAGGCTATACAGTGCAGCATGCCATGAGAAGGGCTGAATAGGAGTCATGAATGGAAGACTGCATGCAATGTGTTACGGTTTTGCAGCCTTCCAGAAGTTGAGTAGCTCCTCTGACAATTGAATAGGGCAAATCTCCAAGCTATTTATACCTTGAGCATTTCCTGTCCCCATGTTGGATTCTAACAGTGTGAAAGGTTTTATGCAGGCATGAAGAAGTTTGCTTTCTGAAGTAACAATTATTCTAAGCAGCACACTGAATATGTTTCTTAAGTATGCACGAAGCTGCATTTCAAAGTGCAATAGCTATTGACCTAGTGCTTTAAAGTAAAGAAAAACATTCTCCATAGTTCATGATTTCATCCTGCAGGCTATACAGCTTCTCATAAGTGGCTGTAGTAGGCAGTAGGTGGAGAGAGGCAAATCCTTGAATGGAAACTGTAGCAAAGTTGTTGTGTTCCTACCTAGCTCATCAAACCCTACAAACCTCATGTAGTGATAGATTTCTGGGTGATTTGTACCCAACACCACTCTCTTCTATCTAAATTCAGCTGCTGAAATGAAGGCAGCTAACTAAAAGTAGACTTTTGTGTGAAAGAACTGTATGTTCAGTTTAGTTCTACAACTGAAGCCAAATCTCCAAACTCAGAATGTGCTCAGATGCAACATGTTCCTTCATTCTAACTATGATTTATTTTTTACTAGGCTCTGACTGATAGATTTTAGGGTTGTGGTAAAAAACAAAGACCCAACAAGTCTGATATTTGCCCACCCTGTATCATAGGTTAACACTTACTATAAAATAAACCAGTTCCAAGACACTTTTTCAGCCTTTCATCACGTAGGGCAAGAATATATATTTACAAAAGCTGCCTCTGAAGGGGAATCAAACCTCGTGTAGTGATAATATATTTATACATCTTTGAATAAAGCTCTACCTCACTTGTTCCTAGGACCACCAAAAGTTTCTACAGTGATGCAGGGGATGTGGGAAACACCATGTCTAGGAAGTCTGAAAATGAATTGTAAGAATTGATAATAAGATCCAGTGTAAATTCATACGCTTCATGGTTTGAGGCCACTTACTATCACAGTTTTCACCTTATTGAGTGAACAAATCCTGTTAAGATGGGCCTAGACAACGTGATCTACAAGCCACATACAGTGGGACCTTGACTTACGAATTTAATCCGTTCCAAATGCACACTCGTAGGTCGAAAACTTCGTAAGTCGAGTTTCCCATAGGAAAAGCGGTTTCCCATAGAGATGCATTGGAAATGGAAAAATTTGTAAGTCGAGCAAACTGCATCTAGCTGTGAACGGGTTTTCCGTTCGGATGTCAAAAAAATCGTAAGCACACGGCCAATTTTCCCGCTCATAAGTCGGAAACGTCGGATGTTGAGTAGCTCGTAAGTCGAGGTCCCACTGTACATTGTCAGGCCTTTTGTTGGGTGACAGTACTCACTGGTATGAAGTACATGGGTATGGAGAGGGGTCCCCAAACTAAGGCCCGGGGGCCAGATGCGACCCAATCGCCTTCTAAATCTGGCTTGCGGACGGTCCAGGAATCAGCATGTTTTTACATGAGTAGAATGTGTCCTTTTATTTAAAATGCATCTCTGGGTTATTTGTGGGGCAAAATGTAGTCTGGCCCCCCACAAGGTCTGAGGGACAGTGGACCGGTCCCCCTGCTGAAAAAGTTTGCTGACCCCTGGTATAGAGTCACCTCTTTTTTGTTGTTGTTGTTGTTGTTGCTCATGGGAACCATTTTGTACAGGCTCCCATGCCACGTTTATTAATATATGAGGATTGTCACCTCTCTTCTAACCCCGCAAAGTACTGCACATTGTGGTCTGTCAAGTGCTTGACAACCCTCCTGTTTTTGCATTTTCAGGCAAGCTGAAAGAGAAGGAGATTTCAATGGGGTTCATAAAGTAATAATTGTGTCTTTTTTGTTTGGCGAAGCCTGTGATTTTCTAGCATTTTAAAGACATTAAAAACAGATGAACCTTTTGATTGTATATCTATTATCATCTCAACCACACTGCTTTTTTGTGGTTTTCAGCTGACAGTTTAATTGTAATTCAACAGTCACTTTAATTCCACCCCCCTCTTTACATTTGCTTATCACTAATTTTGGTGTTGCAATTTATAGACTCATTAGGAAAAACAAAAAACAAAAACAAATTGTTCATATAATATATAACCACACACAAAAGATTACGTACACCATAAGTCTAATTTTTCAGTATTTACCTAGTTATTGCAAAACGAGTCATCTTTTAAATAAACAAATGTCCTTATTAGTACAATACTTTATACCTTTTTAATGCACTAGATATAATTAGTAAAAGGGAGGAAGTCTTCTCGCTTTGCAATACCTGCTTGAAAAGTTAAATGGGTTAGAAGGTTAGTTTTAATACAGAGGAAAGAAAAATAATATTTTTTGCCTACTTTTAGGACCTGTCTGCTCCCATCAGGCATTTTTAAGGCTATGTTTGTCATTTGGCTTCAAACAGAAATTGAGTTGCAGTTATAAAATAATTTAGTGAATTACATTCGTTTGTATCGTCCACAGTAATCAGTTATGAAGATAATTCTAAGAAGAATTTGTGTGCTAATTTATGCTTATAGTTAAAATTCATTTCAATTTCACTAGCATCTTAAAAACAGGGTTTTTAAAAAATTAATTCAGACAAAACACCTCATAAACTCTTATAATTGCGGTTAAGTTTTCCCATGGCAAACGCTCTGTCTTATATTTTTCTAACACAACAACAACAAAAATTAAAACTTCCACAAAGGCCTTGAAATTCTTAAATATAGTCTTCCCAAGAAACGGTGGTTTTTGTTTTTGTTTATATAAATTTGAAGAACACTTTGTTTTAGAAAGAATTTGTACAACTGTACCAGAATTTCACAGCTACAATATATATTGACACACTAAAATGAGGTTTAGAAAAATGTAGGGGAAAGCTCAGCCAGAGGAACTGCCACTTAGTGTTGAGGTTGACAGTCTGTGTTTTGATAAGGAGTTAAACAAAACATGTCTATAAATAACTGTTTAGTCCTTTACAAGCCTGTAGATGTGATGCTGTGCACCATGTTCGCTGTTTGAAACTTCAAATACACAAGCCATGCAAAGTAGGGTTTCTTGTGTGTCTCTGTTCGTTACAACCTGTTTGTGTTTTTATACATATAAAAAAAAGGAAAGAAGACACGATATTATAAACTGGGTCATTTGCTAACACAGGAACAAAAGCAAAATATGTAATTGAAATCACTGGAGATACAATCACACACACACACACACACACACACACACACACACACACACACAATTTTACTCTCATATACAGTATGAAGAGACATATGCCTCTCATCTGTCAAGGTTTCTTGGTTAATGCCTCTCTAATGCTGACTTCTGACTCAATGCATATAGACATTAAAGAGTACTCTGCAGGTATGAGAGATAGACTTTTAATTATTATTAAGAAACCATATTTTTCTAGGGTGCATAATCCTATCTCCCTTATCTCCAGCACTATGTAGTCTACAACATATTGAGTAGGACTTCTCATGGAAACCATCTCAACTGGATTCTGGATTCTGACCTAGGTTCTGCAGTTCCATATTTCTGACACAGTTTCTGGGAAATAATTTGGCAAGGCGGGATCTGCTTTTTGGGAAGCTTCCAGAGGCATATTTTTGGAAGACTTCCCGGGATAACCAAGCTGCTAAGATTTTAAAGGAAAAGTTTGCAGGAATCTCCTTTCTCCCTTTTGAGAATGACACAGCAGTACATTGATAAGAGCAGAACCGATCTAGAAGCAAAAGCCCACCATGAGCCAAAATGTTCTGTTCCACTTATCCCTGAATTTAAGGCCAAGCAAGAAAAAGAACACAAGGCTACGATGGAGCTCTGCTGTTGCTCAATCAGAGCTGCATAACCCAATCTTTAAGGGCTTGGAAGAAGGGTAATAGGTAGTAAATCAAAAGCTATGAGAGAGGAGGGAGGATGAAAAGAAGGAAAAATAAAGGTGAGAGGGGTGGGGCAAATGACAAGGAGGGATCCCATGCAGGTCAGTTTTTCAGAGTCCAAAATGTTCTTAGGGTACTCAAAAGCTACTGTGCTAGATCCATTGAAAACAGGTGATTAACATTGAACATAGCTTGAAACGAGTTGTTTCACAAAGTAAACTACCAGGTGTCCCAGAGAAGCACTATTTTCTGGGCACTCTGCACCAACTAGGAAGTGAATTTACCACGACTTCCATGTCTCCAATCACAGCTATGGCAGGACAGCCAATGCAGACAACCAGGCCCAGAACTCACCCAGGCCAAGGGAAAGATTACTGCCCCCCTGTTACTGCAAACTGTATTGCTAAATGAATGGTGGGTGAATTCTAGAAGTAGAAATATTATTTACTATAGCTAGATTTCAGCCTCCTTCCCCTGCTGGGTTCTAGGTCCAGGGTCAAGGCAAAGAGGCTAATGAGTGGACAACTATATATGTATATAAATGCATCCAATTCTCCACCACAGAGGTCCAGTTTATGAATTGTCTCTGGTGGATTTGCCACAGAAAAGCCACATCTCTATGGCTGCCTCCTATATCAGATCAGTAACTCGTAAAGCTGCCTAGCACAGGCTGTGTAGATTTAGTAGCAAGATTGGAGGTTCTGCAAGCCAAGATTAAAGCACAGAACCTACCTTTGGCAGTAACATTGTACTTGACTCAAGGGCATGGAATTTTTAATCCTTGCAAAAGGAACCAAATAAAAAACCTGCCTGCTCCCAAAGAACTGCAGAAAACTGCCAGAAAAAGTGAAAGAGAGAAACGTTACCAATAAAATTGTAAAGTTTTCCAACACGCTGTTCATCATATATTTTTCTGGTAAATGCTTGAGCTTGTGGATGAAATTGATCATATATTCACACATTGGAGAGCGGTTTATTCTAAACACAAACCGGCCATTCTCAAACCGTGCGTATTCAGTCTAAGGACAAAAAGCAAAAGAGAACAGAACGGAACTGTCAATGAATGAAAAGCTCTTTTTTATTTTTAAATGTGAGCTACTGTATAAAATAGACATCTTAGGATATTAAAATTTATTTCAATTGAATTAAACATACCATGTAGCTAAAATATCAGTTTCTTATAAAAGGAACAGGAGGAAATAATATATTGCTTATAAAATAACCTTAAATGTTGCCTTGATATTGTGGCTCTGATATAAACTAGGGCTTGAAGGAACAATTAAAATCCATGTTACAGGGGCTTTCCTGTTTCCCCTGTTGAGTTGGGAAATTTTTTGAATGTACTATTAATAATCTCTATTCAATGTGTTGCACATTCTCAGGCTCACAGAATAAATCTGACATGGAACTCTTTTTGGTAGTTTGCAACTCCAGGAACTTTTGGTCAGGGCCACCGCTTAATTCAAGTTTTGTGTGCATGTGTGCACTGATTCATTATGGATCATTTGTGAGCAGGAACAGAAGAACGGTGGATCTTTCCAACTGAAACATAGCCCCTGCACTAAAATCCCACTACAGGGAAACATGTGTGAACACGTATAAGGGTAAATAGAGGGTGCTGCTGTACGGTATGCCGGATGCGCTTCAGAATATCAGAGCTACCACGGAGATTCATGGCTTTGTATGTGCCCTCCTAGACGAGTCTCTTTCCCCTCTTCCAAATGGATAAGCGAATCAAAACTGGGTTGTAAGGAGTCTATTCTATTCAGCCCATAGTACAAAATTATGTAGAGATCCACCAGGATCCTGCATTAGTATTAACTGCAAACCAGAGGTAGCCTATGCAGAGCTCTCCCATCATTCAGCCCCAGGTGGCATGGCCAATGCTCGGAGATGAGGAGGGATGCAGTGCGACAACATCTGGGTGTCCCCCAAACTGGCTTCTTCTGCTGTAAGCTCAGTGATTTAAACCAAGGACAGCTTGGAGGCGGAAAAAAACACTTCTAGAGAAAACAGTGACCTGGCAGCAATCAGGCAAGCAGCAAGTTTGAAAATCATACCTCTACTTTTTCTACTACTTGCTTCCCGAACGAGCAGACTTTGGTGGAACAGGTGATTGTCATGTTTTCTGAGCTCTCATACTGACTAGTTACGCCATAGAATGCTCCTGTATCATCTTGGATGTTGCAGTTTAAGTCCGCCTGCAGGAAAAAAACAATAGATGCTTCCTCACTACCGACATTATTGCAAAAAAGAAAGTATTTATTATGAATGCCATTGGGGGGGGGAATCCCCATCAAAAGCAGACTTAAGAGCACAAAAAGTGCAAATTACAATGATATTTCCTGCAGCTGCAAAAGAGTTGCCAGTACATTTTGCACAGCAGCTTTGCAAGATGGGACTGGGATGCAGATAACACACCTGCAGCCCCAGGCAAATTTCAAGGGAGTGCCCTGAAACAATTCTCATTGCCAAGGACAACAGCTGCGCTATTTCTCTTAGGCTTGGGTTCTGTGCTTCCAAATTGTAAAAGATTTTTACAGCCCAAGTACTAACCCAAGGAATTAAAAATATAAAGATACTGTACAGCAGTTCCACTGAAAGAATAAGGATTTCTTGGCTTAGACCCTGAAGATCAGCCTGGAATTGGATTTGGATAGCTAACCCAGCCACAGTTAAATAACCGAGGTCCATAAAAATAGCCCATCACTACAACCTGAAACGATTAGCGACATATATTCTCCAGCCCCATATTTGGCTGGAAATAAGATCTTCAAGTGGAGGATGAATGCTTCTGTAATGCATGTCTGAATGGTGCCTTTGCATAATGATATTAAAAAGCAGATGCAAAAATTATTCCCTGTGACTAAAATTTGCAGCAGAAGGAGCGGCTCCACCTCCATTGTCCAGCCCGGTCACTGAGATCCAGCCCTGAGGGCCTTCTGGCAGTTTCCTCACTGCGAAAAGTGAAGCTATTGGGAACCAGGCATAGGGCCTTCTTGGTAGTGACGCCCTCCTTGTGGAACACCCATCAGATAACTATATAATGTTTAGAAGACATCTGAAGGCTGTATAGGGAACCTTTTAAGGTTTAAGGTTTTCCCATGTTTTTATATAGTGGTACCTCGGGTTACAAACACATCAGGTTACAAACGCTTCAGGTTACAAACTCCGCTAACCCAGAAATAGTACCTCAGGTTAAGAACTTTGCTTCAGGATGAGAACAGAAATTGTGCTCCAGCGGCGCGGCAGCAGCGGGAGGCCCCATTAGAGAACAGTTTCAGGTTAAGAACGGACCTCCGGAACGAATTAAGTTCTTAACCAGAGGTACCATTGTATGTTGGAAGCCGCCCAGAGAGGCTGGGGCAACCCAGTCAGATGGGCAGTGTACAAATAATAAATTATTATAAATTGTTATTATTACTGTCTGTTGATTCCAGTATATAATGCATTCATCTATCAATATACTATAACTTCTCGGCATGGAGCGCTGTAAGTTTTGCATATCAAGACCCTTAACTATTGGACACGATGCATCAAAAAGGCCCCCACAACATGCGCCAAAACTGAGCTGGCTGCAGGCAAGAAAAACACTTCACATGGGTAAGTGTTCTCGGTCTTCGGGGAAACGAGGAGGCAGCCTGCATGTGTCACAATAGTCTTGCCTAAATAGAGTCCTCAAAACAACAGAAAAGCAGCAAATGCAGAAAGATTACAAAGCCCCTTTCCACAAAAAGAGGGGGCTTCCCAAGGGAGCAGCATAATTAAAACACAAATATTCAGTAGTTAAAATTGAACACGGAGGGGTCACTTGTTAAAACAGCACAGAGGCTTCAATTACACTGGAAATGCCGTGAGGCGTCAGTCATATGAGCGTATTAGACTTCTCCCCCTCCTTCTCAATGAACAGTGCTCAAAGAGCAGAGATTCCAAATTGTGAAGCAATTCACACACACGCACACACACAACTGCATCATCTGGATCTTTGGCACACTTTGTTGCCAGTTGTGTGCTGCAGCTTTGGAATTGCTTCCAGGTCTGCCACATGGCTGGGCTTTTGATGACCAGGCCAAGCTACTCCACTTCCCAGCTGCTCTCTGATTCATTCAGGGGAACCAGCACACTTGCACCAAGTTGCAGGCGGGGCAGGCGATGGCTTGTGAAGAGCTTTGCACGAGTGCCATGAAGCTTGCCGTGCAGCAACGGTCCTCTCTGAGGCAACAGAGGGGGCGAAAGCAGCAGGAGTGGTTTCTTCCATCTCAGATTTGTTTCAAATGTGTCTGAAACGCTGGCTAAAGATGGTCTGTCCACACAGCTGACCTCATCTCTCTATGGCAACTCGCTTGCCAAGTCTCATTCCATTATGCAATAAAAATCACATCTAAGGAAGGGGGGGGGCATTACAATAGCTTTTTTGTGAATGAAGGAGACAAAGAATCAACATGCCTCTAAAGACGGCAGCAGACACACATGAGGGACGTGGGAGGAGACCATGTGGCCGAGCTCTTTCTGAACATTAACCACACTGAATTCATTATTTGTTAACAGTGCCTGACAAAGGAACAGCATTATATTTTTCAGGTCACAGCTATTTTACATGATAAGAATAGGAACAAACCTAACTACCCAACCCATATTACTTTGCCACTAATTATGGCATATATTTACATCTATAAAATGAGAGAGATTTTTGGACATGATTTAATGCCCTTTTATTGTGCAGATTCCTTTATTTCCATTCCACATTTGAATTTCAAAAATGCTTTGGACTTCAAAGCATCTTTTTTTTAAAGTGCACTAATTACAATACACATTATTTTCTAGAACTGCTTGTTTGCATTGCAGATTTCTAAAATGATAGGTATTCATTAAAATGTCCTCATTAATATCACCCACACTTCTTAGAATGAGAGTTTTGCTCTCCATTCTGCAATGGTGTTCAGACACACAAATAGGTTTTCATTATAAAGCAACAGCACAATTCTAAACATGTTTCTTCAGCAAACAAGGCTCATTGTCTTCATTGGGACTTACTCACAGGTTGACGTGTGAATGCGTATATAAAAGTAATCAATCCTTTCAAAAGGAGGTTATGCCCTGGACTGCGCCAGCACAGAGTATGCACTTATAAAACATCTCAATCTTTCATTCCACCTGATATGAAACCATCCATAATATCTTATGCTAACAGGTTTAGTTAGAAAGCTGTGCCAAGATGCCGCACAAATAAAGAGTACACAAAATATGAGAATTATAGTTAACGATACATTTGTTGATATAAATATTGAGCCTGGCACAAGACAGATGGGGCCAAAGCTGGGAAATACTCTGTAGTGGGGTTCAGATGTACATATCTCAGATTAAAAGGCCAAGATATAAACAAGACTTCTGCCCACAGGGTCACAACTATCAAAGGACACCTCATGAAAAATGGTATGGTAGATGGAGACATGCCTATTCGACACTTGCAGCAAATTGTGTACATGGTTGTGTACAGAGCTACAGGATTATAGCCACCTTCTCCAGCTGCTTTCTTGAGTTTGATGTAATATATAAACAGGGCATAGGTATGTCTATATGTCCAATCCTTTCCTTCAAATCTGGAGTGAGAGGCAAGTGGTTGCTTGTATCAGAGTTTAGGGCTGTCGGAGAAAATGGGAGCGGAAGTTTTCCGATGTTCATTTATTCATTTCATGTCCAGGCCATAAATCAACCCAGTAAATACAACTGGTATTCACTGTTGGCTTCTTACTGCGAACTACATTTAATTGATTACATGTCCCCATCCCAATTTGCATTGAATTTCCTTCACATTGAAATGAATGGGCTGGAACAAGGTACTGCGACGTAATTTACATAAATTGTGTAAGTTCCACTACAGTAGATGGTGAGAAGAACAACACTTTTTGGTGGAAGTTGAACTGCAGCAGAACAGCAGCGCTGCTGCATGGAACAAACAGAGGAAAGAAGGGGAAACGATGTCGTCTTGCATATTTTTCTGGGTTACAAACTTTACTACATGTTGCACTTAGCTTTGCCTCTTCAGATCTCAGAAGGCTCACTCTCTACTGGCAAGGAACATTGGAGAGGCTTGAAGCACTTGGTGGCAGCTAATATTCCCTGCTTTCCGCTCTCAACCACCGGGAAAAATTAGGAGAGGGAGAGAACTAATGGAAAAAGCCCAGACAGCAGTTCCTCCACCCCTGTAATTATGACTCAGCACAGAGAAAGGCACAAAATGAAGAACTATTTAAAGCCCCTTCACTTTAGAGGCTATAGGAAGGGACCCTTCATAGTTCTGAACAGCAAGAATGGGGTTCCTTTTCACATGGTAATTATAGCATATGGAATGGCTCTAGGATGTTAAGGCAAATGTATACCATGGGAGAAGAGTCTGGGCAGACAGAGGTAAACTGTGTCGCTTCACCATAACTTCAAGGTCCTAGAATCATAGAATCATAGAGTTGGAAGAGACCACAAGGGCCATGCAGTCCAACCCCCTGCCAAGCAGGAAACACCATCAAAGCATTATTGACATATGCCTGTCAAGCCTCTGCTTAAAGACCTCCAAAGAAGGAGACTCCACTACACTCCTTGGCAGCATATTCCACTGTCAAACAGCTCTTACTGTCAGGAAGTTCTTCCTAATGTTTAGGTGGAATCTTCTTTCTTGTCCTAACTTGCTGCATGTGTCAATAGTCCTTTATGACCATCCATTATCTGTTGTTGGATCTTTGGTGGGAGCTCTTGAAAATCTCACGTCTGGCAAATGTATATTAATGAGGCTTTTTTAAAAAAAGTTCACTTTCCTCCCTTAGAAATGTTATCTTCCAGGGCAGTGAGGCACAGCATGCAGCCTACTGACATGCAGGGTTGACGCAGCCCTCAGTTTGACTTTACAAAAAGCACTGGCTACACAACAGTCATTAATAGCAGCATTTTTGTGACACCAGGGATTCTTACATACAGGGATGTCTTGATGGTGCCGTCAGCATTGCTAACCTGTTCCACTAGATGGCAGGTGACAGTTTGCAAATTGCTTCAATACCAGTTGTAGAGTGAGCATAATGTCGACAAGCAGTAAAGGAAGCCTGCTCTTGGTAAACTGGATCCGTTTTAAATATGTTGTGCTAACATGATAAAATTACCTGTAAATTACTCATGCCTTTGCAGGGCTGGCAAGATTGAAAACCTGTCGCGCTACAGTTCTGAATAAATATTCTGCCTTGGTTTTTGAATAAGATTTCGGCATTACTTAAAAAAATTAACTAGATTTCTCAGTGGCTGATCGGAACCATGGCACTACTACGACAAGAGTTATCTGTTTTGCTGTAAGAACTGTCAGGATTGAAAATAAATTTATTAAATCAAGCGGGCGTTCAAAATTAGTGGCAACACTGAATACTTCAAATAGTTTTGATTGTGACGACTGGTTAAAGTACTGAGACACTGGATTGGTATAATACTATTTTGACACACTGCTGAACTGTTTTATTGAAGCAATGTTAAGTTTTAACTTTGTTTTCATTTTACTTTTATTCTACTGTGTTCAACACCTGAGGTTCCTATGGGTTGAAGGTTGATCTAAAAGTATAAATGAATGGGAGCATAGGTTTGAAAATCTGGTGGGATAACTGCTGACCTTTGCCATTACAGTGGTACCTCAACTTAATTCGTTCTGGAGGTCCATTCTTAAACTGAAACTGTTCTTAACCTGAGGTAACGCTTTAGTTAATGGGGCCTCCTGCTGCCACTGCACAATTTCTGTTCTCATCCTGAAGCAAAGTTCTTAACCCGAGGTACTATTTCTGGGTTAGCAGAGTCTGTAACCTGAAGCATCTGTAACCACTGTATTGAAATTGTATCTGGTAAGAAATAGCTTTAAGACAACCCCGACTGGCTGAGATCAAAGGCAGTTCTTTGTAGCTATCATGGGCTAATAACCGTTGATGGGCTAAACCTCCATGCATTTGTCTAATTTTATTTTATAGCCATCTTAGTTAGGGCCCCTCAGCACAACTTGGGGCAGAAAAAATAAATTAATTTTATGCTGTGTGAATATCTTTCCCCCCTGTCTGTTCTGAATCAAATGCTGCCAATTCTATTGGATGACCCCAAGTTCTAGCGTTTTGAGAGAAAAGCGTCCCTCCACCCACTTTTCCTATGCCACCCAAGAAAGCACATTAGAACATAAGAAGAGCATGGCTGGATCTGTCCCATCCAGTCCAGCATCTTGTTCTCACAGCGGCCATCCAGATGCCTATAGGAAACCAGCAAGCGGGACCTGAGCACCGCAACACTCGCCCCCCTTCTGTGATCTCTAGAAAATGGTATTCAGAAGCATGCTGCCTTCAAGAACGGATGTAGAACATAGTCATCAAGGTTAGCAGCCACTGATAGCCCTGCCCTCCATGAATTTGCGTACTCTTTTAAAACCATCCAAGGCTATCACTGCCTCCTGAATTCCATAGTTTAACTATGTGCTTTCTTTTGTGTCTCTGCCATCGTTCAATATTCAGCTCCAAAGGATGTCCCCAAGTTCTAGTACAGGCCTAGGCAAACTCAGCCCTCCAGATGTTTTGGGACTACAGTTCCCATCATCCCTAGCTAACAGGACCAGTGGTCAGGGATGATGGGAGTTGTAATCCCAAAACATCTGGAGGGCCGAGTTTGCCTTTGCCTGTTCTAGTGTGATGTGAGAGGAAGGGGAGCTTTTCTCTATCTGCCTTCTTCATACCATGAAAAAGATAGTAGAACATTTAGGAAAACAACAACAGCAGAGTATGTTGAATATCTCACCCAAAATTTTACGAGGAAGAAGGCATTCTGAGGTCCTTTTCCAAACAGCTCCTTCAAGCCGCCCTTCTTTTCAGGGAATTTGTCATAAATCTGGCGAATGTCTACCGATTCCAGCAACGGATCGCTGTAAGAATGGTTGGCATGCCCAATGTGCACAAAGAGGTGTTTGTTATACTGCGAAGTAAGGAAATAAGAAGCGTTATTACTGATATCGTAAGAACTTTGCATTTCTAATGCAAATAGCATTTCTTTGCATTTTTCGGGGCTTTACGCTCTTTCTGTTTGCACAATACCTAGAGGAAAGATGTTCCATGTAATAAATAAACGTGCATGCTGAAATCAGAAGAAAAAAATAGGTGGTTCGGTGTCCTGAAATGAAATGCAGTGCAAATAATCAATAATGAAACTTGGTGTGAGGGAATCCGCCCATGCCTGTTCTAAATCCCAAATTTTTGTGCAGAAAAATGAAGATTAAAAACAGAATGGATGAACTACAGGTGAACAGCAGAAGTGGCACAGGCTTTAGGAACATTGGCCACCTCTGGACTGAGACAGCAGAGTCTGACTTCTGCCTGCCTCGGCAGCTTGATAGGCTGGAGGCAAAGTCACAGCTCAGCTGAAAAGAAGCACAGCAGGAAAATTCTTCACAAACTTGCTTTGAAGGTGATGAAGTTAAGTCTGATTTCTGTACAACAGCTGCTAAGAAAAACAGGAGGTAGACAAGAGTTAGCCATTTTTAATTGGAAATAAAACTGAAATGCCTGGACACTGATTTGTGAAGTCTCTCTTCAAAAGCCTGTATTCATTTATATTCTATCTTTCTTCCATGGCGCACAAGGCAACGTACATGGAGGCATGACCAGTTTAGTTTCCGTTATATCATGTGCCCCCAGACTAGATCATGGAACCCTCACTATATAAGGAATTGTTCCATTGACTTGACAGGCTTTATTTGTCTTTAGTGTATGACTATAGATGAATATCAAATATAGTTGACAGGATGGAAAGTTTGTAAATTATTAGATTAACCCTTTTCATGACGGTGGCATAGAGGTTCCAGGTTGCACCTCTGTTTTGCAGAGAATTTAAGGGGGGTGGAGGCTCTTGTATTTTTGACATGTTGTGCATTTGTCAAAAAGCATGGCCACTGGTGAGATGAATAATAAGTAGCTGATTAGGTCTTATTGTCCCTAATGAAGGGATCGCCAATGGTTGCACCTGCGGAGGCCTTCCCTAGTTGCTGAATTTAGGCTTGAAAAAAGAATTAAGTTGTAGCCAATAGAATATTTCTGTGCAACATCTGAATCCGAAGAGGGCTTGCAGGCCCTGAACTGGTGGCCTGGGCTTGGTGGTAAGCTGGATGAGAGCCGATAAACTGACTCTGAATCCTGGCCATCATGGCATTGTGGGTGGGTGATTCCAGAGTCTGGTCAATTGCCTGCTTTGGAAGGGTCATATACTCCTCGCGAAGGAGCAGATTCATAGTCTAGAGCAGGCATCCCCAAACTTTGGCCCTCCAGATGTTTTGGACTACAATTCCCATCTTCCCTGACCAGGAGTGCTTTTTACCAACCATGGTTGGCAAAACAGTTACAGCTGTCTCTGGACCGGAAGAGCCTAATTACTGTCGTCCATGCACTGGTAACCTACAGATTGGATTACTGCAAAGCGCTCTATGTGGTGCTGCCCTGGAAGATGCAGCTGGTGCAGACTGGGATGGAATACAGTGGTACCTCGGTTTAAGTACACAATTGGTTCCGGAAGTCTGTACTTAACCTGAAGCGTACTTAACCTGAAGCGAACTTTCCCATTGAAAGTAATGGAAAGTGAGTTAATCTGTTCCAGACGGGTCTGCGGAGTACTCAACCTGAAGCGTACTTAACCCGAAGTATGAGTGTAATTGGTGCTGGAAGTCCGTACTTAACCTGAAGCGTTCATAAACTGAAGCGAAATTTCCCATTGAAAGTAATGGAAAGTGGATTAATCCGTTCCAGACGGGTCCGCGGAGTATTTAAACTGAAAGTACTCAAACTGAAGCGTACTTAAACCGAGGTATGACTGTACCTCCATCATATTGCTGAAAGAACTTGCCTGGCTGCTAGTTAGCTATCAAAGAGTGTACAAAGAGCTATGCAGTTTGTGATCTGGATACCTAAAATAAAGTCTCATCCCCTACACACACAGCTGATCACTGTGTTCTGCTGGAGAGGCCATCCTGAAGATGCCATCCATAGTGTGGGGGGTGCTGTGGCCCCGGGCAGAGATTTTTGAGGGGGGACGCAGGTGGTGCCCCCATGCAGGCGCCCCCAGCATGGCACAGTCCAGTGTTCCTCTCCCAGCATCGAAGGAAAGGGCATCCAACATTCGAGACTCAAATAAACCAGTGCAGTGTTGTAGCTTTAAACCTTACACATACTTGCTTGAGGAAGGCCTGCTGCCCTTCCTTGACTTCCTCTCAATAATTTGAAGTGAAACCATTTGCAGCGCAAAGAGCTTTCCTGCTTTGCCTGTGTCTTGGAAAACGCAGCTCTTGTGTCAAACCCTCACCACTTTTGGGGGGAAGAGGAGGAGGTAGGGCACAGAACGGCACTGATGTAACAAGCAGGTCTGTATAAGAGGGCTCTTTTTAAGAACTGTACATTTTGACGGAAGCTGCCACAGTGCAGAAGTGGCTAGTTAAAAAAACACAAAGCAAAAAACAGGCAGTCTGAGTTTGAAGGGGGAAATGTAGCTTTTACATAGCTGCCACGGCTGCCTCCGTAGTGGCGCCTCTCGAGTAAGCCTAATGTGCGAGGAGAGTGCAACAGCCTTGCCGCTTGGGGTTGGTATCACTCCAGCAGTGGCGGGGGCTGGGCCGTTTCTCCTCAGCCCCTCACGCTGCCCTTGTGGTGGGCACATGTGGGCACCCGCCCTGGGCGGCATGGAGACCCGCTCTGCCACTGACCCATTCTGCACAGTGTCTTTCATGTGGTGGCACCTACTTACTGAAACCTCCTCAAATTATATATTAGGCAAGCACTTTCCCTATTGTCTTTTTGAAACCTGCGGAGGATGTTTCTCTTTCAGCAAACCTTCTAAATGGAGATCTTTATTCCAACTGGCAACTGCATTGGCTTAGAATTGGATTTATGTCCATGCTGCTGTTGTATTTTAACTGGTGTGTGTGTGTGTGTGTGTGTGTGTGTGTGTGTGTGTGTGTGTGTGTGAAATACACAGTAATAACTTGTGCTTGACTGTGGCTAGTGTGTGCGTTGTCTACAACATTTCTTTGGTTTGCA
Organism: Zootoca vivipara; assembly: GCF_965207765.1. Lineage (NCBI taxonomy): Eukaryota > Metazoa > Chordata > Lepidosauria > Squamata > Lacertidae > Zootoca > Zootoca vivipara. The sequence goes on along the minus strand of NC_142582.1, from coordinate 68,936,059 downwards.
AACACACCCGTAGGCAACCCAATGTCTTGCTTGTGGACTTGCCATAGGCATCTGGTTGAGCACTGAAGGAACAGAATGCTGAACAAGATGGTCCTTTGGTCTGATCCAACAGGGCCCTTGTTACATCCTTAGGAATCTGTCTACCAGTTAACTACTTAAAATAACCTCACATGATAAAAGGTAAACATATTGGTAAGGTAAACAGAGAAAACATATTGTGGTAATCTGTACCTGCAGCCAGCACTGTCATATTTCAGTAGGTTCCCTTCCAAGTCAGGATTTAACACTATATCAGATCTAAATTCAATTCGTTCAATTATGAGCTAGCCCCAAAGCTTTTCAATCAATTAGGAAGTTTTTTGTCCAAACTCCCCTTTCATAATAACCTGAATCGCGTTACCTCCAAATACAAGTGGAAAAACCTATCCAGTCTTTCCTTGCAGACCAAGGGTTAGCAACAGCCAAAAAGGGTGTTTCTTCTTTAAGGAGTAGAGTTCATAAACAAATGAATGGAGGGAGTGAATGCATGAATGAGCAAACACATGAATGAATGAATAAATGAATGAATGAATGAATGCTTATGAGTAAAAGCCTTTGAAAGGGCAGGCTTAACTTGCATACCGATCAGTTACACAAGAATTACAAGTAAAATAAAAAAATTCCTTCAGTAGCACCTTAAAGACCAACTAAGTTTTTATTTTGGTATGAGCTTTCGTGTGCATGCACACTTCTTCAGATACAAGAATTACAGTAATTACCGTCCTATTCTGTAACAATAAGTAATTACCATACAGCATCTGCACAATTGCTAGCTTTACCATCTTGCTGGAGATGCCAACTACAAAAGCAACAAGCTTGTTATCCTCTTTAAAACTCACGTCTAAAACTATGTATGTAAAAGTTTTTATGTATACACCAAACTGTACCTCTGTAACACCACAATTTACTTCTTCGTATCTGAAGAAGTGTGCATGCACACGAAAGCTCATACCAAAATATAAACTTAGTTGGTCTTTAAGGTGCTACTGAAGGATTTTTTTTATTTTACCACAATTTAAATTAGGCTTCAAATTGCTCTCCTAAAACCATCTATATTGAAATAGTTGTAGGGATGATTACTGGACTTCTTAACAATACCTTAGACCTCTGAAGTGAAGAATGTGGGAAATGGTATAATGTTGCACCATCAAGCTGGTCAGAAGTTGGAACAATCACAAATTAGGGATATTGCCTAAATAATTCTTACAGCTTCCTTCTGAAAATCACCTTGATTTCTAGTACTCATTAGGAGCTTTTACTTTTGACTTGTCATTGCAGAATATTCTCTAGGTGGAGCCGGTAACAACATTCATGCAATGCTTTAGAGTGTACAAAGTATTTCACACACATTATCACAGCAGAAGCTGCAACCTTCCAAAGGTTCAGGGCTGCCGCTGAGATTGAGGGGGCCCAGGGCTATGCAATGTCAGCGCGTTGTGATTGCATGCTGACATCATTCGTGTGTGTGACACAAGCACATCCCATGGCATGCATGTGCAGCCACCATGGAACTTGGGAGAACCCAGCCCTTTCATTGGAAATATTGGGGGGTCCTATCCCCCCATGGTACCTATGCAACAGTTTGACTTCACCCCCAAAGGGACAGTCATCCATTGTCTCCTGAAACAGACAGATGCTAACCAACCAACATTATCGCAGGAATCTTTCCTGCAATCCCGTGAAGTAGGTCTGTCTTATTTACTACATTTATATCTTACTTTCCTTCCATGAAAATTAAGACAGCATACATAGGATGAGCTTAGCTTCAAAGCAAGATTGCTGCATTCTGTATCTTCAACCATAATGAATCCGATCTCTGTATTGTATATAGTTTGCTGAGAATGTGAGATATAAACCCAGAAGTCCATCCTGGCTCATAGTGTATGCTCTTAGTAACCTCACCAACTCTGAATGTACTTCCCTTCTGCTTTATTTAATAAGATTTTCTATGAAGGTCAATTCAGGGAGTGGGGGGGAAAGTTCTCAAAAACTCATGTTTCATTTTTGTGGGCACAGAATTCCTTATACACAGTGCAGACCTACACACGAGTACTGCAAGTCCTGTATGTAGAGTTTAGTGGGGCAATGGAGAAAGAGAGTGAAAGTCACAAAATGATTGTGTTGTTAAACTTCTGATTTAGAAACCTAAGAGACACATTGCAAAAGACAGTGCGCTTTTCAAACCCAAAGCAAAGTTAAAGGCAGCTGTGGAGCTACTACAGTTGTTTGCAGATCTTGCCAAAAGTACCAGATGCTGCTGCAGCAACAGCAAAAATTCCAACATGTTTCAGAGGGACAGATGGTATGGCATCATCTCACAATATTCGAAGGACATAAATGTTTATTTTGACATTGCATGTGTGATTATTTTCTCCTTATGTTACTGTAATTCCTACACTAAACAGAATGATGACTAATCCCTTCAGTCACGGCATGTTTCTAATGAACGACAATGACAACGTAGTAGGCATTAAATGAATAGGTTTTGGGGGTTTTATTAAAAAGAGAACTCATGTTGGTTTAGAGACAACTGTACACCACTTATGAAATCACTCACATTTAAAAGAATGCAGTCTTAATCTCCTCCGCACCCTGGAGAAGAGGAGCATGGAGGCTCTGAATGGGCAAAGCAGCAGAAATAAGCAGGGAGCAGACTTCTCAACTTGCATGCTGATCAGTGACAGATGGTGAGTGAGGGTCAAAGCCCTTCACAAAAGGCTGTGTCATAAAGGGGCAACAGAGGGGAGAGGAAAAGCCAGTCCAGGCTACCCCTTTCCACCCTGTCCATCCCATTCTGACTGCTGCAGATCCCACTTCCTGGCCTCTCTCCCTCCTCTCAATGCAGTGAAGAGCTCAGGCCCATTTCTCTTACTTCCGACAGAGAACCTTCTGGCACATGGATGGCTGAATGCCGCAGCCAGACAAGTGGAGGACCTCTTCAGTGTGGTGGGCTGTAGCCTGGAGCATTGATGTATACTCGGGGGGGGGGGCATGACTCCCTTCGTCCTTACTTTTCCAGGATTGCACTTGAAAGCTTCAGTAACAATACCTCTTACAACTCAGTTTTCAGTAGAAACTCAGAAAATACAACAAATACCTTTCATTTACATCATTATCCTTTCTGTCTGTTATATGCTAGGTTTGCAGAGAGTCATTTCTAAGGAGAAAATTGCCCACCCCAGTACTTAAGGGTTCAGGACTGAGATTCCTTTAACATTTTGATGTTATGGCCCTTGTGCTTGTTTTTAAGAAAGAAGTTTTAAAAAAGAACTTGAGAACATACATTCGCGGACTGTTTCACCCGTACTATCTAAAGTAACCTTTGTAGCCTCGAGATGGCTGCCTCTTACTGAACTCTCTCATATTTGAAGAATGCTGCCTGTAAGGCCATGAAAAATGGCTCTTGTCAAATAATACCAGGAGAAGAAGAAATTATAATCCATTTAGGAATTCAAAGGGACCAAGACAAATTGCTGGTGTCAGGGGATGCTAACATACAAGCTGTGGCAAAACAAAGACAAATCACCTGCATTTGTTTTACTTGCTAACATACAATTAAGCATATCATAATGGTGTGTTGTTTTATTTAAAACTGCCATCCCATTCAAAACTCAACAAGCAGGGAGGAAAACTTCAAACAGTGTGAGTGTTTCATTATATATATATACCGGTACTGTATATATGTTGAAGGATCCTGATGTGCTTCAGTTTGAACCCTCTTGTGCAAGGGAAGTCAATAAAAACAGCAACAAGAACTACCCTGTCACCGCAACATAAGTGCTAAGCCACCTCGCTGTTTTCTAGCAAGAAACCTTATGACAAAATGTAAGGTATGTATGCTGTTCCAATTGTATTTCAGCTGCATTTTATTGCTAGTCCAAATGTATTTCTGAGATTCTGTGTGTCTCTGAAAGGGCAAACGGAGAGCAATTGGGATGGAGGCTGTGGTGCAGGGGTTTTTTAACCCTTTCTTTCCATGCTGTCAATCCAATCCCAGTCATACATACAAGTCCACTGGAATTGGAAGAGGGATTCAGACTGAGCAAAAGCTGCAGGGAAGAGAGTTAAAAGCACCACTCTGATAAGGCCATGCCCCCAGTCCAGATTATTTCCCACCTCCAAGTCTGCATTAACCCTTTTCCAAAAAGAAGAGGCTGGTGGCCAGATTGCGGTTTTCCTGCAACCTTCTCCCATTTGGTTTTAGGAGACTGTTGAAGGCCCAATCAAACTAGCAGGACCATGTGCTGTATGTTGTGACCTGTCCTTCTGGTAAGCCACAGCAATGCCAGGGACTGGATGTCAAGTCAGCACCGCTGCCCTCACCGATCCTTATGGCTCTTAGGACTCCACATAACATTTTCCTCTTTAGAAAATGAAAATATGGAAACAAGGTCTTCTAACGACCTGCTGAAGCAGAACCAGCAGAGGGAGCTAAAACTGCAAACTTTATTCATGGTGCAATCTTGTACATGCTTGCTCAAAAGTAGGTTGCACTGAGTTCCAAAGGACTTGTTCCCACATTAGTTTCCACATCAGTTCACTGCCTTTATTCCAAAGTAGTAGCTGCTGTATCAAATGCATCTTGGCAACAATGGAAAATCTGCACTAACCTTACACTCTAATCTTAAAGCACGTTAACGTTAGCAAAGGACAACCCCGCTTTGCTCTCTCTAAATTTCTGGCTAATATGTCAGGCACATAATTCTGGAGAAAGGAATGGCTATAATCCTGATGCTTTGATGAGAACCCATTAAGTTCACCGTCCCTGTTCCTTGTCCGTAACATTATCAGTATCCTCTACACTACAGTGACTAGCAGAGCCGCTACAGGACATGAGGCCCAGCCCTACGTGGGAGATACAGTGGTGCCTCGCTAGACGAATTTAATTTGTTCTGTGAGTCAATTCGTTTTGCGAAAAATTCGTCTAGCGAATCCCATAGGAATGCATTGGGGGGGGGGAATTTGCCCATAGGAACACATTAATTGAATTTCAATGCATTCCTATGGGAAACCGCGATTCGCTAGACAATTTTTTTTACAAAACGAATTCGCCTAGCGAGGCAACCTCCGCTCGAAAAATCTCTCCGTTAAGCGAAAAATTCGTCTTACAGGGCATTCGTCTAGCGAGGCACCACTGTACTAGGAATTGAACCTGATACCTTCAGCATACAAGGCAGATGCTCTGCCACTGAGCTGTGGCTGTGAGCAGCAGTCCCCCATATGGAACAAGGATGTGAATGACCCATGCCTGATCATGTGGGGGTGGGCAGCTTCTCCAGCTTCATGGATCAGGTAAGAGCACCATTAGATTTGGCTCAATGAAATCATCTCTGGACATATACTTGAAAGGGACCCCTAGGGTCATCTATTCCAACGCATAGTCCCCCACCCAGTTTGAAACCATACTAGATCCTGTTTAGCTTTGCAAACATGCTTACCGTTTTATTGCTGCGCCACTAGGAGGAGGGTACCAATTGTTAAGTGTGTGGGTTGGTCATGAATGACCTACACCTCTAAACCAGGTACCCCTACACCTCTAAACCAGGTATGGTGAACCTTTGGCCTTCCAAATGCTACTGAAGTAAAGCTCCCTTCATTCCCATCCCTGGCAATGTTTCCTGGGGCTGATGGGAGTTGTAGTTCAGCAATTGGAGAGCCAGATGTTTGACATAGCTGCTCTAAACCCTCCAGCTGGCATGCAATCTCTTATAAATCTCTTTTCAGTGACATGAAAAAGGAAACAAACACTGCTCGCTGTAGAAAGGGGGAATCTTTCTCCTCTACCCTTGGCCTTGTATTTCAGCTGGTGAACAACGGTGAAACTTCTCCTCTGCTTCACAAACCACCCCCAGCCTACGTTTTCCTTACGTGGCTTTTTGGCCATATCACCGCAACTGCGGACAGCAAGAACTCAGTAAATTCCATGTTCAAGAGAATGCTGAGACCCGATTAGGATGTGATGATCAGGTAAAACCAAGTCACCCTCCTATTTCAGCCAATCAAGTACATCTATACAGCTGGACAGGCTTGCGCTTTCAGGTGTGAAATGCAAGACCTGAATCAAAAGCCTTTTCAGCACGTAGACAATCAGTGTAAACATCTGTCTCCAAAAGGCTCTGTTTCAATAGTTGTATGTTGTCTTCTAAGGGGAAAGTCATGCCTACATTGAAAGCTGAACTCCCTTCAACATGTTGAACAGCAGCATTGAAAAAGCAATCATACTGTGCATCTTAATTTCTGTACTGTTGTTCTATTTTCCACTCACAGCCTTATTGTTATGAAGAGTGCTCTGATGTAAGGTTGCCACGGTATGTCTCTGATCATTATTGTAGGAAAACACTTTCTTGATAATGACTACTTGCAAGGATACATGCATTCAATGGTTTCCAGAAAAGAGTTATAGAAAGTGTAAGATGAGGCTCCACTCTACAGACTATTGTATTTTGCAAGCTATTTGAGGCAAAGAAAGGTTTCATTTCCCAGGTTTTTCTTAAGTGCATCCACTTCTCATAAAGAAATAAAATCTGCATAAAGCAGCAGGTTTAACATGCTCCCCTTGCAAAATGAAACCAAGATGACAATTGACACTGAGGGGCACCATGAACCATCCCTGTTGATCACACAAACAGAACATGGTGATTTAGAAGTTTCCATGCTACAGGCAGATGTTTGCATTGCATTAGTGAAAAGATGTGAGACAAAACTGCAAGAGTAAAGAGGCACAATTGACTGCTATAAAGGATATTTACAGGGTAATACTTACAGAATCTGGATCTCTTTGTTGTTCAAGAAAAGCTGAAAATTCCACCAATCTGAGTTTAGTTGTTCCAATAGATCGACCTTGCCAAGCAGGAACTGAGGGGGCTGGAGCTGATGCAGGTTCAAACCCTGAAGTATAAATGATCAGCAACGTCTTTACTAGTTTAAAATTACAATTGCATTGTATTATTGATTATTGTGGATGAAGAAAACTTGGTATAACTGTTAAAATTCAACTACTTTTAAGCTCGTTCTCAATTGCTTGGAAATATGGTTATTTTACATTCATAACATTTGTGTTTTACTTGTTAAAATTATATTACTGTTTTCCCCCTCAAGTATTACATTCTCCTTTGTAAACAAAAGGGAAGCCCATCCAATATATTGTATTTGATGTATCAGAACTGTGCAATTCCTTCTATAATACAGTATTTACTCGAATCTAAGGCTCACCTTTTTGGCCAAATTACATTGCGAAAATTAAGGTGGGTATTAGATTCGATGGCACATTTACATTTGCCAGCAAATACTTTATTTGTTTCTTTCAAGGATCTGAAAATTGAGGTGTGCGTTAAATTTGATGGCGCATTAGACTCAAGTAAATACGGTAATTTGACAACACTTTACAAGAGAACATTAAAATAATCACAGAAACCTCAGTAAAATAAGTATAAATGACGTAGTCCAAGACTGATGCAACTCTGAAAGATATGCCATTCATTACTGGGAATGTTTGTATACATAAGAGCCAAGGAGACCAATCTTCATGAAGTCAATAATCATTTTAAGATAAAGTCAATTAAATGATTTTATATTCCCTTAGTTTATTGCATATGAGGCCAAAGGGTATGGTTTTAGATTTTAAAAAGACAAAGAAATGTGCCATTTCTTCACATATGTTCCTACAGTGAGAAATTTGGAATAGGTAATAACACTATGGGTCTAAAAGCAGAGGTGGATTAGATGATTTGCATGCATATTCCATCATCTCTGCATAGATAAATATTGCATACACAAACTCACAAATATTCATCTGAGGTAGATGACCAGTGAGACTACTAAACTCCCTTGTGTAGATGTAATTAAAGGCTGCAACCTGTGCCAGCCACTAAATTCAGAGTGGGTCCAAAAAAATCTAAACGATAAACGATAAATCTGTAATTGTTACCTGAAATGGGAGTTGCGACTGTTGGCTGTATAGGGTAGGCTTGCTGGACAAATGGCTTTATGCTGAAATAAACCATTGGACAATGAAGTCAGATATTAACTGAAGTATTTAATAACCGTAACAACAAAGCACATTTTGTTTCTAGTAAAGACTAGAAAGTGTAAACCTCCTTTTAGAGCAGTATTTCTTAGTCTGAATTAATGGTCTAAAGCAGGCTTCCTCAACCTCGGCCCTCCAGATGCTTTTGGCCTACAACTCCCATGATCCCTAGCTAGCAGGACCAGTGGTCAGGGATGATGGGAATTGTGGTCTCAAAGCATCTGGAGTGCCGAGGTTGAGGAAACCTGTCTAAAGCTAGTCCATCCTGGGATGAGTGTAGCGTAGTGATTAAAGAGCTGCAGTCCTGAGGAACCAAGACAGATTTAAAATGGAGGAATCCTCTCTCCTTGCTCAGCAACTTCAGATTGGCACCTCAATGTGTATGAGCCAGTGGCCCACCTTAGGGCCGCCAAATCCATTCCCTGCCCCTGGGCCCCTTTTTTTGCTTCATAGCTGCTTGCCACTAATATTTTGGTTCATGGGTCAAATCAAGAAATACACAAAGCTGGGCTGGGGGAGTGTGGAAGCTCTTCCTAGCAACTGGCCTTTGGGATGTTTGGGGCATAACTCTCTGCCATCACCTCCACAAAGAGTGTGATTGGAAGTGGACCTCAAGACTGTGCACATCCATCCTTTTGCCACATTTGTTTATTTAAAGTTTATTAGCTGCTGTTCAGCCAAAGTGCTTGAAGTGGCCAACGAAGAGGTATGTAAATGTACAAAGGAGGTACCATACTGGTCCGAATATAAGCCACACGTTTTCTCCAAATTCTGACAGCAAAAAGTTAAGTGGGGTGTATATTTGTGACCTTCCCTTTCCCCTAACAGTTTCGGATAGGCTTGAGTGCAGCAGGTGTTGCCCCACGGTTCCGGGCTGCTCTTGGGGTGGGGAGGCCGCTGGCAAAGCAGTGCTGCTCCCCCCCCCCGAGAGCAAACCAGGAGTGCAGGGCAACGGTGTGCAGCCCGCTCGCCACTCCTAAGCCTCCCTCGAGCTGCCAGAAAGAAGAGGGGAAGGCAGTGCAGCTCCCCCCTGCCCCGGAAGCAGCCCGGGATTGTCTTTTTTTTCTATTCCCTCCTTCAATTTTAAAGGTGCGGCTTATTTGCGGGTGAGTCTTATATTGGGACCAATACAGTAATTCATTGTTCTACTGAGGCAAACATTCAGTCAGGGCAAGCATTTCGGCTTGCCAGATGGAACAATCCCCCCTCTCCTCACCCCACACACTGTTCCAGGGGGGTTTCTTACACACACATCCCACATTTTTTTCCTGGGGGGGCCGGGGGAAAGAAAGCCCTGTTGTGCAAGTGGAAGTCCTGTGCTGATGGGACTCATTAGTCGAATCTCACCCACAATATGCAGAAGCTAGTGCCTGAGCTGAGGGACAGGTCAGCCTTTGCCAACCTGGTGCCCCTCAGATGTTTAGGAATACAACTCCAGTCAGTGCAGATGTACAGTGGTACTTCGGGTTAAGAAGTTAATTAGTTCTGGAGGTCTGTTCTTAACCTGAAACTGTTCTTAACCTGAGGCACCACTTTAGCTAATGGGGCCTCCCGCTGCTGCTGCGCCGCCACCATGCGATTTCTGTTCTCAGCAAAGTTCTTAACCCGAGGTACTATTTCTGGGTTAGCGGAGTCTGTAACCTGAAGCGTCTGTAACCCGAGGTACCACTGTATAGCACAGTTGTGCTGGCCAGGGCTGATGGGATCTGTAAACCAAAACATTTGGAAGACCATATGCTAGGGTGCCCCAGGCTGTGTAAACACCATACATTAAAAGAACATTCCCTCCCACCAAAGGAACCTGGGAACTGTACATTACCCCTCACAGAATTACAGCTCCCAGTTTTGGGGGGGAGGCAGCAGGTGGGGGAGAGTGCTTTGAAATGCAGTGTGTGCGTGAAGCCTTGGTTATTTGAATGAAGGAACTCCCTTGACCCTTGGGATATTAAACTTGATCCAAGATCAAGGAAGATCCAGCTATCAATGAGGCAGGGGATTTTCCAGGACCAAACCAGATGTAATATTAAAGGGATTCAAGCATTTACCCTACCTGACTTTTGTTATTTAGTTAGCAGCTGGGGTGGGGAGAGGGGGGGGCAGAATAGTACCTGGACCATGATATGTGAGGGATTCACCTAGCCCCAACCCCCCAGGGTTGTGGTCCGAATAGAAACACACCCCTCCCTGAAATCCTAAAATCTGCTCCTAATCTCATTGGATGTAGAGGTAAGGCTGGAACTAATCTCTGTATCCCACAACTGACCCTAATTGAAACAGTCTTTGTTTTAATCCACATTAACAGGCACTGTGGTGACTGGGTAAATGTGCTGGGAAACTACTATCAAGTATAGAAAGCATTCTGGTCGCACATATGCTTCATCTATTTCCCATGCCACCACTGCCACTCTCATTACGTTCTTTAGTTATAGCCTCTGGGATTGAATTCCTCTGGCTAGGTACACGTCATTTTTGGATATACACATGTAGTCAAATAAACACATACCGTACCTACCAATGTGTACTGCAACATATGCATACAAACAAGTGAAAACAGTGGCGCTCAGTCTTGTTTTCCATCACTTACTCTTGTGAAGATCCAGGCTGTCCTGTTTGTATCATCCCTGGCCAAAACTGCATGGGAGCAAAAATAATAATAAAATAAAATAAAAATATTTAAACACACACAACTTTTTTCAGTTGCTCTCTTTCAGGGCACATTTCCTTTATATATTTTTTCACTGAATAATTTCATAAGGGAACAGGGAAGTACATTTTATAGAGAAATTAATTGATCCATCCTTCATTTCCTACCAATCATTGTTCTGAAATGTACTTTTTTTTATTGCAGCCAATTAACTTACTCCAGGTGCTCCAGGAAACGTCGGACGGGGAATTCCTGGCAGGCCCAACTTATTGTGAATCGCTGTTGCAGATACTATTTGAGCTGATGACATAGCGGCCATGTGCTGGAGTGCTTTGTCCTTTGCAGTCTGATCCTTCAACATGACAATTACAGGCATTCATTAATAGACTGGACACAACAAATCTCACTGAGCAAGCACAGCTAGGAAGCACATATGCTAAAATTAATTTTTTTTAAAGGCACAGGAAATGTGCAAAATAAAAGCATACCATGCAGGGGTGGGGAATGTAGCACAAGGGGTAAAATACATTTGGATTTCCTCAGGGTAAAGTTCTCTGCTCCATATTATCATGACTTGGTTTATGTATGAATACAATTCCCTACTGTAAATCGGTAGGAAGTCAGCTAGAATTTAACCCTCGACTGAACTTTATCCCCTTTCCCCTCCCCACAAACCAGAACAGAGTCTGAACCAGCCATCCCCAAACTGCAGCTCTCCAGATGTTTTGGCCTACAACTCCCATGATCCCTTGCTAAGAGGACCAGTGGTCAGGGATGATGGGAACTGTAGTCCAAAACATCTGGAGGGCCAATGTTTGGGGATGCCTGGTCTGAACTATCATTTGAAAGTCTTTGTTGAGCCCAAACAGGAACACAACAGCAGCAACAAAATTAGGTGACTAGTTCATAATAAAGATTTGGCAAATACACTACAGCCCTGATAGGGGTAATGAGTTGAAGGCATCTGAGGCTACTGTCTTGCTGAAGCTAAGCAGGTTGGGCTCTGGTCACTGCCTGCAGGTGAGACTACCTGGGAATTGCATGTAAGCTGCCTTGGGCCCCATGACAGAAGAAAGGTGGGTTATTAATGTAGGAAACAAATGATGTCACTGATTGCAACCAGATGGGAACCTGAGAGCCTGAAACTAACATCTATAAGGATTTTTAGGTATTTCTGGAATCCACCTGGCTTCTCTTTAACAGCCCTCTCTTCAAGAGCTCGGGAGAAGGAAGCCTGTTGCTTTAAAGGCCACACTTCACTCTAAGAGGCTGGAAGAAGAATAAGAAGGCAGTGCAAGGCATGCACTGCACAATATTTCACACATGCTGTAGTGCTAAGCTACTGTTGGTGCCTATTAAAGTTGTGGAAAACTGAACCAGAGGATTTAATCCAGTCAGAGTTAAATACTTTTAAAGCCTATTGCTTTCGGCAGCAGAGATTTAAGCCTGTACTTAAGTCTTCTGTTGAAACCAAGCTTTCCTTAGGTCTGACCGTACCCTTAAGGACTCCACACCCACACCCGGTGAAGTAGGAACCCCAGAAATACTTGGGAAATACTTGATTCCATATATGTTACTACCTATGCTACTAAATGCTAAATAGGTTTATTTTATAACAACACTCAATCTATAAATGATACTGCTCAAAATCAGCGGTGGACTTGCTCTAATGCAGAGTTTCTCCAACTTGGGTCTCTGACTGGTTTTGGACTACACCATCCCTACTAGCAGGACCAGTGGTCAGGGATTATGAGAACTGTAGTCCAAAAATAGCTTGTGATCCAAGTTTGGGAAACTGTGGTCTAAACGTAACCCTGGTTATCCCCAATCCCAATTATCAACATGCCAGGGTCAAGCCAGAACCATGGGCAAGTGCACCATGGTTTAGATCTGAGAGGGTGTGATCTGCAGAGCGGGATCCCTGAAGTAGGTGGCTGGAGCTGGGAGCTGGGAGGTGCTGGAGTCTAAAGTACAGCAGGCACTGCTCTCTTGAGCAAGGAAGGGTAGCTTGCTAAGCTCCTGGCGCTTATGCCGAGTAAGAGACTGAAGAGGGCTCTGAGGCTTGAGAGTACACAGTCCATAGAAGCTCAGGTCCCAGCCTCAAACAATCAAGTTCAGATCCCAGCCCTGAAGAAAATGACTTCTGGGAGTTACCCAGGCAGCAGTTTTATATTTCACCCTGTTCCAAAGGCTCATGCTAAGTAAGCTAGACACAACCCAAACACAATGAAGCCCTAGTAGGAAGGTACTCAAATCCTACACAGGCATGCAATAGCACGTCTAGCCTTAGGTTTGAATACTTGGCTGCACAACTGCACAGGGCCTACATGTCACTTGGTGGCTGCTTGTGAATAACAGAACCAAGCCAACTGCACAAGGAAGTTGCATTTCCCTGGCCTCACTCATATAACTACAACATTCACACACCAAGCTTCCCCACCTCCACCACTACTATATGGGACAGCAGTGTGGGGAGGTGGCTCCTGTGGGTGGCTCTCTGTGAAGCGGCCTGTAAGCCCTGGATTTGGGGTCCCATTGGGTAAGGAGATAGTGGCAAGGCACAGGTGTTTGGGAAACTGTAACATGGACTTCCAGGTCTTCCTAGAGAACCATTCCCTTGTGGCTTCAGCAGAATTCTGCACCACAAGTTCCTCTTGCTTTGAAGAAAAAAATATTTCGGGCAAAAGCTAAACTTTGGGGTATAAGACTGAATGATAAAGGAACACAAGCGCTAAGAGGCAGATTCATTGTTACAAGCAAAATCGCAAGCATGCTAGCCAGGAAAGCATGCCATCCAATATGGTATATGAATCCGCACACATAATTCCCTCCAAAGCCCATAATGAGAAGTCGAGCAGCTTCTTCATTTCAACAGCTCCTTTAGAAACAGCAGAGGCTAACAGTACAGTTAAAGCTAGCTAAAAGAAAAAAAAGGGGGGGGGGAGAGCCTGCCAAGCACAGCTGAAGTATGCAATGCTTGCTTTACTGAAAAAATACTTACCATGCTTGTTACCTGGATGCAACAACAAAAAGTTTGTTAAAATGCTTCTGTACAAGTGCAGTTTCTTAGCAAAATATGCTCTAGCACAATTAAAATTGTAAGGTGTTCCTAGTCATTTTGTACATAGAGTTTAACAGTTATTATTAATTTTCACCAAGGAACTGATTCATCAAAAGAAGAAAGGGACTAATTGTATTAATGCCTACCACGCTGATAAATTAAATGACCAGCTTGGCAGCTGTTAGGTCCCCATTTAAAAAGCTGTGGAAACTGCTGTAATAAAACTATTACAGGTTGCCTATTTTATGCTGGTTTGCTGGGGGTGTGGGCGGCAGGGGGAGCAGCTGCTCTCAGGGGTATCTCCCCTCCTACCCCCCCCCCCCCAAAATCCTGAGCAGAATTCAAGCAGAAACCTGATCAGGTGTTAATGCTTTGAGAAGCGACATTAACACCTGTGGACCCATCTGTAGCCTGCTCTTCCAGAGTCACAGGGGAACCGGCTGAGAGCAATATGGCTGCTGAAGAAACCCAGCTTTTAGCAGCAGCGGGGATGCCGTAGAGTGAGAAATCAACTTATTCAAACAATTATGCCAACTGCCTGACCTATTTTTTGACTCCTGAGGTTTTTGGGTCTCACATTATTATTCCAAATAGTTAGCAAGGAACTCTTCAGAGTGAAAAACAAAACAAAACTGCCTCTTTCGACCCGATTTATAACGATAAAAGAGGGACTCTGCTTTGTTTTCTTGTATCACAGGCACCACTCAGTGGCTGTACATCTGTTAGTGCCGTGGCTGGGCCAGTGGCACTCATGCCAGGAATGAAGCTTGGGGCTTCCACTCTGTAACCAGGCAGGGCAAGAGTGGCCCAGCTCAGAAGCTTCAGATTGCCTTCCAATTGGAGAAGCAATGTCACATGTCCATACAGTGGTACCTCGACTTATGAACGACTCAGCAACCGAATTTTTCGACTTACGAATGGGGGTAATGACCGCGCGCTTACGAATGTCTTGACATCCGAAAGAAAACTGCAGCGGTTTTAGATAGGGATTTTTCGACTTACGAATTTTTAGATAGGGTTACGAATTTTTCCGTTTCCAATGCATTCCTATGGGAAATCGCGTTTCCAATGGCGTTTTTCGACTTACGAATTTTTCGACCTACAAAGGTGCCTTCGGAAGAGATTAAATTCGTAAGTTGAGGCACCACTGTATTCCTTTTTCATTCCCGAAGAGAGCTTTGCTGCACAAGCATGTACAGACCCCAAGGGGCTATATAATTCATTTGTGGATCAATGAAACTGAGGTCAAGTGAAGGATTATATTATTCGAGAAATTTATAACAGCTGTTTTATCATTTATTTTAATTACATGCCATTGTATTTGAATTCCATTTAGTCAAAATTTAACAAATAGATATGTGCATATACATTTTATATCTATTTGCGTATGTTGGTTGTGAGTAGGGTAGAACAGCTAACATAACAGCAGAATGTACATAAAAAGTGTGTCCTTTTGGAAAGAAATTTTCTATTCAGTAGAATGAAAAATGGGGATGGGAGAATTTCTTACTTGTTTGGAGTCTTAAATCATTTCTTGTCTGAAGGAACCCCAGGCAAGGTGTGGTTTGTTTGTTCCAGAATAACTAGTGATCCACTATTATCTGGATTAAATGGCTAATTTGTAAAATAAAATATGATGTATAAAAAGGGCACATTCCAGCTTATTACGGGGCATGGATAGGACTAGGTAGCATTCAGGGTCTCTTCAAATCCTCTGGTTTTATTATGAACCCTACATAATGAAAAGGAAGCTTTACTTTCTCATATGCAGCTATTTCTGGGGTAACTCATAACAACTGATTAATCACACATTAAAATGCTACATGACAGTCTGAGCAGCTAGTGAAGAAGACTACATCCAATTAAAACTGGATGGGGAATTTAGGCAGGAAGATTAGTAGTAATTACTGAAACTGGAATTTGGCCAAGATACATGACTTAACACCCGTATTCTCCACCTCTGAGTGCACTGGGATCTTTAATGAACACAAGCGTTCCAAGACCTTGACTTCCTAAGAAAATGGGTGTGTGTTTCCACTGTCAGTTATGCTGGAGAAAATACGAAATGGCTTAATTGTAGACACACGGAATTATGCAGCCACTAAGCAAATGTGGAACAGAATTTGTTTAGAATAGTTTGCCTTCAATTGCCGTGATTGGTTTCTGGTGCTAGTAATGCTAACGTTATTTTCCTGTCGTTTACAGTATAGTGTTCCTTGGCTGACTCTCTTCTAGTATTGATCTTGGAAATCTTGGAAGAGGCAAGCATTCCCCCAAGGTGACCCTGAAATAGTCCTTGAATGTCTCTTGCAATACGTTCTTTTCCAGAAAGGGGGCAAGGCTTAATTTGCTTCCTCATTTTGTCCATTTTTGATCCATAAATTTCTGATCTAAATAGCAATAGTTAAATTCTTGACTAAACTGAGAGGTAGCTTTCATATTTAGACATACAGGGACCGTTGCAATACTGTTCCCCAAGAAAAATGATCGCCACCATTTATCTACATAGCCTTTGTTCCCTAAAAAAAAGTCACCCCTCCTACTTCTGGGAGAGAATTTGGAGGGTATCACACGTGAGGCACAGACTCCAATAAAATATGTGGATAGAGAAAGTGGTTTGTGGGCAATGTTCTCACATAAGTGACCAGAAGAGATGGGATGGATGCCTAGGCTGGGAAAAGCTGGTTAAAAAGAAAGAAAGCGGGTACAATCATACCTTGGTTCTTGAACGGAACGCGTTCCAGGTGTCTGTTTGACTCCCAGAACCATTCGAAAACCAAGGCTACAGCCAATCGGAAGACGTGGAAGACATTCAGCTTCTGAAAATCGTTTGAAAACCGGAACACTTGCTTCTGGGTTTCAATCGTTTGGGAGCCAATTTGTTTGGGAGCCAAGGCGTTTGAAATCCAAGGTACACTGTAGACCCAATGTCATTGCCTTTCTGTCCAAGCTGTTGCCTCTGGTTTGGCTCCATCTGTAAACTCCACTCCACTCCACTCCACTCCCTGTGCTCTCCAAATTTGTGATGTGGGGTTTCTATGTGCACAAAGTGGTACACACAGGGATTTTTCTGTGAGATCTGGAAGCCTAATCATGCAGGGTTCCTGATGATAGGAAAGGGTCTACAAACAGAGAAACCCCATTGCTACCATTTGCCCGATGCACAAAGGTCAGGCGGTGGGGGTCTTCTGCCACGATCCTGCTCTCTTTCCCACCTGTTTCCCCTACGTGTGAAGCCAAACATAAGAAAGGGCTTGTGAAGAAAGTGAATGAGCACCAAGTCTGAAAAAAATCTTAAAAGATTTATTTGAAAATGAATGGTTATGAGTGGCCAACTGCATGAAAAATAGAGTGGTGATGAGCGTCACAGATGGGAGTAAGCAGAACAGCAGGGACAATTGTATGCATGTGGACAGAAAGAAAGGAGGATGCTGGGCAAGTAGGGGCTATAAAGAAGGTTCTTGGAAACAGGGGTGATCTTTGGTTCAGAGAGAGGGTTTCTGCTCATTGAGATGTACCAGTTGTGGCCAGTTCGTAAGCAGTGACTAAACACAACAGCCCTCTCCCCATTGTATGTCTCCAGTATAGTCAGAGTTCTATTGCCTCTGTAACAGAAAGTGTCATTTAGTGATTATGGTGGATAGCCACAGATAAGACCTGCACTCCACAAATTTATCTCATTCCCTTATAAAGCTATTGCCACATTGTGTGGCAATGAACCCCATAAGCAATTTATGCACTTTGTGAGTAATTGCTCTGTCTGCCACACATACTCAACAAGAATTTTCATTGGGTGATCCCAAATTCTAAGGTTATGAAGGAGCATAAGTAAAATGCATCTTGATCCATCTCTTCTTCTCATTATGTAATTTTATAAAACTTGCTTATGGCTCACCCTTTCATCTTTTTTTTATTCTGAACTACAAAACACAATGCACCCTGAGCAAAGGCTAAAGGGAAGGCAATCCACCTTACTGAGAATTTTGGTTGCTCTTGCAGGGTCAGACAAAGTAGCTGTACATGATAAAAGGGGAGGGGAGGTGGGGGCATGTGTGCAAAATACAAAAAGAGCTTTGGGGCGAGGAAAACTGGAATCAAAGTGCTTGTGCAGAGCACAAAGTGCTGATGGTCATGCATTCCACAAAACTCTTGAGGCTGCATGTGTTATGAAGCTGAGTGTAATATGTTCATGATTAATAATTTTATTGTTTACTACTTTGTTTACTACCGGTACTTGTTTTCAAGTTGCAAGCCATTAGAGAACATTAATAGATTTGGGATATATTAAAATTAAATGTAAGCCAACATTTACATTTGTTCCCTCCCAACTCTACAATTCTATTATATCTTTTAATGAATCAGAGCCCTGTGTTTCCTTGAGTGCCAATTGGTTTTGAAGCAAATGCCATAAAAGATTTAACATGCTGGCCATGTTACATCCATCATAGTTTAGTTTGCTGTATACAAACATCTGTAAGCCTCTGACTAGCACCCTTCCCTCCTTCTCATTTTCTGGTTTGGAAGAGTTTGGAAACTGCTGCTTCCATTTTTTGCTTAGCCATAGCTTTAAAAAAACTAAACTAAACTAAAGACAAACATGATGTCCAAATGTGGCCAATCGGTACAAGTCATTCCATTTTTAAAAAACCTGTGATAAAACAGGTTGGAATGGATTTTTTAAAGGCAAGAAATCAGCAACTTTTGTTCATAATCTGTTCTAAAATTAATGTACACTTAGAAATAATTCATTGAGCCTAAGCAACCTACTCAAAATGATTTCGTATCCCAGGGAAATGAAAGAGATATGCAATATAACTTTTCAAAATATATTCTTGGTATAATTAAAAGAAGGGATAATATGCATTTTTAAAAAATCAACAGCATAAATTATGTGGTATTAGATATTTTCATTAAAACCTACATAGACATCTAACAAAACGTTACTTTAAAAAATGTTCAGGCAAAGAAGCTGCAATTTGCTCTTAAAATGAATTTTACAGTAAAGCATGAAATACTAGCATAAAGCAGTTTTCTAATAAGTAATTTTACAAATCTTAGTTCTGCATTTAGACTGTATTGATTAGAATAACCTCTGAAATTATTTGCTGAAACTAAAAAAAACAAACCATGGAAGTATACAATTGTACTGGGCAAAAGACAGTTGAATAATTGTAGCCATGATCTCCAATTTGCTTATTATTAGAGAAGACAGTAGTAAATACAAAAGCCAGCTATTTCAGCCAGGCAATAGCTAATGCTAAAAGAGAACCCACATTCAAAGCTATTCCAACTTGCTGCCTAATGAGGAGCAATTAATCCATCTTATTGTATCTCAAAATGCAGAAGACTTCATTCACATCAAAGGGAATTTTTGAAGGCTTTTATCATTGTTCATTTATTAAAAACAAGAAAAAGAAAAAGGCTATATAGAGCTATCTTTAGCATCCTAACTGTCAACAGTATTTTCTTTTTACATGCAGGCAGCACGGAATGTACACTAATGGATTTTAAAGCACCACATACATGCAAACTGTAGGCATTTTTAATTATTATTTTTTTGCTTCCTTTAATGAATTTCAAGCTTACATGCTAATGAATACTGGAAATCAAAGCCAAAGATATTGTTATATCTAGGACAAAATATTCTTTTAATATCCATACACCTGCTCAGATCTTTTGCGGAGAGATATCCACACCTATTTCCCCCCAAGTATGAAACTGTTCCAATGTTTACAGAAGTAACACATTATGGCACACCAATGCAAAAGGAGGAGTTGTGACATTTCCTAGTTTTAGTGGTATTCTCTTTCTGAACTATCAAAATGGCTATCACAAACACTGAGGAAGTTTCCATCACCTATGGAAGGAAACATTTTCAAACTTGGATTAGAATGTGTATACTTCTCCAGACTATATATGGGGTATTTCAGAGGTGTTTCCCACAGCAATATAGGGCAAGGACAACCATGTGTCCCTTAAGACTCAAGTTCATGCACCTAGAAACCATCCTCTCCAGTATGAGCCTAAAGGTACAGTTGCTACCATATTAAAGCACTTCTAGAAATTGCTTGTTTGAATGTATATTTACTAAAAAGGCATTCAAACTGGCTGTATTCTTCTTGATTATTAAGGCAAAATATGTAGTCAGGCCACACTCTGATTTTAACCCTGTTATCCCACAGTCTTTTGTGGGCAATTGGAGTCATTCCATTTGTGGGCAGGACCCAGGTGGCACTGTGGGTTAAACCACAGAATCTAGGGCTTGCTGATCAGAAGGCCGGTGGTTCGAATCCCTGCAATGGGGTGAGCTCCCGTTGCTCGGTCCCAACTCCTGCCCACCTAGCAGCTCGAAAGCACATCAAAGTGCAAATAGATAAATAGGGACCGCTCCGGCGGGAAGGTAAATGGTGTTTCCGTGTGCTGCTCTGGTTCGCCAGAAGCGGCTTTGTCATGCTGGCCACATGACCTGGAAGCTGGCTCCCTCGGCCAATAATGTGAGATGAGCGCGCAACCCCAGAGTCAGTCACGACTGGACCTAATGGTCATGGGTTCCTTTACCTTTAAGTCTGTATTTAAGCCATTTATCATTTGGCCTTTGGTTTTTATATTCTGGGACTTGACCTCATCCATTATGATGCTTGGGCAACATATCCTTGAATTTCTGCTTGTGCAACAGGACTTGCCTACCTCTGCTTCCCTGGATCCTGGAACAAATGTAGGAATTGTGGAGGGGAGGACAGAAGGGGAAGTCCCATTGTGCAAGTATAAATCCTTGTGATGATGAGAGGCACCACTTAGTACTACCTGGGACAAACCCCAATGGTTTCCATCATTTCTTCATTTGCCCTTCGATACTGGGTTGCAACTCCCACAGAACCCAGCAGCTGCCCATAGAAAAGCACTTGGAACAGCTGGAATCTTCCCTGCCCCCCTGCAAGACGAGCTTGTTTCAGTGCACATGTGGATTGGACCTGATGGCTATGTGACAAGGTATGGCCTATCGAGCATCATATGTCTGGACTTGTGTTAACTGAGATGGCAACTGTTGGATGGGCCACTTCTGTTTACATGCTGTTTTTCCCTTGGGTATCATAACTAGAGAGGATGGGTTTGCTGTTTCCCTCCTTGATTCTGTTTCTCTCCACACCTAAGGTAAGGGTTTTCCATATCTGCTTCAGTGGCATTTCTAGAGTTCCTAGATCCCCTGAAGCAAGGATGTTGAAGCTGCACGTAGCCGTGCTCATAGAACATGGCACATACAGGGAACAGTATGCTGCAGGATCACATCACTAGCAACACTGCGATGTTCAGCAGATCTGAAAAAGCCCACACAGATACAAATAAAGTCTGAACATGGGCCGTTATTGTGAATAGATTCTATTCAGATCTTCTGCGGGACATAAAATATCATAAATTGGAGAGCAACACTTGATCCCACTGCCCTCATGCATTATTCTGTCTGACTGCCTGATGCCAAGTGAACAATGCACTAGTTGAACAGTCATCATCTGTCAGAAATGGTGACAGTTCAGACTTATCGAATTCAGAATACAGATTTGCCCAGTTTTTAACATTTTGCTGTATGACTCAAATTGTATCTCCCTGAAGACATACTACAGCTCAGAATGCAAACTACAGTTCTGCACATGTGCAGAATAAGCTTTTAGCACAAGAATATTTTCATCCCTCGTCATGGTGGCCTCTGCTTCATACAGAAGCTTGAAGAGGAAGTCAAAACTTGTATGAGACTTTGCATCTTCACAGAAAGCCAAAATCTCTATCTTCTCTGATTTTACAAAGTAATTGAATAGGTTTGATCATATCTTGGCTGATGTGTCCCAAAAGAACTGCAAGGGGAAACTACTCCTTAGAAGGACTGGTAGTGCAAGAATAAATGTACTCCGTGTTCCTCCTGGTGCAGCAGGCAGACTGAGAGTAGGCACTGCTACCTCAATCTCCCACCTAGTCTGCATCAACTCGGGAAGAGGCTTGGTACAATTAGCTGTGTGCCGTTTCTAGTACTGTGCTGGAACTGTCATTCAATTTCTCAAAAGTTTTCTTTCCCTAAGAATGAAGCTTCTATTCCCCCCCCCTTCTCAATGCATTTTTAAATTCCTGTATGCATAGCTGCCAAGTTATCCCTTTTTTTAAGGGATTTTCCCTTATGCTGAATAGGCTTCCTCGTGAGAAAAGGGAAAACTTGGCAGCTATGTGTATGTGGAGAGATCTGATCTTGAGTTATCCTTCAGCAAGGTGGCAGAGGTTTCTTCTTTACAATAAACATTTCCCCAGTACTTTGCAGCCTCCCTAGCTGCCTGCACTTCCTGATCTCAAAAAGCCCCTTGGGAAGAGTTACCTCATGACATCTTCCCTGGACTTTAATTGAAGCCAGCAGAACCCAAGAAGGCTGCAGAGTGCAGAACAGTGGCGAGATTATTTGTAGAATGAAAGAAATGGCACTCACAAATGGTCCTTGGCAAATGTAAGGGCAAGCAAGAGGAAAATTTCACACTCTACCTATAGAATTTCACTGAAATTTTTATCTCCCAAGTTAATTTATCTCCCAAGTTAATTTTTTGGCACATCATTAGTTGCTACTACTTTCCACTTCTTCTCAAGCATAGGACAACCTGGGCTGAGTAAGACCTACTCAGTCACCAGAACTGTCTGTCTGAATTTGGGAGATGGCCTCACACTTTCCCTCTCCTGCCCCTACCACATTCTTCTGTTGTGTTTGCATACACTGTGCTGACATAATAAAAAAGAGAGCCTATGCTTGCAGCTCCCCTACAATAGAATCTCATGAAGCAAGTTCTACTCCACAAAGTCAAAGACATCCTATAGTCAAGGAAATGCTGGATAGCCCAGTTCCATTGTTATAATTATGATAGCACTGATGAGGATGACAGCGAGAGAAAGTACAAAACTCATACCAACTCCCAAAATCATAATGGATTCTGTTCTGGCAAACCATCTGACTTTGCCCTCTTGTCCATTTCTTCCTTAAGGACCATATACATAATTTCTACTTCACATGAAATAATATATTTTGCATGGATGGAGTCACTGCCCCTTCATAGATTATTATTATTATTATTATTATTATTATTATTATTATTATTATTATTATTATCATCATCATCATCTATCCTTTTCCATAAAAAGATCTCCTAATTATTTCTTCACTGTAGCGGCAAGGAAACTCGAGAGCAAGACTTGTGTTAATCAGTGGTTAATTTTCATCAGTGCCTGGTCGCCCAAAGCACATTTTACTGCCGCAACTTGTCTCTTTGCGCTGAAGTACATGCTGACATTGTGGGAGTGGCAGAAATTATTACTCGACAGATGTATCAGCAGATTCTTTCAGCAAATTCCATGGAACCAGTGCATTCAACAGAAAACATCACTAAATTAAATTCAGTGGAAAGAGAGAGAGAGAGCCCACCAGGAAAAAAGACTTGCAGGTATCATTGGTGTTTACTTTGCTGCCTTGCTCTGCACAAAGCTTCATCGTCATACAGGCGGTAACAGCAATAAAAAATACAGTGGTACCTCAGGTTACAAACACTTCGGGTTACAAACACTTCGGGTTACAAGCTCCACTAACCCGGAAGCAGTACCTCGGGTTGCAAACTTTGCCTCAGGATGAGAACTGAAATTGTGCGCTGCCGGCGCGGCAGCCCCATTAGCGAAAGCGCACCTCAGGTTAAGAACAGTTTCAGGTTAAGAATAGACCTCCGGAACGAATGAAGTTCATAACCCGAGATACCACTGTAAGTTCAAATTTAAAAGTGGTGCAATTTTAAATATTTTAGGTGTGGGTAAGAAACACACCTGGGTGGTTTTCCTGCATGGGAGAATTGCAACCTTTTAATCCTAAGAATAGGCTCTTTGGTAGAAATCGAAGCAGGCAGCCTATACTAACAAATGTCTGACTTCAGTTCCACAAAGGAATCTGCGGGTGCCCACTATTAATTTAGCACATGGTGTCAGTACACGGCTTAATTTTCTAAACAGGAGCTAAGATGCCTAATTTTAGCCATTTGATAGTTTTAGTCTGAAAATGCTACAGCCTTCTGTATCGTTGCACCTTGGGTTAAGAAGCAGTACTTTCAGAATTCTCTTGGTTCTTCACCAACCGCGACTGCTCAGCCAGCACAGCTCACAAGCCAGCCACCAACAGCCATACAAGCTTGCCAGCATGCTGCCCACAGCATATTGAAAACCCAAAGCTCCTGACAAGTAGGACAGTTACAAAGCCAGGCCTGTTATTTACATATTGCAGTTCCAGGATTGCGGCAAGCAACATCCACAGTGTTTACCACTTAGGGCAGCATAATCATTTTCTGAAATGCTTTTTGCTTTCAAGTGACTTTAGACAAAACAAAAACAAACAAAAAAGCTCAGCGAAAAGACAGACAAACATTAGTATGATCTCAGATGAGATGATAGTCAAGAAGATGCTATAGTTTACTGAAAAATTAAAACAAAACAAAAAAAAACCACCCCAAACCTAACAACTGAACATTCAGGGATTTTTTAAATGTAAAAATCTGGCAATGGAAGCATTTTTTAATCACTTCGTTATTCCCCTCAGAAATCAGAAAATGGGGGTGGGGTCATCACTCTTAAAGTTTAAGGGAAGCAATTGATATCTTCCCCTAGGTTATGCAATTTAGGAAACTACAAAGATAAAACTATTCAAAAAGCCCAATTCTACAGATGTTTTCTCAAAAATAAGTCCCACTGTGCTTAGTGGAGTTTACTCTCCAATATGTGACTTTAGGATCACAGTCAAATTTACACAAATGGGACTTCCCCTTTCTTTTCCTCTCCTCTTTGAAACAGATGGGGAGACCTGAGACTGGATCTCACCCAAAGGGCGTAACTCAAAGTTAATCACTTCTAAGTCCCATTGATTTCAAGCCGAGAGCAGATGCCGAACTCTCCCACTGAAGCCAATGAAAGTGCTTCACTTTGAGTGAATCATAGCTAGAGTAAACATTTTACTTTGGGTAACAAGTGATTTTAATGTAGATGTGGCAAATTAGAATCTCCGGAAATCACAGACAAATGCAAAATAGGCTGAGGTAGGATAGGAATCTAATGCTGATCAGAAAACGTGTATTTGTTTGTTTATTTATTTATTTTAAAATCCCTGCAAGTATTTTTAAAATCCAGATAACAAGGGGGGTGGGGAGGGAAATGTACCATCTCAGTTATCAAACTGCAGCTGCATGTGTGTGCACATACAAAACTCCTATTTAACTGCAATGCTTTTAGTACAAACACTAAGTTAATGTGGTTTTTTTGTTTAAAAAAGAACCTTTAAAAAAGGAGTACACATGCACACAGCAAGTAACATTTTTGGAGGCTGTTTAAAAAAAATAGAGAGAGAGAGAGAAGCCAGTGCAGAAATCAGCGAAGGGAAGAGATTAAACACAAAGAAATGTAAACAGCCACCACATGCAAGGAAACTAGGTTACAAGAATCACAGCACCAGGCATTCACCGATCACCAGGGAAAACAGGAAGTGAAAGGCATAGCAACCACAAGCCCAAAAGCAGAAAAGCGCATACCTTCAGCTTGGAATGAAAATCACGAGATTTCCTTCTGGCAAGAACCTGAATGTGACTAGACACCTGCAGGGTAGGGGAAGGGAGGGAAACAAAGGAAAAGCCTGTAACCATGGAGATGAAAAGCCCCCTACAACTGGGCAAGCCAAACGTACCTTAATGGCGGCTTGAATTTCTCGAACTTTCTTCCTTGCTAAGACCTGTATGTGACTAGACACCTACATTGTTCAGAGTTATAAAAGAAAAAGGGAAAAAAGAATAAAAAAGAAAACACAAAAGAACACAAAAAATCAAACATCTGTTTTTCTTTTTAAAATAAAAAATAAAATAAAAAAGTTTGTTTGGGGAAGTTATTTGCATCTTCAGTAAGCTTTGCTGTTAAGAGAAGACATTCCCAGCCACACACCACGCTTTTAGCAGAGTTTACTGCTCATCACTGCAGTGACATGATTAAGAGGAAAACATTTTGGACTACTTGATTTATTTTTCTGACAGAGAGAAACTAGGACGTTGCCTACTGCTAAAGACTGCATGCTCTTTTCTTAAAACCTTTTCAACTACAGTCTTTGTAGTAAAGCATGCCTTATGGATAAACATTCACAGATTTTTTTCAAAACAAATGTTTGCTTAATATCAGATAAGACTATATAAAATTTAAGGACAAGCAGAGTGCCAAGAAAGTTGTATTTTGATGTATTCAATCGCTCTTAAGTTTCGTTGCAATTAATTAAGGAATACCCAGTTTCAAATGGAACATGAATGAATATTGCATATACAAATACTGCAGTCATAATTGTGGAGCAAAACTATCTTTGCTAGATTATGGCTACAATAGAAGCATGACAAACTTTGTAAGCAATTTATCTCATGGTCAATTTCATGTCATTATTCCGCACTAAACCAATGGAGGAGGAGGGGAATGTTATGTCAAATACAGAACACTGGGCTCAGCTAGACTGGTAAAGGACTACTGTGTTTATCACATTTTTCTCCTACCCCATGCAATGAAACCAAGAAACATTAAAAATCTAATGATTGCACCTCTCCCCATCTCAATGCTCATATAAAACATCTTCCCAGAGCACAAACTGTCTACCACCAAAAGAAACTTTCAGAAACTTCACCCAAAAGGCAGTCAGATAATTGGCTGGAATGACATGGAAGTCACTACCTTTATAAATACTTCCTCAGAATCACACATAAAAGATACTAATGGGAGTTATTATATCCCACATCTATTCATTAGAGGGATATTTTGTATTACCAGTGTAATTATACAGAGTAATTTCATAGCTATAGGTTTTGCATCAGGCAGACTCGCAGCCACAGCACAATCTAGTTCTGGGACACAATTCTTACCCTTTATAGACAATCTGTATTATTGGATTATTTATTAGTACTGTATATATTTAATCTTAATGCTCCAGGAGCCCTTTGGTGTGCACTTGCATAATTTCCACACAAGTAGGCTTTCCTGCTGAATTCAGTTTGAGGGGTTAACACACGGAATATGTGGCACCTGATGAAATCAGTTGAGAAAATCCTGTGTGTGTGTGTGTGTGTGTGTGTGTGTGTGTGTGAGAGAGAGAGAGAGAGAGAGAGAGAGAGAGAGAATTTGTATTCCTGTAAACTAGAGGAGTCCATGGAATCTGGCTCAGTTCTGTTCCACACCAATTTGACTTAAATGTGTTTTCTAAATGAAAATGCAGGGACTTGGCACTTTCCTAGCTATACCAACACTAATCAGGTAAGGTGGAGATCAATGATTGTAAAAAAAGAGGAAGTCTTCATATGTAAAATGTCTCCATTATAATCCCTAAATTCTGTTCTCTCTCCACTTCAGTTAGAAGCCCTGTTCAGTACCCTTTGGGAATTGGTGCAGCCCAGTGGCAAAGCATATACTTTTTGCATGCAAAAGATTCCAGGGTCAATTTCTCTCCAAGTAGGGCTGGGAAAAGGCACCACCAGTCAATGTAGACAATACTGCACTAGCTGAACGAATGATCTGACTTGCTGAGAAGCAGCTTCTTTTATTCTGAATAGAAAAACTAAGTTTACATATGACTGATGCAAATACTGGCTCAATTCAGACATTACACCAACACAAACCAGAGGCTGAGCTTCCAAATATACAGTGGTACCTCGGTTTAAGTACACAATTGGTTCCAGAAGTCTGTACTTAACCTGAAGCATACTTAACCTGAAGCGAACTTTCCCATTGAAAGTAATGGAACGTGGATGAATCCGTTCCAGACAGGTCCGCGGAGTACTTAAACTTAAAGTACTCAAACCGAAGCGTACTTAAACCGAGGTATGACTGTATAGGTGAACTATAGTTCACAGCTATTTGTGTAATTTCATTCTCCTTCCACTCTGTGCAGTCTTTAGTTGCAGCAACAATGGTTTATAAATGGAGATACCACTCCAAACTATAGTTGGCAAAAAACCATGATTTCCATATTTCCATTGGGCCCGCTGGTTCACAAATGATGGCTTGTTGATTTAACTAAGCTATAGTTAAACCTTCTCAACCATGGTTGGCACGGTATCTGAACTGACCATAAATAAGACAAATGGAACACAACTGTTACTTATCCACGGAAAAGACTAAGTGCTGAGTGATGCTAATGTTGCCTTTTAGTCTCTTATGAACTCTGATGCAAATTCTTCAAAGCCATGTGCATCTCTTGCCTGATTGGGGATGTCATGTCTGATAGGAAATTTAAATGTTACTTGTGAAAACTACCTAAAGCTTTAAAAAATAATAATACACAAAATACCACATCCAGTTCTGTAAGGAAAGCAGACAGTTGTTGTTGTTTTTAAGCCTGCAAATTACCTGCAGGTAACAGCTTATCCAAGAAACACAAATAACATTGTAGGTTGGGTTACTAGTCTGTCTTTTATGGTTGCTTGCCCCTCATTTTTGTTGCTGCTTGCCTAATATTCACTGTACTTAGATGTCACCAGCAAAAAATACAATTTGTTGTTGTTTAGTCGTTTAGTCGTGCCTGACTCCTCGTGATCCCATGGACCAGAGCACGCCAGGCACTCCTGTCTTGCACTGCCTCCCGCAGTTTGGTCAAACTCATGTTCGTAGCTTCGAGAACACTCTCCAACCATCTCGTCCTCTGTCTTCCCCTTCTCCTTGTGCCCTCAATCTTTCCCAGAATCAGGGTCTTTTCCAGGGAGTCTTCTCATGAGGTGGCCAAAGTATTGGAGCCTCAGCTTCACGATCTGTCCTTCCAGTGAGCACTCAGGGCTGATTTCCTTCAGAATGGATAGGTTCGATCTTCTTGCAGTCCATGGGACTCTCAAGACAAGAGTCTCCTCCGGCATCATAATTCAAAAGCACCATTACAATTATTTCACTATAAATAAGTAGATGCGTATACCACTGGCATTTGGCCATTTCTTCCCTTTTTTTCCTGACCCTGACCTCGATCAGCAGAATCACATAGCAACCCCTGGAAGAGAATCTTGTGTGCATTCATTTGTATTAGAGTCATTGCAGAAAAGTAATCTACCCAAATCTCTTGCCTACATTCCTGTACCAACCAGTCCCAACAAGAATGTATATCCTGCAGTGCCAAAATCTGATATATCTGACCTATGTAGCAACCTTGCTAATGTCCAAATAAATGACCTCTGGGGACACATTTGTACAGCCCTCTTCTTAAGACTTGCCAACTTTATTATTATTATTATTATTATTCTGAGCGCAGGAAATTTTCAAAACCTCCAAATTGCAGGAACCATAAGTGGAAAATATTAAATTTCCTACTTTAAAAAGTGGGTCAACAAATCATAGTTGCACAAATAGGCTTGAAATATCTGTGTGTCTTCGGTGATCAAAATCCTTTTACAAACCTCATATTTTTATTTTTAAGCATGTTTTAGGAAATCTTGCAGGTGGGGTTATTATAAAAACAAGGCTAAGTGAGACAATAAACATCAAAAGGCGAGGGTGATCCCTACTTGAAAATGAAATAGATGCGAAACTATGTTGATGTACATATGTAAATGAAGAATGTTCCATAATCTCTGATGAAAGATATTACAAGGGAATACAAAGTTACGAGCTCCAGGTGAAGCAAGACAACCCCTTCATAGTTTCTGTGTCTCTCTTGGAAGTTGTAATGCATACCAAGCTTTGTCACCTCGGCACATAAATGTACTTTGCATTACTTTCCTGTGGCATAAAAATGTGAGACAGCAGCTAAAACTCTAATAATTCAACAGGCTTCCACAGCTTGCACAGCAATATAAGTAGCTGGAGGAGGTAGATCAGCTTTTTAAAAAAGAATCCCAAATCACACCTCATGCAGAGACAGATGTGGGTTCTTGGTCCCATATCCTCCTCTAGATCTTCCATGGAATCCAAAGCCTCCATTTGCCTATTCTTTCATTACTAGCTAGTTTTCAATTCTCTGTCCCATTGGTTTAAAAGAAACCCTTTCTGCCAATCCTGCTTGGATACACTTTCAACATCAAGAAAGAGACATATGAGATACAATTAAGCGTCTCTTAGCAGGTTCTGGGGACATTCTTCTTTGTCTGGAGAAATTCCAGTTGTAACTTGCTAATCATGGGGTAAACTTCCTGCTTTTTCTTGCTCCTTTGTCCTGAGACAACATGAGGCTGTCCCTGTTTGAAATGGCTAGAACAAAGGACTTTGGGAAACCGTCTCAAGTTTGGATCTTGCATGGCCTACAAACTGCGTGAATGACTTTACCTAAGAAAACATGCAATTTGCTACCCTTTGCTATAAAGCATTCTGTTCCTAAAGGATTTCCTGAAATATATTTGGATGACTTTAAAACGACGTGTTTTTATATTGTATTTTTATGCTGTGAACTGCTCTGAGAGCTATGGATGAAGGGCAGTATACAAATTTAATAAAGAACATAAATAAAAATAATAATGCACCTTGAAATTTGTCAGCCTCACAAAGTCACCACAAGATCCCTGTTACCACTTTTGCTCCCCAAATATTATTAGGATTCTTCTCATAAGAGCAATTTAATAACGCCTTTGTGTCAGAAGGAAGGATTTGATTTTGGCAGTCCAGATGAGGGTTTTGTAGGTTTTTGCCCTTTGCGAGCCAAATGAATGGGCTGGGAGGACAGGAGCAGCTGAAGAAAACACAACTATGTCCCATCATAGCAACTCAGTAATTTATTCTTAAATTAATTGATTAATGCATCCAACAGATTTCTATAAAGATAGGGCGTATGACTGCAAGCATACGGTGTGCTTAAGGAAGTTGTCACTGAAGTGATGAATGGCAACAAGCAGCAGTATTTCTTAACACAAACTCAATACATTGAAAAAAGCAAGGCAGGAACTAACAAGAGCTGAAGCAAAGGCAGCCACTGCAGCCAAGACTGCTACATTCTGTCATTCATTGACATGCACAGTTTTTATCCTGCAGGATTTCCTTACCTGTTTCCTGGTCCGTGTCTTTCCCGTTCTAAGTTTGATGTATCTGGCTATCAGTTCATTCCTACCTGAAACAAATACAGATTTACAATGAAGAACAAAAACAGAAATTCAGCATGGAGGTATAAATGCGAAGAGCTGCACAACTAAAAAATACAGATCAGCAACAAGTATTATGTGCATTTTAAAAATGGATCAGGTCCTGTGCCCAAAAATTGTATTTTCAAATGAAATAGCACAAGCAAGCTGGCATGTGGAATGAAGAGACTGAGGAAAATAGCTTAGTGACTGAGCCACAAGAGAATTCTCTTGCAAAAGCAGTTGCAAAATTCAGCAACATTCTGGGAGGCAATGACAATCTGATTGTAGAAAACTGCAATACTTTTAGAATTTTAAACTAAATTATTTTAATGGCTAACATGAGCTAAGTCAAAATAAGTAGGGGAAATAACCTGTGCTTTCTTCTTCCATCTCTCCCCTGACTCAGAAACGTCACAAAATACTAGATATGTACCGGTATTGAGAAAAATAAAGCAAGCATCACACTTGTGTGGGATTGTACCTAGGAGACTGGCAGAGGACCACAGAGGTCATCTCAAGCCCCTCCTCTCCACAACAGAAGAGTTAAATGACATAAGGACATTCAAATAAATATGGCATCTCCCCAGTTCATTCAATCGATTTACTTTTCTCTTTGACAAATGTATGGCGTGGTGTGAAATATCACTGTGTTTTCCCAGTAGCAAAGCCCTGGCTACTGTTTGCCCAAAATGTTTCTATTTGAAAACCACCAACATGTATTCTGTGTTTGGATTCTTGCAAAATACTAGAGTCAGAGATGGTTGGGCAGCGTTCTCAAAGCTACTAACACGAGTTTGACCAAACCGTGTGAGGCAGTGGAAGAAAAGGAGTGCCTGGCATGCTCTGGTCACGAAGACTCGGACACGACTAAACAACAACAACAACGAGTCAGGATTCTTATAATCAAGTGTAGGAAGAGTGACTACAGGACTTATAAACTGCTGCTCATTGGATCATCCACAGCAAACAAGAAACCTTTTGTGAACTGGAAGAGAGTCTCTTAGTCCATCAGTAGGCTTCAAATGACTTTCTGTGGGCGGACAGGCTAGTGGCTGAGCAAATAACTTGTGTGAACTTGTTGGCAACACTGGTGACAACTGTGCTGTTTCAAAATATAACACCATACGTTTCTGTGTGCTTTTGACTCCGCTCCTCCGTTTTCTCCTTCCTAACAGGATGATATTATTAGTCCACAGAGGTGATTAAGATTTAAACAACCCCAGCTTTCCAGTACCGCCTTCAATCAGTTTGGATTCTCAATATGATCTAGCTCTGTGGTACAGCCGGAGATTATGATGGTATGCTTGTTTGTGGCTATTCTGTTACAGAAATCCATCCTGTCCGAGATTTCTAGAGTATATCCTGTTATTATTTCAGCCTCTTGATTTCAAGATATTTTCTTTAAAAACTCAACAGACCTAATTGTGTCAGGTGCTGCAGATCATCAGACTATATGCTAGTTTTGTTTAAATGCTCAGATGAGTAAAGTTCATTATATGTTCCACATTCTTTATCACCATCACATGCCTGTTCTTGGGTAAGCAGGACTATCCTATTCTCTCCCAGCGCAGTGGTCATGTAATGAAAGGGCGGCAGACATCTGGTTTTTAGGATCCCTGAGAACCTGAAGATATAGCAACTGGAGCCAGGTGCAAAAGATATGCATGCAGAATTTTTTTTTTTAAAAAAAATAATTGCCTGGGGATTTCATTATAGAGTCCCAGAGTTAAACTGAATTAAAAGTCTTTCCACATAAAGTCCACTCTTGGTTACCCTCCCCATCTTGATTTCAACAGTATTTTCTTTGGAGGGTTGGGTGGTCTTTTTGTTGTTGAGAGTCAGAGATCCTTGATGATCCGTTTCAAAACATTGTGCTTCCTTCCAATTCTATGATTCCATCTAGAAGTCTATAACTAGATCAGGCATGGCCAAACTTGGCCCGCCAGCTTTTTTGGGACTACAACTCAAATCATCCCTAGCTAACAGGACCAGTGGTCACGGATGATGGGAATTGTAGTCCCAAAACAGCTGGAGGGCCAAGTTTGGCCATGCCTGAACTAGATCCTTATATACCTTCTGCCCATCCCTCATGTAAGACCAACTGGTTGCTATGAGAGAGGCTAAAAAAATCACTACAGTCATACCTCTGCTTACGTATCCCTCTGGATGTGTAAACTTTGGGT
Source organism: Zootoca vivipara (assembly GCF_965207765.1). NCBI lineage: Eukaryota > Metazoa > Chordata > Lepidosauria > Squamata > Lacertidae > Zootoca > Zootoca vivipara. The sequence continues at coordinate 68,903,007 of NC_142582.1, read as the reverse complement.
TGCGAACGCGGCAAACCCAGAAGTGTATACTTCCGGGTTTCGCCCCGCACGCGTGCACAGAAGGGCGCCTCCAGTTATGAAGTTTTCGGGATGCGGCCGGGCCTCCAGAATGGATCCCATTTGTAACCGGAGGTACCACTTTACCACACACCTGCGTCTTGAGGAGATCCTTCTGCTGCTCCCCTGCTTCATATCCAGAGGAACAAAGTATTCTCTTGGTGTTAAGAGGTTATGTTTTTGTTTTTGTTTGTTTTATCCTATTTATCTAATTTTGGTGTTTTGAAAATCTGTTCTTCAATCTGTTCTTGTCTTTCTCTCCCCCTACCTCACCAATACGTCTCCTCATGGATCCATTTCTTCCAACGTTTTAATTTTTAAAAGAATTATGGTTGTCAATGGAAATTTTGAGCATTGTCTAAGAGGGAAGATACAAATATTAAAAATGAAAAGTAATATAATAAGAAAAGGAAGCACAACCAAAGGGATATTACAATATAGACATGGTTGTGAAATACACTGTTTGGAGAAGCCTCCGGGAATTCTTCAAGGCACATGAGGGAATAAAAGTCAGGTCTGAACTTTGAAAGTCAGAAATGTTGAATTGTGCCTTGGATGTGGTGTACAATTTTTCATTTTTCTATCTTAATCTCCAACTGCATCATCACATTGCAAAGAAACACACAAACAGAAGGCCAAATGGGGCATTAGTTAAAACAAAACCTTACTTGGTGAATAATATACAATCCTGTCAAAAATCTCTGTTAAAAAACAAAACTTTTTTTTTAACCCCCACATTATTTAAATCAAATAATGTCAAGCCCTTGCTGGGAAAATTGGAAAATTCCTAAGGCGTTAAGCAGAACAATCCTATACAGAAATAGCTCCTATAAAGTTCAAAGGTGCTTATTCGCGGGTAAAGGAGTATTGGATTGCAGTCTTAGGCACTCTTCCGCCTCACCCAAGTACAGACCTGATTTAAAAAATGCAAATAAAATACATCCTTATCTCTGTTCATAGATGTTTGAGCAAAGAGGGAAGACTTACATTTCCTATAGAAGGTACTCTAAGGTTACCAGACGTCCCTGTTTCCCGGGGACAGTCCCCGGATTTACAAATCAGTCCCGATACAAAATCCATTGAAGTTGAAAAGGTCCCCGGATTCATTGAAAAAATATGGTAACCTTAAGGTACTCGACACAAATTCTAACACCAAATTTACTCAGGTGAAAAGAACATGCAAGTTTTTGTTTGAAATCCTAGATCCAACCAAATTCTTTCTCACTAGCTTTTAATAGAGATTTTTGTGCCATTTGGATCAGTGGTGTCTGAGAATTATTCTTCATTAGCAGCATTCCGAAAGCCAGCATTAGGAATGTCTGAATGCTCTCAGGCCTTCCAGGATTTAACATCTTACACCGCAAAAAAATTCTAGGTGCCTACCCATGAAAGCGCCTATGTTAAAGGCGTGTGTGCATATGTGTGTGCATGCGAGCAAAAAAACCCCACCTTGTGTAGCATTTGTGGCCAGGGGAGAGAAATTTTAAATCCAAATTAGTTAACAAGAAACCTCTCTTGTAGATAAAAGTCAACAACTGATTAAACAGATTTTAAGACACCTGCTATTTTAAAGCCATGAGCAAAATCTTTCTTAAGCCTTTAAAAAATATTATAGGCAGGTGTTAAGTCATCCCCATAGCGAGTGTTTAGAGTGTTCCTCTTAGTCAGTTTTGAGAAGGCTTACAGGAAAGGGGTGGGGTGGGAGATTGGGCAAGGCTTTCCTATGCAGGCAGCGTTTTGTTCAGACAAGCTTACTGCAGAAGGTCATGTGACATAGGCCAAATAAACAGCATCTGGGGATTTTCAATTACAGACCTTCACCCAGCATGCCTGCACTGTAATCTCTACCAGATGAGGCTCAGGCCTCACTATTTTCAATAATTCACACACTGTGTACACATAACATGACAATAAGGGCATTCATGCAACCGCCTGATTCGCACATCAAAGCTCCCAAATGGCCAGCTGTAAGCATGCTTACTGCTGAATAATTCATTCTTTTCACAGGCTTGAAAAAACGCTCAGCAGGACTTGGCAAGCTTGTGTTCTTTCCTGTGTGGTATGCTAAACTCAAATTTTGAAAGAGGCACAGCCCCACTTTAAAAAGAGGGGGGAAGGGGGGGAAGAATAAGAAGAAGGGAGCTAGAGATTCAACCATTTAAATGCACATTTGCTAGGATTCAAATGGTGCATGTTTTTTTTAAAAGAAATAAAAAATAAAAAAGCAGTCAGCTAAATGAGCCTCAGTTCCAAATGAGGGAAAGAAAGAAGGCTAGAGGGTGCAGGCAGACGCACAAAACCGCTCTCGTGCTTTGGGAGGCAGGTGTTTAATGCGGGGGTGGGGAGGAGCAGCTTTCGAAGGGTTCTCTCTTCCCATAAGCAGATAGACAAAAGTATTTCTGCCCTGCCAGATGCTTAACAGTTTTACAATTGCAAAAAAATCAATTTCAACAAATCTAGATTCCCTCCGAACTATACACTGCTTTAAAAACTTTGCTTCTCTATAAAGACCATACTTGCCTAAAGGATGGGGAAATTATAATTAGAATGCTGCATTACTTAATTTTTTTTTGCCTTGCTGCATTTTAAAAACCATGCAGCTAGAATTTTAACCGCAAGACAGTTCTAAATGTGTTTATATTATATTCTGATAGATCTGTTTTGCTCGCCCTCCAAAGCCACATTCTTTTAAGGAAATCCCGTGCTTCATAATATCAAGTTTTCTTATCTGCCAATCAACACTACAACCAGCAGGATCAACTAGTCACGACCTCCCCTCATAGCAAACACATGCTGCTTACCAGCTGTGGGCTGTGCATTTTTACACCCTTTCCCCTATCATTCAGAGTGGTTTCCTCTTAATCACAATAATCCTAAAAGTGCTAAAACATATCAATCGTCCTCTAAGCCCTGCCTACAAAAGGCCAGCCATCATGCTTTTATGGGCTTGTCCAACAACAGCTGATACTTCATTCAGCTGCAAATCCAATTTAGCAGCCTCAAGAGGTTTAGCATCCCTGGAAAAAAAAATATTGGGTGTTGATCCTTCATGGTTAAGCCAGCAATGTTCTTCTGCCATGTTGTATTTGCACTCCTGTTGGATTTCCCCAGTTGAGATGAAATAGTACAGGGTTACTTTTGGAAGCACTGTGCTGACAGTGGTTTTATATATGTGTGTATATTTATGTTTCAATTATGCGTATATACAATAGTAAGTATATACTACAATATTATGAAAGCTTTCATAAGCTAAATGTTACAAATATAAGTAAACTGTAGGCTAGTGTAATTATGACAAATACGAAACACACACAATAAATATATGTGCCATTCCTTAAAAACATCTTCAAAAAATCCTTTGCCGTGTGCCCATGACAAAATTCATGTCAATTCCTCTAGACATTGTGCTCTGACCATATAGCCAACGAATTTCATTCGTTCCTGCATGAAATATGAACTAGGGTGCCGAATAAGGACACTAAAATAATTCATTTCATGCCCACTACTTTTCAAATCCTTTGCCATGAACTCCCCAAAGCAGAATGGCTTATCTCTCCCTTGCATTTTTACTTTTTCGTCTTCTTTACAAAAGGAACCTTCCAATGACCTGGCTATAACTTCCTTCTTATCCCATTCCATTGCCTTTAATATATTTGTCCTGAAGTATCCTAGCCATTCATGACAATTCTATAGTTTTGGAAATTCTCTTCTCAAGAGACCATAACCCAGCCCAACATTAGATGTGATTAAACCCATTGGTTGGAATAGTGCAAAACACTTCTTGTTCTGTCTTGGATTGTGGCTTTTGAAAACCCATCTTGCCATTAAAACACAGCTACTCCTAGGAGTAAGCATACAATATTTAATGGTCTTAGGCACCTCAGTTTATACAATTAATGATTCAGACCCCTGCCCTCACAGTGCTGTGAGCCTCAGCAACAGAATACTTAAGATTTACATCTGATGAATTTGCATTTATATACTTTGCTGTGCAATACTAAGTGCATCATGTTTCACTGAGAAATTTGTCCAAAATTAATGTCTATTTAGTGACTTCCCAAAACATCACACAACCTTAAGAAACCACAACCTGCAGTTCTGATCAAGGAAGATGAAATAGAAATCAAGATTACCTTACATTTGTTTGTAGAAAGATAATTACCACTATTTTTCTTGCTGCGGTAACAGGCCAACAAACTAATCAAATATGAACTTTATATGCTGAGGTTGTATTTGACTTTTAGAAAGTGCTGATTTACGCAGTGCACCAAACAAATTAAAACAAGTACTCTTCTGCCAAGAATTCATAGTGAAAAGTCCAACTTGGACAGAAATCCTTCAGATATGTAGACAATAGGTTGGCTCATCTGTCATGCATGATGGATGAGTTAGGGGGATTGAAATCAGGATTTGCATCATAATAGATAAAAATTAGCAAAATAGAATTTCTCAGTTGGTGGCTTCAGTTTTGCCAAGGAAAAAGGAGGTCCCCTTTTCAGAAGAATTACAGTTGGCTTGCAGTCTTCATTTGAAGAGGCTTTATTCTAAATGCTGATTAACTTTCTTAATAAAGAATGAAAAACGGTTAGCTTGGATAAGTTTCAGATTCTCATACAGTCTTTTTTTTTTAAGCTCAGTTCTTAACTGTATATATGTGTCCAGGAAATGTACAGTTTTTCACTGTTCACATTACATTATAGCATAAAGGAAAAATTATGGGGAAAGCAGTAATTTAATATGAAAGGAAAATTATTTTCTTGCAAGATTGGAAAGCTATTCTCTGTGAGAATAAGGCCAAGTCTGTTAATGACATTGCTCATAACACCACTTTGAAGACTCATTGAATTTAGAGAGTTGCCAAAATACTCTGCTTATGTTATGCTAATGTCACACTACAACATGAGCACCTTTCACAGGGATTAACAAGTGAGGCCTAAGAATAAATGGAAGAAACAGGCAGGATTCAATTAAGTTGTTACCTGAAAATAACATGGTCCGGTCACACAATGGGGCTCCCCCCTTCTCCCCCCACCCCATGCATCCAGACAACTGTAAAACTGTTATGGAGGCATGGGGTATCCCCAGAACATGTTTGGAGGAAAGAGGGAAAGTCCTGTTGCACAAGGAGACCTTGGTCCCATGGCACATACCCCATTTCGTGCTACGTTGGATTCCACTCTTTAATGTAAATATATTCATGTACGCTGTCAAATATATAGTTTATAGGTGAGGTAAAGGACCCCTGGACAGTTACGTTCAGTCAAAGGCAACTATGCGGTTGTGGCGCTCATCTCGCTTTCAGGCCGAGGGAGCCAGCATTTGTCCACAGACAGCTTTCCGGGTTATATGGCCAGCATGACTAAACTGCTTCTGGCACAACAGAACACCGTGACGGAAACCAGAGCACACAGAAACACTGTTTACCTTCCTGGTGCAGCGGTACCTATTTATCTACTTGCACTGGTGTGCTTTTGAACTGTGGGACACAGGTGGCGCTGTGGTGTAAACCACTGAGCCTTTTGGGCTTGCCGATCAGAAGGTCGGCAGTTCGAATCCCCGCAACGGGGTGAGCTCCTGTTGCTCTGTCCCAGCTCCTGCCAACCTAGCAGTTTGAAAGCACACCAGTGCAGGTAGGTCTTCCAGCTTCACAATGGAGGTTTAAGAAATGGCTTTGCTCCAGCTGAAGAGGAAGACATTGCTTTGGTCCTGCCCTCCCATCAAAGCCACGGATGCCTTTCAAAAATCTGCTCCAAAGGATTGGAGATCCCTCTGGAACCAGGGTGGGGTGGAGGTGGTATGTGCAAGAGGAGAGAAAAACTGGCAAAAACATCCTCCTGCTTCTGCTAGAAGGATTCCTCCACTGGACCAGAAGCTTCCTGTGGACAAAAGAGAGTCCTTCCATTTGTGGATGGTGAATTTTAGGACTCACCCAGTATAACTGACCACAGTGACATCATTTTTTAAAATCATTCAACAGAAGTATCAAAAGTTGAATACAAAACTCAGTGAATATAAAAATTTAAATTAGTACCGATCTATTTACATGATCAAAAAGAAAAGAAAAATATAAATAACATATGGGTATATATTGTGTGGCTACATAGCATTACTTTATTAATATCAGGGTACCACATAAATTCCTGCCAACCTAGAAGTTCAAAAGCACATCAAAATGCAAGTAGATAAATAGGAACCACTATAGCGGGAAGGTAAATGGCGTTTCCATGTGCTGCTCTGGTTTGCCAGAAGCGGCCTTGTCATGCTGGCCACATGACCTGGAAGCTATACGCTGGCTCCCTCGGCCAATAAAGCGAGATGAGCGCGCAACCCCAGAGTCGGTCATGACTGGACCTAACGGTCAGGGGTCCCTTTACCTATGGAGTTCTATCATTCCAGTATAGTATAAACAAACTCAATTTTTCAATCAGTTTAATATATTTCTATCCGCCCTCACTTACACTAATTAGATTAGTCAATTCCAACCATATAAGCCAGATGCCAAAATTTAACTACCAGTAGCAGGGAATCACCAGAAGGCAGAGTAGGGGATTTCCAGTATTGACACACCACTATTTTAGTTACAGTTAATAAATAAGTTGTCATTTCAACATCCTCCTCTGATAATATATTTTAAGGTTCTCTGCTTTTGATATAGGAAGTAATGCTGCCTCAAAAGGGTTCTCTCTAGCTACACTATCATTAGTTCAGATGCTAGTGACTTAATAATGAAAGCTTCTTGGAGGGTAAAGCTTTAAAAACATAAAAAATCATGTTTTCATTAAGCCAATGACCATTTTGTGGAAGAGCCTGGCCCCTAAGTTTGCATACCCTTCCTATTAATAGTACACACACCAAAAAAATCAAATGCTACAACCATCACGTGACAATTTGTTTTCTATGCCAAAGAGACTTATGTGGTTCATCTGACACTGTTTAGCACATACCGTATTTTTCCATGTATAAGACCATGCTTTTCGCTTTAAAAAAAAAAGGCAAAAATTGGGTGTAGTCTTCTACACGGATAGTGAATGCAGGGGACGACGATGTGCGATTAATGGCAGCAGCAAGCAGGAGATTGGCAGTGGCGATTGGGCGGGTGATTGGTAGCTGTGGCAAGGCCTGTTGGCGATTGGCTATGGGTTTGGCAATTGGGCAGGAGATTGGCGGATGCGGCAAGTGGGCGGGTGGGCTGTTGGTCGCGGCGGGCAGACAATTGGCGGCTACGGTGAGGTGTGTGATCGGCAGTGGCAAGCGATCGGCAGTGGCAGGCAGGTGGGTGAGCGATTGGCAGAAGTGAGCTCCCCCACCCCCCAACAAAGCTAAACAACTTACTTTCTTATTTTTTGGGTTAAAAAAAATTGGGGGCGTCTTATACACAGAAAAATACAGTGTGGCCAGGGTGGAAGATAAATTTTGCATTTGTAGCAGGTCTCAAGATGTTTTTAAACTTGCATAGTGTTAATCAAGAAGATCTGGAATCAGGTTACACAGTATAACAAGTTCAGATGGCCAACAAGGGCCAAGTGGAAAATATTTAACCAATATATGAAAGATTTTAAATGTATCCAACCCCTAACTTTGCTTTCTTAAGTGCTGAATGAGACACTGCTTAAATAAGTTGTCATTTCAACATTTCAACATCCTCCTCTGATACTATATTTTAAGGTTCTCTGCTTTTGATATAGGAAGTAATGCTGCCTCAAAAGGGTTCTCTCTAGCTACACTATCATTAGTTCAGATGCTAGTGACTTAATAATGAAAGCTTCTTGGAGGGTAAAGCTTTAAAAACATAAAAAATCATGTTTTCATTAAGCCAATGACCATTTTGTGGAAGAGCCTGGCCCCTAAGTTTGCATACCCTTCCTATTAATAGTACACACACCAAAAAAATCAAATGCTACAACCATCACGTGACAATTTGTTTTCTATGCCAAAGAGACTTATGTGGTTCATCTGACACTGTTTAGCACATACCGTATTTTTCCATGTATAAGACCATGCTTTTCGCTTTAAAAAAAAAAGGCAAAAATTGGGTGTAGTCTTCTACACGGATAGTGAATGCAGGGGACGACGATGTGCGATTAATGGCAGCAGCAAGCAGGAGATTGGCAGTGGCGATTGGGCGGGTGATTGGTAGCTGTGGCAAGGCCTGTTGGCGATTGGCTATGGGTTTGGCAATTGGGCAGGAGATTGGCGGATGCGGCAAGTGGGCGGGTGGGCTGTTGGTCGCGGCGGGCAGACAATTGGCGGCTACGGTGAGGTGTGTGATCGGCAGTGGCAAGCGATCGGCAGTGGCAGGCAGGTGGGTGAGCGATTGGCAGAAGTGAGCTCCCCCACCCCCCAACAAAGCTAAACAACTTACTTTCTTATTTTTTGGGTTAAAAAAAATTGGGGGCGTCTTATACACAGAAAAATACAGTGTGGCCAGGGTGGAAGATAAATTTTGCATTTGTAGCAGGTCTCAAGATGTTTTTAAACTTGCATAGTGTTAATCAAGAAGATCTGGAATCAGGTTACACAGTATAACAAGTTCAGATGGCCAACAAGGGCCAAGTGGAAAATATTTAACCAATATATGAAAGATTTTAAATGTATCCAACCCCTAACTTTGCTTTCTTAAGTGCTGAATGAGACACTGCTTACAGTGGTACCTCGGGTTACGGACGCTTCAGGTTACAGACGCTTCAGGTTACAGACTCCACTAACCCAGAAATAGTACCTCAGGTAGAGAACTTTGTTTCAGGATGAGAACAGAAATCGTGCGGCAGTGGCGCGGTGGCAGCAGGAGGCCCCAGTAGCTAAAGTGGTACCTCAGGTTAAGAACAGTTTCAGGTTAAGAACAGACCTCCAGAACGAATTAAGTTCTCAACCTGAGGTGCCACTGTATTTGGTCAGAGCAGAATTTGTAGAGATATTTTTCCAGAAGTGCAGGTCAAAAATATTTCCTCTTATTAATGAACCCACAGGCCTCCAAAAATACATTTTCATTAAAGACATATTTGCACACCCATCCAGCTGGCGCCCTTCATTTTCAAATGCAGGAGTAGTTTTGCAAGGAAACTGCCGCCACCTATTCATGATCCACCTTATGATCAGAGGGGTGGGGGGAATCTGAGCAGTTTAGAAGGACCATTCTGAATTAACAGGATAAGCTTGATCCTTTGCCACTTATGTACAGTAAAGAGATCTATAATGGGGATGACAAGAGTGCGGTTGAACCACAAGGTGCCAGGCAGCTAGAAGGTCAGGCATAGAAGATTTCTGTCTCACTTGGAAAATCAGCAGCTACCTCTCCACCAAGCTTCACTTTCATCCACAAAGAACTGAAATACTGACTGGGAAATGGAAGATAGTTCGCTGTAACTCCCCTGAGATACCGGTAGCAGCACTCAGGTGAAATTTCTTTAAAACTTAAAAAAAATGCAGCCAGGAGAACAGCATGTGACAGTGCACTCTAACTCTCTCTAGAAGTGACTTTCTTTTTAGATATATTAGAAAGCAAAATTACTTTAAAAACATTATAGCTTGTTTATCCTCCAGTGAGCTTATACTTGAAGCATCCTTGTGGCCTGTCATGCAGGTACAGGGTAAGCGAAATTTTCGCATGGTAAAAGTGCCCCAGAATACAAGACTTCAGTATGCCATAGCAGGAAAATCAGCTGGGGTGGAGAGAAAGAAGCTTTAATCACATTAATATGGAGGAGTAAGGACTCTTCAGCCTCAAAAACAGCAGAAATCCACCCTTAGCAACTCATTCTGCTTGATAATATACACATAGTTTTGCCACAATAGTCCCATTCACATGTTAAACCCGGCATCATGTAATTACTGGAAAATAAGACTCTGGTCCTAGTCTGACCCTCCTTCCAGTCAAGCACACTATCGGGATGCTATGCCAGGCAGGCCACCTGACACTGGGAGCAGGATCACAATCCCACTCCCCAGAAATCGTGTGATGCTCCTTTTGCACATGATGAAGGTGTTTAGTTTCAATAGAATGTGCGATAAAGAGACTGGCATGAGCTTAGCATGGAAGTGAATGTTCTTTGACCTCTGGAAAGAAAAGGCGATTGGTGAGCAACCACAGAAAAACTTTCAAATATTCACATTTGTGCAGAGGCAGAGGCCAGCAGCTAGCGACATTTCCCCAGCAGACTGAGTGAGGAAGGCTGAATGCTACCATCCGCATGGCATATCTCCCTTCCATTCACATTCTCTTCAGCATAGCTATCATACTGAATGGCTTTAGCTGACAGTAACTTAGAATCTTGACAGCAGCAACTTATATTTCAAGATGAGCAGAGGATTCCATTTCAGAGTTTAGAAGCACTGTGTGATATTGATTTGGGGAGCAGTCCTTGGATGGACCAGGAGTAAACAAGAGAATGTTCAAATGCCATCATAGTTGCTAAGGCTGTCACAACTCTAGGAGTTAAACCGGAATCAAATGCAAGCAGATCATTAGGGAAATGTGCACACGTTCTATATTAAAACCCAGTATTTATTAACACAACAGCTATTTTAGGGCCTCTCACTTTTATAATTTTAGCTTTCTTTATAATCCTCGAAGACAATGACTTTCAAAAGCCTTTGCCTTTTAGATCAAATATGCAATTTCTATAGCTCCCCATATAACCGCTGCAAGCCTCATTCTTAGGTTGAAAGATTGATCTCAATAATATTAACGAAAAGTGCGATTTTATCTTCTTGAAACAGTGTGCTTTACCTGTCTGCTAACAACCAAGGCGGCATTGTGTTATTTTAATGTAGATTAGTTTGTCATGTCAAGATGCTAAACATCAACTTTATACTCACACAGTTTGTAACACTAAAAAAGATGGATATATGTTCCAAAAAGTGGACATATTCAATTTGTGTCTTATCCTCCTGTAGAACAAATTTCTCAACAAGCCACTTCATTTTCTTGGTCTCTCAACCCTAGCCCTACCTTCATCCACAGATCATGCAGCTGCTTTAGATAAATCAAGGGGTCAAAGCCATACCCCAAATCATATCTTATTCCAAGCCCTCTTTACTTCATAAATTGACCAATTGTTACTAAAATTCCTGATTAGGGGCTGTGTCCAATGCTGTGCAAGTGAAGTTCCACTCACACAGTAGGGAATTATCCTTCCTCTTCCCTGTAGCCCTGTTCTTCCCCCAAAATCTGCTCCTGCAGGTCCCCCAATCCTCTGGAGAAGATTTTGAGGATGCACAAGGGTCTACAGGAGGAGCAAGTTCCATTGTTCAAGCAGAAGTCTGCTCCAAAAGTGGAAAAAACAGCACTGGATACAATCCCTAGTACTTTCCCAGCAGCCTCTACTGAAATAGAATAGAATGGAATAGAATTCCATGCTCCCTTCATCCCACACACCATGACCATATCTACAGCGCACGCACGCACGCATGCACACACACACAATATTAGTAGATATAAAGGTAAAGGGACCCCTGACTGTTAGGTCTAGTCATGGACGACTCTGGGGTTGCGGCGCTCATCTCACTTTACTGGCCGAGGGAGCCGGCATACAGCTTCTGGGTCATGACTAAGCCGCTTCTGGCAAACCAGAGCAGTGCACGGAAACACCGTTTACCTTCCTGCCACAGTGGTACCTATTTATCTACTTGCACTTTGATGTGCTTTCAAACTGCTAGGTTGGCGGGAGCTGGGACCGCCAACCTTCTAATTGGCAAGCCCTAGGCTCAGTGGTTTAGATCACAGTGCCACCTGCGTCCCGAGTAGATATAGTACTGCTTTATCTACAGTGGTGCCTTGACTTATGAATTTAATCCGTTCCAAAGGCACCTTCGTAGGTCGAAAAATTCGTAAGTCGAAAAACGCCATTGGAAACGCGGATTTCCCATACGAATGCATTGGAAACGGAAAAATTCATAAGTCGAAGCAACACCATCTAAAAATTCATAAGTCAAAAAAACCCTATCTAGAACCGCCGCGGAAATCGAGAAATTCGTAAGCGTGCGGCCATTTGCCCCATTCGTAAGTCGAAAAATCCGGTTGTCGAGTCGTTTGTAAGTCGAGGTACCGCTGTATTTTACAGCAGAAGCACTTAGGTAAGATATTGTATCCCAGCAGGGGCGCACGAAGTGGGGGGCGGAGGGGACGATCCGCCCCGGGTGCCACTCTCAGGGGGTGACAAGATGCCTCCCCCCAGCTGTAGAGCGGCCGAGGGCACACACAGTCGGTACGGGCATCCGTATGGGTTGCCTCTTGTATGGGCTGCTGCGCGTGCACACTCCGTACGGGATGCCGCACATGCGCAGTCCATACAGACGTCGCTCGTGCGTCACCGGGCGGTTTGTCCCACCCCCTCGGCATCCCGGGTGCTGGAGAGAGTTCCTCCGCCACTGTATTCCAGTGCAACGTGTACTTAACTTGGCTGGGGACATACCTGTGTGGTATGTGCATATGCCATTCATGTCGAAATGAATTCAGCATTGTACTAAGGTGATTGTTCTGGCCAAGCATTCTGGCTTACCAGATGGAACAGTCCAAACTCTTCTCCCCCCCCCAAAGTGCTGTTCCAGGGGTTTCCTTCCCCCCCCCCCCCGGTCAATTTCAGCAGTGCAAGGAGGGCCAGCTGCCCAAGCAAAAGTTGTTGCACAGAGCTTCTGCTGACAGGACTCATTGGTTGAATCCCACCCCCTTAATTTATGGCATCTCCAATTGAATGTAATATGGGCAGAAAATTCCTCTGCCTAGAGCGACAATTGACCTAAATCTGTGTAAGGTGAGACTTTGTATACTTTATCATATTATGCAAGAACTGTGTGCAGATATTTGCGCCAACACTTCTATATTACATTCTCATCTGTATTGTGCCTTTGGCAATATACAAGGGTACATGCATAAGTGCATTTTAACACTTTTCTTGTGGACACTCTCAGTTTATTTCTTCTGCTCATTTCATCCAGAAGAGACTGGAATTCACAATTTCAGTCTATAAAAATGGATTACTGGGGATGTTCCCCACACAGAGAGATCCTAGGACACCCATCCCAATTTTCAAGGGTGTGTGGCAAGAGAGACATCTCTGTAGAAAAGCAATTCTATACTTACTAGGCCAAATATTAACTGTCTAACCAAGAGATAAAAGTATTGATTAAAAGGGCCTTGAAAATTCTGTTTCATCGCTTTACTTAAGCATGAATATTGCATTAGCCCAAAAGTTCAGGGCAGGTAGCATGTTGAAAAACAAGCAGAAAACATTATCATCATCATCAACAACAACAACAACACAACCCAGCCAGCAAGGGACCAGCAGTTTGGTCATAACTGCTTTAAAATACAAAGATTGGCTTCTGATGAAACTCGTAAGAGAGGGATGTTACAATAATTACAGTTTTATTTGATTATTGACAGGTGCTATGAAGTGTACCAAACTCCACGACAGAAGGTAGGCTGGATGCAGTAGTTTCTAACACCGCTCTTCTGAATTACCCTAGATTTCCCTGGCTGGGAGGCCTCATTAAACAGCCGTGGTCCTCCTCCTTGGCTGCTCTCACTCCAGCAACAACCGCTTTAGTGCTACCACCAGCATGGATCCCCTCCAGTCCAAAGGCTCTCCTCTTGCACAGCTCCAATCGCTCCGCAGGCGATCCCTTAATATAAAGGCTTACCTTATTTCCAGCATTTCCTACACCTTGAGCAGCTAGCTTTGCAGCTGTAAACGTCTTTTAACACGTTTTTTTATTGTGCATTATATTGTAGCAACACCTGCCCCGCCCAGTCACAGTGAACGTCACCCTCAGTTGAGGGTTGCTCACGGGGCACGAGTCACAAGGAGTGAAATGAAGCGTAGTTACCCCTACAGGGTTGTAAAAAGGTTTATATAAAGGCATTAAAAAGCAAGGGGCTGAATACATATTTGTTAGGAACAAAATGAAAGGTTGTTTCTGGTGAAGCTTACAGCAGCGATGTGTTTTCTGTCGGGGAAATTTATAGCCCTCCGTCAAGAGGAAGAGTGAGTCACAAAGATTTCCAGGTGCCATGTGTCAGGTTTTTCATTTCCTCAACTAGACTAAAGTACATTATCGCCCTAATACAAGCAAGCTTTTAGCATATATTTATCATGTGAACATGTGTGGCCGAGTTTCCTTAACTTCAAAAGAGCCACCGTTTCTCATTTTTGAGCTTTAGTATTCCTAAACAGCAAAGCTCCATCGTCTCTTCCTGCGCTTGCCCGGTGAAAATGTGAGCTGCTTGTGCAGAACATACTTGTTCTGCTCTTCAATAAAAACCTTCAAAACTATTGACCGAAATAATGACTCAAAACGTTGATCTGCACATTGGAATCCGCACTGATTCCATGGAATGAGAGAAAGAGTAAAAGAGCCTATGGCTTGAAGTAGGCATTATGGAGGATGTGTGAATGTTAGCCAAAAACAGTAACCCAACATCTCTTTCTCTTAGTCAATCAAAATGGTGCGGCCTCTTTAGATGCAACACTAAACTATGATTTAGTATTACACCAGCAAGCCTCTGGATAGCTCCTCCTCCTGCTGCCAGTGCACTCTCAAGGAGGTAAACAGGTTTCATTTCTGATGTTTAACTCACCACAATATAATTAATTATGGGTGATAGCCAACATTAGCCATTTTCAAGCAGACTAATCAACAGACTTAAATTACTTAGGGGTGCAGCCAACAATGCGCATACTCAAGAGTAGACTCATTTAAATAAATGGATGGAAATGACTGGCTTGGACCCGTTAATTACAGTGTGTATACTCTGAGTACAACTAAGGTTCTCTAAATCCAGACAAATTCTGGCAAGTCTTTACTACAGCTTATCATAGCTGCCAAGTTATCCCTTTTTTAAAGGGATTTTCCCTTATGCTGAATAGGCTTCCTCGCGAGAAAAGGGAAAACTTAGCAGCTATGCAGCTTATGGAAAGAAAAGAACTACAAACCACGGTTTATGGAGTTGTCCTGTTTCCTTATCCCAGAAGCAGGAAACCTGTTGCCCCCAGATGTTGTTGGACACAAACTCCCATCAGTCCCAGTCTGCATGAGCAGAGATAATGGGAGTTGTAGTCCAGCCACAGGTAATCCGGCAAACATTACTCACCCACGCTCTAAATTATACTTAAGGTGAACTACACTTTTGGGTTTGGACAGAACTCAGAACTGATATTAATTGAAAATGAAAATGAAATTCCCAGAGGGAAGTGTATGAGTCCAAGCTCACACATTTAAGACTAAATCATAGTTCCTGTTTCCAGCTCATGCCTGCTGTTTCCGCATTGCTGGAAGGGGTTAATGGTGAACAATAACTTCTTAACTGTCCTCTAACTAGTCTCTCTCAATTGCCTCAATATCAAGTTTTGTTCCTATGGTGGTCGTGGCGAGGATTTTTTCTTTAAATTTTTTAATAGTGAAATGGAACTAAATTAATTAAAGCTCCTCCCCTTTCCCAGAACAGAAATGGATAATGTGGCAACGGGGGCTTATTCACCACCAATTTCTCAACCATGATCAACAGAAAGTAAATAAAACAGGCAGAAAGGCATGGGGGGGGGGGGCTGAAAAGCATCAGGTGTAGCTTGTCTGCCAGCACCAGAAAGGCTGGCACCACTATTACATTTTATTTTTCTCAATCCACAAATTAGATCTGAAAATCATAGCACAGAAAACTCTGGACTCTAAGGGTTTAAGGCTGTCTGTGTTTTCTGTAAAATTTGAGTGGGCATGGGGTGACAATTCCAGAAAAAAGAGCTGGCGTGGAAGCAGCCATTCCTGTCTAATTCAAGAATTTTTAAAAAATCAAGCACTAAAATGTAATTTGCCAAACAGCACCAAGGAAGCAGTTGGAATGGGGAAGTAACAGTACAGGGGGGGGTGCATTGGTGAGGAGAGAGATTTAAGAAAATATCTGAAAATGGCTATCAACATAAAATGAGAGCATAAGCAGCACCTCATATTGTACCTCTTGCATTGGTATGGGTTTGCTCTCTGCCTCTTATTAGCTTAATGCATGTTCCAGAGAAACTAGTGGAAAGCATTTTTGAAGACAGAATTACCAAGCCTATAGAAGAAGAAGAAGTCTTGCTTAAGCAGAACCAGCATGGCTTCTGCAAAAGATAAGTCCTGCCTCACTAACCTATCCAATTTCACTGAGAGTGTGAACAACTATATAGAAGTTGACACTGTGTGCTTAAAAAGCTTTTTTTTGCGGGGGGGGGGGGATACCTAATCAAAGAACCCTGAGTAAGCTAAGCAGTTGTGAAATAAAAGGGAAAATCATCAGATGGATCAATAGCCCACTAAGGAACAGGAAACAAGAAAGGAAGAATAAATGGGCAGTTCTCCCAATGGGTGCATGGAGGAGGAAGTAGGATCAGTATTGGGACCTGTGCTTGACAACTTGTTCATAAATGAACTGAAGTTACGAGGGGTGAGCAGCAGAGCAGCCAAGTTTTGCTGATGATCCAAAATCCTTAAGGGTGGTTAAATCGAAAAGGGAAGGCATATATCAACTGCTACACAAGTGCTCCAAGACGAGTAGTGTTGCACAGATACTGATGACAGATTAATGTTTAGGATGAAAAGAAAGTGGCAAAATAATGATCAGTTTATCCAACCAAATGCTTTTGAATCTACACTTCTTTCCATTCAGGTGCATTACTATTACTAGACACAGGACATTAACGGTGTGATTGGATTAAAAAAATATTGATGATACCAATATTCTCAGCAAAGTTTCAGGCTTGCATGTGCAGTAAATGGTAGTAAATGACACTTGGCATGGAGTGATGGCAAGTTTCCATGCAGTCAAGATCCCTCTAGACCTACCATCCTTCTTCAATTTTTTTCTTTTTTGCCCCGTACTCTTGCGCTGTCAAGCTGACTGATAAGTTGCTCAAAGGAAAATGGGAGCACAGTAAAACTGTAATTATTTCCCAATTCCTTTTTCACCTGTTCAGTAAGGCATGAGCACAGTGCATTTTGCTGCAACGATAAGCTCACGAATTCCTTTCCTGTCCTTGGTATATAAAATATTTAAAAATCTAACTGTAAAGTTCTTCCGAATGTTCAACAAGTCATTATGGCACATTTTCTGGCTTGAAATACAGCATATATACAAACAGGGGAGGCGTATTCAAACTCTGAACTGGCATTAATATGGATTGCTTCTCTATTGTGATAAGTATGCATGTAAATTATCAATAAATTGCATCAAATCTAAAACCTCCAACCGTCTTTGAACATTTGCACTTTACACATTAGACTATCATCAGTGAGCTCCATTAAGGCATCTGAGAATCATTTGCAACATGTGTTAACTGGGAGGCCGGGGAAAATACTTGAAGGTGGACATTTATGTATTTCCATTATTTAAACCCTTTTAATGCAGCTACTTTCATAGTTTATAAATGTTTGATTTAAAATATAGCCATTTTATCATTTGTACCACATTTACCTCATCTTACCACTATTCTGACTGGATGAGAGTCTAATGTAGTCTACACTGTCTGGTCAATTATGGCATGGACGCTGGGGACCAATTAATGCCATCCATAAAAGCCTGAATCATTCTGTCAATTAACTAGAACTAACTATGTCATCAGATATATTACTGGTGAGCAAGTCTATTTGGTTGCAATATGTCTTGAAGGAGAGCAGTATCAAATGAATCACAATTGACTTGGACAACTGCTAGCATAATTTCAGAAGATGAAAAGACAAATGTGGTAGTTATTAGTGGTCCCCTGAGGAATTACAGCCAAGCAATTGTAATGTGCTAAGACTGCGCTAGCGGGTGCCCACAGCACAAATCAGGAAGAGGGTTAAATCAATATTTTCAATTTCTTTGGATCAATTCAGTGTTTGAACGAGATGGAAACTTGTTAGCAATTGGCAGAATGTGTAAATGAAAAGTCAAACTTCTTATTATTTGTTAAAAGGGAACGGGTGCACTGCATCATGCCCTTGGCACAAAGTAGCGCTTTCATGATCCAGTTGCTTGGGCATTCGCTGAGAATCAAGCAGTTCTTAAATTTTAATAGAGTGCAAAAGGTTAGTTGTATACACGTTGACAATTCAAGAGCTTTAAAAATGATTGAAGTGTCAATAGGAATGTTTTTGAGGTGTGACAACAGTACAGTTATTAATGATTAGTGCAAGAACCAGCAAGAAAAAGAAATAGTTGACTGCTTGAGAGAAAGAGTCCTACCAAGAATGTACCTTAATATCTGACACATTTGTTCTTTTACACGTGAAAATAGAACTGGGGTGGCTTTAAAGTTTCTCTCTCTAACCATTAAACATCACTGGCAAACCTCTTCTATTCACATGACTTGTAAATGACTCTATTAAATGCTGCAGCGTTTACATAGTCATGTTTCTTAAGAGGAAATTAACATGCATGAAAAACTAATTTTGCCATCAGAAGATACTCTTCTGCACTGACTACAGGTGTACAACGTATCATCATAGTCTAGTGAGTTTAAATAAACAGTACAATCCTTTGTAGTCTGGATGTGTGTCTAGGTTTCCGAGTACAATTCAAAGTGTTGATGCTGACCTTTAAAGCCCTAAACAGCCTCGGCCCAGTATACCTGAAGGAGCGTCTCCACCCCCATTGTTCAGCCTGAACACTGAGGTCCAGTGCTGAGGGCCTTCTGGTGGTTCCCTCACTACGAGAAGCGAAGTTACAGGGAACTAGGCAGAGGGCCTTCTCGGTAGTGGCGCCCATCCTGTGGAACGCCCTCCCGTCAGATGTCAAGGAAATAAACAACTATCTGACTTTTAGAAGACATCTGAAGGCAGCCCTCTTTAGGGAAGTTTTTAATGTTTGATGTTTTATCGTGTTTTTAATATTCTGTTGGGAGCCTCCCAGAGTGTCTGGGGACATTGTTATTATTATTATTATTACTCAGAGGTAAGTTGCACTTTTGAGTTCAATGGCATTTATTTCAAGGTAAGCAAGTATAGGATTTCAACCTTGGGGCAGAATTCAACAAAGTAGTTCCACTAGTGCAAGGATTTCTGGCTGCACAACATAACTTCCCCTCTCCTCTCCTCTTGTGTGCCCCTAAATCTGTTATGGGGTTTCCCAGTCCTCCAGAGCAGATTTGGAAAGGGCATGTGGCAGGGAAAGAGTAGGAAGTTGCACAAACAGAAATCCTTGCTCTAACGGAACTACTTCACTGGACACTGCTCTTAATCTCTCTCAACTATATCCTTAGGGAAACATACAAACTGGACCACACCTCGAGTGCTTGTTAGAACTTTTAGTAACTGACGTTACTATTTTGACTCCTAGATTTGCCCCAGTTGGTTCCACTCATTTCAGCATGGACCTTTTTGTTGATACAAGTTGCAGACCTCGGGTGGGGATGGGCTGATCAGAATCAGGCCTACGATGGATGGCAAAGGGTTCAAGACCCAAGCAAGGTTTCCAGCCTGGTTTGGGAGACCTGAACTGCCTATTTGTTAAGGGAGAGTAGGAGGAGCCTGCAGAGCTAAGTGACTAATGCCATGTGTAATATGGCCTCACACAGAAAATTGTTGCTACACTATATGAATGGCTATAATTTTGTAGCACTATACCTAATTGTGTTAAATCTTTTCCCCCTAGATTCTCAGGCACGACAACATGCTAGCAATCTTTAAATTCATAAAGAATGTCAAAGATTGTATTTTGATATTTCCTTAACGTGGGCCCCCATAAAATAGACTCTCTTGTCCTTTAAGTTGAATTACGATCAGGCTCAACTTTTTCAAATCAAGGTTCAGAAAAAGAAAAAGAAGTCAACAGAAAAAAATGGTGAAATTTGAAACCAGCCCACACACTGTTCAAGAAAAATCAAAAGCCTGTGTCTCCCACTCTGTTCAGACACACCCCAGTTTCTATTCTAGAAAAGCACATATTCTGTTTATAAGCCAAGAAGCTAATTGACTCAATTGTCTACTGTATTAAGAAAGCTATAAAACAAAGACACAGAGAACAATAGGAACATACAGCTCTTTTAATGGCATTACAAGAGTTTACTGTTTAACAATGGCACTGATTAGGGAACAAATGGAGGAATTGTTTCATGCAGTTGCCACATAATATGAAGAATGCATAATTTAATTGAGAACTGTATGTCTAGTCATAAAATGGATCTGTGGTATGGTAAACTGGCTTTATATTCAGCACGTAGTAGTAACACACTCGCTAAAGATATACATGAAAGATCAACTCTATATAATTCTTTGGCATCTGCTACATCAGCAATCTTCATTTCTTTGTGAAAACACCATTTGTAGCTCAGTCTAAGTTCAACAGCAAGGCCGTACAACTGATTTCATTGGGACCTACATGCAAATATCTTCCTCTGCTTGTTTTAGTACCTAATCTTACTTTTTAAATAGAAAACACTAGTACCGAACAAATGACTTTGTTCATTTAAATATTTCTTAGGTGCTCTTCATCTGGGGAATTTTATCAGTGAAAAACAATTCGGACAATATGATGGGTGGTATTCAACTCAGGGTAGACTTATGGGAATCAATGAACATAACTAAGTTAGGTCCATTAATTTCACCAGGTCTCCTGTGAGTAAAAACTAACTGAAAACTGCCCATAAGCACAATATTAAACAAAAGAAAATACAAGGCAGACAAAAAATATATAATTAAGGAACGGGGGGGGGTTGGGGGTTGGGGGTTGGGGGTGAAGCAGTTCCAACTAAGATTCTATCTAAAACACCTAAGAGAAAAGGAAGATGAGACAACGAATCTGCTAGACTGGCTGCTTGCTCACAAGTAGCCCACACAGCAATCAGCCAGGATGGGCCGCAGATTAGGAAGGGCCATAGCACAAGGACAGAGCGCATGCTTTGAATGCAGAGGGTCCCAATTTCAATCACCAGCATGAAACTCAGGAAAGCCTCTACCAGTCAGCGGTAGAGTCAAACTCAGGAGCCTGCCCAGCCTCATGAAGAAAGAAGTGAAGGGGAAGCCTCATGGAGCTGCTCTAAGTGCCTCTAGCATGCCTTCACGGCAGGCTCTTGACACCACACCGGCAACAGAAGTCTTGCTCCCACTGCAGCTACTGCCATGTAATGGAGACATTATTAATATGTGTGAAACACCACATGACACAAAGCATTAAGAAAGCAAAGACAAGAAAAGGTTGTGGGGTGGTGAGTAGGGGCAGGGGGGGGGGCTTTAGCATGCAATGTGAGCAGGGGACCAGAGCCCACTTAGTTGAAAAAGAAATGGCAAAAAGCTGTCTGTACGTAGCCTTCCCATGCTTAGAAGAAAGTCCAGCTGAGGACGTCATGCCATTTTGGGGCACCCAGGAAGGCTACAGAGTTTGGCCACTAGAAATAGGATTTTTAAAATGAAAGAAAGAAGCCTACTGGCCACCTTGAATGTAAGAATGGTGAATTTCCCCCCTGAAATTTCCTCTTCCCTTTGAAAGTTTTCAAATGCAATTTCTGATAACAATAATTGCCAAAGAGTGGTGGAAAAAATGTGAGAGAAAATTTGGGCATAGTGCTAAACTGCTTATTTGTTATCAGCACTATTTGCCATGCTCATCTAGTATTCCAAAAATAACTGTATGAAATAAAATATACACAAACAGCTATATATTACTTCTAGGAATGTGTTATATTTCAGCTAACTGCATTCTGAAAACCATCGACGTAACAAACATCTGGCCAGGAACTTGGAGCTGAAGAGATTTCCCTGCCTCTTGCCAATGAGATTTAAAACACTGTTGCTTTCCAGTAATTACGAAATGCTCCAACATGCATTAGGTGACTATAAGAACACTGAGGAATATCCCTTTTTTTCCCCTCCCTTTAAGGCAATAACAACATCTCCGTTCCCTGCTTATTTGTTCTGTGAAAGTGATAAAAAAGCCATAAAAAAGACAAGTTCAATAGCAGTGACATTATGGGGAATGCAAATATATGTACAATGGCTTAGGGAAATCAGTACAAAATAATCTAAACAGAATGTCAAGTTATATGTGTGATTGACTCTGACAGCCACTGACATATCAAAATGTGTGTGTGTGCGCGATTATATATATATATATATATATATATATATATATATATATATATCCAACTCAGAGCTGACTCAGTTACCTTCTTTATTGTCAGTTATATCTATTTAACATCAAAACAGTGGATTCCAGAGGCAGAGAGTTAGATGCAAGTCTGACAATTCATAAAGTTACAAAGATGAGCATCTTCTGGCCACTTTTCAACATGTCTTGCTTTGAAGTTCATGTGTGATTCATTTAAACTAGAAATCAATGTTTCTGTGTAAGATTTCTATGAGGATTACCCTCAGGGAAGGCATATACGCCATGGAGAGAAAGTAACTCAAGGAAATTTAATTAGAAGCCTTAAATGTACAGCATGTATACTTAGCTAATCGGATCAATTGCAGCCCACTAGCAAAGCATATTCTAATTATCAAGACAGATGAAATTTTGCCACCTCTCAGCAGTGGTGCAAGTCACCTTCAGGAAAATAAGAGAAGCCAGGCAAGGTTTTTTCGTACTCTGTACACCATCGAGTTTTTCTGCTTGCATTTTGCAGAGAAACCCCCTGTGGACTTTTGATTTGTTAAAGGTGGTTTTATCACATAGAGTTTCTAGTGAAAGACACCTACCATTCCAAAGAGCCAGATCCTTTTCAGAACAGGGCTGCTATTCTACCTACCGAGTCTGAAGGAGCTTTGATTTCAAGGCCATCTTGAAATTAATTCATGAAAACAAAATACAGATCCTCAATTCTCACTTCTAAAGCGTGGTACTAAGTAAAAATATATGAATATTTGAGCACCAGCGTATAAATGAATGTACCATACGAATGAGTCTGTCTACCAAAATTAAAGTTTGTAGCATAGAATCACAGAATCATAGAATCCTAGAGTTGGAAGGGGAGCAAGGGTCATCTAGTCCAACCCCCTGCAATGCAGAAATCTCATAATTACTAGCATAATCATATCCTATGGACCTTCAATTGAAATTTAGCCTCATTGTGTTCAGGACTTATTCCAAGGAGGAATGCACAGGATAACTGTGTAAAGTTGCAGTCTTAAATACTCTTACCAAATACCCACAGACCCACTTGGTGGGGACACAGGAGAAGGCCTTCTCAGTGGCTGCTCTCAGACTTTGACATGCCCTCCCTAGAGAAGCTAGACTGGTACCCTCCTTGCTGTCCTTTGGCAGGCAGCCAAAATCTTTCTTCTTCCAATAGGCTTTGAGGAATTGACTGCTTTTAATTAAAGGGCTGGTGCCATGCTGCTTTTATTGTAGTTACTGGTATGTTTTGAACAGATTTTATATATGCATATAGTTTTAATTCTATCAATGTTTAATTGCATTTTAATAATTGATTTTTCTGTGTTTTTAGTGGTTCATGTTTTAACCTGTATGCTGCCTTGAATCCCATCAGGGGAAAATATGGGTATAAATAAAAATATAATAATAAGACTATAAATCCCACTGAACTCAGAGAAAGATTCAATGTTTAAAATCTTGTTTTCAATGTACATTGTTCGGCTATCTTAGGTGCTAAATGTATTTATCATCACTGCTGTTATTTTAGGCTAATTTGCTGAAATACACTTCTATTATTTCTTCCATAGAGCTGTCATAAAAACCTTTCCAAAGAAACTTGTAAATGTATAAAAGATTAAAACCCCAATCCTGAAAGTTATATGGCAGTGAACGCTACTGATTTCAGTTAAACTCACTTCTAGGTAAGGATATACAGCAGGCATCCTCAAACTGCGGCCCTCCAGATGTTTTGGCCTACAACTCCCATGATCCCTAGCTAACAGGACCAATGGTCAGGGAAGATGGGAATTGTAGTCCAAAACATCTGGAGGGCCGAAGTTTGGGGATGCCTGATATACAGGATCAAAGCAATGAACGTATTTTCAACTATCAGTAACAAAGAATTAGCTGATAAGCTCAAGGTTTTCCTCCAATCTCTTTGATGAAATGGGTACTGACCTACAGATGTTCATGCTGTAGTAAATTTTCTAGACTTTAAGGTGCAACCTTCACCATGAATAGCAGTCACGAACAAAGTAAGTTCCTAGAACTTGTACTTGATCTATTGAACCACTTGACAGACTGTCAAGAGAAAGAATCATATAATTAGAAGCAACTTTCCTTCCTGAACTGTCGTGTTTGAAAACACATTGGACATTTTGCATGGCAATAAAATGTTCAGTGCACTAGTCGGGAGTCTGCTTTCTGCATCCGTTTATGTTTCACATGTAGTCAATCTAAGTGTGTTTGGAGAAGGACAAAGATACTTGTGGATTTGGGCATGTATCTCCAGAGGAAGACTACATAGCATTGCTAATGAAGATGCCGGGTAGAAGTCGGACCTTGAAGCTGATGTACAATATGTATGTTACAGGCATGACGTGATGACTGCTGTTGTGGCACTCATCATGCACTTGAGTAAATGGATTCCATGCTGTCAGGATGCTGTCAGCGGCTCCCGGCTCGTTGCCCAGGAAAGCATGAAGACAAGGAAAAGTTTCTTACAGTCCTTTTTTTTATTTCAAACTTTACAGAGGGAGGCTATAGAACCCAGCTTCTTGGATAATGCATTGTCCCGAGTGAATCTCCACCCCCACCCCCTTCCCTCCTGCTTCCTCATTCATCATCATCATCATCACCTCTTCAACGGGTGCCACTAAACGCCCTCTGTCTTAGAGCTATTTTCTCTCCTGCTTTTAAGGCTTGCCGGGTTCTGGGAGATGGTGGGTCTGGAACATACCTGCCAAGTTGCTGTCAGAGAAATAAGGGCCCGGCCCAGAAATAGCAGGCCGGAAGTAGCGCTGCAGCCATTTTGGAACTGGGCAAAGCAGCATCAAAAGTCACTTCTGAGCATGCTCCGCCCAGTTCCAAAATGGCCGCCGCTCCAGAATAAACCGGGGAAAAACAAAAAAATCAGTTTTTTCAGCTAGGTACAGCTGGAAAAATGGGGATTTCCCGGGGAAAACGGGAGACTTGGCAGCTATGGTCTGGAATGCTTTCTATTGACAACGTGTCAGCCAGCTGCTGCTCTGGCTCTGCCTGCTCCTCCTCTCCCATTATTTCCCAACTTTTCCTCTCATCTGCCTCTGAGCTATGACCCCCTGCAAATCACTATTGTAAATGTACTGTCTTCCTCTTCCTGAAAGGGTCAGGATGGGGAGGCAGTCTCCACCACTCCTCTTCCTCCTCCTCTGCCCAGTCCCTGACACGTGCACTCGAGTAAATCGCCTGAGAAAAGCAGATCACTCGGGTCATGACCACAGCAGCGCAACAGGGAGGCTGGTGTTGCTGCAGTATGGGTGCCAAATGACCCACTTGTACTAAGAGCAAGCCATAACTGTGACAAATGTATGATGTCAATAGAAAAAGTATATATGTAGATAGGTGCCAGCTCAAAAGCTGTTATGCTTGATGACGAATACTGCTGAAAATTCCAGCTTTCATGTTGGAATAAAGAGTTGCCATCCCTCATTGTTGAAGACAAAAGCTTGAGACAAAAGCGTTTAGTCGGAGACGACTAAACAACAACAATGTACATACAACAACAAGCTCAGACACTAGGAAAGGTGTGAGGCATCAAGTGCTTAGGAAATAAGGCATTCGAACTCATGGCTCATAACTCCATCATGACGACTCTCATCATTTAGCTCTTTTTATCTGAAAACAGAACTTTTAATGTTACAGTCTCTGCATTCAGAGGTTTCAAAAGCAAATGTTTCCACTAAGGCTGAGCTGAAAGGGGTAAAGGGTACATTTTGCAAACACTTTAACAGCCAGAAAAAGCATCTTCCCTTCACGGATTCTTTTTTCCCCCACAGAGGGCTGCAAAAAGGGGGTGGAAATGTTCAGCCATTTGCAGGAAAGGTAACTGGAGGACAAATAAATATTTGCAATGCAGAAAGATGTGGAGGGTCAGCCTACCCTACTTTCCCCCCTCTCTCTCCCCCTCTCCAACCACTTATTCACAGTTATTTTCATTGGGCCTTAGTGGTGTCATGTGACGAAATGGCTTCATGACGCCATGATGTTATCACACTCACTGTATGACCAGGAATAGAGAGAGAGCAAGCTGATTTTAAATAAATAAATTCCTCTGGAGCAGTAGCCAAGAAAGGCAGTGAATAGGTGCAAAATAGTAATAATTTGCATTTTCCAATGAAAATGTTGCCTTGCACCCAAAGGTACTACTTTTGTATCCAAAATCAAATCACACGAGCATTTATTGCAAGCCTGCTCTTGTACTCTAAGGATGCAGTTTGATGAACTGACTGAAACCCCAGTTCTGGCTGCAGTCTGCGCATGGGGTGGGGGTGTGAGGGGTCTCAAGGAGCTACAAGACAATAATTAGACTCAAAATATTTTATTTCTAACTGGCACAATGCTCTCTATCTGCCTCGGCTGCAATGTGTGTACATGTCAATACCAATTAACATAAACAGTAATTATCTGGGCTGTAGTATTACACATTGCAAACATCATTTTCTTTCTTTTCCTTTTTTATTAAAAAAAAACCCTTCCAGATTGCTCAGCACTCTCACACACAAAAACCCACCACCCTCCGAAGTATAATATCTATGCAGTTAGCACAGCATATAATCACTGTGTGTTCTGAGGATTTCACAAACATATTTGTAAACGGCATAAATTAAATGGCCTCATGCAATAATTGCATGTTTATCTGTGCCCTCTAAAACATAGGGTTACTAATACTTACATCTTTTTAAACATGTGCTTTGGCGAACACACAATGTGTAAGGGCTCTGGCACCGAAGGCCACGGGTGAGTACTTTCGGCAGTTGGCAACTCCAGACAATGTTCCCTTAGGGTGTGCTTCCCTGAGTGCAAGCCTTATGCGCTGGCATATTCTCCAGCACAAAATCTCATATTAAGCCCTAGTTTTATTCCATGCAAAATACTCTGCGAGGTCACGGGCACTGGAAGTACTCCAGGATTTAAGGGGCCCTATCAGGGGTGTTGCTAAGCACTGAGTGAGCTAACCTCTGGAAACCTGACCCAATTAGCATTGCCCCATGTGAGCAGCATTGAGAGGAGCTGATGGTTTCCTCGCCAGGTCCTCATGCTCCTCTGTCTCTATTCCAAAGAAGAGCCCATACCACTATCGGTACGGGAAACAAGATGTGAATGGCAAAATAATTGCCACCCCTGCATATAATGTCAACCGAAACTCTGGTCTCCAGCTGTTCTTGAACTGCAACTTCCATTATTTCTAAATACCAGGACCAGTGGTCAGGGATGATGGGAACTGAAGTCCAAAAAACAGCTAGAGGCCCAAGTTTGGGAAACCCTATGTTAAACCATAGCTTCGATCTCCACGGTGAAGCCTCCACGAATTTGGAGAAGATAACCTATGCATATAGAGTTTGCACGAGTGTAGGTATGGACATTGAGGCAGGACAGGCTGGTTCTCATGGTACCAAAGGAACTCGATATGAGCTGAGCCTCTACCTCCAAACCTACCTCTCTTCAATTTCTGTTGCTGCAGTTACTATGGTCCTACGCCTTACTTGATGCTTAGGGCAGTTGCTCCTTGGTAAGAACACTGAGGAACTCTACTCATCATGGGGGAAACAGATAACTCAGTCCCACCCTATCACAACCCACAATGTCCATTTTCCTCATTTGAGTGTCAGCTTCTGCCTTCTCTAGGCTTTCTCTTCTGCCTTCTCTTTGGCATGACTTCTCTGAGGCTCATAAGCCATCAGGCCAAGTCTGCAGGTTTGCAGACTCTCATCAGTGCCTGGCTGCAATAATGAACTCAATGATGGAGCAGGTCCATAGCTTTAAGCTCCTCCTAGAGCCCTTATTTTCAGTAAGTAGCCTTAGTGGTGCAGAGTGACTTCTATCCGCTGGTAGTTGAACTCTTTGTAGTCTGTGCTCTGGGAACCTCTAGGATAGTTTACTGTAGTATCTTTGAATATGTTTCAGAGACTGCAGCTAGTTTCTGATGACAGAGACCAGAAGTTCAGCTCTGATATTCCTCTACTCACACATTTAATGCTTGATTAATTCCATATCTTTCCGTACTTGATTATCCCTGATCTTTTGTCGATGGGTATAGTGTGATGATATTTCAGTAGTGTTAATACTATTTTGTAATACTATTGGGTTTAATTTTTTGTATATTTAATCTGACATGGGTGGCGCTGTGGGTTAAACCACTGAGCCTAGGGCTTGCCGATCAGAAGGTCGGCAGTTCGAATCCCTGCGCCGGCGTGAGCTCCCGTTGCTCGGTCCCAGCTCCTGTCAACCTAGCAGTTCGAAAGCACGTCAAAGTGCAAGTAGATAAATACAGGGTAGGTTTGTCATGTTGGCCACATGACCTTGAAGCTGTACACCGGCTCCCTCAGCCAATAATGCGAGATGAGCACTGCAACCCCAGAGTC
This sequence comes from Zootoca vivipara, assembly GCF_965207765.1. Classification (NCBI taxonomy): domain Eukaryota; kingdom Metazoa; phylum Chordata; class Lepidosauria; order Squamata; family Lacertidae; genus Zootoca; species Zootoca vivipara. The sequence goes on along the minus strand of NC_142582.1, from coordinate 68,874,510 downwards.
GGTCACAACACGACCTAATGGTAAGGGGTCCCTTTACATTTACCTTTACGTCATCTTGAGTGTTTTCTTTTTAAAAAGAAACAAGCATTTAAGAAATTTAGTAAAACTAAACTAATAATCTGCCCCACCCTAACCTAGCTCCAGACCACCTTGGCTGAACAAGCAGCTGGTTTATAAACATCTTCCCCACGGCTGTCTTTTATTGTATTTAATTTCTATATACAGTATTGTATTTTCAGTATTGTTTCGGTGCAAGCCATGCAGGGAATGTTTATTGATGGGTGGGTATATAAATTTAACAAGTGCAAAACTAAAAAGAAAGACATGGATGTGTTGTTGTTGTTGTTGTTGTTGTTGTTGTTGTTGTTGTTGTTGTTTAGTCGTTTAGTCGTGTCCAACTCTTCGTGACCCCATGGACCATAGCAAGCCAGGCACTCCTGTCTTCCACTGCCTCCCGCAGTTTGGTCAAACTCATGTCCGTAGCTGTGTGCAAGTTTAATTCAAATTAAATAAATAGCCACATGAGCTTAATTAGACGAAAGCTATATTCAGTAGTTTAATTAGAATCAAGATTAAGCTGCTTGGAATAATCTAAAATGATATTATAGGCACAAAAAGAATTAGGAAGGCTAAAGACAAACGTTGAACATTCTAATGTATGGCATACAACTTCATTTTCCGCTCCTTAAACCTGCCGGTATGAAAAGAGTTACATTATCCATTGATCTAAGGCAAGCAACTTCACTAAAAACTATTTTTGTTCCAACAAGCCTAGCCAGGCATGTCATTTTGGCACATGATTTTAGTAGGTACAAGTGTTTTAAAATTACTGGGTTTTCTTCTGTATTTTAATTTTTTATGTAACTTGTTTCAATATTGGTTATTTATAGGCATTTAAAACAAATATTTTAGATTGCATTCTAAACTGCTTGGAAGTTAGATCACTTAGAACCAGTAAACTGCTTAGAACCACTCAGAGTTCCAGTAAATAGTATATAAATTTTGTTAAATAAATAAAATATTGCATCAAATGTCCGAAGTATTCTTCAGTGTTTTGTCATGAGAGAGGTGAACAGAGAGAAGAATACCAAAACGTATCATACACAGGTATATTTAATATGAACGAGGCAGAATACCCAATCTGTACTCCACATTTTAAAATTCACTTTACATGTTAACTTTTGAAATGGTTTTTTTAATTGTATGACTCTCATTTGTAATATGTATTTTGCAATGTTCCATCTGATCATTTAAGACGAGTTGTAAACTCCTTAAGAGATTCCTCTGGTACTGTTCAGTGGTATACAAAAGGTTTAAAATAATAAAAATAATGCATTCAGCATGCATACAGTCATTCCACTAACATCTTTACATGTGGAAATCAAAATGTGTAAACAGCACTAGAGTATTATTTTATTAATAATATTATTAATTTACTTTCTATATCACTTTATACTTTTAAGGGAAAAAATCTCAAAGCAGTTTACAATCTACATTAAAACATCAGGAGTATGTGTAAAATAGATTCCTGAATTTTTATAGTTACTGCATTTTACCACCTACTGGCCCTTTTTCTACCTTTGACGTTTTCATTAAGATGACAGGTATACGTTATGTCACTGCAACAAATGAAAGCATTGTTGGCTGTTAATAACTACACTGAGTGGGTAAGAAACAGCGACACACACAAAAACCCCTGGGGACAAAGCTTCATTGTGAACATTAAACAATTATTGCAACGTGAAATTAGACAGCGTTGTCATGCAATAGCTGTTTCACTGCAAGGGAAATGAGGGCAGGTCTTTTCAAACACATGGAATGACTCCAAGCAAACTAGGATTACTTCAAGCCTCGCAAGCTGACTATAGAATGGTACTGAATTCACATTTTAGTAAATACTGAATGTTTGTTAAATGCCATTCATTGCAAAATAGGATAACCCAGTTGCTTATTTTCAGTGAGTAAACGTAGATGATTTTTTCCCCTCTTATTACAGTCACCTTAACACTACTATGAGATCTTTGCACTGCTAGTCTACATTTCCAGAAAGCTGGCCTGAAAATAGGGCATGTGGCTCTCAGAAGGCTTCCCAGAATGCAGCAGAATGAAAGGGAATGCAGCACCTCCTTACAGAGGATGGCTTAACATGACCATTTAACCCATGCAATTGCTTTACCGGTACTAGTCAAAATATCTGGGAACCAGATCTCCCGTATAAGATGCATTTGTGTATAAAATCTGGATACAAATTCACAGGTTAAGGATGTCATGTGGAGCAAGTCAGCTCAGACCCTGCAGAGCAGTGTCATTGCTTGGGTTTCCGTCGACACATGTGTTCCCACTTACACATGTGCCAAAAATGGTGCTGCAAAGGGGCGAGGTGGAATGAGGAAATCCCCACTTATGCACATCTTACCCCAGTGTAACTGGCTTCCACAGGGCAGCCACCGAAAGGATGTGGCTGATCAAGGGAGCTGTAGACTCAAAAAGGCTGAAAACCACTGCTCTGGCATATAGCAGGGAGATAAGCAGGCTCCACAAAGCAGGAGGAGGGTGCTCAGGAGCAATCGTGTCAATGGCCACAGCCATTTGGATGTTCCAGAGGTTGGCCAGGACTTTGAAAGGAGCGCCAGTCATATCAGCCAGAAAATCCCCCAGAGCCACCTGGAAACCCATTGGATCCATCAGCCTCCAAGGAAAGGACCATCCTAATAGATTCCTCGCCTCTGCAGAGGGGAAAAGGTGTAGAAAACCTTGACCTTAACAGGAAGTCATCTGACCGTTACACAGAACTGATGTTACTTTCATTACTCTTCCTGCCCAGTTGAGAAAACAAGGTCCAGAATGTAGCCAACCTCATGGTTGTCGTGGCAGCCATGAAGTTCTGAGCCAACCCAGAGCATGGATGTTGAAGTCTCCCAGAAGGAGCAATCTGGGAGTCCTTAACACCACCTCTGGGACCAGCTCTGTCAGCTCAGGTAGGGAGACTGCTGGGAAGCGAGGCAGGCAGTAAACCAGCAGAATTCCTAATCTGTCCCGATTGCCCAATGCCAGGAACATACAAACTGGATGGAGAGCCTTGAGAAACAGATGGAATCTCCATCTACTACAGCAACTCCCGCTCCCCGACTCACAAGTCTGCCCTGATGCTGTACTGAGTATTCCAACCTGCTTACTTACCCAGGTCTGGGAGATACAGACCAGATCAGCCTCCTCATCCACAATCAGATCATGGATAAGGGTGGTCTTACTCCAAGTTGACCTGGCATTCAGCTACTACAGCAGCAGACCCTAGGGCTGGCTGATAGGACAACCACAATTCCCCAGGTAGGATGAGGAACTGGCACACAGCAAAGTCACTAACTGTCTGCAACGTGACTTCTTCTTCTTCTTCTTTGGCGGTCACTCCAAGTTTCTATGCTTGCTTCATGTTGTGATATTCAACATTCATCATACTCCAAGTTTATTGTTTCCAGAGTCTTTTTTTGCACAGCTAATGTTGGAGATCATCCGGGGAGCTTGAAATATGATCAACACACAGCTTTTGTCCCCACCATAAGTTAAAATAATTAATCAGAAAATCAAAGCCTGATATGGCCTCCCTGTACTTGGATTAGATGAGCTTGCTTATTGGACAGCTCCATTTCGGTTGCCAAGGGCTTCTTTGAGGTTTAAAAGTCACATTCTATTCATTTCATTTCATTTACAATTTGCTAGGCTGTTCCATGAAAGGTTTCTCCTCATTTTGCACATGCACCTACAAAACAGCCACATTAATCAGAAAGTTTTATAAGGAAGGATTAAAATCTAGGGTTGTTGTGGTACCTCTGGTTGCGGACAGGATCCATTCTGGAGGTTTGGTCGGATCCTGACGTTTCCGCAACCTGACGACCGCTTCTGCACATGCGCACGTGGCGAAACCGGGTCAAATACTTCCGGGTTTGCCGCTTTCGCATCCTGAAGTTTACGTAACCAGAGGGTAACGCAACCGGAAGTGCTACTGTACTAAACAATACAATACACATTTTATTATACAGTCACAGACCCAGTAATACATGCTAAGCCATAGCTGAACTTCTTAGACAAATGGTGCTTGATCCTTAATATCTCTTGAGAATTGCGAGTTGGGTACATTTGTGTTCCAAACTAGATAAATTATGAACTTTAGCAACTTCACTAGTGTCAGTTAATAGGTATGAAGTGCATAATTCAAGGTCTCCTGTATTTCATCTGCCTCCCACAGCCAACACTGATAACAAAACAGCCACAATCTCTGCTCTACAGAGAGAAAACTCTTATGTGTTTCAGATTTTATGGAAAAAAACTAAAATTAATGGTAGTTGAAAAGTATGCCATTATAATAGCTTGCATTCTAAGGGTGTAAAACATGGGTGGGTTTGCGTGTGTTTTAAGTATTTATTCAAAGCTAAATCAAGGCTTCCAATTATGCTAGATTTCAAAGTACTGCTTCGTACAAGGATGTGAAATGACTTGACACACAACAAGCTTCAGATGAAAGAATAACTTCCACAGGTTATTCTGCAGTTTAGTAAATGAAAGAAGTGCAGATGGGGAAGTCCGCTATGACAAGGTATTACCACAAATGGCTGGCTTCCCTTGAATTTCTGAGAGTGGATTTACAGGACTATTTTCCCTAGGAAAGATTTACTATCAATCATATCATAGCAAATATGAAAGCTTGTCTTGTGAACAGTATAACATGTTTTCAAATGTCCCAGAACTGCAGTGCATATTGAGTCTTTCTCTAATGATAGGATCCATCAGAATACTGTATGATAAAAATTGTCAGAGGGTGAAACCAAAATAAAAATAAAAATACATAAAATAGACTGCATTTCTTCACTCATTCTCTTCTTGAATATGCCTTTTCTTCCTTGCTTTTAGGACTGTCCCTATGTACTCCTTGGGAGTATTAATTAAGTTCAAAGTTAAATTATATTCTCTCAGAGACATTTGATGCCCTGGCTGATGGCAGAGGCCAGACTGTGATTCCCTTTGGTTCTATGGTCCTAGGAACATCCTCATTTTCATACAAGTGGGCAGGGGTAGTCTGGGTGGCGCGGGGCCAGGAGTGGGGCCAGGGCGCCTGACGTGCTTGAGAAGGCATTGCAAGTGGGCTCTTGGGTCTTTGGTTTGTGAAAAGATGGCCTTCCCCTCTGGCACAACTACACCCCTGTAATCATGGACACCCTCAACTGAAATAGCTGAAATTTGTGTTTGATAAATAGGACAGTGGTCATACTGAGGTACCCACAATTCTATAACTAAATGTGATTAACTTCAGGAGCGCCTGCTGACTGCATATATTGTAGTTTGTATTCATGCGTCAGGAAAGAAATAATCTAAGGAGAAAGTTGAAGCATAACTGAATGAATGTAAGAGTACTATAACCAGAGGTGGCTTTCCAGTGTGTTAAAATTGTTCTACATGTTATTTGTTTGCACGTTCACAATGTACATACAGCCTTCTTCGGTAAACATTAAAGTAAACCAAATGCAACATATTATCACTCACTTTAAAGCCAGCTACACATTTTGACAAAGTGCCAGAGGACCAAGATTCTTCTCTAATATCCAAATGACTGTGGCTGCAGAGATCTCAAATGCTCTGTCAAGATTCCACTTGTTGAATTACAATTGTGCTAATGGCACTAATTTACCTTAGTGCTAAATCTATGAATATAGGTGGTTTGAAAAGGTGAACTGAAAAGGTGAACTCTGTCTTCTCTTCTCAATCACGACATCTCATACAAACAAAGATTGGGCTCTCTTCAGAAGACACTTGACCCAGCACCATTAACTGCCCCCTTCAAGCCCTACTTTTCCCAAACCAGTATGGAATTGTATAATAGCAGCAGGATGCCTCAGGTTGAAAGCTTGGGTGCTTCTTGGATGCTCAAGGGTATCCAAGCTCTGACTGCCATTGTTAGCTTGGCAGTACTTACAGCTTAAGTGCATTGAGGGAAGATTGGAATGTGCCTGTTGAAGCCCAGATTCAGTTCACTCTGGTATTATTTCTCTTCTACCTCTAAACTGGGAGTGGACAGAAAGCAGTCTGGGGTCTACTGGTAGATTTCTGGGTGATTTCCATTAGATCAGCAAGGTGTTTTTTTAAAAACAGAATTGTTCAACAACAACAAAATTATACTGCTGGAATTATGAAGGCTGTTGCAGCTAGGGAAACCAAGTAACCACGAGTGTCCAATAACTTCTACAGTACTTGAAAAACACTTAATAAGCCCAGTGCAGTCAACTCAGGTCTGTTCTAATACTCAAAACAAATTCCTTTGCTCATCATTCTTTAATTCCATTTGCACCAAGCTATGCTTGGTGGATCTTGGGAGTCATTGGGAGGGTTGGTCACAAAGTAAAGCAAGATAATCTCAGCCAATGCAATCCTCTCTGTGGCATACAATTGTGTCCCGTGATGAACCCAAGAGTAGTTTGGCTAGTGTGACAGACATCAGAGCCAGATCAGAGTCTGGTGATCCAGTCCCCCCCCTCTCTCTGATTGGCTACAGAGTCAGCTAGCCACAGAGGTGGGAGGAAAAGCACTTTGGGGGGGGGGGAAGAGTAAAAGTAGCGGCTTCTGAGGGAGAGAGTAAGATAGAGCTGGATTTAAGATGAGATATAGGGCTGGATTTGAGAAGAGAGATAGGATAGGATTTGAGTTGAGTTGAGTTGAGATGTTAGACAGGTTAGAGGTTGGGAGATAGGGAGTGAGATAAGGAGAACTGGTTCTGAGTTCAGTTAAACATACATACTGAAGAGACTATCCATAGCGAGAGGACAGAGCCTTGCAGCTTGGTTAGGGAGGGTCTGGGAAAGGGATGCAGACAGGAGTGTCCTCGGAGGGCTGTGACTCAACCAGGAGAGGTAGATCTTGTGAGAATACAGTCAAACCTTGGCTCCCGAACGCCTCCGTCACCATACATTTCGGGTCCCGAACACCGAAAAACAGGAAGTAACTGCTCCGGTTTTTGAACGAGAGAGGCACATTGTGGCTGAAATTTATGTTTGGTGCAAACATGCTAAGGTTTTAATTGAACCTGATAATTTAATTTCACCTGAGCTTTTAATTGTTCCTGATAATTTTTTCATGTATTTTTCTTTATCAAAAACATTGCATTATCCAGACAGGATATGGTTTGTGTGATCTGCAATGTGTTTATTCTTGCTTTGTACTACAATTTTGTATTCATGAAGTAAACATATTATTTAGAAATCTTTTCTAATTGGACCTTAATCTTCACCTTAATTGTTTTCTCATTATGTTAAAATTCTTTTTTTTTATCCTTTTCAAAAGCGAGTGTTATTCATCACAGAGTATGGACTGGGTAGCGCAATAAGGGGGAAAGGGCTTCATAAATCAGGATGTATCAAAACCTAGCTTCTCTTGACTCTGTACTACTGAAGTCTTCATTACTCCCATGCTAAATTAAGTAAATATATTAGTGACGAAAATGTGAAATAAACAGTTTCTTAATGTTTAAGGGTAATGGGAAAACCTACATATCCTTGAGTTCTAAACACATACAGAGCACGACAAGGGAGATAAAGCTCACATCAATCTCTGAAAATAACCATAGTATCGGTAGCTTAATTCCAATGCTAGACCCAGGAACAAATACCTCATGTACCAAACACTGTGAAAACAGAGCCCTAGAAATGGCAAAGACAAGACTATTCTCAACCAGCAGTTTGTTCTCACGCAGACGCTATGTATTTTCAGCCGTGATACCTGCTTTAAAAATTCAAACATAAAGTGGAGCCCATGCAAACTTGTATTTAGGTCAGTCTGAAAGTACTGGTGGAGATTCTTATGAGTGAATGAGCAGTTTCATTTATGACTAAGCAATCACCCCCACTGAAAGAGCAGGTTTCTAGTTAACCCCCTCAAGTGGAGGAAGCAATCTTGGATTTAGGGCGAATCGGAAAGCCATTAAATGGGATCCTCAAAGGGAACGGCACAGGTTTGCCCTCTGTGACACTGAATATTAGGTTTAGGCACAGAAGAGCTTAGTTCAAGCCCTTTGGACATTTGGGGAAGGGAGGCTTTGATGGGTCATTGTATATTATTTTAGCCTATTTCACAAGGGGCATATGGGGATAAAATGAGATTACTCTGTAATCTGCCCTTGGGTATAGGAGGAACTAAATTCCAAATGAATTAATATTGCACCAGGGCAATACAGCCACATACTTCCTTATTATGAAGCAACAAGGGACTTGGTTTTTGAGCAATCTGCTTAGTGGCACAAGCCAATTCAAACAAAGCCTATGTGATTTGCCCAGGGTCAAATAGCTAGTAAGTGACAGAAGTAGGTTGAACTTCCGTCTCCCCCATGTCACTGCATAATCCTCTCCCGGAACATGTCATAGGAATTCAAACACATTCCACCACTTGACATGAAGGTGGTGTGTTGAATGGGTGTGTGGGTGTATCTGTCTGCTCTCTCTCTCTCACGTTGTGTGTGTATAAAAGGGCACAGGCAGAGGGACACGTTATTTCTAACCCTGCAAAGTATGGCGACGATCCATTTTCAGAATAGAGACACTATGCATTACACAAAGTTTTATTTAAACATTTTAGTTTTGCCTCACAATATTTTCATTTGAACTATTACTCCACATCCTCTTGTTCTTGAACAAACGGCTTGACAGCAGATTTTGAAAAAAATCTTTAACAGATTTTATCCATTTCTCGTTCCCTATGCTCTTCAACCTCTACATGAAACTACAAGAAAGAAGATTCCACCTAAACATTAGGAAGAGCTTCCTGACAGTAAGAGCTGTTCGACAGTGGAATTTGCTGCCAAGGAGTGTGGTGGAGTCTCCTTCTTTGGAGGCCTTTAAGCAGAGGCTTGACAGCCATCTGTCAGGAATGCTTTGATGGTGTTTCCTGCTTGGCAGACTGGATGGCCCTTGTGGTCTCTTCCAACTCTATGATTCTATGATTCTATGAGGTTATGTGACACTGACCAGATCTATCTTTCTCAGGAAAGAGTGCAGATGGTACACCAACCAAAATTGTGCAAAAGCACTTCTGGCAACAGCAGCAACCTGTCCCTCTAGGAGCAACACCTAGTCTTTCAGAATAAGTGTTACTCCACAAAGAACTGGCTATATACACATTCTCAGACTGGTTTCTCTGCTTGGCCCAAAGCGCCTCCTTCTTGCCTGGATTTAATTTTAGCTTATTATCCCAAATACAAGGCCATCACGGTTTCAAGAGAATATAGGGCAACGAATCTGAAAAACACGTTTTGTTATCTGTGTTGTAAGAAAACACTATTCCAAAAACAGGTTGCTTTATTAAACAGAATAGGCACCGAAAAGCCACTTGTTTTCTGTCAACTAAAGCTATATTGGGGTACTTGGCGAGTTCAAGCTAGCTTATTTTGCATGCTTTATGTATCAATGGGTGATGTACATCAGCTTGAAATAAACCCCATCTTCATAATCTCAGCATATTTTGAAAATTAAAGAGTGTAGAGGGAAGCAAGAATCAAAGCAACCTACGTACAAGGCAGCAGTTTGAGGCTATTTGCAAATTAAAATGTAAAATTAAACCAGCCCTCCTTGAAACTAGCCACTAAATAATACAACTTTACTCTTTTCAATTAAGTGTTTTGTATTTCAGATGCATAGAGAACGAGCTCTATACTAATTTAATTAGTGATGTTGACTTGATAAATTCTGGTCAGTCTTTATAGATTCTCTCCTCCTGCCCAAGAGCGAGAGAGATGCAAATGAATTATCAAATTGTTTTATTTTAAAAATACAATTCCATTTGTTTCAGACACAGCCTTCTACAAAGAAGTATATCACACTAGCCACCAGATTTATTCTTAATGAATTATGCAGAAACAAAACAAAGAATAACTACTACACAATCAAACCTTCCTAATGCACAAGAAATTGGCTTTTCAAATGGCAGCTCTCTTAAAGGAAGTTTTTTTGTTCAGTGTGTGGAAGGTGCTCTAATTATAGAGAACCAGGGTTGAGAGATTACTAATTATTCCATGCTTTTAAAAACAAGGGAACTTTCAATAGGTCAGACTACAGTCTGCACACAGGAAGGGATGAATAAGAGTCTTTCTATTAAACCGCAACGTAATCCTGGCAAGCCCAATAATTTAAGGCTTAATGTAAATCACTGCAAAACTTCAACTTCTGTTTCCGAAGAACTTTTCAAAAAAAATGTTTCTAGTTTCACACAGCAGACCCTGTTCAGCATCTCGCTGCCATGGCGTTTTTCTGCCTTGACAATTCACTTCCGTGAACAGGCATGCAGCCAACTCAAATGAGACCCAGCGCGGTGAAAAGCCCTTCAGGTAAACAGTGTGATAAGCTAAACTGCAAAAACTAGACAATGTTTTTGGACTACGAGGCAGTTGCTATGGAGACAGTTGCTAATTAACTGCATTCAGCCAAGAGAACAAAGGGTTTTAAGGGCAGACAGGACTCGGTATCTTAGAGTGAGCAATGTATAACATCTTATGCAATCTGCACATCTCCCATATCTGAAATACCTGAGCCTTTGCTTCAGTGGCAAAAACCCTTGAGAAACACCAAGCACTTCCTTAAAATTTAATTGCAACTGGCTCATCATCAGCAATTACCAATCAAAATATTATAAACTGTGAGCAAATTTGGGTCAGGAGTGTTTGAGACATTATTCAGATCCACTCAGAGCAATGCCTTCTCACACTGAAAGTAAATTAGAAGTTGCCTTTGGAACCAATAGTTTCTGAATCCTATCAGTGTTCAAAGGTAGACAGATTTAAAATGCCAGGGCTTTATTTTCATTCCATACTCACATAGCCCAGAATATTCAGTAGGAAAATATCCAGTCAAAACACTATTGCTTCCATATATTGTGAGCACTCAATAAGACTTTTTTTATAGTTTTGTATGCCCATTTTCCTTAACCTGGTGCCCTCCAGATGTTTTGGACTACAAACTGCTAGCAGCCAGCAAGAAGGCTGCCACAAAGGTCTTCTTTGATAAGGCTATCCTACCTCACAGAGCTGCTGTCAAATGTCAAGCCTCCATTATGGAACCATAAGCTATTTAGAGTAAGGCATAAAAAAATGCAGAAAACTGATTTTGTTTTTGTTTTTTTGTTATCAAGTCTGACAGACAATAAATGATCTAATTCTGATCTTCCAATAAACCAGAAATAAAGATTAAAAAACCACCCTTCTTCCATTAGATATTAGAGTGGTATGCCAAAAATGACCAAAATGGTCACAGAACCATAAAAAACCACAAGGGTTATGTTACCACAGCAAAAGCGAATCAAAATAAATACAGTTGGTTCTCAAACTTAATCCATTCCGGGAGTCCATTCGACTCCCAAAACCGTTCAAAAAGCAAGGCAAGGCTTCCGATTGGCTGCAGGAGCTTCCTGCTCTCAAGTGGAAGCCGCATCAGACGTTCGGCTTCCAAAAAACGTTCACAAACCGGAACACTTACTTCTGGGTTTGCGGCGTTTGAGAACCGATTTGTTCGGGAGCCAAGCTATTCAAGTACCAAGGTACCACTGTAGTAAAGAGGACATTTGACAACATTAGGAGAAAATGTGTATCTGTAACAGGCATCTGTTAAAACTGACCACTTCAGTTTCATGCTTGAAAAGCTGACTGTATATAGTGAGAAAACAGTAAGGATATATGGTCCCATTCTCACTTTAATGCCATGTGCAAAACACCCATGGGATGTCATATCCAATGATACATTCCTGCTAACCCAGGCATCCCCAAACTGCGGCCCTCCAGATGTTTTGGCCTACAACTCCCATGATCCCAACTAACAGGACCAGTGGTCAGGGAAGATGGGAAATGTAGTCTAAAACATCTGGAGGGCTGAAGTTTGGGGGTGCCTGTGCTAACCCCTCACGTGCTCATTGAACACATGGGCAGGTTTTACTGAACTACAGCATTTTGTGTTTTGTGGGTTTCCCCCCCCCCAATCAGCAATAGAGAATGTTTCATCCTTTAACTCCTTGTGATGAAAACGTTGCCCCACCCAATTCTTTCTCCATATGTGCATATAATATTTTTGTACAATGCAAAGTTTTAAGTAAGACAGAAATAATAAAAGTCATTTCTGGTGCAGGTGATCAATACTTCGTTTTCATCAAAATGCCTTCAGTCTCCAAACAACAATAAAGTACATCAAGAAAAGATTATGATCCTTTACAAATACTTGTGGCGGAGAAGTATCCTGAGTAGTTGCTTGCAAACTTTCTGAAGCCAAACTAGATAGACCCACTAGATCTGCCTTTCTCAAGTGGAGCCCTACATGTATTGTACTACAGCTACCATCTGCCCCTGGCAACATGCTGGTAGAAGCTGTTATCTCAAACATCTGGAGAACACCAAGTTTGGGAAACCTGCACTAGGTGGATTTAGCCCAGCAGGACTCCTTATGTTCTTCAGAAGAGGCTGACAAAAGTGGTGTTGTAGAGGTCCTGCTCAACTGCAAAGCCACTGGGCTGTACTCAGCCAAAGCTCCTCCTACCTATGCCATCTCAGTGCCTCCTATCAGCCAGAAGAGCAAAGTAGGACTTCCGTACTCAGAAGGAGGATACCTTGAAAATAAGAGGACTCTGGGTGCAAATGACGAAAGCCATCAACTTCATGCCCAGGGGTCACCAAAACTAATTCACTCTTCCGCCAAAGAGAAAGAACTCAGACAAAACAATGTGAGCAATTTAAAATAAATCCGGGGTGGGGGGTGGGCATTGGCTGTCTAATCGGGTAGACAACAGGCTGATGCGTTACCTCCAGCCTCCAGCCCTCCTCATCCCTCCATAGATAGCAGCACAGGTGCCCATACAGCATTTCAGCATTGTCTGCAGCCACATTTCAGAGAGCAGATCCCGTGAAGAGGTCAAGAGGCATATATTTTTCCTATGCTTTTTGCCATCAAGATGGCAGCTCAGCATGCTATGCACACAGATTATTCTAGTAGGGTGAAATATATCCATATTTCCTTGGGCTGAATCATACTATGGAGGTGCCTTTGAGACATACACAGTGAGGTCATGGCTTTGTCTGCATCCCCCCCCCCCAATATGTCCAGTCAGTCTTTCTTTCTTGTTGAGCAGCAGGGTTTATCACAGCAGAGCAGTCCAAGTTGGGAAATTTGTAGAAATCAGTGTGAAGTTCCAGCAAGAGTCCCTTTTCAAAACAACTTTAAATTCCAGCCTTAAGGCATAATATTTTTGGCATAAGGAATCAATAGTAGGAAGCTCATTTCTATCACACAATCCCTTTGTTTTTTAGTGGAGACAGATAAAACTTTCTGAAAAGACTGGAAAAAATATATATATATTGAGAGAATACACCTGCATTTCTTGAATTTATTTACACTTCCGCGTTCCCTTTGGAATAGGGGCATCATATGCCTCCAGTTAAATAAATGTTGTGTTCATTTTCTCTCTCATTTGCACTGCTGTCTGCTTCTTTGTGACATCCAATCTTGACTGCCAAACATTGCGTTAGGCTACAGAAGTTTCCTGGTGTTTCAGGAAGTGCACTATGGAGTTGCCTAACCAGCACTGAAACCTAGTTACGTGCGAGTAAACCTTCAAGATTCAGTACATCTGCTTGTGGCTTATGATCATATGAGCTACCGTGCTGAAGGGGAAGTATATTTAAGCACCCTAGTCCTGGAATAAGGTCACAGGTGGTACCCTCACACTAAAGCAGCCATTGCTGAACACAACCTAAGGAGAGCCCTGCTGGATCAGTCCAAAGGCACCATCTAGTCCAACAGACTGCTCTCATAGTGGCCAACCAGGAACCTATGGGAAGCCAGCAAGCTGGACATGAGGGCAACAGGACTCTCCCTGCTTGTGATCCCTAGCAACTGTTATTCATACTGCCTCTGACAGTGAAGGGGGGGGAGCCATCATGGCTAGAAGCCTTCTTCGGCATGTATTTAACTAACCTGCTTTCAAAGATATCCAGGTTGGTGACCATCACCACACCTTGTGGGAGCAAATTTCATAACTTAATTATGGGTTGTGTAAAGAAGTACCTTTTTTTTGTTGTCTGTCCGGGACCTTCCAATGTTCAGCTTCATTGGATGCCTGTGAGTTCTGGTGTTGTAAAAGAGATTTCCCCCCGATTCACTTTCTCCACACCTTAAACACATCTTACTTCCCTTTTCACTAAGCTAGAAAGCCCCAAATGCTGTAAGCTTTCCTCTGAACAACAACAAAAACTCCCTCCTGCACCACTGTGCTATGCAGGGACATTTATAAAGTAAGGGGGCTTCACCTTTCCATTGGGGCAGGGCTGGGTGATCCTCTTCCAGGAACTAAAACAGATTTTCGCTCTTTTTGCAAACCGCATGTCTGGCTTCATCCTCATCCTTTCTTTCAGCTGATCAAAGCAGGATAACAAATGGCTGTACACCCATTCCAATATGATGGTGCAATGGTGCCATCAGGCACAGCTGCCTAGGGGCTTCTAGGTCCAAAGTAGGAACCCACACCAGCAGGAAAAAGGGGAAGAGCATGTGACCACCTGCCACCAGTTAGCTGTCAGGCTGCTTAAATACCTGGGCAGAGGCAATCGTTTTAGCAGGTGCCACTATAGAAAAACTTTCGAAAGGCAGCTTCCAGCAAAATATTAAAATGCAATAATTCATCAAATATTGTTTTTGAATATGATAAACCCTGTACAGTATTGGGTCGTCAACACCTTAAAGTAGGATGGGGGAAAACTATGGCCCTCCTGTGTAGTGTTTGGACTACAACGCCCATAATCTCTTGTAATTTGCCATGTTAGCTGGGGCTGATGGGAGTTAGGTCAAAAATATCTGGAGTTGCCTTGCTTTAAAGAACAACATGAGTATAAAGAACAAAACCCCCATCACGTCTGAAAAGTATGTGTTTTCTCCTACCAAGCTATACTATATATATCGTGATTGTGGGGAGGGGTGTTTTTCTTATAGTATTTTACAAGTTAGGTGCATATAGAATACTCCTGAAAGCAATGCTTTAAAGCAGTTAAATAACCAAACAAACAGAACAAGGACATAGCAGGGCTCAAAACCAGATGTCCTAAGTGTCAAAAAGCATATACTAATTATATCATTTTCCAAGGGCATCATGTAGCTTATGGGAAAAACTCATTTTCACTTTATTTCCCCTGCTTCAGCTACTGAAAGGCCACATCTAGATTGTAGCTGTTTTGCAGGTAGGCTACAATCAGGTACCAGCAAATTCCTGTTGCACACTCTTCCTTTCTGCATTAAGGAAAGGTAAGGGAAATTGCGCTGGAATGAACTGATTGTCTGGAAACAGACAAAAGATTCCACGTACGATTCAAATATTTTAAAAGAAAGTCTTCCATTTGCAGTGCTTTTTCTTTTAATGGACAAAATCTGCAACTACGCCAATCACAGCAAGTTGTTCTAATGACAACATGTCTTAAGTGGATTTTTTCAGGTCTCTGGAAGACAATCAAACCCTTGGATCCAATTTCATCCTTACATGAACACTAGAAGGCAAACTTCTTTTGTTTTGTCTACACAAACAGTGCCATTGTAGCAGCGTTAGCATGTGAACGGCTAGCCAGCTTTCCTGCTGAAATATCACGTTCAGTATTGCAGAAAGGAGAAGACATACCGTAGACTTAATCCCTTCAGACAGCTAACAGATATTATTATTCTTATTTATTAAGACTGTGTGCCACCCTTCATCCAAAGAACTCAGAGCAGTTCACAACATAAAAATACAGTCTAGAACCATAATAAAAACAAGAACAAGAACAAAACAAACAATAACGCCCCACTTCCCACAAACACATTTAAGAGGCCATAGACTGTTAATCAGCCCAAGGCCTGAAGAAGAACGTTTTCGCCTAATGCCTATAATGAAGGTGCCAGGCAAACCTCCCTGGGAAGAGCATTCCACAAACTGGGAGCCACTGCACACATTCTCATGCTTCCACCCTCCAGATCTCCTATGAGGGAGGCACACAAAGAAGAGCCTCAGATTATGATCGCGGGTCAGTTTATATGAGGAGAGGTGATCCACACAGCATTGGATACAGTACTTTTTCTCTCTGGGCATGTGCTATGCTCAAGAACTGTTAAAAGTAATAATGGTGAAATGTTTCCAAGTCAGTCTTCTGGATTTTGCTAGAGAAATCTTTGGACCAGTGTTCTTTAGCCTTGACTCCCTAAATCTTGTTGGACTAAAACTTCCATCTTCTCATTTAGATAAGCTACTGGCCGGTCACAATTGAAGCTGGAGTTCAAGAGTTAGGGGCAAAGAACATTCAACAGAATCTTGGTTTTCTTCTCTTCCAAAGAATCATAATTGTGACAATTGGAACACCAGCTCTCTAGAAATGTTGTGCCTGTTGCAACAAACAGGATGATGAGTTGAAGCAATGAAATAACCTCAGTGGGAAGACAATGTCTGGATTAGTTTAATGTACAGATCACAGCCTTTTGACACCTTTTGGATCTTTTGGAACTCGCAGGTACTTAACCTAACCAAAAATAAAAATTATCCTCATTTATATTCTAAGTCACAGCTCAGTTTGCTATTATTAGGAGTGATGCTAAAGTAGCTAACATGTGCAAGTAGATCAGGGGTCAGCAAACTTTTTCATCAGGGGGCCGGTCCACTGTGACCCTCAGACCTTTTGGGGGGCCAGACTATATTGGGGGGGGGGGAATGAACGAATTCCTATGCCCCAGAAATAACCCAGAGATGCATTTTAAAGAAAAGGACACATTCTACCCATGTAAAAACACGCTGATTTCCGGACTGTCTGCGGGCCAGATTTAGAAGGCGATTGGGCCAGATCCGGCCCCTGGGCCTTAGTTTGCCTACCCATGAAGTAGATTCACTTAAAACCTCTATGGCATGACCCAGTCTATCACGGGCAGGGAACATCCCTATGTGGAGGACCAATAAGTGGGCAAAGAGGTAAACAGCAGCCTGCACACAAAGGCAGTAGGAGGAGCTATTGGAGGTTCATGTGACCTCCTCCCTCCTCCCTCCTCCCTCTTCCCTCCCATGACCACCACCAATATCTCCCTTCTCATTCACTTAGTATATAGCAGGGACGTCCAACACCAAAGAGACAGCAATCTACTCACAGTATTAAAATACTGGCTGTGACCTACCCATTATCATTGCCAGGCAAAGTTATTGAGCTTCTTTGGGGTAAGACAAAGTTTTTTTTAGGAGAGCCAAACTTGCTGATGTTTTTTTTGGGGGGGGGGGATGATCGCTCAGGGTCATGCGATCGACTGCAATCTACCATGGACACCACGCGACCGACCGGTAGATCGCGATCAACTTGTTGGACATGCCTGGTATATAGTAATGCAGTCTATTCTTCTGCTCATACAAAGCAAAGATAATTTTATTATTGATACCCCAGTCCAGAGTGGCTAGGGAAAGCCAGTCAGATGGACAGGGTATTATTATTGTTGTTGTTGCTGCTGCTGCTGTTAGTGGATAAGCTTGTTGGAGATTGCATTTCGTTTCATGAACGTTTTTGCACATTGATCAAACCTTTGATTTCAAAGTATGCAGGTATGGCTCATATAGTGCAGCTGGTATGAACTGAAATACAGTGTGTTATAACAAATGTGACGTGCATGTTGGAGCCATAAGGACCTAGGTTCAAATCCCTGTTTGGTCATTACTATCAGGCATGGTCAAGTCTCCCTCCCTCCCTCTCCCCCAGCCAAAGATGTCTCCCAAGGTTGTTGTGAGAATAACATGAGGGAAGAAACAACGTACACTACTGATCTGCTTAGCAAAGGGGCAGAATGCAAGCGTGACAAATAAACAAATAAAATGTCTGCATAACAACCATTTAGTTTGCAAAAATACGTGTGGATGGGTTTGTGTACTGTAACTTATCCACCAGCTACCATCCGAGAGGCCTCATCACTGGGGTATATTTTGTGTATGTTGCTGTGAGACAGAAATTGCAAGGCTACATCTTTGTACAATGATTACAGTAACAGTTGAATAAACATGCAACCCAATACTTCACATCTGGCATTTCATCTCTTCCAATGCTACTTCTGGATTCAGATATACATGTCCTTAATGCCGTGCAAACTTTATGACTTACATTTTTATAGCAGTAGTAATGAAAATGGAACTTCTTGAAGTTAAAATGAACAAAAGGGGGGGGAATCCCATACACTTAGCAGTGAATCAAAAAATTATGGCAACTTAAAACATTTTGCTTCTCCTATTTCAAAAAAGTGACATCCACAAAACATCTTAGCAATAATTCTACATATGAATGAAGCTTTTAAAATAACACTGGCTCATACCAGTAATGTAAAATCTGACTCCTCCAAGAACAGCATTTTAACCTGAGGCATGGAAATATACCATTGATGCCAGTAATCAGGTACAATACAGATTACCACTAATTTGGGAATGCACTTTTCCCCCTTTCAGTGTCTGTTCATTTTCAGTCAGCACCTCTCTGTAGCAGATCTTCAAATTAAAACTCACAGAGACCCTACTGGTGCACCTTGAGCGTTCAAAGTACAGTATTTGAATGTTACACTCTCCCGAAGGGTAAATTGAGGCCAATTAGAACTTCATTGGCAAAGCAGTAAATTCATGACAAACTTGCCTCTCATTAGCAACCACCAGAGAATCACCCTGACCCAAACTCTAGGTGTTGTCTTAGAACAAGTCTCACACCTGTGTCAGTCTAATCCTCCATTAACCTTCCTATCTCTCCCCACTCCTTCAATTTATGTTTTCCATATGAAGCCCAAAGCAACCATAACCCATAATTCTTTGACAAATGCAGGTTACAAGTCAAAATAGTGCTCAGAGAAATTGAGTGTCTTTTCTGGATATAGCCCTTCTGAGGGAGAGACACATACAGGCAAGTATCCTGAAAATAAGCAAGTGCATAGGGATCACCAGAAGAAACTAACAAAAAAGGCCAACACTTTGAGCTAACCACAAATACAGATCAGCCAACTAACTTTCAATCAAAAGGCCACGACTACTGGATTTAATGAATGAGAACAATACCAGAGTCAAGATTTACAATCAAATGAAACATTCAGTATTTTTAATTGCACCTGTCATGGTACAAACATCAACAGAAGTATCCGCCACACAACAAAAATTTCACAAAGGAAATGTTGACTGCTTGAGTTAAGAGTTAAGAGATTTAAGAGGATCTACAGCAACCTCTTGATTAGATGGCTCACATTTTCTCCACTTCCTCTCCCTACCGCTATCAAAAAATAGCTAGGGCCATCCCACTTTCTTTGCTCTGGTGGCTATCACTTTAAAGACAATTTCAACCAGAAAATAAACTAGTACTAACTTTGAACTTCTGTCGTGAATGGTTCATGGGTGGCTGTCAAATTACCGTATACTCCAAACTCCGTCAAAGCTTTGAAATACAGCAATATCTCCACTATAAATAAGCTTAGAATGCCACCAGAAGGTATTCTTTTATTATTATTATTATTCCACATGGTATCTAAAAACACTTACAGTGTTTTGATTTCAAAATCCTTGGAGAACAATTATGCTATTAAGGCCATAAGACTCTATTATAAAGTCCTCAAAAACATAGCATGGTTTCAATAAATCCTCAAACACTACAAAGCAGTTGCTCAGCTTGAAGAATGAAAACATGAGTTCATCCAATGAGAAAGAGTCAGGATATAAATTCTACTAACACAGTCATCTGCATTTCCCCAGGGTACTTCTCTTTTTTCCAGAATCATGGCAGTACCTTAAATCAAAGCTCAGCTACAATCTGACCACTGAATTGCCACAATATAAAAATACCAACTGAATTTTAATGTTTCTTTTTTATATTAAAAAAATCTAAACTGTGTATAGCAGTTCTGTAATAGCAATTAAATAAAAATGCATGTTTAATATATTCACTACACTGCTGATCAGCCCTTTTGCAAGTATGCTGTGGAAGTCCATTGAATCATAGAATTGTAGAGTGGAAGGGACCTTGAGGGTGATCTAGTCCAGCCCCCCCAAATTTCAACGAAAGCATCCTTGACAGATGGCCATCCAACTACTGCTTAAAAACCTCCAAGAAGGGGAGTCCACCACCTTCTGAAAGAGTCTGCTCCACAGCTCTTACTATCAGAAGTCCGTCCTGATGTTTAGTTCGACTCTCATTCCTTGTCACTTGAATCCATTATTTCAGGTCCTACTCCCTTGGGCGTAAGAGAAGACAAGCTTGCTCCATCTTCCATGTGATAGCCATTTAGATATTTGAATACAACTATCATATCTCCTCTCAATCTCCTCTAAACATACTCAAATCTCTTCCACCTTGTCCCCTAGCTATTTAACATCTACATTAAGGCTAGTTAAAGCTATGGTTTTTCCAGTAGTGATGTATGGAAGTGAGAGCTGGACCCATAAAGAAGGCTGGTCGCCGAAGAATTGATGCTTTTGAATTATGGTGCTGGAGGAGACTCTTGAGAGTCCCGTGGACTGCAAGAAGATCAAACCTATCCATTCTGAAGGAAATCAGCCCTGAGTGCTCACTGGAAGGACAGATCTATAATATATCTAATATATATATATATATATATATATATATATATATATATATATTAATAATAATAATGAATTCACCGATATATTTACAGTACCCTCAATGGCTCCCCCACCCAGATCTTTTTCTCAAGTTTCACAATTATTTTGGATTTGCTATTGTTGGACAAATCTTACCTGGTTCAAGTTCTAGTGGAAACGGATGTACAGAGATATGCTCATACATGCATATGTGCTCTCTTGTCAGGCAACTACAGAAAAATAATGCTACGGGGGTGTTATTGGTTTGCTTTGCTTTCGTTCTTGTTTCTATCATGTATTTTCTGTTTTCGTCTTGCATTTTTAGGCTGTGAACCGCCCCTGAGATCTTTGGATGAAGGGCAGTATACAAATTTAATGAATAATGGTAATAATAACAGATCCCAATGCACCACATGTAAAAGACCTGTTTCAAAAATTAATTTATAATATAGTTAGTTCCATGAGGGAGAGAAGGAATTCCAGGTACCAGGCTATAACATCCTAATCATATGAACCCTCCTTTGTAGAAAACCTCTTGGTGTTCTTCTTCAGGGAATGTAACCACCACATAAAACAAATTTCTCCTCATTTCGTGATAAGAAACTACCATCACCACATGGATCACTAAAACATAACAAAAATGACGGAAGTATACCAGTGTCGGGAGGGGAAGCCAAGGGAAGAAGTAAAACTGTGGTGTTTGATACAAATCAAAAGAAGGGGAGGGGGGAATCCAGCAGCCGGAGGAAGGAGGCCTCGAAAGTTTCTGCCAACAGCAGCTGAGAAGCTTCATCAGAAGCCTATTTTTCCAGACATTATGTTTCATTTGGCTTCAAGGGTCACATGACAGCTGCAAACTAACGCCTTAAGGTCTGTTTCTCCCTCTCTGTGACACTGACAGGCTGTGAGAGACTCCAACACCACAGAAAGAATTTTTTCCCCTTGTTTCCATTACATCATCCAACCAGTACTGGGGGGGGGAGAGGGAGGGGGTACACAGCTGGTGGCAGCTGCAATACCATCTGCTTTCCACTTACAGTGCATGCTAGTTTGCTCTGCAGATTCCTACTGATCCTTTCTGGGGAAGAGCCTGCGTTTCAAGACAAAACACCCCATTGTGCGAACCATATTTGCAATTGTGGAGGAATAAGTTGCTCTCTAATGCTCAGAGAAAGATTCATCAGGTAAGGATTCCGCATGGCTTGGAAAGCCCAGCTGCACAAAAGACAGAAATCGCTAAACACTCAGTGATTAGGGGAGAATAAAGAGCGCAGCAACAACCTGCCATCTGCTTTCCACAATGCGAGAAGCCAGAACGGAAAAAAACCTCTGCAGTCAGCAATATTTTCTGAAAGGGAAGGGACTGAAGGAAAGGGAAAAGAAGCTTAAGTCTCCAAAGTCAGGAGATTAGCTGGAGCAACTCGGAAAGAACAAAAAGTAAAAACAACTTATCCCCTAGCTGGGATAAACATCAAATATATGTACGAAATACTGTCAGCACAACTGATAATCTATGGCAGCCCAACTTGGAAGAAAAGACTCTATGGCGACTTAACTGAAATGATGGTGGAAGTTAGTGAACTTTACAATAAACTGTGTACAATAAAAGTGCTTTATCTACCCTTGAGCTCTTACAAATGCATTGCCAAATACAAGTTCAAGTGGGATTACATTTTTAATGGGATGTATATATTTTCAATACAAAGGAGGACACCACTTTATGAATTAATATTTCATGTTTCTTTTAACACAAAAAACTATCTGAAGGTATTTAAAGCTTTTGATGAAACCTTCAAGATTAATATAAAGAAGCAATTTTATCAGTTCTAAAAATCCTGTAATAGACACTTCCATAGAATTCTCAGCTCCATCAGGAAAAAGGAGAAAAAGCAAAACGATGCACACAAGTTTGCTCTAATGCACAGTATGTGATATTTATAGTTTCTTTACAGTTCTGAATGGGCTTAGATTTTGTCACACTTTTACAACAGATCAAACTACCACAACAGGAGTTTCTTCTCCTTTTTAAATTATTGGTCATTGTGGTCATTCTCCCTTCTGTTACGTCCTGATATAAAGCAGCAACGAAATGACTCTAATTTCATTAGCTCGCCCAATAATGATGGCTAGCACTTGCTTATTTCTTAAGAAGGTGGCCCTTTAATCTGTACAAATGAACAACTTTTCATAATATTTATTGAATTGTTTTCAAAATGGCTGGATCTATATGACTTACCATACATTTTGCCTTCATCAGACAATATGATTTTCCTCCTCCCACAAGGGGGATATATAGCTAGTGCCTCCTGAAAGCTCTGCTCAATATCTGGGCTCCAGACACCTTCTGCATCATTGTCAATTGGTTTATCTGCAGAATCACTCATTCTTTCAATGTCCTCGGCAGGGCTCTCGCTGCCGCTCCAGCTGCTGGCCTCAATGGTGACGGTTGGGTTCTCCAAGCCTTAGCCTGGAAGCTTTAAGAGAATAAATCTAAAAAGGGGGAAACAGCAAAGACAACAGGTTAATTTTCCTTGACTAGTTTTAGTAACCAGTATAGCAGAACCACAAAATGTTATTACAGAAGTTAAAGACCAAGAACTAATGGAAAATAAGTCCTGGGTTCTATTACTCTGTGGAACCAGACTGAAATTGGCCAAAACAAAATTAAAAAATTCCTTCCAGTAGCACTGAGAAGTGTGCATGCACATGAAACCTCATACCAATAACAAACCTGGTTGGTCTCTAAGGTGCTACTGGAAGGATTTTTTGTTTGTTTGTTTCGACTACCTCAGACCAACATGGCTACCTACCTGTAACTAGAACTATGGAAGGCACCACATTGAGCCGCATGAAATGGAAGTCCATCAACCTCACCGAGAAACTTGCACAGGTACAGACTGACATCTTCTTTCTGACTAAATGCAAGAACCTGGACATTATACCTAAGGGTCTTAGAATTAAGAACCCTCTACAATCCACTTATCCTACATCTGAAGAAGTATGCATGCACACGAAAGGTCATACCAATGACAAACTTAGTTGGTCTCTAAGGTGCTACTGGAAGGAATTTATTTATTTTGTCTTGACTACATCAGACCAACACGGCTACCTACCTGTAACTGAAATTGGCCAGTTTACCTTTGTCTGTATCTAACAAATAAATGGGTTAGAATACTTCATGGTATATCTAATCTCACAGCAAGTGTAATATATTTATTACAAGACTGGAAGTTTGGAACAAATATGTGAGTTCCACTGACTTCATTCAAACAATAACTATAAGGGTTTCTAGAAGCTAAGGACTAAATCTAAGGAAACTGTTCTATTTAAAAATGGCCATTATGCTATTTTAATTCACCTCAGGAGTTCTGGCACAGATGGAAAATCAGCACACTTCCCTTACTTGACCTATATGAATGGCACAGTTCGTGCCCGAAGAAGAAAAGGTGGCCAAGAGTTTAAAAATAAATGACACCTAAAGGAAAGGGTAACCAGGCCAGATTTTACACCTGTTTCAGAAAAGTGTCGGATATAGAACAAAGTTTTTTTTAAATAAAAAAAATCTCACTTCCAGATGTGGAATCAAGGTAATAAGAAATAATCTAATATGACAGCACCTGCTAACTCCATTCCACTCACAGATAACATCAATGTTTCTCTTATATTTGTGGGAAATGTACTGCTGATACGAAGGTGTGCTCTAGGCAAAAGACTGTTGTATCAGGCTGAGTTTTTCACAGTGGTAAGCCCACTAAGGATGGTGAAGAAAGCATCAGGAATTAATTTGCCTCAACTTGTCAAAGCATAGCTGAATCTCATTAAGGACAAAATGAACACTAGTGGACAAAGACTGGGTTAAAAGAAAAACCAACCTCCCAAAAACATTTGCTTCGATTTATGCTTGCTTTTTTTTTAAAAAAAAATTAATCCAGATGTCAGTACTAAGAGGTTTCTTTTTTCTTCTTCAAAATAATAGGTAAATTAAGGAAAAATAGGAGAGAATAAAAGTTCTGATTCAAGAAACTACTGTAATTTGTTTTAGAATCTTTGCATTCTATGAACTCAAGGGATTCATTGGGCATAAGGACCACAAGCAAAAATCAGATATTGACATATTTGTTTCCAGGATTGTGCTTTCTCAGATGGATATTTTACAAAGGAGGTGAGAACTTACTATGTTAGTATGGAACAAGCTGTTATGGTTCTTTGAGCCACTGCATCTACACAAATCACAGGGATCACATGTAAAAACACCCCTGCACAGATTACTTCTGAGGCACCACATGGAAATCCATTCTCATGAACTTTTAACAAATTCCACACAGAAATTCCACTTGTCTGTGAGTGACTGAATACTGTTTGAATTTGTTTTCAGCTGTTTTTAATTTCTGTATGGGTTTTGCTGTTGTTTGTTTGTTTGTTTTTATTGAAAGGAGTGAGGAGAGGAGTTGAGGAGAGATGGGGGACCCAATCACAGTGTTTCAGGGTAAAGGTGGGTAGGGTGGGGCAGGTTGGGTAAGGGGCATATGGCACAGGGTTGAGAATTGATCTGGACCCTGCACTCATCATCTGAGGGTCTTCTTTGTGTGTTCCCTCTGTGAGACGCCTGGTGGCTTCCTGCTCGTGAAATGCTGTCCCCAGGGAAGCTCACTTGGCACTTTTATAACATATCTTTAGGCTAAGGTTACTGGATTTTCCCCCCAATGAATCCGGGGACACTTTTCAACTTCCTACTAAATAGATGGATTTCGTCAGGGGACTGATTTGGAAATCCGGGGACTCTCCCAGGGAAACAGGGGCGTCTGGTAACCTTACTTTAGGCACCCACCAGGCAAAGACATTCCCCTTCTCCCAGGGCTTTGGCTAATTAAACCATCGATGGCCTTTTAAACTGTCGCTGGGCAGTTTTTGTTTCTGTTTGTTATTATGGTATACATTTTATGTTTTTATATTGTAAACAGCCCTGTGATATTTGGATGAAGGGTGGGGTAGAAATTAAATAAATAATAATATCAACAAGAACATAGGGATATTTAAAATTTATTTCAAAGACTAGATGGCTTCCATTTTGTTTCATGGAACAGCAACTTGATAATCCCTTTAAGACCCATACCTCATATCAAGTGGCCTTTCCTTATTATTGAAGGCCTAAGCCTTGTACTGTGCTAGCTTGAGTATGAAGAAACTCTTTGGGGAAGCAGAATTTTGAAATTATATTACTTTTGCAACACATGTTAGCAAACTTTCTAGGTTCATTTTTTTTTTTATGGAAGAAAAAGGGTAACTAAAATATTTACTTTTACTTGACCATCCCAATACAAATCCCAAGTGCGCAGACAGTTATATTGATATACCGAACACTGACGTGTGTATACATGTGTACACAGGCATACATGTGTATGTGCTGCACTCAAGTAAACTTGAGCAAACACCACACTCAAACATGCATCTAGCTCAGGGGTAGGCAACCTAAGGCCCAGGGGCCGGATGCGGCCCAATCGTCTTCTCAATCCGGCCCGCGGATGGTCCGGGAATCAGCGTGTTTTTACATGAGTAGAATGTGCCCTTTTATTTAAAATGCATCTCTGGGTTATTTGTGGGGCATAGGAATTCGTTCATTCCCCCCCCCCCAAAAAAAGTACGGCCCACCACATGGTCTGAGGGACAGAGGACCGGCCCACAGCTGTAAAGGTTGCTGACCCCTGATGTAGCTGGATGGTTTCACTGGTTATGGACAAGATCTGCTTTGAACTTGCTGAAAGTTTTTAAAACTGATATAAATCTGTCAAATATCTCGCTGTTCAAAATCAACATTTCCAGGGCAGCTAACATCTCCAGTCTCTGCCTTGTATTTCCTTGGCCTTTTCTGCAGGCACAAGATGTTGCAAGCAGAGACATGACTATTTTAGAGCAGACATGCACCCCTTTCTTTACAGAGAATGTGGTGCTCTCACTTCCATCTGCCACCATAGTAACTGTTAACTACAGGGGCTGTTATTTGTTGATAATGATCAGTGATTGAGCAATTCCCAATTTTTTGCAAGGTCTTTGCGTTTTTTTACAATCCTTCCTTCAACAAGAACAGGAGATGGCTTGGCCATCTGCATCATCTTTGTTTTGTCTTCAGTACATTTGGGGAAATGAAAATCATTTTAATAATCTGGATTAATTCTTTGGAAATCCAATAAAGTAAGGCAAAGCAGCTTCCACAATGTTGCATATACTTCTCAGATTCTTTAGGTTCTTTTCCTATAGATCACTCTCAAATGTGGGGCATCATTCACAATCAGACTCATTCGTGAAGGAAAACAAAAATTTTGTTTAAAATATTCATCCTCAAGTACAAATATATAAGAATTTGTATGTGAGTTGGGTCATCAGAAATACATGGTGTGTCTAATTGTAAATATTGCTTATTTAACCTTTTAAAAAAATAAATCCAGGGATGTAAGTCAAGCAATTTACACCTGGTTGCTTTATGTTCTCAGATTTCTCAGAGGAGAAAGCATTTGGTTCAGTTGATATACAGCTTCAATATACACAAATCAACATGTTTTATTGTCTGACCTTATCACTAAACGATGCATTCAATAACCAACACACAAGCCTATTTCTACAAATGCACTCTCATTAATAACACTCTGCACACATGCAAAACCTGTTTGCAAATAACCAAGGCAAACAAGAATGGCCAGCCTTTTAACAAATTCAGAAAATCAGTATGTAATTATCCAACTGAGCCCAATTAGTGATATAAAATTATTTAGCATCTGTATTTGAGAAAGAAAATAGAAGAATGCATTATAAAAAGGTAGCACTGAATCTTCTATAACTCTCCCTCAAGTACATATGGAGCAATTTATCATTTACATTTCAAGTCTGTGGTTTTAAGATTCCTCAACAGTTCAACCCACTGACTTTTGAACTATGCAAGGTAGCAACCCACGTCAGGAAGACCCCAATGGGTGGAGCCTACTACAGCAGATGCAATTTTCCTCCATGTCAACTGGATAAAGAAAGTCAGGTTGTGAGCAAGTGATTCTACAACAATTTGTTGTTTAGTCGTGTCCGACTCTTCGTGACCCCATGGACCAGAGCACGCCAGGCACTCCTGTCTTCCACTGCCTCTGCAACATTAGAATCACCCTAGTATATGGTTTTACCATGAAAGAAATCTCTATAGTTTGTGGTTGCCTTTTGAGAACTTTCAATTGCAGTAGAGTTGCACTATGTATCTGTTTAAAAAGGGTGCCTAGTAAAAACATAGTTTCATTCCAAAAAAACCCAAAAAAAACAAAAACAAAAACTCCACACCATTTACTTCCTTTTTGCACAGTTAGAAAAGGAGAAGTAACAAATAATGAATCCAATTAACTGAGAAGATTTCCTCTTTCTGTCTTAATCCTTACTACTTGCTGAAACAATGATGCCACTGGAAAAACCACAACTCTGAGCAATGGTGTAGTGTAGTGATAAAGAGCATGAGCAAATTTGTATACCCTTAGTTCAAATGTCACTTGAGTCCCCCATGTGTAATTTGGGCAGTATGTCTCTGACTACTGGTGGCTGGAGCACAAGAGTGCTATCAAGTTCATACCCTACTTGTATACATCTATCTGGCCACTGTGAGAACAGAATGCAGGATTGGACAGACCTTTGATCTGATCCAGCAGAGCTACTCTTGCGTTGTATTCTTAGCATTCCCCAACACTAAAGTGAAGTCTTGTTCCCACAGTTTAGCAGACCACTTCCAAGTTTTATCCTAGCCAATTCTATTAAATCATGTCCAATACCAACACTCCACTCTCTTTGG
This sequence comes from Zootoca vivipara, assembly GCF_965207765.1. NCBI lineage: Eukaryota > Metazoa > Chordata > Lepidosauria > Squamata > Lacertidae > Zootoca > Zootoca vivipara. Next base: position 68,846,087 of record NC_142582.1, on the reverse strand, counting down.
CAATTTCTTCTTTAGCAAAGTTAAGCCGTGAAAATAAAGGACCCAGCAATAAATTCTACTCAGTAATTTCCTTTTATAGTGTTCTCAACCATCTTCCCATAGTCTTTGGCTTGAGTGCATGTCCACCCTGTCCAAAAAAATAAAAGTCTCCTTTACCACTCATTGTTGTTGTTTAGTCGTTTAGTTGTGTCCAACTCTTCGTGACCCCATGGACCCTAGCGTGCCAGGCACTCCTGTCTTCCACTGCCTCCCGCAGTTTGGTCAAACTCATGTTGGTAGCTTCAAGAACACTGTCCAGCCATCTCGTCCTCTGTCGTCCCCTACTCCTTGTGCCCTCATTCTTTCCCAATATCAGGGTCTTTTCCAGGGAGTCTTCTCTTCTCATGAGGTGGCCAAAGTATTGGAGCCTCAGCTTCATGATCTGTCCTTCCAGTGAGCACTCAGGGCTCATAGACTCATAGAACTGTAGAGTTGGAAGGGACCACGAGGGTCATTCTAGTCTAACACCTTGCCAGAGGTGCCATCCATCCCTTAGGACTATGGGTGCCTGCCAACACAATTCGGATATGTGACATCACACTTACACGCCTGTTGCGGTGGCTGGCAGCTGCTCCTCTTCCTCCTCCTCTCCATAGCCAGCAACGCACCATTTTCTGGGGGAGGTGGAGGTGGAGGCAGAGTCTGTCTGCCTCCATGTCTGAGCTCCTCCCTGAGGAAAGGGTGCCTGGCTGGCTCGCTGCTTCTCTCTCAGAGGCAGCTGCCACCTGCTGGATTTTCTCATTGACTTTGTGGGTGCCCCACAATTATATTATTGTGGGTGCCCAAGCACCCACCCACCCACACACCCCTGGAGCTGGCTCCTATGCCCCCTGCAATGCAGGAACCTTTTGCCCAACGTGGGGCTTGAACCCACAACCCCAGAGATTAAGAGCCTCATGCTCTACCAATTGTGCTAACACAATCTGGTCTTATTTTTTAAAACTGTAACTTTTATAATTGCATAAGATTTCACACAATTACTTTTTAATCCATCACCTTATTCATTAAAATAATCTGAAACAGCAAGGACCATGATTACCAGAAGTAAATGTGGCTTAATGTCAGGTCATTAATTAAAATAATATGAAATTAAAAAGAGCTCTGATTTCTAGATGTTGCCCTGGCATTTGAAGTAGTGCCACTGCAAAGTCTGGCTTCCACATTAGCCTGTACTAGACTACACTGTTCTTGCTGACCTGCTCCTTACAGACACACTCAGCCTCTCCACCATGGTGCTATTAAGGGTACAACAGTTCTGCCTAAGGCCTTGGGGTTTTTAGCCCTATTTGCTTAATTTCAGCATATCTGGCTCACTGCCTACTTACTTGCTTTTAAAGAGGGGGGAAAGCTAGTTCTGCATTTAAGAAGTATTTTCTACTTGACTGCAAAAACTCAGGCAAATTGCAGTCATGACACAAGCAAAAGTACAGCAGAACTCTTCTGCTAGAATAGTTGTGTGCAAAATTTTGCAAAATAAATAAGTCTTTCAAAAAAGTATCCCATCACATGATCATTTTATGTGCAGCATAATTACCTAGTTCATGAGAAACAGTTTTAGAGCTGTGCTAAATTTTCACATTCATCTACACGGCAGAAAATGGGTATTTCAATGAGTGTGAAAAGTCCTTTGAAGAAAACTCTTTGTAGACTTGTGCTTTTTCGTGCCTTTTTGTGTAGCTTTGACATACTGCTGCATTACAGCGCAATTGTAACCACATCTACTCAGAAGTAAGTCCAACTGAATTCAATGGGGCCCATTCCCAGGTAAGTGGAGTTGGGATTTCAGCCCAAATTCTATTTTGGGGCTTCTTTCTTTGCTATGTAACACCAGCCAAAAGGGATCATGCAGTGAATGTGATGATACCTCAGTGCCGTGTATCCACCTAGATTTGGCAACATGACTACATAAGTGAGGACAAAGTCCACAAATTGCCCACAGTCTGAAAGGGAAGGAGGGAATACATATTGACTGTCAAGGCCATCAGGCCAGCATGCCTTTCTGGGTGGGCAAACTCAAGAGTGTTTTTCAAAGGGAGCAAAGGGGGGCTAATGAAAAGCGCCCTTCTGTTGTTGTTCAGTGCTAAAACTTAATAAACTGGTTTGTTTGTTTTTTAAAAAAGACAACTACAAAAGCACAGTGAAGGGATTGTGTAGTTTTCGAAGGTCCTTGCTCAAACAAGACTGCAGCCCTTTAACTCTCTCCTCCAACATTGCAATAAGAGGTGGCCTACATCTATACTAGAAAACTTTAATGTGAGTTTTTTCAAACCAATGGCACCCCATTCCTAACCTCCACATTTCAAGTGTAGATCGTATGAAATATTTTAATAAACAAACAAACATGACCAATGGAACACTGACCAAGTCAGTAAAAGAATACCAAAATTCATTAGGGAGGCAGCTTTGGAAGGGCAATATTTAAACACACAGGGGTTCTGGAAAACATAGTCACCAAGCTAAGGTAACACAGTGCTGTTGCATATCCTTCATTCATTCTCCACTTACCTAAGTAAAAGGAAGTTACAGGTCTGCAATGGGCCCTTATAAGTGGAACACATGGTTTTCAAGGAAAAGCTAATCGGCTGTTGGAGGCATTATGCCCCTGAATCACAGCTGAAGGGAATTGCAAGTGGGGAGAGTGCTCCTGTGCTCAGGCCCAGCTTCCAGACTTCCCACAGGCATCTAGTTGGCCACTGTAAGAACCAGATGCTGGACTAGATGGGCCTGATCCCACAGATCTCTTCTTGTGTTTTTAGGTGCAGAAATTTCCACTGTAGAAATGTTTAACCATATAGGGACATTCTTCACAATTTTGCGCGTCTGAAGTTGCAGCCATGAAACACCTGATTGTGGGTGGACCATTGCGTCCACATTCTATGCGTGTTTACTAGAAAGTCAGCCCAAGTAAACCGTCAGTGCCATTCACATGTGCAAGTCTGTGCATGTGTACACACCAGCCCCCTACAACTGTCACCTTAACATTTGGCGTAATGCACCATAAAGCAATTTTTCATCCTCCAGCGCTGCTCTTTCCCCGCTCCCATTTTCCATCATGGACCTATACGCGGCTGCACGTGTCCAAAAGCTGGGCAATGTCAGAGATTCAACTGGAGTTGCTGTTCCCAAAACATTCCCTGGCCGATTGCCATATGTTGCCTTCCTAAACATGTGCTCTGTTCTACACAGAGCCCTACCCTCCTCCCTTGTGACTCCCCAAACCAGCTATATCAAACTCTTTGCACTTGGAAATAGCATTCTCTTTTTGGGCACCTTTTACTGTCTTTTCTTCAGAGTCTTCATATATGCCCCACAGGTACTAATGCAGCAGCTTGTGCTTCTGCCTGCCTTGGAAAAATGAATGGCAATAGCCTGCCCATTTTCATTAATGCCCATTGTACTTCTGGAATACAGTGAGGAGCACAAATAGTAAGCAAGCACTGCCCATAAGCATCTTATCCAGCGTAGCTTCCTCATGTTGATTGTTATGTGCCCAAGTGGCGATATGCCCAAGGTGGGCCTGACATGACCAGCAGTCTTTGCTAAATTTGTGCATGGGTTCACCAAGGCCGGGGCTGGGAATCTATTTTCAATCTTAGCATTCAACTCCGGAATATATGATCTAAGAATGTATTAAAGTGCCCTGAGCAGGTGTATTTCTTCTGCCAGCAAAGGGTCGCAAGAAACATTTTGCATGAAACAAAAGGCCGCTTTTTGAGCAGGCAGGACCATAAGTAGACAGCCAATAACACTCTAGCAAACAAAGGTGCCACTTTCCCGGCACCTGGATAAGGCAAAGCACTTTGGGGCAACATCCTAGATTCTGGTACAATGCAGGAAAGGCAAAGGGCAATGTGAAGATAGGGCTTCATGTGGCAACCCAAACTGTGGTTTGCCTCTACACCTGAAAGTTCAAGCTGTGATTTAGGTTCCAAATGATGGTGGCTGCAAACTGGTTTGGCATGATGTCTGAACTTAACCTGAACCAAGGCACTCTGGCTACATCTCCCTAGCAAAACAGGCAAACCAGACTGTGCTGGTAGCAGCTGTCTACAAATCCCACTCTACGTTTTGCACATGGGTGGGAAAAGCCTTCCGGCAGCAGGTGCAAAGAGGTGCGAGAGCCCAGCCTTGCACTTGATAGCTATATAAGCCTTCTGGCAGCCTGCCAACCATGTGGGTCAGCCATCCTTTGAACCTGCCAGCTGTATTCAATATTTCAAAAACAGGTTGCTACAACAGCCCTTTGGCTAGTTATTTATTTCCACAACAATGGATAACCAAGGCAGGCCTCTAGACACCCTCATTAAAAAGTGCAGTTGGGGGGGGGGAGAATAGGCTCGACCCACATCCTCAAAAATCCTTTATAAGGATGGCAAAGAGGTGAGTTTTTCAACATGCGCAGAAGGTCAAATTTTCCCCTCCCAGAAAACTAGAGAGAAATACCACCTCACAGGAAACATATTGCTCACACTCAGTCCGCTCTTGGATGTATAGCTTGGGTATCATTGCTAGCAATCGATTTGCCATTTTGTTCTTCTCTCACTCTTTTTCTCTCAACCTTTGTTTCCCTTGTAGGAAGATGCACAGATTGTTAGGAGAAGAGATAAAGTCACTTTCCACCAGCAGGCAGAAAAGTGGGATGTTGGCATCCTGCAGAGGTTAGGGATATCATCTTCATAGCTGGGTCTGTGTATTTATTATCTATGTGTTTATTATTTAATCAGCTACTTCCATCACTTATTTATATTGCCCCTCATGTTTAGGGTTGCCAGATTCAATAGTGGACAGGACTTCTGTGCCTTTAATTGCCCTGCTCTCTTTTGAGTCTGGAAACCTTAAAGAGAAACCAGCAGACCCTTTGTTTAATTTCCAAGCAAAGGGTCTGCTGGTTTCTCTTTAAGGTTTCCAGACTCAAAAGAGAGCAGGGCAATTAAAGGCACAGAAGTCCTGTCCACTACTGAGTCTGGCAACCCTACTCATGTTTCTTCCCCTCCCCCTCCCCCCCCCCCGCCTTTACAAGAATGTGCTTCCATATCTATAGAATATCATGGAATCCATTTTCAGACATACTTCCACAGCAATAACAATGACAGGACACTGTAGATTCTGGCAACCCTACATGAAAATGCCCTCCGGCTGTTAGCTCCTACAACCTGAATCACAGAATCAAAGAACTGTAGAGTTGGAAGGGGCTACGATGATCATCTAGTCTAACCCCCCTGCAGTGCAGGAATCTTTCACTCAACATGGGGCTCGAACCCACAACCCCGAGATTAAGAGTCTCATTTTCTACCAACTAAGCTATCCCTCAGGTTCCATTTGTTGTTGTACTGCTTTAAAAATATTTTAACTGTTTTAGCAGCATGCTTATAGGCTGCCTTGAGACATATATCAAAGCTGAATCATAAATTAATTCAATAATGAATTATAAACACAGATCTACATAAACCCCTGCCTTGCAGAGACATCTTTAAAAAACCCCACATTGTGGTGATCTTTAATTGATATCCATTTTAAAACACATCCTACGCTATGACCAACAATGACATTTACCAAAACCAATATCATAGGTTATGTATTCAGCCTACATTTCCCTTGCAGTTATCGCTTGTCAGTGAAGCACCCTCTGTCACCAGTTCAGATTTATGTGGGCAGCCTTGTTTCATCTCCTCGTTGCTTATGTAGTTTAGCCCTGTTTTTAAGGTATCAGTTTACTATAAAAATAACTCTGCTGGCATTCACCAGGATTGTGAAACCTTGGAGACTGAGATAGAGGAGACAACACAAAGCATACAGAATATGGTTGCAACAGAAAACAACCAATAGGTGCCCAAAACAAATTTCTGCTAGTAATAATTTTGTTTTTTATTTCCTTTTATTTATGTCATCCTATTCTAAATATTCTGGGTTGCAATGTAATGTATGCCATTCATTCTTATGAGAATCTTGAATTACATCCAACTGAGGCCTGGATTTTATGGAACCTTCTTCCTCACAGAGCTTCTCCTCGTGGCTGTGCCATGAATGGGAATCCTGCAAGCAACTGCACAGGTGATTCTCATCCAGCCCCTTGGGTTGCTGTATTCAGGCATATACTACAGGCACACAATGTGCAATAGCACTAGAGAAAGTGGCACCTGTTGGTGTGAATGAATGAGAATTATAGAGGAAAAGAGCCTTGAGTGAGTTCACAATGACGGCCATCAATAGTTGCCAAATGATCACTCTGATGGAGGAATATTCACAACCATTTCAGTGGGCCAGCTTCCTTGGAGTTGCTGTGAAATTATCACCTGTTCTTGGGCAGTAGATATTGCCCAAAGTCACAGCTTGAGGGCCAATGTGGCTTGAGGGCCACATTGATGATTAGCCACCGCTCCAAGGGCCGCATGCCAGCACAAGTCCACTTACACCCATGCATGTGTGCAAACATACAGACCACAAGCACCATAGGGGGCATGTTCCCATTCTCTTGCTCACTCTCTCACACACAAACACTCCTCCCCACAGCATCACTGTAGAAGTGAGGAGAACTATCCCTGAAGAGGCAGTGTATCCAGTCCCACATTGCATCTCTGCTATAGGGAGTGAGAGGAGAAGTATCTCTTGATCTCCACAGGTTATTTTCTGATGATCAATGGAGAAAGGGAAACTCCAGTCTCCAGATCTTAAAGGGGGGTGATATGACTCAACATCACTCCTTACCCTTCACATTAGATCAGTCTGATAGGCAAGATATGACCTGAGTTGTTACATTATTGTGCTGGACTGAGTGGAGCAGTAACATCAGCTCCCCCAAGCACAGGTTCAGAACTTCTACTAGCTCCCTTCAACTGAACTATGAATGCAAGATGGGGAGCTATGTCACCTGCATACTGGTGACGCCCATGTTTAACCCATGGTTTAGCATTGTGAAGCTTTAAATGCAATCCTGCAACAAATGTAAACCATTTGTTGTAATGTAATGTAAACCATGATGCAGAGCAGCATCGTTCTGGGACCTTCACTCAAGAAACTACAAGGACTCTTTGGAAGAACTGCCTATGTATAATGAGAGTGAGTCAAAACAGCCTAGAAATTTCCGGAATGTTCTTTCTTAGAGCTATGGATGCTTTTAAGTAAGATGAATCTTCTCTCACAGCACACAGAAATGAGTTGTATGACCTTTTAAAAGGCTCTTTGTTTCTTCCTAATGTTTCAGAGTTTTCAGAAATCCCAAATTATATAATTCTAATATTTTCCATGATTTCCAAGGGAATCTGTTTTATGAGGTTTGTAACATTAAATATGCCTTCTATGTGGCTGGGACAGGGTGTGTCATTAGTGCCCCTGCCTCAGAGAATAGTGGACAATTAAACAACTCCCCTGTCTAGCGATTGGTATGAGCCAGTAAGCTGACTCCTATACTTCTTTAAAGCCCTAAATGGCCTCGGTCCTGTATACCTGAAGGAGCGTCTCCACCCCATCGTTCTGCCCGGACACTGAGGTCCAGTACCAAGGGCCTTCTGGCGGTTCCCTCGTTGCGAGAAGCCAAGTTGCAGGGAACCAGGCAGAGGGCCTTCTCGGTGGTGGCGCCCACCCTGTGGAACGCCCTCCCATCAGATGTCAAAGAGGAAAACAGCTACCAGATTTTTAGAAGACATCTGAAGGCAGCCCTGTTTAGGGAGGCTTTTAATGTTTAATAGATTATTTTTATTTCATTTTTCTGTTTAATAGATTTTTTTATTTCATTTTTCTGTTTAATAGATTTTTTTATTTCATTTTTCTGTTTAATAGATTATTTTATTTCATTTTTCTGTTGGAACCCGCCCAGAGTGGCTGGGGAAACCCAGCCAGATGGGCGGGGTATAAATAATAAATTATTATTACTATTATTATTACTATTATTATTGCTATTGCTGTACCTCCCGTTATTTTTGTGAGAAACAGATTCAAGCCCATACCATCATATGTCTTATGGAGAGAAGACATACAAACCTTTTAAACGCTTTCGGTTGTCTTATACATGACTTACATACGGTCACTTCATTTTTATCCCAAAATGCACATGTGTGTATTGAAAAACCATGATATGCAATGGCCCTCGGCTACTACTGCTCAGCTGCTAAAGCAGATGCTAGAATGTTATTTTATGAACACATCTTTTGTTCACTGTTTAAGACTTCACACTCCCACACACTTTAAAAGTATGCCTTAAAAAGGGGGGGGGTTCTTGCACATCTGCAGCTACCACTGAAAGTAGCAGACAATGAAAAACCTGGCCTAAGATCAAACTGATATCCAAAATTATTCCCACATTGGAGGCAAACTGCAACCCTTGCTTAAACCCAATTTTACAATACAATGATCAGCTATTTCCATTCAGCATTCTCTTCCTTATTATTTGAGATTGTGCAGTTACTGTGCCAATCCACAGCACTATACTGTACTGGAACGCTTAATGGAAACATGTGTTATATGTACAAGTATACTACTGGGAAAAGGGATTTGATTTTACAAACTCAAGTGTGTGATTTTTTTAAAAAAATAAAACCTTTTTTAATACCTTGATGATTTGGCATCCACTATGGACCAGTAAATGCTTAATCTCAGCATCCTCCTCCCAGAAAGCTGCCTTTTGATTTTTAAGGAGTTTAGGCTTTTACAGTTGGCTCAGAATGGTTACAACCAGAGTGATTTGTATCACGAAGTTTCCCAGGCCCGCTTTAAAGAGTTTGCAGAGGCCCCTAAAATTCCCCTGGCCTTTTCTGTCTCTCATGAGATTTCTAACTAAGTATCTTGATACATCCCCTTTACTATCAACATATTATGAACTTGTCACAATTTATTCTTGTAACTCTCATAGAACTAGTTCTATAATATCCAGTGTCCAGTATACTCGCTATAATATTAGGTTTCAATGTGAAATAATAATATCTTGGGCATTTTGGCATTTGAACAGCTCAAATAATCTGGCTTTTGGCCGTTTCCTTTTGGTGTCCACCCTTATGTGGGTGAAGCGCTTTTTTTACGCTGTTGGGGGATTTTTTGCAGATTAACACTTTCAGTGCATATTTGTTTTGTTTTAATTTGTATTGTTGTTAATATATTTTGAATTAGACTCCTTATGTGTGAAGTGATTCAAAAACTGAATGAAGTGCACTGAGCCGAATTTTTCATCAATGACTTTCTCACCCATGCACTCAGGCACACAAAGCTAACCTTAGAAACACAAGTTCTACAATCAACTACTATTAATATAAACTGGGCGGGAGAGAGAAGTTAGGAAATGCTATTTCCAGCCATTTTGCCTTCACATCCTGGTCTATGACCCCATTGGGAGTTTCAATTGATTTTCCACACCAGGTGCTTCTTGCATAAAAAGAAACATTTTTTTAAAATCCAGCTTATTTCTACTGTATAAATTACCATTTAGAATTGATGATCTGTTCCTTCAATTCCATGGGCTTTGCCGCATCTAGGTATAGGATTATTTCAGTGTTTTCTACTGTATCTTTAAGGTGCATTACTTGAAATTGTAGGGTTTTTAAAATGTATTTTAAATTGTCGTAACACTTCCTGGGACCTTTGGCTGGGTAATAAAATAAGATAAAACATAATAATTCTTTAAATAAAATACAAACACTGTACAACAACATTTTATTCGCCTGCTTTTAAAATTAGATATCAGAATAAATGTGACATTAATAATGACAAGGAATTTTTAAATCCTGGCACACTCATCTAGTTCAGCCAAAATGCTAAACTATAGTTTAATCTAGCATTCATGACCCTTCAAGTTTGTGCATTCCGCCCTCCCCTCCTCTGGTGTAGCTTTTGCTTCTGTTATCAATCCATTATCATTTTGCCTGAGGGCCCAAAACTGTATTTAAACTTAGCTATGGTTCGGGGAAACACAACAGAACCGTAAACCATGTTCTGAAGTTGGTTTGTTTTCATAAACCATAGCTAAGAATCTGATGATGATTTACCTGCCCTTCACCCTAAGGTTCCAGGGCAGGTTACAGTTTAAAAGAAAACATTGAAACAGTTTAAAACAAATCATAATCAAAATAATAGTGTGGGTCCTATACTGTATATCTATATCTATTTATCTACATAGAGAGAGCAAACTGAGTTGGTGGACTGCCATTGAAAATGGAGGGGAGGGAAAGTGCATGACCCTATAGCTCAGGGGTCAGCACCCTTTTTCAGCCGTGGGCCGGTCCACCGTCTCTCAGACCATGTGGTGGGCTGGACTATGTTTTGAAAAAATAATAATGAACATAATTCCTATGCCCCACAAATAACCCAGAGGTGCATTTTAAATAAAAGGACACATTCTACTCATGTAAAAACATGCTGATTCCTGGACCGTCCGCAGGCCAGATTGAGAAGGCGACTGGGCCGCATCTGGCCCACGGACCTTAGGTTGCCTACTCCTGCTAAAGCTCATCATAGCTCATCATGTAGCACGAAACCACATGCTAATACTGTTTCTGACTGAGGTCACTGTGTACCTACAATCTTACACTCAGAGACCAGCCGAGATAAAACAGGCTAAGTGTAGCTTCGTTTAACACAGCCTCTATTATGCCTCTGAGTTCTAGCTGATAGGATGCAATAGTGGGTGAGGACTATTGCCTTCATGCCCTGCTTGGCCACTGTGGCAAACAAGATGGGCCCATTGGTTAGTTCAAGCACAACTCTTCTTATTTCCTGAGGGATCACCTCATAGCATTCTTGTAACAAGACCCACAACCACAGGGCAACTGACAGTCGTGCCCTCAGGCAATAGGCTATTTCCATGTGGTTGTGTTGTAGGCATGCCATGTGATGAACCATCAGAAAAGAACCCCACTTGAGATGCTTGCACCTAAGAAGCAGGTTGGTGTGGGTTACAGGGCTGGTAATAATGAGGGATAATCAATAAAGTGAACTAGTTTTACAACATAACCATCCTGGCTCCTGTCTAACAAATTGAGACAGAGGCTTTTGCTCGGAAATAAGATAGAGATGTTTATTCCAGGAAGTGACAGAATAGGCTTGGCAGCAGACAAAGTTAGGAGGAGCCACAATTCAGGGAACTGACCCTTGGGGGTGTCTTCCAACTCTACACTTCTATGGTTCTATGTCCCAACAACCTTTCCTGCCCCTCCCACCAAGCTGCGCTCACTCATGAGACTCTTCTGCCTTGCGGGAAAATTGAGGTGTAGGGGCAGGTGCATCTGCTCCCATCAAGCCTGGTTCTAGGTGACAAGACTGCAAGCTTCTGCCCAGGCACCTGAGTAAAACCCTCTCCAGCCTCCACCAAGGCTTCTTGCTCCATGGGAAGATCAGAGGAGGGAGGCAGCATCCTTGATCCTTCTTCCAAAGTGACTGACCTTGAGGGGTTAAGGAGAGATTCCCACCTCCTCCAGGGCAGGTTTTCTTCCCCCACGAGAACCTGCCAACCTAAACCCAATCCCAGCAGCACTATGGGACTAGTGACATTAATTATTATTATTATTATTATTATTATTAGACTCTCGGGAACATCTGATGTTGTCCTCTTCAAACAATCTTCTCTTTTAAAAAACAAACTCCTACCTCTTCTGCTGATTGAATAGGCATGCAAACATTCACAGGCTAACACAGATCCAAACTCCATTAGTTGGTTGTGTTTTTTTCATGGAGTTTTTGGCTGAAGCAATGTTGGCACAGGATTTGAAACTATTTTTGGAAGCTTTGAAAAACATCCCAGGCCTCTGCTTTTTATTATTTAACACACAATATCTTTCTTTCTATATATCAAGCAAGACAATGCTATCCACTCAAGTCCAACTAACTTTCACGTTACTGCAGGGCAAAAAAGAAATCATGATTGAGTACAGCTGGGGGGAGAGAGTCTTCAGAGAGCCTTGGTGCATTCAGAATAATTGAAGTTTTCCAGTTTCAAATCCCCAAGATTCTTATGGAAAGGCAAACCTTTTAAAGCGAGTTCAAACTGCAGATTATTTTTTGCCTCTAAACATTTCCTGTAAGGGCTAAGGCAAGTTAATGGGATTCTCTGAGGCTACTGCAAGCCTTCACACTTAAGACCCATTTAATTCCTGGGTCTACCCTAAGGAGCTCTTAAGAGCTGTCATTTAGTGTATACCTAAAAACATCATGTGGGATGTGACCCCAAGGCTAGCCTAAATTTGTAGACTTCGGCTTAAGTCTGTGGTTTGTTCAGTTATGGGCCATAAACAGCATTCTTGCTTCCATCGCTTCTCTTTCATTGAGTAGTGATGCTATGGCACTAGAAAGATTACATCATCAGTCATTAAACCAAGACACTATAATGCTTTTTTTCAACTTGAGAAAAAAATGCTGTTGGGCAATCCTGGTGCCTTTCCCCAGGAATTTACTGTGAGGAGAGAGACGGCTGAGATTGCTGATGTATTGCTCCCCAAGCTAAAACAGCTTTCCCTCCCAACCTTTCCAAACCAAAAAGAAGTATCCAAAATAAGGCGATTAGACACATTCGGGGGAGGGGTGGGGGGCTACCAATGGCTTATAGCGATGACAAGCATAAGCTACCTTCATGACCTATAAAGTCCTTTGGATTTAGGTGATGTTCTTGGAGCCCTTACCTGGGCTCCAAGATCTTCAGAGGAGGCCCTTTGCTCCTGCCACTTTCACAGGCACGCTTGGTTAGGGACACCTCCTCAAGTGACTGCTCCCAGACTTGGGAATGCCCTTCCTATTGAAATTAGATTGGCTCCCACCTTGTTGTCCTTCCAGTGGCACTTGTTGTCCTTCCACTGGCAAGTTTGTCATAGGTATGAGCTTTCGTGTGCATGCACACTTCTTCAGATACTTCAGATCTAAATAATGGTGGTGATGGTGGCATGTCTCTAAATACTGGCCACTGAGGAACAACAGCAGGAGAGGGTTACTGCTCTCATGTCCTGCCTGTGGACTTCCCAGAAGCATCTGATTGGCTACCAAAGGAAACAGAATGCTGGACCTACAAAGGCCCTAGGCCTGATCCAGTTGGGCTCTTGTGTTCCCTGCAGCACTATTGTCACATAGAGGATGCTGCAGAGCTATCCCAGTTCCCAAGCAGCTGGGTCAGAATGGGTAACCAATGAAAGCTTCACTTTTTGTGGCAGAGAAACAACTAAGCAGAAGAAGAGAATTATTATGAAGGGGTATTGTGGACCAAGTGACGGCAGAATAATTATTGACAAACTTTCTTTGATCTAGCAGGAAATTGGAAAGATGTGCAGCAAATTGGTACCATAACACACTTTCCTTAAGCCTATAAATCTGGATAAGGTAAAAGGAACGAAGTATTGGGGTGGGTGGAAAACGAAGTCTAACACACTGGAGCTGTTCTTTTAAACTTAATTATAGGGTTTCTGAGGAGCTGCAGATTCAAACTTGACTAGTGTTCAAATGCATCCATCAAGTCCCAACTACACACATAAACCCACCAAAATATATATTACCCTGGCTCATAAATCAATACAGCAATTTGACTTCCTTGAAATTTTCAGGCCAATAGTTAATGATTATAACAGCATATTGCGGTCGTCACCAATCTGGCATCATCCAGATGTTCTGGACTACAATTCCCATCAGTCATGGCCAGTGCAGCTGTATAAGGCTACATGTAGGTACATTTGGATTTTTTAAAAATAGTGGCAGTTTATTTTTTTTCTTACAGAGGAAACCATCTGGTGAATGTATTTTACTTGTCTAGACTTTTCCAACTTAGACACTAATTGTATGATAAAATATTAACATACCGGTACTTAGTAAAGTAACCAGTTTAAGCCCTGGCATTATTCTGGAAATGTATACTGTCATGGATGTTAAGGTGACCCAAACAGGTGTGCTTTTATTGTTAGTCAGATCTTGCCAGAGACACAAACCTAGAGACACAGACAGACCCTTTTTGGGTTCCAACTCTTTGTCACACTCTAGCATTATCAATTATTGGAACAGAAGGTCCTCCTATCCAGATGGAACAGGCTCAGTCACATTAACTTCTACAGAACAAAAGAAATTGCTTCAATCAGCAATACCATTAGGGTGGAGAAACCTACTCTCTCTCAAAAAAAACCACAAAAAAACAGGAAGCACCTTTAGCTTCCCACCCTAACTCTAAGTAAAACACTACGTGTGGGGACACCATTGCAATGGGGCAAAACTTGTTCGTTCTTCCATTCCAGACATTGGGTGGGCCAGTGTCCAGAGAACAATACAGAAAAGTGATGCAACACATCTCCCATAGTTTCCAGAGTGCATAGATCTCTCTGTTCCTCTGGCACATACATGTACAATAACAGTAATAGAAAATGGCAGTGAGATAGTGCCATTCCCTCACTACCACCAAGTCTTGACAAAATTGGGAGAGGGGGAAATTAATTTATAAACAACTGCTGGATTCCACTGAGGAGAAGAAAAAGGATGGATACAGTGGTACCTCGGTTTTCAAATGTCTCCGTTGATGAACATTTCAGAACTCGAACGACGTAAACCCAGAAGTAAATGCTTCCATTTTCGAACACCTCGGAGGTGTTCCGTGGGGGGATCTGCGTGGCCCCCTCCGCGGAGCCAGAAATGAGGTTTCTGCGCCTCTCCGCCAGCGTGACAGACCGGAAGTCTGAACCCAGTCACATCTTTACCTGACCAGCACCTGGTGTCATGTGACTTCAGGTGTAGGGCAAGTGGGAGTGTCTGGGCCTTAAAAGCTTGGCAAGCCAAATCTGGGGCAGGGGACCTGGCCAGCCTAATTAGGTCTGTCGGCCAGAATTTCCCCACCAGTGGCTTACTGGGACTGTATGAATGCGATGTCTCACAGAGAGTTGCTCACAGTCGCTTTGGTATTCCCCCAGGTTATTTCCGCACCACAGTGAGCTATGCCAAGGTTTTGCTTAGGATGCCATCTAAATACGGGCTTGTGATTCAGTTCTCTCCTCAGTGACCATGAGCTGCGGCCAAGAACAAATGTTGGCTGATGCCAATGAACCTGGGTTACAGCAACACACTAAGTCAAACCATGGCTTCGCTCGGTGTGGCACGGAAGCAAAAATGACTGGGAAGGAGCAAAATGGGTGTGAGTTCCTCTCCAGAAGCCCCCACACTCATGTGGTCCTGGCATAATTGGTTTGCAATATTGTGCAAACCGGGCCAGCAGGGAACTTCTACCAGCTTTGCAGATGCAGCAAACATTTCCTATATTTATTGTGTTAAGCAACACTTTGGCTAGTCAAATTGAACTGTTTTCACTATTCTCATGTCCACAGTCTAACATATGAATAACTGCATATCAACAGATTTTTCTAAGAAACCTCATTAGTAGACCCCTGCAATGGCAGACTAAAGCAGGATCTTTATTAAATCTTTATCCAAGAAGATGCTATTCTTACTGAATTGATTATTCTTACTATTTGAGCATGAAATCCCCAGAGACACTATCAAATCCTCCTGATTTACTATAGGAAGTAAAAAGAAAGAAAGATAATGTTCCATAAGGCATGTCCTTATAAAGTCAATTCAATTCAATATTGTCTAACAGAAACATAAAATTGGTGGGGGGGGTTTAAGTATCCAAGAATGCCACAAAAATAACTATGCATTTTACCGAGAAAAGAATATATTTGGAGTCAATACTGTAACATAAACTATATTTGAAGTAGTGAATTATCATGGTACACTTGTTGAAGCTTTGTGGTCTACTCCTTAGGAGTTTTGTAGCACAGTGGTAGGCTAAACATGCCCAGCTCTTTTTCTCCGTAACACCTGAATCAGGAGAGGCTCTGCAAGCTCTGCCCCAGGGTCTTAATGCAGTGGTGGACTGGATGAGAGCCAACTGAGTTTGAACCCTAGGAGGATGGAGACTCTGTGGGTAGGTAGTCCCATGTCTGAAAGACAGACCAGTTGCCTGATGTAGACGGAGTACCACTCCCTCTAAAAGAGCAGGTACACAGTTAGTAGGTATTCCTGGACACAACTTTGTCATTGGTGCCTCAAATCTCTGTGGTGAGAAGTGCCTTGTACCAGCTTGCTTGCTTATTTATTTTATTTTATTTTTTTTAAAAAATCTATACTGCTGTATTGTTTTAAAAAAATCAAAGTGGTTTGCGGCAATAATACATAAACTATACAATAAATACTATATTGGAAAGTTAAAAACAGGCAGTAATTAATCATTGTGGAAAGATGTATCAATTGCCTGTGTAGGACTGGCAGAATAGGGAAGTTTTCAGCAGGAGTTAAAAAGATGACACAGAAAGTGCTTTCTGAATCATGGGCCTCTAATGCCACTGACATAGTGGCCCAACTGGCCTCAAGTCAGACACTTAGCGCTACTGCTCCTATGCTCTTCCAGTGGAGATTCAACAAGCCTCCTTGCTTTTGACTTTCAGACATCTCTTGAAGACGTCTCTCATTAGCCAATCGCCCCAATGATTACCCACATTTTTCATTATTTTTTAAACGGCATTTTTTGTTTCAACAATGGACACCACCCAGATATATGGCAGTATAAAAATAAATAAATTTTAATCTCAGTCTCATTTTCAGTGGCTTTCCTGGGTGTTGTTAAAGTCAACCTGTATGAAGACAGGCGCCGCTTGAAGCAGGTGCCTAATTGCACAGAGAGATGCTGACATTGTTTGGGTTCCTGGCAGAAACTCCACTGAAAGAATAATGTGTGAAGCCGTTTGGAACTAGCCCTGAACTGCTCCCATTAGAGGGAGTCTCACCCAACAAGTCAGTTCCAACAAACAACCCCCCCCCCCCGGAAAGAATACTCATTTCTCTCTCTCTCTCTCTCTCTCTCTCTCTCTCTCTCTCTCTCTCTCTCTCTCTCTCTCTCTCTCTATATATATATATATATATATATATATATGGTGCCGAGCCTTTCAGGAAGCTGGCAATCAAGCAGTGTTGGGGAAGAGAAGCAAATGCTAAACATACATATGGCTTAGGGGATGACGCTTTTTTGGAGGGGGAAGTAAGAGGCACTCAGGCAGCAGACCCACCTCCTCTCATTCCCTGTTCTTTACCATGGAACTTTGCAGGTGCTAAATAGCCTCTGCTGCCTGATCATTTTACACATGATTTAGCCCAATGATTAGCCTCTCTAATAAAATGAACCGGGCAGTTTTTGTTGTTGTTGTTCTTTTACTTCTGGTGGCATTACTGCTGAGGTGGCCAAAATTTGCTAGTCCTGAACTTGTGAACAATGTAAGCTCACTCTGAATGTCAAAGCGTAGAGGGCTGGAGCCAGCTGTTATCTTGGCACAGGAAAATGCACACACAGTTTTTCAGGCTGTAGTTACTACTCATAATACTGGGGTTTTTTATAAAAAAAAACCCTGCGATTTTCCTGTGATTTCAAACTAAAATATGGTACCTATGAGTAATATTTTGCATAGTAAGCTAAGCCATCATCTCTAACTTGCCAGGCCTTAGGTCTGGTTCAAATATGCATGTACATTCTTTTAATTTTTCTATGCTTTGTGACAGGCGAAATAATGCCATTTAAAATTGATGGATTTGAGGTGACGTAAGGAAACATGAAAATTATCTGTGATATTACTGTATATTTGTAATAGCCCACTCAAACATGCAAGTCATCATTTAAATCGTGGGGGTTTTTATAGTTTTGTTGGTTATTATGCTATGTATTCTTGTGTTTTCATACTGTAAAGCACCCTGTTATCCTAGGATGAAGGGTGGTATAATAATAATAATAATAATAATAATGCATTTATCTACAGATAACTTTTACAACTCCTTTCAAATATGGGCTTGGAAACTTTACAAGCAACAAGCCAAACAGAAACCTGAAGCACACAAGGTATTTTAACATGCTGAGACCTTATGCTGACAAAATACAAAATTGCAGTATCAGGCTAGTTGTCTGAAGTTACTAACAGTGCAATCCTAACCATCCGTACTCCACTATAAGTCCTATTTAATTCAAGTGGGCTTCCTCCCAGGTAAGTGTAGCTTGGGTTACTGCCTAAATAATGTTTACAACTCACACTCCTCTATAGACTACTGTCGATAGTTGCCTTTCCATTTTGTCCGATGAAGTAATTTATAACTTTGTTAGTTTGCTAATCTTATGCTAACAGAAGTTGATCTAATATGTGTTATCTCTCTTTCTCTATCCAAGAACTGTATCACACATTCCATGTAATCTGTAAGTGATATGTAGGCAGGTTCAATAAATCTGCTTGCAATTCCCCATTTCCCTTCTAGTGTGCAACTCCAGCTAAAATATGCTTTCCCTTCTGCAATTCAAGCTTTCGTAAAAATTATCTGTAAAAAGCACTAGCAGCTCCTCACTGCTAATTTCTTCAAACACCCAACAAGAACGGACAGCAACCACTTTATTCTCCATGGAGGAAACAAGGAACAAGTCTTGGATAATAAGCAAAAGTAAAAAAATTTGACCACTTTGTGTAGGTCATTGCTGTGATGATAACATACATATGAGCCTTTTGCTGCCTTCATATGTGCTGAGAACCTGTGGCCAAATATGGTGTCCCAAATAAATACTTGCACATGCACAGCAAACGGCCAACTGGGGCTAGTATCACTTATTTATTTAAAGCATTTATATGCCCTTTTTAATTAAGGATTTCTATCTGTTTTACAAAAAGTTAAACAATCAAACAAACACATGACAAACAGCCAGCCGATAAAAGTGTAATTAAAAGTCACAGTAAAAACATTATATGAATGCCTGGCCTTAAGATACAGCAAGGTTGGTAGCAGGTGCATTTTCCATAGGATAACATCTCACATCTGGGATGCCACCACTGAGAAAGCCCCCTCTCTCACAGAAATAAGTCTCACCACTGGTATCATGTTAATTAACCAACTTGTACTTTCTATTTCTTGATAAAGTGTGTGAATAATTGCTATAAAATATATTCTCACACAGTAAAGTATTCAGTACTGAGCAATATTGTAAAAAATGATTAACAGGTGTCATTGGTTCACTTTTTTTTTTTTGCAAAACATTGCCTAGTACAACAAAAAGCTGGTTTGGGACATGTTTTTTGGAGATTTTATCAAAGTGTTGAATTCCAGAAATTTTTTTTGTCTCATAAAACATCAACAGAATGCTGTTCTTCAGAAAAACACTCTCAGGAAGATTGCCCCTCCAAAGAAAATGTAAAAATGTTGAGAGCATAGCAAATATCCTTATTTTTTTACAAAATATATTACCCAATACAAGCATAAAGAGGTTGGCATTGTTTTATCATCACCGTCCAAAAATTGAGTAATGCCTATGTATGCCAAGCTTATTTTTAATGTGTTTTGTTTTGTTTTGTTTTGTTGTTTTCTTTTAAAACTGCTGTTCATTGATTAAAATCCCAGGACAAGGGACAAGTTTGAGTCATGGAACTTCCACTTGCTTTCCTCCCCCTGCCATCCACATCTGCTCCAGAGGTTTTTTTGCATGCACTCTCTCTCTCTCTCTCTCTCTCTCTCTCTCTCTCTCTCTCTCACACACACACACACACACACACACACACACACACGTTGTATAACATTGTATACCCAGATGGGTGGGGTATAAATAATAAATTATTATTATTATATATATTATTATTATTTGAGGGATGTGGGAGGCGCTGTGGTCTAAACCACTGAGCCTCTTGGGCTTGCTGATCAGAAGGTCAGCGGTTCAAATCCCCACAACGGGATGAGCTCCTGTTGCTCTGTCTCAGCTCCTGCCAAACTAGCAGTTCAAAAGTACACCAGTGCAAGTAGATAAATAGGTACCACTCCGGCAAGAAGGTAAACAGTGTTTCTGTCACAGTGTTCTGTTGCAGGTTTAGTCATGCTGGCCACATGACCCGGAAAGCTGTCTGTGGACAAATGCCGGCTCCCTCGGCCTGAAAGCAAGATGAGTACCGCAACCCCATAGTTGCCTTTGACTGGACTTCACCATCCAGTGGTTGTTTACCTTTTACCTTTTTTATAACGTCTGAGGTTACAAATCAGAAATACAAGTACAAATCCAGCTCAGATCACTTACTGACCTTAGACATGCCATCTCACAAGGCAAACAGCAGCACTCTGAACTTCTTGGAGAAAGTATTGAGGGGACCATGATACAAAAACATAGTGCCTACAAACAGATATCGGCATACGGCCCAACATGAGCCCACCCATGCTGGTCTCACTAGGCTATGTGAGCACACACTAAGCCATTATGAAGAGGCCCGGGCACACCTCCCATTTCCACCAAATCCTACCCACCCCCCTACTCTCAAGTCAAGCAACACAAGCTCCCATTTCTCATAACAGCCTGGCGTGGTACCCAAAAACAAGGGACAAGCGGAGAGAAAGGCAAACACAGATTGATGGGGATCCTTCTGCAGAGGCACACTCTGCGTGCAATAGGCTCAAACACCCATAGTAAATAGAATAGGAGAAATCCATCTATATTAATCACGTTGGACAAAATAGGTTCAGGCTATTGGGGACTTCCTCCACCCCCACCAAAAAAAAAAAGAGGAGTTATACAATTAAATCTTTACTAAGTGAGAAATCAAACTTAGCATACATAAACATGACTCAACATTTAGTAATCTTTACCAAAGGACAATTCAGTGGAAAAGCCAATTAAAGTAAGTTTTGTTTAACGTAAACAAGCTGCTGCCTTGGCCATATGTCTTTGTTCTTGTAAATGTAATCCCCCGGTTCTCTACCCTAGACTGGAGACTTTGAAATTCCTCTTAAGGATAATAACAGTAGACAGCACTTGAATGCTCCCTTTGAAGCACGCACTACACAGACTTTACTGCTGACCTTCAATTTTCAACAAGATTAATCCCAGATCTACAGTTGGGGTAGTCTAAACGTGATTATCAATCACAGTTGGTTTTTTGCATTGTTGTTGACCATTTTGAAATACGCTGCAAAATGGCAACCGGCCGGATATGA
The DNA here is from genome assembly GCF_965207765.1 of Zootoca vivipara. Lineage (NCBI taxonomy): Eukaryota > Metazoa > Chordata > Lepidosauria > Squamata > Lacertidae > Zootoca > Zootoca vivipara. The sequence goes on along the minus strand of NC_142582.1, from coordinate 68,825,117 downwards.
ATTACCTGTTCAGTGTTGCATTAATATTTTATGCATAATATGGTCTTTTATCTCAAAATGTTTCAAAGGCCTTTTTCTCCCCTACATATTTTATTTACTCTGGAGTAGTCAAGGATATTTCTCACCTTCCTCTGTACATTGACCAGTGTATAATTACAGCAAACTAAAAACAGTCAGGGGGCCTTCAATATTGAGCCAAAGGGAGCTTCCATAATGCCACAAGAAAAGGAGATGAGCACAATGGGTAGGCCCTGGAAATGTTTGAGAGAGAGAAATGTCTGGATTCTAGTTTGGGAGTAAATGAGTGAATGAATGGTGTCAATACTGGAAGGGGTAGGGGCTAGCATAGAAGTTCCCTAACATCATACCAAAAAATAAGCATTCAGTTAGAGGTGGGTAGAAATACCTCAGTAGGAAAGCACATACTTTTAAATACAGAAAGTCCAAGATTGAGGCTCTGGCATCTCCAGTTACTCATATAGCAGTACCAGGAGAGACTTCTGCCTTATTTCTTAGAGCGCTGCTGTCAATCAGCTAAGTGGACCAATGGTGGGACAGCATAAGGAAGTGTCTGTCCTATTACGTCCCACATAACACTTTAGGCTAATCTGAAGTAGAAACAACATGAACATGCAGACAACTGGCAACAATGATTGGATAGTTCAGTCCAGGGGTCCCCAAACTAAGGCCCGGGGGCCGGATGCAGCCCAATCGCCTTCTCAATCCGGCCAGCGGATGATCCGGGAATCCGCATGTTTTTACATGAGTAGAATGTGTCCTTTTATTTAAAATGCATCTGGGTTATTTGTGGGGCATAGGAATTCGTTCATTTTTTCCCCAAAATATAGTCCGGCTCCCCCACAAGGTCTGAGGGACAGTGGACCGGCCCCCTGCTGAAAAAGTTTGCTGACCCCTGGCTCAGTCAGTAGAGCATAAGACTCTTGATCTCAGGGTTGTGGGTTCCAGCCCCACATTGGGCAAAGGATTCCTGCATTGCAGGGGGTGGGATGAGATGACCCCGGTGGTCCCTTCCAACTCTACAATTCTATGTTTCTACGGTGACATTCTCTTCAAACCTGGGCAGGCAGCAAGGGAAAATGGCTCAGAGGTCCAGCATGGATTCCAATATCATCCCCAAGGAGCCTTCAAATTTGCCAAAAGATATGCTCCTTCACGGTTCAGAAAGACTGCAAGCAGAGTCAATAGGATGCACATTCAAATAAGCATCTGACTAAAGAGGTTGCCTTGCTGCAGATCACTGTTTTCAGTGGCATGTGCAGTTAGCTTCCCATCTAAATACATATTGCAACCTTGGTGGGGGTTATACATTCAGAGGTGCATGCCATGCAGGCAGAGTAGTTATGCTCAGATGTGTGTTTTGGTGCACATTTGCTTTACCCAATGAGTCCTTTAAAATGAGGAAGGCACACAGCGCTTTCCAAGTTTAAAGAACCATGGCGGGAGGGTCCTGGGATTGGAGGGTGAGCAGCTTCTCTGAAGCAAGTTCACTTCACTCTAGGTGAGTGTAATGCATTTATTGTAGTTTTCTATATTGATTTCACTGTTTATTTATACAACTGTAACATGGAAGTGAAAACTACATGTTCTTTTTTATTTTATTTTTAAAGTTAAAAATTACTGTGTCTTTGTACAACTGTGGCAGAAAAGTTTAAAAAAATTAAGGGTGGAAAAAAGGAGATGTTACATGAGTTCCTCTAATCCTGGGAACATGACTGGGGATTAACTGAACTGCCAAGACTTCACAGAAGTAACAAACGATACCAGATGAAAGCTTGCCTCCATAAGCTGTGTCAACTCCATTATGCTGTTTGAAATATATTAGCGCCAAATACACTTTCCCCTCCACAAACAGTTAAGTTCCCCACCCATTCGGGGTTTAGACATAGCAGCCGAAGCTGTATCATCATTGGAACCTGACGGAGGAAATCAAGAGGCTGAGCAAGTTTTTCAAGCTCTCTTCCACTATTAATTTGTTATTCCAAAATAGTTTTTGCCCAGCTCAAAACTGCAACACTTTTGCTCTCATCTTACAAGAAAAAAAACTGTGCAGTCCTGGTAAGATGACTCATTAGTAAGTCCTTTTCTACTTGCCGAAAGCCTGCCCCTCTTCATTAGGAACATAAAAGATAAAAGCTCTTAAATGGCATTAGCTGGAATACGCCTACACAGACAGTACAAATAAATTAATTGCACCTGGCCTCTAACAGCCAAAGTGTAGCAGGAACATCTTGTTTCATTAACAAATTAAACTGTAATAGAGTATCAACACTCCTGTTATGAACATAAACATTGTTTGGCAACTACAAATGGTCTTTGAAAGAAATACAAGGTGAATCCTCTGGTGCCTACATCTTATAGCAATGAAATGTACCATATTAGCTGCAATTAAAATATTTTTCAAATACTGAAAGAAATGCCAAACCTACCATCGAACAATTCTGAAAGTTCAACAAATCACATGTACTAGGTGTAAAGAGATTTTAAGTGGGAAAAAAACATAAACTGATTTTTTAAAAATGAGGTTCTCAAAGCTAACAAGGTACGCATCATTCGTGATGGCAAAATAGATTTTAGATCTATACTAATATTCCTGGGTCTGGGGGGTTGCTTTACAACTGAACACACTGCAACCCAGCATGTTCCTTCTGGAATGCTCCTAAGTCTTTAGCATGATAAAGCTATGCAGGACCAACCTGAAAAACAAGTTCGACTCAACTAGCCCACTAGCTAATTTTACACCCTCCAACGCACCTTTCTAAGATTTCTTTTGTGCAGACAACTTGTGCAATCCAGTTCCAGGCAATTACTTAACTAAATGCCAAGCACTCTCTTTATATGCCACAAATTTTTTTTTGAAAAAATATAAATTTTCATTTAAAAATCTAAAGAGATTGCCATAAAATGATAATAAGAGTTCTATCATATTAAATTAATTTTCCTTTATTCCCCCTTATGGGGAATAAAGATAAATTGTGGAAAATTTCAATCACCACAAAGATTAGCATCCTGATTTATTTTATTTTTTTAAAAGCCAATGAGATATTGCCTTTCACTTCAGCACAACTAAGGTTTCAGGCACCACTGCTAAATAAAAAAGCAGTTCTGATCCTTTTGTTGTTTCATTTCCAAGAAACACAGTACAATGTGATAAATAGCATGTGTGGGTATGGGTATACATATATATTCTAATATACAAATATCCATACATGTCCTGAGGCTCCAGCCTTGAAAATAAGGCTGCCCTTGCTACAGCAGAGAAATTGAAGGCAAGTTCCCCTCTCCTTCCATCAGCTGTCCCCTAGCAGCATTTATTACATCAGACTGTAGCAAAGGGAGGAAGGGAAGGGAAGCAGAGCCATTACATTGGTGCAGCTGAGAGACCTGCATCTTTCAGCTTCTCATTTCCTTGAACTGTTTTCATTTCCAGCTGGCAATTATAAGGAAGGAAGGAAGAGCCAGCACCCCAGTTTGCATTCCTCCTCCTTTTTCCTTTCATGTTCTTTCTTTTGCATGGTAAGCCTCAGGGCAGGAGGCTTATGATTGATCCGTACAAACCACTCCAGGGTCTATTTTGGCTGGCGGACAGGGTGTAAAAGTCCTTCAAGTAAATACGTCCACAAAAGTTATTACCACGCGAGACTTTTGTTAGCTTACCTACACATCTGCATTGGTGTGCACACTGGCTGCCTGAATCAGGGATTGGGGGGGGGGGACCAGGGCCCTCCAGGTGTAGCTGGATTCCAAATCCATAATCAGTGGTCAGGGATGATAAGAGGGCTGGGGGAGGGGGTTGCAAGCAAAAAAAAATAGAGCCGTTGCTACCAAAATTAAGACTGTGAACAGCGCAAAGCCAATAATAAAATTGCACCCATAAAACAAATTCTCTGGAATGGGTAACTGATGACTTGGCTCATCGTACATCAGCCATGGAGTGGCATCGAAAAACAACATTACATTATTTGGGCATGGATCCTGATCCAGGGACTACCTGTGCATGTGTGCATCAAAGGGCTTTATCTGCCCTGTTATTTAATACTGATGGAGCTGTTTTTATTATACTTCCATCTCAGGATCACTTATTGAAGAAGGAAGGTTCAACAACTCATTTTAAAGGCATTGATAAAATAAGTGCTTTGCACATGTCTCTTTGCTTTTCACTGTGAACGGCAGCTGTACTGTGCAGGAATGACAGCAGCAGCAGCAGGGCCAGAAGTGTACCAGCAGGACAGAAAGTTGAACCAGAACTTCCAGTCTCTCTTTCTGTCATGCGTTTTCTGCAACATGACACTAGATACAGTGGTACCTCGGTTTATGAACACAATTGGTTCTGGAAGTCCGTTCATAAACTGAAGCATTCATAAACTGAAATGAACTTTCCCATTGAAAGTAATGGAAAGTGGATTAATCCGTTCCAGACGGGTCCGCGGAGTACTTAAACTGAAGCGTTCATAAACTGAAGCGAACTTTCCCATTGAAAGTAATGGAAAGTGGATTAATCCGTTCCAGGCGGTCCGCGGAGTACTCAACCTGAAGCGTACTTAACCCGAAGCATGGGTGTAATTGGTTCCGGAAGTCTGTTCATAAACTGAAGCGTTCATAAACTCAGGGCCATCTTAAGCAGGTCGGGCACCCTGGTGCCGTGGTGCGCAGATCACTCCGGCGCCCCCGCCCCGTTTCTTCCCGCGGCTGGTGGACAGGTGCAGCCCACAGCGTGGTTTCCGTGCGGCTTCACCGCGCAGCGCCCCCCTGCCATCCCCGCGCCACCCAGCCTACCCCTAGAGCCGGTCCTGCATAAACTGAAGCAAACTTTCCCATTGAAAGTAATGGAAAGTGAATTAATCCGTTCCAGATGGGTCCGCGGCGTTCGTAAACCGAAAATACGTAAACCGAGGTGTTCATAAACCGAGGTTCCACTGTACTATTGTAAAAAGCTATCCTGAAACTTCCAACCTGGATAACTATTACCAAGTTATTTTTACGTATATACTCTTCAGTAGTCCAGTACAGCTGCTTTATGGCATACAACTAAGGACTAAGAAGTACGGTACCCATTTTTGGGTATTCCTAAGAAGAACACAAGGAGAGATACAAAATGTGAAATCAACCATCCAGGCTTTGAAAATAAAATAAACACTTGTGGCAAACCTGTGGTTGAGTGTACGTATAGAGCTACAGCCAGGGTTTTATCAAGTGTTAATTCTTCTCAGAGCAGACCAATGTAAAATAATGGACATTACTAACTTAGTTCCAGTCAATCCAGTAGGTCTACTTTAAGTAGAACTTAGTTGGATGCAACCCATTGTGACAAACCTGTTTGCCTATGCATAATCCTCAGTTATATCCACTAGTCCTCTGTAAGGGGGTGCTGACTACATTGTTTCTCTTTGCAGCCCAACCCATAACCTCCAACATTTTGGGAAGGCAATTCAGGGCATCCCCAACCCACTGACCCAACTGCTCACCCCCTCCCTGCTGCCGACCCCTTCCATGTTTGGTTGTTAATACATAGATACCCACTCCAGCTATTCATATAGAAGTTTAAAATGGCATGAATTATCTTTCCTGGCAAAAAGAAACAAGAGGCAACAGCAACATGACTCCCATCTTCAGCATGACCCAACCACAACCCATTAAGATGAGGCATGTAATGTCTGATATGTAAGCAGAGCTCTCCTTTCTTTCATGGGGTTAACACTTGCCCCAGGGGATGACAGTGCAAAACTTTTGCTGAGTGATTGCTGTTAAAAGGAAGATTCGCCAGCAAAAACCCACATATGCCTCTAATAATTTGCCTCTGCATAATTTAAATGTGTATTCTGTAATGTGACTGCAATGGTTAAGAGAGAGAGAGAAACCTGCAGAACAACAATCTAGCTGTATTTTGTTGTACATGCAACCTGCCTTCTGCTCCTACCATTCTGGAACTAGCTCAGAGAAGAGAGGTCTGCACAGCAGATTTGAGTGACCATAAACAGCAGCAGGGGCTCAAGAAAGTGGCCATATTGGTTTGTGATTAACATATCATTAACCCACCATGAGCTCTTGAGATGGGGTTCTGAAACTGAATAAATCACCAAATAAATAAATAAATACCTATGATCTTTACTACAAGTGCATGCCCAAGCATTTAAGCATAAATGCCGCCCCCCCTTATGCATCTCTATCTTCATTCATATGATGGGTAATCTTCACTAATTTGGGATTACTGCTTGCAAAGGATGAGACACTTTGGGATGGAAGCCATTTTGCAGGAAAATTCTGGCAACAATCCCAGAAAAAAACAGTTACCAAATTTTTCTGTGTATAAGACCAGGTTTTTTCCCTAAAAAATAATGCTCAAAATTTAGGGGCGTCTTATACATGGGGGCCATCTTCCCCCATTTTCTTAAATCGGAGTCCCCCAAAATAGGGGGCATCTTATACATGGGGGCGTCTTGTAGACGGAAAAATAAGGTTACTCCTGTGTGGATAACACCTGTGAGCAACTTTGATTTGATGAACCAACACTACTGACAAGAAGCTCATTTGGATTTAATAGGGATAGTCCTGTAAGAGATGAGATCTTTGCTTCTCAATTCCTATTCTGTTTCCATATACTGGTTCAAAAGTGCCAGGTGGAAAGATGAAGTAATAAAGAGAGCTCAGCAGAAACCTTATTCCAAAATTCAGCCACCTCTGTGCAATCCCACCACATGTGTCTAAATGCACCAAACATTCTGTAGCAGCCCCACCAACACAGTGGAGTTTGTACCAGGGAAAGTTGTTACAGAGTGAGGTGTGTTTGAGCTGACAAAGACCTCTATGGAGGCTTGGCCTACAGACCATGCTGCTGATTGTCATCCTCCTACATGTCCCAATTAGATTCCCACCATGACTTTTGGCTCTGGGCCCCAAAGGAGGGCATCGATCAGAATTTTGTACAATATAGAGACCAGTCCCTTCACATAAGTGTGGTGTATCTTTAACCAATCATTCAAAAGCAAGTTAATTCTCTAGTTTCATCATTTTTTCATAGAGGAACAGATGAAAATGGACCTCAGTTCACTGCCCAATATTCAGGGAAAGGCCTTATCCTCTCTACAGTTGTATGTTGTTTCGCGGCTGGGGCTCCAGAACGGATCCCCGGCCGCTAGCCAAAAAGGACGCAGGGCAAAGAGCTGTGTCTGCATGCGGGAGCGGAGCAGTTTGCACTTCTGTGCATGCAGCAAACCCGGAAGAAACCCGTTCCGGTTCTTCTGGGTTTGCCGCGGACGTTCGCCAGAATGAACGCTAGACAAGGCAGACATTCACGGAGGTATTACTGTATACCTGCTATAGACAAAGGAACTGTTTCTGTATAACAATCCATCAGGTGGTATAGTGGACAGGATGTCCATGATGCTATGTTGTAATACCTCCCCTTTTTCTGAATGATTATGTAGTGACATAGGTTCTGAATGATTTAATGTAGACGACAGGGATTTTTGACTCCCATTTGTTTAGCAACAAAATGTTTGTGGGTGTCACATTTGGGAGGATTACTAAGAAGTTGCTTTTTGAGTGAAAAGCATATGAGCTCAGTTCAGTTCTAGTACTCATAACAAATTCTTGCGCAGAATTCTTTAATTATAAGTGCATTTCTTTTATATCTGACTCCAGGGCATCTTGGGATTCTAGTAAAGATCAAAGTAATCCCATACACCTGAAGTCTGCCCCCCCTTGTTGTACACTTACCTCAAGCTGTGCTACTGCTGCACAGATATATTTTTTAAAAAAAATTCTTAGTTTAACAAAAACAAAACATTTTATTGTTTTTCACTTATATGAAGAAATGTGGTCCTTGTTCAAACTATCTTTCTGAGACTGCAAAGCTGCAGCTAGTCATAACCAGGCTTAATTTAGTAGTGAAACAATTTCTTCTGCCACTGCTAGCTGGAAGCATAAACCTATTTCCTGGGTCAAGGAGAAAAGCACACGATAGAAAGAGCAATTCCTCTAGCCATTGAATCCCAGAGGGCCTCATTGCTATAAAGTACATGGCCTTTGTCAACCAGGTTACCTAGGAGTGAAAGTTATGTCACATAATCCGCAATTCTGTTCCATACTGTATACCATCTGGAGCCAAAGTCAAAAGCTAATCTGATTTTTCTGTTGGCTTTAAAAAAAAAAGAGTGCCTACTCAGGTTGTATGCCATCTGGCAAGAGAAACCGTTTATTCACATCTACTGCTTGCCTGCCTATGAACTGTTCACAAAACCAACAGCATAACCCTTCATTTTCTTAATTTAAGAAGCTTTTATAAATTTAGGAAGTGTGTTTTGTATGAAATCCACTTATGGAGTTATCCAGCCAAACAACGTCACGCACCTCAGCAAAGCTCTTTCTTGGAACTCAGTGTTTTGCACGGACAGGGAAATGAATATTATGACAGAGATAAGTACTGAAGAATCAATGGAGCCACATGCCCAGATAAAATAACCTTCAATCCCGAATTACTTTATAAGGAAGAAAAGCTGGTTAAAAAGTTATTGTGAGGCATACAGAGTAAACATTCCCAAACCATGTTTATACTGAGCTTGCCAAAGTCAAAGTAAAAATTAACCTTTTATTTTATTCCATATTCATTCAGATTTTCAACCTATATCATCCCCCAAAGGATCAGAGGCTTCATGACATCAACTAAAACTCAGATAAAACAAATGGGGTTTACACACAGTATAACGTATTGTATACTTAAGAGCACATTTACATATTTAAAACACCAGGTTGTACTCAACTACGTCAGATTTAGAGTAGACTCACTGGAATCAATGGACATGGCTTGTACCTCTAGTACAAAATGTGAATAAAGCCACTGTCACAGTGGCCGGAGTGGGCTACTTCAGAGTAACGACGCTACGCAGCTCTGCATTTTATTCTTTTATTGGTGCTGCGTATTTACAGTGCTGAAGTCATTGCTATTTACACGGAGTGATGTGGTCAGTCGGTTCCAGAACCTCCGAATGGCTTTTGGCGCGTCTTTCTCCAACACAAAAGCTTTGGCAGACCCATCCTCTTTCCCCTCCTCTTTCTGCGTAATTCCGGAGTTGGGGGGATGGGTCTCCCCCCCTTATTCGCCCCTTCCTGTCCCACCTGGGACCCTGGCTCCTCTACCTTGCCTGAGCCTCGGACACGACTTCCTGCTTCCCCATTGGAATCGGAACTCTCTCTGCTTTCCCCTGTGCTCGGGGATGGGCTTGAACTCAGGAGGGGAGGGACTTCGCGATATCCCCTGTCCCTCACATCCACCCCCCTCCCAAGCTCTCCTTCACCCCTCCCCAGGTCCCCCCCAGGTGTCGGTGACGACTAGAAGCCTAAGAACTCAGTGCCTTCCGAGCCCGTTGGTGTGAACACCTCCCCCCAGTCCTGCGAGCCCCCCCCCTTCCGCCTGGGAGGACGGGAATCCCAAAAAGTCCGTGGCGTCAGAGCTGGTAGGGGTAAAAATGTTCTGCCAATCTGCTCCTTCCTCTGACTGGGTGGATCTCGGTGACACCCATACCTCATCCTCTGGTTCCTCAAACTCCGCTTCCCAGCGCCATGGTGAACTGCTCTCCCGTGCTTCCTCCCCCTCCCCCTCCCTTTCCATGTGCCAGGGCTTGGGTCTATGGGGAAAGAGGGCGTGAAATTCTTCTACCAGGAATTCCTCCTGTATCTGAGTGGCTGGGACCCATTCATTCTGGGACGGTGGAGCATCCTCCCATGCCATGAGATACTCCAGGCCCCCCACCCCCCTCCTTGAGTCCAGGATGGCCGTGGCCTCATTGAGTTGCTCCCTGCCTTCTCTCTCCCCCCCTCCCTCAGGGGTTTGTTCGCTGCCTCGGAGCCTGCTGCTTTCCCTGTACGGCGACAGCAGCGATCTATGAAACACTGGGTGCACCCTCATGTCCTCTGGCAGTGCCAGCCTGTATGCCACCGGGTTGACCTGTTGCGTGACCGTGAAGGGGCCCAACCTTCTGGGCGCCAGCTTTTTGCACCTCCCTCTGATGGGAAGGCCCTCCGAGGACAACCAAACTTTGTCCCCCACCCTAATGACCTCCCCCGGTCGCCTGTGGCGATCTGCCCCCTTCTTGTACGCTTCCTTGGCTCTCTCCAAGTGTTCTCTGAGCTGCTGGTGCACCGTCTCCAGTTCCTCTGCCCAATCCTCAGCCTGTGGGCCCTCCTCCTCCTCCTCCCCCTCCCTCTCTGGGAAAGATCTGAGGTCGCGCCCGTAATTGGCCTTAAAGGGCGACACCCCTGTGGAGACGTGCACCGCATTGTTGTAGGCAAATTCTGCCAGTGGCAGGCGATCCACCCAGTCCGTTTGCCGCTGGCTGACGTAGCATCTCAGGTACTGCTGCAGAATGGCGTTGACCCTCTCCGCCTGTCCATTGGTCTGCGGGTGTCTAGCCGTCGACAAGCTGACCTCCACCTGCAGGAGGTTCATGAGCCGCCGCCAGAACCTGGAAACAAATTGGCGGCCACGATCCGAAATAACCCTTAAAGGTAATCCATGCAGTCTGAATACGTGATCCACAAACAGTTTGGCTGTCTCTTCTGCAGAGACCGCCCTGGCACACGGTATAAAGTGGCACATTTTGGACATGAGGTCCACCACCACCAACACTGCGGTCTTGCCCCTGGAAGAAGGCAGATCTGTGATGAAGTCCATGGACACCACTTCCCACGGCCTGTGTGGCGTGGCTAAGGGCTCCAGCAATCCCGGTGGCGCTGCTCTGACCACCTTTGCCCGCTGGCAGGTGTCACAGCCCCGTACATAGTCTCGAACATCTTCCCGCACCCCTGGCCACCAGAAGTGTCTCATGACTAGGTGAGCGGTTTTGTCCCTCCCAAAATGACCCGCCGTTGGGTTGTCGTGCATCTGCTTGAGGACCGTACGTCTAAGCTGGGTGGTGGGCAGGTACAGTGCACCCTTGTAGAAAAGCAGCCCCCTGCGTTCTGCAAAGTCTTTTGCCTGCTCCCCCCCCTCTCAGTTCTCTGAAGATGCGGTTGGCAAATTCATCCGCTGCCGTCAGTGCTGTGAGTTCCGCCTCGCTCACCACTGCTGCTCCGCAGGACCATGCTGACGGGGGGAAAATGTGCCTGGGTGCCGGTGGCGCCTCCTCCTCCATGTACTCTGGCTTGCGGGAGGGCATCCGCCCTGACATTCTGCTCTCCTGGGATGTAGTGTATGGAGAAGTTGAAGTTCGAGAAGAACTCTGCCCATCGTATCTGCCGCTGGTTGAGCACCCTGGCAGTTCTCCAGAACTCCAGGTTCTTGTGGTCTGTGCACACCTGGATGGGGTGCTTGGCGCCCACCAGGAAGTGTCTCCAGTGCTGGAACGCAGCGTGGATCGCAAGAAGTTCCCGATCAAACACCGTGTAGTTTCGCTCTGGCTGGGTCAACTTCCTGGAGAAGAAGGCACAGGGTCTCCACTCTCTGTTGGCGTCCAGTTGCAACAAAATGGCGCCCACAGCTTTATCAGAAGCATCTGTCTCCACGCGTAGGGGCGCGTCCTGAACCACGTGGAACAGGTTCTGGTCTGAGGCGAACACCCTCTTGAGGCTTTCGAACGCTGCTTGCGCCTCTGGTGTCCACCTGAACTTCTGCTTGCCTCTCAGGCAGTCAGTGATGGGAGCCGTAACGCGAGAGAAGTTCTTGATGAACTTCCTGTAGAAGTTGGCTAAGCCTAGTAGGCGTTGGGCATCTTTGCGCGTCCTGGGGCTGTGCCAGTCCAGGATGGCCTGCACCTTGTCCTTGTCCATCGCCAGCCCCTTGTCTGACAGCTTGTAGCCCAGGAAGTCCACCTCCTTGGTGTGAAACTTGCACTTCTCCAGCTTCACATACAGGTGGTTCTCCTTCAGGCGCTGCAACACCTCCCTGACATCTTTCACATGCTGCACTGGGTCATCGGAGTAGATAAGGATGTCATCCAGGAAGACCAAGCATTTCCTGAAGAGGAGGGACCCCAGGACGTGGTGCATGAAGGCCTGGAAGCATGCTGAGCCCCCTTGCAACCCGAAGGGCATCACCAGATATTCAAAAGAGCCCAGAGGCGTGAACATCGTGGTTTTCCATTCATCGCCTTCCCGGATCCTGATCAAGTTGTACGCCCCCCTCAGGTCTAGCTTGGTGAAAATCTTGCCCCTGCGTGCCGCTGTCAGGAGATCATCCACTCTGGGCATGGGGAAAGCCACTGGCTCTGTCACTGAATTCAGCCGTCTAAAATCCACCACAAGACGGCGCTGTTGCGTGTCTTTCTTGTCCACCCAGAAGACCGGGCTGCCCCCTGCTGCCTTGCTTTCTCTGATGAACCCCCGCTTGAGGTTCTTGTCGATGAAAGCGCGCAGATCCTCCAGTTCCTGGTCTGACATGGCGTACAGCTTGGCTGGGGGTATAGTTGCCCCTGGCACCAGGTTGATCTGGCAGTCAAAAGGCCTGTGTGGGGGTAGGTGGTCGGACTCCGCTTCGCTGAAGACCTCCTGCAGGTCCCAGTACGGCTTGGGTATCGCCTCACCCCCTTTGACGTGCATGGTGGCCACCGTGGCTATCGGAGGCCCCTCCCCTGGTTGGTGCTGCATGCAATGTTCCAGGCAAAAGTCCGATCCGAAAGTGATGCATCTCTGGTGCCAACTGATGGAGGGGTCGTGGCGCGCCAGCCAGCTCATGCCCAAGACGATGGGGGGGTCTGAGATGGTGGTGACGTTGAATGCCAGTGTCTCTGAGTGCCTTCCCACCGTCATTTTCATGGGGGGGGTTTGATGAGTGATGGCCCCTCCCAGCAGCTCTCTGCCGTCAATGGTCGCCACGTGCAGAGGAAAATCCAGCTGCAGAAGCTGGATCTGGTGCTCTTCTGCAAAGTTTCTCGAGAAGAAGTTCGCTGACGCCCCACTGTCAATTAGGGCGAGGACCGTCAGGGGATAGCCATTTGGGAGCGTGAGCGTCACTTCTAGAACCACTCCTGCTCTGGGAGGGGTGGGCTGGCTCTGCTCCTCTCTGTGCGGGTGGGTGGGCTGGGGCTGTTGTCTGCTGACTGTGCCTGGCTGCTGCCCCTTGTCTCCTGCAGCCAGGCTTTCCCGTTTCCCTGCTGTGGTGCTGCGTCAGTGGGGGAGGGCACAACCGTTCCCGCCTTTCCTTGCCACTCCCTGCGATGCTGGGGGGAGTTGCAGAGAAAGCAATTCCCACCCCTTCCCTCCTTGCGTCTTGGCGCCGCTGGGGTTTGAAAAGCCCGCGCGCGCGCTATCAATCTGCATGGGTTCCTGGTCCTGGCTGGCCCCAGGCGTGGCTTGAAAGGGTTGTTGGGGGAGTGGCTTCTCCTGCGACCGTGGGAACCAAGCCCGCTTTGCGCGCGTTGCTTGCTTGTCGCTCCACCGGGATTCCTGTCTCACCCCCACCGCCAGAGCCGCTTTGCTCAGCTGATCCATATTACTGGGCTTTGGACCTCTCGAGAGCTCATCCTTCACCTCCTCATGCAACCCCAAGTAGAACGCCGCTTGCATTGGGGGTGACTCTAGTTCCCACCCCAATCTGTGCACCAGCATGGTGAATTTCGCCCAATACGCGCAAACTGTCATATTTCCTTGGCGTAAATTATGAAGTTCCTCCTTAGTCTGGTCCATATGACTATCGGACGAATACATCGTTTTCAAACCTTCTAGAAATAGTTTGACATTCTTCATGCAAGGATTCTTTGTTGCGATTAACGGTCTTAGCCACTCCCTGGCTGCCCCGGTAAGGTGCTCCACAATAAACGCTACCCTGTGCTCATCATCAGGGAACTCATCGTGGTGCAGCTCAAGAGCATACACAATCTCAGTCTCAAAGCCTTGATATTCCCTCGGGTCTCCATTGAACTTGCTTACTAGGGTCCCGGCTCTCCTTCCTGGCAGCACTTGGACTTGGGGTGCCCCTCCCGCCTTGTTTTTCTCTGCATCCAGCTTGTTTTGGAGGTCTACCGCCACCGCCCTTAATTCCTGCTCTCTTTCCTGTAGCGCTCTCACCTGTTCCGCAAGTTGTAGCCGGTCGTCCTGGACCTTCTTAGTCTCTTCTTTAGCTGCCTTCAATTCCCCCTGCGCCTGCAGCGACAGCTGCTGCAGTTCTTGCTGGGCTTTCTCCGCGATCTGCCGCCATCTCTCCGCCTCTGACACGCTCATCCCGGCAACTCCAAAGTAGCCCCAAAAAGGATTCGGAGGTTGCTGTCACAGTGGCCGGAGTGGGCTACTTCAGAGTAACGACGCTACGCAGCTCTGCATTTTATTCTTTTATTGGTGCTGCGTATTTACAGTGCTGAAGTCATTGCTATTTACACGGAGTGATGTGGTCAGTCGGTTCCAGAACCTCCGAATGGCTTTTGGCGCGTCTTTCTCCAACACAAAAGCTTTGGCAGACCCATCCTCTTTCCCCTCCTCTTTCTGCGTAATTCCGGAGTTGGGGGGATGGGTCTCCCCCCCTTATTCGCCCCTTCCTGTCCCACCTGGGACCCTGGCTCCTCTACCTTGCCTGAGCCTCGGACACGACTTCCTGCTTCCCCATTGGAATCGGAACTCTCTCTGCTTTCCCCTGTGCTCGGGGATGGGCTTGAACTCAGGAGGGGAGGGACTTCGCGATATCCCCTGTCCCTCACAGCCACATATCTTAGTGATTAGCTTTTCTGAAATGGAAGTGGCAATCCATGATTTGGCCCAGGATTTGTTAATGAAAAAGCACCAATTTAAATGAACAATTGCCATTCATAACATTAGGTCCTAAAGTCTGAGAAGTGCTGTGCTACCCCAAAAAGTTCCAGAAGTTTGAAGTATTTAGTAAGACCCTTCCATCTACAAGACCCCAAAATGTTACACGTATGGGTCAGTATTTCTGCACTGGCTCCCCCATCCCATTTGGAAATGGTTGTCACATTCCCCCTACTGTTCCACGCAAGGTTTTTGCAAACTTCAAAAATTTGGAAGCCAATAATCATCACACAAGATGCCATATAGACAAAGCACTGTAACAAATGAGCAGAAACTAATCTCATGATTTACAATGAAATTCCTATTGCCCAGTTGATAGCTTCCAACAACAAAGCAGGAAAAGGAAACAGGAATGTTATCAGAGTCTATTAACAAATGATAAGGAAAGCAAACCTGTTATTCATGCTGGGCAAAGAAAACCATTCATTCACAATGAATCCTGCGAAACTAGGAGGTCAGGCAGTAACGTTTTCATCTGGTTTCTTTTTTCTTTTCTTTTCTTTTCTTTTTTACTTATGGTGGAAGCATATGCTGCTTCACACATTACCTGAGGTTTCCACAATGTATATCAACGAGGAGCTACAGCCAATCCCATTAGCACTAGGCTCCTTGTAATAACTGCCCTGAGAAGTGAATTCTATCTACCGTGGCTATGGATGTGTACGATTCGCCTTAAGCATTCAGGTAAGCAGGAACCTCTTACTTCATGATTAAACCAGAAGCTTCTAATTAACCACAGTTTCCTGTTTAGCCCAAACCACCAAACTATGGTTATCAGCTTCAGAACAAGTCAAAACAAAGTTTAAGATAAATAATCCAAGTTTAAACTAAACTTAAAATTTGACATCCTGGCTTGTTTCAAAGTTAGGAACCAGAGTTCCCTTGTTTGGATGAAAAACAGAACTCCTGATAATTAGTGGCTTCATAGTTTAAATGTAGCCCATGGCAAAAGGGAGGGGTGGGAGGGGTAGACAGGCCAAAGGCTCATCTGTATTTCAGTTATAACACAGATACAATCATTTAACAGCAAAAATATCCAGCAATTCTGTTAAGTTTTTAAGCACTGGAGGGAAAGGAGACCTATGCCCTACTGCAAGGGAACAAGTTGGTTAAGATATAATCTCCCTTCTCGCATTTCTAAGATGTGCAGCAGAAAATTCAGCAAACTTGTAAAAGTTGGTACATCTCAGGCTTAAGATGATTTTCTCAATCTTCTCATTTCTCCACAGTTTGAGGAATTTTCTCCCCTCAATTTTTTTTTACGGTGACTTCCAAAAGGCACTTCATTACAGAGTTAGATATCAGATGATTTGGTCTGAATTATAAACACTCATTGTGACACAAAAATCAACCAAAGGAAATATCCCAAAAGGTGTTTGGAAGTATATTTAGTAAGAAAATATCCTGAGAGGTACAATATATTTCAAGCCACATAAGACCTCTTCTCAAAAACTACAAAAATACACAAATCTGTTTATTATTAATCTAATAATAATAATAATAATAATATGCATCCTCCTGCTCTTCCCCTTCGTGAGCCCCAGGCAACCATTTCCATATTTAAACACAATAAAAGCAACATAAAAAAAATAAATCAACAATCAAAAACAACAATGCAATCAGCAACGTAACAAATTTTACATTCTAAGTTAAAGGAGCCACCTCAATAAACTGCAAAGTCCCTATAGAAAAGAGAGTTTTAACGGTGAATTTGGAGGGATGCAGGGGTGTAACAGTGAACTGGGATTTTTTTTCCCCCTGGGCAAATTAGAGTAATCTGAATCTTCTAAATTTGAGTCCTGTAACTGGGAAGCCACTGCTGAGAAGGAACTACTGAATGTAGTGAGGCTTCACATAGTAAGAAGTATTAAGTCTAGTATATTCATTTCGCACCGCAATCATGTCTGTCACAGCCAAACTAGTATTTCCCACAGTAAAGGCAAAAAGCATGAAAGAAGCTGCACACCTCAGGTCAGTGTGCATGTGGTGAAAGGAGGCAGAGTCAAACAGGGCTCCCGACTACACTTGCACGACATGTTTGCAGATTCACATCTGCCCTTCACACTCGGTGTGTTTACTTTGGGAAATAGCAGCATTGCCACAGTAAACATGATTGCTGCACAAAGTGTGAAGCAGATCCTAGTTAATCTTTTGGTAGAGTTTTTTTCTTCAATGAACATGCTTCGCAACCTAGGCAATCACATTTTAAAAGGAGTCGTCTGCCAGAGAAATGCATGGCTTCCGATAACAAAGCAGTGAAGTCATCTTGGACAAGTGCCACCAGGCAAGCTTTTCTTATGTGCAGCACATCTGCACTCTGCCCAATATATACAATGCCCATAAACTGAATTGTTATTAAAATGTAAATATACCAATAGGCTCTGGTTTTAAGAAAAATAAATAGTGTGGCCCAAATGCCAAGCAAAAGATTCGCCCAACAATTACAATCCTTTTCTCTTCCACCCAAACCGAATCTTTAGTTTGATTTTACAAATTCTCACAAGAATAATATTGTATTTATTACCCTTTTGTTATACAGTGGACACTCGGGTTGCGAACGTGATCCGTGCGGGGGGCACGTTCGCAACCCGCAGTGCCGCATCTGCGCACGCGCGGGCTGCGATTCGATGCTTCTGCGCATGCACGAGCGATGAAACCCAGATGTAACCCGTTCCAGGACTTCTGGGTTCGGCGGGGTCCGCAACCTGAAGCGGCCGTAACCTGAGGTATGACTGTAATAGTTTAGATCTATCAGCACAATTTTCTCCTTAAAGGGAATGCAGGATCGGTTTCTAACAAACGCGCCTGACTTAAACTGAATTGGCTGGCACTCTTACCAGGAAAATTGAAGCATGCCAGTTCTTCCGTTTCTCTTCGGGAGAAATGAGAAAAAGTTCAGGTGCACAGATAAAAAATGTATAGCAGTGTAAACACTTCTCTTCTGTGGAAAGTCCAGTTCACCAGGCCAAGAGTGAAATTGAGTGTTTTGTTTTGTCAAGCTATCTATGCAGGAAAAACCTTCGCTTTACCTTCAGTATACTACCAAGTCTGAGGATTGGCAGCACAGATTAACACGCCCTCCTTCCTTTTTAAGTCATGCTACAGTGGAACTCAATATTTTGGTTACCTCTGCCCAGCCTGTACTATGATCCTTTGAAAACTTTCTGTAGCAGCCATTAAGAAGATTTTGGAATGACATTTGTGAGCAAACTGTAATCCAGATTCCCAAATTATTTGATTGGCAGGTAGATTTGAGCAACAGACATTTAAATTTCTTTTATCAATAATTCCTGCCAACAGTTATCTAAAGATTCCAAACAATAATCAAGTTTGTAACTCTTAGTTTTGATTTAACTACCCAAATTGATTATCTATACCAATTTATCTCAATTAAACAATGCATTTTAATATTTAGATTTTATGCTCTACAGATCATCTGATTCAATATAATTCCATATACATATGAATATGTAATAAGATATCAATTTAAGCCCTAATGTCCTCTCTCCTTAATCTTTACCGGTGAGAACCCTACTCTTTTCTCCTGTTCATTACTGTCCTGCATTTCTTGGAAACATCCTCAGTTTGAGGTGAGAGTCCTAACTCAACCATAGCTGAATAGCCAAAAATCACAATTTTATTACTAGTTCATGTTGCGTAAATATTTGCACAATTTTTAGATGGCTGAATAAGCAAACTTATGTATTTTAAACTTAGAATACTTTTTAGACTGACTCTTACAAATAGTTATATAGCATGTATTCCTATTTATTTTTCAAACTGGTATGTGCTTAAAAGGCAACATGGAATTAAGGCTGTTAACTAAAATATAATCACATGTAAATTGAAAAATATCCACTCTCTCACACTTACGTCTCCGAATCTCGTGTAGTTTTTAAAGATAAGATGCTGTGTTCTTAGAGCAGCTTCAGACACTATATGGGGGTGGGGGGAAGAGAAGAAACTTTCCTTTTCTTTTTTTTTATTTCCTGTACTGCAGCCAAGTGGAATTGCAGACATACCTCCACTGTGGTAAGATGTGTGCACTCTGCAAACTATCCTTCTGCAAGAGAAATCTACAAATCCTCATTTTGCACTCACAGCAACCTCTGAGTGACTCTAACCTCCTCCACCCCATGTGACAATCCAAAGAGGCATGGAATATAACAAGAATCCCATTTACACTAAATTAGCAGAAGAGGAAGAGGTGGTGATGACATATTGCTTTGCTGAACCTGTGTCTGCTGCCTTCATTTCGGGCCTCCAACAATGCTTCCAGCTCTGTCAAGTTTGAAATTTGCCCAGTGCTTCTTCTTTTTTACTGGGTGGCATAAATTCTTTAAGTAAATAAAATCGTGCCAAGTTACCGTTTGTCCGATCCACTCCCCAGCTACTCTTTCCCTTGCACCACTTTGCTCCTGCATTTTCTCCTTCACCATCACACCCTGACTTCATCTGTATCTTGGGAGAACCATCTGCCACTCTGTCACAGTGCCCATCACCTGGCAGGCTTCTCATTTCTGACTGCTTGCCACTCCCACCAACTCAGTTGAACCCTCGTGTCGCATTTAGAAAAGCCGATTCCTTCGTCAAGACCTTTTCATCTGCCCTGGAATTTTAAAGGGTTTCTGTTGCATCAGCCTGTTTTTTTTTTGCTTGTACAGTATTGTCTTTTATAGCCTCAGCCTGTAAATTACTGTGAAGGATGTTATTGCATTGTATCGGCATGCTGTTTCGAGTAACTTTTCTCTATTGTTCACTTCTCTGGAATCCATTGGAAGAAGGGTGGTTTAGAAATATTGTTTTAATAAATAAACTGAACATTAAGATCCATGTGAGCTGCCAGGAGTGTTCCCCTCAACTTATTTCTACAAGTGCAAATTGCCTAGAGCAGGTAACTTCAGCCTTCACAGAACCAAAACCCACCCAGGCATTTGGGGACCCATTTCTTAATCTTTTACCAGATACCTGGTAGCATAGCTGCCAAGTTATCCCTTTTTTTAAGGGAAATTCCCTTATGCTGAATAGGCTTCCTCGTGAGAAAAGGGAAAACTTGGCAGCTATGCCTGGTAGCAATGCTCCTCTCGCAGCCCACCTTGCATCAGACCTTGACCCACTTGTAGCGACCATAGTTGTTGTTGTTGCTGTTACCCATTAAATTTCTATACTGCCTTTCATGTGAAGATGACAAGGCAGTTTACAATATAGAAAGTGAAATAGAGACTGGCAATTTATTAGATAAAGTGAGCCAGGTGCAGAATTTCCTTTCCAGACTTGAGGTCAGTACCATCTCTTACCTGACTGCTTAAACATACCTTCCCCTCATTGCCATCCATTCTACACTGTATTATTCCAGCTGCAGGAAATAGGAGATGTAAACAGTTACACTTCTCGTGATGCAAGCATGTGCTTTGCAAGCCACCCCTTGAGCCAGTGTTGTGATACTTCTTAGAACCATGTCGAGTTTCTGCACCACATTTTACAAATCCTAGATGCCCACAAATTCTCTCCTACTCAGCCGCACTGGCATTGCAATCCTATGTGTGTTCACACAGAAGTAAACCTCACTGAGAAGGACTTAGCCCTCGAGTAAATGTGAACTGGGTGACAATTTCATACCTCTTGCTAAACCTGTTCACAGATTAATACATCTGTTTTCAATTTTTTCCTGATTAGGTTTTTTTTGGGGGGGGAAGGGTGTCAGGTTTAATGCAGCACAGCAAAACTGCAAATGAAAAGAGCCGGGTCTGTATTATGACTGTCTCATGTTATTACAGCATTTGTTTGCTTTTCAAAAAGCCTTCACCTCACAGGGTGCTATCTAGTGGTGGTGTCCTGAGTGCGCAACACAGACTTATGATTGCGCAAGCAGGACTTACCTTTCCTCTCCTCCATCCTGCAGCCGCCATGCACCTCTGAAACCTGTTCTGTGCGGCGGGGAACCCTTTTACGCAGACTGGGGCATGAGTGCTGCAAAAAGAGGGAGGCGAAACTAACTCCCATCACGTCCATCGACTCCGGATTGGATTTCACTCACAGCTTTTATTTATTTAAAAATAATACGAAATCTGATAAATGGGAAATCTCAAGGGGCTTTGCATCACATCCTTTCCTTTAAAAAAGAAACCCTTCAAAGACTCAAATTTACAATGTCCTCCATTTATTTGTTTATTGTTATTTTGCTGATAGCTGTAAAATGCTTCTGTACTCTAGAAGCAAGCAGTGGGCATCTTTTCACCTAAGCAAAAAAAGATGCCCAAGCTCTGCCTGTACAATAAATATACAGGCCAATACGTCGCAGCAAAATGTTGAATTCATACAAATGCAAAAGCATTGCAACAAAACGCCTTTTCTTTGAATAGCCCCGGCATAAAAATTCCAATGCAAAATTAAAACACTGGTTTACTCTTAATGCGTATTACTAAATTAGATGTTATGACAAGTGCAACAGTAAAAAATTTTGTACAAGCATTATATTCTCCTACACTTTTCAAAGTAGCTCCTTAGCATAATTATTACATTTAACATGTAAGGCAGCAATTGCTGTTACACAGCACCTGCCACTGGTCCACCACATAATTACATACCACTGACCTTTATATAAAAGCATCATGGAAATGTTGTTACTAGAAAACTAAATTGCCTTTCATACAAACACTGAACTGTAACTACCGTGATTTCTCTCACCCCGCCCCCTCCCCTTTTAAGAAATACGTGCTTATCCGAGGGAGGAGCTGAACTAATTGAACTAACGATAATTTTTCCAAATCTTGCCATGCACATAAAGTTCCCGCCACCTCAAAGTGTAGCTCACGGTATACACACAGATGGATACAGAACTGGAAATATTCCCTGAAGTCTTAATGGTGGGGTTATGCAGGATGTCATTTAAAAGCTATTCAGTAACAATGCCCTTTTCCCTTTTAGCCCCGAATCCTACTGTACAAATTCAACTGGGGGAGAAAAGTCAATTAACTGAAATTGCGTATGTCGGTGGAGTAGAACTGGAAGCAGCTAACATGGGGAGAAAAAGACTGTGTGCTATTTACTGATAATAGTTGCAGCAGGATAACGGTTGAGTGACTGTACAGATCCAGCAGAGAGGATGCCCAGCCACAACCTGAACTGAGAACCCACCCCTGAACTCACTGGGTGGCCTAAGGCAAGGAATTTTTTTCCTCAACCTTATTTCTTACTCTGCAAGTGCTAGCAAGCACTTCAGCAGGCCAGTCTTCAACTGAAGAAGTGTTAGGTTCAAATCCCAGCCCAGCTACAAACTCTCCGGGTGCCCTTGGCAAGTCAATCCTCCTCAGCCTCAGTCATCGCTCTGTAAAATGGGTATAACTACCTTGCTCCTTAGCTTTTTTTACCTGTGTGTTTATTCTGTATGCTGTATTATTGATTTTCAACCTATCTCATAGAATCATAGAATATTGAAAAGGACCCTGAGGATCATCTATTCCAACCCCTCACAATGCAGGCATATTCAGCTATCTGAATCGATTGATACATTTTGTAAACTTGCTTCTTTCCCCCACCCTAATGCTTCTCATTTTGCGAAGTGAATGTTTATTAAAGGGTAGTCTGAGCACAGCTTACTGTGGAAAGGCGATCCAGAAAGAAATCAAATCAAATCAACAAATGCGGTGACTACAGGAACACTAATTCACAATACAGAAGTTAAAGGTAATTACAGCTATGTGTCTTAAATCTATATCCACCTTTACGAACAGAACTTTCGCAAGGTATTTTGCAAAATATCTAGATAGAAAAATAAGGATTTGTACGAGAATGAGGCTGCAAAGCATTTGTTCCCTACAAGGGAGCAGCACACAAGATAATAATAGTTTCTGCCAATCGCTTTCATTGAGGGCACGGTAATATCTCTGTTTAAGATTACTATTTCAAGTTGAGCGACAAAGTCCTACAGCTGTCGTGCACACATGCTATTTTTAAAGGTGCAAAAAAAGTGTTCCTGACATAAAGCGTCCACCCGCAGGCACTCCCACATTGACACAGGGCATGGAGCCCAAGAATCCGGCAACGCATTTCCAAGCCATGCGGGGAGAGAATCTAAAAACTGGACTAGAGCACCCACTGTAACTCAGGCAGTGGGAGGGGGGGCCACTGAAGCAAGGTGAAATGAAGTTGGCATCTCTGCAAACACAAGAAGAGCAGCTCCTGCTGGTTCAGGACAAAAGGCCCACCGAGTTCAATGTCCTGTTCTCTCAGTGGACAAGCAAGGCTGGAGTACAAAAGCAACAGCCGCACTTGCAATTCGCAGCAGCAGGTACTGAGAAGCATATCGCCTCCGTCAGTGGAGGTAAAACATAACCTCCCCTGCGATTGTGTGCGCCTCTTATAGTGGGATCACTCTGAACAGAGCACACCGGAAAGCAGCCTCATGAAGAACATTCAAAATGGACTGGGGTTCCATTTCTGCGCACCTTAGGGGACCTCTAGTCTCCTGCTCCTGCACTGATGACTTCCCTCCTTTGTCAGGTATAGGTGTACACAGACGCAGGGATGGGATTGCACTTGGCCCATGTCACACTGGAATGGATATTTGCAGAGGGTCCTACATGTCTACACCCAAGTACCCATAGGTTCCTGGTGCAGGTGTTGCAACAAAGAGGTCTCAGCCTAATCTACCTCGCAGGGTTGCTGCGAGGATCAAATGGGGAGGAAGAGAACCATGTGCACCACCTCGAGCTCTCCAGAGAAAAGGGGGGGGTTGCTAGAAATGCAATGGAATAATGGAATGGAATAACATGCAACTGAATGAGGAGCAACCATCTGTTCAGGCATAAACACACATTACAGTCGTACCTTGGAAGTCGAACAGAATGCGTTCCGGAAGTCTCTTCGACTTCCAAAGCATTTGGAAACCAAAGTCTGACTTCTGATTGGTCACCTGCGCTGAACAGACTCCTGGTGCCAGCTTTTGCGACAAGTGCATCTGACTTCAATATATAAAAGTACTTCAAAGGAAGCTTGTTATGTAAGGATTTTTAAAGTATCTGCTTCCAGACATCATCACCCACCCTCAAAAAAAAAGGTAGCCCATAAGGATGGCAGTAGAAAGATATATTTCCAGGATGATCAACCTTCATGAATGTTAGACTAGCCATACGCCTTATCTCTGACTCTGTTACTTAATCAAAGCTGCATCCACAAAAACATAAAAATGAACATAACAAAGTTCTTTAGCTGGGGTTATTCAGGAGGTTGTACACTTCCCATTAGTCCTGTTAACATGTTTCAACACTCCAAACGCATTTGAGGACCATTTTTCGTCAAGTCTAGAGGCAGCCAGAATTCTTCCTAGCTGTGACTCCAACATCTGTGGGCCCCATGGCACCCTCACCCCAGCTGCCATCTGCCAAGACCCCCCCTCCCCTTTTTCTTTTTAAATTGAGGTTAGAGGAACTGTTTGGTTAAGGTGGTGGCCTACTTTTTTGCCTGTGTTTTTTCGGCTTTAGGGTGTATGCAGATGTTGTGTCTTTTGCGGGGGGGTTTGTCTGAACAGTGACATCCTCGTGCCCACTCAAGATGGGTGTTTTGAGAAGACCATGACAGTTTCTTAATTTCCAGTATACCCTCAGGCCCCAAATGGTTGGGGATCTCAACTATTGCAACTTCCTATCTGTCTGTGAATCCTAGATAGGCTGTACAGAAGTAAGCATCCTTTGATAAGAGGGGATTTTAATACTGGTATTTAAGGCACATGGGGACTTGGCCCTAGAACTGAAAATCAGTTCCAGTTGAGTCTATCAGTATGTCAAGCCCTGTGAACTTTTAGCTATTGAAAGCTCATACCTATGACAAACTTAGTTGATCTCTAAGGTGCTACTGGAAGGATTTTTTTAATTTTGTTTTGTCTACGGCTTTAGTGAGTGAAATTTGCAGCGTTTGACCATAGCAGCACTTTTTGCCTTCAACACAGATACCAAGAAATACACTGTTCCAAGTATCTGAGGTTCGTATATCACCCCATGAATTTGCACAGGTCTCTACAGCTGATTAATAGATATCTTCTTTCTTTTTTTTAAAGATGGTGGGAGTTGAGGAAGCGGGGCATAAATTTATGTAAGGAGGCAAGCAGGGTGGTGGAGGGAAGAGAACCAACATTTAAAAGCCAGCTTCCAGGCTTTTTCAGCTCTATGCTAAAAAGCAAGCAATCTCCCCCATCTCAGATTTCCCTATAACACCCCCAACTGCACCTGCTTGAGCCCAGCAGCTGCAGTTCTTCCCCAATGCCAGCTTCACTATGTCTAAATATGACTCATTAGGTATGCTTACTGTTTCAGCGCCTTGCGCCATGCCTATATAACTCTTACAAATATTCTTTTCTCCTCTCACACACAAACACATGGTCCCCACCCCCCCACCCCACAGCACTCTTACAAAGTCAAGAATTAATATAGTCAGTAAAGACAGGAAATCTTAGGACGAACTCTACTTAAATTTTACACTAGTTATATGTAATAAGTACATATACAGTGGTACCTCTGGATACGTACCTGATCCGTTCCGGGGTGCCATTCTCGCCCTGAAAAGTACGTATCTGGAGCGGCGCTTCCGCTCATGCGCGAAGCACTGATAAAGCGCTTCTGCGCATGCGCCAAGCGCGCAAACGCTTCTGCGCATGCACGCGCGATGAAACTCGGAAGTAAACATTTCTGCGTCCGCCGCATACTTTAGCTGAAAAAACGCAACCTGAAGCAGACACAACCAGAGGTATGACTGTATACACATACTATTTTTTACCACCAGACACACATCGCAAGTTCAACTGAACTAACTCCACTGTAAGTATGTTTGCAGCCATATTTACTTGTCAGACAAGACTGCATCTCCTGGTTTTCCAAGGGAAAAACATGCATAATAGGCATGGGGAACCTTTGGCCCTCCAGATGTTGCTGAACTATTCATGTCCATCAGCCCCAGGAAGCCAATGACCATGGATGATGGGAGTTGTAGTCTGCAACATCAAATTCTCTACACCTGATGTATAGCATCAGTTTATAACCAATTATTGTATTAAATATTATAAAGAGGTTGTTTTCCTTTAAAATGTTAATTTATCTATTCATTTTACTCATAAAATGTATACACCACTTGATTGTAAACTAACATCAAAGCGGTCTACAAAAGATAAAACAGTAAAATCAAGAAAAAAATCACAACATACTTTAAAATATGCAGAAGTTAAAATATTAAACAGATTAAAACTACCTCTACTTTCTAATGTCAGTTAAAGTGTCAGCCTAAAGTCTGTATAGGTTACAGCAATCAAACCATAAAACAGCATAACTCGAATAATCAAACAGCACGCAATGAGTTG
This sequence comes from Zootoca vivipara, assembly GCF_965207765.1. Classification (NCBI taxonomy): domain Eukaryota; kingdom Metazoa; phylum Chordata; class Lepidosauria; order Squamata; family Lacertidae; genus Zootoca; species Zootoca vivipara. The sequence goes on along the minus strand of NC_142582.1, from coordinate 68,799,022 downwards.
GGTGGGAGGACAAGGGTACTGTGGTGTGAGAACAGGAAGTAAGGATGCAAAAGAGTTCTCTGCCACACCTTGAACAGCACAAGCCCTCACCTCTGTCTTTAATAAAGCAAATTCTTATTGTTTCATGCATGTACATATACTTTTTATGTATATAAAAAGCTCCTGCCAACCTAGCAGTTCAAAAGCACATCAAAGTGCAAGTAGATAAATAGGTACCGCTACAGCGGGAAGGTAAACGGCATTTCCGTGTGCTGCTCTGGTTCGCCAGAAGCGGCTTTGTCATGCTGGCCACATGACCTGGAAGCTGTACGCCGGCTCCCTCGGCCAATAATGCGAGATGAGCGCACAACCCCAGAGCCGGTCACGACTGGACTGGTCAGGGATCCCTTTATCTTTACCTTACTGTTTGAAAGAGGGAAATGTGCATAATTTAGGCTGTTGCGCATGTGATATCCATTATGAGCTTGGGGGAGCAGTGTGTGAAAGCCTGCTCCTCCACCACAGGAACTGAATCTTCAGCCAAGGTAAGCAACAGAATTGACCATAGTGAACAAGACTCTATTTTATTTAATTAGCTGATTCACATTTCTGATCTGCTCCATCCTGAGATAAACAACAATAAGGCTCAGTTCAAATGCTTACCTTGGCTGCTCATCTTGTTCTTGTGGTAAAGGAGCATCCTCGGTTTTCAATGCCCTCCACTACTCTCATAACTTAATGTGTCGTGCAGACAGTCCATGTGGACATTCATCTCTGCATAAACCCAATTTGTGCAATTCTTTCCCCTCAGGGAAAGGTGAAAGAGTAAACAACCTAGTATTTCATGCATACAGGAAGAGAAAATGTCTGCCCATGCTTCGACCGTATGAACTGGACAATTGTCTTGGGAAAGCATCTGAACAGAGCCTAAAATAGCATCCTAAAACTGAATTCATTAGTAACACGGCAACCTGTAGACACATTTTAAATATGTAGTTTCCATGTTCTATATCATTTAAAGATAATGTGCTAAATTTTATAGAACAAACACCCACATGGCATCTTACACATTAAAATAAACCCTGAAAACATGACATAAAAGATGAGTCATTATTTTTTAAAGATGTTATGTATTAGTGTATATAGTTTTCCCTCAGGTCCTTGACAGTTGTTTTAGGAGGGAACTTTGAATTATGTTTGATACATTGTTTGAGCCAGCCTCTATAAAAGCAGGCCAGCTCTGCAATGCAGTTCAGTTCTGTTCTGGCTTCCGAATAAAGAGCTTCTTGAAGAATCGCTCTGTTGTCTACCCACTATTTAATACTGGCGACGAGGATGGGATGGATGGACATCAGAGCACAGGCAGATTCGGACGCTCACCAAGCGGAATCACTGAGCAGAACCAATTCAGAGCTGACCGTTCTGGCTAGTTACAGGTAGGTAGCCGTGTTGGTCTGGGTCGAAGTAAAATAAAAAAATTCCTTCAGTAGCACCTTAAAGACCAACTAAGTTTTTATTTTGGTATGAGCTTTCGTGTGCATGCACACTTCTTCAGATACACTGAAATAGGCTAGAGCACTGTTCTGGCTAGAGCACTGTTTTCCATCCATCGCCCTCCACGTTGGCATCGGAATCATGGCTTCATTCGTGCCTCTACCGCCGTTTGCACCAGCCTCTGAATCATGGGATGCTTACCTCGCTCGGTTTGCCTGCTATCTCCAAGCAAATGAGCTGATAGTGATGTCCACAGAACGGAAGCGGGGCCTTTTTGTGGCTCCGGGGTCTTCGAGACAGCCCCGGCCTTGGTCGCGCCTCTAGCTGTTGAGGCAACACCATGGGACACGCTCAAATAGAAGCTCCGTAACCACTATGCGCCCAAGCCATCCAAAATTGCTGCCCATCATGCGTTCTACCACCAAGATCAGGCAGAAGGTGAGTCCATCAACAACTACATCGCCGCGCTTCGAAAGGCCACCCTGCACTGCCAGTTCATAATAATAATAATAATTTATTATTTATACCCCGCCCATCTGGCCGGGTTCCAGTCAGAGACTTAGAAGACGCCCTGATGGGACAGCTTTTTCCCGTGAGCCCATCACAGAGGGAAGATACTGGGCAAAACTTTGCCCAGCATTTTGCTGCAATCTATGGTCCACAGTGCCACCGGGAAAAGACGCCCCATGCTCAATGGGCATGGAACAGGGCTTAAAACAGAATTTCTGTAGGTTCAGAACATCTCAAAAAAATCCATGAGTGAAACATGTGTATTCATACAGAAATTAAAGGACTACCGGTATATTCGGGGGGAGGGGAGGACTCAATAAAAATATGTGTGTAACAGGAAGGATCTGCTTCTGCAAATGTAAGTAAACAACTCTTATAGATGGGTTATATTTTGTTTAAGGTAACATATTTGAACACCTTACTGCTTTGATACTGTTAATAAGATAAGCTGTTATAGGAGCCTTGCAAATCCATTTAAATTGATTCTAATTAATGAATCAATCACTAACCACTGACTGGAGTGAATAATTTGCTGCCGCAGGCCTCTAATTCCTACCTGAAAATCCACATTATAGTGATAAGTTGCTTCTTGGTCTAACACTGAACTGTGCTGCTTTTAAGTCAGATTTAGGATAGTTTGTTCACACAGCTAGGAAATCAAAGTCCCAGATTTATCAATTCAAAATTGCACAGGACTCAAATTACAGCAAGCAAAGAACTGGAGATAGGTTAGGTTCAACAACAATACAGTTCTGAATTTTTTTACTTTAAGTATCTTTCATTAAGCAGCTTCATGATAACATGATCCTTTATGGCACCTGAAATAGAGTTATTTGTAAATTATTTCATTATACATTTTATTGTTCAACACAAGTCTCATTAGCAATGTGACAAAACAGTGGCTGCTCCTTCAAGTTCTAATGCAACATTTGACTTTGTATGCCATAGGTTAGCATGCCATTTTTCTCTGAATTAACATTGGAAGAATGCTTCGCTCAAGTAGCTACAAAAAACACCACTGCCCCAAAGAAATAAGTCTATATCCACAGTGAGAGTTTCCATTTCAAAATTTGAAAGGTGGGGCATAACTTCTCCAATAAGGAAACAATATTATTAAAAATAGCCTACTGCCTTTAGAACAGAAGTAGCCAATGGGATGCCCTGCAGATGTACCTTGCAGCTTTGCCACCCACAGGTGGCCATATTTTGCCTCTACTTCCAGTATTTTCTATTATTACCACTTACCTGTTTCAGAGCACCTGTTTCCATCATCCTCCATCACTGGACATGCTGGCTGGGGTTGATGGAGATTGAGTCCAGAAGCATCTGGACAGCCACAGGTTAGCCACCTCTGCTTTAGAGCATCATAGATTTTCAGCAGTTTAACTATTTCCAAATCAGTGCATTGTTTTAAGATTTCTCTATGGTAACTATCAGGCCGATACACAAAGCACGGTGCCAAAGTGTGGTCCCTAATCAATCTCAAAACCATTATACTGCCATATTTGTTTTGGAACAGAAATGTTCAGGTTGGATAGGAATAGCAGCCAAAAGAATGGGAAAGCTAATTGCTTTTTTGGTTGTTGTTTCTGTTTAAGTCAATACTATCAGAGAAGTACATTTTGCAGGCAGTGCAAGGGATTAAAATTAGAGCTAATTTTGACTTTACGTAATGAACACAGCTGAATAACATCCATTTAAACAGTAATAATTAAAACTGAACACTATATGCTACAGTGTGGTTCACATTCAGAAATAGACAGAACGGCCTTGGTTATGTAGAACCAACTAGCTTTCATTGTAAGAAATAAGCCAGGAAGGTGGTTGAGGAAGAAGAAGATGACTTCTTTTGTTTTACTTCTTCCAAGGTTTTTCTCTTCTCTCCAGCCACTATTCTTGACTTCTGTATCTTTGCTACCAATTTTTTTAGAATTAAAAGCAAAAGGGGGGGGGCGGACAGACGGACGGAAGGACCTGGATGTAGCAGTTTTGGAAAAAGCTGCAAATACGTTCATGAGTTCATGAATGTCATGTCACTCATTTTTACATCCTGGATGTTTACGGTTGAAGAATCCAGATAGCAGCTCTGATTCACCCTTGCATATGCCAAGGTATCCAGACATCCAAAATCAAGACCACAGATTATAAACAGCTTCAGCAAATTGAGTCAAGTGCCTTTGTTCCTCAGATGTACATCTTCCTATTGCTTACAAAAGCACCGTATACTAACCACTAACGCTGTTATAGCCAGCACTAGGAAAGGAAGTTATTCAAGTCTGGATTTCCTGCTTATGGATGTAGCCAAGAACTGAGAAGCTTGTAGTGGTTTCAGGAACTGAGTCATCTAATGATTCATGGATAAGATACTGATTTTAATATGTGGCTAATCACAAGACTAAAAAAAACTTGACAACCAGCCTAGATGAGGTTTAATTTCTGGTTTAAAGCAGTACAAATCTGTATTATGGCTGGGGGAGGAAGAGACCCCAAATATTACAACTCATCATCATTTTCAACTTCTTTTAAAAATGTTTTCTTTCCCTTTGTTCTAAAAAGGCTTTTAAAGCATAAAAAGGAGGGGGGCTTCTAAGACAATACCTATCCTGGCTTACAAGAAACAAATGACAGGTAGGATATGAAGAGGTTACTGCTATTGTGCTATTAGAAACAGATATCCATATTTTAATCAACAAAACCCACAATTGCTCTTACCAATCCACAAGATTCATGTAACTAATAGGGGTTGAGCTAGTGGAAACCAACTAGAAATTCCATTTCCACTGCTGATCAGCATGAAAGCAGAAGCTGGCAAATACCGGCCTAAATGCAGGAACTTGTGCTCTTGAAAGCGAGAGACATTTCCAAGCGCAAACACGGAATTCATAACTAGCCACCACTTTGTAGGTCTGAAATGTTTTGGTTGTGGGGGAAGGGGTATATATAGTAACCTAAACTGCAGGCTGCCTACCTAAGCCGGCGTTTGAGAAGGAAAAGTGAGTTTTCATCTGTGGAAAAATACTGGCTACCCCCCCCAAAAAAAACCTCCCATTTTTGAAAAGGAGACTCAGATGTCACAGTACAGCAACTGGAAAAGGAGAACCGTTGTGGGAGGCCCCGCGATTTTAGGATGCGTGTTTTACCAGCACGTTGAAAAAGAAACAAAAAAAGTGTAGCATGCTTTTTTTTTTAAAAAAAAAAAAAAGTAAAACAGTTGACAAGAAAAGGCCAAAGTGCACTCTGTGGCTGGCAGTCATTTTATGGCTTTAGTCCTACAGCAGATTTACTTAGATGACGTCAGTGGCTCCAATCCAGCTTTTTCTTTGGTAGCATTTACCACTTGCCTCTTGAAGCCTCCACTGTGCTACAGAGCAGCAGACCATAATCAAAATTCCCTTTGTGAAATAGAGTTTACCTCAGGGCACACAGGCCTAGCTGGCTGAATTGAAGGCTCTTCACCCTGCACTTCATGCCTAGAAATAAATAGCCTACAATACTGTACTTTGCCTCAGTACAGAAGAACCATTAAAAGCAGGCTGATACCTTTTTTAAAGGTTTTTTTCCCTCCCCTTTTTCTTTTGGTCTGCTCCAAAAATCTCACAGGCCAGAGTGTTACTTAATATTCCAGACCTATCACATATCATGATAATACTTTGCAGGCTATTAGGGCCTCGTTTAGAACGGGAAATGCTTGTACTTTATGGAAGGTTTTCCATACGTACAGTTCTAAAACATGTGCCAAACAGTGGTAGATACTGTGGTAATCAGTTCCTTTCAGTAGGAGGGCAGTTTGAGCTAGACCCTCTGCATGGCCACTAGGATTTGCCAGCCGAAGGGCAAGATAGAATGGTGCTTTCCTACAAACCATGTTCAAAAATTGATAAGACTCCCTCCAGAATATGTACTCCTTCATTCTCTTCCACGGTAGATATTACTATCCTCATTTCTTGTTGACCATAATGATGATTTAGTTACCTTTAGTTAACTATGGTCATGCTAACTGATTACCTCTGAACCAGGGCTTCAGACCTACTCCAAATTTAAAGTTTCAAATTCAGAAGATGGAAGAAATATGGTTGATAATACAATATTGCCAGGCATCTGCCAAAGACCCACATCTCACCGGGCAAACTGGACCTTATGCAATGAGTAGATAGACTCTCTGAGGGAAAGGAGCCCGTGGATGTTGTCTTGCCCAAGGATCTTCCAAAACATGGAGGCACTGATGCAAATGGGGCTGTCTAAAATAACACTTTCATGAGCTCCATTAATGTGAGAGGCTACCACTGGATTGATCCCATTTTCCACTTCCCCTGAACACCCAGTGCTCAACATTGAATTGTCACATGGTCAACAGAAACATGTTCAGTCTTCTACACACATGCAGATGTATGTGTGTCCCCTCCATACCGGTACTTCTGCTGAAAATGTAGCTGGTAGGGAATGGGCACACCAGTATTTGGAGGTGTGGCTCACAAGCACCACATATTCTGCAGGGTCAAGGCTGACAAGGAAGTGAAAAATTGCTCCGGAGAAGGAATGGCGACACACTACCACTTAATTGGGAAGCCAAGGTCTGAGACAGGCATCCCCAAACTTCGGCCCTCCAGATGTTTTGGACTACAATTCCCATCATCCCTGACCACTGGTCCTGTTAGCTAGGGATCATGGGAGTTGTGGGCCAAAACATCTGGAGGGCCGCAGTTTGGGGGTACCTGGTCTGAGAGATCCAGCGTTGCATTTCCCCCAGGCTATAAAAATTCCGTTCTTTGTCTGCCATAATCTCTCAACTGGACAACCTGCACACATCCCAGCACGAAGCAACTATGACACTCCCAAACTTTATGACTAGGCACACTTCTATCCCCAGGTAAGGTCCTTTCAGTGCTAGATAGTATTAGTTATGTTTTTGCTATGCAGAAGACTGAGAAGTCTGTATGCTACGCACAGGCTAGGAAGGAAGGCTCGCTGAAATCAAAGAGACTAGGGCTGGACTGTTCATGTATATTCTGAAAGTATGAAAAGGATCAGTAGCTGAAGGAGGGGCAAAGTTACTGAAAATAATCCAAGTACGTTTAGGACTATAGGAAGTGTCCTGCTTTATGAGACCAAATGCTTAGGTTATTTTGCATGCTGTTTCCCAGGATGGGCAGATGATCATCAGAAGCTTAAAATCAGGACACAGGGCTAAAAAAAAACATCTTCCTCTGTTGCTTTCAGGTGACTTATCTTTAAGAATGTTGACTTAGAACGTGGAGGTACTATACAATCATCATGACTAGTAGCCATTGGGATCCTTGTCCTCTATGGATCTGTCTAATCCCCTTTTTAAAGTCATCCTGGTTGGTGGCCATTGCTACATCAAGAAGCAATGTAGAGCAAATTTGAGTTCAGTGAAGTTCTATTTTGTCTTTCCTCAATCTCTCACCCTTCGGCATCACTAGATGATCTTAGGTTCCAGTATGAGAAAATGAACACAGTCTCTAGCCACTTTCTCCACATTACACATTATACATCTGCATCTCTCTCACGCATGTGTGTGCGCGCACACACACAACTCCAGCTAGTGTTCCCAGTTGAGCTGTTCTGTCACCTTTTTGACAGTAAGTACTCGTAGCATGTTCCCATTTCTTGTTCAAGAGGAGCCTATTCATTCTGTACAGACCTCCCTTGCCCCAAAACATCCCTAGTGCCTAAATCCGAACTCTTTCTCTTGATACCGCCATATAATCCATGCTGAAACCCCTTATCTCCACCTGATCAAAAACAGCAAAGTAAGAGATGTCAATATACAAGTGGCACATAGAAATTATCCTTCCAATTAATTTCAGGGTGGAAAAACAAAAGCAAAGAGCATTCCTAAAAGCGATCACGACCAAACAAAATATATTTCTCACCAACATTCTAAAATGCTTCCTAACATTGCCAGTCCCAAATTATTCACAGTTAAAATAACAGTCCAAAATTGGTTCTAAAAGGCTTGTTGGTTTTTCGGGAAGATAAGACTCTTCCATGGCCACATGCACACACCATGCCTGCAGCTGACCCAGTTTCCTCCAATTCATTGAACACAGAAGATATGCTAAAACTATTCAGAAAATGGGACCTAAGCTGGCAGAGATCTAGTGCATATCCTTAAACAAAAATACTGCCCATCTGCCCTGGTCATCACCAACACTGTGAAGCATACTGAATAAATGTTGGGATTTGAAATCAGTGGTTAAGGTGATTTGAAAAGAAAAAATATGGTGGCACTAAACAAGGGCACTGCTTAGAGAGATACCCTCAAGCATGTAGAATAAGACAAGCTAAGCAAAGAAAACAGAAGAGGGTATATAACTTTAAACAAGAATAGTGTTGGGATGAAGGCGCCAAGGGAAAAGGACCCCTGAGGCAATGAGTATTTCACAGGGTCAGAGGGCAACATAGAAGGATTCTATCCCAAGGCCATTCAATGAATGTGAATGAAAGACTATTACAACTGATATTTTCTGCTGCACAATACAGAATAGGCAATGATGGGGCTTCTCCCACATTCTGGGTCTGCTGAGAATTTACTGTATTCTTTGAAAGACCCAAATCCAATAAGATTAAGGTAAAATTAAGGATAAGATGTATTAGATTTTATTACACTGCATTTGAACCCTGAATCTATAAATAAGATGACGCAAATATTCTTTTTCCAGAATTTTTTGAAGATCACATTCGCCCCATTGATTTGATTTAGCCTCTGTTTGTTTAGGCTGCAGACCTAGGCAGTGGGCAACTTCCTTTGCCAGCCCTAAATAAATATTTTATTTACTGAGATATTTCTATACCACCTTTCATACACAGCAAGGTGTTCTACAAAAAACAGAAGCACAACAACATAACCAATTCAGAATAAAATAATAGCTACTAGGGTCAACGGCAGATAATTAAAAGAAACCAACTGGAAATAAAGGCCAGAAATAATTACGATGATGGTGATGGTGATGATCCGGCCCATCTGGCTGGGTTTCCCCAGCCACTCTGGGCGGCTTACCAAAATATCTAAAAACACAATAAAAAACAACAATCCTCAAAAACTTCCCTAAACAGGGCTGCCTTCTGGTGTCTTCTAAAAAATCAGATAGTTGCTTATTTCCTTGACATCTGAAGGGAGGAGTTCCACAGGGAGGGCGCCACTGCCAAAAAGGCCTCAGAGCCATGTATTTTCAGCATACATAAATGTAGGAAGCTGCCTCAGTTCTGAAGGGAGACAGTACCACTGAAAAGACACTCCCCTTCTGGCCGCCTCTAAGCGGCCGCCACGGAAGCTCATGCCACATGTCTCAAATGCAAACTTCTCTCAGCATCTTCATACTTTCAGGTGAAAGAGGCTTAAAAAAATTATGATTCCACACAGACGCAAAGTAAACTACAAATGCAAATTAATGACCAAACATTTAGAAATTATGAAGCTGGACATAGGTAAAGCATCACAAGTTTTAAATCTGACTCCCAAGTTTGGTAGGTAGCCATATGACAGTTTAGCACCTAAGCTACACTCTAAAATAAAGGTAAAGGAACCCCTGACCATTAGGTCCAGTCGTGACCGACTCTGGGGTTGCGCGCTCATCTCGCATTATTGGCCGAGGGAGCCGGCGTATAGCTTCCAGGTCATGTGGCCAGCATGACAAAGCCACTTCTGGTGAACCAGAGCAGCACACAGAAACGCTGTTTACCTTCCCGCTGTAGCGGTCCCTATTTATCTACTTGCACTTTGACGTGCTTTCGAACCGCTAGGTTGGCAGGAGCTGGGACCGAGCAACAGGAGCTCACCCCGTCACAGGGATTCGAACCGCTGACCTTCTGTTTCTTTTTCCATGAACCACCTGAAAACTGCTGACAGTCTTGGCTGACCACTTACGACTTTCCTACCTGTTGCAGGAACTGGAAAATGCTATGCTAGAGGCTGCATGACATTTAATTGTATTTTATTTTATTGGTTCTTTTATTTCTTGCATCTTGTATTTTATTGTATCCCATATAACTCAAATTGCAATACAATAAAAGAAATAAAAGAATCAATAAATATACAATTAAAAATCAATATGAATGTTGCCATTCATCACCCAACTTCAGCCACAAATCCACAGACATGTTGCAGACTGCCTTAATGAAGCTGATGGACCATTGGTGCGAAACCCTGCTCTTTGATACATCGATGCATCCTTCAAAATGTTTACTTCAGAATTGTTTTTGAAGAATACGATCCGCTCACTAACACCAGAAGGATGAAGGCTTGAGGCAAACCACATAACTGTCATGAGAGTCAAAAGAATTCAAGGACTGCAAAAAATTCAGAAAGAATTCCAGAATGCTTGGATCATGCCCTGTGTTCTTTGAGCTTTACAACTAATCCACAGTTTCTATTTCTTATTTTCATGACCACTTGCCTGTAGACGGGAGAGACCAGCGAGAATCTGTGATAAAAACAAAAGGGCTGGAAAGTTTGCAAACAGTTATGTTGCAAGATGTTTGTAATATGCAACATCACTGTTCACATGCAGGGATGAACCAAAAAACAAAAAGCGGGTTGGGAGAGAGAGATTCCACTGAAAGGATAACTGGATAAAGGAATATTGGACACCTGAATGAGTTGAGCCTGTAGCTGCTGGTGATTCAAACACGAAGCATATCAAAATGCTCTCGATAAGCTAAACTAGCAGATAGCTTATCTGAAGCATATACTAGCCATATGGTGCCACAACTTCTGTTGCCTGTTGCTAGCATAACAATAGGCTACTGCAGACTTCTACTGGAAGCACTATTTGACAAACTGTCAACATCATTCCCTCCCCCCAAGAGCTCTGGGGCAATGGCGTGCATGTCTATTTGCATTAAAAAAAAAACAGGTGAACAAAGAGTAAACCAGATGTCAACTTTAGAAATCGAGCTGTCTGGTTTAGGAGAGTTAACAGAGGCAGACAAACTGCTAGAGCTCAAAGCTAGACAATGAGCTTCTCTGAAAACACTCTGGCCTAGGGGAGTGGCTATTTAAAACACTTGGCTTCTTTTATTTCAGCACTGTGGAAGTGAATTCTGCTCTTAAGTGCTGGCTCAAATGAAGTCATTTTGTTTCACTGGGGGTTTCTTTGCATTTCAGCAATGTGAGTGTGTGCACTGTAGCGAAGAATGAAAACGCATGATTTATTTTTTAAAAAAATGACTTTTCATTTTTAAGCGTGAAATCCAATACATTAACCAACTTAATGCTTTGATTCTGTACAATACAGACAAATCCTGTGAACAGTTCATTTAAGTTTAAACAAAATGGAAGTTATTATCCTCTTGTGCAAGAACTTTTGAACACTAGGCTGAATTGGAATTTACAACCCTGTCTAATGCCATAAAGGCAAGGTGTGAATAGTGATAGATAAGAATGATTTACAGTTGGGCTTTTATAAAATTGACAGATTCACATCTGGTTTACATTGCAGAATCATACAGATCTTTTTTCATGCTGCAATTATTTCTGTTCCCTCTTATGTTTTTCCTAAAAGCATCTCAAAAAATTGACAAAACACATATTAATATTCAGAATAGTGGCCCATGGTGTTTAATTGAATGTTATTATCTGGATTTTGTGTTAGTTTATTAGATTTCACTGTGAAAAAAGTAAGTGCAATGTGCCGGGAGGGGGGTGAAAGAGAGAAGTACACCCCAACAGTTTCAAATATAGAAAAATTAATAGATCTCTCTGTAGCAATATGAAAAGTCAAAAACATAAAATCTGAAAATGTATTTTCCTATAGGACTGAATATATATAACATTTTTGGGTTATCTGTTGGGATTCCTTTCATGTTAAGCTGAGAATGCACCTTGAACTCCTTCCAAAAACCAGTACTGCACTGAATTATGATAATTAGAAGACTGTGTGCATAAAAAAGGCAGTGCAATTGATGCATACTTTGGAAGAAAAAAAATCTTGCTGCACAGAATATAAGTTCAATATGTTCTCACATAATTAACATTTCCCATAATTAGCAGCAGTTTTCAGTTTATGTCCCAATAAAAGTAATAGCATCCATTATCGTTTTAGATTCCCAAGCAATGGCATTGTAATTGCTTTAAAAACCATGTTTAACTTTTGCTCCCGATAGCACTTTTGAGATACAGTACCAGCTTTTCCTCTCAAAAATTATGCATCAGTTTGGAAACAGGCAGTTGTGTATCAATGGCTAGAACAAATCAAAGACATGGGGAACTAGAACTCTATGGAGGCAACTTGGATCAGTAAAACAGGGCGTAGAAACAACACTCACATTGTCAAAAGAAGCAAAGAAGAAAAAGGCAAGGAATTAAAGGAATAGGAACAGATGTTACTGATTTTATTTGGCCGCTTTTAAGCAAATATTACCATCATTTTAAGAGAATGCTGAAGATTTGGTTTGTCACAAGTCACTTCTCATCCCTCCCCGCTTCAAATTGCTCCTCAAACCCACCTTCTCCATAAAGTTTTTCCCTTGCCACTTAGTCCCCTTCTTCAGTTGATTTTTAAAATACCTTAAGTACACATAGCTGCAGTTGACCATATTTATCCCTTGTTATTATTTTTGTCCTTCTCTCTGTGGCATCGCCCACTACTGTAAGTGCCTAGGAGCAGAGGCCTGGCTTTTTTTTTACTTGTGCTAAACCGTGTAAGACACGTGTTTAATGAAACTATTTAAACAAATAACTTTCTGCTCAATCACCTCAAGTTATAAAGTAGGCAATATGGAGGGTGCTTTTTTTAATAATAATAATAATAAATCCTGTCAGCATGCAAAAAATTCCAAAGAAAAAGGTATAACAACAAATAAAATGTACCATAAAGTATGTCTGTGATCCTAAATACTTTTTCCCCCATTAAGCTTTGGGGCAGTAAGCCTTCAAGAGTAGACCTGTTCGAACACCTAGGATTATTATTTTTATATATAGATCTGAAATCTTAAATTCTTCTACCAAAATTAATAAGATTTAATGACACCACTATGGCCATGCCATGCCAGATATTCCTCTCTTAAGTCTTCAGACTCCAAACAGCATTATAAAATTTTATTGAGAGATTTAATGTTTGGCTTGTTTTATATTTTAAATACTGTGTTTGCTTCCTGACCTTGGGTTCACCCGAAGTAGGTGGAATAGAAGTTTAAAAATTAAAAAAGAGTTTCTAGTAGCCCTATCCTAAACCTTGCAGCATTTGCAAATCAAGACCAGGATGAGGCTTCACAAATGGCTACATCAGTCCAGCATCACACAATCCATGTAGGGATATTATACACAACTAGAGAAGCTCAAGTGCCTGAGAGTGCGTATGGGCCACCAAAACATAGGAAGTTGCACTCATTATAATCCCAGATTATGAACTCCACGATCATAAAAGCACAAGAATGAGACTACTCTGGAAACTGATGCCTCTCTGTACGTCATACGATATGTTATACAGCAATCTAATAATAATAATAATAATAATAATAATAATAGGTTGTTATTTTACTGCTCTTCCGCCTTGTCTGCCCCAAGCAGTGGCAGGAGAAAACAGAAAAGAAAGACTCTCAAGGGAGCTTCATGAAAAAAGGTGCTGTTAAAAGTATTTATTAATACTTTTGCCCACTATCGAATAGAGATTCCACATACAGAAGCAGATTTCCTTAATGGACATATGCATCCGAATACGCAACTCCATTTAAGTTGTGATGCTCTCTGGACCACAGTGAACAGACAAGATGAGACTTTTGATGTGGATGGGAGGACCTGCAGATCCAGAGCAGGATTGGAACCTTGATATCTAAAGATGAGGATTCAGTGAGGACTAGCATCATTAATGCTTTTGTAGGTAGTGCAATTGTCACATTTCTAAACATAACACAGCTAGTCTATACAATGTTAGTTTAAGCTGAAATCAACATACAAGGCACTGTTAACGCCTTTCCCTACTTACCTTATTTACTGCACAATGCTAGCCATGTCTACTCACAAGTAAGTCCTATTGAATTCGATGGGGCTTACTCTCAGGTAAGTGGAATTTGGAATGCAAACTACTCCCAATTATCAAACCCAGTACACGACCCAAACTTTTAGGTTCTCTCTCACATAGAAGGTTTCATTCCAAAATAGTAAATAGCAATAATTCAGTTTCAATGAAATAACTGAGTATGTACTGTATCTGTAACAACACACACATGCAAATAAAAGCCCAAGGGACTTTATCTGCTGTGTGTGTCCCTTTAAGAAATAGCCCCCCCCCTGCTCCTGTAACAGTGCCATAAATCTCTTTATAAATCAATGGACCTACAAAATCTAGGAAATAATTTCTGTTCAAATTTCTGCCCTATAGTACTTTATGGACAGTGTAAAGTTTTCCAAGCTGCATAACCAGGTGATAATATATAAGCATTGCTTACACTTCAATTACATATTTAGGGAAGTATTTTTTGTTAAGACAATGATGTAAATTACATTCTTCTGTTATATCATTTTCTAACAAACCACAGTATAGAACAATCTCATGTACATAAACATATTAAGTATTAAATCAGCAAAGTTTTGATCACATGACTACGCATGCACATACCATTTTAATATGAGCGCCCTGATGCAACAAATCTTTAAATCCTGAACTAATGAAGTAGCTTTAGGAAACTAGGCAGCAAGTTCTACTATTTCAAGTGCAATAAAAAACACATTATTATATTAGAAAGATCACTGGTTTAAAGTGTGAGCACATATGCTGCATCTTGTATGTGTGTTTTTTTGGGGGGGGGGATACACAGTTTAAGAGATTATTCCTTACTGTCACACACAATCCAAGCAAAGCTCTGAATTATGGAAATGAGCCCCAAATCAGGTTTTTTCACAGAAAGTACAGACTACACAGCCATCTTACTGCTAAAGGGTATGGATTCACAACTACATTTTGCTACACAACAAAAAGGGTACTTTTACCATTCAAAGATCTCATCATAAGAGGTCTTTGCATTCTGGCCCTCTTATACACTTAAGCAGTCACATTTAATACTTCATTGTTCTTGAATAACTGGGATATCGATTGTACCCTTTTGCTGTGTTGAAGCCTGAGAATTTTTACAGTAGGGTTGCTGATCTCTGGAATTACATCTTCTACAGTTTGGGACTTTCTGCCTTCAAAATAGCTGATCTTAACTTTCAATATCAAGGGAAAGCACCATGAAAAGCCTAGATTGCTTCCTAGACCTAGACTATCATCCAAGCAACAGAGAGAAAGAAATCTACTTTCAAAGTATTAAAGTAGCTTTCCAGTCACACATACATTCTTCAAACACCAAAACCCTTCCAGCTGGAATTCACTAAGGACCCAGACCTCGCTTGTGCTAGGACTGTTCTTTTCCACTGTTTACTAAACTTCCCTGAAAGCAGATACTATTCAACTAAAAAGCCCACATAAAACCAACATTTCACTCGAATCTCCTCCTTAAGATAAGTTTAGTGGACGCATTCCAGGTTTTGGTACTGCATACAAAATGAAGGCATATCAAACATATCAAACATACTTTTCATATTTCCAGCAGCACTAGGCATCTAAAACTATTTGTGAACACTAGGCAAATTTAACAATGAGCTACACTACTGTCTCCTACTGTCTCATTAATACGGTACTTTAATGTCATTCCGCATAAAGAAAACCATAAAAGCCATTACAATGGTCAAAATTGGGTGCTAATCAATACACCAGATATTTGATCTTCCTGGATGCATCTAAAATATTTAATGCAATTAGTGCCTCCAAGCTATAAATTAAATTGTCAACAAATCAGCACAGAAAAAGAATTGTGAAAGCTTGTCTAACTGCCAACAGAATTTCCTTAAAATAAAATAAAGATAATACCCTTGAATCAGCTCTAAAATTCAGATAGGCCTGAAGAGCTTTCTGTTCACCTTTTGAAGTGTTATGAATTCTCAACATTCCATTTGAAAAATATGTGGCACATGCATATATAGAGGCAGCCTCTGGAATATGGCAATGTAACATTGCCCTCTGAATTATCTGAAATCTCCTTAGCATGCACCATCAATACAGTCTAATGTCCTTGCAGTGGTATTTCCCAACTATTTATAGAGATGGCAAAACACTATGTACCCAAGGGCAGCCATTCCAAATTTAGGATTTATTAAAAAACAAAAAAAGTTGCATGATATAAGAGCATGCCTCCAGTTACTATTTGTGTTCCCATTGCATTGTACACAATTATCCTTCCCTTTAAGCAAAGTCAAGCTACCATAAGATTTACACATCAATATAAAATCGATACTAAATTCAGAAAATGCAATCATTTTTTTAAAAAACCGCTTGATACTTATATGTATATATCTCAGAAAGCCACAGCTAAGGGTGCTATCTTTCCTTTTTATCAGCACAGGGAATAAAATGTTAAGTGCTCCTGATAAGGAGTTTTAGCAGAGCTACTTTTTTTTTATTGGCCACCTTAAATCCGAATTTACATGTATAATATTTTTAAGTCACCCCGTGCAAATGAAGTGTGATCTAGGAAATGTTTTAAAAGATTTCCATATTTTACACCACTAGTAGCCATTTACAATGAGAAAATAAAGAACATACCTCCTCGCTAACTTTTGAAACATTTATTGAGGTCACTTTTCATTTCCCCAAATCAAAAACAGATACTTGCTTCTAATCGTTTAACGACTCTCCTGAGAAACACAGGTGGCTGGTATTTCATTGTTTCATAAATATTTTTATACAGTGACACCAATGAGCATTAAATAAATCCATTAAATCAAGTCCAGGATTGTGGTGCTTCCTTCCACCCCTTCGAATCTGAGTTTTACTGTTAGAGTAACATCTCTCTCTCTCTCTCTCTCTCTCTCTCTCTCTCTCTCTCTCTCTCTGCCTTCTTGTGTTTTGTTTTGTTTTGTTTTGTTTTGGATTGTGATAAACTAATTTCCCACCAAGACTAAGTGGACTTCCTTTCTTTGAAAGTGTGAATTCTGTGAACAAAGGCTACTTTCTGCCCTTTGGGAAGCAGCTCCATTAATGTGTAAAGAGGGGATGTGCAAGATCCCTTTAAAAGGTTAAGGGGAAATAAATAATCCTAGGGTTCCTACCGAAAGGAAGTTTTCCAGGGACAATATCCGCGTTTTGTTGGAACTGCGACTTTGTCTTTTTTGGATACAATGTTTCTGCTGACTCCGGAAAATTTTCCACTTGAATGTGCAATTAACCAGCAGTGGCAGCGGCAGCAGCAGCTCTGGAGAAAGCAAAGAAGCAGCAAAAGAGAACATTCCTTCTTTCATCTTTAAGAGGGAAAAGAAATTAAAAAGGGAAGAAGGGGCGGGAGAGAGAAAAGCAAAATACAAAAACTCAAAGCTCTTAAAAGCCAGCCAAATCTCAGATCCAGCCACTTTTCCAAAGCTCGGCACTAGAAAGAGAAACTCGAGGGATAGGATCAATTTACTTTGCAAGGCCTGATCTGCTCCCAACTTATTCCTTCTTGGCGAAAAATGTGAAAAATGCCAAAGATTTGTCTGTGTGTGCGCGCGCGAAAGACTGAGTGTGTGTTTGAGGGCGCGGGCGCGCGCGCGCGCCCCAGGCTGCAAAGCAGTGACTCAGGCAACTAAATGAAAGCAGCAACAGCAAGAAGGAGCAGAGCGAGAGAGAGGAACGGCCGCCTGTTGCAGCTCTGACTGAAAATCCCCAAAGCAGCCAAAACTCCACTCAGAAACAACTCCCTCCACCTCCCAAGGCGCCTTTCCTGATTTCGTTTTATTTTGCCCCCTCCTCACATTTCCCAGATCACCTGCAGAGATTGAGAAGAGAGGAGGAGGAGGGGGTCGTGAAGGAACGAAAGAGGGACGATCGGCATGATTCTCCCAAGTAAATAACAGAGGACAAGCCCCCCCCGCTCCTCTCCTCTCCTCGCCACACAAAGCAACGCGAAATCTGCAGGGAAGCAGCAAGCTCCCTCCAGCCGCCACGCGCCCCAACAAACAGCCAGACACAGACCCGCACAAAACTTACCTCCACTCCACTCCCCACCTTTGCAAACACCACCAGCCTTTTGCAATTCAATTGCAAACTTCTTCCAGCTTTCCCCTGGGGACTTGGCTTGCTTAATTTCCAAGCCTTGGTGTTGTTTGGTAATTTTGGGGGGGTAGTTTTTTTTTTTGCTTGTTGTTGCTATTATTGTTGTGGTTGTTTTTTGGAGAGAGAGAAATCTCTTAATGTGTGTGTGTGCGTGTGCGTGTGTGTGTGTGTTTGGGCTCTACAGCTTGTTGGCTTGCGGGATTATTGCAGCCCTTGCCAGTGCTTCGTGACTGCCCCCAGACCGGTGGCGGGCAGGGCGGGCTGGGCTTTCGAAACGGGCTTGTGCGGCGCGAGCGATGCTAAGAATGTTCGGAATGAGAAGAGGAATGAAATGAACGCGAGGAGCGGACTCTCGACAGCGGAGGCGGAGCCACGGGCCGCGACAGCCCGGGGAGGCGGAGGGGAGGAGCCACGGAGCAGCTGGTGACCTCATTGGAAAGTCCGGGGAGGAGGAAGCCGGGGAGGGGAGGGGAGGAGTTTCTGGGCAGGCTGGGCGGGGGAGAGAGGGAGAGATCAGATCGCGTGGGGAGGGGCGGGGGGGAAGAGGTCACCGAGAGCCACCTGAGCATCAGCCGGAGGGCAAGAGCTCGGCGCTGAAATGGGATCCTCTGCTCACATGCCGAGGCACAATCGGGAAGGCGGAGCGTGGTTTGCTTTGCACACAGAGTGGGGGGGGGGAGAGGGAGAGGATCATTCCAGCTGCGACTCCCATCGGAGGATACAGGCAACAGGATTTCAGCGCCCTGGGGACGGACGGGGCTGATGCAAACTTTCTTGGGCTGGGTTGCGCGCGCTTGGGAGAGCCGGAGTTTGCGCTTTCCTCGTGAAATGGAGGAAGGAGGCGTGTCAGGTTGTCCTTTTTTATCTTATTTTTTTGCACAAAGAAAGCAAATTTTGGAAATACTTGCACAAAGATGCAAAAACAAACAAGCAGACAAACAAACAAACCACGATTCAGAGACGCTCAGTTAGACATAAAATCGGGACAGCAACCTGGAAAATAACGGCCGTTTGTGATCCGAGAGAGGGCTGAAGCGCAGGCGACTCTGGAGCTTTGCATCGCCCTGCTCGCGATAGTCCATATCGCGTGCCTTTCTTGTCCTTGCGAAATCATCGCACCCTTGTGGAGATGCACTCCCGAGGGAGCTGTTGCAAGTCACTTGCAATTAACTATTGGAGTTCCACGTGGAAATGAGAGACATTAAAAATGTGCAACACAAGGGGAAAATGTTTACCACGGGCACTTTTGGGGGGCGTAGAACAAAGAGCCTATAATGCAATTCTAAAAAGGTCTACTCATAAGTAAGCACCACTGGGTTCTGCGGGACTTAATTCCAAATTTATAGGATTATGTCCTTATCCAGTCCAGGACCATTATATTCTGATGTCATAGAACACATTGTAATGGAATAGTTTCCACTCATATACAATGCACACCTTTGACATTATGTTCCATCAGGAGTTAAAACATTTTTTATTCATGCGAGCATTTATTGGAAATTAATTTTGGGTCAACTGTCCTCTGCTCATTGCTTTATTATGCACCTTGCTGTAATTTTCTTGTATTTTTATCTCATTGTTGTACACCACTGTGGTACTTTTAAAGTGCAAAGTGGTGTTTCTTTATTAAAAGATTTATATAAAAAAATCAGTATCATACCAAGCAAATCAGAACAGTTGTGTTATTGCAACTTTCAGTTGCCATCCTAATTTTTTTTTTCTGTCCCATTGCTGGATATTTTTCTCTGTTCCATATCTGGCACAGGCTTCTAAAGCAGAGTTTATTAGTATGGCTAGAACAGTTGCCTTTAAAAAAATACCTCCATAAATACCTAAAACTTAGGAATGTTGTATTTATTTATTTATTTATTTATTTGATTTGTATTCTGCCCTTCATATGAAGATCACATGGTGGTTCACAACATAAACATTCAAAATGAGAACACAAAATACATAATAAAGCAAAAACAAACCAATAACTCTTCCCCCAAACACATTTAAAAGGCCACAGAATGTTAATCAGTCAGTGTTAAATAGAATGGATATTGTTATACTTGTTACAGAATAGTGACAAGCCAAACATCCTGAGCAGCCTTTCTGCCAGGATAGATGTTTATGGGAGAAATGGAAAGGGAATAAGGAGGCAAGATAAGACATGCCTCTTCACCAAAGCAATTAATATAGGAAGCATGCAGTCGGTCCATGTGCCCAATGTCATCTTGGAAACATTTCCTCAAGAAGTCTCCCAGTAAGGGAGGCTGCTAGGGTAGATGGTCAGTTTAATTCAAGATAGTTTCTTATAGAGAATGACTTAGGGAAGTCATTCTAACTTTTGTTCCTCTGATCCAGTCTTCTCTTTCAACCTCCCTTCTGTTCCCCATCCATTGTGCTTTCAACTTCTCACTTAGGCTTCATCCTGTAAATAATGTTGTCTCTGCCTCACCACTTTAGCCTGCCCCTTCTTGGTTTTTTGTCCATAGATCTGCTCTTCTAGTAGAATAGTCTAATTTTAAACTGCCCCAAATGTAACTGAATAGTTTGAAAGGCAAGTGAACAAGGAGTCTTCCATGAATTTCTGCAGCAGAGAACCTCCTGTGTCTGGGTCCCAACTAGAGAAAATCCTCCCTCTCCTAGCTAGCTAAGAGTGGGTGGGCGATGGGGAACATCTTAAGGAAAAAGTGGTGGGGGATAACCTGCCTTTCCTCTGTAGTGGAGATTGAGAGCAGCAGAGAAGCCTTGTTTTTCTTGAAGGCAGAACCAGAGCTAATGAACATGGATGGAGACACTTTCTGTCCTTGCCTTCAGTGAGTGGGTGGGTAGGTAAACCCTTTACTGAATGCTCTCCCTCCAGGCATGTGACCGAGAATGTGTCTACTGTTTAAGGGGTGGGTCTTTCAGTAACGGACTAACTGCACATTATGGAAAATATGTCTGGAAACCCCAAGCCATTTTTAAAGTCTCCAGAAGAGACTATGTAGTGCAGAGAAACAGCAAGGTGAAGAGGGTTTTTGCATACTTCCCTTCTCCATTGTTTTCCCTGCTTCATCTTGCTCTTTGCTAAGCCCCTTCCCCTCACTACACACAGGACTTCAACTTCAACTTTCTACATGTTTGGAAACCCACGAGAAGAAGAAGAAATATCCAAGGTGTGATTTGGATAGGAAAAGCAGCAAAGAATTAGAGGCTCCCTTGCCCACAGTACTTCTTTGCTTTCTAAAGCTCCCTCCCACAGTGGCTTTTCTAAAATGAAAAATGGTGTTTGGTCTTTGTACGAACTCGATGTGAAATAGGCTAATGTATAATTGCATGCATGCCATACATATACAAACCCAGCCCTCCAGATGTTTTGAGACTACAATTCCCATCATCCCTGCCCACTGGTCCTGTTAGCTAGGGGTGATGGGAGTTGTAGTACCAAAACATCTGGAGGGCCGAGTTTGCCTATGCCTGCTATACATTTAAAGCACATGGGCTCCCACAAAGAATCCTGGGAATTGTAGTTTATTGAGTATGGGGAACCATAGCTCTTTGGGGTAAACTGCACTTCCCAGAATGATGGGTGTGAGGAGTTGTGTTTCAAATGTATGTAAGTGGCATGCAAACACACAGATTAGATTGGAGGTATAGCTTATACCCTGTTTCTCCTAAAATAAGACATACCCATAAAATAAGCCATAGCAGGATTTCTAAGCATTTGTGCAATATAAGCCATACCCCGAAAATAAGACATAGTGATAGGTGCAGTTCTGGAGGGCCCCAAGGAAGAGGCAAGGCTGGACGCGTAATAAAAAAATAAGACATCCCCTGAAAATAAGCCACTGTGGGGGTTTTAAAGGAAAAATAAATATAAGACGGTGTCTCATTTTCGGAGAAACACTGTATTGGTCAAAGCTTTAGCCACCATCTGACAAAAAACTCATTTTTTAAATTTACTTGGAAGGAAGCCAAATTGATTGCAATAGCCTTACATCCAAGTAGGCATGTTTAGAATCACATCATATCCTTCCGTGTCTGGAGAAGGGAAAAATCTGGTGGTTGTAAGTTATTTGAGATAGGTTCTGACTAACAGAGTTATTCCCTGACAGAGATTTCTGGCAATTGGTGTAGAGCTATTGTTAGCCCCCGCTAAGGACAAAATTGGCAGTGGTGCTTGGCACAGCAGAAATAACCACCCTCACCCAATATTGGTTGGTACTGGTTTCTGCTACTCATCCTGACATATGTTGTTCTCTGTGTGTAATTAAAGGGCACAGATAGTCATCCTGAGTAAGATTAGATTGTTAGCAGGACAATTTCCTTTGTATATAACCACTTCTGAATTAGATAACTTTTGTTGTTGTTGTTTAAAAATGGCATTCTTAGGGAGAGGTGGGTATAAATTTTATTTGAGCAGTGGGTGAGGGTGGGTTTCCAAGTCATGCTTTCCAAATCATGAGGGAAAAGATAAGGTGTTTCCCATATAGTTTTCCCTGAGGGCAAAACCTGTGAGAAAAAATCAGACCTCCCTGGCACTCTGATCTCTCTGTCTCTCTGTCTCTCTCTCTCACTCACACTCACACACACACACACCCCTCTTTCTTTAAGAAGAGGGTTGTGGAGAAAGCAGACTATCCTTACATTTCATCTACAGCGGTACTTCAACTTATGAACGACTCGACAACCGAATTTTTCGACTTACAAATGGGGCTAATGGCCGCACGCTTACGAATGTCTCAACATCCGAAAGGAAACTGCAGCGGTTTTAGATAGGGATTTTTCGACTTACGAATTTTTAGATAGGGTTGCTTCGACTTACAAATTTTTCCGTTTCCAATGCATTCCTATGGGAAATCGCGTTTCCAACGGCGTTTTTCAACTTACGAATTTTTCGACCTACGAAGGTGCCTTCGGAACGGATTAAATTCGTAAGTCAAGGCACCACTGTAGTTTGGCCCTAAATTGTGTTTTATGTGAAATAATTGTATAAATACAAAGTTAAAATATTTATATACTACTATTTCCAGTTGCAGTTTGATTTATCCCAGCATATCAAATTGTCCCCATGTTGGGAAGCACCAAATTCGCAGGAGAAAAGCATCCAGATTGGTGTTGTTTGAGGGCAACATCATGTGGACTATGCAAATTTTATGAGAATACAAACAGCTGCAAACACACAATAAACTCTGGTGAGGACAAGCCCTTTCTACTTTGTACAACATCTAGCCTGATTCAGAGTCCTGGATAACTTGAAAGTACACACACTGTTTTGCTACATTCTGGCTGACCCTAGTAAAAATATTGTTCAGCTGTGTATTGGTACAAAGTTTAACTTTTCTTGCCTGTTATTTTTTGCAGTGCTCACTTTATGTTGCTTCTGAACTTCAGAAAGTGAGCAACTCCACCAAGCCCATTTGCATTAACTCAGCATAAACCTCAGACAGGGACAAAATGAGTGACATTAAGATTATGGTAAACAATAGTTAAATGCTAGAGGATCTCAATAGAAATCATCTTGATTCACTTCTGGTCTGAATATGGCACTATGAACATCACCTCCCCTCTCCTGCCTCTGCTAAATATATTCTGGACCACTATATTATCGGATTGAGCAAGCAAAAACTTCACTAATCAGGTAATTATTTTCTTTTTCTTTTACTTTAACCTAAGGATGGCCAAGCCTAATAATTTAAATAACTGCAAGTGAACTTTTTCTTGAAAACGCCACAATTGAATGCTTGAGAGCAAAGGTGTTCCATGCTGTGGGTTCCAATTAAATCTCATTTGCTATATACAGATAAATTGGGTTTGAAAAGTTGTCTTAGAAGGCAACCTAAGTTACTTATCAAGCACAATCCACTCACATGGAATGCCAAGTATCTAGAGTTCCTTTTTGTGTAGTTGGCTGCTGTTAAACACGAGATGTTCCTCCTGTACAGAAGATTGAAACCACTATATTGTATCAGTAGTGGCAGAACTTAAAGTGTTAAGAAAACAGACCTAGAGCTAGGAGGGAATAACATTTCGGAACTGATTCAGTAGAACAAGAATAAGTACAAAGGCACAGAGGAGGATAAACAGACATGGCCAGTAAAAACGCTGAGTTATATTCCGCCAGAGTGACCAATTGAAATAATTGGCTCTGACAGCATAAATCACCTGTTGGGGGAAGGAATCACATGGACTTGCTGCTACCTGAATACTGGGGGTGGTTCAGAAAATTAGTCTGCATGTAGAAAAGTGTTTCTGTGTTAGATTTAGGTGATACTGTTCAGAAAGTTCACGATATGTTTACCATTCTGCTCCATAAATTTGAAGAAGGATTAGGTGGTGAGTTGGTTTAAATTTGATGCTGACAAAAGCTAACTGAACCAGACAAACTAGATACTCAGGATTTGTAAACGATCGTGCACTGCAAATCCAAATAGTAAGAAAATTAGTGACAATAGCACAGAGGGTTTATATTTCATTTAATCTAGGAGGTGGATTAGAAAACAGCAACCATGTTGGGAAAACTGGAAGGAAAACTGCTGCCTGCCATTATGGAGACAGGCAGAGCTGGAGCCAGTGTAAGGAGATGGCTCATGAAGCCGAGGTAAATTAATATACTAAGCTTTATCTAACCCTGAGTGTAAATACAGTTCAGCAGTGGCACAAAATGCCAAGGAAGTTGTGGGTTGTCCTTTCGCTTGGGTTTCTAAGAACTAATTCAGATAGGACAGAAGCCACTGAATCTGGTTCCATATATTGCCAGTTCTGAAATGTTTATAATTACCACCATGCTTATAAATTACTTGCCACACGGACTGGTCCAAGTATGTGGAGAGCCTCCAGGTCAGTACACATAGATCTGTGTTGACACCCTCCATGCAGTCAGAGCTCTAAGGCAAGCAGCTTATAGATATTACAGCTCCTACATGGGATCGTTTTGGGAAATGTCCCCGAGAAAGCCTTAATGGGCCTAGAGTAGGCAGGGGGTGATCAACTGTCTTTTAAGTCTATCACATCCTACTATGGGGGGGATTTTTAATCTAAGCCCTAGATCTGATTTTGTGTATTAAAAAAGTAGCCTCGAGTTATCCCTAATTTTGTGGGTGTAATTTTTGTGCTCATAAATTATTGCATCCAGTGTAAACCACAGGTACTGCCAGTGGTTTCTGATGTCTAACAGCTTGTTAATTCACTCAGCAAATTACTGTTCAATTCATTGTGGTTACAGAATTACAGGCTCAATTTATTAGAGGTCACTGCTGAAAATCAGGTGCTAAATGAGCTTTGGATGGGAGCATTTTAATTTAATTAAATGTCCAGTGGAACGGAGCCATTTCAGAATCCTCATTGCTGATTACTGCTTTGCTCAGGTTATCCTGGGTGCCTGTGCACTTTGCTTCAGTCCTAGCATTTCCTCTTCAGCTCCTACAGTTGGAAGAAGTTAGATTTATTAATAACCATGGCCATAGGTACATGGTCATACATAAATTTAGTAGAATTTATTTGTTGCATTTGCATCCTGTCCTTCCTTCTAAGCGCTTGGCGTGGTATGCTTTGACTGGTGCCATTTTATCCTTGGAAACAATGCTGTAACACAGGGAAGTTGAGACTTACTCAGTGGCCAGAGGTCAATCAGTGATTTTAATCGGCTTGACAGGGGAACTGAAGAACCCAGGTCTCCTGGTCTAATCACAACAATACCCACTGAACCATCCTGACTCTGATTACGAATCGCCTTTAAACCTAATATAAGTGCTAAACAAATATCATATTTGCTACTCTGAGTAATCAGTCCGAGTACTGTAGTTCAAACTAAGCAAGAGCACAGGGCCAGCCCTACTATTGGGCAGATTGAGGCAGCTGTCCCAGGCAGAATATGCTGGGGACACAAAAAAGTGATGAGTTGCTGGAGGACAGAGCTGTGTGTACTATACAGCCTGCCCTGCATACATTAAGCTAGCCAGCTACCCTCAGGTATAGTGGACGATGCTCTCTCCTCACCAACACAATTAAGAAGGTTACGTCCTACTCCACCTCGCTAAAAGATGAGTGCGACAGCAGAGGTTACCGTAAGTACCAAAGGCCTGGGTAAATACCAGTCATGTCTTAGCCTGGCATTTGAGTAAAATTCAGTTGCTAGCCTGGTTGACCTCGTTATGAGCAGTCTTGCAGCTTACCATCTTTTGTCCTTTGCCTCAAGCAACATAACATCTTGGGCCAACCCAGAATGGGCATATGACTGTATAATATAATAGGATTTTGCTTCCCGTCACTATTTCCCCCTCCCAATATTACCTTTCCCACTTCCTCTTTCGGCTCTATGTGCTTTTCAGTGGTCAGGTTAATTTGACTGGGTCCACCTTTGCCCATTTCCCTTGGGAAAGTGGTGTGTGCATCTTCATTTTCTTACTCTCTCTCTGCAGAGAGTGGCTACCGGTAATTCAGAGGGTGGGGGAGAGAAGTGATCAGAGGGGCAGCACCCACAGCACTTGCTCAAAAGTCCCAATGTGTCCAAAGGCCTAAAACAGTTAGCAACTCCTGTAGTAGTAGATAGCAATTAACATGATGCATATTTTGGCTACAAGTGTGCAACAACAGTGCAGGAAGACCTACTAATTGTTTTCTTACAAAGATGCATTTGTGAAACATGACTTATTGCGATGTTTAATTCTACAGCAAATAACAATTAATATGTAATTTTCTAGGAATGAATGGGTTTTAACTTGCTTGGTTTCCATAAAGGCTGCCCCATAAATTCAGGTTATAAATCCCTCCAAGGTAACAGATGTTTGTTAAATGTGCCAGCTTGATTTGTTCAATAAAAATGGCTTTTAGAAATGTTTAAGCAAGCTGCTTACTCACACTCTCATCTTTCTCTCCTCTGCTTTTGACACCCACACCCCCTCCCCTGGTTTCCACACTCTGCACTCCACTCAGCTCTAAAATCTCTGATGACCTTCTCATTGCAACCTCTAAAGGTCTCAGTTTAGTCCTCATTCTTCTTCTTCTTTGAACTTCATTTTATGCAATTGATTACTCTTTTCTGCTTGACTCCCTATATGGCCTTTGTTATTCTTTGCTTAGCTGGTTCTCCTTCTACCTGTCCAATGTTTCCATGGGCGGAAGCTCTTCCCCTGCTTTCCCTCTCTCTTGCTGGACTGATCTTCTCTCTCTCTCTAATCTTCACACTGTCTCTGGGTGTCCTTATTAAACCCCATGGCTTCCAGACTTTCAGTACCATCTCAATGCAGATGACCTTTGAATTGTTGCCTTCCCTCCAATATGACACCTCCATTGTCATCTCTTTTGTCTCTGCTTGGATGCTGTTCTGTCATCTCAAACTCAATATGTCTGTGAATGAATTTCTCATGTTTTCTCCCAAGTCCTCTTATCCCTGTCCACTTTCCTTATCCATTGACAGTGAGCAAGCATATTACCTTGGTTTTATCATTTTTCCCTTGTTCCTTTATTTTCCGCATTCAGTCTGTGGCAAATTTATGTTGTTTCTCCTACATTTCAAAAACTAAAAACCCCTCCTTTCTGTCCTCTTAGCAAAACTTCTCATCCATCTGATCTGGTTATTTCTCACCTCTCCTATAGCAATTTTCTCTCTCACCTTGCATTGTCTCACCTTGGTCCCACACATCCATCCAGCATTCTGCTGCCAAAATCATTCACATCCCTCATCACTCTGATCATGTGGTATCACTCCAAAAATACTTACACTGGCTTCCTGTCTGCTTCCAAATCCTGCACAAAGACTTAAACTTTATCTTCAGACCCCTCCCCCTAGTTTTGGCTCTGCCTTTTCTCTGCCGTCTTAGTATATAATAAAATTGCAAGGCTGTCAGCATGATGCAGTTCATACGGCTGCCAAGAGGTGCAACATAAGAACAGAACAGCGAGTAGGTGCCATGGACAAGCCTAACTGGCAGGTGGGTGACATGGCAAAGCAAGCGGGTTGCATGGGTAGCAAGTGGCTCAGATGAGCCGCAAAGGAACAGGCAGGATAGGCCAGGGCAGCTACCGAAGCAATGTCCTGAGGCTGCCAACCTCGCACCTTAATTGAAAGGTATCATGTTTGGGTTGGCACTGGCTGATTTGAAAGTTCTGTTCATGATGAAGGCTTTAAAACATTTGAAAGGGCTCCAGGTTGTGGAAGACTGATTAGGTCGGGAAAGGGATTCCCAAAGACCTACACAAGATTCTCCCTTATGGCACATGGTTTTTGATTCATCCACTGTAAGGAAAAAAGCAGAGGGTTTTCTGACAGCACTGTGACCTCATGCTCATGCTCTGCTCCTTTCCCTGAGGACAGGGATGGGGAACTTGGGGCCGTCCAGCCATTGTTGCATTGCTGGCTAGATGGGATTTAAAGTCCAGCAATACCTGGAAGGCCACAGGTTCCCCAAAACCTTACTTAGGAGGAGCTCCTCCAGAAAATGATGAAATCAGAATCTGAGTGTATGCATAAAGAGAAGCGGAGCAAAAAGAGATAATAGACCAAAGCCTCAAATATGGGGTGGAGAACAAGAGGGTCCTGAGATTGTCCTGAGCTCACAAAACAGACTGTAGCCAGAAAGACTTTGGCATTCAAGGCAAACCTGAATTTTCATGATGGGCCCTGTAGTGACAATTAGTTTTCTGTTGTATAATATTATGGTTATTTTTATACTGGGAGGTACTTGAGGAAGGCTTGCTTCATGATCTGAAGTGAAATTGAAAATAGTTAAAGCAAAATAGTTGAAGCATGTTCACAATATCCTGCATGTTGTTTGGATTATTTATTATTATTATTATTATTATTATTATTATTATTATTATTATTATTTTGAAATAAAATTCCCCTGGCATGTTTTCCTTCTAAAATCCCTAGAATAATGTTGGGGTAGAATGTTCCACCCTCACATGTTTCTTTTTTCCCAAATGCCTCTTCAAGCTGGTATTTGCTGACCTATTGCACCACCAGTGCCATCTGTTCGCGAGTGACATTTTCATAGATTTTGGCATGTGCTAATCTAGAGCATAGACCTTGTTCAGTTGCTGCAACTGCTTAGTGACAGCAGGAACAGAGATTGCTCCCATGAAAGGGTGCAGGGAAATTAAAATGGTTTGGCAATTCCTTGTAGGGCACCCTCCCGCCTCTGGCTTACGCCTATCTGAATTTGATATAGGCTACACCTTGCAAGTCCATTTCAAAGTGATTGCCATCCCCGTTGTGAGTCTGCTTTGATTAGGAGATGTGACACCAAGTTGGGGATACCTAGAGATGGAAAGCTGAAGCCTTATGACCCTATCCTGCCCGTGTTTTGCTCTCCAGATGTTCTTTAGGAAGGGGTCTTGTTAATTGAGGGTCATGAGTCCCTAAAGCTGTAATTCTCCAGGGTTTATTCTGTTTTATTTTGTCACTCTAGTCAAGCTTTCAAAATGGGAGAGGCTTAAAATCTCCCTTTCTCTTAGTCTTATAAGAGACCTGAGCCACTTTGCTAACCTGCTGCAGGACTGACAAACACATTTTAAAATAATAATGTAAGTCCTCCCAGTCTAACCACCCATGGAGCAAAAATGGTTTCCTTTAAAAATAATAATAATAATTTTACAAACAAGAGAACACTTTGTGTCTGGTGGTGCTCACTCACACAAAACAGCAGTGAAAGTAAAAGAAGCAAGAAGCAAGGCTGCTCAAGGAACGCACTCCTAAGACTTGGCTGGGAAGATGCAGCCTTCAAGGAAACAGTTCTGAGCGTGCTCAGAATCATAGCTGCCAAGTTATCCCTTTTTTACAGGGATTTTCCCTTATGCTGAATAGGCTTCCTCGCGAGAAAAGCGAAAACTTGGCAGCTATGCTCAGAATAGATGCATGATTCTGTTATAGGTTAAGACTATCATATGAGGCTGTTCATGAAGCAGCCCTGACTCCTCCGTAAGTTGCTGTGCTTGATAGTCTTCATAACAACAGATGCAGTTGGAGCCTTCATAAAGGTAAAGGTAAAGGTAAAGGGACCCCTGACCATTAGGTCCAGTCGCGGACGACTCTGGGGTTGTGGTGCTCATCTTGTTTTACTGGCCGAGGGAGCTGGCATACAGCTTCCAGGTCATGTGGCCAGCATGACTAAGCTGCTTCTGGTGAACCAGAGCAGCACATGGAAACGCCGTTTACCTTCCCGCTTGGAGCGGTACCTATTTATCTACTTGCACTTTGACTACTTGCACTTTCGAACTGCTAGGTTGGCAGGAGCTGGGACCGAACAACGGAAGCTCACCCCGTCATGGGGATTCGAACCGCCGACCTTCCGATCAGCAAGCCCTAGGCTCTGTGGTTTAACCCACAGCACCACCCACATCTTCATAGTAGGGCTCAATTTCAGGCAGTCTCAGCAGTCACGTGGGAAGGACCTCTTTGCCATAGCTATACTTTTAGATTAGTATCTAAGAGAGCTGATTGGGCCAAGTACAGGAGATTGACAGAAACGGTTGCTTCTCTGAGTCCAACTAGAAGTATAAAAAGTGTTTGGGACAGGAAAGAGTATATGGCTTTGAGATTTTGAAGGGATTTTTTTTATTTTTTTATTGCCTGACATTCTCAATTGGAATCCTGTGCCCCAGTAGCCCAACTGGACCACTGTTGATGGCTTGGCTTCCAGTACTATGAATATTGTAGCAGGCTGCCCACCCCACTTGCAAGTTATCTCTAGCACACCAGCCTGCAGCCTCGTCTCCCTTGCTATTGGTGGGTTCTGCCTTCTCCAATATAGGACATTTAAATCTTGGAGTGGGGAGCAGATGCCTCATCGGCCGCTTCAATGCACGAGCATGAACACAAAGGCACCATGCAGTGTGCTGCTTGCCAGTTTGTACACTGCACCTATTCAAGTAGATTTTGAGCTGTTGATAACATATTGGCATCTGTATTTTCTTGTATATCTTAAAAGAAGCTATGGAACTGTTTCCCAGGATAAATATGTATATACACACATCTATACATAATGCAGCCATTAAGAAATAAGGAGGCAGAGCTTTGTAGTTTGAGCCTATGAGGTGTATGCAGCACCTCGGTTCTGGGGGGAAAGCAAAGAGGCCCTTACTGTCAGTTCCCCCCCCCCCATATTTGCCATTTAATGCATCCCTGAATCTGTATGAAAGTCGTATCAGATAAGGGTGTGCAATGACCACAATATTTACCTTCTGTTTTTTATGTGAAATAATTTTATTGATTTTGCATAATAAAGAAAAACATACACATACATAACATATTATCCCCCTTCTTCTAACCACCCCCTCCACGAGCCTACAATATTTACCTTCTAGCTTTGGAAGCAGCTTGATCTGTTTCAGATATGCTCTGCGGCCTTTCTATTTGAGTCGTCATTTGGGTCTGAAAACTAACCTGTTAACTCCACAGTTCTGTCCCCCCGCCCCGAAAACTATAATGGGGAATCTATAGCTTTTGTCTACCAAAAGTATACAAATTTTTCAGGCAAAGGAGACCCTCCAGAGTGAATTACACCTGCCAAATTTCAAGCTGAGGAAGCTGAGCTTGGAAGTACCTCTGCCTGAAACTTTGGAATAGCCTCTGCCAATGAGAGCACTAGCTTATGTGAACTAGGACTCCAATGTTTAACCCATTGAAATCAGTGGGACTTAAAAGTGCCTAATTTGGCTCCTTTGTGCTCTCCATTTCCAACCATAATGCAGCCAGGAAAACTCCTCTTCCCCCCCCCCCCCGCCCCAAACAAGTTCTGCCCGCCCCCCAACATGGCTATGCCCATGAGCACAACACAGGCAGCTAGAAACTTGAGGGGATTAAAGAGAGGAAGCTAAAAGAAACCAATTAATGTTGTCACTTTTTCAAAACAGACGAAGGCCACATTCACAGCATGCTTTTAAACCACAGTGATGAGACTTTAAACAGTTATAGGTAAAGGTAAAGGGACCCCTGACCATTAGGTCCAGTCGTGACCGACTCTGGGGTTCATCTCGCATTATTGGCCGAGGGAGCCGACATATAGCTTCCAGGTCATGTGGCCAGCATGACAAATCCGTTTCTGGTAAACCAGAGCAGCACATGGAAACGCCGTTTACCTTCCCGCTGTAGCGGTTCCTATTTATCTACTTGCACTTTGACGTGCTTTCGAACTGCTAGGTTGGCAGGAGCTGGGACCGAGCAATGGGAGCTCACCCTGTCACAGGGATTCGAACCACCGACCTTCTGATCAGCAAGGCCTTATGGCTTCCCCCAAAGAATTCCAGGACCTGCAGTTTGTTCAGGGTGCTGAAAGTTGTTAGGAGACCCCCTATTTCCACCCCAGAGCTACAATTCTCAGAGTTCCTTGTGAAGAGATACAGGCTGTTAAACTCTTGAGAACTGCAGAAATAGGCACAGTTGGTGCTCTAGCTTAAGCTGAGCAAAGACATTCCTGGTTATTGCCACTTGAAAATCTAGGACGGGCATCCAGGCTGCAAACCCATTATTTCAAGGGGGGTGCCTGCTCCATCTAAAACAGACTACCGTAAATCCTCCTCCCTATCGCTCAACAGACAAGGAACACTTACTGTCTAGAATCAATTTCAGTGTGCTTGTTCACATGCAGTCCATCACAACTGCAGCCAATAGCTCAGGATCAGCTTTCCTGATTTACCTTTTAAAGGAGTCAGTTCAGAAAGGGGTGGGGAAGGACAAAGTGCCAGTCTCTCCTCTTAAGGCAAATAATCATACCAGGTACTTTCATACAGACTCAGTAATTGTACAGCTTTACTTAGGAGCAAGCCCCAGTGATATGGAAGTCCAGAGGTATGCAGATGAGTTTATTGTTTTAGTGTATATGCAGAGTTAGGAGCATTTATGTAATTGTAATTGGTTAATGCTGCCGGAATTAAGATTGCCGGAAGAAATATCAACAACCTCAGATATGCAGATGACACAACCTTGATGGCGAAAGTGAGGAGGAATTAAAGAACTTTTTAATGAGGGTGAAAGAGGAGAGCGCAAAATATAGTCTGAAGCTCAACATAAAAAAAACCAAGATCATGGCCACTGGTCCCATCACCTCCTGGCAAATAGAAGGGGAAGAAATGGAGGCAGTGAGAGATTTTACTTTCTTGGGCTCCTTGATCACTGCAGATGGTGACAGCAGTCACGAAATTAAAAGACGCCTGCTTTTTGGGAGAAAAGCAATGACAAACCTAGACTACATCTTAAAAAGCAGAGACATCACCTTGCCAACAAAGGTCCGTATAGTTAAAGCTATGGTTTTCCCAGTAGTGATGTATGGAAGTGAGAGCTGGACCATAAAGAAGGCCGATCGCCGAAGAATAGATGCTTTTGAATTATGGTGCTGGAGGAGACTCTTGAGAGTCCCATGGACTGCAAGAAGATCAAACCTCTCCATTCTGAAGGAAATCAGCCCTGAGTGCTCACTGGAAGGACAGATCCCGAAGCTGAGGCTCCAATACTTTGGCCACCTCATGAGAAGAGAAGACTCCCTGGAAAAGACCCTGATGTTGGGAAAGATTGAGGGCACTAGGAGAAGGGGACGACAGAGGATGAGATGGTTGGACAGTGTTCTCGAAGCTACGAACATGAGTTTGACCAAACTGCAGGAGGCAGTGGAAGACAGGAGTGCCTGGCGTGCTATGGTCCATGGGGTCACGAAGAGTAGGACACGACTAAATGAATAAACAACAACAACAACAACAATGCTGCTGTTGGCATCTGTCTCATCTCAGGAGACAATGGAGAAATGAGCTTTTGGGGATTAGGTAAAGCTGTTGGATAGTTGCAGCGCCTGCTGTGGCTGCAGAGACCAATGCGGGAGAGACATGTTTTGTTGCAGCTGGGGCAGAGGAAGGCGTCCTGTTGTACTGCTGCAGATGCACCATGGCTTTCTTCTCTTTCTGCTCCTCCAAGCAGTCATTTCTCCTCTTGTTGCAGCTGTGGATACATGACTTGACTGTCTGCCTCCAGGCACTGCAGTCATCTGCAAGGGATTCCCACATGGCATGGTTGATGTTGCCAGCCTTCGTGTAACATTTGCAGACATCTTTGTAACGCAGAGTTGGTCTGCCAACTGGCCTGGTGCTGGAAGCCAGCTCCCCATAGAGTAGGCATCCCCAAACTTCAGCCCTCCAGATGTTTTGGACTACAATTCCCATCATCCCTGACCACTGGTCCTGTTAGCTAGGGTTCATGCGAGTTTTAGGCCAAAACATCTGGAGGGCCGCAGTTTAGGGATGCCTGCCATAAAGCATGTCCTTGGCGATTGTGCCAGCTTTCATTCTGTGGACATGGCCAAGCCATTGTAGATGTCACTGAGTCAGGAGTGCGAACATGCAGAAAGTAATTCATTAATCAGCTAAAATTCATCCAATTTAGCAACTAAGAGTTCTTTAACCAGCTGACCGCCATAATAATTGATTTATGGGCTTAGCTGCTGCAAGATGTGATGGTGGCTGCTGGTTTTAAAAGGACGTTAGCTAATCTCCACCAGTGATTATTAGCTATAGGTGAAATCCAATTGATGTTGCTCTTTTCATGGAAAGCATCTATCAGTGGTATGCAGCGTAAGCAATGTTTGGCAATTTCTCCTCCTTCGTGAATTCTCCCATGTCCCACCCTGCTCAACAATGGAGCAAATTTTGCAGCTGCATGGGCAGCTACAGCGACAGGACAAATTGCAAAATATAAACAAAAATTCATTCCTTCCGTCAGTGGAGCAATACGCACTGGATTTCATGCAATAATACCCAAATGGACTCTTAAGATAAGATAAGATATCTTTATTGTCATTGTCCCCTTGCGGGAACAACGAAATTACTCGGTTGCTACATCCACTCCGATAAAGCATTCCGCATAATCCAAAATTACAAAAACCTAATTTAAAACAGTAAATATAATACAAAATAACAAGTAAAATAAGATGACTTCAAAGTCCAGGCTTTCCATTTAAGGCCAAAATCGCTCTAGAGAAGAAACTGTTCCTGAGACGGCTCGTTCTTGCCTGCATTGTTCTATATCTCTGTCCCGATGGCAGGAGCTGAAAGAAATGGTGACCAGGGTGCGGTGGATCTCTTGATATATCTAGTGCTTTTCTATGGCACCTGGTGGTGTAAATTTGTTCTAAGGTGGTGAGTGAGCAGCCAATAATGCTCTCTGCTGTTTTAATAATTCTACACAGCCCTGCTCTGTCCTGGGAAGTACAGCTTCCGTACCACACACATAAACCGTATGTGAGCATGTGAAGCTCAGAATACCAGTTGCTGTTGATGAACATAACAGGACAGGGGAGGCTTCCTAGGAAGTCAGATACTCAACCGGATAGATCTGATTCAGAAGTGTTCTTCTTATGCATTTCCTGCTGTATTGAAAATTAATTCAAAACAATATTTATGCAATCTGCCCATTAGATGCCAGGAAAGAAATTGAAAAAGAATTAAAAAGACTGCTTTCCCCAAATGTACATATTAAAAAGAAGGCATTACTCCATGAGTAGACCTAATATACATTGAATAACATTGAGAATCTGTGTCAGGCTGTTTCATTTATTCCCGCCCGCCCCCCCTACCCTGCTGCATTAATATTATCCTTGTCAAATATCCATGACAATGAAAGCATCAGCTAAATCAGCTTCAGGAACACAGAATGTGATATCGAGAAAAAGGGCTTATTTGTCAGAACGTTACCTAGACGATTAAACATTTACAAAAATAAATAAGGAAATAATAGCTCTGGCAAGCCTTATTCAATTGAAGCACAGCATGTGGATGGAGGCTTTTTGAAAACTATGCCAGGCTATGTAATTTTATCCAAAAGCGGGGAGTAGGCAAAGGAATCAAATCTTCCCTGACGGGAAAATGAAAAATGTTGTTAACAACATGCAGGCACTCCCCACTCCACCCCACCCCCCTCACAAACGCCAAGCCTAAATATCATTGGAAGAACTGGAATGAGCAGAAAATAATAATTTGCTGTCATCTTTTATTTCCTGTCGCATCATAGCTGTAAGCACATATAAAAACCTGATCCAGATAAGAAACTCTTGCCCACCCTCTCCAGGTCAAACTGATTCTGTTTGTTGTTGCAGTTGTTGCTGCTGCTGTTATATTTTCTCCCCAGATAGAAGCAGCTGTAAATCACTCATCCTTCAGAGGCTGCCTCATCAGAGTAAGTTGCTTGTGTAGAGTAACTTGCCCTGTGGATCAGGAGCATCTCACCTCCGACATGGCAAACAGTTATTTTTAGACGCTTGCAGTGGCATGGTGAAAAATGCCCAGGCTGTGCTTATCATGTGATAACTGTCACAGGGGGGAGCAATTTACAGCAGCTCCCAAATGGTAGCGGTAATGTCTAGACTAGCCATCCCTATAGAGTTTTAGGCAAACCAAACACCCTGTTTATAATCTAATCAGAGCACCTCTGAAAGGTCACTTTCCAGCATGCAAGTGTTTCTCCAGTATGCTAGGGAGTAACTATTATATTAATTCAGACGTTCCAGAAGACAGAAAACATTATTTGGGTGATCGGATAGGCTTGATTAATTTAGGATTATATGCCTATATGAGGCTATATGGTGGAATGCAGTCAGTTCACACATTGCACAGCAGCACCCCCAGATTTGCAACTGAGTTTGCACTCAGCGGGAAGCTGCAGCTTGTCCCAGCTGTCTGGTGAGCATACCTGTGTGATACCAGTAGAATATACCAGTGTGCCAGTATAATAGATGTTTCCCAGATGCCTCTATGACATTGACACTCAAGATATTTCAAGCATAGACTTTAAAATATGATGGGTAAAGCACACAAAACTAATTTAAGCTTCCCCCTTCTATGGGGGAGACAGGCATTCCGGCACACAGTGTTGCCACTCACCCTCCCTGCCCCTGGAGCAGAAATGATGAGCACCAAGGCCTTGTGCAACGCCCCTCTCCTTGCCAAGTTTGGAGGGGGTGGTGTTCTGGCACACAGTGTTGTCCCTGGGTAGGAGAAGATGGGCACCTCTTTGCAAAGAGTTTCTGGTACCCAGGCATTCTTGTGACATACAGTGTCTATTCCCCTACTTGTCTAATCAGAGGTAAATTCTGTTGAGCTCAGCTTCCTAGGAAGGGAGTGCTGTACTGTACAGGGCTGTGTACATTCTCCCATGTATGCCTCATCAGGTGAGCTCTCACCAGCAGTTGGGGAAGCAATGTACACACAGAGTTGGCCACTATCCATATCTATCCTGTTGATTCTTCTGTCCCACCCCTGATCCAAATTGGGGGAAAAGAACCATTTAGCAGCATTGTAAGATGGCAATGTGTGCACAGCACAAGATTGCAGTCTTTATCTGCTTGTATCTATATACAAAGCGATAGAGGGCTGCTCTGCTAACCTTGAGACTTGAAAGGTCTTCAGATAATCCTGCTACAAAACAACCCTGCTTTAGTGAATGCGCTATGCTGCGGTGCTTATAGTAATAAAACTAACCTTGAGATGAGCGCTTACTCAGAGGAGTGAGTCTACTCTATACAGAATATCTCAATGCAACAAACAGATACAAATTATCCTTTGAATGAGGCCAGTCAGTACATAGTGCAGGCCAAGAAGAAGAGTACTGCGTTGTACTTTATGGGCTGAACCACCCTGAGGACAATTTAGAGCTAGTTTACATGTTGGAAATAGAGCAGTAATGTGAATATATGAAGTGGGGCCATGAGCACGTCTCCAAAGATCCACACAAAACCACAGTTAATTTGTACACAAACCTGTATCTATAATGTCCTGGATTTCTGCTGCAATCCTTCCATTTATTTTCTAAAGTTGTAGGTCTGAGGGTGTAATACCACCGTGTTGTTAGCTTGCAAATTCGTAAACATACATTCTTCATTTGTATACGTGGGTGGGTGGGTGGGAGTTATCATATTGGGCAACAATCTGGTCATCTAAGGCCTCCTCACCACTATTTAAATATTCTCTGTGTATAGGATTCAACGTAGCACTGTGGGAATCATTCTATCAGCAGAAGCTTTTGAGCTTGCCAGACTCTCGTCCCTGTGAGGCTGTTCTGCGGGTTCCCCTCATTTCCTTCACCCCTCAAGCCAATTGCAGGGGTGTGTGGGGTGACAAGCCCCTTGGTGCTAGTGGAAGTCTTTGTGCAGGTTTACTCCAGTGGGACTAGTTAGCTTTTAAAACCCACCCATAGTTCATAATGAAATTTAGTTCTTTGTATTTAATACACAATGCTCTTGACTTGGCTTTTTCTGTTCTCTGTCTTTGCAGGTTCTCTTAGTGTGGAAAACCATTTTCAAATTGCCACCAACTCAAGGAAACATTACTGCTTTCCCCTTCTCATTCCAAAGCATGCTGCTTTTGGGTGTGCTTTTTACATGTTGGCTCAAAAACTTATGGGAACAGATTTTAGCATTCAGGTTGTTGTTGTTTTTAACCTATTCTGGTAAATAATGTATCTACCCTTGAAATTCCTGTTCCTGTTGTGTTTTAGCAAGCAAAAACAAAACAAAACACCAATTTGGACATGAAAGCTTTGCTGATTTCAGTGGGACCTTCATGCTTAACTTTAGCTGGATCATCTATTGCATTATCTATTGCATCTCAAAAAATGCAATAGAAAAGTACAGGCTGCCTTCTAAGTGAGGCTGCTGCTTAAGGGGATTACAGTCCACTCTATTAACACAATTCATCTTCTGGAAAGAAAGAGAATGGGATATCTTGTTGAAGACTGTGAGGAGACAGTTTCCCAATAGTTCTGGTGTTGTCCAAATGCAGCAAGATGTGTGAATTTGTGATAATACATCACTCTTTACAGCTTGCCATGCTGAAATCAAAGCAGCTATATGTGCTATTGCCATCTAGTGGAAAGGTAAGTTAAGAATGCAAGTGTTTATTTAATTTTGATATGAAGTTGGTTCCTGACCACCAAGAGTGATTGCATCCATTTTAACACTATCCAAAACCACGGAAACCCTCATATTAACTTGTACTCATTTCCCACCTTGTCTGTTGAAATGGTTGTTCTCTTTTCTCAAAATGTGTGCTGGGCCGGCAGGCAGAAAAAAACGACTCCTTGATAAAGTGTGCTCTGTGCCATTTCTTAGGGCCAGTTCACATGTGGTAGTAGTGCTTTTTGACACAGGCACACCACTGCTTTGAGCAGCAAATGCTATAAAAACAGGAACATATTTGCAACTTCAAGTGGCCTTCCATTAAAGAGCCAACTGGTGTTCCGCTGCCCACTCCTACTTTCACGTAACACTGTTTACAAACACAGGTTCTTCCTTCACACCAACCCTGGTGTATATGCAGCAAACACAGGGTTCCTCATCACACAAGAGAGGAGAGCGGGGCTGTTCTGTTGGACCTGTCCTTTCTACCGTATTCCTGGCAATTTCTTCTTGCAGCCCTCAAGCTTAAGACAATATACATGCTCTCCTAACTGCCATTACACAAAGCAGCACTGAACCTTTGGTCGGGGTCAGACCTACCATCAGGCAGACTGAGGCAACTCCCTCAGGCGGCTGAGGGGAAGTGAATGGCAGCAAGATATTGCAAGGCAGAGCAGTGTGTGCTTCACAGCCTCCCTTGCACCCCAAAAGCCAGCCTTCTGTTCTGCAATGCAGGACCCAGTCTTATTGCCAACGTAGAAGTAAGAGTCACCTGTCAGGCAGGTTGGCTTCGGTATGTGGAATTGGGGTGAGGATTCCATCTTGTTCTTCACCTCAGGCTGCAAAATGTCTCAGGCCAGCTTGTTCTTCACCGTAGGCCAGCCTTCCCATTGGTTTACATTTAAACAAACAAAAGAAATGGATTACTGAATTTATTTATTTAGAATGGCACTCTCTGCCAATTCTTGCTTCTTCACTGCTTCTTGTGGAAGTTAATTCCATAGCTTAACTATGTGCTGTGTGAAAATGCACTTTGTTTTGTCTGTCCTGAATCTTCCAGCAGGCAGCTTCATTGGATGTTCCCGAGTTCTAGCATTAGGTGAAAGGGAGAGGGGAAAAGTCTGCACACCAGGTATTATATACCTCTATCATGGCCACTCTTGCTTGTATGTTTTCCAAAAGAAAAAGTCCCAAATGTTGTAACTCTTCCTCACAGAGGAGTTGCTCCAGCTCCCTGTTCATTTTAGTTACACTTTTTTAAAAAAACTTTCTCCAATGTCTATTATATCCTTTTTGAGGTGTGGTGACCAGAACTGTACATAGCATTCTAAGTATAATATCACCACATGGCCTTATGATCTGCCTGGTTTTATTTTCCCCAACATTGAATTTGTCTTTTTCACAACACATTGGAGTAACATCTTAATCAAGCTATCCATTGTGACCTAAGATCTTGTTCCTGGTTAGTCACTGCCAGTTCAGAAACCAAATATGAAATTAATATTTTTCTCTTCAGTTCACTTGCTTACACTGAATTGTGTTTGACATTTTACTGCCCAGTTTGGAGAGATCCTTTTGGATCTCTCTGAAATCCCTTTCCATTTCCTACTACCTTGGTATTACCAGCAAACATAGCTACCTCAATGCTCATCCCTCTACCTGATCATTATTTAAGGCATTAAAAAGCAGAGGTCTCAATACCATTCCATGGACAATTCCACTTTCTACATCTCTACACTGAGAGAATTGTCCATTTATTCTTACTCTCTGCTTTCTGTTTTTCAACCACCTACTGTTCCATAAGGGTCTTCTCTTCTTATTCCTTGACTCCACCTCATGCCTGTAAAGTCAGAAAAGGATTGAGAAACAACTTTGTTAAACTTAGATTATATATTACTTTACTTTGCTGAAGGGGAAACTAAATCTGTACTGAACCTTTGGAACAGAGTGAGAAATAATAAATGAGCTGCTGTTGCTCAAGAGCCGCTGGCACTTGATAAAAGTGCTATGGATGCCAGCACAAAATGGCTGCCATGGACAACAACAAAAAAGAAAAGAAAGAAAAGAGTGATGGTACTTTCTAATCACGAGTACCATCACAAAATAGCACTGTGCACATGTACAAGCAAACCCACCACCACTTTGTGTGGAGAAAAAAGTCAAACTTCTTTTGATAACATACCTTGACTTCTATCACTCTGTAGATCTAGACTAGGTCAGGGGCGTAGCTAGCTGCTCGGGCACCTGGAGCACTGGGGGTGGGGTGAGCCACCCAGGGGGACAGCCCACAGAGTCTGCCTGGTGGACACAAGCCCCACGCTGCTGTTTCAGGCAGCGCGGGGCCCCGAGCCACCACGTCACTCCCATGAGAGACACGTGGCTCGGGCGTGCTGCAGGCCAGGCCAGGCCCAGTGTGCCATTTTGTCACCCCCTCAGGGATATAATAATAATAATAATAATAATAATAATAATAATAATAATAATAATATATTTATACCCCGCCCATCTGGCTGGGTTTCCCCAGCCACTCTGGGCGGCTTCCAACAGAAAAATAAAATAAAATAATAGATTAAACATTAAAAGCCTTCCTAAACGGGGCTGCCTTCAGATGTTTTCTAAAAATCTGGTAGCTGTTTTTCTCTTTGACATCTGATGGGATGGCGTTCTACAGGGCGGGTGCCACTACCGAGAAGGCCCTCTGCCTGGTTCCCTGCAACTTGGCTTCTCACAATGAGGGAACCGCCAGGAGGCCTTCGGTACTGGACCTCAGTGTCCGGGCAGAACGATGGGGGTGGAGATGACAGCTGGGGCGGATCGCACCCCCTGCACCCCCCCTTACTACACCCCTGGACTAGGTTACTCTTTCCATGACCAATTCCGCCCCAAGACTCTGTGAATTGGAGTAGCTTGAAATGCCAGATTTATGTTTTCAGGTAGGTGTAAATAATGTATCTTTAATCTGATGTGAGTTAAAGAAAAGCCAGTCGATATTCTGTGAGTCATACAGTGCCATTTAATCATTGATTTAAATTGGGAACACTGTTTAAATATCAGTGACAATATGGCTATAAAAGTGTGCAACACAATATGGCTATTAAATTTAAAGGAGATGAGTTATGGTAACCTTAACATTTGTGTTTTCTAATGTTTAAATGTTTACAATAGCAACCTAAAAGGAATCCAATCTACCAGCACAGCTGACATTTTTCAACTAGCATTCTGAATGCATTTGCTTCCCTTGCTAAGATGAAGTATGCACTTTTTAAGTACCGTCTGTATTTAATTTGGGATACATTTCAAGAATAGTGTAATAGTGTATGTCACTCTTGCTCTAGTTTCTTGCTTCATAAAATTATCTGGACTTCTGGTCACATATAGACAGTAAATTGGGGTTAGAACAGAACATTTTGATCTAAAGTGGCTTGGACCAATGTTTCCCCAGATTAAAAAGCTTTGAGCAAACCAAGGGCAAAACAAGAATTACTAAAACAAAATTACTTATTGAGGAAAATGTAATTCCAGGCGCATCAAAGGAAAGTTAATTTGTTCCAGCTAGTTCCAGCTGTAATTTCTGTAGTATAGGAAGCATCCGTATGCATTTATTAACCATTCACAGATAAAGTGAGGGGAAGTGGTATTAACAACAAAAAATGAAAGTGCTTGGTGACTGACAAAAATCCTCTCCCCCCACCCATTGCCCCACTATTTCTGCAAGAGTGTTTCTTCTTGCCCAGCTCCAACATCAGCAGCTAGCCATGACTGGAGAAAAATAGTTTGATGGAACAGAGCACAAGAAGTTAAGGCAGAGGAAGAGATCGTGTCTCCTTGCAACCAAACATGCTATTTCTTTTTTTAAAATCTTTTTTAAAAGGGGCTTCCCTTTGCATGTGAATGCAGCAATGGATGCAATCTTATATGTGATTAGTGACTACTGTACTCAAAAGTAAATATCATTGGGATCAATGGGATTTACTTCCAGATGAGAGTATAGGATTGCATGTGGCTGTCCTGCTATGTCTTTTTTGTCCCCCCGTTTTCATCTCACAGTAAAAAATGTAGAAAAATAAGTTCGTTTATTTCACTTTGTCAATTTCTGCTTCCTTCTTCAGACATGTGAACAGAGAATGGTTTCAAGTGGCTTAGTTTACTGACTTGTTAAGGGAATCAACTGGTGAGATAAATTATTGTGGCTTTCCCCCTGGCCCTTTTAAATTCTTTCTTAG
Organism: Zootoca vivipara; assembly: GCF_965207765.1. Lineage (NCBI taxonomy): Eukaryota > Metazoa > Chordata > Lepidosauria > Squamata > Lacertidae > Zootoca > Zootoca vivipara. The sequence continues at coordinate 68,755,888 of NC_142582.1, read as the reverse complement.
AATGTGTTTTTCCAACATGATCTCATAAAAATTTATGGTAAGCTAAAACTGATCTAATATCTCTTGCTTGTAAAAAGTGTTTGTGTGTTGGCCAAGTTAATTAACACTTTATTGCCGGTGTGGTAGACACTGATTTGCTGTGTCCGTATGTAATGTAGGAGGCATAATTATATACAAATCAGAAGTTGTTAAGAAGAAAAGAATGTTCAACACACTCTGTTACCAGACACATCATCTGTTAATCCCCCTCAACTCCTTTTCTCCATGGCTTCCAAGACACAGTTCGAACACAGTAGACTCTGAGGTGTAAGGAGCAGTGGAAGATATGCTTAAGGAATGCTCAGGCAGGCAAGTGCCCACAATCCACTTCACTAGCTGGCCAGGTGAGGCACGCTAGCAGAGGCAGGAACCTGGTCTGACTTTGGAGTTTGAACTTGTGGCCTGCACACTAGCACCTGCTGTGGGATCATGCAGTTCAACAGGACTTGCCACCAGGTACCCTGTGGTTCAGAACAGAGGACTGGTGGTGGGATGATAAGTGATCAGAGGGAGCAGACTGGGAGGAGGTGGTGTTGGAAGTGGAAGGGGGGGGGACAGGGTTTAGTGAGCAGGAAGAGACTGTGGCAGAGGGCAGAAGCAGAGGCAGGAGAAGAGTCAGGAGTGGAGGCAGGCTGCTGAAGAAGCCAGGGTGTTTCCCCCTCTTGCTGTGTCTAGTTCCCCTCCTGGGGTCTCCCAGAGGATGACTAAAGAGGGTGGAGCAAAGAGAGATAATATGAAGGAGACTCAGGTTGCTTGGGAAAGACCCTTAGAGAGTGGTAGGAAGGCAGGGACCTTCGTTACTTGTAATTGCCTCATTGGGGCAAGATCTACTGGGAAGAGTTGGTGTGATCACGAGGCCTGTGCTGTTTGGGGTTCCTTGACTAAAGAGTTAACTTCACTGACACCAGGTGTTTATCGCCGACCAGCTCCTGATTCCGGATTCTGACAGGTGTTGTACGGAAGATGAAAATATGTGAGGTGTGGTGTTAGTTATGTGGCTGCGTAAAGGAGGAAAGGTTATTCGGGTTGTGTGGTTAATGGCTGCACAATCATGTGCTTTGGGGAACAAAGTCAGGTGTGGGCATGCAAGTCCTGGATTGAGGCTTGGACACAGGGGTGGTCCCTGCATCCAGGAACTGGGCAGATTACTTGTCCTAGACAGGGTTGCACTCTGTTTGAAATTGCAGCTATGTAATGTGGAGGGTGCTCCTTGCCTTGAACTGTTCTTCTCATTGGAATCCTAGTGGCCACAGTGGCTTGGAGCACCTTTTAGCAGCTTTGGCTGGTGCACCAATGATGGGCGTTCCCTTGGATAGAGATAGCCTTGCTACAGTGACATATGCAATGATAACCTCATGACTGGATTACAGGAATGTTTAGTATGCAGGGCTGACTTTAACGTTGGTCTGGAAGCCTCAGCCAATGCAGAATGTGGCAGCTAGATGGCTGAATGAAGTGTCCCACCATGAGCATTTAATACCTTTTACAAGAGAACTGGCGCAGCTGCTAGGTTTTCTGAGGGAATGCCTCCTCCCATATACCTTATTCACCTGGTCATGCAGATCTTTTGCTGAGGCTCTCCTGCTGGTACTACAGCTTGTAGAGGTTCCTCTCACAGTGACTGGAAGGGGTTTTGTGACGCACTCTTGTGCAATTCTCCTCTCTGAAACAAGGCAGGCACCAACAGTGAAGCCTTCCCAGCTCATTAAGGTAGGTTTGTTGTGACGTACGTTTTGAAACAACTCTTGCCCTGACTTTGAAAATGCTGTTGAATTTCTTGCTTGAGTGCATTTGTAGTACTGTAGAAATTGGAGTTCTTGGTGAAATCAAGAGATCAAATGGAAACACAATTGGTACACTTTGACCATGAAACTATAGCTGATGAAGAATAAACGAAACAAGGCCTTGTCCTGTATTTGAAAATTATTCTAACCGGAATTGAATCTTTAAACAGTTTGAAGAAATTATAATTAATCTCCTTCCTGGCCTGAGTTCTTGGAACTTTTCCATTTGATGCATTTGTAGTGCATTTTATTGTGAGGTTTTTTTCATGACAGGTAGTATAAAATATTTTAAATTAAGTAAATAAACAACTACTATATTTTTGCTCGGGCTCCCCCACCCCTCTAGAGCAGAGGTTCCGGAACTGTGGCCCATGACCCACCAATGGCCCATGAGCTTCATTCATGTGGTCCATGATGTGCCTGGGTATTTGATGTTGGGGATGACACATCCATCACATTAGATATACATAGGATTTCTATATTTTTATTGCTTCTTTTATTTCTTATATTGTATTTTATTGCGTCAGAATTTGAATTCTAGGTGGCAGCTTTTTGAAGGAGAGGAATTAAAGTTCTTTAGTTGTGTGGTTCTTCGGATCTATGCAAATGTTAGCAACTTCCTCAAAGATTATTAAACAGGGAAGACATATGCTTTAAGGGCCAAGAAAAATAAATAAATCCCAGAAGAAAAACAAAATACCACATACAATTTCACAGCGTACATAACATTTATTTTCATAAATGCTACTGAATCTGCAATTGAAGGTATTAGACAAAATACAATTAAAAGCAACCTTTTAAAAGTGTAACAGTTAATACACTGGATTACAGACAATAACGTATGCACAGGACTGAACACCAATTAATGTTAAACGATAATCAGCATTCTTTGGATGATGGAATACCTGCAGTTCTGCAATTATTAACTCACAGTATTTCCAATACCAGATGAAAACAGAACAGCTTATCTTCCGACATAACATTAGATTGAAATATGCATTTCAATACAATTTTCTAATCTGAAGAATTTTGCTGATTTACAATTGATTTTATATGTGTATTGAATTAAGAACACACATACACACAACAACAGTTACTGCATGGTGTTTGCTTGTTCAGTGCAGTGGGCTAATGCTAATTGATTATACCCCAACCAGTACACAGGAGGGAATTCAAGTTCAAAGTATTAGACCCCAAACTTTTGATTTTATAAAATGGCTTGCAAAATTATGGAGGTTGAGTTTACTGAGTGTGTGTTTTGGCAACATGTTGCCACTTAACTGGTAAGGAAATTCCTTTTTTATATAAAGGATGTTGAGGTCTTATATTCTGTAGTGTATATTTAAAGGACATTTTCAGACAGAAAACTCAACATTTTTTTAAAAAAGATAAGCTCAATATGTAGTGAATTCAAAACCAATATAGATTTCTGACTACTGAAATATAAACATCACTTTTAAAATAAACTATTTAGTTAGCTGTGCTAGTGTCGGCATGGAACAAAACATTCATGAAAAGAATATAAGGAAGATTTAGTTGGAAAACATCAATATTAAAAGTAGGTGAATTACACTGATGAAGTGCCATTTATCTTAATATCCATGCAAGCTGTATTGATTAACAAATTTCTCCTGCTGTGAGCCTTCCATAAAAATCTCTTCTAGATGCAATCATCATACATAATCAAAGACATCCTAGAATCTCTTGCACCTCCACCCGTAGAATCAATAGAAGCACTTTCGAGGCCTAGATTTCTCATAAGAAATAGATTACACGCATATAAGATAAGGAGGGGACTGGGAGATTAATGTGGTGGAAGGCAGAACATATGAGCTCTCGTTCCTGACTATGTAGCCTGGCCAGTTTTGTGCCATTTTGAGAGCTTTCCAACAAAATTGGATATTTTCCTCTAACAACCACAGAAGTTAAAAACTTTTGTTCTATCTTTGAAAAAGTAGGTTCTCTGGATTGTGCCTTTAGCCAGTCTTAATATCTAGCTGTATCTTGGTGCATGGAATTAACACCACACCAGACAGAACTGGATTCACCCCAATACGTTTCACGTATGTTACTTCTTAGATGAACTGACTGCAGGATTCGTCAAAAGAGGCAAGACCACAACACATTTTATACTGGTGGCAAACTGCTCACTTATGTATAGGTTTTCCTCTAAAAGACAATTAGCAAAAAAGAACAGCACAACAGTCAAGGAACATAGAAAAGAGGGACCCTTCTAGAATTAATGGAGGAGAGAATGGTCCAGTCCAGATGCTTGGCAGCTCCCAAGCTAACTTGCCTTTAGGTTTGCTAGTGTTCAATGAGACCAGAATGAGGAGGAGGGGGAAAAGGAGTTGGAAACAGATACAATTCTGTTGCCCGTGGCAGTTTTATAGCACCCCAAGGCAGTAGTTTTTGCTTTGGTCTTCCTTATCTGGCCCATCAGACTACATGCTTTTAAGAATACTGGTCCAATAGAGGTATGAGGTAATTTCAATGCTGCCCTCACATTTTTATCATGATCTATAAAATGCATTCTGACCCTATTATTAAAAATACAGCCCCGTTCACCCTAAAACTCTCCTTATTTTAACAATAATCTAGGGAACAAATCCTATGTAGACTAGGAATTTATAATAACTAATGCCTCTATTTTGCCCATTTTTTTTTAAAAAAGTATATTTTATACAGAAATAAACCTGTTTATATATATTTCTCTATATTTTTCAGATGCAATAAATACTAGATATAATCTGTAGAATCTATAGGTGATAATTCTCTATTAGAAATATAAGACAGAATCCATTTTTATAGGACAAGTAGTGCTTGGGTATGAAAATAATTAAACTATTTCGTGTTTATAGGTGTCCCTGTATAATTATAGAAACTGCTCTTCAATTAAAACAAATACTTGCTACGAAACATACACATGCTCACCAATTTAGTTACTTTTGCAAAATCAAAGTAATGGCCTTCATGACCCCAGGTATCAATCACTTGTGTTTTTGAAGATGGAATCAGCTGTCATTTACCCGCAAGATACTTTGCTGGTTCCATTCTCAAATAAGCAGTTTGGAATTTCAACAAAAGACATATCTAAGGAATAATTAATCTCAACTGAAAGGTTGAATTTATTCTACAAAGAAAGTGCTACCAGCAACATTATCATCACTTAAAAAGTAGGCAATGGAACCCTAGGTGTTCAAGCAGATTCTCCTGTTCCAAATTATGAAAAGAGGAAACCCTGTGCACCATAGAGGTCAATTTGCCATGTGCGTAGAGCTATACATCCACAGCCTAACAACCTGATCTAACTACCATAGGGACCATATCCAATTAGGAGGTTGAAGAGGAACCTCACATGCATATGGGTGCTGCATATGTGGTTTCTTCACCAATCTAGCTGCCAGAGCTTTTTGGAAAGAGGCAACCGTGTTTAGAAGGGGGAGTTGAGAGGGTTACATTCCACCAACATTTGGTGTGACTGTTGTTTTTCTGACTGGGCTCCATGTGTATAGCTCTGGTTGCTGCTACACATGTGTAGCTGGATCAGGAATGCAACTACCTTCCCATTTCTCAGTATGTCATAAGCTTCTACACCTTCAAGAAGAAAGCTTGCAAAACATTGGTAAGATACGTAAATATAACCACTATTAGTACCTGCATGGTTAACAATAAATCCACCCATTATTGCCCTACATCACTGTAGAAAGGACTAGGTAGCTTTTTTTGCAAAAATGTTTAGTCTTTATTTAGGTGAGGGGCTGTCTTCTTGGTTCATTGAATGAAATTTTGTTCATTCATTCAATGGAAATGTTTATATTATATAGAGTCCAGCATTTTCTTCTTAACATAACTATTAAGCTTCCTCTAAAAATGACAAGACATGCCTAATGTTTCACATTGCTTAAACTCATCAGTTACTCCCAGTGCTATTTTTCTAGAAAAAGAGGTGCTCATCATGAGTACCTCCCTCCTTCTCTTAGAATGGCAATGGCGCCCACCTGAGAGGTGGTGGAACTGAGTTCCGGCTGAAAAAAGCCCTGGTTACACCCCCTATTTATGCAATTCCATTTATTAGAAAAACACACAACTGGGTGAAACCCATTGTTTCTATTTATACAAATCTAACTGATGTGAAATGATAATATAATGATGCAGCAGCTAATGACTATCTAGAAATTCAACAAAGCAAGATTAATATCAGAAGTCTAGGACTTGTTTGCATTTTGTTTCTTTGAAAGGGGTAATCTAGATATTTTTGCTGTGATGTAATTTTTTCCTTTTGCTCAGCATAACTATAAGGTAGACATCCAATGCCCACTTAATGACTTCAAGGGATGGGGAATTTTCTGTTTTCCTTGGCAGCCACTGACTTCAATAGTCCTTTCCTTTTGATTTTCACTTTGATTCTCTAACAGAAGCCACTAGGCACATGGCATTTTGCCTGGAACCTGTGCGCCTGATGAAACATGCTGCAGTTCAAGGGGACCAAACCAAACTGAACCAGAATCTATATCCAAATACCCATTTAGAAAAATATATTTCAGTAAGCTGGAACAATACCTACAATCTCTTTGTTGTCCTGAACTTTTAAAAAGAAAACTAATAACTGGTTCAAAGGGCAATGAAAGGGGTAACTGGTAGTTGGTTAACCAAAAGCTGGGGGATACTAACCATGGAGAGGCATTTCCTAGGAAGGCACTGAAGAAGAAGAAAGGAGCAGGAGAAACAGGAGAGGGTTAAATTTAATAACCTTTTCTCCATCTCCTGTGCTGTTCTAGTCCATCCATTCTCCTGTCTCATGAATTCACTTTGACCCCCTAATAGCAACTTGTCCCCCCCCCCCAAACAAGGACATATAAAAAGCTAATACTGCTAAACAGAATTTTCATTTAAAAATATCTGGCTCCATTGAGCGTCAGCAGCCATATTTCCTATTAATCAATTCCTTTTTCCAATTAATGTGCTGTTAAAGGCAAAGAAACAGGTTAATAAAAGTTGGTAACTTTAGTACCGGGCAGTCAACCTTTCACAACGTGAAGTGACAGTATCAGGCTAGCCAGATAAACATGAAACTACAGAATTGTGTTGTCAGATTAAATGGAGGAAAGAGATTCTGTTCCTTTTGACAATTAATTCTGCAGATAAAGAGTAGAATTTTGGCAGATACTGATTATCTCTTGCTGCAGCAGCCCTATGCTGGGAGGTCAATCTGCTAAAATTATCCCTTCTATGAAAATACAGTGTGTGCAACAGCCCTGCCTCATATTTAATCCAGTGATGCAACAGAGGAGTTGCTTCGTGTTTATCCAGAGTCAAGTGCTTTCGGATATTACCAAATTAGCCCAGAACAACTCTATTTTGAGTAAAAAGCTACTATTTTGAGTAAAAAGCTACTATTTTGAGTAAAAAGCTACAAAGAAAGGGCAATTATGTGATTGCAGAAAGCACCATATCCTGAAAACACTGTGCTGTTCACAAAGGAGCAGGTCCCTCCCCTTGATTTTAGTGAAACTTACTTTCAAGTACTACCTTTAGAGTTGCAGCCAACAGATTAATGTTGCAGCGGGAAAAGACACTATGATCAACCATGTGATCAACCATGTGATCATCTAATGCTTGTGGGATGGATCAAGATTTCCCATGAACAGAACACTGCTTACAGGATGCTGTTGCTGGAAGAAGTGGGGAGAAAAGGCTATTTTGGTCCATTTCCCCTCCTCTCTGTTCTGGAGAGTTGGAGGACCCCCAGAAACAGAATGGCAGGTGGCATGGGAAGCTACAGCAAGAATAGCCACCTTGCCTTTCTCTGGCAACAGCTTCAGCTAGATCTCACCTCCTTTTGTATAATGTCTGCCAATATAATTAGAGGGTTAATATATTCATGGTGGTGGTTTTTTTAATTAAAGTAAAGATAATTAAGATGCAAAGGAAGGCAGGGTTCTTAGGGAAGATCCTATATGTGAACCTAACTCCAAGTGGTGAAGCATCTCAACCAGAAGGGAGAAAAGTTGCACCTGCTGACCCTCTTTTACAGAACTCTTAGGTACACAGGAGCCTTTGTATCTGGTTACCCTAAAAGCCACCATCAGATAATTCAGACGTGTCTATTTTTTGTGCAGTGATTACACTGTTTGTATGCACCCTCATGTGGTGAAAAATGGTATGTAACCTATCATATACATATGCATATTGCAAATGAGTTTTACCTGGATACATTATGCCCCTCCCTACCCCCCATTCTCACCACACAAGGCAGAAGGGATGGTCAACCGAAAAAACTAATGAGATAGTAAAGGTGCCAAGAGGTGACTAACATGAAGGTGATGATTGGCCTGGGCTACTGAATATCTAGAGGCAACTGACCAGCATCAGGAAGGCAACAGGCATATCCTTATACAATATTAACCCCTTTGCTTGCATTACAAAAAACAAACAAAGACACAAATCAAATGTGAACTAACTAAAGGAGTCATACCACCTCTTCACTAAGCATAAGAAATATTTAAAATCAGAACCACACGGTATAAGATAGGTACGGGATGTTATTTTACGTTTAGGCATTATCATTTTGGTAGAGACGAATAAAAAAATAAATAAAAGTAAGCTATTTTCCCCTAAACGTTCAGTACAAAGTATGCATGGGACAAATTGCAGCACAAATTATTGGTGCTGATCCTAAAATTAAAATGTTTGTATTTTAACAGGATTGAGCAAAGAATACATACCAAAAAAACCCACAACTTCTTCTGTATACAGTATATATCCTGTTGAAATTCAAAAATCCAAAAAAAATAATTTTCGGCTTAGTAATAATCAATGCAAGAGAACCTGATTTTAATAAAATGTTCAACATTTCTCATTCATTTTAGATCTCCAAGGTATGCAAAGCCAAGGTATGCAAAAATAATTCTTTATTTGAACAACCTTTACCTTTGCTTCTGTCACCAAAGCTGCTTCTTACTTGTACCAATTACGTCATTTTATGTTTCAATTATGTAAACAAAGCTTATTTCAATATCCTGGCAGGGCTGATCCCACCTGGATTCTAGCACACGAGCCCACTGCATTGACTTTCTATGTGCTTTGCTGCAAAAGAGTTTCCAAACTGAAACTATCTACATACTTCGTACCACAGCGTTTGCAAATAGGCAAGAGTATCACATTGTAGAAAATACTACATATTGCAGGTTATTTTAAATGCACGGTATTTAAAGGAAAGCTGTATGATGTGTGAGCTTGTAGGAATGAAAATTGATGAGGAATGTATGCACAGGGAACACATACCTGGCCCCTTATAGGGCCCGTCAGTCAAATTATGAAGCTCAGTTTCATAGCTCAGTTTGCATCATGCCACCTATGGTGTCTCTCTCTCTTACATTCTCCATGATCTTTGTAATAGTGCTCATAAATCTCATTAGGAATACAATGGATCCTTTCTTTGAAATAAATATTCAATAAACACAGGCAGAGAAAACGTCCTGCAGCTCAATCCACAACTTAATTAAACTGAAGCATTTCGATCCGATTGATTCTATGGAACAACTGAGCATCAACTTCTTAAAAGCAGCAGTTTGCACAATCTAAAATTACTCCCGGGTGTGTGTGTGGTAGGACAGGGGAGAGTCCCTGGCTACCTTGATATGTCGGAGCAACACAGATTTCTGCTGCTAGTCCAGCTTGTCTTGATGAAGAGCTAAACACATTGAGAAAGGACTATCCTCTTTCTGGGCTGATTATGTCCTTTGTGTAGCATAGCTGAGTAATGTACAGAAAGCAGCAACTGCCAAAGCACCAAATACTGCAGGCATACCTATTCTTTGGCTTAGAGAGGATCCCGCAGAAGAAGACGGCACATTCACCATGTAGTAGTGCACAGACCTGTGTCATGTGATCTTCTTGGTTATTGTGGCAGCAGAGCTCACAGGAAGAGGCTGGCATTTCTATCAAGATCAGTTTGTTTCTCTTAACCTGGATGTGGGATCAGGCTTTCTTGCTTGCTCTCCAAGAAATCAAGAGCTAGTTAAAACAAAGGACTATGCATCTTCCAGCAGACACTCACTTCATAATATTTTGGATTGCAGACAAGACCGAATTTAAAACATTTTTTGTGCAAAACAAACATAGCAAGAATATGAAATATGTGAAGGAAGTGTAGTACAAAAGTAAAAGAACGATTGCAAAAAAAAAGGAGTGGCTGTTGGGTTGGTTGGTTCCTTACTTAGCCACCTGTGGGATCCCAAGGGACTTCTTCATTCTAAGTTTCTGTATTTGGTGAACAGATTGTACAGCACCCTTAGAGTTGACTTTAAGTCACAGTTTACGATGTCTAGAAAAAAAAGGGAAGAAATGCTGAGCTTTAAATGACCTCGGTGAACAAATAAAACAGCCCATATTTGGAGGACACATCATCACGCATCTGCCTCTATAGGCAAATACTGCAGTAATATATGAGCTGGGCTGCTTTGGTCAACTTCAATAGGATTTTAGCAACAGTATGCTCAAAACCAGCCACAAGTGCATTCATTTAAGAATAGGCCTGTACCAAACTTTTGACCAACCAAGCTGAATGTAGCCAACCCACTATCTAGTTATAGCTCACAAGCAGCTGACAGAACGTCATTTTTAGAGCCTACCTGGACCTCCAAAAAGATGGGCTTGTCAAGCACCTGGCAGGTAACCAGAAAGGGTTGGTGAACTGTGCTTAGCTTGGTGGGTCACAAGTTGTGCAGTGCAGGCCTGAGTCAGACCTTCAGCTGTAACTGAACATTGTGGGCTCTTTTTCAGTATTGTGATTGAGAAACACAGTTCAGGTCTTTGTCCTTAGTAATTAATATCCATCTCATGCCTTCATTTGAGAATGGTAATTTTATCTCAAGTGAAATACGCAAAGCCTACTTTTGTTAAGTACTTCTCCAGATTGAACATACCATTCATTTTAATAAGTTTCAGCAGAACATGAAATAACATCCTAATTTTTTCTTGGAATTTTCTAAGGCTCTAAAATATACATGATTTATGTATTCTGAACAGCAAAGTGAAATTTCCCCATTGCTCCTTAGTTGTACAAACTGTAAATGTTCGCGGTGTAGCATTTGGTTGTACCATACGTTCGCATATTTATGAAAACTGCTGGCCTATTGCAAATCATTTACACAATCAGAGTGATGGAGATAGCTAAATGATAAATAAATGAAATTATTAGCATCTGAAACCCATTATGCTACATAGGTTTTTATAGGATCCAGACTGGGGGACCATATGGTAAGCTGGCAAGTCTAATTATACAATAACACTTTTATTACACAATTCAGTTGGTTTAGGGGCTATCATGGAGCATAAAGCCCCACAAATACCTTGGTGATTTGAATATTAAAATTCCATAGCAGGATCATCTTGGGCGTATTTTTATTTGTTTATTAATGATTCTCTATTTATGCATGTGTCAAGAAATGCATATGCATTATGCATATACCAGAAAACCAGCTAAAATAATTGTAAAATTATTACAAGAAATAAGTGAAAATAGATGTCCATTTTGAATTGTTTTAAAACCTAAGTCTTGTTGGGGGGAGAACATGTCTTCATTGTTTTTGGGAAATGTGTGCCTTTTTGTATCTTAGCAGGAACAGAGCAGGGGCAGCCATTCTAAAGCCTCTGTTCCAGGTATCTTTCCAAATGTGTGATGTGCCCAAGAGCCCCAAACAGATATTGGAAAATTCCCTGCTCTGAGCATTTCAGGCTTGCGAGTATGAAAAAGAAAAGCACTTCACTGTTCAGTGAAACCCAGTTATTGCTTCAGGGGGGGAAACCTGTTGTTTCATTTCAGTTATTTTTCATTCTTAAATACTTTTATAACATCATGCCATTATTTTTAAAACCCATTTATCAAAGCAAGAATTAAATTAAAAAGCTATTTTCTATTCACAGTTAGATTAAGATTCTTTTCAGTCTTCTTATGCTCACTGCAATTTTTAAACATGGGCATTCTGCCCAATGTAGCAACATATAAAACAGATGTGTTTTTCCGTCCACATTGAGCAGGAAGTTTCATATTAAGCTTTTCAGTAATTGCACATGCAATGTCCTATATATACACACACATAAGCATGTAAATGAATGCTGAAACATTTGTGTGGTTTGATTTACAGCAGGGGGTGGAATCAGCCATCTCTTTGAGCAATAAATACCTGGGAAACTGAAGTGCTATAATGACATTAAATGTCCACAAGGGATGTGGGATCATAGCAATTCTCCATTTTCATTCTGGCTCTAGATTTCCCATGCTATCTCCCCTCACTTTAACTGAGGCCATGTGTTAAAAGTTACCATTAATCTACCTAAGCAATACAGCCTAGAACAATTGCCTCTGAAGTTAATGATCTGTGTTTCTAACATTGCATCATTACACCCACGTTTTCAATTTATGCGTTTAAACAACAATATCCTAAGCTACTGAAGTGGAAGAATAAGCTTCACTGCAAGAAGCAAAGTTACAGGGAAGCAGGGAACCTTCCTGGTAGTGGCGCCCACCCTGTAGAACGCCCTCCCATCAGATGTCAAAGAGATAAACAAGTACCTGACACTTTAGAAAACATCTGAAGGCAGCCCTGTTTAGGGAAGTTTTTAATGTGTGACATTTTAATGAATTTTAATCTTGTTGGAAGCTGCCCAGAGTGGCTGGGAAAACCCAGCCGGTTGGGCAGGGTACAAATAATAATAAATAAATTATATTATTATTATTATTATTATTATTATTATTATTATTATTATTATTATTAAGTACCAAAATAAAAATGACTTGGAGACTATGCATTGGAGGTGTGCATTCATTTCCTATGACTTAAAAAAGAAAAAAGAATCAAATTGAATGAGTTTCACAGGCATTATGAATTTGTTACGTTTGATTTCATTTACCCTAGCAGCAGCCAAGACAGTTGTTTGGCTGAGAGAAGGGACAAAGAAACAGGAAAAAAATTGGGTATGCATCTGTCTAACGATAGACAGATCTCCTGTTGCCACTAATAGTGGTACCTTCCATCCAGTCAACATGAGATTTTCAGGCCTGCTAATACTCCTTCAAGGGAACACACACACACTAAACTTCAGACTGCTAGGTAATATGGCCCCACATAGCCTAAGCAAAGAGGTACACAGAGACACAACTGAAGCGCTATTTGTCTCACCTATTTTTAGCCTGAGGGTTATAGTCCCATTGAAATTCATGGAATCAAATTAGTCATTTCCATTACTTTCAGTGGTCTCCTCAAAATAGAACTTACCCGAATCCTGCCCTGCAGCTTGCACTGAACACCTGAAGCATATGAGAAGTCATTTTATCCCCAAATTACCCCCAGAGATCATTCCAAATGCCTCAAATGTTCAATGCAAAAATTGTAATTTGCCCTGAACACCCAACACATTAACTCATCTAGAGAACCTACAGCAGTGGTTCCCCATCAGCAAGCCACTGAAGACACTCAACCCCCACCCCCCAGTTTTTCGAAAACCAAGCCATGGAACCTCTTTTTCTGATATCTTTCTGGTAGTTTTTATGTGAATAGTACTGCAGTCCCCTGGGGTCCATGAACCACCAACTGGGAACCACTAGCCTATGGAATACAGTGGGTAAAGGGACTCTAGAACAGTTGGCACTACCCTCCTCAAGATCTAATGCAGAAGTAGCAAATGTGTTGAGCTCCCCATGTTGTTGAGTTCCAGCTCCCATCAGTTCCATCTAGCACAGTGAAATAGGAAGAGTCAATCGATTTAATCCTCAAATAAAAGGTGGAATTCCTTTCCCATGGTCTCTCTTGCTTACAGTACTCAGCCATTTATCCTTATTTAAAGCTGTAAGTTTATAGTCTGTTCTCGCTGTTCAGAAATATACCTTCTGGCCTTGGTTTTGGTTTTTCAAGCCCTCCATCTTGCATCAGCTCAAACGCAAAGGACACGTTGAGTACCTGGTGATTCAATTAAGAGACAGCAATCATTCATAATTCTAGGTTTCTGTGCAGAGCACATAGCAAGGCTCAGTATAATACTTAATACTATGGTTTGCAGAGAGGAATTTATATGTATAAATCATTTCAAAAGTTGGAAATTGACAAAAACTGCATATAAAAACAATTACTGAAAGAACTTCCAGGAGTGATGTTCAACTAATCTTCTGTGTTACGCTTTCTGGTGTAAAAACCCCATAACATTGGAAACCTCAGTTCTTCTTTAAATGTAAATACAAATTCCAACAGGAGAATTACCTTTTGTTCAAAACTATCCGGAGTCAAAAAGAAGCTGTGAAGAGGCACAAAGTAACCTTCAAGAAGACCCATCAGGAGCACGAGGTACACACCATCTGCAAACTTTAAGGCGGCATAATTGTTTTCAGCAACATTTCACAAACAGTAATCTCACGGTTGTAATCAAGATAGAAACTGTCCAATTTTGAACAAACAACCAGAGGTTGCACAGAAGGAACCTCTATGAATAATGGCAGAAGTTGAGCACAGAGCAAGTGTTTAGAAGAATTAAGGTGCCAGAACAAAGACACCTAGTGGCATGATAAAGATCTGATCTACATGACTGCTTTGCATTTTTACCAAGAGGAGGCTCTGTTTCATCTGCACATCTTACTCATAATTTACTAGCCTGTATAGAAAAATCCTAGAGAAAGATGTAAACCCATCAAATACCTGGAGACAAATTTAGCACCTTGGGCAAGGTGCAAGATGAATTTATTACATTTTTATCTTGCCCTTTCTCTAAGGAGAATATACTTGCCATCCCTGATGAAGTCAGGAGTTCCTGTCTTATTGTGGTTTTTAACATAAAGAAACTGGATTGCACTGCCCCATTATCCCTCCTTTGCTCCTTCCATGGAGCCATAATTACGCCTGTATTCTGTAATGTCTGAACCCTAGTTCGGGCCTCCTTAACAAGCCAGGATCACTAGCCAGCCTTAAACCATAACTTATTGACGACTCGCAACTGCTGTATTGTTAATGAGAAACAAAGCAGGATCCCAGATTTGGATGTTGTGGGAGCCCAACCTTAATTGTGGCTTCCTGCTTGCATCAAGGTAAAACTGAAGAAGGAAGGACCAGGAAACGGGCACCAGCATGTTGTTCATTGATGAAAAAGCGGCAGCCTTGACTTAACATGGCACATGAATGCAGCTACTGTTAGCCCTGTCAGTATTGTTGGGGGAAACAATCTCCCCTCAGAGTTGTGTGTGTGTGTGTGTGTGAGAGAGAGAGAGAGAGAGAGAGAGGCTCAACCCATAGCTCTATATTCTACAATGTATTGTGTATTAAACAATGGATATGTTCAAATGAAATCTTTTCTCTGAAAGTGAGAAGCAACTTCATGATGATAATAAAGCTCATGTGCTTTAGCACACATATTTTTAAACAATACGTATTTAGTTATTTAAGAACTCCTCCCCACAAAGCAGGTATGATGTTTAAAAGGACTAGAAGAATGTCAAGGATAACTTTCTTAGGAAGTTCTTTCTTCCACTTGTTTTAAAAATGAGATCCCATACTGCGCAAATCCTGAGGGGTTTTTGTTTTCTTTTTTGAAAGCTCAGAATTATTCCCTTCATTTTTTCATCCTAAATAAACAGATGAATAGATATTGTTCCTGAATCTAATCTAAGAGTAGACACAAGAGTCTTCCCTATGATTTAAAAGGAAATAGCTGTAGAAAAAAATGTGTCTGTTTGCTTAGAATGAGCTGGTTTGGACATCGGAACAAATCATAGTTTATTGTGAAAGAAGCAAGCCACAGCAAACCTCAGGCTCATCCCGAGTTCTATTTTGCAATTGACCACAGTTTAGTGTTAGGTCTGAATCTTAAACTGCCCTTGATTTTAACTATGATTTGACCTGGCAACGTGTGAATGGCAATGTTAATCTTAGCATCACATAACTCTTTCTAATGCCTACTGTCAACAGTAGATCTTCCTTCTCTCAAATCCTGATTATTTCATTCCTCTCCAGCAGATCGCATTTCATTTTAAACCCCAGTTATTTGCTATTGACCCTTCTCTTAGCCTCTGGCAGTGCAATCAACCTCTCAATATGGTGAATGCCAGTTTCAATGGCATATTTGGGGGGATTTCCAACATATTCGGAGCCAGAGTTCTTCCATCAAGAAAACAATGAGATACATAAACCACCAAAACAAAGACTACCCTTTAATGCCCCAGTGACATAATCCTTCTCAATATCTTATTATTCACTTCTTCCAAATTCATGCAAATGACTTCATACTCAAGGAAAAGGGAACTCAATTCCTGCCAAGGCTTTCCTTCTACTCCAGCAACAACCAGCTCTCCTGCAGATTATTTTGTGACAGCATCAAGAGGCTCAGTAAACACAGGAAAAACTGTGATGGATGGCATTCAACTTGTGGGCTTTCCATTGACTTCCCCAGTTATATTCAGGATAAGTTCTACTTTTTCTTTCGGTGTGTTTTCATAAATGCCTTCATTTGAGGCTTTCAAACAATGGTTGGGTGGCCATCTGTCAGGGATTCTTTAGCTGTGGTTCCTTCATTGCAGAAGGTGAAGCAGGTAAAGCTTGAAGTCCCTTCCAACTCTACAATTCTATTATTCCAGCTCTTTCTGACCTTGGAGGAACCAGCTACCTATGGCAATTAGCTCTCTGATGTGGCCCCATCCATGGTAGTCTGTAAAATTGGGAGGCTTACAGACCAACTGCCCAGTAAGTACCTTTTGTGCAAAAATAAGTAGTTTCACAGCTGCTGTGGAAAATGGAAGGTGGTGTACAAACAAGCTGCTCTCCACCTCCAACACCCTCCACTCCCAT
This sequence comes from Zootoca vivipara, assembly GCF_965207765.1. NCBI lineage: Eukaryota > Metazoa > Chordata > Lepidosauria > Squamata > Lacertidae > Zootoca > Zootoca vivipara. The sequence continues at coordinate 68,739,234 of NC_142582.1, read as the reverse complement.
GAAAAACCACACTCTTTTGCAAGCTACATTCCCGTGTGAAACATCTAATTTTAGAACTTGCAAATAGAAAATAAAAGGCAGATTGCTCCTCAATGCCCAGCGACTGGTAGATGTTTTCTCAATGGGAGCTAATGATTAGGAAACAGCTGGAGAACTTTCTTAAGTGCTTTGAATGGGAGAGATTACTCTGGAATTTCTGGAATGTGAAAACTATGAGTGCTTGGGAGAGGCAACATAACTCCCCACCCCCCACTCCAAAGGCCTATGAAATATCTGTATATGAAGGAGCAGCAATTCTTAGACACACAGAGACAGGAGCAAGGACAGAGCAGAGAGTAAGCCATGGGGAGGAACCATATTTGGGTAAGGGGTGCTTCTCTATGGGGGCTGATGTGAGGGAGCAGATCTGATGCTTTGTAGGAGTGTATGCTGCTGGCTTCCACCTGTACATGGGGAAGGAGCACAGCTTAGTGGCGGAGCTCATGCTCTGTATGCAATCGCCAGCAGCTCTAGGTAGGGCTAGGAATGTTCCTTGTCTCAAACTTTGAAAGCCACTGCCTGTCAGTTTTGCTATTACAGTGGTACCTCGAGTTACAAACACCTCAGGTTACAAACGCTTCAGGTTACAAACTCTGCTAACCTAGAAGAGTTACCTTGAGTTGAGAACTAACTTTGCCCCAGGATGAGAACAAAAATCGTGTGCCGGCGGTGCAGCAGCAGCAAGAGGCCCCATTAGTACGGAGTCGCTCGGTCACCCGGGGCGGCAACCCACTCCGTAGTGCGCATGCACAGTGTCGCTATGGAGCGCGCACGCGCGATGTCACTTCGTAATGACGCATGTGTTGCTCCATAGCAACGCTGCACATGCGCACTACGGAGTGGATTGTTGGCGCTCCAGCACTGGGATCCTCGAGGATCCCGATGCTAGAGCAGCGCAACCGGCAAACTGCAAGCAAGCTGTGGAGCGAGGTTTTTAACAAAGCCTCACTCTGCAGCTTGCTCGCTCACCTGCTAGGCGCGCTCAAGCGGAAGCGAAGGGTGGGCCACGGAGGGGGGCGAGCAGCTGCCACTGACACCCCTCCCTGGCCTGTCCCTCACCTCCACCCCAGCAGGAAAAAGCAAAGTGCGCTACGGAGCGGGTTGCCAGCGGCGTCACTCCAGCGCCGGGATTCCGGTGCTGGAGCGCCGCCACCACTGGCAAACCGTGAGCAAGCTGCGGAACGAGGTTATTTTAAAAGCCTCACTCTGAAGCTTACCTGCTCGGCGCGTGCTTTGCTTCTTCCTGTTGGGGCGGAGGCGAGGGGCGGGCCAGGGAGGAGCGTCAGTGGCAGCCGCTGGTGCCCCTCCCTGGCCTACCCTTTGCCTCCGCCCCAGCAGGAAGAAGCAATGCGCGCCAGCCGAGCAAGTGAGCGAGCGGCCAGCTGCCGAGCAAGGCTTTTTACTGGGCGGCGGCTGGCTGCTCGCTCGTGGGGGGGGAGCCGAGTGTCACCCCCATCCAGGGTGGCACCCAGGGCGAACTGCCCCCTACGCCCCCCTTGCTATGCCCCTGCCCATTAGCAAAAGCACACCTCTAGTTAAGAACAGTTACAGGTTAAGAACGGACCTCCAGGACAAATTAAGTTTGTAACTAGAGGTACCACTTACTGAGCTAGATGGGACACTGGTCTGGCTCAGTATCAGGGGCTTTCTATGTCCCCACTCTACTCCAATGTTTGTAAATAAACAAAATATTACAAAATGCCACATGCTTCCAATGACTCTTCCTTTGAAGGAAACCGAAACCCAAGTTGTGTTGCCTCGGAACTATTCAGGGAAGCAGGGAGTGTAACACAATGTACATGTTTTTCAGAGGGGTAACTATACTTATCTGTTGTGGTGGTGGGGGAATCCCACTAATAATATTATGGAACCGTGAAGACTAACAAGTGTGTTGTGACACAAGCAAGCGTTCCCCAACCTGGTACCCTTCTGTTGTTGGCCACGCTAGCTAGCGATGATGCAACTTGCAGTCCAAAACATGTAGCATTCCTCGTTGGTGAATGCTAGCACAAGCTTCCACTTCATCAGATTCACAAAGTGTAATCTTCTGTGGCATGTACAGGGCTTGGAGAAATGAATTGGATATTGCACTAAGCCAGCCACTTTGTGGTTTGTTTCCCTGTTCAACTAAACTTAGATTTAGCATTACGTGTGAATGTACTCAGTGTGTGAACTTGCAAACAAATGGAACGAGGGGGAGGGGCAAGATAAAACAATGTATTTTCTCCTTTCTAGCGTACTGGACCTATACACACAAATGGTTCCAGATGACCCACTCAACCTAGTTAGCTGCATTCTTGTTTCCTCACAGCAAGCATATTAACTTGCATTCTGGGTTACCCAGCTTGTGCCTATCAGCACCCATAGTTACAACTGGCAAATACATTTCTCTGTGTTAACTTGCACATGTTAGCTAAGCAAAGTCTGTTTTAAAAAAAACTAACTAAAACTCAAAACAACTTGGCAATAGCTTGACACAGCCTAAACAAAATAAACTGGGAATATACGAACAACACAGGAAACTACTTCCTGCTTCTAACACAACTATATAATCCTACCTGGGTTTCCAGTTCTGTAACCTCCAAATTCAGCTTATTCAGGTGTTTATTCACAAATGTTATGAGAGTCTGAAAATTAAGAGCATACGTAGCTGATTTTAGATCAGCAAAATTTAATTGTTTAAAAGTGTGCTTAAGTTAACATGCAGAAATGCTAACCAAAAGTTCATAATTTTATAAAAGGTTTATTTAATGCCTTAACTTTTCAGTTTATAAGAGACAGGCTTTAAGTTTTAAATATTTTATGGTTTTATTCATTGGTCAAAAATCCAACTTTGTCAAGCCCCATCACAAACACTGAACAAATAATAAACACATACTGTTCATCACTTTAAAAGCTATATGGGTTATTGCTGCAGTGATATGATGGAGGAGTAGAGAAAATAACACTGGAGCCAAGAGGTAAGTTGATATAAAATGGCATGCCACTGTTCTTTTCAAGGAAGCCCCGCTGATCTATATCAGCTGGAGATCATATTGCAAAATTCTATAAAATGGAAATTCCTCTATCTGACTTTTATAGTGCCAAGTCTATAAAATGTTGAGAAAGTATATATAATGTCAAGAAAAACTTTCAGATATTCATACTGCCAAGGACAAAGATTTTCATTAAAGTAGAAAAATGGGCACACCATTCCAGGACTTAATAAAGGTTTTATATTTGCGCCATTTTGCAATTGCTAATATTCATAGAGCTCTATCAGATGTACTTGGGGCTGTATTGCATACTAAAATAGACAAGCAGGCTTATGACCCAAGGAGCTTATATATCTGAACTTCTGAACTCCTCCTCTCTGAACGTGTTCTAATGGTACTTCCTGAGGAAGGTGTTGTATGTGGGCAGTGCATGAACTACAGAGGAAAACACATCTGAGACTGCTCCAAACCCTCCAAAATGGCAAGAATGCTTCCTTGGGTCTTATGGTGAACAACTGGGAAGTTCCTCTTATGCATCAAGATAGAGATATGAGATGCAAACTACTGGTACTCAGATTAAGCTAGCTTGCTAGGTAAGTAGGAAAGAAAATTTCCAACCTTCTTCACAACATTGAGTTTGTCTGGAGCATGGTCAAACAGTGTGTCAAATGCATCCCTTTCTGAAACACACGTAATAACAACAAGCTATTAGATAATGCAACATTGTAGGATGATAATTCCAAGGCTAGAAGGCCTCAAGTGCTGAGATAGCTATACTAAAATCATCCTTTATCTTGGTTTACCAAATTCATATTCAAGCTAACCTACTGTAACACGGGTTTATTTCTAAGTATAGTGCACATGGAGCAGATTATCAGGATTATCAGATTATCAGGAAGGAAAGTCTGTACTGGAAGATCACAACACCATTAGCAGAATCTTAAATAACCCTTTAAGAAAGGGATTTCAGACACTCAAATAATGTGCTATAAAAATAATGACATGCAAGAATGTGTCATGTTAGTGTGCTCAAAGAAACAACACTACTAGGTAAAATTATCTGCTTTCAAAGTAAACATTGACACGTCACAAAAAATTAGGATTCCCAATTTCATCAGTTTGGTGTCCTTTGGCAATTAAAACTGCCTATGCATATACTAAGAGTAGATCTCCCAAAATGTATGGTGCTTGTTCTGGATACTGCAGGTCACACCCAGGAGATCCACACGTGTGTCCAGTGCCTGATTATTGTCAATATTGAGGAAATAATTCTCCAGAGCTTTTTCCAACATGAAAAGGAAATTGGCATTCAGGATGCAACATAGACAACATAGAGTGTTTGGGACAGTGGAGCATATGTTGGGAGCAGGGGGGGGGGCACAAACCAATGTTGATTTAGGAAATATATACTATTCTCAATCTCTCCCCGCCCCACTTTGGAATACGGACTTCTTGGTTTACAGCACTAAGATTTACACACCAACCAAGACAACTATGAACAATGACAACTATGAACTATGTACAGCTGGTTTTGAACAAAACAAGCAGCTGCAGCAGAATTAAGTGAAGTCCACTTTAGAAACCTTTCGAAAATGCTAGGAATCAAATGAGACTTACCATGCCGTCCTGACAATGCCCTGTAGAAAGAGAAATAATGCAATTATATGTGTACACACACTTACAGTAATTTAATATATTTCTTTCAGTGCAGAGAGAAAACTGTATATATGGAGTAAATATGCATCTGGTCATATATAAGACTTTGTATTTATAGCAACTGAGGAATAGCCCCACAGGCTTTTCAATAACATTGTATTATGTCCACCGACTCGAATTAAACTGAGCATTTCAGCAATATCACAAACTTCCTTGGGTGAAAGCCATTTAAGAAGGGAAATGGATGGTTCAAACTTTTTTTCTCTCTACCACTGAAATGTTTGGAAGGAAAGCAATCTATTTGTATGCTTCTTTTCTGAAGTGGAAATAATAAAACTTGGGATGTGGAAAAACAACAACCCTAAAATACATATAACCAGGAACATTTCTGTTAAGAAATAACTACTTGAGTATGCAAACTGCTATATCGGCAGCATTTGTACATTTTCAGTTGCCAACCTTTCCACATTGTTTACAGTATCTGTTGTGGAACCTTTCTTAACAGTTAGGTTATAAGCCGTGTCCGAAGCAGTCCTCTCTTAGAATCCCCAGGAATGAAGGTTAAATGTTAACAAATTATTGAATTTCCAAAGCAGATCAAACAACAGGAATGTTGACATACTCAGTGTTACCAGTTATTTCCTCTTGGATCTGACGGGACTGGAGGATTCCTTCTCGTTTCTGGGGGGGTGAGGGAAAATGATTGATAATTTAATATTTTCAACACCAATATTTAGTGATTTTGTGTGTGTGTATGTGTGTATACACACAGAGAGATATTCATACACACACTTACATATATGCACACATACACACATGCACATACTCTGTGTAAAATAACTACAAAATATGAATGCCATTACCGTAAATAGACAACCTAAATATAAAATAACTCCCCTCCAAAATTACATCATTTCTATTTGTGTACAATCTAAGAGACTTTGTATGTTGTCTAAAAGGCACCTGTCCTGTGTGCAAACAAACAGGAAGGAATGCCTCACCTCATGTGACAGAAAAATTATCTGGAAATCGCAGGTAAGATTACTGACAGCCATTCACCAACCTTATAGGAAAAGTCATTAGATTAGATTAAATTGAAATATATTGAGCAGATGGGGGGGGCACACATTGGGCTGGAAGGGCAGAAGAAGGGGAAACCCACTCATCTTATGGTGTATCTCAGCCGTTCACTTCAGAGATCATTGTATGATACCTGTACACTTACATTTTGAGCTAAAATCATATTTGACATGCTTCGCATATCGACATTACAAGTGATCTGATGTGACTTCAAAGAAGGACAATGAAATGCTTAGCAGTGCCTAAGGAAATGCTTGTCCTTCTGACTACTTTTGTTGGCCAAGACTGATACAAACCAACACATACATGCTAATAGTTATTGCATTCTTGAAATACTGTGTAAAAACAAAGATCTTTTTAAAGATACAATCATTCCTACCTGGACAACAACAACTTGTATAGACACATGATCCGGCAGTCTGATTGGGGCTCGAAAGTACTGTGATAACGCAACCAAAAGGTGCAGTATTGCAACAAGACTTTTAGCATGGACAGCTGAAATAGATTAAGAAGTCAAATTCTGTAAGACAAACTAAAACAAATATTTATTTTAACATGCAGTGCCCCCTTCCTTAACTATGTGGGTTATTTTATCCTTTGGTGTTGCTGCCCGCCAGAGATTGCTGAAAGAGTGTTTTCTTCTAACTCCTTCTCTTTCCTGCCATAAATCAACTGGTTCTATGAAAACAACTAAATCAAAAATACTCCTCAGGTAAGATTTTGTTGCATGCCTGGATCCCACTGGCTTGAAGATGGAAATCTAAGCTTGATTCAAAACACAGATTTTATTATGCCGCTATATTAAGTGCTATCTATGCACTCCCAGCACCGTGCCTTTATCTTCCCTATTCCTGTGTCGATTTATGAACTATCAGAAGAATATTTTTGTATTCATAACATGCACTTAATTCATTTTTAAGTGTCACAATGTCTGCAGGAAGATGAATGAGCCCATTTAGCTTGTACCCTTGAGCAATAACTTACTAAACTGGATGACTCAAACATTCTTCATGAACTTGTTAAGTGTTCTTGTTATTATAGTTTATTCACAGCAGGATTTGTATGCATAGTTAGCACTAACAAGACAGAAAGGTATCAAAAGGCTTACTGCAGGAAACTTTAAATCTGTGAACAAACCCCAAGCTTCAAAGGTAATGATTTACAACTGTATTATATTATTGTTTTCCTGGGTCTGCATTATCACCAAATTCTCAGGCAATGTCCTATAAACATAAGATTCTAGGTATCTTATTGACCACAAGCTTTTAGGTTGGCCACAGGTTTCTAAATAAAGCAGAAAAATAACCAGTGAGATCTTCTCCTGGATTTAACAGTTTTGGTGCAGAGGTTTCTCTGCAGAACTACCACTCGGTGTATTCCAAGTGACAAACTTTGAAGGCTCCTTGCAGGGCAAAGATAAAAAGGATACTAGTGTAAAACAAACAACTCACCCAATGTCAAAATAATTATTTGTATATATACAGTCATACCTCGGTTTAAGTACACTTCGGTTTGAGTACTTTCAGTTTAAGTACTCTGCGGACCCGTCTAGAACGGATTAATCCACTTTCCATTACTTTCAATTGGAAAGTTCGCTTCAGGTTAAATATGCTTCAGGTTAAGTACAGACCTCCGGAACCAATTGTGTACTTAAACCAAGGTACCACTGTATATTGGTTCTAGCCAGAAAAAAAGTATGCATACACAGGCAGCACATTTCAGTCCTGTTCCCTTCAAATATATTTTAGCTGAATACCACCTCAATGTTCTTTAAGATCAAGTGTGGCATATTGCCTTCAGTATTGGGCTTGAACTGGGGAAATGTGGGCCCATTCCCAGCTAAGAAGCTTTATGGGAATGTGGTATTTCCACCTAACGTAGTTCCATGGGCTGCTGAAAGGCAAGATAAGGGATGTCCCAATGTACACGGTTCAAAGTTCTTTGGACCAACTCGGGGAAACCAATGGAATAAATGCAGGGCCGGCACCAGGATTTAGGAGGCTGCTGGCAAGATTTGCTCCAGTCACAGTGCTTCCCTTGCCCCCAGATGCAGGGTGTTCCCATTTTTGCTCCACTGCACAGAGGCAACTGATGCTGCACTTCCTTGCTGGTAATCACTTGCCAGGAAACAGGGGAAACAGTTGCTCCTTCCAAGTGGCATCACTCATTCACTTGCCTTCCTTGGGGCGGTGGGGGGGGGGTCATCAAGAAGTAGCAGCTGCTGCCTGGAGGGGACAGAGGGCAAGCAACTGCTGCTCCCTGCTGCCACCAGTGCAGACAGGCAAGGAGAAGGAAGAGCCATGAGCGCCCTTGCCCTCTCCTCCTCAGCTGTACAGAGAGAAGGAGGAGGTGGCACATGGAACAGGGGAATGATGAGGACTATGGGAGCTACTGGTTCCTCTTTAGCCAGGCCTTTGGCTGACTTGACTGACATATAATGCCCTTTTATTAAATGTGTTATGGAAGGGCAGATTATTGGGTTGTCTTTGTTTTTATTCTTATTATGTACTTTGTGTTTTTTACATTGTAATTGTATGCTTTGACTATAACAGGTTTAAGGCGGTATACAAACTTTAACAACAACAACAACAACAACAACAACAACAACAACAACAACAGGCAGGTCAATTCTCACTGCTGTCCAGAGAAGGAGAGTGGGTGTCAGTCTTGGATATATTACAATGCCAACATAATAAATAAAATGATTAAATTGTACAATGCCTGAATATTAAATAGCTCTAGAAACTATGCTGCCAACTGCTTTGAGTCTCCTTATATAGAAAAGCGGGTTATAAATCCTGGAAAATAAAAAAAAAGAATTAAAAAATATGCAAGTTCCCTAAGGAGCTGGTAACAGGAATAATAAAAAAGAATTCATTCCCTGCCATGTATGTACAGGGCCCATAATGTGCATGCAATAGGAACTCTGGGATGTGTGTGGAATCAAGCGTAATGTTTTGTGTACAACTGTCAATAGTGGTAAGTATATTAATAATGAGGACATATATATATTTATCTTACGTTTGCACACCTTACACCACAATTCTAGATATAAACTTGCACACTGCTGAATCTGCCTTCTAGCTCTCTCTAATTCAATACGTTTTACAAAACGCAGTAGAAAAACATAACTTTTAATACCACCAGTAACCAAGAATTCCACTGTAAAATGTGTAACTCACAGTCAACGTTCCACTTGATGCTCCTTGGAGGAAGTTTAAGGGTTTCATTGATCTTTTCAAGGACTGTCTGCAGCTTTTGTTTCTGAGCTATTTCAGACTGTGTGACTTCAGCCACGTTGAGTTTCTCACTCTCAAGCTTCTCTGAAGTGATAATGGAAGAAAAAGCTGCAAGTCTACACCTCAACTCCATGTACCAAGTGCAATGCAAAGACATTCTGTCCCACATATAACAAAGGATTTTCTGTAGATAACTGGTCTGAAGTTTCAAAATTTGGCAACTTCTCAAGCCTATCACACTTTGCCTTCTGTTGCATCTCTGTTCTCCTAAGGATTCCACCCGATTTTCCATTTATTTCCATTTATTAATACCCCACCCATCTGACTGTGTTTTCCCAGCCACTCTGGGTGGCTCATAGCATATATCAGAATATACTAAAACATCAAACATTAAAAACTTCCCGATACAGGGCTGTCTTCCAGATGTCTTCTAAAAGTTTTGTAGTTCTTTATCTCCTTGACATGTGAAGAGAGGGCATTCCACAGGAAGGGCACCACTGCTGAGAAGGCCCTCTGCCTGGTTCCCTGTAACTTGGCTTCTCGTAGCGAGGGAACCGCCAGAAAGCCCTCGGCGCTGGACCTCAGTGTCCGGGCAGAGCGATGGGGGTGGAGACACTCTTTCAGGTATACAGGACCGAGGCCGTTTAGGGCTTTAAAGGTCAGCACCAACACTTTGAATTGTGCTCGGAAATGTACTGGGAGTACTCTACAGGTGTGCATGCTGCTGCGGGGCCACCACTGCTCCAGAGCTCACCCAACTTTGTCCCATCGCATCTTGATGACTACATAAGTTACTGATGCCTGCAGCAATATGAAGTGTAAAGGAATGGAAACCAGTGCCTATGTTAATCCTAACTACAAACAAGCACCTGAAAAATGTGATATGCATAAAATTATTTCTCACCGAAGAGTTTCTGCAGTACTTGTCCATCATACAGGTCTTCAGCCAGGTCTTTTACAATAATTCGTTCTCCTACTAAAACATCGTTAATCCAGTCAATTAGCACCTGTGCAAGAGACAAAGATTCAGAAAAACTCCGTATGTGTGTACATCACAAACCGATTTTCCACTTTGCGCAATGTGGTCTCAGAAATGACAGAGGGTGCTTCTGGACAGTAAAGGTAAAGTGACCCCTGACCATTAGGTCCAGTCGCGGACGACTCTGGGGTTGTGGCACTCATCTCGCTTTATTGGCCGATATTTATTTATTCCGGATAGTAGGTCTGGCTTAATGTTAATTGTACAAAATTAGACAGAACAATTCCTTCTGATTTCAACTGTGCTGGGATTTTGTCCTCATGGACAGGAACTTTTTAATTTCACATTAAATAACCGCCGGCTACCCCAAGGCCTTGGGATATGGCAGGTGTTAATGTATAAACAGGCAGAGTTATAGCATAATAATAATAATAATAATAATAATAATAATAATAATAATAATGTTGGAATGCAAACACAGAAGAGGCAGTGGGACTGAAATACATCTACACACACACACCTCAGTCTCTAGCATCTGTAGAAACTTAATCTTCCAAGCTTTTGGAGCAACATTAAGCTCTGAAAAATGCAAAATTGTTTGCCCTTTTTTGTCATTGGCAGGGCTTTTGGCTTCTACTGTAAATTTGAGATGTACAGTAAAGAGGAAAACGGATGGAGTAGCATGAACCGCAACTTAAAAGCTTTATGGGGGACCTTGGGCCAGCCATCGTTTCTCAACTTAACCTACCTCACAGGGTTGTTTTGTGGATTAAACAAGGAGGGGGGAAACCATGTATAACACCTTGAGCTCCTTGGAGAAAAGGGTGGGATATAAATGCAACAAATAAATACAAATGTTTTCTTTGCTTTGTATTTTTAGAAGAGATTTAAAGTGCTTACATATTTACCTTCATCAGCTCCTGTAGTTTTGGGTCACTTCTTGAATTTGGATCAATCATGGTTCGGACTTCATTTTCCTCTTTAGGGGGGGTGGAAATGGGGAAATAGGAGATATCCATTACAAATAAAGTAGGCTTGTGGCATTTTGTTTCCATCCATTATTTAGGTTAAGCAAAAATGTATTTCAACTTACCTAGCATAGTATCTTCAGGATCTAGTTCAAAAGGGATTGGGCTGAGTGGTAGGTTAATGGCATTTATTCCTTCTTCTTGTAGTTCAGACACTGAGGAGGAGAAGAAGAAATAAAACAGTTCAGAGAAACTTGTTTTTTTTCTTAGCATTTACATCTTAAAGCTTTCCAGCAGCAGTAAGGACGTGAACTCAAAGCCTAATCTCCACATGTATTTAGCAGAAAAGTAATGGATCCAACAGTGAAAAATATTTAGCCAATCCAAATTGCAGCTCTCATGTGTAACTGACAATAAGCAACTTTGTGGGGAGCCAAGCACTTGGACCTGTATGCTTTTCAAAGATTTTGAGAAAACCGGCATGCACATGCAGGGGCACACATAAACCCAGATCTTCCCCATTCTCTCTCAGTTTCATGATTTGTTCAAGCCAGCTAAAATGAAGCGGTTCTAGTTTGGCTCTTATTTTTTCATCCTTGAAACAAAATTCTACAAATTCAAACAAGGCCGTAGTCAACGTGCAAAAAAAACAAAAAAAAAACACCACATCCCTTCCTTCTACCACAAATCCAACTGCGTAATTTATCACAAAGGCACTCTGGTCACATTGCCAAGTTGCAAAACCGTGAAGCATTTTGTTACACTGATGTCAGACACTGGTCCTATTAAAAACAAAATTTACATTGTGGAAATTCTTTTGTTTTGCGTCATGTTGGTCTCTAAAATTTCAGCTCAGCTACCTCACTGGAACTTTTCACATTTATTTTTTAATTAGCATTTGTTAATTGCCCCAAAACTTGGTTGTCTCAGCAATGTACAAAAAAGAAAAGAAAAAAAGGTTACGGTAATTCAAAATGGGTAGCATAAAATACCAGTGCATTTGGCAATCAAAATACCTGAGTCACGCCAAAACATCTCTAATATATTATATTTGATGAAGCTAATACAAATGATGGAAATATTTGTGTTTGTGTGTGCATGCATACACACCCACACCCCAGAGCATCTATTTTTAGGCGAACAGACGTCTTAATCATAAGATCCAGGAATACAAGTTCATAAATCTAAACTATGACATTTGTCCAAATGAGCCACATTCTGTCCTTTAATAATGCAAGAGTCCCCTCGAAGTTACTGTACTAGAAACTGATGAGCACAAATACTGCTGCCCACAAGGTTTAAATTAGCTTTATTCCCTTAGCATATGCAGACTAGTGCTCCACGCTTCATTGTATTAAGACTTCCTCATGTACTTAGATAACTATTTATATTTCCTTAGGTCAGTGATTTTCCAACTTTGTATTTATAAAGAGCTTCTCTTACTTCATTTCACATCATTGCAGAGGAGAAAGGAGGGGAGCAGCTGTGAAAGGTTCACACCAACCTCCCTCTGGCAGTACTAATCTTCCCTGCTGTGGGAAGACGCCAGATATATTCCCTTAATTGCGTAAACATGATTTGTATTGTTGATGCATTGGCTGCAATATACTTGATATCTCCTTATGACAGCTCCGTATCAATGCAATACTGTGGATTTCAGCTTCTTCTGTGGTCACTAGTATATAGTATACCACCTTAGTGAGGACAGGTGCTAGGAGAAGAATTAACTGGAAAAGATAACATTGCCTACGTTTGTGGGTCATGTGGCCGATTGAGGTAAGTCAGAGTCCACTGTTGCAGACCTTTAAAAGAGCTCTAAAAGATTTATTTGTTCCATCTGCTTAAATGTATTATACAGGTTTAATTGGGCTGCTGAATTGAACTGATTGAAACTGGATTAGGAGAATTTCAACCCCTAAAAATTGCCTACATGTATTTTAAATAAATGAAAAGGTTAAGGTAAGATATAAGTACAATATGGGGATTTTAAGATTGTATCATTGAGTATTTACGCTGCCCAAACCAATGCAATGCTGTAGTGCTAGAGATGCAAACACGCTCATGCGAGTCATTAGAAATGTTGTACATGAGGCTATTGCTGGTGGCTGTTTCATTAACATCATATTATCCATTTTCATTTTTTAAAAAAGTTAATGCTATTTATTGTTATCAAAGCCACAAGACACTCTAATTACAAGGTGACCATTTACTTGAATTTTACCCATATAATCATTTATGTTAAAAGAAGTGAGATAACCCAGAATTTGACAATGGCAGAAAACCTGGTATAATGCGCACAAAGTTCCCACTTTAAGTGCACTCTCCATTATGCTGTGGTAAGTGGGGCTCCCTCTCAGTGCCCATCAGTTGATTAGCACACAGAGGGAGACCAATGACACTGGGTGAACTAGGGAGCTCCCCATCAGGGACTCCCCAGCGGTGAGTTAGCTTAAAAAAACAACAACCAATGGGGCTCTAGGCATCAATAAGCTGATGAGAACTGATAGCCGCCCCTTTGAAGTCCATTTGCAAGCAATTGGCTCTAAGATCCATCCTCTTAGAAAGCAAATGCTCAACACCAATCAGCAGAAGGCTGGTCCCGTTAAAGTTTGACAGGTGGGTGACCCCATCCACCCATCATAGTTGGCCCAGAGGAGTGAGGAAAGGAAGGATCCAGTCCGCTGGCCAAATCCAGTTCCTTAAATATATAAAAAGGAAAAGAAAAAACACATACACCAAGCCCTGGATAGATTTAATGCAGCAGAGACACATTCGGGAACAAAATGCAAGCAAATATATATTCTGTTTCTTTTCAGAAGGATCAAATAAAAACTCTAATAAATCTTTGGGCTAAAGTTTGAGAAATGCAAAAAAATGAAAGGTAGATCAAAGTCAGCAAGAAAAATGAGATTTTGCACCTTTAGCTGTAGTGCAAATCCACATATGTGCATACTGAGTTTCATTTAATTTACTACAGATGAATTACTTCATCTAGATGCACAGTTTTGTACATTTTGTACTGTACACAGTGTTGCATGCAAATGAGGCAAAAGCCTCTGGGTTGCATCCAGCTTCCTGTGAGCAAGATTCCACTCATAGGACATTCCCACTGGCGGAAACCACAGTGGCGATTTTTGCCAATTTCCCCATACCTCTGCAGCATCCTGTGAAAACCTGCGGGGGAGGGGGAGGGCAAGGAGAAGGCAAACCAGCATCCTTGCCTCCAGTGAAAGCCTCTCCAAAGCCCTTTGCATGCATAGAAGCAGGGCAGGTCTGGATTAAACCCACTGCTTTGAGGGTAGCGATGAAATGATAGACCAGTTAAATGTGTGATTGGAAATTAATTATCACAAAACACATAAACATGAATTTGCAACTATGCAGATGGCTTTTTATGAGGTGATCATTTTAAAAAGTGTTTCCAGAACATAAACGGAACATTCTTAAGCAATCCGTTCTCAAAAGACTTAATTAATGAGGGAAGCCCCCCGAAATAGACACATGCATGTTTACAATCGAAAATCATTTTCAGGAAACCATCTGTAGCACAACACTGTCCCTAATCCATTAACTGCTGACTCCCAGCCAATCACTTGTAAAGGTGACTGTGCAAACAACATACATCAATCTGATGGTGATGCATTAGTACACATTTTCCAGAAAGGGCCTATTTTCTACGGCCGTTTCATTTCTCTCTTAAATAAAACATAACAAAAATGGAAGGAAGTCAAACAACACAATCTAATTGGTTTGTGTATAATAGAAATTAAAGGCCTAGGGCCTTGGACTTTTCTCATCTGCCCAATGTTGTGCAGTGAGCAGTATTTTTTTGTCTAATCCATTATCTTTTTCCAGCTTTCCGTTAAATGGAACCAGCAAATATTACAAAGCTGTTGATCAAAGAGGAAACGAACACCCAAAACAAATGATACTTGTTCAACACACAGTAACTGAGCTTTTCAGCCTTCACTGTATTTTTTCAGAACCATTTTGACTACACAATGTCTACCACCTATTCCGATTCCCATTCAGCAGGAAGGATGGATTTATTTATTTATTTAAAAAAAGCACATTCTTGTCTTTACACAGGAATGATGCAACAGCAACCTTGCACTAGCGCCTCTTCCAGCTGGATAAACACTATATCCTTTGAAACTTAAGTGACGGTACAGGAGACTCTTACAAGGGGTCACAACAAAGTGTGCTGATTTGAGAGACTGGAAGAGGGAACCTGGGCACCTCTGAAACATCACCAACCTACAACACACACCCCAACTGTAGAGATGACCTATGCCAATGTGCTGCTGTTCCCACCAATCAAACCTTCAATGAGAGAGAGAACCTATAAGGAGGCAGCTTCAGTCAACAGGGTACTCAGTGCCTGCAGATAATGTGGGGCACTACAAGGGACATGCCAAATATGAAAAAAGGATTTGTGGTGCCAAGAGCTTTCAAAGCTAACAGTTTCTGCTCTATATTTAGTCATACCTACTTCTAACACACTTTCTTCACGAGCAGAGCAGTGTGGTTTCGCTTCTTAAACTGCATTCTTTCAGTTTAAGCTTTTAGGAAAAGATCATCCTAGCACACGGTTGTGGTTGGCAAAAGAAGAAGAAAGCAAAAAAGAGAGTCTATTTTTAAAAGGATCCTAGGGATTCCATAGATTCCTTCAGCTTTATTCAATAACCGCATTGAAGAAATAACAAGACCCATCAGTTTGAGGGAACACATTTAACCTTATGATTCCATTAGTCCAAAGAATTATGTTCCACGAGGGCCTGTTAAAGCAGTGGTAGTCAAACTGGTGCTCTCCAAATGCTGGATTACAATCCCCATCAGCCCCAGTCAATGTGGGGCCAAAGGGCAAGGAGGGCAAGGGAACTGTAGCCCAACAACATACGATGGGACCACGTTGACTACTTCTGTCTTATAGGTGCCGCAACTCGGGGAGAATAGATCAGTATCCACTAGGAGCAATGCCTTCTTAGCAGTGATCCCTGAGGGAATCCTGTCAGATCTACAGTTAGCACTTTTAAAACTAAAGTATATTATTTTAATTCTGCCACCACTGATGCTCCTTTGCTCCAGGTAACTTTATTCCTAATGCCAAAGCACCCACAATTAGGAAATTGCAACAGATATTTTCTGCGTAACTTTTGCTTGTAATGTGAAGTTGAGCAATGAATGCAACTTGAATTACCATTCTACCGATATTGACATTTCAGATAACACCACTTAGCACTTCTATACTGTACTGATTTAAAACAGAGTTGGAAGGGGACGATGCATTATCACAGTGACCTACAAAGTAGGTCAGTATTACTATCCACATATTGAAGGTGTGGGATGAGCTGTAGCTGAGGCTAGTAGTTTGTCTAAGCCCACCTAGTGTATGCAGTGCAAACATAGTGGCAACATAGTCTTCTGCTGACTAGGTTCTGTGACATCTTATGGACTAATCCAGGCACCCCCAAACTTCGGCCCTCCAGATGTTTTGGACTACAATTCCCATCTTCCCCGACCACTGGTCCTGTTAGCTAGGGATCATGGGAGTTGTAGGCCAAAACATCTGGAGGGCCGCAGTTTGGGGATACCTGGTAATCCATTGAAGTCTAGAGCTTATTTCTTGAAAAAGTTGGATTGGGCTGTAAAACTGCAATCTTATCCACACTTCATTTAGAACACATCTCACAGATGCCAAATAAAAGCTTGGTGAAATGTATTGGATGCTCTTCCAGATAGGTTTGCAAAGGGCAGCAGGTGAAATCATACTTCAGCTGACTATGTGGACTTTCCTCTTCCTTTAACCCAATGTTTCCCAACCTTGTGCCTCCAGCTGTTTTCGGACTACAATTCCCATCATTCCTGACCACTGGTCTTGCTAGCTAGGGATGATGGGAATTGTAGTCTCAAAACATCTGGAGGCACAAGGTTGGGAAACACTGCTTTAACCCAGTCTTAACTCTATACATTAAGAAAAAAATGAGTCCTAGGTTTTAGTATTGAAATATTCTGGGTTTGAGACTTGGCAGAAAAGCAACGGCCCCTCCTTCCACACATCCACACTTCTGGTTGCTGATCCAGGGCCATATACAGCTGGAGCAAGAGAATCAGAGACACAGCAGCTGACTATACTTCTGCAATACCAGCTTCACTGGTTTCAGATAAGCAGGCATGAGCAAACAAATAGTCATGTAAAAAGATGCTGCATTTGATTTGTCCCCAACCTCCTGAGGTAGTTGCCAGGAGCAGACACAAAGCAACTGGTAGCTAACACAACGACAAATGTGCATGGTCTGTCTAATTAGCAAACATGAAGCTGTAAATGAGGCTGCCTGGGTTTGGGGTATGTCAAATTTTTCTCAGAACATTCATGATTTGAGCAACTCAACAAACGGGAAGAGCTCTCCATGCTATATGCAGCATGCATTCACACATTCCCTTTCCCATCAACAATAAATTTATTTTAAAGCCCTAGCTACCCTTTTGCAGTACTGGTATTCTTGGGCATTAGATTTACAACAGTGTCCACAACATTGGTGTAGCTCAAGATTGTCAAGGCATGTCAAGGCAACCTGGAGTGTTGGATAAAAAAAGCTTTAAAATTCTGTTTCAAAAGAACACACACACACACACACACACAGAGAGAGAGAGAGAGAGAGAGAGAGAGAGAGAGAGAGAGAGAGAGAGAGAGAGAGAGAGAGAGAGAATTGGTGCCTTGCCACCAGCTAGAGAAAGGGAGTAGGAGACACTGGATCATAGCTGCCAAGTTATCCCTTTTTTAAAGGGAAATTCCATTATGCTGAATAGGCTTCCTCGTGAGAAAAGGGAAAACTTGGCAGCTATGCACTGGATTGCTTTCAGATACACAGAACATAAACTAGATTGCAATCCTGTACACATGTGCAGTCCAACTAGTTTTAAACCTATATAACTGGATGCCAAATTAAAGCCAGAATTCTTTAAAAGTGCTTCAACCAACTTGCACGTTACTTTTCAATACTGTGATGAATAAATAATTCTGATTCAATTTCCACCCATATCTTTGTACCAGAGTAGCATGATTGCAGAAAACTTCAAATAAATCCGTTCCAACCAGGCAGCTGAGTGTTAAGATAATCAGTTCTGAATGCCATAAATATGAATTTACAAATGCCAGCTTATCCAATATAATTCCCCCATGTTTCTGGTGTTAAAGTGTGAATAACTCATGCAGCTGTTCACAATAAACGCTTTTGAATACAATCAAGTAGTCTCTCAGATACTCATGTTGGGAAATTTGATCAAACTTGTTCAGAACACAGCCAAATATAAAGCACATAGCAATACAACTGTGAGAGGTTATTAGCAACCAGCAGAATTAAGGAGACCTGAAATTAAAAGATATTTGGTTCCCAAAAAGTTTTGTTACAATAAAACACAAAACAATTTTTGCTAAGCAGGTCTAAGTAGGTTTTGAATATACAGATTTAAATTTTTTTGTTTTGTATTATTATGCAGTTCAGATATTGCTAATCTGTGTTTACTAAAATTAACAACACACCCTTCAGTGCAAAAGAACCAGTTATTTAGCACATCTATTAGAAGATTATATCATTTAGAAAACTATTGACCTCTGTGCTAAAACACAAAGTGATGCCTTCACTAATGCAACATAAAAATATTACTCTGCCAAAAAAAATTAAAATATAGCAAAGCAAAGCTAACATCACAAAGATCAATTCTGAAAACACCCTAAATGCTTAGCACAGATAATCATTCAGAGCCACAGGAATCAAACATGAAAAAGAAAATAGCAAGGGCTGTAGAATCCCTTACCTTTGGGACAAAATGCTCCACATCCCATTGTACACTATCCAAGCCCTCATTTTCTCAAACACGAGGACAACTAAAAAGTCCCCTACTTTTAAATCACTCCCTTCTGCTGCTGCCCTGTGTAGCTGTATTTTGAGTCTGTATCTCTACAGAATACTCAATGCACATTGCAACTCGAAGCTCAATGCATCATAGAACAACTGACTGACTGCCTATATAATTTAATATGATGCCACAGGAGACTCATAGACCATCTGCAAAACAAACTACATTTGCCATTCCCATCTCGGCAAATTTCATCTAGAAAGCTAAATGTTTTGACAAACAGGCAACCTCATTTATCCAAATGACTTACAGAATTCTTGGGCTATTACATTTTACAAAGCCCAACATAATTAAAGCGATAGGGAATCTGTGTAAGGCAGATATTAAGAAGGCCATGATGGGCAGTGGCGAAACATTTCCTTCACTTCCCTCCCTCTCTTCACTGCCTTATCAACATTGCCTTACTCTGCAACAGCTCTGAACCCCACATCACAGCTGTCAAGAATTATCCATTTCTTCATCGCCTCCTCTCCTGTTCTCTCCTCACCCTTGCTCCCCACCTCTTCATTCACCCTTGCACTCCTTTACTCTGCCAATGCAAACATACATTTGAACATATATTTGCTGTGCTCCAAGATGCCTTGGAAAGCAGCAGGTGTGTGTTCAAATAACGTCCACCACACCTGAGGCGTTTTATCATGTTTTTATCCCCCTTCACCACTTTCTGATTAACTCTGGGTGGCAGTGAAGAGACTCAGCTGCCCCAAAATGGGGAAGAGATCCTACCCTAATCTCCTGGTGGTCCTCAAAAGAGCCTTCCTGATTCCAGAGCCAAAGAAAAGAAAAGAAAAGAAAAGAAATTGTGAACTGGGAATTCACATCCCTGGTTTATGTTCCTTCCTCTCCTTGTTGCTCTGTTGGCCTTTGGGCCAGTTCTCAGATCTTCCGTGTAAGTGAAGTTATGGAATACTTGTGCAGCTCAGAGGAACCCAAGAGCTACCCGAAGTCCTGTTGTGCCATGGTCCTGTCTCCACATTTCAAAAGGGGCCATCATGAAGGATGGGTGGGTTAAGCAGTTCAGAGTAGGGCATGGCCATGTAGCTGGTTGGCGGCCAGTGCAAGTTGCCTCAAAACAGGTGAAAACTGTATGCACCCAGGTGCTCCATTCAACAACCCAGTGCAGCATTCCACACCAGCTGTTGATTCCAGGCCAATCCCAAAGGAGGTCTCATACAAAGTGCATTACAATCGTCAAATTGTGAGGCTACCAATGCATGAATATCACTGGTTAATATACTTAAGGAAGGGGAACCAGTCTGCATAAAAATGGTCAGATTCAGCATCGCTCCAGAACGCCCATTAATTATTAAAGTGTTCAAGTGCAGTTAAACCGATTGCCAGACATTCTCTCTAAACCACTGGATTCACTTCCTTCAAATGGCCAGCTTATACTCAAAACCCCCACCCCAGGACTATCACCTGGCGCCCACTCAGGTGACATGGTGGTCTGTTTACTCCCCTCTACTGGTCTCTACCTCAAGGGATTTATTTCCCTTATTCATTTCTCTCAATCTGGAACCAGGGCAGTCACTATTCATTTGTAAAGGAGCAGAGAGCAGTTTGCATTTAAAGGCGAATCTATCAAATTTGCTTTTCCAAAACAACATGAGAACAGAACTATGGCCCTCTTTCAACATTTGCAATGCTGTCTGAATTTTGCGGTGAAGTTCTCCCACCAATGTTTACAAAAATGTGTGCATAAAATTAATATGTTAGTGACAATAGCATACAAGACTACGTTAAATCAAGGATAGCAGCTAGAAAAATTGCATACAAAAATGTGTTTAGTAGAAATAAATTTGTACAAAAATGCTGGTGAATTTTAATGAGGATTAAAAAAATAAAAAGAAATCTAGAGAACTGAATTTAAGATTGGGAAAAAACCCCAAGAAACTCTGAGAACCCCCACTGACAGATCCTTCCACCTGTAGCAGACTCTCTGAGCTCGCCAATAATATTAACAGGGGTAACAAGCCTTTCCTTCATTCAAAGACTTAAAAGGGGGAGGGGGCTGTTGTTAGCCTCAGATCACTCAGTGGTCCTTCTGTTGTTTTCACCTACCATAGCTCCACTGTTGGCGTCTCAAGGTCAGTAAAAGGAATACCACCCCAACAACACAACCAATCTCTTTTTGAAGGCGACACATAATCTTTTCCAGGTATTTTATCTCTCAGGCCATTTTTGAGGGGCTGTTTAGCAAACACACTAAATCCAGCATATAAGCGTTGGGATAGTACTGAAAAGCTAAGCATTTCCGAGCTCTTCAAGGAGAACCATTTCATTGGGATATTCAGAATCCACAATCTTAACCTGTATAGGATGGCAGGTAAATTCTGTGAATACTGTTTAATCTGGCTGCTTCAGAAGTAACATTGCTTCCTTTTTTCCTTCTTTTTTTTTTTTTAAAAAAACTTTATTGGAATTCAAAGTAACATTGCTTCCTGATAATTAGAATAAATTTTTACTGTCTGGTGTTGCCTTCATTTAGGATAATAAGCTCTTGTGCTTCTCTTCTCCCAAGCATAAAATGTCCACAACATTACTGGAAGTCTGATCTTTCTGTCTTTCACAAAACAGTGCTTTCTCAATGCCACAATTTTCAGCTTAGTGAAGACAGGAAGTTTACTGAAGAGAGGTGGGAACTCTCTCTCAGGTGGTTTTGCCCATCAGTTCAAGAAGCAATTCAGAGGCAACATAATACTAATAGCTTAATTTGTGAAAATGGATAAATACCATATCTGCAACATAACACATTTAGCCACATAACAAATAAATACAGAAATAGCACTGGAATGGCTGGTTAAAAGGTTTTGTGCACAGAGGAGGAAATTTAATTAAACCATGTAATGCCAATTACTGTCATTTCTAATTATATTATGCTTTCCTAGAAATAATGCAGATGCAGGATTCTAAAGTTACCTGTATGTTTGATGTTAATAGGATAAAATTATCTAGGCCATGAGAAAATCCAGATAGCAATGGGAAGAAAATACATTTTTAACTAACATTATATGTTGTCCAATTTAATTACTAATAGATCTTCAAAGTGCTGATTACTTGAAAAGTAGCATGCCTCCAATGTGTGTGTGTGTGTGTGTGTGTGTACAGTGGAAGGAAGAGTGGAAAACAAATTTAACAAATAAATCAATTTTATTTATACAGTGGTACCTGTATAAACCTATCCATCAAACCTATCCATTCTGAAGGAAATCAGCCCTGAGTGCTCACTGGAAGGACAGATCGTGAAGCTGAGGCTCCAATACTTTGGCCACCTCGTGAGAAGAGAAGACTCCCTGGAAAAGACCCTGATGTTGTGAAAGATGGAGGGCACTAGGAGAAGGGGACGACAGAGGACGAGATGGTTGGACAGTGTTCTCGAAGCTACAAACGTGAGTTTGACCAAACTGCGGGAGGCAGTGGAAGACAGGAGTGCCTCGCGTGCTCTGGTCCATGGGGTCACGAAGAGTCGGACACGACTAAACGACTAAACAACAACAACCTAGGTTTACAAACACAATTGGTTCCAGAAGTCTGTACTTAACCTGAAGTGAATTTTCCCATTGAAAGTAATGGAAAGTGGATTAATCCGTTCCAGACAGGTCTGCGGAGTACTTAAACTGAAAATACTCAAACCGAGGCGTACTTAAACCGAGGTATGACTGTAGATCTCATGACTGATAGGCTGTTCCCTGGACTTACAACAGCAACTTTTGATTCATCAGACCATCTTCCCTGCTTTGCTTCAGCTCTTCCACAAAACCTTTCTTGGAACAGCATTGGCTTTATGGACATCCTGAGCTTTTTCCAATGATCAGTTAAGCCACTCTATTATCTGGTAGTGTTCCTCCTATTTATTCACCTTTGATATATCCATCTTAGACACCAATCCTCAGTACATATTTTTTTTATATGATTCCACATTAAGAGTTTTGCTGCCACTCTTTTTGCAGCTGGTGGCTTAACTCACACAGGGGATTTTGGTGTGCATATATACCAAGACACACATTTTTATTGTCAGCATGTCTACAATTATGCACCCACGTCGTCTGAACCCTAAATTCAGGGGATAGTTCTAAGAAAATGTCAACAGTGTAAAATACAAATTTTAAAAACAAAAACATCTCCATCCGACACTCTGGCCAGCACCCCTGCTGAAGATCCCTGCACATTTCATGAATGCATGGAAGGGGGGGAGAAAGAGAGAGAGAAGAGGGAGGGGGAGAAGAAAGACCAGAAGATACCTCCCACTTACCTAGACTGCCTCCCAACTGATCCTCCTCTCATACTGATCAAGATTATTTACCTCAATGGTTTCATTGAGAGTCAACCCCTGACGCACAGTCAGTTATTTATGGACATGCCACTGTTTTGATGCAGTTTTGTGAATTAGACAGTTTGCATGTTACAGCAGCTGCAGCTGATAAAACTGTGGAGGAAATAAAAATTGTAACTGCACAGTGGGTTTTATTGGGTTTTTTTCTACACCTATCAGTAAATAGAACAGACCCGTTTATACGACTTATATTAATAATTTTCGTTCAGTCTTTCTTTTTTTATAATCTATAATCAAATACTTCACACACACCCTCCACACACATACATGATATGGTCATTATCTCAATAATGAATATATTTATCTATATATGTTTTTTATTTCTGCTCTGTACATTAGCCCAAACCTTTCATCTTTGTAACAATCTATGGCTGATTACAGTCAATGTGTGGGTTATTCCTGAAATACTAGCTGGGAGATGTTGTCATCATAGTTCCTGCCATATAAGCAGACTATCACCAAGTGTGTGGTTTGAAAATTCCATAGTGTGTGGGGATTTTCTTGGGGTGTGTGTGTGTGTGTGTGTGTGTGTGGAGAGCCAGAGCGGAATTTATATAAAACATGCAACCTTCCAATTTCAAGTAATGACTGTATGAAGCAGCTCTAAGTCATTCTTCATGCTTTTAGTGCGGGGAAGAGTTAGGTTTCCCTGTTTTCAAGCTGAATTGTTTTACCCTCCTCTTAGTTTTCGATATACTGTATGAAATTGATTTTAGTAAGTGCTTCTTTTTCTATTAAAAAAATGTCTAGGGATACTCTCATTTTGACTCAAGAAAATCACCATTTTATAGTTAAATTGGGAAAAATAAATACAGCAAATGGACCAAGGTACAAAGATTCACACAATGTTTAGGGGTATGCGTAACCCTGCATACCCCCAGCAAAAAAAAGGAATGATTTTAGTGATCTGAACTGGTTTTATTGTGTCTTATGTATCTTGTGACTTTCTAAAGCTACTTTGAATTCATGTCATAAAGAAAGGTGGGGCATATTTATTTTTAAGAAAAGAGATACAAAGTCCAATAATGAAACCAATTGCTCACTACAAAAATGACAAAATGGCACTTTCTGGGGGGGGGGGGGGAGAAAATTGGAAGTTGGTAAAACTATCTGTCCATGGTTATTTGGCTATAGTTATTACTGCTGTTGTTATGAGCGGGGGCTATAACTGCCTTGTTTTATCGCACCCTTTCAACTGTACAGTGTAGTTGGCAGTTCCAAATGATATATTTATGGTTGCTGCTCTAGTTGGCCACTTTTCTACTAAAAGTGCTGTTGTGTTTTGCAAAATAATAGATAAACATTAGCTAAGTGTTTAAAAGAGTGAAAATATTATAAATTTTATTTATTTTTTAAAATTCTGTACCACCCTTCACCCAAGGAACACAGGGCAGTTTACAATATAAAACACAACAATGCACAACATAGTAACAAACAAAAACAATACCCCCCCCAACAATTTAAAAGACCATAGATTTAATTAGCCAAAGGCCTGGGGGAAGAGGAATGTTTTTGCCTAGCATGTAACAAAAGCACCAGGCAAGCCTCCCTGGAGAGAGCATTCCACAAATGAGGAGCCACCACAGAAAAGGACCATTGCTGTGTTGCTGCCCTCCAGACCACCTGCCTCAGATGATTGCAGGGTCCAGGTCAGTTCATAGGAGGAAAGGCAGTTCTTGAGGTATTGCAGTCCTGAGGCATTTAAGGCTTTATAGGGCAAAACCAGCACATTGTATTGGGCCCAGAAAGAAACTGGCAGCCAGTGCAGTTGGGCCAGGTTCGATGTTATATGCTCATCCCCATGCTGTTTAACATCTACATCAGGCATCCCCAAACTGCGGCCCTCCAGATGTTTTGGCCTACAACCAGGGCCATCTTAAGCATATCTGGCCCTGGTAGCGGTAGAAGTGGTAAGTAGCAACAAGCGGAAGCAGTGCCAAGTGATGCCATTTACACCTCCAATAGTGTCTTAAACACTGTAGATCTGGTTACAGGTAGGTGGCCGTGTTGGTCTGATGTAGTTGAAACAAAATAAAAAAAATCCTTCCAGCAGCACCTTAAAGACCAACTAAGTTTTTATTTTGGTATGAGCTTTCGTGTGCATGCACCCTTCTTCAGATACACTGAAATAGAAGTCCCCAGACACTTACGTAGGGAAAGGGTGGGGAGGGGGTATCACTCAGAAGGGTGGTGGAAATGGGTGATTGACTGACGGATAGCTGTTGACGACTGTAAACGACTGCAAATGGTCTTGCATGAAAAAGCAAGGGTTGAGATGGCTGAATATCGCTTTATCATGTATAATGAGATAAGAATCCAATGTCTCTGTTCAAACCAGGTCCCTCCATGGTTTTGAGCTTGGTGATAAGTTGCAATTCAGCAACTTCTCTTTCCAGTCTATTTCTGAAATTCTTTTGTAGTAAGACAGCTACTTTGAGATCTTGTATAGAATGTCCTGGGAGATCGAAGTGTTCTCCTACTGGTTTCTCTGTCTTGTAATTCCTGATGTCAGATTTATGTCCATTTATCCTTCGGCGTAGGGTTTGGCCTGTTTGTCCAAAATAATAATAATAATAATAATTTATTATTTATACCCCACCCATCTGGCCGAGTCTCCCCAGCCACTCTGGGCGGCTTCCAACAGAAAAATAAAACACAATAATCTATTAAACATTAAAAGCCTCCCTGAACAGGGCTGCCTTCAGATGTCTCCTAAAAGTCTGGTAGTTGTTTTCCTTTTTGACATCTGTTGGGAGGGTGTTCCACAGGGCAGGCGCCACCACCAAGAAGGCCCTCTGCCTAGTTCCCTGCAACTTGGCTTCTCGCAACGAGGGAACTGCCAGAAGGCCCTCAGTGCTGGACCTCAGTGTCCGGGCAGAATGATGGAGGTGGAGATGCTCCTTCAGGTATACTGGACCGAGGCCATTTAGGGCTTTAAAGGTCAGCACCAACACTTTGAATTGTGCTCGGAAACGTACTGGGAGCCAATGTAGATCTTTCAAGACCGGTGTTATGTGGTCTCGGCGGCCACTCCCAGTCACCAGTCTAGCTGCTGCATTCTGGATTAGTTGTAGTTTCCAAGTCACCTTCAAAGGTAGCCCCACGTAGAGCACATTGCAGTAGTCCAAGCGGGAGATAACTAGAGCATGCACCACTCTGGCTAGACAGTCTGCAGGCAGGTAGAGCTGAAGGGCACTGTTGGCATTTGATGGCATACACAATGTTAGAGGATGAGCAATTAAATAGTCCTGAGATGGTATGTTGGATGTTGTTGGGGCCAGTAATGTCCGGGTGTATGTGGCAGCAAAGTTGGCATCTGGGTTTATTGCAGGCTCTGGTACCAGTGTCCATGTTAAGTCTAAGATTGGGTGGCAGTCTGTAGGCAATGAAAGGTCTTCCTCCCAGAGCTTGAGAAAGAGAGCTGTCATTGTCTCGGAGAGGTTGTAGATCTCTGATGATGCGTTGTACTGTTTTAACTTGGGAGCTGTATGTGATAACTAGTGTTCTGTTATTTTCTTTTTTGGGTCTGTCTTGCAGCAGGTTCTCTCTAGGTATCAGTCTGGCTCTGTTGATCTGTTGTTTAACTTCATCAGGTGGATATTCTAGTTCTAAAAAGGTTTGCTGTAGATCTCTTAGGTGAGATTCTCTGTCTGTAGAGTTGGAACAGATGCGGTGGTAACGTAGGGCCTGGCTATATACAATGGATTGTTTGGTATGTTTGGGATGGTAGCTAGAAGCATGTAGATATGTTTGTCGGTCAGTTGGTTTTCAGTATAAGGTGGTGTCTATACGTCCATCCTGTATTTTTATAGTAGTGTCCAAAAAATGTATTTCTTGCATAGATTGGTTCATTGTTAGGTTGTAGATCTGCAAAGCATTGTGGGAAATTAAACTGTGCCACCTGATGCCTGGCCTTGATTGCTGGCTGCTGTTGAGGGGAGGGATAGAAGTAGGGTCCTGGCAGAGTGCTGGGACCACAGCAGCTGCCCAAGAGTGACATCAACACAATACAAACTTTATCACATACTTTCCAAATATAAAGGTGGCATATTTTACCAAAATTACTAATGGAAAAATATATACTCTTTTTTAAGCATCTTTTTCCAGTTAGACTCATAACACATTCTGTCTAGTTTTCCCTCCCAAAATGGCAAAAAGCAAAACATTAGTTTATCTACAAATGCCAGAGTAAGCAGACTAGATGCAGACCACCATCTATGCTCCAAGTAGCCATCCAGGGTCTCGTAACAGAATGCCAGTCTGGATGTGGCAGAAAAGACTGACTCGGTTCCACTTCTATAGGTTACTTTATCAGAAATCTGGCAAAGCAGGCAGGGATTAGGAGACATGCTTTGTGTATAAAAGGTCCCAGGCATCTGCTGGTAGGGTTGGAAAAGACTGCTTAAAATCACAGAGAGTTAGTGCCAGTCAGTACAGTATAGAAAATAAACTGTGCAGAGTAGACAAACCAATGGTCGAACTCAGTATAAGGCATCTTCCTATGTTTCTTTTAAAACTCTACATCCATAATAGAAAGTCTGAAACTGGGCTTGCGGCCCGTGGTTTAATGTATTACCAACTTATCCATCATGTAAACAAGTATGTTCCAGGTGTGCAGACAGTCCATCAGGCTGTCTCCTTATTAGCCAAAAGGCGCGTGAGCCAAGGCATTCCATTTATCAAAACTAACTTGGGATTTTCGTCTTTGGTAGCTTCAGACACCGAGCGGGTTTATGAATTTGGCTCGCCCTTCTCCCAGGGGTTATGCAAGCTGGAGCAGCTGGGGTCTGTGGCAGGAGCACCTGCATGCAAATGCTGTCATGTCAGCACTGAAACTCCAATTAGGAACCCACTTGCCAGAAGTAAATGCAGTTTGACATCAGCCATCAGTAAGAGGAAGGAAATGAGGGGCAGAAAGGAAAGTGATAAGAAACAAAAGGACTTTACAGAGCAGAGTACGTAGCTTTTCATTTGCAATTCTCATTTACGCCATTTTATATTCAAAATCTAGATCTGACTCAACCCGAGAAGAAGTGCATTTCTATTCAGATATGCCTTTGAAGTTACAGTGCAAATTCAACACATGGCTGAAAGTAAGCGAAGGTTTAGCTAATTAATTTGGCACAAGCTTGGCTTCCGATAGTAATCAAAGCTATATTAATAGTGCATGTATGCTCTCTGTTATACAGGACAAAAACAACCGACATCTCCTTTCTTTTTAATTAGGAACTGTGTTTGAAGTCTATATACGTCAAGGCTTCTTCCCTACCTGCTTATAAATGCTTGTGTGTGTGTGTGCGCGCGCGCGTTCGGGGGGGGGGTAATTTATAGAAGATGTGTATAAATCTTGTGCTGCTTAGTACTTGGTTAAATATCTGTGCCAAAGCTGCTTAAATGTAATAGTATACAAGGGAAACAAATGACATTTGGTTTTTAAGGAAATGAGAGCTTTAGCAGCTCAGAGATCTAAAGTAAACACTTAAATAGGTAATGCTAGAGAATTCTCATGCTGCCTCCTCACATTTCTGTATTTATTTTTTATCTGTGGGATCAAGCGCATTAGAGAGGGAGGCCTGGAAAGCCTTGCCTTAGCCATCATTCCAAGCTGCGTACATCTGTGGTCAATTTTCCACACTTTCTTCCATAAAAGGTAAACGAGGCACTGTACTTGCAACAGGATAATCTAAACAATATGAACAATGTTACTGTTAAAGACCATCTGGCTCATCCAGCACAGCTCTGGATTTTTAACTCCTTGAAGTAAATCATGAAAATCAGGCAGTTGGCTTTTAGCTACCTGAAATCTACTTTAAAGAGTTCACGGGACATCAGGGACTTTTAGAATTCTTCTCCCATTTTGATACGGTTTGCATTCTGAGCTTTCTGCAAACCAGGGCTGGTGGAAATTGTCATATAGAATTTTCTGTAAATGGTCTCTAAGGTATTTTATAAGAAGCCTCTACCATTGTGGTTTCCTACAATTAGATCATTTGTTGTTGTTGTTGTTGTTTAGTCGTTTAGTCGTGTCCGACTCTTCGTGACCCCATGGACCAGAGCACACCAGACACTCCTGTCTTCCACTGCCTCCCGCAGTTTGGTCAAACTCATGTTGGTGGCTTCGAGAACACTGTCCAACCATCTCATCCTCTGTCGTCCCCTTCTCCTAGTGCCCTCCATCTTTCACAACATCAGGGTCTTTTCCAGGGAGTCTTCTCTTCTCATGAGGTGGCCAAAGTATTGGAGCCTCAGCTTCACGATCTGTCCTTCCAGTGAGCACTCAGGGCTGATTTCCTTCAGAATGGATAGGTTTGATCTTCTTGCAGTCCATGGGACTCTCAGGAGTCTCCTCCAGCACCATAATTCAAAAGCATCAATTATTCAGCGATCAGCCTTCTTTATGGTCCAGCTCTCACTTCCATACATCAGTACTGGGAAAACCATAGCTTTAACTATACGGAGCTTTGTCGGCAAGTTGATGTCTCTGCTTTTTAAGATGCTATCTAGGTTTGTCATTATGGGGGTATTTATGAGCCTTAAAATGTTTACTCAGAAGCAAGTCCAACTGAATTCAAATGATTCTTCCTTCCCTGTAAATGTCCTTAGGAGAGGCATGTCCAAAGTCCGTATTGGGGGGTGTAATCCAGTTTAATCTGACCCCTGTGGTAGTTCATTTCCTGGGTTAAAATCCTAAAAAAAGCTCAACAACTTCAATCCTAATCACTTCATCAAATCTGGCCCTCTTTGAAAAAAGTTTGGACACCCCTGCCTAAGTAGAACTGTTGTCTGACTCTATCTTGACAAGCATGTTATAATAATTCTAAAGTCCCAAATATAAAATAAGCTTTCATAAATGTAAAAGGCAAGCACATACATAAGTATATAAACCATGTGTCTGAAATAGTGGAGAACAATCCTGAAACCATTTTGACTCTCCCAGTGACCTCAAATATTTCTCTGCAAGGAGGAAGGAAATGGGAAAACCTCTCTGTTTGTCTTTTGCTTACCGATCTTAAGGGCATGTGTGTATGAATAGGGTGAGCCTGTGACCTGGATTCAGGAATTAAAGCATTTACTGTACCATCACAAAAGAATGCCCAGGCAGAGCAATCACTGGCCATTACCAGGTATCTTGACAAAGAGGGGGGCATCTCTGGCTACGGGGGGGGGGGCATCTCTGGCTACAGGGTGGACAATTTCAAAAGTCTATATAAGGGCTTGCACACCATTGTTCTGGGTCCCTTCTGCTTCCTGCATGTGGTTGTGAGCACCCTGTTGCAACAGTTAATAAAGATCAGGCTTACTAGCTGCCTTGCTTCTCAATATTCTCTGGTTGGCCTCTGTTATTTTCTCCTTCCGATAGGGGACCTACTTAAGGACTCTATACGGGCTCTTGGATACCCCGTAAGGGAAAAGGAGCAGTTTTGTTCTCATAACAAGCACAATCCAGCTAAAGTTAAGGTGGGGGATACATCTCTCTTCCATCCAAACAATGAGTTGCCAATCAAACAAAAACACTTTAGACACTTTGGGTCGTTTTATTATTTATGGTTTATCATTTTAAATTGTTAATTGTAGAGTTGTAAGATTTAACAGCTACAGTATATAAAAATGAGGGGCAAAGAAAAGAAATTCTGAGTTGTATCCAGTGATGTCCCAAGCCCTCAGCCACAGTCCTTCTCACCAGGATGAGTTGTATCCCATGCTGCACCAGCAAGGTTTCACTGGTGAAATGGGACTTCCTCTCCCCCTACCACATCCACCTCAAAATCTGATTCAAGTGGTGACCCAACCCCCCGGGAGCTGATTTTCTTGGGGCGGGAGATCCATGTGGCTGGAAGGGGTAGGAGAGAAATTTCAATTGCACACACAAAGATCCTTGTGCCAGCAGAACAGCAGCATTGGATATAGCCCATAGCATTTGTTTTTAAATCGTTTCTAATGTCTATCTGTGTACATAGGTTGTAAAATACTTTATGTAAAAGTGTGTCCTTTTTTTGGTGATTCATTTCCTCTTTTTTGATGAGATGTAAGTGGCCACCCAGCTAGAAAAAGGAAGGAGAGAATTGTCCTGGAGAAGGAGAGGAACTATTTTATACAGCAGCTGCTGGCCTTTGAGTAGGAAACAGGTTGCTTCTGAAAACAGACAAACTATATTTAAGCAATATACTTAAGGCTAATATTGCAAGAAAAGGGTTAAAGTTATCTTCCCCTTTGCAGCTGTGCAAACTTTGGCTGCCTAGGTTAACAAAACAGCAGAACTTGGCTTCAAAGAGTCTCCTCCCCATTTTGAATTACTTTGTTAAATAAAATTACAAAGCATACTTTGTTTGACACTTCTATAGCTTTTCCATTATCTATCAAAAAGTGACTTTCATTTTGGTGGAAACAAAAAGGGTTAAATTAAGAGCTTGCACTTTTTTCCTGAATGTAAACAAGAACAAAAGAAGGAGGATTTTCATATTCATTAGGCTTCTGGCTCTAGTTCCCTGTTGCCACATTAAACAGAAACATTGCCATATCTGATTTCTAGGTAGAATGCACACATTGCTAAGCCCTTGTTCACTCCACCATGTTGTTTTTTTTACATCTACTTCCTGATATCTGCAGAGCTAACATCTTTCCCTCTCCTCTACTTGAAAAAAGGTTATTATACATGGATTTTATTTACACTTGACTAAGTGAAATGAGCTTTCCTTCTTGTTCTCCAGGTGCTTTCAGATGACATTGTAGCGCTTTCTGGAATTCTTTTCGCCAGTTTTGTATCTCAAGGGTAAAATCTGTTTTGATTTTTCGCATCACTAATTCAGCACTTATTATCCTTGCAGTTCCGCCCTCCGCTTACCGCCTCTGTGACATTTGCGGTGGGTGTGGTCTGCGACTGCCAGCATTCAGGAGTTCCAGACTACCCAGATTCTTCCTCAGTCTCTATTCTAAGATTGTCCCCCTGGCTTCATAAAAACTCATGTTATTATTGGGGAGACTGGGGAGCTGTCATTGCAAGAAGAGAAGGGAGAGGTGGGTGGAAAGTTATTCAAAAGTGGGAAAGACAAAAGTGAGTGAGATCCGAGTGTCAGGCAGTACCCCTGTCCTTCAAGTTTTTATTTCATGGCTGGAAAGAAAGTCTTAGGTTATTATTCCAGGATTGGCAGGACACCGGACAAGCAAGTGGCTTATCCACCTCCTGTTGGATCTTCTCCACTTTTGCAGTAAGGCAAAAGGAAGATTTCACGACCACCACCCAGTTTATAAAAATGTATTTTTTTGGGGGGGGGGCGTTGCGAAGAGGGGATGGGAAAGGCCACAGCTGAAGGCTGCAATCCTAACTTCACATGCCTGTGAGTACATTCTACTGGATTCCGAAAGGCTCGCTTCAGAGTGGACATAATTAGGACTACACTACAAGTACCCTTTACTCAATCGTGGAAATCTACAAGCATGTGCAGGATGGGCAGCAGCAGGGAGGGGACAGGGAGTGTGGACAAGGTGGAGGCGAAAGCAGTACAATGGTACATCGGAAGTTGAACAGAATCCATTCCAGAAGTCCGTTTGACTTCCAAAATGTTCGGAAACCAAGGCACAGCTTCCGATTGGCTGCAGAAAGCTCCTGCAGCCAATTGGAAGCTGCGGAAGTCACATCGGACATTCGGGTTCCAAAGAACGGTTGCAAACCGGAACACTTATTTTGCAGCGTTTGGGAACCGAAACGTTTGACTCACAAGGCGTTCAGGATCCCATATACAACTGAACTCAGATACATAATTGTCAAGCCACGCCCACTGGTATGATTGCCTTGAAACATTATTTTTGCAGGACATTGCAGTGGAAAATCCTGGCGGTGGGATACATTGTCAAAACATGCTAAGAAGCAAAGCTAGAAACCTTGAACAAAAAGGTTTGTGTCTAAATGCACCTATTAAATAAATAAGTGGTGAAGAATAAAATGTGAATCTTTTATTAATAGTCATCAGATTACTTAATTAATCCTGTTCTTTTGTGGAGACATGTATTTAAAAGGTAGGGGGATTAAATTCCCCAAAGTGGAAGTTATAAATTTTAGCATGCTCTTCGTGATAACTGGTACTGAAATAATACACTGGATTATTCTACCCTACTTTTGAAAGCACACACTAATCTGTGTTGAAATACGCTATTATCCAGTGTAGTAAAGAGGAAGAAAGAGACCCTTAATTAGAGGGTGATTGGAAAAAACATATTGCAAAGAAAACGTTGCAACTTACTGGCTGACTCTAGATTTTGGCATTCATTATTTAAGTTAAATGCATATTATGAAACCTTGAAGTGCACTGCTTACTCATCCTCTTTAATTTTCAGTTTCCGGTAAAAGGATCCATTAGTTTTTGGCACAACTCAAGCTACACAGTACTGCATCAAAAGGGCAATACTTAAACGTGATTTTTGTAATTTCGTCTGTGCTACAACTTTAATCAGAGCTGTATTTGTAGATACAGGCATTTGCATTACAATGCTATGCATGCTCCTCATAAGTAACCGTGCCAAGTTCAATGGGGCTTACCACCAGCTAACTGAGTGCAGGATTGCACACCAAGTTTGTTCTCTTAGCTACTTGTACACAAATTGTCTAATGCCCCATAGGCAGAGAAATTAGCCCCTTTCTAGCATTATCCTTTACAGGATCATAATCACATGTAGAGGGAGAACAGGACCCCATCCCCAGGCTCTGCCCTTGTATCACTGCCCACATCCATACTGGAAATGCCTGAAGAGGAAAGCTTGCTCTAGTGCATACACTCCCTTGGTGATTTAGAACCCTGATCCTGCACGTTTCTGATTTCCAAGGTGTATGCAAATGCAGAGCGGGTTTCCCTCTTCAGAATTCATACCCAACACATGTATGGCAAGGCGGAGGTGTTGCGCCCCGTTCTGGTTGCATGGAGAATAATGCCTGAAGGAGACTCCAGTCTCTTGGTTCTTGGAATATTACTTTCACTGTACAGTTTGAAAAGGAGGGTGGGGCAATATATGCAAATCCACTAAAACTGCACAAGTATAACAGGGAATACTGGGTGCTTCTTAAAAGTAGAACTATTAACTTTCTCTACAGTTTTACTTTATTTTTGGAACTGTCACCTATTAGCCAGTCAGGATTGGCTTCTATGTCTCAAAGGGAACTCTGAGCCATATATGGGAAAGTATTGGCTTTGTGAGGATGACTGCAGTAATTCCCCTTATCTGAAAGATCAAGTTATAAAAAATGCAGCCTAGGACAGATTTCACTGCAATGCTTTGACAAGAATGTCTGTAAAAATGTTGTATCGAAAAACAAAAGCCACATGAATTTTGCAACATAGATAAAGTTAACAGGAATCTAAACCCCAGTCCACGTTTCATACCAAAGCAAAGGTTTTTGATGGATATTCTTCCACAGAACACACATACAAAAAAAAAAAAGTTGCATTCGACTCAGCACTCATAAGCATGAGAGGTTTTTACATGTGCACGTTCAAGTATGTCTTATATTAGTTTTCCAAAGTGCTGTTGAGACCTCAACAGCAGATGTATCTCTTTTTTTAATATCAGCTGTACCACTCAAAAAACACTATCCTCTTTCTAGTGAATGTTTTGCTCTTTACAATATGTCAAGAAAGATGAAGCCATAAAAATAGCTTAACCATTCAGCAGCAGTTGCAAAGGTAGCTCAGAACAAGACTACATTGTGTGTGTGTGTGTGTGTGTAAATTTTAGGCTGCAAAGACAAACAATAAAAACACAAACAATAGGAACATAAGAAACTGCCTTATACTGAGTAAGTCACTTCATCTAGCTCAATACTATAAAAACTAACTGCCAGTTTCCAGGGTTTCAAACTGGGTCCATTCGAGATGCAAAGAATTGAATTTGGTACTAAGGCGGCTTCTTCTTCTTCTTCTTCTTCTTCTTCTTCTTCTTCTTCTTCTTCTTCTTCTTCCTCTTCCTCTTCCTCTTCCTCTTCCTCTTCCTCTTCTTTGGCGATAACTCATAGCCAAGTAAGATTGTCTTCCATAAGCAAGGTTTTAACAATGAGTCCGTAAGTGACTCTGGAGGCCAATTCTGGATCCATACGTCCTTCCAAGTGGGGACATTGGTTTCTGCGCGGGAGTTGATCATGGATTTGCCAAGCGTGCCTTCCTCTTAGCACGTTTTTCCCTTGCGTCCTGAGTTTGAGTGTCTGCAAAGCCCATGACACCTTTGGTAAAGGCTGTTCTCCAACTGGAGCACTCGCAGCCCAGTGTTTCCCAGTTGTCAGTGTTTATGCTACATTTTTAAAGATTTGCCTAAATCAAATCTAATAAACCAAGGCATATGTTTTGCCACGACGCTAGAGCACTGCCTAGTGGCCTGCAGTTTGTTGGATATGTAAAGAAGAATTAGCCATGTTATTTAATGTTATGTTCTAAGCGATGCGTCTGAAGGATGCCACTTCAGAAAGAGGCGTATGCTGCTGAAGGTAGAGTTTGCAAACTTCCCTTACTGATACAAGTTAAGAACAGAAGCCAAGTTTCAAATATATTGTCGTGTGTAACTATATCCCTCTTGCAAATCTGTTCCGAAGCGTAAACTGTTCTGCCAAAACTAGCTGCCAGATTGTGTGCCCATTCTTTTTCTTTTTTACAGCATCAAGCTACTGTGACCGCTCTACAGTTCTGTAGCCGCTCATACCAAGATAACCAATTTGCACATGGCAGTTTTGAGGATCTTTGATTCTAGACAAGCAGGACTAGCACTAGTTCTGGACTAATTAGGTCAGTATCTGAACAAATGTACTTAGAAACCCATTACAAAAGTACAGGGTCATTACATATTATATAGAAATCACCCAGTAGGGCTACAGTTTGCAGTTCTCTCACAATATTATTCATGGAAGCACATTTTTTAGGAGACTTGTTTTTAGGAGATAATTTAATTATTGTTTGATTTCATACAAATGTTATATATTTGATGTTAGCCACCCTGAGCCTGGTTTCAGCCGGGGAGGGCGGGATACAAATAAAAGTTTATTATTAATAATATTGATGTTTTCAAATATATAGGGAAAATGTCAAAAACAAAACTGCTAGGGCTGTAACAACATTCTACATACAAACCCCACTTTTACAGTGTGCAAAGTTCTGGTCACCCATCTCAAATGCTAAAAAAATGTACAGAGAAGGTCCACAGAGAAGTTTTTTTCTTGTAAAATGAAGCATGTATTGGGCTTTTCAGACTGGAAAAAGGACAATTGATGGGTGACATGTTAGATTTAGGTGGTGTGTGGAACATGGATACAGACACATTTTTCCTCCTTCTCTGAGAATACTAGAACTTAAGATCATCCAATACACAATCGAAAGGAAACTCAAGTAAGATGAAAGGAAACATTTCATCAGGCAATTCATAATTAATTTATAGGGCTGCCTGCCCAGAAGATGTGTTCAATTCCATTAGCCAAATTCATGGAGAATTAGTCGATTGCCCCGTTTGCCTTCATCTTTGGTTATAGGGTCATCGTGTCTAGACTGAGACAAACTACAATCCCAGGTTTAAAGAGATGCTAAACCAAAGCATCTTCAGGAAGTGCAGCCACAAGCCTAGCTCCAAGAACCTGCACATTTTGCTAATTTCTGGTAAGCCAAGATTTGTCTTAGTGAAGTGGACCTATTATTGGCTACTAGAACTTGTGACTATTTCGAATGTCAAGATTCATTGGTGATATGCCACTTAATATTGGTTGCTAGACTGCAATAGGGGGGCAGGGCTACTGCATTCATTTCCTACTTGTGGGATTTCCAGACATATATTGGTCACCATAGATACTGGAATAGGTGGGCCTTTGGTCTGATGCAACAGGATTCTTCTCATCTTCACTGAGAATGAGCTCATGGGGGGGATGGGGGGGCAGCAGCAAGTTTAAGGTGGTGTGGACACACTAAAGAGAGTGTACCTGCCAGTGCACCTGCATTGTCCCAACCAGTGCGGGTGGCGCTGTGGTCTAAACCACTGAGCCTCTTGAACTTGCCGATCGCAAGGTCAACGGTTTGAATCCCCTCCATGGGGTGAGCCCCCGCTCCTCGGTCCCTGCTCCTGCCAACCTAGCAGTTTGAAAGCACGAAGTGCAAGTAGATAAATAGGTACTGCTCCGGCGGGAAGGTAAATGACTCTAGATTTTGGCGCTGCAACCCCATAGTCACCTTTGACTGGACTTAACCGTCCAAGGGTCCTTTACCTTATAGCCCCAACCTCATACCATCCTGGTTCACAAAAAGTACTACTACTACTACTACTACTACTACAATAGTTTCATCACAGCCAGGATGCTGTGACCACAATGCTGCCCCTCCTCACTGGCCTTTCCTAAATTAAGTAATTATTCCGCCTAATGTGACCAGTAAAAATCAGAATTTGTCACACTAACATTGCAATCCTATGCATGTTTGTTCAGAAGTAAGATCTACCGTGTTCAATGAAGCTTGCTTGCATGCCTGTCTAAGCCTGGAACCTTAAAAATGAACTGTGAAGGGAGGACACCTCCTTGTGTTTTTCCCAGTCTCAGTAACACAACATTCATCTACACCATCAGATTAATTTACATGCTTTGGATTTATTATTTAAGCAAGAGACTGAGAGGAAAGCTGAAGTCTAGCCTGCATTCCAGTCATCTAGGGGTTAGTCAATTTGCCAGTGCCCTTGCTGTGCCTTGCCTTCAGATGTTATGCACCTACTCTTTAAATTCTGAAAAGAACATTGATCTTTAATCTGCAGTATTAATTCCTTTGACAAAATGGCAGATTATGTATTATCCTCCATAAGGCTTCATTCAAAGCTCACACAGTCCAGATGGAAGCTAGCTAATTAAAATAAAGTTAATATTAAGAACCCTCTTCAACCCAGATTCCTCCT
The DNA here is from genome assembly GCF_965207765.1 of Zootoca vivipara. Classification (NCBI taxonomy): domain Eukaryota; kingdom Metazoa; phylum Chordata; class Lepidosauria; order Squamata; family Lacertidae; genus Zootoca; species Zootoca vivipara. Next base: position 68,701,150 of record NC_142582.1, on the reverse strand, counting down.
GCTGTACTTCCAGATTTAGAAAAATACCAGCCCATATTTGATTAATTGTATTTTCTTCATTATTCATGAAAACATAAAAATGTTTTTGAAGACATATTTTCATGTTTTCATTTCTCAACCACAAATACTGAGAAGAAAGATGTAAGAACTTGCCAGAACCTTTTCAAATCTCACAACATTACATATCATGTAAAGTGCTCTCTCTCTCTTTGCCTCTGTTTCTATCTTCCTATAATAACTATAATAACTACCCAATATAGTCACATTATTAAACATTTAATACCATACAGTAGACATTACTAGGCTTTTATATTTATAATGAAATGCAAGAATCTTACAAAGGAATAATAAGTTATAAATATGGCAATGCAATTTTGCTCTATGGTAATCCAAATCACTTATCTTTTTTTTTAATTTGCCACCCTTCCTCGTGACAGAACTCAGGATGATGAACAAATACAGCAAATGTACACAATAATTAAAACATTTTATAAAAGCAGCAACATAATAACAGTATCCAGGAGCACAGTAACAAGACCCAGGGCAACAATCATGACACAAACCCCCTGAGAAACAAAACAGATACCCACCAATTGATATATGAAACTAAATAGCATAGGTGACAATCACATCTCCCCAGAGAAGAAATACCACGGTCCTGGTGCTACTACCAGGGTGGCCCTGTCTCAAGTCACTGCACATGCCCATTAGTAGAATCATGCACAGGACATCCCTGTTCTCAAAGCACAGGTTTGTGGGTATTGGGACAGCTGCTCTTTTAAGTACTTGGGTCCTGAAACTTGGGTACCTTGAACTGGGCCCAGTAGCTCACAGGCAGCCAGTGTTGTAAGGCCTGGAGTTATATGATTCCCTTCTAGCTGCTCTGCTTAAGAGACATGACAAATTCAGAGAGGATAGGCTGTCAATGGGTACCACATACACTGTCAGAGGCAGCATGCTTCTGGATCCCAGTTGCTGGAAACTGCAAGAGGTCTTGCTTGCGTGCACAGGCATCTGGTTGACTTCTGTGGGATCAGGTTTCCCTTGTGTTCTAAAGAGCTGGGGAAACTGCATTCTGCCTCAGCTATGCACTGGGTGCAATGGGCCATTAGACACACATTACTTGAAGGTACAGTCGTACTTTGGAAGTCGAATGGAATCTGTTCCGGAAGTCCATTCGACTTCCAAAACGTTCGGAAACCAAAACGCAGCTTCTGATTGGCTGCAGGAAGCTCCTACACATTCTTCCATTTTAAAATGGAAACAACAGTACTAAGATGGCATTCTTGAGAGGTTTGAGATTCTGATAAACAAAGGCCCATAAGAAGTACTGTCTTGACAGTCTACAGCAGGCATCCCCAGACTTCGGCTCTCCAGATGTTTTAGACTACAATTCCCATCATCCCTGACCACTGGTCCTGTTAGCTAGGGATCATGGGAGTTGTAGGCCAAAACATCTGGAGGGCCGCAGTTTGGGGATGCCTTGTCTACAGGAAAAAGTGTGAGAAAACCAGTAAATTTCCTCTTAAACAATTTTAGAAGGAAATTTCCTCTAAACGGCAGTTCAAAGAACTGAGTTAACCAGCTTGTTATGTTTGTTTTCATTTTTGCAAATTTAAAACTAATTGAGTTAACAATATCTATAAAGACTCTCTACTGTTCTTTTTTCCTCTTTTTTTGAAGATCATCTTCCCATTTATTTAGTGTTTCAATCCAGATCTATGTAGCGTCCTGTGTTCAATACTGAACAATTGAAAGACAGAAAGCAGATTTGCTGAGGTTCTCCTCAGGGTTAGGACAGTTGTTAGAAAGGACAATTGTTAGGAAACAAAATTGTCAAACACATGTTTAAAACTGCAAGAACAAAGTGGTGGATCCCTGATTTTCAAATAGACAATCAGTCAGTTCATACTTGAGGGAAGATTCTGAAAGCAAGTTTCCTTCATATTTGTTGTATCTCCTCTGTAAGGGGGAGAGACCTCCCCCTCTCATCAGGAGCAGTTCGTCCCCAAGCAGCCATGAAAGCGCAGGGTCTGAAGGGGCTAGTCAGGAAGTGGAGAGAGAGAGAGAGCCAGGTCTCCGGCAGCATGGGAGAGCCCCTGCTCCACAGGCGGGAAAGGAGAGAGACGGAAAGGGGGGAGACGGAAAAGACGGAGCACAGACCCTTTCCCCCAGCACCGGAATTAAGGAGGAGGAGAAAGGGGAGGAGATTCGCTGTCCCGAGACTGCTATGTTGGTCCAAGTCGCGAAAAGGGGCAGTGCCGGATTCTGAGAAGGAGTAAGCCAGGGGTGTCAAACTCAAATTCATTGGGGGCCGCATCAGCAGTTTGGTCACCCTCAAAGGGCCGGTTGTATCTGTAGGACTATGTGTCCACTCTTTATTATCATAAATTATTGTCACTGCATTCAATTATTACTGTTTTTTGTAATAATGTAAGTAATAACTACCTAGCTCTGAAAGCAGAAACATAGTCAGAATAATGGCAAGTAGATATTCAAATGTACAATTATTGTACAATTCATTGAAAAATGATTTTTGGTAACTGCACTGGGTGGTGGAGGCTCGCTAGGGTTTCATGCAGGACCTTTGCAGAGCTACTAGTACCTGGAGATGCTCCTCCTCCTCCACGCGGCGCTACTGGGTGCTTTGTCTGTGCTGCAGCAGCAGCAACAGCAACAGCCGTTTCCAGGCGCCGAGCCGTGGCAGCAGGAGGAGGATTCAAAGCTGCCTCCTCCTTCTCCTGCTGTGGCTCGGGGCGCTCCACGCAGCGCTGCTCCGGCCGCCTTTCCACCCCCCCCCCGCCCCAGCTGTTTGTCGGCGCTTTTTCGGCGCGGCGCTTGAGCAGCAAGGTCCCACTGCTGGGTCCTGCTGGCTGGGGTGCTCGGCGGGCCACATGACGAGGTCTGGCGGGCCGGATTTGGCCCCCGGGCCTTGTGTTTGACACCCGTGGAGTAAGCGGACATGAAACCGACAGCTCACCACACTGTAAATAACGTGCACCAATAAAGACTCTCTTAAAGACAAGTATGTGGAAAGTCGTTACTCAAGAGTAGCTGTAACAACCTCTGACATCCTCATTAACTGATTTTGGAGAAAATAAATGCCTATTACCCAGTATATAAAATATATTCTCTTATTTTTAATTCAATTGTGGTTGTGCTTTAGTTGTATTAATGTGTTTGTAAAGAAAGAACTTTTGAAAATATATTGATTAACACAGGTGTATTAGCAGTTAGTAAAGGGAGAAATGGTTAAACTTGTTATTTAATTAAAACAGAAATACAATTTTTAAAATCACATTGATATCCATTAATATACAGTACTGTCTTTGGTCCAAAGGGAGTTGTAATCCAAAACATCTGGAGGACACCACATTGGAGAAGGCTGGTGTGGGTGATATTGCCAGCCATGAAATGTGATGCAATTGCTATGTCTAGAATTGTGTGTTCTCAACACCTTCCTCCTGAGGCAAGAGTTTTTTAGCACCCCAGAAGCCAAAGCAGAGAAGAGTCTGGTACTGTTCGAGTTCAGGCAAGCACATGCTTAATTAAGCTAATACAATGATCTGACTTACATTTCCTTTTCTAGGATCAAATTACCTTTAGCTTTACTTATTTATTTACAGGATTTATGGTGGCTGCCCAGTTTTCTGGGCAGCTGATAAAGATAAAATAGTAAAATATAATACTGAAAAGGTCATTAAAAACAATTGCAGTATAAACATTACAAGCGGAGACTTAAAAACAAATTCACACATAACAAAAATGTGCAGTATATTATCGGTGGGATGACATTCAGTTTTTATATTAACACAGATTTTTAAAACCTGGGAAAATAAAAATATCTTCATGTGGCACATGAAGCCTATAAATAAGGTGCCTGGAGTGATTCTGGGTGCCACCGTGAATTAGCCACCTGATTAGATAAAGGATTTAAGGCCCTTTCCAGCATGACACGGTAAATTAAGACTTCTGCCTTCACCTATGTACCGTATAAGCAGTAAAGAGGTTCTACTGACTGCTTTCTGGTCATACTTACAATTTAGTATTTATTTATTTATTTATTTATTTATACCCCACCCATCTGGCTGGGTTTCCCCAACCACTCTGGGCGGCTCCCAACAGAATATTAAAAATATGATAAAACATCAAACATTAAAAACTTTAAACAGGGCTGCCTTCAGATGTCTTTTAAAAGTCAGATAGTTGTTTATTTCTTTGACATCTGATGGGAGGGCCTTCTACAGGGCGGGCGCCATAACCGAGAAGGCCCTCTGCCTGGTTCCCTGTAGCTTTGCTTCTCACAGTGATGGAACCAGCAGAAGACTCTTGGAGAAGGTCCTCGATGGGGGTGGAGACGCTCCTTCAGGTATACAGGGCTGAGGCCTTTTAGGGTTTTAAAGGTCAGCACCAACACTTTGAATTGTGCTCGGAAACATACTGGGAGCCAGTGTAGGTCTTTCAGGACCAGTGTTATATGGTCTTAGGCTCCATATGCCCATACTTTGCTTTTTGGTGGATACTTTGCTCAAGGTTACACCTTGAGGCTCGAAAAGCACATAGTAAGTTAGACGGAAGAATCTTTCCTCCCTTCATTTGCCTGTCATATAACAGCAGTCTTAGTTTACAACATCTGTTCTTTTTAGAGCATGAGTTGGATTTGTAACAGCCCCAACTCTTGCCTTGAACTAATTCTTGAATATGTCTCAATTGTAAAACAGATGCTTATTGTAAATTCATATTGACAGCGTAACTATATCAATGTATATTCACTATAAGCCCCACTGAATTCTGTGGGATTTACTCCCAGGAACGCTTGACTTAGTACTGAGCCTTAGAATATAAACACTTATCTGAGAGAAGTTCTAGTAAACATAGTGGGGATTCTGACTAAGCATCCATAGGCCTTTGCATCCTTATTTAACCTACGTCTCCCTACCAAGTTACTTATAAGAACCTTTAACTCATGTGGAGTTGCATGGGCTACATGTGAGTAAGAATGGAGGTGGTAAGAAACTTACAAGCCTCAAATGAAGTCATTTAAATATTCTGGAAATCTGTTCAGGCTAATATCTCTCATATATTAGGACAGGCATCTCCAAACTTTGGCCCTCCAGATGTTTTGGACTACAATTCCCATATTCCCTGACCACTGGTCCTGTTAGCTAGGGATCATGGGAGTTGTAGGCTAAAACATCTGGAGGGCCGCAGTTTGGGGATGCCTATATTAGGATATCATACACCCTTGGGACTTAAAAGTATTTCTGCTTGGTTATCTAAAAGATGTTAGTTCAGAAAAAGATCAAGAAATAATGTTCAATTTGATAACTGCTGCTATTATAATAGCTAAAAATTAGGGGTGAGGAGCGTTTCTCCTACTATATCTGAATGGATGGAGAAAATCTGGACCATAGTAACACAAACCACCCTAACAGGTTTATGGGGAAATGGGTGTTTTTTAAAATAATGTTTTGAAACAACAATTTCCACAATAATGTCCAGCCTTAGTGCTGCTTTCAACCTGCTGTAACAGAACTACTTCATGTTCTTTATTTTTGGCTTATGTTGTTTAACAACAACAACAAATGGAGGCAAGGAACCTATCTTCCCCAAAACACACTGGATTGTCAAAGATGATAATAATTAAATTTAAAATACCAACCATCTAAAAACAATGCAGCCTAAAAACTCAAGCGCAAAGTGGAGATAAGCAACTATATAGCAAACTACAGAAACATGTAAAACTGAAAGGAAAATAATCTTGTTCCCATTTAAGTCATCATATGTATTACATTTCCAAAGAAACCAAATGAACATTGCAACAACAACAACAACAACCTAATCATTTCCTATGAAATCTGTTCCCCCTACTACTCCAATCCACCAAGACGCTCCTTGTGCTCTGGTTACTGGAGCCACCTTGTGCTCTGCAGAGCACCTGCAGCTTATAAATCTTGAACTAGAAAATCCATCTCAGAACAGGATTTGTCAGCAAACAAGTTTAAACAAATTGTTACTGGCACTTAAAAAACTGAACAGTAGTTTCAAGACTGGCGGTTTAAAAGGTAATTTATGTATTTACAAAGACTTAAAAAAATGGTTAAAGGTGGGAAATGATTATATGAAAACTGGTTCCATTCAATAACACATTTGATTTACAACAGTATTAAAGCAATAAATCAGTGGTAATAATTTTTTTAAAAAAATTTCAAAAATGAAGACACACAGTGCACCCGTTTGTATGAACTCAGTGGGGCTTACTTCTGAGTAAACATCCATAAGATTGCACCAATGGCATGAAATGCTCTGTGCAATAAAACTTTTCAAAATTTGCAAACACTCTTGGAGGCAGATTAAAATAAAATATGACCTTGTAGCACCAGAATGGATCCATAATAGGCATAGGCAAACACAGCCCTCCAGATGTTTTGAGACTACAATTCCCATCATCCCTGGCCACTTGTCCTGTTAGCTAGGGATGATGGAAGTTGTAGTCCCAAAACATTTGGAGGGCTGAGTTTGCCTATGCCTGATCTATAAGAACTTAAATCTGGTAGCATGCTCGTCAAGAACATTGTCTAACTGTGGTTGGGAAGCAGCCATCATTTTTAAACAACAACAAAGCCCCTTTATGGCAACACTGCTCCTTGGAAGTGAATTATTGTGAAAATTATCGTAAGGCTTTTAGAATATGAACTATGTGTGCAAGCTTGCCCAACTGCACTGCTCTCCTTTGTCATGGTCTTTTTATTGTCTGCCATACCACCAGGCTCCTACCGTAATCTTATGCTGGAGTCAATTGATGTTGTTGTTTTTTAAATCATAATAATTCTGGATATGATCTCTAACGTTGGTTATATGTTACTGTTACTGAACCTTAACTGGTTGAGTATTTTGACCAGTGATTATTTTAATGCCTTCGGCTGTGTAATTGGTAGAGCATCCATATAGAAATGGGGAATAGGCATTAAGATCTATCAGTGCCTAACTCATTCAATATATTCCAATCACACTCTAATGTTGATGACCCAGAAGAGAAAGTCAGTCTGGCAACCCTTCTGTACACTAGATTTTACTAGAAGAACCTTCTTGAAATTGGGGTCCACTTATTCCTAGAAGAATTTTTTAAAAAATACAGTGACAATCCTACATTATTTCTCAGAGCTCCCTGTGGGATTTCTCTAGTTTCCATTTTGCCCCGCCCCAGAACGCGCATCTTGCCACTGCGCACGGCGCGCCCTGCCCCCAGAATGCGCGCCATGTCCCTGGGGGCAGCACGCCTGCTCTCCACCCCCGGTGGCAGAGCATGAAGCTCTGCCGCTGGTCCAGTGTACAAGATGACTGGGGGAGATGGTGTAGAAATTCAGGAAAAATCCTCTCTCTCTCTCTTTTTTTTGGGGGGGGGCAATAGAATGTGGTGCAGCTTTAATGCTTATTTATTTTCTGGTCATGGAGTGATAAGGTGGAAGGCATCTGAACACAGGCACACAACAGAAGTAGGTTTCAGGTAAAACTTCAATAAAGATTGCAGATATGCAAGGAGAAGAACGCTCAGGAAATGACTCATTGGAGACTAGGAGGATTCCTGGATCCATCACCCTGCCTAGGTTACTGTTTATGTTACAATCCAGCTGCCAGGAGAGATTTGACCAATGTCTTATGGGTTTTAGCCATTGGTGGTGTAGTGGTTAAGAGCGGTAGACTCGTAATCTGGTGAACCAGGTTCGCCTCTGCTCCTCCACATGCAGCTGCTGGGTGACCTTGGGTTAGTCACATTTCTTTGAAGTTTCTCAGCCTCACTCACGTCACAGAGTGTTTGTTGTGGGGGAGGAAGGGAAAGGAGAACGTTAGCCACTTTGAGACTCCTTAGAGTAGTGATAAAGCGGGATATCAAATCCAAACTCCTCCTCCTTCTTCTTCTTCTTCTTGGTCTCCAGTTTGGCCCAAGAGATATGAGAACAAATGCTCTCTATTATTGGCTGTCTTTGCTAAGGCCTCAAAGGCTGCTGGGCAATATACACTGTAGAACAGGATGCAAGACAGTCCTCTGATCTCTTCCTAGCCTTCATACCCATATATTTGCATAAAAAAGATATTTACCTTTTGAATTTGACGATTTAAAAAATATTTCCAATTATACTGCAGCTCAAATTATACTTTTGCCTAGCAGCTATTACAATTCTTGTAATATTATTCTCATTATGAATAATCTGAATTATTTAGCATTTATCCATTTCCAGCATTAGAGCTTTTTATGCCAATATTTCACTAATCCTACTGGCTGCTTCAGAACCATCTTGGGTTTAGATCAGGCATTATGCTTTATGAAAATCTTGAACTGACTAGAGAAAAATATTAAAATCAAAGATACTCTCTGTATTTTAATACTTCCTAGATATAAATGAATGGTTTAGGTCTACAACAGGCTTTTAAATCCTTTGTTCAGATGCTTGGTTTAGTTTCTTCCAAAGTAGCTAACAAGAGGGGATGGCGGGGGTGGAATTAAATGTTTATTTATAGTTGTTGTATTGACCATCCTAGTCATAACAACCACAGAAAAAAGAAACACTGTAATAATAATATATACACTAATACAATGTTGTGTATTGTCTCAACCAAAATATGTATTTGCGTTAAAATATACCAAATTACTACTAATATACAAAAGGTTAATAAGAATAAAATATTTATGAAAATACAAATTGTTAAATAACTAATAATTTAAAAGCATCCAGGTTTTTTTTTAATTTAATCACCAATTAAATCTATATTAAGCTCAATAAAAAATTTCCTCAGCTTTTGGGCACCCAATACAAATGAGAGAATTAAAACGGTCTCTACCTTTGAAATCTCAGTGTACCTTTTCAACACTCATCAGTTTCCTGCCCAGTTGAATCAACCCATTTTCAATATTGCCTTAATTTCATCTACTACTAACCAAGCCTACAGCCGAATTAGCAACAACGCAGATATATATACATTACTATCCAAGATAGCTTGACATTAACTCTTTTAACACTTGACAAACATGAATCGTCTTTTAGGTGCTCATTCGTTTTCCTAGTGTTAGGCTTGTCTGTCTTGCAATAGCAGTACTTCCTAAAGGCATATATTCTAAACAAACTACAGAAAAGCACTTAGTGTTTTTTAATGTCAAGTATCCAAACCACTGAGCCTAGGGCTTGCTGATCAGAAGGTCGGCGGTTCTAATCCCTGTGACGGGGTGAGCTCCCATTGCTCGGTCCCAGCTCCTGCCAACCTAGCAGTTCGAAAGCACGTCAAAATGCAAGTAGATAAATAGGAACCGCTACAGCGGGAAGGTAAACGGCGTTTCCATGTGCTGCTCTGGTTTGCCAGAAGCGGCTTTGTCATGCTGGCCACATGACCTGGAAGCTATACGCCGGCTCCCTCAGCCAATAATGCGAGATGAGCGCGCAACCCCAGAGTCGGTCATGACTGGACCTAATGGTCAGGGGTCCCTTTACCTTTTTATCCACTAAGTATCTGTTGTTTTTTTAAATTACTGGACATAATTAGACATATTTGCCATTTTTAAATGCACAGTAATAATGAAACCTGAGCACATTTTTGATCCCCACCAATTTCAACTGAACCAGGTACAGAATAGTAGCCTAATGGCACAAGAAATAGTTTAAAGGTTTTAGGAATTCAAATGTCTAAAGTGAGTTGATTCAGACAAAATAGAATCCACATTATTATATATACCATGTCTATCCAAAGTGTGGTTCTCTTGCCAGTTTGGAACATGATGAAAGACTGTTTGGAACAACTTAAGGAACTACATGGACCATGGCATGGAAAACAAGAAGTGCCCACTTCTCTCTGTCCCCCAGGAAATGCAGTGAGCAGCCTATATTTTGCTTATCTGTATTAGCACAATCATTTTTTTTAGTACTGATAATCACTGAAATAACAAACCAAGATCTCAGTGAAAACTCTAAGATAATGTAAATGTGCTGAAATAAATTATTAAAATGTGTAAAGGGGTGGGAGTGGGGGAAAGGAACCTGCATACAGAAGATGGGTAGCCAAAGTGGTGCTCTTCAGTTGAATCATGGACTACAACTCTCATCAGCGCCAGCGACCATGCCTAATGTACAGGGATAATAAGGGGAGCTGGAGTTCGACAACATTGTTGCTACCTCTATTACAAAGGAACATAGAAACCTGCCTCATACCAGGTCAGACCCATTAGTCCAGGGGTCCCCAAACTAAGGCCCGGGGGCCGGATGCGGCCCAATCACCTTCTCAATCTGGCCCGCAGATGGTCCGGGAATCAGCATGTTTTTACATGAGTCGAATGTGTCCTTTTATTTAAAATGCATCTCTGGGTTATTTGTGGGGCCTGCCTGGTGTTTTTACATGAGTAGAATGTCTCCTTATATTTAAAATGCATCTCTGGGCTATTTGTGGGGCATAGGAATTCATTCATATTTTCTTTCAAAGTATAGACCGGCCCCCTGCTGAAAAAGTTTGCTGACCCCTGCATTAGTCCATCCATCACAGTACTGTCTGCTCCAACTGGCGATGACTCATCAGGGTTTCAGACAGGAGTCTCTCCCAAGCCTGTTTGGGTGCTAGAAATTAGACCTGGTGTGGGTGCTTATAAAGCTTGTGAATTTCAAGTGAGCTAGATGCATGCTAGGGAATGCATGTCACAGCTGCAAAACAATTCAGCTGAGCTAGATCAAACTCTGTTAGTTTTGTATCTGCTAGCAAGAGGCCACAGCCATCTTCCTTCCTTCCTTCCTTCCTTCCTTCCTTCCTTCCTTCCTTCCTTCCTTCCTTCCTCCCTCCCTCCCTCCCTTCCCTTCCCTTCCCTTCCCTTTTTATTTATTTATTTATTTATGACAATACATCTCCTCACCTTTCTGTCTAATGAACTGCAAGGTGGTTTAAAACAAAATTTAAAACAACTATTATTACTAAAAAGCAGATCCAAGCTTCAATCCAAAAAGGTCATATTCAGGGAGTCAGTTACAAACAACCACTTTGAGGTGCCAAGTTGAAACAAAACGTTTTAAAAAAAAACCCATCATGGAGTAAGCATCTAAAGCAGGCAGTTCAGGAGCCATAGGGCAACTCCAGAAATAGTCATCTCATTGGTCTCAACCAACTGCAATTTGGATATGCAAGAAAGCCTCCCCTATTGATATTAATGGACAGCCAAACCCTCTGGTGGAAGATAAGGCCCTTAAGGTGTCGTGTCCTCCTTTTAAGTTAGAACTTTAAAAGTAACTGCGCTTTAAAACATGCCCCCAAATAGACCAGAAATCAGTAAAGCTGCTGAAAAAGAGTAGTCAAATGCTCTAGAAAACCAGCTCCAGTCAGATGGTTAGCTGCTGCATTCCAAACCAACTGAAGTTTCTAAACATTTTTCGAAAGCAATCCTATGTACCACATTGTTCAGGAATTCAATCCTGATGCAAGTAAGGTATGTAAGGCATGTATCACTAGTAGCCAAATTCACACTATCTAGAAATGAGCACATCTGATATATGCACTTAACCTGGGCAGAAGGGCTCCTGTCACAGCCGCAATAGGTACAGCCAACAACAAAGCAGAGCCCAGACTGCAGCACAATGCTATTCGAGATGGGCAGAATCATTACGGTATATCCACTGGCAGCTCTACCTATCAGGAACACCCGTCTTATCTGGATTAAATCTCAATTTGTCTAGTAATTTCCTCACATTCAGTCAAGTAGCAATCACAGCCATTGATTCAGCAGTCTGAGAGAACAGTGTGGGCAACCTGTCCCAGCAACATTCTTTAAGCATGGCGCTCAAGTGTGTGGTGGTGACTCAGCTCAGGAATTTCTGGAAGCTACCTATTATCTGGATTCAATTCAGTCTGGCTTCAGGCCTGGTTATGGTGCTGAGGTGGTCTTGACCACAATCTCTGAAGCAAAGTCCCCTTTTCTTCAGCACACAAAGAGCCTGGCAGTTTTATTTATTTGTAGAATTTAAGGGTTAACTTAAACAGCATTGTCTTTAGGTTTTAATGTTTTTCATAAGTGATTAGTTTTACCTAAATTTATACTGAAGAATCTATGGCTATAATCCATAATGGGAATCTACTTCTGAGTAAACATTCACATGCATACTGTTTGACAAAATCTTAAAAGATGAATAGTAAAAAAAACCCCATCAGGATCTCGTTGCTGCTTTCCATGTTCTTTTCTTTTTATTTATTACATATTAGTTTGCTTGCTAATTAAATTTCTACAAGCAACTTACAATAAAAATACACATAAAAGAATTCAAAACAAACGTCAAAAGGAACAGAACAATATTGTTGTGTATTAAAGTAATAGCACAGCCAAGTATGTACTGTATTACAGAGTTTATTGTAGTGTATTACAGAGTTTATTTGAATGTACAAGTTCCAGCGGGAACGTCTATCATTTGCTGGTTCAGAGTGCAGGATTTGGATCCATTGCCGGATTGGTTTCCGCTGGAGGGAATCCTTGCCATTGGTTCCCGCCAAAATGTATCTTTCCCCTGCTAGTTCTCTGTTACTATATAAGCCCCAGTTTTCCCCATTCCCTGTGTTCTGGCTCTTACCTGTTCTTTGAAGTAAAGAGATGTTGCACCAGATCCTCGCCTCCTGTTTCTCATTTGCACTGAGCTGAAATCACTGAAGACCCACTACACTACAAATATTATTTACCAAAAGTGTATATTATTCTTACAATAGCTTAATTATTTCTGGGTGTAATTTTTTAAGTAAATTTGTTTTTGTTTTATTTAATAATTAAAATATTTATGGACCACGCTTTCATAAAAAAAACCCAAGGCAGTATACAGCATAAAATAATTATAATACTGTAGTTGAAAGCTCTTCTGATAATTTCTAATACAGGTTGGGAGGAAGTTAAGATGGAGGGACCATCACAATGGCCTATCCTCGGACACTGAATCAGATATTTAATCAGACTTAACAGAGAGCACCTGTTGCACCTGTTGAAGGGCTACAGCAAAGAGCTCTTCAACACAGCCGCTCCAAATGGTCCAGCAGTATGCAAGGACTGGTCTCTTAGTGGATTATCTTCTTCCAATTATTTTTACTTTCTGGTACTTCAGGAACATAACAGAATGTATCTGTAAGCCAATATATCATTTTCACATATTTAAGGAGCAATATAATTTCCCTTTCATAATCAAGGAGGTTACCACCAGACCTCCAGATAGCCTATAAAACAAATACTTAAAGGTAAGGTAAAGGGACCCCTGACCATTAGGTCCAGTCGTGACCAACTCTGGGGTTGCGCGCTCATCTCGCATTATTGGCCGAGGGAGCCGGCGTATAGCTTCCAGGTCATGTGGCCAGCATGACAAAGCCACTTCTGGCAAACCAGAGCAGCACATGGAAACGCCGTTTACCTTCCCGCTGTAGCGGTTCCTATTTATCTACTTGCATTTTGACGTGCTTTCGAACTGCTAGGTTGGCAGGAGCTGGGACCAAGCAACAGGAGCTCACCCCGTCACAGGGATTCGAACCGCCGACCTTCTGATCAGCAAGCCCTAGGCTCAGTGGTTTAGCCCACAGCGCCACCTGGGTCCCAACAATTAACTGGCCCGTACGGGGAGTATCTGTAAGCCAATATATCATTTTCACATATTTAAGGAGCAATATAATTTCCCTTTCATAATCAAGGAGGTTACCCCCAGACCTCCAGATAGCCTATAAAACAAATACTTAGGAGAATGCTATTTTAATTTGTTGACCTGAATATATCTAACAGCGATGAATTAACAAAAGGGGCTAATTAGTCTAACTAATGCTATACAATAATTATTTCTTGATTAGGCTAAGAGGCTTTGATTTGACCTTAAAAAATAAGTCCACAAAAGTTAATAACCCCCCCCCCAAAAAAACACATTTTATTTCTATCCCATGTGCCAACAGAGACCCAATGTAGCAGACAGAATGTCTGAATAAGATAGGGGAGACTTAAAATCCAGCTCTGCCATGCACATTGTATAGCCTTACTTTGACAAATCACCCATACCTTCTAAGGCAAATCAGGTGGCAATGGGAGAGAGGGCCTTCTCCAGTGCTGGCTAAAGATATTTTCTGACTGATGCAAAGCCCAGATAGCAAACACTTTTAAAAGCCTTCCTGCAACAATTCTGGTCTTCATCTATTTTTCCCTTACTTCTTCTCTAAGGCTTCAATCCTATGCACACTTATCTGCATAGCTGCCAAGTTATCCCTTTTTTAAAAAGGGATTTTCCCTTATGCTGAATAGGCTTCCTCGCGAGAAAAGGGAAAACTTGGCAGCTATGCTTATATGGGAACAAGTCCCATTGAACTAAGTGGGTATTACTTATGAGTAGACCTACTTGGAATCATTATACATATCCCCTCAACCACACCATAGTTATAGCTATTTACACACAGTACTCCTTGTAACCAGACTGGTATCAGACTATTCCTGCTTTGAATAGGGGAGAACCCCTAAGCAGTAGAGGCTGGTCCAAACCCCCCAAAGATAGAGCCCAGTCCCTTCTCTGTTCCTTACATTCATATTCAATACAGCATTGCATATGTAGAGACACTCTGCGCTTGTTTCTGTCCATCTCCTGTGATGCCCAAGCATCTCTGGACAACACAGCCAATCATATTCATTCCTATGGTCCCACCCCTTTCTCCAGAGGTTTTTTTTAAAAAAAAGTTTTAAAATAATAAATTTCAGTAGAAGAGGCTTAGGAAGGGGAGGGGACTCCTCAAGACACAAATTTTGATTTTATTTCCCTTTAAATAAGCTCTACCAACTCTGAGGAGTACCTCAGAAATGCTTCGCAACTTCCACAGCATTAGGTCAGGACTATGAAGAACCTCCCCAACCAATCAGATGCATTTATTTCAATGCCAGGTAGGGTGGGTGAAAGGTAGAGTGACAGGGATTTTAATCCCCCCATGTCCTGTTAATCTTTGGTCAGATCTATAAAAAAGAGGACCCTGCATAGGGGGAATACAGGAGAACTCTGGGTTGTGCTGATCCCAAGGTCTTCCAAGATCTGTCCTTGAGCCCTTTCCTTGTCTTATCTCCAGGGTACTGAGATGTGGAGGTATCAGAATGTCCACCATCATCAAGGAAGTCAGCAGCAAACCTCAGAGAGGGAGATCTGCAATATTATATGGCCCTCCCAATGATCACAAGTTTGCACCCTAATTTTCTCAGCCATTCCTATACTGTAATGAGCTTTAGAATGACATTTTTAAAACATTTAATTTATAATGAAGCAATTTCTATCCATTTGCATACTCAGCATCTTACTCTTTCTGCATAAGATATTTCCAACTTCTTCTTGAGTATATTCTGTGCCATTATATTCTGGTTTTAAATCAATGACCGTGAAAGAAGACAAAATAATTTCTACATTTACAAAAAAAAAGAACCCATACTTTTTCACACGAGGCAGCTTGCCCATTTAATTCATGACTAATTTAGTAAGCTCAATTCCAAGGAATTTACTTACGCTAATCCTAAAGCCTCTTATGCAGATTTATGGAAAATATGAACAGAATGGCTCAAGCAACTGTCTCCCACAAATAAGACTCAGTGAAACCTCAAGAGGGATTAAACAGGTCCTCATTCAAAAATGGATCAGCCAATGCCAAAGAATGAAAATCAAAAGCCAGCAGAATTACACATACAGCTATTTTTAAAAATCACATTCTGTCTGAAAAGGCAGCTCATGCGTCTCACCAGCATCTTAATCATGAGACAGCTCTATCAGCATCTGTCAAATTCAATTTGTCCACCTTTCAAATGAAACCTATACCTGTGTCTTGCAACTAGAATTCAATCACCAGTGTTGGCAGGAAAGGCAAGGACAAAGAGAGAAGTTTCTTAGGATGCTATTTAGGGCACTTGGAAGGAAGGTGGGATTTCACGGGCATTTTCCTACAACCATTAGACAACTGTGTTTAATATTCAGTGGACAGTCCTATGGAATCAGACCTTCTGACAGATTGCAGTGAGCACCATAGGTATAGATATTCATAGAATATCATTTCACAATGACCAGACTGAAAGGAGACTGTGGGAATCCACCTTTAGTCCACACTCTCCAGACATCACATTCAGAACAAAAGGGTTTGACACTTCCTTGAAATGGAAAATTAGAAATTTATAGTGTCTAGTGATAGGAACACAGATTTAACACTACCCTCTCCCTCACTAGGGCCAGTTAGGGTTGCTAAGGCAGCAACACTCCCCATCATCAGATACTATGGGCTGCATCCAATGTTCTCTGTCTGCTAGGGCAAGAGCCCACACGCAAGTGGATGCCAGAATCTAAAGGTTGTGCAACAAAAGGAATCCAATGCAACAGTTGCCCTAGTGGATATTTTCCCACAACAGCTGATATGTTGCACAACAATCTTTGCTAATGTAGTTGGGTTCTTCCTTGCACCGTTGCAACAAGTATACCGCTATGTGACTTTAATTTAGTGCTACCTTGGATACAACCCAGTATTAAAAAGAAAAAATTCAGGCTATTTAAAGATAGAGAGAGAGGTATATGAGGGGGGGGGGGAAGAGAAAACATTCCTCATGACTGCCTCCAAATGAGAAAAAAAAGTAGCAGATATGAAAATGTAAGCCTCATTTCTGCCAAATACACAATGCAACTCAAATTCTACTACTGTCATTTATATTGAATACTGTTTAAATAATTCAAGGGTCCATTACCTGAAATGGTCTGGTTTCTGCAAGTGCTTAAAGTTCTATTACCCTTAGATAAGTTGCCAGAGCAAACAGTAAACAAGCATAAGCTCCTAATTCCACCCTCCCCTTCCAAAAAAAAGCCACCCATTGTTGCAATGTTAAGAAAATAAGAGATCAAAGTTATTCTGCCTTCTGAATATTTGATATTTTTCATAACCTACAGACCAGATCCTATCAAGCAACGCCAGGCTTACATCCTGGATAGGTCAAAATGCAAGCTTTTTCAACTGCAGCAGCAAGACAACAACAAGGCCAAAGATAGAGAAAAAGAATGTTACAAAGCTGGAGCAAGATTAGTTTTTCTTGCACCATCAAAACCAAATAAGCCAAAGAGAAGAGTGGGCAAATTACTTCAATTGAAGTCATATCAATTGGGAAGCTGACTCAGACCATACACTGTACCATAATTGCCCTCCATCAAATTCATGGGCCCAAACTGTCTGTTTTCCATCTGCTCCTACACCAATTTAAGCAATTTTGAACTTTGCTCTCCCTTGGTGAATGTATCACAGATTTATTAGAATGTCAGGGTCCAATTGTTAAGATTCTCTAAGGCAGGTTATTACAAGGTGCGGATTTTTGATGTCCGTCAGTCAAGCCCAGGAAAACTGAAGGAGCACAATCAATGCAGCTTTACTCACCCTGGAAACCCATAATATAAGATAATGAAATACTCCAAGAAAAGGGGGAAAGGAGGGTGTTTATTCTCTCTTACCATTACCTCAAAGACTTCTCTGCTAATGGTTCTAGCACCAAAAAGAGGTTTTTAGACTACTGTATTTCTAGCTGCCAGAAACCATCACTGCTAATATCATGGGCTTTATAATTTCATGCCCTCTTGTTGCATGAATGGAACCTGTGTTAATCTAATGTCATGAATGAGTTACTATGCCTTTTCATACGCATTAGTCTACTCAAATAGTAACTCCATTACCAAAGTTCACTGATACCAAAATTACCCAGAGATGACCAGTGGAGTTTGGCCTATATTTACATGCATATTATACATACATACACAGCACTGATACTGTGCTTAGTCTGCTGCCATTGTTTTTTGACAGATGACTGATTGATAGCACAGGGCAACTTTGAGGCAATACAATACAGACAGCACTTTTGGAAAAACAAATAAACTATTTTGCTGACAAATGCCCTTGGGTGCTAAATATTGAACCTGAATGTCTTCGCAGCCACTGAAACCACCTTTTATGTGAAACCCTGCCCATTGTACACTGTGTCTCATTGCCACGCAGTGCAAGCAAGGCCTGTACAGAAGCAGTTGGATTGGGAGGAGAGAAAATGTGTCACACAACATGGCAGACAAAGCTAGTGCATTAGTACAACTTACAACATTCGAGCTGAGCCATTTTCGAGAGCTGAAAAGTACCGTATTATTATTTGTGTTGGATACATTTCTGCATGAAGCCCCAATATATGTGTTAAACAGGAAAACACTTATTCAATAACAATGGAAACTAATTACAGGTAAGATCTGTATCGATTGATGTGATGCATGTGATTAATTTTTAATTAATTCAATTGCACAGATTTCTGGGACATGTTCTAGGGGGGTCTACACAAGTTTATTCAAAGCACTAGCCAGGTGTGTTAAGCCATAGTTACCTGTTTTAGCTAGGACATTTCCTTAAAACTTCAATATTCCATTCTAAACCTCTTGTCACCAATATCTCTTTCCCTTGCTTTCCTTCATAACCCTCTTTAATTGTTTAACTCCAATTGTTCAGTCTGGCTCTTAATAACACCTCATTTCCCCTAAATATTCCAAAAAGGGTTACTTCACTTGCTTAGTGTAGGGCCAACCCCCAGTCAGTTACCTCTAGCAACATTACAACAGTTTACAATAATTCACGCAACAATTATAAAACCCCACACCATTCATGTATCAACTATTTAACAATACTGACTCCAAAATACACGTTTAAAATACAATCAGTTCATTTTGCCACATATGAACCAGGACTGAACCCTAGTACATACAAAACACTCTCCTGCAGCTGCATATTGTAGAGACAGATTGCTTGTGGTGAGCAACCTATTTTTTCAGGGAACCTTGTGCTAATACTAATCTTCCCATTAACGGGTTTCTGAAAAGTTTCTAAGGAACCCACAGCTTTCTTAAAACAGTTTGAAATAAAAGAAACAAATAACAAGCACAATTCAATTATACACACTCAAGTATTTACAAAGTATAAACACTATCCTGATTATCTAAAAAGCATCTAAATACCAAACCTGTTAAGAAGTGTATTTGCTGGTAGACTACTATAAACTTGATGATGCCTCCTATAATTACATCACAACTGATTTAAGTCAAACAAAGTATGTTACAATCAAGTTTTGTATTTTTCTCAAACCAGAGAATTTGATGACTGAATTCTAAACTGGGTGGATTGAACGTTGCCTGCTCTTGATGGGGTTACACCAGGATTCCTCAACCTAGGCCCTCCAGATGTTTTTCGCCTATAACTTCCATGATCCCTAGCTCGCAGGACCAGTGGTCAAGGATGATGGGGATTGTAGTCTCAAAACATCTGGAGGGCCGAGGTTGAGGAAGCCTGGGTTACACTCTCTCTGAAGGAGCAGGTATGTAGCTTGGGGGCACTATTGGGTCCTTTGCTGTCGCCTGAGACTCAGGTGGCCTCAGTGATGAGAAGTTCCATCAGCTTCACCTGCTGGCCTAGCTGTACCCCTCTCTGGACAGGGATAGGCTAACTACTGTTTTCTATGCTCTGGTAACTTCTGGGTTAGATTATCGCAACATGTTATATATAGGGCTTCCTCTGAGGACTGTTTGGAAACATCAGATGGTAAAGAATTTGGTGGCCAATTGCTCACCGAGGCAAGATGGTTTAAGCATATTAAACCAATCCTGGCTCAAATTGCACTGCTTGCCAATTAGTTTCTGGGCCAAATTCAAAGTGCTGGTTTTGACTTATAAAACTTTAAGCAGCTCAGGACCAGAATACCTGAAGGTCCACCTCTCTCCATACGAACCTACCTGGAACCTGAGTTCATCACCTGAGGCCCTCCTTCATGTGCCTCCTCCACAAGAGTTCCGGTGGGTGGCAACACAAGAACAGGACTTTTCTGTGGTGGCTCTCCTTTTGTGGAATGCTCTCCCCAGGGAGATTCTGCTGGCTCCTTCATTATGCACCTTTAGGCACCAGGCAGAAATGTTTCTCTTCAACCTGGCTTTTTGCTAACATCCTATATCCTTTTAAATGTGTTTGGGGTGGTTTTGTTCTTGTTCTTGTTATGTATTTTGTGTTTTTATCTTGTATTTTTATGCTGTGAAGTGCCCTGAAGGTGAAGGGCATAGCTGTCAAGTTCTCCCTTTTTTAAAGGGAAATTTCCCTTATGCTGAATAGGCTTCCTCGCAAGGAAAGGGAAAACTTGACAGCTATGGTGAAGGGTGGCGTACAAATGTAATAATTAATAGGAGCAACAAGAAGAAGACCCCCCCCCAAAAAAATTTTGTGTTCCTAGTGGAAATGTTCTCCTGCCCATCTCATTGTTTTCAAGGTGCTTGGGTGTGCCTAATTATGCACAGGTCAGGTTTTTCATGTGGCAGCATTCAATTAATACTACTGCAGAGCTTACACCTGGAACTTGTGCAGCAGGAAGTAGTGCAGGGGTAGATGCAGGAACCAAAAATATAGTATCCCACACAGCCATAGGAGAGCAGAAATTGCATCAGCAGGGACACACTGCCTCCAGTCCCAAGACAGTGGGTCCTGAAACTGAAGCTTGCCCATTCTTCCCTTCAGAAGCATGCCCTGCATGCTGTATGGAGTTATGTGCTGCCTCTGTGTGTATTTTTTTTTGGGGGGGGGGGTATTAAGAGGGCTTTCTGCTCCTCTTAGGTGAACCTTGTCTATAAATAAATGAACCAGCTTAAGATGTGTCTCCTTCAGGTGTGAGCACCTGTCCAAAGAACTACTTGTATCGCAGAGCTTGACAACAAAGCACTGCATGTGTGTACCAGAAAGTGTGCCTAATTCATACTACGCTTCCTCCAGCTCTAGCTTATACAGACACAGCAGCTTCCCTGCGCTCCCAAGCGAGCGCGGTGTGTGCCCCGCTGTTGCCAGGAGCGCCCCCCTCCCCTCTTCACTTTAGGCAACTTGTAAAGATACTTGAAGCCTTGATTCCCCCTCTAGAAAAGAAACTCCTTCCCAGCAGGCAGCGCAGCGCACAGAGCGCTCACAATAAGGCCTCAGAGCTCCGAGGCGTGCGAAAACAAGGCTCTGACTGGGAACCTCGCCAGCCCGCGCTGCTGACCCTGCGGGGTCTGCGAAGCCCCAGCTAGGAGCCCGTCGAGGGAGGCGGAGAGGCCGAAAACTGGCTGGGGAGGGGAGGGGGGATTTCTCAACTCTGGAAGGACAACTTCCTGACAGAAACAAGGCTAGATAAACAGCTGAAGGAGCCCAGCCCGGCAGCGGCTGCTCCAGGCTACATTTTTTCAAGCATGACACTTTCCCGGAGGCGGCACACCCAGCTCGGCCACCCCCGCCCCTCCTGAGCCCGGCTCGGGCGCTTCTGGCTGAGGGCAGCGCGGAGAGCCTTAGACTTTTTTCATTCTCCCCCCCCCCACCCCCGTCTCGCCCTCCCTCTCTCCTCCATGCCCCTCCCTCTGCCTCATTAAAGGCGCCGCGCAGAAAAAGTGGGAAACCTTTGGCACACCAGCGCACACACTTTTCTCTCCATTTCCACCCCTCGCCTCACCTTCCTTCGCTTTTTTTCCTCCTGGCCAAAGTGCCTCCGAGCTTGCCCAAAAAGGAGTCGTCTTTCTTCCGGGATGGGGGCGACTTGGGAGTGGGCGACTTGGGGGACGAGGGCGATTTCTGAGGAGAGGTGGCCATGGCGGAGGTGCAGCTGGGGGTCCCACGAAAGCGCGCCCGAGCCTCGACTAGGACGAAGAGGAGGAGAGTCCCCGCTGGAGTCGCTCACAAACGGCTGGTCCCTATTCCCAACGGAAGCGGAATTATTCCAAACATTTGAGGCTGTTCTTGCTCTCTCTTTCTCCCTCCCTCCTTCCTTCCTTCTTCCCTCCCTCTCTCCCTCCCGCGCGCACCCAGAGAAGGGTTTTCTCTGCCTCGCTCTCTCGCTCCTACCCACATGGGCTCAGAGCAGCGACTCGGCAGATAGAATTCACCAGGCCAACGCCGCCCCACCTCAGCCCTACAATAACAACCCCACTGGGACACAAGTTGCTCCCTCCATTAGTCTCGCAGGCAAAACGTGGAAATAGGAGCCGTCCGCCTTTGGCATCCTAAGCAGGTTTACACTGGGAAACAGCCCCCCCCCGCCTCCCCTCGCGTTCTTATAACAGGGGCTTCTCGATTAATGGAAGGGTCTTGCATTCTGGGATTGCAGCCCTAATGTTTCTAGGGAGTAAAGGGCAGACCCTCCAAGTGCCCCTATTTTCCAGGGACGTCCCTGATTTAGAGAAGCCATATCGGTTTCTGATTTGATCCCGGAATTTCCCACTTTTCCTTAGGGTGCTCCTATTTTCATCGGAGAAATGTTGGAGGGTATGAAATTATCCGACCCTCAAGCCGTCTGAAGGTACTCCTGTATAGGGAAGGTTTTTTTTAAAAAAAGTTAAATGTTTTATTATGTTTTTATATTATATTGGAAGCTGCCCAGAGTGCTGGGGTTACCCAGTAAGATGTGTGGGGTAGAAATGGTAAAATTATCATTATGGAATCATGGGTGTACCCAGCATGGGGCAGGGGGGTGCAGCTGCCCCCCCTAGAAGGCCAAACTGCAGGCCCGACTAGGGATGCAAATACCCTGTGCAGGCGCCCCGCTTGTTGTCACGGGAGGGGAGGGGGGAGGAAACGCTGCTGGTGCCGCGGCTCCTCGGCAGCCAGCTCCTCTCAGCCCGCCCTGCCTACATTTGCATCAATTCCTGCCCACTAAAGCCTTCGCGCCTCCCAATGGAAAGCCCTGCCGGGCAGCAACCTCTCCTACCTAAGAGTTCTGCTGGGCTGGCAAGCGAAGGAGACGCGGCTCCCTGGCTCCCTGCACTGGTTGCAGCCGCTGCCGCGCTCTACCTCCCGGTAGGCTGCACTGCGATCGTCGGCGCCGCGGGCTGGGAATCGCCCCCCTTTCCCCCTCCGCACCCCCTACCCCCCTGAGTTAGGAGTTGCTACTGAGACTCCTCCTGGGCCAGGAGAGCAAGTGCACCGACAGGAGCCAGTTCAGTCTTGGTGGGCAGAAGCCCACAAAGGAGGAGTGGGGGGCGGCGCCCGAAGGCGGTGGTCGTGGCTGCTGCAAGGAAGCTGCATGGGGGCGTTTGCGCCGGATTGCCGGTGGCAGAAGTAGCCCAGTGGCAGTGACCCTTCCTCGCCGCCCCCCACCCCCGGCAATAGGAAAGGAGCTGCCTTGGGGGGGGGGGCGGCACAGCTCTCCGCTCCCCCTGCATGCATTGCCCTCTCCGGGCATTGGCTGTTGTTTCCTTCTTTGCAATGCACCCCCCCCCAGCCGCTCTCCCTTGCTGCCCCTGCTGAGAGAGGGGCGTTGAGGGCGGGGTCACAGCTGGGGGGGGGCTCACTCGCCTGCACTGCGCCACCCCACCTTTCCCCATCTTTTGCTCCCTTGCGATGGGGAGGCGGCGGTGGCAGCTTCTTCTTCTTTGAGGGTCTCAGCTTGGCGGGGGGTCCCCAGTATCCTCCCAGGCCACGGGGGGATGGCCCCCCAGGACTAGCAGACCTCTGAGCTCCTTCCCCATCCCAGATATATAGGGTGGGAACTGGCAAGGCTTCGGGGGGACCTGGAGGAGGGAAAGCGGGGCCCAAAGGGGTTTTTCAGGGGGGGTGGCTAGCCGTAAATGGATGGGAGCGGTGTTTTCAGAGCAGGGCCGTGTTAAGCATACCTGGCACCCTGGTGTGATGGATCCCTCTGGCGCCCCACCCCGCCCCGTTTCCAGGGGGTTCATTTAGCGGCTGCCGCTGCCGCCTCAGAATCATCGGGCCCGCTGGCCCTGTAGCCCCGCCCACCTTCCCACTTTGTGGCCCCTCTCCTCCCGTGCCTTGGCCCCGCCCCTGAATGACCATGGCTCCCCCCCCCTAGTTTTGATCCTGGGTACGCCCCTGTATGGAATGGGACGTCCCTAATTTTCATCGGAGAAATGTTGGAGGGTATGGAAGGGACTTTTTAGTAAACAGGCATAGGATCCTACTATAAGCAAGAGAGGCTTGTACTTTAAATATATAGAATTAAAGGGATTCTAATGCAAAAAGTCCTTCACTCTCATCAGAGACAGTATCTCTTCTACCACAGTATTCCCCCAGCTTTCAGTCACGTTATTTATGTGATTTTAATGTGCATAGCAAAATCCTTGCTCTCTTTTGCTCTACTTGAGCTGCTTTTCTGCAGTTGTCCCTGCAGCTGGGTGCCATAGCTGCCAAGTTTTCCCTTTTCTCACGAGGAAGCCTATTCAGCATAAGGGAATTTCCCTTAAAAAAAGGGAGAACTTGGCAGCTATGCGGGTGCTTCCAGACCGGGCCTTATATCGCCAAAACGTCAAACAGATCAGATTTTTCTGTGCGCGCATTTGGCATATTAGATGCCAGGCATTCCCATTCCTCCTGCCCCAGTGGCTAATCATTGTTATTCCACTTGTGTCCACACCAATGGGACGAAGTTGATATAATGTATCTGGAAATTGTATTCCCTGTCCTCCACTGTCTGTGTTTTGGACACAGGTGCAGGTACCAGTGTGTGCTCACTTAAAAAAAACCCAGAAAAAAGTGCAATAACAAATGTTTCCAGCCTTAGTGCTTATGCTTCACAGTTGATAATAATAATAATAATAATAATAATAATAATAATAATAATAATAATAATAATTTATTTATTATTTATACCCCGCCCATCTGGCTGGGTTTCCCCAGCCACTCTGGGAGGCTTCCAACTGAGAAATAAAACACAGTAATCTATTAAACATTAAAAGCCTCCCTGAACAGGGCTGCCTTCAGATGTCTTCTAAAAGTCTGGTAGTTGTTTTCCTCTTTGACATCTGTTGGGAGGGCGTTCCACAGGGCAGGTGCCACCACCGAGAAGGCCCTCTGCCTGGTTCCCTGCAACTTGGCTTCTCGCAACGAGGGAACCGCCAGAAGGCCCTCAGTGCT
Organism: Zootoca vivipara; assembly: GCF_965207765.1. Taxonomy (NCBI): domain Eukaryota; kingdom Metazoa; phylum Chordata; class Lepidosauria; order Squamata; family Lacertidae; genus Zootoca; species Zootoca vivipara. The sequence goes on along the minus strand of NC_142582.1, from coordinate 68,676,229 downwards.
GGACCTCAGTGTCCGGGCAGAATGATGGAGGTGGAGACGCTCCTTCAGGTATACTGGACCGAGGTTGACATAATAGAGGCTTATGTATTGATGGAGGGCAAATCCATTTCAGTTTTTTTTTTAATATGGTATCTTGTGCAAGGGAACCAGGCAGAGGGCCTCCTTGGTAGTGGTGCCTGCCCTGTGGAACACCATCCCATCAGATGTCAAGGAAATAAACAACTATCTGACTTTTAGAGGACATCTTAAGGCAGCCCTGTTTAGGGAAGTTTTTAATGTTTTATTGTGCTTTTAATTCTGTTGGGAGCTGCCCAGAGTGGCTGGGGAGGCCCAGCCAGATGGGCAGGGTATAAATAGTAAAAATAATAATAATAGTAATATTTACCTGACTGAAGTAATAATAATTTTATTATTTATACCACCATTTGGCTGGGTTTCCCCAGCCACTCTGGGTGGCTCCCAACAGAACACTAAAAACACAATAAAACTTCAAACATTAAAAGCTACCCTAAACAGGGAAGCTTTCGCAAGTGATAAAGAGTTCTTGCACAAGACCTCTACATTAAAAAGTTATATTACAAAACCTCTCAATCTATGTACTGCTGTTATGGTCTCCAAGTTAATCCCCTACATGTACTGTGTGGAGAGAGTGAAAGAACAGCTCCTCCGGTGTTGTTGTATTTCAAATGCGCAGCAATTGGTGGAAATACACATGTTCACTTGGTTTCCTCTGTTAGAAACAACATGTACTCAGATGTGGAAGTATGGGACATTAAAGGCCACCCACCAGAAGTAAAAATAGTAATATATGCCCTAATGAACTTCACCAGGAGTGAGTGTAGATGTATAGCAGCAGCTTTCTCTGCAACAAGGGGAAATTCAGATTAAATGTAAACAAAGTATGGGCTGGTATTTTGATGATAATGTCATGTGGATGTTGTAAAAAAATACTTTTGCACATGAGCAATACCAATTCTGCAATTTCATCACAGTTGGAGATTCCCCCTCCCCTCCCTCTCAGGAAGTAGTTTAGACATGCAGCAGATGAACCTGCTAAATTTTTTATACGTTCTTTTTTGTTCAGTGTGGTGTAGTGGTTAAGAGTGGTAGACTCGTCTTCTGGGGAACTGGGTTCGCGTCTCCGCTCCTCCACATGCAGCTGCTGGGTGACCTTGGGCTAGTCACACTTCTCTGAAGTCTCTCAGCCCCACTCACCTCACAAAGTGTTTGTTGTGGGGGAGGAAGGGAAGAGAGATTGTTAGCCGCTTTGAGACTCCTTCGGGTAGTGATAAAGCGGGATATCAAATCCAAACTCCTCTTCTTCTTCCTGTTTTACCTTTATGTTTTCAACTTTGTACAAGGACAACCTTTTCAAAGTTTTACTCAAAAAAAGTTGAATTGCTCCCGATTAAATCATGCTCAGAGTAGAGCCTTTGAAATAATGTCCATTGGTTGCAGTGGTTTGTATCCAATAAATTGTGTTGCTCACCTGATGGTAAGAGCTCCATCAGTGGAACAGGATGGGAGGCAATTTTAGCGTGTTTTCCCCTCCCCTCTCTTTTGAATCTGAAATATCCAAGACAGACATCTTTGGAATCCAAGGCAGTTTCAAAAAGTGTTTTTTGGTACGGTATGGGTCCAAAAGGGGAAATGGGTAGGCCTTGGTTGAGTTAAAGAAGCTTTTTGATATTGGTCACTGGGCTTGGTAATTAATAACTTTTCCATAACTTCCCTTAAACCATGCTGTAAACTGTGGTTTTGTGAAGGTGAAAATTCTGAATTAGAAGTCCTTGTAGAAACATATTCCCAGGATACCTTGAAAAAAAGTCTCAGTGACCTGGTTTAAATATATAGGGTGATATCCAACTAACTCAGGCATCCCCAAACTTCGGCCCTCCAGATGTTTTGGACTACAATTCCCATCATCTCTAACCACTGGTCCTGTTAGCTAGGGATCATGGGAGTTGTAGGCCAAAACATCTGGAGGGCCGCAGTTTGGGGATGCCTGAACTAACTGGTTCCATCAGGACAAGGATTTCTGCTTGCACAGCAGAGCTATCCCCCTCTTTGTTGTTTAGTCGTGTCCGACTCTTCGTGACCCCATGGACCATAGCACGCCAGGCACTCCGGTCTTCCACTGCCTCCCACAGTTTGGTCAAACTCATGTTCGTAGCTTCGAGAACACTGTCCAACCATCTCGTCCTCTGTCGTCTCCTTCTCCTAGTGCCCTCAATCTTTCCCAACATCAGGGTCTTTTCCAAGGATTCTTCTCTTCTCATGAGGTGGCCAAAGTATTGGAGCCTCAGCTTCACAATCTGTCCTTCCAGTGAGCACTCAGGGCTGATTTCCTTCAGAATGGATAGGTTTGATCTTCTTGCAGTCCATGGGACTCTCAAGAGTCTCCTCCAGCACCATAATAATCCCCCTCTACCCTCCCATAAATATTCTGGGAGTTTCCAGAATATATATATATATATATGCAGACCAGTAAGGTTTAGAATGGTGTCAGAATAGTGTTATCACATGTGATAGTTGACAGGAGCATATATAGAAAACTTTGAATGGGACTTGAACTAATTAGCTTTAATTCTTCAAAAAAAAAGTTCCATACACTTTGTTTTACAGTAAACAAAAATTGCATTTCAGATTGTAGTGCTTCATGCCTCAATAAAAGTACAAAGTAGAACAACAGATCCCTGATGGATATAGAAAGTCCATTTACAGGACTGGGACATGGACAGTGTGTTTAAAACATAATTATGCATCGTATCTTAACATCAGAATGGCTAAATAGGCACACTGGGTGAGACAAAAATTCCTTTTACTTACAACCTCATGGTTCTCATTAAAATGTTCACCAGATAATTACTCAAAATGCTTTCTCTCTATGATGAGTCTTGAAAATTTTTAACACAGTAATTGGTCTGGATGTCGCTATTAGACAAACAGCATCTACACAGGTTGAGCATACAAATCTTGCCTGGAGGGCTTTGTACTTTTTGCACAGGTATAATAAACCCAAAATCCAGGCTGAGGAGAGTATTTCCATTTGGGAGCTGCATTACAGAATATTCTGAATTCATTAACTCAGGGACTAACTAAATTATAGAAATGTTTGTGGGCCCTGACATTTAAAAGAAAAACTGTTGGAAAACAATGTGGAGTAGAGAAGTTTCACGCTGCTTCTCTCTAAATTACTTTCTAATGTCAGCTTTCCCCAGGGTTGGTTCCCAATGTTTGCTCTTTTAGGGGCAAAAGTGAAGTGGAATTATGAAATTGAATTTGAGAAGCAGTAGGCAGGGAAATGATGAATGTGTCATTGAATCTACTCCAATTCTCCTACCCCATTTTTAAGGGCTCTGTTTCAGATTTGACTCCTCCAGTAAAAAAGGGTTTTGAGCAAAAACTCGGTAATTCTGGTGTTCATGTGCAGGGTTTTTTTGTTTTTTAATTTAGGTGCCAGGCCTTTCTGCAACTGAATAGTCACCTGTAATTCCATTAAATATTTCCAATAATTCAACATTTTGTGACAGAAAAGTTTATGGTTCAGAAGCTTTAAGCAGCTTTGGTTAAAAATGAATCTGGGTTGTACTTAAAGCATTGTGCCATGTCAGCAGTAAGTTTTTAAATAATCCAAATAAGACATTTAAGTACATTTGAACACTAAATGGAGAATAGCTTATATTACAATAATGATGAGCAACTCACAGTACACACACATTATCTATCAAGTGCAAATGATAAATTCAGATACTGTACATCTCTTTTTAAAAAAGGAACTGGTATCATTCCGCCTTATAGAGTAAAAGCGGCTTTGACAAAACATTATTCATGATTTGAATTTCAGTTACTGACCAAAGCAGAAGAGTAAACCCCCAACAATAATATGTTTACAAATTATAATTTTATGTAAACACCACACAATGCAATAAATACATAAATACTGAAGAGACCCTATCCTTTTTTTCCTACCACCTTCCAAGACATTTCTATATTCTGTATTTTTTAAATAGTTTTCCTCTTTCTATCATCTCCTCTTGCAGCTGTGAGAAGAATAAAAGCTTTCACTTTAAAAGAAAAGGCAGTTCTAACATTACATATGAACTCAGCAGACTGTCCTAGGTTCTAGTGAAAAATAAATCTGGCTCAAACCATGGTTTGATACCCTGGTTTGTTAACTATATTTGGTTATGACAAACCACAGTTCCCCGAGTTCATATGTAATGGGAAACCACAGTTTGTTCTAAAGTAAAATAAATGTTAATTCTTGCCCTTTTGCACCGAAGGGAGAGTGTTTAATGGCAGGGCCTTAAATAAGCTACATTTTATAAAATTAAGTTATGCATTGTAACAGAATCCACTTTACTCTTAGTCTTTCAATCAGGTTCTAGAGTTTCACTCTCTTCACACTTTTATGTGCACGCTGTGTGTAGGCTATTGTCCAGCCAACAGAAATAGCATTTAAGCACCACTTACATAGCTAAGTCATAGTTTAGTCTTTCCAGTTAGAATTAAAAAAAAAAAACAGAAATAATCCCTGAGTTCTGGACACATTTTTGTGTTGAGGCCCATACTGAATTTTCCTACAAGTTTTAAAAATCAGCTATGACAAACAGTATTCAAATAAAGCGATAAACGTAATGCGAGGCATCTTTTTTTTACTTTTACACAAAACTAAAGATCACAAAGTGGTACAATTCATGGTGTGAAAGCACTGTGTAAAATTCACTGCAATTCTGTATATATTACTGCCAGTGTATTCCATCACCATCTTTGGTTACAAGCTGTAGAAGTTTCACTTGATCCCTCTACATTTTCTTTGGGATGATCCCTTTGATAACTCAGCAGCACAAATTGCAAATATTTACCACTGTGCAGTATTAACTCTTATTTAGTAGACACAGTCCCTTTTATTCCGTACACACATCTTGTGAATTATATTGCTTTAAAAAATGCACTAACACTTTTTCTGCTGCTTACAATGTACACATATAATCTGTAATTTAAAGAATATCTTCTTCCACTACAAGAAATGGTGTTTGAGGTTAATGTGTTGCTCTGCGGGTGATGCTTGTTTTAAAAATTGTAACATCTTTGTGACGTATTGTGAAGTAAAGCATGCAGAAGGAACAATCACAAATACAGACAGGTGAATGGAAAATGATACAGTATTTTGGTTTTGCTTTCAGCTAAATCAATACTGTGATTTTCAAGAACACTCAGAATTTAAATTCCAGGAAGTGAAAAACAATAAACCCTTTGAGCATCAGTTTCCACAATGGATGCATGTCAGATAAGACAGGCATAGAACTCATTTACTCATTTTGCATATGTTGATGTGAATGAAGAGCTATGTTTAGAACATGTAGGGAGAACGTTCTTCTCATGGCGGTCATAGCATGCAGGGCTTTCCTCTTCAATAACACTTTAAACTTGATCTTGCAGTGCTGGTGGTCACTATACTGGGAAGGAAAAGATTTGCCAGTGTATACAACATTCAGAACTTGTATTCCCTGTCTAAAACTCCCCAAGTGCTGCTTTTCATCGTTTTCCACCACTGGTCACAACTCTCCCAAATCCACTTCTGTCAGGTGGGGTGTGGCTGCAGCTGGATGGTTGCATGGGCTGGCAAGGTGGGCGATGAATTTGGCCACTCCCAGCATTCTGTCCTGGAACCTTAGGGTGAAGAATATGTAATAAATCAGTAGGTAAATAAAGAAAAATCACCTGAGGCAATTGCCTCATTTTGCTAAATGATAGAGGTGGCCCTGCTGGGATTCAAATACAGTCATACCTCATGTTGCATCCGCTGCAGGTTGCTTTTTCCAAGTTACGAACGCGGCGGACCTGGAAGTGTTTACTTCTGGGTTTCGCTGCATGCACAGAAGTATTATGCGCGCTTCGTGCATGCACAGAAGCGCTCTATTGCGCTTTCACGCATGCGCAAAAGCACAGCTCGGGTTGCAGACTTTTTGGGGTGCAAACGGCACTCCAAAACAGAGGTACCACTGTAGCAGCATTCAACATACTCAAGGCCTGCCTTGGTAAGGAGATGTGTTTGTTTGTTTGTTTGTTTATGTTAATCTTTTCTATTCAGAGTCTCCAATGATATATCACAAACTGCTTTAGAAGTTGCTTTGGTCTCAAAAGAAATTTTCTTTGTATGGGGTGGTGGAATGTGTTCCGCTACTTTTACAGTTCTTTGAAGCTGGCAAGAACATATGTCAGTCTGTTAAGAATAAATAAAATTTGAACTAAAGAGAATGAATCTTATATTCATTTATTACTCCAGCTTCATATTGTATATGCAAATTAGCATTCAAATCCCCCCCAACCTTGCACATAATGTAATGTGAGAATGACCAAATAGGGCCTGTTTATTATTCCCTTTCCTCCAGTGCACAGATCCTGTGTTCTCATCCTGACGAAAAGTTCTTAACCTGAGGTACTACTTCTGGGTTAGTGGAGTCTGTAACCCAAAGTGTTTGTAACCTGAGGTACCACTGTAATAAAATTCATCATCATCATCATCTCCTCTATGAGAGTTCTTAGGTTGTGTGTGGATGTGTTTTAAATGTATGCGGTGTGCGCAGCCTTAGAGTTTGACTCTGCAGCATTCATATAAGATTGTGCCTGTAAACCAGAGGTGACTGTATCCTCCAAACCTCTATTGTAATTATTTGGTGGCAGAAGAGCCCCTCCTTTCTGCTGTTCCCTTGTCCTTCTCTGCTCCATCAGATACTCTTAAATCCATCCGCTTATTATTATTATTTTAAAAAATACAGTCCAGTAGTTGCACTCTTGTGGTTTGTTTATTTTTCAGCAGGACCCGAATACAACTTTCAAACTGCTTTCTAAATTTAGGGGAATTTAGAAAAAGAAATCCCCTTCCTGAACTTCAATAGTTAGAAATGAATCAAATAACTCTGTCTATCATAGGGATTGTACATGGCATGTCTGTCTAACATGCACAAACATTCTTAAGGGACCTGTGCATCTAAAACCCAATTGACTCAGTAGGCAAATATATCTTGCAACTTTCTCTTGCAGTGCAGTTAGCTTCAGTACTTTGCTTACCATCAAGGTCATTTCCCCCTTCTCTCTTCTCCAGTTAATTCTGATGGTCCTCAGATTCCAGCTCTTTGGCTCTGGGCACAAGAATAACAGAGGCTCAGCTATGAGAACCAATCAGTCTTTAACATTAATATTATCGAACAGCAGGTATCAAAGCATTTGCCCTTTTCAGCAAGATTAAGAGCTGGGCAAACTAGGTCCATGTGGTCAAGTGCCTTTCCATTCTCTTCTGAATCACTACCACCACCGAAATATAAATATCAGACCAATGGCAGGAAAGGTAACAATCTACGACTGAAAGTAAAAGGCTGCTCCACACACTATGTAGGGGAGCATAGGAAATCACCCTACTCTTGAGTCAGGCCAATTGATCTATCCAGCTCAGTACGGTATTGTCTGCACTGACCGGCAGTGGCTTTCCAGGGTTTTAGGCAGGAGACATTCCCAGCCCTACTTGGAAATGCCAAAGATTGAATCAGTGACCATTCGCACGCAAAGCAGCTGCTCTCAGTGCTGAGCTAAGGCCCTTCCCTAGGGTCAGTGCAGTGTTTGAAAGTAGTTAATCAGCTCAGAAGCTTACTGATTAACCTTGGGCCAGTCTCCACCTCTCAGCCTAATTGCGGGATTGTTGTGAAGAGAAAATGAGATGGTCCTATATATATCCTGGAGGAAGGGTGGGATAAAAATGTAAAATAAATATGTACAAATGTATTGTCCACTGCCAAGGGAGAGGTTCGTGTCATTGTCCCACCACCAGGGAGAGGACATTGGGTGCTGACGCAAGCTAGGACCTTCTCTGTGGTGGCATGCCCTGAATTCAAATCCCTTTTTCCAAGAGGCGTGCATGGCACCAAAACTTATTAGAATTGCAGCTCTAGTATAGGAGCCACCTATTTTGCTCAGGCATGTATGTATGGGCATAGCCAGGGGGTCAGCTGCCCCCTCTTAAATCAAGTAAATAAATAAGAAAACTTAAGTAAAAGTAGAAATTGTAGAAAGATTTTTGACAGAGGTTTCTGAGCACTTGGGGGGGGGGTCAAAATAAGGTACAGTATATTCCTGCGTATAAGACTTTAACCCAGGAAAATCTTTTCAAAAGTCGGGAGTCGTCTTATACGCCGGGTCGTTTTATTAATACGGCGAGTATATCCCAAACTCTATATTTTAACTGGAAAAGTTGGGGGTCGTCTTATACGCCCAGTCGTCTTATATGCCGGAATATATGGTAATTTAAAACAACTGTTGTTGACACATTTCATTCTTCCAATTCTGCTAGACAGAGCCAGACAGAGGATAATGGCAGGTGGGTGTCCTGTCCCCTCCCAACATAAATCCTGGCTACGTCCATGCATATATGACTAGTTAAATATAGTTAATTTTTAACAGTTATAATTGAATTTGCTGCTAATTATCTATTAATGCTGTTGGCTGTTTTATTAGTTGTTTCTTTCTTTTACTTAATTTTATTTTATTTTGGGTTTTAATATTGTTGTTACGTGCCCTGAGTATTCTGTGAAGCGTGGGATATAAAGAAACAGTTACTGAGCAGTGAAACTGTTTTCCCCATGCTCAAAATGATACATCTGTGACAAATTGTGAATGGTGTGTGTGCGCAGATGGGAGTCTTTTCCCCCCCTCCAAGGTGGTAATCTGGCACTTTTACCAATTTCCAGAAGATGAAGTGCCTAAAAGCCCATAAGGATTCATCACAGGAAAACATATTCTCCATTGGTAACAGTTCTTTAGCTTAACAGTAAATATATGTTTAAAACCAATCGTAGCTTTTGTGCTCATTTATTGTAAAACACTTCCACCTGCAAATGCCAATAATGTAAGAAGGAGCAGTGCTCTATCTCTGTACTTTAATGGTGATATGCTATGCAAGGCATAATGCAGCAATTTAGTTCAATAATGGGCATCTGCATGCATCAGGAAGAAAATCCTCTGCCTCGAACAAGCGAATATTCTCTCCCCATCTCTGATATTTTCGCCACTAATGGCAAACAGTGAGTTTCTTACTTACATGATCAGCAGTTCAGATTCATAGCGCATTAATTTATTCTTCTCCAATACCAGCTCAAACCATTCATGTAACAGCTGAGTTTCATCTTGTGTGCTTGAATCTGTTTAAGATATTAAAAAAATAAATTTGCAATATCTGGTTTTCCTCCCCATGGTAGCACTGCCATGTCCCCCAAAAATCACATTCTGCAGAGACCGATTAAAGAAAATATCAGATGGATTACACAAGCACCAAACACTACAATGAAAAATTGCTGAACTATCAGCTAAAATATGTAACCAAAAAATGGTTAATGCAGTAGGGAGTAGACCCACAGACTGGGAAATACCACAAAATGTCAGGAGCAGTCTTGGAGCAGTTGATACGATAGTACTTCTGAAGCTCGGTGGGCATGGACCTAAACCACTGCCCAGATGTTTGGAAGGCAAACATAATAATGATAAATAAAAGAAAAATGAAACAAGCTTAGGGACAGATCATCCTCATCCTCAACCTAGTCTGTTTTCCAGTAAGAGTCCCCATTAGTCATAGGACTGAGATTACTTCTGATTCTTCTAATGCATGAATTGTTGCTGCCCTAATTGTGAGATCCTCAAAGCTTCATTTTGCTCATCAGCCTTTGGAGCACTTTGTTTTGCCCTGACACATGTTCTCTTCTTATTCAGTCCAGTAGCTAATGAATAAACTCCCACCAACAAAAGAGCCTTTCATTCCACACTCTCGCAATTATTAGAGGGGAGATGCATTAATGTCACGGAAGACTAGTGTTTGCAGGCCTGTCTCTAAATTCAGTTATTCAGAACCTTTTGCAGCTCGATAGTATTGCTTAACTGTGATGATTTTCTAATTACCGTAATAATGCCTATTAAATCGCTTGAACTCCATAAGCACAGCCCTGCTTAAATACAGCTTAACCTAATAAGGGCTGGTCATTCATTAAGCAATAATGCACATTATTTTTAAAAGAGTGAGTGAATGGCAATGTAACAGCTGGAACTGCCCATTTGACAACATAAATATAAATAAACAACCCCACAAAATTAATAGGGTTCCTGAGTGGTTTGCAGAACCTATGAAAAAATTGTGCACGGGAGACTTACAGATGAGGAATAATCACAAACTCTGCCCCAAAACAGCTCCCTCTGTAGTTGCCTACCAATCAGTATAAATAGGAGGGGGCCCAACCTTAATAAAAGGAATTAAATTATTCCGGATCAGGAAAGGAAATGGGAGCTTCAGTTTCTCCACACACACCAAGTAGGTGCGAGCATGATATTTCTGAAGCAAAGTAATTGATTGTTTACTATTGAGCCCTAGTGGACATTGAGATATTTAATGTTGATCTGAATGTGATGCTATCTGCATGCAGTTACTCCATCCCTCGCCATGTGGCCCCTCTTTGTAGCAAGCAGTTTCTTTCCCCCCTGTCCACACACACCAGTCATGGCTGGTGTCCATTGGGGCTGGTAGGGCAGAAGGCAGGAAGCTCAGCAGTAGGGGAGCAAGATCCAATGAAGGGCAGAGTTCATCCTCTTCTCTGCTGAGTACTACAAGGGCAATACTGAAATACAGGAGGATGAGGATGGCAGCCAGTGTGACTCAACTGGCTGTAAAATCCAGGCAAGTGGACCCAGGCTGAGGGTAGTGGGATAGTGGCTCCATTTGCCCCAATGAACACACACACAAAGCACATGGCAATGACATTTGGTGGACCAGGAGCCTTCAGGTGCCAGGGGTGCCAACTTGAATAAAATATTGGGGAGGGGGCAGGTAAGTCCTGCTGTGCATAACTGATCACATGATGTGGTGCATGCACACCAACTTGGGGGGGGGGTGTCTCAGCCCTGTCAAACATTTTATTGGGGAGTTTCCAAAGGGACCTCAGCCTCTAGGAGTTGGCTCCTATGTCAGGTGCCAATGGCCCAGTGCTCTGTTTTTCTGTTGCCATTACGTGCAAGGAGTAATTGTTGCCCTCGGTTCTCAGGCAAATGCAGATAATTCAGGTGGGGAGAGCAAGGCGGTAGAGAATGTGGCGGGGGGGGGCAATTGCTCCCTCAGGTGTTATTTTGAAGGCTTCATTCAAATGAGAAACCACCAGCACAACACAAATGTTAGCAATGGAACAAAGAGGGTCTGCCTGAACAACAACGAGACAACAAGCAAGCAGAAGGAGTAGAAGAAGAAGAAGAAGAAGAAATGAAGATTCTGTTTCCAGGATTAAATAAAACACTGTAACCAAAATCTGTGCTCTTATACATTTGTTATCATAGATAATGCATGAGTCTTATACGAAGGGCTAACTCACAAAAGAAAATCTGAGCTGAGCACACAGTAAACTGAAATCAAAGAAATTGTCTGAGGATCTCCCTCTTGTGGCCAGGCTGCTCTTGAATGTTAAACATTTAACCTCACTGCAGGCTGAAAATTCAACTCCGCGATCAGGGTCAGTTTGCAGTCACATGCATCAGACTATAGCTTCCAGGGAAAAGTTTTAAGAACAGTTTCCTCAATCCCAGCTCCATATGTTGCCCATCAGATCTATACAAACTGTACAAACAGTCGCAAACTGAATAGAAAGCTAAATTCCATGAAATTTTCAAAACCAGGTGTACAATCACCAGGAAAGCTAGCATATTCTTCAGATATCCTCTGCTTACCTGATTCTCCTCGTAGTTCCCTCTCCAGCTGAACACCATACACCTCCAGAGCTCGCTGCTTCTCCTCCACTTCTTCCAGCAGTCGCTGGATAGCCTGGACAGATTCACACATACGTTTCAAGCAACAAATTTGCCAAAGGAGTACTTAGGAATATAAGAAGCTACCATATTGGTTGGTCTGAGTCAGTGTTTTCTACTCTGATTGGGCATATGAAAGTCACAGGCAGGGACTGTCTGTCCCATCCAAGAACTGGAAATATTGGGACCTTTGTTTCGAAGCTTCAGCATTATTATCATTATTTATTAAATTTGTATGCTGCTCTTCATCTGGTGATACCAGGGCAGTTCACAACATACTGTATCCAAAACGTACTCGGTCACTGAGCTCTAGGAATCACTGCCATTTCCCCTACATCAGGCATCCCCAAACTGTGGCCCCTCCAGATGTTTTGGCCTACAACTCCCATGATCCCTAGCTAACAGGACCAGTGGTCGGGGAAGATGGGAATTGTAGTCCAAAACATCTGGAGGGCTGAAGTTTGGGGATGCCTGCCCTACATTTTCTTAATCACCTAACAAATATTCCTTTTAAATACAGGCAAGCGGATTTATCTGAATGGCTCTGGCATATGAACATAATGCCAGGGAGAAAAAGGAATGGCAGGAAAGGATTTGGGATCTTATAAATACACCTGCATTGTCCCACACTGGCAGCATTATCAGATTCCACCCTGCACAAGTGTTTTTGGGGTACTATATATGTAGCTATGATAGTTGGTAAACTTCTACTCAGTCTGGGAAATACAACATGCTCATCCGCCACATCAGCTCAAGAGAGACAGGGGCTGCATATTAGAAAATCACAGTTTCCAATACTTAAAAGAATATGTGGCTGTAACCACCATGAGTTATACAAAGACCATAGATGACTGTCTGCAGGCACACGAAGGGAAATGGGAGTCAGAGAGGACTGTGGACTGTGTATCAGCTTCAGGCAATGGTATTTTGGTTTCTCCTACAAGGTCTTAAATTACCAACCAGCCACCACAAAATGCATTTGGTTTGGCTGCCAGTTTTATGCAGTGCTTCTTATTTGTAAAAAATAAAATAAAAATGAGGTGCCAGTACTCATATGTTGATAAAAATGCCACAGGTGCCAAAACAAAATGACTGCAATGAGCAGTAAATACACTACACCAGTGAGTACCTTCACAAAAAATGGTTCTAGTGAAAGGAACTCCTAATGACCTGTGCTTTATGGAGCCTTTTTAGTTCCTCTTGTTTAACCAGTTGCTTTGTTTCCTTTTCCAACTTTCTGTTTCTTCTCAGAGTTCTTTTTGTCTACAAAAAGGAGAGAGAGGTAATCAATACTTTGTACTTAGCCACAGCTTTTCATAGACTTTTCTTTTAATGTGGATGTTAAGTAGTTTTTGACTGTGTTGGCCAGGCACATTCTGAGCCATTTGTCCTCGTCAATAGGGACCTTGCTGCAATCTTAGCTAGGCATTAGCATTTTCTGTCAATAATGATCCATCAATGAAGATGAAACTGCACATCTATAAGGCCAAGACAAATTATCTTGGTGACTAAAAAGTAACTCTAGGGAGTGCAAAGTTGCCACTCAAATCTTGACCTACTTGCTATATCTGCAAAAAATGCTAATAATTCAGTCCATTGTGGAAGAAGAGAAGCATATATTCTGATGAGAAAAGCAGTCAGGATTCAGATGACAGTTTGGCCTACTGGGTTTATGAGATGACAGCATGGAGACTCTCACCAAGAACGAGATGTAGATAGAGCAACGAGATGTAGAAACATGTGAAACAGTAGATAAGAGCATGAAGAGCTTTAAAAACTGAAGGTCAAAGACTATTTGCAATTTAATAACTAGACTGCTTATAACTTTATAGAGTTTTCCAAACCACACAGAGGGCCAACAGAGGCATGATTGTGCCAAACATGTTTCTTTTCATGTATCTATCCCTTTACATATTGTTGCACACTATCTCTATATCTGAGTGTTGTGAGATTCCACGGATCCAGGCACTTACCCAGGGTTTGTGTGTCCTTCATGAATTAGGCACAGCAGAGACTGTGGTGTCTTTATGATATATGGTGTTATATACAACCTGCATCTAGATGGAGGGATTGCAGAACATTCACATCCTGTGAGGGTCTGGCTTCCGCCTTAAGGACAGCATTGGATTCAAAGGACAGCAACAAGCCATCTTCTGTGTCTCTTAGTTCTAGCCCGTTATCCCCAGTTCATATAGAGTTCTGCCTCTCTTTCTCCTTCTTGCTGCTAATTGACTCCAAGGACCTCTCCAAAGCCTACATCATTCAAAGCTGAAACCATAAACCTAGACCAGGCATAGGCAAACTTGGCCCTCCAGATGTTTTGAGACTACAATTCCCATCATCTCTGACCACTGGTCCTGTTAGCTAGGGATCATGGGAGTTGTAGTCCCAAAACATCTGGAGGGCCGAGTTTGCCTATGCCTGACCTAGCCTTTGTATCTGCCCATTAGCACCCAGCAAAGAAGCACGCAGCCTACTCCCCTTTGCCTGGAAGTCTTGCCCTCTGGTGGTTTCCTTCATAGGCCATGACTGGCCTTTGTCCCCTGCTAATAATCTATCCAGCTAGCTGTGAGTTGGCTTGGCTCATTAGCATATCTAAACTTGGCAATGTTTAATCAAAGCTTGATTAAATATAACTTTTACTAAATCTAGGAATTATGGGGAGAATCTGGCCCTCAGGAATTTAGGGGAATCTGGCCTCCCACAAGCCCATAAGAATATATAAAACAAAGTTCTCTCTCCTGGCTTCTTTTCCCCTTCAGGGTTCCAAAATTGTCTCTTGGCATTTTTAAACATAAGGCAAGCCTGCTGGATCAGGCCAATGGCCTATCTAGTTCAGCATCCTGTTCCCACTGTTGCCCGTGGGAAGACTGCAAGCTGGACATGAGTGCACACTGCCCACCTGCAGCTCCCAGCATATGCCACTGACAGTGGAGGTAGAACACAGCAATTATACACATATTTGTGTAGGAGTTGCTTGGAAATGGAGTGGAAAAGGTGGGAGACAAACCAGCTGGTAGAAGATTGCCATAGATAGAACACCACTGCAAATATCAGCAAGAACAAGAAGTGCAGAATGACATGACACGCCTGGCTCCAAACTCAGCCCAGTTAGCATCACCAGCAAAGAACTTGTTCTCAAAGGCGCTGTTCTCCAGTGGCACAGTTGAAACACTGTGCTGCCAGGGCCTATCTTTGCAGAAATGCATCTTCTTATACTTCTTGTACTAGTATCAGTTACAGTATGTGTAGCATACTCATCACTTTGGCATCATTTTCATTTATTTTCTAGTAAAAGATATCCAAAAAAAGAAAAAAATGCAACAGTATCTACGAAATCACACAGAAGCAATCCTCTTTACATCACTTGATTTATACTACTTTTTGACTTGATTAGAGCATCAATACCAGCTGGGGGACCATGCAGTTTTATCTGGCTTACGGTAATTATTTTCCAGCCTAGAGCAATAAGGAAGATTACTGGCTTTAACTCTTCCAATCTATGTTTGGTTAATTTTATTCTCCTGCTTGTTACTCCAATAAACATGTCCTTGCCACATGGACCAATATACACGTTAAAGCCACATTACTGAAACTATTAGTATATTAAGCTTGGGACCAGTTTACTTGAAGGATTGCCTAGCCTCATACGTACCTCCTCAATCACGACAATCTGCAGAATATTCGCGTTTGCAAGTGCCATGTAATGTTCATTTCTCATTTATAAGAAACTAGTTTTTTTAGTGTGGCAGCAACCATGCTCTGAACTCCTGGCTATATTATCACCAGACAGGCACCCTCACTGTACTGTTTTAGATGCCCACTAAAAACTTACCATACTTCGTTTTGGCAAGCCTACCCAGGCAAGTAATGTTGTTTGGCGGGATTCAACTGAAGAGCTCTTTCAGCAGAAGCCTTGCGCAAATACTTCCCACTTGGATAATGGGGGTTTCTCTCATCCCTCCCCCGTGTGCTCCTAAAATCAGCTCAGGTGGGGGTGGGAGGTCAGGAGTACCCCCAGAACAGTGCAAGAAGGGAAGAGGAGAGAATTGTTCCATCTGCCAGGTTGAAATGTTTGCGCAGACAAAAGCGTTGAAAGAGGGCAACAGTGAAATCCACCCACTGTGCATAATTGGCTTCTAATTTTATCTGTATATTTAAGTAAGTATTTTACATTTATTTACAGTATGTTATGTAAATCACACACACGCAAACACATACGCATACATATACATACATACATACATACATACATACATACATACATACAGTGGTACCTTGACTTACGAAGGCGATCCGTTCCGCGGTGCTCTTCGTAAGTCGAAACCTTTGGTTGTCAAAGCGTTCATTTTGCGCATGCGCGAAGTGCGTTTTTGCGCTTTGGGCAGGCGCAGAACACGCGTGCAGCGAAAATACTTCTGGGTTTGCCGACTTCGTAAGTCGAAACCTTCGGAAGTCGAGGCATTCGTAAGTTGAGGTACCACTGTATACACACACACACACACACACACACACACTTGAGGCAGCATGCCTCTGAGTGCCAGTTTGCAGGGAACCAGAATTGGAGAAAGCACTGTTGCTCTCATATTCCACTTGTGGGCTCAGAGGCATTTGGCTGGCCATTGTGGGAAACACATCCCTAGACTACATAGGCCTTTGGCCTGATCCAGAAGTGCATTTTATTATGTTCTGGTGATGATGGTGATGATGATGATGATGTTATATATGTTAAGTATAATTGTTTAATTGGCACAGAAATGGAAAATGCCTAAATGTGTATTGCTAACTGGGGAAATTCCACTGCAATATTCTAAGCAATGCTGAGCTTTAACTGAGTTGATAATTAACTATTGTTGTTTTCTGCTAGCTAACGTGAGTGTTTAACCTCTGATCAGATGATTAAGGTACTGAATTGCAAATCACATCTTGAAAGGAAGTTGCTTTTTGGTCTTTGTTCCCAGGCTCTGTGGAATTAGGGGCATGTAAATGAAGTTCTCCAGGAGCACACGGCCTCAGGCTATAATGGAGACTGTAATGGGTAAAGTTATTTTTAAGATGCTGAGCCTGTGCTGGACAGCACAAGATCTTGTATAGAATTATTTGGATGTATCTTTGATTTTTTTGTTCTGTTTTGGAAAAAAGTTCTGCAGGTAAAGTTTTGAATAATATCTAATGGGTCTGGACAATGCTTCATTCCAAAAGGAGTCAGTTTTTATGCAGCCAGTCACTTCAAACTCTGCAGTATTAATATCTGCAATAATATATTTATTTATGCCCCACCTTTCCCCCTGATGGCACATGAGGCAGCCTACCAATAAAAACAAGAACCACTAAAAACATCTGAAAAAATCAGCACCACAAAGAAGTTGGCAACCCAGCAGTGTCATTGGCGGAGGCTGGAATTCTTATTTTGGCATTAAGTGCTTTGTAAATTAAGAAATAATAAGAACAACAACAATTGTTGCTGTGATTTCTTCACTGTGGCTGCCAGCACTTGTTCATTTATTACATTGTCCTTTGAGACTCTCTCTCCCTTGCTCTGTCGTTTTGGCTAGCTGTGATTATTCACACTGGGGACCCCATTGTCTGAAGTGGGGCTCCAGGCAAATACCTGACCTCTTTTGCCAGTTCTGTGGACGAGAGGAACCATTGTAATGCCCTTTGGTTCTAGACACTCAGTAATAAATCACAGAGTTCATTTTATACTGAACCTTTACTATTTCCAATATAGGGAGGGAAGCGTTGAAAACGTTACCTTGTGTGGCAATGAAGACCTGCATTCTAATTCGCTGTCAGAGGATGAAGAGCAATAGTCAATGACTTGTTTTCTGGCAGGTAAATGTTCAGAACCTAAAAGAGGAATAGAAAGCTCAGTGGCGCAGGCAGTACTCTTAACCTGGGCTTTAAGTGGATTTCCCCCCATAGCTTCTGAGACTGCACCTGCCTGCGGGCTTTGCAAGGCTATACCTAGCAGCAATTTGGAACACTGGCTAATTACATTAATTAAGTTTTTGGCAACTGTTCAAGGCCTTCATTGCTTGGCAAGCCCATGGCCACAGCTACCCTTGCGAACATATCAAGTTTTATGTACGAATCAGTTAACTCCTACTTCCATTGTACGGCGGCTCAGGCTTCCATTCAAAAAATCAGATCTGTTATTAAAATGCATATCTGAAGTTAGCCGTGTTATCTAAATGATTGTCTAAGGCTCACCATGCGGGCTAATTGAATGCACCAAGGCTGAGCCAGCTCTTAAACAAATTACCCTTGTGTGGGTTGTAGCATCTGGCACCCATTTTTACTCTGTGACATCTGCTCAGTGTAAAAGAGCTGGCGTCAGAATGTCTGGTCATATAAAAAAAGTCACAAATATAATCAGAAGCAAATGGACTTCACGGAGGAGGTTTTATCACACGGCCTCATGCAACATAAATATTTCATTAATTAGGCCTAAACAAATGTCACATATATATTTTCTCTCCCTAGCTCAAGATTATCCCACTGTGTGTTGAACAGTAAATGCTGTACATTCTTCCACAGATTTCACTCAAACAGAAAGTTCAGGACGAGACCTGTGTTCAGAGATTCAAATTGCTTTCAATTTTGGGCCCCAGAATTATATTTTTTCGCTTTTCATCAGCGTAGTGTTTTAATAGGCCTGTAAATTTCCACATGATTTTTTTTTTAAAAAATGGCTAATTCATCTCTTCCTCCACTCTAAGAAAACAGAAAAGGTACAGGGAACATCTGGTGATACACTTAACTTGCTGCAGGATTAATGATTAACACCTGGATTAGACTCTGGTCAGACAGTGAGTGGCAAGCATATGCATCCTAAAACGACTGAGGGCTTCTTGGCACAAACAGGGTAACTGTAGGATGTAACTAAGGAAGTGTGAGGCTGCATTGCATGGCAGAAGGTCTTGGGTTCGATTCCTGACATCTCCAGGTAGGGCTGGGAGAGACTCCTGCCTGTAACCCTGGAAAGCCACTGTCAGTCAGTGTAGGGAATACTGAGTTGCATGGACAAGTGATCTGACCCAATATGGCTATGTATGTTCCTATTTACTATAATCCATTGCATGAATGCAACATTTGTTAGGAAGGACAGTGTGGTTGATAGAGAAGGTCATAGATTTTGGGGATAACTTGAACTAAAATAAGAGTCTATCCCCTGCTGCCCCGAGTGCCAAAACATTTCTTTTCAAGTGTCCTTTGACACACACAGGTTACTTACTAGATCAGTGTTTCCCAACCTTGTGCCTCCAGCTGTTTTCGGACTACAATTCCCATCATTCCTGACCACTGGTCTTGCTAGCTAGGGATGATGGGAATTGTAGTCTCAAAACATCTGGAGGCACAAGGTTGGGAAACACTGTACTAGATGATGGTTGCAAGGTTACTTGTGTATGTACAAGCAAGAGTGGGCACACACCCATGGCTCACTGTGTCTTTTCACCTTCCTGGCTGCATTTTACACCAAAAGGAGTTTAACAACTAAGTGCTGGAGTAAGCAAGGAGCTGCAGGAAGAAAACATTAACCGAGAAGCCCTGTTGCTCACCGATCAGAAAAGATGTAAAGAGGGGGGGAGGCTCTTTTGTTAAAGGACCTGGGGCACTCCTGTTTGGAAGGAAGACACGCTGTAACACCCAGTCCATGATGGGCAAATTGTGTGAGTGGTATACCCACACCGGGCACTGACTCAAAACCCAGTAAGCAAGGCTTGGGAAGGAGATGTGAGGGTTCTGGGACCCTGCCAGAGCCTTGTGCCTCCTTCCCAAAGCCAGGCGCCTCCTTACCCACCTTTGGGAGGGCAGCACGGGGGGTGGGGCGGCCAAATTTTGACCTTTGTGAATCGTACCCAAGCCCACCATTGTCCATAAGCAGCCTCAGGCAAATGGTGGGCAGTTGGGCAAAAGGAGGATGGCACCAAGAGTCTTATTGTGCCTCAATAAAACATGATGTAACCTTTAAGGTGTTGGAGCCTATTCAGGACTCTTCATAACTTGGGTCCATGATGTAGCCACAGCACTGTTATGTGCTGCAGTGGTACCCACATCCTCAAAGGAACATTGGCAGGATCTCTTCAATATTCCAACTATACCTTGAGGATCAGAGGGATCTCTTTCCGCCTCCCTCCCTCACAGATGTGGGCTCAAAGAACCCAGCACACTCCCAGCTCAGTGAGCCTATTAGATTACATTATGGGATGGTTAGGCATATGAAGTTAAGTGTGCCAAGATGCACTCATAGCGCTAGTGAATTTGAGTTATGGGCTGAATGTCCAAGGGTATTCCATTCCTTTGCCATCTTTGGAATCAAGGGAAAACAACGAACTGAAACAACCCCTTGAAGATGCTCTGCTGATCCAGGACGGCTAGAAATTCCACGTGTCCCCAGGATGGTGGATCTAGACCGGATGATGGAAAGCCAAGTGCGCAGCTGAAGGCAGTGACTCAATTCCCATTGGATGGCTTTGGAGGCCAGCTGGCTCTATTCAGCCAGCATTGCACTACTGGAATTATGAGCAAGTGAACAATGAGGGCAAAGATATGTTGCTAATGGGAGCATCCTCTTGTTAACAACTGCAGCAAAATAGGCTTGACAAATGGAGAAAGTGTGTGTTATATAAAAAAAGGGGTTGCATTCACGTATCATTACCCTGCTTAATTATCAGCTTCTTTTACTCTGGAAAGCGCTGGATTTGATGGGCCTACATGGGCATTTGTCCAAACATCCTTGTGCTCAAAGCTGCTGAAGCATATTTAAAGAAATAAGCTATAATCCTCAAGATACCTTGATATGCCTTTGGAACAGAACCAAGACCCCCTTTTCCCTCTCTAGAAGTGGATATCTCCAGAACCTTATCCCTCCCTCCCTTCCCTTTCATATATCCAATAATTAAAATGCTTTACCAGGATACGAAGCATGGGCATAGCCAGGGGGGCAGGGAGGGACAGAAGAAAAACCAAGAAAAATACATAGCTAACTGAGGTTCTGCCCCCCGCCCACAAAAATCCTTGCTATGCCCATGATAGGAAGTGTTTTGTAGTACCATAGCACCTCCTGATGTACCAGGATTCATATTCTAGAGACCACGCTTAAGCATGAAGAGTAAAACAGTCAACTGCAGCATTGTATTCCATTATACTTTGTGTCCTCCAAGATGTTTTGGACAGCACTTACCCACCCCAGCCAGTGCTGGTTGGCGCTGATTGGACTTGTGGAGGGCACCAGATTGGCAAACACCAGTGCTATTTTTCTAGAAAAAGAGGTGCTGGAACTCACAATACACACTTTCCTTGTTCTCTTAGAATAACAATGGTGCCCCACCTGAAAGGTGCCAGAACTTAGTTTAGACAAGTCCTGACTTGGGAGGGGGGGGGGAGCCCTGGTAAAGACTGTACAATTGCCATGAGAGAAAAGACAAAGCAGTAGAGAGTAGCATCCTAATATTCCTATCAATTATTATTTTTATTACATATAGTGATCATCTGCTAGTTTTACTGTAGTTGTCTGCAAACTACAGATATACGAAGGGCTGTAATTAGCAACTTTATTTATTCATCTAGTGATTGTTTTGTACTGTTAAGTTGTTAAGAGTGTGCGTGTTTATTGATG
Organism: Zootoca vivipara; assembly: GCF_965207765.1. Classification (NCBI taxonomy): domain Eukaryota; kingdom Metazoa; phylum Chordata; class Lepidosauria; order Squamata; family Lacertidae; genus Zootoca; species Zootoca vivipara. The sequence goes on along the minus strand of NC_142582.1, from coordinate 68,654,775 downwards.
GGATTTCATTTTATTTATTTCATTTCAAAATAAAACTATATGATATGAAAAGGCCACCTGCTCCCTGCCCCTCCACTCCTCCACTCCTCCTCCACTCCTCCTCCTCCTAAAAAAGTGGCATTGAATGTATTTGGTAGAAGCACACATGCTATAGCAGAAGACCAGATCACACTACAGTTGCCATGGGGATGTCATTGACTCTGAGCCGTAATATATATGAACTACTTAACTGCATGGGCCCCTGCCATGTGTCAAGAGTCTTCACCTTTCCACCAGCAACAAGGAGCGGGGGCATGGAGATAGCAGAAATGCATGCATTTGTTCTATATATCGCAAACAGCTGGAAAATCATTGTCAAAGGCATTGCCATGGCAACTGGGATTTGTTTTCTTCTGGACCATATTGCTCTTATAGGTTACATTTTAAAAACAAAACACTTCCCATCCTACAATGTGAAACATTTCCAGGATGGTATACAACAAGGTAGTAAGGGAAAAGCTAAGCATAAGAAGGCTAAAACCCACCACTCTTGATCTGCCATGTTGGAGGGGAGTGGAGGGGGCAGAGGTTTCATTTCCCCAAGCCCACAACCACTCAGCCAGGCTCTGCCTACAGAGCAATGCTGCTGTCACTTCTCTGCCACAAACCTCCCAATTCCACCTGCCCAAGGTCCTGGTGGGCAGGGGGACCTATTGGCATTAGCTCACAGAAAATCTCAAGATGGGATTTTACACTATTTTTATGCAAACTGTTTAAAGGTTTAATCTTGCATTAAAGCACTATACATATTTTGTTTTTTTTAAAAAAACACACACCTGGAAATAAAAATCTTGAAGGAGGGAGTTTGCTTACCCAAGTATTCTCCTTTGGAAGAACTATTTAGTACTTCATCAACATCAAAGATGGTACAAGGTGACACAGGGCTTTTAGCTTTGACGTCTACTTTATTCCTAAAGCTGCTGAATAGGTTCCACACATTGTTCCTCTGTTCAGGACCATCCAAAACAGCATCAGCGTGTTTGTTCCTGTGTCTTAGAGATGAATAGCGGGTGTTCTTTTGATTGTGAGCACACCACTCATCCCTGGCAGACTTCCAGAGGTTCTCTTTAAGGGTAAACCTTTCTAGAAGTGTTGGCACATCATCAGCATTGGTAGAAGAGGAATGTTCGGGTTTATGAAGACTCTGGGAAGGGCTGCTATGTGCACTGTAAACAGGAAAAGACGTGCCTTTGTCAACACATGAATATTCCTCTCTCGGACTGCTGGAAAAATGAGACCCATCTGAACTCCTTGTTCCAAGTCTTTTGTCTGCATCATCCAACACACTGAGCTCCTGTGTTTGTACATTATAGTTTCCATAATTCTTGCTGCATCTGAGACTAGCAGAGCGAACCAGGGCCTGTGGGAAATTGAAAAATGTGCTTTCCAAAGGAAATTTGGCATGTGTGTCCTGGGCCTTTTTCAAACCTGCTGGAGGAGAAGTCAGAGGTTCTATGATGGATTTCTTTATAGCTTTGGCAATTAACCTCATTGGCGATTTCGGCTGGGTGGCAGTGTGTTCTTTGGGACAATCCCCAACATTCTTTGAAAGCGTCTGTCCAGGAGACAAAACTGAAGGGTGGTTATCTGAGAACTTCTGAGATTGACCACAACTGGATTGTTTTGGTATGTTCTCATATCTGTTAAAATAAGCATTCTTCTGGTCTGGAATTCCTTGGCAGTCATGTTCCGTTCTTGTAATATCTAGCTCCGCATCATCCAGAGCAAGTCTCCTGGGCTTCTGCTCCATTGAAAGTGACAACCTCCTCATTATCTTGTTTTTAGCTTTGTTCAAATGTCTGTCATGCTGTTCTTTGGCATTCTTATCTCCATCATCAGGGTCTGCAGAGGACACCCCTGAATTCTTTGCATACAACTGAGAGATCAGTGGCTCACTATTCATCACCCAGTTTCCTAAATGTGCATCTTCAGTTCCGTAATCCTTGCCTTCAAGCCGAGGGCAACTGAGAGCTGAAGTCTGATCAACATGACATGTGGATTTGCAATGTGCCAATGGAAAGCTATCAGGGCAGTTGTGGAGTGAATAGTGAGGAACATAGGATGCAATTTCACTAGCTTTATCTCTGGCTTTTCCTTTCCTTTGAAATGCTGGGCTGTGTAGCTTGAAATGTCCTCTTGTAATTTCTGGACTCTTGTCAGGAGATGTCAGCTGTATGGAATGCATAAAACGATTATTTTTAGAGGGAAATGCAGCCAGGTCACCCTTGCTTCTATTCAGAGAGTGTTTTCAAACAATTACATGAGAAAATACACTCCCCCATAAAAATGCCAAAAAGCCTCACAAAAACATTGTAATAAAATGGAAAAGGAATACACTGTAACTGCAGGGTCTTGCTTTTATCCAAATATCCCTGGGAGACAGTCAAGATATTTAGATATTCAGATGTCTGTAGGAGTTCACTGCAATACACACACACACACACACACACACACACACACACACAGCGCAGACAATCAGCTAGAGTTGGTTAAAAAAAGTTTTCCATTTTTAAACAACAACAAGATGGTGATGTTGTACAGTCGTCTTGGAAGTTGAACGGAATTCGTTCCAGAAGTCCGTTCGACTTCCAAAATGTTCGGAAACCGAAGCACGGCTTCCAATTGGTTACAGGAAGCTCCTGCAGCCAATTGGAAGCCTCGTTGGACTTTTGGCTTCCAAAAATAGTTCACAAACCAGAACACTCACTTCCGGGTTCGCAGCGTTTGAGAGCCAAAATGTTCAAGAACTAAGCTGTTCGAAAACCAAGGTATGGCTGTATTGCATTATGCTTGTGTAACTACTGTTCACCACTAGGAGGCAAGTTCACTCTGATCCAGACAGTGGCCCTTCCATCCATAGTTGCACTAACCCACTGAAGAAAGCATTGATAATCTAAACATCTTGTTTATTTGTTTGCAAACCACCCTTCATCCATAGATCTCATTGTAAAAATACAATAAAAAAACACAAAACACTCTACATATGTAAACTATACATATTTACAGCAATACCTTGTAATATTTATACTGTAGTATTATATTGCACTTCTTCAACAAAGCATGCTGTTAAAAATGTGTTGCTTCATACCTCATCCTTAAAGTCACTTTGAACACAGGCAGAGGTATCCTTTGAAGATGATCCATTTTTCTTGTTGTACAATAGAGGAAAATCTACAAAGGGAAAAGTGGACTCATAAAAGTAGTTCATTGGAATCGATCCATGCAGTCATGCTACTGAAACTACCCTTCCACATTACAGGTACCCAGTGCTCTTCCCCCCCCCTAAAATGTTTAGGGGTACTCTCATTTTCCTACTCTTATTGAAATACTGCCCCTCAATGAGGCCAAACCTAGATTCACAAAAAGTTCAGGGCTATGCCTACCCCTGCATCCCCCCCCAGAAAAGAAGCACTGTAGGTACCCAACTGGCAACCAATGCCGTCCGTATAGACCATGTGGGATCTTGAAGGTCGCAATCCAACTCCCTGCCACAGTATAGCATTGTGTTTTGTTTTGTTTTTAAAAAATCATTTTAATCAATTAGGTGGCACAGTAAAGCAGCAGCAGCAGCAGCAGCAACAACAACAACAACAACATAGCAAAACGATGATGATTATATTCTCCTGTATCCACCATTCTGATCTGCTCCCCAGCCAGGCTGCAAGCCGTGATGGCTATGCTCTGCCTCCACAGCTGGAGGCAGTAATGCACCTGAATACCAGTTGCTGGAAACCATGGGGATGGAGAGGCTCTTGTGCTCATCTTCCGCTTACTGGTTTCCTACAGGCATCTGGTTGGCCCCTGTGAGAACAGGATGCTGGACTAGGTGGGCCATTGGCCTGACCAAGCAGGCTCTTTTGATGTTCTTATGTTTGGAGAGCTATGCCCAATAGTAAACATGTTTTTAAATGCCCAGTTAATTAAAAAAAAATTCCACTGGCCCGAAAAAATAGGAAAGGTGACCCAGGGAACAGTGCCATAGATATGGGGGAACTAGACGGGGTTTTTTGCCCCTGCTGAAGCCTCCAGAGGGGCACCATTGAGGCTCCCAGACATGTGTGCCAAACTGGGTCTTTGACCCAGGGGAAAGAAAGCCTCGTTTTACGCCAGCAGGGAAAGGGGCTTCCCATAGCTGCATTGCCACTACTTGTTGCAACAATCCTCAATGCTGCAGGAGGTGGTTTCTAGAGAAAGGCATCGGCTTGATGACCTCAGCATGCATGCAGGTTGGCGGGTATGGGAGGAGGCGGCTACACATTGCTCCAGTCATATATTGGCATCCCTATTTTATTTAGAGGTGTGCAATAAATCCCCTTTTCAGTTTTCATCAGTTGCCAAAGTGTAAAGGAGCCATAAAAACTGAACATGAAATAGTTAAAATCAGCAATTCAGCCTGTGCCACTGAGTGAAAAAAAGAAATCTAATTATTCTGGTGCAATTAATATTATAGAAAACTACCCACACTCAGAGAAGCTTGTAGGATGCTGTTTCTATGTAACTGCTTTAGGGCTTTAAAAACAACAACACCAAATTGGATGCTCAATACTATCGAGTTCTACCATGGCTTTGCAAATTGGCTGCCACATTCGGATTCCCTGACTGCAGTCTTCTGGTCCTGTCAAATTCTCCTCTCACCCCTGCAACAGAAAGTCTCACTGGCTGACAATATTGCCAGGTAAAGCATCGCCAGCTTGCCATTGAGTGATTTCCTAGCCGCACCTTAAGAATTGTGTGGCAGAGTTTCTCCTGTTCCATCATTTCCCCACCAAATGGCAACTTTTCCACAATGGAATTCAAGGCTGCCCCCCCCCCCCAATTGACTGAATGGCTGAGCTCTGCTCCTGGTGGTGCCAATTAAGCTCAGCAAGAGACAAGAGCAGCAGCTGTCAAAGATCTTTTATTTCAGACGTAATGGAGGAAATGTTTTTGTTCTCTGCAACGTAGGAGACAATGTTTATTCCAATATGGATTGTTGGATCACATAACTTAATATTGAATGTGTATTTCTCTCTCTCTCTCTCTCTCTCTCTCTCTCTCAACAAAATAGTAAATGCAGGAAATATTTGCACAGTTCTGGATAAATCAACACATTTATTAATATAACTGTTATCACAGTTCATTGTCCTGGAAGGCAAGCAAAATAACTCGAGCTGATGCCTGCATATTTAAAACAAGCAAGGTATGTCCTGGTTAAGAATAATTTTAATATTTATACCCCGCCCATCTGGCTGGGTTTCCCCAGCCACTCTGGAAGACTTACAGTGCATAGAGAAACATAGCAAAATGTCAAACATTAAAAACTTCCCAATACAGAACAGCTTTCAGGTGTTTTCTAAAAGTTGTGTAATTCTTTATCTCTGGATTTTATTGACTGATATGCTATAGTTTATTTATTATTTTATTTAATAAAATGTGTAAGTCGCTTGATTTTTTAAAAAAACCAAACAAACCTCCAAGCAGTTTGCAAAAAAGATAAAACAATAAAATGATCAATAAGAAAAATGACCAACAATGATTTGATACTTTGAAAAAGTTGAAATAACAATAGAGTAATAACAGATTGAAGCTGCATCAACTTGCTAAACATTCTGGGTAGGCTTGCCTAAATAACAATGTTTAGGAGAGCAAGGTGGCAGACAGTTTTCTCCACTGAACTGTAGTTGTTCAGCAGGTCAGGGCTAGGAAGAGCTTCTTGAGGATAAGGCACACCAACACCTCCTTCAGAGTCAAGAAGCATTAGCTACCCCTTCTATCTGCTTGACCAATTCCCTTCAGCTAACTTTCATAGGCAAGGATATCCAGAGAACAGGACTCTCCTAGTGTTTCGTTCACCTCGGCTTAAGCAACTGAAACTAAACCAATACCATTGGAACAGATAGTGCTCTCGACCCTTTCATGCATACTCTAACCCCAGTGACACCCACGCCAGAGCAAATATGAGCAACCTTTGCCCCCAAAGTGCCTAGCAAAGCTGTCCCAGCTCCAGCAGGTTTGCAGTCTATGGCCATTTCTGGACTGGGATAGCTATCCCAGTGATGGCTAGCAGTTTCCTTGTAATGTGCTTCTTCCCCACCCTTCTTAGTTTCACCTTCAGATCCTACGTAGGATTCAAGGAATGGAAGTAAGAGCAGCTCTGTTGATTCAGACCAAAGGCCACCGTAGTCCAACGTCCTGCTTCCAACAGTGGTCAACTAGATGATTCTTGGAAAGCCAACTAGCTGGGCTTGAAAGGAGCCATGTAGCCACAGGTTCCCTTGCCAGCATCACCATACCTTATATTTATTTTTACTTTGCAAGCTACAAGGTTGCATGAAGGCAACATCCTCTACCTTTGCTTGCTCCATAGCAGCTGCTATTAAGAATAGCACCTCTGAACCTTGAGGATTAGTTAGTTAAGTAAGAGTGGTCCTTCATAACTATGTCTAAGCTGTGAAGCCAGATGTGGGCAGGCTTCGGTTTTCCAGAACCCCAAAATCCACCAGTCAGAGCCAGGTGCACAATAGCAGCTTGGGAAGCAACCTTAGAATCAAGAAACAGGATGTATTTGAGAACACAATAGTTTGTTCATACCGGTAGTAGTGAATGGAGTTAGCAGTCATTCCATATAAAAATCCACCCCTGGATTTCCCCCCCCCCAATGCTTTCTTCATTAGAGCAGCCTTATTTAGAAAGGAAAAGCCTTTTGTTGTTGCTGTGACAATTAGGAGAACTATTGGCCATTGTCTTATCAATCTGCCAGTAAATCCTGATTCTACACATCTGATCTAAGCCAGTGGCTACCACCACATCTTGTTGCAAAAACTCATTCTCGGTAGTGGCACCCGCCCTGTGGAACGCCCTCCCAGCAGATGTCAAGGCAATGAGCAATTATTTTACTTTTAGAAGGCAACTGAAGGCGGCCCTGTTTAGGGAACTTTTTAATGTTTGATGCTGTACTGTTTTTAATATTCGGTTGGAAGCCGCCCAGAGCGGCTGGGGAAACCCAACCAGATGGGCGGGGTATAAATAATAAATTATTATTATTATTATTATTATTATTATTATTATTATTATTATATTGTGTACTGTGTGAAAACAGGATTTGGTTTGTCCTGAATCTCCCACCAATTTCACAGGTTCTAGCATAATGTGGGGGAGGAGAAATCCCTCCCATGCTCTCTGCATCCCATCATCCTTCTTCCCCAACCATCCTTTCTTCTAAGCATAAGGTAAAGGTACCCCTGACCATTAGGTCCAGTCACGGACGACTCTGGGGTTGCGACACTCACCTTGCTCTATAGGCTGAGGGAGCTGGTGTTTGTCCGCAGGAAGCTTCTGGGTCATGTGGCCAGCATGACTAAGCCACTTCTGGAGACCCAGAGCAGCGCACGGAAACGCCATCTACCTTCCCACCGGAGTGGTACCTATTTATCTACTTGCACTTTAACATGCTTTTGAACTGCTAGGTTGGCAGGAGCAGGGACCAAACAACGGGAGCTCACCCCGTCGCGGAGATTTGAACCGCCGACCTTCTGATCGGCAAGCCCTAGGCTCTGTGGCTTAGACCACACCGGCACCCGCTTCCCTCTTTCTTCTAAGCATAAAACATCCCAAACATTTAAAGCCCCATCTCCTTAACAATTTGTCACCCTTTTCTTTCTTCTTTTCTTCCTTTCATGGGGTGATCAGCTCATGACTGAGAGTAAAGCAACAATGCTTGTAATACATAACCTGAACCAGTGTGGGGCAGTAGACAGAAAAGCTATCTATTCTTCCCTTGCTGGTTCCTTCTTGAGTATCTACCTGCAAATGTTCGTCTCTCATATCTGACATTCCTCCTCCTCCTCCTCCTCCTCCTCCTCCTCCTCCTCCTCCTCCAGTGTTAGACCTTCCTTTTGTTAACTTCATGACTCCACGAAAGCCATGCATAAGCTTGTTTTGCTATGTTAGCAGCACTGAAGTGACCTCCTTTGAGCACAAGCCTGGGCAGTGTGTGGAGGTCTTGGGCTGCGCAGACATCAATATCAGCCTCACTGATGTGGTCCAAAAGAAAGCAGAGCAACACGTTTGGCACCAGTTTGGCTGCAGGAGTTGCCAGAAGGAGGCATACAAGATGCCATCCGACCATCTTAGGGACTCCACTCTCAATTTGTGTAGAGTTTACTCCTTAGTCTTTGCTCCTCCCAAAGATGTTCCACAAGGCAAGATTGTTCCTGAAGCCTTTCTCATGAATGAGTATAAAGGCAACGCAGTGGAGGTTTAGGATTAGGGTTTTTCCTTCTCTTAGATGAGCTGCCTTACAGGTTAATGAGCCCCATCTGCTCCTGTACAAGCTTGTATGTACTCTGAATGGATTGGCTTGTCAGGTGTAGCCAACCTTAAATTTCTTTATTCTTTCAACCAGCAGTCTTAACCGACTATTTCTGCAATCTGCTGCAATAGATATGCCAAACTTCAACCCTTGCACCACCTTGCTATTCTAGCAGCAACATGTGATTTTCTTCAGCTACACCCCTCCTCTCCCTTCATTAGATCATGGCACCCAAATTAGTGCCAAAAGCAGGAAACCCAGACAAAAGCACTGAAGCACACCTGCATCAGATTAGCTTTTGCAATTGGCTGCTTGTGGAGGTGGGGAAGCCCTGGAATTGTTTAGCGGAGAGAAAGATGAATTTTGCATGAACAGGTGCAAATGAATTCAGATGACACAAACAGCCAAACCTTAGGAACTCGGCTTCACTGCAAGCCAACAGAAAAACTGTTCCTGTTCATTTGTTTGATTGACTGATCCAGTTTAACGGCTTATTTGAATATTATATGACTGCACTTCTAACCAGATTATGGAAGAGATTACAACTCCCCTTATTTTTACATTGACATCATGAAATATGCTCACTTAGGGGGGGGGAGTGAACTGAACACGCACACGCACACACACGCACACACACTGGCCTGGGTGGCAAGTCTGTGTTGAAGATTCTGGTTTCTAGACACAGTGAATTTTACAAAGATATTAGAAACATAGCTTTTCAGACAACGGGTGTGTGTGTGTGTGTGTGTGTGTGTGTGGAGGTGGTGAATCAAAATACTGTGGTTGGGGCAGGAACTGGCTTCTGTCAGTAGATGGGTTTTGCTATGTTCTTAAAATTCACTCGTCATCTCCTTCTGGTGGGCTGTTAGCTCCCTCTGGAGATTCATCACCAGACCCACATGGGAGGTTTACACACATAGACAGGCAAAGCTTTAAACAAATGTGTAAATGAGCAAGCTGCAAAAGGAGCTGACATTAGGCTTGCTCCCCACCTACCCTTAAAAGATTGTTAAAGTTTTGCCTCTTGTTGGTTTTTAACCAGTAGGCACAGCTATACAAAAACAGGTCTTACAAACTTTGGTAGAAGAGGAAGAAACTACAGAAAAGGAGAAGAAAATAGAAACTAATTGTGGAAGCTGCAGCCAGGATTATTACTCTTAATGCTATTATTAATTATTATTATTATTATTATTATTATTATTATTATTATTAACAACACCATTATTATGGGAAGTGGGCTCTGGCAAGTTCTCACAATTACTGTGCCTAATAATAATAATAATAATAATAATAATAATAATAATAATAAATGCCTTCAGATATATTCTAAAAGTCAGATAGTTGTTTATTTCCTTGACATCTGATGGGAGGCGGTTCCACAGGGGAGGCGCCACTACCGAGAAGGCCTGCTTCCCTATAACCTCACTTTTTGCAGTGAGGGAACCGCCAGAAGGCCTTCGCCACTGGACCTCAGTGTCTGGGGTTGAACGATGGGGGTGGAGGAGACGCTCCTTCAGGTATACTGGACCGAGACCGTTTGGGTCTTTAAAGGTCAGCATTCAGCACCAACACTTTGAATTAGGTCTTTCAGGTCCTGGAGGCTGCTTCCAGTCACCAGTCTAGCTGCCGCATTTTGGATTAGTTGTAGTTTCTGGGTCACCTTCAAAGGTACCGTGCTTCTCCTAAAATAAGACACGTCTTATATTTATTTTTCCTCCAAAAAAACACACCATGGCTTATTTTCGGTGGATGTCTTATTTTTTTCGAGCGGGAGCGGGGTGTACAGTTTTGCTAAGCAACGGTAGAGATATCGCAAGGAGTTTGCTGCCTTAATTAGTTAGCTAGCGTATGCATAGTCAATAAGGCACTCAGGAGGCCAGGCATTTCTATTTTGAATCACAATGTGCAGAGTCGAAGAAAAAAAGGGCTATCAGAAAGAGCCAAGCACTTATAATTTCTTATAGTTCGGAATATGCAGAGTCAAAAATTAATCCTCAAGAAAAAAGACAGTCCGAAAGGCAATCCAAGCGCCAAGCCTCGATACTTTCTTACGATCCCGAATGTGCAGAGTTATAAAGTTATAAGAAAGTGGTAACAAAGAATCATCCGGTTATACTTTCCTCAGTTCCTCAGTCCTTCTTGCGCTCTCCATCCGTTTTCTTCTCTCTCTTTTCCCCCCCCCACCCCCTTTGCTCTTCGTAAATTCCCTCTGGAGCTCAAACCGCTGGCAATGCCCGGATTTCAGGCTTCCTTGCCGGGTGGAGGGAGAGCTGCTCTCGGCGTCCGTGGTACCGCTCCTCCAACTTCAAACGTCGGTTTCCCGGGAACCGTCCGACGCCACAGCTCTTTCCCTCAGAGTTTGGGGAACCCCCCCCCCGAAACTTTTTAGGAGGTCAGCAAGCCTCTAGACCTCCTTTCCCCACCTCTGCTAGTGCGCGCCCCGTAGAGCTCTCGGAGCAAGAGGCGGCTGCACGGGAGCCGCTTCGGGGAGCACAGCGCAGCGCGAAGAACCTACCGTAGTGAGAGGCAGCTGCGGCTGCAGGTGAAGCCCGGGATCTGCGTGGGCGACTGGGGGCGAACACCCTGAGTGCTGCGGCGGTGGCGAAGAGGCGCCCAATCAGCCCGCTTCTCAGCTGATCGGGCGCCTCTTCGCTACCGCCGCAGCGCTCAGGGCGCTCGTCCCCAGTCGCCCACGCAGATCCCGGGCTTCACCTGCAGCCGCAGCTGCCTCTCACCAGGCTCTTCGCGCTGCACTGTGCTCCCCGAAGCGGCTCCCACCCCCGGCTTATTTTCGGGGGATGTCTTATATTTATTCTAGTAATTAAAAGCCTGACATGGCTTATTTTTGAGGACCGTCTTATTTTAGGAGAAACACGGTAGCTCCACGTAGAATGCATTGCAGAAGCCAAATAACAGCTTCAGAGATTGTATGTAGCTGTGCCAACCAAATGGGCATGCCACTGTGACAGCAACTTGCTCAAAGACCCAAGTGTGTCCCCTGATGCTGAGAGGCCCACGTGTACATAGCAGAAGACAGACCACAGGCAAGAGAATCCTGAGCAGTATCACAGGAACACAGGAAGCTGCATTGCACCAAATCAGATCATTGGCCCATCTAGGGCAGCAGCTCTCTGGCGTTTCAGACTGAAGACATTCCCACCCTGACTTGCAGACATCAGGGATTGAAACTGGGACCTTCTGTTGTAAGAGTACAAGAAGAGTCTTGCAGGATCAGGCCAGGATACAGTTGTCACAGACACCAACCAGATGCCTCTGGGAAGCCCACAAGTAGTACCCAAGCGCAACAAAACTCTCTCCTCCAGCACCTGGCATTCAGAAAGAAGCTAGTGGAAGCAGGACATAGGCATTAGGGTTAGGGGGCCATGGATAACCTTCTGCAAGCAAGGCAGATTCTTCTCCACCGATACTGTTGGACTCCAACTTCTAACGCATATGTTTTGCAGATGCAGGATGGGCCAGAAGGGAAAACTAATCATGTGACTCTCATGCATTTAAAACCCCAGCAGGGAAGGGATTTGGAGCAGGGAACTAGTGGAAAGGAAAACAGTTAACACCCATTCTAAATCTTACTTGACTGAATTTTCTTCTTCCAGTTTTGGTACTTTTTCGATGCAGAAGGTTCTCGAAGACTGTGGGCTCGTTGAAGAGCTAAAGAGATGGAAAAGGACACTTTAAAATGGTCCATTTGGAAAAGATTTAAAACAATATATTGACTGAATAGAGGTCTCACTAAGGGGTCAAGCAACTGTATTTCCTTTTGTGCCTCAATTCCCTGCCCTGGAAGTGAAATTTCATGGTCCCAAGAATAGCATACCACCACCACCCCAGAGCTACTGTAACACATTGGCAATTCCAAATCAAACACCAAACAATCGCTAGATCTGCACTATCTAGATCAGACATTTTCCATTAGTAACTTACACACACACACACACACACACACAACTAACAGCAGGGTTAAAGGACTTTTCAGTTGCAATCCTGTATATACTCTGGGAGTAAGTCTTCCAGCACGTAACAGGATTTATTTCTGAGTAAATATATACAGTGGAACCTTGGTTCCCGAATGGCTTAGCTGCCGAACAAATCGGCTCCTGAATGCTGCAAACCCGGAAGTAAGTGTTCCAGTTTGCAAACATTTTTCGGAAGCCGAACATCCGATGCAGCTTCTGCTTGAGTGTCTTGGTTTTCGAACGGTTTCAGGAGTCGAATGGACTCCCAGAACAGATTAAGTTTGAGAACCAAGGTACCACTGTATAGAGCTGCATCCAGAGCTTTTTTTCAGCCGGAACTCAGTTGGGCATCATTGTCATTCTAAGAGAGTGAGAGTGAGTTCTGGCACATCTTTCCCCTGCAAAACAGCACTGGTTGCATCTTTAGTGTCATCTGAAAAGGCCTTCATTTTAAGCAGTAGAGCAGAGGCAGGGAACCTTCTTGCCTCTGGATATTGTTTGTACTACTAGCTCCCTTCATCCCCTGACCATTGGGTGATGCTGGTGGAAGCTGGAGTCCAACACCATCCAGAGAGGCACGGCTTCTGCTCCTCACCCCTGCCAGCAGAGAATACAGTTAAGATTTCTGTTTTTCAAGCATAGGTTTACAGTCGGCAACTGGAAAGACCAAGCAAGCATGCAGATCAACATGAAAGTGCCTATTAACCACTAGAGGGCAACGTTCACCAACCAGTGTTTCCTCAGAAAGTGCCACTTCTCAAATCCTTGGAATTGCTGTTCAACTTTTAAATGATTAACTTTCGCAGAATCCTGCGTCACAAGAGCTTGTTTTGTGCGCTGCAGATTCTATGGCTCTTATTGTTCCTCTTCCATGTGGTCTTTCATATTAAAAAACAACAACAACAACAACAACTGAGGGAGAAAATGTAACATTCGTCTTTCTCTGCAGAAGTTATTTATCACCATGACCATTCCCACGGGAATATGCAGAGCACAATAAACAGAACTCTTCCAATATGCTTCAGGAAAAAGCTAGTTGCACTGCGCAGGCAAACAAACAATGCAAGTAAGAGAGCATATGCAACAGAGCTGCGGGGGTGGAACAGAGATATAAAAGGCAACTAAGGAGGAAAAAAGGGAGACAATACATAGTGTACCATGTGACAATGAAGGGTTTGGAGGTAAGATAACAGCAAGCTAAGGGGAACATTTGTAACATAGATTGATCTTGAGAAAGAAAGTTGAGCTTTATTTGGCCAAAACAAAGCAAGGGGAAGAGAAAGGCTTTTGCTGTTATTACACATGGTCCTCTTCAGCTGGACACCTCTTCAGCTCCCTGTTGCATTTCAAAAGATAATCGTTATTCAAACAGCAACTTAATTCATACAAGGCTCTTTGCCTGGGGTGCTTGGATTAAAATATTGCCTCTTTTTATCAAGTTATTGTTCTGCAAATTTATGTTTGCAATGTGCTGTCAGAGCAAAAAACCAAATTAACCTCTACTTGATATTTCTCTGAACAATTTCACATCAAAGGCAACTGGAGAAGCCTGTGGTTGCAGAGCCGTTACAGGTCATGATGAAAAACCTTGGTCTTTTGAAACGAAACAAGGATAAAAATGAAATAATGGGGAAATGGAAAAATAAAAGAATGAAACCTATTCTGGATTCTATCAGTATTATTGTGTTTAATGACACTTACTGTACCTTGCAAGCACGCAAATTCAGGTCTATGCATTTTTGCGGTGTTGTGTTCAGTTATTTGGATGTATTCTGCGATGTTTTTCTTTTTAATTCCACGATCCCCTCCCCATTCTCTAGAGCAGGTGTGGGGAACCATTGGCTCTCCAGACATTGCTGAACTACACCTCCCATCCACCAGCAAGCACAGCCAATGGCCAGTGATGATGTGAGTTGCAGTTCATCAACATCTGAAGGGCCACAGGTTCCCAACCTCTGCTCTTGAATAGTGGTGGGCATCCTATGATCACCAAGATGTTACTGGACTACAATTCCCATTATACCTGACTTTTGGCCATATTGGCTGGAACTGATGGGAGCTGTAGTTCAGAAGTACCTGGAGGGCCAAGGGTTCCCCACCAGTGCTTTAGAGTCACAGTCCCTCTGGCCGCCATTGGCTGTGTCACAGTGGAATCTGGTTAGAGTGGTCAGTTACCAAAGATGGCAGAGCTCATGTGCTGTTAATAGTTCTGGAGCTAGAGGCATTTCAGAAGATCTAACCTGCTTCAGGACAGATCCTGAAGCTGAGGCTACAATAATTTGGCCACCTCATGAGAAGAGAAGACTCTCTGGGAAAGACCCTGATGTTGAGAAAGATGAAGGGCACAAGGAGAAGGGGACGACAGAGGACGAGATGGTTGGACAGTGTTCTCGAAGCTACGAACATGAGTCTGACCAAACTGTGGGAGGCAGTGGAAGACAGGAGTTCCTGGCGTGCTCTGGTCCATGCGGTCACAAAGAGTCGGACACGACTAAACGACTAAACAACAACAACCTGCTCTATCTTCAGCAGATCTAACTATTAAAGGTGCAGGAGCTCCACCCTCTTCTCCTGGCTACTGTAGGTGTGGGCAAGCTAAGGCCAATCTCCTGAAAGCTAAAAAGCTTTGGGAAACTTGGAATCCCAACATTCACAAGTTGCACAGTTAAATCCAATCATGCTCTAGACAACAACAGCTTTTGAATGACCCCTTGATGGTGTGAATAGATTGAATAGTTACAGAACTTGCCCTTTGCAGCCTGGGACTTTTCATGGCCTTCTTCCTTCTTCCCCAAGCTTGTGTTCCGCAACAGAGGCTTTCGTAGGGATGGGTCACCGGTCCTTGGCTCAGGCAGTGGGAACAGAGATAGAGCATCACTTTCAGAGAGAGATGCGTCCCCATCAAAACCAGGCTCTAGATCTGAGCTAAGAAGCAAAAAAGAGAAAGACCTGTCACGATAATAACACATGGCCAGCAAGTGGAACAAAACTGCCCATCAAATGTTTCACAGCTGCCCTTCTGTCTTCATAAGCATGGGTCAATGGAAAGTGCTGAGCAGTTGCAACTCAAATATTATTCACAGTAGCTTAACACTGATTGCAAAGGCACTAGCTTCTTCAATTACACTTAGCACTTTCCAGGATTTTGAGGCAGTCTGAATTTAATGCAGAAATCTGTTTCATGTCATAGATATTTTTACTAAGCTTGATGGGAACCCATGGGTTTCTTCATCGGAACTGGTGGGCTTTTCTTATGCCACAGGATACATTCTCTTAGAGATTCGTGGATCTGTCAGCCTCTGTTTCTCTCAGCTTCTCTTTTCCCCAATTTTTTTTTTTTGGGGGGGGGGTGTTGTTGAAAGAACTCAAGAAAATTAATCAGTGTTTTAGTGTGAACGTCTCCTAATTTACACGCTTTTGTGTGCAATTTTGCCTAATACACACATTTTTGCAAGTCAGTTTCCCTTAATATAATGTATTTTGTATGTTATTTTCTATGCTATTTTAGTAAGTATATGCAACTTTACTCAAATACATGCATTTTTCTACACATTACTTCGCTGGAGAAATGTGAATTTTGAAGGATGGCTGTGTTTTAATTCACTGTTGTTTCAGAAAGTGCAAATCAGGTGTCATGGTGGGAGACACCAGCTGGAGAACCCTTAAGGGAAGATGGTTCAGAGCCTGGGAATTGGTGGTGGGATGATGATGCGTGGTCAGAGGAAGAAGAGGGAGCAGACTGGGAGGAGGAGGTGTTGGAAATGGAAGAGGTAACAGGGCTTAGTGAGCAGGAAGAGGCTGTGGCAGACAGCAGTCCAAACTCAGAGGCAGAAGCAGAGGCTGGAGAGCAGGGGTGAGGGGCAGCAAGACAGATATGAGACAGGCTGCTAAAGATGCTAGGGGGTGTCCCCATCCTGCTTTGACCAGCTCTCATCCCCCTGGTCTCCCAGAAACTGAAGAGGCATGGAGAGGGCAGAGCAAAAACAGGCAAGACGATGGAGCCTCAGATTGCTTGGGAAGGAACCGAAGGAAGTGACTTAGGGAGCTATGGGAAGGTGGGGACCATCAGTCTCACAACTGCCTCTTTGGGGCAAGGCTTACTGGGAAGAGTTGCTGTGCTCATTAGGCCTGAGCTGTTTCTTTGAGTAAAGCGTTAACTTCACTGACACCTTGTGAGTTACTGCTGACCTGTTCCCAACACCCGCCCTGACATCAGGTAGGTTCACTTTTAAATGAAAACTGAATTGAATCTCTCTCCTATCCTTCCCAGTTGCTGTCCACTTCAACAAGCTGGACAGTTTTCATGTCATGTCACCATCAGAGCACTCTGAGATTCCCCTCCTCCCTACAAAATGTTCCCTTGTTGTATCAATTTGCAGTGCCTCAGGAAGCTTTTGCAAATCTTTAAAGTCAATGTTTCTATGCTTCAGGTTTGACAGTTCAGTCATGTCTTGACACTTTCAGAGCACTCCAAGATCCCCCTGCCTACAGAAGGGTCCATTTGCAAAGCAAAGCAATGCCATGCCTCATCAGTTCCAATAATTGCTCCTCCCATTTGCTTCTATATTTTCATCACCCTCCCCCCAAGAAATCAATTATGAATGAATAAACAAACATGCATTTGTTTCATTTCGAAAATTAATTCAGAATGCAAGAATTTGGAATAGAAGCAAAGACATACTCTTAATCGCTGTACCACTAGCATTCTCTATTTGCTTATGTATAAGGTGTGTAGAACTTTTTCAGGTTTGAAGTTTTATTGTGCTTTTAATTCTGTTGGGAGCTGCCCAGAGTGCTTGTTCTCAGGGGCTATTTATTAAGTGTCTCTCTCCTTAAAAAAAACAAAAAAAACTTATTTCCCCCATTTTTTGCCCCTAGTCATATTCTCTGCATTTTAACTAATGCCCAACCCCTCTTTTCTTAAAACTTTGCTATCTTTGGGTTTTGGATGGTTCTTCAAAGTTCAAACCAGGAGAGCTGCAATAAATGGACCTAGTGTGCTCCCCTCCAGATGTTGTTGGACTCTGTGTCCCATCAGTCCCAGCCAGCAATGGCCAATGGTGATGGATGATGTGAGTTTTAGTCCATGTCAGCTACCATTGAGCTAAAGCAATTAAAGTGCAAAACAGGGCAGGACTTCTTCATATTTAGGCGATGAAAATCGTGGCCTAGAAAGTGCTACTTCCCTGAAAACTCTAATAGTCCTCAAATACTGTAATTTTTATAAGAGGCAGAACCAGTCTTGATTCAATTAAATCCCTCCCCCTCCCCCAAAGCACTGACTCAGAACTTTGTGTAGGATGTAAATATTTCCTGCAAGTTAATCATATGCCCACAAGAGGTTCAAGGCAGCTGTAAAAAATAATGTTCCTGGTGCATCATCCTTCCTTCCCCCATACCACCTCCTGTGTTTATTTTAACAAACAGACTTTACAATGCCTGGGTTTTTCCTAATCCATGTTTTCTCCTTCCTGCTGGGAAATAGGCTGGTTTCAGTTCCCAAATCCAAGCATCTCAAAATACCTGCTTCCATCACTGGTCACCATAACCCGGACAGCCAGAAGGTTGTTTTCCGTCATCTCTTCCTCCGGGATAACTCTTACCAAGGCCCACTCAGAGGACACAGAGGAGCACCTGCCTCTGATGTCAAGCTCAGGGACATTCTTGAACTTCTTTGGAGTTGCAGGTCCATCTATTGGATAGTTAAAGCAATCTACAGGAAAGATAAAAGAAATGAAAATATGCCACGTTGTATTTAGCGACATTGAGTCATTTCTTCAGATATGGTATTGCTACAGTAAGACTGTGCAATGTTTCAAAGGCTTCCATTTGGGAAGAAATCAACTCTGGGAAGGCAGGCAGTTTTGCAGAATACCAACCGTTCTCAGTTCAAAGAGAGTCCTAGGGACAGTCAGTGCATGGAAAATCTCATTGAGTGATGGAATTGGCCCACAATAGATGTGAACGGTGCTATTTATGTGGCTGCCAATAGCCTAGAATATGTTGCTTGTGCAGAAAGCTGGTATATGGTCTACTGAAATAACTGATAGCCCAATATTATTTTATTGGGCTTCTTTACAGAAAAATGGAGAGGCAAAGGTTGTT
This sequence comes from Zootoca vivipara, assembly GCF_965207765.1. Taxonomy (NCBI): domain Eukaryota; kingdom Metazoa; phylum Chordata; class Lepidosauria; order Squamata; family Lacertidae; genus Zootoca; species Zootoca vivipara. The sequence goes on along the minus strand of NC_142582.1, from coordinate 68,636,367 downwards.
AAATCAGATAAATTTAGCCCCACCAGAACTGTCTTTCTTTCTTTCTTTCTTTCTTTCTTTCTTTCTTTCTTTCTTTCTTTCTCTTAGTCACTTCTCTCTCTCTCTCTCTCTCTCTCTCTCTCTCTCTCTCTCTCTCTCTCTCTCTCTCTCTCTTGCAAAAGCAACTCAGACTGACTTACAACAACAAAGCCATGTAAGAAAATGACTTTGGTTCAGATGGGTATTCAGAAGCATGCTGTCTTTGAGAGTGGAGGTGGAACATACCCATCAGGACAGGGGTGCGAACTTGAATAAAATATTGGGGGTGGGCAGGTAAGCCCTGCCCTGCACATGACACAGTGCATGAGCACCATTTGAATGGCAATGCCCATCAACTTTGGAGGGACCTGGCCCCCTCTAATATTTTATTGGGGGGATGAAGCCCCCTCAGCCCCTAGGAGTTGGCTCCTATGCACCAGGGTTAGCAGCCACTGCTAGCTTTCACCTCTGTGAATTTGTCTAATCTGCCTTTAGAGCCATCTAAATGGGTGGCCTCACTGCCTTTTGTGAGAGCGAACTCTGTAGTTCAACAATGCACCTTTGTGAAGTACTTCCTAATTTTTGGCCCAAACCCTCTGACATTCAGCACCATCACATGTCCATGACTTTAGTATTCTGGAGAAAAACTTCTCTATGCCCGCTTTCTCCATGCCATGTATAATTTTATACACTCCTGTCATGTCTCCTCTTAACATGGGGGCCTCCAGACTGTCACTATTTTGGGGTGGGGATTCCGTTTGCCGTTGCCTACAGGCAAATTCAGGTTTCATAGTTTCAATTCATCTAGCACTCTCGTGCGACAAAACCCAATCCTTGCCCCTACACCAGACTTCTGGAGAAAAGGCAAGCGATGGGGAATGAACTAGAAAATGAGGGGAAACAGTTGCTTGACACAACATCCTATAACCTCTCTGTGCACAGAACAAATGCTCAATAAACAGGTTGTCTGGAAACTTCCCATGTATAGACTCTGACTCCTAGGGGCTGAGGCAGTTTTGGCCCCCAAATATTTTCTTTTTGAGGGGGCAAGTCCCCCTCAATGTTCAGAGGACATTGCCTGAAGTTGCATCGTCTGAAGAAGCCAATGCCTCTGTCCCCGTGTTGATGGTTTCTCAAAGACCAACAGAGGAGGTCAGAACTCTTTGGTAATGTTAAGATGCTCAAAAGGTGACTTGGAGAACAAGTCGTCAGAAACAGTGCAAGTTCATATTAGAACATGCACTGTGAACTAATTACAGTACACATTTGCACACAGAAGACAGGCTAAAGCCAAATAGTAGAAAACAGAAGTGTAACAGGCAGGGAGGAGGGTTGTGCACAAGGGATTATGACGCAAGCTCAAATGTTTGCCTGTGGGACTGTTTTGAGCAGCTGTTCCATGCCTATAATTATCACAGCACTCGCCTTGCATTCTCAAACTGCCACCCTACATATCTTTTGGCCCGTACACAAAAGACAGGCTCTTGAAAAGCTCTGCCACTGAATGGAAACATATTGCAAAGCTGCCTATCTATAAGCAGAGCCATCATCTGGGACTGAACTGCAACTGTGACACTGACTTGCCCTTCAGATCGTTCATCCTTCCTCTCGCTACCAGTTTCTATTGAAATAAAGGTCATGATCGCAACAGGCTGTAGTATGGCTACTCTGGTCCTTCTGTTCACTGACCTCATGCAGCCAGACTCCTTGTTACAAGTACAGAAAATCTCAGCAGGTCACAGACAAACCCCCTCCCCATCGCTGGTTATTTTGATGCCTTCCTGCTGGCCTCTCCCTCCAAAAGAGAGACATAAAAGGGCTCAGTTTATAAAAACAGGTGAAAAGAGAGGAAGAAAAGGGGGGAAATCAATTCTCAGTGGCAGATGTGATTTTCAAGAAAAGTATAACCTACTGTTCCAACACAATTAAGGAGCCTCACTCACCAGTGTTGAGCATGAACTTGATTCAGGCTGGAAAGAGTTTAGGAGGGTCTTTGAGAGACACTCATTGTCAGAAGGTGGAATAAAAACATAGCCAAGAAACTAAATTTACCTGCACACTTCAGCTCCATTGAGTTCAATGTGCTCAATGTGTCCTACACTTTGCCTAGATTGCATGGATGGAACACTAAACCTCTACAGAACCACAATAGTCATTCCTATATTTATATTCTGCCTTTCTTCCATCATAGAACCCAAGGTGGTCCCCTCGCATGTGATTCCCAGGAGGTCAACCATTCAGAAACAGACTAGTATTGTTTTGTGGATAGAGTGAATGAGTGTGTAAGTGATTTCATAAAATAGCAGACACAGACCTGCTTAGCTTCAGCAAGGTGGGTGGCCTCATGTGGTCTCACTTCACACCATGGACACATCACTATCTATGTCCTGGTAGTATAAACCTCGTTGAATTCAGTGAGTCTGCTGCTAGCAGAGCATTTTGAGTACAGAGATCCAGATTAGGAAACACATGGCCAAGTACTCCTTAAAGAACCCAATTATCTCTTTAATTGATGAAACTCTATACCTTTTACCTATAGGGTAGAACTTCAAGGATAGGAAATTCAGTTATTCAAATTGCACGCATTCATTTTATGGCCATATCATAATACTCATATAAATCTGTGTTGTAGTAGAACACTGTACAGGTTCGGTTGAAAAGAATATTGTAGTGCTGCAAAAGATACAGACAGCCAAAATAATCAGAGGCCTGGAGCACATTCCCGACCAGGAAAGTCCATGAGCTTTTGTGTTAGTAAATAAGGAAATTAAAGTTATATGAGATTAGAGAACAGTAGTCAGAGTGAGAACCAAGTATTTAAGAAGTAGGAATTTCAAACTGTGCTGCAATTCTACAAAATTAGGCAAACTTGCACACCCATGCACATGTGTGCACATACTGATTTTGCTGAATTTTTGTAGTTTTTGAGAGCACAAGAGACAAAGAATCAGAAGCCTGTCTGTCCATAAAATTACTAGCTACAGTACTGCTGTTTCTGACCACTAAAAGCTACACTAGAAATTTGAAATGAGATCTTTATTGCCTCCTGCCATAAAGCCTTCCAGGACCATGGTAAACATGGTGAATAAATGAGAGATGACATCTCTCTGCAGGGAGGGAATCCACAAAGCTGTAAATATCTTGGTCCCAGCAGGACAGACAGAAGCTGGGGTGCTAAGGAGATATTGTTAATTACTTTACAAAGACAGGGTGATTACCAAGAGAGCTGTGCAAATTGCACATAACATTCCTTGGGCGAAGGTTGCATTAAATCACAGACTGACTGTGAATTTTTGCATTACATTCATACGCAGAACAGATATGGAAGAGTGCAGAGTATACTAATTGTATGCAGAGATTGGCCAATGGAAAATGCATAGACTTTTTCTTCTTCTTTGGCAATCACTCGTAGCCGAGTAAGATTGTCTTCCATAAACATGGTTTTAACAATGAGTCTGTAAGTGACTGTGGAGGCCAATTCTGAACCCACACGTCCTTCCACAGTGGGGACATTGGTTTCCGGGCAGGAGTTGATCACGGTGTGAATTTGCCAAGCGTGCCTTCCTCTTAGCATGTTTCTCCCTTGCGTCATGAGTTCGAGTGTCTTCAAAGTCCACGGCATGTTTGATGTCTTAAACCAACATTCTAGGTAAAGGTAAAGGGGCCCCTGACCATCAGGTCCAGTTGTATCCGACTCTGGGGTTGCGGCGCTCATCTCGCTCTATAGGCCGAGGGAGCCGGCGTTTGTCCACAGAGAGCTTCCGGGTCATGTGGCCAGCATGACAAAGCTGCTTCTGGGGAACGAGAGCAGCGCACGGAAATACCGTTTACCTTCCCGCTGGAGCGGTTCCTATTTATCTACTTGCACTTTGATGTGCTTTCAAACTGCTAGGTGGGCAGGAACTGTGACCGAGCAATGGGAACTCACCCCGTTGCAGGGATTCGAACCGCTGACCTTCTGATCAGCAAGCCCTACCCTGTTTCTCATATTTTAAGGCATCCCCATAAAATAAGCCATAGCAGGATTTTTAAGCATTCAAGGAATATAAGCCATACCCCAAAAATAAGACATAGTGATAGGAGCAGCAGCAATGCCAGCCGCGGCAGGAGGAGGAGGAAAAAAATAAGACATCCCTTGAAAATAAGCCATAGTGTGTTTTTTTGAGGAAAAAATAAATATAAGACGTGTCTTATAATATGAGAAACACGGTAGACTCTGTGGTTTAACCCACAGCGCCACCTGGGTCCCCAAACCAACATTCTAGTTACAGCAAAAATGGGATTGGTCTGAATGCACTCACTGGGCAGTGATTCCTCATTCTCACTTTCTATCAAGGCAGGTTGCCTGAAGCATACCTGGGACCTGTAAATAGTCTTGGCAAAGCATTCCTGCTCAGTACCATACTATGTTAAGAACATGAGTTGGCTTCTACAGTGACCAGAGGGTATGTCTTTCTGCTCCCAACTCCTCTCCTTTCCTCATATGTAAATGTGTTTATAGAGTCCAGCATTCAAACTGAAGTTCAGAGAACAAAGTAGAATTCCTTGAAGATTTGGGAGGCGGGGGGTATCCAGAGATTTCTCAATAGTAAAGCTGTGGACATCTATGCTCAATTTCTTTACTGGCAAATAAATACAAATACCACAAAGTGGTAATAAGCCTCCAGTAACTTTCATCCACCTGCAACACGCAGTGCAATCATTTGCAAGTTGAATTGGGGCAATGGGTTTTTGTAAGAGTTTGTCCATGCTTCCTCTTGTCTTGCCATTTCCCTCTGGAGAAAACCACTCTCTAGAGATCAGTTGGCAATTGCCAGCAAATGGCAAATCAAGTTTTCCCCAGATTGCCATTTGTTCCGAACTATTGCTAAAGAGTGGGTTTTCTTTTGGAAAGCAGAATACTAGGCCCATGCCTAGAAAGTGTAGGTCAAGAGAGGAAAACCGCTCAGACCCATGCTTTCTAGGCATGGCAGTGTGGAAGTGTTGCCAGGGTGTCTGGGTCACCCGTCAGAGTTTTGTGAATTCCCACTGTTAATTTTGTCACTGTCACTGTCTTGGTGCTCTCTGCAAGGCCCATTTCTACCTGGCCTGGGGGACGCGGCCCAGACTCACCCTGAACAGCCAAAAGGGGCTCATGGGAGGCCACTGGGGCATTGCTGCAACAACTCTTGGTTTGTGGCAACTGACTAAAATGTTTTAAATGGTTCTAATTTTAGCTCCTCTGTTTTGTTTTTGTCGGGTTGGTGCTGGTTAAATGTTTAGTTGGAGTCAGTGTTTATTTTAATTTGGGTATAACTGTAAACTGTTTATTATTGTTGTTATTATTGATTTCTATTGATTTATTGGTTTGTTTGTTGCTTGTATAGGATATTTTGTTCTTTAATGTTTGATGTTTTGTTGTGTTTTTATATATGTTGTAAGCCACCCAGAGTGGCTGGAAAAACCCAGCCAGATGGGCGGGATATAAATTAAAATTTATCATTCATTCATTCTCCTTTTGCTTGCTGTCTACACTGCCCCTCACCTGCAACTCAAAATAACATGGATGAAGTGAACTGTAGTCCTCAAAAGTTTATTCCAAAATAAATATGTTGGTCTTCAGGGCAGCCTGAGATTTTTTAAGGATTCTCGTTCAAAAGGAGACCACAGCCCATCTACTTTGCACTGTGAATTGTCTACACTGACTTGCAGTGATGCTCCAGGACTTCAGATAGAGGATATTTCCAGTTCCACTTGGAGATGCCAAGGACTGAACCTGGAACCTTTTGGATTCAGGAAAGGTGTTCACTCTCTTTCTTTCTCTCTCTCTCTCTCTCACCCACACAGGCAGCTTCATTCTTAATTCTACACCCACATGGGGGAAACAGTTCTGTGTAAGGATGCAGCTGGGAATGGAGTGTCGGGAAGGGAAGAGGAAATAAATCAAGCAGCTGAATGGAGGAAGCCCTACTGAAGGCAGGAAAATCTAGATGGGAAAGGAAGCAATATGGCGCAAGAGTGATGCACAGACATCTGTGCTGCACATGGATTTGTCTTTCCTGCTGGACTTTCAGCTTTCTTCTTTCTAGGTTTGTGGAGAAGAAACATTTCCGTTGTGCTCCTTGTATGCATTATATTGACTGCTAATGTCACTCCTCCATTAACATCGGAGAGCAGGAAAGGAAGGAATCCCCATACACGTAACCTAAAGTGAATGAGCACAACTCTCTCTCAGGAGACTTGCAACAGAGACTTGTATAAGTCAGTCAGGATGTATCTGTACAACCAGGCTTCCTCAACCTGGTGCCCTCCAGCTTTTCTAGACAACAACTCCCCTCAACCATAATCAGTATGGATTCCTATGTTACAGGTGTGCTGGCTGGGGCTGATGGGAGTTGTAGTTCAAAGCAGCTAGAAGGTGCCAGGCTGTGGAAGAATGGCATAAATGCTCTCAGTATTCATAGGATTTTTATTCTTCTTTGCACATGTGATTCAGTTTGAAACTGAAAAGTACATTCTGTCTGCTTTGAACATCAACTCAACTGGTTTCTAAGGCACTTGTTCATCCCCTGGGTTGAGGTCCCCATTGTTTTCCTGTTGCTAACACACAAGCTTTGCTTACTTTACACTGAAAAGGCTGAAAAGAAGCCAAGCACACCCAATAACAACGAATCACAGCGCAAAATGTTCCCTTGTACAGAACAAGCTGGAGCAGGATAGGGACTGAAAGAGGCACCATATTTTGTTCCCATCAAAAGGAAAATTGCAAAGCATTGTTTTACTGCACTGGAAAAAATGCAGTTTGTGACAGTTTGTGCATAGCTGCCAACGTTCCCCCTTTTTAAAGGGAAATTCCCTTATTCCGAATAGGATTCCTCGCGAGAAAAGGGAAAAGTTGACAGCTATGCTTCTCTGGCAGCATGAAATATGGAAGCAGAACCTCCAGAACACTGAGTGAAGAGGCTGCAATAGGACAGGGATAAAACACTGTCATTGCTCCCCCCCCCCCCGCCCCAGTCATTTGCTATCTCACTATGAAGGCAAGGATGGAAGAGGATATTTTGACACTATTTCAGGAGTGGGGGAGATGCCTCTTGTTGTTGACAACCTTGCTGCTCTTGGAAAAAATGTTGTTGTTGTTGTTGTTACAGCACAACTCATAAGGAACATAAGAATATCCTGAACACAGCTAACAGAACATAAGAATATCTCTTGACACAGCTAACAGAACTTTTCTTTGCACCTAAAACCCTCCTGGAATGATGCTACACCATAACAGAGCATTATTAGGAAGGGGCTTCAAGGGGGGGGGTCTACTCAACCAAGAGGTTTTGTTTGGTGATTCCCTTGCACCATTGTCACACCGTCAGGCCACAATATAGGAGCTTTTGTTCAAAGAGAGGAAGGTATGTTTTGCTACCCAGGTATTAGAACCAAAGCAAAGCTCTGTTAGCTGTGTCAAGAGATCACGGCACAACCTCCTCCTTTTAGGAAAAACGGAGCCTCGATATTTCTATGCAGACCCGATCAAAGATGGACAATATAGCTGACAGTGGAAACACAGGCGCAGGAAAAGAATGGAGTGAACTAATAATTACATTTTTTTCATGTTTTCCTTCATGAGTAAGTTTCATTGGAGGCAGATAGGCCTATAGAAATACCAGCACAATTCTGAGGAGTCATTTCAAATTCAGTTGGGTATGTGGGGGTAAGGATTGCAACCTAAGTCCCAAGAACATCTGAAGAGGTCCCAGCCAATGCAATTCTGGGCTGCATCAATAGGAGTATAGCATCTAGATCTAGGGAAGTAATAGTACCACTGTATTCTGCTCTGGTCAGACCCCACCTGGAGTACTGTGTCCAGTTGTGGGCACCACAGTTCAAGAAGGATACTGACAAGCTGGAACGTGTCCAGAGGAGGGCAACCAAAATGGTCAAAGGCCTGGAAACGATGCCTTATGAGGAACGGCTTAGGGAGCTGGGTATATTTAGCCTGGAGAAGAGAAGGTTAAGGGGTGATATGATAGCCATGTTCAAATATATGAAAGGATGTCATATGGAGGAGGGAGAAAGATTGTTTTCTGCTGCTCCAGAGAAGCGGACACGGAGCAATGGATTCAAGCTACAAGAAAGAAGATTCCACCTAAACATTAGGAAGAACTTCCTGACAGTAAGAGCTGTTCGGCAGTGGAATTTGCTGCCAAGGAGTGTGGTGGAGTCTCCTTCTTTGGAGGTCTTTAAGCAGAGGCTTGACAGCCATATGTCAAGAATGCTTTGATGGTGTTTCCTGCTTGGCAGGGGGTTGGACTGGATGGCCCTTGTGGTCTCTTCCAACTCTATGATTCTATGATTTATGTCCCTTTCATGCTAAGAACACAACCTACTTTTTCAAATCTTTAGTCCAACCTTATTCCATTAAGAATTTCACCCTCAAGGCACTGCTCTGGGGGAGCCAGGAGATTCAAGCTAAACACTTGTGGAGTATCACCAAGCAAGGGAAACCTGCAGTTCTCATGGAACAGATGCCGGGTTCCTGTAAGTAAACATTTCAACTTAGCCAACTTAAACAAAAGGTTGGATCCTGCAAAGATCTGAAATCCTTATCTACACGCAACACGGCAACAACAATAAATCAAATTGGCTATTAAGCTGGATGACAGCCATTTGCCCTTAGGTCCAGCTGTTGAAAGGAAAAGGAATATTTAAAATAAAAAATACATATATTAAGGTAAAGACAAAATCAAAATAAACTCAGGAATGTTCTTCTCTTCTATACAAGTAGTCTCAGAAATATATTAATTCAGTTCCTAGAAACTAGGGATGGGGGGGATCAATTCAGTTCTATTCACATTTTAATCTAAACCTACCTAATTGGTACTTCATGAACTAATATGCCAACTGAAAAAACAGATATACTTCAAAATTCACACTTGTCTAAATTTTGCGATGGAGTTCTCCAAATAACTAAAGGGTGGAATTCAACACCACGCAAAGGAGATCATTTCTGCTTGCCTGATGAAACAATTTCTCCTCTCCTCTCTCCTCATGCTGTTCTGCGGGGGGGGGGTGTCTCCTAATCCTTTTAAGCCAATTTGGGGAGGGCACAGCGGCATGTGGGGAGAGGAGAAGCAGGGAGCCCCATTGCATGAGTACAGCTTATTGTGAATCTGTTGAATCTGGCCCAGTTGAATCTACAAAAATGCATTGCATAAGAGGAATTTGCTTGCAAAAATATGTACAGGTAGGAGAAAAGTGCACTAAAATACTGAACAATTTTCATGGGGTCTTGGAGAAGGGAAGAGAAATGCAAAACTGGTGTTGAAAGTGGCAAATTGAAATTGAGATTAGAAATTACAGAAATTGAGAGAAACCAACACTGACATTTGCCCATCCCTACTGGAGACTTCAACACAACATCTCACAGCCAGTCCCTTCCTATTGTGTGGCTGTGCACCAAATCCCACAAAAAGGCCAGCCCAGAAGATTACACTACCCACAGTGCTCCAGAGAGACTTTTGCCACTATTTGTGGAATTTTCTGCTTTGCACTAAAATTGCAAAACTTGCCAAGATGGTTGCTTAAGATCAATGCAAGGGTGAAAGCCTTCCTAAGGGCCTAACTACACTACATGTTAACAATGTGATTAAATCACATGCACTGTGATTGGTAAATTAAATGTCAGGCACAATTTCTATCAATATCATAGCAGATGGGAGGGGGGAGGTTTAACACTTCCCTCCCCTGCCACAATTTGTGTGCAATTTGTCTATTCCCCTCCCATGCAGAAATTAGCACTAGGGGGAGAAACTCCCTTTCCTGTCAGTGAAAAGACTTTCTGCAACTTTTCAGGGAAATGGAGAGAGGGGGCTCAAAGCAAATTTTATTATTGTTTTGGCTGGAATAAAATCTTCATTCAAATTGCCAGCTGCTTACAGATAAGAGGACTTAAAACTGTGGATTTATCTACCGGTATAAATTGACAATAAGAGGCCAAAAGAAAAGGAGGCATTTGCTCCACCGTATCCAAAATATTGAGCCACTTTTGTGTCCAATGGGACACCTGTTCACACACACGTAAGTAAAAATTAGGAATTGCCTTTCATTTTCTAGGTCTCTCAGCTAAAGATCTGTAGGATAGGCAGCAGGATGAATAGCAGTTCATATTCATCTCTTGCCAGAAATGCTGCTTACTGTACCCTGGAGGCTGCAGGCATGCTGCGAAGATGGAAGGCGTTAATCCTTGAGTGGAACTTTGCAAGCCAAACCGGTCGTTTATCGTGGTCAGGGTGTTTGCCAGTTTGCCAGATGGCATATTCCAAGAATATCTGCTCCTAGAGTGCCAGCCAACTGGAACTAGAAAAGCCAAACATACAAGCCCACTTACCACCTCCTTAGCTTGTGTTACTCCACAGTAATTTAGCACTGAGAAGAAAAAAACAACAACCCCTAAATAACTCTTTAATATTCCTTTCTTGTAATCTAATGTTTCAACTAGCACTCGAAGACAGGAAAGGCTGGGCATAAAATCAAGGCACCCTATTTTTCTATTGATATAGGGAGAAAAATATCCCCACGGCAGCACCATTTCTCACCAGATCTCTGGATTCTTATTTACAGGTTTGGTTGTAGAAGTATAATTTCTTCTTCTTCTTCTAGGAGATGTTCAACAGATGGCCAATGTTTACCTTCCTAATTCATTTGTCACATTCTCTCCCCCCCCAGGTTCTGATCTTTCTGGAAACCTTGTAATGGTAATTAAGTGATAAGTCAAAAAACAGCTGTACAGCATTGCCCCGGACTCTCACAGAAGCGAACCGAGTACATTACACAACAATGAGCAACACCAAGTCCAGGGGTTGTTAATGGATTTGTTAGGGGGGGGCAAAACCTCAGTTAGCTATTTTTATTGATTTAGTGGGGGCAGCTGCCCCTCCTTTCTCCCCCTTGGCTACACCCACAGCACCCACAGAGACATTCTCTGGTGCCCACGGGGGAATGTCCCCACTTGGCTTGATGAAAAGAGGCTTGAAAGCAACAGTTTTTGGTACCCAACACAGTTGTAGTATGTGCTTGGTTGCTGTGTGTGTGTGTGTGTGTGTGTGTGTGTGTGTGTGTGTGTGTGTGTGTGTTGCTCATGTAATTTTATCCAATTTCCAAATGAGCCCTTGGGCCCAAACGGCTTGGCGGTCTCTGAACTAGCATATTGCCATAAAAGTTAATTTCATAGCATGCCACAATGAGGGAAAAGTAGCTTTTTAGTTGTATATTTAACGCCAGACAAGGGTCGGGAATCAAGACTCCACAGAGACCTGCCGAATTTTACTTCCTATTTGGCTGATTCTGTTTACAAAAAAGAAGAGTTGGGGGGATTGGAAACTCGAGAAGTGTTATGCTGGCCCCAAGTGTACACATCTAACGAGGCTGCCATTATCCTCCCCATTTCAAAGCACTGGCTTTCCATAGATTTTTTCAAAGCAGTTTCTTGACATCAAGTAGTTGGCCACTGCCCAACCTTGAGAGAAGCCCACAGTTGGGTGGAGGACCAAACCACCCTTCTTTTAGGGCTAAACTGCATGTGATGGCAGCAGATCTGTGTGCAGAATCAGGCCAGCTGCCCAGATCCCTATCAAGTGACAGGACAAGGAGAAAGGTCAAGCCTAGCAGAGGTGGGCACCATTGAAGTCGCGTCCCCTCCCCCCTTCAAATATTTGAAGCAGCTCTGCTAGAAGAATGGTTGGGAAAGAATGACTGTGGGTTGGCTGAGTTCCCCCTTACCCCATTTTAGGAATGCTTCCATCCTTGGCTAGCCCCTGCTGGCCCACTGCCCAGGGGTACCTCGATTTGGATGTAAAACTTCGCCCAGCTTATTTACAATGGGAGGGAAGCATCTACTTACCTTATTGCAATTTGAAGGAACACTTGTGGTTTGTAACTCTAGATATGTTTATGCAGGTGAGAACGCAGAAGAACCAGGGGCAAAAATATACTCTACAAACCTTCACCGCTGTGCAATTAGTTCACTCAAAGTCTAAGCCATAAAAATTGGCAGACCTGACCTGCGAACTATTGACTCTCCCCCTCACATTTCTTTCTTTTTTGGGGGTGCTGTCCCCAACTCTTAGGTGCAGCTTTAGGGGGCACAAGAGGCTGGAGTGGGGAAAGATGGCATAAGGAATTCCCTTACGGTAGATGAGGGTCCTTTCTTCTTGAATACATAGTTGGCACCAGCCATTCTACTAACTCTAAAACAGAAGAAGCGTTCACTGCAGAAAATTTAAACATTTCCTAAACAGCAGCCATTTGTCAAAGTGTTATTAGAAGCCGGAGTGAAGGAGGATAAATAATCACACACTTAATGTGCTGCTTTCATTCAGGCACAACCATTACACAGAATCATCAGAGCAATCTGTGCTAGTCTGGGACGTTAATAGCTACTGTCACAGCCTAACAAGCATAGAACTGCAGGCATCCAAGGCTGTTACAGACAGTGCATGATAAGAAGCCAATGAAGAGCCATCAATCATTACTGGACCGAGAGATGTCAGTTTAGCCACATCACTCAACACTATAGGAACACCAAAACTCATTGACAATGTAACATGCAAGGGGTCTCTAACTTGGGACTCTGCAGCACGATCCAAGGGTCTTGCTCTGGCTTGTGGGCCCCTGGTGGAAGTGATTTTTTCATGTGGCAGAGGGCCTTCTCGGTAGTGGCGCCCGCCCTCACATCAGATGTCAAGGAAATAAACAACTATCTGACTTTTAGAAGACACCTGAAGACAGCCCTGTTTTGGGAAGTTCTTAATGTTTGATCTTTTATTGTGTTTATAATATTCTGTCGGGAGCCGCCCAGAGTGGCTGGGGAATAAAAATATCTATTATTATTATTATTATTATTATTATTATTATTATTATTATTATTTAGTATAGCAAGCACCTCTATAGAAGGCAAGTTTTAGAGGACCACATAGGTGGTAGGCACACATGCAAGAACCAACAGATGTGTTGAACTTGTAACAATACTACTTTGTAGAGAATTAACTGAACATGGCTTCTGTCTCAAAGCATCATTGAGGCAACTTTTGTTTAAGCCACTATTCTTGTTCTCTGCACAAAGCTGCTGTAAGAGCTTAGATCTTTTTATTCTCTAACACAGAATATATATTTTTTAAAAACCCACCATTGTTTTGCTGATATTGGGCCGAATCACATCTCCTGTGGCAGATGCAGGAACAATGGTTCTTCCACGCATGAACCACATTAAGGTTGCATCCACACCATTTACCTAATTGCTGATTGCTGTTTGTTCTGATTGAGCAGCAAAGGGTGTGTTTTCTCAGGGAAAGTAGCGGGACAAAACCCTACTTGGACATGGATCTGGAAAATGAAGACCTATGTGTGGAATACATGGCACAAAAGTAAGTCTGGATATCTCTCAGAGTAGAGATATTTCTCAATGCTTTCCTTATTAAAGAAATGTGCATGTGAAAAGTGAGAGAATGTAACACAAGTAACTCCTATAGAAATTGCCTCTCTCTTGACATAGACTATACTTCCGGCTTTGTCAATTCATTATTAGTTGGGAATGACACTGAGCTCTGCATAGTAGGAGGAGACAGGATTGGCCATGTAAAGTGCATGCTTTTGTACACGGAATCGCTCATTTAGAAGCCCCAGTCTTGTCCACACACCTATAGGTAAATCTAAAAAAATGTAGTATAAACACCAACAATTGGGAAACACTTGCCTGCGAGAGCTCCAATTGGAGAACAGCCTTTACCAAAGGTGTCGTGGGCTTTGAAGACACTCGAACTCAGGACACGAGGGAGAAATGTGCAAAGAGGAAGGCACGCTTGGCAAATCCACACCGTTATCAACTCCCACCCGGAAACCAATGTCCCCACTGTGGAAGAACGTGTGGATCCAGAATCGGCCTCCACAGTCACTTACGGACTCATTGTTAAAACCGTGTTTATGGAAGATAATCTTACTCGGCTACAAGTGATTGCCAAAGAAGAAGAAGACCTGTAAACATTAATGCAGACACTTTTATTTTCTCAAATTGCTTTTTGGTGATCTGGGAGGGTTTTTACTTTAGGGAAATAAATGAATAACAAATAGCAAAATTAAGTGAAGGGGAATAGATTTGGAGCAGAACTTGAGTAGAAAATTAGTTGTGGGTGAATTAATTGAAGATGAACTGATCTGGGAGAGATATTAATTTGTAATTTAATTTGATACCCATTCATGGATGAATCAAAGTATATTTATTAGAGGATTAGAGGATTAATTTGGATGGGAAACGAACTGGCTCGCCTTCTGTTAAACAGGTGGAATTAAATGAGTGTTTTAGTGTTTTGAGGCTCAGAACCTCCACCTCTGCCATACTCAGAAGGCAAGCTGGTGAGACAAGTAAGCTACCTGCCCAAGAAACTGAGATATTGCTGTTTTGTTGCAATAGCAAATCTGGGGCCAAATTGGTGGTTCACTGTTGGGCCATCAGATTCAACTTCTGCCTTGCACTCCGCTTGTGGTCTTAGGCAGCAGCTGTCTAGTCCAGTACACTCAGTGTGTAGTTGTGATCAGCCAAATGCCTTAGGAATCTCAAAAGCAGTGGGGCATGACAACAGTATCCCCCTCTATGGGGAGGTCTATTGTATTTCTGCTTAATTATAGTAATAACTTATGGTGATTGTTTTAAAATTTGAATCCATGCATATACATATATCAGCATATGCAAACTTTATACATATTTCATGTGACCCTTTGGCGGGAAGGAAATGGATCAGTAAAAAAAAGGGGGAAAAGTGGACTAAAGTGGCCACCCAGACCTCAGAGGGCACCAAAGATATCAACAGGAAGAGCACCAGAAATTTATGGAGAACTGAAATAAAGGCCCTTAAAAGCTGCTCCATACGATTTGTGATTAAATTAAAAGAAACTCTGGGAAATCTTGTATTAAAAACACATGAAATATGAGAACCAAGCATAAAACACTTGGGTACTCAAAAGTTCTGTTTGGAAAGCAATTTAAGAGACAAGAGGGAGATGGCAAGTTTTTCCAAGTAATACTGAGCAGATAGCCTGTGTGAAAGAATAAGATACTTAACTTCAATACCGAGGCACACGTAGCTATAGTTTATTATTGTGTGCCGAGAAGTGGTGGTGTATTAATTCTCGATACAACTTTATTGTTACTTGTGAACTCTTAAAGTCACCTTGGGGGCTCCTTGGGATCAAAAGACAGGAAAAGGAATGTAATAATAAAGAAGACATTGAGGCATTTGATGGCAGAACAGTAATAAGGCTGGTTCCTGCTGAAAGTGCTTGTGGTTATTTATAAAGGCAAAATGAATATACCTCCCAAATTCTCCAAGTTCACTTCCAACTGTTCAAGAGCTTCTATGTTTATGTAAGCAAAGGTTTAGGGTGGAGTGTTTCACAGACAAGGGAAAGTGGGAGAAAATAGTTATGGAAAGAAATCCAATGTATACAAGAGTTATCTACAGTGTGGTCTAGTCAGGGCTTATGAATTATAACTTTGATAAAGTCATCCAGATGTTGAATTACTTCTTGCTCTAGCACAGCTGATTTCAATAAGTGCTTTGGGAGTGAGCAGACCAGGCATCCCCAAACTTCGGCCCTCCAGATGTTTTGGACCACAATTCCCATCATCCCTGACCACTGGTCCTGTTAGCTAGGGATCATGGGAGTTGTAGGCCAAAACATCTGGAGGGCCAAGTTTGCCTGTGCCTGATCTAGATGCTGCTAGAGTACAACTGTCTTTTCTTTTTTAAAGTGATCCATAAGCCATCCTGGGAGCCTGTTTGACTGAAGACCAGGATCTAACTTCCTTAAATAAGAAACAAAATAACAAAACTCCCTTTATATCTGACCATTGACCATGTTGCCTGGGTTTATTGGGAACTGGAGTTCAGCAGCTTCTGGAGTCATGGCTTGTCTGCCACTGCCTTAGAGCAGAAATACTTGGCAAAACTGTTCTAATCCAAAAGGGAGAACCCAAAAGGAATTTGCTCCCCTTCCCCCTGCTGAAATTAACCAACTGCTTGAGAGGGGAACAGCCTCAGAGAAAAGTGCAGCTCCTTCCAGCATGATTTCCCTGCCCCTCCCAAGTATCACTTCAGAGATTTATTCATTCATTTCATAAAAATTTATACACCGCTTGTTTGTAAAAATCCTCAAAGCAGTTCTCATAAAAGATAAAGCAGTAAAATCTAGAAAAGTTTACAGCCCTGCTCTAAAACATACAAAAGTTAAAATACTAAAGCAGTTTAAAATAACCTCAACTTTCTAAACATCTGGGTAAAAAGGTAAAGGGACCCCTGACCATTAAGATCCAGTCGTGACCAACTCTGGGGTTGCAGCGCTCATTTCGCATTATTGGCCGAGGGAGCCGGCGTACAGCTTCCAGGTCATGTGACCAGCATGACAAAGCCGCTTCTGGCAAACCAGAGCAGCACACGGAAACGCCGTTTACCTTCCCGCCGTTTACCTCCCCGCTATTTATCTACTTGCACTTTGACATGCTTTCGAACTGCTAGGTTGGCAGGAGCAGGGACCGAGCAACGGGAGCTCACCCCGTCACGGGGATTCGAACCACCGACCTTCTGATCGGCAAGCCCTAGGCTCTGTGGTTTAACCCACAGTGCCACCCGCGTTGTTAGGCTTGTCTAAACAGGAATATTTTAGCAGTAAAGTTAAGGTGTTGCCTGATCTCAAAAGGGCAGCTGAGGCTGCTCAGTTCCACCCTCCCCCCTGCATTGGTAACTGGTTTAGTTGTGGAGAAACTGGCCCACAGAAACCACCATGGTGTCGTTTCTCTGAGCCTCTGAATTGGGACTTGGGTTAGGCGAAGAGGAAGCAAACTTGGAGCAAGATTTCCAGCACCATTCAGACCAATAAATAGTACCTTCGCATCCACCATCTGCGGCCAAAGATATTCCCTCCGAAGCACCAATGTTGACACCTTCATTGCACTGTAAAGGTAGGCACATCTCCAGGGGATATTCCCAGCAGCACAGAGCTATGTCCAGGTGCTAGGCATTGGTCTGCTAGGGTGGAGCAGCTTTTGTGGTCAGAGGTGGGATTGTTTCTTCTTGGCAGAGTACAAACACTCCCTGGTGTTCAAGTGATCTACCAACGGTAGAGACTGGACTATGTCTACAGGGTACTTTGTTCAAGTGCTCCCTTCTGGAGCCCATATTTCACTCCATTACACATATTTTCTCCCACTGTCCGTAACCACAGTTTAGCATTACATCAGTACTCACCGTAACCACGGCTAAGACTAATCAAGTTCTCTCTATCTTGGGTTCACAATGAGCACTGTAGGTTTGTTTCCAAACAGATTAAAATGGCATCATTTGAAATATTATTTCACCCCAGAGAGAGAGAGAGAGAGAGAGAGAGAGAGAGAGAGAGAGAGAGAGAGAGAGAGAGATGTGCTTCCACAGAACAAAATGAAAATGCAGCGATAAAGATGTTCTCAAGACCCAGAGGATTAGCTGCAAAAGGCAAGTGAGCATGTTTCTTCCTTAATGAATGTTTGCAGCTTCTAGGTTTGTGAGCCACATTCTAAAATGTTATCATTCAGCAACATTTTAAATGCCTTGAGCTACTGCATGGATGTTGAACTCCCAACTCCCATCAACCACAACCGCTGGTCTTGCTGGCTGGGTGAGATGGAGAGATTTGAGTCCAAAAACATCTAGAGGGTGCCAGGTGTCTCAAACCCCTGAACCATAAAGTAGGAAAATACAAAGTAGAGCATGATTTCCATCATATGAGAACCCAAACAGCGGCAGAGTTTGAAACGGTGCCTCGTCAGAGCAGAGTTTGTTTTCAAAGGAAGAAAGGAAACAATCATGTTTAGAGAGAACTACATTTATTTGTTTACAACCAGTCTAAAAAGTTAAACATTCACCATGTGCAAAATACAAATTTCCATGTGATAGTTTTATTTATTTATTTTAGAAAAAAAGAAAACACCCTAATAAAAATGTTCAGTTAAGTTTCAGAGGCAAAAAAAATAAATCAAAAGTTTGAAATGAGTAGAAGAGGGACAGAATCCTCATTGGCATTGTTTAAGAAATGAAGGCTCTGCAACAGAAAAAAAGAATAAAGTATAGCAAGAAACAGAGATGGAGACTTTGCCATCAGAAATCCCACTGATGAAACATGCAGGGAGTTTAAGTTAGTCACAGCAAACAAGAATCATGCTGTTAAGAAATGTAGATACTCTTTCACAACCTTTCATTTGGGTGGTGGTGAGAAGTGAAATTTAGAAAACAAGATCCATCAGTTCTCTAAGTGAATATTTTTCCAGTGCTTTGGATAGTTTAAATACAAAATCTATTACTTAAGTACTAGATATATCATTTTTTTTTCTGAACAGGAGAAGCATCTCCCTTAGTCCTGCTGTACTAGTTGCTTTCCTGCAATAGTAATATGATTATGCAAGAGAAAGCTTTC
Organism: Zootoca vivipara; assembly: GCF_965207765.1. Lineage (NCBI taxonomy): Eukaryota > Metazoa > Chordata > Lepidosauria > Squamata > Lacertidae > Zootoca > Zootoca vivipara. The sequence goes on along the minus strand of NC_142582.1, from coordinate 68,617,878 downwards.
CCATAAGGGAAAAAATGCCCTTTCTTAGAAAAACTCAAAAGAATTGTATGGTTCAGCATAGGAGAGAGGAAGAACGTAGTATTTTGAGAAAATATTGGAGTATCAGCAAATTATTGTCAGAAATGGCTAACCCTGCTTTTTTTTCATTCTTTTAAAATGGCTACATGCTCAAGTGTCTAAATAGTCACCCTTTCTCACAGGGTGTTGGTGCTCTGAGAATGATGTCACAGGCATTGTCCCATAGGTGCTAATGACAACACAACAACAAATTTATCATGTGTAGATCTGGAATTGGGTGGAGCTTCTCTGGCAGAACTATCTCACCTCAAGACAACTGATGGCTGGGCACTGCCTTTGCTATAAGCAAGTCAGTGAGGTCAATGAAGAGTGAAAGTTTTCCTCCATCTCCTTTCTTAACAGAGGAGTTTTAGCAGCCAGTACAATCCTGCATTATCTTGCTTGGCCAAATTCTTAGCATGTCTAAGACATGACTGGTTAAGTTCTTGCAATTTGCAAAGCTACTCTTGGCTAATCATGTGCTACTCTTGGTTAATCACAGAAGTTTAACCAGGCAGCAGAGTCAATGGCATGGGTGCAACCTAAGAAAAATACATACATGTGGCCGCCATTTCAGGCACGTCCAAATGATGCCCAATTGCCAACACACAGGTCCTTTTGGACCTGGAAGAGGGAAGAATGGGGGCAAAATGGGGAGGCATTATGGGGGCATGACATTATGGGGGCTCTGCTTACATGTGTGGGGGCCAGGAATTGAACCCCCACACAAAATGGTCACCGCCTGGTACTACATTAGCATGCAAGTGGTTTGAATGGTATATTTCAACAGATGCACCAGCATAACACATATTATCCTGGTAATACAGCAACATTCTTCTTACTACAGTGGTACCTCGCAAGACGAATGCCCTGCAAGACGAATTTTTCGCAAGATGAATATGTCTTGTGATCTGATGGTGACTCGCAAGACGAATTCGTTTTGCGAAAAATTTGTCTTGCAAATCGCGGTTTCCCATAGGAATGCATTGAAATTTAATTAATGCGTTCCTATGGGCAAAAAAGAAATTTCAATGCATTCCTATGGGAAACTGCGATTTGCAAAATGAATTTTTCGCAAAACGAATTGACTCGTGGAATGAATTAAATTCATCTTGCGAGATACTACTGTATTAGATTTATTTATACCCTGCCTTCTTCCATGATGGGACTCAAGGTGGCTTACAGATATTACAGGTAACCTTGCATTTGCAGTTTGATGTTAGAAACAATTAAGGATTCACACTTTAAGGTTTTGTATTGAAACACTTCGGACTCTGAAATGTCTTACTTGCTTATCAAATGAATACATTTAATACCTACGCACATCTAAATTACTTTTGGTTCTGAGCCTTTAAAAGTAGTCTGTAAAGCTAGAATATAATTTACTATTCTCTTCTAGTATTTACTATAGTTAGAACTATAGTGTCCGGGGATTGTTGCGGCTACTCATGAGTAAACACGCCAAAGTCCGTTCTGTCTTTAACGGTTTTATTGTGGATAGTATTTACAGTGCAGAGATAGCGGAAAACATGACTTCCTTGTCACTCGCAAAATCCGGCAATGGCGCCCTTCTGCTCCGGGGCCAGCATAATAGCTTGGGCACCCTGAAACGCCGCCCTCTAACCTTGCGTATGGGCGCGCGCCTCAATTCGGGCGCGGCTGTGCTCCCTCTCCTACTTGTTGGCTGGAGTGGTGCAGGGGCTCTGATACATCGCTGAGCTGTGCCTCCTCCACTCCGCTCCCATCCTCATTTCCTTCCCCTGACCCACTGCTGCCACTCTTGCTGGGCGAAGTGCTGGTCAGGATGATGGGGGGAGGCTCCCTGTAGGGAGGTCCTAGTTTAGTGAGATCCAAGCAGACACAAACCCTTCCTTGCACACTCTTTTTCTACTGCAAATAGAAAATAGCTTTAATAAAACCTATTCATGAGTCCATTTATGATTTTTTTTAAAAAAAACAACAACAACCACCCAACATACATGCAGATAGATGATAGAAATTATGGGGAAAGGGATAAAAGTAAACCATATGGGTTTTTTTCAAATTGTCAACTACAAGGCAGGTTAAATGATAATGCAGAACCTTCTCTTTTAGTTAGCACACAAACTACTTCAAATGGCCTTCGTAACATTGGCAGAAAATATTAGGGATTAGTCACAACACTCGAAAAATGATAGCAAAACAGTACAATCATCTTACAGCAGAAATGGTTCAGCCAATGAGAGGATGTAGCACTGGAATGTTGAAATGAACTAGACAAGGTAAGAGATTGGGAAAGAAGATAGTCAAAACTAGCTAACAATAAAGCCTTTGAAAGAAAAGATAGCTAGACACAATCTGACACTGCAAAGTAGAGAAAAGTATGGCGAAATGAAATTGCCTGCCTTCATTGATAAAAAGAAGAATATTTAACAACCATTATCAGCTACATTTCAAGTATCAGATATATAGCAGTTACAGAAGACCCATTGTTATTTCAAATCTCTATTTGAAAATGAGTGTGACTCTGAACCATCACATTGACATAAAGTAAACATGACTCAATTTATCTGAGCAAGACTTTGGACACACATTGACCACATATGGAGCCCCCCTTTGTTTTCCAAACCCATCTTCAAAGCTGCATTGCTTCTAGATTAATATGCAGCTGACTCAGAAGCACTAAAGTGATCAAACACCACATGGGTTTGGATGGACATGTGATCATCACGATGCCAAACACTGCATCAAGAAAACTGTGGCCTCCTGAAGTGGTGAAGTGCATGACACAGAAATTTTGATCAAGTTTTTTTATGATCAAAAGTGAATGGATAAATAAGGCAGAATTGTCTGCCACCAATGTGAGACCCCTTCCAAGTTCATTGATAGTTTTAAAACACTAGTACAAGTTACTGTGTGCATAACTAAGCAGTTAATATGGTACACTCTTGTCAAAATCTGATTTGCTTGAGATGTTGCTAATCTTAGGTTTAACTCTCAACCCTTTCTGCTCTTTACAGCAACCCATTACACTGAAAATCAAGAAACACCATATGTTACAGTTCCTACTACAACACCACAGTGGTACCACGGTTTGCGAACGCAATCCGTTCTGCAGAGGCGTTTGCTCGCCGAAGGCACGCTTCTGCGCTTGTGCGAAGTGCCGATAGAGCGCTTCTGCGCATGCGCGAGCTGTGCAGATCGCTTCTGTGCATCCTAGCACTGCGGAACCCGGATGTAAACACTTCCGGGTCTGCGGTGTTTGTAAATGGAGGCGTGCGTAAACTGAGGTTCCACTGTATTCTCAGGGTGTATAAGGCATTTTTTTAACCCATTAATTTTCATTAACTGCACAGTTACATTTGGGTAGATTATGTGGTGCCCTCCAGATAATAATTTTATTATTTCTACCCTGTGCACCTGCCTGGATTGCCCCAGCCACTCTGGGAGGCTTCCAACAAATATAAAAGCATAATAAAACATCAAACATTAAAAACTTAAGATGTTTTATAGTTATTTATCTCCTTGACATCTCATGGGAGGGCATTCCCCAGGGTGAGCGCCACTACCGAGAAGGCCCTCTTCCTGGTACTCTGTAACTTTCCTGTTCCTGTTGTGAACTATAACTCCCATACACCCCCCCAACCCAGCATGGCCAATGGTTGGACATGGCCAATGTAATCTACAGCATCTGGAGGGCACCATATACTGAACACACACCTCTTTGCACTGGCCTTGGACACCAGAGATCTGTGTTTTCAGAACTCACCCTAGTCTCATGAATGTAATATTTTAAAGGTTTTTACTTCTGAATTTTAACATTGTTGTAACCCACTCTGGGACCTGTAGGTGAAGGGTGGGTAATAAATTCAAGAGTAAGAGTAAGAATTCTGCCTTACATGAATAGATGTCAAGGGGTCTTAAAGGTTGACCTAGACTTTAATCAACATTAAGGAATATTAGTGACCTCACAACTGAACAGGTAGAGAACAGGTAGAGTTGTCTTTTTCAAAAAGTATTACGATTTGCAGATTGAAGCAATCCCCCCCCCTATTTTCTTTTAGCTCAGAGACTGCTCAGACACTTGAGAAGTAATGAAACCAGAAAGTGCTAGGCACTTGGGCTTCCAATTACTTCTGCATCTTTATGTTGCTGTAAAGGTGATTGACAAATGCTTGGGTGCATAGGAAACAACTGAAAATCTTGACATTTTCTCTCCCTGAGTGTTTGTGGTGACACAAAATGCCAAGTGCTGCACACAGCAGTGAATGAATTGGAATGGGTGGCCGCAAGCAGGAAAACAGCATGTACGTGAGTTTTAGAGAGACTTTCTGTGGCTACTCTGTGTGCCAAATAGCTCACTTTTAAAGTTACATAATTAAATACAACCATTTCCTTCCTAACCCATCAGGCCTACACAAATTCCTGCCTGTAAACAAATCCTTAATGGCAGTGCAGTAAGGATGAAAGGCTAAGTGTGCAATCCTATAACCACTTACCTGGGAGAAAAGCCCCATTGAATTCAGCGAGGCTTACTTCAAAATAGACATGTAAAGGACTGCACTATAAATAAGAACGACTGCAGCCCGGCACTTCTTTACTTCCCAATTCGTTTTAAACTGAGCTTACGTACTTTCAAGTTAAGTGTGCTTAGTATTAAACCTTAAAAGTTTCACTCCACAAATGGGACCTTCTTCCATGTTAGTCTGATTAGGATTGAGGTGTAAAATGGAATGGCAGATTAGGAAGAAAAAACAAACAAACCCATCAAATACAATGTACCAAGTGGCTCTTTTAAGAAAGCATGAAATTTAAAGTGATGCATGGTTCTATGCAAGTATAAAACCGGGGCTTTTCATGAAGGCAAATGTATATATTTAATGGCAAGTAGGTATTCATCCATTTTTGTCATTCCCCAATGCGAATAAAACTCAGGCAATTGATAATCTACAGAAAGACAATCTATCTTTCTGTCAATGAAAACCAAAATGGTTGCTGGTTGTTTGTTTTTATTATAAAAAAACTAGCAGCTGTTATCTGCAGGATGCCAAGCCACCTACAAGGCCTTGCAATCATGCAGTGGAGCTTTGTTTCTTTTTTTACAGCAGTTTCCCACACTGCATCAAACTGCACTAGGAAGTAACGAACTCATCAAAATATTGTCAAGTGGTAAACAGGAGTGTCAGAAACCTCATTGTATACACTTGCCATGCTAAACTCTACTTAGAAATAAATGTTGCAAAGTGTTAATAATACTAATTTCTTAGCATACCCTGTCTCTGAAGTAGCAAAGATGTAAGATCACAACACAGCGGGTTACACAGAGAAAGGTCAACAATAGGAAGTTGTTTATTGCCAAGTTAGATCATTGACCTATCTGGTTCAGTATTGCCTACATAATGTCCCTCTAGTGTTTCAGGAAGAAGTCTCTCTTAGCCTAGCTGTAGATGCCAGAGGATTGAACTAGGACATTCTGTATGCAAAACATGCAGTCTACGATGGTGCTACAATGACCTGAGAGTGGCAAGTTGTAATAAACCCTGGCAAAAATATATTGTTCTTGGATCATAAGTACCAGGTAGTTATGTGCTTAAGTGTATACCACATATATCTTCTGTAAAACTTCATAATGGCAAAACAGATTCAAATCTTGTTTTAGTCAAGTATGGCTTTAAAGTATTTGACTATTTGAACTGACGGGAATAACTATGAGTGCATATTGGCACCCAGTACTCATTCAAATCTCCCAGAGTTGCATCCTAAATTCTTTGGGTCTTGCTAACACTTGAAAACATTTTGTAAGTGTATCATGAAGTGGATACCAGAATCTCTCAAATGTGTATTAATTTCACATATTGATAATTCTAACATATCTAAAATTGTCAGGGGCATTTGGGGGGGGAGGGGTTATTAACACAAAAGATATGCCTCATCAATATTAGCTATAATTCATATCGCATGGTATATACTATGACGTACTCACAATTTGGAGAAATAAATATAGGCAAGTGTTATACTTTTCTCTAAACTGATTGTAATTAACTAATGTCTAACATTTGCTCTTTGAATTTATTCATAAAAATAACAGGAAATGCCCAGTGTTTACAAAGAGAAGTCAATGAAAATATATGGGCTAGTAATACATATTTTTTTCACTTAAAAAAAATCTACACATGTGAACAAACTCGCAGCCCCATAGCAGAGTTAAAGCAAGAGGGGCAAGGGAGGAAATGAAGTATGTGCCATATTCAGTTTTCAAAAAGACAGACAGCTTTTGCTGTTGGCCTAGAAATGTCTGAAAGGACCGTCTTTCACAGTCTTTAAAATAAGGATAATAAAATGTAAACCCAGAGGAATATCTGGTCATAACTGGAAATAGAACCAATTTTTTTTTAACCTATAAAAACCATCCTTCATATATTTTCCATGGTTTAGAAATGTTTCTGGACACCGACCTTCATGATCCAAAAGAAGTTTGAAATGATCTAAAGAATTGCACCATGGTTATCAAGTAGAGCTTTGGGCTCATTTAAAGCACATACTAAATTGAAATATCTTTGCTTGTGCGTACACATATAATCAGAGAAGGCTGTTAGTTTTGGAAATCTGAAAGGCACGACCCCAAAAAAAAGATTCAGAAGAACTTTAACCCCTGAAGAATTTTTTCACCAGTTCAAGCATGTTCTCATAGGACAGCTCCGCTTCCCGGTAAATATGGCCAAGTAACTCCTGAAGCGCAAAAAAGAAAGGCATACTGATACTTAGGAGTTCATACAAGTAGGTATAGTTGTATGCATTGTCCCTGAAATGAAGTCTGGCAGCGTGCAGGAAACCATGCATCCAGTTAGAGAGGCGTCTTGGAAGGTCAAGCAGATCCCTTGTCACCTTAAGAGGCCAGCTTAGCGTTTTCCTAAAGAATGAAGGCAGGATACCTGGGGACCGGTCTTCCGAGCTGCCACCTGCAGTGAAAGCATTTTCTGGGGTGGTATCTGCAGACATGGGCTCTTCTTGCCGCCACGGTTTTGCTTCCTCCTTTAAAGAGACACTCAGCTTAACACTGTACCATCATCATCATCATCATCTCCCCAAACGTAAGGAAGTTTTTTTTCAAGGAACAGCTAGAAAACAAATGGAAACCTAGCAGGTAGCTAACATTATATCATTGCTGCAAACTAAGGAGGACATTGTTCCCATAGTAGAAATGGCTTTCCAATGGAAGTTGATAACAGCAATTTCCACTTGGATTATATGGAAGACATGGTTTGGAATGGGAGGGGGGGGAGTTGAGCAGACATCGTGCGCAGGTTGACACAAGTCTGCAGAAGCCAGTTTCCAAAATGACCACTGGCCATCCTCCTGCAGCACCTCCCACATGAACCATGGCATCTACCCCCATAAAATGTGTGCCAAACTGTAAATTTGGGCATGCTTTAATGTACCATAACTGTATAACAATTTCAGCACTAGACAGAATATCTAGAAGCAAATAAATTTAAAAATGAAGCAACAAGCTTTGGGCTACCACAAATCATACACCCACACCTCCAGGATAGTGTCCTCTACAAAGCGACTGTCTGGTACATAAAAGTATCAGATCACTTGGGTTCCACAATACACTTGAACTGCATGACTTATGCTTATCACTTTCATAGAGATGGAATTTATAATTCTTAGCTTGCCTTGTCCACTCACTGCCAGGCTTTGGCAGATCAGTGGAACTACACAAACTCTGGACCCCCACACATACCTTTTCATGATTCTTTACCATAACTCTTCTTTTTCTGTGCTTGTTATTTGTTTTACACTGTGCAAAATGAAGCTTGCAGTAAAATTTACCTGGAAAACACAAGGACAGGAGGAATGACATTGTTTGCTTTCTCTCTCTACTAATCACTTAATTCCATTTGGAAATGAACAGCGACAGAACCCACAGGTGCTGTGCATACACTTTAAGGCGACACAGCCTACTGCATCTTTCTCGATTTGGGCTTCAGGGAGAATGTCTTTATATGCTCTGAAGAAAAGTGCGCTTTCCATCTTGTACCTGCTTAATTTCTATTAACGTATTTCCTTAACTCCCCTGTCAGTTTTATCTCGCACAATAAACAGAGGATGACCAAGGAAGGCTCTGCAACTTAACCTGGTTATCTGTAAAACACGGCTATATAAGGCATTCAGGCTGAATTTTTGCTTCAATTGAAATTTAAGCCTTAGTGCTTTCTTTCTGCACTGTAGCAAAGTTTTCACAGTGAAGCATCGTGGTTTATGGGATTGCTCCTTACCTATTTCTAGGGTGGCAGAAGGGGGGTCGGGAAAGAAATCATGTGAACCAGATCTCTGTGCTTCTGGCTATCAAGGATGTCATTTACACTAGATGTCATCTGTAAGAATAGGTAAAGGTAAAGGTAAAGGGACCCCTGACCATTAGGTCCAGTCGTGACCGACTCTGGGGTTGCGCGCTCATCTTGCATTATTGGCCGAGGGAGCCGGCGTATAGCTTCCAGGTCATGTGGCCAGCATGACAAAGCCGGTTCTGGCAAACCAGAGCAGCACACGGAAACGCCGTTTACCTTCCTGCTGTAGCGGTTCCTATTTATCTACTTGCATTTTGACGTGCTTTCAAACTGCTAGGTTGGCAGGAGCTGGGACCAAGCAACGGGAGCTCACCCCGCCACAGGGATTCGAACCGCCGACCTTCTGATCAGCAAGCCCTAGGCTCAGTGGTTTAACCACAGCGCCACCTGGGTCCCTGATCTGTAAGAATAAGGCAGCAAAAAAAAAAAAAAACCCAATTGGGAAAACATCGGATTTTTGACACCTCTCAATTCCAGATGAGAACTGCCTTCACCATCCAGTTGATTCTAGCATTCGTGAGCAAGAAGAGGGCTGACATATGCCAGTTGCATATTATACAGCAGAAATCCTATTGTATTCCACTTCTTAATTACCTTCTTCTGCATCAAAGGCATACGTTGCTAGGCGGAGAGTTGTAGCACATATGGCACATCTGAAGCATTCTCGGTGGAAAAAGCGGCCTTCTGCACTCAGGCGCTCCATGACATACACCCTTTTTTGACAGAAACAGCAAATGTCGCTCCCACCTACTGACTGCGGAAATACTTTCTTCAAAGAACCCTGCAAATAATATTAACAAGTATTTGTAAGATTTGTACAGTACAGCATACATGCAACAGCTTGATTAAATACCCCAATAGATTATAAAAGAGAGCAGGGCAGATGCACTTGCACCAGCCCAAAGACAGTTGGATAACAGGTCTTTTGTGGATATGCAATACCACACCGTGCAAGCATGGTTAAGTTTTTATTGCAACCTTATTGCAAAAACAGTAGGGGTAGAAAGCACCTAACAGGTCTCAATACACGGCTGGATGGTCTTTGTTTCACTTGACAGCCAACAAGTTGTGCATGCCTCCCTTAACATGCAAGGAAAACTCCAAACGCCGTGTGGAACAAACACCTAAAGGAAATAGTGCTAACATGGCAGACACATTCCAGGATCCATGGGGAATGCTTTTGGGGTGCTGCACTATATAGAGCATGGGAAAGCCAATCTAATGTATTCATTCCTAATCTTTTGAAACTTCTTTGTAAGTATGGGCGTGACTCACAGGAATTTTCTAATGACTTCAACACAGAATGAGTGTTCTCCACCAGCAAAACCTCCATTGATCTTAGTGGGGCTGGACTGCAGCCAATGTGAGGAGCTGGTCTTATAGAAGGGATAGGGAACATGTACCCAGATGCAGCTGGACTTCAATTCCCATCACCCCTGACTATTGGCCTTGCTGGCTGGGACTGAGTTCATCAACACTGGGAGGGCCACAAGTTCTCCATCCCTGTTTTACGCCGGTTTTCACAATTTTATTATAACCCATGCTAAATGTGAACATTGTTATCCACACCCAACCACACACTTAGGTTCTCTGTAAATGTATGCACAACATCTGGATCCACCCATTCATATATATTTAAGTGAATAAACACATACATGTTTTAGAATACACAATGGCTTCCGCCCCCTAATAAAATAGCACCTGTGATCTATTATGGGAACACTTAAGAAAACAGAAAGAAGGGGGAAAGGGAGAAAAAAAGGCACAGCAAAATATAGACAGATCGAAGTCACTGAATTTCCAAGTAGCTCTTTGTCCTATGATTAAGCAGTGAAAATAATGTTGCCTTTTTATAAATATTGAGGTTTACTGCACAAATTACTTGTTTTGGAACACTGTTTATCTCTATCTGAATTTTGTTTGTTGTGTATGTTGAAGCAGGTTAAATACCAGCAACGTACAAGAGAAATTTTAACAATAAATAAACTCAGAATCCATCTGATTGATAGCTTAAAAGGTCTTTGAAAACAAATGGACTATGAACAGAATAGATTTCGAGGCCAACACACAGAGGAAATCCTACTTGTGCAGTTGACCTCTGTTTGCACAAATGGGGGGTTCCCCTTTCTCTCCTCCCCTTGCAACCCCCATGCCTCCTAAATCTGTAACAGAAGGTTGGGAATTATCCAGAACTGATGTGGGTGCAAGGATGTGGAGAGGAGAGGAAGGTGGAATCCCAGTACAACATGGGATCTCACTCACCCAGTACAACATGGGATTTCACTCACCCACCCACCCCACAATAGCTTTTCTTGTTATGCTGAGGACACACCATGTGCACCAGTACTTTTCTGTGATACCTGACAGGTTTGAGCAGAAGACAAAGCTTGAGAGGTAGGAGAAGAAGGGAAAGCAGCAGCTGCACCTCCATCCAAAGATTCGCTCTGAATGCAACAAAATGTTCTAATAAGTTTGATGCAACAATTTAAGAAGGGGAAAAAATGCATAAGCTTCAATAGTAGCATTTATGAATACTAGCTGGCATCTAGTGAGTGAGTCCCTGGATGTGTGCATATGGGCTTAAACACAACCAGTGGGACTGGTTCTTTTTTTGTTCTGAGCAGCAGTCTCCCTCCCCAGACATAGAAAACTCATGTTTAAACACACACCCACACTTCAGGTCCCAGACTTTCCTTGAAAAGCCACTCCAGATTAATCATGGCCCCTTATAAACTGCATAGCTATTATTACACTTAATCAAAGCCTGTGCTATGCTTAAGCTACAAGCAATAAATGCATGAACGTGAGCATCTTCGCCATAACACATCCTCAATGTGGCAAAGTGAAAAGGTATAAGGACATGCCCGGAAATGTCGCTCTTAAAATGCACTGCGGGTTATGTAAGAAATAAACTTGGCACAAATTCAAGCATTTGTGGGTTTAACCTTACCGGTTGCAAAGTGTTGGACAATGGACTGGGCCTGTGATCATTCATGTACAGATTGACAAGAACTTCCGCCACGGCCCCTATTCCACGTGACACTTTCCCTACAGTCATCTACCATCCAGCAAAGAGGCGGAGGGAGAAAGGGGAGAGAAAAGATGGGAGGCACAGAAAGAATTTGAGAATACCGTTTAAGCAAAAAAGGAAACAAGACGACAGTCAAGACACATAACAAAGCAGTGATAAGCGAGCTTGAAGTTTTTAAAGGCACACAGGCAGCTAGAAGAGCTGTGAGCAAATTCATGCACTATAAAGCACAATTCTCCCCACTTCTGCCCCACCGCCTATGCTTTTCGTTTAGCAATGCAAAAATTCTGTTCTAAAATTGTTAGCATGTGATAATGTCTTCAATTAGTTCTCCACAAATACTGATGGAAATCGATCAAAGCTTGTAGAAACAGATCCAGGCTTGTATGAATCAGCAGGGATGGCCCAGGGAACAGCAAAATCTTGTTTGATTACTTTATCATACACAGATGATCATTTTCCTTTGTAATAATTACGGCGCAAAACATACTATGTTGTTGACAGAAATAAATATTAACAAAAGAAGGTTTTTGAGAACAGAGAACAGACAATAGTATGCCAATTACTGTTGAGTTTGGATTTTTATTGTATCTGCCCTTTTGTTAATTTCTCTTGTGAATAAGATATAAGTAAAGCTTCTAATTGCACCTGACTTCTGAATGCCACGTGCCCATGTACAAAATGGGATTTTCTCAGTACCAAACCAATGTTGTAATTATGCTGGAGGTACAGTATCTGTAGACTACTTCAGACTTGCCTAATTCTTTCTATAAACAAAAAGAAGCAAACTTTTCTTTCACAGTGACATCCTTGTCAGAACCAGGGCCATGATATGAAAATCATGGCCAGAACCTTGTTAGCTTGTTCAATAATCTGACCTCAAACTCCATAGATATAAAATTTTATTTAGGTGTAAGGCCAAGTAGAGATGAATTCCTCACTGTTGTGTGGACCACATGGATGGACTTCACAGACCACTTATACAATTGCAGAAATGGTAATTGGTGCTAGTTTGCCTTCAATAGAGTCACTTTATGCTATCCAAGCTAGAAAGAGAGCAGAGCGAATTGTCGCAGATCTTTTACATCTTTTACATCATCTGTTTGACTTACTTTCATCTGAATGTTACTACAGGACTCTATACACAAAAACGGCTAGGCATAGGAACAGTTTTTCCCCTTGTGCCATCAAATTGTTAAATTTGTAGTTGTGAGCAGAAGGGGAGGCGAGTTATGGGTAAGGTTCTTTTATTGTGCTATTGTATTGTGAATGGAACAGTACTTGTATAAGGTACATTTACATTGCGCAATGTAGTCGAAGCAAAATTCCAAGTATGTTGGTACTTGGCCAATAAAATTATTCCTATTCCTATTCCTAGTGATTTGTAGACCACAGGATATGAATCTAATCCATAGCACAAATATTTGCATGGATATTACTTTTGTGTAAGCTGCTGCAAGAGCCCATATTTGGACTGACTAAACCAGGATATATGTGTATGAAGTAATATTACATAATTATGTATTTCACCCAAATGCATGCATGTGCACACATACACACATTTCCTGCCACAGATAGCAAGACCAGTACTGCCATTGGTACATGTAAATACCAGCCAATTTGCTTGATATTGTTGTTTAGGCACAATTATGTTCTGCATGCCTTATTTTACCTTCTGCACATTAAGTCATAAAAACCAATAATGTAGTCATAATGTCCATCTCCGATTGCAGTTAGTGTTCTCAAAAATGTCTTATATATTTTTAAATTTGCTAGATGTTTCCATACTTTAAAAAAGAAGCTTGTAAAGTATTATCCTGAATGAAATCTGCAAGGAAAGTCATATAAGGCAAGATCTTTCTGAATATGCTTAAGCAAGTATTTAAAAGACATGCACGATTAAACAAGGATGGGCAACACAGGTCGATTTCTACCCTTTGATGTCAATTAGCTGCCCCACCCATGAAATGTCATCTATCATGATGGCAGCTGGTAGAGCAACATGACCTCATTTGCTGCCTGTGAAAACTAAAACTTGGTTTTTAGTCTGCGTAGAAGCAGTCTTTACAAAGGCTAGATAAAGCTGAACGGATAAGCCAAGAGAAATGGCAAGAAACAAATCGGCAAACTAGCTTTCCACAAAAATAACATGTTGACTTCCCTAGTTAACAAATACTCTGTATGTATGCATTTTTTAAAAGAAAAGAAAAGAAAAGAACATGGTGATCCCTGTGGTAGAGGCTGCCAGAGGGAAGAGGAGGCAGAGAAGCCAACTCCTAGGAGTCTCATTCCTCATGCTTCTCTTTTCTCTGGATTCAACCCAATACAAATTAGGTACAAGATACTGTGTTTCTGGTCTGTTTAAAACAGGCAAAATTCCCGTGAGATTATGTCAAGTGTGAAGATTGGACTGGGCAAGATAAGATGGGGAAGGCAATGGGAAAAATGAAGCCAAGGAAGCTGGTTGTTACGTTTCCAGGAAACGAGCAAAATAGAACTAGTAAGCAAACACGAGTAAAGGGAAAGGCAATTGGTTATCATGTAAGGTTTTTCATCCGGCTCTCCAAAGTTCTCACATCAGGTACCACCCAAAGGGAAACTTGACTGGCCAAAACAGCATGGAAATACTTTGCTTACTCATAAAACTGCTAAGAATTAATCTTGTATAATAAGGCAAAAGGTTTAGGGTTAGATTAAATGGGGTTTGGGGGGCATCCCTGCGACTCTGGTTTTAAAACGAGACTGTTAAAGAGGGCAAACAGGGTGGACAAGCACTGACTGACATATTCTATTTGTTGAGAGAATAAGCCTTTGCATAAGTAAAAAGATGGCCAAGCACAGGTGATATGTTGCCACAGACACAAAATAGCTAGAGCTCCTTCTACAAGGATGAATGTCTGGAGGAAATGTCATCAAGGTTGCTTGTGTCTAAGAGATAACACACTGGAAGTTGTGGAACAGTTTCTGAAAGAGGCAGAGGGAGACAGAAATCTGACTTGCTCTCTAGAAGAATCCAAAGCTATGCGGAGCTTGCTCTGTTGGGTGGGCAATTTTGTCAACTTTCCATCTTTCCATCTCAGCCAATACAAACGTGTAAATAAAACGTTATGTCACAGAAACACTAAGTCTCCAGTCACCCTCATTCCAAGGAAACTTAACCCAATATATATGCTGGGAAAACTGACACCTCTCACTGCTCAGAGATTGACATCGAGTAGGATTTATAATTATCAGTGGAAGGTCTTGTGCTCAGAGGAGGTTCTCTACACAGATCCTTGCCTTTCCAGTAATAGCAACTACAAGCCATTTTAATCAAGGTGACAGATGGATTACTTTAAAAGTGAACAATTTATCCTTCTGTTCATTTGTGGATGCTTTGGGTTTTAGGACAACATGAGCAGCATTTCAAACCTAAATTGCATGGGTTCTTTCTGCCTGCCTACTTTTGAATGCAAACGAAAATGTTGCATTTGACAGAAGCAACAGACCAAAAATAAAAAATAGGGCCCCTTCTTAAGAGTGGCAAGACCATAGTAATGATTCAGTCTACAAGCCTAAGGATATTGCAGCTTTACTTCGGATAAAACCTCAGAAAATTCCAAGTTTAAGTGAAAGATCTCATAAGCGAGAAGTCTTGGTTTAGCACTAATACGTGGTTTTTACAGGACGGTTCCAAAGGAACCAGCAAATACACAAAAGGATTCGGGTACTTTGCCACAATAAGCAATTTAAACTAGGATTTAAAGGCAAGGCTCTGGGACAAGTTGGAGACAGCACCTCTGAGCATGTGCAAAGTTTAGTTACTTCAAACACCTTGGAGTAAGAAGTAGGCATTCCAAGCTAGCTTAGTTCCCACAAACATTTGATAAACCAACTGCTACAGTACCTCACACTCTGCAAAGTACAAAGCAGCTCCTTCAATTTCTTACTTGGTTCTTAAGCCATTCTTGCCCGTTTCATGAAGCGGTATTGGAGGTTTGCTTAGAAAATTAAAATAAAACTGTGTGGGAGTCTTGGTAATAGCCAAAACATGTGAACTCAGGATGCAGGGCTTTGAAAAACATGTCATTAAGCCACCAATAGCAGATCCTGTTTGAATGTAGGGGCTGGAAGCAAATACTACTTGTCAGCCCTATAGTTCAGGACCCTTGTTGTTGTTGTTGTTTAGTCATTTAGTCGTGCCCGACTCTTCATGACCCCATGGACCAGAGCACACCAGGCACTCCTGTCTTCCACTGCCTCCTGCAGTTTGGTCAAACTCATGTTGGTAGCTTCGAGAACACTGTCCAACCATCTCATCCTCTGTTGTCCCCTTCTCCTTGTGCCCTCCATCTTTCCCAACATCAGGGTATTTTCCAGGGAGTCTTCTCTTCTCATGAGGTGGCCAAAGTACTGGAGCCTCAGCTTCAGGATCTGTCCTTCCAGTGAGCACTCAGGGCTGATTTCCTTCAGAATGGATAGGTTTGATCTTCTTGCAGCCCATGGGACTCTCAAGAGTCTCCTCCAGCACCATAATTCAAAAGCATCAATTCTTCGGCGATCAGCCTTCTTTATGGTCCAGCTCTCACTTCCACACATCACTACTGGGAAAACCATAGCTTTAACTATACGGACCTTTGTCGGCAAGGTGATGTCTCTGCTTTTTAAGATGCAGGACTTTTTAAAGTTCAGGACCTAGTTCCACATTTTTAAAGATTCCATTTTAATTTTTTAAAAATTAAAAATCATATTGAACAAGAGAAGCAGCCTTAGTTCTGATATTTCAAAAGAAAGAGTGAAACTGGAATTGGCGTAATTCCCCGTAGGCCATGAATTACTTTCACTTACTTATTTTTGCTACCATGCAAATTAAAAAGCTCAGACCATATTCAAGTGAAATGCAGCATGAACACAGAGAGACAGAATTACAGCCTCTGAGCAAAGCTAGGTCTCATGAGTCAAAGCCAACCTTGCGTAGTTTTTAGTGCCAACATGAACCCGACATGGAAACCTGTTAAGGAATACCTTTTTAGAATGAACAGCAGGGGAAGCGGAGTCAGTGGATGATGGAGAAGAAGCAGCTGAATCATGAGATGAAAGGCAAGAGGGAGATGGGAGTTGAGAATGGGAGAGACCTTTAGTAGGAGGAAGTTTATTCTGTACAGAGCAGAAAGAGGAAAGTTATCCCAGATGGTTTTCAAATTAATGAGTGCCAAAAATAAGGCAGTGCCACCACCATGCACTAAAATTACCGAAGAAAAAACTACAGTCTGAGACTACAGTTAGATTTAAAGAGAACTAACAATATTAAAATGTGGACTAATGTCTCATTTGCTCCTCAGTTTTCTATTTCTGTTTGGTGAAATAAAACAAAATGGTTATAAGGCCATGAACGGGCCTTTTTCCCCTTAAATAGGACGAAAACCAACATGTTCTCTCTCTCTCTCTCTCTCTCTCTCTCTCTCTCTCTCTCACACACACACACACACACACACAATCTATTTTTCTGCACCTGCAACAGTAAACACAAGGATTCACCTTTGGGATGTCGACATAGCCAAACATTGAGGCAAGATGAGAGGCTTTTTCTTTAATGCTCTTTTTATGAAATTCTCTATTTGCTATGGACTGAGCTCTCTTCTGCAGCCATAAGGGAGAGAAAGGAAACAGAAGAAAGAATTTGGTTACAAAGAAAAGGAAGAAATAGTGCTAATCAGAAAAATTGTTAGTTGCAGGGGGGGGGGAGTAGCTAATTTATGAACAGGCAGGCAGGCAGGATAGAAAACAGAATGCTAGCAGTGAGAAGAAAAAAGGGGGACAGAGTTTCTATATATACTGTGTATATAATTATTAAGATTATCATGATTTAAATAAATTTGTATACTACCCTTCATCTGACAAACACAGGGAAGTTCGCAATATAAAAATACAAATGAGAACAAAAATATGTAAGAAAACAAAAACAAACAAACCAATAACCCACCTCCCACAAACACATTAAAAATATCATAGAATGTTAATCAGCCAAAGGCTTGGTTATACAGAAACAGTTTTGCCTGGTGACTAAAGATGTGGAAGGAAGGTGCCAGGCGAGCCTCCCTGGGGAGAGCATTTCACAAACGGGAAGCCACCTCAGAAAAGGCCCGTTCTCATGTTGCCAGCCTCCAGACTTTTTGTGAGAAGGCAGGTGTAGAAGGGCCTCAGCTGATGACTGCAAGGTCTGAGTCAGTTCATATGGCAAGAGGTGGTCCTCAAGGCATTGTTGTCCTGGGGCATTTAAAGCTTTCTAGGTCAAAACCTAAATTGGGCCTGGAAGCTAACTGGCAGCCAGTGCAGTGGGGCCAGGGTTGGTAAAATATTCTCAAACTGTCTTGCCCCAGTGAGCAACCAGGTCACTGAATTCACCAGCTGAACCATCTTCAGAAGCAGTGTTCCCCAACTTGTTTCCTTGTCCTAAGCTCTGGGATATACCAGGGAGACAAGCAGGAAGTGTGCATGCATACAAAAGCTCATACCAATAACAAACTTAGTTGGTCTCTAAGGTGCTACTGGAAGGATTTTTTTTTAGGTTTCACAAAGTGGGAGAGGGCACTCAGGGGCAATCATGTCAACAGCCTGAGCAATTTAGATGTTCCAGAGGTCAGCCAGGGCTTTGACAGGAGTGCCAGTCATATCAGCCAGAAAACCCATCAGCCTCCCAGGGTAGACCATCATAATAGGTCCCCCCACCTCTATAGGCAAAGGTGCTGAAAGCCTAAATCTCAACAGGAAGTGATCTGACCTCGACAAGGGACTGATGTCAATATCCCCCACTTTCAGATCACCTTCTTCCTACTCAGTTGAAAAAACAAATTACAGAGTGTGGCCTGCCACATGCATTGGTTTGGTGACATGTTGCACATTCCATCAGGTTGAAAACCAGGTCAGCTACAAGCTTTGCCCTCCCCTCCACCCCAGTTGCTTGGGCAGGCTGCCCACACATCTGTAATATGCAAAGTGGCGCAATCACACCTATTCATTTATATGTCCATTTTCCCCACCCAGCCCCTTTTATTTTAAGACAGGGGAAACGTTTTTTGTTTTTTAGTTGCAAAACTGTTCTGGGGATTATAGGGAGTTGTCTTGGTGATATTATGTGTCTACTCCCACTTTCTATGGACTTGTGTTGTAAGATGCCTTGAGTGCCATCTGACGAAAATGTGGAATATAAAAATAATTCAATGCATAAAATGAGCAAATAAATATAACTGCGGCACTTACAGAATTGCCAATGACTTTCATCAACAGTTTTAGCTGGACACTCGCAAAACTCCCCTTACCCCAGAGCTCAACTCTAGAATGAGAAGGGCATTTTTGTACTGAACACTGTAAAGAGGCTTTCAACCCGGCAAAATAAATGTGCTAGGTAGGTGGCATGCTTGAAAGATTTATATGGTAGGAACCAAAACAAGATTGCCCACATTTTCACTGCTCAAAGTTGTCCTGGAGATGATCAGCAGTTCTGCGAAAAGAGAAGGACGGAAACAGGGAAGGGAGAGAGGGTGGAAAAGGGAAAAGAGAGGAAGAATGTGCCATCACCTGTTTATATTTTTCCTCCACATGCTGAAGGCGTTGAAGCACCCCAGACAGGGCAAATGCAGCAGGACAGGAAGACGCAAGGGATTCAGAAAGCCTGGACTCCAGCTCTGCCCGTTCTATGTGTCTCAAATGCCTGGCCATTGGATGAGGACCAGGCAAAGATTGTACGGGCTCCCTGGCCATGTGTTCAGACCTAGCTACTGCCTGAAACTAGGAAATACTTAAAATGAAAAAAGGGATATTTCTTCCATCAAAGCACATTATGCAATTAAAACTGCCTCAGTAATGCATGTGCCATAGTCAAAGTGCAGCAATACAAACAGGCATCCCATGCATAGGAATATTCTTTTTTTAAGAAGCAGTGGTACATAAAACTCATGCAGTTATCAGTGGACTGTAGCTTATATAGTGGGCAGAGTAGACTCAGGTCTTATCAGCTTGGAAGTTCAGCGGCCCTTTGAGTTCTACACATTATTATTATTTTTATTACAGATAATAAGCCAGGAGTCCCTAAGTCCCTGATTAAAACCTCATTTCAACCATTAACTTAATGGGTGGCCCTAAGCAGGCCCCCCTCTCTCAGCCACATCAGGGAAATAATATTGGCATCCACATAGAGTTGTTGCAAGGATCACTGAGAAAATGTTTATGAAATGCTTTAAGCATCCCCAGTACTCAATAAATACCAAGTATTATTGGAAGCCTCAGTGAAGTCTCACGGCGATCTGAATATTATATTTTGATTTTTATCCTATTATGAGTGTGTCAGAAAGCTGTCTTGAGTTCACTAGGTGAACAAGGGAGGATATCTCAATATATTATTTTAGAAAAGACAAACCTCTGTATAATCAACTAATTTCTACTGCAACCAAAAGACAGCAAACTACCAATTATTTAAATGCAGAAGTCCATCTCCAGCTGGAGAGTTACAAGAAAAAGTACTCTTATATGCCACAATGTATTCTGTATTTGGGGAGAGGGAAGTGACAGGGGGCTAGGGGTTGTCTTCCAGTTCTAAGACTTGCAAAAATTTCCAGTACAGAGAATAAAATGATAGTTGCTAACAGGTCATTTCTATACTAGTATTGCCATAGAGTCTCCTCTGTTTAGTGAATATACCAGAGAAGAGATAAGAACATAAAACTTTCAGCAACAGTAACTCACAACACAGCTGCCCATGCTTAAGTTTATAAGGCTGCCTCTAGAGAGTGCACATGTCCATAGGTGGGGGAGTGGAAGGAATCTAAAATTCACAACTGATTATCAGCTCAAAATGCCCATGTTGTCTTAGCTGAATTTGTCTGTGTTCCTCAGAAGTGGAGAATTTGGGAATCAAGCTCGCATTCTCTAGCAGGCCATATTGGTTTGTGGCATATGCCAAGCCAGAATGCAATTCAAAAGCAGGAGGCTCAGAGGCAAGCCAAAATGCATGGGAAACTCTTCAGACAGCTGTAACCGCAAGACTCTCTTTCAGGGGATTTGGGAAACTAGGATAACTGTGTTTATTTCTAAACATTTCCCAAAGGTGTGCTCTAGATCTTTTATTGCCTTCTGAGTCAACTAACCATACCAAAGACAACCCTTGGAACAAAACCTTTAATTGCCTAAGTATTATAACAGACAGCATGCTTCGAAATATGCCACACCAAACTTTGCTTTGCCCAGGCTTTAGAAACCAACACATGCTATCATTTACAATTACCCGTGTGTTGGGCTCTGCCTTGTTAGGAGCTATGGGGTTTTGCTATTATATTATTTGTTGCTATTGCTACAACCGGAGCATATCGTCTCCTGCCTTTGTCCAATGGCAAAACTGCCACAAGTCTTCTACTTTAAAAAGGCAAGGTAAACTATGATCCAGTGTGAAGTGCAGTGCAGCACAGCAACAGTGGAAACCGTATCAACCCATACACCAACATGCTAAGGAAGTTGTGTGAACCAGGCCTTTCATTAAAGTCTAAAGATGGCAGCAAAGCCCCATGCAATCTCAACTCCTTTCATTCTTCACATTCTCCTATCACACAGCAGTCTTAAAAAGGCAGCTAAGCATCTCTATGCTCCTGATGTTTCTCACTGATGTTACCCACCATGCTTTGCAGCCATGTTAGAAAGAACTGACAGTCACTCCCTAGTGAATTCCTACCTGACTTTTTGGTGGAGGTGGCAGGTTACAGGTTGGCTCCTTGGGTTTAGCAAAGCGAGGATTTACAGGAGGGTCGGAAGAAAGGTGCAAAGCTGGCTTATCTACTAGATCCTTAAATGTAAAAAGCAGAACAGTTCAAGGAGATAAAGGAATATCTTATGAAGACTGGGAACAGGATTGAAAGACAGTATGAGGCAGAAGAAATGAGAAAGCACATTTGAAGGCTAATAAAGGTGCTTTGTTAGGGTTCCTGCAAGACACATTCGGAATTTATTACCATACCGCAGTTTGTACTTTTGACACCCACAGATGGAACAGTATGTGAAATGCACCGTTTAATGTGACTATTTAAAGAGCAAGCTACAGGCAAAGTAGATGTTGCACACATGAGTGCAAATAGGAGATGATCTCATTATTTTCAAGTCATCTTTGTGTCACAAATTACTTATGTTATATGGGTGGGTGGTGGTTTCTAAATATGTTCTTTCGCTTGTATGCTCTGTGGACTTACTAGGAAGGCAGATCTGAAGTGTGAACATTACCTGAACAATAAATAAATAAATAAATAAATACCCCACAAGGTTCCGTCTAGCTTTTGTATCTATCACACTGAAATCCAGCAAAGGTCTAAATAGATTCAGGATCTGATCTGTTGCATAATCACCTTGAGTCTGAGCAGTGGGAGACCAATACAAGAGGGTTCTTTAAAGTTTGCTAACTGTCTACCATGTGAATTTACTTGGTTTTGTCATTTTTTTCATGTCAATGACCAAGAAGTGTAATTGTGCTACCATAACTCACCATGTGATCAAGATGATCTAAGTGTTAAGCAGCTTACAAATGAGTTACAGCTCCTGAATGCTTTATCCATAAGCACCATCCTAAGTCTATGTGGAGGAATAGCCAGCACCATTCCCATTGCTAGGCTAGAAGCATAACATTTCCCCTAAGCATAACATCCACAAGTCCTATGTACAGAGAACAACTCTAGCTCAGAATAAGGGAGGCAGCTTTTAAGTTAGCATAACTATTTACCATACTTTTCTGTGTATAAGACTAGGTTGTTGTTGTTTTTACTAAAAATAATGTTAAAAGGGGGGATAGTGTTATACACGGGGGCAATCTCCACTTTCTTAATTTGAGTCCCCCAAAATAGGGGAGGGGTAGTCTTATACACAGGGGCATGTTATACAGGGATACCTCGAGTTACAAACACCTCAGGTTACAAACTCCGCTAACCTGAAAGAGTTACCTCAAGCTGATAACTTTGCTCCAGGATGAGAATGGAAATTGTGTGCCGGCAGTGCAGCAGCAGCAGCAAGAGGCCCCATTAGCGAAACACACCTCTATTTAAGAACAGTTTCAGGTTAAGACCGGACCTCCAGAACGAATTAGGTTCGTAACTAGAGGTACCACTGTACACGGAAAAATATGGTATGCCCCAGCAAATAGCCTGACACGTGTACATAGGTTTCTGTCGAATTTTAAACGTTTTTCAAGCTAGCTCATTTTGGTGCGGTGTAAAATTTCAGAGTGCTCACTAGGGCTACTAATTTTGTTTAACCAGCAGTGCTCTTTGAAAGTCTTGAGTCCCAAAGCAGTTTGCTAACCAGTGCATGGGTAGTTCAGTGAAATATATATCAAAGCCATCTAGGTCTGTGGAATACCCAGTTATCTGGATTGTGGCCTTCACATCACTGTGGAGGTATACATAAATCTTAATAGGGTTGGGTATACATATGAACAAAAAAAGGGCCCTATTAATTTATATCATATATTTAAGCAGAAATAAAAATAAAGCTACATAATTGCTAGCCCCTGCTTATAGAACTTGCCATAAAAAGCTATGTTTGTTTGCAATGTTGGCATAGTATCTATTTACTTTGTTTATATACTGCCTTCTTGCAAAACATCAGGACGCTGTGCAGCAATGTAAGAAACCTTTGAAAGCAATACATAAAAAACCTTTAAAAGCCATTTCCACATGTAATTCAGAGGGTTTACTCTATGTTAGTTGGATACTACCTACAATTGAACTTTTATTGACTTATAATGAACAGAAGTTGTTAACTACTCAAGGTAGCATGAAAGCAACAATCTGTTACAATATCCCAGTATTATTAAATAAATTTACTCTAACATCCAGTTATCAGACAGTGACTTGGACATTACCAATAATATCAGACTTTCTAGTGTCTAAAGTGATTCCATGTGCATTTCACCCCAACAGAGCTACTCGTTTTGGCCCTTTGGTCATTCCACCCAAATACAGGAAATGCAAAATTGATGTTTCTTTCCCTCCCACATCTTGCAATTCCCATAACTACCTGTAGGCAGTCTTCCCTGTCTGCCCTGCCTATGATCATTCTAGCCATTTCCTATGCATGTGGACACCCTGAAGCTTAAATGGAACTCCATTGCCCTGAAGAACTGTTCTTGTGCAAACCCAGGTAAAGCTTCCTCAAAACTATTGACTAGAAATGGTTGTGAATGTTGAGGAATTATCTCTTTAACAACTGTGTAGATATGACATGTGTGAAGTATCCAAAGAGCTCCAACTACCAGTTTTCATTTTAAGTAATTCAGGCTTTGGGCTCTAGGCATGTTGCTCATAACAGCTGATTAGTCATGAGAAAGAACTCACCCCCATTTTCTCAGAAGAATTTTACAATTATTATTTACTCACCTGCCTCCGTAGTGAAACACTGGGAGCATTTTCTTCGAACTTGGCTAGGAGTTGAGTTGCCATAGACTTCACTTTGTTTTGATTCATTCCTTCTTTCAAGTCCCCTAGCTGGTTACCAGAATTTGTACCTCGATTCAAAGAACTTGAAGACTGCAATGAAGCAATTGAAGGATAATGTATATACTCCACTTCAGAGAGAAGGTTAGGGAGAGTCTAATATGGCATCTTGACCAGTACACAGGCCACAGAAGTGTCACTGAATGCATGAAAAGTAAAACCAACTTTAAACCAAATTTAAATAGGATCTTCAATATTATATTTGAAATGGGGTGACCCAATAGATTTTAAATTCAGATAAAATGAATCTGGGCCTATGGCTGTGTTCGAATCCTCACTCAGTCATGACCCTCACTGGGTGTCCAAGGGCCAGTCGCTGCCTCTCAGCCTAACCTACCTTCACAGGGTTGCTGTAGGGATTAAATGAGAAGAGGGAGACCCATGTATGCCACCTTGAGCTCTTTGGAGAAAAGGGTGGGATAGAAACGCCATTAATCAATCACTCACTCAATCAATCAATTAATCAATGGTGTGCATTGAGACACACATGCAAGTAATGGAAGAAAGCAGAAAGCTTGTGAAAAATGGAAGGTTACTTTACTTTCCCCATGTTCAGCCTATAAAGCCTTATTCATAAACTATCTATCTATCTATCTATCTATCTATCTATCTATCTATCTACATTCATAAGTCCGGCTTCAAAAGAAGGTAGACTGGGAATAATAAGGTGGTGGCCATGGCATCTGGTCCCATCTCCCACTTTAAACTGTGGGGCCTAGCATGGTTGGTTGGTTGGCTTTTACTTTTGATGAAGAAGGTAACTTCACACACACACCCTTTTCTGTGTATGGATCAGAACTTTTTGGGCATGTTTATAATCTATAATGTAGATTCTATTTTTAGAGAATAGTGGAGAGAAATTAAAGCAATGCCTGTCATACATTGTGTCTGTGGGTCAACATCTTCAACAGAAGCCAGGCTGCAAAACCAGCTGCAGCTTCTTCTACCAAAATCATTTAAACAAACAGAAGTCAAATTAATATGGATGCCCACAAATATGAAAGGAAGACCTTCTTTTTGTTTTTTACAATTGTTATACATTAAAGACTTAAGGGCACTTGATTTGCCTAAAACTGTATAAAAACATATACAGTACCAATAACAAATTTAACCATGGCAATTAGTACTAACCTCTTCAAAATTAATGAGACTTTTACGTCGCCTTTTACTGGTTTCATTTTCTTCTGCCTAAAAACAATTGGAGGAAGCAAAAACATATCATTCACAACGGCATACACACTCAGAATCTATCAACTTAATAGAGAATGGCATCTAAAATGAAGACATCCCACAAAACTAAATTCACTGGTCAGTGAGAAAATGAATGGGTTGATCAGACCGAGGAATTGAGGTTAGGCACTAGCTTTAATTTAATTACTAAATAAGCCTGTAAATGTTTCCACTGACATATGTCTACAGAACTCATTCCAGGCCATTCCAGGCCATTTCAGTCATCATAAAAATTAGCTGAGGCTTGTTCTGCCATTTCCATAAGCATCTCCCTATCCTCAGCAAAATGTTATCTAGGAGAGACCAAGCTAGACTTGATGAGGCAGCGATGCTTATTATACGTTGCTTATTCCTGTCTCTCCATTCACATAAAAAGTGGGGTGGATGGGGTCAGATCCCAATCCTCCCCGCCCCTTGCCTAACTATTCTGTCAGCACAGGCACTTTTCTTCCCCAGCCGGCTTAAATACCAAAAGTAAACTGAACTGAGAACAGTTGCCTGAAGCCATGGGAAGGCCAGATATTGCAAATGCTTTCATCCATGTGCCCCTTTTAGTATACACGAATGGCCAGACATTAAAATAAACATGGATGCCCAGTCACAATCAATTTTGCCCAAACATATTTGCTCCTTAATTAATAGCCTCATTAATAGCTTTAGGCTATCAACTTCCAGAATGGCTACCTAGGGCCTGTACAGCAACCATAATTTTTTTTATCAATAAAAGTTAGATTATCATTTTCGGGTATCATGAAAGTCAAATTTGAGCAACAGCACATTCCACCAGGGACAGCTGGAATCTGAAATTTCTCAAGTAGCATTAGGCATGTTTGCAACAAATTCATTGGACTGGTCCTTCAATTCCTCCATGTTACTTTAACATAGGCTGATCCTATATACTTGGTGCCTCATTATGAATTAATGCCAAGATATCTCTTATTCATAAACTAAACCATTTGCATTATATTCTTCAGTAGATTTTAGTCTTGCAAACACCTGGAAGGGATGGTTTTGTTGGATAGACAAGGTCACCAACTGAACTTCCTACCTAAGTCAATATTTCAATATGGATTCTCAAAACCCAAGGCCAGCACTAGCCACTATACCAGACTGATGAGCTAAGAACATGGCATTCAGTTTGCTGACAATGGCTAGATACGCCTTCAAGAAGCTTATGATATCATAGCAATCCTGAATGCGCTTCTATAACACTGAAATAAATGGAGGTATGCAGCTCAAATGTGCAGTGGTTTGCAGTCATTATGTGACTCCATAAAACTCCCATAACTCTCATAACAATTCCCATTTTACAGATGGAGGAAATAAAAGCTGGGAGAAATACTTTGTTCGAGGCTCGTCAGTGGATTAAAGGCTATGCCAGAGGCCTCAGACACATTAGTTCAGACCAAAGCCAAGAGTTCTTTCAAACGAGTCAGAATTACATAACAAATGCTTTCATAATAACCAACGCTTATAGAAGTCTAGACTCCTCATGCTACAAAGCATCTGAGTGTGTTGCTTTAGGCAGGACTTTGGTGGCAAAATGTACTGTAGCAGTGAAGCACACATAACTTTTAAGCACATCATTCAGTTGTGGTAACTGAGCTCAGAAGATCAGAACTCCAGTGCTGCCTGATTCAGGGCCTGCATGGATCTACAGATTTAATTCACAGACATGAGAAATTATCTGCTATATGAACTGGTGAGCAAAATGCTACCAACACCCAGCAAACATGCTGTAGGCTCTGGCTTGACTGGTATTACGTTTCAATTTTCTTTTCTTAAAACACACCAAACATTTTTGCTGGAAAAAATATGTAACCTGTCTGTGTTCCTGCAAATGTCAAGATCAACCACAGCCTGCAGCCTTGTAATCTGCACTGTTGGCACTTAGCAGGGGCGGAGGGAGAGAGCAAGATCAAAGAAACAAGGGCTTCCTTTTTACATTTCCACTGCTTATAATAAATCATGGTGTAAGGAATCAAGAATGATCTCAACCCTAACTTTTGGGCTGATCCCAAAGAAAGAGAAACGGATGACAGTATGTTAAGTACTACGTCTTCCAAGTACCGGCTCTCACTAACAAAGCATCGTGTTCGGTGTAAGCATTAGTCAGCCTAACAAGACTAAACACTGCGGTGGCACAATTTGTTCTGCTGGAGTTCGTACGTTCCCTCTCACGGGACAATAGAACACTTCTTATCTGGAGTCTTGAACAGGAGTCTTTGGTGAAGGGATTTCTGTCTCTCCTTACTGCTGAATATGACTGACATAGGAATTAGAAAATTCAAATCTTTATACAGTACGAAAAGATTTGCTGCTAACAAATGAATAAAAACAAAGAGAAAAGCTGCAGGTAGAAACATTTCCCCCCTATGTATAACAAATGCTGTTAACATTGTACCATTATAGTTGAATAACTTCTCCCCACAGATGCCAGTCTCTATTTTTAACAAGTGGTGCTTGTGATAGCCATTTCAATAACAGTGGTTAATTAAAAATTGGTGATATTGACAAAATTAAACAACTACTAGGTAGTATTCCAGACCATATGCTTCGTTCGAACTACAGTGGTGCCTCGCTAGACGAATGCCCTGTAAGACTTTTTCAAGCGGAGGTTGCCTCACAAGATGAATTCGTTTTGTGAAAAATTCGTCTAGCGAATTGCGGTTTCCCCTTAGGAATGCATTGAAATTCAATTAATGCATTCCTATGGGCAAAAAAATAATACAAAATAATTCAATGCATTCCTATGGGATTCGCTAGACAAATTTTTTGCAAAACGAATTGACTCACAGAACAAATTAAATTCGTCTAGCGAGGCACCACTGTATTCTACAGTCATGCTTTTTATCAGCTTACTGACTATGGGTGCTATTTGACTATGTCATCCTCAGAATAAAGTCAAGGTAAAGGACCCCTGGACAGTTA
This sequence comes from Zootoca vivipara, assembly GCF_965207765.1. NCBI lineage: Eukaryota > Metazoa > Chordata > Lepidosauria > Squamata > Lacertidae > Zootoca > Zootoca vivipara. The sequence continues at coordinate 68,589,793 of NC_142582.1, read as the reverse complement.
AGTCCAGTCAAAGGCGACTATGGGGTGCGGCACTCATCTTGCTTCAGGCCAAGGGAGCCAGCATTTGTCTGCAGACAGCTTTCCGGGTCACGTGGCCAGCATGACTAAATGCAATAGAAAACTGCTAGGCTGGCAGAAGCTGGGACAGAACAACGGGAGCTCATCCCGTTGTGGGGATGCAAACAGCCGACCTTCTGATCGGCAAGCCCCAGATGCTCAGTGGTTTAGACTACAGCACCAAGTCCATGGATTTAAGCTGCTACTCTAAGTACGACTTAGGCACCCTTAATACCATACATTCAAAGCACGACAATACCACTTTTAGCAGTCATGGCTTCCCCCCCCCCCCGAATTCTAGGAGTTATAGTTTGTTAAGGTTGTGAGAGTTGTTAGGAGACCCCTAGTACCTGCCCAGGCCTATAATTCCTGGAGTGGTTTAACAATAAATCTCTCTTCCTAGGTAACTATAAGAATTGTAGTTCTGTGAGGTTGATGCGGGATCTCCTAACAACTCTTTGCATCCCTAAACTACAGCTACCAAAATTCTTTGGGGGAAACCATGGCTGTTTAAAGCAGTATCAGAGTGCTTTAAAGGCATTGTACAAAAGGTGGTCTTAGTTAGATACCAGCCCATGCCATTGTTTTGTCTTTCTACTTAATGCCCCTAAGATCTGCAGAGGTCCAAAAAGGATTTCCTTAAAAGTGAAGGTTCTCATTTTCCTAGAACCATATTAGATTTAGTTGGGATCAAAATGATTACTGATAGATACATACAAAGTGCTCTCTGATCCAGCAAAAGCGCTTGTTGTTGGAAGGAATGGGGAGATTTTCACCAATTCTCATTTCCCCCTACAAGCTCCATCCATTTCCAACACACAGCCCACCAGATAATTTTTTCAGGGGGTGCAAGTGGCTGTAGAGTGAAAATAAACTGACAAAACCCACCTCCAAACTTTCCATTAATGAGATAGTTTTGCGAGTACCGTAAGTGTAAGGGATTTCTGGATCTAACAACCCTTAGTTGATAAAGTTCAATTTAAATTGTAAGGCTCTAAGAAGGATTTTGCTTAATTCTATTCTTTTGCATGTACTTAGTTCTGTTAGGCCCTCTGAATTATTAAATACAATATTATTTACATTTTTATTGTCCAGTTAAGAACAAGAAAACTGTGGGGGGGGGTAATGAAGATGGGTTCAATATGGATTTTTAATTCAGGTTAATATTAATGTCCAACACTAATATAAACAGGGCACAAGTGTGCAGTGTTGTAACGACTGAATTGTCCATGAACAAAAAAGTTGTTAAGTGACACCTTGAAAAATACCATATCAAGTTTTTAGCAAAACAATCTGCTGGAAGTTTGCTTTGAGAGGGTGTGGTATTCTTTCTCTCCTGGAAAATTTGGTTTTTGTCAGTTAGGCTTCTGTTGAGTAAATGTGCCAGCTCTGTTTGCATGGCTGAGCGAAGAAATGCTGTTTCCTAAAAAGGGCATGAGGTAACTGCTTAGTAGCTAAGTGTTCATATGATTTGAGGATGTTATTTATAGAATGGGCAACATAAGAATGATCTTATACTTAGTTCTGAGTAAATTCTTCCTAGAACAATTTAGTGTTTTTTTCAGAAGACCCAGCTGAGGTAATTTTAAATGCAGACAAGGATTTTATAGATTGGCAAAATAATATTTCCTAACCCTTTCCTGCTTCATCCATGACCCTCTTAAAACAACAGAGACATTTTACCCATTTCTCTTCCAGCATTAAGGTTAAGTCTCAGTTTTGCATTCTGAGATTGCCACGAAAACAGAAAATAATAAAATTCTAACCCAAAAAAGTGGAAATTAAAGCAAAGGAAAGTGTGCATTTGATTTGATACAATAAAAAATAATACCCTCACACAAAGATGAAAACAAATTTACTGAATCAGAACATTTTGTTGCATGCTGAAGAAACTTCACATTTGGAATATAAACCAAACTGAAGTTTATCTTACTTGACCCAGGAAATAACCAAGATAATCTCACCTAACTAGATGAATAAATGATCTGGCTCAATATAAGGAAGCTCTCTGTGGCCTCCAATGGGGCAATGTGTGGGGCTTAAGTACCAACAGAAAACCAGAGAGAAACTCTGCTGCTACAGAAGCTTTTAGCAAGACATAGCCAGTAACGACTGCCCCTAATAAGTAAGATCTCTAAAATTTCAAATAAATCTCCTGCCAATTGACCATAATCCCTCCCCCAATTCACCATCCACAATGCTGCAGTGAATTTCTAGAGGAAAGTATTCTGCAAATAAGCCTGGGAACTGCTTTGCTGGATCAAACCAAAGGCCAGCTAAGTACTGTACTGTACATAATGTCTCCAAATACAAAATTCTGTTTTGGCTGTCATAACTAAAAGCTCTTTGATGAACACAAGCCTCTATTAATTTGGTTTATAATTGCTTTTTTTTTAAAGGACAGAGCTACTGAAGCTATAGGATGCTTACTTTAGGTATTCTCTTCCTTGGAAAAGTTAAATTCATGTAGTTATTAAAGATGAAGTTGGATGATTTTGCTGAAGAAAGATCCTTTCTTTCTCCATTTCGCTTGTCCGTAGCACCTGTTCAAACATGGATAAATAAATAAAATAAATATAAAGTATGCTGTCCAGCAACTGGACTAAGAAAATACTCCTCTTAATAAAGCATGTTTTGAAATTTATCCCCGAAATGCAAAAAGCTCTATTTTACTCAATTGTATTTTAAAATAACATCACTTTCTGAGCCAAATAGCACAATCTTATTCCTATTTATCAAATTTTTAATATTACTATATTCAATGGGTCTTATTCAAGCCAAGTGTGCCTGAGATTGCACTCATTTGCCTATAAGCCAATCTAAGTTTTCCCCATTGTGTCTTCTTTACTAGCAAGCATCATTGAAATTTGTATTACTGTACCTGGCCTGTAAATAGAAGTTTCAGCAGCTTGTAATCTAAGAGATCAAATACTGTTGCCCTAGTTCTTCTCTAGTTCAGATTTTAATCAACATGGAAGATGTCTTCCAGCCTTGCCACTCCCATCACCACTTCCCTTCCTTTAACTGGTGGAATGGAGGAAGATCTTTCTAATCCTGGTGGCTGTGGACCATGTGGAAGGTTCACTGGAATATGTCTCTCTCTTATTGGTATGGTACTGACAGATATCACTGTACTGAGAAACCTCATGTCCCAGCACTCCTGGTGCCTGGTACATACGGTAAGTCAGATTTTTTTACTTGTTAAGATGAAGTGAATGAGTGCAAAGCCAACAACTTTGTGTGAAACATTACAGCAACACACTAAGTAAAGATGACCATGTCATCCAGCTCTGGATAAAATATGTAAGGCAACATAAGCCATTCACAACATTAGACATTACACACACACACACACCCCATTTCCTTTTAAAGCCTGCGATAACTACAGAACACAGCTATTACAGTTGGACATTCCAGAGCAAGTTATATTGGAGCTGCAAGGCAAACTTTGGCTCGGCTTCAGGGTCAATCAGGCAAGCTGTAAAACAGTGAAAGGCTGGCTTCTCTTAAGACTTAAGAGCAACCTAGATTGACTTACCCACAGCTCTCAGAGGTGTTCCCCTAAATAGCTCATAGAATTTTGAGAGGTACATGACCATACTGAGTTTATCAGGCTCTCCAGAAGACACCATCTCTTTCCCCGTAGTGACGGGCGGAATTCCAAACTCGCGCTCAGCAATGTCGAACGCCAGCTGGTTGTTTCCAACGGCATCTTCTTCATTCAGGGAGTCAAAGTCACTTGGGGATTCAAAAAGAGGGGCACATCAGTCTGCAGAAGTGTTGATATTTTAGTTCCCCTGCCCTGCCCTTCAATAACATCTTCTCTTTTGGAAACATTTTATAAGTAACCATTTGAGAAGTCTGCTCAATCCTCCATGGAGAAATTCTGTTGAGGAAAACTGGCACCCCCACCAAACAAACAACACATGAAAGTGACCAAGCACTTCGATTTTAGTCAAATCTAAATACTTCTATTGGGTTGAAAAAAGTTGCCTCCTTGAGCAAAACTGAACATGTGTGGTCTAGGAATCAGCCAAGTGCTACCCTTGGTGCAAATCACACTTCAGCCTTCAACTCACTGGGTGGCCTTGAAAGCTTGCCATCTCATCTTCAATCCCCACATATGCAAAAGAAACAACCTCGAATTGTGGCTTAGTCCCATCAGTTCGAAAGCACGTGAAAATGCAAGTAGATAAATAGGAACCGCTACAGCGGGAAGGTAAGCGGCGTTTCCGTGTGCTGCTCTGGTTCGCCAGAAGTGGCTTTGTCATGCTGGCCACATGACCTGGAAGCTATACGCCGGCTCCCTCGGCCAATAATGCGAGATGAGCGCGCAACCCCAGAGTCGGTCACGACTGGACCTAATGGTCAGGGGTCCCTTTACCTTTACCCATCCACAATAGGCATTCAAATCAGGATCATACCACTTTGAACAACCATGGCTTCTCCCAAAGAATCCTGGGAACTACAGCTTGTAAAGGGTGCTGAGAGTTGCTAAGAGAAACTGATTATCCTCACAGCGCTACAATTTCCAGAGTCTCCTGGGAAGAGGGATTGGCTGTTAAACCAACACTGAAAACTGTAGCTCTGTGAGCGGAACAGGGGTCACCTCTCTGCTGACAACGACAACCAATTCACAATTCAAAAAGCCTATATGAAACAGCATGCGCCAAACTATAATATGTTGAAACTCCTATCACAGGAATTGAGGTGGGGGATACCTGCAAGTATTTCTGTCCCTGGTGCAAACATGGCAAATGCTTGAAGGGAAGGGGATGCTTGCAACGTGGCAACAGCATGTCTGGACACAATGCCCTGCCCCCCCAAAAACATCTGGTGAACTTTTTCAGTCATATTTGGGGGGGGCAGGAAGGAAAAGGCTATATTCTTCCTTTCAAAAGAATGCCAAATCCCTGTTCCCACCAGCACAGGCCCTGGAAAGGTGCTATCAAAATCTTTCCACGCAGGTATGGAAGAAATGGTCCTGAAGCACACTAGGAGTGCATGTTTGCCACAGTGATGCAAAGTCTTTAAAAGGCGGCCGGAGGTGGGGCATCCACTACTGTCAAATCAAAGTGTAAATCTTCTGCCCCTAAAGATTTTTAACAATTTCTCCAGCTCACCTCCAAAAACTGCAGCAAGTATTTCTCCACTTTTACAGCCAGAGAATTAAGCTCTGAAAACAAGGAAATGCCATTGGCTGAGCTGTATTACACATGGATGAATTCCTCTCACCTTTCAAGGGTTTAGTCATTGTACTTATGATTTCACTTCAGGAAGGAGACACAGCTGGTGAACCAAGGTGGGAACAGGGCGCAGCATATTCAACATGTAACTTGATAAATCAATAAACCATGCCAGACTGAAGAAGATCCCTAAGCAGTGAACCTGATCTTTGAGAGAGGATGCAATGCTATTCAAAAGCAGATGAGTTCCACATCCCTGGTTAGTTAAACCACCAACCAACAGTGCCCCTCTCTTATCTGGATTCAACTTGAGTATACCAAGCCACATCCATCTCACTATGGATAATTCAGAGCCAGGCATCCTCATCTAACCCTTAACCACATTAGATGAAAAAGGCAGAATGAGACTACAGTAGCCTACTCATGCTACCTAAACCCCAACTTCTAGAAGACCTCTCCTAGCAGATTAATGTTGATGTTAAATAGTATGATGGGCAGAACAGACCTTTGCAGAGCACCATAACAAATGCAATTGATTTATGAAGAAGAAAACCCCATCCCACTTTCTGGAATCAACCCCTCAAAGAGAAATGGAAGTCCTTGAGCACAGCATCTCCCACTTTCAACAGGACAGACCACCCAAAAAGTATACCATGGTCCATGGGATAGGCAATGAGAAGTCCAGATCAATTAGCAAGAGCTAGACTGCACCCTCTCTCAACAAAGGCAGTTTCAGTTCGCAAGCCATGCCAAATAATGACTGAAATGGGTCTAGGTCAGGCATCCCTAAACTTCGGCCCTCCAGATGGTTTGGACTACAATTCCCATCTTCCCCGACCACTGGTCCTGTTAGCTAGGGATCATGGGAGTTGTAGGCCAAAACATCTGGAGGGCTGCAGTTTGGGGATGCCTGGTCTAGGTAATCTCTGCCATACAGGAATAATTACCGGTACATGCTTGAGCACCTTAACCCAAACAGGTTGCAGCCAGACAGGTCAATTAGTGTCAAAGGAGGCTTCCCCCTTCATCATTTCCACTTCGCTACTGCCCCCTTCAAGGCAACTAGCAGCACCATACCTTATCTGCTAAAGAGATGCATTTACCATTTGCTGGTTCCAACTATTCCCTCTCACACTGATAAAAGCCATGGGAAATGGTAAGCCAGACCTCTCTAAGCACTATCAGAAAGCAAGAACTGAAAGAGATTCAATGAACTGTCAGAAGGCCCTCAGAGTTAAGGAGTGTTGCCATCAAGTCCAAGAGCATAGCTATTTAAAAAGCCCCTGGCTGCTCCTGCCCCAATTTGCAACAGCAACAATAAAGACAAGAGGGGGAGGGGGGACAACAGTGGAGCACAAGCCCTCCTCCAGTTAGTTCTCAGGTGTTTGTGGCTACTTACTGAAACAGCAATTTTAACTCTAAGGTGCACTTTCATAGGAGTAAGGGGGGGGGGAACAAAAACAAAACCACCTCCATCCAATCATGTACAGCAGGCATGGCCAAACTTGGCCCTCCAGCTGTTTGGGGACTACAATTCCCATCATCCCTGACCACTGGTCCTGTTAGCTAAGGATGATGGGAGTTGTAGTCCCAAAACAGCTGGAGGGCCAAGTTTGGCCATGCCTAATGTACAGTGTTTAAATCTGCTAGTAAGGACTATTTCTCTAGTAGTGCCATGACCAGATATTTGTGACACTGTCTGCACATCAAAACAACTCCATGGGGAGGAACTGCTTTAAGGTGTAGGGCCACCCTGTCTTCTTTTCCGCTGCCCCCTAAATAATCTGGGCAGAAGGTTACTTAGGCAGATCACATTCTTTGGCTTGGGTAACAATACAAAACAGAGCTTGAGGCTTAACACACACATTCTAAAACGTCCTTTATTCAGGCTATCCAAAAAAATCCCCATATGGCACTCACTGCGTGGTTTCTGCACCACTTGGAGCTGATGCAGTCACGGCAGGAATATAAAGACAAGTTTCCAGAAAGGGGTTTTAAAACCCAAAGTTCTACATTTGTAACAATGCTTCCAAGTCCCTGGCAAATCAAACTGGCCAAATCATCAGTAGAAGAATGAACACTCATTCTTGAAGGGCCTGGTGAAGGTAAAGGTGCAGCCCACTACTCTGTGCATAATAGGCAAAGAAACACCCATAGAACCAAATGTCGGGTGTCTCCTCAGAGTTCGGATACTCAATATCATAACAAGTCATATCAAATTGGTCATCCAATACCAATTCAAGAATTGGTAGTGTATATATTATGAATGTTTTGTGTTGCAGTGAGCCCTTTTGGCACAGACCTAGTTAAGCTATAGGATTCTTTTTTCCACAAATATCATCTTCCTGTGTATATTTGCAAAGCATTATAGCGGTTTCTTGCTTTTTTTTATTTTAAAAAAAAGCAATTCTGACTCGGACAAAAGTAAGGAAAAATGACACAGTTAAAATCTCAAGTAGTAGTTCTTGGAAACTGTATACCTTGCATTTTTATTTTTTTTTAGTACTGAGCCAAGGACATTCATGAAGGAAAAAACGAGCAAATACATGCTTAGTTGCCAAAAAAAGATGTTAAAAAGGGAAACAAACTCTCCTCACTGTTTTGATTGGCTTTACCCAAGTCTATACTTTTGTAGGTGGCAGAACCTGCAATTAGCAAGCATTACACATATAAAAGACATAAGAACTTACATGAGGTCAGGTCTGAAGCGATGCATAATTGCACATAAGGCAAGGCCACTCCTCCATGATGTAGTAAGGTCCATGACACTAACATTCCTGTATCCTTCTGTTTGTTTCTGACACCAGGTTAAAAGCTTGTTTGGCCTTATATCAGATTCTGAAACAGCAGATTTTTTTATTTAAAAAATGTATAGTCACTTGTCCAAAGCTACAAATCTCCCCTCCCCTCACCATTTATAGGATGTAAAAAGCACAATAACAAAACATGCATTTCATACCATGTCTTGAAAGCCCAATTGATCTTCTAATGGAGTCTGCTCTTTCTAGAGGGAATGGCTGAAGCTCATTTGTAATGTACAGATGCTTCACCTAAGGGAAGACACACCCCATAAAATACAATCTTTGCTATAACAACCCTGAAGTCTCAATCTGCTAATTATTCAGACTCAAAATAGGCCTGTTATACCAATGTTTTCCCATCAAGTAACATGAAAGGTTATCAAAATGCCTGACTCAAACCCGGAATATAAACCAGGAGCACCATGATGTAGAAAGCCTGATATGATCATCCTAATTGGATATCTCCAAATCTCTCAAATGTTTCGCTTATACAAACATTGCTTTATCTAGGGAATTGGAAGGTGAGTGACTTTACCTTTCTACAAAAGTCATTCATTCACAGAGCATAGCTAAGCATTCACACTACTTTATAGAGCTTGTGGGTTGTATTCAATGTTAGTCATATTCAGAGTAAACCCTCTGAAATTAGCAGACGTAACAAAGGTTCATTAATTTTATTTGGCCTGCTCTTGAGTAGAACTTAGCTGGAGACAGGCATTTCTCATGTACCCCAGCTTACCTGATGAGGCCGAACACAACTTGAGTTCAAATTTGGATAACGTGTTGCAGGATCAATGGTGTACTGGTCAAAGTTCTTAGTGATATTTTCAGGTGTTGTCTGAGGCAAGAGCCTATAAATGCTTTCTCTGGAAGGTAAAAACAAAAGGTTGCAAGTGTGTGTGTGTGCTTTCTATCTTACAGTGTTTTCTTTACCTTATGTGCTCCCTGCCTATATTTAGAATGTCGAACAAAATACTTGAACACATTGTCTAAATATGACTGGGGTGGGAACAACTGAGACAGACGTTAAGTATGTCTTCCTCAAGCAGGAAAATAGCTAGGAAAAAATAAATTACATCACCCAAGATCATATGGCTTTGAATTTTCCCCTTCACACAAAGAAGCAACTCCTTCAACCACAAAACAGCATCGGGTATAGATTCACCCAATCATTATTAGCCAGTGAAGATTCCAAGTACAATTGTACTATCTTTTTGTCATCCACAAACATGCTTTCTCAGCCCTTATATGCCCTTTCCCTAAGTCCATATTCTTGCCTTCATTACACAACACACAAAATGCCATCCTCTAATAAATCCTCAGCGGCTCTTTGATTCTTACTGACTTATTTAGTATTCTGCCCTTTAGTATCCAAAGACCTCAGGGCTCTTCACAACAGAAAAACACAAAGCCTGGTGAAGACATTCTTATTTAGACATGCCTACCCAGATGTTCATGATGCTTGTGAGAGTTTTTATTTGCCTTAGTTCGGTCTATTTTGGTTTTGACTTTCTGTGTGTTTTAAATTGTGGTTGCAATTTTTTTAAATGATGGTTTTACTGTTTCATCTTTTTTGTAAACCACTCTGAAGTCTTTCTACAATGAAGCAGTACATAAATTTTAATAAATAAATAAAATGGATCAACCCAGGCCCCAGGAAAATCAAAGTTTGCCTGGTTTCACTGTAATACATGGGAAGAACAAACAAGAGATGCCAACCTTTCTGCAAGGATATCGAGTGGATGGTTTCCTTGGGCCCAACTTTTCACCATCCACGCTGTGTCAAACGCAGCCAGGAACCCTCTTGCACAACCAGTTCCCATGGGCCAGAACGGCTGTGAAATAACATCAACATATTAGATGACATCTAACATCATGATTGTTCTGAAATGACTACACAGCTATTACTGTGTTCTTCAGAATAGTAGAAAACTGTTCTTAAGATATTTCAAATCAGCAACTCCACCATAGTGGCATAAAACATTTAATCAATATGTCCCCATATGTGGTGACTGGTTAAAGCAGGCTTCCTCAACCTCGGCCCTCCAGATGTTTTGAGACTACAATTCCCATCATCCCTGACCACTGGGTCCTGCTAGCTAGGGATCATGGGAGTTGTAGGCCAAAAACATCTGGAGGGCGGGGGTCAAGCATGGGTTAAAGTATCCATTTACAAGACACATATGATGTCATCCTGCCAAGTGGAAAAGACAAATTCCCACAGAATGCAGTGGAGTTAGTAAAAAGTTCTAAATCCACAGGGCCTATATCCATTTGCTGGGAGAATGTAAGGGATTCCACCGATGTGAGCTAACATGTCTAAATCAAACCTATTGTTTTTCGTTGTAGCCTGAACAGGCAAAATTCAAATCCTACTTCTGTTCTCTTCGGAACAATGGAGCCTCTCCAATGTTGCAGCTCTGCTGGCGAAACAAACTTCCATGTGCATGATGGAGCCTCCTTCTCCTCTCTTTTCCCCACTCCCCCAATCAGCTCTGGAGAGTTGGGGGAACTTCCAGAGCAGATTTGGGGGCACATGGAGATAAGGAGAGGAAACTGAAGCCGCATTGGGTCAGCAGAACTATATGTGTGTGAAGCATTGGATATAACCCAATGAAGTTAAAGATCTTGTGTTCCATATTATTTAAAATTAACAAACTCACTATGATTTGGTGCAAGCCATGGTATTTACATAAGATCCTGGAACTCCAGCTTTTAAATAAAAAATAAATTTCGAGCTCTCATGGCTGCACAGCTTTGAACATGTAACTGCTAAAATCTCCAAGGTGTTCCATGGTATCAAAGAAGCCACCTGCCTAAACTTTTTTTTAAAGAAGGGGTGACAACGACACACTACCTCTAGTAAACTGTCTCCAACAAGAGCAACCAACAGCTGGTGTCTGTGTCTCTCTCGTATTAATGCAGCATTTTCAGAGGCATACATGGAAGTAAAATCAAACATGGCTACATCTGGTTGACCGTAGTGATTAATTGCAAAATCCAAGGCAGGCAATTGGTAATCAGTTGCGAAATCAGCAGCTTCTCTTGCGTAGGACAGCAGATTGTCTTGGTCTACATTTTCCCCACAGAGTAGCATTTCAGTATCAATATAATCCTACATTGAAAGACAAAACTTTATCATTAGAGATCTTTGGATGTTCGCACGAGTGCTACACAAAAAAGATTATGATATTCTACATGGGAAAAACTGAAGTTTTGATGAGATTCAGGTTATATTCTGACTTCTTTCTTTTAGCAATGTATTTATCTTATGTATTTATCTTATGTTACTCAGTATATTTAAGTCAAGTTTAAGTCATGATCTGGCTTTCATGCAATACTAGATTAAACAATTGCTTAAGCAGAAATTGCTGTCATGCTACCTGGGGATAAAACATGGTTGGGCTTAGTTATGTCTGAACCTGACCCCATTGTGTGTCTCATGCCAAATAAACCATGAGCTTGGAGCCAAAGTTTGATCTCAGCTTACCACTCATGATTTGTCTGGGGAAAGCAGAATACAAGGCTTGGATTGGATGTAATGCTAGGCCAAACCATGGCTTAGCCCTGTGGAGCTCAGCAGCAGTAGCAGAACTGGGGGAGGAGTGCTGTGGTCATAATCACCCCCCTGGAAACCTGCATGTATGTTTATTCACACCAAATCCAGGTGAAGGGATTGAAGGTAAGATCCGATTCACCCATCAGCTGATGAGAGAATGGAAGTGTGCTTTTGAATGATCTCTACTCTATGCTTCTCCTTCAAACCACCATGATTCGAAGGAGAAAATTCAGGGTACTTGATAGTGTGCTGCAATCCACCCATCAGCTGATGGACTGGTGGGAGCTCACTATGCTGGATCCAAGGAACAACTGGGAGCTTTGAGCTTGTTCCTTTAAAGTCCTACACACTCACGTATAGTGGCAGGTATAGGGCAGGTGGGTGGGGCTTCCTGAAAATAGCCTGGTGGAACACATTTGGTCTGCAGGATGTAAGTTCAACACTCCTGGGGTAATACAAAGTGTGAGTGATACTTATATATTTAAAGGTTTATTGGATTGGGATTATTACATGGTTTATTGGGTTGGATACAAGCCAAGTGCATGCTCCTTCCCCACCTCTCCTCTTGTGCCCCTGGGGTAAGTGTAGCTACCTTTCTTAAACCACAGCTGCCTGTGACATCTGAAGAAGGAAACTGTGGTTTATAGGCTCCCTCCAAACTAGCATATGATAGAAAGGCCTTAACCCACATTTGAATACCTACATCGATTATGACGCCCTTCTCCAGAAGGCTCTGCTTTTTTGCAGTCATCACAAAATAGTGGGTGCTATCTTTATAGTAAACAATATTCTCCAGGTCAATTCCTAGGGAAGAAAGATATTTCACACACAAAGTACCAGAAACGCAATACATTCAACAAATGACTGTTTAAAACCATAATTAAAATCAGCAGTGGTTAAGAGCTTGCAAACAAATGTCATGCTATTACAAATGTACAATCTGCACAAGCATATCAGTTTGCCAGAGGAAACAATTCTCTTCCCTCTCCTCATGCTCTGCTGTGTGTGTGTGTGGGGGGGGGGTGTTCTCTTGAACCCTTTGGAGCCAAATTTTGCAGGAGCACAGAAAGATATGAGGAAAAGCCCCACGGTGCAAGCCCTTGCACATTGCTTCTGCTCACAATATTTGTAGGTGACTCCCACCTTATACATTCTCTTAGAAAATATTAATTACAAAGCCATAGATACCTCCCTGGGAAGGGAGTTCTAAACATGTGGGGACACCACCAAAAAGGTTCTGCCCCTGGCACCTGTTGATCCAACAGATCTTACTTGCATACCAAACAACAGGTTCTCAGGTTCTGAATTTCAGCCAGGCTTATAGCTGTGCAAATTTCTCCTTTATCTACTCAACATTTGGCACAAACCTGTTCCCTTATTTTAGGAGCACAGAACAGTTGTAATGATTTGTTTACCTCAAAACTCCAATGCAGCTGGATCACACCCAAATTGTATCCATCTCATGTTTATTTCAAAGTACTGTATACTGTGAATTAGCTCCTGTGCAGCTAATCAGCATGGTTTTCCAGTTGTGTATTTTAATAGCTTTTATAAAGGTCATCAAAAAAATGGTCTACACTTCTACTTAGCTCTAACTGGTTTGAATTTGCTCACATCTACTATGCTCCTAATTGTACATTTGATAAATGTCTACAGTGATGCCAAAAATGAGTATGTGTAACTGAGATATATTTACAACAGCAGCCACAGCAACAACAAGAGACTTCCTCTTGGTTCCTAAACTCGTTTTCACAGGAAGTTGATATTGCGAAAGTACATTGGGCTGAAAGATGGCCAGACCCAGTTCAAAACCGGTCAGTCGTGGATCATTTTTCTTGAACTCTCAGAGTTAACATGGAAGTCCAGCAGCATATAGCTAATCATATAACAAGAAAAACAACAAGAAGAAGCCATAAAACACTGGCTAAATTTCATGCGCACCACAGGCCTTAGGTACTCAGGAAAAAAATCTGTGCTATTGAAAATATTTGTATACACTTTAAGAAAAAAAAACATTACAAAACTTCATGTAAGAGATCCAACTGGGGAAGGAAAAGGTTAAATATATCTGCTTTCAGTAGTCTGAAATCAAGTAATCGCCATCACTCAGTTTAGTAACTGGTACAGAGCTGCTAGTGAGCTGGTTCACTTATTATTCTTTATTTTCCTTTGCCATGGAGGGGAAAAAAAGACCAGATAACCCACCTGTGTCTTCTTTCAGATCTTGGAAGAATTTTTGATTGAAGATGAAAGCAACACCACTGATCTCCTCCACCTTAGCTTCTGCTGTTGTATTTCTGTTTATAAAGTTGGCAGTGATTGCAATCGCCAGCTTTCCACGAAATTCTTTCCTCCTAAAGCCTTGTACAGAAAAGCAACGAAACCATCATTCGTCTGCTGCTCAGCTCTAACCAAAGTATTTTCATAAGTTTAAGATGTAAAGCATCTCACAGTACAATTTTTAAATTAGCCATTTGTTCAACTGTTAGCTAATAATTGTAAAAATACAAACTTTTGGCAGTATTGGTTGATAGTTCTCAGTCCAAGATTATGTCTTTCTGGTACCTGTCTGGAAAAAAGCTCACCCCCCACCCCAAATATTGTTTTTGAGGATCATAAATTAACATCAACTCCTACAGTGTTGCTACTGTGCACACTTTCCTCATTCAATTATCCCAGCCAAATTCTGATTCATTGTATAATAATATCCTGCTTCAACTATTTCAAGTTCCTCCTTTCTGCTTCCCTGTTACCTGTTTATTAGTTGAAACCACACCTGCTGCAAAGTAGTTGCCTTATCACCCAAGGCAGATTCCTCATGTTAGTCATCTTGCCAAACCTCAATTCCTCTCCTTTTCCACCACAGGCACATTTTCATCTTTCAAAGCCTTTGTAAACGTTGTACTTACAACCCACTTAACAGCCAGGATGGGGATCCTGTGGCCCTCAAGACATTGCTTGACTACAATTCCCATCATTCCTGGTCATTGGTCATAGTGGCTGGGAGTGATGGGAACTGGAGCCTGACAACATCTGCAGGTCGACAGCTTCCCCTTTCCTGCTTAACTTTTTATGCATCCATTTCTGTCCATTTTCTTTCTTTCTTCCATCCTCCGCCTTGAAACCAGCCCTGTCTATCTTCCTTTGCTTCCGCATAACCCCATATAACATGGGTGCTGATGGGAGTTTTTTCCCTTAAAAGTAAGAGCCACATGGAGAGTGATTTTCAGGCGGGAAGACAGGGAATAAATCTCTTCTCCATGTTGCAGTCCTAATGTCCACATTCAGCTTTAATTTTAAAAACCACTGATGCTGTGGACCAGATATGCAATGTAATGTGCATCAGCCCCAATAAAAGGAGTCATGTTTCCCATGACACGGGGACCCAAACTTCTCATGGTGTTCACCTGCATAGTTCTTACCCCTGTCCCAAGTGTTTTTGGTTTTTGGAATGAATAACAACGCCTCAACAGAGTTGCCTGGCTCCCTTACTGGTTGCCCACACAAAATGCACCCCCCATCTGGTTTCTCATCAGTGGGGAGGGAAGTTACATGGACCACACCATACAACAAAGCCTCATGAGTCACTTGGGCTTAAGAACCCCTTAGAACTATTCAACAGGTTCAGTGCACCAATGTTTCCAAAGTGTATAAAAGGGCAGAGAGGAGACACACGTTCTCAAAATGAAACAGGCATGCACCAGGGTCCCATAATCCCCCCCATGGCATCTATTCCCATTGCCTTTGGTGTTTCACTGGTATTTGCCACAGAAAGTTGTTCCTCCTGATTCTTGTCTTTTGACCCACTCAGTTCTCAACCCTATTCCTCAGTAGAAGTATCAATGTTCCTCCTTAGTTGAGCTGCACATGTAGCTGTATTGTGCCTGAGTGCATACCATCTCCCAGCAGAAGAATCATTCGGTTAACTGCTAACATGCAGTCTAATATTACTTGAAAAGCGAAATTTTAAAAAATCACCTAATTAAGTCCAATGGGAGTACATACTTAACTAGGTTGGTTCATGTGATATGGCTAGCAAGAACTGCTCAACTAATGTCTCATTGAGAGAAGCCGACTCAGAGGGCTGGAATTTTCCCTAATTATTATTTTGCAGCTATTGCAACAGAATATTCCTTTCCTTTGGCTGTTTCTTCTTCCTCAAATCCTTGCCCTAAGTGACTGTTCTTAAAATCATATCTTCCTAATTATTCCTTCAGACATCTTCATCGGATCCCTAGCAGGCACTGAAGGTGATGATTATTTTGAATACACGTGGCCTATAACACAAAATGTAGGCCATTGTTGACTTTTCTGTGCAGGTGCCATTCCTGATAAAAGCATGAAACCTTTTTGTTAGGTATTATTCCACAATGTAAAAAAAAAAAAAAATCCACAAGCACAATGTGATACACTACTGTTATTGTATTTTATATTTGTGTTTTAACTTGGTTTTTAATGCCACATTTTATAAACATTGTTAGCTGCTCTGGTTCTGTTTGGGGCAAGTGGAATAAAAGCAATATATATGACAGTAAAATGACTTTTAAAAGCAAGAATGTAACCTTTCTGTAAAAAAGCAAACAAAGCAGTACAGTGGTACCTCCGGTTGCAGATGAGATCCGTTCCGGAGCTCCAGTCGGATCCTGAGGTTTTTCAAACTGGAGGTGCCTGTTCTGTGCATGTGCGTGGCACGGTAGAGCGCTTCTGCACATGCGCGCGCGGCGAAACCTGGAAAAATACTTCTGGGTTTGCCGCATGCGTATCCCAAAGGATACGTAACCAGAGGTGTGCATAAATAGAGGTACCACTGTAATTTAAAACCAGTCATTATCCCATTCTACTGCCATTCCTGTAATAAGAAAACAAGCAGGCATTTTGCTACAACTTTTACAACATACCTTCCAAGCTGTTTCTGCGGCCGTCGGCACCAATAACGACATCAAATTCATATTCTGACAAAGGATGATCCATTGGGAGAAATTCAGCACGCCAACCTATTTCTGAAAGGAGTAGGTCAGTCAGCCACACAAGTGGTCAAACAGTGGGGTAATTCAAACTGCATTGTCAACACCTTTGGGCTCCATGTATCAGCTCCAAGCAACACTTGAGAGAAGTCCATGTAAAGACTGTACAGCAGGGCCAGCCCTATCATGAGGTAAACTGAGGCAATTACCTCAGGTAGCAAGAGGGCAGCATATTTAAACCCCAGCTCACATTCCTATTGTCACTGCCTGTTGCTCTGAGGAAAGGGGCCCTTCCACAGAGTGAGGCATACTAGGTTAGGTGGTCCATGGAAGCTAAACATTTTTTAAAGAAAGTTAAAAGTTGCTAAAATAAAATTAATCTTTCAACTAATTTTGAAAGAGAATTTCTAACCGTGGAAGCAAAACCAAGGCAGTGCAAGCAACCCTATTGCCCAGAAAGCTTTGCTCCAGGCATCCTTGAACTTGTTGGAGAAAACACTCAAACTCCACCCAAGGAAACTGAACTGAAGTTTATTTGGCATAAGGTACAGTATAGCCAAAATGCCAATAGAAAGAGACCAAATATATTTAAATTAAAGGCGCTCACTCACACCAAGCAGAATACCCAATTCCTTAAGGTTTAAACTGATCGCCTTATTTCTGTGCAATACTTTTCTTAACGAAAGTCATGCCGTACTTTGATTTTCTTGATCTTCAGGCGGTTCCAAAACTTTCACGAATTCTAAATTCACATGGATTTCAACTCCCAACATAAGTGCAACCTTGAAGAGGATGAGCTGAAGCTGCCTAATGCCTGCAAAAGAGAAACGAAATGGTTATTTTAGGATATGCATTAGTCAACATTTGAACATGGATTCATCGCAGTGGCAGATATACTTGTTTCCTAATACAATGAAGGCCTTCAGAAACAAAAGCACTCCAATGTTGCTATTTTCAGTTTAGCTAACTGATCTGCTAATTCATGGTTTTCTTTTTATCAAGAATTAGGAATGGTTTCGGATGGCCAACTAACTTGCGTATCTATGCAAACGCCATACTACAAACTCATTTATTTATTTTTAAGTATCCTGGATAACTTTTTACCAGCAGCATAAAAGGATACAAGGAATCCACGACTGTATACAAATCTAAGCAACTGCAATACATTCGGATTTCATCTCTCTCACACAGAGAAAGAGAAATTTAACTAGAATCATTATATCTTTTTTTTTAAAAAAAAAATTTAATCCATGCTGATTACAACTCACTAGCTCTCTCGGCTTATTTCGGTGTCTGTCTCTCTCTGTGTGTGTGCTTAAGAAACAGAAAAAAAGGTAGCTAACTTCTTTCAGTCCAACAGCCACAAACCAGCAGTGGCCACGGCAAAAGTGAGCATGGACACTCCACACCAACTCTCTCTCACACACAGCTATCTGATTTATCCATTGTTTTAGTTTTTGTGAGCTGCCTTGAGCTGAGGCTGTAGAGGAAAGATGGAATATAAATAAATAAATAATAAAATGTAAATTTGAAAGATGAGGGCTGTCAACTTAACCTTCTTGAAAATTTGAAGAAATATGTTGCCGTTCAATTTATACAAAACTTGCTAAAAAAAAAAAATACGGGTAGGGAACACCTGCTAGAAGGAGTGGGTTGCCATGTTCCATTATCTATATACTGAAACATTTCTTTCATCTTCTTCCAAAAATACCCAGCATGAGCTGTTTCCTACAGTGGATACTGGCTTCATCGGTTAAATCTGTTTTGATATACTGGTATACCATATCAGGAGAAGAGCTACAACCCTGCACAAGCTCAAATGAATTCAACAGAACGTGTCTGCACACAGCTGTGTAATGAGCTACAGCCAATATTCCTGCCGTGTAGCTGGAGAAGTATTCACACTGAACTTTCGTGCAATGTCCATTCTTAGTGGATGATACTTACTAATGTGATCAATGGATCCTCCACAGAACTTTCCATAGAATTTCTTTGCTCCTAGGCTTCGAAGATCATTAATAGTAAAAGGCCAGAGGTGAAGAACATTGTTTCTTGAGAAAGTGTCTCGTTTCTCCACAACGACAACTTTGGCTCCTAGAAAGGCAAGTTCTATGGCAGTCCGCAAACCACAGGGTCCACCACCAACAATCAAACACTGGAGGAGGAAACAGAGAAGTTGAATATATTAAGATATGTGAAAATATTTTATACATGTTTTGATACGATTTTATTTCATGATGTTCCACAATCAGGAGATGACTTTGAGAAATCTTCTCATACATTCAGTCCAAAACAAACTGAACCAGAAATTGGTCCATCAATTCCGAGTTGTGTTCTTGGACTCAGCCTTTCCACTGAGTTCCATGATGAAATAAATGTGGGATATAAATGTCCCAAAATGCAAAGCAGTTCTTAGGCTTGGCTTAATTCTAGAAATCTTTCTAGGCTCTCCTTTTCAGAGCAAGGGTATCAGCTTCTATTATAAGATGGTAGCAAATGACTCAGTTATATGGATGAACAAGGCTGAGTCCAGGATGCCATCAAGACTGGGAAAAGCAGGACAGCTGGCAGGAGTTTAGGAAGTTGTTGCAGTAAACTCTTTCTGATTAACATGAGAACTCCAAGTTAATGCATTTGCAGCTTAACAGTGGTACACAGTATTTCGTTGAACTCAACAAATGCATACCATAAATGGTTTCATCCACTTTGAGTCCCCAAGCAAACAAAGATCTATGTATATAAACAATGGCAGTTACCAAAAGCGACTCATTCAAACATAGGCCTGCCAGTGAATAAAGTCTTCATCCCTCCAGACAAGAGGAAAAGCCCCACCTATTTGCTCCAAAGCACTTCAGGCAGAAAACCTTTTAAAGCCATAATCTGGGGTTACCATCTAGCAACGTATTTATCTTTGCTTCAAATGTATTTGCTCTTTGATTTATTTGTGAAGATCTCCTATTGAAGCACAGTTTACACATGGCAATGTAGCACTGATATTTAAATATTCTAGAGACAAAGCAGCAGGGCTCTTGACAACACTGAATTCAGTAGTGTTTAGACTTTTACCTATATTAAATTATGAAAAGGACAGAACAAGAATGGGGAAAGGAGGAAAGAAGCCAAGCCACTTAGAACTCAGGTTACATAAGGAAATAAATGTAACCACTGAACTGTGCTTTTTAGAAACTTCTGGACTACGCTAAAAAAACCAGACTTCCTCTTTTAATCCCAGCTGGGTCCACTCACAAGTAGTGGTAGGGTAGAGATAAAATGCCAACGCAACCCGCAAAAAGCAGAACAGCTGCTAGACAAAGGATCCCCTCCAGCACCATTCCTAGGATCTGTGCATGCAGCCTTCTGGTTCCTAGTGGCTTCGACCAACAGCTTGGGGTGGGAATGAATTTTGGCTTCAGCGCTTGCTTCTGGCTGAAGAGTTTGCCTCCCACCAGTTCACTCACTTCTGCTTGCTGGGTTGGAATTCAGAGAAGAGAAAGGCATTTTAAGAATGGCTTTGAAAACTACCTGCTGGCTTTTAAATTATGGTTATATTTATGCTATTGGCATACCCAAGCCAGCTGGAGGGCGCTAGGTTTCCATCTCTGGTCGACAAAGCCCAGCCACATGTTAGTCACAACTAGACACAAGTCCAGTTCAAGTGTTGCCATGTGTGGCTCAGTAACTGCATGAACGGGGCAGTTGGTGCAAACAACCGAGCTCTGCACTCCTCCACTCCATGTTCATCATTGTTTCCATCATCTGTCAACTCACTGAGGACAACCGTGTGGCATGGGAAGACTTGAGAAGACTCCCGACCCCCATTTCAGGATTCTGGAAAAGCAGTGTTCTAAAATGCTTAGATCTGACACGCACAGAAGGCTTCCTGCTTCAGAAGGTCACCTTTCACAAGTTGGCCCATGAGGTGACAGAAAATATAACATTGCAGGGAAGAGTTAGCATACTCATCCCCATTGCTTCCCCAACCTACATGTTTGCCGAGCACAACAAAGGTAATACACCAATACTGAAGAGGCAATACGGAATCCAATTTGTTACTCATTTGTAGTGACTGCTATGTATTCAGCTATTTACTGGTAGTTTCTTTCTCTGATGTGGTTATAAATGGTATACTGATGATTTCCTTGTGTATTTTAAGTGTATATTGTTCAACACTTAGATATTATTTGAGTAAGATTAGAAATAATCCAAAATAAAATAAGTAATTCATTTCAATTCAATGTATTTCTTAACGCAGGTTAGTAAAAGGGAGGCAAAAACAGAGGATCTAATTTTTGATTTGAAGTCAGGGAAAACAAAAAGAAACAGAATTCACTGATTTCAGCTGAACTTAGTACTCACAAGCCCTAACTATTTCTACCGACTTATAATCTTCATTGGATAATCGCTCAGATAATCGCCCCCATACTTACTCTATGAAAAACCCCAAATTGTCAAATTGCCAATTTCCTATGATACTAGGGTTGCCAAAGTGAAAAGTCGTTGAGCTTCCCCCCCCCCAAATAAGCAAACAAATTAGCTCCTATAGAGCTTTTTGCATATATGGTGTTCAAAACCCATTATATGATTCCCAAGGGACACTGGGAGATGAGAGATGCTCTGCAAAAGCTGTCATCACCATGCATCCTCCTCCCTCAAGTCCTCCTGCATGTGCCAGAGAACTAAAGAGGTTTCCCCATCTTGCTGGGGTTTAAAAATATATAAATTGCTCAACCTTCCAGAGCTGATTTAGAGGGTACAGAGGAGGAGAGGAGAGGAAAGGTGGCATTGTTTCTCTACAATCGCCCTCTTTATAGGAGAGAACTACAGATGTCAAGCATGTCAGAGGCTGTGCCTCAAGAGAACAAGAGCTGGGTCTGAATGAAAACTGTTACCCAATGGCTATCCATAGTGGTCTAGACATGATAGTCTCCTACTCCCCTGCAGGTATTTGAATATTCCAGTTTCATATAAATCCATAATTTGATATACAGTACAAAGCTAAGCATCCTGAAAATCTAATATTTTATTTTGGAATGCAGGTTCCCAATCCTCATAGACTGCAAAGGTAAGTTTGAAACTATGTTGATTAATATTTTTATAATTAACATTTGCATTGCTGAACCTCCTTATTTCCCTTGGGGAAAACCTTGCATTTTGCTGTTAATTTAGAAACCACTACCCAGAATGAAGCATGCATGCACAATCAAGCCTATTGTAAGCTTCCACACAATTGTGTCCCTTCACCCACAGCAGGCTTTTTGCTCTAGTGGAGTTTTCAGAGAATGGAAGCAAAAGCATTGCATTCTCAAAGGCATTGTATTCTCAAAAGTTGTATCATTTGATACAACTTTTATTGCATGATGGTAGAATACAGAAATTTGGGCAAACGCTTTCTGGAGAGGCTTCCAGCATAAGTACACAGCACCATCACAATAAAAGGCAATTACTTCACAGGATAAATTGAGACTTCCATGGAATTAATCCAATTTGTTTCCAATGAACAGCAGCTGCTACAGCAACTAAAAAGGAGGCAGTTGAGCAATGCTTCAGTGAGAAGTCTCTAACCTCTGCCCTACCAGAGAGCTTTTTCATACTTTAACCCTATATGTAGAAATTGAAGAATTTTTGGCAAAAGTCTCTTCCAAAAGATTAATAAGACTTACTGTTCCTTCAGCTGGTGCTTCTATTTTAGAACCTAAGCCAATCGGTGGCAGACTGAATTATCATGAGTGAACTAAAATCCAATATAATTACTTAATATAATGAGAGAGATAATTCAAGAATCTATTTTTTTAAAACTTTTAAATATTCCTAATACCAGCTGTACATCAATTTTTCTTTGAAACACAATCAAACAAAAACAAACCTAACCAGATTCATAAACACATAACAGTGTTTGAATACTAGTTAGGGTATCAGACAACAATCATTTACGTTCATAACCCTATTGAAAGAAAGAAATCAATGAATCTGTTTCACACATTTGCAACTTGTTTGATACTTTATAAGACCTTTCCTGCCTGGACAGGAAGCAACCTTGTTGCTTGGAGATAAATGCAAGCAACTACTACCGTACATACGCCAGGGGCCCCCAAACTTAACAGGCTTCGGGCCGGTTCCTCTGGCGCCAATCACGCGGTGGGCCGGAGGGCGGGGGAATGCGCTCCCATACGTGCATGGACTTGCTTTTTCTGGTGCGGGGTGCCGTCGGAAATGGCTTCTGAGCATGCGTAGACGTCATTTCTGGTGCACTTCTGGGTTGGTGCAGCACTGAAAATAGCTTGTGCGTGTGCGCACAAGCTATTTATGGCGCTGCGCCGACCCGGAGATGGGCAACCACACTGTGGTGCACCGGTAAGAGCGGGCGGTGGCTGGGGTCATCAGGGGCTGCACAATTGGCTCGCGCAGGCCACATCCAGCCTCCGGGCCTTAGTTTGGAGACCCCTGACATAGGCCAAAATCACTAGCAGCATACCTCTTTATGACTCTCATTTACAGGTACAGGTATGTCATGGGCATTGGGTGGAATCCAACATCACACTACCGCAAATGTTCTATCTGCACAAGTGTATCAGTTTTCCAGGCCCAACAGCAACACCCCTTGCATGCTGTTCTGGGGAAGTTCTCCTGGACAACCCCACCCCCCAGCCAATTTAAGGAGGTGCAAGTGAATGGGAGAAAGAGAGGGGTGAATCCCCACAAGGGCTTCTGCTGACAGGGTTCATTAGGTGAATCCCACCCACAGAATTTTAAACATTATCCTCTCACACAAGGAAACAAATGTGATAAACTGAGCCACCAAGGGGGGGTGGATCAGAATTCCACAATACTACCTTTAATTTACTCTAACAACATGTCCAGGCTATAAAGGTGTTCACACAGTATACAACCAGTAGAATTAGTATTGCAACTACTGTACAGTATATGCATTTCAAAATGGGAAGTATAGAAGAGTAGCATGGCTAATTCAGAGAACTAAAGTAACATTAAGGGAAAGCTTTGGCTGAGCAAGAAGCAGCATCTATGTAACAAGAACACTAGCACGGATAGGTTTCTGTCACAGTTGTTCAACAGAATCTGTGATCTGGACCTTGTGTGAATTCTCTCCACCACAAGAATGGGTTTTCAAAGCTCTACTGCAAGACCGTCCAAAATACTAGTTAGAATAAGTTAAACGTTACAAAATAACAAAGCAACACATTGCAAACAAGCAATGTGGTTCAGTCCTCTATGCAGTTCAGTAAACTTTCCTCTCTCTGGTCCCTGAGAGAGACCCCAACCTTCTTCAGAACCTTTGAGCAACCACTGCTGCTGCAGCTACTACATCTCCAACAAGCACACACAGCTTCTTAACTTTCAGCTTCCTGCTGTGCAAGCTCTACACTTCCTGCTTCCAAGTCATCAGATAGCTTAACTCATTGTACACAACATATGTAGTAGCACTGAAACTCTTACATCACATAGGTGTGCAGAAGCAAAGTCATTTTTTGTGACAAGACTACTTAAAGTGGCATAAGAAATGCTGAGGCAGGTCGGAAAAGTTTAAATCAAAGACTGGCACTAGTTATTACAACATCCTTTGCCTTCAAGAAAATGACTGGACACAGAGAGGGAAAGCCTGTCAAAAGGGTTAAGGAAAACAGAGCAATAATAGTTTCACTAGTGAATCGCTTTTCAGCCTTTGAGCTAAGGTCAAGTGCTGTGAATTCTCATACAGTACTTGACATGGATGCTACTGATGGAGAACATACTTTGAACATGAAAAAGAAGTAGACGTTTTACAGAAGTAACAGCTCTGCTTCATTGAAACCCTTCTCTAACTTTCTATTTCTATCCAAAACAACTCCACCTGATTCCTAAGCATATTTATTTATTTAAAAAAATCACTTTCTGCCATAAATATAATGTGGCCCATTCTTTGGAAGGGAAACACTTACCATACAAGAGGTTTCGACATGTTGCCATAGGAAGAAACACAACTCAGATCTAAATCATGGTTTATATATGATCATGAGTGAGCCTGAGTTCTACTCTATGCACTAGGAGAGAAAGTTTCTGCTTTTACATTGGTACAAACCACAGTTACTTATTTTCAGTGGACTCAAGGAACTATAGTTTGTTCTAACCACAATTTTAAACCTTGTTTTAACTATTGGTCCAGCAAGAAACTTCCCTCATCATTTACTCATTACAATCAAGACAAACTGCATTTACCCCCCTCCCCAGTCTCAAAGTTTCCCCCCACATGATTCATTGCTGTCCCATCTCCACTATTGAGTTCTCATTCATCACCTGACCTTGCTGTGTCTCCCTTCTAGAAAGAATGTGTTTTCTATGTAACACCTGATAGAAGGTGTTTTGATGTTCTAAAATCAATCCCACTTATTCCATTTATTTTCTTAAAAAAACAAAACCCTGAAAAAAAGTTAGCTAAACTGTCTCACAGAATCAGAGTTGGAAGGATATAAATTATATACCGGTACTTACAAAGCATCTGTACTATGCATGATCTGCAGTGGTTTCATTATGCAATAATCAAATGCCAGAAAAAACTGCTCTTCCTGATGTAATTTAACATAATTTAATGCTTTAAAACAATATGTACCAAGAGTCTAATACATCACTCCATTTTCAGAAAATTGAGTTTCCTATGTATCCTTTCATCACTGATACTTCTCAAAACTAGCCCCTTAAAAAACAAACACCCTAATGCATGAAAACTAAGCCACAAGCCAATCTAAACACAAAAAAATGAACGTGGTGTGATTTTGTCTTTCTGCAAACATTTTTGTTCAAATGACTTAACAGCCTTTCTATCTACCAACCGCCACAAAAGAAAATATATAAAGATACAGAGCAAAAGGTGTGCTTAGATAATCTCAGTTATAAAGACCAGTCATACCAAGATCTCAGTTATAAACCAACTGTAAAGTCCAATCATACCAACATCTCTCAAACAAGTCTCTTTTTAACAGTGTGCTGCTAGATTTGAATCATGACCTAAAAAGTTACCAAGACATTATCCTACCAAGGCCAGAAATGCTTCAATTTATATTTTCATTTCCTTGTAAGAATCAGTCTCAAACTTGATTCAAAGCATTGCTGAGACAGGTCATTCTCTAGTTGGCTATGACGGTGGTTTGTGGCACCAGTGTGTCGCAACACCCTGGGGTGCCTTGAATGATGGTGAGGGGTGCCATAGGCCAGCGTTTCTCAACCGCTGTTCCGCGGCACACTAGTGTGCCGCGAGACGCTGGCTGGTGTGCCGCGACATGCGGCGACGAGAAGGGCGATTTGCATTGTCACGTGCCTGGCGGCCGCCAATATACAGCGCTGACCTGCCGGAAAGCAATATTTCTCCTCCTCTTTCCCAAAGCTCAGTGCAAACGAGCCTGGTGGCCGCCAATACACAACACTGACCCGCCGGAAAGCAATATTTGGCAAGTGTTTCTTACAGTCATAATTATAATATAGGGCGGCACAGAGTTAAATTTTTTAACTTTTTTAATGGTGGTGTGCCTCGTGATTTTTTTCATGGAACAAGTGTGCCGTGCCCCCAAAAAGGTTGAGAAACACTGCCATAGGCAATACTGGCCTCTGTGCCTCTTTGCTTCCCTCCCTCCTCTGATGCCCTCCCACATTTCTGCCTCCCAACGGCTTGCAAAGCTGTTTCTTGCAGCAGCCCTGGCTATAATCTCCACAGGTGAATTGTGCCTCTGGGAGGCACCTCTCTTTGGGCGGGGGCGGGGGGGGGCAAGGACAGAAACAGCAAATGCCTGGAGGACTCCCAAGCAGAGGGGAAATGAGAGGATGCTAAGGGAACACACCACAAGGGAAGGTGTTCAAAAAACAGTGAGAGGCTGTCAGCTCTGCGGGCAAGGGGTGACATAACTGGGCTCCCGAGCCCCACAGGGGTGCTGCAGAAAGAATGTAGTTGGTCAAGGGAGCCGTGGACTCAAACAGGTTGAAAACCTCTGGGTCCTAACACATCACATCCATCTAAAATAGGCTGTTTTCCAGCCTACTTATTGGCCATTACATTCTGCTCCCCTATTGAGCATCATGGCATCTCCTGCCTGAAATTAACCCTTGAACAATGCTTCCTGTTGCTTGAGCTGCTTCACTAAACATCTTGCTTTACTCCTTTACTAAGCACTTCAATAACGCGACTTGAGCGCCGCAACCCCAGAGTCGGTCACGACTGGACCTAATGGTCTGGGGTCCCTTTACCTTTAAGCACTTCATAGCTTGCTGCCAGCAATATATATAGTGTGGATGGTTTCAACTTCACCCTTGAGATACCAACCCCCTTTGATTTTCTGCTGAATGAAATAGGTTTCTTCCTAAAATAATTTTATCAAAAACTGTTTGTTGCTTTACTAAAACCTTTAATAAAAGCATCAAGAAGATATGGATTGAAGCCTTGTTAGTCCCGTCACACTACAGCACCATGCTACTCTAGCCAATATAGGGAGTAGGTTATGGCACCTAAAGTATAAAAGGAATATTTAGTGGTGGCAGCCAAAGGAAAAATTAAGGTATCCACTTGGTGGCAGGAGTGAAGTTAAGTAGGAATGGTTTGCTTATCTAGTTCGCTTGGCTCTCTTCCCTCTCACAAGGCAGATTACAGGCTGTGCTGTCACACCAGTATTTTAAATGTGACAACACTTTTATATTACCTGGGTAGAAAAATACCAAAAAGGCATGCCTATATGAATTCCCAATTATACATTGATAACCAAAGATTCTTAAAAGTTGCAAATCAAAGCAAGAAAGCCAAAAGGAACAAGAAATAATCTAACAGCTGTGTTCTGGGACTAGTTCAACGGCACCAGATTTTCATATAAGCAACAAGCTAATGTCACTGTTATTCTCAGAACATCTTACTTTGCTTTATCATTCTGGATGATGTTCGGCCTGGACAAACAGACTTGACTTTTTCCACTCCACTGCAAAGCATGTTCGTCAATGTTGTTGTTATTTTTAAAGTCACCCGCCTTCACATTTCCTGTGAAGTTAAGCCAGAGCTTTGCCCTAGTCATTTTCACAGAACTGAAGGGTCACCTCTAGACAGTCACAGATCACAATGGCCTGAGACAGCACAGCAGAAGTTAAAACTAGCATACCAACTCCAGACATCTGGAATTACCTCAGTAGCACAGCATGCTTGTTACTTGTCTCACCCCACCACTATTGAAAGGGAGAAGGAATGAAATTGACAACACTACTATAAGAAGTGCCCTCACTTCTTTCCACTCTTCATCTGGCAGGATCGACAACAGCCTGCCTAGACTTTGTCAGCAAATATCAGCTCCAACCAGAATCATATAATCAAAAAAAGTCTTCTTCTTTTATATACACCTCAGCTAACCTTCTTGAAAAGTAATTAATGTTAAAGAAAAATTAACACAATGAAATAACTGAGGACAGCTTACTTTCCCCCTAGCACAGCAGTTCTAATTGTTCAGCATGACAAAACGGCCTGAGTAATAATCAGGTGGATGGAAGAAATGTTACAAGATCAGCATAGAATTAATTGTACTAGCAGACAGACATGAGTAAGCTCTGCCTGCCACCTAGTTTGGTTTGGAAAGTAATCTACATACTGTACTCTTCCTACAGTGCACTCTTATTTTTTACCAGATGGAAGACAACCTCAGAGCAGTGTGAAAGAAAGGACATTATTAATTCTCAGTTCCTGCTGTCCAGGATATGAATGAAGCATCATCTCATAAAAGCCATGATAAAATTTAAGTGCTCTGTGGGACCATCCACATAGTACCTACCTCCCCTGTACCCAACATAGTCTCCCTGAATCAAGAAATGTAATGGGCTTGAGTCTGATATGAAGACACATGAGGCCATCAGCTTGCTGAAGCTAAGCAGCCTCATGCAGGCTGCATGAAAAGGAGAGGAAGGGCAAGTCTCTTTAGGCAAATGGAAGTCTACTGCACAAATGTGATGACCTGTAGTCAAGTTAGTAAACCATGAAGCCTTCAGGAAGCTAGCAACTAAACCATCCACAAACTGTAAGGCTAAGTGAAAAGAACATTTGCCTTCAATGCAGAAAGCCCAGCTTCAATTCTAAGTAGGGCTGGGAATGTTCCCCGTCTGAAACCCTGGAAAACCACTGGAAGTCAGTGTAGACAATACTAGCAGTTAGCTTAGATGGTTAGAGTGTGGTGCTGATAATGACAATGTCACAAGTCTGATCACCAAATGGGCCACCTGCATATTTCTGCATTGCAGGGGGTTGGACTAGATGACCCTTGGGGTACCTTCCAACTCTTAATTCTACAAGTCCATGATTCTATGAGCAAGAAGGACCAAGGGGTTTTACTCAGTTTAAGGCAAGTTTCTATGTTCCTAAGAACTCCTCCTGGTTTTGACATGGCTTGAACAGACAGTCTGCTAAAAACTTCACATTTTGTCTGACAAGACCTCTCCTCCTTCCAGAGGGGAGGAGTTGTGAGCGGGAGCTGGTTCCCGCATCAGCAGGGGGGCATATTTGGCCCCCTGCGTCAGCTTTCCCCAGCTGTTGTGCCAAACCCTTCAGCTAGCCAATAGGGCTGGCTTGGGGGCGGGGTTTAGCCGCATTTAAGTGGCCGCAGCAGCGCTGGGGCTCCATTCTGCTTCCTGTTTTCGTCGGATCACCCGTCCATCCTCCCTTTAGGTCATTTCTATGCTTTTGACCTTGCTATGGACTTTGGTCGGTTGCCTTGGTTGCCCAGGGGGCCTGGTAGGAATTTTATCCATTTGGCAAATTGGCATCAGCCTCTTGGTTTTTTGCCTACGTCATAGCAAATCGTCACAACTTTTCTGGTATTGGCAGTTAGGCATTGGAATATGTGTGGTGTGTTGGAGGGCAGGTTGTGGCCATCACCTACCCCTCCCCTTGTTTGGGTATTCCGTTAGAGGGATCCGGCAGTTGTAGATCCTGTCCAATGCCCTGCTGGTGGCTAGGGCCATGGCACGACCCCCCGTAACGTCAGGGGAGGCTTCCAGTTGTATGTGCATCAACAAGCTCCTCCCACTGGTTGTTAACCCTCGAATGACCCCCCCCCCGCTGAGCGGGGTGGCGTCATGTATAGATTGTTTGATTCAAAGCCTAAGTCAATACCACTCACTTGCTGTAACCAATAAAGTTGTGGCCTTATTTAGCCCATTAACCTGAAATACATGTGTCCTTGTGTCTTATTTATCTCTATGCGGGTGTCGGGTCCTCGACTCACAAGTTATCAGTTTTCAAGAGACTTTTCAGATGTGAGGCTTAAAGCTATCATTGCTGCTTCGGCTTGCAATGCCAGGAAAAAAGCCTCAGTAGTTAATCCAAGTGAGCACTCTGTTTCCATTTCTACTTTTTCCTCTGTATTGATACAAACATGCACCTTGGAACTTCTCTCTAGCACAAAGCCTGAAGCGTAATTTTTATAGTATAATTTTATTGCCCTAATGTTAATACTTGGAAGATGTTTAACATACGTTGGTTAGCATCATAATAAAGTATCAAAAGGTAGGTTAGACTGAGACTTGACTTTGCACAAGACCACACTGATCTTCATGGCACTGCAAAGATTTGAACTGGGCTTTCCCACACTGGACCAGAGTCACTGGCCTGGGTTCAGTTCCCTGACTCTTGAACCCACAGTGAGACTCATTCACTGTTCAATATGCAAATATATTCCACCCAATTTCTCAAAGCCCACCAACTCCCCTGCAATTACTGCTATGCTGGCAAGTCATTTTACCATGATGGATCTATTAAGGTGCTAGTTCACAGGCTGGTACGTTTAACCTCCCGAAAACAGCATGACGTCAAAGTAATCACTGGGGAGTTGCTCTTGTCTGGATGCGCTTCCTATCATTCATGTGCCATAGATATATTTTCACAGCAGACTATGAATCATAAGCAAGGAATGCTTGCTAGATAGCAACAGTAAGTCTGCAGTCCATAGCCAGTGTTTTCATTTGCATTCCCCAGATTAAGCATTTTCATATATTCAGGCTGCTTACACCGATAAGCAGTAAAAACAAATCTGGCTCATTTATGGGCTAGTTTAAGTGACAGATACAGCTAATATATTAGCCAATGTTGTGCTTGTTTCATTTATTCATATTCTGTCCACTGCTTTCATTCTCCACCCCTGGCCCCTAGTATCATGAAGAGCCATTCCTCAGGGGGGAAATGGGACAACCCCATATTCACTGCTCAGAGCTCGAGGACATATATTATACAAATACAATAATAAACAAAGTCCTGCAAATTACAGAAGGATGCTGAATGAAATATCAAAGCTTAATAGACTGAAAGGCCTACCCAATCCCCCAGAGGCTCAGCCTTTTGGAAAGATGCTTCCTTTAGGCTGTGATATAAACTCACTGACAACTTCCTGTTAGGCCAACTAGCAGAAACTGCAGGGATGCTGTGGGTTATCAGCCAGATGTGTTTCCCACACTCCTTCCTCTCCTGGTTTTGATTTGAATGAAGTAACACATGCAGATAAGCCTCTTCGAAAGAGGAATAGATGAGGCAACCATAGACAGGCACATTAGATTTAAATTCATCACAAACGTAAGTGTTAAATCATCACTTTCTTGTGGTTGCATTTTGCTTCACCACTGTAAAGATTAAAGTAATTGGAAACATACATATAAAAATATATATATCCGATGATGGAAGACAAATGCACACAACCTGTGGGTTATGGCAAACTATGCATATGAATGGCAGTGGAGTGAACCAAGGGGACCTCTGATAGACTACCTGTGCAAGGGGAGATAAGCCAATGAAAGTTGCAAAAACATATGAAGATGAGGGAGGTGATCCAAAAACAGACCATAAAAAGCATGAACTATATGCTGGTCATCACAGGGGGGAAGTAATTAAGCAGTTAACAGATGCTGTAACAGTTACACACTTCCAAATTGTGGCTACCAGGCACAATTTGCAACTTGAACAGCACAGCATTGACATGCAGAAGAAGCAAGGATTCAACTTTCAAAGCAGAGCATCAGAATTAAAGTCTATGATCTTACCTTGGTGTTCACACAAGATTTTCCATGCTTATATTCCTTATGGCTTGCTCTTTTATCTAGCTTGTTCCACAAGGCTTTGGCCTTCCAACTGGTCACCTTTGATTTAAGTTTTGTATAAAAGTTCCTGTTGTCCAAAGGATCTAGTTCAAGTTGACGAGTGAGGATATTAAAGGCCTGGATTGTACCTTTGCATGTTGAGGCTTGGACAAAGTTTTCAAATATTTGGCCAGCTTGGCTATATTTCTCGTCGTCCTTTTCCCCCATGTTCCAAGTAGTAAAAGAAGAATATCCTAATGGCATGCTCTTAGGCTAGGGTTCAGCTGAAATATGCTATCAGGTTTTCGCAAGCATGTAACACCTAGGAAAAGACAGATATAGGTCAAGTTAGTGCCACCTTAGGACAAGATTCAAATCCTTACAAACTACAAGTTAAGAAGCCTGCGGGATACGAAGCACATTGTGGGAAGAAGCTATAGACCTTGAAGGACGAACACTTCCGAATAAATGAACACAGTAGTTTTTAACAAATTGTGTATCCTATATAAAACAGAACTCCCAAATAAGATGCTTCTGCTCTGTTTTATTTATAACTAGCTACTTTTGCAAAACTGCAATAGAAAGGACAGCAGATTTACCTTCTTCAGTGACAAGCTATTGCTTCTTTCCCACTCTCCTACAGCGTGGTTTTCAAAATGTCCTTAGCATTTGTTACTATCAGATCTCCCAGTATTTTTCTTACTTTAAGGATTGTAAGCATACTGACCCTTCAAACTGTGATAATTGAGATTCTCAGGATTTCATCAAGCACCCAAATGCAGTATCCGAGCAATATGTTTAATTTAACAACAATTAACTGATGCTCAGAATATACTTGTTGATCAGTTGTATAGTTTCTTGTAAGATAGCAGGAACGGCAACAAGCGAAGGTGCTGCTTGACATTTCCCTTCCTAACATTTTTGTCTTCAAAATTACCACCCCAAATTAATTTACACAAAACCAAAATCTTCTGAGTTCCCAAATAAGCTATGCTGTTGCCAAAATACACATCCTCAGGAAACATCACATAAAAAGGAGGAACAATCTTTATAGGATCTCTTCACAAGGTGGCAATCGCAATGGTTTCCCTCACCATTTCATTCTGTACTGAATCGGCTGTGCTGTTTTAGAAGTACAGTACATGTAAGGTTACAACTTAATAGGGCAAAGTACAGTCTAGTCGCAACACTCATGGTTAAGTGTTTCAAAGGTCAAGAACACTAACCATTTGTAACATCCAAGCTGTTAGAGGATTTGGGTTACTATAGGATTATTCGTCCAACACCCATCCACACCCTGATGTATTATGCACAATGCATTCTTGAGGCATCCTTTTTTGCACAATTTATTTAGACAACAGTGTTTGTGAAGGATGCTCACTCTGCACTATGATAGAATAAGTCTTTAAGGTGCTACTGAAGGAATTTTTTTATTTTACTATGATAGAATAAATTCCTGTTCCCTTTGCACCAGGCTGTTTATTCTAGCACATGATTCTCCTTTGCATTGATAGCCTACATCTGTAAAGTTGTCTGAGCCTAAGGCATGAATAAAATTCCTGCCCAGAAAAGATCACAAAAGTGAAGCTCCTCAGTATTTTTAAGTATTTTTAGGGAATTGTTTCTGTCAAGCTCAGACGATTAACACAACTTTTTTAAAGGTCTGGTGTGACATGTATATTTCTTACTCAATTTATTTATTACTTTTTAATGAAAATATGTCTTTTTGTGGCTGAGCATCCCAATGAGAAACTCATGTCTCACATTGTAATTGCTTCAATTACACCCCTAATCTCATCTTTTAGCAACATTGTCCAACAGTACCATAATGTTTTTTAGCAATGCTGCCCAAGGAGGACTTTTATTTTGGAACACAGTATTTCATCTGTCACAGGACAAATTATTCTGCCTGATCAATCCTTGGCGCTTCTAAAGATCCAATCTTCTTAGAAGCAAAAGTTGATTCACTGGGAGTTGGTCACATTACCTCACTGCAACTCATTTGCAGTTGCTGGTCATTGGAAAATGTGGATTTTCTATCAAAGATTGGCTTCATTTTTTTTTAGAGCATGGCCTTATTGAAGAGACTTGCTTATCAAAGCCATGTTGTGAGAGTGATAATCAGAAGAGATACATTTCAGCTTATCTGGGGGCTTATCATATCCTATCTGAACAAGGATGAGATCCTGTTGCAACTTCTAGCAAGTCAAGTCATGAAGTGGAAGGGGTTTATAAGGCGCTATTTGGTAATTCTATACTTGACATTCTCATGAATGGTACTTTATTCTGCTTGGTCAGGTTTTTTATGTTGTACATTCATGAATATAAAAAAAAGAATTACCGGGTAAGAGGAAGTGGATAAAAGGCACTGCCAAATAATTGCAGTGAATCAGAGCAGTCAAAGTATAAAATCTCTCTCCCTACATTGGTAATATTGCTAGACATTTCTTACCTCACTACAGTCAATGTGACGCCTTCCAAATGTTGTTGGACTCCCCCAACTCCCATCAGCAACAGCAAGCATGGTCACTGGCCAAGAATGATGGAAGATAAAGTCCAGCAACACCTGGAGGACATCAACTTGGTGCCTCCAGCTTACTTGTGCAAGATTGTTCTTCATTCACTACAGAACATGAGCTCCACCAAACAACCTCCCCTCCTCCTGGAAAGAGTCTGCGCAGCCCCCTATTATTTTATCTGTACTAACCAGAGAATTCTAATCTGTCACTCTCCCAGCTCATAATATTAACCTTACTTTATTCAGCAATGCAAAAGAAAATGCACAAGATTGCTGCCCCATTACTATAATGGATTCTAATTTCAAAATCACAAAAAATGCTTGATATTGTGCTTGGATATGAAGTTGAGAGGAGGAGAGGCAAATGGTCTTATATGATTGCAATATTTTACAAAAATGAAGGGGATAAGCACGACACATTCACTACCAAAACATAACAAACTGGATGTATTACGTGATGGGAAGCTTTCCATCTCCATCAAGCCATTCAGTGTGACAAGAACATCAGCGTGCATCCAACCATCATGGTTTCGATAAGTCTCGATTTTGTCCTATTTCAGAACAGTGCTTCTGCACAGACAAATTATGAGTGGCCGTAACAGGTCCCTCTTCCCACCCAGCTCTGCTCTGTGGGGTACACACACCTGCGTTCAGCACGTCACACCGTTACGATGTCTCGTGAGCTCCTGTGCAGCCCACTTCCCTAGCACTCCTTTACTACCCAAAGGAAGAAAAGCTGGAGAGGCTTATGGAAGGTGCAAACAGGTTTATCCTCACAGTAACCTGCTGCATTGACCACTCTTATGCGCACACTGTGGGAGAAGAGGGAAACAGGAACAGGGATTTGTTTATGCCCGCTGGAGAGCCTTCTGTGCATAGGCACTTCCCAAAGGATTGGATTGAAACTTCTGTTTTTCTAAGGCTTTGAGTTAGTATTATCAGGAGCAACGACAGAACCTCTGTAGAAACTGTTTGCTTTGGCCTTTCTCCATCACCTCGTTCTTTCAAAATGATGAGCTGCTATTCTTCTTCTTAACACAGTGTTTATAATACAGTAAGCAAAGCTTTGCAAGCAAGTCAGCAACCCTTCTGAAAAGATCATTTCTCTTGCTCGGCACTTTGCAGAGTCATGTGCTGCAAGCTAGTGCTTATATTCTGCAATACTAATTTGCCTTGCATTTATTGCAGCACAGGTTTCAGGCCATCTATTTCCTTTTATTCTTGAGGCCAACTCTTCGGGTGCAGGGACCTGTCTATGTTATGGTTGAACAAAACCTAGTAGGCAAACTCTTGGAATACTTGGGAGGGAAACACTGAGGAGGGACAGTGCCTGATTTGCATGCAAAAAGATTCATGTTCAATCCACAGTATTCCCAGTTAACAGGATCAGGTAGTGGAGGGGGAGAGACCCTGGAGAGTTGCTGCCTGAGAGCAGAAGATACTGGGCTAGATGGACCAATGGTCTGACCAGGCATAGTAAGGCAGTTTCCCAGTGGATCTTAAGCATTTGCCATTTCCCCTGCACAGCTCCAGTTGTGCCGCAACTCATTAGTCCATACAGAGCACCTGGAGCAGTGGTGGCCTACATGGTACCCTCCAGATGCTGTTGGATTCCAACTCCCATCAGCCCCAACCAGCATAGCCAATGGCTAAGGATGCTGGGAGTTGTAGGCTGATGCTATACAGTCTGACAATGTCTAAAGCTAGAAAGTCACGTGGGTTCAGCTGTTTCAAGGAAAGTCATCTCCTAGGTTCAGCTGGTGCCACTTCAGATCCTTTAAGGAAAAATGTCTCATTCTATCAAGCCTCAGGATGGTGGCCACCAGACGCATGAGGCCCTTTCTAAATGTTTTTGTCTTCCTAAATTCCACCACTAGTTCTCAGCACGAAAAGTTCCATCCCCACTGCACCACCAATGCTGTCTGACTGAAAGAGAACCAAAGAAGCAGAAGTCTCATGGGCCGTTGCTCTCCCATAATTTTCTGTGTATTTAGGGAAGCTCACCACGCACTTTTGAAGATGGTGACAACAGCTCTTGGAACACAAATCACCAACTATTAATGATTTTAATTCTCAGCAATCTTAAAATGATTTATTTTAAAATGATTTAAAATTATGAGGTCACAAAAGATGACTTAACCCACAGCCAAAAACTGGAATCCAAAATAGTGTGTAGGACACCACCAGTAGGAGGAACTGCTGCCTGGAAAGCGACCGCCAAAGGAAAAGCAACCCTTTGGAGTGATCCTTCAGAACCCCATAATAAATAATAATAATAATAATATATTATTATTTATACCCCGCCCATCTGGATGGGCTTCCCCTGCCACTCTGGGCGGCTTCCAACAAACATTAAAATGCATCAAATATCACAGATTAAAAACTTCCCTAAACAGAGCTGCCTTTAGGTATTTTCTAAATGTCAGGTAGTTGCTTATCTCTCTGACCTCTGATGGGAGGGTGTTCCACAGGGTGGGTGCCACTACCGAGAAGGCCCTCTGGCTGGTTCCCTGTAGCTTTGCTTCTCGCAGTGAGGGAACCCCAGAGACTCTGCTCTGCTGGAAACAGCAAAAGGAACAGCAACCGGGATAAATTCTGATCCCCAACACTGTTTTTCTATTATATATGCAACTTTAGTGTTCTGATGCTTCATTTTGCCACGTTGTGTTTTGTTCTCTATTATAAGCAACTTTGCGTATTATTTTAACAGAAAAGCAGGACGTAAATATTAAATTTAATCTCTTCATATATAAGGGCTGTATGTGCAAACCCTACTAGTGCACCCTGCCTATTCAGCCAGGTCAGAGAATACAGGTAGGGCTACAAATATCACAGAAATCCAAGTTTCAAATGTTTATGGAATGTTGAAAGTCAGGCTTGTGATCTCATAGTATCCGTTGGCGGCTGAAAGTTAGCTGTTACCTAGCTGCATAAGCCTTAAAGAAACAGCAACCATCTGAATATAGTATTTACATTATTTTACCTTTACTGTGCATAAGAAATAACAATTTGTTATGCTATTTGCTAAGCAGCACAGTCTCGATGCCTGGTGGCAGTGGTTAGGAGGTTTTGAAATGCAAGAGTGGTTGGCAGTGAGAGCAAAACAGGAATCCCGCCAGACACCTGGTAAATCAGCAGTGGTAAATCAAATATGGTTCTCCACATACAGAGAGAGGTAATTTCACCAGTCTTCTTGTCTGGGATAGAATCCACCAACCTTACCTTGAGTATCCCCTAAAGCAGGCATCCCCAAACTGCGGCCCTCCAGATGTTTTGGTCTACAACTCCCATGATCCCTAGCTAACAGGACCAGTGGTCGGGGAAGATGAGAATTGTAGTCCAAAACATCTGGAGGGCTGAAGTTTGGGGATGCCTGCCCTAAAGTATTGAGCCCTACTCTGTGTGCTGAAAGAGAGGATGATGTGTACCTCAGAAAATTAAACCACTACGGTATATTGCCCAGACTGCAGTTAAGAACCAGTGAAGTACTAGGAAAGACAATAGGGGTTGGTGGATAGCTCAGGTCTTGCTTGCCAGGTTTCCTTCAGACATCTGGTTGACCATTGTGAGAACAGGATGCTGGACCACTGACCTAATCTAGCATGCTCCTATGATCTATGGCCAATGACTAAGGGAGCAGTACAGCTCATGTTGCAACTAACAGGCTGAATCCCCACCTAGCCCAGCAATCCTGTCTCAACCCTGAGTCTTCATTATGCTAACCTGTACAGTATTTCTAAGGAAGATGCTTGTCTATTGATCTAGGAAAGCAGATACACATTTTTTCTATGAGAGTACAGTGGATTGAGCCTCCAATTTTAATCGGGGGGTGGGGTGGAGGGAGGGACTGTATCCCAGGACAAGAAGTCTGGAAAATACTGCCCTAAGACATTTATACATCATAATTCAGTGGTTAACACATATTCTCTCCTAAACAGTATTTATGGGTCACTGTATATTTTTTATCACCGTGCTGCTTCATTTACAGTAATCTTAACTTTTAGCTCAATTCCTGGACATAATGTTTTTTCCATGTTATATTCCTGGGATATTGTCAGCACTACTAAAGCAAGTCCCTATGTGGTGCTCCAATTTCTTTTTATTACAAAGGCTAAGCATTCTCTCTGCCTTTATTTCCTGCCTTTGCTTTAAAGCTCATCCAAGACACACAGTAAGGCTAACTAAAGTTAGCTTTAAAGCTATCTAGCAACCTTTAATTTAAAAAAAGTTTTAAAATAGCCTCCATGTTTATAGAAAAGCTACCCACAACCATTTTATATTGAACTAAATTAGCCTAATATTATGATCCTCATGGGTAGCACTTTCCAAGATGTGAAGCAAATTCATGTTAATTGATTGCAAAGTTCACTCTGAAAACCTTCTAGCTATAGTTGTAAATTGCTGCAGTCAAACAGTGTTGGAGCATTGAAGAGGAGAGTATGTGCTGGTTGTTGTTTTTTAACCATTTTCTTTTTTTTTAAAAAAAAGGTTTGCCAGTATTTGCTCTGGTGCTCAGTAAGAAAAAGCTCAAATGCCTAAGCACTCGAACTTACTCACATGTTACTCACATGTAGGCCATAAGTGTGTAGAGTAAGGAACACAGTGAAAGGAACCTTTCACTGTGCGTGGCTGTGAGAGAAGCAAGCCTGGCACACAAGCACCTGCTTGCAAGTAGGGGCTCCACACAATTGGGATACCACATGGTCAAGTGCCCTGGTCCTCCAGAGCCCCTACTCAAAGGCAGGTATTCACATGCTGAACAGCACACTCTTCTCAAAAAATGAGAAGGAAGCAATGTCCCAGGCAGAGCTAAAAGCACGGCCTGACTTTATACACTTATGCCCTACACATGAGTAATACATTGACAGGGTTAGTCTGTCTGTGCGTGTCTTTCATAACATGTATGTTTTACAGACCAGGGAAAGAAAGAGCCATGCAATAATCACCTTCTTCTGGAAAGTGGAAATATTGAAAGCTGTTTACTCAATTTCGGATTCCGCTCATTGTTATTTTGTCATTGAATATTGCAGCAATATTCAATACCCATATGCATGTGATTAACTAACAGCCCCATCACTTTTAGTCACCCGCCAGCCAATTTTAATCAACCACCAAAGCTTTGTTGGCCCTTTAAAACTTGAAGCTGAAGTAATAAAGTGAATGCTTTGCATATCACTAAGTAGCAATGATTGAAGTCTGAGATAAAAGCCACAAGTAACCACATCCCTTAAAGAGGAACTAAGTCCATCTGGATGCGTACCTTTCATCATCATCTTGATCTTGCTGAAAAGAGGAAGAGGACAAAGGAGTAGTTTCTTTCTCTCTAATCTTGAAGGCAAAGCGATAGCAATCAACAATGATGTATTTATAACAAATCAGTAAATGGCATTAAAACTAAGAATTTGACACAACCCTCCTTACAAGTTGGTAGTTCACTAGGGAAAAGATCCAGAAGTAGTCCACACCCAAAACTCTTTTCCTTCATTGTCAGGAATATCATGGCTTGAAGGTTCAAGAGTAATTTAATCAAGTTATACATTATTCTCCCTCCCACTTCATCAGATTTTTAATTAACTATATTCGAGATTAAGTTCATTATCTCCAGTGCATTGTTATTGGCAATTTCTGCTAATAAGGTACACAGCATATTCTGATCACCTACCAGTAAATTAAAAAAAAATGGGGGAGGAGGATGAAAATTAGAATCTTCTCACTGATACGCTTTACATACTGTTTACTATTATTAGGCATGCTTGTAGTGGTTTTGAGTGGGTTTTTTTTAAAAAAAAAAGTAAAGTTCTGCTCTAATTTTAAAAGTCTGCAATATTCAGTGTACAATCTTTCAACACAAGCAATATTTTAAATTTAATTCCCCAGATTTCCGCTGAATTGTCCCCCTCTTTTTTAAATGGTGTTATATTTGGCCATGATCTTAGTCATGATCATGGCCACTGATCCCATCACCTCCTGACAAATAGAAGGGGAAGAAATGGAGGCAGTGAGAAATTTTACTTTCTTGGGTTCCATGATCACTGCAGATGGTGACAGCAGTCACGAAATTAAAAGACGCCTGCTTCTTGGGAGAAAAGCAATGACAAACCTAGACAGCATCTTAAAAAGCAGAGATATTACCTTGCCAACAAAGGTCCGTATAGTTAACGCTACGGTTTTCCCAGTAGTGATGTATGGAAATGAGAGCTGGACCATAAAGAAGGCTGATCGCCAAAGAATTGATGCTTTTGAATGATGGTGCTGGAGGAGACTCTTGAGAGTCCCATGGACTGCAAGAAGATCAAACCTCTCCATTCTTAAGGAAATCAGCCCTGAGTGCTCACTGGAAGGACAGATCCTGAAGCTGAGGCTCCAATACTTTGGCCACCTCATGAGAAGAGAAGACTCCCTGGAAAAGACCCTGATGTTGGGAAAGATGGAGGGCACAAGGAGAAGGGGATGACAGAGGATGAGATGGTTGGACAGTGTTCTCGAAGCTACCACCATGAGTCTGACCAAACTGCAGGAGGCAGTGCAAGACAGAAGTGCCTGCTGTGCTCTGGTCCATGGGGTCACGAAGAGTCGGACACGACTAAACAACAACAACAATATTTGACCAACCCAAACATCAGGTGAAGAGGCCAATCCTAGGGACAAATTATGTATTTTTATAGAATCAAGATGTGACATTTCTGAACTCTTGGGTGGGTACTAATTGAACCTGGAAAGGTATCTGCATTGAATAAGTCTACAACTTCTCCTCTTGTCACCAATTTGTAATAACTTCCCTGACTTCCTTCCTGAAAATATCAGTACATGCACAGGTATCCGCCATGCATCTTTCACAGTGTAGACAGACACAAAGAATTCAGCTCCTTGCAGCAACCTCCTGATATAGCATCAATCTATAATGTGTACTGAAAATATCAACATTAACGTTAGCCAGCCAACCTTATCAAGATGTTATCAGCTGTAGTATTGCTAAACAATTGCCAGAAACAAGTTTGGCTTAAGCACAGGGATGACAGGCCCAAACTTGCCAGCCATTCCAGCTATTTGTTTCATCTACAAGCAAAACTTGTTTCTCTAGGTTTCCCAACATCCACCCAGAGGCAGAGAAGATCAACTGGGGTGAAAAATCCTCAACATTCAGGAAGGTTCAACAGGAGCCAATTACATTCATGTTGCTTCTAAATAACATGAAAGGAGCAAACCCTGTCCATAGATCCCATCTAGTTCCCTTCCCAATATTTCTGCAAATACCGGTGAGAACAAAGCCAAGGAAGTAAGGAGCAGCAATTAGAAATATGGATGAGGGACAAAAGATTTCCAGTTTATGGCAGGAGGTCTGGTGTTTAGTTTCCCAAGAATCTGCGGACCTTCTAAGCTGCTTATCTCATTGAGCCCCATTTGCTTACTAGTTGGCCAAAAACTGAACGAACTTAGTCTACACCACTGCACATAGATGCTGTATGACTGAAGAGTAAGCTATGACCATAGGTGTAAACACTGTGATGGGAGTGTGTAATTTGTGGTTAAAAGTCGGATTAATTTAGGAAGCAGGTGACAACAACCCTTAAATTCCTCTTCAGACTTTCCCAGAATTCTCCGTCACTTAATGAGCACATGGCATGCATGATAGCAAAACAAGGTCAGAGAACAAACTAAACTCAGAAATCCAAGTCAGTGTCAACAGTATGCAGGGGCACTTTATCTAGTTTTGTTCCCCTTTCCAGATTCCAAGAGAGCTTCTAATTTGACCAATACTTCATAGTGATATTTAATTAAAGAAAAGTAACAAGCTTGGCTCTAGTTATGCTCTTACCATATGTGAATAACAAAGGCTCATTGCAATAACATTGCTAACACGTTTGCAAAGCTAATCAAGGTCTGGTATGATTTCAAATGGGATGGAGGACCTCATGATGAGATAGCTGTATTGCAAGGAGTTGGACTAGATGGCCCTTTTAGTCCGTTCCAACTCTACAAGTCTATGATTCTATCATGTAGGAAGCTGTATTTCAACTCCCATCAAATTCAACCTTATTTTTTAAAAACAAAAAATAAAAGGAAAACATATCTTGGTTGAAAGCCAACAGTTTTAAATATATGGTCTTTAATGCAAGAACGCCAAGAACAGTAGTCAGAAAGCCAATTAAAATAAAGTTTTATAGTGACTGAATAAAGTACAAAAGATTCTGCTTATTGGCTCTGTATGCTGAACTATTAAGGCCTGGTTTGGGCATCGCGGTAAGTCCTAGATGCAAACTATGGCTTACACTGAACACGAATCATGCTAATGCATTTTGTTCAAATCTCTCATTCCCCCACTCTCCCTTTTGCCAACCAGGAAAAAAACAAAACACAGTGCTAACTAATCATTATCTGCAAACCAGCACCCATGGTTTGTTTCCCTCCAAACAACTCACAAAAGGAAGCCAAGGTTTGTAATGTAACATTAAGCCAGCACTGTAATCTGCTTTCTCCCCAGCTGGCAAAGGGCAGTGGGGATTGGGCACGATTTGAGCAGTGTGCACTTTCACACTGCTCACTCGGCAGTAAAGCATAATTTGTTTTGTGGTTATAGCTTACTATTATGTGCAAGCATGTATTTAACAAAGCTGTATCAAAATCAGGGGGCAACCTTGGACATACGTTTATCATACTGCATCCCATAGATGCGTGGGTAGTGCACAAGCAGGAATCCAAACCACCAAAGCAATAGTATCCTATCAAAGGCCCACCCAATGAGCTGAGCAGAGTGGAGATTTTAATTTGGACCTCCCACTCTCAAACCACCATGGTCATCAAGTCACAGCATCAAATGCTAGTCTAAGAAAAGTCTCAGCCCAGCCTACTATCACATTGCTGTTGAAGGAATGACTGTGGATTTTGTGTTTTGTTTTTGTAAAGTGAGTAATATTTTCCCACACATGATACATAACCTAGCTCGAGGCATTTTGATAGAGCAGGGAGAGCATTTAAAAAGCAATACTACTTTTGAATGTGTGCGCGTGCACACACATAAAAACGTCTTTCAGTACATAATATCACTTTCACAAAGACTTGTGTATGGAGGCACTAGGTCTTAAGCATCATGAAGTTTTGACTTCAGAAGGCTCCATGGATACCCGTTTTCTTGTCTGTGCTCTATTTTTCTAGGTTGTTGTCATATATTATGCACACTTTGTCTTTGTTTCTTGCTGCTGTAAATATTTTACACCACTTCATTTCCATTTATATAGGTTTTTTCCTTCCAACATACAAACTCTTATGCTGCTCTGCTGTTTCAACAAATATGTCCTGTAATAGCGAATTTATACGTAAGAAATAACATAACAAAAACTGGCGACAAAGTCAGGGCACTTCATGCATGTTAAGAGGTGCTGAAAGAATCATGTGCTTCTCCATGATATGTTTCCACTGTAGCATGCAAGATTGGGGCAAGGTCATGAATTCCCCACCCCATCCCAGGATGCACCCGCCTTCCAGATATGAGAACAGCCAGTGACTCTCCTTCTCCCCTTCCTAATACATTATGGGCGAAGGAGGAAGCACAACTCACTCCCACTTCCTGTTTCTTGTAATGTCTAAAGCATCTCAGCAAGCATTCAAACACCTACTACAAATCACAAGTTGTCTGTTTCAACATCCACTGCCATATTCCACCTTTAAAGCACGTGAGGCTCTTGCACCTGCAGGTACTGTGAACATTCCTGCTTAATATGACGATAATGATCAGAAGTTAAGGGCAAATGACAAATTTGCTACAGACAAGCCAAGTTATTTTGCAACAATTATTCAATGTGCTAGCACCAATCTTGGATCTCAAATTTCTAAAGGAAAAAAAGAAGAGTCTAAAAAGAAAACCCTGCAAAGATTCATTTTAAATAGGGAGTTGTTTTACATTTTTACATTTCTATTCCACAATTCATTCCAAGGCAGTGTACATGTGGCTCCCTGGCAGTCTCCCATTCAGACACTGGTCAGATCCAGACCTGCTTAGCTTCAGGTCATGCGTCTTCAGACCATGCAAATTGTTCCCTCTTTAAACATATTACAATATTGTCCTGGGGGGAGGCACACCTCTTAGCTCCTGAACGCTACTCAAGAGAAAAAGTTAATACCTATTTTCTGTGCCTAAGTTATAGACTGAACAACTGCATGTCTTGCTCTACATATTGTGGCCTGGCAAGAATGTTGGAGCCATCAGCTGATTTGTGGAGTGGCACAGCAGCTACTACCGGTATAGCTAGAGGGAAAGAGTAATCCTCCAACGAGATCTTGGGCCCCCTGCACAGCCCAGTGAGATCTCGGGGAAGGGTAGACTGGTGGCCCTTCATCTAAAAGGACTGGCTACCATTCTGCCCAGCCTTCTTCCTCCTCACCATAAGTAGGGCAAACTTTCTCAGTCCTCCCTCCTTCAGTTTAAAGGCTCCCTCTAAGACTTCCAGTGGTCACTGGTTTACAAGGTCAGAAAGGAATTTTATTCTCAACTGCAACTGGCTCTAGGTTGGGAGAATTTGCCTTTCTCCCAGTGAAGAGCTCATGTTTGTTAGGCATCTTGTCTTCATTGTCAGAATTTGGGCAGAAGCGGCATTGAGTAGAGAGAATATGTAAAAAGGGAGGTCCTTAAGGGGCCTGAAGGGTGAACAACCCA
Organism: Zootoca vivipara; assembly: GCF_965207765.1. Taxonomy (NCBI): domain Eukaryota; kingdom Metazoa; phylum Chordata; class Lepidosauria; order Squamata; family Lacertidae; genus Zootoca; species Zootoca vivipara. The sequence goes on along the minus strand of NC_142582.1, from coordinate 68,544,988 downwards.
GGTCCTAGCAGCCAAGCTGGTCAGTAGCTATCTAAAGCTATTAGCCTGTTTTGTGCCATGCTGGGTCCTTAATAACTCCCCATAAAATACCCCAGCAGTGCTATGGGGATCAAGACGTTCCTTGGTCAACAGAGTCTGTCCTAATGCCAGGCCAGGGCTACCTATTTCTGTTAGTCAATAAATCTGTGGCCAATTTTCACCCACATACATATCCTGGTCTATTATTTGGCTTGTACCCTCACCTGGCCTTGAAGGGGGCTGCCAGGACAAATGCCCCGGAAGTGGTTTTCCACAACAGGATGATGCAGAGCATTGTTCCATTTGCCAGGTACAAGTACTAGTACCAAGACTACGGTCAGATCAAATTGTTTCTGCTTTTCTACAATTAACTGCAGTTTACAATGAGTTCACTGTTTTCTGCTGCAGCAAAAGATGCCAAGTATTAGCAATAAAGCTTGGAATAAGAGTGTGGTGAGAGAAATCGGACCATAAGCCACAGTCACATGATGCCCTACCACAATCACTTCATTTGTTGCCCAGTACAGAATTAGTGTCAAGCCATCAGTTGTGGCAGCCATGAGCATATAAAATATAAAAGGTACAAGTCAGCAACAGACGAAATAAAATTTAGTTTCAAATGCATGGGACAATTCAGATTACTTTTATAACCCTAGGTGGGTTGCTGTGCTCCTGGGGAAACATTATTTCCCTATGCATAGCTGTAGAATAGGGCAATAACGTTTTCTCAACACAGGGCCAGTTCAGTCATTTAGTCAGTTTATTAAAGCATACTGCTCACTCCCAGCTTACAAAACTGGCCCTATTTTTGGAGGAGTGTTTGTGTGTGTGTGTGTGTGTGTGTGTGTGCTCTCAGAGGTTAGTCACATTCACATAAATCATCATATCAAACCTTTAACCTGCTTAGACATGTCATTGAGTCATTGTCATTGAGTGGAATCATAAAAGCAAGCAAACAAACAAACAAAACCTAAAGAAAATGTCAAAGCTGGTAACACCAGCAAAGTTCATCTACACACCCAAATGAGGCAGCAGAGCCACTGATAGGCCATTCTGGCAACGTGGAAGCCAAGCACAAAAAAAATAAAAAATCAAACCAGCTTCATGCACACACAAAAAAGAATCATCATGATCTATCAGAGTTAAAACAGCATCAGTGTGAATCTGCAGAAAGGGAAGCTACCATGGCTGAAGGCATTTCTTTCTCTTAAGAGAACTTTAAAAACCACAAAAAGTTTCAAAAGCAGGAGAAATTCTTTCAGTGTGTCATGTAGAGAATATCTACTTCTGTTTTACAGCAGGAGAGCAGAGGATAACTGCAAGATGCCTTCACAGTAACTGAGCACGATCCTTTTGAGAGTAGATGTGATGAATAAATCTTATCAGAAGTATGAGGTGCACTGGCTAATTCCTATGGAATTCCCAGTGCTGTTCACCTTTGTCCATGTGTACAGTCTCACTGCTGCATGCTGGATATTAGTCATCTGCAGGTTAAAAGGTTGGATCTGAGCACGCCTGCAAGGCAAGGCAGGTATCCAAAACAGGTCATCATCTAATTAGGACTTTGGTTAAGCCTCTCTTTTTTTTTTCAAGAGTTGTTTTGACAAGCCAAAGAAGTTCAGTGTGTCAACATTTTCAGCCCTTGGAAATAGAGCAGATTGGTGCGATCACATGTTCTGTTGGGCAAAATCTGATGATCTGCTGTACACATGGAGCAAGCATAAGAGGGCAAAATGCCAAGCAAGCATAACTGACAGATCATGTTTACATTTCCCAAATGTAAGTCTTGAATTCTTATTGTTAATCATTCATTGCCTTGCGACAGGATAGCAGTTTCACTCTCACAGGACACTCTCTCCAACTCCAGTTACCCCTCACCCCAAATTCTCTGAATAGTGCCCATGAGCACTGCTGCTCATCATCACACAGGGCTGATATTCTCACTCTCGGAAGCTAATCCACTGCTTTGAGTGTCTTAATAGGATCATGACAGACTGTGTCAGCTGGAAAGAGCATATATGAAAACCACAGAAGGGAAGTCGTATTTTTATGCATGGAAAGACTGCTGGATCTTACTGTGCAGGAAAAGTAGAAAGGCCTTTATCAAGCAATAAATTAAATTAAAATAAAACAAAGCCTTCCTGAGCTCTTGTCTATTTCTGAATACTTATGCATTCCTTGAACCTGCCTCTAGTTTTCCCCCTTCAGTCCTGATTTGCTCATTTGTTCCCAACGACCAGCCCACCTTGCAGCTCCTGGCTCCTGATTCTCCAACTTCCATGTATTTAGCCCAAAATCATCTTAACAACATAGGGAAGGGCCATAGCTCAGTAGGAAAGCATCTGCCAAACTTGCAGGTGGTCCCAAGTTCAATCCACAGCATCTCCAGGGAGGGCTGGGAGAGAACGTTGTCTGAAAATCCTGGACAGAGGCTGCCAGCCAGTGTTGACAACACTGAGCTAGATAGACCAATTGTCCAAGTTGGTATAAGGCAACTTTCTATGTTCTTACATTTCGTATCACTCAAAAAATAAACCCCACGCATCCCTGAAGTTAGAAAAGCTTTTAAGATGAATTGAATAGCCTAAAAGGGGATGTTGTATACTAAACTGAAGTAAGATAGTATTAAGCCTATCAGAAATTGGTGAAAAGCCTACAACCTGTTATGCCTCCACCACCTTCTTGTATATAAATTTTATTAAATAAAAAGGGTAAATGAATATTTTCTTGTGAGATAACAGGTATTTGTAGATTTACATTATGTTGCTGAAGTACTGCTTTCTTTTTAAAAAAAATTACAGTAGGAGCAAGGTTTATGAGCTTCTGCAATTACGGTATATGCCTAAATAAAGGGAGGCTCCCTCTTCTGGAAGTTATTTGAACAAATCAGCTCCATTAAGTATGCTGAAATATTCTGACTAAAAGGCTATATTGCTACATAATCCCATAAGGTTTTCCTGAAATTTGATTAAGACACCAAAGGAATGAAATAATCTCCCTGATTAGAAAAGAGAAAAATATATATAAATAACTTTTGTATAAAAAAAGACATTTCAATACTATCAAATAGTATCCACAGTTACTTTAATAATGGCACACTATATATCTTGCATTTATTATCAGTCTTAACAGGTGAGGAAGAGTATTACGTAGTTTGCCTTCCCCCCTCCCAACCTCTTAGCATGTATACCCAACGTCAAACTTGTACTATGTGACTCTATAAATATATCTGCAACAATTAACTGTATCTCTAAACATCCAGGCTATTATCTATAGTATGACTACATCAGAATTAATGTCTATATTAAAATTTGGTGGCTTGGACAGAGCTGTGGATTTTACCTTCATTGCATTTGATAATAAAGTTAGTAGCCAGATAAGGCAATGCAGATTATGCCACAGGAGGAGAGGGGACTTTACAGACTGTCAGTCATCTGAGCACTGGTGGCTGATAAAGTACTACAGAGGTCACTTCCTGAAATCTGTGACCTTGAAAGCACCAGTACCCACTTCAATGATTTTATCCAGCTCTTCTACTTCAGAAAGCAGTGACCTAGATCTGGCCTGTACGAACAATGCTGTTCGAGACAAGGGCTAATAAGGAAGTGCAATCAACAGGAGTTTACACAAGGAAAATGCTACAAGAATGCATGTTCTCCCTATCCACTTGGATAAGCTCCCCTTCTATCTTCACCAGGATTTAACTCATGATAAAAATAAAACCATTACCCACACTGACTAAAAATGAGCTTGGAGACACACACTGAACCCAGTTTTAGAAACCATTTTTATTCTGCTCTTCAGGCACACAAAGTGGCTTACAGATGAATAAAAAATATCTTCCCTGCCCTCAGAACACAAAAGGTAAATGGGATGGAGGGGGAGCAAGCTCACACAACATCCTTAAAAGGACCTGCAAGGGTGTAAACCATGGGTAGGCAACCTAAGGCCCGTGGGCCACAAGCGGCCCACGAGCCACCCCTGAACTCAGCCACCTGCTCGGGGAGTCCCCGCACACTGCGCTAAAGCGGTGCCGGAAATTGCATCTGCACATGCTCAGGCGCCGGAAATCGTGCCTACGCAGACGCTGGAAATCGCGACTGCATGTGCTCACGCACACACGTGATTCGGCCCACAGAGGGATCTCCGCTGGAGTGAACCAGCCCAGGTGAGGTAAACCTTGCAGACCCCTGGTGTAAACCATGGGTAGGCAAACTAAGACCCAGGGGCCGTTTCCGGCCCAATCACCTTCTCAATCCAGCCCGTGGACGGTCCGGGAATCAGCATGTTTTTACATGAGTAGAATGTGTGCTTTTATTTAAAATGCATCTCTGGGTTATCTGTGGGGCATAGGAACTCATTCATCCCCCCCAAAAAAATATAGTCCCTCCCCCTAAGGTCTGAGGGACAGTGGACCCCCTGCTGGAAAAATTTGCTGACCCCTGGTGTATACAGTTCAGAGACGAGGAGGAGCCAAAAGGAGCTGACGTCTCAGCAGAACTGATGGCATGGACCCTGCTTCCCATCTTTCCACTGCTGCAGCCAGATGGAATGCTGAGAAAAGGAGGCAACACGTCGACCAGGGGTTGTTTTATCAGCAGCAGCCAGATGGAATAGCTGCTGCTTGGTGACAGCTGAGTAAGAGCAAGGCAGCTGGTCTCTTAGGAATGCCTATGCTTCCCATCTCTGCTACTGTCTGATGGACAGACAAAAAGGGAGGCAGGGAAACACACTCCCTGGCGATATCTATGCTTTCTCAGCAACCCCAGAATTAGCATTCTGTACTCATTAGCAACTGATTATCTACTTCTGGCTGTCCAGAAAATTTTATGTTTTTGAATTTCATATATGTTATGCAGTGCATAGAAATCTGAAGTCTGTCTATGGTCAGTCTTCTACAGATTACATGAACAACTTTGGATAGGAGGTTTGTCTTGGGAAAGCAAGAATAAAGTTGTTTTCCAAGCAAAGATTAAGACATTTGTATGGTGATTCCCATCATGGCCCTACCAATTGATTTTTCTTTTTTTAAGCAGGAACCTGAATACAGTGCTACATGAAAAACGCAAAATAGCAGACAGCAACCTATTGACTGCTTTACAGAATCTTCAGTTTTATTTTAAATGTGCATATAAATTACTCTATTACAAAGAGGTGCTAGAAAAATATCCTGTCAAACTGAGGGCAGGACCCATGTGAGTTATGTCGGCTCAATTCAAGATACACCTTGATCCTAGCTTTGAAATGATAATGCACTCTGAGTAAACAGATGAAATAGCTAAGCAATTCCTGTTGTTCAAGTTAAGGAGGTGGTTTCACATTAACAATACAAATTCAGACACCAAAGACATTGGAGATCAAGCTGAAATTATTAACATGTTTAATAAGAGCACATGGACTGGAATTAACCCTTATCACATCACATGCCAACACTTAAGAATTATGGTGGGGTGGGGGATGGGCAGCATGGTAGGATTACCGTATTGCTGACAAGTACCTTTCACTTGGTTGGAATGGTACATACATAAGCCCACATTGTGCCCATATGGTATAAGGGTTTTCCTGCTTCAAGGATCTAAGAGAACAGCCACTTCCCCCATTATATAGAAATCGCTTGCACTCTCATCTTATTTCTACTACAACCATTATCCATTATTGAAGTCTTAAGCATTCCAGAAAGCAGCCATGGAAGGCAAGAGCAGGGTGGCAAATCTTGCTACAAAATCCAGGCTCCACTGGACTCGGTGTCCGTGGGATGAAGAGATGCCAATTCAATTTCGAAATTACAGTATGAAGTAGTAGCTCATTCTTGCTCCACACATACAACTGCATCATGTGCCCCACTGTAAGAAAGCTGAGCTGCAAACCCATCTCCTATCCTATCCCTTTCTATCTATCCTAAAACCTGGACCTTGTGTAGCCGCTCCACCCATATACAATATTTAAACTTGATAATAACAAAATAAACCTCCTCCCTTCTTCCAGAGCACCCACCCTTAATATTACAGAACTTTAACATTAATTGAACCTCACTTACTTTGGGTATGCACTTTCAGTAGAGAGGATTCACACCTTCAGTACCTTTTGAACCACCCATTAATAAAGAACGCTCTTAGATGGACAGTCAGGTACTTAAAATGCTGTTTCAAAGCACACCCAATGAAATATGAATGGTGCTTAAGCCTCTGTAGCACACACAGGCTGGGTGGATACAGGAAAATAGCACATTCAGGTTTCTGAGCATCCTACACAGGATGGAAGACTGTAGGCACTTACTCAAGCGTTCCAAAAATAATGTTTAGCATTGTTATGACTTTGTGGGTGCCAGACCTTTCAAATCACTGGATCCAACAAGCACTAGAAGCTAATCAAGCCAGGCTAGCTTCCCGAACTCCTGGGTCCAGCAAGTGTTGAAATACAAGCCAGGTTAGCTTCCTGCTGAGGTAATCACCAGGGGTGATGGGCCATAAAGAGAACGAAGGAAAGGGGGCTTTGTGTCAGATGACAAATGGGTGGGCTTCAGGTCAAGGATAGAGGAGGGAAAGCCTGAGTTTAGAGTTGAGTTACGTGAGCCAGAAGCTGAGGGGAAAGCTGCAGGCTGAAGAGGCCTCAGAGCAATGGTTGATTTCTGTTTGAATCCAAGGCTGCAGCTATGGGAGAGGCAACACACTTTTGGAGTGTTAATGTTTCTGCTCTGCCTCGTTCCAAAAGGAAACATGAACCCTGTGTAAACTCCTGGAACCCCTGGAATCTTGCACCGCTCAGAGATTGGGGTGGCAAGGAACAGTATATTTCTGGCATTTATTCAGCTCAGGCTCCTACTTACTTGGTAGCAGGCACCATTGAAGTCAATGGGATTTCTTCTGAGTGGACATGTGTAGGATTGCACTGCAGATAGTGTGTTCCCACCTAACTTGTAAAAGAATAAACTCTTTGGCCTCTTGACAGATTGTTTTAAGTTTAAGAATGGTATTTTACAAGCCATCAAACATTTTGGAGTCCCTTCCCCACTCCCCCTTTCCACCCTCAGTCACAATAGGGATTATCAACTCTAGATGCAAGAAATCAGACAATGACGATGGACAAGGACAACAGGCATGTAAACCTAGCTTAGAGACCTAATTATACTCATACCTGATATCAGCCACTGTACTGGTTTATGTGCTTGTTCCCCTGCATACAGCTCTTATTGGCCAGAGAAAACAAAGCAATGTTCCTTTTTTAAAACTGGTCCCAGTCCTCACTGTACTTTGTCCCTACATGACTCTTACACACACACACCTGTATCTGATGAAGTGTGCATGCACATGAAAGCTCATACCAAAATAAAAACTTAGTTGGTCTTTAAGGTGCTACTGAAGACACACCTGTGGCATTCAAGCTTTATTCCTCTGTAATGAACTTCAGCAGAAAGTACTTGCAAGTACCGTAGCAGTTGGGTTAACAAATCCATGACAGAGTCACTGGTGGCCCAGCACAGTGAGGGTAAAGCTGAGCGAGGGAGCCTCAGCAGCCCATCAAAACTATTTAATCAATTGGCACTGTTGTATTTTATGCATACTCTGCAACTTTTTATCTCTATTCTTCCTAACACATCTGTTGTCCTATCCTCTTTGTGTGCAGACTGAGATCATGGCACGGGGAAGGGAGGGAATAATTCTCTTTAACAGATGGACTCACCCAGTCATTAATCAGGATTATCATAATCTTCCTGCTAGTTATATGTAAATGAAGATTTTCAACCACTCTACCTGGACATCTTCAAAAGCTTAAGAAAATGCTTTTCACTTCTTTGCTTGTTTAGTCGTTTAGTCGTGTCCGACTCTTCGTGACCCCATGGACCATAGCACGCCAGGCACATAGCACGCCAGGCACCAGGTAATTTAGTAAGCACTAAATTACAATGGTGGCAGAATACTGGATCTATGAATGATGCTGATTTAACCCTTTACCTCCAGATACATTTTCTGCAAGTTACCTTTGCCCCACAAAGAAAAGCTTACAGGATCCTTTTACTGTACTATTCTGTACAATACTATTCCAAACTAACAATTACAAGGTCTTATTTCAAAAGGCTATGTTAAATTCAATCTGCTTGCTAAAGGGATTTAGTGACACAAAACTGTATATGTACAAGTTGTTAAATTTTCAAAGCATACAATGCATGCAATGACCCACAAATGCCTTATGATATGCTTTAATCAGTTAAGAAAATGAAAGCTTAAATTATCAATTGACAGTTATGAACCAACATTAAATTTCAAAATGAATTCAACATGTTTCAATATTATCAGATAGACAAACATACTGAAAGTGTGCTAAATGAATGCTGAGAGACAACTAGAAAAGCTCCTTTAAATGTTATACCAGCACAGCCAAGCAATAATCTGCAGGTTTAAGAAGTCTGAGTAGGGTTTATCTTCAATTAACAAATCCAAAGATTTTGCTTGTTTCACACACACATACACACTTATATCTCTGCAGAATCAGGCTATTTCAATCTCTTGTTTCCAAGTTGACTTCAGTCCCATAATTCAGCTATTTCTCAAGCTAACTATAAAGTTTCCTTCATGTTCTTTAATACTTTGTAACTTAGTCATGTATGTTCCTGAAGCTGCACAAAATTAGCGTTATTTGTGAAGAAAAACATTTAAGAGAAAGCAGCATATCAACAGGTATGTGCAAAAACTAGCATCAGGGCTGGCCTGAACTACTTCACTCAAGGCAGTTCCTACACAGATAACACTTCTGTGTTATTGTTGTTGTTTTAAGTCACGGGTGTCAAACACAAGGCCCGGGGGCCAAATCCGGCCCGCCAGACCTCGTCATGTGGCCCGCCGAGTGCCCCAGCCAGCAGGACCCAGCAGCGGGACCTTGCTGCTGAAGCGCCGCACCGACAAAGCGCCGACAAACAGCTGGGGGGGGGGGTAGAAAGGCGGCTGGAGCAGTGCTGCGTGGAGCACCCCGAGCCACAGCAGGAGAAGGAGGAGGCAGCTTGCCAGGTCAGCGCCCAGCAGCGCCGCACGGAGAGTCCCGAGCCTCAGCGACGCAGCAGTGCTCTGTAGCACTTTGAATCCTCCTCCTCCTGCCACGGCTCGGCGCCTGGAAACGGCTGCTGCTGCTGAAGCACAGACAAAGCACCCAGCAGCGCCGCTTGGAGGAGCAGCAACGCTCCCAGAGAATCGGGGCACTCTGCGCACGCTGCTGGGTGCCGACCCAAGCCTCTGGGAGCCGGCAGGAGGAGGAGGAGGCTTGCCGGGTCGTCATCCAGTAGCGCGCGCGGAGCGCCCCAAGTCTCTGGGAGCGTTGCTGCTGCTGGCTGCCGGAGGCTAGGGGTGCTCTGCGCGCGCTGCTGGGTGACGACCCAGCAAGCCTCCTCCTCCTCCTGCCGGCTCCCAGGGGCTTGGGTCGACACCCAGCAGCGCACACAGATCACCCCGAGCCTCATTCAAACCAACTTTAAAGGAGAACACATTTTTTTAAAAAAAATATCAGCAGTAACATGGTCATAAAACCACATCTAAAAAGTCTGGGGTAATACAACGTTTTCACCTGGTACCAAAAAGAAGAAAAAAAGACTCAGGTCCAGATGAACCTCTGCGCGTGCTGCTGGAACCACTTGCAGTAATAATAATAAAAAGACACCCACCGAAAATAAGCCACCCTGTGGGTTTTTTTTTTTTGAGGAAAAAAAGTTATAAGACGGTGTCTTAAAAAAGGGAAAACACGGTAGGATGCTGCTTTATACTTCTGGCCCTTAAACCCTGGAACCAGGAGAACAGCTCCAGTGAGTCAACCTCAGCCAGTCCCTTTGGTGAAGGGTGGTGGCTCACTGGCAGAACATCTGTCCTGCATGCAGAAGGACCCCAGCATCTCCAGGTACTAGTAGCTCTGCAAAGGTCCTGCATGAAACCCTAGCGAGCCTCCACCACCCAGTGCAGTTACCAAAAATCATTTTTCAATAAATTGTACAATAATTGTACATTTGAATATCTACTTGCCATTATTCTGACTATGTTAGTTATTACTTACATTATTACAAAAAACAGTAATAATTGAATGCAGTGACAATAATTTATGATAATAAAGAGTGGACACACAGTCCTACAGATACTACCGGCCCTTTGAGGGTGACCAAACTGCTGATGCGGCCCCCGATGAATTTGAGTTTGACACCCCTGTTTTAAGTGAACCCATGTTCGCCATTATTTGTGAAAAATATATACATATGACAAAATTGACATGGTATAGACTTCTCTTTTTTGCATTTCCCCCTACAAAGAGATTTATTATTCAAGGTTGGATTGGTGCAATGCAATCCCTTGAGCATGAGCCAGAAACTGCAGTTATCAACCATGCTGATAAATGTGGCATATTCTACTGCTAATCCTGTACACAATGGAAAGAAAGGAACATCATCAAGTGATTTTGCCTTGTCATTGATATTTATATCAGCATTTTGCCTCAGTCGGTAGAAATAGGTTTTGTCTAACCCTAACCGGTACATTATATTTTAACAGTGTCCTTTGTGAACATACCATTTATGAAAGAATGCAGCATGATCAGAAAATAAGGTAAGGCAAGCCCTGCTGGTTCAGACCCAAAGGCCCGCCTAGTCCAAAATCTCGTTCTTACAGGGGTCAATCAAATGCCTATTGGAAGCCCACAAGCAGAACCCGAGTGCCATAGAGCTCTCACCACTTGCAATCCCAGCAGCTTGTACTCAGAATCATATGGTTCTGGTTGAAAGAACGCCCTGGTTGGGGGGTGGGGTGGGGCATCACTTGACCTCTGCTTGGTCATGTTGCTGCTACTTACTGGGCAGTAGAGGAAGAAGGGTGAGATAGCAGCGTGGCTGGTACACCACACAAATGCACCAACAGAGTCAATCCATCACTCCCACTGGTGCACTTCCACTGATCTCACCGTTGACTCCCCCCCCCACTTCCTGATAACCAGGGGGTCAGATGAGTGCTGCCGCCGCTGCTACCTCCCCCTCAAATTATCTGCTTCTGTATGAAGTAGTGGTTTATTTTGCCTGTTCTGAATCTTCCAACATTCAGCTTCCAACAATCTATTCTCCCTATCCACTTTCTCCGAACATAAACAATCCTATACACACCCATTATGTCACAGTGGCCGGAGCAGGCTACTTCAGAGTAACGACGCTACGCAGCTCTGCATTTTATTCTTTTATTGGTGCTGCGTATTTACAGTGCTGAAGTCATTGCTATTTACACGGAACGATGGGGTCATTACGTTGCAGAACCTCCGAATGGCTTTTGGCGCGTCTTTCCCCAACACAAAAGCCTTGGCAGACCCATCCTCTTTCCCCTCCTCTTTCTCCGTAATTCCGGAGTTGGGGGGATGGGTCTCCCCCCCTTATTTGCCCCTTCCTGTCCCACCTGGGACCCTGGCTCCGCTACCTTGCCTGAGCCTCGGACACGACTTCCTGCTTCCTCACTGGAATCGGAGCTCCCTCTGCTTTCCCCTGTGCTCGGGGATGGGCTTGAACTCAGGAGGGGAGGGACTTCGCGATATCCCCTGTCCCTCACACATTACTTTAAGTTAAAAATCCCCAAATGTTGCCACCTTTCTTCAGAGTGGTGATGCACCAATTTCAGTTCTCACAAATAGAAAGGATAGATAAAAAAGACCACCAAACAGAAGTCCTAATGTGCATCAGAAGGACACTATGGCAGTAAAACCTGTTACGTTATTCATCTCCCCATGCCTACAGCTAGACTAGAGTCAGGGATACCGTCCCGAAGCAACACCATTCTCTCTGCTTAAGAATGGCAACACCGAAGGCGAGTGGAGAGATAAGGAACCAGGGGGCAGAAGATCAAGCAAACAGGCTGCTTAAATTAAGCTTTCAGCTTTACTCCATTAGATAAAGTGGTTGCAGATTAAGAGAACAATTTTATTATAAACAGATTTACTCCGATAGTTGAAAAGGCCATGCCCCATGTATCTGGCTTTAACTCCCTCATTTGTTTCTTACAGGAAACTTCGCTTTGATAAGATTACACTAGAAATGGTGTTGGAGGGGGTGTAATCCTATTTGCCAGAACACACAGCTATCTGATTGCAGCCTGAATCAGTACAGTACTTGCAGCAGAACGTCGGACCTGCTTCCATTACATTCCATGAAATCTACTGGTTATATATAGGAGGCAGGGGCCGTAATGTGGCCTTCCTTATCGTTCCGCCTTTCCCTGGCTTTTACATTGCTAAAATGCAACCTGCTGCAGAAAAGCAAAAGCCATATCTGTTGCTCTGTCTGTTTTGGCCTCTGGCACAAACTGCAACCCCCGGCACAAACCCCATGTTCTATATCTATAGGGTTGCTGCCTAAAGGTGGTTTCTGCACCACCACCACCAAGAACGGCACATGTTTTATTTGTCATAAACTTTACTCACACAAAAAACATTCATTTTCAAAAACCACTATCAGTTAAAGCTGACTTTAGATACATGCAGCTTGTGTCCACCAATCCTGGATGGTGTTTTATCTGCAAATGATAATTTAAAGAACATGTGCTATGTTTAAAGAAAACAGTGTTTCTGCATTGTTTATCAAGGCATCCCAACAAATATGTCTCCTCGAATGTTTGTTTGTTATAACTATTTAACAACATGAGGCTTGCAATGACAGACAGAAGCAAGCATACAGAAGCAAGCAACAGCACACTCCATCTCCATCACAGCTTTCTTTACTTCTATTTGTTTCATAGCTTCTGTGAGAATCCAGATACTAACCATTTACACAATTATCAGTGAATTAAGTTTTGCTAATGTACCACACTTTTCCATGTAGAGTGGTGCCTCGCTTAACAAATGCCCTGTAAGACGAATTTTTCGCTAGACGAATGGATTTTGTGATCGGAGGTTGCCTTGCAAGACAACGAGGTTTTCTATGGCCGCCGCTTCGTCTTGCAAAGCGTGGCCATAGAAAAACAAACCTCCGACTGCAAAGTCCAGCGAGCAGCAAAAAATTGCCAGGGCTTTTTGCCGCCTGCCTTCCCCTTGGCTTGGGGAAGGCAGGCAGCAAAACACCCCCACACCGCCGCACTTCGGCTCCAGGGTTCAGAGCCGAAGTGCGGCGGTGCGGGGGCTGCGAAGGCAAGCAGCTGTGTGCCAGGCGGCTGGGGGAAAGCAGCCCCCACACTGCCGCACTTCGGCTCCGTCCCTCCGTCCTCCGTTCCTCCCTCCCCCCTGGCCGGACAGATCCGGCATTTGGCTCCGTCGGGCGGGGGGAGAGAGAAGCGGAGGATCGGATCGGTCCTCCGCTTCTCCCTCCCCCCGCCTGACAGATCCGGCATTTGGCTCCGTCGGGCGGGGGGAGAGAGAAGCGGAGGATCGGATCGGTCCTCCGTTCCTCCCTCCCCCCGCCCGACAGATCCGGCATTTGGCTCCGTCGGGTGGGGGGAGAGAGAAGTGGAGGATCGGATCTGTCCTCTGTTTTTCCCTCCCCCACTTTTAATGCGTTCCTATGGGAAACGGTGCCTCGCAGGACGAATTTTTCGTTGGACGAATTGACCGTCGGAACGAATTAAATTCGTCTAGCGAGGCACCACTGTATAAGACAAGGATTTATTTATTTTTTACCATCTTATACATGGGTAGTGGGTAGGGGTGACTGGTGATTGGTTGCAGCCGCGAGCTGCAGATTGTCATTGGCGATTTGTAATGTGATTGGTGGCTGCGGCAAGGGCTGCTGAGGATTGGCTGCGGCGGCGACAATTGGGGTTGCTATGTACTTCCATTGTTGGCGCTCGGGTAGATGCTTGTACCAGACAGGAGTGATCGTATGCGAGCGGCGCAATCTATTGCAACCGTGGGTTTAGTGATTTAAAAAGCTCAACAACTGTGGGCATCTTGTACAAGGGGGAGTGTTATATACAGAAAAGTATGGTATGTTCTCTAAATACAGTGGAACCTCGGTTTATGAACACCTCGGTTTATGAATTTTTGGTTTAGGAACACCGCGGACCCATCTGGAATGGATTAATTCACTTTCCATTACTTTCAATGGGAAAGTTCGCTTCAGTTTATGAACGCTTCAGTTTATGAACAGACTTCCGGAACCAATTACACCCATGCTTCGGGTTAAGTACACTTCAGGTTGAGTACTCCGCGGACCCATCTGGAACGGATTAATCCACTTTCCATTACTTTCAATGGGAAAGTTCACTTCAGTTTATGAACGCTTAAATTTAAGTACTCCGCGGACCGGCTGGAACAGATTAATCCACTTTCCATTACTTTCAATGGGAAAGTTCGCTTCAGTTTATGAACGCTTCAGTTTATGAACAGACTTCCGGAACCAATTGTGTTCATAAACCGAGGTACCACTGTAGTAACTGAAACTATGTTGACATTTCAACACTAATCCAATCTTAGTCGACCCACTGAAATCGGTGCACTTCAATATGTTGATTTCAGCAGATCTGCGCAGAGTATGATTGAGTTGGATGCTGCCCACTGTAGACCCTATGTTTCTTGTTGTGATCCCAGCTGCATGCACACAGAGAGACTGCAGTGGAACCCCAAAGGGCCTTCTTTTCCCTCCTCAAACTCAAGCGCATTCCCAGTTGCAGCCCTGGATTGAAAAGGAAGTGCTGGATAGGGAGGCATGGAGTGCACCAGGAAGTGCATCCAGCATGCATACTCCAAGGAAGGAAGAAGATAGGCCCCAATTTATTGATGCCTTCTCATGTACTTCCTTCATGGTGAAATATATGCATCCTGCAATTGCATAAGTTAAAGATTTCTTAGTATTTCTAACTCAGTATTTGCCATGGCTGGAACATTACTTCAATAAAGTTACTATTCAAAAACAAATGCAAGAAAGAAGACCTGTACGTCTGGGCTTTGCAATGAATGCCTATAGCTATGCTTTTATAAATTTGAATAAGTATTGTTTATAATTTGTTTCTTCATACAAGACACTTTTCCAGTGCAATTACCAAGTGACTCAGCCTGTAAGGGCAATAGGACACTTACATAGCCTCTCTCATCGAGAGAACAATACTTTGCATCGTTAATTAGGGCTTAGCATCCCAGGCCAGCAAGCCTTGCAAGTCTTATTTTCATATATAAAAATACAGGAATCAGATCAAACAGGTTAAGAAGCTTGCCCATAGTAAGCTGGTAGAAAACAAGGAGGGAGGAGGGCAGGGAGAGAGAAGAGAAAGACACCTTTTCCCTCCACTGTGTTATTTCTTACCACACCAATTCCTTAATACTGTATATGAAACCCTGGAATAAATAGCCAACAAGTACTCATAATTGGAACAAGACGTTTTCTGCTCCCATGACTCTCTCTTAACTCTGACCTGAAGTGGCCATCTCTAATGGTGAGAACGTCATTCAAATTCCACTCTCAAATTGCTTCTTGGCTGTGATTATTGGCCTGGATGCCAATTGTAAAGATAGTTTACGTACTTTGCTGCACTAGCATGCAATGCAAGTATTCCGTATGTGGCTCTTGAGCACACCGACGGCTATGGCCCGTGTTTCTGCTAGTACCAAGCACCTAAATAGGGTTAAAGTTAGAACTTAAAACCATTTTATCAGTCTCTCTCTCTCTTTCTCTCTCTCTCTCTCTCTCTCTCTCTCTCTCACACACACACACTCACACACACACGAGTGAATCCTGGGAAATGTAGTCTTGTACAAGTGTAACCTAAATTAACTGAGTGGTGGATCAGACTTAATTCCCAATGGTAAATTTAAGTTGGAATCTAAAGATAAGATTCCATCCTACCATCAAAACCATCTCTGTTTAAATACACGCAGCACAATACATATAACAATATAAGAAAGAACACTTCAAACACTGGCACTTCAAAGTCAGGGTAGATAGCAATGGGGTAGCATATCTAATTAACCCCAACATGAGAGAACAAATTGAAGAGCCAATGAATTCAGAGAGACCCATTCGCACTGAATTTCACAAGTTTGAGTGATAGCATCACATTCTTGCAAAATATTTACAAGCCTGATGTTGAGCAAGCATTGTGACAGAATTATTACCGCTGCAGCTTATTGAGCAAACCTTCCTACCATCACTGCCAAGAGGAAAGATTGGTACAAAATACCATCCAATGTCATCATTCAAACAAACATAAAAAGGCCTCTCTTTAGAATTAACTCCACTTTACTATGAATCTTTCAAGGAGCGATAGAAGGAGGTGGTTACAGGTAGGTAGCCGTGTTGGTCTGGATCGAAGTAAAATAAAAAAATTCCTTCAGTAGCACCTTAAAGACCAACTAAGTTTTTATTTTGGTATGAGCTTTCGTGTGCATAGGAGGTGGGTTTGCCTATTTAAAAAGTCACCTACTCAAGCAGCTGTTGTTAACCTTATTCAGTAGGGGAAAAGGCTGTCAGCAGATCTTATTTAAGTAACTGGCAGGCATCAAGGAAATACCACCTGCTGCAGATTTTGTTAAGGACCTTAATCTGTGCTTTCTTCACAGTATATGGAATGAATAATATTGGTAGGTATAGTCTGATAGTATTAACATGACACAAATACTTATGTTTTAAATGATGCAGTACTGAAACAATCTAGGGTTGCCATATTTCAAAAAGTAAAAAGTAATTGTTAACACAATTTCTGCTCAGCCTTCCACTATCCACCAAAGGAGTCATTCAAATGTATATTTGCAATGGAGATATCTACACAAACTCTGAAGTCAGGAGAACAGAAGTAGAGTCCAAAGTGCAAATTCTTAAGCAACTCAACCTGTGTGAGCTCCTGTAAGAAATTACCTGATCCACACTGCATAGATGGAAGGTGCAGACCAGAACTTAACTGTCCACCAACTTTTGTACTTACTCGAACATTGTGGTGGTTTATTGGCAACTTAATGTTAAGGAAAATAGGAATTTAAATACATGTTTTAAAATACTACTTGAGGTTTTTGTTTTTTTTTTAAAAAAAGATTAATGTAGAAACAAATGAATTGTGGGTAAGTTGTGAATGCGACAGACCAGATGACAGGCATAGCTGTCAAGTTTTCCCTTTTCTAGCGAGGAATCCTATTCGGAATAAGGGAAGTTCCCTTAAAAAGGGAAAACTTGACAGCTATGATGAAAGGTAATTAATCTATCTTTACCAAAAAACAAAAACAATATGTGGCTGGAGAATGTATACCTCTTAAAGGGGCAGAAAGACATTCACAAATCCCCACACTTGTAGTGCAGTGAAGTCAAATCCAAGAGGAATTCAGATGGACTTGAAGAATCAATCTACACGCGCCCCTACCCTCGACTGCATATGCACACACCTCCTTAAATAGACACACTATTTCACACTATGCAGGGCACACACATGGTCAAGTAGCATGCTGATAGGAAGACTAACACACAAATGCATCAACAAGCGCCATCACATTCTGGCACATTCCTTTAAAGTTCAGTTTCTCAAAGCTTGCAAGCCACTGTTCCATCTTCAATGTATTATTAATTGATGATGATTATATGGACTTTGCAGCATGTATAACACAAGCCATTCTCCTTGGAGCAGCAGAAGAGTTACGCTGCCCATAACACCTTGCCATGTTTTGCTTACATTTTTATTATAGGGATGCCCCACTTCTGTGGCTTAGTATACTATTAAAGCTCTCCTTCTTCACCCATAACAGGGAACAGCATGCTTGCAACTGTCTGTAAACAATCTCAGACTTCCCGTCCACACCCAGCCGGCTTCTATCTACATTCCTCATCTACCGCACCTCATTTTTCCCTTTAGGTTCTAAAACCTCTCTTCGGATGACCTGTCACTTTTAGGACACTAAGAAATGTGCCACCAACACTTCAGGACGTCTTCAGTCACATAAGGATTTGGGACTTGCATAACACAATTGCCACATGACCCTAGCATTTTTTTTCTCCACACAGTACATATGCTTCACATAAACACACACACACCCGCCAACCGAAACACTTCCACCACCTGACACAGTGGCCTGCAGTCTTCCAAAACTTATGCCATAACAGATCTGGTGGGTTGCAATGCTATACCCAGTTACCTGGGAGTAAGTACTACTGAGCTCAATAGGGTTTACTTCTGAGAAAACATAATGTACATAGGCTCTCCCAACCCACCCAAACCTCTAATACAAATATGAGGAACCATCTGTTTTGCAACACTGCCTGCTGTCTTTAAACTCTAACCAGCCTCATCAGTAACTGAAAGGAAGAAAAACTCTACAATTAAATGCTCTGTTCAACTTATATATTAAAAAGATAAGTTTTTATATCAAAAAACCTCGGAATCTCCCCCTAGTTTTAAAAGCAAGTCCAAGCAGCGCAGGCTATAGCAGCGCGTGTGTCTCGAAAGCCACCTGTTCTTAAGAACAGCCCGATGACCTGAATTCAAAGAGACCCTAAGTACCGGAGTGCAAAATAGTTCACATCTGAGTAACACAGCGAGAAAGAACGAACACCCACACAAGCAGGATTTTCGTTTATTTCCGCCTCTGCCAGGGATGTGGCTTTGGGGTTGCCGATACCACGTCCTGTTTCTTCCTTTCTTTCAACGCGCCACATTTTTATCTGTTTGACGAGCGGTTCTCTGTCTTCCCCCTCTCTCCCGCCCTTTCTTTTTAAAGAAACAAATACAAACAGGTCCCTTTCTCCCCAGCTGGAGGCTTCCCGGGGTTCCTCGAGGCAACGGGGTTGAGATCAGATCCGCACTCCGGGTGAATTATTTAGCGCTGCTCCCGGGCGCCTCCTGAACCAAACGCCACCTGCTCCGCCGCGGCCAAGGGCAGGCGAGATAGAATTGCCCAGGGAAGCCAGGGCTGAGCCGGCGGCTCCGGGCAGGGCGCAGCCGCGGGAACCGGGACGCCTCCGGTCGGGAAGCGCGCCCGGACCTCCTTACGCAAGAACCGAAGCGCCAAACGCGCGCGCCCTCCGGTGACTTACCGAGAGCCCCCGCTCAGCATGTTCCCTCAGAGGCAGGAGAAGCCGTCGGCAATCCGGCTTCTTTTCCGGGGGGCTCCACTGGGAGCCACGCACATGCCTAGCCCTACTTGCGCGCGCGCGCGACTTTGCGCGAGGCACTGGCTGCCGGGACTGCCTCGCTCGCCTGAGCCCAGAGCGCTGGGGCTGGGCGTGGCTCCAGGCGAGCGAGCTCTCTCTCTCGGCCAATCCGAAGGCGGCCTGAGGGAGTCCTGTCAGCGCGAGCTCGCACGTGGGAGCAAAGCAGGGAGAGCTGAGGCAGCTTCCTTTTTTATTGCGCTCTCTCTCTCTCTCTCTCGGAGGGCTTGAGAGAAGGGCTTCGCCGGAAGGAGGGGCTGGACTGGTGGAAGAGCGCAACCCTAAGCCTGTGAAAGGCAGAAAATAGAAGAGGCTCCCTTACACCGAGTTAGGCCATTGGTCCATCTGGCCCATGTAACTTTTTCGGGCCAGCGCCGCCCTCTCGGTTCCATGAACTCAAACCCAGTACTCTGCCGCACTCGATCCAAAGCATCGTTTAGAACAGCAGTTTGCACACCCCACTAAGGAAGATAACAACGCAGTAAATTCCTTTACTTGCGCAGGTAGTAAAAATTCAACTGATGATCCAGTGATACCAGCCTTTCAAAGTCTGGTATGGTATTCATTTACACCCACCCTGCTGCCTCCCCCGGGACTGCGGGACTTAACATCTTTCAGCAGGACCTGCAAGATGGAGTTGTTCCGCCTGGCCTTCACCCCGGGCCCAGTTTGACCCCCCTCTATGGGACCCTGTAAGTTACCTCTCTGGCCCTTTTATCAGCTCATGTGGGACCAACATGGATAGCTGGCCCTGATGAATACTTGAGGTTCCCGACCCCTATGGTTGTAATTCGTGGGCAGTCATTTAATTTTATCCTGATTCTAATTTTTAAACTGTATTTTAATCAATTGTTTGATTGTGTTTTAATGTACAGTGGATGCTCAGGTTGCGAACATGATCCGTGCGGGAGGCATGTTCGCAACCCGCAGCGTTTGCAACCCGCGTCTGCACACACGCGGGTCACAATTCGGTGCTTCTGCACATGCGCAAAGTGCGATTTAGCGCCTCTGCGCATGCACGCGCCAAAACCCAGAAGTAACCCATTCCGGTACTTCCGGCTTTGGCGTGGAGCACAACCCGAAAAGCCACAACATGAAGCAGCTGTAACCCAAGGTATGACTGTATTTGATATTTGATGTTTGCCGCCCTGAGCCCGGTCTTGGCCGGGGAGGGCAGGGTATAAATAAAAATTTACTTACTTACTTACTTGCCTCTTACTGCCCTCCAGGGGGCGCTACTGCCCACTTTGGGAACCAGGGATCTTCCAGGCAGGGATCTTTCCCAGGAGAACCTGGAGATGCCATGGATGGTACTTGAGTTATTCTGCATGCAAGATACTGTATATGCTGTGCCACTGAACTATGTGGTCCCTCTCTTAAGCATTGAGTGTACTGGAGCCACTTTATGCATCAGAAAAAGTTTTAATGGATTGTAGCACTTCAGCCAGTGATTGAATTTTTCAGCTTCTCCATAAAAAGCTTCTTCAACCTAGTAAATCAACATATCAGGGGTTGAACTCCTGACAAGCCAGTTTTCTATACATACCCACCTCAAGGTTCAGACCAGGCATGCCATCTTGAATAAAATATTGTGGGGGCCCAGATAAGCCTTGCCCTGCATAATTGATCACATGACACAGTGTACAAACACTATTTGAATAGAAATGCCTATCAACTTTGTGGAGGCCTGGCCCCTTCAAATATTTTATTGTGGGGGGCCATAAACCCCACAGCCCCTAGGAGTTGGCTCTTATGGTTTAGACATATAATCTCCCACCTGTAGCCTGAAGTGGTTCAGTCCAGGAAAAGCTTTGTTACTTGATTCTGCTAAATGTATAAACTGGCTCAGCTGCATCCACACCATGCATTTAAAAGCATATTGAAAGCATATGACTTTGTTAAGGATGCTGAGAATTGTAGTGTACCCTTTGAGGAGTAAACCACAGTACCCAGGATTCTTGTGGGGAAGTGATGTGCTTTAAATTTAAGGAGTGTATAGAGCCCTGGTCTCTAATAAATGTGGTTAGGAGCTGCAATTGTGCAGCCTAACTCGATGCATTTTTATTCTGGAGGAAGCCTCACTGAATGCAGTGGGTTTGCTCCCAAGGAGGTGTGCATAAGCCCATAGCCTTAAATGGGAATCATTTATCTGTAATCATATCTGGGCACTAGCACTTTAGGTCTGGATCAAAGATTGTATACATGTCCCACTGTATGCCATTATTAAATAGACCTTCTGGAAGATGGGCTTTCGCAGAAAGTAACTCACAAAGTAAGCCCCAACAGGAACTGTGGGGATTCTAAGGAGGCATGTACACACTTATGGTGTGAGTCTAATTCCACAGATGTTCCATCAAAGTCTAAAAGGGTACTTAGGAAGTAGAAGGTCTATCACTCATATATAAATTCATTTAAATATTTGTGTATTTACAATTGCAACTTGAAAAACATTAAGGCGAAGCTAGCTTGCTTGCCACATGGCAAACAATCATAAGTGCAATCCATCATAACTAACTTCCACCAACATTAGCTTTGCTGAGACATGGATAGTAGAATTGAAATGAAGGGGGGGTCTATTTGAATTTGAAATAGCATAACTTGAATAGCCCAAAAAACTTTGTGACAGAAATCAATCCAACTTATATAATCATACTGAGAAAACAAGGGTCACAACAAACCTTTGTTCAGAAATAGTGCTGTTCTCGTGTTGCAGTGAAATGTATTTATTAGGTGTACCCTGCACTAGTTACAATGACATCTCCAATCTCTATGTTCTTGATTTGGAGTTCTTCCTTTTTGTAAGTTGCATGAAATTTAAGGACATTGTTTCCACTTAGTAATGTTAACTAGTCTCTGAAACAAAGTTGTTTACTGTGATCATCCATATCTTGCTTTCATTGTGGACAGTGCTGAGAAACAGGTGATAAAATTATCCAGCTATTTGTGGAATGTTTCATATTATCTCTTCCTAGAAATAGATTAGAAGCATTCGTATTCAATATCGCTTTCAGACAGAAATACTGTAACCCATTGTGAGCACAGGAATCAAGGTCACTTTTGCAAGATAAGTTGTATTTAACAAATCACAGTCTCTTATATTCATTTTTTTCTGAAATATTAAAATGTTGATTCCAAAAACTTCCCTGCAAACTAGAAAATCAAACCAATATAACTTTATTAGTTTATATCACTCTTAGCATGCTGTTGATTTTAAATGTTGCATTCTGAGGAAGGAGTGGAAAGAAGGAAGTTGTTTTGGGGGTGGCAGCAAGGAAGGATGGCAAGAGACTTAGGGATGGCTACAAGAAAGAGAACTGGAGACACAAAGGTCCAAGGTAGGAGCATGATGAGAAATAATAGCAGAGAGATAAGGTGGGGCAAGGCCATTGAATCCTTCAAAGCTGGGCAGGGGAAATAAGCTGGACAGAAAAGAGGGATGTGGCCATTTGAGAAGTGGTATTGTGTCACATGGTCCAATTGGCAATAGATGAATTATTGTTAACAACAGAGTTTGGGACAGAGGTGAGAGGCTTGAGGGAAGGGGAAGCAGAAGATAGTTGCAGAAACCAAGGCATCCAGAACTCTACTGTTGCTTTAGCCAAGGAACTGGAGAGAAGGCGGCACAGTTTAGAAATCTTATACAGGGAAAAGTGAAATGACTTGGTAGCAGGATGAAAATGAGGGGCAAAGAATAAGGCTAAATAAAAGCATAGAGCCAACACATTGTGCCTGGTCAACAGGGTTGGGTGGATGGTGACCCTGTCAGTGGATATGAGTGATTGGGAAGAGAATGAGTGATTGGGAAGAGAATGACTTTGCAGGGAATACCGTAGCAGTTCAGCCTTTGCCATGTTTGAGTATGACTGAGCTGCTGGAACAGAAAGAATGGAATGGAACAGCTTGATATCATCTGAAAGCCACAGGAGTTGATGAGGTCACCCATGACAGCATATACAGTGAGAATTGCACAGGGTCCAGAGGAGAACTTGAACTGAACCAACTGGGAGGGAGAAGTCTGGGGAGGTTGGTGTGTGTGGTTTCCTGTACAGTATTTGAATGACTAAGCTGCTAAATAACAAGACAGTGTGTTGAGATAAGAGCCCTAGAAGCCTAAGGGATAGATGGGATCAAGGAGGAGAGGGCAACTGTAAGAAAGGTACCAGAAAGGTGGATGAGAATGAAGTGAGATCAAGAAGCAATTTAGTAAGGGCAGTTTCAGTGGAACACCAGACTGATGGCAGTCAGGACTCAGCAGAGGAGTTAGGAAAGAGTATGGTAAATCAAGGCAATGTAAGTAAACAGCACATTTCAGAATCTTGTTGTCCCAGTTTACTGGTAGTATTTGGATCTATGTGCAGTTCTTCTACCCACCCAATCTTGCTATTGAGGCCTTCCAGTTGCTGTTACACTTTGGCTGATAGACATGGTCTTCCCAAGTTTGTGTGTGTTCCTATAGCTAGGGATAGCCAATGTGCTGCTCTCCAGATGTTGGAGTGCAACTCCCACCATCCCTCCCATTGTCCATACTGGCCAGGTTGCCTCTGTTGGTAGCCTCTGCTGTAGCTTTTGGTTCTGATATGCTCTGTTATCCTACCTCCTGATTTGCTTTTGGGTTCTGACTTCAATTCTGTCCTTCAACTCTGACCCCCGTATGTTACAGTAGGCTTCTGTTTCATATCAGATTATTAACTTGAACTCAGCCCTGGTAGACAACATGATGGGTATTTCTTCAAGAGATACAGAAAAGGAAATAAAGATTTAAACCAAAAATAATAAATTTCGTGAACAAGTCTTATTTATCAGGATTCGGGTCCATGGGAAGTTTCTGCTGACTTCTCTATAAACTTCTGTCCCAGCTCCAAAAGAACATAAAGAGTTTGGACTGTGAACTGTCCCAGCTAGATAAGTAGCCTGTCTAAAAACAATGACTTTCAACGAGACTCTTGAGAGCCTCCTCCAACACCTACCCACAAAGATACAAAATAGGGGAGGGAGCAGCAAGACAAGAAAGAGCTTACGGAGCCTGAAGTACTTCTTTAATGGCCTGGTTAAGCCTCTATTAGAGAAGTGATAGCTAATACCATAGTTTTCCACATCAACCAGGAAATAGCTGGACATTCTTCTGGAAAGTGAGAGCCATTTTGGCTAAAGGGTATGCCTCCTCCCACCACCAGGGGTGCTGTTACCTAGGTGTCTGTGAAAGAAACAAAGGGGAAAACTGCCATTTTGCATCAAAGACAGGTGAGAGTGAGAGCACTAAGAGTGGGTTCTGTAAGCATCTTAAGGCACTGAACATCTACAAGGAGTTCTGGTGTGGGGGCAGTGGACTTGGCTCTTGACAGGGCCAGCACGTTCTTTTTCACCACTTGAGGCAAAATGGGAAAGTATCTCGATCTCACCAGAAACTGGCACCAATGCCAGGACTGTTTCTCTGCCAGAAGCACAGGCAGTAGGGTGGGCAGGGTGCCCTCAGGGGTGCTGCCTTGGGTTCTGCTGTAGTCCTGGAATTTCTCACCCGCCTGGCAAAAGTAAGGTGAATATAACAATTTACATAAAATTTCAAAGTATATGGGCTCAGAAAATCAGCTAACAGCAGGTGACTTATAGTCCTGGGCGATATCAATTGTTGATGAGTGGTAAAAACTTTCCATGTGACCAGGTTCCCCTGGCTGCATATTCTCTGAGAGGAAATGACAAGTAAGTAACATCAATTTAGCATCCTAAAGTAATCCTTCTCTTTCTTACCTGTCAGGGCTATAAAAGAAGTTGAAATACAGGCTGTTGCTTGCAGGAACAAACATTTTAAAAACTGCCCTATGTTCTGCCTGAGATCTTTCACAGTTTGTAATAGTTGAGCTCATGATTATCTGATTGTTTTGTGAGAACAGCGGAAAGAATGTTAAGTATATCATATGTAGCTGTTAATAGGCTAAGATAGCTGAACACTGGTCTTTGCAGAGTCAAGCTGCATTGCAAGACTCTGAAAATTTGTCAACAAAGTGCCTCACATCTCTCTATAACTCTTATGCTTACTGTCTCAGATTTCAGTAACCAATGAACTAGGATCCCATTCCATAAGAGTTGTCCAGCAAAAGGGGAACCAATATACCGGTACTCTGAGCTTGCCAGAATGGCCGTAACAGTGGGCTATGTGGAAAACCCAAAAGTGCAACAAGTGAGTTTGGATTTGGGTTTATTTTTGCAACAGCTGAAAATTAAGCTGTCAGGCAACTGCTGCATTCCCAGATGAAACCCTAGAGTAGGAACTTAGTATATTAGTTGGCTGAATTATCACTGTATTATTTACACTCCTGGAATCTATTAAAAATGCCCTTCAGGGTTATTTCAAACTTAGCTCGAAGCCTGACCTGTTAAACTTCATACTCTTAATGACCTGAACTTAACTCCTTACCTCATGTGTAGCTTATCCCATACTTAGGATAATATTTTAGTCTATTATGACAATATTATAGCTGAAACAGTTGCAAGCTGTCCGTGGACAGAACATTGCTCAAACCATGTTTTCAGTCTGAAGTTCTTTAAAGCGTTCTTGAAAGTTCTTGAAAACTTGGAAGTGAGTCTCATTGAAATCAATCCAAGTAAATACCATTAGGATTGGGCAGTTAGCCTTTTTTGGGGTTGAAAAGGGCACAGCATTATGTGGAAAGCAGGTGGATCCATCCTCCTCAGTCTCCAATTCTGTATCATTCAAAGGTACGTGCCTCAAAGTGATTACAGATGCTGACTGCTAGGGATGGGAGAGAAACTGAAAGCAGTTTGCATTTAATTCACACGTTCCTAAAATAAAATAAAATATACAAACTGAAACACAACCGTCCTTCAAAAGTTGCACTTTGCTGAATTTTACAGTGTAGTTTTCCAATCACATTATGCATATATTAGTGAAAATAACATAAAGGACACATTCCAGCCAGGCAAAAACACTCAGGGTGGGAAGCACAGACAGTGAGGGGTGTGGCCTGAGGACAGTTCTGAGGGTCAGATACAGAGGCCTGACAGGCTGGGCCTGAGTTTCCCTGCCCCTGCCATCAAGGGATGAGGCAGGATTCAGCCAACAAGTCCCGCTCAAAGAAAGTCCTGC
This sequence comes from Zootoca vivipara, assembly GCF_965207765.1. NCBI lineage: Eukaryota > Metazoa > Chordata > Lepidosauria > Squamata > Lacertidae > Zootoca > Zootoca vivipara. The sequence goes on along the minus strand of NC_142582.1, from coordinate 68,518,814 downwards.
TTTGCTAGCATAACAGGGTTTCACCCCTCTCCTCCCCCTCCCCCCTCCCCCTGAATTGGCTCTGGGGAGAGTCAGGAGAACCTCCAGAACAGTCCCACAGGGGGAGGAGAGAGGGGAGACTGTCCCATCTAGCAAGCCAAAATGCTTGTGCTGACATAACGATTGCCATAGCAGTATGCTAAATTCCTTCCATGGACTTTCTTCCTCGGCTAATAAATAGCAGCCGAGTTGTAAATTAGGTATGCTGCCTGCATCAACTGTGCCACTTCCCCCCCCCCCAACTTGCAGCTACATGAATAAGATTAGATTAATCATTGAGATTGAGCTACATGGATAATCTTAGATTAATCACTGAGACTGCCAGTGAGTCACAGAAAGATTGGGTTGGGAATCACAAAAAGATGAAAATTCATCCACACTCATGCCTTATCAAGGTGGGGGCCACTTCAGCATAGCCCAATCCCATGTCACAGCAGTAAACAGGATACCTGGGACAGTTAGGTGTTCTTTTCCCAGGTAATCAGATCCAAAACCTTCTTTCCAGTGGGATACAGAGTCTATGAGAAAAACTCCTTATGATAAACTCTGCTGTTGTGTGAGCTTTTGAGCTGTTAAGCAAATGACCTCAATATACAGGGCATTTGTTTATGGAGTGTTACCAAAGATCTGAAAGAGAGAGAAAACCCCTTCTTTTAATGTTTTAAGTGTAACTGCTGCCAGTGTTTGTATTTTAGATTGCTGCTTCTTAGTGTTTTTCTGGTAGTTTGATATGTGTTCTCTTACTTTTTTGATTTGTATTGTGTTTCTTATACTGTGAAGCTTTTGCTGAGTGCCCTATGGGTAGAGAGCTAGGGCAGAAACTGTTTTGCATGTGGTCATGGCTATATCAAACATATACCCTACAAGCCTACAGCACACTGATCATGTTGCAAGGTGTGCATGTGAAGGCGGACTCAGGGTCTCTGCAAAAAAGTAAGCCCCACAGTGAACTCAGTGGGACTTGCTTGTGAGTGACATGTATAGGATTGCAAGGGAGAACTTTTAATCAACCCCTTTCAGTATTTCTAACCACGGTTGTTTTATCTTACAATTTTTTCCCCTTTTCCTTTGAATTTCCTTATTTAATCCATTCTTAAACAAGGGTGAGCGTCTGCTTCATGATTTCTAGAGCTACTAGATACTAAAAGAGTTGGAATTCATCCAGTTTATAGTAATAACATGAGCCAACATGTACGTTTCATTGTGAACCTAAACAGATAATGTTTAAGTAGATGCAGAAACCCAGCCATTTGGAAAGGATATTTCTGTTTATTTGATAGCCACAACAATCAGCATATTGTGAAGGGGTTTTTTTGCGCGTGCGGGGGGAGGGGGATTAGGCTGTATGCCTAAATCCTTTTCTAATTGCTGCATCCAGCTAGGATTCAATTGCTGAAATAGTTAGGCCAGCTCCTTGGTGAGCTAGTGCTCCCCTAAAGTATGGGTAGTGAAGGTAACAAAGGAAATGGTTCCATGTCAGATGGCAAATGGGTGGGCCCTTGATCTCTCAACTAGCTGTTAGTTAGAAGGACAAAGGCCAGGGTTGGATGTGTTGATGCTGTGAGCCCCTCCATTGTAGGCTCAGGTTGTAGGAAACTGAACTCTGGGTAAGCACCTGGCATCTTACAACGATATTTATCTAAACAAAATGGCCTGATTTATACGTAACACCGAGACAGACTATGGCTTGGCATGAGTCCTAATGGAGTAGCCAGCCTCATCTAACCCTTGTGCTTGAATTGCAAACGGGATGGTACTGGATTTATCTACGGTATATAGATAAATTCCCCAACATTCAACAAATTATCATCAAAGGAACTAATCCTTTCAAGCTCCAATGAATAAAAAAAATCTTGAGTTTTGAGAATCGTGAGTTTCAAAGCTAAAAATTGTTTTTATAAGTGTTACAAAAATACCCATTTAGATTTGAAGCACTCTTTTAAATCCATGTGTATTAATGCCTCAGGCTGCCAGATTAAATTAGGGACAACATGGGCTGGGAAATTGTGGTGCCTTTCCAATTGTGACTTGCATTTTGTACAGAGGTGGTGTGAGGAAACAAGACAAAAGATATTTCCAAATATGGGATATCTGGCCATCCAAGCTGTACTCAGAAAGTGATGTTATATCACCATGGAAATCTGTAAAGTCTTTGTGTGCTTTGGAAGGAAAATACGATTATTTTTTTTTGGCATACCTTTTTGGGTGGAGTATGCTGTCTACTCCAATATTGTTATGGGGGGGGGGCATACTTAAACAAGGTTACAGATTGAGTTACCAAAAAAAATCTCATCCCGTCTTATTTATTTATTTAGGTCTATTGCCAGTCCCATCCAAAGTTTTCTGATTACATTTTATTACAGATTCACATTTACAGAAGTTGAGTCAAATGTTTGCCACAGGCTAGTTTTTCCCCCCTGTTGTTTTTGAAGAAATATAAATAGAATTTTCTTTTCTGCTGGTTACCAGTTGTGTTATTTATTTTGTTGTTTTTAGTTCATTGTATGATGGTTGTTTTTTAAATTAAGTTGTGGCCAGACACATCAATCAACTCAACAATAGTTCAAAAGGCATTTTCTCACAGCTCCATAGGATTGTGTCACTTGCAGGGAACAAAGGACATTGGCAGATATTCATAATCTACAAAGGCCAAGGCATGCCTGTCAACCTGTTGCCATTACCTTACCTGGACCAGTTGGTTGCGTGATCAGTAGCAATGAAGGACAGAGCTCATGTACCTTAAATCATTTTCTAGAAGAGAGGACTTTGACAAGTGCAGCTTTCCTCGTTGCTCTGAATGTGCTGAAACTCTTTCTGTCCTTGTCTTCCTTTGTACAATTGTCTTCCTTTGTACAATTGTCTCACCCTAGCAATGGTCAGCAGGAGGATTGCTTATAATATATAATTGAATTAAGTGGCACCAGATAATATTACAATTCTGAAGGGTCCTGGTAGGAGTGATGCTGCCCATGTACATGGTAAACAAAAATTAGCATCTGTGAGCCAATTTATAATACATTGCATATTACTTCAAGAAGATCTTGGGTAACCCAAAAAAGGATGGGCTTCAAAAATATCTTCCTGGAATTCTTTAACAGAAGCTCAGGGGGCAGGGGAAGAGATAGCTGCCAAAATAAATTGCTCTTAAATCAAGCATTTATTACTGTGTTTCTGGAAGTTAATATGGCTATCTTAATGAGCTGAAAGGAAAGCTTCCTTCTATTTTCTTCTCAGAGAAATTCTGGTCTCTCTTTCCCAGTCATGACCTATTTTTTTTTTTTGCAAGAGTTCTTGCCAATAGGCTGTAAAATGTGTTGTCCCGAAAGAAAACCATTATCAAAACATGCACTATTTATAGTCCCAAAGCCTTAAGCTTCTTGCAATATGTTTCCTGTTCAGACAGACCACTAGTCACCAGAAAGTGTCTCAGGCAGTATAACCAGTCACTTCCTGATCTCTGTGACAAGAAGGATCCCAAGCTAATTGGACTCAGATGATTGGCCACATAAATGGCTTTGTCCCACAGGCCTCTGCGTACGGTAGTAGTAGGCAATTAGAGAAGTTAAGTTTCAAACTGAAAGGGTGGGGCTGTAGCAGAACAAGGAAAACATGCTTCCTTCTACAGATCTGGAAACCAGTTTAAAACAGTATACACACAGTACAGCAGGGCTGGGGAATCTCACGCCAAGGAACTGACTGTATCCACCCCCATCAAGTCATCTCTATCTTGCCCTCAGTGATCTCCTCAAACAAGGCCCCCACCCCCAGGTTAGAGTCCTCACTTGCACTTGCTTAGTGCCTTCTTCTTTTAGCCTGGCTGGAATGTGTCCTTCAACTTTGGTCCTACCTCTTGCTGGCCTTTCTGGATGGAGGATGCAGAGTGTTAACCTCTGGCTTTTACATGATTGGAAGGTAGCCTACTTTACAAAGGGAGGGGTCACGCCAGTTGCCCCAACCATGTTTGCCTCTGGACCCACAAGGAAACGTGGAACTCAGACTGGTTTCTACTTGTGTTTGTTGAAGTTCCCATAGATTGTTCTAGTTCAAGGTTGGCTAACCTGCAAACTGAATAATAATAATAATAATAATATATTATTATTATTATTATTATTATTATTATTATTATTATTTATACCCCGCCCATCTGGCTGGGTTTCCCCAGCCACTCTGGGCGGCTTCCAACAGAAAAATAAAATACAATAATGGATTAAACATTAAAATCCTCCCTAAACAGGACTGCCTTCAGATGTCTTCTAAAAGTCTGGTACAGGCATCCCCAAACTGTGGCCCTCCAGATGTTTTGGCCTACAATTCCCATGATCCATAGCTAACAGGACCAGTGGTTGGGGAAGATGGGAATTGTAGTCCAAAACATCTGGAGGGCCGAAGTTTGGGGATGCCTGGTCTGGTAGTTGTTTTCCTCTTTGACATCTGTTGGGAGGGCGTTCCACAGGCCACCACCGAGAAGGCCCTCTGCCTAGTTCCCTGCAACTTGGCTTCTAGCAACGAGGGAACCACCAGAAGGCCCTCGGTGCTGGGCCTCAGTGTCTGGGCAAAACGATGGGGGTGGAGACGCTCCTTCAGGTATACTGGACCGAGGCCATTTAGGGCTTTAAAGGTCAGCACCAAAACTTTGAACTGTGCTCGGAAACGTACTGGGAGCCAATGTAGATCTTTCAAGACCGGTGTTATGTGGTCTCGGCGGCCGCTCCCACACCCCATCTTTTAAACCTCCCAGGCCCCCAACCCCATCTTTTAAAAAATACAAAAACCACAACATTTTCCTGCTCCTGTGGGTCTCCCACTATGATGCCAAAATGTTCCCCACTCCAGTTTCCATTAATTTTTCCCTACTATATCTAAACTAAACTAAACTAATATCATCTCTCTCTCTCTCTCTCTCTCATGCTTCCATAGGTTCCCTTTGTAACATCAAAAGGTTTTTGCAATTAATCTACACAGTCCAACTTTTAAGCACAATTTTTTTCTTTTTGAACTAATTCCTCTGTGTAAACAACATGTATTGTGGTTATGAATTGTAGAATTCCACACAGGAGGTGAGCATGTGATGGCGTTCTTGTTTTTATTGGCCTAGTTTGCACTTTGCTCACAGCAAACAATCATGGGAAGATTCCACCACAGGCACAGATCATGACTGGATGTGACAGAAAGGCACTTCAGAATGCCTTTCTGTCACATTACTGTTGTGTTAAAGGCCACTGAGATGCCCTTCCCCTGTCCACAACAGCGAGCAGAGCTGTTTCAGTCCCAAAACATGTGCAGAAACTAGTCAAAAAACAGATCCAATCAGTAAGGAGAAAATAGATGGTTCACAAAAGTATTCATTCTGGCTTAACTATGAATATATTTCAAACCTTCTGAAGTCCAATTCTAATTTGACTGTCAGTTCTGCATCTTGCCTCAGAAGTACCTTCCTCCATAATCAGATGCAGATTATGAAGTGAAAGGGATTATGCGAAATATTATCTTCTGTAGCTTTCTATTCAGGTATGCAATTTCTGTTCCATAAGCAGGAAGGAGCAGGGCATAAATGCTATAATCGTTTGCAGTTTGCAGACTAAGAGCCTGCTCAGCAGAGAGTATTTTAGTAATGCAGCATTTAGATCAGATTCTATCTATTTATATTTCCAATATATTTCCCTCATAGAACACTCAAGGATTGTTGCACTCAACTATACACTGAGGACTTTCATTTGAGCTAGGGGGGGGGGGGGAAGACTTGAACTCTGACTTCAAAACTATGAGCCATACCTTCAAATCAATTCACATGCTACAAGTTAAACTTGGCTCTCATGATCAGATTTACCTTGGCATCATGCATACCAAGGTAACAGCCATATCACGACAGCCTCCTTAGCATGAATATTCTGAGGCTTTTTAGTTCAGTAAGACGGTGCTCAATGCTTCATCACACTTTAGCATAAACAATAAATAAACATGGAGCAAATGGGTTTCAATTTGGGACATAACCTCCACCCTTCAGCTCAGACACTCTGTAGTGTCACTAAGCGGTTTAGCCATTAGGTGGCACTGGACTTAGATGGATTTGATTGGAGTCAGGCATTTCCAGTTACTGGTCTTTTCCGAACTCATTTCCTGACTGGTGTGCCCTCTAAGGGTCAAATAAGGCATTACACCCAATGTGTGATGTACAGCTAAGTCTTCTTTCCCCCCCACTTCATTTTAGCCTCAGGATCCCCCAGTGTCAGTCCACCATGAAGGAAGTTTATCCTTTCCTTACCTAGCTCTTTTGGGGCAAGGTCTCACTACTGGACAGCTTACTAAAGAAAATTCTAAGCACAAATTATTATTATCAGTATCATCATTATACAGTATTAGTACCCCGCAGTTTCCCCTGATGGGACTCAACGTTGCTTACAGATAAAAGCAAAAGTAGCTAAAGACACAGAAGAAACAATAATTAAAAAACAATTAAGCATTAACAGAAACAAAACTTTATGCACTTATAAAATCTGTTTAAAACATACAAATAACTGCAATAAAACAGCATGACACCAGCCCTTTCATTAAAAGCAGTCAATTCCCCAAAGCCTGTTGCAACAAGGTTTTCATCTGGCAGCAGAAGGACAACGAGGAGTGGGACTAGTCTAGTTTCTCAACGGAGGCAGTTCTAGGGTCTGGGAGCAGATTTTCCAAAAGAAAAATCTATTGAATAAACATATAGACATACTGTATAAATAAACCAACATATAAAAAGCCTGTAACCAGATTGTAACCAGATTAATTGGGGGGGGAGGCTGTAATCTAGAATATGGTTGCTGGAGGCATAGGCTTGGGTTTAGCACTGGAATTATAAAGCCTAAAGCTAAACTAGATGGGAAGCAATCAGCTACATTTGTTTAGCCTCAGGGCATGGTCTGAAGGCTCATGATACAGTGAAGCCGTGCAGGTCTGAGTTTGAGCAATGCCTGGGAGACTGCTTGGCAATCCTTAGTATACTGCCTTGAATCACAACATGGCAGAAAGGCAGGATATAATGCAGTACTGTACTGGGAAAAAAATCTGTGATTTTTTTTGTCCTTTTTCTTTTTTTGCATTTTCTATTTTATATATATACAAGCGAAATAAAAACATAAACATTTAAACCCCTTTGACTTCCCCAGTCCACCCCATTGTGGATCTTAATATAATGATTTTCCCCTCTGTGTCTCTTTCATAACTCATAAATCCTTTATCATTCCATAGTTCAAATTTTTACTACAAGTTTTCTGCCAATCCTACCGATGTGTGTAATTGTTTACAATAGTTTTTCAAATAGATTATGAACTTCCCCCATTCTTCATACACCGATTTTCTTATAACATGATTTAAATAAACTTTATGAACTTCAACCTTGCCATACTACAAATAGGCGTGCTGACCAAATCTGTTATCATGTCCTTCAAGATCTAATATGGAACTATTTTCCAACGATATCCATTCCTTTAACCAGCAAAGACAAGACGCCTCAAAATATAATGTCAAATCTGGTGAGGAAAATCCACCTCTTTCTTTGGGATATTTCAATAACTTATACTTTATTATTAGTTTCTTTCTCTGCCAAATAACTCTAGGGATATCTTTCTGCCATTCTTTAAAGCATATTGTATTGCTGATCGCTGGTATTGTTTGAAACAGAAATAACATTTTTTGCTAGCACATTCGTTTTTATCACATATATCCTCCCCATAAGTGACAAGTTCATCCTTCCCCAAATTTCTAGGATCTTCTTAAGCCCTCTCCAAGCTTTCATATAATTGTCTTTTTAAATGTTTATATTCCTTGGAGTTAACCATACTCCTCAATATTTAATTTTATTTTCAATCATTAACCCTGTTGATAATTGTAGATCATTTTTATCTGGTCATTCATATTTTCCACCATAATTTTTGTCTTTTTTAAAAAAAAAAAGTTTAAAACCTGCTACCTCTACAAATTCAGAAATTTGTTCTAAAACCCTTGGTACTCTGACCATGGGTTCCTCTACCGATATCACCACATCATCGCCAAATGCCTTAAGTTTATATGCTCTCTGCCCCTATTGCCGAAAAGAGGTTGCATTTAAAAGTTATCAAAGCAGAGATGGGTTTTTGGTGAGATCTTAGGGGTTTTTCTTTTTAGCTTACATTACTTTCAAGGGGGGGGGGGGAGAGGCATTTGTGCCTGTCCTTTCTTCCATTATACAGTGGTACCCCGGGTTAAGAACTTAATTCATTCTGGAGGTCCGTTCTTAACCTGAAACTGTTCTTAACCTGAGGTACCACTTTAGCTAATGGGGTCTCCCACTGCCGCTGCGCCGTCACTGCACGATTTCTGTTCTCATCCTGAAGCAAAGTTCTTAACCCGAGGTACTATTTCTGGGTTAGCGGAGTCTGTAACCTGAAGCCTCTGTAACCCGAGGTACCACTGTACAAATAATCTTTCTGATGATCTGCATTCTGCAGCCTTCCCAGGTGCCAGACTGGGAGGTATATGTATCAGAAGCTGAAGAGGTAACAGGGTTTACTGAGCAGGAAGTGTCTGTGGCAGAGAGCAGTCCAGAATCAGAGGCAGAAGAGGAGGCTGAAGAGAAGGAGGGCCAAGAGGCAGGCGATCAGGCAGGCTGCTGAAGAATGGGACAAATTCACGAGAACTACAAAATCCTGTTCTCTAAGCCAAAAACTGTTTGATAGATCAAAGTGACCACATTCCTCCTGAAGTCACTTATTAGCCAACAACAGCTAAGTGGATTCCAAATTGCAGTCAGTATTGTCTAGATGGTGCTGACAGACTGATAAACGTGCACCCTGGAGCATAAATGGACTGACCTTTTACCCACAATAGCAGCTCTCAATCACTCACTCCTCAGAACCTACCTTCTTCCGCGTAGCCTTTGTTTTAATCCCCTCAGTCTCCACTGAAACCAAGTTTTAAGTATGTGTAAGCTGTACTTAAGTGCACACTGATTTTCTCACATCTGCCTCTGTTTCCCCATTGCTTGTTCTGGATAATGCTCTGTGAACATGGATTAAGAACCTAGCACTGGAAACGCAGCAAACGGGAGTGTGAACACAGCTCTACTTTCAGTATCAGCTGTGCAAAATATGAAGTAATAAATGTAGGACAAGCATGAGCAGACTACATTTTTTCTGACCACTGAGTAACCACAAGTTGCCTCCCACCCCACTCCGCCACACACACATTTAGTACAAAGGGGAAGAATTTCCATGTTGGAAGGAATGGCTCCCAGACAGGGACCTGTCATTTTTAAAATTAAACACTGCCTACGACTTATGACTGTATCACTAAGCTTGCCAGCCCCTGACTCAAGGAGACAACGCTTGTTACTTTAACAGCTTCAAGGCAGCAAGATATTATTAAGGAGCAATGACTCCCACTCTGGTGCGGCAACAACCCCTTCGATTGCCTTTTTCTTCATACCACCCATGACAACTTTCTGCTTCGCTAACACTTTTCAGAATCCTACTATACTCATAGGTGTGCAATGAAAGAAACAGAAATACAACAACAACAACTTTTATTATATGGCCACAGACTCAATAAAAAGAGCAATACTGCCTTGACTGTGGGATCACTTGTTCAGATTTAATGGCAAACCATGATTTGACACTATCAATCAGTAACTTTATTGTACTATCCAAAGGCCATGGCAGTCTCATTATAATTTGTCAAATTACAAACCATAATGTAAAACAAATACCAACAATAATATGAAGAAAGAGAAATCATAAATATTATCAGCTAGGTCAAATCTAGCTTAGCTTCATATTAAACCACCAAGTTTCCACTATGTAAATCTGCACTTGCTCACACTTAATCAGTTACTTCCATAGTTGTAGAAAACCATGGTTTGCTGTTACATCTGAACCAACAAGTTACAGTTTGTGTCCTCAGCTCCCTTGTAAGTAAGGGTGGGATATATAAATTTAATAAATAATGTAAATAATACATTTTGCAAGCCAAAATTGCAAATCAGTGTTTGATCCTGGTGTGCATAGTCTGCTGCGCCAGATGCAATCGCAAAGGATTGCTTGATGCTAAAGGTATTACATCAGAAGGTGGGTGTGAGCAGAAGATTCCTTCCCATAGCACCAAACAGGAGCTTGGCATTATTTATGCATTGACCACGTGAAGTGATCATGTTCTCGTTCCTCTTCAGACTGCAGATCTTATATTCACATAGTCAGTAGGGTGGCTAGATGCAATGGAAGTCTTGAGCTCCTGCATCTTTAATAATTGCACAGAAGAGAACATTTCAGCAGGTCTGGAGATTTCATCATCTCTTCATTACAAAACACACTTTCCAAGCACTACTGCTTCCTACACAGCCATCAGAGGCTTAGGAGCTCTCACCTCTTTTGCATTTGGGTCATCCTCATATAGTCAATGGAATCTGGCTCAAATACTGCCTGCATGCCACTGATTCTATTCATGTACACAGGGGGATGTTGAGAGGCAGTGAACAGCACAGTAGAGAAGAGTAATTTCTTCCTGGCCTTCAGTGTATGCATAGCAAATGCCATTGGGATAGGCTCTCCTCCAAGAAAGAAAAAAGACTGCATTGCAGGTGCCATTCCACCCCGGAGTCCTCTTGCAAAAACGAAGTCTTATAACTGTCCCTTTGTGAGTCTTCTGTGGAAGGAGAAATCTTTTGCAATCGCAAACACTCCAATAACATTATCACGCAGATATTGGACAAACAGTGACCATAAACCAAGTAGCACAAGGCATTTTTTTTTACTTTAAATGTTCTCTTTTATTGGATTTGGGTAAATGCCAAAGTGTAAGTGCCCCGGGTCTCACTCTGGAAACAAAAAGTAGGGAGGTTCGCCTTTTACTTCTTTGTTAAAAGCCCTAATAATAAACAAGGTGGAATAATTGAAAGAGCTATACAAACGTTAGCTTTTTTTAACTGTGTTAGAAAATAAGGATTTGGGTAGGTATGTGAGCTAATCACATTGTAATTAAACCATTCAACAATGCACCTTTTTGTTCAGCGTGCAGGCTCAAAGCCAGGCATGGAGGGGTACAGAGAGAGAGAGAATGCAGGAAGGAGGAAAATATTCAGAGAGCTTAATGTAGGTTGCTTCAGCTTTAAGGGCCAACTCCATCAGTCAGCACTTTGGAGAAGGAGTGGGCAGAAGGTAGCTCTGGAGAGCTGCTGATAGATATCTGGGTGATTTCAAATAGTTTGCCAAGGAATTCTAACTCAATGTGATGCCAATCCAACATATCTCTGAATGCTGGGTGTGGGTTTTTTTTTTACCTTCATACAATATCATTTTATTTTATTTTTCGTGTGGATGACCCTTTGAGGATAGAGTTGAATGCCTGTGCAACGCATTTATCTTTATCTCAGCCACAAGGTCACTTACAGATGTGGCAATACTTTAATAAAACTTTGTGTGGGTAACCATTTAATAAGGAACTGCAATGAACCAGCTTCCTGGAAATAATGGTGATGTCTTATACAAAAAAATGTCTGAAATGAAAAGGGCAGATTCCAGTATTATTCCACAAATGCACCCCCCCCCCCAAATTACTAATGTTTGAAATATGGTGCTCAGATTAGTAAAGTCCCAAATAATGCTCATGTTCAGATTGAGACAGGACACAAGTAGCTGCGGCAAATATTCCAAATAAAGGAAGATAAAAATCACTAAATTTAGCAAGATTATATTTAGCAGCCTTGAGTGCCGTAAATATTTCAGCCCCCTCCATAATGAGTAATAAAATCTCTTCTAGCCAGAGACACACAGAGCATCATAACAAACTGTTGGTTGCTAATAAAAAAACAATCACAAGCAGAACTGCCCTCTTTCCATAAAGGCACATGCAGTTATGAAGGTTTACATGGCATTTTCACCAACATATTTGAATAGCCAGGGAACTGAAATTGGTTTCTCTGCAACTACAACATGGAGTACATTCAGTAATGCTACTGCTTGAGTCCTAGTGATGCACATGGTCAGGAAATCTGTGCACATTCATTCTAACGATGCAGAAGGCAATAAAGACGAACACATTTGAAAAACACACATGGCTCTCATTCTCCAAAAGCTCCTACCAATACTGTTCTCCACATTTGATGCTTCCTTTCCCCCAGTCACAGCTTCCTGTATTTCAGATTTGTACGAACCCCTGAAATACTTTTCCTCTCATAGTCCTGGTGTGGGCTCCCAGCTATGGGCAGCTGTTAGGTTGGTTCATTCGTTCGTTCAAAGAGCAGGGCCTTTAGCAGTGTGACACCATTATTACTGATACAGTGATTAGTATGATCAGTAGCAGCCACCCAGTGAGGACATCCTGGCCTGTGTGGGACTGATGCTTGGCTCCTTCAACAGCCAGGAGATTCAGCTGCAGAAAGGAATTTGTTCGGAAACTGTAAAAGAAGAGGGGTGGAGACTTTCATCCATTGTTAGTCTGCTGTAGTGACTATTATATTGCCAACTTTTTTGCTTGTTATTTGAATATATACTGTAAGCCACTTTAAGAACTTGGTGGGGTATAAATGCTCCTAAATAAATAAAATAAATCTATAATTAGATTTCTTTCCTGCCCTTCACCGCAAGAAGGAACTCTTTCCCCAAGCAGGTGTGCAGGATGTGTACTGATTCAGCTAGCAAGTGGATTTGGTTAGTGGGTTTTTAATCATGCTATGGATGTTACTGTGAGATCTCTCTGTTCCAGCTATTTTTTGTTATGCTGTATTATCACCTGAGGCCTAATACAATTTTATCTGTTTTATCTATAACATCCTTCTGGACCGTCTAAAGGGGCTGGGAGCTGGGGGCACTGTTATACAGTGATTCCACTCCTTCCTCCTGGGCCGTGTTCAGAAAGTGTTGGTGGGGGATGAGTGTTCAGACCCCTGGGCTCTCACTTGTGGGGTGCCTCAGGGTTCTGTCCTCTCCCCCCCCCCATGCTTTTTAACATCTACATGCGGCCGCTGAGAGAGATCATCAGGGGTTTCAGCTGGGAGTTCATCAGTATGCGGATGATACCCAGCTCTACCTCTCTTTTAAATCAGAACCAGTGAAGGCGGTGAAGGTCCTGTGTGAGTGTCTGGAGGCAGTTGGAGGATGGATGGCAGCTAACAGGTTGCTGTTTTGGGGGACAGGAGGCGGGCAGGTGTGTAGGACTCCCTGGTCCTGAATGGGGTAACTGTGCCCCTGAAGGACCAGGTGCGCAGCCTGGGAGTCGTTTTGGACTCACAGCTGTCCATGGAGGCACAAATCAATTCTGTGTCCAGGGCAGCTGTTTATCAGCTCCATCTGGTACGCAGGCTGAGACCCTACTTGCCCGCAGACTGTCTCGCCAAAGTGGTGCATGCTCTAGTTATCTCCTGCTTGGACTACTGCAATGCGCTCTATGTGGGGCTACCTTTGAAGGTGACCCGGAAACCACAACTAATCCAGAATGAGGCAGCTAGACTGATGATTGGGAGCGGCCGCCGAGACCACGTAACACCGGTCTTGAAAAAGGAACATTGGCTCCCATTACGTTTCTGAGCACAATTCAAAGTGTTGGTGCTGACTTTTAATGCCTTAAATGCCCTCAGGAGCATCTCCACCCTCATCATTCTGCCCTGGCACTGAGGTCCAGTGCCGAGGGCCTTCTGGCGGTTCCCTCGCTGCGAGAAGCCAAGTTATAGGGAACCAAGCAGAGGGCCTTCTCTGTAGTGGCACCCGCCCGGTGTAACGCCCTCTCACTAGATGTCAAAGAGAAAAACAACTACCAAACTTTTAGAAGACATCTGAAGGCAGCCCTGTTTAGGGAAGCTTGTAATGTTTAATAGATTATTGTATTTTAATATTCTGTTGGAAGCCGCCTGGCCAGAGTGGCTGTGGAAACCCAGCCAGATGGATGGGGTATAAATAATACATTATTATTATTATTATTATTATTATTATTATTATTATTATTATTGACACTGTTGTTTTAAAATGTGTTTATATATTCTAAGATGCCTTGAAGGCTCTTCTGGACCATGTTGGCAAGGTAAAAATATTTAAAGCATCCATGAAATAAATATTGTTATTTACAACTGAAGAGAAAACCCTCAGAAGGAATTTCAGTTTCCTCATCTACAAGTAATCTATTTGGGTACCTTTATTTGAACTGAGGGATTAGGTGTACTGACTAGCAAAATCACTCACATAAAACAAGAGAAGGTATACCAGCAGACATTTCGCAGGCCTTCAGGGAATGTGTAGGCACTGATGGTACTAGTTTCACAGCTAGTCTCATTCATGGCAGGTGGATTAATCACAGTATGTATAGTTAGTGAGTCAGTCAAAGGGAGAAAACCACTAAGCCTTTTTTAAAAAAAGCATTTTCACAACACTTTTAATATGTGTCTAGACTCCACCTAAGACGCTTGTTCCAGATTAGCCACATGACTTTCACAAGCCACTCTTTAATTCCTATATCAATAAGTTAAGAACTTTCACTTCTGTAGCTGAGTGATGTTTTGCTGCCTGTGCAACTTTTTCTGAATGCTGTATGGAAAAGCATGTGAATCTGACCTTTGGAAAGTTTGTAAGTGAACAATTTTTAGCTTGCCAAATTTATGGTCTTTTTCTAAGCTAGGAGAAGAGGGGAACTTTAGAAGGAAGTTAGAAAGGCATATTTTAAAGGTTCAGCAGCCTATATTTCCATGTTTTACTTTGCTGCATATTTTGTGATATTTTTTGTGATTAAATCCTCTGCTGGGGTTCTCTCACCAAAGAACACTTGCACCAAACTTGGATCTTGGCATCCAGGAAGTCTCTTTTCTATATACTGTACCTATTTTGTCCTTGCAATTAACACCACATGGATCAAAACTGCTGTCCATCCATCCATTCACCCACCCACCCACCACTAATGATCTAGGTAGTAGTAGCTTGAATGTGCATGGATTAACCTCCCTCCCTCCCTGCCCATAGCTCAGCAGTAGTGGTAGCCAAGAATGAAAGCAAACACTGAAGAAAAGGAATGGCAACCCGTTATTAGTTTGGGTGTGACCCACCAGTTGAAGACCAATAAAATAAGGACCATAATACCAAATCCAGGATAGTCTGCCTCTTCTGCATCTAGACTAGCACTGTGTGCAGGAATTGTTTGTGTGGGTGTTGCTGTGTATGTATGCTGCCAAGGGCGTCGGGGTGAGGAATAAAATCTGGCTAAATTTGTGCATGCCTCTCTATCATGACATGGATCCCCAATAACTCCACTTCTTACAATACTGTATTGCCATTTGAAGCAGAAGCTAATAAAAAAAAATTTTACATGATCCCACAATCCACAGCATTGTGCAATGGCTGAAACAGAATGACTGTGCCTCTCCCTGCCCCAAGTACATTATTAACGTATAAACACAGTGGCAGCTACTGGAGCCATTATAAACCACCAGAGTGATGTTTGTGCAAAGAGTAGGTAAGTAATAACACATGCTGCCCCACTTGCTTCGGTTGCTTAAGAAACACTGCGTGCTTTGAAGAAATAGTTTATTTAAGTCGCTTATAAAACAGCAACTTCCTTTACTATTAAAGGCTTACTCAATAATTCATCTGACTTAAAGAGATTTCAGATCAAGCCTTGATAGAACCTTGAACTTGTACTCGCAGCGACATACTCTGCCTCGCCTAATCCCTAACATTATTCAACTGCGTTTTTCTGTCCACACATCAAATGTGTTTGGAAGTTTGATCAAAGAGGAAGTCAGTATCTCTTTTTAAAAGTGTAGACCAACAATTCGCAAATTGTATATTGTGGAAGAACTGCTACTGTGGCATAATGTTTCCAAGCTCACACCTCTTCCTAGACAACTGAAGGCGGCCCTGTTTAGGGAAGTTTTTAATGTTTGATGCTGTACTGTTTTTAATATTCGGTTGAAAGCCACCCAGAGTGGCTGGGGAAATCCAGCCAGATGGGTGGGGTATAAATAATATATTATTATTATTATTATTATTATTATTATTATTATTATACATTTTATGTTAGCCTACATGCCACATGTCACTGTGAAAGTGTGATATTTCAAGATCTCAGGCCCAGAGTCGTGGTGCACCAGTTGTGGTAATGTTGCACTGAATAGCAGGGGGAATTAGCAAAGGATCACAGATTCCCAATTTGGGTGAAACAGAATTCTGTTTTAGTATTACAAAGCACCAACATGATGATAGAGAATAAAATGGCTTTGCGGGGTCAAGCTACCAAAATGGTTACAGAAAGTAAAAAGGATAGTCAGAACAAACTTAAGCACAGATTTCATAAACATCACGCTTCCTAGACCAACAGCCAATACAGTGGTACCTTGGGTTAGCCTACAGAAGCTTCAGGTTACAGACTCCACTAACCCAGAAATAGTACCTTGGGTTAAGAACTTTGCTTCAGGATGAGAAAAGAAATTGTGCGGTGGCGGCGTGATGGCAGCGGGAGGCTAAAGTGGTACCTCAGGTTAAGAGCAGTTTCAGGTTAAGAACGGACATTCAGAACGAATGAAGTTCTTAACCTGAGGTACCACTGTATTTGCTAAAGTCTGTATGCATAGACAGGCAGAGGTGGTTAAAATTTTCCTCAACTTTCACTCAAGTATGTTTCTGCAGTACAAAAGAGAATGCTATATTGTTTATAGGATGTTTCCAGGATTCAAGAATCATAAACTGGAGAAGATTGCTGCCAGTTCTTGCTTGCAAAGAGGATCCTGTTCCTGGCAGGAAGTCTGGATGAAAGCAAATGGCTTCCTTTGATTTTTTTGTATTTTTTATTTTTTTTAAAAAGCAGCAATGGTGGACCTAATGGAAAATGTGGTAGCAAAACCAGAGGAAAGATCACACCTGTCATCCAGCAAAGGCTTTGCAGAAGAGGTGGCTGTTGAAGGATTTTCAGAGGATGAGACTGTGGAGTTGGCTTGGGAAATAAAAGAGGGAAAGGATTTTCAAGGTAATGGAAACAGACTGTCAGGAAGCTCAAATGTGGAGCTGGCAGGGTGGGGAAGCAGGATGGGGTGGGTTGAGACATATGGCATACACACTTCCATGAAACAGGAAGTGTGTATGCCATATGTCAGGATGAGACAGGAGGAAATAGAGGGTAGATCTCCACCCCTGTAGTAATTCCCACCCCTGTTTTTGTCGTCCCACCGTGCTGGGATTGTAAGGTAAAGGTAAAGGGACCCCTGACCATTAGGTCCAGTCGTGACCGACTCTGGGGTTGCGCACTCATCTCGCATTATTGGCCGAGGGAGCCGGCGTATAGCTTCCAGGTCATGTGGCCAGCATGACAAAGCCGCTTCTGGCAAACCAGAGCAGCGCATGGAAACGCCGTTTACCTTCCCGCTGGAGCGGTCCCTATTTATCTACTTGCATTTTGACGTGCTTTCGAACTGCTAGGTTGGCAGGAGCTGGGACCAAGCAACGGGAGCTCACCCCGTCACAGGGATTCGAACCGCCGACCTTCAGATCAGCAAGCCCTAGGCTCAGTGGTTTAACCACAGCGCCACCTGGGATTGTAGGCTAATGCAAATCAAGCATATTTACCATGCCTACATTTTCTGAATGTATGGAGGGGTGAGCTTGTGTGGTTTCTACTGGTATGAGTGGGGTCAGTGCCATAACACATGGGCACAGGCGTTATTAAACATGAAACCTGTTGGAACTAGGTTTTTTTTTATAAAAAAGGTTGGGGATTTCAAATCCAGTTTTCCAGAAACGTCTGTTTTATTTCCTTCAATGTTATAATGCTGTCAAAAGCAATGGGCAGTAAATTAGTGTAAATAACCAGAGGGGGCAAAACTAATAGAAATGAAATGTTAAGCAACTACAAAAGAAATGTACGGTAAGTAAATAAATACTAAGATTTCTGAGCAAATCAGCACATCTTAGGTTGTCCACTTGTGTTCTTGCATGCATTAACATGCACACAGATACATTGCATCACAAACCTTGAATGCACAGCTGTGGTTTTATAGTGAAGAATGTGTTGAGTCTGACTCATGACAAATCAGCAGTCTAACACGAGTCAGTAGAAGTCAATTGAGTTCATTGTTCTCTGACCAAAGAAGGACTAAGCTAGAAGCTCTCCAAATAAGTAGAACATGGGCTTTGGGTTAAAAAAGGGATTTTTGCTGACCTGACAGGCTTTCTGGTATGACTTCACTTTTTAACACAGAATGCAAGGACACAGGAAGCTATCTTATACAAAGTCCCTCTTATTCTAGTCCAGTGGTTCCCAACAGGTGGTCCGTGGACCCCCAGGGGTCCGCGAGCTATGCCAGAGGGGTCCGCAAGATGCTATTAGAATAAAAAATATATTAAATATATTTTGTATGATAACAGATTTTTTGTTTTGGCCGCTTCCTGCATGAGCAGAGTCTAGCATAAAATTAGAATTACTAGGCAGTAGTTCTGCTGTATGCCGTTAGGTGGCGCTTTACAAACACTACTGTTTTGCAAAGAGGCAGCGCGCACATTCTACTAACGCTCACCTCCCCAAGAAGCTTTGCACGCGTCGGCTTCATTTATGCGCTATTGCGCAGGTACCCTGTCTTTTCCTTCCCCTCCCTCCTCCCTGGCGCGCGCTGCCTCTTTGCAAAACAGTAGTGTTTGTAAACAAAGCGTTGTTTTTCGCGGAAGCTACAGTTTGCGTAGTTAAAAATGGACCGTTGGTTAAAAAGTGGTTCATCTCATTAAGAACTGAAAATTAAAACTAACTGTATACTGATGGAGTACTCTGTTGTAACTGTAAAAAACGTATAAATATAAAATATAAAAAGACTCTTAATTTGGCTCTCACTTTTTAATTTTAGGATTAGGAATTAATGGGGGTCCTTGTCACAATAGCGGCTCGATGAGGGGTCCTCGAGAAAATTTTGTTGGGAACCCCTGTTCTAGTCTTTTGGATACTGAATGATGGGACCAAGGTAAAAGGCTGGAAGGGAATTTCAGATGGGGTCCTTTCTATTCCTCTTCCTCATTATGCCAGGGATTGAATGTGGGACCTCTAGCATACAAAGCTGAACTGTGGTCCTTCTCCAGTCTACAGCTTCTTAGTGGTTCTGTATTCTGGCAAGGCATACCCAAATTTCTAGGATTGCTGATAAATGGAGTCTTAAATCAACCATGAACTCCATATTTTGAGATTGGATAGCGTCCACCTTTTATTTTGAAGTCTTTAATTTTGTCTATGGTTTAAACATTTCATAGAATCATAGAATCATAGAGTTGGAAGAGACCACAAGGGCCATCCAGTCCAACCCCCTGCCAAGCAGGAAACACCATCAAAGCATTCTTGACATATAGCTGTCAAGCCTCTGCTTAAAGACCTCCAAAGAAGGAGACTCCACCACACTTCTTGGCAGCAAATTCCACTGTTGAAGAGCTCTTACTGTCAGGAAGTTCTTCTTAATGTTTAGGTGGAAGCTTCTTTCTTGTAGTTTGAATCCATTGCTCCGTGTCCGCTTCTCTGGAGCAGCAGAAGACAACCTTTCACCCTTCTCTATATGACATCCTTTTATATATTTGAACATGGCTATCATATCACCCCTTAACCTTCTCTTCTCCAGGCTAAACATACCCAGCTCCCTAAACCGTTCCTCATAAGGCATTGTTTCCAAGCCTTTGACCATTTTGGTTGCCCTCTTCTGGACACGTTCCAGCTTGTCAGTATCCTTCTTGAACTGTAGTGCCCAGAACTGGACACAGTACTCCAGGTGATGTCTGACCAGAGCAGAATACAGTGGTACTATTACTTCCCTTGATCTAGACGCTATACTCCTATTGATACAGCCCAGAATTGCATTGGCTTTTTTAGCTGCT